>NC_141564.1:0-2887854 GCF_036417535.1 Chlamydotis macqueenii
TTAGCCTCACTGATAGGCAGGTGTTGCTCTTCCAGTTCTCACTTTCTAGGGCAATGTCGTCCCTTGTTGGTTTTACTTTCTGACCTTGCTCTGCCTGCCTCTGTCGCTGGCTCTGCCCTTGTTGAGGCAGGGTCACTTTCAACTAACACTTGCCACAGGAGGAAGGGACTGCAGAA
The DNA here is from genome assembly GCF_036417535.1 of Chlamydotis macqueenii. NCBI lineage: Eukaryota > Metazoa > Chordata > Aves > Otidiformes > Otididae > Chlamydotis > Chlamydotis macqueenii. The sequence goes on from NC_141564.1 coordinate 177, forward strand.
AAGAACACCCATGAATTGAGAGGCCACTTAAAACAGCTCACAGCAGCAATCTCCGTCGAGTCTGGCCAATAACTAGCTTGGCACTCCACAGTACCCTACCTCTAAATGCTAAAAGCAGCCATCAAATACAGAAGTTTGGTAAAAATCTCTCCCAGCTACTCACCGTTTTCTCTTCCACCACAGACAGATAATGCAAGACAATACTACACCAAGCAGCATGGAGCCCAAGACTGCCGCGACACCTTCTATGCAGTACTTCCAAAAATCTTCACTGTCTGCAGCATTTGAGTTTCTCTCGCCATCCGCTCCTGGGGAAACAGTTCTGCGTGTTAGCGTGTCCTGTGCACTCCTGGTACTCTCACAGGAGGTCTGACATTGCCAGGAAATGTTCTTTCCACTTTGTTAGCACCTCTAAAGCCGTGAACATCCTGGGCTTGCAACATTTCCTTGGTATCGGGAGAAACAAAGGATATTCCCAAAGCCATTGCAAATCAATGCACTCTGGAGCCTCTCTGTCTCCTCTCAGCTGTGCTTATGCTCTGGGATGGCCATAACGCAGTTTTCCCAGTGTCAAGGATTTGCTCCCCCCCTTCTTGGCCACCTTCACATTTGCGCACAATTACTTTTGCACTCTCCCATCTTCAGTCTCCAAGGCTTGCTGGTGCTGCTGCATGGAGGCTCTCTCTGAGCCTTTGGGACAAGCTGTCCCACTGAACAGAACTCATGAGGCCAGATGGAGAGCACGTGGGGAAGCGCAGCTGTTTGACCAGTCCTCCCGTTGAGTGACACGGACAGAAACCATCCCTGCCTCAGGGAGTGCCACCCCCAAACGTCCATTCCAGCTCAGCACCCACACCCCGAGGGGATGGAGTCAGGCCCTCTCAGGAGACACCTCAACCTTGCTCTCCCTCTTTGCCTTTTCTCCAGCACGGGCATACGAGCGTCTCTCTGGCACGCCGATGGCAATAACCTCCGCACCCCAGAGACTACAGTCATCCTTCAGAGAGCCACTTCTGGCTTCTTTTACAACACTTGCTCTGCACTAACAGTTTGTCTGCTGACCTGATCTCCGGTAGCAGGCACCACGTGAGGAGCCTGCAGACACACAGCGATTTTGGTTTGTGACACTGAATGATCGAAGGACAGCCATTACCTGGCAAGCCTTTGGATACAATTGCCCCCGTTTTTTCATCAGAGACTGGCAGCGCACGACTGCCTCCTTCCTGACGCGCCTCCTCCACAGTGTCGCTGTCTGCTACCGTAGAAAGAAAGAGGAACAGTTTCGTTAGAAGTAACCGTTGCTCATCAGGAACACGGTATCTTCAGGAGGCAAAATACATTAATAATGCTTAGAAAGTAAGCCTGAGCGTTTGGGGCTGCACCTCGTCACTAGCCCAAACAATGTCTCATTCACAGAGAAAAATTTAAGCACTAGCACTTTCCAGTTTATCAATAGACAGCCACACCTGAGCTGCTGAGAGAGAAGGAGATCGCCTGTCATCTCCTTGTTCGCATTCCACTTAGTGCATTTCTGGCAGGGTGCAAGATGATGGTAAATTACTTCCTTCAGAGAAGACAGGGAGACCGGCTACAGGCAGTTCAGCTTCCATCACATGGTAAGGTTTACAGACACACACAGTGGGCTGAACCCCAAGCTCTTGCAACCATGTTCTGGGCACTTTCACTCAGTGTTTCAGAAAGTGTTTCCCACTGTTCCCCAAAACAAGAGGAAAGCCACAACCAAGGTATCTAAAACACAACTACAAACTGACAGCTAAACCACCCGAGACTGAATTCACAGCCCTTCATTTGAGCTGCCTTCAAGTCTGGAGTCCGGCCTCAAGCTGGGCGTCCAGCTTTCACCTGTCCCTGACCCCAGGGTGTCACGGAGGGGCCTGAGACACCAAGGAGAACAATGGGGCTGGAGCAGGCTGTGAAGCCAGGGCTGCTCCAGTCCCGGCCAGGCCATGCCTGCAGCCCAGGCAAAGTCTGCTGGTCTCAGCAACCCTGCCTGGGGTTGCCTGCGCGTCCTCTCTACCACCCAAGGGCAATCTCCCCTCTGGCAACCGGCAGCAAGGCGTGAGCATTGCCAGTTCCTGCCAGCTGGATACCAACATCTGCCCAGAACAGCTCTGGCCAATAATGGTATAAGTGGGGCAGCAGCTGTCCCTGGGACTCAGCTTGAACCACAACTGGCAGCGCGGGCTCTGGACCATCTCTGTGGCTCACCAGCGCCTGCAAGGTGTGAAATCGACTGTCAGTGCCGTGAGGCTCTGATCGATCCCTTTCTGCTTGTGTTTGCTACGGCTTGTCCGTACGTGGACATAAAACCTCAGCTGCCCGAGTCTTCTGGTGAAGAGGGACATATACCCACCCCGTGCTGCTTTCTCCAGTTCCTTCAGGATGTTCCTTACGACATCTGATGACTGCTGGGAATGTTTTTTAATCTTGGCTTTATATTTTGCTCCTGGATGACCTTAACAGAAAGTATTAAGTTAAATCTCTCAGTAATGCAACACTGAAAACGAGTGCTTCCCCTGTGAAGTCAGTCCAGACTGACTACTCACCCCTGGGATGCCAGGCAAGCCCGTCTGCAGGGCCCAGCCAAGGAGCCTGAGCTGTAGCCACATCTGCAACCAAACACCCAAGAGAAGTTTCCGTCATACGCTGTGATACACCCCATCCTATCTGAATGGCAGAACATAGAAGGGGATCACGTAATGACATGGCACACACAATGCAGGTCTATATTTGCTGCAAGAGATCCTTGCCTCACGTTTGGCCTTTGAGCTGGCAGCTCTCAACAGAACAAAAAACCCATGACGTACCCACGCGATCTCCCTGCACGTCAGCCCTGGAGCCCAGCAAGGAAGCAACATCTTTGTTGCCTCCGGCCATATCTGTAAACAAACAGATCAGAGCAGCTCCCGTGATCTAGTTCAGTAGACACCTTCAGATCTGAACAACAGTGAATGCAGTTCAAACACGGCATTGTGCCGTGGCACTCGTCTCTCCCCTCCACTCAGGAGCATGGTGCAGACACTTCCCGGCTGCCTGGACCACGCTGATCCAAAACCAAGCACGCCCGCCGCTGTTGGCAGAAAGGCCTCTCTGCAGCTCACGCCACCGCTCCACTCAAGCCCAAGGCGCCCGCTGGGCTTTAGCAGCAGGCACTGGAAGCGGCGCGGGGTGGCACAGGCTGGCAAAGACAGCTTTGCAAGGCAGAGCGCCCTAGGGCACGTCACTGAGCCAGGCCACTGCGTGGCTGCTCTTCTGCCTGTCTGAGCATCGGGCAAGAAAATGCCAAGTTAAATTCCATAAGAACAGAATCCTACAACCTACACGCTCATTCCTTCAAGTGACCGACCTGCGGGATGGCCCTGAGTCTCCCCGACGCCACCAGCCTGAGATCTCGGGTAGCCTTCGCCAACAGGCACAGCTGGAAACAAGCACATTGCCGTGAGATGCTGGCATCTACTTCTTTCTCAGGGAGCTGCAGTGACTGGAGGGGCTCGGGTCGTGGTGTGGGACCCGGGCGTGGACGGGAGATTTCCAAAGGTGCAGGGGGGCCTGCGTGACCTGTTGGCTGGAAGCTCTCCAAATGCTCTTGCCAGGCCGTGTGCAACACCCCTCGTGGATCTTTAGGAGCCAACCCCTCGTCTTACGGACCAAATGCCCCTTTGAAGGCCCAAAGCCTTCTTTTTAAGGTTCAGCAGCACTGCCTCATCTGTTCCTCTGGGCTGCAAACTTGGCCACGGTTAGGGGATCTGGGGGTTTCGTTCATTGAGCTCTTGAGGGTTCAAACCAAAAGCTCACGTCTCCTGTGCAGACATCCTGCAAGGTTCGACGTCTCCAAGTCTGAAATCTGGGACCCAGCTGCCTCTATAGTTGCTTTCTCACCCCAGAGCACCGCTCCAGGCCTGTTATCCTGGAAAATCCTCTCAAATTGACCCCTGCGCCTCCCCAAAGGGGGTCTTCCTCCCACCTGCATGCAGAGCTGGCCACAGCTCTACCCGGCCCAACTGCTCTCCCGGCTCTGCCTCACCACGTCCCTGGCCCCGCTGTCACGCTCCTGCCTGTCCACCTACCAAATCGCCGCGCTCGCCATGGAGCAGCACAGGCGTCCCAAGCTTGCAGGGTCACCAGGAGGAGAAGAATAAGGAGAGGAGTGCGGCCACAGCCCCTCGTGCCTGCGCCATGGCACTGCTGCTGCCGCCGCTGCCACCGGCACTGCTGGCACTGGCGGAGCGGTGCCCGCAGCACGGCACAGAACATCCCGGCTGCACAGCGGGGCTCTGTGACCTCACAGCACAGCCTGCTCACCACGGCCACGCGCCTGGGGTGTCACCTCCCCAAGCAGCGCCCCCCAGCACGCCCCGCCCCGCCGTGAGGGAGACTGTCACTGCCCCATCCTGCCCCTGTGATGGGGCCCTGTGCAGCAGTCCAGACCCTCATTTTTTAGGGTCAGCATGTCCGAGGTCTAGCTATTGCTCCCACATGACAAGTGCCAGCACTGGCAGCGCTTGCTGCTCCTCATCGGTTTAGCGTCACGGTTAATGTTAGACCCTCGGAAAAAAAGGCCTCAAAACTGGGAACGTCGCACCATTGCGTCCCTCACAAGAACTGCCAGCACTGAAAGCTTTTCCAGCTACTCATCGTCCCTTTCCACCACATCTACACGCCCACAAACATTGCTACTCTGCGCTTTCCTGGACATCTTGCACTCCGACAGATAGAAGCATCTTGTTCAAGTAGCCCAGAGGAAACGGCGCTCAAAAGCTGTGAACGTCTGGCAAATCTGCCAGACGACAAGTACCAGCACTGAAAGCTTATGCTGCTCCTCACTTGCTCTTGCAAGGGTCTGCGTCTACAGGCCCATTAATGTTTGGGCTCTGTGCTTCTCCCCTGACAACTAGCACTTCTAAAAGTTACAATCACCTTGTCCAAGCTGCCTGGAGGGAAAAAAAAGGCTCTAAAACTGCAAATGTGTAGAGAATCTCCCACAGCTGAAGTACCAGCCCTGCAAACTTATGCTGCGCCTCGCTCCTCTTGCTAGCAGACCTGCAGGACCACAAACATTTGGACTCTGCCCTTCCCTTAACAACTAGCGCTCTGATACTTAACATCGTCTTGCCCAAGATGCCCAGAGGAGATAGGACTCTAAAAGGGCATACATTGGACATTAGCTCCCACAAGAGAAGTGTCAGCACTCAGAGCTCTTGCTGCTCCTCAGTTGCTCCTGCCACTACACCTATAGGCCCACAAACTTTTGATCTCTGTGCTTCCCTATACGACTGGCACTCCGACAGCTATCCTGTCTAAGCTGGACAATCTGCTGACTTTCTTGTTTTGGCCCCAAGGTGGGCTGACCGGTGTCCTCCACCCTGGTCCCCAGCCTCCATGCTCTCCAGGTCAGCCAGGAGATGAGCTCAGGCCCTGCCATTGATGGCTGGCACCATGAGCCTGCCTGGCTCTCACCATCGCATCAGGTGCCCTGCTGCAGCGGCCCAGAGGTGCCGGCATGCCAAGGGAAGGCTGTCGGGAAGCCTTCACTGACGTAGTGGCCCGGTTAAAGTGCACCTGGAGAAGGGCCAGTGCAGCGCAGACGCTCACCCAGCAAGTGCCTGGCAAAGGCTGCCTTGCTGCGCTCAGCAGTCTGAGCCCACCACTAGTCCCAAGGGGTGCTTCCTCAGGGCTTCTGCCCAACCAAAGCTCCTTCACCAAAATGCAGGGTCACCTTCTTCACATCCCTGATGCATCTCCTTTCTCAGCTGAGCCACAGCCTCCTGCAGAAGCTGCATCTTTTGGCTTTGCTCCACAGAAAAAGACTGTGAATTCCTGCAGGAACGGGAAAGCACATCCTGCCAGACCGTGGCCCATCCCCTCTGGAGAATATCTGAGCTCAGCAAGGAGCAGAGATACATGTGCTTTCGCTGCTTGGCGAGTGCTTCCCTTCCTCACCAGGATGAGCAAAAGGCAAAGGCAGGAGGGAAGTATGGGAGCCCTAGCTGTTAGGAAAATGAGTGCAGGTAGCACGATGTGGGCTGATGCTTCTGCACAGACCCAGTTCCAGGAACCCTCTCTTACCTCAGGGTCTTCCCTTCTGCTGAAAACAGAAGACATCAGCTCCCGAAGGGGAGAAATGCTCTGTTTTTAGAGAATCCACTAGCAAACGTGCCAAGGCTTCCCAGGAGAGGCTTTCCTGGGAAGACATTGCCAAAGCTGCTTCTTCTATGGGTCACCCTGCATTGAAGCAGAAGAGGCAGTGATTTATGCAGGCACTGTCAGCAAGGCTCCCTTGGAGGAGATGACTGGCCCACGAGAGTCAAGTCACCCACGTCTATCTTTCCCTTTGTTCACGCTGACCGCACTGGCTGTGAGGTCCTGCGGTAAACAGCAGCTGGAGTTCACATCACCCAGACAACGTTATTTGACTAGCTTTGCTAGCTATCTCTGCAGTCACCTTTTCTCCTCCCTGGTGGCTTGACAGGTTAGCTGAGGAGGTGGGGTGCGGAGAGAGGACATGCCTCTATTCAGGAGGCATCAGCTTAGGCTTCAGGAGAGAGCGTAGCCATCACCTTGAGGTGTGTCCCAGAGCTATTCCCTGTTTCCCCTTGCTGCTTCCATGAGCACTTAGAGTAGGCTGCATGGGCTACGGAGGTACTTCTTCGTTCCCCTGCACAACCCCTCTAGCAATCCCCAGATTTTTGCCTGTAAAAAACGGAGGCAGTCCTGTGGTTGTCAATAAGCCGAGTCTTAATTACTGGGGACACTGAGGCTGGGGACACGGGAATGGGGAAAGGCACGCACCATCCTGGGAATGACGGATTGGGATGGATGGGGACATCGTATCCAAGGGCTCTGGAAAAGTAGCCCAGATCTCTTGCTGAAATGCAAATATCGCTGTAAATCAATCGTCTTCTATGTCAATCAGGGGCAGCCCAGGACTTGTTGAGCTCTTTTGTAGTGTAGTCAGCCGCACGCCAGGCTCTCCTGTTCAGTAGGAATGCCTCTCAAGGTTACTCTTAGAGGCTGAGAGATTCCTTGTCACAACAGGTCCTCAGTAAGTGACTATCAGGATGCCAAGCATTGACAACTTAGCCAAGTGATATAAAGGACTGATTGCGCCTATGTAGTCTTTTAGACATTAAACGTTGACAAAATCTGGGACTAGGAGTGTGTACGGTGGCTGCTAGCCGCCTCTCTGAGAAGGAGTTTAGGAAGTAAGTGGGCCCTTTCTGAAACTCACAGCTCAACTGGAGGGTCTCCCTGACAATTTTATCTGACCTTGTCCTCTATTCAGTAAATAATGCAGTTTAGCTTGCCGTTGAATCTATTTACATTGCTAACGCCAGCTCCGGGTGCAAGGATTGCAGCGGGAGGTCATTGCACTAGGTCAAATGAGAATCACATTCAGTAGGTATAGTAAAAATTTTCTTCTTTTCTCTATTGATTTATTTATGATGTATATTGTCTTTTTTTTTTTTTTGGTAACATTGCTGTCAATCTTCTGGTTGCACAGGGCCCTCCACTGACATTTGCATGGCTGTATGTAAATGTCCTTTTTCCACAGAGAAGAAACCATCTTTATTGCAATATGCTATGGATCCAAGCCATTATTTCAGTCTTATTACTTTTCAATGGAGGCTCAAATTTTGAAAGATGTTCACATTTTGACTGAGAAATGCAATTTACAAATTGAACACAACTTTGAACTGCAAACACACACTTAACTTTGACTCTCAGCATACCCTTTTCCCTAACTTCAGTTGTTTTCCCCCAACTGTACATACCACCATGTGTCATATTAATGGGAAAGAAGCTCAAAATGGTATAGTTCTTCAAAAGCAATGACTGGGTAAGGATTCCCAACAGGCCGAAGGTGAACACTTTCTCTATCGAGGTTCCACCAACTAAACAAAAGGTGGTGGTATTTACGACATTTCTAGCTAGAGTTTCCCACACGTTTGTGGACTGATACCATCTTTGGAAGAACATAGTTGCTGCTCCAACCTGGAAAAGAAACAGAAATACAGAACCTTTCATTTTACAACTCGATCATGCAAAAGCACAGTCTTTAAGGATCCTGCTGGAATGGCTTTCCAGTTGCCTCTAGATTCTGGTAAAAGGGCAGGATTGACTCACATGAAGTGGGGCCAAGAGTTGATTCCTTCGACTTTCACAGCAGTGTAGGTGGTCAGCAGGATCGTATAGGGTCCTTTTTACTTTTCCATTAAGGACTCATCTTTCTAGGTGCCAATGTAAACCAAGGCTCCTGGTTAAAAATTATGTACCGACGACTCCAAAGGCACTCGTTGGTTGAGATATCTATGAAAGGAGGATAAAATGCATGAAAGCGACAACAGGTAGTTTTTCAGCATATTTCCCCCCGCTACGATGTGTTGGATACCTGGAGTATCAGGGGCGCTTAGTGAACAATCCAGACCGAATGGAATTGTTATGTTTGTGAGCAGCAGGCCTCCCCAAGCACCGCCCCCCAGCACGCCCCGCCCCCCCGTGAGGGAGACTGTCACTGCCCCCGTCCTGCCCCCGGGATGGGGCCCTGTGCAGCACAGAGCCCCTCCCCTCATGGGCTCTGGCCAGCCATCCTGGCCAGCTCTCACCTGCGCTGGGGGTGGTGGCACGGCCGGGAAAGCCCGGTCGACGCTGTTCCCATGTTTCCTGCCACAGGCACGAGCTGAGGGGTTGCGCTGAGTCGCGGTGACACCAGTGAGGGCAGCGCTGCTTCTGCACTGCTGGGCTTCTTTTCGGAAGCAAGAGGAGGAACAAGCAGCATTACTAGAAAATGCAACTGAGGGAAAGTGGGAAGAAAGAAAAGGCAGAAAAAAGGAAAAGTGTACACACGCAATTAAGAAAGAAAGGTGCCAAGGTATCCCGAAGACCATCTCAGCCCAACTCGCTTTCGCTGGCGAAAAGCTCTGCAGCTCGGAGGAATAAAACCTGACTTTGCTGCACAGAGATGTCTGAGTTCAGCTGTGAAACAGCTGAGAACCTTGAGACGGCTCCATTTCACTGTCCTCATGCCTTGTGCATGCTGTGCCTTCCTCGTTTCCCTGAAGTCCCACCAGACTAACAGGGATGTGGCGTCTGTCCAGTGCGCGTGTGACAAGGAGAAACATTTCCGCCCGTGAAGTGGGTAGGAAAACAACTGCGTCTGCAGAAGCAGAGGCGCAGCCACGCCTCAGCTTTGGAAATGGCCAAAGCTGCCCCGAGCACCAGGAGCTCCTGGAGCCGCGGCATTTGCTTGGCCCTGAAGCGCTGTGGAGCCTGCCAGCCCTGGGGAGATGCAGGGACAGGGGCAAAGGCCAGCGGTCAGCCCCGCAGCCACGGACAGAGCGACAGGGCTCTGTCCTTCCTTCTGGCCACAGGAAGATGCCGTGGGCAATGCCAGGCCAGGGCGTCTCTCCTCCTGGTTGCCCAGGGGCAGGCAGGGCCTGAGGAAGGCCCTGGGTGCTGGGCTGGGCACGCGCGGTGTGAGCGGGGCAGAGCCCTGACTCCTGCCAGGCGCCGGCCTTGTCTGATGCCAGCAGCTGCTATCACGCAGCCGCTCCTGCCCAGGGCTGTGGCCAGAGCACAGACAGAGCCGCATTTTCAGAAAGCCTTGCTGCTCCAGAGCAAAGCCCCGGCGGGTTTCCTCTCCTCCCCCTCTCCCCTGCCCTCCCTCCCTGAGCAGGCCCAGCCCCGTCAGCGCCCCCAGGGCCGGCAGAGCTGTGCACAGCCCCTGCAGTGTGCATGGCGCAGCTCCCGCGGCCGTGGCCCTTCCTGCAGGCCGCCTCTGCGCAGGGCCAGTGTCCCGGGGGGCCTGGGGCAGGGGCGCAAAGGCCAAGGGACCTGAGGAGAAACGGGCGCGCGGCAGGGCAGGGCCAGCCGGGGCGAGAGCGGGGCCGGGGCGAGGGCCAGGGCCGCTGCAGGCGCAGGGGCAGGTCCCTCCTTTTCACCTTCTCATTTCTCGCATCCAGCCAGTCGTTTCCAGTATCCAGGTTTCACCTGATGTGGCCAAACATGCCTTAAGCATCCAAGCCCCTCTGTTAGGGGCCAAAGTCTCATTTCCAAAGTCCAAGGCTTTGAACCTAGGCTTGAAAGCCTTTCTTTTAGGGTCCAAACCCACACTTTGACAGACCACAGCAGCATTTTGAGAGTCCTGTGACTCATTCGTAGGGTCTAAACCCTCTTTTAGGGAAGAAGCCCTCCTTTTGAGGTTCTAAACCTCTACTTTTAGAGTACAACTCCTAGTTTCTAGGGTCCAAAGTCTCAGCTTTCACATCCAAAACTGATTACAGAGCACAAACTCTCTTTCTCAAAGGCGCAAAGCCTCATTATTACGTGCCAGTCTTCCATTTTGTGGCCCAAGGCCTCATTTTTAGGGCCCAAATCCCTATTTCTATATCCCAAAGTCTTACTTTAAGGGATCAGATCCTCATTTTAGGATCCAAAGTCTCTTTCTAGTCTCCAAAGCTACACTTACAGCTACGTGGTCCAAAGATTCAGTTTCAGTTTGCAAGTGACCCAAAATTACACGCTTAGCACACAGCCAGTAACTTTTTGGGGGATCCAAGCCACATCTTGAGTGTCTACACCCTCATTTTTATGCTCCCAATCCCTCTTTTCTGGACCAAAGCCGCATTTATAGGGGCCAAAACTTTGATGTTAGGGTTGAAAGCCTCCGTTTTAGGTCCCAAAGTCTCACTTTCAGGGTACGAACCCCCATTTATGAATTCCAAAGCACAGTCTTAAGGTCTGAAGACTCGTTTCAAGGACCCATAGTGTCATTTTTAAGGGCCAAAGTCTAATTCTGAAGGTTCAAAGTCTCATTTTTAGAGTCCAAAGCCTAATTCACATGATCCCAAGCTGTCTTTTATGAACAGCAGCCTTTTTCAGGACACACGCTTTCATTTCTCAGGTCTAGTCCCTCACTTGTATGACAGAAAACCTTGTTTTTGACTCCAAAGCCTCGTTTTGATGGTTCAAATGTTCTGTTTTGGATCAGTTTCCAAAGTTTCATTTTTACACTCTAAAGCCACATTTTAAGTTTCCAAAGTCTCATCTGAAGGCTTCAAAGGCTCAATTTTAGGATCTAGCTAGTTGGTTTTACGGGTGTAAGCCACATCCTGTGTTTCCAAACCCTCATTTTATGGTCCAAATCCCTCATTTATGGCTCAAAGTTTCATTTTCAGGGTCCCAAGCTTTGGTTCTGGCATTTAAGCCCTCCTTTTTTATGGTCCAAACCCTCATTTTTAGGGTCAACATGTCCCATGTCTAGCCCCCAGTGTGCTGACAACACAGGCATCCACGTCCCTGCAATCCCCCGTATGAAGTTCAGACCAGAATTGCCGAGTTCCTGGCTTTGCTGCCATGGTGGCCCGGACAATTCTGCTGTTGCTCTCTATTTATACCTCCGCTGTTATTCAGCAAGAAATAGTCAACCCCTGGAGCTGTCCTGAAGCACATCCCCAATCTGTACCCCAGTGAGGTGGCCTCAAGCCCTCCCGGAAGATCAGGGCAATGGTCTTAGGGGACAGGGCGATGGTTTTATTTCCTCCGAGGGCTGGAGGTTGCAGGGTTGGTCCCAGCTGACTGACTGAGATGGGGACAGTGGGAGTGGGGATGGTGGCTGGGAGGGGTGAGTGGGCTGAACAGCTGTGCGGACTGGCAGGAGCAGTTCTCCGGTGCTCCATGGCAGGCGAGCCACTTCTCCAGGCACATGCGGTGGCTGCTGGCATCGGGTCCAGCTCTCAGCATTGCTGGGGCGCACAGGATAGCTGTCGGGGTGCGAGGGGTGGCTGCTGGTCTTGAATCAGACAGGTGAAGCTGGAGAGTTGTGCCTGTGGAGAGAGGAGGCTGCTGAGGCCCCACCACAGCTGCAGTGCCAGGCAGGTGCAAGGGTGCAGGGCAGTGCTGGGCGCCCTGTGGGGTTCAGGCACTCGGCTGCGCATGGAAGCTGTGGATATGGAGAGCTCTGTGCAGAAAATGAGGTGTCCCGCACCCCTTGGCTCGCCTGCCCATGGCTCGTCTCCTCTCGGCCCTGACCATCCTGACCTGCTTTCATGGCATGTGCTGGGAAGGAGACCCGTCCCCGACAGAGCGAGAGGACCAAAGCTGGGCATGGCACTGCAGGGCCAGGAGAGCCTCCTGCTTTCCCTTCTCAGTGTGCCTGGCAGAGAGCAGCACCCCTGCCCGTCCCCGACCAGACAAGGTGGCAGCCTCGGCTCTCTCTGCAGTGAGGTGCTCTCCATCCTCCTCAGAATACACACTCAGAGACATCACCCCCTGCCTTTGCTGAAATTACGCACGCTGGCCGTGTTGGGGTGCACAAGGGGCAGGCTCTCTTTCTCCAAAGTAAGGATGGTAGCTGGGAAGGTTCCTCCCCACGCTCTGAGTTGCTGGGACACCCTGGTTGAGATGAACACTGGACGTTTGTGGCATCACCTAATCACAGGGTGATTTCTGCTGCTAGCCTCACTGATAGGCAGGTGTTGCTCTTCCAGTTCTCACTTTCTAGGGCAATGTCGTCCCTTGTTGGTTTTACTTTCTGACCTTGCTCTGCCTGCCTCTGTCGCTGGCTCTGCCCTTGTTGAGGCAGGGTCACTTTCAACTAACACTTGCCACAGGAGGAAGGGACTGCAGAAAAGAACACCCATGAATTGAGAGGCCACTTAAAACAGCTCACAGCAGCAATCTCCGTCGAGTCTGGCCAATAACTAGCTTGGCACTGCACAGTACCCTACCTCTAAATGCTAAAAGCAGCCATCAAATACAGAAGTTTGGTAAAAATCTCTCCCAGCTACTCACCGTTTTCTCTTCCACCACAGACAGATAATGCAAGACAATACTACACCAAGCAGCATGGAGCCCAAGACTGCCGCGACACCTTCTATGCAGTACTTCCAAAAATCTTCACTGTCTGCAGCATTTGAGTTTCTCTCGCCATCCGCTCCTGGGGAAACAGTTCTGCGTGTTAGCGTGTCCTGTGCACTCCTGGTACTCTCACAGGAGGTCTGACATTGCCAGGAAATGTTCTTTCCACTTTGTTAGCATCTCTAAAGCAGTGAACATCCTGGGCTTGCAACATTTCCTTGGTATCGGGAGAAACAAAGGATATTCCCAAAGCCATTGCAAATCAATGCACTCTGGAGCCTCTCTGTCTCCTCTCAGCTGTGCTTATGCTCTGGGATGGCCATAATGCAGTTTTCCCAGTGTCAAGGATTTGCTCCCCCCCTTCTTGGCCACCTTCACATTTGCGCACAATTACTTTTGCACTCTCCCATCTTCAGTCTCCAAGGCTTGCTGGTGCTGCTGCATGGAGGCTCTCTCTGAGCCTTTGGGACAAGCTGTCCCACTGAACAGAACTCATGAGGCCAGATGGAGAGCACGTGGGGAAGCGCAGCTGTTTGACCAGTCCTCCCGTTGAGTGACACGGACAGAAACCATCCCTGCCTCAGGGAGTGCCACCCCCAAACGTCCATTCCCAGCTCAGCACCCACACCCCGAGGGGATGGAGTCAGGCCCTCTCAGGAGACACCTCAACCTTGCTCTCCCTCTTTGCCTTTTCTCCAGCACGGGCATACGAGCGTCTCTCTGGCACGCCGATGGCAATAACCTCCGCACCCCAGAGACTACAGTCATCCTTCAGAGAGCCACTTCTGGCTTCTTTTACAACACTTGCTCTGCACTAACAGTTTGTCTGCTGACCTGATCTCCGGTAGCAGGCACCACGTGAGGAGCCTGCAGACACACAGCGATTTTGGTTTATGACACTGAATGATCGAAGGACAGCCATTACCTGGCAAGCCTTTGGATACAATTGCCCCCGTTTTTTCATCAGAGACTGGCAGCGCACGACTGCCTCCTTCCTGACGCGCCTCCTCCACAGTGTCGCTGTCTGCTACCGTAGAAAGAAAGAGGAACAGTTTCGTTAGAAGTAACCGTTGCTCATCAGGAACACGGTATCTTCAGGAGGCAAAATACATTAATAATGCTTAGAAAGTAAGCCTGAGCGTTTGGGGCTGCACCTCGTCACTAGCCCAAACAATGTCTCATTCACAGAGAAAAATTTAAGCACTTGCACTTTCCAGTTTATCAATAGACAGCCACACCTGAGCTGCTGAGAGAGAAGGAGATCGCCTGTCATCTCCTTGTTCGCATTCCACTTAGTGCATTTCTGGCAGGGTGCAAGATGATGGTAAATTACTTCCTTCAGAGAAGACAGGGAGACCGGCTACAGGCAGTTCAGCTTCCATCACATGGTAAGGTTTACAGACACACACAGTGGGCTGAACCCCAAGCTCTTGCAACCATGTTCTGGGCACTTTCACTCAGTGTTTCAGAAAGTGTTTCCCACTGTTCCCCAAAACAAGAGGAAAGCCACAACCAAGGTATCTAAAACACAACTACAAACTGACAGCTAAACCACCCGAGACTGAATTCACAGCCCTTCATTTGAGCTGCCTTCAAGTCTGGAGTCCGGCCTCAAGCTGGGCGTCCAGCTTTCACCTGTCCCTGACCCCAGGGTGTCACGGAGGGGCCTGAGACACCAAGGAGAACAATGGGGCTGGAGCAGGCTGTGAAGCCAGGGCTGCTCCAGTCCCGGCCAGGCCATGCCTGCAGCCCAGGCAAAGTCTGCTGGTCTCAGCAACCCCGCCTGGGGTTGCCTGCGCGTCCTCTCTACCACCCAAGGGCAATCTCCCCTCTGGCAACCGGCAGCAAGGCGTGAGCATTGCCAGTTCCTGCCAGCTGGATACCAACATCTGCCCAGAACAGCTCTGGCCAATAATGGTATAAGTGGGGCAGCAGCTGTCCCTGGGACTCAGCTTGAACCACAACTGGCAGCGCGGGCTCTGGACCATCTCTGTGGCTCACCAGCGCCTGCAAGGTGTGAAATCGACTGTCAGTGCTGTGAGGCTCTGATCGATCCCTTTCTGCTTGTGTTTGCTACGGCTTGTCCGTACGTGGACATAAAACCTCAGCTGCCCGAGTCTTCTGGTGAAGAGGGACATATACCCACCCCGTGCTGCTTTCTCCAGTTCCTTCAGGATGTTCCTTACGACATCTGATGACTGCTGGGAATGTTTTTTAATCTTGGCTTTATATTTTGCTCCTGGATGACCTTAACAGAAAGTATTAAGTTAAATCTCTCAGTAATGCAACACTGAAAACGAGTGCTTCCCCTGTGAAGTCAGTCCAGACTGACTACTCACCCCTGGGATGCCAGGCAAGCCCGTCTGCAGGGCCCAGCCAAGGAGCCTGAGCTGTAGCCACATCTGCAACCAAACACCCAAGAGAAGTTTCTGTCATACGCTGTGATACACCCCATCCTATCTGAATGGCAGAACATAGAAGGGGATCACGTAATGACATGGCACACACAATGCAGGTCTATATTTGCTGCAAGAGATCCTTGCCTCACGTTTGGCCTTTGAGCTGGCAGCTCTCAACAGAACAAAAAACCCATGACGTACCCACGCGATCTCCCTGCACGTCAGCCCTGGAGCCCAGCAAGGAAGCAACATCTTTGTTGCCTCCAGCCATATCTGTAAACAAACAGATCAGAGCAGCTCCCGTGATCTAGTTCAGTAGACACCTTCAGATCTGAACAACAGTGAATGCAGTTCAAACACGGCATTGTGCCGTGGCACTCGTCTCTCCCCTCCACTCAGGAGCATGGTGCAGACACTTCCCGGCTGCCTGGACCACGCTGATCCAAAACCAAGCACGCCCGCCGCTGTTGGCAGAAAGGCCTCCCTGCAGCTCACGCCACCGCTCCACTCAAGCCCAAGGCGCCCGCTGGCTTAGCAGCAGGCACTGGAAGCGGCGCGGGGTGGCACAGGCTGGCAAAGACAGCTTTGCAAGGCAGAGCGCCCTAGGGCACGTCACTGAGCCAGGCCACTGCGTGGCTGCTCTTCTGCCTGTCTGAGCATCGGGCAAGAAAATGCCAAGTTAAATTCCGTAAGAACAGAATCCTACAACCTACACGCTCATTCCTTCAAGTGACCGACCTGCGGGATGGCCCTGAGTCTCCCCGACGCCACCAGCCTGAGATCTCGGGTAGCCTTCGCCAACAGGCACAGCTGGAAACAAGCACATTGCCGTGAGATGCTGGCATCTACTTCTTTCTCAGGGAGCTGCAGTGACTGGAGGGGCTCGGGTCGTGGTGTGGGACCCGGGCGTGGACGGAGATTTCCAAAGGTGCAGGGGGGCCTGCGTGACCTGTTGGCTGGAAGCTCTCCAAATGCTCTTGCCAGGCCGTGTGCAACACCCCTCGTGGATCTTTAGGAGCCAACCCCTCGTCTTACGGACCAAATGCCCCTTTGAAGGCCCAAAGCCTTCTTTTTAAGGTTCAGCAGCACTGCCTCATCTGTTCCTCTGGGCTGCAAACTCGCCACGGTTAGGGGATCTGGGGTTTCGTTCATTGAGCTCTTGAGGGTTCAAACACAAAAGCTCACGTCCTCCTGTGCAGACATCCTGCAAGGTTCGACGTCTCCAAGTCTGAAATCTGGGACCCAGCTGCCTCTATAGTTGCTTTCTCACCCCAGAGCACCGCTCCAGGCCTGTTATCCTGGAAAATCCTCTCAAATTGACCCCTGCGCCTCCCCAAAGGGGGTCTTCCTCCCACCTGCATGCAGAGCTGGCCACAGCTCACCCGGCCCAACTGCTCTCCCGGCTCTGCCTCACCACGTCCCTGGCCCCGCTGTCACGCTCCTGCCTGTCCACCTACCGAATCGCCGCGCTCGCCATGGAGCAGCACAGGCGTCCCAAGCTTGCAGGGTCACCAGGAGGAGAAGAATAAGGAGAGGAGTGCGGGCCACAGCCCCTCGTGCCTGCGCCATGGCACTGCTGCTGCCGCCGCTGCCACCGGCACTGCTGGCACTGGCGGAGCGGTGCCCGCAGCACGGCACAGAACATCCCGGCCTGCACAGCGGGGCTCTGTGACCTCACAGCACAGCCTGCTCACCACGGCCACGCGCCTGGGGTGTCACCTCCCCAAGCAGCGCCCCCCAGCACGCCCCGCCCCGCCGTGAGGGAGACTGTCACTGCCCCATCCTGCCCCTGTGATGGGGCCCTGTGCAGCAGTCCAGACCCTCATTTTTAGGGTCAGCATGTCCGAGGTCTAGCTATTGCTCCCACATGACAAGTGCCAGCACTGGCAGCGCTTGCTGCTCCTCATCGGTTTAGCGTCACGGTTAATGTTAGACCCTCGGAAAAAAAGGCCTCAAAACTGGGAACGTCGCACCATTGCTCCCTCACAAGAACTGCCAGCACTGAAAGCTTTTCCAGCTACTCATCGTCCCTTTTCACCACATCTACACGCCCACAAACATTGCTACTCTGCGCTTTCCTGGACAACTTGCACTCCGACAGATAGAAGCATCTTGTTCAAGTAGCCCAGAGGAAACGGCGCTCAAAAGCTGTGAACGTCTGGCAAATCTGCCAGACGACAAGTACCAGCACTGAAAGCTTATGCTGCTCCTCACTTGCTCTTGCAAGGGTCTGCGTCTACAGGCCCACTAACGTTTGGGCTCTGTGCTTCTCCCCTGACAACTAGCACTTCTAAAAGTTACAATCACCTTGTCCAAGCTGCCTGGAGGGGAAAAAAAGGCTCTAAAACTGCAAATGTGTAGAGAATCTCCCACAGCTGAAGTACCAGCTCTGCAAACTTATGCTGCGCCTCGCTCCTCTTGCTAGCAGACCTGCAGGACCACAAACATTTGGACTCTGCCCTTCCCTTAACAACTAGCGCTCTGATACTTAACATCGTCTTGCCCAAGATGCCCAGAGGAGATAGGACTCTAAAAGGGCATACATTGGACATTAGCTCCCACAAGAGAAGTGTCAGCACTCAGAGCTCTTGCTGCTCCTCAGTTGCTCCTGCCACTACACCTATAGGCCCACAAACTTTTGATCTCTGTGCTTCCCTATACGACTGGCACTCCGACAGCTATCCTGTCTAAGCTGGACAATCTGCTGACTTTCTTGTTTTGGCCCCAAGGTGGGCTGACCGGTGTCCTCCACCCTGGTCCCCAGCCTCCATGCTCTCCAGGTCAGCCAGGAGATGAGCTCAGGCCCTGCCATTGATGGCTGGCACCATGAGCCTGCCTGGCTCTCACCATCGCATCAGGTGCCCTGCTGCAGCGGCCCAGAGGTGCCGGCATGCCAAGGGAAGGCTGTCGGGAAGCCTTCACTGACGTAGTGGCCCGGTTAAAGTGCACCTGGAGAAGGGCCAGTGCAGTGCAGACGCTCACCCAGCAAGTGCCTGGCAAAGGCTGCCTTGCTGCGCTCAGCAGTCTGAGCCCACCACTAGTCCCAAGGGGTGCTTCCTCAGGGCTTCTGCCCAACCAAAGCTCCTTCACCAAAATGCAGGGTCACCTTCTTCACATCCCTGATGCATCTCCTTCCTCAGCTGAGCCACAGCCTCCTGCAGAAGCTGCATCTTTTGGCTTTGCTCCACAGAAAAAGACTGTGAATTCCTGCAGGAACGGGAAAGCACATCCTGCCAGACCGTGGCCCATCCCCTCTGGAGAATATCTGAGCTCAGCAAGGAGCAGAGATACATGTGCTTTCGCTGCTTGGCGAGTGCTTCCCTTCCTCACCAGGATGAGCAAAAGGCAAAGGCAGGAGGGAAGTATGGGAGCCCTAGCTGTTAGGAAAATGAGTGCAGGTAGCACGATGTGGGCTGATGCTTCTGCACAGACCCAGTTCCAGGAACCCTCTCTTACCTCAGGGTCTTCCCTTCTGCTGAAAACAGAAGACATCAGCTCCCGAAGGGGAGAAATGCTCTGTTTTTAGAGAATCCACTAGCAAACGTGCCAAGGCTTCCCAGGAGAGGCTTTCCTGGGAAGACATTGCCAAAGCTGCTTCTTCTATGGGTCACCCTGCATTGAAGCAGAAGAGGCAGTGATTTATGCAGGCACTGTCAGCAAGGCTCCCTTGGAGGAGATGACTGGCCCACGAGAGTCAAGTCACCCACGTCTATCTTTCCCTTTGTTCACGCTGACCGCACTGGCTGTGAGGTCCTGCGGTAAACAGCAGCTGGAGTTCACATCACCCAGACAACGTTATTTGACTAGCTTTGCTAGCTATCTCTGCAGTCACCTTTTCTCCTCCCTGGTGGCTTGACAGGTTAGCTGAGGAGGTGGGGTGCGGAGAGAGGACATGCCTCTATTCAGGAAGCATCAGCTTAGGCTTCAGGAGAGAGCGTAGCCATCACCTTGAGGTGTGTCCCAGAGCTATTCCCTGTTTCCCCTTGCTGCTTCCATGAGCACTTAGAGTAGGCTGCATGGGCTACGGAGGTACTTCTTCGTTCCCCTGCACAACCCCTCTAGCAATCCCCAGATTTTTGCCTGTAAAAAACGGAGGCAGTCCTGTGGTTGTCAATAAGCCGAGTCTTAATTACTGGGGACACTGAGGCTGGGGACACGGGAATGGGGAAAGGCACGCACCATCCTGGGAATGACGGATTGGGATGGATGGGGACATCGTATCCAAGGGCTCTGGAAAAGTAGCCCAGATCTCTTGCTGAAATGCAAATATCGCTGTAAATCAATCGTCTTCTATGTCAATCAGGGGCAGCCCAGGACTTGTTGAGCTCTTTTGTAGTGTAGTCAGCCGCACGCCAGGCTCTCCTGTTCAGTAGGAATGCCTCTCAAGGTTACTCTTAGAGGCTGAGAGATTCCTTGTCACAACAGGTCCTCAGTAAGTGACTATCAGGATGCCAAGCATTGACAACTTAGCCAAGTGATATAAAGGACTGATTGCGCCTATGTAGTCTTTTAGACATTAAACGTTGACAAAATCTGGGACTAGGAGTGTGTACAGTGGCTGCTAGCCGCCTCTCTGAGAAGGAGTTTAGGAAGTAAGTGGGCCCTTTCTGAAACTCACAGCTCAACTGGAGGGTCTCCCTGACAATTTTATCTGACCTTGTCCTCTATTCAGTAAATAATGCAGTTTAGCTTGCCGTTGAATCTATTTACATTGCTAACGCCAGCTCCGGGTGCAAGGATTGCAGCGGGAGGTCATTGCACTAGGTCAAATGAGAATCACATTCAGTAGGTATAGTAAAAATTTTCTTCTTTTCTCTATTGATTTATTTATGATGTATATTGTCTTTTTTTTTTTTTTGGTAACATTGCTGTCAATCTTCTGGTTGCACACGGCCCTCCACTGACATTTGCATGGCTGTATGTAAATGTCCTTTTTCCACAGAGAAGAAACCATCTTTATTGCAATATGCTATGGATCCAAGCCATTATTTCAGTCTTATTACTTTTCAATGGAGGCTCAAATTTTGAAAGATGTTCACATTTTGACTGAGAAATGCAATTTACAAATTGAACACAACTTTGAACTGCAAACACACACTTAACTTTGACTCTCAGCATACCCTTTTCCCTAACTTCAGTTGTTTTCCCCCAACTGTACATACCACCATGTGTCATATTAATGGGAAAGAAGCTCAAAATGGTATAGTTCTTCAAAAGCAATGACTGGGTAAGGATTCCCAACAGGCCGAAGGTGAACACTTTCTCTATCGAGGTTCCACCAACTAAACAAAAGGTGGTGGTATTTACGACATTTCTAGCTAGAGTTTCCCACACGTTTGTGGACTGATACCATCTTTGGAAGAACATAGTTGCTGCTCCAACCTGGAAAAGAAACAGAAATACAGAACCTTTCATTTTACAACTCGATCATGCAAAAGCACAGTCTTTAAGGATCCTGCTGGAATGGCTTTCCAGTTGCCTCTAGATTCTGGTAAAAGGGCAGGATTGACTCACATGAAGTGGGGCCAAGAGTTGATTCCTTCTACTTTCACAGCAGTGTAGGTGGTCAGCAGGATCGTATAGGGTCCTTTTTACTTTTCCATTAAGGACTCATCTTTCTAGGTGCCAATGTAAACCAAGGCTCCTGGTTAAAAATTATGTACCGACGACTCCAAAGGCACTCGTTGGTTGAGATATCTATGAAAGGAGGATAAAATGCATGAAAGCGACAACAGGTAGTTTTTCAGCATATTTCCCCCCGCTACGATGTGTTGGATACCTGGAGTATCAGGGGCGCTTAGTGAACAATCCAGACCGAATGGAATTGTTATGTTTGTGAGCAGCAGGCCTCCCCAAGCACCGCCCCCCAGCACGCCCCGCCCCCCCGTGAGGGAGACTGTCACTGCCCCGTCCTGCCCCCGGGATGGGGCCCTGTGCAGCACAGAGCCCCTCCCCTCATGGGCTCTGGCCAGCCATCCTGGCCAGCTCTCACCTGCGCTGGGGGTGGTGGCACGGCCGGGAAAGCCCGGTCGACGCTGCTCCCATGTTTCCTGCCACAGGCACGAGCTGAGGGGTTGCGCTGAGTCGCGGTGACACCAGTGAGGGCAGCGCTGCTTCTGCACTGCTGGGCTTCTTTTCGGAAGCAAGAGGAGGAACAAGCAGCATTACTAGAAAATGCAACTGAGGGAAAGTGGGAAGAAAGAAAAGGCAGAAAAAAGGAAAAGTGTACACACGCAATTAAGAAAGAAAGGTGCCAAGGTATCCCGAAGACCATCTCAGCCCAACTCGCTTTCGCTGGCAAAAAGCTCTGCAGCTCGGAGGAATAAAACCTGACTTTGCTGCACAGAGATGTCTGAGTTCAGCTGTGAAACAGCTGAGAACCTTGAGACGGCTCCATTTCACTGTCCTCATGCCTTGTGCATGCTGTGCCTTCCTCGTTTCCCTGAAGTCCCACCAGACTAACAGGGATGTGGCGTCTGTCCAGTGTGCGTGTGACAAGGAGAAACATTTCCGCCCGTGAAGTGGGTAGGAAAACAACTGCGTCCGCAGAAGCAGAGGCGCAGCCACGCCTCAGCTTTGGAAATGGCCAAAGCTGCCCCGAGCACCAGGAGCTCCTGGAGCCGCGGCATTTGCTTGGCCCTGAAGCGCTGTGGAGCCTGCCAGCCCTGGGGAGATGCAGGGACAGGGGCAAAGGCCAGTGGTCAGCCCCGCAGCCACGGACAGAGCGACAGGGCTCTGTCCTTCCTTCTGGCCACAGGAAGATGCCGTGGGCAATGCCAGGCCAGGGCGTCTCTCCTCCTGGTTGCCCAGGGGCAGGCAGGGCCTGAGGAAGGCCCTGGGTGCTGGGCTGGGCACGCGCGGTGTGAGCGGGGCAGAGCCCTGACTCCTGCCAGGCGCCGGCCTTGTCTGATGCCAGCAGCTGCTATCACGCAGCCGCTCCTGCCCAGGGCTGTGGCCAGAGCACAGACAGAGCCGCATTTTCAGAAAGCCTTGCTGCTCCAGAGCAAAGCCCCGGCGGGTTTCCTCTCCTCCCCCTCTCCCCTGCCCTCCCTCCCTGAGCAGGCCCAGCCCCGTCAGCGCCCCCAGGGCCGGCAGAGCTGTGCACAGCCCCTGCAGTGTGCATGGCGCAGCTCCCGCGGCCGTGGCCCTTCCTGCAGGCCGCCTCTGCGCAGGGCCAGTGTCCCGGGGGGCCTGGGGCAGGGGCGCAAAGGCCAAGGGACCTGAGGAGAAACGGGCGCGCGGCAGGGCAGGGCCAGCCGGGGCGAGAGCGGGGCCGGGGCGAGGGCCAGGGCCGCTGCAGGCGCAGGGGCAGGTCCCTCCTTTTCACCTTCTCATTTCTCGCATCCAGCCAGTCGTTTCCAGCATCCACGTTTCACCTGATGTGGCCAAACATGCCTTAAGCATCCAAGCCCCTCTGTTAGGGGCCAAAGTCTCATTTCCAAAGTCCAAGGCTTTGAACCTAGGCTTGAAAGCCTTTCTTTCAGGGTCCAAACCCACACTTTGACAGACCACAGCAGCATTTTGAGAGTCCTGTGACTCATTCGTAGGGTCTAAACCCTCTTTTAGGGAAGAAGCCCTCCTTTTGAGGTTCTAAACCTCTACTTTTAGAGTACAACTCCTAGTTTCTAGGGTCCAAAGTCTCAGCTTTCACATCCAAAACTGATTACAGAGCACAAACTCTCTTTCTCAAAGGCGCAAAGCCTCATTATTACGTGCCAGTCTTCCATTTTGTGGCCCAAGGCCTCATTTTTAGGGCCCAAATCCCTATTTCTATATCCCAAAGTCTTACTTTAAGGGATCAGATCCTCATTTTAGGATCCAAAGTCTCTTTCTAGTCTCCAAAGCTACACTTACAGCTACGTGGTCCAAAGATTCAGTTTCAGTTTGCAAGTGACCCAAAATTACACGCTTAGCACACAGCCAGTAACTTTTTGGGGGATCCAAGCCACATCTTGAGTGTCTACACCCTCATTTTTATGCTCCCAATCCCTCTTTTCTGGACCAGAGCCGCATTTATAGGGGCCAAAACTTTGATGTTAGGGTTGAAAGCCTCCGTTTTAGGTCCCAAAGTCTCGCTTTCAGGGTACGAACCCCCATTTATGAATTCCAAAGCACAGTTTTAAGGTCTGAAGACTCGTTTCAAGGACCCATAGTGTCATTTTTAAGGGCCAAAGTCTAATTCTGAAGGTTCAAAGTCTCATTTTTAGAGTCCAAAGCCTAATTCACATGATCCCAAGCTGTCTTTTATGAACAGCAGCCTTTTTCAGGACACACGCTTTCATTTCTCAGGTCTAGTCCCTCACTTGTATGACAGAAAACCTTGTTTTTGACTCCAAAGCCTCGTTTTGATGGTTCAAATGTTCTGTTTTGGATCAGTTTCCAAAGTTTCATTTTTACACTCTAAAGCCACATTTTAAGTTTCCAAAGTCTCATCTGAAGGCTTCAAAGGCTCAATTTTAGGATCTAGCTAGTTGGTTTTACAGGTGTAAGCCACATCCTGTGTTTCCAAACCCTCATTTTATGGTCCAAATCCCTCATTTATGGCTCAAAGTTTCATTTTCAGGGTCCCAAGCTTTGGTTCTGGCATTTAAGCCCTCCTTTTTTATGGTCCAAACCCTCATTTTTAGGGTCAACATGTCCCATGTCTAGCCCCCAGCGTGCTGACAACACAGGCATCCACGTCCCTGCAATCCCCCGTATGAAGTTCAGACCAGAATTGCCGAGTTCCTGGCTTTGCTGCCATGGTGGCCCGGACAATTCTGCTGTTGCTCTCTATTTATACCTCCGCTGTTATTCAGGAAGAAATAGTCAACCCCTGGAGCTGTCCTGAAGCACATCCCCAATCTGTACCCCAGTGAGGTGGCCTCAAGCCCTCCCGGAAGATCAGGGCAATGGTCTTAGGGGACAGGGCGATGGTTTTATTTCCTCCGAGGGCTGGAGGTCGCAGGGTTGGTCCCAGCTGACTGACTGAGATGGGGACAGTGGGAGTGGGGATGGTGGCTGGGAGGGGTGAGTGGGCTGAACAGCTGTGCGGACTGGCAGGAGCAGTTCTCCGGTGCTCCATGGCAGGCGAGCCACTTCTCCAGGCACATGCGGTGGCTGCTGGCATCGGGTCCAGCTCTCAGCATTGCTGGGGCGCACAGGATAGCTGTCGGGGTGCGAGGGGTGGCTGCTGGTCTTGAATCAGACAGGTGAAGCTGGAGAGTTGTGCCTGTGGAGAGAGGAGGCTGCTGAGGCCCCACCACAGCTGCAGTGCCAGGCAGGTGCAAGGGTGCAGGGCAGTGCTGGGCGCCCTGTGGGGTTCAGGCACTCGGCTGCGCATGGAAGCTGTGGATGTGGAGAGCTCTGTGCAGAAAATGAGGTGTCCCGCGCCCCTTGGCTCGCCTGCCCGTGGCTCGTCTCCTCTCGGCCCTGACCATCCTGACCTGCTTTCATGGCATGTGCTGGGAAGGAGACCCGTCCCCGACAGAGCGAGAGGACCAAAGCTGGGCATGGCACTGCAGGGCCAGGAGAGCCTCCTGCTTTCCCTTCTCAGTGTGCCTGGCAGAGAGCAGCACCCCTGCCCATCCCCGACCAGACAAGGTGGCAGCCTCGGCTCTCTCTGCAGTGAGGTGCTCTCCATCCTCCTCAGAATACACACTCAGAGACATCACCCCCTGCCTTTGCTGAAATTACGCACGCTGGCCGTGTTGGGGTGCACAAGGGGCAGGCTCTCTTTCTCCAAAGTAAGGATGGTAGCTGGGAAGGTTCCTCCCCACGCTCTGAGTTGCTGGGACACCCTGGTTGAGATGAACACTGGACGTTTGTGGCATCACCTAATCACAGGGTGATTTCTGCTGCTAGCCTCACTGATAGGCAGGTGTTGCTCTTCCAGTTCTCACTTTCTAGGGCAATGTCGTCCCTTGTTGGTTTTACTTTCTGACCTTGCTCTGCCTGCCTCTGTCGCTGGCTCTGCCCTTGTTGAGGCAGGGTCACTTTCAACTAACACTTGCCACAGGAGGAAGGGACTGCAGAAAAGAACACCCATGAATTGAGAGGCCACTTAAAACAGCTCACAGCAGCAATCTCCGTCGAGTCTGGCCAATAACTAGCTTGGCACTCCACAGTACCCTACCTCTAAATGCTAAAAGCAGCCATCAAATACAGAAGTTTGGTAAAAATCTCTCCCAGCTACTCACCGTTTTCTCTTCCACCACAGACAGATAATGCAAGACAATACTACACCAAGCAGCATGGAGCCCAAGACTGCCGCGACACCTTCTGTGCAGTACTTCCAAAAATCTTCACTGTCTGCAGCATTTGAGTTTCTCTCGCCATCCGCTCCTGGGGAAACAGTTCTGCGTGTTAGCGTGTCCTGTGCACTCCTGGTACTCTCACAGGAGGTCTGACATTGCCAGGAAATGTTCTTTCCACTTTGTTAGCATCTCTAAAGCAGTGAACATCCTGGGCTTGCAACATTTCCTTGGTATCGGGAGAAACAAAGGATATTCCCAAAGCCATTGCAAATCAATGCACTCTGGAGCCTCTCTGTCTCCTCTCAGCTGTGCTTATGCTCTGGGATGGCCATAATGCAGTTTTCCCAGTGTCAAGGATTTGCTCCCCCCCTTCTTGGCCACCTTCACATTTGCGCACAATTACTTTTGCACTCTCCCATCTTCAGTCTCCAAGGCTTGCTGGTGCTGCTGCATGGAGGCTCTCTCTGAGCCTTTGGGACAAGCTGTCCCACTGAACAGAACTCATGAGGCCAGATGGAGAGCACGTGGGGAAGCGCAGCTGTTTGACCAGTCCTCCCGTTGAGTGACACGGACAGAAACCATCCCTGCCTCAGGGAGTGCCACCCCCAAACGTCCATTCCCAGCTCAGCACCCACACCCCGAGGGGATGGAGTCAGGCCCTCTCAGGAGACACCTCAACCTTGCTCTCCCTCTTTGCCTTTTCTCCAGCACGGGCATACGAGCGTCTCTCTGGCACGCCGATGGCAATAACCTCCGCACCCCAGAGACTACAGTCATCCTTCAGAGAGCCACTTCTGGCTTCTTTTACAACACTTGCTCTGCACTAACAGTTTGTCTGCTGACCTGATCTCCGGTAGCAGGCACCACGTGAGGAGCCTGCAGACACACAGCGATTTTGGTTTATGACACTGAATGATCGAAGGACAGCCATTACCTGGCAAGCCTTTGGATACAATTGCCCCCGTGTTTTCATCAGAGACTGGCAGCGCACGACTGCCTCCTTCCTGACGCGCCTCCTCCACAGTGTCGCTGTCTGCTACCGTAGAAAGAAAGAGGAACAGTTTCGTTAGAAGTAACCGTTGCTCATCAGGAACACGGTATCTTCAGGAGGCAAAATACATTAATAATGCTTAGAAAGTAAGCCTGAGCGTTTGGGGCTGCACCTCGTCACTAGCCCAAACAATGTCTCATTCACAGAGAAAAATTTAAGCACTTGCACTCTCCAGTTTATCAATAGACAGCCACACCTGAGCTGCTGAGAGAGAAGGAGATCGCCTGTCATCTCCTTGTTCGCATTCCACTTAGTGCATTTCTGGCAGGGTGCAAGATGACGGTAAATTACTTCCTTCAGAGAAGACAGGGAGACCGGCTACAGGCAGTTCAGCTTCCATCACATGGTAAGGTTTACAGACACACACAGTGGGCTGAACCCCAAGCTCTTGCAACCATGTTCTGGGCACTTTCACTCAGTGTTTCAGAAAGTGTTTCCCACTGTTCCCCAAAACAAGAGGAAAGCCACAACCAAGGTATCTAAAACACAACTACAAACTGACAGCTAAACCACCCGAGACTGAATTCACAGCCCTTCATTTGAGCTGCCTTCAAGTCTGGAGTCCGGCCTCAAGCTGGGCGTCCAGCTTTCACCTGTCCCTGACCTCAGGGTGTCACGGAGGGGCCTCAGACACCAAGGAGAACAATGGGGCTGGAGCAGGCTGTGAAGCCAGGGCTGCTCCAGTCCCGGCCAGGCCATGCCTGCAGCCCAGGCAAAGTCTGCTGGTCTCAGCAACCCCGCCTGGGGTTGCCTGCGCGTCCTCTCTACCACCCAAGGGCAATCTCCCCTCTGGCAACCGGCAGCAAGGCGTGAGCATTGCCAGTTCCTGCCAGCTGGATACCAACATCTGCCCAGAACAGCTCTGGCCAATAATGGTATAAGTGGGGCAGCAGCTGTCCCTGGGACTCGGCTTGAACCACAACTGGCAGCGCGGGCTCTGGACCATCTCTGTGGCTCACCAGCGCCTGCAAGGTGTGAAATCGACTGTCAGTGCCGTGAGGCTCTGATCGATCCCTTTCTGCTTGTGTTTGCTACGGCTTGTCCGTACGTGGACATAAAACCTCAGCTGCCCGAGTCTTCTGGTGAAGAGGGACATATACCCACCCCGTGCTGCTTTCTCCAGTTCCTTCAGGATGTTCCTTACGACGTCTGATGACTGCTGGGAATGTTTTTTAATCTTGGCTTTATATTTTGCTCCTGGATGACCTTAACAGAAAGTATTAAGTTAAATCTCTCAGTAATGCAACACTGAAAACGAGTGCTTCCCCTGTGAAGTCAGTCCAGACTGACTACTCACCCCTGGGATGCCAGGCAAGCCCGTCTGCAGGGCCCAGCCAAGGAGCCTGCGCTGTAGCCACATCTGCAACCAAACACCCAAGAGAAGTTTCCGTCATACGCTGTGATACACCCCATCCTATCTGAATGGCAGAACATAGAAGGGGATCACGTAATGACATGGCACACACAATGCAGGTCTATATTTGCTGCAAGAGATCCTTGCCTCACGTTTGGCCTTTGAGCTGGCAGCTCTCAACAGAACAAAAAACCCATGACGTACCCACGCGATCTCCCTGCACGTCAGCCCTGGAGCCCAGCAAGGAAGCAACATCTTTGTTGCCTCCGGCCATATCTGTAAACAAACAGATCAGAGCAGCTCCCGTGATCTAGTTCAGTAGACACCTTCAGATCTGAACAACAGTGAATGCAGTTCAAACACGGCATTGTGCCGTGGCACTCGTCTCTCCCCTCCACTCAGGAGCATGGTGCAGACACTTCCCGGCTGCCTGGACCACGCTGATCCAAAACCAAGCACGCCCGCCGCTGTTGGTAGAAAGGCCTCCCTGCAGCTCACGCCACCGCTCCACTCAAGCCCAAGGCGCCCGCTGGCTTAGCAGCAGGCACTGGAAGCGGCGCGGGGTGGCACAGGCTGGCAAAGACAGCTTTGCAAGGCAGAGCGCCCTAGGGCACGTCACTGAGCCAGGCCACTGCGTGGCTGCTCTTCTGCCTGTCTGAGCATCGGGCAAGAAAATGCCAAGTTAAATTCCGTAAGAACAGAATCCTACAACCTACACGCTCATTCCTTCAAGTGACCGACCTGCGGGATGGCCCTGAGTCTCCCCGACGCCACCAGCCTGAGATCTCGGGTAGCCTTCGCCAACAGGCACAGCTGGAAACAAGCACATTGCCGTGAGATGCTGGCATCTACTTCTTTCTCAGGGAGCTGCAGTGACTGGAGGGGCTCGGGTCGTGGTGTGGGACCCGGGCGTGGACGGAGATTTCCAAAGGTGCAGGGGGGCCTGCGTGACCTGTTGGCTGGAAGCTCTCCAAATGCTCTTGCCAGGCCGTGTGCAACACCCCTCGTGGATCTTTAGGAGCCAACCCCTCGTCTTACGGACCAAATGCCCCTTTGAAGGCCCAAAGCCTTCTTTTTAAGGTTCAGCAGCACTGCCTCATCTGTTCCTCTGGGCTGCAAACTCGCCACGGTTAGGGGATCTGGGGTTTCGTTCATTGAGCTCTTGAGGGTTCAAACACAAAAGCTCACGTCCTCCTGTGCAGACATCCTGCAAGGTTCGACGTCTCCAAGTCTGAAATCTGGGACCCAGCTGCCTCTATAGTTGCTTTCTCACCCCAGAGCACCGCTCCAGGCCTGTTATCCTGGAAAATCCTCTCAAATTGACCCCTGCGCCTCCCCAAAGGGGGTCTTCCTCCCACCTGCATGCAGAGCTGGCCACAGCTCACCCGGCCCAACTGCTCTCCCGGCTCTGCCTCACCACGTCCCTGGCCCCGCTGTCACGCTCCTGCCTGTCCACCTACCGAATCTCCGCGCTCGCCATGGAGCAGCACAGGCGTCCCAAGCTTGCAGGGTCACCAGGAGGAGAAGAATAAGGAGAGGAGTGCGGGCCACAGCCCCTCGTGCCTGCGCCATGGCACTGCTGCTGCCGCCGCTGCCACCGGCACTGCTGGCACTGGCGGAGCGGTGCCCGCAGCACGGCACAGAACATCCCGGCCTGCACAGCGGGGCTCTGTGACCTCACAGCACAGCCTGCTCACCACGGCCACGCGCCTGGGGTGTCACCTCCCCAAGCAGCGCCCCCCAGCACGCCCCGCCCCGCCGTGAGGGAGACTGTCACTGCCCCATCCTGCCCCTGTGATGGGGCCCTGTGCAGCAGTCCAGACCCTCATTTTTAGGGTCAGCATGTCCGAGGTCTAGCTATTGCTCCCACATGACAAGTGCCAGCACTGGCAGCGCTTGCTGCTCCTCATCGGTTTAGCGTCACGGTTAATGTTAGACCCTCGGAAAAAAAGGCCTCAAAACTGGGAACGTCGCACCATTGCTCCCTCACAAGAACTGCCAGCACTGAAAGCTTTTCCAGCTACTCATCGTCCCTTTCCACCACATCTACACGCCCACAAACATTGCTACTCTGCGCTTTCCTGGACAACTTGCACTCCGACAGATAGAAGCATCTTGTTCAAGTAGCCCAGAGGAAACGGCGCTCAAAAGCTGTGAACGTCTGGCAAATCTGCCAGACGACAAGTACCAGCACTGAAAGCTTATGCTGCTCCTCACTTGCTCTTGCAAGGGTCTGCGTCTACAGGCCCACTAACGTTTGGGCTCTGTGCTTCTCCCCTGACAACTAGCACTTCTAAAAGTTACAATCACCTTGTCCAAGCTGCCTGGAGGGAAAAAAAAGGCTCTAAAACTGCAAATGTGTAGAGAATCTCCCACAGCTGAAGTACCAGCCCTGCAAACTTATGCTGCGCCTCGCTCCTCTTGCTAGCAGACCTGCAGGACCACAAACATTTGGACTCTGCCCTTCCCTTAACAACTAGCGCTCTGATACTTAACATCGTCTTGCCCAAGATGCCCAGAGGAGATAGGACTCTAAAAGGGCATACATTGGACATTAGCTCCCACAAGAGAAGTGTCAGCACTCAGAGCTCTTGCTGCTCCTCAGTTGCTCCTGCCACTACACCTATAGGCCCACAAACTTTTGATCTCTGTGCTTCCCTATACGACTGGCACTCCGACAGCTATCCTGTCTAAGCTGGACAATCTGCTGACTTTCTTGTTTTGGCCCCAAGGTGGGCTGACCGGTGTCCTCCACCCTGGTCCCCAGCCTCCATGCTCTCCAGGTCAGCCAGGAGATGAGCTCAGGCCCTGCCATTGATGGCTGGCACCATGAGCCTGCCTGGCTCTCACCATCGCATCAGGTGCCCTGCTGCAGCGGCCCAGAGGTGCCGGCATGCCAAGGGAAGGCTGTCGGGAAGCCTTCACTGACGTAGTGGCCCGGTTAAAGTGCACCTGGAGAAGGGCCAGTGCAGCGCAGACGCTCACCCAGCAAGTGCCTGGCAAAGGCTGCCTTGCTGCGCTCAGCAGTCTGAGCCCACCACTAGTCCCAAGGGGTGCTTCCTCAGGGCTTCTGCCCAACCAAAGCTCCTTCACCAAAATGCAGGGTCACCTTCTTCACATCCCTGATGCATCTCCTTCCTCAGCTGAGCCACAGCCTCCTGCAGAAGCTGCATCTTTTGGCTTTGCTCCACAGAAAAAGACTGTGAATTCCTGCAGGAACGGGAAAGCACATCCTGCCAGACCGTGGCCCATCCCCTCTGGAGAATATCTGAGCTCAGCAAGGAGCAGAGATACATGTGCTTTCGCTGCTTGGCGAGTGCTTCCCTTCCTCACCAGGATGAGCAAAAGGCAAAGGCAGGAGGGAAGTATGGGAGCCCTAGCTGTTAGGAAAATGAGTGCAGGTAGCACGATGTGGGCTGATGCTTCTGCACAGACCCAGTTCCAGGAACCCTCTCTTACCTCAGGGTCTTCCCTTCTGCTGAAAACAGAAGACATCAGCTCCCGAAGGGGAGAAATGCTCTGTTTTTAGAGAATCCACTAGCAAACGTGCCAAGGCTTCCCAGGAGAGGCTTTCCTGGGAAGACATTGCCAAAGCTGCTTCTTCTATGGGTCACCCTGCATTGAAGCAGAAGAGGCAGTGATTTATGCAGGCACTGTCAGCAAGGCTCCCTTGGAGGAGATGACTGGCCCACGAGAGTCAAGTCACCCACGTCTATCTTTCCCTTTGTTCACGCTGACCGCACTGGCTGTGAGGTCCTGCGGTAAACAGCAGCTGGAGTTCACATCACCCAGACAACGTTATTTGACTAGCTTTGCTAGCTATCTCTGCAGTCACCTTTTCTCCTCCCTGGTGGCTTGACAGGTTAGCTGAGGAGGTGGGGTGCGGAGAGAGGACATGCCTCTATTCAGGAGGCATCAGCTTAGGCTTCAGGAGAGAGCGTAGCCATCACCTTGAGGTGTGTCCCAGAGCTATTCCCTGTTTCCCCTTGCTGCTTCCATGAGCCCTTAGAGTAGGCTGCATGGGCTACGGAGGTACTTCTTCGTTCCCCTGCACAACCCCTCTAGCAATCCCCAGATTTTGCCTGTAAAAAACGGAGGCAGTCCTGTGGTTGTCAATAAGCCGAGTCTTAATTACTGGGGACACTGAGGCTGGGGACACGGGAATGGGGAAAGGCACGCACCATCCTGGGAATGATGGATGCCCTCTTTTTTTATGGTCCAAACCCTCATTTTTAGGGTCAACATGTCCCATGTCTAGCCCCCAGTGTGCTGACAACACAGGCATCCACGTCCCTGCAATCCCCCGTATGAAGTTCAGACCAGAATTGCCGAGTTCCTGGCTTTGCTGCCATGGTGGCCCGGACAATTCTGCTGTTGCTCTCTATTTATACCTCCGCTGTTATTCAGCAAGAAATAGTCAACCCCTGGAGCTGTCCTGAAGCACATCCCCAATCTGTACCCCAGTGAGGTGGCCTCAAGCCCTCTGTATTGTCTGTATTGAGTTGTTAATCATTTTTTTGCAAGCATGGTATGTTAATGATTATGCCTAGTATGATGCCTAGTATCACAATTCCGATTTTAACCAAGGACAGCAACCACCCAGTTATGCCACACACAAGCTTAGTTAATAAAATTACTGATCACACGTTATACATATTCATGATTACGAAGCAAAGCTAAGCCACTGAGGCTGGTGGGACTCTGTCTCAGGTTGCCCAGAGAGGTGGTGGATGCCCATCCCTGGAAATATTCCAGGCCAGGTTGGACGGGGCTCTGAGTAACCTGATCTGGTTGGAGATGTCCCTGCTTCTTGCAGGGGGTTTGGACTGGGTGGCTTTTGAAGGTCCCTTCGCACTCAAACCGTTCTATGATTTCTCACAAGTTTCTGAAGTTATCCTGCTCCAGCGTTTGTTTTGTGTGGTGCTGTGCAATAGCACTGGGGTCCTCCCTTCAGATCAGGCTTTCTGCAAGTGGCTCCTGGGACAAACAGCCACCCTGGGACACGGGCCCTGAACCAGCAGGTCCCTGCTTGCGCCCAGAAGGCGAGGGGCTTGGATATCAGCTTTGCTGACTGGTGGAACTGGGATGGTTGCCGTGGAGCAGCTTTAGGGGAGAGCCCTTCCTGTCTGGGCACTATCCCCTGACAGGGTCAACGTGCCACTCGAGTCCCCTCACTGGGCTCCTGGGCCTACAGCTGAAGCCTTCTAATGCCTTGGACTGCCATGGGGTGATCTCCACCCCCGGACTCCAGGGATCCCCTAGGATGAACTCCTCCACATTTACCCCGCCTGACATTAACAGTGACCCTAACACTAAACCTTACTCTAAATCCTATCCCTAACCCTAACTATAATTGAGCAGGTCGCTAACTCTAACCCTAACCCTGAGACAAAGCTGGTTGTGGACACAGATACTTGTTGTCCACTCGAGAAGCCTTAACGGCGCATTCTAGGTGTCAAGAGGATTAGAAATCTTTGTTTCTGCAAGAAGTCTAACAGTATGTCTTACTGGGGTCGGGGCAGGATACCTTGCTGGCAGGCAAGCGCTTTGCCTGGGAGGTGCTGTGGGATTGCTGCCACAACTGGTTTTGCCTGGGCAGGCTGCTGTGCTGGTGCTGAGGTGGGGACAGCTGAGAGAGGAGCCTTCTTTAGCCCAGACGCGGTGAGGAGAAAAGCACCAAAAAGACGATACCAGGAAGCTTCACATAGCTGCTGGGAGAACAAGGCCAACCAACAGCTGGCAGAGGACGCAGCGGGGACCAGCCGCTGCCAGAGCAGGTACGAAGTGGGCTGCTCCTGCCTGTGGCGTCAGGATGCAGTGCTAACTGGGCCACAGCCTCACACAGACAGGGAAGCACGGAGCAGGGTGGGAAAGCTGCCAGAGGCTTCTGAGGAAGGGCCTCGTGGCTCCCAAAGGCCCCCTTTTCTGGGATGGGTGTCTGCTGCAAGTCTGGATCCCTCTCCAGCCAAAAGCCAGCGAACGTGTAGCAGGGGCTTTTGGGGAGGTGGTAGGCTCGTTCAGCAAGGTTTGGACCCCAGCACTGCTGTACAGCTAAGTAGCATTTGTGGGGACACCAAGCCCCTGGGACCTGAGAACGGCCCCCTCAGGACTTTGAGGTGCTGTCCTGCCTGGCCGAGGGGGGCACGCAGAGGTGCCTGCTGAGGGGCAGGTCCTGCTGGGGACAGGGGGAGAATTGGTCTGTGCTGCCAGGTGGGCTTCCCAAGGAATGGACTGCTGTCACAGCTTGCTTTCGCTTCTGTCACTGCAAGCTTGGAAAGCAAAGGATGGGGCAAGGAGAGGTGGGAGTTCCCCAGCCAGCTGCCCAGCGCTCCCACTCGGGTGCGGAAGGTTGGGAGCCACTCATGCTGTGGCCATTCTCAGGGGGAATCAAGAGCAAAGCCCTCTGCAGTCTCACATACATGCGTGTGCCTGAGGTCGAAACTTTGGTCGCGGTAGGACAAGCGGCTGTGCATAGCCAAACCTCTGCAGGGTATAGTTCCCCCAACTCTGGCAAGAGACCACACAGGTCTGGGACGTCTCTGGAAGGAAAGCCGGACAAGGCTCCTGCACTTCCTAGTCGTGTGGAAAAACACCCTTAAAAGAGATCTGAGTGATCAATACTGAGAAGATTCCTTCTTCTCCATCCAAACAGAGAGAAAGGTACACAACTTTTGCTCAGGCTCTTTACTTCCCGTTATTATTTTAATTCCCTTTCGCAATCTGCTCCTGTAGCCCTTCCTTCGGGGAAGAGCTGGCGGCAGTGTTGAACAATGGCTGTGGACAGAAACACTCTTCCTCCTGGGTGCTGCTCTGTCAGCTCTCTCTCAGCAGCAGGCTTTTCAGCCAGAAAGCAGAATCCACACGTGAAACGGTTTGCTCAAGACATGGCTTATTGAGAGCCACAAGACTCCCTCCCTCTTTCACAGACAAAAGATGCCCCCTGCAGAAGAAGATGATAGGCCTCTTCTTATGGCTCTCAGTTGCTCTTGGCACGTTTGCAGGATCAAACACCTAAGAGGGACAGCTTGGCTGTGCTGGATGCCAAGTTTCAGCTAGCCGCCTAGCCTTTTTGATGGTTACGTATGGAAACTGCCACAGCCCAAGTGCTTCCAGAGCCGTTGCTTGACTGGGACTGTCTTTTTGGGTATGGGGAAGACTGGTAGGCTGTCAGACATGCTGCTGCTCTGGCCACTGGAACAAATAGCTTGCTTAGTGTGCAAGTCTGCATGGGAATGGGGCATGCATTTTTTGAGCCTGAACTGGGGAGTACCAGAGGGGCAATGTGGGGCACCTGATGGAGAGGCTTTCGCTGGTTTAGAGCCTTTTTTTTCTCAGGGCATACTCGACCAGGTCATTAAAAAAAATGCCTGAGTGCTTATCCCAAAGATGGTGAACATTGGATGATTGTTCCCACAAGGGAAGAGTCAGCACTTAAATCTCTTGCTGGTCCTCACTTGCTGTTGCTATTGCATATATAGGTTCAGAAACTTTGCCACTCTGCACTTTCCTGGAGGATTAGCACTCTGACATTTACAATCAACGGGCACCAGCAATCAAGTGACATTCCAAGTTTTAAAGCCTTTTTTCTCTCTTCACGACTTGACTGTAAATGTCATTGTGCTAGATGTACTGGAAACCACAAAGTTGAAATGTTTGTGAGCCTGTAGATGCCCTAACAAGGGACTGCAAGGAGTACCAAGAGCTTTCATTGCTGGCACTTCTCCTTTGGTAGATTCTTCAGATTGTTGCAGTTTTAATGTCTTTTATCCTCTGAGCAGCCGACGGACCTTCATGATTGCCAGACATCCAGGAAAGAGCAGAGGATCAATGTCTGAGGGCCTGCATGTAGGCTGGTAAGAGGGAGTTATCAGCAACAGCCTAGACAAACAGATCTTAAACGTCGTAGTGCTAGTCATCCAGCAAAGTGCAGATTCCAATTATTTGTTGGCCTGTAGATGCACTGGCAAGGGTGAGTGACATGCAGCAAGAGATTTCAGTGCTGATACTTCTCCTGTGGGAGATTCGTCTGAAATTCGCTGTTTTAAAGCCTTTTTTTTTCTCTGAGCAGCTGGGCCAAGATGGTGGTAACTGTCAGGGGTGTTAGTCGTCCAGGGAATTGCAGAGCCCAAATGTTTGTTGATGTGCAGATGCATTTGCAAGGATGGTGAGCAGAAGCAAGAGTGTTGCGTGCTGGCCAAAACTTGTATCTATTATTATCTATTTACACACATTTTAGGAGCCAGCATTCCTTGGGATTAGTGGTGGTCTCGGACTGCTGCCTTTTTGACTGCAGTCCAATCAGCATCCAGTTTAGAACCATAGAACAGTTGGGGTTGGAAGGGACCTTTAAATGTCATCTAGTCCAACTCCCCCACAATAAAATTATTGTTGACACTGTAACATTGCCACTTGACTTTACAGTTCATGTATTTGCTGCCCCAAATTGGAGCATTGTTTTACTAACATATCCTTTTGTTGGTGTTGTTTACTATATGCTCGTAACAAAATCCATCCCCGCTGCTGCCCAACATGTACATTATATTTCCATTTGTCATTAAGCAAACTCTGAATACATTTTTAACATATCTAACGATTCACTCTTCGTAACCTATTCTTCCCAATATTCACTCAGTCCTCCCAATTTAGCCCATTGAAGTGCTTAATAACATGTAGGGAAGGTTTTACCATCCAGGAATCTCAGAAGGGACATCTTCCCCTCTATTACTCTTTTGCTTAGATTTAAAAAAAAAAATGGCATCTTAGTGCGGATTCTGCCCGTCATCGCCTTTTATGTTTTACCAAAGAGTAGAATCAGCCCCAGAATACACTACAATATTAAGTTTCACTTTATTTATTCAAATAGAGAAGTTAATAAAGGATTAGTAGTGATTCTCAACAGATTAACAGCAATAACATTTATCTCTCCTTTCTCCACTATTCCTGTTGCAAGACTCTTTAATAGCAGTGGAAATGTTTATGCACAGACATCCTAATAATAATGTTATAGGAACTGGCCTTGTTTTCTGGATCTCATCATCTGTGGAATCACAAGCGTACACTTCAGAACCGTTCCACAATGAGGTGGGTTTTGATTCTTTCTTCTCCTCTGTCCCAGTCGAGTGATTCTGTCACTCAGCCTCATTTCATTCTTTCATACGGCTACCAGTCAATTCTGTACACCATGGGGAGGATTAAAATATTGATACACTCCATGTTTCATAGTTTTCCAAACAGAGTCTAGGTAAAAGCCCCAGGTTAGGTCATTCCTTATTTCTTCACAAATTTTCTCAGTTGTTGTTCTATTTTGCTTTGTTTCAATTTTCTTATAATGTCTGACTGCACCATCCTATTCCTTTATGTCCCAGTAGGAGAATCCACCTAGTCTCTGACAAGTCCATTTTCCCATAGATACTACCTTTGTTCTTTCTTCAAACTTCCATTCAGGCACCAGAATTTCACCCCAGTACGATGGGAATCCAGTAGCTCACATTAGGGTTATTTTCATTCTTCCTGCTCTGCTATTTTTTCAAATGTCCTGGTCGAATCAAAAGTCAAACTTCCCCATTCTATTGCGTCTTTTGCCAATTTCAACAGAGGCAAACAGGCCTGGTATTTGGCATATTCCCAAAAGACTGGATCAACTGTAAAACAAAATTTCCACTCATATTTCCACGGTATTTACAAAGATACAAGAGTATAACAAATAAAATCCGTGACTCACACATTTTTCTTAAATTTCAGTTTTAACTTATCTGGATTATATAGTCCACTGGTCTGGTGTTGGTGCCTTCTTCACTTGAGAGTAGTTAAACCAAGGCTCAATGCCTTCCACCTTTAGTGCAGTGTACATCTTCAACAGCACTTGGTGATGTCCTTTCCAGTTTACCCGTAGTGGCTCTGAGTTCCATGTTTTCACATGCACAAATTGTCCTGGTTGATACTGATGCACAGGAGTGTCTAGGGCAAGTGGTCCCGTCAGCACTATGTGTCGTCGAAGTGCTGTAAAAGTTCTCCCTAAACAGATCAAATATGTGTTTTAAATGTGTGTCCCCTTTGATTTTTATATCTTCCGGAATCAATGGCAACTGATATGGCTTTCCACGTAGTACCTCATAAGGTTTTACTCGATCCCTTGACCTTGACTGTATTCTAATTCTCAAGAGGGTCAAAGATAACGCTTAAAGCTGCTTTAAAGAGGTTTCTTGGCATATTTTAATAATTTGCCTTTTCAGAGTCTGATTCATTGTTTCTACTTTTCCACGAGATTGCTGTCTGCATGAATTGTGTAATACCCAAAAAATTCAATACCCAAAATTTTACTTAACTGTTGCATTATAATGTCCCCTATCTGAGGACATCCCAATCGGTAAAACAATCCTTGGAATTATTTCTGTCAACAATACCTTGACCACCTCCCTGGCCTTGTGTGCCAGTAATTAACCTAAGTTACCATGATTCGGTTTAGAGGTTGGAAGTTTTACCTGTTTTACTGGTAGTAGAGCAAGAATGCCTTTCTCCACCACCTCCTTTGCAGTTTTTTCAGCCAATTGGTTGCCTACATTTATCACTGTTTGTCTAAATTGATGTGCCTTGCATTGCATCACTGCCACTTCCTTAGGCTACTGGATATACTCAAGGAGTTGAAGAATTTCTTCCTTATATTGATCCTTGAGCTGATAACAATCCCCTTTCCTTCCAGATTGCTCCATGTGCATGGATTACACAAAAACTTATTTTGAATATGTCCAAATATTTGCCCACTTACTTTTAGCAATCATAAAGGCCTGTTCCAAAGCCACTTACTCCGCTTTCTCTGTTGACTTGTTTGCAGGTAAAGATTCAGCATGTATTACCTGGAGTGTGGTGACCACAGCTGTCCTGCCAATCATTTTCCATCGGGGACTAAACTGCTTCCATCTGCTAACAGCTCCAAATCAGGATTGGCTAGTGGCTCATCCTTTATGTCCTGTTGTCTAGAATATACTTGTTCAATAGTTTGCAGACAATCATTATTCAAAGGCTCAGCATTTTTTTTTGTTTTAGAAGTCAAATACATTGCTGGATTTACTCCTGTAGTAGTTTTGAGTTGAGTTCCACATCATCATGTTCCAAGAGGATGACTTTGTATTTGAGCATGCCGCTCAGGGACAACCAATGCCCTCCTTTTACTTCCAGGATGGAAATAACCATATGTGGGACATAAACTGTAACCTTCTGCCCCATGGTCAATTTTCTGGCTTCTTGAACCAAAAGTACATCTGATAAATATCCAGGCCATCCTTTACTAGCATTATCCAGTTGTTTAGAGAAATACCCGAGAGGCCGATTCAAGGTTCCCAACTTTTGAGCACATGTAAGGCATGGTGTTGTCTCTCATATACAAATAGTTCAAAAGGTTTTGATTAATCTGGGAGACCCAATGCAGGTGCAGACACTAAAGCTTTTTTAAA
This sequence comes from Chlamydotis macqueenii, assembly GCF_036417535.1. Classification (NCBI taxonomy): domain Eukaryota; kingdom Metazoa; phylum Chordata; class Aves; order Otidiformes; family Otididae; genus Chlamydotis; species Chlamydotis macqueenii. The sequence goes on from NC_141564.1 coordinate 39,542, forward strand.
ATTCTTAAAGGCCATCTGACATCCATCCAGGTTTCCATAACAGGTGATTCTCCTGAGAACATTTCAAAGCTTCATACACAGTCTTTACTAATAATCCATAATTGAGGATCCACAACAGACACCATTCCCAAAAATGTTTGCAGCTCCCACGTCCTCCCTGTCTCTGGGACATGACAGATTGCCTCTTTCCTATCTGGCCCCCATTTTTGTCTGTCCTTGGAAATGTCGAAGTCCAAATATATCACTGTCTCTTTTCCAGTCTGGGACTTACCTCTTGATACTCAGTATCCTGCTAGTCCTAAAAATTTCAGTAAGTTTGTTGTTACCTGCAGGAAATCCTCCTGAGTTTCTGTCGCAATTAGGATATCATCTACATACTGTAATATGATTCCTTCTAAATTTTTCTTCTTCCACAGCTCTAATTCTTTTACCAATTGGTTGCAAAATATTGTCTGGCTGGTTTTTAAATCTTTCAGGTAACACCGTCCAGGTTAGTTGATTATTTCATCTGGTGGTGGGGCTTTCTCCTTTCGAAGGCAAATATTGCCTGGCTATTTTTGTCTAGAGGTATGTATGCAGAAGAAAGCATCCTTGAGGTCTAGCACAGTAAACCATTTATATTTTTCCTTTAAGGATGTTATCAAGGTCTATGGGTTAGCCACTACTGGATGATTATCTTGGACAATTTGATTCACCGCTCTCAAATCTTGGAATAACCTATATTCTCCGTTTGGCTTTTTCCCTGGTAATATTGGAGTATTTTATTCTGAGTCACTTTCTATTAATAATCCATAATATAAAAACTTTGTTATTATTTCTTCCAATCCTTTCCTGTTTACCACTTAATAGGTTATTGGTTTTGTCTTACCAGCTTATTTCCAGATTTTTAAGGCAACTTTTACTGGTTCCGCTTATTTAGAAAGGCCTGGGATTCTCTTGGCTCATACCAAAGGTGTTATGGCATTTTCCTTGGTCTCTGGTATGTCCTGAAACACAGAAAGCTTCGCCTCTACGTCTTTTGTCTCAGGTGTTAACAACTGAGTTTCTCCGTTTTGAAAAATTATTTGTGCATTCAATTTGCTTAACAAAGCTCGTCCCGGCAGGGACGACAGCTGTTCTTGCATATATAGCAATTAATGAATTACCCATTGTTTTCTGAATTTAAATTTCAGTGGTTTTAAAAGTGACCAATTTCCACGTTCCCGTGTTGCACCAACTTCTGCAGTTTTATGACCAAACCCCCTTTAAAAACATTTAGTATTGAATGTGCCACCCCTGTATTAACTAAAAAGTCTACTTTATCATTCCCCTGGTCCCCTACAAGTCTTCATCATTTAAAGTCATCGATTTAATTGCCTGCAATGAAGGATCCAGTTCTGCCAGTTTGGGGCATTGTCTTTTCCAGTGCTCCTTCTCTTTACATATAGCATATTGATCTTCTGCTAGTCGGGGAGTTCTAAATGGGGTTGCTACCCTTCCTGGTAGCTCCCACTCCCCTTCCCCTTCTTCTGCCTTTTTTGTCTCTCTCTACTCCTCTTCCTCTCCCAACAATTCCTATTAAAGCTGCAATCAATCTTCCCTCTGTTTTCTGTTCGCACCTGAAAAACACTTTTTTCTCTCTCTCTGTTGTTAAATACTATCCAGGGTACTTCTAGCATTTTTTCCCAAATCCCTAGAATCCACCCGTTCTCTGTGAATGAGACCAAGGATACCAACATGCTTTTCAAGTCTCGCTAATTTGCAGATGCAGGAAGCTGGGAGAAAGACAGACAGAATAATGGATCCAAACTGGCCAAAGAGAGTATTCCATGTCATAAATGTCATGCTCAGTATGTAAGTGGGGGCAGGCGAGGGTGGGTTATCTGCCTTCCTGGCATTTCCTTTGCTCCTCGTTTTGCTGGCATCGTTCCCTCTCCCTTGCTGGCTCCCTTTTGCTCCTTTGCTTGCCGCTCAGTTTTGTTTCCATGATCGCTGCTCGGGACGGGCTGTATCGGTCATTGGGACGTCGGGTGGTGAGAAAACACATATTGTTCTCTTTATATATTTTAATATCTTTATATTGTTATTATTGTAGTCTTTCCTTGTTATTTTAGTAAATTGTCTTTATCTCAACTCACGAGTTCTCCTTCCTTCCAATTCTCTCCCCCATCCCACTGGGGAGGGGGAGGGGGAGTGAGAAACTGTTTGGTAATTCGGGCTAAACCACCACACTCCCTTAGCCAAAACTCCACAGGCTTTCTCCTAGCAGAGATATGGCTCCCTTAGGTACCTTTCCTTAGCCCAACCCTCCCCATGGCTTTCACTGTGTCTTATGGGCAGGCTGTGGGACTCAAACTGACAATCCAGAGGGCACTCTAACTCCTCTCCTGGTTACCAGTTATCCCTTATAAAGAATGCCTTTTACTCACCTCTCCAGGGGACTCTGCTTAGAATTCTTCGGTCCGGGGATCAGAGGTTCTCCCCGAGAATCCCTTGGTGCTGGCTGGAGGTCCTGTGATCCCGTGGATACTTCAAGATTCAAAAGCCATGTCCCATCTGGGGTGCCAGAAAACTGTCACCGAAACCAGGAATCAAAACTCCGTAACATCAACGTAGTGTTAAGAAGCAGGCACTCTTTATTGCAGCGCTGGATGCACGGGGGATTTCTCCTCGAAATGTGCATCCCAAGTTAAGCAACAGTTGAGATATTTATGCATCACTGTCGTAGTTCAGCCCTGATCAGGACCAGACTACGCAGTCTCTCTCTCACTCCCCCCACCCTCCGAGAGAATAGGGAGATATAATATAAAGAAAAATGGCTCGAGGTTTGAGATAAGGACAGGGAGAAATCCTTAAAGTTACCATTACGGGCAAAACAGACTCGACTTGGGGAAAACTATTCATTTATTACTACAAACAGCAGGAGAATGAGACAGAGAACAAGATAACCTCCCCCCACCCCTCCCTCTTCCCAAGCTTAACATTATCTCTACTACCTTCCCCTCCTGAGCGGCACAGGGGGGAAGAGGGAATGGGGGTCGTGATCAGTTCATCACGTGTTGTTTTACGCCGCTGCTTAATGGTCGGGGGGAAGAACTCCTCACATTCCTCCCCTGCTCCGTTGTGGGGTCCCCACAGGCTGCAGTCCTTTGTGAAACTGCTCTGGCGTGGGTCATCTCTTCCACGGGGTGCAGTCCCTCCAGAACGGCTGTCCCAGCGGGCCCTCCACGGGCCACAGCCTCCTTCAGGCATCCACCTCCCCCGATGTGGGGTCCTTCACGGGCTCCAAGTGGATCTCTGCCCCTCCGTGGACCTCCATGGGCTGCAGGGGGACAACCTGCTCCACCATGGCCATCACCACAGGCTGCAGGGGAATCTTGGCCAGGAGCCGCATTACTCCTCCCCCTCCTTCTTCACTGACCTTGGCATCTGCAGCCGTTCCTCTCACAAGAAAAGTTCTTCACAACAGGCTGGCAGACGCCTCTCAGGATCTCTTCACATCTCATCTCCTCTCCACTTCTTGCAGGTGGGCCGGGCCGAGTCAGGCCCAGTTGGCCGCCTGGCAAGAGGCCAGAGGGTGAGGGGTGCAAGGCCCATGAGGCCTGCGCCTCCCTCCTGCACCTCTGCCCCTGCTCAGCTTCTTCACATCTTTTTTCTTTTTCTTCTGTTTCCCCTTCTTAAATATGTTATGGCAGAGGCATTATCATGGAACATTCTGCTACCAATCGGCTCGGCCGTGGCCAGCAGCGGGTCTGCCCTAGGCCCAGCCGAGTCCACTGAACAAAGGGGAGCAATTTCCAGCAGTTTCCTACAGAAGCTACCACCTTAGGCCCCCCTCACTAAACAAAACCACAACAATCACAGACATACATATTCGTAGAATTCCCGAGGACTTGGTTACATATTCATTATTTTTCCGATAAATTATTAGAATACATTTCCACCTGCAGGGGATAGGTTCTTCCCCGGTCTTTGCCGCCATCCAGTGTCTGGGTAGAGTGCTGAACAAGACACAACTATTTCACAACTGAGCATTTCCTAAGACGACATATCTACTGATACTTGGTTATAAACTTCTTGAAATTATCAAGAAGGCAAAGTACGAGTGGAGCCAGCACTGTCTGGTACATGTGGAGTAGATAGCAGCACTGTCTGGATATTTGATTTTCCATCCCCTCCATAACATTATGATGTACTTTCTCATACTCTGTGTATACTGAAGAAGTTACAATTAAAACACAAGGTTAAGGAATTGTTACTTATTTTATTATGCACTTTTTCACATTCTATGTATAATGAAGAGGTTATAATTAAAACACAATCCTGCTGAACATTAACAATGTGATATAGATCATCCATGAGTCGGCTCTGGCTAAGGCCTGTTAATCAGGACCTGTCAACTCAACTGGCCATCCAGGAGAGGGCAAACCCCAGTGTCTGTGGTGCTGTAGGCGCGCTGGCAAGGGTTGTCGAGGAGCAGCAAGAGCTGTCAGTTCTGGAACTTTTGGTGTGGGAGTAATTTTCTGACATTCGCCATTTTGAGGCTTTTTTTTTTTTATGGGCAAATTGGAAATGGTCTTTTATTTCTGTATGCATAACTCAATTTTTAGCAATCTCTGTTGTCAATATAAGAAATTGTTTAGCACCTAGATGCCAGTACAAACGTAATTAATGAAACGTGGGGGAAACTGATGTTTAAACTTGATTTTTTATTCAGTTTGGTTTTTTTTTATTAGAGTGTTGATGACATACTGGCCTGTGGCTCAATCCACATTCTGTTCAGTGGAGCTTTGAATCTACAACTTTTACATTAAAAAAAAAAAAAATCCTTCCAAAAAAAGAACTAGTCATTCATACCCTGGCAGTGTTCAAGAGGCGGCTTGATGAGGAGCTACAAGATATGGTTTAGTAGCTGTGGCAGCAATGGTAGTGGGAAGATGGTTGGACTAGATGATCTTATAGGTCCCATCCAACCATGTGATTCTATGATTCTATGATTCTATGATAGGATTGAGGTATGGACTTGGAGCGTCTCTTAGGTACATGATCAGAATTAAAGACAAATTTCACTTCATGTTGCTGCTGTTTGCCTTCACTTTTGTTAATTTCCCCATTTCTCCATCACAGTTTGGAGAGCTGAGTAATCTTTTTTTTTTTTTCCAGTTTGAAACACCTTTTTTTTTTCCCTAAGGAGACTACGTTTCAAAGTTAATTAGTTTCCTCACAAACGCCTAAGTCAATAAAATTAATGTAATAAACTGTGAACTGTTTGTTCATCAAACCTTGTCAGAACAAGAAAGTTACATGAAATACGCAAGGTCGGCCACAGGCACCCGGCTGTGTAAACACGGCATGCAGGGCTGCGAAAGGAGGGGGGGGCGGCTCATGAAGACGAAGGGTATAAAACCAGTAACTTTCTAACCATATAGTTTGAAGAAGCAATTAGTGGGAGGGGGAAGTCTGTTTTCATGAGGGGTGAGAAACAGTCTCACATTATCTCAAGGGAGTGATTAAGAGGAGCAAGGATTCGAAAATAGGATGGCATCCATCCCATAAATCTCCTTGCTCAAGGAAAACGGGTGGTTAACAAGGACAGGAATCGGCCCAGACTGATAAGGACACTGCCAACTTGTAGGATCAGCACATTCCAGGCAAAGGTGAAAAGTACACCATGAAGAAGACCTATGGCCTTCCTCCCAAAAGACCCCCGAAGACCCTCGCCCACAATTCCTGGGAGAATTTGCACAAGCACGAAGGACTGATAAGCTAATTAACATACGAAGCGAGAGTAGGCGGGTTTAGGTAATGAATATGTATCAGCGTCAACGAAATATTCATTGTTTTACTGTATAAGAATGGGGCGGTTTGCTACCTCAGCGCGCGCCGTTGGCGGAGCAGGAGACTCCCCGGCCGCCCAGCGCTGTTTTGCTTACTGGTCGCTTGCTTTAATAAACCAAATTTTTACTTGGCCAATCTCTGTCATTTAATTGGACAAAGAGGACAGATAAACTATAACAATTAAGTTATGATTATTTAAAAAAACCCACTAAAATGACACCAGTCTTACAGGTTCAGAATAGTCCAGATTTGTGTTCACGACGTGCAAATGTCATTGGGATGAAGATCATCTGCACGTCGTGCTCTGAGAAGACCATGTGCTGAGAGAGGGAGAACTCCGGAAGAAAAAAAAAAAAAGAGAAAAAAAAAACCCAAACGAAAAAAACCCGATGCAAGGTCACGGGGTTTCTTGTGTGCTTGTGTGTGTGGTTATTCGTACGCGTCCTTTTTGTTTGTTTGGGTTTTGTTGGGTTTTTTTTTTGTTTTCTTTGCAAGGAGGCCGTTCCCAAGGGCGGAAGGGCGGCAGTACCGCGCTGTGGCCACGGGGCGGCAGCAGCAGCGAGCACCCGGCGGGCGGCGCCGGTTCCGGCCCCTCCGCTGCGCCGTCGGCGGCCGCGCATGCGTGGTGCCCGGGAGCAACATGGCGGTGTGCAGGTTGCGTGTCCCGGTAGCGGCGGCGGCGAGTGAGCGCCGAGGGCACCGGCGAGGTGAGCGAGCGCCTTTGGCGGGTGCGGAGCTGTCTCCTGCCCGCTGGCCGCCCGGGGCTGGCGGGACGGGGCGCTTCAAACAGCCCGTTGCGGCAGGGTCCTGGTCTGCTGGAGCCGGGTGAGGGCAGCCCCGGGGCGTGACCCGAGAGCTGAGAGAGGGGGAGGGGGGAAGGAGGGGCACGCTCCCCCTCTGTCACAGACGCCGCGCTCCTCCCCAACTCGTCAGAGCATCCCCCGGCCCCGCTCGCCCCGTGCAGCTGCCCCCAGCTCCAGCACCTCCCCTGAAGCCCAGGCCCAAAGTACGGTACAGCAGCATGGTGTGTGAGTGTGTGAGGCTACATCTCTAAGACGTCTGGTAAGAGCGGTGAGACACGCAGGTATTCTCTTAGGTGGAGGACTCCCAAGTGACCGGAGTTAAAGAAGAGCAAAGGAGGACAGAAGGAGAAAGAAGCATCTGACCTTTCAAATTCTCCCAGCAGCACCAAAAGCAAGAGCTGTGTTGAGTCACAGAATCATAGAATCATGGAATGGTTTGGGTTGGAAGGGACCTTCAAAGCCCATCCAGTCCAACCCCCCTGCCAGGAGCAGGGACATCTCCAACCAGATCAGGTTGCTCAGAGCCCCAGCCAACCTGAATGTTTCTAGGGATGGGGCATCCACCGCCTCTAGGCACTCATCTTCCAGGGCCCTGAGGACCTGAGACCCGGGCCCTCAGGGCCCTGGTGCCCCTCTTGTGTTTTCCAGGCCCTCCCTGTCCCTCCCCTGGTCACCTGTCTTTTCCGTGCTGCTATGATTTTTTTTTCCTTCTCTCCTGTAGCTCCTTTCTCCATCTTGCTCTGAGTGGCTCCCTGTCCCCATCTTTTAGGTCCCCCCTCTCTCTGCCTTGTAGCGTGTGGCTGTTTTTTCCTTCATTTCTCTCTGTCACTGTTTTTGCTTTCCTCCTTCTTTGTCCTCTAGCCCAATGGTATTTTTGCTGTCTCTGGCACTCTGTCCAGCTCCCTGTCACTGTTGTTCATGGTCTTCCTTCTTGGCTCTGTAGCATGTCATGAGTCTATTTCTTTCTCCATCTCTCTTTATTCTGCTGCCCATCCCTCTTTTAGAATTCCTCCCTCTTTGTCCAGTTGATCTTTGCTTTTTTTTTTTCCTTTCTCCATGTCACTCTGTCTTGCTCCCTGTTCCTGGTTTTCTAAGTCTTCCCTCTGTGCTCTCTAGCCTGTCATGGTGTGTCTGGCTCCCTGTTCCTCTTTCTCAGTCCTCCCTCTCCGCTGTGTTGCCCCTTGCTTCTTTCCCTTCTCCCTGCCTGTCTGTCTCACTTTCCCCATTTTTAAACTCTCCTTCTCTGACCAGTATTCTGCCACTGTTTGTTTTCTTTCTCCATCTCTCTCTGTCCATCTCCCTGTCTAATTTTTAATTCCTCCCTCTCGCCCTGGAGGCCTGTCAGGACTTTTCCCCTTCTGAGTCTCTTTGTCTAGCTCTGTCCCTGTTTTTTAATTCTCTCTCTGCCCTGCTACCTATTACCATTTTTATTCACCATATATTCTGATGGCTCACCCTTCCCCTTTCCCAGGGGATTGCGGGAAGGGTGGTGGGCAGGGCCCGGTGTGTAAAAGCCACAGGCTCTCCTCAGGGAGCTTATTCTGCATGTGGGTGTCTCTAGGATCAGTGGTTTGCTGTTCTTTCAGTTGGTTGCAGCTTTTGAGCTCACTGAGCTCTTCGAGCAGGTGTATTTTGGCATTTGGAGAAGAAGAGATGTGTATTTCTGGTAGGAGTTTCACAACCAGTTGAGGTTCATCAGCATATATAGTGAAAAGTGCCCTGGTATACAGCTTTTTTTTCTTCAAGTCAATGCTTTCTCTGGGATGTTCAAGGGTAGCAATTCTTAATTCTAGGTGTGTTGTATTTTCTGGGAACTTCTGGCTTTGTTGATGGGAGTTTAGTCTGTTTCACTAATTTTGCTGTAGTCTGTGTGAGCTGCTCCTTTCATCTCTTAGTAGGACTGATAGTGAGATTATCTAGCAGGCGTTGAGGCAAGCGTCTTGGATGCATCTGTATATAGAATTTTAGTCCTTCTCGAAAAAGCATCAAGGATATAAGGCCTAATGTCTTTCAGGATACGGGACAGCTCATTGCCTTTCCCAATCACCTACAGAGTAGTGTGTTGTTCCTGTGACCTTTGCAGCTTGTGGTAGGCCTGTTGTATTTCATAAGCGTTGTCACTTTTCTTATTTTGTGGGCCTGTAGTGGAGCCTGGAGTCTGTGGGAAAAGAGAAGATAAAAGGTGCTTGCACAGAGCAAGGCACAGCTTTAAAGAGCAGCTCCTGAGGAGCAGCTGACACGGGGGATTTGGGGGCACAAATACAGAGTGGGAGCTGTCAGGAAGGACTGGGGTTCATTGCATCACAGTTCAGGAGCGGAGAGGGTGTTTCTAAAGTTTTAGGATGGGGGCATGGTTGAGAAAGGGAGGCAACTGTTCATCAGTTTCTCAGATGAGTTTTGCTGTTGAATTTTGGTGTTGACAAGGTTTGTTCTGTTTTAATTCCTCCACAGGTAACGGGGAGGTATGTCAAAGCCATTAGAGATGCAACGTAAACTGTCCAGGCCTCTGCATAGCAACACACGGAGCTGAATGTCAGATGAATCTCATCTCAAGAAGCATTAGCTACATTAAGATACATATATACGCATATGATATACGCCATCTGGAACGCTGAGGTCTCCGCTCCTCCCTGTCTTTTACTTAATGCATTCCTTGACTTAACTTTTGCGACTGTCCCTTTGCCATTGACCCAAATGTGATGGTCATTGCTAGAGGCATTGACTAAGCACGTATTTCTGGTGCAGGCCTGTGTTGCTGTCTCTGTTGGAGTGTCTTATGGAAGAGGATGTATATTTTTTGTGCTTTTAACAATCTCCATCTGAGGGTCTCTTGTTTATTGTGGGCCTGGGTAAGTAAGCTTTTTTGGTCAATTTCTTTCTTGTGTTTTTCTTTGTGTGTCCCATGAGGTTTGCTCTAGTATGTGTCATGGCTGTTAGAGTCTCTTCTTCTTGTTTACATAACATTTTTTAATGCTGGGTTCTGTAGTCATAAGGTATCCGTTTTAAATCTTTGAGTCATTCTGTCATGCCATCATGGTTTTTCCATTGACAGACTGTTGCTGTAATTCCCTAAGGCGCTTTGTAGGTTATCAGGGTTAAGGGTCTCAAGCTATTCAAATGGCAGACCTCTCATTCTGGTGGCTTCATTCATCAAGCAGTCTCGGTTCCTGTGTGGTATGACGTCCTGTCTTTTTGAGCTTCGTGAGTTTTCAGTATGTTCTGCTATTTGGTTAGAATTTTTGTTGCAGGTATTTTTGTTTATTCCTACAAGCAAAGCTGGGTTGTCTTTTGACATTCAGGTCTCCGTGGTGCTCCTCCATCGCTCTTTTGCCAGGTATTCTTATGGTTGTGAGAGCTCAAAAGGAGCTCCTCCTTTTGAGGAACATGTTGTTAAGAGATACGTGACTGACATGGTGCTTACAGCTGGCACTTGTGGGTTTCTTTCAGATGAAGAAGAACCTGGCAACTGTAGGAATATCCTGGTTAGCCAAACGTGGATGGATTCATACCATAGGCCCTTTGAAAGCTAAGTTGAGGAATTAGTGTTTAGGAGAGGGCTTGGGGGGAAGAGGATATTGTTGGGAATTGCAAAGAGAGGTTTTGAAGTTAGTGTTGGGTAGGGGGTGGTCTAGGAACAGTCCCCTTTGGGCAGGTAAAGGGTACCCTTCAGCACGATGCTAGGCTGTGCTGGGCAGGGCAGTTCCAGCCTGTGTCTGTTTGCATGGTTTGAGTAATCTGGTTTTTTAGTTCTAGGCGCTCCTTGGCTCTCAATGTCCTTGTTGCTCTTTGTGCCTGAGGAGTGCGGCATGTGCCTCGGGTGCCATCCCTAGGGTCTCGAATGCCAGTTTTCATTGGCGTGGTCCCGACTGGGCCCTTCTTTAATGCCATTACAAGCTTTAGGCATGGATTGTTCTTGTGTCTTGGAAGTTTAGAGACAGACCCCTCATCTGGCATTGTTCCCAGCTGCATCAGCAGCTCTGCTCTCTAGCTGTCCATTTTCACGGACTGAGATTTCTTCCCTGCATCTTTACGTTCTTAGGTCTTGAAGCCAGGCTTGTTGCCCATAAGTATTATCACTTTTTACAGTGACTTCTTGTCCCATGTCACAATGTTCTACTCTTTCTCTGGCGCTGCCAGAGAACCTCCTCTCATTGCTATCACGGTCCTGCAGGTCGTCTTCCGCAATGCCCTTTTCCATCTGGGCATCATCTTTCGGGCCAAGAGTTTTCTTTGATCTTTGAGGCCTGTTGCTTGCAGCGTTCTGTGTTGTGTGGTCTCTGTGTGTGTGTGGCTTGGAGGTGCCCTGCCCGGAGGTGTAGAGTCAGGGTTAGGTGCAATAGTGATAAGAGTCTGCAATTTATATGGTGAGATGCCTAGACTATGGAGGCAAAGATTGTATGGTCATCTCGGATCAAGAGGCTTTCGGCAGCAGGTGAGGAGAGTAATTTTTGCAGTATGTTGTGGGCGCTGAGGGGATGACTGGAGCTGTCTGGGAGAGGCAGATAGTGTGCCAGTTGAGAAAATGGAATCTCGAAGGTGTTCAAGCATGTATGTGTAGAGCTTAATGTGTGATTTTTGTATTTTCTCTAATGGCAGGCTGTAGTTGGACTCCGGTTGGTACTCCTAAATTTAAAATAAGACCTCTCTGGAATTGTTAAGCTATTGCTCTGCATGCAGTTGACTTGATTGATGATAATGTTTGTACAGATGCAGAGGGCCGAGCTGTGCACCAAAGGGCACTGGAGGAGAGGCGAGTGGTAAGAAGGTGGGTTGGTGTGTGGTATTAGAGGGGATGATTGATGGGTGGCTGTAAGAGTAAACTAAGGTATTGCTTTTTCTTTTTAATTTGAAGGTCTGTATTGATCAGTGCTGTAAGAGCCAGACACCGGAACAGACTCAGGCAAGGTGAGCGGTGATTGGCGGGCGGAAGTAGCGGTTATTTTTCAGATGTTGTCTGGCTGGCAAAGTTTTAAGCAAGCCGTGTTGTTTGGGGTTTGCAGGTGGAGCACCAGCCTCAATGCGGCAGTGGGAACTGAGGATTCCTAGGTGGATGAGCCGTCAAGGTAAAGGAGCAGGCAATGGATGCTGGTACGGGCAGGCTGAGGTTTTGGGCAGTATCTCAGCAAGTGCCTTTTTGCTTGGATTTTCGTAGGTGCTCTATGCAGGCTGGGAGGGATGCCGCTGGACACTGATGAGGAGTCTGAGAAGGTGAGGCGGTTGTGGGCCAGGTTGGTGTTTAAGAGCAAAGTGTTACATGGCAACTCAGTGTAGTGAGGTTTTTTTTGTTTTGCAGGTTCTTTGTGGACTGCCTATGGAGCTGTGTGAGCATTTGAGGTGAGGTGGGTGGCGGCGAGAAGGAACGTGGGGCTGCTCCTTTCTTGACACTGCAGTGGTAATTTTGTCTTTTGCATTCTTAGGCACCACAGGCAAAGACAGCTGCAGCATCTGAATCCGGAATTGCTCATGGAGCAGGTGAGCAGAATGCAGTGGTTTGCCTGAGGTGGGGCGTGTTGCCGGAAATGTCTGTGTTGATGCAGATGATGCTGAGTAATGGCACTGTTGGGTGAAGATCAGCGTTGGCTTTCTTTTTTGCAGACAATGAAGAGGGACCTGGCGACTGCAGGAATAATCCAGTGGTGTGACTGTGTTTTTCTTGTTGAGGATTGAATCAGGCTCCCAGCTCTCTGAAAGTGAAGTTGAGGCAGGGGTGGTGGCGAGGGGTTGGGGGAGGGAGGGGATGAGGTTAGCAATTACAGGAAGGGGTTTTAGAGAATCAAGTAGGGTAGAGGGTGTTTGAGGGACAGTCTCCATTGGGCAGGTGAAAGGGGGTGGGTTACTGTTCAGCAAGGTGCTGGCGTGTGCCGGGCAGGGCAGTTCCAGCCAGTGTCTGTTATTGTTTTGTTTGTGTGGTCTGTCTTCTGTGTCTTAGACCTTCCTCGGGTCTCCATGTCCTCCTTTTTGTCAAGGAGCACAGCAGGTGCTACAGGCACCATGCCTAGGTCTTGAATGCTGGTACTCATGGGCATGGTCCCAGTTAGGCCCCTCTTGTCCTGTGTTACAAGCATAATATATGGATTGTTCTTGCATCTCAGAAATTTAAGGATGGCCTTCTTTTCTGGCATCGTTCTTGGCTGCGTGAGCAGCTCTGCTCTCCAGCTGTCCACTTGCATGGACTGGGATTTCTTCCCTGCCTCCTGATGTTCTCTAGGTCATGAAGCCAGGCTTCTTGCATATACATCTCAGTTTTGAGAGGACGGTCTTGTCCTAGACCATGGTGTTCTACTCTTTCTCTGGCGCTGCCAGAGAGCCCCTTCTCCTTTCCATCATGTTCCCTGACAACGTTTTCTGACTGTCGTTCTTGCAGAGAGTTTTGTCTTACCTTTGAGGTGCGTTTGTAGTGTTCTGTGTACTGTTGGTCTGTGCACATGTGTGTGTTTGGCTTGGAGCTGCCCTGCCTGGGGGTGTAGAGTCAGGGTTAGGTGGAATAGCAATAAGAGTCTGCAGTAATTATGCTGATATACATAGGCTGTTGAGGCAAAGGTGGTGCAGTCACCTGGAACAAGTGGCCATCAGGAGATTGTGTGTGTGCAGCCATTTCACTGGTGCCTGAAGGGGATGCAAGGAGCGCTGTGGGCGGGGCTTTTCAGGGGCAGTGATCCAGATTATATTTCAGAGGTGTTAAGGCTCATTTGTGGGGCTAAGAAGTTGGGTTTTTTGACTTTTTGATTTTTTTTTTTAATGACAGCTGTAGTTGGGGTCTAGTTGTTACAGCTACATTGCAACTAGACCTCTGATTTGTTAGTGATCGCTCTGTGTCTAGGTAACTGGTTTGATAATGTCTTCTCAGTTGCTGCGGAAGGAGCCGTGCACCACAGAGTAACAAAGGAAGCAAGGGAAGCATCGTAAGAATGTCCCCTACAGTGGGAGGGTAGCACATGCTTGAATTCACTGAACTAGGGTGCAGCTCTGTTGAAAGGGACATGGTTTGAATATTATGTTCAGTTTTGGTTCCTGCTATACCTAAAAGAGATATGGACAGGTTGGACAAGGTCCAGAGAAGGGCCAGGAAGACGGCTAAAGGTCTTGTAGGCCTGCTATATGAGAACGGGCTGAGAGAAGTGGATTTGTTAAGCCTTGACAAAGAAGGCGTAGGGGAGGCCTTATCCCCATGTTCCAGTATTTAAAAGGTGGTACGAGCAAGTGTGATATGAGAAGTGAGGTGGTTGTTGACCAGATCACCCTTTAATAGCGCAGTGTTACATGGAATACCATTTAAGAATTATCTTTTTGGTTTTGTGGGAGCTGTGCTGGCTGCCTTTGGAATCAGATGACCATTTGAGGTGAGCCCGCTAGCAGGAGAGAGGAGCATGGGGCCAGTGGTTTCCCACAAGCGCAACAGAAACTTTGCCTCTCGGTGTCTCAGGTGCCACAAGTGATGGCTGCAGCATATGACTGTCAGGCTGGTGCACAGCAGTTGAGCGGAGCATTCTGGCACTTTAGAGGAGAAGGGTGGTGCAGAAGAAATTGTCTGTAACTCGTGTGATGCTGAATACTAGTGCTCTCTAGGAGTTTGGTTTTTTGCAGAAAGTTAAAAGGAACTGAGTGAATGCAGGAATATCCTGGGTAGTGTGTGGGGTTTTTTGAGGATGGAATTGGATTTCTGGCTGTCAGAAAGATAACTGTAGGGAGCAGAGCTGGGGAGGGTACAAGGCTGGGAATTGCGGGGAGGGCTTATCGAGTAGGGGAGATGGCTGTCTGGGAACCATTTCCTTTGGGCAGGTCAAGGGAGCGGTTAGTGTTCAGCATGATGGTAGCGTATCCTGGGCAGGGCAGGTCTGTCCTGTGTTGTGTACTTTACATAGATTCTCTGTGTCCTATACTGTAGCTTTCTCAGGTCTCGATAGGTCTGTGAGAGATCAGGAGGCACCTCGCTAGCCCTGCTGAGGGCTTTAAATGCATAGTCATCTGTTTAGTGCTGGTCGAGCCCTTTCTGTGTTGGCATTGTACCTTAAATGATGGACGTGTTCGACACGATGGTTGTTTCTAAGGGGTCATCTCTTGCGGTGGCAAGTGTGGCGGTGCCTGCAGTTGTGCTTGCGAGAGTTCTGTTTCCACAGTTGTCTTTAAGAGTTTCATTCTTGTGTCCCTAACGGTATGAGGTCTTAAAGCCTGGCTTTTCACGTGCTTGTTGTTGCAGTGTTGATGATAGCTTTCTGTTATGGCCTGCAGCAGTTGCTTGGTTTTCCTGGGGATGCTGTAGAGCATTTGGTAGTTGTATTGCAGTACTGATTTTTCTGGTGGAGGCTACTGAAGTTTTATGGGAACATGGTGTTACGTTGGTCTGCACAGATTCTTTAGGCAAGGACTGTATAGTCCATCTCTGGGCATGTAGCTGTAGAGGGCTACCACAGTTAGAATCATGTGTTTTGAAGATGCTGGATGTTGAACTCTTGCCTTTTTTGGAGCAGCGGTTTTCACAGTAGTCAAGTGGGTTGAATCTTGAGCTTGAATTAGCTTGTATATGTGGGGCTCACTGTGTGGGGTTTGTCACTCTGCTGTAGCTAGAAGGCATATGTGAAAGTAAGACAGAAATTTGGTGTGGTTATGCTAACGGTCACCATCTCGGTGAGTCGCTTTAGCGTGAGCCATTCGGGAGGAGGTCACCCAGGCCATAACTTTGGGTCGCTGGTTGGTGTTGGCATGCAAGGCAGTGTCCCCTTTGTTTGGTTTTGTAGGTGCATCAGGATGATTTGGGATTTTTCAAGGGAGTGTTACCAGAGCATACTGGTGGAAGACAAAATGGAGCAGGGACGGGCAGATGTAGTGAAGTGTCTTCCTCGGTTTGCTATTAAGGATGATGAAACTTTGGAATGGCATGGGGTGGCAATGTTGTTTTGAGGTGCATGGCAAGGCAGTTCCAGTGATGGCTCTGGAACTGGGGTGATATTCTGCTGTGGGAAGGGGGAGGTGAAAGAACTGTGTTTTGAGGCAAGGGTGGAGTGAGTGGTTGTTCTCAATGTGCCTGAAGTTGGAAGTGTGAAGTTTGTTAATGTATGTTGCATTTCATGTTAAGAGTAATGTTTTACATAGTGACAGAAGAAGAAAACCCCAGCTTCGGTATATTTTTTTTTTCCCCAGCTGGGTTTTTTTCCCTTGGTCTCTGCTGCTCTGTGAAGTGATGGTCATTGCCAATGTTTGGGCACAGGTCAGGCTTGGGCTGGGGTTTTTTCAGAGAGGCTGGGTTTTTGTTTTGTGGCCTCTGGGAATATGGTTCCCAGGGAGCAGTGCAGAGGCAGGGCTGTGATCTGTGGTGGCAGGCTGGATGAGTTGAGTGTGAGGGGTGGTGTGCGTGGTAGGTGAAGGTGTGGCAAGTTTGGAACGTATCTAACAAATCAGAGTGTTGGGTTTTCATGTTGGTTTTTTTTCAGGTTGTGTGTGGGTCTGACTGTGTCTTCCTTTACAGGCTTTTAGAGAAAAAAAAAAATCATAAAAAAAAAAAACACCCCAGCTGGGAGATTTTTTTTTTCTCCCCTAGCTGGGCTTTTTTCCCCTGGGTCCTGGCTGCTCTGCGAGGCGATGGTCATCACCAATGTGTGGGCACAGGTCAGGCTTGGTTGGGGTTTTTGCAGG
This sequence comes from Chlamydotis macqueenii, assembly GCF_036417535.1. Classification (NCBI taxonomy): domain Eukaryota; kingdom Metazoa; phylum Chordata; class Aves; order Otidiformes; family Otididae; genus Chlamydotis; species Chlamydotis macqueenii. Next base: position 55,792 of record NC_141564.1, read on the forward strand.
GAGGGTCATTTTTGAGGCCTCTGTGGATTCCATTCCCAGGGAGTGCTGCAGGCACAGGGCGATGATGTGTTGTGGCAGGCTGGAGGCAGATCAGCTGAGTGTGAGGGGTGGTTTTTTGTGGTAGCTGAATTGGTGGTGTGTTTTGAGCATATGTAACCTTGTTTGAGTGTGTGGTGAGTTTTTAGTGTTTCTTTTTGGGTTGGATGTGGAGCTGAGTGTTTGTTTTCCCTTTTCAGGCTTTTAAGAAAAAAAATAAAAATAATAATTTAATTAAAAACCCCAGATAGGAGATTTTTTTTTTTCCTTCCCCAAGCTGGGTTTTTTTCCCTGATCCCAGCCACTCCGTAAGGCAATGTTCATCGCCAGTGTTTGGTTGGAGCTTGGGCTTGGGCTAAGGTTTTTGCAGGAAGGGTCATTTTTGAGACCCCCTGGGAACGCTGTTCCTGGGGAGTGCTGTCCGTGAATGTGGCGTTTGACTGTCAGTGCAGGGAGGTTTGTGCTGTGAGTGGTCAGGGCAAAGATGACTGAGGATTTTGCTGTGGAAGGGTGTGGGGAATTTGGAGTAGATGGCCAGTGCTGAAGAGGACTAGCTTGTGAACCAGCTGGGCTTAACTTTGATTATTGGTAAGATTGTTACATCAGAACGTATAAAGCCCCTCAAAACAACTTACAATATCTGTTTTATTTTTTTGTGCGCAGGCACAGGAGACAACTAGTCATTGAGTGAAGCTCGCTTGCTTTCTACCTGGGAATGTAACATGCAGAGATGATGCCTCCTTGCAGAGGAAAATGGGTACGTGTAAAGCAATGGACCGAGTATGGAACAGGAGAGTGCAGTGTGGATGAGAATCATGGGCACGAAATCATTGTGGTGGCTTGCAAGGTAAGGATGAATTTTTAGGGGTCCTATGTAGTTAATGAAATAATGAGTAAAAAGTGATTATTTTTAACGTAGTAGCAGAAAAATATTTGTCTACTAAGTAGAGAGTTGGTACATGGTAGAAATGAGTGGTAAACCACAGCTTTGGAAAATGTGCTTGGAGTCAGCAATGGAGTAAATTATTTTTGTTTACAACTGCTACTCCTGATGCATTCTAATATGAATTGCAGTAATAACTAAATTGCTGAGGAAAGTACAGAGTGAAGCCCATGTCTTTTTTTTAATCCCTATGGGGGTAAAAAATAGCTGTTTTGGGGAAGGGAAAGAAAATGTTGGAGACATGGAGAGCTCTTGCTTTGGGAGTGCTGCAGCCATTAAATCTGTAAATGGTACTTCAGATTGGACCGAGGCACGGGAAGGAGGGCTGTCCACGCCGCAAGGTGAATGGCGCCAGTGACAGGTCATAAGAAAGCGCCAGTATACGTAACCTCTAAGTTGACTTAAAGGGGTCTTGTAAAGGTTTGATATGTTCATATTTCTGAGTAGCTTAAAAGAAACTGAGGATACTACTGTAGCATAAATGATGCTCTAAGAGAGATGTTAGCAAGATTGTAGTGGGCAGGAAATATCCTTACTCTACATTGCTCTCTATTAGGATGCTAATCACCCTCTTATTATGCAACATATTTGATTATTTATACTCATTCATCAATTAATGATGCAAATTATAAGCTAAAAAAATATACAACAGAGAAAGGGTTAAAAAAAATGCAGCAGTTCAAAAAAAAAAAAACCAGCATGGCAGAAGGACTTTGATACCATAGCTGTTACCGTATTCATGCTACATGGTCAATTCTGGATCATAGACGTTAAAGCAGGAAGTATGTCTCTATGATCCTGCACTAGAGCTAGGCCGGAAGTAACCCTAAATTCATGGGAAATGGCCTTTACAGCACTGGGAAAAGCCCAGATTATGCCGTATGAAAACCTGAAGTCAACCTACAGAAACCGGAAGTACCCTCAAAATACACTAAAATCCACTTTTAACCCCTTTTTACTACTGCAAATCACATTTCACCATTACAGCCGTAGTACTAAACGGTTAGAGGTTAGGGTTACAGTTAGAGTTTTGGATCAGCTTTAGGGTCACGGTTAATCTTAGACCATTGGAAAAAAGGCCTCAAAAGAGCGAACGTTGGACCGTTGTTCCCTCAAAAACTGCTAGAACGGAAAGCTCTTGCTGCTCCTCACTGGCCCTTGCCAGCACACCTACAGGCCCACGAACACTGGGGCTCTGCACTTTCCGGGATAACCATCGCTGCAACGTTTACCGTCACCTTGGCCTGTCCGCCAATATCAAGAAAAGGCCTCAAAACAGCAAATGTCATATGACTGCTCTCAGACGAGAAGGGCCGGCGCTGAAAGTTCTTGCTGCTCCTCACCGGCCCTTGCCAGCACATCAACAGGCCCACAAACACTGGGGCTCTGTGCTTTCCTGGGCAACTTAAGAGATGCACCTTGTTTAGACTGTGAAGTTTTTACTTAATATTCAGTATTTATGCTCTGCATCAGTCACGTGAGTATTTGAAAATTCACTTTAGAGTTGTGTTAATGATCTCCAGATCTCCTGCTTTCACAGGTACACCTACTGCTGTTGCTGGATCATTTCATGCCAGTTTGGCAGTTTTATAATTTGTAAGGACTTACCGTCATTACATAAACCAGTGTATGCTTTGGGACTACATGGCATGAAAAATCCCTTTAATGTTGGAGGGATCTCACTACTATTGGATTAATTATTGCACGTCAAGAGAAAGGGCAGATAAAATAATCTGCAGATAGTTGAAAATACTAAGCAGACATCGTATGAGTTCTCTTACATAAGTAAAGATGTATATGTTTAAGTATAATTAAGTCTGCTATGTTTAAAATCTCACTATAATGAACTTTGCCAAGATTTTTAAGTATGATTTTCTTTTAAGCACTGTTTTTTTTTCTCTCCTATAATAGGTAATTTTATGTAAAATGAACTAGCTCTCATCTGTTTTTGACAACAGCATTTATAGTTGCTTTCCTCTCAGAAGAAATTTAAAACAGGAAAATACTGAGTTGCTGTTTCAGCCTGCTGCCTTCTTGTTGGTATAATCTCTGTAGCAAGATGCTTCAACTAGTCCCGCTGTTTCCAGGATCAGGGCACTGCACACAGGCTCAACAGTTGAACAGTAGCCTTGTGGAAAAAAGTAACCGTTTCTTGCCGGGCAGTGGGCCATAGAACAGAGAAGATTTTGTGCTCTTCCTGGTCTAAGCTAAAAAGTACAGACAAAGTCGTGATCCCCTCTTCAAACAAACAGGTATATCAGTACTGCCGTTGGGTTTGGGGACATGGTAGTGCTCTGACCCAGAAGTTGGATGGCCTTTTAGTTTAAGGTTTTACAGGGAGTGGGGGCAAGCTGAGAAGGAGAAAAGAGGTGGGAGGGGTGTTTTGGGTTAGTGTTTGTCTAGGTTATCACAACAAGGGTTGTGAGCTGGCAAGCAAGCAACGGAACTAGCAAACGCTGAGAAGTCATGTGTTGTGAAAGGGGAAGGTGGGGGGTTCTGACCAGCCAGAGGAATTAAGATGTTCTGAGGCTGGGAGACCACTGACCATTTCCAGAGAGAGACCCCAGAACTTCCCGCAGTGCAGGTTTTACTGTAAGTGGCTGCTGAACCCATGCCTTAGCGTGTCTAGAAAACCCAATTCCAAGATGTTTTTCAGTGCAGCCCTGATTCTGGGATAAAGTTTGGGATTTGTGTAAGTTCTGAAAGACTATGTATTGGTCTAGAATGTTACAGCAGTAGCTTACTTACCCTCAAGCAAACTGATCTTTGTTTCAGCCGCTTCAAACTCGAGTATATAGGCACCTCATTCTGCAGTTTGCTGTTGAAAGTAAGTGCAAATCACAGCAGTGACCCTTCTTTTTCTCTCCTTCGTGGTTAAAATGCCTGTTTTTCATGTTACTAATCAGCTATAGTATCTGACTTCAGTTTATCGGTGTTTTTTGGAGAAAAGCAAATAAATCAACAAACTAACAAAGATATTTGAAGAATAAGTGTCTTTATTGAGGCTGGGTTTGAGTTACAGTATTTGTTTAGGTCAGCTAACTTACTGAATAGTGCAGTAAACCAGCCAACCTCGTTTGCTTCTACTTTGCTTCCTTTTCTAAGACAGCACATGCCTTCTGCACATGTCAGGGCACACTTCTGTTGCCTTTATGTTAGTAGCTGCTGTGATTGTACCTGTTAGATGGGTCTCCAGTAGTTTGCATTTTTTAAAATGTTTTCATGAAGGTATCTTGCATAACACTGCAAGTCTTGTTGCATGTGATTAATGTGTTTTATAGAGGATGGATTTTCAGTTGTGAACTATCCCGCTGAATTAAACATAGAGTACTTGCTCGCTAATGTTTTCCTCAGTGCTTCATTTAAGAACTGTTTTACAGGCTGAACACCTGGGTTTTTTTTTTATTTATTCCCTTTTTAGTAAAGGGAATAGGATCAAAAATGTCTTTCTAGAGTATTTAATGTTCTCTGTAAAGCAAGAAAAACACAATTTAACACGTCTAGTCTCCTATGTGTATGGTCTAGAGGTTTGTAAAACATATAAATAGTGTTTATGCATCCACATGAACCTTGTTTTTGCTCAGCTTGCTCAGTGGCATTAAGGGGAATTTGTGTTATAGAAATTTGAAAAAATGGGTTACTGCATGCCTCGGATGTATGGCTAGCTGTAGAGATTATTATTATTTTTTATGAGTGTTTTCGAGTTATGTTCTCTCGGTAAGAATACCGAATCTTGTTTGTGGAAGTCGATTGCTAACAGAGAGAAGGAAATTCTGGAAGCAAATACTTCCAAAAGCCCTCCAGCCGCGGCCAGGGTTGGGCGTCCCGGGGCCGCCCGCAGAGGCCGCTCGGCGGCAGGAGCGCGGCGGAGCACCCTGCGGGGCGGGGCGGCTGCTCCCCGCCGGCACCGTCCCCTTGTGGGCGCACAGAGCCTTTGTTTCACGGGAAGGGAGTTACCGAGCTGCGGCGAGGAGGAAATAACGGCCCAAGTTTTGCCCAGCACCTTTCGCGGTCGGCACCGCCAGGCCGCTGCCCCTTCGCTCGTGTCCGCGGCCGGGCTCTGCGGCCTGGGGAGGGGCTCTCCCTTCATCTGAGGCGGCCAGGCCGGCGGCGGGGCTGAGCTTCGCCTCCCCGGCACGCAACGACGCCAGCTCCTCTCTGAGAAACGGGACGGGTCCCGGGCAAGGCCTGCGCCGGCAGACACCGCGTGTACAGATGCGGGCTTTGCAGTGCGCCAGGGCGCCGGTGAGGGCAGCCACGGCCGGCTGCGGCGGCCGGCGAGCGCGCACCCACTGCTCCGGGCCGCACCGGCAGCGCGCCGGAACGGGCAGGGGACGCGAGGGAGGAAGCGGCAGCCCCGGGTCTGAGCTGGCCACGCCTTTTCGCCCCGCCCCCCCCCGACCACCGCCCCTTGGATTGGCGGGCGGCGTGTGTACACACACGGGATCGAGCCAATGGCGCGGGGAGGGCGCTCGACCTCACGCGGTGCGCCGGCCAATGGTCGCCACCGGTTGCCAGACGCCGCCAAGCTTGTGCGGGGGAGAAGGACCTGGGCTGAGCGCGGCGAGCGGGGCTGGGCGCGGCGGGGGGCGGGCGTGGCGGCGGCGGCGGCGGCAGCGGCGGCCGCCGCCGAGCTGGAGGCGCCGCGGCTCGCGGACTGGCCCTGGTGGGCTCCCGTCCCTGGGGCCTCCTCGCGAGCGGCAGGTGCGCGGCGCCGGCCTGGCCGAGAGGCGTCGTTGGCGCGCGGGGCCGGGCGGAGCGCCTGCTGCTGCGGGACCGCCGCCCTCGCGTGGTCTCGGCGCCGCTGCCTAGGCCCGGCCCGCGCTACCGCCTTCCCCCTCGCCGCCGCCGGGCCTGCGGGTGAGCGGGGAGCCGGGGAGCGAGAAGGGAGGGGCAGAGCGTTTCTTCCCGGTGGGCTGGGGCGCCGCCCTGCGGCATTTAACGGCCGCCCCCCTCCCCCCTACCCGCGCCTGGAGGAGTTACCGGGCGGAAGGGGACCCGGGGGGGCGGGGGGCCGGTGCAAAGTGTAGCTGGGGACTTCGTGGCGTGGTGGGTGTGACTCGCGGGGTTTTGTTGAGAGTCCGGCGGCAGCAGCGACAAAACTTCACCGGGTGCCTCTTCCTGCCCCTTGGAGTCACAGGCCCTCCCCGGCTGTCGGACGGGAGCGGTTGGGCGGCAGAGGTGAGTACGAACGGAGTGCCGCCTTCGGGAGCTGAGGACGCCGACAATGGGAGGAAAATACGGAATAAGCAAAGTGCCTTGAAACGTGGGGGAACACGGCATCCGCGAGCATCCCGCTTTCAGTGCACGGATGGTGCTGAGCTCTGTAGCACAGGTTGTGTTGCTTTCCTCTGGAGAGTGGCCTTTGGCTTTCGTTTTCTCTGTAAATTTTTGACTTTATTTTTTTTTTAATTTTGAATAGTTTGAATTTATATGATTTCACATACTGTGCAAAAACTTAAAACTGTTATTTGGTCAGTTTTAATAACTTGGAAATCAGTTCAGTTGTTTTCAGGACTTCTCATTAATACTTTTAACAGCTGATAATTGGTTTTTTTTTTTGTTCCCAGCCGTTATCACTGATGTAGCTTAATTATGCTGACAGGAAACAGAGCAAAACGTTGGAGCTCGTGTGATGTTGTAATTAATTGCAACTTGATATAATCTTTGATTAAAAAATAATCCTATGCTAGTATAAATTGATGCCATTAAGAGAGAAATGAATAATTTATTCCCATTTCTTTACCCTTACCAAATTAACTTTAGTTCATGTGCTTATATTATATTCTGTCTTATACAGATGACCGGTGTTATAGAATGAATGCAGAACTGTACTTCACGGCCCGTATTTGTGCCAATTCTATGCATACTCAAAGATGTTTTGCATATAGTGAAGTACTGAATTTCAGAAACTTCTGTTCAAAATAGTATATAGAGTGCTAATTACAGCACTTTGGAGAAACATGAAAGAGCAAGAAGTTTGCATTATAGAAAATAAAATACTTGTCAGGAGAGGTGCTCATCAGAGTAAAAAAAGGACAAATTCTTCTCCTTTAAAAAGTTTCATGTGAAGTGAGTCTAGTGCTTCTAGAAGAGGAAAGAGTAATGGACCAAGTGATGTAGTTCTATACTAAGGGAAAAACTGAAAATTATTAAAATATTAGCAAGATTGTCTCATGGGTGAATTTAAGAGTGATCTTATTTCACTCTCAAATTGTTGGGCTTTCTTCTAACTGCTTCCTGTTTTGTACAGAAATCACTATTGTAACACAACAAAAAGAAACCATTTGGCTTGTACTATTTTGATGTAATGAACTTTACAGAAAACATACACCTCTGATAGGAATGCTCTTTATTACTGGAGAGGGTTCTGACTGGCAGCCCCGCTTCACAAAGTGGTAAGGTACAGTTTTCAGTACAGCATCTTCACAGCAGCTATCCAGTGGAAAGGGGATCGGCCAAACAGTTAAGCTGGGCAAAAGGCCCTGTGCTGTTCTGCAAGGGATGTTGGTACTGCAGGGGAATTATTTATCCTTGTCTGCTCCTGTAGATGTTGGATACAACTCTAGGGGCCTCTTGTGCATCTGGATGTACTTCCTGGACAATTGTGAGCACTGTTCAAGCTTACTTTTATACTTTCCCATATTAATAGCATAAAAACCAGTCTAAGCAAATCAAACTTCACTTTGCAAGACTATTATATTATATATGCTAATATTAAATATGCTAATAATGTGTGTACTAATATATGCATTAGTAGAATCCATAACAAAAGCACAGCTTTCTAGAATATCATATTTCTAGTGAAATACAAAATAGCGCTTAAATGAAAAAGAGTAATATTTGGAAATAACTTCTCCTGCATCTAGCTATTCACTTACTGCTGTTGAAAAAACACTTTGCCTTTCAGAACACAGTTTGCAAAATTTGTGGTCTGCTGAAGGCACTTTTGAGAATATTTGTCTTTACTGAAACCTGTAGAAATTTTTAGATCTTTGCAGCACTAACTTGGTGATAAAATAATGCTTTAGCCAGCTCACATTTAGTATTGGCTGTCACAACAGACTGAAACTGAGCTGTAAAAGGATTAGCGTTTGTTTTTGTTCGTATGCTTGGTTGTGAACTGCAGCAATTCAGATGTTGGCACGATTTTGTTCTTTCTGACTTGATGATAACATTTAAAAGAGAGGTAGAAGACAACTTGATATTTTTAACTTCCCAAATCACTTAAGCTCCCCAGCCCTCTGAATTGCAGAGGGAGCTGCTTGAGAGGCATCTTTGAAAGCGCTATCCAGAATTGTCATGGCAGTATGGTCTTCCTGGTTTTTTTTAATCTTGACTTAGGATATTTTACAGCCAAGTTTTTCCCAAAACTTCTCAACATACTGTTGGGTTAACATACCTTCTAGAAATATCCATTTTATAAAGGTGATACTCCTGTTCTTTTGACTGGTTTTATGTTATTTGCATCAGTGAGATATGCCCTGGCCACCAGGTTTTACACAAACAGTGGTAAGAGTGGTGGTAGTGATGGTAGGTGAGATTATACTTCTGTTCCTACATAGCTGATTCTTTTCTAACAGTGACTGGAGTGCGTGGCTCCCAAACATGAAATTTTTGTTAACTTGTATCGACCAAAGTTCATTTTTGACTGTAACTCTAGTCTTGCAGCTTAATTTATTTTTTTCCTATGGAAGTTAGGGCTTGTTCCTCTGTTTGGCAAGTTGAGTTTCTCCTGTTTCATCAGGTTCCTGTTACTGTCAGGTTTGTCTCAGTTTGGGTGGGAAGTTATTCATTTGTGTCTTACAACGTCTTTAGTTCTTTTCAACAGAGTCCCTTACTAACCTGTGTGGAGTGACTGTATCTTCTGGTAGGATGCATGAAAAGGTGGCTTTGGTAGGAACTCATAATCATTTCCCCGTGGTAGGTGTTAGCGGATCTGTTCTACATGAATATGTGACGATTTTCATTCACTGTTTTGTTATCGGGAATTTCAGCCCAGGATGTAAGTGGAAGAAAAATCAAGAAGAATAAGGTCATATGTTTAAAACAAAATTGGCAGGTTGCTATAGGTACATGCTGTGTTTAAGGCTGTGAAGTTTTAGTGAAGTTGTATAGATTAATTCTTCAACTTGGTAGCAGCTATTATAATGATATTTGTGGGAATTAAAGTCTTAAAACAAAAGTATCAGTATTTGTTCATTAAGGCTTGTGAATGTCAATGCATTAATGTACTAAAAGTCACTTTGTAAACCATAATGGTCCTCCAAGTATTAAACCTTTCCCATATAAGCAATAGTTGTAATTACCAGAATAACAGTAGTAGACCTACGGTAGAAATTATGGCAGTAAAATGGCCAATAATCATGAATGAGATCAGGAACTGCAAGTGAAAGTGGGCTTATGTCCCCAGAGTGAAACCATAAATCTTCATGTGCATGGGCTCTTCATATAAGGAAAGAGTTAAGTAACTTTTCCCTTTGTTATAAACTTGACTTGAGAAATAAATTTCTGTTCTCTTAAATGTGCAATCCAATTGTTGTAAGCTTCAGATTGTCTACTTAAAAGCACTGCAGCTAAATTTCTGTTAATTCCAAATGTGTCTGTGCTGAGAAAAGTAAATTGTCTATAAAACTGAAAAAGAAATTTTAGATTGTCTTACACTTTTAAGTGTTGCGTGAGCGTTATCCACTATTTTGATGTCAAGTCCTACCTTGAATGACAGTAAGCTGGTTTGAGGAGTTAAAAGAGCCTTCGAAGGTTCAGATACTCAGGAATTATTCCGTATGTTTAATGTAACATCCTCCTTATTTGACCAATAAGGGACATGGTTCACCTCACTGGTTTTGAAGTAAGCCATAAGTGCTGCTCCTGTTAGACATACTGTTTACCACTAGTACTTGCATGACATTAGACATGTCTAAGAGCGTGCCTAAGAAACCGAGTCCCTTGAGGGAAGGAATATCTTGTTCCAGGTTGCTGGGATTTGGGTGTCGGTGCTGTCAGGACAGCAGTGAAGCACATGGAGTCTTTGGGTGCTTCCATCTAGGGGAGAGTTAGGTTACAGTTTTGGATTTTATTCCTGTGTTGTGTGTTCTTGTCACTCGTCCGTCAACTCAGACCTGGTTTCATCCCTGGCATTCAAGATACTCAGTAGTGTTTTTGCTAATGATGTTGTAACATGTACAACACTGAGGGTAAGTCTAGCGGGTTCTTTGTACTGTTGTAAATTTGAGTCATAACTACTGCTGTTGTCAGGAGGTGTCGGTTAATTTGTTTTGATGATAAATGGGCATTATGCTGAATCACAGGAACTTAGGAGAACCTTGTCAGTTGTAGGTACTTGTTTGGTTTTGTTACTCCCGATTTCTTGTGTGTTAGCTGGTTTCCCCAACCTACGAGATGAGATCTTCACTTTCAAATTATGTTCAGGTAGTTGTATCTTCCATTTGCATCTTGGTTTAAAGCAGCCACACTCACTTCGGTTTTGTGTCATGTAGTAGTGAAAAATTCTGTATTTTGGATTCATAGGTTGCAGTCATGTAAAAATGATTAAACAATGAAACTTTTAAACTCATTGCTCTTCTTCAGTTACTTTATTTTGTTGAAGCCTCGTAATATTGTTTAGCAGTCAGGTCACTTAGATTTCTTTTGTTCAGTTTCTCTGATCACCTTGTCAGTTATCTACTAGGGCTTTTTTGAAGGCATATAGTTGCTCACAGCAAAAGCTGAAAAAATAAGTCGTAGTACCTGCAAGACCTTTTATCATGCACATCATGGTGGGAGTTCCTTTCAAATGTTTCCTAAGAGCTACTTTCTAATATTATTGTCAAAATAAAAATGACTGAAGATGGTGGCTTATTTCCCACTCTGTATGTGCAACTTCTTGAATACACTCTTTGGTTGGCTTTTATAAGTTCTTCATTAAGTGACAAGCTGGATGTTTTATGGTCGTGGGTGTTTCTGTCTTTTGCAGTTTGTAGGACAAATTTATTTCTTGTATACATAATTAAGGGATAAAACTGGGACTGAGTCAGCTGAAGAGGACTCAGGAAAATAAAGTTGACAAATCAATGGAGTCTTCTTATAGAGATTCAAAAGCTGTAATTTAAATTTCAGAAATTTGATAACAAAGTGGAATTTCTGTTTCTTGGGGTACAAAGAAATTAATCTGACCAGTACAGATATTTTCACTAAAATTGGTCCTTTTTTTATCTCAATAGTTTCAAAAAGGAGCTGGATATTGAAATGTTTTTTTTTTTTAAGAACAAGATGGGGAAATGCTTCCTTGGAGCAGGTGAATTTCTGATAAGTACTTCATAATTTGGGAATTTTACTGGTCTGAAAACTGAGACACAATAAAGCAACATATGTGTAACAGGTGGTCTAATCCATGTAGATGCTGTGCATAAATTAGTGGTTTAAAACTGAGCTTGTGCTGATTAATAAGGAATCTTTTTGTTACTGCTGTCTTCTGAAATCGGCCTTGCAGTACCGTAGCTTGAAAGTAAGTACTATGGAGCAGGGTGTGAAGAATATAAACTAGTTTCTAGTGGACAGGCTGGCCTTTTCTTGAAACTGATGACACTTTCTTTACTGTTAGCTGAACCAGTTACTTGGAATGATTTTCACTTTGCAATACTCGTGATCAAGTAAATGAAAAAAACGCTCATTGGTGATGATAGTCATTCTAGTATACTAAAATATCTCTACAAATTTTTTTGTGTTACATGAAGGCTTTTCATAATAGCAATTTAGGTAACTGTCCAATAGTTCTCTTAATTTGTAGATGTTTAATACTGATGTAATAATTAGGTAAATTACACTTTCTGTTCTGAGATGGAAGTGGCCTTGAACCGGAGAGAACCTTTGTGTGGCGCTTGTCCGCGTGAAGGTGTGATATGTGAAGTACTGATCAGAATTTGAGAAAGCTAAAGAAAACCCGTGTAAGTTGGATAAAGCTTAATTTTCAGGGGTAGAAAATAGACTGTTATGGTATGGGGCTTTATTCTTTTCTACTATTAGGTTTTAGCCAGTATGTGTATCTTAAAGGGATAATTTAAAAAGAAGACTTTGGACCACAGAATATAAACCTCTGAAGGAATATAATATTTTTCTGCAGATAACTGTTTTGCGTTGTGTCTTGTACTGGGATTCAGCTTCAGTATCCCCGAAACTTCAGAATAGATCTGGCTTTTAACTTGTAACAAGAACAGATTCAGATAAACACTCTTCTACCGGTTTGTTGTAACTAGAGCTTGATTGTCTGGGCTTTGGTAAATTTAATGCCCAAACTGACTTTTTAATGTCATTTGCGTAAGTGATTAGGCAACATACGTTCTAGGAGAAACTACAACTCAAAATTTACGAAGTCAGATAGTTCTGTTGGCTTACTGTACTGTACGATATTTGATGAAAAGGCAAAATGATGGAAGTGGATTATAAACCAAGGCTTAGATTGCGAAGGGACAACCTTGGTTCAAATAAAGTGATATTTGTGTCTCACGTGCTTTGGGCTCTAAACCCATCTTTATGAGGTAAAGAATTTCAGTAGAAACTGGCTAAGGAACAAAAAGTTTGCATTTTGTGTTTATCTGTGTTGTGCAAGCTGTCAAACAACAATGGGGAATGAAGAGAATCTCCATTTTGAGGCCATCTGTGTAGGTTCTTTTGTTTGAACCTGACGAGATCATGGCAGATGGTGAGGTCACAAAGTCTGGCCTCTAGAGCTTGACAAAATGTGTTCATAAGGTTGGAAGAATACCAACTGTTCACACTGGCTGAAGAGCATTGTGGCAAAGGACTGTAATAGTTCACGGACAATTCCTTCTGGATCCCTAAGCTTGATAGCAAATAACTTGTCAGAGATGAGACTAGTTTGCTTATCTGTAAACCTGTTAAAACTGCTTAGCAAATGTGTTCTTAACTATGTTTTGTTTGAGTAAATTACTTGTAAAGCTTCTTAAAGCAAGAGGGGGGGAGGTCAGACTGCGTCATGAATTTTGCCCAGGGCTCCAGATTATGTATTTGGAGGGTTTGTGTGGAAAGAGGAGGAAGGTGGGAAAAGAAAAGGCACATAGATGATAGTTTTCAGATGCAATGCAAGGATTCAGTTATTTGCTCTTTGCCGTGACTGCTGTAGATTTATGACTTTTTTGTGACTCTTCTTCAGGTTTCAGGATTGCTACACAGATCCAGTAGCCCCTTTCCCCAGGGTGTGAATAGATCTCTCTCTGTAGTGTTCTCCCTGAAGGCAGAGAAAAATGCTTCTTATTTTCTTGGATGTTTTGTTGTGAAACTAAAACTTACAAGTTTTCATGGGAGAATGTCTTAGTAGACAATGTTGTGTGGTGTTCACATGCTAGAGTAACTGCTTAATTATGGCTGCAATAAGTGGAGGCGTTAAGGAAGAGAAATACAACTCATTGAACAGGAAATGGAGGACACCTCTACGTTGAATAAAATCTTTTTCCACTAACTCTAATAGCAGTTTAATTGATATGATGTCTGAATAAACCAAGAAATGAACCAAAAATCCTAGAATTTAAAATTCTTCTGGATTGTCCAACCCAACTAATGCAGTGAGAGTTGAGTTCCACATTAGCTGCGCACACTACTGAAACAATTTTGACATTTTTCTAGAAAGGAGGTGAAGATACTGGCTGTTCTGAGACTTTGCGTAGGTTAAGATACAGAGGAAATAGCATGAATTGCACTCTGCTTTTGTAACTAGTGAGTTCTACTGTACATGGTCGTGGCTCATATTTGGTAACTAGTTTAGAATCACAGAATAGTTTGGGTTGGAAGGGACCTTCCAAGGCCACCCAGTCCAACCCCCCGGCCAGGAGCAGGGACATCTCCAACCAGATCAGGTTGCTCAGAGCCCCGGCCAACCTGGCCCGGAATGTTTCCAGGGATGGGGCATCCACCGCCTCTCTGGGCAACCTGGGACAGTGTCCCACCAGCTTCATTGTAAAAAAATTTTTTTACTAATATCTAATCTGAATCTCCCTCCCTCTATTTTAAAACCATCACCCCTCGTCCTATCACCACAGGCCCTGCTGAAGAGTCTCTCCCCATCTTTCCTGCAGCCCCCTTTGGGCACTGGGAGGCCGCTCTCCGGTCTCCCCGGAGCCTCCTCTTCTCCCGGCTGAACAGCCCCAGCTCTCTCAGCCTGGCCTCACAGCAGAGCTGCTCCAGCCCTCTCAGCATCTGCGTGGCCTCCTCTGGACCACGAAGATTAGGCATCTTCCAAAAGATTTTGCTGAATTGATTCTGCACTTGAAAGTGTGAACAGTTCTCCCTTTCTTATACATCCAAGTGCAATTCATATGTCTTTTGTAGTCTATTTTTTTTTTTTTTAACAGCAAGTAGTACTTATAAGGTACTTTCAAAGTACTTAAATGCTTTGTCAAGTTAATTCTCTCTTTAAAATGGTTTGTGTTGCCAGCATTGACTTGTAACCTGTGTTCTTCTCTTTTCTTTAAGGCTTCTGGAAGCTTTGCTTTAAAAAAAAAAAAGTCACTTTAAGTATTTTTCGGTATAGCAAAATGTTTGTCTTTTCCTGGAATTCTAATATTATAATTCTAATTGCATAGAGCTAATTAAAAAAAAAACTGTGAAAATATGAAAAAGATTAGTTTGAACTGGAATGTTTTTTTTTTCTTGGCTGTCTCCTAAAAATACTTAAGATTTGCTGTGTATATACATTTCATAGTATTTCCTACTTTTGTATCAAGATCTTTGAATGTCTGCAGTGATGGAATTAGAAGCCTTCTCTGTTGGTGGAGGCTAAAGACACAATGGAGAGAATTAATTCACTTCCAGTTTTTAGAGTTAATCTGCATTAGATGCAAGTGATTACTAAAGTCTTGTAATTAAAATCATTGAATGGTATAACATGTGTTACTAGTGCATTAATATAGTTAGGCCTCTATGTAGCGTGAGCCTCTGTTTGTAAGTTAACATTTCTGCCTAATCCAAGCAATGTGCATTTCTAATATCTGTGCAGAACCTGACTTTTATCAAAAAGTGAAGGGAAAAAAAAAAATCTGTCCTCTGGAGGTGCAGGGTTTCAGCTAAAGAGGTAACTGAAAATATATTTTAACTAAGATATTTCATTAACTTTCTTACAGCATGTTCATTTTAAAGATTCTGTGAAGATGAAAAGGGATATCTCATGGTTTTACGGACTATAAAGCAATATTGTCTGACATGACGGCAAAAAATGTAAGTATAATTCTACAACACTTATTACTCTTTACATTCGCTTGCTGCCAGTCACTTCTGGCTTTCAGAATTTGAAGATCTTTGTGTTTGATTTCTTATATTTGTCCATACAAGAAATCAAACACAAAGACCTTCAAATTAAAAAATCTTGTCCGATTTTTGTATACCACAAATATGTACCCCCATAATTTTCTGCAGTATTATTTTGAGAAATTTAAACTGGTTAGAAACCATCTAAGGATGTGGAGTTTACTCAGCTATAGGTCAGGTTGATAACAGCTTTATGCTGTTTCCTTATGAATCCATTCCAACTTGAGATATTCTATGATTCCTCTAACATTGCTCCAAACTCCTCATTTTGTTGAAGCATCTTCCCTTTGCACCAGAGTAAAATCCTTCTACTGAGCCCAACTCTTAAAACTCAATAAAGAACAGAAAGACAGCGTATTTCTTTACTAATGTCTATCCACTCTTGGTTTCTAGAAGACTGAGAGCCTTCCTGTTTCTTCATCTGCCACATTAACAAGCCTGTAGTGAGGAGTCTAGAGGCTTTATATTTGACTCTCCTGTTCTGAGGAAGGTCATGAACTGTCTAACGTCCTGGCCTTAGTTTTCTGCCTAATTAGCTGTGCTTCCTGAGGTAGACAATTTCTATAGAGAACAGTTCTGATCAAGCTTGGTGGTCAGTGAGTTCACTATGACTTTGGGTGCCTGCCATTTTACCTGTTGACTGCTTTTGGTAGGGCATCCTGCGGTCTAATTAAACCTGAACAGGTTTGTGAGCCAAGATGGCTGAAGAAATACACAATAAAAGTGTAGGTAACCCTAGGATGGCTCTCTGTTCAGTAACTGCCAAAGATTTTGTACATATTTGGTTAGATTGATGCCAACAGCGTAGTTTGATTAAATTAATTCTCAAGTCTTGGAAATCTATTTTCTGTTAGTTTTATTAGTAGTTTCATTTGCTGTGTCATTCTAGGTAAGGCTTTCAGATGCCTTATGTCTGATGGTTTGCTTCAAGCTGACCAAACCAGAAAGTAAATTGATATGTATATGCAAAGCCCTTTGACTGACTTATTTCATAGGCCGTATTCAACTGTAATATAAATAGGTAATTTACTGATGTATGTGGAACAGCTCCACAAATACAAATCGTTTGTGGTTGTGACCTTTTATTCTATGCAGTCAAAGAATAAATACCAATGTCAATAAAATCCACGGAGTATTGTGTGGTAGTCTTAGGTTGACATCGGTTGGGAAAGATCTCAGGAGGCCATCTCCTGGTGCTTTGTATAAAGCTCTTTTACGCTTGAATTCAGAACCCAGTGGCTTGGTGCGTTGTTCAGGACTGCTCAGGGCTTTGGGTTTGGAAAACTTCCAAGGACATTCAGTCTGAGCAAACCTACAGAATAGGTATGACATTCTGTCTGGGTCTTGTGCAGAATATAGAAATATGGTTTTGTTGTTTAATGCAAGGCTATGGTTATATAGACTACAGTTTTATAGAATAAATATTTTGTTGGTATCTATGCTTTGAAATTTTGCATATTAACTAGGTTTGCATCGTTTATGTAGTTCATGTTTATGGGTTTATTTTTTATAAAGCAGTTACTGTGGTATAGATGAAAGAAGAATTGTTTTCATGTTTGTTAAGTATACCTGTTCAAAGGATTTACAAAATAAATAACTGTGTGAAAACAAGGGTGATAATATGCTTTCTATCCTTATTTATAGCACTTCTTCAGGATTTCCTGACCTAAGTTACTCAGAACTGCACACTCAGGCCAATAGTGTCAGCCCTAGTGTTTTCTGTTGCTATTAGAAGGCCCAAGAATGCTTCTGAATTTGCAGATTTCCAGGGTTTAGCATATGTCTATGGGTTTCTGCAGCCTGAAACCTGTTTCAAATGTAAGGTTTGTGTTTGTCCTTTATACTGTCTAAAATATTTTAATGATTTGCAGAGTGAGTTAAGGGAGAGAGCTTCTCTGCAGAACTATTTCCATCTTTTCTTTCTGTTGAAGCATCAAGGAAAGGGAACTTTAAGGTACTGGAATTCGGACATCATCTGGAAAACCCTTAAAGGGCATGTATCTTATACATCAGTATCTTACACAGTTACACATCAGGAAGCTGTCAGCTCTGTATTCTGAAATCGCTACCCCTCAACAGGGACACAGTAGTCTAGGGAAGTTTGTGCTCCTAATGCATCACAAGAACAAGGTGCAGTGATCTTAGGCTAAAATGTCTTTGCATCTCACATGCATAAACTATGTTGAGCACCGTGTCTCCAAGGAAGCTTGTGCTTCAAGCACATGGCAAACTGTTTCCATAGATTGAATATAAGATGAATAACAATCCTCGTCACTGTTTTTCCATGCTAACTTTTTGAGTACATGATGGGAGAACTATTAAGACTGGGCTCACTGCTCACTTTCTCTAAATGCAGGACACTTTCTAGTATCTGCTTGTGGAACACTACTTACGGGTAATTTGACCTTCCTTAGAAAACAAATGCAACCAAAGCAGCTATGAGTAATAAAATGTTGAATTAAAGCTGAGATTAAATGTTTATGTGCTTGCCATACACATTGTACCCGGATGTAATTTAAATCACCCTGTTGTAATGGGTTATTTCATTCTTTGCTTATATAATAAAATGCATTTTTCCTGTCTGTTTTGTACTTTCATTCTCATCTGTCCTTGAGGCAAGAAGGCACTAAAACAGTACTGAGAAATCGGGGGGGGGGAGAATGAGTAAATACTAATTGTAAACTTATTTTTAGAACAAAATAAATAATATGACTCAAGCAGGTTATTTGAATAAGGCTTAGTTTTGATTGTCTGATCTGAGTTTATGTACATATGCTTGTGAAGTTATTTGTCGCTGCTTCTCAGAGGGTGGTTGTACTCTCATAGATGAGGTCAGTTAAACGGCTGTAACAGTTCTTTCACATGTCAATATGGAAGAAAACAAGTTAGTTTAACTGCTAAAGTTGGTCAAGGGGGCCTTAAACAAGGTTTAACACCTGTCTTCAAAGGAAATTCTTCAAAAACAATGTAAAGGACACTAGCTGTTCTGCACTGATAGTCCATGCAGGTTTCTTTCAGTTCATGATGAGAGCCCTTTTTAGGCCCTACCTGAGTTGTTTCTGTAAGTGTACTGTAACTTCTACAGTATGTCTACAACTGGGTCTGTTAGGGCTTACAGATATAAGAAAATGGACAGTTGATGGATTCCCTATCCATTTGCATGCTGTAGTCTGAATGAATGAGGGCAGAGAGAACAAAAACTCTTCAGGTTAATGGGAAAGTTGATTTCTGTCAGGAAAGGGAAGGTCTGCAGGCAGAGACTTGCTACCTGAACGCTATGTCAAGCAGCAGAGAAAACTCATAAGCTACCAGAACAGCTTGTGACAGTGTGCCTCGTCTAAGATTCTGGTTGTGATTCTTTTTTAATTTCCCTTTGCCCCATTTGGGTACTTCTTAGTCACCTACTAGGAAAGGGGATAAAATCTTGATGAAAATATTTAATAGGATGCAACAGCCTGCCAAGTGCTTGCTTCATTGTACTTCATGGCTGGATTCATCTTGCTACAGATGGACAGAAGCAGGAGTCCAGCTCCTGCCATAACCAGTAATCCAGACACTCTGGAGCAGTGTTATAAAGCAGAAATATCATGTGAGCCGCACAGAAAGCAACAAATGATACCTGTGTAAGCGTTGAATTGTTTGCTGGTTTCAGATTAGGAGTGGTTAAATAACAAGATTCCCCAAAGCAGTGGCACAGTCTCCTAAGGATATGGCCTGGGGCCTCTCTGACATTGAAATGGAATGCTTCAACGTTCTCATTCTGCTGCAGTATTGCATCGCACTTTGCTGCTTCTGAGGGCTTAGTTAGGATAATTTTTCTGTAAGCGAAACAAATTCCTTTTAGATCTGCCACACTTCTCATTTAAGTTCTCATGAAATTCAAGTTTGATTTCAAGTTCTTCTAAACTTTGATACAAAATTATAAAATTCAGTGCTTCTGAATGAAGCGTCCTTCCTCTTGGAACGAGTTAAGGCTCTTATATCTAACACTTGATATTTATTCCTGTGGTTCCCCTTTTCCTTCTCTGCATTAAAATTTTCTCATATTTGTGTTCTATTTCTTGCAGAGGCAGGGGTCCTAGGGAGAAGCTGATACTATTATTTATTATGCAAAGGCAGCAGTAGTATGATCCAAGAGTGCTGACTCTTCGTCCTGGCTTTGCAGTCATGATGCCCTTTCAATGCTATATGCTATGCAACTTAATAACCTTTCCAACCTCTCTTTTAAAGACCTCCTCAAGAATACATTTTCAGTGTAAGGAGTCACAGCTCTTACCACATGAGCTTTCCTTGCTGCCCGATCACCTGGGGAGAGGAGTACTAGAATGCTGCTGGTTTCTGCATGGATTTGTTACCAAAGCATGATAGGAGACATTGTGTTTTGGTTTCGTGTCTTCCTCCTCTTTGCCCTGCTCAAATCCAGATGTTCCTGTTCATGTCCTCCCCAGCTACTTTGTCTCTGCACCGCTGCCACCCGATGGGAGACAAAAGGGAAAACGGAGAGGAAAAAATGGGACAACACTTGCTCCGTTTCAAAAGCAACTCCTGGTGATACCATAGTCTGCAAGAAACGAAGCACTTGCTTGCCCTTTGGAAATAGTATATGACTGTCTAGTTGGGTGTGACAGGAAAGAGCAAGTCTGATACAGACAACGTTTGAAATAAATTGATGAGCCACAGTGAGCATCTCTAAGGGCTTGTTTACACAAGCACGTAGCTTAGCTCATTTAGGCAGTGTTTTACAATCAGGGTAGTGCAGCAACAGTTAATGTTCGTATGTTCCTCGTGATGGTGAAAAAAATCTTAATAGAAGTAATTTCAAGAGAGTCTGTCACAGTGCTGCGTGCACATTTTCCCCTTCAAAAATTACTTGCTGAATACAAGTTCTCTTGCGGAACTGAGCCATTGAATGCTTGTAGCAGGTATTTTTTTGTTCTTGTGTAGTTAATTTTAGTGTTATATTACTACTGTTCAATTTGCTTGCAGTTAAATGATTCTCTAATTTGATATGGTTAAAATTCTATGAGTGGCCCCAGTATATGTTCCATTATTACTACATACATCTGTAAAATAAAGCAAATATTTGATCCTTGATTCTATGATTGTTTTTTCTTAACTTAGAAACTCTTTGTTCCAATTATTTACAGAAGTACTCAAATTTTACAATATTTCAAAAAGAGATTTTGTCGTATTTTAATTGCCTACTGCTCAGGCAGAGCTCAGTCCCTCAGTGCTTGTCACAGCTTCCATCTTGGAAACAAAACAAAATGCTTTGTTGAACAGAGATGACTAAGGTGGTGCAAGCACAATGCTCTGAAACTGCAGAGTGCCTTACCATTACTTGCTTTTGCTGGGCCCATCCCTCGTTAGCTGGAATCTGAGGGACTTTCCATCTCTTCCCTCCCTCATCCAGGAGCAGTGATCTTGCATTTTTCTATATGAAGTCCACCTTGCCATGCTTTGTGTGCATGCCAAAATCTGAGATGCGCCATTCTGTATGTGGTTTAAATTCTCTGTGTCTCCGATAATTTATCCTCAGGGCAAATCAGTTTATCTCTAAAGACTGGTGAATGTATTTAAAATGCATCGATAGCCACATCTCAGACCTGTGGACTGTGCAGCTTAGTACTGAGAATACTGGACGTCAGGCAGATCTCTGCTGTGTGGCAGCTGTTCCGTTTGACTTGGTGGGGACAGTCGCTACTTACACTGTAATAGCCAGAATGTGCTGCTCAGGTCATGTATAGTACAATGTCAGAATATTCAGTGTTTATTTTAGGTAAGAACTTAGATAAAATTAGTGTTTGTCTTCATGTATACACAGTAAATGTTTTGGATCCTTTGCTTTGAATCTCGTGCTCTTTTTAGACTCTACTGCCTGCGGGATTATGGTGTTTCAGAAATGCAGAACAGATCGCTTTCATAATACTGTTAGTTGCATACTAGAAAACATAGAAAGGTTTATCATATTTTAAGACTTCAAAAATGTTTTGTCAGGTTGGTGTGACTTCCACAAATGGAGACTTGAAAGGATTTATAGATCAGAACCAGAGTCCAACAAAAGGTAAGATATGTCTATCTGTATACACAGAAAAGAACCATACATTAAGACTTATTTCTCCCTTAATGTTTACTAAATTCATGGTATTGCTGATTTCCCTACATATGGTTGGTTCAGTTTTGGGAGACTCAGAATTTAAATGTTCAAAATATATTTCATACATCCACACTGGTAGGTGTTTTATTACTGGCATGCAGGTATCGGTAACAAAGATTGGAAAATCTTCAGGTTTTCAAAGGGAAAAGAGAGTGTAGTAGAAATAATTAGAGGATAAAATAAGCCTTTTTTTTTTTTTTTTTTTCCCTTTCCTTCATGGTGAATAATGTGCTGAATTTCCTGATTTCCACTCTGCCCTTAAAGTTCTCAGGCTCTATTCTAGTCCAAATGGGAGAGGAGGTTAAGCATGACTTCATGGTCAGTGATATCTTATGGTACTTCAGGATAATTTACACTGGTAATTATGTTTTGTCCTATAATGTTTCATCTTAGCGTTTCTAGATTAATCACTTCTGACTCTAAACCAGTGTGTTGGCAATCAGAACAGCTACAGGATTCCAGTAAAATAAAACTGCAGCCCCTTATCAATATTAGAAAACATGAAGATTTACAATTCAAAAAACACTTCCATCAACCTTTCTAAGTAAATACTGACTTGCTGTTGTACACTGCAATAAACAAACGCTTGTACTAGCTGGAACAATTACTTTTGGCTCATCACAACAGTTTAGGTGCAGCAGAATTCAGAGTCTAAAAAATGAAAAAGTCTAAGCAGAAAATGAGTAGACTGTGCAGGATATTCCAGACTGGTTTTAGGCCTTTGAGAATGAATTTATTGTGCACGGGTGAGATAATTGCCCTTTGTGTTTCATTGTTTTGTGAAAAAGACTGAAATAGCGCAACATTTTCATACAATTTCTGTGAGACAAGCAATTGATTTTTTCAGATAATAACTGAGTTGAATAACTTCTAAAGTATAGGACGTTACTGTTAGTAGTAGCATCTGTCCTTATCTCAGTCTTTATTAGATTTTACCTCTGGGATGATGGATGTATTATTTACCTCCATTCCTCTATATTTTCTGAAATGTTATGCTCTAATTATTATTTTTTTAACCTTGAGGTATAATTAAAAATCACTGACATTTACATTGAGATACAACATTTTGTTCACGCTGGCTTATTCTGGCTTATTCTCAGAGGATCAAATATTCTGTAAAAGCTGGAAAAACTTGCATGCCAGTATTTAAGCTGTCTCTTACTTTCAATTTGAAGTATCCTTTACGTACTTCTTCTGGCATGTCCACTGTTGAACTCTGGAAATTGAGGAGGCGGGGAAGAAACTTCAAACAGGCGTTCAGGTCCACTATGTCTTAACAGGGCTTTGTGAACTTCCTAATGAATACAGTTTTTATTGTTTTATCCATTATTTTAGTTAACTCATTTGCTATAGTAAAATAAAGGCATATCTGGGCCTGCTCATAACATGCTTTCACAGCGTTCTTAGGCTGAGGCGTGATGGATTTATGGTATATGCAAGAGCAAAAGTGAGAGGCCATTTGCTCAAATAACTATTATCTTGAAAGCATCAGTTTTCAAGTGCTAGAAATTTTTGTTTAGAAAAGTTGCTTTTTTTTTCTTTCAAAAAAGATAATTTTTTTTGTGGTGTGTATTTATTTGGTATTTGGCTCTAGCACAACCATTCTAATTTAGTACCAATATTACATTAAAGCAACACCTCGTATTCCAGTGCTGAGCCGTGAGCACATGGAAAATTCCTTGCGAATTTTATCTTCCTTTTTTTAAATGAACTCTAATCTTCTATTATACTATGAAATCTGTTGTGTAATCCTGGTTTTACCAAGTTTATTTTTGAAAAGAGCTGGACTGTTTGAGGTGAACCCACTGCTCTGCTGCTTTGCTGAATAACAGTAGAGTGCTGCCTGGATCTTTGGGGATGCTGTTTCGAACTGCAGGAGCACTTGGAACACTTCTTGGAGCACTTACCAAATCAGCTCTTGCTCTTTCTTTGCTCGTACAGCTGCAGTCTCATTCTATAGCATTAGCACCACGAGATATAGTTATGTAGGAGAAATTTTCTGGCTTTTTCACGCTAAAAATACATAATCAAAATAGCTAATCCCTTGACTCTTGCACTCTAAAATTACTTTCTCTGCGTTTTTTTCCGTTCACAGGCTTAACTTTCAAGATCTGTTTTCTTCTTGAGTTTTTCCCCTGGACCATCCGAAGCAGTTACTCTGTTGCTGCTGTTCCAGGGTGTCTTTGATTAGGCTTCATTTATCTTTCCTGTTGTGACCTGTAGTGTCCATGCACAACCTCCAGATATTTTCCAGGTTTATTTTGCTACAGGAAAAGTGAATGCTTACAGACTGCTTAGGTGTTGCAATCTAATCTGTAAGTCTTAAAGTACTTCTGTGTCACTTCTGCTGATTTTTCAGTCTGAATTACTGTTCCTAAATAGCTTAACAGGTTGCTTGGTTTACTTTGGTGTTCAATTTTATTATTACTTGCTTGTTGCCTGTGCCTGTTAGTGAATACTGTGGTTTTCTTGCTGTAGCTTTTTTTGATTCAGGCTTTTTAGAGTACTTTAAGTATTTTTTTATTCTTGTATAAATGGTATCTGGGAAAAAAAGAAGTATTTTTAGTACTCAGTGTATCTAAACGCAATACAGTTTTACGAAGGAATTTGATGTTTTAAAAGTGATGATTGCAGAATCAAAGCACATACATCCAAATTTATAATCCTCATAAAAAGGCTTACTGCCTAATTCTGAAGGGAACTAGATTTTTCTTTCTAGATGTGGCTAGAAGAAATATCACAGTGGTCAGCAGAGCATTAACTCAGAATGTTGTTCACTTTGTTCAGTGAACAATTCCTGTTCAACAGACAATTTGCTTTCCTACATTTGTTGCCTTTAACTCAAAATTAAAACTATTTGGCTATGGTAAGCTGGGCTGACTAGTCTTCATTTTCTTATCTGAAAGTATCTGGCAGACTAGTGATTAAAATGATTCTTGTTGGAGACCTGGATTTTAATTCTCCCGGACAGAAAAGATTGGCGCTGGTTCTCATTCTTTACTCTTGAGTTACTGAATGCCAAAGGGATGCTCTCATGTTTTGGAGAACAAAGGTGATTGTTGCTGATCTGAACCTTGGGGACAGAGCTGTACGTATGTATTAGGTGTTCTTATAGCATTTTATCATGTATTGTGCCCCTTGGGAGAAGCTCCTGGTATGCTCCATGCTAACAAGACTGACACACGCCTAGGTGTAGGCAGAACTTTGGTGCCTAATAAAGTTAATTGACAACAACTAAAGGACTCTATTATTTAGGCAAAATGCTGGTTTAAGTGGCAAGATGTGTTTGTGGAGTTGGCCCATTCTGTTAAAATTATTAAGTACAATAGTTCAAGTTAGTTCTTAAACAGGTATAATAATGTTTGTGAATTAGTTGGATAGTGACAGTTCAGTTGTTTTGGGGTGATTGTTTCAAGCTGTGAGTGAATTAAATCAGACACACCGTAGAGTTCATGTTGAAAAGTTGCTTGTGTAACCAGGAGAATTTAAAATTTAATCTGTTTGGGAGACATTCACAGTCAATTAAGTTAGCACTTCCAGTTTTATAATCCTGTTCTTTTATATTGGAAAAATGGAAAATCGAATCTTTTCCCGCAAATTGCAAGCAGAGGGCACATCTGTATTACCACTTGGTCGCTTGTTCTGTAGAGCAACCTCACCTGCCCTCTGTGCGCCCACATGTATGTTCGTGGCTTGGAGCGCTCTGTTCTAGTTTAAGGAGTAGCCCCAAGGCTGCCTGATCCGCTGAGCGTTGCCTAGGTATGAAGGCCTGTAATAAAATCAAGGTTTGCAATCAGGTATTTCTTGCAAAATCATTTCAGTTGTCAGAGAAGCTGCTACTTCTTCTCAGCTCTAAGTTCAATGAGACCAGTGCCATCAGGTGCATGCTCTCATTCAACACACCTGAAATGAGTTGTTACCCTCTGCAGCAACAGCTAAATGGAGAACGTGTCCTGAAGATTCCTTTGAACAAAACAAGATATCGAGAGAACTCCAAATCTGAAAGCAACTGCAGATTTGAAAGGTTTGTGCTTGATCTCTGCAGCTGTGCAGAAGAAGCCGAGGTGTGGCTGCCCACTCCAGGGCAGAGCAGGACCGGCCAGCTTCCTGCTCTGGGAAAGCGCTCCGTCTTTAACACAGAGCAGTGTTGACTGCTCTGAGGTGGTGTCTTTGCTTTGCTCCCCTGAGTTCCTGACATTTCTTGCCGTGAAACTCTGTAGCCTCGGCAAAATCTTTTTCCTCCAATTTCCAGGCGCCACTACCGTGGCTGAACTGCAACATGGGACTGGCTGCATTAAAACAGTCTGTTTAAATTTAAGAATATCAGGGTGAATGGCAGCTGCACGCGTGGGAATGGAGAGGCTTTGCTAAGGCAAGTTTGAGACTGTGCCTCACGTTCTGTTGCGGCTCCCAGAGCACTGGGTCACCCAGTGTGTGTGTATCCGGGTGGAGACACTGGGTACTGATCCACTTTCGCCTGTGAGCAGTGAGTTGACAGTTTTCCACAGGTTCACTATGAGTGACATATCTGTTTCTCATCTTAAAATGTATAATGTCGATCATATTGCCCTTAGTTAATCCTTGTTTGTACTGTATTCTTACGTTCTGTGGATTTACATGGTGTTTCTCTGTTTATTCCTGTGGAGGGAAAAGGGAGTCCAGCTCTAGTCTGCCGGTCTTGCAACAGGCTCCACGAGGGAGGATCCCTCAATTAGATCACATCGCAACCCAGATTGCTTTTGGTGGGAATCTTAACTTTTAATACAGCTTCACAATGAACTTTGTTTCAATACATCTTTTTTGGTGCAGTACCTCATTTTTACTAAGTCCTGACAGGGCTGGCATTTTAGAAACTTCTCAGCGCACAGGACTGCGTTGTGCCTATGCTACTGTAATAGAAGCAGGAAGGCAGGAGTGTTTTTTCTTTCCTTCTGTTTTTTTAATTAACATATTTACCATTTTCTGCTTTTCCATGCAATGTAATCTTTTGCTTGCTTTGATGCACATCTTCTCTGGCAACAGTGCCAGTGAAGGTGGCTCTGGTCGCCTCACAGCTACTTTTAAACATTTTCCTTTGCTTTGTGCCAGCACAGCTGTGTAAGTGGCTGAGCAATTCACTGGACCCAGGAACAGCTTTGTCCAAAAAGTACTCATTGTTCCGCCTTGCCAAAAGAACAGAAGGCAAGTTCACTGCATAGCCATGGCCGTGGCTGTGCTGGCTTATGGCAGGAATGAGCATTGGTGAGGAGGTCGGCAGTGTGCTGAATGACCAGGCTCTGAGGGGGATTCCAGCTCAAGACCTGAAGAGCACCGTGAGTTCATTGTGTGCTTGAAGAGATCTGCTAAAATGGCCAAGGCATCAGAATCGATCACCAATAGGCTTACACTTGGTACTGTGAGAGTCGTTCAAATGTTAGCCTTTATAAATTTGTCTCAAATTGAACAGTAAAAGACTGAAAATGTACTGGTCAGCACACTGAAACATCATCTGCCCCATTTTGTTTTTTCCTTTCTACAGATCTCTTTGATTTCATGTATTTCTAGATATGTATGTGCTTCTGCAGACTATGGAATTTTTGAAGTAAAGTTCGTAGCCTATTAAGTTTGTACAATAAACAAATGAAGAAATGTACCAAGAAAATATATGCATGCTAATAGCATGTTAATAATTCAATTTTTCTATATGCTTTTATAATATTGTCTCCTGATCTTAGAGATCAATTTATGTTTTAGTATAATAGAGGAGCCTGAGGACACAACACATGTTATTGCAAAATATCCTAATGGAGTTCTGATATTTTCACAGCTCTGAACTGATTACCATCAAGCTATAGGCTGTATTATTTAAAATGTCTGTTCACTGATACACTTGAAAAAATGTGAACATTTGTTTCAGAGCTCTGAATATGAAACCCAAATTACCAACACTTCCCTAGTGTTTTGTATAAAAATTCAAAGACTTTTTTTGTTGACGTACACATTATGTGTGACCCCAGCCGAATGGTCTGTGCTTCCCATCAGCTATGGTTTCCTTCAGACTGGCAGTGAGAGATTCTATAGATTCTTTAGTTGACATGGATTCCGTTTATCTTTGCAACTAAGCTGCAGTCCTAATGGATTTAGTTGTACAGGAAAAAAAAACACTAAAACCTCTTTAGCTTCATATCTGTATCGGAGTCCGTGTTGTTTGTGTGAACTTAAGCTATTTAGGATGTCACATAATGATTTAAAGTTAGTTCTGTGGGATGGTTAGTTAGTGTGTGGATGTGAGCATACATGTACATAAACCTGAATAACTTTGTCCTGTGACTGCTTAAAGCTGAAGGTGATTTAGATTGATTTTTTCCTTTGTGCATGCAAGTTCTAACATTTCACAGATCCCAGGAAGAATAATAGTTACGTAGTGACTGTGTTTTTCTAAATATGAGAGAATAGCAACATTGGTTTTTCTCCATGAGACACAACAAGAGTGGTGACTGAGAGATGGAAGAATAATTTACGTAGAAGCAAAGTGCTTTTGTTCTAAGAGAAACATTCATATATGTCCACTGGCAGACTTTTATTTTGAACTTGCGTCAGTGACGAGCATGCTCAGCTTCTGGTGGTTTTGTATGTATTGCAGTTAAAGCAATACTCTGTGAGTTTTAAGTGGGTTTCTTTCCTCTGTGCCTAGTTTTCCATAGGTACTATGGGAATCATTACACTGACCTCCTTTGTGCTTTGAAAATACTGCTGAGAAACATTATATAAGAATTGGGTACTATTGTACAAATCATTCTGGTTTGATCCATCTTGGCTGACCTTTTTCATCCGTGCAGTAAGATTACCGTGACTGGGAGGCTGGTGGGTCTCATTGTGTTCAGCTTAGCACTGTATGCACTGCTGTTTTTTCAGTGGGACATAAATTGGTGTAGTTGGTTTTGTCCCCAAATGATGGGCGTTATTAAGACTTGGCATTTATTTGGAATTTGATCATGTTTAAAGCCTTTACAATTGCTGTGTGATAAAGTATATGTAATTAGATTGGTGATATTTCTGCTTTAAGTTGAATACAGAAATCTGTTGAATTTTATTTAGAAGTCTGTTGAATGTTTTTAGATGGTCTACGAACAGTGTGATACCTACTTCCTCCTCCTTTTCTATGCTATTTTATAAATGACTTGAAAAAAATTGTTCATGTTGATGCTTGCTGTTTTGTAAGACTGCTTTGCCTTCAAAACTTTAGAAATTAGCAGCTTTTTAGCAAACAGAGGTGCACTAATCTCAAAAATTTGATGTAAAATACAGCTAGTCATCTTAGCAAGCCACTGCCTGCTTTCTGAGCTGGTTGTGCTTGTGTCGGCAATTTCCAGTTTGTAGTGATTTTTTTTGTTGCGCTGGGATCGGTCCTGGCCAGCTCCAGGTCTTTCAGGGGCAGCTGTGGCCCATAGACCCAGGCCACTGCTGCGCGAGGGCCGCAGGCAGGACGGGATGCTCTTGGAAGTTGGATCTCTCTTTGTTTAGAGAAAAGTGGCGATGCTGGTGATATTGACTGCAAAATCTCTCTCCAGGTTGGGGTGCTGATGTGATCTATTTGGAAATACATGAACTTTTTGCAGCAGCTAACTGAACCAACTGTCGTATTTGCTGGGAAGAGACATGGGAAGTTGATATTTCCACCAATAAATATTTGGAGCAGTTGAGGTCACATGAGTATCTAGACTATGGCACTATTTTTGAAAAAAAGAAAGCAGGAGGGAGGGAATCTTTTATTTGTTAGTGATAAAACTTTTTGTTTACCATTTTTTCAACTGCTGGCAAACACACAGAATGAGCTCTTACTGTGAAAAATTTGATTACTCTTTCCTTCTGTCCATGGTGGGTGAGAGAAGCCTCACTTATAAAAAGAAACTGCTCCCTTTCTGTCCTATCTGTGTTTGAAAGTCTATGCATTCACGTATTTATATTTACCCATGAAGAAATTTGAAAGGAAGGACAAGGGCAGGGCAACATTTCTTTGAAAACCTGATCAACTCTGAAGATTGTTTTGACAGTGCTTCTGCCGAATGGGGGATTTGTGTAGGGATTAGAAGATGAAGATCTTACTGACACTAACTCTAGCCAAAATAACTTTTAAATATATGTCATACATAAGCAACTGTCTTTTTAAAATGAAGATAAGTAATGTGAATGTAGTTTCAAATGTAATTGAAGAAAGTAATTTGGATGAAAGTAATTTGACCGTAATTGAAGAAAGTAATTTGAACGACCCTTGAATTACTAAAGTTGCTCTAATGGTGACTATGCACATTTATCTAGGTAGCCTTGTAAATGAAGGCACAGTGCAGCAGTAGCTCTTTAATAGTGTTTTTTCCAGGGTTGCTACAGTAAACCGAGTGGTTGTGTATGGCTTTGGCCGTCAATATGGTATTTCTAAGCTACGGTTTTCAGAGAGTCTGCATGCGTGTGTGAGGGGAGGTACACGCCTGTGTATGTATACACATACATACATGTTAAAAACTAGTACCAGTGGAAATAGATTACAATCTGCATGCCACGTGTTGAGAAAGAAACAAATCTTGTGCGCAGGTTTGAGGTGGGGCAGTGGATAGACGCATGCATTGGACTGTGCCCCAGCAGTGCCAGCTGTGTGGTACAGAAAGTCTGGCGCATCTCAGCGTTACGTTGTGGAACGAGACGTGTTACGGTGCCTCTTGCAGGCCAGGAAGTGTCGCTGGAGATGAGTGCGATACAGCCCTACAGTAAGATAGCTGTCAGCCAGAGGCTGGTGTTTCAGGATTTTACTGCGCTTTGCCGTGTGATCTTACAATATCAGCACCGGAGAAGGTCATTTATTTCTCCTCCCTGGTGAGAAAAGGGACAAGGAGAAATAGCACAAGAGCTGATCTGGGAGAAAAGGAGGTCAAAAGATTCATCCGCAGCAGAAAAGAGGAAAATTTCTACAGCGGTACTGGGAAGTGACGGGAACGTCACGGATCACAACAGCCTACAATGAGAGGGGAAACTAGTTTTGGTGAGAATATGCTAGCATGGCTTAGTAAGTCCTAGGCAAAATGCTGTAGCCAAAGTAAAATTGACCAGTAAAATAGTTTAGAGAACTATTTTGAGCTTGAAATGGGAACATGGTCTATGTAAATTGTGAATTACTGTTGTCTTGTGCACTCTGGCACTACCTCACAAAAGGTGTTTCATAGTAGAGCAAGGATTTGCTGTCGGGGTGGGTTTGCAAGTGCATGGGGCTTATAAGTTTGGGTTTGGTTTTTTTTCTAGGTGAGTTAGGTCACTGATTAAATGATTCCATTTATTGAATAGAGAAGCAGCAAGGTGCTTCTGAAGATGTTCTCAGATACAGATCTGCCTTTTGAAAAATTAATATTATGTAGTAGCATTACTCCAGATGCCAAAGGAATATACACAGAAGATTACAGCATCCTTGTCTCAAATTGTAAATATTTCTCATACTTCTGTTCATGTTTTATAAAGGTGAGACTTTGCATATGTCTACATCTTTTCTACTGCTGTGCTGTAGCTGCAGAAGATCCTTTTTTAAGTGTTCCTTTTCTGTCAATTGTGTTGCTTCTGCTTCATATTGCAGAGAAGTAACACTGTTGAATTTATGATTTTCCAGTTAACTCATGGCAGAATATAGGTTTACTAAAATTAAATTAAATTCAATTTAAAAGGCCATGGTTCAGGACCAAGTGAGAAAAGAAGAGTGGGCAGTGGAGGAAAACAGGTTATATGAGAAAAGACCGAGGAACGGAGATGTCTGACACCACTGAGTCAGCTTGGGACCATCTGCGCTAAGCAGAATGTTGTCCAGCTCCTGTGAAAGGAGGGCAGGGCAGGGCGGTGGTGAGAGCTGGTGTCTGCACTGCTCTGAAGGAACTGGTCTCCTCAGATGCCTTCAGTTTCTGTACGCTAGTGCCAGAGAGTGTAAGTAGCTCTTCAGGAGCCGGCCCTGGCATTTGTGAGGTGCTTAGCTAGAGCTGCACTTCTCTATGTAAAAGCAGGATGAGTTAGGTCTGTAAGCAGTCCGGGATCACAAATGTGATAAGCACCTTGGGCTGAGAGCGTACTGGGTTAAAGATGGCGTGGTTGGCTTTGTCTTGATGTCGAGCTGCCTGCTCTGTTACTTCAGGGAAGTTGTAAAGATGTCATTTACTTCATGTACAGTGACAGGCTGTGAGAGGCTTACTTCGCTGATGTTTGCAGAATGCTTCAGTATAGTAAGATGAGGAATGGTTAAGGCTATGAGGATATATGGATACACATTTTGTACACATGCTTATGATTATAAATAGGGGTTTTATGATGACTTCTTTCTAGAAGTACACTAATTTTTTACTTTTAGTGCTGAGGTGTGGCAGGCTGTGTGCTCTTTGTCTTAAGTTAGAAGAAATTGTTTCTGGAAATAAAATACTAACATGTAATTTTAAAGGCAAAATAGTGAATGTGTAGTTTTGTGACATGTCCTTGTGACATCTGCTAAAAGGTCTGGAGGCTGTTACGTGAGGGTATGTTTGCAGTGTGCGAGACAGAAAAAAAGCTAACCTGATACCAAAAAGTGAAAATGATGTGAGGATTTGCTAAATGGTTATTCACAGGTTACTAAGGAAGTAATTTAAAACTCTCTTTTTACTGCTCTTTTTAGGTAATATTTCAATAATCACATTACCAGTTTCCAGTACCAACTGCCCCACTAAGATTTTGCCAAAGACCTTGGGACCAATCAATGTGAATGTTGGACCCCAAATGGTAAGTTTTGCAACTCTGGTGATGCTAGCTTGTGTAACTGGCTGTGTGACTTCCTACTGCTGTAATATGGAAACAAGAAAAACAAAGATGTGAGCAGTGCTAGGAACTTGCCACTTCCTGCTTCAGCAGAGGCTGCCGAGTGCCCCACTGAGGCACTGACCCGAGGGCACAGCAAGCTCCGCACGCCGGAATTGCCATTCCCAGCAACGATCTTGTATGGGGGTACCTATTTTCCTGGCTTTTGAATGGAAATTGAAACAACTTTACTAGTTGACATTTTAACTATTACTCAGAAGTGTATTAAGAAAAAGAAAATATCTGGTTAAGAATGTTATTGATACTCTGAATATTTAGAGTCATATTCTCACCAGTAAATCTCCAGCATTGCCAAAGAGTAAATGCCTCTGATGTGTTGCTAGAGCTTTAAATGGTTGATACTACTCTTCTTAAAACTGTCTTTTCCTGTCAATGATAACGGTATCTGAGTGTATATTGCTGGTTCAGGGATTTTGGAACTGGTTTTGAGAAAAATTTTTGGTTTTCTGGTGGCCAGAGAACTAAATAGGCAATACAGTGAACTGTTTGTAGTAACTTGGTGCTTACTAGAAGCACTTAGACGAAGTACGAGAGCCATTTGATGTGTTTTATAAATAATTGTGTTGAATCTTTTTCACATCAGCAGTTATTACTATTTTTCAATGGCTTTTATCCCAGTTGGACAGATGGGCACAAGCATTACGGCCAGGCCTCCCCGCGCTGCGTTCTCCGCTGTGTAGAGCTGTCCGTCTGCTGTACTGGCCACAGGCTCTCTGCCAGGGATTGGTGTTTCTCAGTGCATCAGTGCTGATGCAAGTATTGCTGGAGCATGTGTCCTGCAGCATTTCACTGGGATAGTTCTACTGCAGAAGATGTATTTTGTGAGTGCACTAAAAAAAGAGATGTATTTTGTGAGTGCCAAGAACAGGGGAGACCAGTCAGTTAATACACTTCCTACTCTTACGAGCGACTTCTCAAGGCCCTGCTTTTGGTTTAAATGAACCCTAGTTATGGTTTAGGTTCTATAGCAAGTAGGAGTTGCAAAAGCTATTGCGTGGTGTGACACACACATTTTATTATTTTTTATTCTTATTTTATTTTTAAATAATTTGTTATTATCACTTTATTCATCTGCTTTGCAAGGATGAAAACATGAAAACATTTTCTTAATAAATAGCCATTTTCACAAGCTTCCTGAGACATCCAGTGTACAGCTGTGTTGTGTGCCAGACCATCTAAAAGAGAATGCTCACAAGTTCTTAACAGTGGGAATGTTTGCGCTCCTTTGGCATCTCACCCGTGTTAGTAACATCCTGCTGCCGCAAGGGCTGTTTGGCTTCATCTGACCCCTGTGGATTGCAGCCCTTGCGGCTGCTCTGGGCCCTTCACCCCAGCACGCAGCTCTTTGAGCCGTGGAGCGGGCTGTTGGCCGAACCGTGGCCATGGGCTTGGGTCCTCTGGGGCAGGGCTGTGTGGTGATGACAGCACAGTTTGCAGGCTGGATTCTTGCACACTGGTGTTTGCTACAGTTTCTTTAGATTCCGTCTGTAGGTGTAACTTAAACAGCATAAGTATTATTGATAAAATGCTAGTGCTTAATGACAGGGATTTAACACATCCTACAGATGCTCTATTTGCTAAATTAGGGTGAGGTTTTCTTCTGTTTTATGCTATGCGGTGAATTAATGTGGTAACTTCAGGCACACTGGAAAAATGTTTGCCATTGAGATGGAATTAGTCCTCTAAAAACACGCAGTGTAGCATTTTTTGTGAAAGCAAACATTCAGTATTAAATTTTAAAGTGACACTGAAACACCACTGATTTGTACACCCATGACATCTGTGTGCCTGCATCCGGGAACTTGCAGCTTTACTAGTAAACTGCAGACAGGTGGATTTTTGTGGTTGTGCAACGCCCATCAAACCAGCGCGGCGTGGCTGCCGTGGGAAGGGGCTCCCGCAGCGCGTGCGGTGGGTGTCCATTTGCCCTAGATGGCCCCACGGGACAGCTCGGTCTGAAACCCCCAAACAGGATTTTACCACCTCTGTTTGTTTTAGTGGGTGTGCTGAGAAAATGATGAGGACATAAAATACTCTTTTATGACCCATTTTACCAGTGATTTACAAGACATTGGTAGAGCAACCTAAAAGCTCAGAGAAGGTGAAATGTGGTGACATGCATTTCAGTATGCAAAATATTTAAGATCTTATTTAAAATCATTTCTCTCTGGCATGTGTCTGCCGTATGCTGGTAGAACCATATGCTTACTGCAAATAAGCATCGTAGTGTTGCAAGAAATTGGTATTAAAAGTTCAATATCAATAAAAATTTATATTAAAAGGATTTGATTGATGTTTAACTGAAATATTGCAATACTGATTCTCACTTACATACTGGTGTTACACCAGTGCTGAACTTAAGCAAGCTTTTACAAGTTAATCATTCTATCACAAAATGTTTCTGACCTCAAACCAATGTAGCAGTAAATCGGTAAAAGTTGATACCTTTCCTGAGTCTGCATGTGGTGTGTAAAGCACCCAGCCAGGGATCGTCAGTTCTCTAGTATCAACCAGTAAATATCTGTCTAACTTGTACCTGTGTTTTTGTTTTCCTAAATTTCTGTTTTGACTTAATTCCTGTCAAGCTATCTGCTTGCAAAAATATATGACATAATTTATGTCTTTAAGACAAAAAATACATACACGTAATCACAATGTGGTGGCAGGAGGGATGTGAAGTAATGCTCAGTGATCTAAGGAAGTGGGAAGTTCCTCAGATAAAATTTTTTCTACTTGTTTAAACAATATTGATGGATATGAAACAAAGTATCTGCTGTATGCTTACATGGGTGTTGGGTCAGTTAAGTAGTAAAGGAAACAACAAAGTTTAATAAATTTGCTACTCAAACTGTCACTAGCAAATGGAGTAAAGTAAAATAAAGTTTAAAAAAATAAGGTATATGAGTAAGAAGCGTTCTTCAAGAAGCTTTGATATGAATCTTACCGTATTTGAATCAAAACAATTTAACATGTGTTTTATTTTAGATTAACTAATTAATACTCTTTCATTTTCAATACTATCTAAATTCTTCTCGTGACCTGCTTTAAAGAATTAACTTAGATATGATTTAAAAGTTGAGACTAAGTACACTGTACAACAACCACTGTACATAAAATTTCACCAGGTTTGAATAAATGTGAATTCTATCTATACTGTACAGAGTTTACATTTAATTCCACAGGCACAATGTTGTATTATTAGCTTGCAGGGAATGCCTTGAGATCTTGTGAATGCTAGAAACTGCAGGGAATACTTTGTCTGCAGCTCAGGTTTTCTTTGGTACCAAAGACAGACAGTTACAAGAGACAAATCCATGGGAAAGGAGGCTTTATTGATTACAGTGATCCAGAAATTGCCTAGATGTACTCTCAAAGAAACAATGAAATGTATACAGCTGCAGATCCTATCTGCCATACCGAATAATTATTTCTATTTGTTTAGTTCTTCTCCGTATGAATAATACAGTCATATGGTACAATTAGTAGAAAACTTAACAGCATTGTAATTACTTTCATGTATGAAGATCTTCTAATGACAACTCTTACGTATAGTTTGACTACAGCTTGCATCTGGAACATTTATTTTTTTTCTTAGTACCGTACTCAGTATGAATTTTTGGCTGTGGTAACCTCTGTTTTCTTAAGAGCTGTGTTTTTTATTTCTAAATTTCGTAGCTCATTAGCACATCACAAAGACTGACCAATTCAGGGAGTGTTCTGATTGGGAGTCCATATAACCCAGCTCCAACAATGGTCACACAGACACACATAATGGAAGCTTCTGACTGGGCCTCAGGGTAAGATTTTTGTTTCATTTAAAGATGTCTGAGGATCAGTTCTGATTGGCTTATGGCTTCTAGTTCTTGCACAACTAAAAGGAGTGTGCTCTTCAGCCTATTATGCACTTTTAATGTCTGCAGCATGTGAACACAGGACAAGCACCGGACACTTCACTGCCTGTTTTAATCTTGTTTTATGGCAGTGTCTGTTGCTTTGTGAAAATCGAGTGTCACAAATTCATGAATCATGTTAAAGCAAGCCTTTATTTTTTTTTCTTGAATTCATGGTACATCCAAGTAGCTTTGCTAATTGAGCATATCAGCGGGTGCAAACAGGGGCAGAAAATGTCAACAACACTTCAAGAGGCATTTAAGAATAAACTCTAATGGAAAATTTTAAATTAATACATTTTTATTGATAGTATTTTTATTACTATTTTACATTAGCAACGAGTTCTCATGGGGTTCTGAGGTTCTCCAGAGTAACACAGCTATCTTTATCTCTTCTAAGGAAATCTGGCCCTTACAGTATTTCATGGTTGGTTTTTTTTAATGCCAGTACTGCTGAGCTTATCTGTCTCAAGACAGGTGTAGTGCTTTGCCTCTGAAAATTAAGAAGTAATTTATTTCCACATCTAGATTAATTTTTATAATAAGTGATGAATGTCAGTAGTACCTTTTCAGCTTTAGAAGTGGGAAAATGGCGCATCTAGGAGAAATTAGAGTAATGTTTGTACCTTGACTTT
The DNA here is from genome assembly GCF_036417535.1 of Chlamydotis macqueenii. Taxonomy (NCBI): domain Eukaryota; kingdom Metazoa; phylum Chordata; class Aves; order Otidiformes; family Otididae; genus Chlamydotis; species Chlamydotis macqueenii. The sequence goes on from NC_141564.1 coordinate 92,626, forward strand.
CTTCATTCTCTGCTGTAAATAAGGACTGTAATAGGCTTGTACTTCCCAATCACTATATTCCCACCATAGAGTCAATATACTGCATGCCTAGCTGAGCAGTTTTTAAGTTTGATTTTTTTTCCTGAGTATATGTTTATTTCCTGAATTACCTTTTGAATCCACTTAGTTCTGATTTTATTTGAAAAAGGAGTTGTCAAAGATTTTGTTTCTGCAAATTTTGTAAAATGTGGAGGCCAGGCAGAAGTTCTTTCAGAGGAGAGAAAAGTTGTAGTGTCTGTTGACAGCTTGCTAAACAAGAGAATTGATGTCCGTTAGCTTTCTTAAGCTTTATCCAAACCCAGTGATGGAGATTCCCAGAGAGAAGCCTAGATGCAGCGCATCAACCACCACCACCAAGGAAAAGCACCATCCTTCTGTCTGTATACTGTCAGAATCTAAACACAGTATTTCCAATGAGCCTAACTATTTTGCCCATAAAAAGGAGCAAAATGTTCTCCAGACTGGCCAGTCAATACTGATCGCTGTAGAAGTCCATACAATAGGTCAGATTTTTCAGATTTTCATCTGAAGAACAGAGGTGAGGAAGGGTCTGTGGTATTGCTGAACCTAAGCGGTGAGCCCTTGCTGAAGATAGTTCCAGAAGGTTGCGAGCCCAGGCTCCTTGCTTTAGCCCTTGTTTACTCCCCTTCACAGATTCCAAATTGTTGCCAAAACCAAATGAGACAAGAACACAGTTATTCTCAGGGCTCCATACAACCTCCGTCAGCCTGGCTTACAGACCAGGGGACAGCTCTCCAGTCACTGCCGTTGCAGGTCCTTGTTGTCCAAGAAAATGCGAAATGCTACAGCTCCCTGCCCCAGCTCTGCTGCATTGAAACTCCGGTTAAACAGCATGAGCAGTTAAGCACCACAGACAAGGATTGCCAAAGACCTAAATCACAGAATCATAGAACCAAATCCTGCTGTTGCTGCTGAGGAAGTCTTCTGCTGATGGGTTTTGGATTGCACAACCAAATACATGCAGGCTTTCATGGTACAGACCTTCAAATCCATCATTTTTGTTCAGCTCCCTTCATAATACTATCAGGTTTTTAGCTGCCTAAGTATCTGCTGAGAATCCTGGTTTTGAAACTGCAGGGTAACAATGTGAAGTAGTTTACCAATAGTTCTCGAGCAATGTGCGTTATGTCAGCTGCAAGAATGAAAGGCAAGTTTGGAATACAACTTCTGAGGTCTGCTGCTTGTAGCTAATACACAGAAAGATACAGAAACCAGCAATGATTAGTGACTGCTACTCCTACGCAAAATTCATGTCAGCTACTTCTTCAGAGCATCTTTCTTCAGCTCTGTATGCATCAGCTCTGATATGAACATGTTTGGTGTTTTACCGTGGTTTTTGTTTAAAGATACCAAACATTCAATGTCAGGAAAATATAGGATATATCTTATGCACTGTTTAATGGTATTTTTCTTCCACATGAAGGAATTTTAAATAGAAATTTTCAAAGGAGCCCAGCTTCCTCTTTTTGATAGGATTTAGTTATCTAGCTCACATCAGCACTTCCTATAGTTCCAGATGAAGTGAATTCCCTAAAACGCTAGAGGCAAAGCAGAGTAAAATTGGGAATAGAACTTGTTTGGCAGTGAGCTTGCAACCTCCAAAGTCCTAACCACCTTCTCTCAAATTTTGTCAAACTGTATGTGTGTGATTTTCCCCTTTCAGTAAACACGTAATAGCAAACATGAGTACTCAGCTAGGTCCCAGATACATTTATTTTATTGGTCTAAATATGTAATGTTATTCTCATCTAAGTTTGAATTGTCTTTTCTTAGGGACAGAAAGCGAACTCGTGAATTTATAGAATCAGATTTTTCAGAAAGGTGAGTATTATTGAACATATATTTTATGTATGTGGTCATAGCTGTGTTACTTCAGATCTACTCTTCAGAGAGATGAGTGCCTAGTTCCCACTTTCAGCAGTTTTCACTCCTCCACGTAAATGCTATGTTGTATGTTATTCCTTGTAGTTATAACTCATTACTCTTTGCTTTATTGCTTCCTGATAAATACATCTGCTGTTACAGAGTTGTGAAAAACAAACACAACACATCTGCAGAAACAGAGTTGTTGTAGTTTTCAGTCTGACAAATACTTGTAAACAGATGGTCTTTACATCTTTACAACTACTTACATGCTTTCTCGGTGACTTTATTTGTTTACCTGTCAGGGATTACTCAAATTGAATATCTGCCTAGGGATTAGGAATGTTGGAGGTTTTTTTAAATCTTCTGGTGTTCCTTTCCACTCTTCCTTTTCTCCTGCCCTTCTTTCCAATGTTCGATTTTCTTAAATACATTTAAAATTTTGAAAAGCATTATTGTATTTTAATGTTTTCCTTAGCTTGTAACTGTTGGTGGAACTAATCGTTTTTCTGTAAAATAATTGATCTCCCTGAAACATATTATCAAACCAACTTGTAAAACTGTAATTAAAAAAAAAAACAAACAATACAGCTGAGCTTTCTAAAGGTTTCTGTTGAAATATGGATCCAAATCTAGCTGGTGCAATAAAATCACTTGCTCCTGTTTTTCATTACCATTATTTGAGCGCTTGTTTTTCTGGAGAAAGACAGTGAATGGGAAATAACCCTGACAGTTGCCAGTTATTAATTTGGCACCATAAATACCAATCAACATGTACTTACCCTCCACGAGACGTTCTTGTATCTCAGTCTTAACTATGATGGCACAGATATTAAACTTGGACGTTAGGAGAATTAAGGTATCTTCTGCTGTACTGTAAATAGGGATGTCTGAGCCTTGCTACTTTAAGCACAAACATGAGAATTCCCTGTAAACCTGGCTTCCAGGTACATAAGCACCATGTGAAGTTTCCCCCCTTTTTTTGGTTGCTCTTTTGTGAAACTACCTGGAGATGAATTACAAATCCAGTTTTTTAGGCATCTGCCCAGCAGCATGTGTTCAAATGCCCTATGTAGAAATCACCAAGAAAGGAAAAGGCTCCAGGATACTTTTTTGCCAACTCATACAAAAAAAGAAACTGATTCAAAAAAGCAGAACAATTTTATTTTTTATTTAGGGAGTACATAATGTCGTGAGTCCTGATTCCTGTTGCAAAAGGTAGACCTTTGCTGTGTGACAAAGTAGCTTATTAACGTTCAATGTATTAAAATAATTCCTTTTCTCCTTCCAGTAAGAGAGGCAAAAAAGGAGATAAAAATGGAAAAGGCCTGAGGCATTTTTCAATGAAAGTATGTGAAAAAGTTCAGCGTAAAGGAACAACTTCGTACAACGAAGTCGCTGATGAGCTGGTGTCAGAATTCACAAATTCTAACAGCCACCTAGCGACAGATTCGGTAAGCAAATATGTGCGGAAATTTGTTACACCATTACAAAATTGTCTAGTTTATCGTGGAATTCTGTCCCTTCTGTTTCTGCACTGTTCTGCCACACTCCGTACTTTCCTTCGCTTACTTAACTGCTTGCCAAAAGACATAGCCTCTGAAATTTCAAAATACAGACTCCCTCTAAATTATAAACAAAATAGAGAAGTCTGCCAAAAGAATTATCTTTTAAAAAAAGGCTGCTCTTGTCCCCACCAAATGTGATCTTGCCAGGCTTTCACCTGTAACAGACTTGCCATGATGGGAATTTGCTGCATAAAGGCTTCAAGCAGGCCTAAAGCTTCCATTTACAACCAATTACGCTCACGTGGTATCCACGTAGTAGCACAGGTGAAGGCATCGTGTTTTAATACCACCCTGACCTGAACTGCCATTTTGACTCTTTATCTTCCACATGTATGAAGAATATGTTCAGTCTTTTTTTCCTTTTTGAATTCTTTTGTTGTAATTAGTGTTGTATTGTTTTATTAGCAGGCTTATGATCAGAAAAATATTAGACGGAGAGTTTACGATGCCCTTAATGTCCTGATGGCAATGAACATAATTTCAAAGGAGAAGAAGGAAATAAGATGGATTGGCCTTCCTACAAACTCAGCTCAGGAATGTCAGAACCTAGAGGTAAAGTGAGGTAGATGGGGAAATTCTGTAGAGTTCACATGTTGTGATAATGGAGCTGCTCTACTTTAGAAGAGGGATTTTTTCTCATTTTGAACCTGATTGGTTTTGATTCTTGCACATTATGAAAATACAGCTTTGGATAAACTGAAAGGATATGTTTATGTATGTTTAGTTCAGTTTTATTTAGTGCACATTACATGAAGTTTAAAAAAAAAAAAACATGTTTATAGAATAGTTTGGGTTGGAAGGGACCTTCCAAGGCCACCCAGTCCAACCCCCCTGCAAGGAGCAGGGACATCTCCAACCAGATCAGGTTGCTCACAGCCCCGGCCAACCTGGCCTGGAACGTTTCCAGGGATGGGGCATCCACCGCCTCTCTGGGCAACCTGGGACAGTGTCCCACCAGCCTCAGTGGAAAAAATTTTTTCCTTATGTCCAGTCTGAATCTACCTCCCTCTGTTTTAAAACCGTTACCTCTCATCCTGTCACAACAGGCCCTGCTGAAGAGTCTCTCCCCATCTTTCCTGCAGCCCCCTTTAGGCACTGGGAGGCCGCTCTCAGGTCTCCCCGGAGCCTCCTCTTCTCCAGGCTGAACAGCCCCAGCTCTCTCAGCCTGGCCTCACAGCAGAGCTGCTCCAGCCCTCTCAGCATCTGCATGGCCTCATCTGGACCCTCTCCAGCAGCTCCACATCCTTCTGATGTTGGGGGCTCCAGAACAGGACACAGTACTCCAGGTGGGGTCTCACCAGAGCAGAGTAGAGGGGCAGAATCCCCTCCCTCGACCTGCTGGCCACGCTGCTGGGGATGCAGCCCAGGATGCCGTTGGCCTTCTGGGCTGCAAGGGCACATTGCCTGCTCATGTTGAGCTTCTCATCCACCATCACTCCCAAGTCCCTCTCCTCAGGGCTGCTCTCAGTCCATTCCCCGCCCAGCCTGTATTTGTGCCTGGGATTGCCCTGACCCGTGTGCAGGACCTTGCCCTTGGCCTGGCTGACCTTCATGAGGTTGGCATGGCCCCACCTCTCCAGCCTGTCTAGGTCGCTCTGGATGGCATCCCTCCCGTCCAGCACGTCGACCGCACCACACAGCTTGGTGTCATTGGCAAACTTGCTGAGGGTGCACTCTGTCCCAGTGTCCATGTCGCCAACAAAGATGTTAAACAGGGCCGGGCCCTGAGGAATGCCACTGGTCACCAGTCTTCACCTGGACATTGAGCCATTGACCACCACTCTCTGAGTGCGGCCATCCAGCCAATTCCTTATCCACCGAGTGTCGGTCCATCAAACCCATGTCTCTGCAGTTTAGAGAGAAGGATGTCGTGCAGGACAGTGTCAAATGCCTTGCACAAGTCCAGGTAGATGACATCCGTTGCTTGTCCCTTGTCCACCGATGCTGTCACCCCACCAAACTGGTCAGGCACCTTACAAAACTGGGGGTTGATTAAATCAGGGGTTACTTTTAAAGTCTGAATTAACCAGAAGAAAGTAAAAAGAATTTCTGGTACCGTTATTCCTACAAAATAGCTTACATTTAAAATAAGACAAATTTTCTATTAATGTCTGTACTTGGAAATGCCATTCAAACGAAATGAAATTAAAACATAATTCCTGCTAGGATGTAACATACTAGTTATGAACTGACAGGGGAAAAAATTGTTTACTTACTGGTTATTTCCATTATTTTTCCAGCAGGCTAAGAGTTACTATCATTTTGCAGGAATGCCAGAATTTATATGCACACATGTTGCTTGTCCTTCAGGCCAAATGCTCTATAAATAAAACGCACAAATTACTGTATTTTCCACAGAGTGCTGTAATGACTGCCTGTAGATATATCTTAATATGTATTATATTTTGTGATACTTATTATATCTGAAAAGGTGAGTGGGGTCCCTCTCCAGTACAGAACAATTTTTTTGGGGGGCAGGTTCATTTACATCAGTTGTCTTTCCAGATGTCGTAAGAAAAAAGCTTTTACTATCCTTGTCCATTACAGTGACTTGGAAAATACACCCACCCAACGAGTATGCACGTGCTCAATCATTATACTCCAGGATTGTTTTTTAAAAAAATTACGGATAAATCTACATTTTACATGCATTCATATAAATGCATTATTTTCAGTATAGATTATTGTTACAAATACAGAATTTGAATTTCGTTGTGTCATCTACAGTGACTGTATGCTATTCACTGTTTCAGGTTCTAGGTACATATGCGCAAAATGGAAGCCTGACAACTTTTCTTAAAATGTCGCTTCCTGTGACATAGTAGAAAATAATAGGAAATAAAGCTGCATTTTCATGGTCTGAAGATCAGAATTAATTTTGCTTTTAAAGCTGTATAAAGTCCCAACGCTTCTTAGAGTGTAATATCATAATAAGATTACCAGGACAAAAATGAGAAATCAGTACAAAAAAGCTTGCTATATGGAAACCATGTCTAAATTGTACCTGTCCTGTTTATTGGTTTTAAGAGTTCTATATTTGTCCCAGCAAAGAAAGTAATCTGCTGGAAGGAAGCATTTTAAACATTAAAGTGGGAGAGTGGGGAACTACCACAAAGCAACATTATGAATAAAACAGGGGAGTTTAGGCTTAGCTAAGTTTTAGAAGACCACATCATTTAGTTTCAGTGGTTGAATGAAAAGGTAATTTAAGAGTTTTAATATTTTTGGGAGCAGTGATACAGTGCTGGCACCAATAGGATGATGAGGAAAATACCTTTCAAATGTGAAGACTCCTGTCCAGTTCTTTAGTGTCACCCTGGAGCACTATTAAAACACCGCTGGTTGTATCGGCAGTGCCAGTAGGCATCCAGTACCATTGCTGTCCCAAACACCACGTATTTAGGTTGAAGAGAGCTTTGCCCAATAAACCAGCATTAACAAACCTGTTGCAAGAAACTGATTCTGCACTCACGTAGAAAATGCTACTTCTACCCCCTTTTTGTTGCTGAAATCTTGTCAGTTTAATCAAGTCTCAAATGAGCAGTCCAAACAAAAAGTGAGGGTCACTGGAAAGATGCAGGTGGTGATCCTGAGCTTCTTGTGACTATGCAATTCTTCTGTTTGAAAAGAAAAATACATGGCAGGTGGGCAGGGCTGAAAAGACTCGCAATTTACTTGCCGTGCCATGGAATTCACCACCATTTACAAAGAAAGTATGGCTTTTTGTAACAGTGCTAGCACAGTGATGTAACTCTAAAACCTGTTCAGTTCGGCACAATGGAGCAGACAAGGTAACTAAGTAAATATCTTGATGCATTTGCATTTATATTTTAAGATAGAAAAACAGAAGCGGATTGAAAGGATAAAAGAGAAGCAAGCCCAACTACAGGAACTGCTGCTGCAGGTATATTTAATTTTAATTATTTTTTTCTATAAATGAAATTGTCACGTGCAAATCTGACATGTTAGAACTTCTGACGTTCTTTCTGGAATTATTTAGTAGCTACGATATACTAGGGAGAAAAGGCTTGTGACCTTTCTGGATTCTAGTAGGGAGACCTCTTACCCTCACTTTCTGGTTCTTTACCTACTGTAAAACAACGTGCTGCATCTGTGTGCCACAAGCGTTTGTCAGTGTTCTGCTGAAGCTTTGTCCACATTAGTGTGAATGGGAACAACTCGCAAGTCTCCTTTGAGTCCAAGTCCCCCCAGAGTTATCTTCTCTGAGTAGCTTCGACATTTACAGCTGAACTTGTGTAAACGTGTACAGAGTTGTTTTTGGGGAGACAGACATTTCTGGATAGAAATATGAAGGGCTGGCAAATCCAGCTCTTTTACATTCTGACATGTACCTTTGAGGTGAGTTGAATTTTGGCTTTGATTACAGAAGAATGTTTCAAATGCATCTTTGCCTATAAAATAACATTCTATAAATATGGTTATGAGCATTCTTAAGTGCTTTTAGTAATTCAAGTACAATCAAGGTTTTTTATGAGGTTACAGGGAATAAGTTTGTATTTTTTTTTCCTGGTGCAACTGTTTTGATACTGTATTGATAGAACTTTCATGTAATTAGATATGCACTGAAACTTTTAAGTATCTGATTTTTCTCCTCTTTTCATCACCAAAAACTGTTTTTCTGCTTAGGACACAATTCTGATTCTGTCTGTCTGACCTAATAAATTAGCAGCTTCACTAAGAGTAACATGAAATTATCCTGGTGAAAATAAGGCAACTCAGGCCCTCTTAACTATTAGTCTGAAAACGATAGAGTTGCACTCCCTTACTGTCCACAACTGTAATTTCTTTGATTGCGTTCATCGTCAAATGGTATACCAGTCCTTTGGGATTCTATCTATCCATCTTCCCCTTAAGTGGAGTAAGTGGTGCCTCAAAGCAGGTAAGTACACTGCCTTCCAGTCCCTCAAATAACATTTCCTAAAACACGTTTTCGTATGTACGCAGTCAGCTATAAGCATTCAGTAGAGAGCGAGTGGTGTCATGAATGGCACCTGTTTAAAAACTTTCAGAGGAGAATTTCAAAACTAACTCTTCTGAGAGAGAAAAGAGGGCGATGGATGAGAAGGGGGAGAGAATATGGGAAGCAGGGGAATACTGTAATTTCTGTTAACTTTTGTTTCTGTGTAACTAGCTCCTAGTCTGAGGAAATTATGCATGTAAAATAATAGAGAAGACCTCTGACTCCAGTGCCTTTTCAAAAGGAATGGGGAACCATTCTTCACCAAGCTTTATTGCTCCTTTCTTGTTTCTTCACCAGGGATTGTGAGGGAGCCATAGGCATTAAGATATGTGTGAAAAATTTGTGTTTAACTTCTGTTCCTGGTGAGCTTCAGTAGTGCAACGGGGAAGTCAGGCCACAACTTACTTTTTGACAGAAAATTACTGGAGATACTGAGAGTTGGTAAATAGGAGCTATGAAGTTCCACTTACTGGAAACACTGATGCCCGCTCTTTTATTGTTAGTGATCGTTTTTTATCTCTATCTTTCTTTCTACAGCAAATAGCATTCAAAAACTTGGTACAAAGAAATCAGCAAAATGAACAACAAAATCAAGGCCCTCCAGCTTTGAACTCAACAATACAGCTGCCTTTCTTAATAGTCAACACTAGCAAAAGAACAGTTATAGACTGCAGCATATCGAGTGATAAGTGAGTGTTTATGGAATCAATTTTTAGAATTTTGTTTTCTTTGTGGACTGGGATTTTTCTTTGAACAAATTAGAGAAATTTTTCTAATTTACTAAAAGTAATTACGTATTTAAACTTGCTGCTGTCACTTCAGGGGGGTGTTTTGGTTTTTTTAAGAATATTTAATGCAATTGCAGTAGTAACAGGAATAAGTTCATCAACATTGCTTTACAACTACTAGTTAAAACAGGCTGACTTTTACTGTTGTAAAAGGCACTTCAGACTGACATTTCAAAGAGCATTCACAGCACAGGAAAAATAACTGAATGAAATTATACACTAGGACAGCGCCAGCTTTTAATGAAGCTATGTGGTAGTGCTTCTCAATTCTTATTCTTAATATGCCATAAATGTATTTAGTCTGAAACACAAGGTGATCCAGGTAGCACAAAACTCACATCCTAGAGGTGACAATAACAGCTTTTTAAAGGACTTCCGTTAACGTTTCTTCTTCTAAATAACATTTACATAAAGCATCGGTTGGTTGGTATTTATGATGCAACAGCAGGTGATGTTAGAAAGTCCAGTGAACAGATAAGCTCGCAGCTCTAGCTGCTCAAATTTGTATTTAAGGAGGATCTTCCAAAAGAAAATAATTGCTTGGAAGAATGGTACATATTAGGTTTGTATCTTCAGTTTTGTCCTATGGAAGAACAGGCTTTATCTAGCCAAAATAGAATTAAATTTCTCACATGTAAAACAAAGAGGTTATTTGGGCAAGTTTTGTTTAGAGTTTGAGAAGGCAGACTGGTGTCAAGCAGCATACTGGGAATGACATTTTTGAAGTTGGAGTAGAGAAAAATGGAGTCTTCAGATCATATTGAAAAGATGAGACACCTAAACAGGAAAAAAAAAATAGTGTATATGGTGCTTCTATATGAATGCTGTCTTAGGAAAAAGAAAAAGAAAAGGAAACAGAATACCTAGTTTTAAACAAGCATTCAGACACCATAGATGCATCAGAAACTTGGAACATCTCTAGGAAACAGGAAATGCAGGTGATTTTGCCATTGGAGACACAATGCTATATATAAGAGAAAACATGTAGGAAGTAGGCGCTTGTACTCCTTAGAAAGAATCGCCCACAAGAGCAGAAAATCCAGGTTAAATTCATTGTTGATCACATTTGCACTTACCATAGGAAAGGGACAGGAACCACACCCAAACTTTGCATAGACAGTATTGGCCTCTGGACCAAGCTTTTAGCCCTGATTCAGTAGATCATGAGCAGCTTTGTAGATCATTCTATGAGAACAAAAGTTGATTTCTTAATAATGGTCAAAATAATGCTGGGAATTATTAGTAAAACCAGTAAGAAATACAATGTAAAACTAGGTATGTATAATGCTTTTCTATCTGGAATACGTATGCTCTCTTGTTCTTGGAAAGAGTATTGCAAAACCAGGAGAGAGACACAGGAGGGCAGCAAGAATTCCTGAAGCTATCAAAAGGCTTTCACAGAAGGAACAGATGAACTCTGAGAGTTCAGTGGATTCACAGGTGTCTATAAAATCGTGGACAACAGGGGGAATGTGCATAGCGAACAGCTGTGCACAGTTGCTTATTAAAGTTAAAATTAAGAGACATTGAGAAGATAGCAGGTGACAGGTTTTAGACAAAAAGAGTGTGTTTCTGTAACAGTTAAGTCTCTGCAAACCATAGCATTTGATGATGTTCGTGCTGAAAGTTCAAAAAGGGGTCACATCAAGTCCCTGAAAGACTCAGGGTAGTAGCTGGTATGTGTGGTAGTAACTTGGTATGACACTGGTCTCCCATCCCCTGTTTGTGTAAACATAGTTGTCACTTTAGCTGCACCAGTCTAGGTAGCAGGAATGTAATTGTACCAGTTAAAGGTATAGTGACACATCTTATTTTCTCTTTTACTGTGGTTATGCTTAAATAAATATAGCTGCATAAACAGTAGGTTTTACAAGTAATATAAGTCACAAAAGAAATTATGCCTGTCACTGACAATTACACCTAGTACAAAGCATGTAGATTTCTAGATGAAGATTTTGTGTATAGGCACAAAAGACATAACTTTTACAAGCTTATTGGATCAGGTATAAGAAAATGAGTATTAAAAAAACCTACCAAGAAAATTAACCTGACACAAGCTTGGAGAGCTACTGGAAGACCCACCAGTGAATTATCTTTTAAAGATCATATCTCATGGATGGCTTGTTTTTCCAGGGATAAAAGTTTTGTCAGCAGAAAATGAGGTTACTGGGAGCTAGCCTTATATTGTGATCCCTGGACCCGTGCTGTCCAGGCTTTTAATAGCCTGTGACCATAGCATAAGGCCAGCTTAGATGCCCCTGCTTTTCATAAAGCTATCAAGTTTATATCACTATTTCCACTTTTATATGCAATGAAAAACATTCTGAGAGTCCTGCAGCAGAAGTGGTAGGTTGTGAACATACAGAACTCTGAACAGACAGCTTTGCTAGCTGCATCTAAAAAAGCAAAGTTATACCAAGGTAAATAGGTCAGTTCAAAGGAGTGCTGCACATTAGAGCAGAAAGTGAAATGTAAAAGAAGCAAAACCAAAGTAGTTATTTTGGTGACAGGGCTGCAGGTGACCTTTAAAAGTATTTGATTGAGTGCACGTGAAGGTTCACGTTTAGTAAGACCTCCCTCTTCCCCTTTTAATCTGTTTAATAAGGTAGAAAATTTTACTTTCTTCCTGCAGTGGTGACATTACTTTAATTGAGAAAGTGCCATTTTAAAACCTGTAGGCATGCCAGTCACAGAAGCAGAAGAGAAAAAGCATTTGCTACACGTATTTTATCCCTTAAGGACATTTACAGATAATGAAGAATCTAGACACTTAAGTCTGCTTATCAAACAAAAAGAAAAAAAAGGCCAAAAAAGCATAGCTGTGCTCTTTTCAAAACCATCTCACTTTGACTTTTTACATGCAGATTTGAATACCTCTTTAATTTCGATAACACATTTGAGATTCATGATGACAGTGAGGTACTGAAGAGAATGGGAATGTCCTTTGGGCTTGAGGCAGGCAGATGCTCAGCTGAGGACCTGAGAACTGCAAAATCACTGGTGCCAAAAGCTTTAGAAGGCTACATCACAGGTAAGTTAGGTGAGACTTGCAAATATTGTTCCTGATCGAATCAATAACATCAGTTAACTGAAGCAAATTTAATGATATTAACCTACATAGGTATGCAACATTTGAAGTTATATGGGAACTAGTAAGGTTGGTACATAAACAAGTTGGTTTATAGTTAATTTTGGAAGGTTTATCATAGTTGTCCTGTAAACTTAGTTCACACTGACTTATAACAACAAACTTTGAGTGAGCTGCATTGTGAAGAAATTATTGGCACCAAAACCAGATTTCCATTGGTTAGTATTAACATTGAGTAACTGTGGATGTGGGGAGGAGCAAATTGGGAGAAGGCAGCTCTTCCCGAGTTGAGGAGGAAAAGAAAAGAAAAAGAGCATCTTGAACTGGCTGAGTGTAATCCATGTGTGACCCAGCTGCATTCACACTTTACTTTGCCTGAAGTAGATGAGCTCTGCTAAGAATTCTCAGTGTCTCTGAACGCGCAGACGTGCTCAGTGTACTCTCAGTACATGGGTGGTAGGCTTTCCAGTGTCCAGTCATTTCCACACTTAGTTAACGTGTAAAACAGTGGTACTTAGATAAAACACATGGCCAGCAGCTGCCATCTGAGAACTGAGCTTCTCTAGATAAAGCAAGAGACTCCAGAGAGTTCCAGGACAGATGGCCCATGCAGAGGCTTTTACCTCCCCTAGTCATACTGTTTGAACAAATTTAAATAGACTCAAACGCAGAACTCCTTCAGTGTTGCATCATTAGACTAGAACTACTAAAATTTGTAATCACTTCCTTTAGTTATTGTCAGACTGCATTCTTCTTCCTCTACCCAAAGCTTAAACTTAGCCCAGCATTTTCTCAAGTCTCTTCTGTGAAGGAAGTGTTACCCGGTGGATTACTGAATACAGACCTTAATTTTTGAGGAAAGGGGGAACAAAGCTATTCGCCTGACTTCTCTACTAAATAGACTTCGGGCTTGTTTAAATTACAGTAGTATAAAACTGTGTCTTTCACACAGGGAGGTTGGAAACTTCAAATATTTGACTTAATTTTTCTAAAACTTTCCTATCCATTCTGTTGGCAACATTTAATCTTCATGTTGAGATCTTTTAAATGCAGGCTTTACATCAAAAATGCTGTTTTGTTTTGCTAAGCAAAATATAGTTAAGTAGCCAGGAAGCTGAACGTGCGTTTTTTGTATTCTTAATTTTATGTGAAAGAATTAAGAATTAAAGAGTTTCTTAAAATTTGTGATCTCAAAACACTGCTGGATATAAATTAGAATTCAGTTACATTCACTAAAATGAGTACATTTTAAATGGCTTAACATCTCAAACTGTATCAAATGTGCTTATGTTTACCGATATTTGTTTATGGTCCCTTTGTCCTGTGGGTTTTAAAATTAAGATATTATATTTTAATTTCAGTCAATTTTGAAATTACACCCAAAGTCCTTATAAGGCTGCACTAGTGCCAAAAAAGAGAAGTTGAAAGAAATCTTTGTGTTCCTTGCAGGTTCATTCAACTAAAAATTATTTCCCACATGATTTATCACCAGTGTAAAAAAGGGGAAAGGAGCAGAACCCACATATTTTAATAGTGTTGCAGGGTTCAAATTATTGCTCCCCTGTATTGAGGAGTCAACTAAAATTTCTATTTCGTTTTAAACCTGCATTACTTTATCTTCAGAGAACAGAGTTTCTTTACATTTGCAAAAATTCTGTCATTACACTATTTACTGAGTAAAACCAACTTTTAATGATTAAGCAACAAACCTACATGTCTAAACTAGTGTTTAGTAGTTTATTTTAGTTTCTTTTGAAAAAATTCAGTCACACCAATATACTGCTGATGGGTTTTTTACTGAAATCATTAAAGGCAAAACAACTGTGATGTTCCTGCGCAAGGGAGAAACAAGTAGTACTCTGTTTCAAAGAAACTAAACAGAAAAAAAAAACAGATTCTAAGACTGCATATTCTTAAAGAATGTTGTGATTAGGATTTTTCCCTAGTAGCAGACCAGCAGCCTGAAACCTATCAAGAATTTTAATCGTAAGCAATACATTGATTTTATTTTTTACTCAAAATGCTTTGAGGCAAGTAGTGTACTCTTCAGACACGGGATACATTCAGCTGTTTCAGCCTCTGAAAAAATGAGTCCAGAAGTGTTGTTACTATAGTATGTACATTTATTTTAAAGGTTTCTTCAATCTGTTGCTTGCTACTTAATTAGACAACACAAATCTACAGTTAAGAATATGAATTGCATAGTAGAGGTTTATAATGACAGTAACTGACAAATAAGTGAAACAGATTTAAATGTTTTGCACAATACTTGAAAAGCCAGCATTTGCCAGATTACGTATTTTTGGTTGTGTAACTTCCCGCTTTAATCTTGGCAGTTGTCGTAGTTCAGCCCCATTGTTTCTTACACTGCAAGAATAGGGAAATGGAAGGTTCATCACTGGTTTTTAGAATTTATGATTACTTCATGATAGCGCTCATGATGGCACTTTTCAGTATATTGGCTTCAATTACTGCCACACAAGAAAAGCAAATCAAAGTCTCTTCATTCGTCTCTTCATTCCCTGAGTAAATGTATTACAATCAAGATTAAAGTTCTCCCACGCTAGCTGACTCCATGGACTCAACTGCTGTAGAAACCCGTCCTGTTCTAATATGTCTAAGTAGGCAAGTCATTTCCTGTGCAATGTTAGCTTGACCTTAGCCTGGCCACCTTTTCTTCGGATAATTCCTGACTGACAAACACTACCAATAGCTTGTACTGTAATGCTTGCTAATAGTACTGGAGAGGCGGTTGGAAGAATCCAAGTCTAAACCAGTTTAATTAAAGAAATTTAAAATTGACCAAAAAAACCCTTGGACCATCTCAGCTAACTTCTAGTTGCATTAAACATGCCAAATAATTTACTTGGAACTGCTGAACTGTGCATCAAAACCTTACTACTGTATTTTGTTTTCAGGAGGATTGTGTGGTTTAGCCATTCTTCAAGTGCCCTAATTTGATAAAAGTAATGTCTTCTAGGGTTTCTATGGGTTTTATGATGTTTTAGCAAAAAAGCATTGTTGTTTTTTTTATTTTATATGTTTTACATACTACATTGGTATGATCCTCAGGTGTCTGACGCCACTGAAACCAGCAGAAGTTAAGGCATATTAACATCATATGTAAAAATATTCTGTATATCTTAAATGATGTCTGTAACACATTTTTCTGTTGCTTGATGTCACAATTGGTGCAGACTTCTGAAACTGACATGATTTGTACCTTACTTTTTCTTGTTTCTCAAAACAGAGTAAGAGTAGAGGATACAGCAGCTTAACCATAGTTTACAGTAAAAGTTAACATTGAAGTGTTGCTTTAGCTCAGATGGTAATCCAGAAAAAGTGATGGACATGCAACAGACTGCACTATGACCACAGTACTGGCCACGTTCTTACTATGCAAGGACCAGTGTTAGTTCTAACATGACACTTGCACCAGCTTAAGTGGCGTCCCACGGTCAGAATCCTAATTACAGATTCCTGCCCATTTCTTCCTTTTGACACACGTACTTTCCTCTGGCTTCTTCATGACCTCGTTCAGGGTACTAAACTGCAGGCATTTTATCTGGCAGAGGAGTTTCTGACAATTCAACATGTAGAACTGTCTAGCTAACGGCTCAAACCAGGACAGTTCAAGTGTAAAGGAGGGAGTGAGATTGCTGGACGAGCAGAAATACGCCGGTGATTGAGACAAGCATAAACTCTTGTAGAACCATATCCAAAGTAACATCCTATGACTTTTAAGCTATGCATATACTACAGGCAGTTAATGCAAACCCAGGTCCTGCCTTTGTCAGTCAAGTCCTCATCCCTAGAAATGAGACTACAGATTAAAAAAAAAAGCAGCAAATCAAACTTCTGAGGCACTAATAGTTGTGGTATTCCTTTAGAGCCTTCTACCAAGTATATCTGCTGCAAGATACGCCTAGTTTCTGATAAGTTTATATAAGTGGTACAGACTGGCCTGTACCACCTTGGGAAGGCTTTTCCAAGCTGCTTTCCCTGGTTTATAAGTGTAGCTATTAGTAATTTACCTACTGTCGTAGTTCAGCCCCGATCGGGACCTGACTACGCAGTCTCTCTCTCGCTCCCCCCACCCTCCGAGAGAATAGGAGGAGATGATATAGGAAAAAACGGCTCAAAGTTTGAGATAAGGACGGGGAGAAATCCTTAAAGTTACCGTATGGGCAAAACAGACTCGACTTGGGGAAAAACACTCATTTATTTCTAAAATTAGCAGGAGAATGAGACAGGGAACAAGATAACCTCCCCCCACCCCTCCCTCTTCCCGAGCTTAACATTATCTATACTACCTTCCCCTCCCGAGCGGCACAGGGGGGAAGAGGGAATGGGGGTCACGGTCAGTTCATCACGCGTTGTTTTACGCTGCTGTATCATCATCGGAGGAAGAACTCCTCGCATTCCTCCCCTGCTCCAGCGTGGGGTCCCTCCCACGGGCCACAGTCCTTTGTGGAACTGCTCCGGCGTGGGTCATCTCTTCCACGGGGTGCAGTCCCTCCAGAACAGCTGTCCCAGCGGGCCCTCCACGGGCCACAGCTGCCTTCAGGCCTCCACCTGCTCCGGCGTGGGGTCCTCCACGGGCTGCAGATGGATCTCTGCCCCTCCGTGGACCTCCATGGGCTGCAGGGGGACAACCTGCTCCACCATGGTCTTCACCACAGGCTGCAGGGGAATCTTGGCCAGGAGCCGTGTTACTCCTCCCCCTCCTTCTTCACTGACCTTGGCATCTGCAGCCGTTCCTTAAAACAGGCTGGCAGATGCCTCTTAGGATCCTTTTTACATCTTGTTCACTTCTCATCTCCTCTCCACTTCTTGCAGCCAGGTCGGGCCGAGTTGGGCCCAGTCGGCTGCCCTGTGGGAGGCCAGAGGGTGAGGCCTGCAAGGCCCATGAGGCTCGCGCCTCCCCCTCTCTGCCCCCCACTCAGCTGCTTCACATCTCCTCCTCCTTTTTTTCTGTTTTCCCCTACTTAAATGCGTTATCACAGAGGCGTTATCAGGGGACATTCTGCTACCAATTGGTTCGGCCTTGGCCAGCAGCAGGTCCGCCCTAGGCCCGGCTGAGTCCACTAAACAAAGGGGAGCAACTTCTAGCAGTTTCCTACAGAAGCTACCACCTTAGGCCCCCCCTCACTAACAAAACCAGAACATCTACTCTGCCAGAAGTAGTAAGTCTTTACATTGTAGGCAGACTTCTGTTTCACCAGTCCTTTGCAGACAGGAAATGACTTCCTGAACTCCCCATCTTTCACAAACTTCCTCTTTTCCCTGGCTCCTCAGAGCCCACTGGAAAATAGAATTTAGAAATATAAGGCAATGAAAGTACGAAGGGATATGCATCTATGAACCTTCTTTCTGCCTTAAGTGTAAAATCCATACTTTCCTTCACCTTGGTCTTCAAAAAGAAATGCTAACTAGCTATTATCCCAAACTGTTAAGAAAAAGCAAGATTACTAGTAGTGGCCTGTTACTCTGGAATATTAAGCATGTACACACAGGCACACCCCTTCAAAAGACCCGGAAACGACACTGTGATACACCTCTAATCCACTTCATTAATCTAAATACAATGTAGTCATTCCAAATAGCTCAGCATCCTCCTGCAAAGACAAGAGGAGACTGTCAGAACATGTTCTCTGTAAAAACAAACCTGCATTTAGGGTACTCTTAATGAAAGCCATCCAGCTATGTCCATATTTAACAATTCTCTTTGAAAACAAGTACTGTGAGGGTTGTAAGTCCCTCAGAGGGCTTTTAAGAAATTACCTTAAGGAATTCAGGATTATTGCAAAAATTTCCTATCCCTGTGGAGAAGCCTGACTGATGTGTCCGTCACACATATGTACAACAGGCTCTCTCTGTCGTACTGCTGGCACAAGACCTTTGGCATGCTCTGTTCATGTCCACAGCTGATTGCCATCTCTGTTCAGTGTCAGAATGGATTAGGAGGCTACATTACAGCCAGCCACCACGATGAAATTGTCTTTGGCCATCAGAACACACACAGCTGAATCGCATACTGCCTTGCTGGCTTCACTGCAGCATCTCCAGTCCTGATGAGTACAGTTCCATCTATACCTTCACCAAGCACAACAGCAAAAGCACTTGGACCTGTTGGGACATTTGATCGGATCAATCTGTAGCAGTAAGTTTCCACAAAGGACTCCAAAACTCTATTTCACGTACCTGTGATTCCATATGGCTACTAGCCAGGGTCATCTGCAGTGTGAATTCTCTTCAGACAGAGGGAGAAGTTTCATGATAATGACCACAATTCTGAGTGTGAGGGAGTGTAAGGCTTGAGTACATCCACACACACTGGGGGATGTGTGTGTGTTTATCTATATCATTTCCTCTTGATTAAACAGGACACGTCTACAGTGTGAAATCAAATCGAGCTACTGGTACCTTCTCTTCTAAACTAAACTAGGGAATCCTAACTGCAAAGGCAATGCAAATTTTAAGACTGAAAAGAAAGAAAAAAATTAAGGAATTCATAAAAACAATTATGCTTTCTTCTAGATATGTCTACAGGATTTTCATGGATAAACCAAGGGTTACTTTCAAGTTCAGCACAAGCAGTTTCACATTTCGAGGTAGCAGGAGGCACTTCTGATGCTAAATCAAGGTAAATAAAATAATTTTTTATTCAATGATAGTAATACATGCTTGTGGTACTTTCAATAAGCTCACTATTTCATACCATTTACATGCAGGAAATGAGATGTTTTCTATTATGGTTGATTTTCATTTGTGAAAAAGTCTGTTATTCTGGCTTCCTTGATGACTGTATTTGAAAGGTCAAATCAACATGCTTTGAATTTTGAACATACTAGCTATTTCGTATCTATGTTTCAAAAGAATAGAATTACTTTCAAGCCCTTATAATAAGGACAGATTTTTCCTGATTAACCCTAAATTCCTGTCTGGGCATGGACTACAAATAGGTAATTACATGTGGAAAAAGGCCTGATAATACTTCTGAAGAATGTAAAAGAATGTGTGGTGTCTAAATGCGCTACTGCTTAAGCTCTTATAAGAGAAGTTTAGTCCACACAGCCTAATCGTAATTTTAAATTAAAACCCAAACAAAAAACACCACCACCAAAAAAGACCCAATCCAAGACCTCAACAGCCTGGAGGTTCCATGTACCTTAAAAAATGGAAGGAGGGATTATTCTGGAACAGATTCTTCCTCATAGCATTTAATAGCTTAATTCCATATTGCAAACATTTCTGTGTGTTGACAGAACTGATGGAGTTATTCTTCTTTAAGCTTTCTTCAGCTTGAGCAATTCTACTAGTTGGTTATGAAAAAAAAAAGGAACCCAATAATCTTTTTTTATGCAACTTTTCAACATTTTAGCAGTTTTCATAGCTATAAGCTGTGTTTAATGTAAAGCTTTTTGATTTTTCCTTGTTGGTAGCTTTTCTTTAACTAAGGGAAAAGCTGAGGCAAAAAAAAAGAAAGCTTAAAACTTCATGAGAAATCCTCTAAACTTCAATATTTCTGCTGTTTTCATAGTGAGAATCCAGGGTTGTGTTTGGATGCTGAAGTGGCCTTAGCAACTGGGCAGTTTCTTGCCCCTAGCAGTCAACAGTTCAGTAGTGCAACATCACGCTACTGTGAATCACGGGGAGAAACTCCATGTTCGTTCAATGATGAAGATGAAGAGGATGAAGATGAGGATTCTTCCTCCCCAGAATAAGGACAGTAGAAAACAGAAGATACAAAATGCTGCTCAGATGTTCATAGTGGGAGCTCCTGTTTGGGTTTTACTGAAGTTACCTGGTTTTGCACTGTGTTCAGTGGAGCAAAGTGGAAACTTCAAAACAAATTAATCCACAGCTGAAATTGAAAACTTTTTATAATTGAACATAGAGTGACGTGCAGACACAGAGCGAAGTGTTTTTTATCAGCTATAACCAAGGAGAAGAACGAAGTCCCTGGAGATTTGGCAAAGTAAACATCAAGTTCATGTATTCCATTTTGGCATATTCTATCTCAAGTGTCTGACTTCCCCTTGTCTTTACCAGATGGAGAAGAGAACAGAGTCAGTCAACAAATGCCAGTACTTGCATTGTCTTTTGGCTTTGCTACCTTTAGAAACTATCTGATATGAAAATTGTTCTAGGGAAAAGGGGCTGTTAGAATGTTTGCTTTTTTCTGTTCAACTTGCTGTATAGGAGAGTCTTAATATAAATTGCAAGCGATTAAATGAATCTTGACATAGATTAAATCCATTTTAGATACTCTGAAAGTAACATTAGTATGTCTCTTTTGAAAGGTTCATATATTCATTTATACTGCAGACTTAATTTATTATAAATAATTAAGTGATTACTCAACCATTATTAAACAGTCAGGACAAAACCAGCAGTATTCTCTGCACTGGCTTTTCTGAAGGAAAAAAGTTTTTAGAATGTATTTCTAGATTATAGTGTATCTAGTATAGCTTCTTCTTTACTGTTCTAACTTTATAATCCCTTTGATTTTATAGCATGTGTTGGTTTTCTTTAAAAAAGGCCTCTGTGTTAGGGATCGCAGGCAGTGTGTTCTCAAGGCAGTACTTTCAAATTCAGGGTGGGCAGGTCACATAACTTTTAAAGTCATAGGTTGAGGTTCTTAGAAAAAAAAAGAAATTTCAACAATAGATCAATTCATGTTTTGTATTCTAGTCAGCTTGGGTTATGATAGACTTATTAACTTCTGTGGCACTCACCTCGATGCACCTTTGAAAACAGTAGTATTGAACCGCTTAAAATAATTTGTAGATAAAGTTACAGAACATGAATCTCATTTGAACTGTTAAATTAGACTTGCGGCAGCAGGTTCTGAATTCTATAGTTAACGTCACATCCAGGCATAAAGACCTTTTTAAAAAAATGCTTGAATAACAAAGCAAAATACACTGTAGATGTGCTCCTCTCATGGTGTTCTAACAACCAGTATTTTAACTAGTTCCGAAGTTAGCTATTTTTAATTAGGTAAATCCAGTTTAAAATAGTGTTACTTCTTTTTAGTTTTTATACTGTGTGTAAATAGTTGACCTGTTTCTAAGTACCAGTGTGTTAGTTGTCAGAGCTCACCCACCTTGGCTGTGTAAGGTAGTTAGGAGATCAGGCACCTTGTAATACTGATACTTGCTTGAACAGTGGCAGCAAACCGTGTCCCTCGACCGCTGTGCCCATTGCCCCAGCACAGTGTGAGGTATGTCCGTGTGTCTTTTACAGACAAACCTGCACTCAAGCCAACGTGATCCAAAAGCACCAAGCCTGAGCTGGTGAGATAAACTGAGCCTTCAGCTAAAAAGCTACCTGGCTGCTGTACAGGAGTAAGCACACAACTGGCTGCATACAGGACAGGTAAACCTGTGAGGAGCATACAAGCACGCCTGCACGTTTGCTTTAAAAATTAAAGCCTCCAGATATAAACTTTTCACAGATAGTTCAAACTCCTGCATATGAGATACAGATAGGGCAGCACCGTTATTTAGGTATAGCTCTTGATTGATCAGGTAGAGCTATCTAGCTTACACGAATGAGCTGCAGATGCACAAATTGAAAGAATTCTTATATGCCTACCATGTTACTCACCCACTGGGCAAGACTGTTAAGAGTGTCCTGTGCTCATGGCTCACGGGCAAATCAGACCGAGGGATTTACACCACCTCACCTCAACCACATCTGTGACACTACCTCTACCTGAAGAAAAGCTTTGCAAATACCAAATAATATTCTCGCTGAGAGAGTCAATGCATTTGATTGAAGTGGCTCACTTTTGAAAGAAGAGAAGGTAACAGATACTCCAGGTGTATTACTATGGAATTGTCAGTTTCATGAATGACACTTCATTTAAACAGATAATTGCTTTTATTCTTAAAAATGCATTGTTTTTTCAAAAACTATCCTGTCAGTAGCTTTCATTGCAGAGCAGAGATCAAAGATACTCGATACATGCAGGATCCTAAGGAACTCTTAAAGAGAGGAACATTTTCTAAAATTATTCCCCCTTCCCACCAATACATTAGGGGCACATTTAACTTCACACTTTCTTCACATTTCCCACGCAAGATCCATGTAAAAAGAAAAACCAGCAAAACACTAAACAATTCCGAAAGAGGAAAACTTTGAACTATAAGAACCTGGCAAAAAAAAAGGCTTCCTGCGCAGAAATAGAACGTATTTTATTAGCAGTCAGTGTGCTTTGTGCTTTACAGGAAGATCTTCTCGCATTCCATTGATGTTCATGTCCCTCAAAGCAAGCAGACTGCACAGCTACTTGCTTTCTGGCAACCTTCAAGCTATCAGCTTCTTAAAAAAAAAAAAATCATAACATAACATTCATTTAGACAGTTGAACCAAGACTTAAAAAGTTATTTTTCCTGAACTAGTTAAATAAAAAGAACAAAACAAGTTAGAACATTTAGAAGAGACTTCAAAAGGAAATTCTTTCCTTGGGATTCTTTGTGCCAAGTTCTAGTTGAGGATGGAGTTCAACTAAAGCACTGTGGTCTTGTGGTTACATTAAACTCTGGAAACCAGGAGAATTTTGGGCCCTATCCAGCTGTAGTCACTCATATATGATCTCAGCTGACATATTTAAAAAAGAAAAAAAAAACAAAAAACAATGTGAACCCCCCCCAAAACAAAAGAGGTAAATGCAGGACCTCACAAAATGCAGCGATGGCCTCCAAATTGAGCTCTGAGCAATTATGAGTAATGAGGGGGTTGAGAATATGAAGCAGCCACACAGCTCCCACTAAGCAGTAGGTGCGCTCAGCTGCTCCAACACGCCGGCCTGCCCTCCCTCCAAAAGCCAGCAGCAGGACCTTCCAGAATCAAAGCTGGTTTTCCCATTTTCTGTTCAGTTGCCATCATCCTCTCATGTCTTGTGGAATCCCCTTGACACTCACCAGCTCCAGCATTTTAACTCAAGAGCATGGCTGAAACTTAATCATATTTGAACACTGGGCAGTACTTATTTTTATAATTAACTGGCTCTTTTCAGCTGAAAATAATCCAGGCAGTTTATCGAGAAGACCTTCCTTTTAGTGAGTTAAAGATGTTTAGGTTTTGAGTTAATTTAAAAACAACGCTATAACTACAAGGTATAGTATATAGTAAACAAACAAACAAAAAGTTATCTTCTGGCTGACCCCCCTAATTTATATCTTTTCATTGAAAGAGTCTCTCAGGAACACAAGTATTTTAAGCAACCAGATAAAATGAAGCTGGGAAAAGACTATATGAGCTTTTTACCTTTTTTTTTTTTTTAATTCTAGTAATAGTCATACTTTGAGATGACATCCTTCTACTTACTACAAGCTTAATTAATGTTAAAGAAAGAAATGCTGTGGTTGAGTTACTCCAAGGCCTGGTGTATTTTATGGCTGAAGGCGCCTCAGCCTTCGGCATGGGGAAGCGGTGCCTCTTGAAGTGTTCCTGAGGGACAGGGACGAGGCTAAGGACTGCTGTGCTGTTTATTGAGGTTTTATTTTTTAAAATATGCCACTTCTTGAGTTCTGACCTATGTCTAGAAGTAATATGCCAATAAATCATTCATAATTTCTGATTATCACACATCTACCCTTGCAAGTAGGTTTACAGCTCTAAATACTTAATTTTCTGCTGGTAGGTGTTCACGTAACCAAATTCTGATACCAAGAAACTTCTTGAAACTCTCATTCCTGAGACTTAACCAGGTTCCCAAATCAGATTATCTCTTTCCTATGTAGCCATTAGAATTTTGTCTGGTGCATGTTCTTAAGAGGCTGTGAGTAACTGTTTGCCCCTGGTCCCAGGTTTATTGCCAAAAAAAATGCACACAACCACCATTACTCTCAGTTGCTCATTCCCTCTGCAAAGTATCACTGTCCTTTCAAGTGGCTGTAGAGCTGCTCGTACAAGTACTTCCTAGCTCATTCCATGTAATTACCTGAGTTGGCACCCAGGGATACCTAACCCAGCTGTACTGGTAGTTAGGTGAAGGAATGGAAGAAAGAAAATAAATAAATTAATTAATTAGATAGATAGATAAAAGCATAAAAGCAGCCTGCCAGTAGCAGTTGAAGGTGCTATTTGTTGCCGCAAGATAGAGTTTAGAGAGCATATTCATTCTACATCTTTAATACTCCTACCTTGTCTGGCCTATGCCCTTGCTCAGAATTGGGCAGCAGAGATCTAACCATCCAAATCCCAGGAGAAAGCCTCCCACTGAGGAGCAATATGGAGGAAATTAATAACTTAATTTTTCCTTTCTCCAATAAGAAAAGCAGGTTGACCTGGATCAGATCAGTATCCATAGGAGAGCCATGGTAATTCCAAGCTGATACAGGAACCTCTCAGTAGCCCGGACACGCGTCTCTTCGCAGTATTCTGTACTGGCTTAACCACTTAGACATGCTGACTTCTCTAAATGCCATTCTTAAACACTCTCTGCTCCTCAGGCAGACATGCTTTACATACATAAACACCATGGCAGAGCAGGATACAGCTATGTAAAAATTAAAGCCGGTTGTAGATGTAAAGCAAGCTCATCTATGCAGAAACTTTTTCCAAGACAAAAATGAGTCTTTTTAAGAGTGACTTGGTTTTAGCCTATTTCCATTATCCAGGCTGAGTGAAAAGAGAAATTAATCCCCAGCACTAGCTGGTTCTTGTGCCTTCCATGAAGCAGCAGTGGCACAGCTGTAAGGCCACAGCAGTCAGAGGGGAAAAAACACACCACGTATCCATAGCCCTCATGGAAATTTTTAGGTCGTACGATTATTCACAATGGCCACAAAAGCTAAAACATTAACCAGAAAAGGTTACGTCCACAAAAATTGCTCTCTCAGGTCTTTTTGGTGGGTCTGTTAAATCTCTAACAATTAGTAGCTTTGGTTTGCGCTAATTGCAGGGATTAAGTGGATCTCCCAAAATTTAGCTAGGAAGATACCAGCTGAATCACAACCCATCGCACATTCCGGAACATTCCCTTGTCTTTAAAGCCAGGCTGCACATATGAAAAATACTTCAGAGATGTATATGCAAATGTTATGACATTGTCTCTCAGCAGCACCTACTGTGAAGAAAAAAAAAAAAAAAAAAAATTAATCCTACTTTGAACAAACGTGTAAGAACTAGGATATGAGTTCATCCGCGTTTCTCAGGCGCAGATGGCCTCCAAGGCACCAGCCTTTGTATTTGCACATCCTACATCGTGTCAGGAATGACGAGCCAGCACATGCAGGCACAGTTTTTGCCACAGTACATGTCTGTTGGCACATCTTAGCTGCTCTAGCCATAGCTCAATCCCTTCGCAATGACTTCACGCAGATGTTACGGAGCCGCTGCACCGCACAGTGGGGGATAAAACAGGCAGGGCCATCCATCCAGCCCTGCGTTAGAGCAGTGCTTTTTAACATCTGCTACATTTGACATGAAGTAAGTTGTGGAGACACTGCCTTTTTATGTTTAAAACAAAGAAACCACTTGAAAGTCCATTAACTTTTAGATTAAATAAGACTTTTTTTTTTCTTTTTTTTTCTTTTTTTTTAAGAACGAGGCCAATGATGGATAAAGCTATTTTATGATCCCACTCACTGCTGACCTCGAAGGTGGGTGTGTATCCATGGTGGGTGGGAAAAAAAAGCAGCACTGACAAATCCAGTTTATGAGGATGCTACCTATATGGGATTTGAAGTTTTAATTAATTTTTCAATGCACTCGTCTTACTCTTCCCCTTCCCCAACATATGTATTGGCATAAAGTGTCACACACTTTGGCAGAATTTTTTCTCCCTTTTTTTGTGCTACTCCTGTGTCTTCAGGAAAGTCCACGTTGCCCATTGATCTTTTAAACAATTTGCTGTGTATTTCTGAATTCTCCATAGATGTCTTTATTTCCAAATACTTTTAAATTATAAACTAAAGGTTTATTTTTGCAGAAAGACTGCTATTAAGCTATGCTGATTTTTTTATCCTGATCAAATGGCGTTAATTTCTACTACCACATTGTAGGTGGCTAGAAGTAGTGTAAAAAAAAGAAAGTGGTAGTATTATACGTGCTCTAAACACTGACAGAAATACAAAGAGAAATGCATATACAGAGTTTTACTTTCCTAATAGGAACACTGGCATTAGCAAATAGTATATTTGAACCAATAGGAAATATTACTTTGTAGTAGCAAACACTTTGTAAATAAAAACGTGTTATTTTTGTAATTGAAATTTTATAGAAGAGGCTATTTCTGTATAGGCAAATGATCCTGTGTTTACCGAAAATGCTGCCGTTGGGAATTGCAAAATGGAGCTGGGTAGGCAGACAAGGACTGACATGAGAACTATGCCAGTTTTCTGCAACTTCAGAGAAGAACACCTGGTTGTCTGTGAACAGGAACGTGAAGCTCAACTGTAGAACTGAATAAAAGAATTTCAAGGCAACAGGATTGGGCTTGTTTTTGAGAAAAAGATTGTGGAAAAAAAGTTGCTCTCAAGGTTAGTGTTCACAGTATGTGTATCTCATTCTAAAAAAAAAAAAAGGAACTCCCTTATTTCTGATTTGATGTCCAGCAAATATTGCATCCTTTGGTGTTTTGAAAATAAATATAGATATCTAGCAATTGTAGCTTCACGGGTTTGTTTACCACTTAGAGAGATCTATTATGTCATCAGTCAGGGAAAGCCGCTGGACTTCTGAAATTATTACAGTTTGACAAAAAATAACTCACTCAATGTTTAGGAATATTATTGTCTATCTCATCAAAAGATACACCCAATCTGTAACTAAGATAAGGCCTCAGAAACAGCTATCAATTTCCATGTCAAATGGAATGCAAGTTTTGCACTTTAACATTCTTTTCTTAAAAGTGTTGGATCTTTATATGTAACAGTCAAGTCTGTGAGGAAGGAATTCACAGCGATCTCCTCAGCACGCTCTTTCTACTCCAGTACTCGTGTGCTGCCCTTGTGTCTCATGGTAAATCCTCCAGCCTGTGGACACCCTTCAAATACAGAACCACAGAACAGTCTGGGTGGGAAGGGACCTTCAAAGCCCATCCCGGCCAACCTGGCCTGGAACGTTTCCAGGGATGGGGCATCCACCGCCTCTCTGGGCAACCTGGGACAGTGCTCTACCACCCTCAGTGTAACATTTTTTTCCTTATGTCCAGTCTGAATCTGCTTCACTCTATTTTAAAACCATTACCCCTCATCCTGTCACACCAGGCCCTGCTGAACAGTCTCTCCCTATCTTTCCTGCAGCCCCCTTTAGGCACTGGAAGGCCGCTCTAAGGTCTCCCCGGAGCCTCCTCTTCTCCAGGCTGAACAGCCCCAGCTCTCTCAGCCTGGCCTCACAGGAGAGCTGCTCCAGCCCTCTCAGCATCTGCATGGCCTCCTCTGGACCCTCTCCAACAGCTCCACGTCCTTCTGATGTTGGGGGCTCCAGAGCTGGACACAGTACTCCAGGTGGGGTCTCACCAGAGCAGAGCAGAGGGGCAGAATCCCCTCCCTGAACCTGCTGCCACGCTGCTGGGGATGCAGCCCAGGATGCGGTTGGCCTTCTGGGCTGCAAGGGCACATTGCCTGCTCATGTTGAGCTTCTCATCCACTGTCACTCCCAAGTCCTTCTCCTCAGGGCTGCTCTCAATCCATTCCCCGCCCAGCCTGGATTTGTGCCTGGGATTGCCATGACCCAGGTGCAGGACCTTGCCCTTGGCCTGGTTGACCTTCAGGAGGTTTGCATGGGCCCACCTCTCCAGCCTGTCCAGGTCCCTCTGAATTGCATCCCTCCGTTCCAGCGTGTCGACGGCACCACACAGCTTGGTGTCATCGGCAAACTTGCTGAGGGTGCACTCTATCCCACTGTCCATGTTGCCGACAAAGATGCTGAACAGGGCTGGGCCTAACATGGACCCCTGAGGGACACCACTCGTGACCGGTGTCCACCTGGACATTGAGCCGTTGACCACCACTCTCTGAGTGCGGCCATCCAGCCAATTCCTTATCCAACGAGTGGTCCGTCCATCAAGCCCATGTCTCTCCAGTTTAGAGAGAAGGATGTTGTGCAGGACAGTGTCAAATGCCTTGCACAAGTCCAGGTAGATGATATCCGTTGCTTGTCCCTTGTCCACCGATGCTGTCACCCCATCATAGAAGGCCACTAAATTGGTCAGGCACGATCTGCCCTTGGTGAAGCCATGTTGGCTGTCACCAACCACCTCCTTGCTCTCCATGTGCCTTAGCATGGTTTCCAGGAGAATCTGCTCCATGACCTTGCCAGGCACAGAGGTGAGGCTGACCGGCCTGGAGTTCCTCAGGTCCTCCTTGTTCCCCTTTTTAAAAATGGGGGTTACGTTACCCCTCTTCCAGTCATTGGGGACCTCACCAGACCGCCACGGCTTCTCAAATACCATGGTCAGCAGCTTGGCAACTTAGTCCACCAATTTCCTAAGGACCTGCAGATGCATCTCATTGGGTCCCATGGACTTGTGCACCTTCAGGTTCAGATGTTCCCAAACCTGCTCTTCTGCTACAGTGAGTGGTTCTCCATTCTCCCAGTCCCTGCTTTTGCCTTCTGCACCTTGGGCAGTGTGGCTAGAGCTCTTAATGGTGGTAAGACTGAGGCAAAAAAAGTCATTAAGCACCTCAGCCTTCTTCATGTCCCAAGTAACCAGGTCACCCTGTTTCCTTTCAGAGAGGGCCTACATTCTCCCTCTCATTTTGTCTCTGACGTACCGATAGAAGCTTTTCTTGTTGCCCTTGATGTCTCTGGCCAGATTCAATTCCGTCAGGGCTTCAGCCTGCCACACCTGATCCCTGGCCTCTTGGACAACCTCTCTGTAGTCCTCCCAGGCTACCTGTCCCCGCTTTCACCCTCTGTAGGCTTCCTTCTTCACTTTCAGTTGGTCCAGGAGCTCCTTGCTCATCCACGCCGGCCTCCTGGCCTTTTTGCCCAACTTGTTCTTCATCGGGATGCACCTCTGCTGAGCTTGGAGGAGGTGCTCCTTGAATATCAGCCAAATTTCCTGGGCCCCTCTTCCCTCCAGGGCCGCCTCCCATGGCACTTTGCCCATCAGGTCCCTGAAGAGGCCAAAGTCTGCCCTCCTGAAGTCCAGGGCAGAGAGCTTGCCATGTAGTTTCCTTGCTGCCCCGTGGATCTTGAACTCCACCGTGTCATGGTCGCTGCAGCCAAGGCTGCCCTTGAGTTCCACATCCCCCACCAGCCCCTCCCTGTTGGTGAGCACAAGGTCGAGCATGGCACCCCTCCTTGTCGGCTCCCCTATCGCCTGCAGGAGGAAGTTGTCGTCCACCCATTCCAGGAACCTCCTGGACTGCCTGTGCCCTGCCGCGTTGTCCCTCCAAGAGATGTCCGGGTGGTTGAAGTCCCCCATGAGGACCAGGGCTTGTGACGGCGAGGCTGCTCCTGTCTGCCTGTAGAGGCCTTGTCCGCTCTGTCCTCCTGGCCAGGCGGCCTGCAGCACACCCCCACCGTGATGTCCCCTGTCCCTGCCCTTCCTCTAATCCTGACCCAACAGCTCTGTCAGCTCCTCCTCCATCCCCAGGCGGAGCTCCACGCACTCCAGCCGGTTGCTGACACCCTCTCCTCATCAGCCCTGCATCATACAAACTGTTTTATGTTTTTCTTCACATAAATCTGTATGTTTTCTAGGAAAAAAAAAAACAAAACACCAACAGTCAAGCAGTCAAGTAATGGTAATTGTTGCAGCATTAAGGTGCTCTGTGCTAACAATAACAACAGAAACATTAAGACAACAAAAAATCTTTTGCATGGCTGAGCAGGAAGGGACGTAAAAGCCTTGCAACAACGCGATGACATCAAAAGGAAGAAGCACTGGCAAACAGAAGGGTTCGTGTTCTCCCGGCATAAGGCAGCAGACAAAATGGCAAAATTATCTAAGCACCATTGTTTTACAATGCTCTTTGTTCAGCTGATCTGTGCTAACCCACGTTTTCATCATCTTGACACTGAAGTCCACGTTATGCAGTGTTCAACATTTTTACAGAAGCTTGGCATAAGAAAGATAGTAATTTTTAATAAATCAGCCTCACAAGGACCTACATTTCTTGACATGTTTAGCAGTTAAAAAACATTTAAAATGAGTAAACCACACGGACAACAGGAAAATATCCTAGCATTTACCTGGGTCCAGTTTAAGCCTCCAGCTTTCCAGAATGAAATCAAACAGCATTCCAAGCTCTCCGTAACAGGACTGGGCAGAGGCCGTGGACAAGAGCAAGTCCCTGCAGGAACGGCAGGGTGTGAACTCCCCACAGACAGCTCACACACCAGAACTGCCCATGGTGCACCCCACAGAAAGCATCTCTGGTAAAGGTAGGATATTTTTTTTTTTTATTATTTTTTTTTTTTTTTAAGGAGAAGAGAGAAAAAAAAAAAAAAAGTGGAGCTTCCACAGCTGCCAGGATGTTTTAAGGCCGCACGTTAGTTAAGCATCAGAAAAAGAGGTGTT
This sequence comes from Chlamydotis macqueenii, assembly GCF_036417535.1. Taxonomy (NCBI): domain Eukaryota; kingdom Metazoa; phylum Chordata; class Aves; order Otidiformes; family Otididae; genus Chlamydotis; species Chlamydotis macqueenii. The sequence continues at coordinate 123,464 of NC_141564.1, forward strand.
CGCATGTTCATGTATCTTGTTAAGAGATTGTTCTTGTGCTTTGAATCTGCCATCGCAGAATGGCACCTTATGACCAGAACAGTGACATTATTCTCCTTCCCAAAAATTGCACAGTACGCCCTGCAGCGGGGGACTCTGGGCAGCCTTGTTACACCGCACAGAAACGCAAAGCCAGACAGGCTGTTGGCCTGCGGAAGGCAGGACCGCCGCCTGGTCCTCCAGACATGTGGTGCAGCCACCTGCCGCTGGCTTAACACTTCCAGGATTATTTTTGCATTCATCTCCCAGAAAGCAAAGTCGCATTTTGAGTTTTTTGCACCTGCAGTATCCCTGAGTCATCCTTGTTTTGCACATCTTCCCCCACACCTGCGGGGTAAGGTCAACTGCATCACCCAGAAATGCAGGTTTCTCAATAGATATTGTTAACTTTTTTTTTTTTTAGCCCAATTTAATTGCTATTAAAAATCAACACAGATGAGCAGGGGAGGCTCAGTGCAGTCTCTTTGTCTCCATATGGGAGCACCAGCGCTGCCACCCCCCCGTGCACAACACCGAGTTTTGCAGTAAAAGAGAAAAAAAGGTCTTACACAGAACTGCCCCTACGTAGGATTTATATAGAAATAGAACCAGAAGGCAAACAAAAACTCAACCAACCTTGATTTCTGAAGAGTTTGGGACAAGCAAAGCATGCCAGAAATGCCTCCAGCTCACGGAACCTCCCACCCTTGCTCCTTGCCCGCAGCCTGCGCCACCGGCCAGCCTGGGAGGCCAACACGTGAACGAATGGATAAACTGACGTGCACAGCTGGTTTTGGTCGCCTCTCAGCTGGGAGGAGGAGGAGGTCCCCATCCCTGCCTGTGGCGGAGCCCACGGCTGCATCGCCTGGCCTGGCCACTGTGACCTGTGCGTGAAACAAGGCCCTGTCACAAGCAGCCATTAGAATTATTTTAGGACTTTTTTAGGAAATTCCAGAGTTTAAAGCATACCGTAGGTCAGCAGCGTTCAGCTGCCGGAATTGGAGATTCGATTTGTATTAAAAAATAATTAGGAAGTGGCCAAAACTCTTTCAAAGCACTGCCTGGGAATTCTGCAACTGTTAGCCCTTGCATGGACTCCCTGACCGCGTTTGTGAAATTCAGGAAGCTGCTCCCACAGAGGCTTCACCATCAGGAACAGAAGTTGTTACTGCAAAACTCTGAATGTGCAACCACAGTAACAGCGAATAATCATGACAGGGAGAAAACATGAATTGTGTGAAATCGATATAGTATTAATTGGAGAAAAAAAATCAGTGATTCAACTAAACACTTAAATTTAATGGGTGGTGAACCTCTGAAGGTGAAAACCCTTAACTTTTATATACATTGGAGACTTAAATACAAACAGCTCTGGAGAATCCACAGACAAAAATTTAAAAATGGAAAAAGATCCAGTGCTTGCAAAACACCCTTTGAGGGACACACTTTTTTTTTTTTTAATTGTCATCCTCTCAACACTAAGATAACACTTTCACATTACCATAACAAAGCAATTAAGTATTAATAGTAAATTAACCAAATTTTAGAAGCTGCTATACCTATTGCTAATACAATAACTTTGTATGAGGACACGGTGGCTGTTTGCAGTCAGGCTAGCCCTTCTGATGAAAGCCCAAGGTTTTGTTTGTTGTTCTTACTTTCAAACCTTCTCACCTTTTTGATATTTCTCTCTTTGTCTCATTAGCACGACTAAAGCCGAGTTGGAAGCATTCCTCGCTCTCCAGCTGTATTCACGTTCTGCCAAACTGCTGCGTACGGTTTTCTGACATCAGGCAATACCAAGAAGGGACGATCGGTCTGTTCTGTCTCGGGTCCATCGCCAGATGACTGAGCCAGTTACACCAGAGTGTTCACCAGATCACTCTTCGTTGGCCCTTGAGCAGCAAACAAAGGGCAGAAGCTTTTTGCACTGGCAGAGACCTGGCCTGGTTTGTACATGAACTGAGGACCCTTCCAGCTCAAGTAACTGTATGATCGTGTGTGTTCCTGAGATGACTGGAATTAAGCCATCTATTTATCAATTTAAATATAGGGAATTTATGATTGGCATGACAATAAATGGGTATATCACCAGAAATGCAACAATTCTCGGAAACAAAGCAGTACTGGTTGCCAAAGATTTTTCATAAGTAACTGCAGAGTCTGAAGAACTCTTGCCAGACTCAGACATAGGTCTCATTAATTCATTCCACAGAGAAGAATTTCAAATCTTTGGAAAAATGCATCCACCAAATAGTATATTTTATGACTAATATACTGCACTAAAAGATAACTACAGCCAATGCTCTGATTGCTAATGGATATAATCCTTGAAACTGGGAGGGTTTTTTTTTTTTCTTGTTGCTATCTGACTAGTTAAACTCATGCTTAAGGACAATATGAAGAGATGAGTAGCAAGAAGAAAAAAGGAAAAAAAAAAAAAAAAAAAAAAGAGAAGTGGCCATATTCTTAAAAAAGATACAAAACCTGCAGGGCCAGCAGACACTGCTAACCGAGCGAGCCTGGCTTCATGGGTACAGGATGCAGACGCACCAGAAAAAGAATGCACGCTGATGAACAAGCTTTTGAAGGCGATACTACCTATTTCCAGAATTAATTTTGTTCCTTCTCCATTTACACAGTTTTGTAACTCTATAAAGAAGGTAAAATACTACATACCTTGGATACCCAGGCACGTATTCCCCTTCTGCGCTGAAGCCATGAAACAGTGCCTCAGAAGAGGGGAACGCTCAGTGCTCCGCAGGGCACGTTAGCGTTAAACCGAGCAGCCGCTGCCGCTCCTTCGTGCGGAAACTGCAGAGACTTTTGCACTTATCTCCACAGACTCCCATTGCTCATTACTGATCACCAGCAACGCTCAGTCAGTGGAAGAGCTATGACAGATTCTTAACTTTACATTATTTTCACTGTGCTACGTGTTTATTCTTAAGAGGAGCTTGGTAACCGGGAAAACACAGAGCACATCTTTCGCCGCGCAGAATGAGCTACAGAGCCGTGTGCCTTTGCTCCCAGCAGATGGGAGCCATGGGAAACCTCTGACAAGCCAGGCGGGTGATTCTGGCTCAGCAGATAGCAGGAACATGAACTCGAGAGGCAAAGACATCTCATGATTCCAACAGCCATTCCTGTCCCAGGGAGGTTTCAGAGAGCTCTCTTTTGAGCCAGAGCTGCATTTCTGTTTCTCAGAGCACATTTGCTAGCAGCACGGCTGAGTTTTTCTATGCAGGTCAGCCTACAGCAGTTTCGAGTAATGGTATCTTATGCAATTTTTGACCTACTTCAACACATTGGGGCACTTGGAAACATGAGATCCGCTGCAGCGGCTTTCTGCTTGACTGCATTACACTGCAGCAGGAAGCAACTCTTCAGACAAACACATCAATCCATGAAAATACAGGTGACAAAAAAACCCCAGACTTTAATTTTCAAGGTATTTGTCAAACCATTAGGAGCATCCAGATCAATCATCATACCTATTATTTTCAGCTAGAGACTGTACACATTATTTCAAAAGATTAAAGGGTCAAAAAATCAGTAAGCTGTTACATAGCCCACATACAAGTGTGGGGTCTCCTGAGCGGATCGTGGGTCAGCAGGTCATTTCCTCACGTCTTGGACAGCCTCAGAGGGCTCTGAATTCCTGTGGCTGTGGGGAACGCCAAAGCACGGCTCCCTCGGGAGGATGGGGTCCTGGTTGGACTAGATGACCTTTGAAGGTCCCTTCCAACCCTAACCATTCTATGATTCTATGATTCTATATACATGGCTTGCACGTTGGCCCTCAGCCACTCCAGGCTGCAGTTTCCTGGAGACCACCACTTAACACCTCAACCCAGGGCTTCCATGAGTGATGATAAAGCACTACAGCCTCAGCAACGCATAGATCTTTTCTTGTGCCCCACTGGATGGCTGTGTTGGAAAAGAAAGGCATCGCCTTCTGGAGATCCTCCTGAACTCCAGCAGTAAACTGAAAGTCTTTGAGGAACTAAAGGTCTTATCAAAGAGGATCTTTGACACTCATCTGTTCCACCGGCACGTACGAACAGCTGGGGAGCTAAACACCACTACCAAAGGCAAGGCAGCCACTGTAAGTATTCTCGCTGTCAGAACTGATCTTTGAACTGGAGGGGAAGCAGCGAGATAAAACGGGGATGACTATTCCTTCAGCTTCCTTCTCCCACATGAGAAACAGGGCTCTGATGTAGTGATGCACAGGGAATACATTTCAAATTTGTAATCCGATTAAGGTATCTGACCACAGTTACTTGAGTGGGCCCGCAGACACTTGTCACTGCAAACTATGTTAAAGTTCAAGATGTACAGAGCCCTTTTTTACAGAACAATCCTGGAAAGTTGCTGGGTTGGTTTTTTTTGTTTTTGTTTGTTGGTTTGGTTTGTTTGTTTCTTTGTTTTTCCTTCCCTAGTTCTGTTATTAAGACATCAGGAGAGTTTTAAGCATGGCTGAAGCAAACACAAAGTCATCCGACTTGTACACGTGTATACCAGCTCTGTGTATTTCATGTCTGTGTCAGAATAACTCCCTCTTCTGACCTGGTGGTTCGATCACCACCTGTATCTTCTTTGGTTATCCTATAGCCTACGTTCATGGAATAATGCTCTCTCACCTCAAAAGACTTAGGTATGATTTTGACATTAAAATATCGTGTACTTGATACCGTACAATCTTGATAACTGATTACTAGTTTAACCCTACAGCACTTCTCCCATGCAGACAGAATAACTAAATCCAAACAACATTCGGTATTATTCACTGACAGCTATTTAAAAAAAAAAAAAAAACCAAACCAAAAAAAAACCAAACCAAACCCTACAAGCATTTTGGTATACACTTGATGTGGGGTTGATTATTTCTGTGTTGTATTAAAGGGGTTTTATGTAATGAAGGTTGTTCTTCACTGTGTTCTGTTTAAGATAATTAATAAAATTAAGAAGTGTTTCAAACCTCACCCATAGGTTAATGCATCCCCTTGAACCTCAGTGCAAACCTTTCTGTGCCTATCCATCAGCTTCACTCTCATATTTCATTTGAAAATTAAGTGACAGAAGCCTAGATCTGTTCTGTTCTAGCTGGAATTTACACTAGGAAAAGATATTCCTTTTGTCCTGTAAGCTGCCTCCAGTTTTCCTAAAGTTAACCTCTTTTTTTTTTTTTCTATGTGATTTTCTACATGACGCGGTACATTTCACAGAAAGGCTACTGAAGGAGCTAATATTTGATCATATAGCTCTCTTAAAAAGTAAGCGCATCTGTCACATTTGTAATTAGGAGTGAAGTGGCACTTTCTGAAGTTAGAAACTACAGCCACAGCAGGTTTGAGAGACCTTGTCAGGGACAACAAACCCGGGAGGAGTTCTCACTGTAGGGGCTCTCTTGTATCGGAAAAATAGCATTCATACGCTCACAAGTCTCAAAACATTTCGGTACTGGAAGGACACAACTTTAAAGCAAATTCAAAAGATTATAATCCTCTCTAACACGTAATATACACAGCTAAGTATACTTTCTAAAATAAAATATGAGATTACATTTTTTGTTCTTTTAGGGAGTTGTTGCCAAATCCAGGTTAAACTCTCAGCAGTTCCCTTTGTTTAATGCAAAATCAGCTATGGGCAATGCTCACTGTTCAGAGTTGCATCACATAAAAAGATTTAAGTACATGCTAGTGAAAATAACTTTGACATTTCCTTTATTGGCTTCTTTAGGTGCTTGCCTGAGATTTAAAGAGACAAAAAAAGTCTTACTTTTAGTCACAAATTATGAGAGGTATTTGATCCAAACAAGCTACATGGAAGCTTCTGATAACCAACACGTTACACTGATTTTACATGAAGGTTCACAGTCACCAAATTAACGTACTCCAAACTGCAATAACCTGAGTTTTCAGTTTAGCTTTTCTCTGATTTTATTCCCTCCCATTTAGACAGGAAGCAAAACTGTGGCAGGTATCCTATAGAGAATCTCACTTTGATCTTTTGTATTAAAATGCTTCTCCTAACAAAACAATGACAGATACTCTACGTATTTTAACTGAGGGGCAGCCAGGACTACTATAAAATCAAGCCTTTATGATGGATCTTTGTCTACAGCAACACTGACTTCATAGTCAGGTAACACGTAAGGTGAAAGAGGACTCATATTTATGGTCTGCAGCCCAACACCTGTAACCAAACATCAGGACAAAGGCTCATGATGTGAAACAGCTGAGGTTAAAAGTTACTTCAATTATTCTTCCCCCCAGCATAGCTAATACCAGTAAAGCTTCCGATACAGAAGGGATATTATTCAGAAGTAAATCGGAAGGAAACCCCACATGTATTCCTTATTCTTACCTAAAAGAAAAAAAATAAATAACAAACCAGAAAAACAACTCAGTATTGATGTAGAAGGTGGGCTAAACTAAATAAAATCATCATAGCAGCTTGTAGCAAAGGGAGAGCAGGGTTCTGCCTGTTGCAGGTGAATTTTCTTCTACTCTCAACAGGTACTAAGCTAGATCTGACCTACAGGCAAAACCAAACAGTTATTTCTGAACACATTTATGCCTTGAATACTCGATTCATACAATGCCAAACAAAAATTAAAATCTGTCTAAATTAAGGATTTTTCATGGTAGGTGGTATTAACAGAATGATTTCTTCTGTAAGAGAAAGTACTTGTTTTCAGGTATACCGACTACAAACATATTAACATAATTTCATGAAAAGGCTTCAGTAATTTGACAGTAGATTCACCATGAACGCTGACATGTTTTAGCAAAGTGCCTAACTAGACAGAAGATGAATGTTTCACTAGCAGGGAAGTCAAAGCTCTGAATAATCGCAAAATGACAAACTTAAGTTTGAAGCTTCAAGCATTTTGAGGTTTGAAAATTGATATTCAGAGCTGCCCACATATTCTAGTATTTTTCAGTTCCGCCTTAAGTTATACAATTAAGACATTTTTCTCCATCGCACAAGATCCATCTCATTTTGTAAGATCAAAGTGCACTCTCTGAATGTAAAAGTATGCAAAATTCCATCCTTAACTTCAAGCTCTATTTGCTTCATATGATCCAAAAGTTATGATAAATAAGCTTCACAAAGAGGTAGAAAAAAATCCTGAAATAGGGAAGAATCCAGGTTCAGTGCCAGGTTCCTGAGAACATTGCATTTAAAACATTGTAGGAAATCAGTCAGCAGGTCTTGGTGCAGAGCAATGTATTTTTCCTTTCCAAATCTCCTACTGAGAGAGAGGCAGGGTGCAGGGGATTAAAAAACCAAAAAACAACACACACCCCCGCCCCCACCTCTTGTCCTTGTCTCTACAGAGATATTTGCACTCTACATTTGCTTTCAGATTTTTCTTTTTCTCTCTACTGCTTGATCGTTACTTACCCAAATTCTTAAGACACAGAAACAAAAATGATAAAATAGTTCAGTTTAATTAACTAGTTTAACACTAGACTCATTACCTACATACATGCTAATCTTGATAGCTGAACCTTTTCAAAAGGTTTTTCTTTCCCCTCCTCCCTCCAACTGATAATCCTTATGTGAAGAAATTAAAAAAAAAAAAACAAACAAACAAAAAACAACAACAAAAAAACCAACACATCTACGAAATCTAGGGAGAACAGTAGTTTATTGAGTTCTACTAGTCTGAAAACTGCTGGTGAATAGTTGTCATTTCATGCTTTGTCTATAGAGATAAGTTGAGAGAGAAACTGTTGCAAAAATCAGCTCATTGGAAAACTGAGTATTTCTTCATAACTTCTTACCATGCCTAAGTGAACACAAATGTGATTTTTTTTTTTCACATTAAGCTAGTCCTTTTCATTTTCAGATGCAGTATCTACATTTTAAGTTCCCTCAGGACTAATAAAATACTTTCAGGCAGTATTAATGTACAGAGAAGCAATTAGTCATATCTTCAAGAACCCAGGTATGGCAGCTCTAAAAGTGCATGATTTAAAACATTACTAATGGAATATTTTGAAAGAACATTCTTATTCAGTATTAATGCATGCTATTATTACAAAAGTATCCACTGCATATGGTAAGGAACAACAATTTTTCTCTTGCAGACAACAAAAAAGCATGCTGAATGCTATCATATCAGTATAAATCTATTTTTAATGAGGTTCAAGACACTGTTCAAGTCCCATTAAGAGTGGCTCCCTCCCACTGTGCACTAGTGTAAGCTTGCACAGGTGTTAAAGAAGTTTTGCACTAGTATGTCTTAGACTGGCCTCAGACATTTTCAAAGCAGGGCATTAAGACTGGATCTTGAATTTTAGTAATCATTCATTTGGTTTGTTTAAATAAAATATTAAAAGCCACTATAAGAATTAGGCATAAAACCATGTCAAGTAACAAATTCAGGCCTTGCTAGCAGAACAAACGCTGATTTGCTGTGGTCTTTAATATTGAGAAGACATCAGAATGTGGACCACGTGCTAAAAAAAAAAAAAAAACACGACCAAAACAAACAAACAAAAACCCTGGGGAAGAGCAATATAAATCCAATGTCAGCACAACTGCAGAAGTTATAACCCAAAATAATGGGTCAACTTGGTTTAATATGAGGAGCAGTCACAAATAAATCAGTCTATTTGTAGTCATTTTAGCAACTAGATTAACAAAAATATTTAAGTTAAACTGCAAGTAATCTACTCCAAGCCAACAGGATATTTCTATAAAGCAGTTCACGACACCAAATTTCTAGATAGATAAGGTAATACACAGAAAATCCAAGATGAAAGAGCAGATGAAGACATGAAGTATGTTAAAATGATGCAACAAAACAGAGTATAGAAATTAAATAGGAGTGTTTAATCAAGACAATAATTTTTTTTCTTTTTATTTTTTTTTTTAAACAGTTCTTTAGGAATTTTTCTATTTGGAAAATGAAAGCCTATTCCCACAATAGCGAAGCTGCTTCTTTCAAGCAGCTCTGTTGTACAACTGTTACCAGGACTCTAAGCAATTTAAATTGTTGTATATTAATATTTCTGAACGAAAAAGTTTTAAAATATTGTATAGATTTTACTTGTGCTCCACATATCGCAAGCAATTAACACCACAAAGAAAGATTCAATTCCTCAGCTAGAATACCAAACTCTATACCAAGTATTACAGGTACACAATACTTGCACAATGACAAGCACAAGAAAATACTAGTTGAGCACTTGCTTTCAGAAATCCATACCGACTCTTAAATGTTATTTCAATTCTCCCACTCCACTCAGTTTACCATTTAAGGCATCTCCACACAGCCATCCATCCACCCACCCACTTCCACACACACAATTTACTGTAGAGGTGTTCACTCTTACAAAAAAAAAAAAAAAAAAAAAAAAAAAAAATCACTACATCAATCAGGTTCCATTTATTATTTATCCCTATAACTGTGTCAGCATCAAGATATGACAGTTAAACCAGTGTTAAATCAATACAATATTTACATAGCACAGCACATTAAGCTTGAGACACTCAGCTGGGGGATAAAACCACACTTTAGAACAGGACAAAGGTCACCATTATTACGTGTCTGAAAACAGCTATTTACAAGTCCCTATGACATAACTAGAGTCTGTACACTGTTCCAAGGGGGCAGGCAGAAGCAGGATAGGCATTTATTTTGAGGGATTTTAAACATATGATTTGGAAGCATATTATTATGCTACCCTGAACACCATAAGCCACCTTAATGTTCCCCAAGGTGGTCTCATATCCTAGAATGGCATGTCCAGCTGATACAAAACAGACCACACAATGTTTACTTCGTTGAGAATTTTTTACTCCTGCTATTCAGTCATCTGCACTTTGAAGGCAATTCGTCCCAGAAACTTGTCACGATCATCTTCATTTTTTAAGTTAGGTGAGCCCAGGATCTTACACTCAATTGCTATTTCATCTTTGGTACTATTGGAGTTCACTGCTAGTTGAACAGCCACTAGAGGCTGTAAATAGTGAACCTAGTAAACAGAAAGACAGGGAAAATATTTGAGATACCAGAGTAAATTAGCATTTAAATTAACATTTAATCCATCGTAACACTTAGGAAAAAAGCTGATTAAGAACACAACCTTTCAAAGCCCAGTCTGATCCAGGGAAGACTTTTTTTTCCTCAAGTTAGACAGTGAGGTACTATTTCTTAACTACTTCATACTATTTCTTAACTAATACATTCAACATAATTTCAGTCACAGACAGCATCGTCAAGAGGCATATGACTTTACCCCTTTCTATTACATTGGGTCCAGTTTTTCTAGAAAGTGCTACTTGTATACTCTCCTTCCTATCCATTCCATCATCTCTTCTGTTTGGTTTGGGTTTGTTTGTTTGGTTGGTTGGTTGTTGTTGTTGTTTTTTAATCTACAATAGAACGTAACTTTTCTAGCACAGTTTTAAGTGGTTTTTGACAAAAATACAATTCAACAAATACTAGTAAACTAGCTTCCTTTCCACCCTAACCCATTTACTTGCTCAGCAACAATCCCTTCTAAACTGTGTTATCTGTTTGTTAGCTTTACACAGAAACCTTTCCTTGAACATTCTGAGAGTATCCTGGTCATTCATCTTTGGTGGAACAATTACAATTCTTAACTCCATTCCCTATACAGAAATTAAAATTTTTGTCAACCCAATATTATTTCTCAAGTCCAATTCAATTAGGACAACTTGAATTCTTTTGTAAAGTGCATATGAATTAAATAAGAGCTTATTTATTATATGCTATTAAAGCAGCACTTCATCCAGTATTTATAAAGTATTTCCATAATTTATTTAGCATTTTAGGTCAATACTACTGACTGCTGATTAAGCAAAATTATTTATTTTCTTAATAAAAATTCCTATAAGCCAGTGGACTAAATACGACAGTACAGTATTATACAAGTATAAGGTTTAAGTTTTAATTGAATAAAATTTTGGGTTAGGTTTTTTTTTTCCTCATTAACTTAAGAGACTCCTTAATGCATTTCTGTTATCACTTAGGCTATCTTCTCTGCTCCTCTACCAAAGAAACCACTACAGAATACTTAGTCTCATTTACAAAAAATGATGGTGTGGAACCTGGTGTGTTAAAATCTTTAATGTGAAGTACTAGCAAGAAGTAAATTGAAATAACCACTTTCCTTGGACAGTGATTTTACTAGATCAGAACTTTTCCTGTGGTCCTATAAATGTCAAATTGGGAGGGGGAAATGCAGCTAGGCAAGGCACTCAACATTCTCCAGTTGTAAGGGTGATACGACATTTGAGGAACTAACCGAGTTTTCTAAAAATCTGAAATAAAATGCCTGTGTTTCCTCAGAGAAATCCTCTCATCACCAAGATTTTTTCAAAGACATACAAAACATCATAGAAATTTGTGAAGACAGATGATACCAGAATGGATTTTTACTCCATATAAAATTGGGGGAGGGGAGATTTCTTGTATAGCCAAGAAATCAATCCAGTCTCTTGAGACCTAGTCAAATACCTCAACCTCTCACAACTCTTCTTACTGCCTCTTCTTTTTCACAATATACTCATGTTATGAGAATTGATCTTCACATAAGCCAGAGTCCCTCAAACCATAGTCCCTATCCCACATGACAAAGTGAACATGAAAGAGCATTGAACTAAAAAAAAAAAAATTACAGATTTAAAATTAATTTTCTTAAAAGTAAAGCTTTTTCTTAATCACATAAGTCAAGCAAGGAATAGCATTGAGTTTTGCTTGACTTCATTACGGCCCTTTCATAATCTTTTCCATCAGTATAGGAATTTTGTCAGGAAAGTTCTTCATCTCATGTTTGGTACAAACTGCTTCCTGACATCTCTAGGTCTACTGATGCTGTATTTTGTATTTCTTAGGGAAGCAGTGCTCTCTGTCCCTATTCTTTCATTCCAGGAAGGAGACAGAGAGATACTGACTACCTGTTGGAAGCACAGGTTGACAGTCTTTCTCTAATCTTATCTAAGAAAATGGATGGTTTACCAATTCAAAAAGTCTGGCAACAAGTAACATGAAAGCAAACACTGAAGAAAAACAAACTCCTTCCTCATTAGTAAAAGCCATGTGAGGATAAAAAAAGGTTACATGAACTGCTGCAAGTAAGTATAGAGTACACTGGAAAAGAACTGATATAGGAATAATTTAGCAGAAAAATCACTTTGGGGAAATTACAGCCACGCACTGTGACATACTGTGGATCTAATAGAGTTACGTTTAAAAAGTACTTCCATCTTCAATGGTGAACAGTGAAGATGTTTATTAGACTAAATAAATTGGTCAGTAACAGGCAATATAATTTTATATTTGATAGAGGGTACAGATTTTCTGTATGTAGTTATCACACATTGATGCAAGAAAAGAAAAAAAAACCTACATTCAAGTTTGAAAAGAAATTGGGAGTTTTAACTCTACCTACTTTGTGTCCACAAAGTAGCAACCTTTGGGGTTTTTTTTTAAATTTCTGTTCTTCAATTAGATAAAGAAAATTAATCCAGAATGCAATGAGGATAGATGGAGCAAGCAGAAAAACAGAGATAAGAAAAATTAATTTTAAAAAATTATATATATAAGGATGTATATCTGCTACCTTGAAGTGCTTCTTCATAAAACAGAGCAAATAGAAAACATGACCACAGAGCCACAAAGGAATATGATCAACAACATTGTAAGGAACTATAAACCTAATATCCTATACATAAACCCCAAGGATTAACTACTAGAAACTGTGTTGTAATCCAAAGAACCAGTTTACTTTCCCTGCCTTTTCCTGCATTCAAAAAGATACCAAAATATGTCAGTGACCAAAAAGCAGCAGATGTCCTTCATACTGCTAGTACACAGCCTCTTCATTAGGACAATGCCCAGTTTATTTCCTTCGGTCTGCTAAAGCATATCTCTAATCTCATCAAGCACTGTGAAATTTCTGCGTACGTAATATTCCTTACGAGTATCTCATTACAAAGTTCAAGCTTCAGAATCAATCTGATATTAGTAACTGTATGCAGAAACAAAACATTTACAAAATGACGACCATCATTAAGGCATACTTACATGCAAGCTTTTCCCATAGTATGGAAAGTACATTAAGTCAATCAAGCCTTCAGGAGGAAAATAATTTATCTCAACCATGCCTTCTTCCTGTGATTGGAGACAGGATTAAAATTAAAAGTTAACATCTGCTTGCATGAAAATGAATGCAAAATTAGAATTATGACCCAATGATAAAGTGCAAGATGCTTACAAAAAGGCAACCAAGCTATGACTCTTAAAATAACTTCTAAAATAGATTTATTTTTGGCAAACAGTTACATGCTGCACACATCTGCTACAGTAAGGATTATTAACAGTAGTATTTAAATTAGTAATCTAGTCAAGACAGCTTGCTTTCATATTTCCCTTACAAGTCAAAGAAAAGGGGACAGGGGAAGAGGATATTAATCGCAATGAATAATTTAACAACAACCAAAAAACCCCCATATATAAGCTAAAATTCCCAGTATCCACAAGCAAGCCTGCATATTTTGGTGAAGCAACAGCACATCTGTATTTCAGTTGAAATTAAAGATGAATTTCTGTTAAGCCTCTCAAATTTTGAGCAATACAACCCTTCACAAAGAACTATAGCCGTCTCTCTGCAGTGGTGTACCATTCTTAACATTTATTCAGCTAGCCTTGGAATACATGCTACCTTAAAAGGGAGCCCAGGGTTAAAATGGTGATGTTACTAGAGTTTGTGTGTCATCACCACCTTAGAGGAACAATAAACATATGCATGCCTTACTGCTAGACTTTCCCCTATAATCCCAAATATTGTAATAAGCAGCAGCTATCTACAAAGTTGCTGCCTAATTTCTGACTAAGGAGTCTCACAATCTGTAAGATATACAAAATACGTATATATGATTGAGGTGACCCAGACACAGGCTATCAGGATAATCACAGGCAGACACACCTCTCTATACACAGTATTGCTCAGGATTGCGTATCCTGGCAGGATGACAAGCTACTGCAAGTCTAAACCACCAGGAAATGCCCACATCTAATGTGACTTTCTATAATAAGGCAGACATATTACTATGACAAAGGCAAATGCCACTAAACCCCCCCCCAAAATGCTAAGTGTATCTTCAGAGCATCACAAGTTCAACGTGCATTAATAACTTGCATTGTTTTTTCCCTACTACCATATACAACAGTTGCAATTTTAAAAATATACACTACAAAGTTCAGAACACAACCACAGTAACAGAACTAAGCAAAAGAGGAACACAAAGATAAAAAAAAATTGTAAAGAATAAACCATAGCTCAAGAATACTTTTCTCCTTGCCTCCTCAAAAGAGCATACAATATGTTGTTTAGGATATGGCCACATTCTTGTTCCTTTGCAGTCTAAATCATTGCAATTCTTCAATATACGTTTATTAAGTATCTCAGACCTTAAGCTAGCAAAGTTAATTACTAAGCAGAAATATGTTGCTTTTCACCATTGTTCTTTACTTTATTTAAAGCTCATGCAGCTTAAAATATTCATTTTTCAAATATATTTTTTGAAATAATAGTTAAAAAATCAGAATACAGAATAACATAAGAAAGATAAATAGCAGTAGAACTTTCTGGAGCAGCTAAACACAAGGCATGCATGCAATAGCAGAGAGGTGCTGGGACATGCAACTGCCTGTCTCATGCAACTGCTGGGGGGTTTGGAGTTTTCTTTAATAATTACTTAAATCCTAGTTAATATCCCTACACAATTTTTAAAAACCCCAACACCTAAACAAGCTGCATTTGATGTTCAAGAATCAGTCCATTAGTGAGTGCCACTTTTTCTGCTTACCATTTACAATTTCCGCAAAGAGTTGCAGGCAGTCAGCAAACCTAAAAATCAGACCACTTAGCTGGACAGATAGACTTCCACCTCACTTACTGGGTCTTTATTACGATTATGTCTTAGAAAGAATAATTTTGCAGATGTTAAAATAACGTACAAAGACCCAAGGAAAGAACTTGGGCAAGGCTGGTCTGTAATCATTTGAGAAGAAAAAATGGTATCATTGCACAAGGTAAAGAGCAGTATCCATTAGTAGAAACTGCAAAACATCTAAGATTTCTGTCACAAAAACCAAGGTAATTCAGATGCTGCGTATGTTAACAATAGCAAGGCACGCAGTGTCATTCATACACCGCTCTTCACTCCTGTAAACTAGAAAGCGATACCCAATACAAAGTCAAGATGGTTTCTAACAGCAGAAATACATATATATTTTGGAATTAAGGCTATTTTTCTTTTCTGTAGTTAAAAAAAAAAAAATCATGCATCAAACCTACCAGTTTTCAGTAAACGCAGTTTTAACTTGAAAGAATACTGCTTCAAGATGTTCCATCACACATGAAATTGCACACCTCTAGCCCAAAACTTAAGACCTAAAATGCTGATCTTCAAACTTCTTGGAAACACAGTTCTTCTTTCTCTTTGTGGAGATTCTCAAGGCTACAGCAAGTCAGTTCCTCCGGGGTGCAGGAGGAAGCAGCAGCTGTAAGTAGTGTCTGACACTGCAAACACTTCTGTAATCTACAGAAATTACAGCGACAACAGCTACCACTCTGTGGGGGCAAAGAGGGGAACATCCCCAGCTATCAAGTGTGCTGCCTTTGAAATCACAGATCTATCTAAAATTTTTCTATTAAAAAAAAAAAAAAATCCCACAGGAAAAGTACAGGAAGAAGAATGAAGAATCGCCTCACAGGAGAATGCCTGAAGAACATTCAAGAAATTTCAAAGTGAAAAACTTAAACGACATTTCAGGTGGCAAAGACTGGCAGGATGCACAGATAGAAGCTATTAACCAAGTCAGATTGTGTTAAGTCCAGGTAGACACTTTTCCAATTTGTTCTCAATATACGTAAAACTCTAACTAGAAAGAACAAGAAATATTTAGAAACGTAGATGAAATTGAAAGAAAAACTGGTAAACAATCAATCTACAGGAAAAAAAAAAAAAGAAAAAAAAAGGGAATCTGATAGGATTTCCCCTCTGCTTAATTAAATCACCTTTTAGGCAAAATCCATCTTTGTCACTCAGATATTAAATAATTCTGATGTAAAATTTAAAGTTACTTGTAAGTTGCATTTGTGCTACAAGCTGCACAAATACACTCATATATTCCATGAAGCTAATACCAGCACAGAGTTTATTTTCAGAAGTGCGTGTCACCCGGATTAAACTTTGCAGTACACCCTGAATTCTTTTAATCTATATTTGCTGACAGCAACACAGAAGGGAAGGGGGGGGAAAAAAAAAAACACAACACCCAAAAAACCACAAACAAACAAAAAACCCAACAAAACACAACCACAACACATCAAAATACCACAACAGAACACATCGGTTATTTAAAGACTACATAAGCACCCCGAAGCAATGGAGATGTACAAGTGATCGCTACATTTCAACTTCTGTTATAAGCCAGTATTTAGGGAACATTCAGATACGGTGGCAGATGCAATGTGATTATTAATTCATCTGCAAAATACAAAAAAGCCTATTGGCTATCCTTCTCCATCTTTCCAGCGTGCACACAAGAGTGTCACAATTCACATCCTCGCACCATCAAGATCCCGAAGAGCCACACGACATTATTTCCAGATAAGCATTTGCCTTATCCGCTACAGAAAAGGAAGATACCATTACACAGTACTCACATCCTAAAGAAATAAAGAAGAAATAGAAATGGAATTGGAAACAAGGCCTCATAAGCTTCTGTAAAGAACAGCGTAATCCTTTAAGTTTAAAGAATTTCAGTAAGCAAGGGGCATAACAGAAAGGAGTAGAAGTTCTGTAAAAATGAAGCATAGACAAAAGGAGAAAATGAAAGTTGTTGATGCTGCTTCTCCACTTTGTTGTCTACAGAGAAGAATGAACTGTAACCAATACTTCAGCTTTCCTAAGCAGGTAAATCAGGATGAACTAGGGCAAGAACAGCCTTATTTAAGACAAAAGAGATGCATTCAAAGTGACAAATATTTTCCCTGGAAGTCACTAAAGAACTGATAAGATTAATAATCTTAAAATTTAAAAACACCACACTTGTGTATATCAGAGAAATTCTAACTGCATATGGTAAAAAGTAGTATTTTGTACTTAAAGAAAGCATATGTAAGAAAACACATGCTATAACATGCGATACAATTTATTTGTAAGTATCTCAAAGGGTAAAAAAAATAGAAAAAAACCCCCACCATGATTAACCGAGTTGTTATAAAACTTATTCTTTTGCCAGTGAAATCAGCTAAGAGGATAAGAAAAAAAAGCATAATCTGTGATTTACTTAGTATAGCTTTTACTACTGTCTCATAGAGCATCCATATAAGAAAGCTGAAGAAATAGGATCACCATAAAATTGGATTACCATCAATATTTTATAAATTACTTGAACATGAGTTCTCAAGACCTCAAAAGGCATTTCAGGTGGAAATGAGGATGACCATCCTGGACCATATTCAGTGTTTTCACTGGACTTGAGAGATATAAAAGAAAGTTCATTCATTGACTCACCAAGCCCTAAGTAGTTCAAAACACTTTAGGGAACTCAATCCTGTTTAAATGATCATGAAAAATTACAGAGGGGAGGCCAAAAAGAGCAACATGAAATTCAAAGCTTTGAACTTCAAGAAATCACATCTACAAATATAGACTAAGAAACAACCAAAAGAAAGATCTAAGTAGTAAAACAATTATAGAATCACAGAATCATAGAATCTTAAGGTTGGAAGAGACCTCCAAGATCATCAAGTCCAACTGTCAACCCAATACCACCATGACTGCTAAATCATGTCCTGGAGTGCCACATCTACATGTTCTTTGAACGCCTCAAAAAAGAAAGACTTAAAATAAAGACTCAATGTATTACAAACAGCAAATTCACCTCAAGAGACAGAAGGCAGAGGGAAAAATTCTGTCATTAACACTACTTCAGCTAAAGGTAAACTTCTGTCCAGTTTGGGATAATACATTACCAAAAAACTATAAACTGAAGAAGTCAAAGAAAAAGGAGTCCTAGTAAAAGCAGAAGGAACTTAAAGAAACAAATAATTTGTTTCTAAAGAAACAAATAATTCCTCCAACAGAACATGTTTTAAGAATGCGCACAAAGAAATCAGTCTCAAATAAGAGAAGGAATCATCTTTACTTGCAACAGACTGTCATGGGAAGATCAAAACTTTCAAAAATTCCACAAAAATCAAGTATTAAAATTTATGACTACCACAGGTACCCAGGATGAAGGCAGGAACAATTACAATATTTGTCTCATTAACTGCTGAAATTTCCCAGCCTGCGTTTTTATCAGTCACCTCAAGCTAAAAGTCATGACTCCATCCCTTGCTCAAGCTACTAACTTAATACGGCCTTCATTGCTCCCCAAGCAGTCTAGAAAACAGTTGTCATAAAACACACTGTGTAAATCCATTGGTACACAACAAATATGCATAGATTAGCCATTAAAGTAAGTAGCTTATACTTGATTTGCAGGCAACTTTTACTTGAACAGTAACATCAGTTTCCATACTGTGTCTTACCCATCATTTACAAAATTGTTTAAGGTGCACTTGCAGCATGGAGAAAAAATAAAAATATAGGTTATGAAATGGGAAAACAAAAAACACACATGCACAATAAATAAAGAAATAAAGAAATAAGATCACAAATTAAAAGTATGCATTTTTCTCGACTCCCAAGCAAGTCGGGTAGCTCAACTACATCTAAAGATGAAAGAACAACAAAAAAGTATTTTTATAAGTGCACTGAAGAAATTAAATACACTAAACCTAAACTAGACATACAGTAAGATGAAAACAAGAAAAAAACTAGAGTCTAAGAAGAAAGGAAGAGTGTGAAATACATGTTCTGACATAGTATATTACTTCACTTTTCATCCTAATCACAAGGAAAATTAACTACACACTCATTTCTTACATTCAGAACTGACCTTAGATGTACATTGTATACGTGGTTCCCCTTCAGGCTTTAATCCAATTATCTAAAGAAGATAAAGTTAAAATATTTATAGACTTTTTTCCCCTTTCCAGTTTTATTGACTGAATTTGAATTTTTCCCCCACCTGATATGACAGAGTTCATATAGGGAGCAAATCTATCCTAGTGTCATTTTCATATGAAGCACAATTTCAGACTAGGACTAATATTTCAAGCACTGCTAAGTTAAAGCTCAAATAGTTACAATGGCCACAGAAAGGACTATTTTCCTATTTTACATTCAGCATGCAACATTAATGGCTCAAACCAGTTAGCAGTTCAAGTAATGTATAACATCACTGAAAAGTCAAATACTTTTTCACTCAGTAAAGTTTTAATTGTCTTACGTAGTTTAGGAGTTACAGAATGCATGGCACTCTAATTACATTTCTAGAATGCAGACATGAAGTAAAACATACTTTACCTGCTCAGTGGTTTAGAATCTGTTACACAGAGCAGTAAACAAAACCAAAGAGCACTGTATTTCTTAAAACAGTGTTCTCGGATATCTTGATGCAAGTAATCAAAGCCAATACTTTTATTAGAATGATCAAAAAGCTCACTTCATTTTACTCGCTGAAACACATGAATTACTACACATTTCAATAAATTACACTATTCCAGAAATGCAACTGATCTTGAGAAGTAAACTGAACACGTATTTCAGTCCTTTTCTACAGTTGTTTTTCATACAGTGGTAGGTAGGTATAATTCTTATACTAAGAATTAAAAAACAAGTGGGCACTTACTCTGTTCATTTTCACAAGCACACAGGGAGTTCCTTTAGAATAGCCAAAGGTCTTATCTTCCTTTCCAGAGCATTGTCCAAGCTCAGAGAGGTTAAATCGACATGCCTTTTTAACAGTAACATCATTCTGATCAAAAATCCTTCCTGGTGTACAGTTTATGTTTTGGGATTGCTTTGAATCATCATATGCTGTGAAACAGAAATAGCTCGTAAATCTATAGTACAAAGCATACAAGCAGACAAAAACTGCAGAAGCCTGTATAAACATCTAACTTAGAGTTGTTACTTGTCTAGGAATTTTCTCAAAGGACTATTTTCAGAGCACGATGTCTCTTAAATACATCTTAACAAACATCTAATTTTTCAAAGCCTATCAAGTGGCACTGTACTTGAATAAAAGAACAAAAAGTGTTACAAAAGAAATAATGCTGTCCTGCTTTTCAAATTGTATCAATAATCAAAACTTCATTAATTTCTGTACATAAACTAATTCTAAGTGTCCTGGTTCTGGCCGGGATAGAGTTAATATTTACCTGAGCTGGGTGGAGAACTGAAGCTGGTAGCCCCTCTGGCTGGGATAGTTAACTAATTAGCTAACAGCTGGGGTTCATTTACCCAAATTAGCCAAAGGGCTATTCCATCCCATCTGACATCATGCTCAGTATATAAGTGAGGAGGGTGCTGAAGGGAGGCTCTCCTAGTTGGAAGAGACTGGATGTAGAGATCTGTTGTGAGCTATTATACTGTATTTGTGTTCCATCACTCTATTGTTTTCTTCTGTCATTACTGTTAAATTTACTTTTTGTTCAATCTCAACCCGCGTGTTTGGTTTTTTTTTTTTCTTTGGTTTTCTTTTGTTTGTCAAATCTCCTCCTATTCTCTCGGAGAGTGGGGGGAGTGAGAGAGAGACTGCATAGTCTGGTCCCCGTTGGGGCTGAACTATGACACTAAGTTAATTATGTATTCTAGCCTAATAATGTATTGTAGAAACAATTGTAGAAACAATCAAGTTTTTATCTGGAAACTGAACCAGTTTTCTCTTTGCATGTATTTCTTTTATAAACACACAAGAGAACTTCCAAGTATTTAAACGACTAATACTAAATTGCCTCTACATTTAGATCAGGCAGTATAACTGATGTTATACTAACATCCCAAGTTGTTTCTCACTTTCTTGTTTTTCACAAGTATACAGATCACATTGTCACAAACACTCAACTATTCACATTTAAAGCATTTTGTGGGTTTGTTCCCCTCCCTCACATCCCATCCCCAGTTAAGGATTAGAAAAAGTAAAATGGAAAATGGGTAAGTTCATCCTCAATGCAGGAGTCCAAAACCTACCAAACTGCAAGAGAGGCAGATAATCAGGAAATGTAGCATTCCTTCCAGGCACCATTGACAGAACTCTGAGAGAAAAGCCTACTCATAGAAGCTTTTAGTAGGCACCAAAACTATGAGTCCAGATAGCTTCAAGTACAGCTTGTGTAGCTAACCGAGCAACTCACGCGCACAGGTGAGATTTTTACAGCACCTCAATTCTGACTTACAACCTTTGATGGGTTAAGCTAGCTAATATTTTAAATTGATTTCTGTATTTCTAGATTAAGTGTACATATGGGCACATATATAAAATAATGTATGAGCTAAACCAGTGATTTTGCCATCCTTCAGTCTTGCCCCGTGCTTTTTCCCCATGTTCTAAATTCAATGTTTTAATATTTCTGCCTTTAAATACTGTGTATCCGGGTGAAAATGAATAAATAGCAATTAATTTAATATTTGTGTGCCTCATTTTTTAAACAAGCAAACACTCAAGTTCTTAAGACTAAAGGATTCTCACTCAGTTACCAAGCCATTTGGATGAAGACCGATCAGTTAAGTTTTGATAAACTTTGCCTCCAAATACACGACCTATGTAATTTCACACTGAATTGTTCGGGTATATGTAATTTCTGCATCTTGCAGTATTTAAATAATCATGTCTCCAAAACACTGGACTAGGACCCAAAACTCTCCATTATGTACTCCAGTATTCCTCATGCTCAGGCTCCCTGCCCGATACAGTTATTGATACTTACCTTTTTCTGTAAACTATATACTTTAATAACACACATGTCTTGAGTAAGCTTGAACTTGCATCAGTTTTCATTACCAATTAGTAACTACAAGCAAAAAAAAGGAAACTAATATACTCAACATTGAGACTCCTGAATTACTTGGGCAGTTCTAAGTAACTTACTTACATTCAAGAAATTTTCTAAGTGTAGAAACATATTCTGCATATGACTGGGCATCACTCTTGTTAAAGTAAAATTCCAACGCAGTGTCTGGCTTTGGCGAAATCATAAGCCCTTAAAAAGAAAAAGTGCAAGTAAAGAACTCAACAGCTTCTCTGCCTTTCGCCACTCTAACCTACTCAAAAATCACATCCATAAATTGGAAAATACCTATCTGTAAAGGAATATCAATGTTATCCCTATATTCCACAGTACTGGAAGGTAGTTTGTGTTTGAAGTCAGTTATCAAAATCAACATTACATGAATTAATACTTTTTTGCAATTCACAAATCAAACCCAACAGATTAGGAATAGCAAAATCGGCAACTTAATCACTTTCAATCAAATAATTTTACTGATTCACTTCTCATTTTCCATATTCAGCAAATTAAACTTAAAAAGTAAAATACCCAAAACCACATCCAGAAAGCCTGCAGTTAAAGCTATGCATCAAAGCTTTAGGTAATATAGAGTGAAGCTATAAGAGTATTAATCTCATAGAAACCCACAAGAAAAAGTATTTTTAAAAAACTTTATAATGCATAAAGATGGCTTGAAAGATTTCCCAGTTAAAACAGACAAGCCAAATTAGCTGTTAGTCCTTTCCCCCTTCTCCTCAAACAGGAAGTTCAGATGTCATCTGTTCCACGGAGAATACAAGGAACAGGGACAGGGCTCCCCGCCTGCCGCAGCAGCGGGGGCCTACGGCTGGTTTCGTTCAGCTGCTGGCTGAGGGTAGCGGAACAGGAGCAACCTACAGCCAGGGAGCCAGGAGCAGCAGGAAAAGCAAGGACACAGATTACCAAATGCTGAAGTCCAGCTTTGTGTTGAAGGATGCAAAAGGCAGACACTGAACATGGAGTCTGGGACCTTGATAGAGGTGAACTGTCTTTCTTCCCAGGATATGAGTAAAGAAAGGTAGATGTAATCTTAACAGATTTTTTTTTTTGTAGCAGGTGAAAGCAAAAGGCACTCTCACACAGCCCTGTACCATCAGGAGCTGTCACTAACATGGATACCTAATGCTACTATTATTCATCATAGCTTCAGTAGCAGAAGAAATAGCACTACACCACCAGACACTGCAGAATAGATTAAATCTCTTCAAAAAGAGTGTATGATAGATTGCTTTATTCACACTACCTTAAGGTAACTCTTATTTAATAAAAATAATTAGAACAGATAAAAACCCTGCAGTTGTGATCAACAGATGAGTGTCCATGCATCTGTCTCTTCAAGTATAGCTGAGAACTGACACTGGAGTTCCACAAAAGGAAGAAAAAAAACCCAAACCCACATAAACCAAAAACCAACACAACCCAACCTATTTTTTATTAGGTTAGTTTTCTTCTAAGTTAGAATTTTAAAGGGTTTGATCAACATCAAATTTAGCATAAAAGAAGTGGTGCAATTACAGCAGCAACTAATTGTATCAGCTTAGGATGCTGTGTATTCTCCTGTCCTCTGGCAAAACCAATTAAAACTAGATTCTCAAATGAATAAAATTTAAGGCAAAACCAAAGCTCATCTCCCAAAATCAAAAGATAAGATCAGGCCTTCTTTATACAAAATAAATATTTAAGAAGATAAGACTATAGTGGGAAGATAAAGTCAGATAAGTTGTCTTAACCTTGGATTCTTAATTTGCTACTGTAGGTTAATCAATCACAGTAAGCTTTTGGAAAGCATATAGAAAGCGCAATTAAGCAGCCCAGGTCTATCAAGGATTCACCTATAGAAATGACCAAGCTTCTCCTCCAAAGGCAGAAATGACTACAAATACTTTAAATTGGGAAGTAATAAAGTGATATACTATAAATTTATCATAGACAAACATCTTTTAGAACCTTTAAAAAAAAAAGCTATAATTTAATGCTTTTTTTATTCTTCCTTTTTTGTAAGATTTCCAATAAATCATAAATTCTCCTTTCTGCATTAGCAGCAGTTAAATTATTCCCAGGCAAGCCACAAGCAAATGCCTTAATGACCGACAGTCCATGCAAAACTACACATACCATTTTTGACTGCAACTTACTTTACACCATTACAGTCATCATCTGGCCTCCACACTGAACTGGGATTCCACAAAATACACCATAATTAGTAACAAGGCTGAAAAAAACCACTGAAGAGGTTTTACACACTAAGGGGTTTTGGAGGATAAGACAATGTTATTATCTATAGAATTATACTGCAAATGAAGGCTTTAGATACTGTTTTTCAAAGTGAGTATGACAAAATAACTAAACAAGTCATCAATGAATGAAACAATAATTTGAAGAGATTTATTGCTTTGAGGGGACTTCAGAAACATCCTAAGAGGAAAGGACTGCTCCAATTCCAGTGGATCACAGTCTGCCTAGGGACTGTGGTATAAATTCTACAGAAAAGGCTATTTGGAGAAGGACTGATGCACAGACTGTGAGAGATGCAGAACTTGGGCTATTCTTGAGGAACAGAATTAGCAGGCTCAATACAGGATCACAGGATTGCAACAGAGATTATATTATCCTACAAATCCACGAGGGATTTTAAAAAAAAGTTTTTAAAATCATCCGGATTTGATTGATACTATTATATTCCAGTATACAATGCAAGTCAAATATAAATTATAAAATAAATCAACCATGAGATTTCCAAGTATGTTTAACACAAGAGTAAAACATTTGACCTACGCCATCCAGGTTTTGTGTGTAGAAATTTTTTTTATAATTTAAACTTTTACAGCCAGGAACATGACATGTTTCACTGCAAGTGAAAAATGACAGAGTTAAAGAGAAACATTAAAACAGAAATATGCAATTTTATGAATGTTTATGTATAAGTAATTAAAGATATAATTAATAAAAACATTTAATACAGAAATGTTACAGAAATTCTTATGTTAAAAACTAATTGTAGCACACATACTTTTTTAAGCAAACATCCCTTATGACTTACTTCAAAACAAAAGAAAATTAATACCCTGAACTGTGACAGGCATGAGAGAAAAAATATCACTCAAGTCCAGTATTAAGTCACTGCTACCCACAGCTCCATCCACTACCAAGGGTCTGACCGCCACAAAGGAAACGGGGAGAAATGGTCAACTAAGCTACATTTTTCCTTCTTTGTTTTTTTCTTCCTTTTTTTTTTTTAACTAAGCAAGTCTTTTTAAAAATTATTATTCTTTCCAGCAGTTAGCTGAATCTTAGCTTGAAAAAACAGCACAAATTCTCAAGAATTCCTTATAAGAAGAGGACATTTGTTAGAGAATCACAG
The DNA here is from genome assembly GCF_036417535.1 of Chlamydotis macqueenii. Classification (NCBI taxonomy): domain Eukaryota; kingdom Metazoa; phylum Chordata; class Aves; order Otidiformes; family Otididae; genus Chlamydotis; species Chlamydotis macqueenii. Next base: position 148,826 of record NC_141564.1, read on the forward strand.
AAAGGTTTAAGTTGGAAGAGACTTTCAAAGCCCACCCAGTCCAACCCCCCTGCAAGGAGCATGGACATCCCCAACCAGATCAGGTTGCTCAGAGCCTCATCCAGCCTGGCCTGGAACGTTTCCAGGGATGGGGCATCCACCGCCTCTCTGGGCAACCTGGGACAGTGCTCTACAACCCTCATTATAAAAAAATTTTTTCCTAATATCTAATCTAAACCTACCTCCTTCTATTTTGAAACCATCACCCCTCATCCTATCACACCAGGCCCTGCTGAAGAGTCTCTCCCCACCTTTCCTGCAGCCCCCTTTGGGCACTGGGAGGCCGCTCTCAGGTCTCCCCGGAGCCTCCTCTTCTCCAGGCTGAACAGCCCCAGCTCTCCCAGCCTGGCCTCACTACATCAAAATAAATTCTGTTCAGAATCCAGAGACACTAATCACATCAGCCCAATTTGCAACTTGCTCACACAAGGATTACTGTATCAACTTAAGTGCTGATACAGCTGCAAGGTGCTGGTTAATTTTAAGGGTTCAAAGAGTTCAAAAGAGTTCAAAAGTTCAAAAAAAGGAAAAAAGTATTTTAAAAAATAATGTCATCTAACTTCCAACAAAATATTAATATTGCATAGCCATTTAGTTTTGCTATGTTTTAAATATAAATTTGGTCCCTAAGCCAAGTTGTTATAAAATCTGAGATACCAAATTTTCAGGTGGCCCAGTCATTTAAGTTGCATATACAAATCAAATATTTACACATTCTCCAGAAACAGCAACTAGAAAACACTAATCTTTTGGGTGTAGTTAAAGTATGCAGAAGCATCTTTTAAATCTTTTAGAGTGAAAATACTTATTTTCTTTCCAATATGGAGATACACCAAAATAAACCCAAAATGTCAGAATTTTGTGATGTATTTATAGCAATCTTATAAAAAATTAAAAAAAGAAAAAAAAGAAGGGAAAAAAAGAAGAAAAAAAAGACAACCACGTTATTATTCATTTTCATTTGTGCAGGCGTTTTTTTCTGTTGCATATAGCTCCTTGAACCAGCCAACAGTGGGACTGGATAAGCAGTAGTTCCAGGAAGCAAGAGAGCGCTTTTAGCAGCAGCCACACATTACACGGACTTAGCTTAATCATGGAACAGGACCCTCTCTTTTCAGGGGATCCCTACATCATAGGTTAACAACCCCTGGAATCCGCAGACATCCCATTTCGGCTGAAAGCTATCTAATGCTGTAATGACAACTCTGTAAATGCCTTTGTATCCTAGTCCTTACACACTCTTGAGCGGATCACCCTCACAGTACAGCCTTCCTGTACTTTCTTCAGTGTATCTAATACTAATCACAGGTGGCCTTCCATCTGATCAAGAGAGCTGGTTTCTAGTATTTTTTAAATAATGTGATTAAATGACAACCCCACTTCTACAACAACATGTTGTGTGGATGTGCAGGTAAAATTATGGTCTACATACACAACAAATTCAAAGAAAAAGAACGTAGAGGGAAAAAACAGCAAAAGTTAGCCCATATGCATAAAGAGCTACTGACCGAATTTATGTTATAGAAGTATATAACTTGCCTCACACCAAGTTTTACCTTTGAAACCTGTAAATTACTGAATAATAATCACAGTTTCCCATAGTCAGTTCATACTTCAAACAAACTCTTAAACGAAACTTAGCTGTTAAACAAGACAGAGGTTTATGAAAAAATAAATACACTGTTACCTGGACTAGAAATCCGGTCACGATATTTTGGTATATCACTGCTCAGTGTCTGAAGCATAACCCACATTGTGAATGTGAAGAGTGCTGCTAGGAAGCCATAAAATACCAGATAGAATAGTAAGATCAAACCTGTAAAAAAAAAAAAAAAAAAAGCTAAAATTACTATTTTTGTTTCAGCTAATTCCATTATCTATTTTGAAAATCAAAATGGGAAATAAGCAATACAAAATTTGATTTTGATTGCCTCCCCAATTCCTTGCCACTCCTAATTGTAGTCATAAATCAATATGCCTCTAGCAAATGGATGTACTGCACAGTGCAGAATAATGCATGCAAAAAAAGTTTTCTTCATACTTTCTGGCTCTTAGAATGTACACAGCATTTTGGCATCTCCATTTTTAAGATAAAAACATTTAAAAATGCTCTTTTGGCTACACATGAAAGTTGGTAAAGACAACTAAGCAGTCCATTAGGAAAAAAAAATAGTTTCACTTGTTCAAGGGAATTATAGCTTTATACCTGGAAAGGAAGAAGTAGTAGAGAAGATAAAAGAACTGAGTGAAAAGATAAAATTATTACACTAGATCCAGAACAGGCAGGAAGCAATTGGTGCTTTAATAATCTACTTGATATTTGAGAGAACTTTCTGCTGCACATTTTTGAGAACAAACCAAGCCTTCTACTCAGACTTATCAAAAGCCTTTGCCTAACAAATGCACCTGCCTTACCAATCTACCCCGAGGACCCAGCAACATTCCTGGAATTCACTGATGACACAGATGTTACAAGCTTCAACTTGACAGTTGCTTAAGTTGCTCCTTAAAAACCGAGGAAAGAGCCTCAAGGAAATGGCCTGTTACAGCACTGTACTTCTCCATCACCAAGCTGCAACAAATTGCCAAGTGTTACCTGTTCTTTCCGCCCCCATCCATTTTTCATTATGCATGCACAGACATGCACTCTGGATACACAGATCAGTTGTTTACTGAAAAAACAAGGTAACAGACAGGCCAGAGTTAAAAATCTTACTTCAGAAATGACACGGACTCAGGTCAGCTGCAGAGATTTTCAAAGAACTTTCCACTTTTTTTTCCTCAGAGTATGATGCATAACCTTCATTTAAAAGCCTTTAAAATCTGCGACAGCTCAATTATTTCAGCAACTTGAGTTGAAAAGTTTTCAAACAAGGTTTTGTGTTCCTGAATTATTTGATTTTTGACCCTGACAGATCCATAGAATCACAGAATCACAGAAGGGTTTGGGTGGGAAGGGCCCTTTCAAGGCCATCCAGTCCAACCCCCCTGCCGGGAGCAGGGACATCTCCAACCGGATCAGGTTGCTCACAGCCCCGGCCAACCTGGCCTGGAATGTTTCCAGGGATGGGGCCTCCACCACCTCTCTGGGCAACCTGGGACAGTGCTCCACCACTCTCAGTGAAACAATTTTTTTCCTTATGTCCAGTCTGAATCTGCTTCCTTCCACATTAGTGCCTCTCATTAAAGCAACAAAATAACAGTACACTGTTTGCTGCATTTCCTTGGTTTTGCTCTCAGAAGATCTGAGAATATGCATTGATGATTACTATCAGATTATCTTTTAAAATTTATGTTTACCTGGAGATAGTTCCCAAATAAAGATGAAGTATGTATACTATATGGATGGAAGACTTACTACAAGGTATTTAAGATTCATCAGAAATAGTTTTAAAGTACACAACACTAACCTAAAAAAAAGAGCGTGTGATTCTGTTTTAAGACTGAAAACTTGAAACTTAAGGACACATGGACAGACACTGTCAAAAAGAATGGGAGCTATAAAAGTATTGAGGAATTCAGATGCTTGCACAGAGTGCCAGCTTCAAAACCTCTCCAATTCAAAATCATAACCAAATGATGATGCAAATTCTATTTTTACAAAATATCTAGCTACAAGGTTGCTATCAGGAAGCCAAAAAGATATAACTCAGGTCAAGAAAAGCACATCAAAACTATTATGCAACATTCTACCACTGACACTTGACTATGAGAGAATCAAGTGCAGTATTTTTCAGTCTTCCATGGAAGAGGGAAAATCAAAAGTGACTGTACCACAGTGATGAGCACTGTTCACTGGAAGATGACAGAAGGAAGCCTAACCCCTTGCTCCTATCCCAGAAACTATGCTTGCACTTTGCACTGAAGTATTTTCTAGTGTACTACAGCCCCCAGTAATCCATGACTGCTAAAGATGCAAGTACCTGTATTACTTCTCCTGAAAGAATGCAGTGTCCATATATTAAAATAATGAGCTGGTTTCCATATTACCTTTACCACAACATAAATTCTCTGCAGCAACCAGCTGAACGTTACTGGATTTCGGTTTTAGTTTTCAATTTCACATGTTGAGAAAGCTACTCACCAATCTGCAATAATCTGACAGTGAGCAGTTATTTAAAATACATTTGGGAACCACTGAGATGCAAGATACAATGCTGTGATTAGAAGTTAAGTAGCAAAGTCCGTGAACACAAGAACAAGCTTACTCTATAATGAACAAGACAGCTAGACATCTATTATGAACGACTTCTAAGGCTATCTAGAAGCTACTTAGATGCTGAAAAGAGCATATAAAAACAAACAGTAGAAATCCTAATCAACAAAAGCTATTATGGAAGTTGCACCTGTATTTGGCATACCAGCAATCTGCATTACCTATAAGCTTACAATTGCTTTACCCGGATCCAAAACAGAGCAATGATTTCCAAAAGACGATGCCTAACTTCACTGTCTAAAAAACAAATTAAAAAATTCCCCGCCCACTTGTTTATTACTGATGGGCATAACAGCACCACGGTGGTTCGCTTCTAAGTGGACATGGCCCTCCTTATAGTACTGCTCCGCGCCAATGCTACCACATCTGCAATTCTGGGCTTGTAACTCATTTTCAAGCACTCTGAAGAGCTGCTCCAAGCCTACTGCAGCTCTCTTCCTTTGCTCCCCCAGTCGAGGCAATGGTGCGTACCCGCCCACTCAGCCTCTCTGCTCCAGTGGGGAAGGGAGCTTCTGTGGTCCCCTCCCCTGCAAGCAGCTGCACCGGGCAGAACTGCTATGCACAGGCAGTCCCTGGGGAGCCCTCATGCCCACAGAGGGAGCACCAGTACAGAGGAAAATGAGAGGGACCTCAATGTCTAAAACACAGCGATGGAGACTGCAACCCTTATAGAGTCCTCATCCCTCGGAGCAACATCCTATCCACTGGGGCTGCAGCGGTAACAAGGCCAGAAAGACTGTTTCCATTCACAGCCCCGAAACTCCACTGACCTCCCCTACACCAGCAAAGAGCACGTGCGCGCGCACACACATGGATTATTTTTCAATGTTTATTTTTATATAGCTTCTAAACGCACTGAAGAACACTGACCACTAGACTAAGCCGCTCCATTTATGCTACTTTGACACATTAATAAGAGGGAGAAAACAAACAACAACAACAACAAAAAAAAACCCTCTGCAACTTCCAACGGCCCCAAACGGAGTAAACTACTCTGTGAGCATTAATGATGCTAAGCTAATCACAGTGAACGAGCCATAACCTGTCAAGAAGCTCTGCCAAAATAATTTCACATAACACTGGATTTCTTGTCAGAAAACAAGATGTACCCAGTAGTGGAAAGCTATCCTCCACATCTACTCCAAGGAAAGTACAGCTACCACATCTAACACACAAGTCAATCCAGTTGTTCCGCAGTATCTTGCTACACCAAACCCTTCGAGTCTCTGAGTCTTTGACACTAAAACAATCACACAAAGAAAACTGTCAAAACCAAAATCCTATATTGCAATTTACCTACTTGGGTTTTGGGTTTTCTTTCTCTCTCTTTTTGTTTTCTTCCCTTTTTGCAGGGCATCACAGTACCAAAACCCCTTCATATCCTAAGGGCATGGATAAGCAACAGTCAAATATGGAAAACTGCTATTTCTGAACCAACATGTTAGAGCCATCACTAGCTGAAGTTCATTTGCAGGGATCAAAACACTTCTCCACTATGAAAATTAGAATTTCTGACTCTGGTGAATGCAAGATATCACATACCTAGCCACCATTTCCATGATGAATACAAGCTTTCCAAACTTCACATGGCAAAACTGATAAAAAGCCTGCTAATCTGGCATAAACCAGATTGGCAGATCTACCTACATGCAACACATAGGTGTGTGTATATATATATAGGTATTACTATAAACACTCACACAACTGACATGGAAGCAACTATTCAACATTACCTGCCACGATGGAAATGAAATGCTGTCTTGATGGTTTGCTGGATTCCATGCTGCATTCATCCTGTCACCTGCATGATCATTCTTCAGTACCTTTAACTAGTGGGATTTAAATACCTAAGTGATCCAGTCGCTACCACCAATGCCAGCAACATCAGAAGGACTTTTGGTCCACCTGCAGATGGATTCCCTTGCCTTAAACTAACATAACCATACATAATAGATAAGCACTAATGATATTTCAACTTTACTCCCTAGAAAATGGAGAATTACTGTTTTCCAAATTTTGGGGAGGGAGAGGAAGAAACAGGAAAGGAAGACTTCAGGAAGAAATAAAACCTCAATCCTGCCTTACAGTTTCTTTCACAATAAGCTAGGGCTCCATATAGAACATGGCCAAACACTTCAGGAGACAATAAAAATTGTCAAGTGCAACACTTGCAAATAATCACAAAAAACAGTGCTTAATGTCATGATTAAGCATTTACAGCACAAAAAACCCCAAATTGCCAAAACAGCCTCACTGTACCACCAGAGCTTACTAATACCTGCAATAAGAGAAGGCAAGCCTTCTTTCTTCAGAGTGATCTGTGTCATGGAAAATAAAATATTCTACTGATTTCTCAAATACTAATTGCTTACAATAGGCAGGATCATGGAAAAGTTTAGTAAGATTTTGACTCCAGTCATATTCCTGGCTGTGCAGGAATTTTACACGAATTGTCCATCTGCCACAATACAAAAAAAAAAAAAAAAGAGCACTGTGTCTCTCTCCAGTTCACAACTTGGATGTGTAAGTGCTTGTACTGCAGTGGCAGACAGTGATGCCAGAATGTTTAATATTACACAACTGTGAAGAAAGCTACATCACACAAAAATCAGAGAAGAATCAAGTCAGAAAAGCAGTTAAAACTTTGACAGCACTGTATGGCCCAGCAAGAACCCAGTGAAGACTGAAGAGAATCAAAACTGGACCTTTTGTTACAGTGACTGACAAGACTGTATATATCCACTGCCATGGCAGAACGCTTTCCTAAAAATAAGGTGTTGGGTTTTGCTGGTGGGGTTTTTTGTGGGTTTTCGTTTGTTTGTTTAATTTCAAGCATGTATTTGTGCACTGAAGGATTCAGCTAAATATGCAAAAGAATATACAGTAGGTCTGAATTTCTATGTACTTCTACCTTGAACACCTTGACACAACTAGCTTTACAGAAAGGCTTAAATAGGTTTGATATGACATCAAGTGTGACCATAAACGAAGTATTGCTAGATCCTATATTGCCTTTTCTTTTTTTTGATACACATTGAGTGTGCAGTGAGCATCCCATTACAATACTTCCATGATGATCTTACTCTCTTCTTGCTACATAGTTCTAGGGAGGCACAGCACCTTGCCATTACGGGCAGGAGCCAGGAGCTAATCTTCCTCTTCCTTACAGAAAGGCTCCACGTGGCAGTCTTCCAAGTTCTCCTGTCTTTGCCCTACCTGATTACAGCTCACTTGGAACCCCAGGACCAACCCTCCTCTCCATCACCTCTGTGAGAACTATTAGCATCCCTTATGCCTTTTTGCTGAGAACACCACCAGCTCAAGTCATCAACAGTTTCTTCCAGTATTTTCTGTCTCTTTAATACAACAAATGATTATACCAGATAATTAAAAATGTAAGGGCTGGAGGGGAGGGTGTTAAATTTGGATACTGATTTGTGAAAGATTCACATTGAATTATCCTTCAAGTCTGCAAACAGTAAAGTAAAAACCTCTCATCTTTTACAGCAAGAGGAAATGCAGTACAGGGTTTTTACCGAACTGTAAAAGGCAACATACCTCTGTTACATGACAAATGAGTATAGGAGCTGCTTGTGTTCAATTTTTTTTTACAAATTCTGGCACAGAAATTGCAGATAAAGATGAGTACTCCAATGCCATAGCGCTCAGAGTCACAGAGAATCACTTCCTTGCAGTTACAATTGACATAAGCCCCCAGGACTGCCTGTCCTGGTTTTGGCAGGGATGGAGTTAACTTTTCCTCTCAGTAGCTGGTATGTTTTGGATTTCGTGTGTGAAGAATGTTGATAAACACCCTGATTATACCAGTTGTTGTGAATGAGACCAAGGACACCATCCTGCTTTCCAAGTCTCGCTAACTTGCAGATGCAGGAAGCTGGGAGAAAGACAGACAGAATAATTGATCCAAACTGGCCAAAGAGAGTATTCCATGCCATAAACGTCATGCTCATGGGGGCAGGCCAGGGTGGGTATCTGCCTTCCTGGCATCCATCTTTCCTGCTCGTTTTGCTGGCATCGTTCCCTCTACCTTGCTGGCTCCCTTTTGCTCCTTTGCTTGCCGCTCGGTTTTGTTTCCATGATCGCTGCTCGGGACGGGCTGTATCGGTCATTGGGACATCAGGTGGTGAGAAAACACATATTGTTCACTTTGTATATTTTTATTATCCTTATATTCTGTTATTATTGTAGTTTTCCCTTTTTATTTTAGTAAATTATTTTTATCTCAACCCACGAGTTCTCCTTCCTTCCCAATTCTCTCCCCCATCCCCCTGGGGAGGGTGAGCGAGAAACTGTGTGGTGATTCGGGCTAAACCATCACACTGCCTCAGACTAGGGCAAAACATGCACATACTGTCAGTAAGTACTGAACAGTTTCTCTACTGCTTATCTTATTTTTCTGAGGAAGAGAATTGCTGTCTTCTCTTAAGACAAGAGAAACACACACAGAAGGACCAGTCAACTGAATTCTTACCATGCTGCCTCTTGGAGACACCACAGCCCAGTGGACTGGCAATCCTCCCCTCTCCTACCTCCCTGCCTTTCAGAGGACAGACTGGCAACAGAAAAGGAGCCACAGTCAAGTGAGACTGCTCTAAGCTCACAGCAGTACTGCACGGGCAGAAGTGAGACCAAACTCCGCATACCTTTCCATGCCGACAGAGCCACTCAATTTGTGTTCTGCAATTAAAATACAAAACCCAAACAGAAAGCCACACACCACCCCCTAAATCAGCCAAAGACAAATGTACTTAATATATATAAGTAAATCAAGTAAGTACAATATGTTAATCACAAAACACCAGGACAAATAAATATTGATGAAAAAATACACTGACAATGCAAAGTACTGCTAAACAGTCACCTCTTAATGCCCAGGCTAAGGAAAATGTATCTAGCACTAACCATACACCTGACCACACCTAAAGCACTTGAGAAAAACTAACTCATGAAGTAAAATCATTCAAAGTGTTATCTAAGCCCATAAAGAATCACAGAATGGTTTGAGTGGGAAGGGACCTTCAAAGCCCACCCAGTCCAACCCCCCTGCCAGGAGCAAGGACATCTCCAACCAGATCAGGTTGCTCAGAGCCCCGGCCAACCTGGCCTGGAAAGCTTCCATATGTACTTTCTCAATATGGAAAAATATCTTCTATCGAGGGAGCTGGCTGTAGAAATTCAATCATGAACTAAGTTGCTATCAATTTCAAGTGTTATTTATTGGCCTCAGACTAACACAGACTAGCAGCATTGTAAGTGACCTATCCTACTACATTGGTTTAAACAGAGAAGGCTGTTTTTCAAAAAACCACAAGCTATTTCTAATGTGCCCACTGTATTTGCGCTCTTCAGATTCATGGCACAGATAAACTTCTGCCACCCATACACCCAGCCCACGCACTCAGGAAACCTGCCTCTACAGAAAGATCACTAGACAACAGCACAGTGGAAATTTCCTCTCCTTTGCTATTCAACTGGCAGAGTGGCTCGCAAGCTCTTATTTCCATCTGAATGGAGGAGAACTCATGTCAGAGCTAGGGCCCTCTCTTGACAGACAGGAGACGTTGGCACCGCAAAGAAAGCACATCCCATACATGGCCTGCTTAAGGCTCCTCCTCACTATTACAACATTCATTGAGACTGTGTCAAGGCCAAGGATGTATTGGCCTGCTCCTTTACACCACGCTGAGAATCCTGTTGATTTTGTAAGCACAACTATTAAGTATCCCAACTACATCCAGGTTTTGGGAGGAGATGCAGCATTTTCTGAAGTCCCATGAGGACTGAAGAAACATCCTAATATTAAGCATTTATACAACAGTTTAATATGAGAAAACATACTCAGAAAATCCAAATATTTTTATTGGAAGCAACAAGATTACGATAACATGCTTTCCAGCTCAGAGAAAAGCAATGGGAAGAGTACCTGAAAGCAGGAAAACAAACACTGCCTTCACAAGCTTTACTGGAGAGCCTTCATTTAAAAGCTTTATTTAAGAAAAATACAATGCCCAGAAGGCCTTGGAACAAATGAGTTGGAACAAATTACGTGCAATGACACAGAACGATCACTCTTTTTTTTTTGTAGACTATCCCGAATCGGTGCTCGAGCTTTTTGGGTTTTGCTTTTTTTTTTTTTTTTCCCCTTCGCTTTCCCTCTCTGATCCGCGGCTGCCCTCTTGAAGTACAAAGGCAGCCGGGGCTCATTCATTCCCGGTTTCCTGCGATGCTGGAGAACGGCGAAGGGGGCGCGGCGAGGCCCGATCTGCACGCAGGCTGCCATCCACCGGGAGAGACGCGCGCCGGGCGGCCGCCGGCCCCGCACCTCCACGGCGGAAGCCCGTCACAGCCGCACTGAGGCGGCTCCCGGAGTCCCCCCGCCCCCCTCCCCGTCCCCCCCGTCGCTCCGGCGGGGGAGGGGCCTGCGGGCCCATTTGCTGCATTTGCGTACTGAGGCGGGAGGGTGAGTCAGCTCGGGACACGCTCCCAACAACTCCTCTTCCTCTCCGACCCCCACCTGCTTCGGGAGGCGCCCCCCCGCCCTCCCGTCCCCCGCTGTCACGGCCGGAGCTATTTTTAGACCGGGGGCGGCTGTAACGGATACCGGGGCCTGGCGGGCCGCCTCACCTGGCCGCCGCATCCTGCCCCGCATCGCCGCGGAGCCCTCCCGCTGCCGCCCCCTCCGCCGCAGCCCTTACCCCAGCTCTTCGCCGTGCGCCCCAGGAACTCGCCGCTGTCGGGGTTGTAAACGAACTGCCGCCACTCAGCCATGCTCTGGCGGAAGGGCTTCTTCGCTTCCTTGGACATGGCGGGGCGAGGAGCGGCTGGGTCACGGTGCCTCCCGGGCAGAGAAAGCCGCAGCGAGCGCCCGCTGCCAACCGCTAAGTAACCGCGGCCGCTGCGCCCGGCGGGAGAGCGGGCGGGCGACCGGGCGGGCAGGGACCAGCCCCTCCCCACCTCCGCGACCGGGCGGGGCTCGCGCGACGTCACTCCGCCCTCGCCAGCCAATCCCGGCCCGCCGCGCGCCTGCCACCTGGCGGCCGCGCTCCCGCCGCGGGGGGTCCGGGGCGGGGGCTTCGCGTCAGTTGCGCTGGCTGGGGCCGGGTGGGGGCCTGCGGGCATCGAGCAGTCTCACTCTCCGTGGCGGCGCGGGCGGGGTGGAAGGGAGGGGGTGCCCCTGGTTCCTCAGGTCCGTTTCCGAAATGCTTCGGGCCGGCGGCGGCGAGACACCGCCATCTCTGGGGAGAGCGCTGCGCTGCGAAGCGGGTCGTGCCCTAAATGGCACCTGCGCCGCCTCCCCCTCCGCCCCCGCTGCCTTCCCCCGCCCCGGCCCGGGGTCTCGCGCGCCCGCGGGGTGAGCTGTTAACGGCTGCGACGATGGCGCTTTCCCCCTCCGGCCCCGCCATTGCCCCCGTTGTGACGCCGTCTTGGTAGCCCGGCCTTGAGCGGGCACCCGAGGGCAGGCAGCGCCTGCGGGGGGTGAGAGGTGCTGCTCCGCAGGAGCTGTGTTAGAAACAGGTCAGAAGGCGGACAGGTTAGCAAGCATAATTTCTGCCGCCGAACCTCCTTTAACTGTGCCACCATCCTGAAACCCTGGGAAAATAACTGGTAAGTGCAAAATTGCTGTAGAAGGTCATATATAATATGACTCCTTTGAGGAGAAGACCTCAGAAACTCGTTTGCTGTCACACTGCTAAACGTCAGAGTAAGAGCAGCACAAAAAAAGCATTCTCCGTCTGTCAGCTGGCAGCAGAGGAACAGACTCCATTTACTCTCTGGCGTGGAGCAAGAGCTTACTTCTTCAGTGCCATCAGCCCCATCACTCAGTCCTTTGAGGCAGCTCTAACGTGTCCTCCCTCACATACTGCTCAGTCACTGTAAATAACAGACCATTCATTAGGGACTTCGCAAAACTCGAGTGTAACGAGAGAGCTACTGCATCAAAGCAGTTCTTAAAACAGACAGTCAGTAAGCCAGAGATCAAACCCGAGTGAAAAAGCTAAGACAGACTACATCTTGAAAATGTAAAACAGCAACAATGTCTTAAACAAGAGGAATTAAGTATTTATCAGCATGGTTAGTTTAAATCTTTTATCATGGTTGCAGTATTATTCATGCCAGAAAGCAGTAAATGTGAAGCATAAAATAGAGTCAATCTATTTGCCTCCTGAATGTCTGATTCTGATAGCCTCTCTTCTTCTGTTACGGTACATCATCTAAATTGTTGCTGTAAAGCAACAGCAGAAAATAACGTATCACTCACTACTTAGTGTCACCCTGATCAGCTAATACATTCCATTTCAGACCAAAAATAAGCCATCTTCATTTTTCTTTTTTTCTTCTAAATGTCACCAAGCAAAAGACTGAATGTCATTTCCAGTTTACTCAAGTATTCTTAAGGAATAATACATCAGCAAAATGTGCCTACAGCCATTTTCTTGGATTGGGCACCATATTGATTCAATAACATTAAAGTTTACTAGATGCAAAAAGTGGGGGAGTTAATGCAGATTTTAAAAAAAGCAGATTTCCTCTAAGGAATGACCATGCCCTACATGATGCAATGGTAAATATATTCATGTGTAAAAAACATTAAACTAATATTATCCAGCAACCACTGAAACTGTTCAATGTACTCATCATAAAACACAGGAATGTTTTTGTGCTCTGCTCCAGTGAGTTCAGAGGCTCAGTTTGACTATAGTAACTATTAAACTTGTTTTCAAAATCAGCGGTCTCATGCCACCCAGCATGACTTACATGGAGTGGTGGATCCTCGTCCCCACTGAAAATCAAACTGTTTCTGAGATCCAAAGGGTAAACTTTTTAACTCATGGGTGTACAAACTCATAAGCTAGACACTGATCCCAGGTAAAATAATGGAGAGGTCCATCCATATTCCAGTCTTTGTTAAAAAAAGTAATGAAAGGCAACAGCATGAGCTGCTATACAATTAGCTGCAGTCGCAGTGCAGTGTTCAGCCTACATCCCTGCCAGCCCTACGTTATCTTTCACGCCAGACAGCGTCAGGTGTAGTGCAGGCCAGTGGCTCCCTGGGGGCTGGGAGCCACAGGGAACCCCATGGGGTGGGTGCAGCAGGGCAGGACATCGCAACCAGGGCCCATCCCACTGCCAGGCCTTGGAGGGCAGCGGAGGCAGGCAAGAACCCAAGTCTGAGGCTAGGCCAGGACATCAGCCCTGGAGTTGGGGTCCAGGGCGGCAGAGCCAATGGTCAGGCCTAGGCACAGTGGGGGGCTGGAGACCAGCACACCGCCGGCAGCGCTGGGTCCAGTGAAGTGGGGCTCCGGGGCCACAAGGGGCCAGGGTCAAATCAGACTGGCCAGGGCAGTTAAGGCCTATTAATGCACTCAGGGCCCTGATGAATAGGAACAAACATCTTATTTTAAAAAATAATAAAATGTTCATCTGACAAAACTAATTGCACTTCCGTTTTAAACTTAGATTTCTCCAAGCTCCTGATTTAGTGCCACAAGACATTTTGATTCAAAACACCTGGTTTACATAGAAATAACTGGACTAAAAGCTGGCTCACTGACATTTCAAAATGTAATTGTTAGTGGCAAGGTATCAATGAGTTGATGTTTCAAGCGGCATCCTGCAGGATGCCGACTCCTGAGCTGAAGGTATTTTGCGTTAGCAGTCTAGGTGGTTGTATAAAGTGATAATGTTTAGAAAGGACAGAAAGACTGGTGTGTTTATAAAGTGATCATGTTTAGAAAGGATAGTAAAACCGATGTGTTCATTTGTTCAGCAAAGCACAAGCAATGCAGTAGCAAAAATGACTAATGCAATCTAGCAGGTGTAAAAAATTCTTCTAGAAAGAAGATCTCAGTGCGCACGTTGGTGAAGAAACACACACACAAAAAAAAACAACCCTGCACCCATTTCTGATATTTACAATAGCAGGAAAATGGAAATATAATTCAAAGAGTACTGAAAAATTATCCAGGGAGCAGAAAACAAGCTAACTTACAGTACGAAGCTTCCACATTTCAGCTTATTCAACTTCTGAAAGAAAAAACCTGAGAAGAGACAAGATTACTTTGAATAGGTACTTAAATGTAGAAAAAGATCTTGATAGTATGACCTCTTCAACCTTGCTGACAAAGGCAATGGTGTCCATTTGCTGGAAACTGTAGCTAGATAAACCTAATGTTGACATTTCCTGACTGTGAGGGCAATTAAATATTTAAATCGTTTATATCAGGAGAGATAGCGAGTACGCCTTTGCTTGGGTTTTAAACATGAGATTATATACGCTTTTAAAAGACTTTTTTTTTTTACTTCAGCTTTGGAAGAAATCCAGTTGTGTGTGGACAGGCAGCAAGACTTTGCTTACCGTCAAATAACATTGCAATGCGATGTTCTTGGTCAGAAGCAGTATCCTCTACTTGCAGGCACCATCCAAAAAGCAAGTCCAATTGTCTCTGCTGTCCACAGGGATTTTGCCCATGTTTGGTCAGACGGTAACTGAAATATTTGATTGGGTTCCACAGAGAGAAATTAATGAGAGACACTGGTGGTTCTGAGTATGGATGTCTGGTTTGGGCTTATCGCCTCACAGACCATTCAGCACCAGGAATGGTCCCCAGTTTACGATTTCCTATTTCTCTGTAAAGGCAGTTTTATCTGCACAGCTGATCTTTGTAATGGTGTAATTTGCAATATGTGTTTTCCAAAGCACAACAGGATAAATATTAAAATACTTATTGTATAAAGATACCTGCTAAGTTATTTTTTTAAATTGTCATGCACATCTCTGGAAAGAAAATAAAATATGACAGGAAGCAAGATTGCTACAGTTTATGGTACAGAGACTCTGCAGAGGGCAGTTCTTAGGACAAGCTAAATTTCTTTTGTGTTGCTAAAGGGATTTTCACTTTGGCCCATTGGAGGATTCCTGATAACTAGAAAGGCACCCCCTTCTTTTCTAGTTTGAGTCTAGAGTGCACTACAGAATGACACAATTTTGGCATCACTCGGATAGCTCCCTGGGGCTGCTGCAACTTCCACAGGAGTTTGCCCAGTCTGGTTTCAAAGCAGCTTTTGAATTGCAAGAGATGGATGCATAAGACCCAAATCTGCTTCTTTATCCTCAGCTAAGTCTTGAACTGCAACTAGAAGATACAGGATAAATTCAGGAAGGACAGACTTCAAAAGTATTATGACTGAGAAATATTTTCTACTTCATTGTACAAAATACCAAGAAACATAAGACACACATTTTCTAAAAAAAAAAAAAAAACACAAAAGACTTCCCAGTAAAAATGAAAAGGAAAATATCTGTCATTGTGAGAGTAGAAAGACTACAGAAAGAGTTCTTGTGTTTGGTGGTTTGCCAATGAATAAGAAAGGGCTGGTAAAAAATGCATTAATTGTGCAGAGCCCCCTCACTCTTGGAAAAGCTCCGATATTCACAGAGACAAGATTCTGCTCTCATATATAGCATGAAACTCCTGTTAAGTCAACGGGAGTTGACTTGCATTACGCAGAGGAGACTTTTGCGCAGCTATTCAGCATTTGTTTACCGTAGGAAAAAGAGCTTCTGTTGTCGAAAACTATTTCACTGCTTATGTTTAATACAAAGGGCTTAAGTGAGCAAAGCTCAATTTGTAAGAATTTCATTTTATAACTATTAGGGTTTTAATCTGTTTTGTAACATATGCAGTCAGAGTTAAGTTTCAGAATTTTTTCATGGACGAGTAAAAGAGCTTCTTAATTAAACCTGGTTTGAGAAGAGTTTATAAAAATAAGGTATCTGTCTTAATTGCTGAAGCGTTTTCCTCCCATTTTGAGCTAATACTTTGTAAATAGCATTGAGTGAGGGACCACAGACTTGTTACTGATAAGGACTGTCTGTGGGAAACCAGTGAAGTGCAAGGACAGAAAAAGGAACTGGGCAAGACGGCTGGCATTAGCTGATGGGTAACTCTGGGACGGGAGCAGAAAGGGCAGGGGCAAATGGGATGCCAGTAGGAAGAGGGGCTAAAGAGGGAAGATGAACAGGAAAGGCAAGGTGAGGAATTGGAGGCCAAAAATGAAGTTTAATGATGAAACTCACATTAATTGTGAAGTGCTGCTGAAAGAGATGGTGCCTCCTCTCCATATTCCACCGTCCCTTCCAACCCTGCTTGTGATTTTTAGCATTGGTGTTCGTTTTACCCCATGATGACCTGATTCAGAGAGCTGAACTGAAAGAAAACGATTCCTGCAAGTTTAGTTCCCTGACTCAGCTCCCAAGGGAGACCAGGGCAGACAGTAGGAGGAATGGGATTACCCCTTTCGGTAGCAGCCCACAATTGGATTGGCAAAACTACATCCTGAGTTCAGCAGGGAACTCAGGCAGCAAGCCAAGGAGAAAGCCAGCACTGGCTAAGCCAGGAGACTGAGGCTGAAATGAGGAGTCTGTGAAGACAGAAAACTATTGAAAAATTGATGTTAGAGGGAAGGAGAGGCCTGGAGAAGTGAGGTAGGATTTGGAAGGAAGGAGAGAGCAGAAAACAATTGCCAGAGCCTCTGTCCTTGCTGGAGTACCACGGCCTGCCCCTAAAACTGGATTAGAAAATGCTAAATTTGACTATTCCTTTACCACAAAATTTTGTGATGCCTATTATGAGCCAATGTGCATGTCTTCTGTTATCAATGAAGATGACAACTTATTACGCTTATCGGTAATCAATGTCTGCAGTAATCAAATCTTATTGATAAAAGCAGTAGTATCCTACCAACATGATTGTCTTATGATAGTACTGACATAGAATCATAGAATCATGGAACAGTTTGGGTTGGAAGGGACCTTTGAAGGCCATCCTGTCCAATCCCCCCTGCCAGGAGCAGGGACATCTCCAACCAGATCAGGTTGCTCAGAGCCTCATCCAACCTGGCCTGGAACATTTCCAGGGGTGGGGCATCCACCGCCTCTCTGGGCAACCTGGGACAGTGTCCCACCAGCCTCTGGAAAAAATTTCTTCCTTATGTCCAGTCTGAATCTGCTTCCTTCTGTTTTAAAACCATCACCCCTCGTCCTGTCACACCAGGCCCTGCTGAAGAGTCTCTCCCCACCTTTCCTGCAGCCCCCTTTAGGCACTGGGAGGCCGCTCTAAGGTCTCCCCGGAGCCTCCTCTTCTCCAGGCTGAACAGCCCCAGCTCTCTCAGCCTGACCTCTCAGGAGAGCTGCTCCAGCCTCTGATCATCTGCATGGCCTCCTCTGGACCTTCTCCAACTGGTCCTTGTCCTTCTTGTGTTGGGGGCTCCAGAGCTGGACACAGTACTCCAGGTGGGGTCTCATCAAAGCACAGTAGAGGGGCAGAATCCCCTCCCTCGACCTGCTGGCCACGCTGCTGGGGATGCAGCCCAGGATGCGGTTGGCTTTCTGGGCTGTGAGTGCACATTGCCGGTTCATGTTGAGCTTCTCATCCACCAGCACTCCCAGGTCCTTCTCCTCAGGGCTGCTCTCCATCCATTCTCCACCCAGCCTGTATCTGTGCCTGGGATTGCCATGCCCCATGTGCAGGACCTTGCCTTTTGCCTGGTTGAACTTCATGAGGTTTGCATGGGCCCACCTCTCCAGCCTGTCAGCTACATGTCTCTAGGTTGTTAAAAAATGGGAAGAGAAAAAGATAATTAAGTAAAAAAAAAAAAAAAACCAAAACCAAAAAAAAAGCCCACAAAGGAACTTTGAACATCTGTAAATTACAAAAATCATAGAATTACAGTTCATCTATGTTGGTTAATAAATCACTAAAGGCAAGCAAGAAAGACTAATTATACAGCCAAACTTTTCCCCTAAAAGTGATACATACAAAAATAAATATCTTTGGAAGAAAATTTTCATTTAACTTTTCCTGTTTTTTGTCTGGTATATCTGTTTAGATATCTATCACATGAAAGTGTTAAATCTTTTTCTTTCAGTTTTCCTTCTGCGTCTATGTTTCCCTACTGATGTCAATTTAGTCTATACAATGCTTGTAGTTTGTGCAGATGACTGTGAAATACAATAGCTTGCCCCTCTAATTTATTTAAATACTACTGGGAACTTGTTCCATAGTAGGAACCAGTATTTTCAGTTTTCCCAGTCCAACTTTCTTCTCCCAGTCGAGTCACTGATTCCCTTAGTGATCTTGAACAAATAATTTGATTTAATTGTACCCGTATGAAGCCAGCTGGATAACTAAAGTAAAAATTGAAGCAGCTTTTCATTGAAAACCAAATGCTATGTCTAAACCGTGCCTTCCTGAGTACACGGACATGGGTGAGACTAACCTGCTTTCCCTTGGGACCATTGTGAGAGTCAAGCATTTCAAAACCTAGAGGATGGGTTCAAGTTTGGTCTTGAAAGACATTTTTGCTAATCCAGTAATTAACACGCTGGGTTTGCACAGAATAAAGGATCTTAAATATTTAGAAGCATATTAGCATAGTGTTTTTAAAAGAGTCACTATTTTTAAAAACATACTAATTTATTTGTTCACTTCAAACAGACTAGATCTCGACTGTTATGTTTCTAAAACTCTAGTGGCTTACTTAATGAATGCTTGTGACTCATAAGGCCTATTATTAGTCCTTCTGAGCATACATTAGCTAAAAAAAATTACAGCAAGCTAGCTTTTATGTACTGTTTAGCAGAAAGCTCACTGTATTATATAAACCATTGCCATGTAGTTCTCCTTTAACTGTTAAAAAATATGTTGTAACCTACTTGTTTTGGGTATGTCTCATTTTACTTTCTAATCCAAATAGTGTGTATTACATAGATACACCTTGTGCTGGTGGCATCAAACTGAAATAATAAAAGTCTTTAACCAGCTGGTATAGGGAACAACTCTTGACTAATGTATTCATCTGAGGCTACATCCTGGTTCTGGCCAGGATAGAGTTAATATTCACCTGAGCCGGGTGGAGAACTGAAGCTGGTAGCCCCTATGGCTGGGATAGTTAACTAATTAGCTAACAGCTGGGGTTCATTTACCCAAATTAGCCAAAGGGCTATTCCATCCCATCTGACATCATGCTCAGTATATAAGTGAGGAGGGTGCTGAAGGGAGTCTCCTGCTACTTGGAAGAGACTGGATGTGGAGTTCTGTTGTGAGCTATTATACTGTATTTGTGTTCCATCACTGTCTTGTTTTCTTCTGTCATTACTGTTAAATTTACTTTTTGTTCAATCTCAACCCGCGTGTTTGTTTTTTTTTTTTTTTCTGGTTTTCTCTTGTTTGTCAAATCTCCTCCTATTCTCTCGGAGGGTGGGGGGAGTGAGAGAGAGACTGCATAGTCTGGTCCCCATTGGGGCTGAACTACAACAGGCTATTTACTAACTCTTTGTGACTATTTCTGCCACTTCATGAGAGCTGGATTTGTTAAAAGGCTAACC
This sequence comes from Chlamydotis macqueenii, assembly GCF_036417535.1. Taxonomy (NCBI): domain Eukaryota; kingdom Metazoa; phylum Chordata; class Aves; order Otidiformes; family Otididae; genus Chlamydotis; species Chlamydotis macqueenii. The sequence goes on from NC_141564.1 coordinate 168,490, forward strand.
ACCTTCAGCTGTCATTAACCACAAATGATATTGAAGATGCTCAATGTTTTTTCAGTGAAGTCCTACATGCATCTGTCCTCGATAGATTCATTTGTAGGGAGTATCCCTGTAGCCAGTGCAATGATGGAATGTCCGCACAAAGTCACAAGACTTACAAATTGAGATGATGTTAACTTTTTATGTTACGCGGTCAATCTGTTTATTTATAAGATTTTGAAAGAGGAAGTTGGAAAGAAGAGAACTTTTAAAAATGGAAAATGACAGTCGGCATTTTTTTTCTAGTCTGAATGTGTGGGAATTCCACTATTACCCTATTTTTGGTCCGACTTTTTTACAGCATTTTTAAAAGATTATACTACCCTTACGGCAAATTATTAAATAATTTTAAACAAAATTATAACCACTTTTTCGTTGATTTTTAACTACCTGTGAGTTTGAAATAGCAGTAGATACACTTTGTAGTCTATAATACAGTTTTATAAACAAATACTATAGCAGTAATATAAAAGAGGATCACAGCTGCATAGGATCCGTATGTCCATTGCTGCTGCTGTAATTGAAATGGGTACTTTGTTGCCATACTACCATCAATCTTCATTTTTTATTTATTTACTAACTTGTTTGCTAACAGAAGAAAGAGTATAATTTATAATAAAAGCCCATTTATGCAGATTTGTGCAATCATAATTGCACATTCTAACATTCAATCCAAAGACATATTGATTATATCTAAGAGATCTGTTTGTTAACAAATGTGCGGCTACAGAAATGGATTTTTAAAAATAATTCCATAATACAAATAAAACGAAGTACTTACAGTCATCCTAAGGAGCAAATCTGGTTGTGATTTCTGGCGGAAATCACAGTGCTGTGTTCCTGTGTGGAAGATGATTTATGAGGCTGCTGAAGGAACTGTACTTCGCAGGTGCTATAAAGCCCAGTGCTGTGTTCTTAGCGCTCAAGCACAGGCTGACCGTGGTTAGTCACTGCGATGTAAGGCTGCTTGCACTGCGTGTCAAGTTGGACTACTGAAATCTGGCACATAGAAGAAGGTTCTTAAGAAGTTTACTAAAGGTTCTTAACCAATACTTGAGAGGAATGACTGCTATTGCCCTGGATAATTATAGTAGAAAAATATGGACTTAGTCACATTTAAAACGCTGAAGTCACTGAGGAGGAAATGGTTATTTGGAGAGGCTGTTCCGGAGGACAGCAGGCAATGAATTCATATTCTTAACACGATGTGTGCTATCCAGCAGATTTCTCAAATCCATTAGATATTGCCTAAAACAGTCTTCAAATAAGTAACTACACTAGGAAATACTAAACATCTGCCTTAATTGAAATACAATTACACCTGTTCCCTTCCCTTTTGTAATTGTCAAGAGGTTGAGATTGTCTCCATGAGAGCAGATTTTTTTGTTTAGTATCCCAAGTCATTACGTCAATACCTGTGGTGAAGTCTAGGTAGGGCAGCTATAATATATGTATTGTAAATATGCATTCTGCTTTTTAAAACATTCTTAGAAGGAGGCTTAATTTCTAATTTTTATATTAAATTAGGCGTCTTCACTTAATCATTAAGAATTCAAATTACCGAGATACAAACCCAGTTCATCTTATCTACATACGCTGATCTACATAGACATACCCTTAAGTAAACTGGGAGGAAAAAAAAAGCCACTAATTGGAAACTCAATATTTAGATGGGAGCAGGAATTGTTTATGTGGCATAAGGAATAGTCAGTAATTATTGTTAAACAGTGTTCTCGAACACAGACCTAAAAAATTCTGGATTTAGGGGAAGCCAGTGAGGGTTCAGATTTTGCCATCAGTGCCCTTTCTGTAGGGGAAAGACGCCAAACCTCATTTGCAGTCCTCACCTGTTAACTTTGAAAAAGTTTGTACCTTTGTGCAAAAATAATAACTTAATTTTAATTTCCTGCATTGCATTTATTTACAAAGCTGTGAGTATTCTATTTTTATTGTTGTCATCTTTCCATTTGAATTACATTTGGGGCGGATTTCTCATCCTGTGATTAACACGCAGGTGGAAAAATAACACTGAAGAATTAACGACGGGACAAAGATTGTATTTCTTTTACTGAATTGTTTCCAGCTTATGCGCAGGTTCCATGTGCATGTATGATCTAAACGGCATGGAGAGCAGAGCCGTAGGCTACCCTGCCCCTTATTCTGGTTGCAGCCTGCTGAGGAGAGGGGAGCTGCCTGGAGAAGCGCTGCTCTTCCTGGAGAAGCAGCTCTGGAGCAGAGGGTGGGGAGGGCAGGCAGGGACAGCTGGCGGGAAAGCTGAAGCGAACAAAAGGGTTTGCTTGCAGCACACAACGGGCTCGGGCCCAGAGGGAGAAATAGGGGTGTTTCTGTAGGAACCTGACGTGGAGCGGCATGCGTTCTGTACGGATTAGGAGGCTGCTGACAGTTGCCCAAATGGAAGGCAAAATTGAGTAGAGGGATTCATCCCGGGAGGCACACTGGGCAGGAGGTTGTTTGCAGACTTTTAAATCAGACTATTGATAAGCCTCAGCTTTCTCTGTGAAGAACTCTCTTGCTATTTTGTGTACTAATACCATCTCCCTCTAGACAGAGGAAGATTTTGGTTTGTTTCTGCATGTTCACTTTAAAAGAACAACTGAGTAGTCTACTTTAAAGCCCTTGCTAACTCAGCGGGCTGTCAGCTAAAACTGGCAAATGCATATATGATGCATTATATGAAAATTACATATATGAATATGCAAAGAAAACAATAAGCTAAAAATATATGAGCTGTATTACGACATATACTCATAATAGGGGAAAATTGAATTCCCAAAAGTACCTTAGCCATAATTCTTCAGCTGCAGTTTTTTCTTTTCTATTTCTATTTCTTTTCTATCCTCTATTGTTGTCCTTCAGTAGCACAGTTAACTAGCAGGAAAAATGCAGCAAGGCTCATTTCAAATATAAACCCAGGAGATAAATTCCTGACAACAGATGTCTTGAATAGTCAAATATGATCTCCATTGTTAATCACACAGAAACTTTCCCTGTTTTTAATGCTAGAATTGTAAACTCTGGAAAAAAAATAGAATATCTCATCTTAAAACATTTCTCTAATACTAACAAAGATAAAACCTGGTTAGGACACACGTATTCTGCTGTTTCCTAGACATTTCCAGCATTTCCACTTCTAGAATCACAGAACAGTTTGGGTGGGAAGGGACCTTCAAAGCCCACCCAGTCCAACCCCCCTGCCAGGAGCATGGACATCTCCAACAAGATCAGGTTGCTCAGAGCCCCGGCCAACCTGGCCTGGAACGTTTCCAGGGATGGGGCATCCACCGCCTCTCTGGGCAACCTGGGACAGTGCTCCACCACCCTCAGCATAAAAATTTTTTTCCTAATATCCAATCTGAATCTGCCTCCCTCTATTTTAAAACCATCACCCCTCGTCCTGTCACACCAGGCCTTGCTGAAGAGTCTCTCCCCACCTTTCCAGCAGCCCCCTTTAGGCACTGGGAGCCGCTCTCAGGTCTCCCCGGAGCCTCCTCTTCTCCAGGCTGAACAGCCCCAGCTCTCTCAGCCTGGCCTCACAGCAGAGCTGCTCCAGCCCTCTCAGCATCTGCGTGACCTCCCCTGGACCCTCTCCAACTTGTCCATGTCCTTCTGATGTTGGGGGCTCCAGAGCTGGACGCAGTGCTGCAGGTGGGGTCTCACCAGAGCGAAGCAGAGGGGCAGAATCCCCTCCCTCGACCTGCTGGCCACGCTGTTTGGGATGCAGCCCAGGATCCAGATGGCTTTCTGGGCTGTGAGTGCACATTGCTTGCTCATGTTGAGCTTCTCATCCACCAGCACCCCCAAGTCCTTCTCCTCAGGGCTGCTCTCCATCCATTCTCCACCCAGCCTGTATCTGTGCCTGGGATTGCCCTGACCCATGTGCAGGACCTTGCCCTTGGCCTGGTTGACCTTCATGAGGTTGGCATAGGCCCACCTACAGCCTGTCCCTCTGGATGGCATTCCTCCCTTCCAGCGTGTCGACAGCACCACACAACTTGGTGTCATCAGCGAACTTGCTGAGGGTGCACTCTATCCCAGTGTCCATGTGACCGACAAAAATGTTGAACAGGGCCGGGCCCAACGTGGGCCCCTGAGGGACACCACTGGTCATTGGTCTCCACCTGGACATTGAGCCGTTAACCACCACTCTCTGAGTGCAGCCATCCAGCCAACTCCTTATCCACCGAGTGGTCCGTCCATCAAACCCATGTGTCTCCAGTTTAGAGAGAAGGATGTCGTGCGGGACAGTGTCAAATGCCTTGCATAAGGCCAGGTAGATGATGTCCCTTGTCCACTGTTGCTGTCACCCCATCATAGAAGGCCACCAAATTGGTCAGGCACACCCTGCCCTTGGTAAAGCCATGTTGGCTGTCACCAACCACCTCTTTGGCTGTCACCAACCACCTCTTTGGCTCTCTATGTGCCTTAGCATGGTTTCCAGGAGAATCTGCTCCATGACCTTGCCAGGCACAGAGGTGAGGCTGACTGGCCTGGAGTTCCTCAGGTCCTCCTTGTTCCCCTTTTTAAAAATGGGGGTTACGTTACCCTTCTTCCAGTCATTGGGGACCTCAGCAGACCGCCACAACTTCTCAAATGCAATGGACAGGGGCTTGGCAACTTCATCTGCCAGTTCTCTCAGAACCCACGGATGCATCTCATCGGTCCTATGGACTTGTGCATGTTCAGGTTCTTCAGATGGTCTTGAACTTGATATTCTCCTACAGTGAGTGGTTCTCCATTCTCCCAGTCCCTGCTTTTGCCTTCTGCACCTTGGGCAGTGTGGCTAGAGCTCTTAATGGTGAAGACTGAGGCAAAAAAAGTCATTAAGCACCTCAGCCTTCTCCATGTCCCAAGTAACCAGGTCACTCTGTTTCCTTTCAGAGAGGGCCTACATTCTCCCTCCCGCTGGAAGGGAGAGATGCCATCCAGAGGGACCTTGACAGGCTGGAGAGGTGGGCCCGTGCCAACCTCATGAAGTTCAACCAGGCCAAGTGCAAGGTCCAGACCTGGGGCATGGCAATCCCAGGCACAAATACAGGCTGGGTGGGGAATGGATGGAGAGCAGCCCTGAGGAGAAGGACTTGGGGGTGCTGGTGGATGAGAAGCTCAACATGGGCCAGCAATGTGCCCTTGCAGCCCAGAAGGCCAACCGTATCCCGGGCTGCATCAAGAGAAGCGTGGCCAGCAGATCGAGGGAGGGGATTCTACCCCTCTACTCTGCCCTGGTGAGACCCCACCTGGAGTACTGTGTCCAGTTCTGGAGCCCCCAACACAAGGAGGACAAGGACCAGTTGGAGAAGGTCCAGAGGAGGGCCACGAAGATGATAAAATGGCTGGAGCACCTCTCTTATGAGGACAGGCTGAAAGAGTTGGGGCTGTTCAGCCTGGAGAAGAGGAGGCTCTGGGGAGACCTGAGAGTGGCCTCCCAGTACCTCAAGGGGGCCTACAAGAAAGATGGGGAAAGGCTGTTTAGTAGGGCCTGTTGCAATAGGACAAGGAGTAATGGTTTTGAAATAGTGGGGGGTAGATTTAGATTGGAAATTAGGAAAAATTTTTTTACGATGCGAGTTATAGAACACTGGAACAGGTTGCCCAGAAAGGTGGTGGATGCCCCATCCCTGGAAATGTTCAATGTTGGATGAGGCTCTGAGCAACCTGATCTAGTCAGGGATGTCCCTGCTCCTTGCAGGGGGGTTGGACTAGATGACCTTTGAAGGCCCCTTCCAACCCTAACCATTCTATGATTCAATGATTCTATGATTTTGTCTCTGACGTACTGATAGAAGCTTTTCTTGTTGCCCTTGATGTCTCTGGCCAGATTAAATTCTGTCAGGGCTTCAGCCTGCCTCACCTGATCCCTGGCCTCTTGGACAACCTCTCTGTAATCCTCCCAGGCTACCTGTCCCTGCTTTCACCCGCTGTAGGTTTCCTTCTTCACTTTCAGTTGGTCCAGGAGCTCCTTGCTCATCCACGCCGGCCTCCTGGCCTTTTTGCCCAACTTGTTCTTCATCGGGATGCACCTCTGCTGAGCTTGGAGGAGGTGCTCCTTGAATATGGACCAACTTTCCTGGGCCCCTCTTCCCTCCAGGGCCACCCCTCCCATGGCACTTTGCCCATCAGGTCCCTGAAGAGGCCAAAGTCTGCCCTCCTGAAGTCCAGGGCAGAGAGCTTGCTGCGTAGCTTCCACGCTGCCCCGTGGATCTATAAACAAGGTTTTGTTTGTAAAGAACTTATTTCAGAATACATCCTTTTGGCACCTGGAAATACGAAGTATTCCTTCACTAGAACTTATGGCTGTTGCCCAAATAAGAAAAGAGGGACTATGTTTTTTTCATAAGGGTCTGTGCAATCCTAAAGACATTTCCTACTGTACAGTTAAAAATATTTTTTTTTCTAAGTTTCTCCTTTATACGACTTTTTCCTGCTGTTAAAAGGGTTGACATTAAGCACAAGGCAAATAAAAATGCTGCTGTCTGTACTTGAAGCAGCAGAAGAGCCTTAAAAAAAATCCTTAGGGTGTCACTGAGAATTGTACAGCTAAGCATCTGTGACCACGGAGGCTCTTGTAGTAAAAAGATGTTTTAAATGGAGTTCTGCTGAGTACAGATACTGTGCTGTCAAGCTGTCCAAGTGTCTCCTTCTCTGGCTCCCTCCCCGTTGCTTTGCTTCTTTAATGAAATAAAACCCCTTTAAGTTGACAAACACATTCATGTTTTCACTAGAAACAGAAAACTGTACAAAGTGTTATGCGATAAGCTTTAAATGGTACATTGAGCAACTGAGAAACCAGCGAGCGAACCATCCCTTGAGAGATGGGTGCACAGACCGTCGCTGCGGACAGCTCGGTGGGCATGGCTCAGGTAGATGGCGTGGCTTTACGGTTGTAGAATACAGAAGTGTTTTTCACTTACTGTTGGAAAAGAAATTAATTCCTTCTCAACAGTCCAAATGTTTTCTTATCATCTGGATGACCCAAAGATAGGTGTCAAAGGTACATCCATTCTCTTGTTTATTAGTTCTGCTGGTAGAAGCATTAATTCCAGTCTGCTAGCTACATAATGGAAAAAACCCAAATTAATAGAGGATTGTTCACTTGGTTTTGGTTTACGACAAATTAGAATGTATTCACAAGGTGAAAAAATATTCAAACAGCATTTCCACTCTTGCTGTAGTGAAAAAAAAAAAAATCATTGTTCATTTAAAATAGCTTTTACAGAACAGGTCTATTTTTTTCCTTACCGGAAGACTGAAGGAACAAAACACAATTAGTGCATTTACTGCCATTCCTGATTAAAATGAAGATTTAAAGCCCTGTATATCCTGCCTTAAACTGATTTTAAGAGGTTTATTTTTCAGATAATGTGAAGATCATGGTCATTTCAGAACAATGGTTTATAGTCTGGAGCGGTGGCTGTTCCAAGGATCTCAGAATAACAAATTATCCCCGTGTTCATCCAGACAAAAGCTGGAAGATGTTTGCTAATACAGCTCAATAATTACAACTTCCTCCCCTCAAAAGTAGTAATTTCCATTATTGTTTTAATTTGTAATTCTCAAATTAAAAACCTTCCATCTATTTTAGTTCTAAACCAAGGACTAAACATATATCTGTAGATGATTAATCCCTCAATTAATTAGCCTTGCATAAATATTGACAGGAGGTAATTTCATCACACATCTGCTCTTGGGTTTATTAGGATAATAAAACTAAAAAAATGCTGTATGGTATCCGTAGGCAGCCTTTGACTTCAGACTTCACCAAACATCTTCATCTTCTCCTCACTGAAAAAAAAGACATGCAAAATATCTAAGAACTTGCGTTCCTCACCTGCCTAGAGCCTGCTCTGAAGTCACTCGTACGAACACTAAGGCTACGGTGTGAGCATAACTAACTCAGCAGTTTTGAGGGAGGCCAAGTTTCAGAACTGATGCGTTCCGTTCACTTCAAAGGAGTTCAGTTTCTTAAATTCAGTAAATCTTAACATTTTTAAAAGAACAGAATATATGGAATACTGAAAATCAGGGTCATATTTTATTCAGTAGCAAAGGCACTTAGATAATTTTTCTGCGGGAGGAGATCAACATTTGCAAAAACAGCAATTTTCATGAACTTGGAGAACACAAGTAAAATTTCGTTAGGAACCATCTGAGTACAAGCCCACACCTGGAAATGTGTTTTCTAAAAGTTGAATGTGCGTCGGTCCCTGCGTTAGCTGCAGCAGATTCTTACAGCGTTGCCATTCTGCAGAGCCTGTTTCCTTCACTGCTGGTAGTTTTGCAGATGAAAAGGTGCTGTTTGAGGTGAGGAAACTGTTGGCAGCAAAATAAACTCACTTAGTAAGAGATCAGGAGGCGTCAATGTCTTGGCAAAAAAATTGAAGTTTCCTTCCTTCCTTTGTTTAAAATACTCAATCCAATATGCTCTGTACAAGGCATAGGAAAAATTCTGAAGGGATTATCCATTTCTTTATTCCTTTCTCTGCCTGGAAACAGTGTAACATGAGAGTCTTTAGAAGGTTCAAATATGAGTACACATTCAGTTTTCGTTCTCATGGGTAGTAGATCCTGGATTAGGATTGTGAATTCATGAATTACAGGACTTTTCATCCAGCATCTGTCACCGCATTTGCAGTCACATCAAAAAGAATGTAACACAGAAAGATGGGGAGAGAAGCAAAAATGTGTTCACCACGGAGCTGCAGGAATGAGAACAATGACCTGGGGGGAGGAATTCAGGAAAACCAGTATTTGAGCATTTATCCATTGCTTGCTTCAACAGAGAAGAATTCTCATTATGGGATGTCTTACACTAAGATGAAAGCATGAGAAACTACTGATTCTTAGGTTGTATCAGACAACGTTTCATAGAATCACAGAATGGTTTGTGTTGGAAGGGGCCTTAAAGACCATCTAGTAATTTCATTATCAGATTATTTTAGGCAGCATACAAAGTATACTTACCATTTTAGTACAGACCACATCTTCTAATTTCTTCCTCTGTATAGGATGAAAAGATGCAATTGGGCAATACAGCTATAGAAAAGAGCTGCCCACATTTCTTAAAAAAAGTGATGAGAATATTGCTGCTTTTACTATTTATCAAATAAAACTAGATCTGAGCATCAAGAGATGCATAAATATCTAACCATTCCACAGCCTTTTCACAGCCTCTCAGAGATTTCACCCTTTGTAACACAATACCTTAAATGTTTTTTTTGTCACTGCAATACCTTAAGCTTAAATGCAAAGTGTGCTCTGACAGCTCATTGGTGTGATGCTGGGGTCCAGATTTCAGCACTGTCGTTTCTCACTTTCAGTATGTTAGCATGGGAAAACAAAAGTTTACATACTTTCGCGTACTCTTGGCAGCACAGCTTAGCTGTCTTAATCAAATATCCAGAATTAAGCCTTTGCCTTCACTCTGTGCAGCAAGACATTTAAATTGTTCTCCTCAAACCTTACTTAATATCAGGATGAGTATTTATTTCTGTGTGGATGTTGATTAAAATAGCCTGCACCAGTGATTTACAGACATGTACAGTAATTGTACTAAGGAACTGATGTGAGTTAAAATCAGCCCCTCTTTTTTAAGAAAATACTCCTTGAACTATAGACTCATTTTCAATACATGTTGATTTGATATTGTTCATCTTTAAGGACACCAGTCCTACCTGTTAACTGCTGATTCTCATTATATTTTCAAGGTAGCTCTGTTTTTACCAGCTCCATCACAGTTTTGTTGTCAAAAATAGTCTCTTACCTGCTTGCAGAAATGCATTAATGTATCGAGCCCCCGGGATAGTACAAAAGTCAGTCTGGAGGAAAGGAGGAAAGAGACACCTTGAAAAGAACAAAAAATTAAACTTCCTACATTCATCAGAATAAACTTATTTGCCTAATGAGTGTATTGAAATCAGCTTCATAGTTCTTGCATAATTAGGATAGAGCAAAACGGATTTACCAGCCAGATACCATATTAGAGATTCTGCCGGCTGCCCTTCTGTGTGAGGGTTTTTTTTCTGTTTACAGGCTAAATTGGTAATTGTACCAGTGGTTCTTCTTTGTGATTGTGATGTTATCGCTACTGATAATGACAAAAGTTATCCATACTCCTTACTGTGGGTTTAATCCCTTCATACAAGGAAGCGCACGAACAGGAATGCTTTAGGGGCCTCCCTGTTTGGTATTGTTGCAGACAGGCTCACTCGTTCCACTCTGATCATCTCTTTCTGTCAAGAAATAACTCTACCGGCATTTGATCTCGAGAAGCTGTTCCTAACAGCCTGACTGAACTGACTCAGTGCATCACCAACATGCCTTCTTTTTCTCCGTTTGCATATTGCTGAGGCCACTTCTGACTGACATGCCGGTGTCAGCAGCAGGTTCAACCTTCAGAGGCAACCACTGTGGTGATATGCTCTGCTCTACGTTCTCCCAAGAAGTCCAGGATATTGGAGCAATTTAGCTCTGTGTAGTGCCATCCTTGTATTTCCAAAGACTGACGTGTAACTAAGCACCGCAGGCTAGCAATGCAGTTAAAAGAAAGCTTTCACTGCTTCAAAAAGCGTTCAGTCAGACTAGTATTCCTTACTGTGGGAACGCCTGCAGACAGGATTGTTTAACAAAAGTCTGTTCTTGCTTGCAGTAGGCGTTTTGCCCCAGCGACAGAAAAGTCATGAGCCATGTCTAGCACATCCCATGTCATGCTTGCATGAAGTCTTGTGAAGCAAACATAACTGAACATTCCTGTACAATAGCTGTTGTTTTAAATAGTTACTTCACTATTGTTAACTGAACCACAAGTTATGACAACTGATACATCCATAGTCATCCCTTTGGCATTCTGTATAAAAACATGGATCACATTCATCATGAGGAACTCCCATCAGAAGGACATGTATACAGTATGTCCTGCAGCCTTGCTGTATCTTTCCACTCTGTAAAACGTAACTGGCAGAACCACTTGGATGAATCATATAGGCTAACACGCACGTTTGATAAAGTAGAACTCTGATAAAACACGTGGCAAAATTAATTAGTTATGTTTAGCTTCAAGTAATGCTTGCATACAGAAGAAAAATGAAAATTTTCTTTCTTCATTAAGTCATTCTGCCAAACACTGCAATAGCACCAACAAAACACTTGGAAGAAATTGGACTACTAACAAAGCTCAGACATTGGAAAGCATTGCTAAAGAGCACAAGCAGGATAAAAGAACTGCTAAAACAGATTGTGCTTGCACTTGGTCAACAGGAAAGGGAGGAATTAACCATTGCAGCTGCCCCAAAGTGGTCAGAGGAAAGGAACAGAACATATCCAGAAGCCCTTTTGAACACACTCGTGTTTTACCCATGTTCCTCCCCTGTCCCCAAAGCCCTTCACCGGATTGGAGTAACACGTGGCTGAGATGGTCACAGCTGTTAGTTAAGGCACCTCTGGTATAGTGAGGAAACTACATGGCAAGCTCTCTGCCCTGGACTTCAAGAAGGCGGACTTCGGCCTCTTCAGGGACCTGATGGGCAGAGTGCCATGGGAGGTGGCCCTGGAGGGAAGAGGGGCCCAGGAGAGTTGGTCCATATTCAAGGAGCACCTCCTCCAAGCTCAGCAGAGGTGCATCCCGATGAAGAGCAAGTCGGGCAAAAAGGCCAGGAGGCCGGCGTGGATGAGCAAGGAGCTCCTGGACCAACTGAAGGTAAAGAAGGAAGCCTACAGAGGTCTACAAAGAGGCTGTGCGAGTGGCCAGGGATTGGGTGAGGAAGGCCAAAGCCCTGGCAGAACTGAATCTGGCCAGGGATATAAAAAGCAACAAGAAGAGCTTCTATAGGTATGTAGGGGACAAAAGAAAGTCCAGGGAAAATGTAGGCCCCCTCCGGAAGGAAACTGGTGTCCTGGTTACCCAGGACGTGGAGAAGGCTGAGGTACTCAATGACTTTTTTTGCCTCAGTCTTCACCGATAAGGGCTCTTGTCCCGCCACCCAAGCTGTAGGAGGCGCAAACACGGACTGCGAGGATGAAGAACCGCCCACTGTACTCGAAGAGCAGGTTCGGGAGCATCTGAGGAACCTGAAGGTGCACAAGTCCATGGGACCTGATGAGATCCATCCGCGGGTCCTGAGGGAACTGGCGGATAAAGTTGCCAAGCCACTGGCCATCATATTTGAGAAATTGTGGCGGTCTGGTGAGGTCCCCGATGACTGGAAGAGAGGGAACATAACCCCCATTTTTAAAAAGGGGAATAAGGAAGATCCGGGTAACTACAGGCCCGTCAGCCTCACCTCTGTGCCTGGCAAGGTCATGGAGCAGATTCTCCTGGAAACCATGCTAAGGCACATGGAGAGCAAGGAGGTGGTTAGTGACAGCCAACATGGCTTCACCAAGGGCAGATCGTGCCTGACCAATTTGGTGGCCTTCTATGACGGGGTGACAGCATCGGTGGACAAGAGACGAGCAACGGATATCATCTACCTGGACTTGTGCAAAGCTTTTCACACTGTCCCACATGACATCCTTCTCTCTAAACTGGAGACACATGGGTTTGATGGACAGACCACTCGGTGGATAAGGAGTTGGCTGGATGGCCACACTCAGAGAGTGGTGGTCAACGGCTCAATGTCCAGGTGGACACCGGTCACGAGTGGTGTCCCTCAGGGGCCCATGTTGGGCCCAGCCCTGTTCAACATTTTTGTCGGTCACATGGACAGTGGGATAGGGTGCACCCTCAGCAAGTTTGCCGATGACACCAAGCTGTGTGGTGCCGTCGACACGCTGGAAGGGAAGGACGCCATCTAGAGGGACCTGGACAGGCTGGAGAGGTGGGCCCGTGCCAACCTCATGAAGTTCAACCAGGCCAAGAGCAAGGTCCTGCACATGGGTCGGGGCAATCCCAGGCACAAATCCAGGCTGGGCGGGGAATGGATGGAGAGCAGCCCTGAGGAGAAGGACTTGGGGGTGCTGATGGATGAGAAGCTCAACATGAGCCAGCAATGTGCCCTTGCAGCCCAGAAGGCCAACCGCATCCTGGGCTGCATCCCCAGCAGCGTGGCCAGCAGGTCGAGGGAGGTGATTCTCCCCCTCTACTCTGCTCTGGTGAGACCCCACCTGGAGTACTGTGTCCAGTTCTGGAACCCCCAACATGAGAAGGACATGGACCAGTTGGAGAACGTCCAGAGGAGGGCCACGAAGATGATAAAATGGCTGGAGCACCTCTCTTATGAGGCCAGGCTGAGAGAGCTGGGGCTGTTCAGCCTGGAGAAGAGGAGGCTCCAGGGAAACCTGAGAGCGACCTTCCAGTGCCTAAAGGGGGCTGCAGGAAAGATGGGGAGAGGCTGTTCAGCAGGGCCTGTTGCAATAGGACAAGGAGTAATGGTTTTAAAATAGAGGGGGGGTAGATTTAGATTGGATATTAGGAAAAAATTTTTTACACTGAGGGTTGTAGAGCACTGGAACAGGTTGCCCAGAGAGGCGGTGGAGGCCCCATCCCTGGAAACGTTCAAGGCCAGGCTGAATGAGGCTCTGAGCAACCTGATCTAGTCAGGGATGTCCCTGCTCCTTGCAGGGGGGTTGGACTAGATGACCTTTGAAGGTCCCTTCCAACTCTAACCATTCTATGATTCTATGGTATAGCCAAGCTGCAGAAGTAACATTGAGGTTCCCTGAAAGTTAAAGTGGCTTTGTTCAGAACTGTGCTAGCCTTCTGCAGGTGCCAGAAGAGGGTGCAGTTGTGGGATAAATGTAAGACCAATCTACTGTGTGGTGTGAAGGAAGTGACCTCCAGAGAAGATGTGAGTGGTGCTACCTACAGATGTCACCAGTTTTATGTTCCCACAGGTGCAGGTACTTGCATTGTGAGAGACACAGTGACACCCTGTGTTCTTGCTCTTCCTCTTTTCTGGGTAAGAGGTGCCTGAAAGATTTCCACCCCCACACACTTCTGCAAATGCAGAGGGCTAACTGGGAAGAATTTTACATTAGCTTCGCTTAGGTTGAGACAGTTCTATACATGAAAGTCAGAGAAATACCAAACAGTGATTTCCTAAGAATCGGTAATCTTTTGGTCTATGTCTATAATCAAATGAAGTACTAGATTTAGAGTCACTTGCTGTCATAATGCAATGCCTAATTATAAAAAGTCATATGCTTAATTGAATTAGTTTTCTTTTTCTGCCCGTGCATTCCTGAACGTGTCTGTGCAGCTCCCGAAGGCATCACCATGTGCTTTCAGATGGACTCCCGAAGCCTTTACTGTAACATTACAAGTGATAGGTCTCACACTGTAAAAAGCCAGTAATTTCTGCTATCCGTAGATTTCAAAATGTATGGGTTTGTCACTTGAGAAAAAAATACGCTTTGCTCTTAGCAGAAATCCCAGGATTGGCAGGATTTTCAGTACTTCTGTGGTGCTATGAGCCAGAGTTGCTAAGATCTTAATTCTTAATTTAAATCCTATTATAGATAAAAACATTGCACATTATTAAAATAATTTAATTTTTACAATTCATTACAGCATAAATAGATTAAAGGAATTTAAATCTTATGGTATTAAAAATCTAATTATAAAAACAAATGATTAGCATAGTGTAAAAGAAGCAGTTTGTACTTTTTAAGGTAGATGACATGAGCGTACTTAGCTTAATCTTAGATGTGGATGTTCAGATCAGAAAAATGTTACGTATGTATTATTAAAAGCTGTGAAAGCAACAATATTTTAGATACAGTATTATGAGCATTTTATTTCTACAAAACAATGCTGATGTTGAGCGTCTATAAAACCGTGCAGCACTGTATAGCTACGCTGCACGCTTTCAGGCATCTGCTCTAACGAGAGACCTCGTCGGAGTTCATTGTGCTTTCTGTGTCGACATTTGTGTGTGGTTGAAGAAGTAACTCTCTCAAGCATGAAGTTTGCTGGCAGGCTCTTAACTTCATGAAAAGTTGCCCTCCCTGGTACTGACGGCACACAGGTTCCAGTTAGTCAATCTCTCTCATACTGGAATAGGAAAGTGAACGACTTTTGCTGCATCACACGGTGTTAATCGACTAAATGAGCCTTTGCCATGATAGAACTAAAGGCACACAGCTAGAGCTGTACCACGACTGAGAAATAATCTCTGTGAACAATGATTTCATTAGGTTACTGCTACACCTTACCGTGTCTCTTTGTGCAGTGAAATTGGTGGAGTAATGATAACAGGGACAGCATCAAAGAAAATTGGGACTTGATATCCAATGGAAAGCTTTTCCTTTTACACCCTCAGCGCCAGCAGCCTTTCTTCAGTGTTGGCCAGGCTACTTTAAAGAATGTTCTTGTAAGAACGGATTCCAAGCCATTATGAACCTCACGTTTCAGCCTTCTTCAGTTAAAATGGTCAGGTAGTTCTGACAGCAGCACCAAGTAAAACAGGGCAGGAAAGACAGCGCTGTCAGTGCAATCACTGCCAAGAGGTGAGGGCACTCTAACCTTTCCCAGATGGCATTTAATGCAGTAGAGCTCACAATTTAGTTTTTTAGACTAGATTAAAACTCGAATGCATCTTATCTACCTGCCTGCCTGAAAAAGAGGCACGCAAGTGAGATACTACAGAGCTGGCAAAGAAGGAAAGAGACAGCTAGGAAAAACCAGCAGTTTCAAATTACATCGTTTTCTTTTGCCACAAGAACTTAACTATCCTACAACAACAAGGCCGTCTTCCTCCCACAACTTCAGCTCTCATTTTCTGTCATCATAAACATCCCGTGATTCGGTGAATACTTTTGACTTGAGCTCTGATCTTGCACGCTTGCATAAACATTTATGTTTACTCACGTGAGCAGCATCACTGGCTGCAAAAAGACAATTCATCAAATGCATGAATCTCTTTGGATCACTGGCACTGTTTTGTAAAGATGAAGCAGGATGTTAAAATAACTTTGTTCCTGAAAGTTTAACAAGCAACTTTACAGCGGCAGGGAGAAGAAAAGAACCAAGCACTTCATGGATTCCTTAGAAGAAGCTGAAATTATTTTTTAAAAGACACTGAATATGCTAACAGAAATAATCTTTGCTCTGCTCTGTCTCCTCATAGTGCAAACAGAAGTCTTCCACATTCTGAAGTTTGGAAAATTAAAATTAATAATTTCAAATGAACACATTCTTCTCTGTCATACACTATGCCAAACTGTGCATTATCTTATGATCTGCATCTCTGAATGATTAATGGAACACTTAACATTACAGTAGCGCACTGATACACATCCTGCTGGGACTTATTGATACTATACCACTTCTGAAACTAAATAGCCTGACGTTATGTGCATCATCTTACGGTGTCCTGAATTCACAGATCTCAGTATTGCAATACATTTTGAAAAGCCTAGGCTTGCAACATCTGGAATAGAATAGAATAGAATAGAATGTAGAATGGTTTGGGTGGGAAGGGACCTTCAAAGCCCACCAAGTCCAATCCCCCCCTGCCAGGAGCAGGGACATCTCCAACCAGATCAGGTTGCTCACAGCCCCGGCCAACCTGGCCTGGAACGTTTCCAGGGATGGGGCATCCACCACCTCTCTGGGCAACCTGGGACAGTGTGCCACCACCCTCAGTGTAAACTGGTTTTTCGTTATGTCCAGTCTGAATCTGCTTCCTTCTATTATAAAACCATCACCCCTTGTCCTATCACAACAGGCCCTCCTGAAGAGTTTCTCCTCGTCTTTCTTCTCAGCCCCACTTTAGGCACTGGAAGGCTGCTATTAAGGTCTCCCCGGAGCCTCCTCTTCTCCAGGCTGAACAGCCCCAGCTCTCTCAGCCTGGCCTCACAGCAGAGCTGCTCCAGCCCTCTGATCGTCTTCATGGCCTCCTCTGGACCCTCTCCAACAGCTCCACGTCCTTCTCGTGTTGAGGGCTCCAGAGCTGGACACACTGATGCAGGTGGGGTCTCACCAGAGCAGAGCAGAGGGGCAGAATCCCCTCCCTTGACCTGCTGGCCACGCTGCTGGGGATGCAGCCCAGGATGCGGTTGGCCTTCTGGGCTGTGAGTGCACATTGCTGGCTCATGTTGAGCTTCTCATCCACCAGCACTCCCAAGTCCTTCTACTCAGGGCTGCTCTCCATCCATTCCCCGCCAAGTCTGTGTTTGTGCCTGGGATTGCCACGACCCACGTGCAGGACCTTGCCCTTGGCCTGGTTGAACTCCATGAGGTTGGCACGGGCCCACCTCTCCAGCCTGTCCAGGTCCCTCTGGATGGCATCCCTCCCCTCCAGCGTGTCGACGGCACCACACAGCTTGGTGTCGTCGGCAAACGGCCTCATAGGGGATATATGATTCTAACACGACATAAAATTCTGGTTCCATCTGTACATAACCTCCTTCCATATGGGAATATGGATATACCGAAAAATTAGCTATGCGCTAGAAAACCTGCAGGCATCTCCGAGTGCTGCTTTATGGCTCTGGAGGATTTGTGAGATGGCATTTCTAAGGATTTGAGGTGTTCCGATTCAGGACAAAAGTTTGATGCTACTAGCACTAGCCAGTCAGGGGTTTTTGTGTTGTGATTTTTTAAAATGTAAATAAAGTTTTCTGCCTGGGTTTCTTAAATCTATTAGTGGAATACCACTCTGTGAGATCTTTCTACAGATGGGAGCAGTGAGAAATGAAATCACTGGATCTTGGCAGTGGAAGTGCTCTCCTAAATCCATGACAGAACCATATGACTCTCTTTCCTCCTCTGCTTTTTGCAATCTTCCAGGATCATCCTTCTCCATTAAAAGCCCAGTCAGAATTCAGTTTATATGGTTTTAAATTATTTGACAGAATATCTCCTCTCAAAAGGCAGACAATTAGATGCTCATAATTCACGAACAGAATTACTGACTATCCTAAGTAACGCTATTCTTCATGATTTTCACTTGAAAATTAAGTATATAAAGCACTGGAAAAGCAAATTTAAAAGGAAAAAAGCAACAATTATTTTTCTATTTAGAACAACAAAATGCATAACCAATGTATTACTTAGCTGTGACTAAATCACTTAAAGCATTTGAAGTTAGAGAGGTTTTGATTACTGCAATGTTTTGGATGAGCTATTAGGTTTTAAATAAATACTAAAATGATGTGTTGCAAATTATAGACCCAGCTGTAGAAGACATCATATCTGTTGGCTTTCCTCTTTTAAAACAGATATATGAGTTCAATCCCAGAGTCTATATAAAAGAAGTCTTTGAGTTCAGTAGGTTTGCTCTATGAGAAATAAGAACTGGGGTATTAGTAGCCTCCAGGACTCCAAGGAATGGAGCCATTTCAGCTTTCACTTCAGTCACTGGAAATCATGGCTAGAGCAATGGCAGTAAACCACGCAGAAAGTTTAAAAAGTTGCTGACTACCACCTATTTTCTTAGCGCAGGAAGTCAGCGGGATGCATCTCATGAGTAACACACTTCAGCAGCAGCAGGTATTTGCAGAAATGTTTCAAATTCATTCAATTTAGGTTGTCATAAAATCGGAAAATAGAACACATCAAAATTTGCAGGAGAATCAATGAACATTTGAAGATAGTATCAACTTGCACAAATAATGTTTCCACCAGTACAGCACTTGACAGTATAATGCATTTTGCAACTACTGAACTAAAATTTATATTGCACTGAAATACGTTTTGTAAAAAGCCACTTCTGTCTATTTGTAGCTGAATTTATCACCAAAATATAGAAAAATTATCAGGAAACCTGATAAAAGTTAAAATTGATTGTCAAAAAGAATGTCATAAATAAGTTTTCTTTATATATGGTATTATAACTTAAAAAAATACACTTAATAATAATAAATACATGCTTTATTCAGTTAAATTGGTGCAATCTTATCTTCACTCCCTTAAAATCAACTTTGAAAAAAGTTTGATTCTGTCGGTCCTGTGAGAAAGTGTAGAGCGTTCTTTTACATTTTATTACAATTTGAACATATTACAATCAAACCATCCAAAAACTAACAGAAATTAAGAAAACAACAGACAGACTGGCTAACCAATAAGATGTCAAATTTTGAATCCACTGTCTAACTGAGAATATTACTTGAAAATTAAAAAATCTTTCCTGAAAACTGTAGAACAGAGGAAATTTCAGTAGAAATAACAAAGAAATAGAAATGAAACCAACAAATCATTGTATTCAAAGTGGTAGTCAGTCATTTTTGAAAGGTGTTGCCTCCTCACTCTATTATTGCTTTTTCTATTTCAGAATTTCTCTAATTCTAAGTTTTTTAGAGAAAGATGGTTCTTCATCTTATTAAATCTCCAATAAAACAAAAATATTCTCTCCTCTGTTAGAGTAAAGGAAGATAATACAGTCTATAGCGCTGGTGGTCCTACATAGCCTGTCAATGTCGTAGTACACTGACCGGTTCTTCTTAACCAGATGCACTGAGCTTCTGAAACAGTGCCAGAATATGGACAGTTCTGAGGTGGTTTCTACTCTTTTCGTTAATGACGTGATATTTACAACAACAAACAAACTCCTGACTTAGCTTCACCTCCGTTTGCGTAACCCCCGGCATCTACTCTGTTAGGATCATTCAGTTCTTCAAACAGTCCTGTTTCAATAATTTCCTCCTGCCAGGCGATAGGGACAGCACCTGTTGCAAACTTCTTGAAGAACTTCTTATCTTTGTCATCAAACTCAATTCCTCGTATTTCAGAGAAGTCAGCAATGTCTGCAACATCTTTGGCATAGACAACTGATGGATCTGGCACAAATGGAGGGTCAATAAGGTTTGCCTCTAGCCTGTGGAAATTTATTGTTTTGAAGAAACCGTGTTTTCTTGGGTCGTCATCTTCATTTCTGCAATAAAGCAAAAGTTTGTTAATCAGTATGATGTTGTGCTCTCAGATACAGGCATGTCTTTGTGTTGCATCCATTACAGTATTTAAAGTAAGGAGAGATACAGACATATCATGCAATGCAGTTTCTTTTTTCATAACCAAGGAACGCTGCATTGCACAATATAAGCAAAGCTGAGAAGCAGAAAACACCCATTATTCAGTACTCTGCCTCTCCAGGTAAATCAGTCCGGGCAAGGTGCCACGCAAGAGCTGCAGTCCTGCTTCTGGCAGCGCACCAAGATACCCAGATCGGAAGACACACGTTAACCAGAACTGAAGGTACAGCAGGACGGGGAGGGGCAGAGTTGGATTTACTGTCCAGCAATGAAAGTACAACGCTTGGCTCTACACCAACTCGGATAACAATATCTGTTAAACTCTAGGCTGGGGTACGCTGGTTTAACACATCCAGAGACTGACTGAGGAACAACGTTCTGAATGGGAAACCGGTGAAAAATTACATTTTTGGTTTGAGCTTAATTCAAAGCAGCTATGTGTTTACATCATAAAACTCAGTTATGTCGCTCTAATAAACACTCCCAGTTTTTAATGGGTCTGTCCATTCAAATTAACTACTCTTATAAATGAACAAAGGTTTTAAGTAAGAGATTCACAAATTAGCAAAAGTATGTGTGCCACTGTCACAAACACAACCCTTTATTAATATTGCTAAAACCCAATAATAAAATCCAGAATGGACTAAAATAATTACAAATACATATTTTAAGTATATCGTATGAAAAACAACTGCAGGCCTCAGGGAGAACTTCTGCTGTAAAAGAAACAGTGAATTGTTTCATTGTGGAGCCACAGAGAGAGGTGTAGGATATTCCGATTATAAGAATAATTGGAGACTCCAGTGTGTGCTTGTGAAAGCGTGACCAAGGACCACAGCTTTTGAACTGCACCTCTGGCGTCAAGGCACGCGAAGTTCGAGGTTTGAATTCCACTGAAAGGAGCAGCAGACAGGACAACTGCATTTTCTACAGTTATGCATTCTTTTTGTTAAAATGTATTTATGGATGCATTGGTCTCGAAAATGGCAATGTAGGAAAAGCACATTTGTCTCAGAAAATGTAGTTGCTAACATGTTGCTTTCCTCTTTTCCCACTTCCATACGAAATCATATACTTAGCAAAGTGGAAGCCCTCATGTATTTCTAGACATTGTTCTATGAACAAAATGTAACGCAAACCTTTGGCAAGTCTTTTTATCTTTGCAAATGTGTAGAAGCATCATAAAGAAGTAGTAGATTTGTGTGAATATGGAAAAAACTTCATTTTTTAAGACCTTATGCCATGTGTGCAGAACAGCTCCCTCCAGCTTGCCACTACTGCTCGTTCCTCACACACTGTCTTGCCATGCTTCCGCCTGCCTCGGTGCTCTCCAGGCGCAGCTGAGAGGAAACCACCAGTTGCCCTTTTTAGCTCCCTTCTTAGCAAACTGTCATTTTGTGCCTCTGCTGCTTTCTTCACCACCAGCCACTAACCACTGTACAGCACTGTGACCAGGATGCTAAATCACACCCTGAAGAACAACAGATGCTCCCATCTGGGCACTCTGGGCAATGAAAAAAATGATGTTTTCAAACCAAAAGAGCCATATGAACACAATTCTGAATGTATAGGTTAAGCCAACAGGGATCAGGACTTCTGCATGTACATAGTCTTGCAAAATCATCTCCTAACTTAACTAGTTAGTGATAACCAAGTACTTAAGCAGCCCCCGAGCCTGATGTGATTTCTTTACATTCCCTGCTAGTTTGAAGTGCATTAGTGTTGCTGTTCAAATTAACTGGTGTCCTGGGATACCAGTGGGCTAGTGCTAACAATCCTGCTGGGCAGATGTACTCTCTAAAATTGCCCTTTATTTTGCTTTTCCTGTCTGTAACAGAGACCAAAAAGCACTAGAAGCTGGTGAAGGCTCCAGAATGGATTGCTCTAGTCTTTCTCCTCTGAATGTATTTTTTGACACCACCAAAACCATAAAAAGCTTAAAAGCATAAAGCTTCAGGAACGCCATCTACTGGAACCCACTGAGCCATCTTCCCGCGAGCTGCAGGTGAACTCGAGCTCTTCCTGTGTGAGCCGCACGTTTACATAACTGAAATAGAAAGAGCAAATGAACTCATCTCATCTCTGTCAATTTTGTATTCCTCCATTAAAAAAAAAAAATCACTTTACAGATTTGGGATTTGAGATGTCACTCCCAAAAAGCTTGAGTGGAGAAAAAGGGTTACATCTTTCCTGAGTTAGCCAGTGACACTGAGTCTTCAATAAGAGAGTCAAGTATTGTGAAAGGTCAGATGTACAAAGTAAAGCTGTCCTTGAGCAGCTTTACCTTATGCAACAGGCACTTATGTATAGCCCAAGGTCTCGCTGTCCTTAGTAGAATTACAGTGCTAATCTTTACATAAGAATGAGCTGTCCTGAATAGCATCACCCGGTTTAAAAAGGTACGTGCAGGCTTTTATTCTGTATCATGCCCAGGCATGGCATACATCCCATCGTTTTCCTTCTCCAAGTATGGCACATAAGAGTAAGAATATCTTAAGTAGCAGAAAATTAAAAATCTGTGTACCTTTCTGTGTACATTTCTCCCACTGCTGAGAAATAATGTAACAGTAGGTGGACAGAATGACCATAATGATTCCCTCGGCAAAGGGAATGTGGCTGCAGTGAGTGAGTAGTCTGTTGCTGGCTTTGGTTCAGACTTGCTGAATGAACTTGACCAACTCACTCAGAATGTCTAAATTTCCTTTTCCCCTACTCGGAATTTTGTTTACTTCACAAAATGCTGTAAGACTAAATGGCTGTAAAGCATGGTGATTTTTAAGGTAGAATGTTCTAAATGTTTCTGTATTAAATTTATTTTTTAAATAAGCTTTTTAAAAATATAAAAATAATACAGATTTTGTATCAAACATACTCTACGTGTTGTTGGAGATATTTTTTTTTTTCCTGCAGCCTTACAGAACTGTTGGAAAAACTCATTAGGCACAAAGAGTAGCTGTCTTCATTTAGCACTGGAATAATATGTATATTAATGATATATTATCTTTCATTAAAGTAAATTCTTCCAGGCAAATGAATGACTAACATTTTGCAAAACTATTCCACGTTGTTATGAAATATAAATTTAGAAGACTATCTGCGTATTTTTATTAAGTCTTAAGTCTCTGTGTCACCTTTAGACTGGAAAAGCACCTGACACATGTATTTGTACTCACAGACAATTCAAGTCATGGTGTATTTTAAAGACAGGTACTATCAGTTTCCAATTATTTTTTAAAATTTTTATTATATTTCTTTTGTCTATATTGCAAATGCAGATCGCCAGTCTGTCTCATTAGAAACGCACTAAATTATTTGTATATACACACACATAAATATCAGAGAGATGAGAGAGATTACAAGTTAAATATTACAATGCTTAGCTTTTCAATTTCCTTCTTATTGAACAGGTTCTTGAAATTGCTAAGTCAGGGACACACCCATCAGTCTTCATCAACCCAAAGTCATTTCTGAAAAAACATTTTGCTTTATAAGAATTTGTGCTCAGTATTGTTTTCCTCCCTTTTCTCCCTGGGATGAGTTAGGAAGACCAGAACTTCTATAAGATTTTTTTTTTAAAGCACTTGAGTAAACCAGAGGGGTTAAGGTCTGTCTCTTCAGTAAGAAGCCAGTGATGCAGCCTTGGAAGTCAGATATCTGCAGGGAGGAGAATCCACACTGCAGATTTGGATTTTTGCCCACATCATTCCAGTAAGCGATATGGCCGAAGATTCTGCATTCAGTCTGCAGTAGCACAGATGCAGGTATCTACCTGAATATCCTTTACCTTTAGGAAAGAAAATGCAAGAGAAATGGGCAGCTCCCTTCTCCCAAAACTATAGAGTCTAACTTCACAAAATACGAAGAAGGGAACTCCTGTGAGTAGTCTGGGGTGAGGATGCACAATCACACTACTGCAACAAAATTCCTTATTTCCATATTATCTTCAAAACCTTCCGCCTCTCTCTTCCTAGAAGTGAAAGGAAAAAATCAGTACTATGTAGAAAGTCAAGATCTGACCTCTTTTTGTGTAATATGTAAAGTAATAATATTGTTTGCTGCTTTAATTTGGCTTTTACTGAGTTTGAGAAGTAAGGCATACCTGCTTCCTAAACGATTCTCTGTTTTCTTGGCCAAAAACAGTCGGCAAATATCTTTCGCTTCCTCTGTAAATTGAGCATGTTCAAATTTCACCTCATCTTCCAGAGTTCTTCTTTTAACCTCATCCTTATCGACCTTTTCTTTGAAATCCTTAAATGGTGTTCGCGCAGCAATCATCTCATAAATGCTACACCCCATAGCAAACCAGTCCACGGGATAGCTGTAATCTTCTTCCTTCAGGATTTCCGGAGCCATATAACCATTTGTGCCAGCCTGTGGCAAACACACAGACAGATTTACTGTACAACATGATAATCAAATGCAAACAGATTAGTCTGTAATTCTTCAAAAATATTAGTAATACAATATATATATTTTGTATGTAGAAATGCTGTATAATTGTTTTTTTTTTAATCTAAAAACTCTGAAGTATAACCCCACTGTAGCACAGGGACTATTTCTCTGTCTTCAAACATTTTAGCATATGGGAAAACTCTTCAATATGCTCTTCCAAGGGGAAGTGCCTGTGCAATTTCTGACTAAAAGTGGTTTCTTTTTAAATTAATGTTTAGCTCGCATTCTTCCTCCATATTATTTTTTTTTCCTGTTGAAGATAGTGCTGTTAGCTTTTTCCTGTAACCACAACTAGCAATCAACTTTAAAAGTTTAAAAAAAAGACAAAAATCAGACAGTCACCCATTCCCTCCCCATTCAGTGGCTACAACTGGTCCAAAACAGGGGTGTGCTGCCAGTGAGAGAATTCTCACCACACGCGGAAGTTCTCACCCACGCTGCCTGTTGGATTCTGGACGGAAGTACTACATCAAGGGCCAAGAAAAACTCTTAAAACCATTGTAAGAAAGTAAATCTATGAAAATTATAATTAGTAAATTACAGGCACTCGAGTGAAAGAATGAGTTTGTGTTTCCTAACTGAAAAAAAGCTCTCCGAATAAAGACTGCTACTACGTACAGCACCAACGGACTCTTCTCCAAGAGAAGTGGCCTCTCAGAGAGAGGAAGCTGCTGTCTCCTGGCTTTCTGCTGCACCGGTACGTGACCGAGGACGTGAGATTGTAACGGGAACAGCATTCCCTCAGCCTGCCCAGCATTTCCTGCCATTTCTGATGTTGTATCTTGTTTTGTAGATTTACTAGTTCAGCTAACAGTGGTAACTGTGTCAGAAGCTGCTTGAATCTCTTGATATCTTTTTGAAGTACTGGGACTGATTTGTAGCATTACCATTTAAAATGAAAAATTATGTTTGTGCAAAATCCCACTAAAGGTTATTCAGGATGGTCACCAGCAGTGCTACCAGAACACACGTAGTGGCAGAGATTCAATCCAAAGCAAAACAGACTTAGAAAAGGGTAACTAAAACTACAGCTCATTTAGGGAAATTATATTTGCAAAAAGCACAGCTCAATAGATGAATTTTATTTCATGAAGTTCGGGTAACTCCTCTAATTTTTGCAACTTTAGTTGCAGGTCTCCCTATAAACTTTAGCTCATGCCCCTATACGTGATGGCATATACTCTGCAGTAAACAACGTGTGCAAGAGGGCACAGCTTGGCATCAATTACAACATAAGCCTAATGAACAGAAGATTAAATCCAGTTTGTTCTCTCTTTGGTTTTGTGGTTATTTTTACTTTTAGAGATACAGAGAAAATCCTCCATTTGGCTGAAAACCAGAAATGAGATGAAAAGAACAAAAATATCAGCCAGGTTGAAAGCAAAATAAAAGGCTGAAAGCAAACTGTTGCCTCCCTTACTAAAAGCAGGAAAGCCCAGAGGGGCCGCATGGGCACTGCAGCAGCTGACATCATTCCACAGGTAATTCTGTACTGCTGGCATTGAATTTCCCTAAGTAAAACTTAATATTGAGAGATATCCTGACAGTGTTACATTTTTATGGACATACACTGCTCCACTCAGAAAGGAGGACAAGTGCTCAGATACAGATTGCTACACCCAGATCCATCTGTCCTCAGGAGATCATGAAACCTGGAAGACAGAGGAAGGGCTGAAAGCAGTAGAGAAAGTTTGGTGCAAAAGGATGTGCACAGAGCTCATTGCCAGTTAGTGAACACAGACAATAAATAGGCTTCTGGAATATTTCTTGTCTTTATTTTTTTTTCTTCTGGGAAGCACTAAACATTCTTACTTTTACTGAGATGAAGCTAGGGCACTAATGCCTTGAAGAACCGATGAGTCATATCATCACCAAAATGGTCCCTGACAGCACAGTACAGTCTTTCTGATAAGAAATTACTTAAAAGAAAAGTCAGAATTCTGATTCTGTGATCATAAATGTGTCTTAAGGCAGCTCCTTTCAGTCTGTCTCTCTTCTCTCCCACTTGTGTTCTTTCTTCCATAGTTGTTTTTTTCAAAATAAATAGTTGTCAAGTAACGTCAGTCTCTTCCATGTGGATTTTCCACATAACCTTCAGTAAGTCACACCACACAAAAGAACACCGTGCTTTGACACGGTACTCGTGTTTCTCAAGAACAGAGAAAGCAAGACCACCAAAAACATTGCATAAGCACAACTGAACAGAAGTTAGAGATGGACCAACAGCAGTGTCCCTTCAGAACAAAGTGAAAGACTGTGGATGGGGTTAGTGTGAAGAATTCAAGGTTCTAAGTCAGTAGCACTGAAATCTTTTGAGCTGTTATAAGCTGATGCAGCTCAATCCGAGACAAGTCTAGAAACATATCCTATTCCTCTGAAATGTCAAACCACTCCAATACAGAATTTTATGAAAGCTGGTTTTCTCATGGAATTTCATCAACATTTGAACCTAATCCTAAAGCACATCTCTCCCAATCCTGAAGCTTTCCTACGATTCATAGTGAAGGAACAGGCTGAGAAACAGGAATCTAAATCTAATCTCATAGCCCCTGAGGGTCAAAACTCCTTTACATGTTACCATTTTATAGCAGAAACAAACACATTTCACAAGTAATCAGCAGTGATTTTCAAGGGGGAAGAAACACATAAACAAGATGGGGGGGGGGACACACACAATCTCTGCAATCTTTATCAAAACAGGAATTTGAAGAAAGGAAGAAAAGAGCTTAAATTTTAGTCTTTTCCACCTATTTCTACCATATGTGGAGCTTTGGCAAAATAATTTGGGAAGAAAGGTGATCATTTGGGAAGCAAGATGATAAAGCCATAAGCACTTGCTGCATTAGGGAACAAAAAAAAAAAAAGGAATTATTCAACATATATCTTTCCAATGAAGATTTAGTTCTATCTTTGGGGAGTCAATAGCATTAGAGGGAAGCTAAAACCTAACATCCCTGCACTAATCATTATGGAGAACAAGATGTCAAAAATCAGATCATCTTTCAAGGAGAAGAGAATCTGTGGCAACACGAAAGGCAATCTCATTGACTCAGGAGAGGTTTATTTAAGCAGGTAAAACAGAAGCTTACTGAAGGGTGTTTTTAAACCGTACAACTCTCACTAGCAGTAGTAGGATCTGAGCAGCCAAAAAAATAATGTCTTAGATTGAAAATGTATTCACTAATTCCCAAAGCAAAAGTGAATCAGAGTAATGAGTTAAGTTACTCTCAGCAGGCCAAGGAGTAAATAAATACACTGTCAATTATTCTCAAGTGTAAAGAGGAAAAAAGGACAGAAAGTAAAAGATTTAAAAGATATTGCAAAAAAAAAAAAAAGATAAATGCATTTTTTTTTAAGATGGGGTCCGTTGTCCATGGGCTGGTATTGAATATTTATTTCAGTCAGAATTATCCGACCACACCTCAGAATGAATAACTGTAAGTATGGGTTACTGGTATGTCTATAACCCAAAAAATCATTAGGTTTGTATCATTTTGTAGTTGTTTGCACTCAATACAATTTATAAGTAAATTCAGAAGTTGTGTATTAACTGGAGAACAACACTGTTTCTTATTAGATCTTGTTTTACATGGATAAATTTCACTCTTTTAATGGAAACAGGCAAAATTTAAAAAGCACACTCAGAAATCTAAATTCCTTTGTTCCCAGCCCCACGATGGGCGCAGGGATGTGCAGCAGGTTCTGACTGAGACTAAGACCAAGCATAGTCTCTGCTTCTTTGCTTTAGGATTCCTGGTAAGGGCAGGAACCATTTGAACACGTGTTGGGTGATCAAGTGATCTTAGAGATACACATAAACATAGCCCTTCACTGACCTGCAAGGGTCTAATGGGACACAGTTTTAAAAAAAAAAAAACAACAAAAAACCACCACAAAAGAACCAAATAATGTTATATTACCCTAATTTTTTTTTACAGAAAGCAGAACTCACACGTCACTGCAGAGGTACACAACTTTTTCAAATACAGTCAGTGCAACACCAGCTATTTTGTGCTGGGCCTCCATCTAACGCTGTCTTTTGTGATGATGAGTAAGATGCCTTCCTTGCATATGCTAAAATATAAAAAGTCATTAAATTTCAGTCAATTAAATTTTAATTGACTTGCTTTTGAAAAGGGTTAAAAGATCTACTTCTCCCTTAATTTCTGTATCTTGAGAACAACCCAAAATACGATTTTTCAATAATCCTCTAAGATGTAATGACCAAATGTTGTCCTTGAATACATCAGCAATGAAGTTCTGTTAAGTGGAACTGTTGCTTTGAGCGTGGTTTGGCAGGGCACAGTAGAGGTGACTCATCTGAAAGTATACAAATGTTTCTTTTATGAAATGTGATCCTGCATAGATTTTTAAAAGGTCACATAATTGTAATCTTTAAATAACACAAGCTACGATCCTGAGGAGCACTAAGTACAGCCGAGGGGTCCTTGGCACGGCACAGCTCTGCGCAGAGCAGGGCCTGCGGGGTAAGTACGCTAACACACCCTACTCGATTGCTGGCTGGAGAAGGGAAAGGCCGTTGAACACTACTGTTATCCCCGCTTCCAGCACATGCAGGGGAGAAAGAAACAGGGCTCTCTAGAGTTTTCATCGGCACAGAAACAGGCAAATTAGGAGAAACGGGATTTAGATCTCTCTACCTTTTCCCACAGATCTCTGCAAAACAAACTCAATTGATATCACAAACCAAACAGTAAAGCAAATCAGAATGTCTATCTTTTGTTTGCCATGGCACAAGAACTGTTGAACAGATGAAAAAAAAACAAGCTGAGTTTAGCTCTATCAGCTGTTTCCTGGGGCTCGGTCCTTCCTTCCTCCAAGGGGTGCCACTGCCGGCTTTGTTCTCTTGTCCAGCTGTTCCTCCACTCCTTCAGCAACGGCCTGAATGACCCTGCAGGAACAGACCGCGGAAAACTCTGCTCTGCACATGAGCTGATGGGCCCTAGATGTAGAGAAGAACAACTGATCTGCCTCTGCCACTCACTAGACAACAGTCTTTCTTCTCCCAAGAGCCGCTGTGAGGAGGAGCGGAGCATGATTTGAACAAGCCACACAGAGCTGTAGTTCCTCCACGCTTTCCCACCACATGTTCACACACTAACAGGAAGGCAGTTGATCAAATGAACAGGCAGTTATCTTTTAAAAGAAGACACAATCACATCTAATTAGGACAAAAGGCCTTGAAAAGTCTCACAGAACAAAGACTTTGGCACACTTTAATGGTTAGCACAGGGAAGGTTCTTTGCCTCAGATCACCGTTGTAGATACAAACTGCTAACAGCCCCACCTTGGTGAAGTGCCATCAGAAGAAATATGCACTCACAGGCGGTGAAGCAGTTGGACATTGTAGGACTGGAGCACGCAGGACAAGCAGAACACTTGGTACAGACCCATAACCACATAATTAGAATTCAAGAATTACCAGGATTCTCTAGCCTTCCTGTTTTCCCTTTAATTTCTCCTGACCATTTCCCACTTATAATGTGGGAATAGTAACACTTCACTTCAGAGATGTTTATGGTTTTATTATTTAATGACCATAGAATATTCCAGAAACAGTATTAATAAGGGAGAAAAGTCTCCATCCACATAGCTCTCTCTGTATTTTATGAAGCTCTTTCTAATGAATGCAAGTGCAGTGTCACAGCACAATGCATAGCTGGCTTTCTCAAAGAGAAATTCTGTGTTCAGTGCCAGTGTGAGGGAACAGGACTGCAAGGTGCCTGGAGAAGGGTACGGGCCCTCCCGTGTAGGTCCAGCCCCTGTAGCTTAAGTAGCGCGATGACAACGAGGCCTTGATGGTTACTGTCTATCACGGAAATCCATGGGATTTCCTCCACCTTATCTTTCAGGATTATGACGAACGTTGGAGGTGCAATTCTTCTACCAGGAAATCCAGGAAGATGCGTAGTGGCTGCATTAGACCAAACGCCCGTGTGGCCAGTTCACTGCCTGTGAGTTGGCCAAAAAATGGATGCATATGAAGGCTGTAAGAACCTGGTGTGTACAGTGATACTTCTCCAATACTTTCCTAGACTCCAACTGTTTGCAGTTCAAGGGCTTGCAGAGACAGAAACAAAGTTGTCTTCCATCAGTTGCCCACTCTCCCCTGAACCTAGATAGATCCTGGCCTCTACAAGATCTTTTGCAAAAGAGTCCTGCAGCTTAACCACACATCATGTTAAGAACCACCTCCGTGTTGAACATGCTACCTTTCATTAGTGGATCTTAAACTCGAACAATCAGCAAAATCAAGCCCAGTTTTCACTTGCTGGTGTCTGTCACTTCAGGATTTTATTTCGTCTTCATAAAAATTGCATTACATACTTGTGAACTGAAACTGCTCATCACAGCCAGCAGCGTGCCACGTGTGGCCCAGTATGAACAGAACTACCACGCGCCTCACCATCCTGCAGCCTGCGGTTCTGCAGTGCTGCTCCTGGTCACAGCTGTCAGATCAACAGCTCCAAGAATTACATTGTCAGCTAAATGTTGCATTTCTCACCCAATAAAATACAAACATATTTGACAAGTGGCCCACTTGATGA
Organism: Chlamydotis macqueenii; assembly: GCF_036417535.1. Taxonomy (NCBI): domain Eukaryota; kingdom Metazoa; phylum Chordata; class Aves; order Otidiformes; family Otididae; genus Chlamydotis; species Chlamydotis macqueenii. The sequence goes on from NC_141564.1 coordinate 199,470, forward strand.
TTTACCAAAAAGATCACTCCAGAATGTATATTATTTTTTATAATAAATAATGAGCCTCAAGAGTCAAAGGGACTAAGAGTGGTATTTAGCACTTACTTTGAACATTTTTCATGTTCGAAGACCTTAATTAAGCTTTCTACCGGCTCTAGGAACTTGATAAGGAATCTTATCTCTTGCTTTTTTATAGAACATGCTATAGCATTTATTAACTGTCAGATTAAACTGAATGAAGAACGAGGTTAAAAGTCATGCAAACAAACCTGATGCTACATCTTAAAGGGCTCCAATTTGTTTTCCCAGACAGAAGAACGTGTCTCATGGGTGGCATGCCCTGTGTAGGAAAAGCATGTCATGGGACGCATTGCTTTCTGATAATTTTAGATGACTACAGTATCTTTTTAGCCATCTCCAAAACTGCAGGAGGCAGAATGATCCCACAAAACCATTTGTGCTCCTTTCACTCTCATGATCACGCCATTCAGAGCAGATAAGGTTGCATGCTGTAAAGCGTATGTTTCACAGATTAAAAACAATCTGAAATACCTGTCATGATGACACACTTCATTAACAACTGGGATTATAAAAATTCTTAGCAACAAATTTCTGTTAGTAAAACATCATCAATTCTACATGTCACACTTAAAAATGCGTAAGCAGAATGGCAGTTTTGAAACTGTCAAGTAGCAGCAAGTTACCCTAATCCTGAGCAAATGAAGGGCTGCCATTTTTCCAAGTGCAAGGAAGAATAAATTTTTACAGAATCTTATCCAGTAAGAATGCCATGTGATAACGACCAAAGGTTGACTGTAGAATAGCTTGTTGAGTTATTTTTTATTTCAGAAGTCTGAACCCTCCTCCCGCTTCTCAATTGCCTTGAAATTAAATTGCAAGTTTCAGGAATAGCTTTCCTTCTGTTTTCCTAAGAAATAGAATCTTATAATAAACAAACATACAGGAGGGCAAAAGGACATTTTGAGTGAGATTTTAACCAAAACATGTTTTTCCTATAAAAATATTATTATGTCCTTCAAATATATAAAACATAGCACAGGAAAACCGTGAAGAAGCCTGCACCTTCTGAAGATATCAATGCACTTTTATAAATACTACAAAAATATGTTTGTCTTATTTTTCACAGTTATTATGTCAATATTTAAGCTCTCTGGCTCCCATGCATCTGCACAGAAGTACCTCAGAATTCACATGCAACAACTGCTTTGCACAAAAGCCATACCCAGTAAGGGCAGAAAGTTCTTCCCAAAATTAACAGCAAATACATGTTGACCTCTGGAAAAATGGAATTAGGCCCTCTATAGTTCGATATGTGGAGGATGTGAGGCTACGAAGCAGAACATGCTCATGTTTCTCACAGTCATTCTCAGAAAATTGTCATGCTTTTGGATAAGGGCAGGAGTATTTGACTCACAAGAAGTTAATTTTGAGCAGTATGACAAAAAGTTGCAGAGACTTCAAGAAAATGGATATCGGATCAAACTGTTCAAGTGGAGAAACTTGGGATGGAGGCTCCTCATTTCTGTCACAGACAAAAAGAACTAGTTCCAGAATCAATCAAGTGAGGACATAACTGGACAAAGCATTTGGCCTATGCAAAAGCCATCTTTGCAGGCCCTCAGTTTCTCTTTGATGCCTATTTCAATGATGTAAGACAAAGAAAACATCAACATTTAAAACAAAGAGAACATCAACGTTTAAAAAGACGAAATTCTAAGATACAATCTAGTTTATGCACGGTATGATCAACACATCAGAACAGATGCTACCAGCACATTTGTACAAATGTAGCATTTTGTACAAAAAGTCATAATGATATTTCCTGAAGTCCTGAATAATTATACTATCAATCACTGACAAAGAGTTTATTTCTGTTCTGTTATTGTTTAAACTTGTGTATTTTAATTTTTTTTTTGTGCTTTCTCCATTCTAAAGTCCGCCAGAACTTCACAAATACAAATCGGCACAGCTTAGTGAAATTAAAGTTTTCTAGACTCTGTAATTATTACTGTACCAATTACTTACCACTGCCTATATATGTTCAAAATAACATTCACATGGAAAGCCAGAGGCCTCTACGGGCTGCTTTAGCAATTGAGAAGAAAGGGAGACAACTAAGGCTGGCTACCCAACTCTTTCGAGACCTTTGTAAGGAGCATTTTTTTTTTCTGAAAGAAGGGTATTTTTATTTATAATAGTTACAGACAATTTGGGATAGAGCACACAAATATTTCTGAAAAGGAGTATACGTAATGACAATACTTAAAGGATACCAAGGCTACTTCTTCAGTCACAGAAGATTTAATCATCAGCTGCACAATGCTTTTTCTGCAGCATAAACACACATTACTTTGTCAGAAGACCCCATGAAAGTCACCCACTTAAAATTCAAAAAACCTTTCCACCCACAAATAAAATATTTGGCTGGTAAATAGTACATAAACATTACAGTTTCATAGAAATCTTCACCAAAAACTTGGAAAATGTCTAAAACATGAACTCGCTAACTAGCCTATGGCTTGTGCCATGTGCCAACCTAACCACCTAGCAAGAAGGGATTGCTGGATCCTCCCGGCAACGTACGGGTCATGGGCATTTATTTATGCTCAAGACACTAGCAATTTTTTTTGATGGTTTCAAAGTGGAACAAATTTATCTTCCACGGCTTTTGTAACCTTCACAATGCATCGAAATACTGTATTTTTTTTGTAATCTCTAATGAAATAAATGCACAGATCATAGAATCATAGAATCATAGAATGGTTTGGTTGGAAAGGACCTTCAAAGGTCATCCAGTCCAACCCCCCTGCAAGGAGCAGGGACATCCCTGACTAGATCAGGTTGCTCAGAGCCTCAACCAGCCTGGCCTTGAACGTTTCCAGGAATAAATCCATGTGTTATATACTACTCAACCTGTATAAGGAAAGATGAAAGCCATCACATGATGTTTCTACTTCATAATATTATAGCAAAAAAAAAAAAGAGACATAGGAAAAAAAAGGCAGAGAACTGCTGCTTTGTTTCACTCTGATGTATTAAGAGACATTTTCGTACCAGCATAGTTACAGTCAAAGACATGGAGACCAACATTTTTTCAGCAAATGCCTAAGGTCAGATGTCTATTCCTCATTTGTTTACTTGGCTCCTCTGATAAATAAAAAGTATGGAAGAGTTTTCTGTTTTATTTTGCTTATTTACAAGGAAGATCCACTTTACAGTTGAAGAACTAAAGAGATAATGAAAAGATTAGCAATCAGGAAGAGAAACCCAAATTCCTGAGAGAGATTTTTAGACAGTTGTTGAAAAACCTTTAATTATTTTACTTTATCTTTAGCACCTATTTAGTTCACAACTACATAAAACAATTCAGAGGAAAGCGCTCTATTTAAAAAAAACCCACCATTCTGCTCCTTCATTTAAGAGCATGAGACTAAAACAAAATCTCCATAGTCAGAATGAATATAATCTCGTAATAAAAGTAGCTTTACTGAATACAAAGTAGCTTGCACTGTAGAAATCTGATCAGTGTGAGTAAACTGTTAAAGTATGACCCAGAAAAGTGTATTACTTTTCTTCTTCTGAAACGGTGCTTCAGCAAAACAAGGAATTCAACAGTTGCTCCTACTGGTATTTCTAAGGTGAAAAATAAGAAATAAAATGAAAGATCAAACAACTCAAGCTCACAAGCTTTCATTAGACAGCAGAAAAAAAAAAAATCCATTAAAAAAAAAAATCATAAGGTGAAAACACCACAATAGATGCAATTTTAAAAATTAATTCTACCATACATTTAACAAACAAACAATTTTAATTCTTCATAATATGTGCAGACTGGCTAAGAAAAGTTTATCTTACTATAAATGACCATTAAGTGTACCAGACAGCTCAAGCGTGGTTTCATTTAGTACGAGGGATAGTGATTAATCACTTCCAGGCAGTGGAACGAGTTACGAGTATGAGTACAGCAAAGTTAGGCATTATTCTCTTAGTGCAATAGAACAGTATTTTAGGCATGATATTGAAGAACCAGGTCACAGAAGAGGGTGACAAGGCTTTGAAGTCGGAACCGCTGGAGAGATGAATGAAGTTCAATGCATTACAACATCCATCAAAACAGAAGGATTCTTTGCAAATGGGAAAATTAATGGAAATGAAAAGGTTTTATGTTATAGATCAGTAGTATTTTCCCTATAATTAGTGACTGAAAATTGTAAGCCTTAAATTGTCAGTTCAGACCATCACCCAAAATCTAGAAACAGCTTTCTGATGTTCGACACCTCACTCAGATATACAGTACAACACAGAAGTGGCCTGGAGGAATGTATTTTCTGCTTTAGCTTAGAAAATTGCCCTTATAAAACTGTCCACAAAATGACGCAACTGATTAAATTTGATTTAATAAAGCTGTCTTGGGGCCATATATCTTTTTGGTGAAACAAATCCAAGCCTATACAAATATCTTCTCTCAAGATTTTTTTAAAGTGATAACAATTTGGTAGTCATACTCAAAAGCACACTATGATATAAGGTTTCTGCCAACTTTAAATCATAATGTAACTGTGATTGGTAAACAAAAATTAATTTAACAACATGATTTTTATTTTATTACAGGGGTACATGGTGAAGCTTAAAGCAACAAATTTTGTAAAGGTGTTTTTAGGTCTTCCTGTGTATGGCGTTACTATAAATAACAGTAATATCTAGCTCTTACATAATGTTTTTTAGCAGTAGCTTTCAAATGACTCAAATAGGGTTAGTTTATAGAAATACAAAATAATACTGGGAATTATTATTCATTTAACTCTCTCTTTAAAAAAAAGTTCTTTTTATTCCTTCTCCTATTTCAATTTATTGTATGAATAAAACTACTTTTAACAGAAATTCCTTATAACAAACTACAATCATGTAGTATATTAAAGTTTTTGCTCTAATAAAAGCACCCATATAACAGCGAATAGTGCTTCTAAAACCAGTGAACACCAACACAAGAAAAATCATTATAACAACTTGATGACTGTCACAGAACGTGAGGAGGAACAACCACCTTGTCCATTAGTCCTTTACAATTCTACCCTGACACCACGAGAAGTGGTTAGATGTTTCTAAATACACTCTTCCATTTTGGTTTTTTTTCCTTCTGCCAAACCCCACGTATTCACAAGCAGGAAAAACTGCTCTTGGACAAAGTGATTTTTTTCTGATCGTAATAACTGCATGCATCGATCACTTGCAAAGCACAGTAAGGTTTATAGCTTTGGGTTCACTGATCAAAATGTCATCTTCACCAACAAAACAACATTCCACTTTCACAGAAGTTCTATTTAAAAGCCTGCCTTAGCTTTCAGAGAAACTGTATTTTCACAATATAGTCTCATTTTAAAAGTATTTCCTATCTAATGGTACATCTGTTTCCATGTTTTCTTTCACTGAGAACTAGAAACACTCACAATACAAACTTTTTAAATTGCCATGAAAAAAATACATCCTTCCAACCACACATTACTGTAATAAGAAACAACGTCACAAGATGTGTGCACCTTAAGCACGATGCAAAAGGTTACTAGCAGGTCCTGTCCCTTCCACTGAATTTCTACAGAGTAACTTGAAGGACTCAGGGAGTTAAATATGAGGCAGTTAGACCAGTTTATGGTGTTGCTTCTGTTTCTTCATACTCTTCGTGTATTTCAGACACATTCACTCATTACAGACATCTTTAAGCTCCAGACACCTCGGGAGAAATACACTTTTTTCATAGTTAAGCTCCCTGAATACATCTTTCTTTGGTAAACCTCATGACGTTATGACAAATCTGGGTTAGTTTGGGATGACCACAGGCACAGCCTAATTCACATAGCAAAACCCTTTCCTCTCTTTCTTCCTACACATGCACGCAGGCACGTACATCTGCACACTGTCACCAAGTCTGCTAACTTTTCAGGAATTAATCTGTGGGGGGAGGAAAGCTGGGAACGGTTTATTGTCAGCACCATGAACACCTGCAATACTATCAGTAGCATCACTTAAGAGTAATCTGGAAGAGATGGTATTCTCCTAGGAGCAAAAACTGAGTATCAGTGGAGTCAGATCCTTGACTGCTGCTCGCTAAACAAACAAGTAATTGGTTAAATCCCTGACTGTGCACTATTGCTCGAGGCACAAGGCATCTGTGTTAGCCTCTCTGAAATGACTGTTTCTAGAGTTTATCTTAAAAGAAACAACGGGTTAAACTGATTCTCATGTTTCTGTGCAAGAGCTGTTATTTTACTACATATAGCATCTAGAGAGTTAATTAACCAAATCTTCTTACCACCTGTCTCTTAGAATGAAATGACCACGTAAGGTCTTTAGCAAAGAACAAATCCCGGGGAATTAGATCTTGGACTCATAATGCATTAGAAATAGAACAGCTTCCCTTGCCACTGCCCACGTTCAGTGAATTTGTACTCACCCTCTGAGTGATGCTTTTCCCCTCTTTGACTTGCACTGCCAATCCAAGATCAGACAGTCTGCAATTGCCATGATCATCCAGGAGCACATTTTCTGGTTTCATGTCCCGGTACACGATCTTGATGGAATGGAGATGCAGAATCCCACAGGTGATCTGAGCTGAGTAATAGATGACTCTGTTCATTTCCAACCCCCTTTCTCCCATGTTGTAGATGTGATATTTCAGGTCCCCTCCATTCATGAGACTCATGACAAGACACAGATGGCTTTTGCTCTCATAGGCATAAGCTAGTGTGACAATGAAAGGGCTGTTGACCTTCTCTAGGATCTCTTTCTCCAGTAGTGCCATCTTCTCTCCACCTTTCTTTTTCAATCTTTTCTTATCCAGTTTCTTGCACGCATACATCTTGCCAGTATTTTTCACCTGGATGGCACAAACCTAGAGAAGCAAGATGCACGAGGAAAGGTAATGAAGGAATTTTACACATACAGACTAGAATATCAAGGGCAGTAATGGGCAGAAACTGGGGAATCACCTATTAGTAGCTGTTGATGCTAACTTCTGTGGCTGACTACATTAGGAGAGAAAATAAGGAAAAAACATGTACAATCTGTTCTGCTCCGGACCAGTATATGGTGGACCTTATGCAAAGTTCTGGAAGACACCATTAGTAGACACATACTAGCAAATATGATGAACAAGGATCCATTCTCTGACCATGAGAATAAGCCCCATGTACAGTTGCATCTGTACAGCTAAACTCTCTTCAACCTCAAAAAAAAAAGGTAGCCTCACTCACACTGTATTTTGGGAAAAGATCCTGATGTATACTATACCCCTAAACTGCACCTAGGAAGTATCTGGGAGTGTGTGAGCTAGCACAGGCTAAAAACTAGTCATTAACTACATGGACAGTCATGCAAGCTTTTGTAAAGAAGCCTGCTTTTTTACTAACGTAGATAATATAAAAATTTTAGAGTAGCTAAAACCACACTAACAGGCATCTAGAGCACATATCACAGTATAGAAAACAAACCCAGCCTAATTTCTGTTAACAATTAACAATGTGAAGGAGCGAGATTTGCAAAAAGCTTAGACAATTTCTTAATCCATTGCCAAGTTCTTCTTTGCAAATCCACTTGCTGGTCTTGAAAGAGGAGGGATGATCCACATCCTTAAAAGTACAGCTCTTACCTCTCCAAAGCCACCTTTGCCCAGCACTCGGAACTCATAGAAGTATTTCTCAGTTACTGGTTGCTTCTCAAAAACTTTCCATTGGAGGAATTTGTCATAGAAGGGGCTGGTCTGGAAGTCCTGGAAGGGCTTGCCTTTAAGGAAGAGTTTGGTTTCCTCCTTGGCCAGCTGCATGACTTTCTCATAGTCTTTTGCTGTAGCTGCCTGGCATTTGCTGGCCAAGTCAGAGCTCATGAAAGCCAGATAGTTTCTGGAGCCTGCCTTAAGAAAACTGCTGATCATATTCTCCATTGTACTGCTCTTTACATTGACCTCTGCCAGCTCCCAGTTTGACACCTCATCCAGAAAGTCCCCAGCTACCAAATATTCTGGCACTGTCTCTAAGAAGTCTCTGAAGAGTCTCTTGCCAATGGGCTGCTGCTCACAGATGCTGTCATAATCAGCAACAACAGACTGTCTAATCTCTCTGCATTGATCAATCTTGGGCAGCGAGAGGCTCTTACGTCTCTTTTGCATCTCCTTGGTATCTCCTTCTCCGCTCTTCCTTGCCTGCAGATAGGCTGTGTTGGCAATGAGGTTGTCAAGCCCCCCCATGTCACACATCTTGGCAAGTTCTTGGGGTGGCAGAGCCTGGTTCAGACAAAATGAGTCGCTGGTCCAAGCGCTGCGCTGTTGCTGCCCTGCACTTCTCCCTGCTAGTCGTGTGTGGGGGCTTCTGAAAAACACCAGAGAGACTAACTGCTTTTGCATTAAATACCTCTCACGGATTTTCACTAAGTACCTTTAGGTATATGCACCATTTGTGGAAAGTGACTGGTAAGAGGTTTCTCTGTAAGGAGCTTTAAGTTTGCTATGTATAGCTGCGGGCTGACATCCTAGGCAAACCTCCTCACTGGCAGCACCAAACCCATGCAGTTCAGCTGGTGTTTTTCAGAACAGGTCCTGATAACCTTTAAATGTAGCGAGATGGCCTCTATTTGGACTGTCCCTGGCTACTGAGAACATGCAGTCTGCAACACACATATATTCCAAACTCAGCGGCACTCTGGCCATAGTCAATAGGACAATCTTGTATCTCCCTTGCTCGACACACAGAACACCAGCGTTCTAAGAATTACATAAGCCAGGATCTGGCTTTAGAGAAAGCTTTTATCACAAATCTGCCATGCCTGAAACAGAAGTTGACATAGACGAACATGAATAATTGAGCTTTAAATTGTAACACAATTCAGTGGTTGGAGCATCCACACTTCCAAAACTCAAGTTACACTCAACACCAGTGACTGTGAGCTCCACAGACACTTTGTGCAAACCTTGATGCCTCATGTGGCTCTGAGAGGATTAAATGCTAAGACCTGCTGTTAGTCTAAAAATAATGATCCCTATATATGAAACAATATATAGTTCTGACTTTATCTCCTACCCGCAGAAAAAGAGAAAACACTCCAAATGACCAGCCAAATCTTGCCAAGACATTTCCGTGTGTTATTGTGGCCTCAGTTTATTTTCCCTGCTGAACTTTAGTAAGTGGCAGGATGAGAAGGTGGCAACAGCGCATGGCTGAGGTGGCACCAACAAAGGGACAAAGCTGATTATAATCAAGTGATGGCAAATTCCACTTGACTTCACTCACTGGCTGCCTATCAGGAAGTCTGTGCCCCATTTTTTTCCCAAAATAATAAAAATAACATGTGGCACTTATTAGGCTAAGCCCTCTTTTGCTGTCAGTTCATGTGACTCGGCTGCTAAAACTTTAAATATAAGGAAGGTATTATGGGAACAGGAAAAGCAGTTCCATTCTTCTTCCAGAAGCAATGGGATCAAGCTGTACTCTTGAGGTCAAGGTCAAGTTTCCTTTTCTCTTTTTTTTACTCTTAGAGCAAGTTGAAGAGCTGAACCACAAATGCTAAAAACATTAGGAGTAACAGCAGGCACCTCTCAGACTCCCTTCCTGGCTGCTTTTTGTCACTCTACTACTACGTAGTATTTTGTTTTTACATGCTTAATCCTGTCTGCATTGAATCCACTTGACATGTAACGCATGCTCATACTCTACAAAATTACAGTAGAGGTGCTTTTCTAGCTGTGACTGAGAGGGCCATCCATCACAAACTGCTGTTTGCAAGAGAACGCGGTGTAGTCTAAAGCACAGTATTCGAAAGTCGTGCTTGTACAGCAATCACTAATTCTGCCAGGTGAATGCAAGCCCAGGGCAGGAGAATGTTACGTAAAGGGCTAAATAATGCAGCCAGCAGAGTAAGCAAAACCGAAAAAGCGCAAAGAAATGTAGAATTCTGCTGGTGGCTTTCCTGAAAACGGTGCCCAGAGCACCATACTCCTATAATATTGTGGGTATAGAAAAGCAAGAAAGGAGGTAATAAACAAAGCTTTAATTTCAGGTCCTAAAATTCAGGAGGGTCATTTAGCAAGAATGCCATCACTGCTCAAACTGAAGAGTAGCAGTACGAATGGCTGGTAGTTGGGGACCGAAGGGTGAAACCAAGCTTACACCAGCTATTGATATATGAATGTCTAAGCAAATCAATAAAAATAGCTGATGTTTATGGTATCTGCATAAGAAAGACACATTTGCAGCTCCAGAAAGAATTCTGCTCTGTTAATTAGTAACTTTCCCGACTTCTACGGAACATAAACTTTCCCTAAAAGAACACAGCTTCATAAAAGGCAAAGTAAAACAACATGATCTTTGGATACGTATTCATTACTCCAGTCACTTCTGAGAGAAGACTCTAGCTAGATTTGCTGAATTATCCAAATTTGCCCAGCATTTATTAAACAGTGGAGAAAAGTAAATTAGCATTAATCTATTAGTCAAGTTAGTGTTAACTACTCACAGAACTATGGGTGAGAAGCAAACCTGATTTATTGTGCATGTACAAGAGGTGAACAAATTCAGGAATAAAAATGGGTGCTTATTAAGAACTATGCTAATAGAATATCAGGGTATGATCTGGAACAGAAAAAAAAAATTATCTGGTGCAACTTCATATAAAGTATGGGACTTACGCTAATATTCTCTAAACCACAGAGAAAATATGCAGCACTTAGAATTCATTACCTTATACTTTAGATGAACCTCTAATTACTGGTCAACAAGATACTTATAATACACTAATAGATTTCAAAAAATATCAGCTGCTTTGATTTCAACAGCAACGTTCCTAACACCTCATTCACGTCAAACACCTGTTTGACACTTTGGAAAACTTTTCTACAATTGTAATTCTCAGCTACTCTTGTCACGCATGTGACGTGAATGGAAAGTAGGGTGAAAATTACTTTGGTACTTTCCATACTCACCTATAAAACAAAGTAAAATAAAGGAAGAAATCCTCTGATGGGATTAGATGGAATTAACAGAGGTCAGAGGATGGAGCCTGGGACCAAATTCTGGCAGAGAACATACGTGGTATTTGGACAGCTAAAAATTATTTCCACATTCAACCAGATTTTCTTTTACAATCATTTTAGGAAGAATCCTTTTACACAAACAGAAATACTCCACAACAATGTAAATGCTGTAAGCACTTCCTTACTACTGTTAACTTATTTTATACTTACTTTCAGTATCATCTGGGATATTAACAACCTGTGTGATACACTGTAATGGTGACATAGAGGATTTTTTTTTAATCTCAGTGTGTAGTAAGACAAAAGCTACATTTAAAACATTCAAAACATTTTAAAAACAAGATTACAAGTATTAAACAAAAACACAGTAAACTCTGCACGTAGGCTTGACGACACAAAGATTACCATTGGAACTATTTTAGACAGTGGAAGACAAACCTCTTTAAATACACTTAAAATGAACAGAACTAGATAGAAATACATCTTCTGAGAAATGCATTAATATTAAACATTTAAGATTATAATTTTGAAGTAAACAAGGATATGCACAAATATTGCTTCAATTTTGCCCAGGTTTATTAACCATTTTACTACATCTGAATTTGTTACAGACTTAAAGATGCAACCTCTCTGTTACATGTATTAAAAAAAACAACCGACAGCAGCAGCATATATCCAGATTAATAATTTATTTGGATATTTAGAGAAAAGACAAAGTCAGAGGTAAGCGCTTAAATATTTGTAAGAAAAAATTCACAAGTGTCAGATACAAAAGATTACATATTAAGGATTTCCACAAATATGAAACAATGCTTTCTCTCACTTCCAAAATACCGTAACGAATAAAATGATGACAAAGAAATTTCTGTGAACTGAATTTTCATGAAACCACAATGTAACATTTTTTCCTTAGATTTAATTAGCATCTGCTTTCCTTGGGATAGTTAAATTATCAGTTTTGTTTGCTTTCTATATTAGTTGGCTAAGCAGAAAGATTGTTTACGCCACTAGTTAACTGATATCAAATCTGTGTCCTTGTACCAAAAGTCTCTGGATTAAAAATGCATGTCTCCATGATCTTTAACAGAAATATAAATTAAAAAATTATTAACGTGGTTAAATTTTATTACTCTGGTTGCAGAAATCATGTATAGAATATAATACAGCAACAGACTTAGCGATACAAAAACCCAAAATTTTCTAAAGTTATAAAGAAAACCTAAATTAGAAACATTTAGTATAGAGTGATGGAAAAAGCACATAGCAAATGCTTCACACACTATTAATTTTAGATTGAAAAACAGAATACTTTTTTAAAAACTCACCAACGGCATTTTTGTATACAATATCACTTAGAAAACAGTTTATTTATCCTGACAGTAACCTATACAGCGCATCAGACTTACGGGCAAAGTAACCCTTTCAAACCAATTAATTTATCTATGCAAAACCGTTAAATACACTGTATTTAGGGTACAGTCTGCACCACATTTCTGTGTTCTGATACAGGTGACACTCAAGTCATAACAGATATATCCGTTAATGTAGTGTCTCTCTTTTTTCGGTTGTGGAAATACCTGCAGAAATTCTGACCGCTGCTGCCTTGTGCAGCACAGCATATACAACAAAACACGCTGTTCTTGTAACAAAGCTAAATAAATCATGCCATGATTGACATGTTCCACTCTTTTGTGCGAGCATATGGCATAAAACATACACTACTTCAACAGGTTCAACAACAATAAAAAATCTTCCAGTGTTTTATTTGCCTATTCTCTGGACTACCCAGTCCTGCTGGCAGAGGGGACAGCGATTATTCTGTTTCACCCACAAGGACATGCAGCAATTGTGGAAGGAATGATTGCATTCTCCCCAAACCACTGAAAAATAAGAAAGAACACATTCCAGTCACACTCAGCTGGTGAATCAACACCTACAGCAAGGTCCAAGCTATCATTCTCAGATGTTTCTAACCACTGCAAGCTTTAGAGACAAAACGGGTCATCATGCAGTTCTTCACTGAGATTGGACTATTATGGTCCTTCTGGTAACAGTCAGTTCTCTGTTACCAATCCAATTATAAAAAAAAAGAAATATATTCTCACCTTCTTGTATAAAGTGACACAGTTTTGTGAATGTATAAACACATTTATCAATTCTGTCCAGGAAATAGGTGCAACTTCCTAAGTTCTTCACTCTTAACTTCCCCAGTACGAAAATATAGCCCATGCGCTACTGACTACCACACAAGAGCGCATCAACAACCTCTCATCTGAAAAGCAGCGTTTGAACTTAAACGCATGGTATCAAGGAGGCACATGTGACACAGCAGCACAGTATTTAGCCTCAAAATGGGACCTTAGGCCAAAAGTTATTCACAGGCTACAACTTTTTCAACACAACAACAAGGGTTATCTATTGTCCATCTACTCCTAAATAAAGTGTTACTTTGCTTTTTTTCTCTATTAGTTCACATTTTCCTTATTGGAACACAAGGGTACCAATCAAAGGAGTGCTGTAAATCGTGGGGTTTTTTCTTCCCTCTGACCATCTTAAACAGGGTACTTAGAAAGCCAATTAAGATATCTGGAACATTAAGTTCCTGTTCTCATTCAAATATTCATCAAAACCAACTGTGGATTAAGTTTGAAACAACATACTTCAAAACAGAAAGAGTAAGGGTGTGGGAAGGTTTAAAAGTTGACTTAAAGGCTTAAAGCAAACTCTTTTGAGACAATTTTTAATACTTCGAATTTAAATACATCAAAATTAAATTAAGATTTACTTTTGCATACATTGGTATAAATTGAAAGTGTGTTTATATTTAAACTGCATTATGGCAAACTTTTTCAAATAAAAAGTGAATAAACAAGCAAACACCTCCACTATGTCTGAATTAAGACTGGGAAAAATACTGCTTTCTAATCCAGATAAACATTTATTTCAGAATAGAGGATTTTTATTGGTATTACCACGGTGTCTTCGGGCAGGCATCTCAGAAGAAAAAAAAAGTAGCCTTTTCCTACTCACTTCAAAGTGTACATTATAATCTCCTAAATTATGCTCAGGATGAGAGAAATTTAAACCTCTCAGTTGCATATGTGTTGACTGCAAATTTGAAGCTGCTTAGTTCTACTGCAAATTTGAAGCTGCATGCCTGAAGTAAAAACTAATTTTATTAGTGCTTAAAATAAGGCATAAAGTGTTACTAATGTAAAAAGATGACACGACATAGAACAAAACACCAATTTACTTTTGAGCATTAATAAAATCAGTACTCCCTTCAAACCTTAAAATGCACCCTACTGAGAGAAGCCTCAATTGAAAAACAAGTGAATTAAATCACTACATACCAACACAATCTTCTTGTTTGTTTTCAGCTTGACATCTAAGACAGGCATCTGAAAGTAAACAAGAACAAGACTCAATTTGATTCTCAGGATTCCATCTTAAGAATAGGTTTGTCAGAGGAAAATATAAACTCTAAAACCAAGTTACAAAGGTAAAAATCCCAAGTTTTGCTGTCTAGTTTAGCCCTTTAATGTTAAATAACCCCCTCTAAATTTTAAAACAGTGCACATGACAATGAAATTTGAAAGAGATCAGGAGACTATAAACTGTCCAACAAGTATTTGTTTATTGCTTTGGTATTTTCATAACTTCTGCTCAAAAAAGCCTTCTCCATTTTGTAGCTGTAACAACCAGCAAATTTTTGCCAAGGTACTCAGGCATATTAAGACCAGAGCAAGCATAAAGCCAAACCCTAACTGCAGGACTTTGTTTTTCAGATGTCAGCGTCTCCTTTTAAGGAAATCATTCACAATTTTCATTTTTCTTAGGCTGTACATCTTTCACCACAATGCCCACCTCCTACTACTTTTTATATAGTAGTTTTCCTTAATAACTACCTACACGTAATTGTCACAAGAGTCACAGACACATGCAAACATATTGGTCAATTTGATAACATAAATGAATAAACATGGAACAGTATCTGATTAAAAATATTTATCACCTTCACGCACTCCAGTCCGTGGCTATCGGACTGGATGGCAGGTTCAGGAGTCAGTAAGATACACAAGTGACAACTTCCAGGCTTAGTACAGCGCCACACATACAGTGGAAAAATGCCTTTGTTTCTCCTTTGCCCCAGCTTGGGCTGCTGTAGACATATGTGCACATCCCATGCACAACAGAAAGCGTTCAACTATTATGGGAGCAAACGCATCGTCATCTCGTCCAAAGAAAACGTAATAGTTTAAACAAAAGTGTCCTGCAGATTGGATTTGGCCTACATGTCATTAGTTGGACTATATTTTCCTAGCAGATAGAAAAATAATGTGCTGCAGAAAATTAGATTTGAGTATTTTTGCTTTCTCTGACAGAGACAACCGATACTTCTATTTTAGATCCACCTGCACAGACATTCCTCATTTCCTCATGTTCCAACAAAGAGGACAGAAACTCTGAAATAGTTGCCCTTTCCTCAGTGAGATAAAAGAAAGGCAGTAAATAAAGTTTCCTGTTGTCTGTTCCTGTAATTTATATTTCCACAGCAACTAAGAGCCAAGCTGCAGGGAAGATTCAGCCAAACTTCTTCAACTTGTATATCAAAGCAAACTGACCTAGGGTCACCTCAATGTGCAGGGCAGTAAGCTGTGGCAGACTAGCAGTTGCCATAAAAGCAGCTTTCCTGTCCTAACCCTAGATTTGCGGTTTAAGACAGAGAAGCAGCACAGAGAGCTGAGGACAGAAATCACTGCCACCATACCAAGGTAAGCTGTCCCCGCTCTTGCATCATAACCCTAAGGGTGTCAGTCTGAAAGGTTAAGCAAATCTAAGTCAGTACTGCTGCAATCCTGCCCTTCCCAGCTATCACCTGCATTTTGCTTCCTTTCCCTTGTGCTTCTGTTATCCTTAAAGACCATGCTGGTTCAAGGAGTTAAACCAGCAGAAAATCAAGCCAGCTAACACTTCCTTCCCTTGCAAAAATCAAATAAATTAACTTTCAACGAGTGCCAGCTGAAGTCTGGCACTGCCTCCAACCTAAGGTTACTGCAGATGCAGTGGCTCTACAGGAGCCAGACCAGGTCTGGCAGGGTCAACGGGAAATTGTTAAACTGAAGCCAGTAATGATTAAGTTTCACATTCTAACAATGCGGTTTCTTCTCAAAAAAAACAGTTACCAGACTTTTCTGCTGGTTTCAGATAAGCAGTATTCCCTTTTTTTTTTAAATTTCATAAAAACTCTGGGTAAGATTTTGTTCATTTAAGACTTTTTTATAATGCTAACAGGCTAGCTAGAACAGGGAAATACAGTCTTAAAATTATGCCTTACACAGCTGATGAAACCAATTTCCTGTTTCCAGGGTGGTCTCTGCTCAGCATATAAAAGCAGACCATCTTCAAAACATGCTTATGCACGAGGTGAATCTCCCACTGCTTCAGCCTGGGCTGCATCTTTTTTTCCTCTAGAACACCTTTCGTGCCTTTTCTGTTCCAGAGGACGTTCTCGGTAAAAACGTGTCTGAGAAATGACAGCGCTGCATTGTCTGTTAAGCCAAAACCTGACTGAATTTGCAGCATCATGCTTCCTGGACCTACAACACCAAGGCACTCTGGAAGGAATCCTGGGTCATTTGTCCCGCCAGACTGTACCAAGCCCAACTGAGAGGGCAGTTATGCCTAGGATGACTCAGCAGAAAAGTAAAAATTGGATACAGATATACAGTAGAAGATGATTCTAAAGAATTTTCAGAGATTCTAGCTAAATACCATATTTGTAAAAGATGTTGGAAAACAGTAATGCCAGCCAATGATGAGGCTGCTTTCAAAAAGATCCTGCAGATTTCAAAACCAGGTAAACTAACCCCTTACTTTTCAATAGATTTTTCGGTATGTTCACGTGTGTTAAACTGCACTAGTAATGAGAAGGCTTAAGTAGAAGTGTTAGAGACTGCAGACTGACAGATACGAAAACGGATTTGTATCTACATCCGCAACTACTTCTTCAAAAAAAAAACAACAACCCAAACAAACAAAACCAGAGCGCACCACCACACATCCAGCACTTGGGCCAGCTCGGCGGTAGCTCGGCACTCGTGGAGCTCGCCCACAGACAAGGCTCGGACCCCACGGAGGAGGCGCCTTCGCGGAGGACGGGGAAGGCGGGGCGGCAGCCCCCCGCCCGGCCCCGGCACACGCTCGGCCCGCAGCCCCGCCAGCGCTCCGGCCGCGCCGCGGCAGGGAGAGGGGCGGGAGGCCGGCCAGGGGCGCGGCCAGGCGGGGCAGGGGCAGCCGCTCGCGGCCCGAGAGGAAGGCGCGGGCCTGCGCCCTCGAGCGCCCCTGCCCCGCCTTGGGGCCCGGCGGCCGTGGCGGCCGGCTCTTACCCATGACCTGCACCCGGCAAATGGCGCAGGTGTCGCACTCCACGTCCCAGCTCCACATGGCCACCGCGTTCCACTTCTTCAGCGAGAACATCCTGTCGGGGGCGCCCGCCTTGGAACCCGCCGAGCCCGGGTGCGAGTGGGGGGCGCCCAGCTCGTCCCCGTCCTCCACGTCGGCCATGGCGGAGGGGGCGGGGACGCGGCGGCGCGCGGCGGGCAGTGGCGCGGGGCTGCAGCGCCCCCCCGCGGCGGCAGCGGGCGCGGCCCAGCCCCGGGCGCGGCGTCCCGCAGCGCTCCCAAAGCCGCCGAACGCTCCGCCGGCCGCGTCAGCCCGCAGCTGTGACACTCCCCGAAAGTCCACGTCCGTATTATTTCTGTTTTCACTGTTCCTATAGAAGGGCTTGGGTGGGAAGGGACCTTCAAAGCCCACCCAGTCCAACCCCCCTGCCAGGAGCAGGGACATCCCCAACCAGATCAGGTTGCTCAGAGCCCCAGCCAACCTGGCCTGGAATGTTTCCAGGGATGGGGCATCCACCGCCTCTGAGGGCAACCTGGGACAGTGTCCCACCAGCCTCAGTGGAAAAAATTTCTTCCTTATGTCCAGTCTGAATCTACCTCCCTCTAGTTTAAAACCATCACCCCTCGTCCTGTCACACCAGGCCATGCTGAACAGTCTCTCCCCACCTTTCCTGCAGCCCCCTTTGGGCACTGGGAGCCGCTCTCAGGTCTCCCCGGAGCCTCCTCTTCTCCAGGCTGAACAGCCCCAGCTCTCTCAGCCTGGCCTCACAGCAGAGCTGCTCCAGCCTCTGATCATCTCTGTGGCCTCCTCTGGACCCTCTCCAACAGCTCCACGTCCTTCTGATGTTGGGGGCTCCAGAGCTGGATGCAGTGCTGCAGGTGGGGTCTCACCAGAGCAGAGCAGAGGGGCAGAATCCCCTCCCTCGACCTGCTGGCCACGCTGCTGGGGATGCAGCCCAGGATGCCGTTGGCCTTCTGGGCTGCAAGGGCGCACGTTGCTGGCTCATGTTGAGCTTCTCATCCACCAGCACCCCCAAGTCCTTCTCCTCAGGGCTGCTCTCCATCCATTCTCTGCCCAGCCTGGATTTGTGCCTGGGATTGCCCTGCCCCATGTCCAGGACCTTGCCCTTGGCCTGGTTGAACTCTATTAGGTTTGCATGGGCCCACCTCTCCAGCCTGTCCAGGTCCCTCTGAATGGCATTCCTCCCTTCCAGTGTGTCAACCACACCACACAGCTTGGTGTCATCAGCAAACTTGCTGAGGGTGCACTCTGTCCTAGCGTCCATGTCACCAACAAAGACATTAAACAGGGCCAGGCCCAATATCGACCCCTGAGGAATGCCACTGGTCACCGGTGTCCACTTGGACATTGAGCCATTGACCACCACTCTCTGAGTGCGGCCATCCAGCCCACTCCTTATCCACCGAGTGGTCCGTCCATCAAAACCATGTCTCTGCAGCTTAGAGAGAAGGATGTCGTGCAGGACAGTGTCAAATGCCTTGCATAAGGCCAGGTAGATGATGTCCATTGCTCATCCCCCATCCTGTAACCCCCGCTTCGTGAAGCCATGTTGGCTTAGCATGGTTTCCAGAAGAATCTGCTCCATGACCTTGCCAGGCACAAAGGTGAGGCAGACTGGCCTGGAGTTCCCCAGGTCTTCTTTGTTCCCCTTTTTAAAAATGGGCGTTACGTTACTCCTCTTCCAGTCATTGGGGACCTCACCAGACCACCACAACTTATCAAATACAATGGACAGGGGCTTGGCAACTTCATCCGCCAGTTCCCTCAGAACCCACGAATGGATCTCATCAGGTCCCATAGACTGTGCACCTTCAGGTTCCTCAGATGTTCCCCAACCTTGTATGTTTCATTCTATACATGCTATGAAAATTCCTCTTGTGAAAATGCCATGATTATATTGCGTTCCCAGTTCTCAAAGTCTACAGTCTCTAGCAACTGGGTTGATTACATTAAAAAATGAAGTATTTACATACACAATTACATACATCTTAAAAAGTGGAGCTTCAAAGCGTGGATAAGAAAAAAGCTAAACAATATACATCATTATTTTAGAATAGAAACCCACATTTCGTTTCTAATCTTTACCCAAATAGAAGTATTACAAAATTGACTTTCCCAATTTAGCAGCCTGCCTCTTTAAGCCTACTTTAAGGTAAGTTTGTTAAGTAATGCTGATATTCATGTACAAATTAAACTTGAAAGACACAATGTTCTAAAGTTAGGACAAACAAGTTAATGGCATTTGTAATAGCTAAAGTCAGATACAGTCCGAGTTTCTTTTCCTTTTCTCGAGACTTCTCAGGATTTCTCCTGCACAGAAGTGATCTATCACACTGTCAAACAAATCAACTACATTCAGAGCACTTGATTGTGTCCCACAAAGAACTTCCTTGGCCACTTTGGGTACATACGCCACACTGGTTTCGTAGGTAGTCTGGGACATTTCTATGGAGGTGTACCCTAAAATATCAACAGACACTGAACAGGAAGGATCAGCTGGACACACCAGATGTGCATGGACCACACTGGATCACCTTAGCTCATCCACCAAGCACAAAGCTAAAGGCAAGAGTCTTCTCTAGCCCTGGATCTGACCACGTCCCCTGCCCTTTACTTCTGATTAGTTCATTTCCATTTATCAAGTCTGGTCACATGCAGAAATCTCAGTATGTGCGCAGTGGTTTTGGTGGTTGGGCTGAACTTTGAGCATTGGTTTGCACAGCCAAATGACTCCCATCACACTTACATTGCTGGCTGAGGCAAGATCTTAAATGTGAGTCAGTTCCCACTTGTACTGTAGAAAAATCAGAAATACTGTAGAAAATTCTCTATTTGTTAACCCATTGTTAGAAAAGTCATACTAACCAGACTGCTTGTCTTAGCTGTTCTGTACTAGTACCAGTGCAGCTCTGGATCTATGTCAGATTGTGGTGCTAAGCTTTAAAAAACAGACTGTATCACTGCTTACTAACTTGAGAAATTGTACCGCTTCAAAAAAATAATATCTGCGCTCAGCAGAAATGATGCCGAGTTGAGGTTTCAAAATACTTCTTGGTTTTGCCAACTTTCCTTCAATAAAAATTGCTGCTGATTGTCACAGCTGGGTTACAGATGATTATAAAGGTACAGAAATAATTATGTGTAAGGTATAAAGAGAATCACAGAGACAAAAGTGACATATTTTGAAGGAAAGCAATGGCAGAGATAGAAATTGCATTTCTTAATCCCCTTTTACCATTCAAAATATCATTTAGTCCAGAAATGTAGTTTTCCTTGTAACAGAAATAACTATCATTTATCGCCATGGAATTCAGCTCTTAGATGGTAAGAGCAATAAAAGAACATGTACAAAATTCATGTTAATTTTAATATTCATTAGAAAAAACAATTTCAGAAAACTTGAATGCTGTGATCCCTAAACAAGCTCAGATTTTCTTTATGTTGAGAAACCAGAGGATCTTTATTTTGCCTCTAAATGGAGATTAAAAAAAAAAAAAAAAAAAAGCCTGTTGCAGTCACTAACTTTTTTTTTTTTTTTTTTTAATTCACACAATTTGCCTTGTCATCTCTAATTTTTCTTACCAGGTATTACATGGAAATGGGGTGCAATTCTCTTCTTCAGTTCTAAGAGCTCATAAGAATGAACTATGACACAGATAATTACCTTTGGGTGCTGTCAAAATGTCACATATTTGCAAATGCAAATATAAAACATACCAATTTCAGTAATTCGCCAATGCTAACTTTAACCTTTCCCTGAACTTAACTTCATGATGCTATAAAGCAATTTTTTCTGCACAACGGGGAAGGAGGCAGCAAAACAAGTGGCTCAAGTACACAGGAACTGCTCTGGATGTCTGTGGATAGAAGGAAGTCAGTAAAATATCAAACATGGTCATTAAGACAATTCCAATCCCTTTCTTTAATCTCTCTTCCTCACCTCTTCCTGCCAGATGCCATCAGGCATAACCAGCTCCTCGGCCAGGCACGTCAGTTCAAACGAGATGTGGTTCTGAATTTATTCCAAAAGACTGGGATATCCTCTGATAGAAGAGAGATACGTGAAACATCATTTTCAATATGAAATAGATGTTTTGAAAACTAATTTTTTTCAAAATAAAAAGGAGGTAACTTTTGATTTGGTATACCCTCGTTTGCTTTGTCTTGTCTACCCTTAAAAATAAAACTTGCATTTTTTACTGTGCAGTGCCAGAACTTACATTAGCAGTGAAAGTTGTAGAGCAAATAAGATATAGGTACCTTTAACTCTGTCCATATTGCTTTACAGAAATAAAATAGTTCACATTCGCCAGAATACACATCCACGGAATTGACATTGAGACGACCGACACCGGACAGATCATCACCCCATCGAGCGAACTGAACTGTCGGGACGCTGCAGCTCCGTGGTGGTAGCTATTACAACCGAAACTCTTTTCCCTCTTTCCTTCCTCTCTCTCCTTTCTCTTCCATTTACAAACTTCTTATCGGGTTAATAAAGTTACCTGGCACTTGACTCCATTTTGAGTCTTAATTCTGTTCCCGAGAATACGAACAAAACCACGCTCCGGTGTGTGAGAGGTCGGTCCAGCCGCCCCTAGCCTCCCAGACTCGTCTGAGGTCGGCTAGAACGCAAGGGGGCCTTCCTCTCGTCCGAAATCAGAACGTGACACCAACTAATTATTTTCTTGGCTGTATTATCATCACAAGAGCTGTACAAAAAATTTCTAGCCATTCTGGAGAAGTACTATCCTGGCACCCGAGAATTCATCTGTTCCCTACAGACACACATGACATTAAGGAGGTTGCACGTGGGAGAGTGGCACAAAATACAATAGCTCTTTCAGTGAGTTTTCTTTGTACTGTTTCTGTGTACATTTTCTACATACCTTGTCCCTGTTTTTAACTGTAAAAAAACCCCTATCATTATATCAGATTGAGCAGGGGAAGACTGCATTTACTCTCTTATTCAGACTTTGCTGAAAATGCTCCAAGTTCAATACCTAAATAGAGGAACTGTAACTAAGTTCCTTTCAGTCCAGCAAGTGATTGTTGAGCTAGAATTATAGCTGCTCATTCAATTGTGTGCTTGTGCTGGTTTCGGCTGGGATGGAGCTAATTTTCTTCCCAGTAGCTGCTGTTTTCCATTTGGTAGGTGAAGAACATTGATAATACACCGATGTCACTAGTCATTGCTAAGAGATCAAGGACTTTTTCCAGCTTCCCAGGTTTTGCTAAAGCTCAGGTGCAAGAAGCTGGGAGGGGTATAGCCAGTACCACTGACCCAAACTGGCCAAAGGAAGTATCCTGTACCATAGACCTCATGCTCCGTATATAAGTGGGACTTGGCCGGTGGGTGGCTCTATCGCTCTCTCAGAACGGTTCCGATATCGCTCTCGGTTCCATTCTGTGATCACTGTTTGGGACAGGCTGCATTGGTTGTTGGGTTGGGTTTTTGGGCAGTGAGAAATTGTGCATCGTTCATTTGTATATTCCATTATTATACTTTATTATTATTTTTTTTTATATATATATATATATATATCTTTTCCTTTGCTGTCTTAGTAAACTGTCTTTATCTCAGCCCATGAGTTTTCCTTTCTTTCCAATTCTCTCCCCCATCCCACGTGGGAGAAGGGAGGATGAATGAGCAACTGCATGGTACTGTGCTTAAACCACAACAGTGCTATAGAATGGGAAAAAACAACTTGCTTGGCAACTATGAATGGAGATGTACATGAGAGTAGGTATCCAAATTTGGAATACTGTTTTATGTTACACAATTTATAATGAGTTACATTTCTGCAATAATTTCACAGTACAGATGCAGCGTAATTCATCAAGGATTGATTCTGGATTCTGATTGTCTCCATGTCAAATATTATTCATTCAAAGCTCAAAATGTTTTGACACCCAGCTTACATAATTGCCATAATACTTTTCTTTCCATACTCCTAATCTCATTTCAAATGAATATACAGATGCATCTTCACTTTTAAGAACATTTTCATTCTCTACGCACCTTTATTAAACTCCAAATAGCGCGCAGACAGTGGTTTGGAAACATCTACACTGCTTTTCATAGATTTTCACAAATCTTTTGAGAATGGAGATGCCTGGACATGACCTGACTTTTGGGTTTGCTTTTTTGTTGTTGTTGTTGGGGTTTTTTTCCTCCCCTTTCCTCTTTCTTTTTACAACTTCTTGAGAATTTTTTTTTTTTCCACAGCTTGCTTATTCTGAAACACAGAATCAAAGACTATTTTTATTAATAACAAAACTGTTATGGAAATGTCAGTTTTATGGTAATGCAAAGAACAGTTATGTAAGTATGTGTGTATCTTGGCCAACTAATGGACATGCTGGATTGTATTATTACACTTACTGTTTGTTCTGTCAACAGAATAACATATATCAGAACACTGAAGTACTGTGTCAATTTATCTCTCAAAGAAAAGAATTTAAGCATAGCTCTGTGCCAAAACTACTACTTAAATTCTAGATCATCTATGCCTGTCTGTGCCATTTTACCATCAGGAATACGCTAAACAGGACTCTGAATGGCCAGTACAAATAACAACGTTGTGGTTATAGCCGAGGCCTCGGTGAGGGCAGACGGCGGGGTGCAATAGAGGAAGCCAGCACAGGAAGCAGTACTGGAGCCACACCCCAGCTGCGTGTGTACCGCGTCTGCGCACTAGCACACCTGCGACAAAGCCACCTGTAGGAGTTCTTCAGGTTCTGCTGAAGCTGCCTGATGCAACTGCCGAAATGGAAAATAGACCTCAATGTTAATATGTACAGTTTCTGTGAAAGAGAAGCACAAAGTGAGCATCCAGAAATAAAAAAGAAACCAAAAGAGGAATGAGGGAAATATACTGCATTTGTGGAATAAACTGCATACTGCTTTTACACTGGGAGACTGGAGTGAAGAAATCACAGAAATATACTGCTACCCAGACTAGAAAATGAAGTTTAAAAAAGTACATCCCCACCATTTTCCCAGTATTGCTGCATATGTATCTGATTTGGCTTGAATTTATAGAAGTCTAAGAATGAGTTCAAAGACAGAGAAGTACCAGTAATTCACATTCTTAAACGCATTGTGCGTTATTCATTCAGTGGGACAAATTGACATCATGATACCCAGTATAGAGAAGGGAAATCCTTAAAGAATTGTTACAAAAAAAGTTGATGACCTTTGCATGGGAACCTTTCTGCTTTCACGGAAAGCCTCTGTCTCACAAGGGACTAAATAACTTCTGACTTTGCTGAGCTGCTTTAAGTCTAAACCCTTGAAACTTCTCCATTCTTCACACCACACCCAGGCTCATCCATCTCTCCCTCTGAAGCAGAGATTTCAAGCCAACTATACAAAGACCTGAGACTACTTCATCAAGTTCTCCACTAGGTCCTTGTTTACTAATTGTTTTACTCTCTGCAGTAAAACTCGGATACTGCTATTCCCCATGAACAGTGTGGATTCTCAAGTTAGAAGCTTGTGTCATATTCAATTATCAATTTAAAAAAAAATTAACTGTGGAAACAAAATTATGCATATTTTAACTGAGGTTAGCTGCTTGAGAACGGAACTGCATTCTGAATTGAAACTGAAAAACAAGTTAGGTTGTTCTGCTGTTACAAGGGCGCATATCCTCCACCTTTTTTGTAATACTGACACTTCCTACAAAATTCGTGAGGTAGTGCAATTTGTCTTAATGTTTTTAACATCCTACCGACATTCGGATCCTCCCTAGTATCAGAATAGGCCCTGTAAGCCACTGTTCGCAAATCCTGCTCTCCAAACTAAAAAACTCAAAAAACCCCAGCACCCCCCCTCAAAAGAAAACACCCAACCAAAAAACCAACAAAACACATACAAAAAAAACCAAAAAACAAAACAAAACAGCAACAACAAAAAAAAAACACCCAGCCAATCACAACTCCAACCAAAACACCAGCAAGAGAAGCCACACAGAAATCTGCCTTACAGAAACTCTGTTTAGTCACGTGTTTAAATTACTGTAAGGTATTGTGTAGGTGAAATTAATCCTCTCATCATTCACACTTGCAGACACTATATCCTGTGTACCATGTCATTCAATGCATAATTTTCTTTTTTTGGCTTTGACCCATCTTTCTACTTTTAGATTTTGGCGAAGGTAGTACCAGAATATACACATAGACAATTCAAGCATATACATTAATAATAACAATACTACCACCACCACCCAAAACCATGTAAATGTCACAGCACGGCAGAGTGGTGTGACAGGGAAGACTTGACAGGAATCTGAATCAACTACTCAGGAGGAAGGTAGGTGAATTATTTTGGTTGTTACAGAAATCACTGTTATGGTTTGTATTTAAAAGTTAGATATTTTATGGAGTTTTTCAGCAGTACTGGAACTCATCTGTGTATTTTTCCATCTGTACAGCTTGATGCTTTAAGATCTCACATCTAGGACTAGAGTATTTCTGTTTCAATTTTAAGATACTTGTAAAATCAGTCAGGTAGTCTGTAACATCTAGTCTAATTTATACTAGAGTAAATCAGCAAAACTAGGAAAAAATGTGAGCGAGGGAAACGTACAGGACTAAATACAACTTGTAAGGTAAATTATAAGCTATATTGCATTATTATCATATAGAGAAAATGCTTGTACAAACCTTCCAGCTTAGACTGTCACCCTCTGGGGTGTCAGTTTTATGACTCCAGATGTTTAAAACAACCAAATATTTGACAAACCATTTTACCTGCATCTGGCAGCATTTAAATGCTCTTTAGTTACAGAAACTACAGGGAAGTACTCCTTCCTCTTGGACTTTTAAAATTTGCATTGCTATACAATACATAGCATCTTGCCATCCCCCAGCGTGAAAAAAAGAGAGACTGAATTGTATATACTTACCCTTCGTTCATTAAGTACTTCAAAGGTCTATGGATGAAAGGTGCAACATAAATGTCAGGTCTGAGCATTATTGTAGAACACCTGATTTTTACAGGGGAGTTTCCCCTCTTACTAATTTTATCTCTGTCACCTGCTTTTTGCCATCTGATGAAGACTTGTTTCTGTATCACCTAGCAACAATGTCATGGTGTCCAGGGAAAGCCAAGGCTGAACAGGCAGTGTTAAACCCTGTGCAGCTCCCACCCCTACGCTTCTTAGCCAGCTACTGAGGTAACCCTTCAGTAACCCTTCAGTAGGGACAGCGTCTGCATGCTGATGTAGGAGGAAAACTCAGCGTGAAAACGAGTCTGGCTGGCGTTGAAGCCTTCTGTTGTTATACATATACACATACACACATCCCTGGAGACACCATCTCCTCTCTCTGCTCCCCGACACAGCGGAGCTTGCCACTGAAACACCAATCTGAAGTAAAGCAGGGGATATCTCGCATTTTTTTTGAGAAACCAGAACCAGAACCTTCCACACTATTATTTCAGAGGGACCAGGTAAGAGATTTTTATCTTTAAGCCTTGAATTCAAGTCACACAGTAGATTTACTTTGGCTGTTCTATGATTCTCTCACTTTTTTCCCTGTGTAGGAAGAATGACCAAAAATAGAAGATGAAAGTGGGGAACAAAATCACAACCCCTTAAAGCAAACTAAATTGATTGGATTTTTAAACCATATAATTAATGTTTCTAAAATGAGAATATAGATTCATATCCTCTTTTTGGTGAAACTGTTAACTATCCTTTAAATAAAACTGCCACAGCATTTGCAACAGTAATTACTCTAAAGTAATTTACAAACAGTTAAAAGGTTTGGTCATACAATTTTATGGAACATCGCATTAAGATCTATATATGGATTAATTTTGTCATTTTCTGTAAGCATTCATTAACGTAAAGAATATTTTAAAAGCAATTCAGCAAGGTAATGTAATTACTTTTATTTAAAAAAAAAAAAACAAAACAAGCTTCCTACAAAGCACATGAATTTCCTAAACCCTGCAGCCACTGGATCTTTTTAAACCCTTTATTCTGATTGCAGAGCAACTGATTATCCATTTTTTGGCCCTGATTTAAGTACATAAAGTGACTTTTAAATATATAAGTAGTTTAGCTAAATTACAGTCGTATTTCCAGTTCTTACAGCTCTACCCACAAACTCTGAAATTTTTTTTTTTTTTTAAAACAGCTGCCTATATTGCTGAATCTCAGGAACAGACAAAGTATTCCAGCAGCAGCCTCATCACAGCTAAATGCAGTAATGCTGCCATAGTCTCCTTACTGGTATTTCTGGTTTATTTAGTTTGCATAAATCATATAAACCTTAGTTAAACATGCTTTTGCAGCTATTTGTAAGAACCTTCAGTAAATTGTATCCATTTGTCCATTCTGCTGGAAGTTACTCTTATTTGTTACTGGAAGCTGTTGCTTATCGGCCTAATTTTTATTCCATATGCATGCTCTTTTAAAAACAATACTGAATCAGTCCTTATCACATGTGAGTAAGTGTTCCAAACTTTGTACTTCAAAATACATTCGGATGAGCAGGAATTAAAGATGTCTTCTAAACACTTAATTTTCCATATATTATTGATTCTACAGGCGGACTGTATGAAGATAAATATATATGCTCACCTATATATAGGCTGTAAGTACACATTTTCTCACTATAGTTATCTGCATGTATGATGTGGGACAAAGATGCACAGAACTGTGTGAGAAACTAGCACACTGATTTTCAAGGAATTCAGAGTCCTAGGAAGAACTTCCTCACTACAGAGACCTTACAGATCTAGGATTGTTAGCCTAGTCCAGAACCTGAAAGTATCATCAGCACAGAAGCTACAGATCTCAAGCTGGAATGCCCCTCTCATGTCATGTTTGGAGAAAACGCATCTTAATAGAACAGTTAAAAGAAGCTGGCATATTAGCAGTGAGATGATCAGATTGTTCTGCTACAATCATCGCAGAATCCTTAGAAAAAAAATGTTAACATCCACAGAAGAAAAAAATCCTCCTTTACTTCTGATTTCATCTTTAGCTCCCTCTGCTTTCTGATCTCTGCAAATGAATGTAGTGACCACTCAGACTGGGCCTTAATACAGCTTACCTCAGAACAAATCACAATTAATTCCAAAATGGTTGGGACATTTGCACTGTAATTCCTAGTAGGAGCTTCCACATCAGCAAAGAAGGACAAGAGGTCAGCTCTCTGTACAAGGAAACAAGACATCTCAAGACATTAAAACATGTTTGTACAAAGTTGTCTTACAAAAAATGCGTGTAAGCACAGGAGAGGAGAGCAGGTGCCAAGAAAAGTGGCCAGATTAGATAAAAAGAAAGAAGACTGAGAAAAGTAAAGACTATTTTTCCTGTATGCAATATATTTAAAAATAGGTCTGACAAATTACATAGCTGGTATTGGTACAAAGGACAGGTAATGAAAGACACATCAGTAAGTGAGCGGGGGGAGGGGGGGAATCAGTCATATAACACCAACTAGATTTATTTCTTTACACCAACTCCTGTATGTAAATATCTAATAATTCACTTTTCATATAAACGCTAACATTTAAAAAAAAAAAAAATCCAGATGTCACAATAAACACAGTGTATTTCAAGTTTGTTGTAATTTATTTGTGAGTTATTCTCAAGCAATGTTACAAAACATTTTAATGTTCTGATAAGAAAATAAAATTTAAATAAAAATACATTCAACAATACATAATACAAATTAAAACTAATGATAATTTACAATCCTAACAGAACTAATTACTGAATAACAATCTTTCTAGACTAATCAAAATGAAGGCAATTTTTATTATTAATCATCCTACTTGTACCTAATTAAGTTCTAGAACATCTACTGCATTTTAAAACATTAAAAAATGTGAAATCAAATCTTAATGGTCACAAATATTCAATGGCCTTTTTTTTCCAAGATAATTCCAGTACCAAAGCAAAAAAAGTGCATCTTAAAAAAAAATGTTGCAAGAGTGTACAATTTAATTTTTCATATATTTGACTTTGAAAACAACAGAAAATGGCTCCAAGGAACAGACGCTTTGCCTCAGGGTTAATCCATATACAGCAAAACCTAACTTTGACACTCAACCACATTCAACTTTCTTTAATGGCAGCTTTTTATTAATGGCAATTAATCAGACCCACTTTACCTTGGCAAAACACATTTCTTGGCATTACTGTATTCCCCTCCCTTCCCAGTCCCAGTTTAAAATGTTGGCAAATCCAAGTCCCTTAGAATACATCAAATGTGTAAAAAAGGAAAAGGCAAAACCAGCTGAGGTGATTCAACAACTGTGGTGTTGCAGACACTAGTACAGAATCTCAGATATTCTAAAATAGTTTGTCTGGTATGAAACCGAAAAGTTATTCTAACAGGTTACATTCATTCCAAAGGACATTTCTGTCCTGTCTTGCCAACTTGCCTCTGTTACAGAAAGCCTCCCTACAACAGTACAATAAACGTACGGTAATTTCAGCAGCTTACAGTTTGAAGCATTGTGGATTTCTATACTATTTGTAAGTTACATTCCCAATTAATTTGGCTAAATCATGATTGTAAAAAAACCAAAACAAAACAAAACTTCAAAAAAACCAAACCAAAACAAAAAAGAACCACCACAAAAAAAAAAAACTCCCACCAAAACACACGACAAACCAAACCCCCAAAAACACCCAACAAAACAACAACAGACCCCATCGCAAAGGCTCCAAAAAGTACCACATATAGTTATTATTAAAAATAATATTCCGAGCAGTACCATTGTAAATAATACTGATGAAGCAAAGTTGCCACAGTAATACTTTTGCTTCTTCCTGGTTATATATACATGTAAGTTCTTTCAGCATAAATTTAACTTCTCAGATGAAGTGAGCAAAAATTAAAGTCATGAATGCCAGTTTAAAATTGTGTTAAGTGGCAAATACGAATTCATATAACTAAAGATATAAAAATATTCACTGAAGCATTGCTTAAAGACAAAACAATACTGATCATTCAACTGATCATAACGAGCAGATACTATAAAGTATCTAAAAATAATCTGGGATAGTCCAGATGTCTAAAGTGCTTTGAGTTATTATAATAGAGATTATTTATTAGATTTGTAGTCAAAAGGTGAGCTGGACCTAGTTATTACTTTTTATTAAAAAAAAAGAAATAAAATAATATGTGGGATGATATAAATTGATCAGTACTTAACCACAATCTGTTCACATTTAAATTTTTCTATCTTTAGGCAAACTTATTTGAAAAGAATATTGCTACCCTGGATTTCTTTTTAGATTAAGAAAAAAATACGTACCTTAAAAAATCCTAAAGAAAAGCGATAGTGGTCTAATGTCACTCCATATATTACTCACCCTAAATGTAAACAAGAAGTACAACATAAGTTCCCTGATTTCTTCTTCTTTAGTACTTACAAACATAACTAACACTGGTATCTGCTGTCCAGATTATTTGCAGCATACTGCATCATTTTGTAAGGCTTCACCTGTAGATGAATCAAGTCCTGACAACACCTAATACAAAAAAGTCAAATGAATCGAGTGTGAAGCTTCAGATCTTTTCCATATCATAGTATCTTGGGATTTCTATTTCAAGATCCATAACAGCAGGGCAGGCACTCAATGGTAAACTCACAGAAGTTTGCAGTGTATGTATTGAGAGATGTAATCCAATCAAATGCCGTGTGGATTTTCTTCCATTAAAAAGCTTATTTGTTTAGAAAGTTCTTTCCAATAAGACAACAATGGCAAAACAACAGTTAGATTTATTCACACCTGTTACTTCAAGAACCTGGAACTTCAAGTTCTTCAGCAAAATGAGAATAAACCTTAAGACTAGATTTTGAAGTAGATACTTTCTATTAAATATTAAATAGATTGTCAACACAACTAGCATTTATGTTCATTCTTAAATAATTTGTAAAAATGCTTATAATGAATTTAAAAAAAACAACAAAACAAAAAACCAAAACACCCAAGAACATTTCCAGCTTCTTTTTTTATCCAAGTGTGCCATAGTTTGTTTTGGTTAGGAAACTTTTCCAACAATTGGATTTTCTCTGGGGAAAAAAAGAAAGTTACATGTAAATATTTTTAATGTTAACATTTCTCATAATACAATTTTAGTTTATTAAAGAAATTTTTTTTTTTTTTGCATAATTTCTACCGCTAGTGAAACTTCATGGTTTGTGGAAAACCTCACATACTTTCCTGTGAGGCCTGTAAATCAAAGTCAATTTTTCTAAACAGCTTGGGTCAAATACTAAACTAGGCAAACCAAACTGGGATTTGAGCATTCTTTTTTTCCAGTGAATTAAGCCTCATTGATGCAAAGAAGAAATCAGAAAACTCACTAGTGGTGTTCCATAGATACCAGCTAGGATTGAAGAGAATTGAAAGAATCTGCTCTGGAACAACAATGTACTCTAAAGAACAGATTTTTTTAACTTCACCAGAAATACTATTTATCATTGAATATGGCAAGTGAATTACAAACAGTAAATCTACTGCATGAAAGATATGTTTCTGCAGTGTAATTTTTACAGTTTTATATAACTTCATATTTTAATAATTTTTAAACTGAAACTTGAAGTTTTGAAAAAAATATAAGGTAGGCAGACAGAGATAAATTTTGTGTGCACTCCAGATCTTAAGTTGCGAGGAAACAACAGTTATTGCACTCGCTTATGGGAATCTCAACTGTCTAACAGCTGGTAAAAAACTGCATTACTACAAATGATGTACCTTATTTTCTCCATGTCTTTGTTTTGCCTAAATCTACCTTCAGCTTAATTATCTCTACTTCAGCAAGCCTGGCCTTGTTCTACGATTTTTTTTTTTTTAATACACATTTATGCATGTCAAAATTACACAAGATACTTACTCACTACCATATTTAGCACTAGATGATCTCTTTTTCCGGTATTTTTCATGCGATTCATTCAGCTTTTCTACTATATCTGTTATCTGTTTAAGTGTATGAAAAGTTGCTACAGAATCTTCAATTGTGAAGTTAGAATAATCATCTGGTTCTTTCCGTGGACCTTGGTAGACAGCTATACTTCCACAAGCCTCTACAAAAATTACCACAATTACCCCAATTAGAATTTCAATAATTAACAAACAGATCTAACTCTTACGTAAATGGCGATTCTGAAATTCTGAAACCTAAAGTTACTCTAGCTTATACGTAAAATGGATTTAGACAACAGCAGGAGACAGTATCAACTAGACATATTTACAGTACTGAGTCTTATTCTCTGCTGCTTGCTGTCAGCATCTTGAGAATCCAGTTCTCTCCTGCTCACATTCACAGAAGATCAATACTTTCTTGCAACTCAACCATGTTCAGTAGAATTCACTCCACAGTCAGTAAAAGGAGAGCAAAGCCAGAAGAGTAACCAGCTATAGTTGCAGTCTCACTGTTTAGACTACTAAAAATATTTCATATATGCAAATTCAAATAGAACAATGTGCATGCCTGATGTCTACTGTAAAGAAATTACTGAAAAGTGTCTGATACCAGAGGACTAAGAATAGAAAAATATAATCTGTGTCTCTACTCTCTGTTATTTTCAGGTAAATTGTTAAGACATCAAAC
This sequence comes from Chlamydotis macqueenii, assembly GCF_036417535.1. Classification (NCBI taxonomy): domain Eukaryota; kingdom Metazoa; phylum Chordata; class Aves; order Otidiformes; family Otididae; genus Chlamydotis; species Chlamydotis macqueenii. The sequence continues at coordinate 232,513 of NC_141564.1, forward strand.
TGATGTTACGGGCCTAAAGAATTAGAGCTGAATAATACAGTATAATTCTTCTGAATTATTTGAGTACCTTCCAACTTCTGCAGTTTAGACATGTTGATAGTGAAAAGTGAGTAAATTCTTTCTGTCTCTCTGTCTCCATCAATCTCAATTTGAGTATCAGCAGGAACATCTCTAAAACGTGAAAAAAAAAGAGACGGGTCATCAATGGAAGTCATTCTTGAAGGGTTTGAAAGCAAGTAAAAACTGATTCTGTTTCAATATACTTAGCCATTTAATATGTCTATCACTCACTGACAGCTTCACAATTGCTACACAAAATGTTGCATTCATTTCAAGTGTTCTGTAGAAACAGGCATATACAGTTTTCAGGGCAATGAATACAGCAATACTAGAAATTGCTTTTTCCAAGAGAATTTATTACTCAGTATGTCAAAAGAAAAATATTTCAAAAATATCGAAGTAAGGTTGATTGATATTAAATCACGATTAAACTCTTCTTTTAAAATCTACTATACTTGAAAGGCAATCAGAAGAGAGGGAGAAGATACATTCCTAAACCAGAACAGTTAAGAAAATGGAAAGACAAAAACAACAAAAAGTTACTTAGTAACAGGAATCTTTTGACCTGTTGAGAAATCTACTATAAGAATGAACTGAATAACATGGAAAAAATATTACATATATTTTCAGAGTGTTATTTTGCAGGACTTATACTGAATTTTAGAGGACTGAGAACTTTAGCTTGTAATTTATGCAACCTATCCTGTTACGGATAAATTTATTTTTTTTAAAAAAAAAAAGATCAGAACATTTATTTGTTTTCAGAAATCAGCAGCTTAAAGAAAGGCATTAATGCACTGTAGGATGTTATTAATTTTCCTGAAATACCTACAAAACCCAAATGATTTATCAGAATCTACATCTCAGATTATTTAGCTGATTTTCTTAGCACACAGTGTTATAAAAATACGTGAGGTTAAAATTAAAAAGTGAGCATGCAAAACAAGATCATATAATTAGGGAAAGAGACAGACTTCCAGGCTGAGCCCTTTGCAGCAAAGTACTTCAATTATTTCATGACCTAGGTGTTTTGTATTTCTGCTGTCAGCTTGGCACCTGAATAAGCCATTAAATCTATTATTCTGTGTGGAAAGAAATCAGTCATTCAATAACTGATTTACATGCTGAATTGGCTACCCTCATTTCATATGGCAGCTGATAAAGTAATAGACTTCGTAAAATCCAGCACTTCAGGCCTTATTAGTAAGGCATGTTTTTAGTAGCCTAACTTGCTAAAGTAGATAGGGAAAGCCTTGCCTTCAGATTTTCAAGTTGTATACTGAATCATACATTATTTGTCTAACAAAGCATATGTATTTTCATTTGAGAAGCAACTTACGCAGTGCAACGAGCACAGCCCACTGTGCTCTCTATTGTAGCCTTGCAACAAAGCCAGTTTCCGTTGAGAAAAGCAGAAGGATGGTAAAAACTAAGCCTCTTCTGGTTGCATCTCGTTACCCGGCAAAGAGCTTCTATCCACTCACTAGCTTCTACACAGTTATTTGCTTGGATATAGAGTGGCTTTTCTCCATGTAGTACTTGAAACATCTGTAGAAGGAACACAACATTATTCTGCTCAGTAAACCAATTCACTTCTAACCTCTAATTTTACTACACAGTCATATTTAGGAGGAAAAAAAACCCAGCCAAAACCGCTCCCTGCGTTCCACCTACACCACGTCCTCATCCAAAAAAGAATCCTTGAAGAATCAGAACATGATGCATTTTCTGTCCTTTTCATTCACAGATCTTTAAATGTGACCTCAGACTTCTGAGAGTAACACAAGATTCCCAGAAGTCTCTCCTTTAGCCATCCCCAGCTTAAGTACGTACTTTTATCACTGCCTCAGAATTTTGGACTGAAATAACAACAGGAATACCGATGTGTCACAGGTCCAGAATGAGGCTGTGAGCACAGACAACCATTTCGGCTGATGAAGGTATTGTAAGAAGTTCTCATCAAAAGGAATAAACGTAAGTTTGGTAATACTACATAATATAATACATACTCCTAATACCTTACATAAAAGTACTTTGTAATAAGGTCACAGCAGTTTTAACCTTCATTCCAGAAATTTGGAAAGGGAGGCAGAGGTCATAAAATCAGTCAGAAAAGTTGGTGCAGAGATCTAAACTCCAACATTAAGTTCCTTGTTCAGAGTACTTAGAAATACTGCATGCAGCTTTTTAATCACGATTCAAAAAAGATTTTTTGCTGAAGTCTTTAGCAATACGGTTTCAGTAACTCTATAAGCTAATTATAACCTTTTATTTAAAGAACATATCAAGAATTACATATAAACTATCTTTTGACTCACATTTTTCTTGTTGAAGGAGCTCTCATCAAGTTTCTCCACGGCAAGGATGTTTTTGATTGGAATAGTGAAAATTGGTTCTTTATCTGTAAAAAATTGTGAACCGATGAGTGAAGTGACTCTTTAAAAACTGTTTTATAACCTCAATGCACTGATACAGAAGGTTAAGTTCTCAAGATTTGGATTTTTATTATTGAGAAAACGTACATGAAATCAGAAACGTTTCGTAGTAAGGGTAAAAGGTAACTAAAACATACCCTATATACTTTAGGAAAAGAATCTATGCATTTTAGAAAGCACAAATCAGATGGAAACACTTAGAAAACAGTGAGAAAATAAAAATAATTGTAAACCAAACAATTTACCTTGCTGTTTGTGGTAACTGAATTCTCTACTTGTTAGACAGAACCATCGCTTCTTGAAATTCTTTTTACCAATCCGAGTCCTTCCCTGAGCTCTTTTGTACATTTCTCTGTGAAGACAGAATCAAATGAAATGCAACCATTAGTATTCTGAAGAACTTTCAAAACCATTGAGGTAATATACTGTTGTTCATCGTGCACCAAAATAAAAATCTACTTCACTGTAGATTAAAAAAAAAATCTAATAGTTTTTCAAACTAGATCCTCAGGATTACCTCCTAATATGGTGATCGTGTTCCATAAACAGGGAAGGAGTTCACAAAATATGCAATCCAGACTCTTGTTTTTAGCAGTAAATTTGATGTGGATACTTACTTACTCTGATCCAGAACTTGAAACTTTCCCAAAAGGGAGTAAGGCGTACCCCGCTAGAAGATTCTCTCTTTCCTGCCAGTTCCTAAATGTGAATGTACTTGGTCTTGTCTGGATCAGAAACTGAGTATAAATGAAGTGACACCGAACATGACTCAACAGCAAGGGCTGACACAAACTGTATTCAGTACACTTTACGCGTACTCACTGGCAACTATTTTTATTGAATCATTGAATCATAGAATCATAGAATCACATGGTTGGATGGGACCTATAAGATCATCTAGTCCAACCATCTTCCCACTACCATTGCTGCCACAGCTACTAAACCATATCCTGTAGCTTCTCATCAAGCCGCCTCTTGAACACTGCCAGGGACGGAGACTCCACCACCTCCCTGGGCAGGCCGTTCCAGTGCCTGACCACTCTTTGAGAGAAAAAGTTTTTCCTCACGTTCAATCTAAACCTCCTCTGGTACAACTTGTGGCCATTTCCTCGGGTCCTGCTTGTTGCCTGGAAGAAGAGGCCGAACCCCTGTTCATCACAACCTGCCTTCAGGAAGCTATAGAGTGCAATGAGAACTCCCCTGAGCCTCCTCTTCTCCAGACTAAACAATCTCAACTCTCTCAGCCGCTCCTCATAAGACTCGTGCTCCAGACCCCTCACCAGCTTTGTTGCCCTTCTCTGAACACGTTCCAGGGCTTCAATGTCTTTCTTGTAGTGAGGGGCCCAAAACTGAACACAATACTCGAGGTGCGGCCTCGAGTGGCAATAGCCATCAATTTATAATACAGATTAGCTTCCAAATGGCTATAATTGTTGATCCACTACAATTGTCTCATTAAAATACTAAATAGAAATTAAAGAGAGGTACATTTCTTCCTTGTTTGAAATTTGGATGCTTGTTCCACAGAAGAATCTTTACTTGCTATGAATCTGCTTCTCAGATAAATACATTTTTTTTTCCTCATAAATGTTGTTTGAAATAAATTATCAGCTATTCTTGATCAACACAAAAAATGACAGCTCATTTCCTAGAAAGAGATTTTCACTTCAATTTTTATAGAAGTCTTCTATCATTTATTGCTGAGTAGTCCAGTGCCAGGTTAATTTTTTCTCCTACTTGTAGCAGAACATTTAGCTGGCTGGGCTTAAACAGAATGCAAAGTAATTCTAAATTAAATTAGAATGTTCTTTTAAAACACACTTTCACAATCCTCAATAAGCCATCATAGAGCACACACTGAATTGTAACAAAAATGCAGACAGGCTTTAATAGGTTTTAAGCCGCTTTCAACTCTTTTTTTCCAAAGTATTTAAAAGATGAGTTATGAAGGTTTACAGCTGTTGGTTTAAACAAATTCTGCAAACTAACACAGAATTATCACAAGTTACAAGTATCATTTCTACAGTATATCAAATATTTTAATGAGTATTAATCTGATGTCAGCATTAATGAAAAAACAGTAAAGTCAATTATGTTTTGCCCAATATAGATTCAAGGTATATTTACCCTTCTTTTAGATGTATTGGCTCACTCAGACCACTGGGCTCTTTACTTTCAGTAGAGGAAACATCATCTAGGAACTTAAGGAAAAATAGACAGGGAATATATACTATTCATAAACACAGAGCCAAAAGCTCTTTTGAAAATATATATGTACAGTTTCTCCTGGAATAGCACAACTACTTCATACAACAGACGGAATTAAAATATATTGCAGAGACTTGGGATGTAACAAGGGATGCCCATAAGCCACGCAAGATTTCTTTAAACAGTTCCTGAACGGCAGATCTAATGAAAAATCTACACTACCTTTTAACCTTTTTTCTCAAAAAAACCAAACCAAACCAAAAACCAAACCAACAAAAAACAACAAAACACCTGCTCCCGCCCCCCCCAAAGAAAACACCACACCTAAATTAGCTTAGTCCACTACGTATATCTGTTATGTATTCGACTATGTGGATTTTGTTGGGTTTTTGTTTTTTTTTTTTTAATGTCTGAAGTGGACGACAATTTTTTATTTTCTCCCTAGTAGAAAACTGACCAATAACACAACCTTCCAACAATTAAGACTTATCAAACACATCAGCCATAAAAAAAAAAAAAAAAAATCTAGTTGAAAGGTACCTTTTTAACTGATTCAGTAAAGTTTTCTTCTTGAAATGTTTTGAAAAACTCATACATAAATGTCTCCTTGAAACTTGACTGAAAAAAAAAGGTGTATCAACATAAATAAACTTTCAAAGAATGTTGTCTATGAAATAAGAATTTTAATAGCCTTACAAGTTTGCTTTTGGTCAGACTTCCCCAACTCCCCAAAGTCTGGATGGCTTTTGATATAAGAGTTAAAGTTCTAGAAGTCTGTGCATCCTAAAATAAAGACACAAAATTCAGAATTTTTTCACATTTCCAGGTAAAACATTGATTTAAAAATTAAAGTGTCACAAAAATTATTATATTACACAATGTAGTAAATCTTCATTCCTTTTCTTCTTTGCCCAAGAGAAGAAATACATACGCAGTACTGTCCTCTGTTAGTACTTGCACTTTGTGAATATACGTATATTTCATAAGCTACTGCACAGTGTTTAATATTTTACTCACTACCACCAGAATTTAATATTAGTACTTGGAAAAATATTTTTTCCTACAAAACATCTCAAACCCTTCAAATCCTGTAACTGTTACTACACATGTAATGCTTCTGAACTATTCAAAACTTAACACTAAACATAAAAAACTACTGCTGGACAAATGGTATAAATTTTCATCATATGAGTTGAACTTAAAACATTGTCTTTAAGGCTTTTGCTTAATTTGTTTGCTACCTCACTGCTTGCATTTTAGTACAGGATTATAACTACAGCCACAGAAAGGGGCCTTGCTGTTCCCTTTAAAATGTTTAATCCTCAAGTGATAAAATCCTGTAATCTTTTTACTCAAACTGGGTAACGTCAAAGGAATGAATTTGAGTAAGTAGAATTTTTTATTTTGAAAGCACAACACACATAAGGGGATAAAATAAGCTATTAAAGAAAACCAGAAGAGATTTTATACACATTCTGTATTTTATGTGAAAATAATACAGTATTTTTCCTTATCTCCATATTCCTCTCTTTAAAGATTTTTTTTTTTTTAAATGCATAACTACTCAACAGTTTGAAAACGGAATATTTAGTAACCTACTGCAGCTGGTGGACTCCAAAATTAAATACGTAGACCAATTAGTGGATAACTGTACAATCTCTGTTTAAGACACAAATGGAAATGTTTTTTTAAAGTAAAAGTGACATCTGCATGCTTAACTTCCTTGATGGAAGGAACCAATGCAGTTTAGGCACATGCCTTAAAGAGCCCTCAGTCATGTTGCCATTCTAAAAAAGAAGCACATTCCGAAAACGGCACAGCATCTTTCATATCAATAGCTCTTCTACATAATTTGAGAACACCTCATAAAGGCTGAGAAATTTGATGCTTAAAGAACTGCAAATGTCTTAGCTCCTTTAATGAGGTATAAAATTGAAAACTCAGCCTAGAGACATTTAGTAATCTTATTTCCCAGTTACAGACACACTGAAAGTAACTTATGCCTTCCCAGATAAACAGATCTCACAGTTAAGAATAAAACAGAGCAAAGCTTCACAAAACTTACTGGATGGTGAGGTCGTAAATGAAAAGTATGAGGTGAGACTACGGCTACAGCAAAGAAACGAAGAAACACAAAGCTGCTCACTGCAGAATACTGTACATGAGGGTCATCTGCAGAGAAAAACCATGAAATGTAACATGCACTAAACTTAACAGGAAACAATGAAGACATTCAACATAAAAATCCTTAAGAAGATAACATCAAAGAAGACATTTACATTTTAAAACAGAATAGAAAAAAAAAGATCAATGAAATGCATGAAATGAGAAAGGTGATCACGTTAAGAAGTGTTCTATTTATAATGGAGGGTTTATTTCTCTGAAAAGAAGTTCTGTTCTCATAGAGCTGGCTCATCAGCTCCACTACTAGGAACGATGAGATTATTGCACGTGTCTACGTACACAGTGTTGATAAGGTATGGCTGTACGCATGTTGAAACAAAAGAGAAAATACCGTAGCGGTTGCCTTTAAACACTAGGGCTATTAGGTTTATTCACCTGTAAAGTTAATCACTGATCAACTCAAATACATTAATACTGCACAACAAGCACAGTCAACACATACAAACAACTTTAACTCCAATTCTGAGTTGCATTATATAACCATGGTGTTATATAACTTTGATGCTGAAAACAAGGATGTTCTCATTTAGTATTTTGGGTATATTTACATCTTTATACTGGAAAATATAGTGGGAACACGTCCTTACTCTAAAGACCACTTCAATCTCACCTGTCTGGGAAGTGAACTATTCTGAAAGAACTGTCTTAGCGAGAGGAATTTATGGTGTCACTTCCAGCGACAAACATGAATCAGAGAAAGGCTCCAGATTCTGAGAAGTATGTTCTTCATTTGTAGCTTATTATATGACATTTCAGATTTTAATTCACTGAAGTTTAAGAGTATTTCAGACCCACCACGTTATTTCTATATGAAAACCATTCTGAAAGAATAAAACTGTTCTAATATTGGTCACATTACAAACACATCAAATATTTCACATTATCCATCCTCCTCAAAACTACCTATAAGTAGTAAAGCTATGGCAGTAGTAAAGTTAACTTCATGTAAGTTATGGATGTGCTGGTCATAGTTACCATAGCTACAGTTCATGTAGTAAAGATGCATACACCAAATTTATTTTCAAGGTTACATGTTGCTTCTTTAGAAGCAATAAACAGATCAGCTCTTCCAAATTTTACCAATCTTTCAACTAAATCACTTCCTCTATTACTTGGGCTTTTCTTCTATTATCTCATACTGAATTCCTATTTGCTGCTGTCTTGCAGTGTTTCTGACCTGCTACATTTTGGTATCAGAAAATACAAAATTCTTGCTGATTGACCACAAGGCTTTACGATAACTTACAGACTGACAGAAACACAAATGCCTTATTGTCAAGGTAAGAAGTTCAGGGAGCAGCTTTGGACAAGGCAAGAATTTTAACAATCCCCATGAAGTAACTGCAGAAGTTAAGTATTTCACTCTGAACATCATTTTCAGAAGTTTTTAGAGAACACTTACTTGGAAATCTTTTGGCAGCCAGATGCCTCAAAGAATAAAAAACATCACACATTAGGGTAGGACAACTTATACTTGAGCGCACAATTTCACGGAATACTTTGTCTACATAATAGCGTAGATTTTCCTGCAATTACAAAAAAAGGTATTTTTTCAGACCATTAACATTTGCATTTGTATGGCTTTTTTCCTGAATGCAAACATAACACTAGAATTTCTTTTTTCAAAACACTGCCTGACTATTCAACTACATATTTTAGTACAGTGCATGTTTTAAAAGCTTCATAATATTTATACGGGATTACTAGTGTTAAAACATAGTTTAATGATATTCACTTACAGTAAAGCATATAAGCAGTGTCTGGCAATATACAACTATCTATCAAAATCCATTTTTGTAATTTGACAGTATGTTACAAGGAAGGGGCACTTTGTGGCAGCAACTATTGCCTTAAATATCATCCTCTGGTAACAGGCAAGGGGCAAGCAAAACTTCAATGAAAAGTGTTAAAGCAGTCCTAATTAGGTACTTCATCATCCAGATGCTGAGTACAGAACATCAGGAATCACACCACTCAACAAATTGGTAAGGAAGACTAATCCTCCTTTTATAGGTTCGCCTCCCTGTCCCATTTCCCATTGACTTTTCCTTTGCTGTTTTCATAAACGGGGTAAGAAAATACAACTTTTTCTTTGGTTACTCTAGAATCGGAGAATTACGCCGCTACTGCTTCCATTACACAGAGCTGCTTTTTAAACTATTTTTCTATAAAAATTTGAGAAACTTTAAATTAGGAAAAATAGATTAGGAAACTCACCATATTACTTTCTACATTATCCCCTTCTCTTAATTTGATGGGATCTATTTCACAAGGTTTAGGAGACTCACATATCTGAAACAAACAAAACTATAGCAGTTCAATTTTTCAGACAGAAAGCATGGAAATGCACCTATTTAAAACCAGATTCTGTCCTAGATTTAGGGGTGAAACTCTAAATAGGTTCAAACTATCCATAACAGCATGGAATAATCATCCTCATTTTTGCGTGTGCCAATTACATAAATAATTGTGTGGGTAAATTCTGCAATGTGTTAAAGGCTGGAGCAACTGTCATCAACTGTTTACTTTCAAGTACCTGGAACATAAACAACAAAGAGCAGCTCCTCCCACTAACAACCAATTATTGCTCAATTTAACTTTCCTCTAGAATTCCCCCTCCTGAGCCATTACTACCACACAGGGAGCTGTATCCTGTGTGCTGAAAAAAGCTTCAGTAGGATAACCTACCTCATCAATAACAGGTTTCAAAGTAACCTTTAGGTAGTGCTTCCCCACTATTTTCATCATTTCGTCTACACATCGAGTTGCTAATGAGTTGCCTCTGAAGATCGTGTTTGCTTCTCTGTAAGAAAATAATTTATTTTATCGGAACAGGAGAAAAAAGAAGCTCAGATACAAAATCCAATTAACACATTATCTTGCTATTAAATAATTAATTTTTTGAAAACATTTTTTCATATGTTTCAGTCAGGAATTCCAGAACCCAGATACTCAGCTTGCAGTGGCACTCAGGAACAGAAAGAGAATAAACAAGAACATAATTACAGCTATTATCAAAACCAGAAACAGAAATAAAACTGTAAGAAAAAGCCTAAGAAACTTCAGATAAAAGAAGTTATAAGCCAGTGCTGGATCTGAGAAAGAATAATTGGAGAAAATTAAAAAATAATGAAGACTTGTACCTCACTGATAAACAATTCTTTCTCCAGTTGTCCTGGTGAAAAAAAATCTTAGAGCTACAATAAATAGGATACTGCTGCACTACACCGATAAATTCAGACACTAATCAAAACACGCTTCATCTAGGGTTACGTTTTTTAGTCATTATAGCTGTTGAAGAAAACTGAGAGCCAGCTGTGCAAAGTAAATCTAATCCGAGAGATTTAGTTTAATCTTTCTTTGTTACAGTTCAATTGTAACGGAAAGGAATGTTGTGTACTAAAATGCAGTTTAGAAAATTATTTTCCATGAGTCACCTCTTTCCACACAGTTAAATTGTCTCACCTTATTTAAACCTGAAGTCAGCTAGCTTTGAAATGAACCATCCTGACATGACTTGGCACCTCAGTGGCCACTACTCCGGTCTACAAAACTTCTCTCCTAACCATAGAGTTTCAAACTGACATATACTCCTACTTGGAAAAACTCCTGTGCTTGCTACTTTCAAGGCATGCAGGAGGACACATACTTACTTACAAGCCGTCTTTGCAGAAGAAGAGTACCCTGCATTTAAGTCACATAACGAAGGAAACAGAATAAGATTCTTGGCAATTTTTAAAACGTTAAGTACCAATCTAATGACTAGTAAAATTGGAAGGGTGACCATATTATGACGTTTCAGAATAAAAACTATGTGCTCTTAGACACAACTGTAGACTGCTAGCTTGTTATGTTTAGCTGTATACTAGCTCAAAGACAATTTTACAAAATTTTACCAAACAGCACACAAACATTAACTCTGACTCACAGCTTCAACGTGATTTTAAAGAATTTTTTATATACTAGCATTAAAAGATGAATATATTTAGTCAGATTTACATAACGAGAGAAAGAAATTTGACATGCTTAGTTATCCATGTTGTATCATGAAGCCCTTTGAAATTGTAATAATCATTTTAAAAAGGTATGACATCACTAAACATGAAATACATACTGGGTGTCCTTCAGATCTAGTTCTGCCACTGCAGCAACAAACGGAACTAGCTTATGGTGGTGTAGGAACAATCGTACAAGAGGCAGAACAGCATCATACTTGTCTCGACAAACTTCACTCAGTATGTAGGCAGCAGATGCAGAAATAGGCTGTGAGAAAGCAAAATAAAAAATCCTGAGTCAAGTAGTTAAGTGTTCTTCATGTATTTGGCAAAGTACAGATCAAACCTAACAAGACTATAGACAGAGCTTCTTAACAGAAGGTTTCAACATCTGCTACACGACATGATGATCGGAAGTTTCCATTCTACAGAAATACTTAACTGAAAAATGGTATTATCTACTTTATACTTGACATTTAAAAATGAAATTCAGCATCTACTCACCCTTCTCATTCTCCCTAAGGGGTTAGACTACGGCTTTGTCACAAATCCAAGCAAGAGGCAGTAAGCAATTGCTTTACTATAATGTAATGTATCCGTATAGGACTTTTAAAACTATAATCAGAGCACATTAAAATACAGTTCTCACACTTCTAAAGTGTCTGTCACCATCCTACAGTTGGGAATATCAGTACAAAATCGATCGCATTTTTACATTTAAGTAAAAAAAGACACCTGCCGACTGCCACTAGCTACATACTCAGCTCTTCCTGAATTTGAATATGGGCTAGCAAAAATTTTAATAACAATTTGACTTCCCTCTTTGTCACCATGTCCACGTGAGAAATCCAGTCATGCTGATTAAGATACTGGGGAAGACAGAAGCAATTCAGAAATGGAATTAGAAATCAATTTTCAAGCAGACCATTTTTGGTAAAGGTTGTTACCTGCCCCTTCAGTGCCAATAATGGATCAATGTCCCTGAAACACCGCTAAATCTAAGGGGCCAACAGCAGCCAGAAGCTGGGGCAGGAGTAAATGCTCTACAAGCTGCTCATTTGGTTGTGACAGAAGTAATTCATGCAAAGGAACAACAGAATTCTCTAGATATGCATAATTCACATTGTCTCATACAGGATTGCATAATTCATTTTAAGTTTTCATTTTAAAAGAAATTTGCAACAAGATTACCTGAGCATCTGATGATTTTAGCAGCAAGTTTCTTAGAGAAGTGTAGTATTCAGACGGAAGTACACAGTCTTCAGTATAACAGATATTTAATCTAAGCGATCCCAAATCATCAGTTTTAGAAGACTTGTTTCCATTTTCTCTTGGTTGAAGTAAATACCTGAAAGCAACAGTGCAATTCTAAAATATTAGATTCACATTTCATTAATTTGAGTAACTCAACAATAAAACAAAGTATCACGTTTAATTATTTCAGTATACCTAAACTGAGTCTGAAAACTGGCAATAAAATTCACGTAAAAAATCTTGAAACACAAAAGAAAAAAAGGAGCAGCATTTAATCCACCTTTAGCACATAATGAAACATATATTTATTTTCTCATATCTTTCCAAACAGTGAAACAGGATATATTTCTTGTAGTTCAACTGAGACAGCATGAATAGTTAGAAATTATGTTGGACCTTCTCATTTTACACGTAGGTTATATTTAGGGTGTCAGACATCACAGATGGAACAGTTAGTGTTGATAATTTAAATGGTCTAGCCTGAAACCAGTAAAAATACATACACTCCTTAGAAACAAGGGTTTTTTCCTACTCTCATTACAAAATATATTAAACAATTCTTCATTGGCTTTTGCTGCAGTTCAACTGAATTCCAACAGGAGGTGCAGCTCTACAAATATTTTAACAGCTTTTAAGTAGCGTTCCCGTATAGTTTCAACATTCAGCCCAACAAGCTGAAATAATATTTTCAAATTTTCCTTTACAGCCATTTATATTTGTATTTCTACAATCAGGAGATCAGATTTTTTTTTTTTTAAATCAGATGCATTGCCCATGAAGGCAAGCTAATATAAAGTAAAACTGATTTACAAGGAGAACCTTGACTGTTAGGCTTATTTTCCCAATATTTTGTACTAGTGATATTGTTTTATCTACTGTACTTCAGCTGTATTAAAAAACATTTTATGTAAATTTGTAATAGAATTCCAAAGATTATTTTTCACCACAGAACTGTTTTTAACAAACAGATCATAACTGGGTATGAGACTGTTCAATATAAGATATGCCTACAAAGCATATTAGCAGACACAAATCTTTCTGTCCGTGCTTCAGGTGACCTGGAAATGGGCCAGGTGAATTAAAAAAGCTACAGGAACACAACGCACTGGTAGTGAGTCCATGCTAATATAACTTTTCTCTTAGCAGATTGCTAATGGCGGCATGTCATTATGTTAATATAGTCACACAGCTTTTGATCAGCTCAGAGCACTGGCAGAACAAGCCTGTGTCTGTAATACGCCATGTAAAAACCAGAAAATACTGACACAGAACGTACGTTATGTTTAGGATCACATTCAAACACTAAGACCCAAGAATTCAACTTTGACATGTTCAAGACATTAGTTTCTATTTACCCACTTCCTTCTTATACGTTTTTTACATGGACATGTGAGGGCTTCCTCCACTCTTCTCTGTACTGGAAGGTTCACTAAAAGCAAATAATCTACATGCTTTGAGACATCCAAATCTGTCGTACTTGTCACTTCCTGCCACTACGCATTTGGAACTGTAAAGGGGCTGGAGATCGGCTCCTGCTTGCAATAACTCCAGAACAGAGGTTGCTGCTATATTAAAAGCAGAGGTCTGTCTTTCCTGAATTCCCTTCATACTTTACCCTTCCAGCTTTTAAACTTCTGCACATGCTTCCCTGAAATGACACTGAGTTGGTTCCAGAAGATACTTTCTGAACCTCCCCAAGCTGGGGGGGGCGGGGGGGGAAGCACCATACTTAATGATTATTTTTTAACAAACTCTTCATCAGTCATTCTGGAAGTCTGACTTGGGAATTTAATTACAAGTGATACAATTCTGAGAAGTTCTGGGTTTGCTGGTTAGGCTGAAAAGCAGCTAAAATCCAGCAAACTGACTAAAAGATAGTTGTGCTCAGTCTTCCCTTTCTATACTCTCTGCACTTTCCCCTCAAACACATGAACTATTCTGTGGGAGCAGGCGGACTGGGGGAACAGAAGAGCTAAATGCACCCTCTGGCAAGGTTAATTTATTGAGCAGGGGAACTCTAGAAAGATGTTTTACCTAGACTAGAAAAGGAAAACATATTTTAATAGACAGTTAGAATAAAATACATCCTTTGCAAGGGAAGATCAGCAAGATAGAAGCAAATGCACTTCTGAGCCACCATTTCTCACCATGCTCGAAAGGAATCATTTCTTAACACCTTCACAGGAACTTTAATTTCTCCTAGAAAGTTATCTTGTACCAAATTTCCATTATTCCATAGGTCAACCCTGAAAACAAGAACATTGTTTAATTTTTTTCTCCCAGAGAGAAATAAAAATCTTCAAGTTAACAACAACTGCCTTACAGCACTAATCCACATGCATGCAGGCAGAAAATGTTAGAAATCTCACTCCATTCTAATTAAACCAAGAAGACTCAAATGAGTGGCTTATTAACCCATAAAGAACAGATAAAGAAACAAACAGTGAAAGTTAGACTCGCAGACCTTGCATCAGTAAACAAAAGTGACATTGGCAACATATGTATTCTCAGCAGTCTCCACCCCCAAAACTGTGCACATTTCTTCTCAGGTAATTCAAGTGAACTTTTTAATGAGTATATTTACATATCCCTATCTAATTGCTAGAATTTGGCACACTGCAATGCCATACCAACACATGCGCTTGTTTTTCCATACAGCAGCTTGTATGCTTACAACCTCAAAAGGAATCACAGACTCCAGACATGCACCTTGGGTTTTTTCTATTACTTCTTACCTCTCTGACATTTCTGACAGACAGCAGTTGTTAAGAAGAACAAAAAAAATTAATACTAGATTTGTTGGGGCATGACTATTTTTCTAAATGTATTTGCATCTACAATGAAATACACAATTCTAATAAAGACATTCATGAAGCTAACAGTTAAAAATGCAGACAGCAAGATACTTCTATAACGGTTATTAAAACTAACCACTAAATTATTCTTCTGATGCTTGTTAGGAAACATATGCTAGCCTTGAAGATTTTTTGTCATTCGGCAGATTTGGTGCACATATGTGCATGAGCACAATAGAGAAAAACAGAGTACAGGGGCTCTCAACTGCTCTAACTACATAGCATAAAGACAGGCAGACCTGCTCTAAGGCTAAAGGAGCAGAAAAGGGGAACATATGTTACGATATTCTTTGCATTTGCAAGGAAAAGATGCAATACAAGCGTTCCTCTAAGAAGTAAAGCGAAATTGTAAGAATCTCACAAGAGGCTTTTCCCTTCTGGTTGTTTTTTTTTTAAACAGCCAACTACACTTGAAACCAGAGACTAGCATCAGGAATGTGGTTATCCTTCAGTACAAGTTCTATTACCAATATTTTGCCCCAAACCAATAGGCGGCTTTTGTGCCTCTACTCACAGGCACAGGAAACAAGTTTAGGCTGCTAGATACTCTATCACTATGTACTTGAAAAGAAAAAACCTCATCTTCAGTAAGAAACACACTAAAAAATTTGAGTAATTTTATATGTTAGAAGAATCTTTTCTACAAGTCCGACCAGTAATTCTCCGGAGTTACACTAAAATAAAACATTTCTTTACTCTCTTGATGACAAAATATTATTATTTAGTAATGATAAAAATAAGTCACTTTCTGATCTACATAACTTACCTGACTTCTAGTTTCTCAATATCTTCTTCTTCAACCTGAAACTGGGACTTCTTGGTGTAACTGCTGGATCTGGTTACCTGCAAGTAAAGTCCTCCTATTAACACACTTTTGGCTGTTGTATTACATGTCAAAAACATGTCATAGATGTCAAAAACCAAAGAAAACCCTGCCTCTTTAATATTGGTAAATAGCTACTATTCCTTTTAAAAAGGAAAAAGTTCAGTTCACCAAACTGCCTTTTGACAGAAAGCAGGTGAAAATTGGGTCAAGAAGGGTTCACGGTGGAGCCTCGTGAGAGCTAGCTGATATCTAAGGGAATTATAGTATAGATCTATTCAAAAAACAAGGAGGAATACGACACAAAACTGGTAAGAATTGCTTCAGTTTCAGCATGAGCCCCAAGAAAGCATTAAAGTTAGTTCTGAGATGTTTAAGGAAACAACATATAAGAAGACCACTCTTCTCGTCCTGGTTATACCACAGTTGTAACCTCTTATTTTAATTTGCCTTATTTCTTGACTGATTGCATTCTCAGTTTAATTCCAATAAATCATATGTCATAAAGTGATCAGAGTGGTTTGCATCACATTTTTATCCTTCTATCCTACTTCCTAAGAAATTGCAATCAGTATCTTGAGCAGGTCAACTGAAACACATGCCATACGGTGATACTCTGTAGATAAGTATGGAACAATTTCTCACTGAAGTCCCACAGCAGGACCAGGATCTATATAAATACAGTAAATTATAATACATTTGAGGCACATGCAATAGTTGTATTACTTCCAACTCTCAGCTGAACAGTATAGTACACTTACATGCAAATAGATTTTTTTATTACAGAGACAAATCAGATGAAAATTCAAACTCCTAATTTAGTTATTGTAGGGTAACTCAGGTACAATTGACATAAAAACCTAAATAACAAAAAAAGTTAACACGTTTTTTATTTTAAAAAGTAAAATTAGCCTTCACTGGCTATAATCACTACATTGTTTTCTTAAAGAAGTCAGTTGGGGTTTTTTTTTTTTTTTACAAGATAGGTTAAAGCTCTCTCAGAACTCCTGATGGCACAGATGCTACACGCAGTGATACACGGTAACGAATTACCTTCACCTACGTGCCTGGGAGGAAGTAAGTTCTCACATAGCAATTGAAGGTGAATGCTATCGTCTGGCAGCCCCCACAAATTTAAGTTTGTTATTCGCTTACATTTGAGAGACTAGTGAAAGCTCTTCAATTTGCTTGAAGAGAGCTTTCTGCGTTAGGTACTGCTATGTAGCTTGCTTAAAGATATTTGAAGGGTTGCATAAAATAGATAAACAGGCAGAATACCACACAAAAAGTTACCTCAAAATAAAATGTTTCGTTAAACTGCGGATTGCTTGTTTTCTTCTTTACTTTGGTCTTCTTTTGGTCATTCCTGTTCCAATGTGGTAAAATTTTTTACCATAGACAACTTAAACACACAATTATAAAGACATTCTATTGTCAAGAAGGACCCATGCATTTAAGTTAAAACATTTTTTATCATTTTAGAGATCACCTTGATCAATGAAGAAAATTTCAAAATAAGATCAGTTCATCTTCACAATATAATTTGAAAAGCTGAAATTTCAAGTGCTGTCTCTAGTTAAATCATGCATCTGTCCATCTCAAAGCTTCATTTCACAAATAACTTACACGTATCAACTAAAATGTATCAGCAATTTCTAAAGCATTTCAAATCTAAGTCTGAAGACAATTTCTTCACCACTGCTTGTGAGTTACAAGCAGAGTCTTCCTTGTCTTGTTCAACTGCCAATTTCTGTTTTCCCCATCCTCTTTTGTTGGGAAAATATCCACTACTTCTTTACAGGCAGAGGCTTACAACATGCCACTGAATGTTTTCTTCGGAAGGAATTGCTGCTAATGCTAGATGCTGCATAGCATAGGGTCAAACAAAACAACTGCTTCCCACTCGCTTGTGTTTTACATAGTTGTGGGGTGTTTTTTTTTAATTTGACACATTTTATAAGAGAATACAGTTTTATTTACTTAGTAAAGGGCTATGATAAAATAAAAATGCTTTCTAAAAGAAACAAATATAAAATGTGGGGGGAAAAAAAAAAATAGACGAGGGAGAAGAAAAATTCTTATAGACATCAACTAACTGTTTTCAGGCACTGGTCATATAAATATTCCAGCCATGGTACATGAGTCACATGTATGAGATTGTAAAATTTTAACCAGGAACTTCTCTCAGATTTGCACATATATTCCCATACCAACAGGGTAAATATTTTGTGAGACCAACATATCACCCAGTCCCATCAGTATCAGAGGACTCAAACAGGAAATGTATGTCAATCTACCTTCTTTGGCCAGCAACATCATGCTTCCCAGGCATAACAGTCAAATCTCCCTAGTCCTCTTAAAAAAAAAAATACCACTCACCAAAAAAACCCAACCCAAACCCAAAATCCAACCTAAACCAAATGGGCACAGGTCCTGATACCATGCTCACAGTGGCAATTCTTCAGTACCATAGAAAGCAGACGGACTTAGGTCTGATGTTGCAAAAACAGGAACAACTGAAACCTAGCTTACTTTAGATGCTATTGGGCAGAGATCTGCAGATAGTGAATGTGTGGGGTATGGAATTTTTCTTAAATGGAAACCATCAACAGTTATTCAGAACTACCAATTAAAAAAAAAAAAAAAAAGGAAACATTTAAACTGTGGGGACTTGAATGCAGCATCCTGAAGGTGCTGGCACTAGAAAGGTCTCACCAGAACCTCTGCTCTCTTCTTTCCTCCCAATTGCTAACCATTTGTTGCAAAGAAAACAGTGCACTAAGAAAAACAGGGAACAAAGGAAGGTGAGTGAGCAATTGGCTAGATAATTCCATAGAGGAATTGAGAAAAATTAATAGGAAATACAGCACAGTTATCAAGAGTTCAGCATAAAGCCTGAGAAGAAAGAAAGAACTGGATGACAAGTGGTTCTTGAGTAGTGCAGGCCATTCAGACTAAACATCTTCACAGTCCTGGGAGTATGGCAGGGAAGGGGAGACTGCAGTAAGAATGGAAGATGCGATGTATGCAGAAAATGCTTTAAGATTTTTCTGTATTTAAAAAATTTTGCTTGAAATGTATTACTTTCATTTCCAGTTTAAGATCACAGCTTTTTAGATTCGTTTCATTAATTTTATAATAAAATATTACCTGGAAGGCCCCACAAGAGAGACTGTTGCATAAGGGTCACAATTCTGTCCATTAATAAGAGGCAACCCATGGCACTCCTTTATGCTGCAAGGAAAAAGCCATCAACAGATCAGTGAAGCAATGTCTGTGGCTTAAAAAAATAAAATCCAAAAATCCTTTCCTTTCTAAAAGTCCTGCTCTATTACACACCGATATATACGTTGATTCAATGTAATGTACATACATGAAGTAGATGGTAACTACAGATGTCTGGATGGTAACACAAGGAAACACTCAAGTGTACAGTCAGATTTAGGTGACTCCGTGAGAACAAAATTTCTGGAATTGCTTTACTAGAATACACTCCAGATCACACATGGATGGGCAAAATCCTAAATAAAACTAACTGCTATGTTAGGGGAAACAGCAGACTCCATTAACTTTTAAATTTGACTTCTCAAGGCCCACAAAAAGCTACTCAGTCTCATCCACATGGCAGCAACTACATTTTGAAGGCATTAAAACGGATTCAAGTATTTTCTGACTTGAGAAAACTGAGAAATGCCAGTCATACCCTGAAATGTTATTTAAAATTATCCATCCAAAACGATTAGTATACAGTCCTAGCATGTCTAGGTTCCACCCATACTATTCAGCCAAAAAGAGAAAAACCAGTTTACCTTTGAAATAGTGTTTAAAGTTTATTTTCAAACTCTTTTCACAACACTGCATGACCAGAGTTAAACAACCTTTTTAAAAATATGATTTTCTTCCATAATTCATACAGTAAGTCGTAAGCTGGTGTTTAACAACCACATAGGCACGCTGTTCACCACTCCTGATGCAAAAGGGATGGGCTGGTTAGGAAGTAATGCTCATGGGGACAGACACACATTTTCTGGACCTTTTCTGAAGGCCTGCAATCTTTTTGAATCACCACAGCAGCAACACTACTACTAGCAAGCTGACTAACCTTCAGATACTGCCCATGTATGAATATTAACTAAAAACAGCTCAAAAACAAATGTAAAGCAAAATAGTTTGTAAATTTACAGCAGAAGCCAATTTCTACCAAACTGACGTTTTAATGTAGCCATGTACACTGTAGTATTTATTAAGTCCAGGTACATTCAGCAGATTACAAGATTTCATAAACAAGACACAAATGAGATTGGAATGTTATACTCCCATTCACTCTTTTTAAAATAACCTATTTTTAATGTATTGCAGGCATTTAACTAAACTAATGCTACTAAGTTTTGGCTGCCATAATTAGACAGTTTGAATAAAATCCAAAATCTATGTAACTTAAGGACAATATAGACTTTTCTGCTCTAAGTTCATAAATAATAATGTAAATGTTCTAATACTGAAATGTGGAATATTAATTTGTGCAGATCGAGTTAAAGTTACACAGTGACAACAGTAGCTACACACTGCTGTTAAGTAAATGCTTTCTGTACTGTAGAAAAATAGCGTTAAAAGAATAACAAGAGTTGCAAACTCAAATACTCACAAGTCGGGAAACAACAGACACTAACACTCCTGTGCTGCCTCAAAACTCCACCCTCTGTGGAGCACGCACAATTACAAACCAGATGGTATTTCCCCCCACCCCAAGTCCCTTTGTCTTTGCCAGTTCATGGAACATTTAGTGCTGAAACACTACACAATCATTTGTTATTTTCCTTCCAGTTTTCAAGCACATGGCCTTCAGCATTTCAGTAATTTTTGCATCACAATGAACCCTACAGTGACTTCAAACCCAGCCTGTAAACGGGTTCTTGAAACATCCAGTTGTTTCACAAATATTAATTGATTCCTCCTCCAACACACATGTGACATAGAAGAGTGGCAACAAAATTAAACTGTCTAGACTTTTCAGTCATTTGGGGTATCCGATGTGAGGCAGCTAGGTTTTGATTATTTCAGACTATCATGCATTTTGTAGAACTAAACACACTGTCTCTGCAGCTCCCAGAGAATTTCAGTTTTAGGTGTGAGTGCTGAGTGTACCTGTACTCACAGGAAATCCATAGCAGGTGGACCAAGCCAAGCTTATCTGGATAGAATTCAACTATTTTGACAAGAACACAATTTCTCTTCCTACAGCCTGTACCATGTTCACCAAGTTCCTTGATTTCTCTAGCAAACAGACAGAAGTCCTACAGACAGCAGTTTTTTTCCCTATGTACAGAGTTTCTCACTCCTTCCTGGATCGCTGTATGAATGACCTGCATACTTGACACAATGATCCTGTGGGAAAACATGAATTACCGTATCAACAAAAACTGATCACAATGTCCTGCTGTTGGTTACACAAACAGCTTGTTCTGGCCTCCCTGGTCATCTTACAGCTTGACCACAACATACACAAACTACAGGAACACTTGTCTGTGATTTCCTGGAAGTTGAAAAACATTTTACTGACAACTACATAGCCACGCAGCAGAACTAGAATCTCTGGATTCATCATACAGATCTGTCACTTCAAACTGATTTCACGCTCCAGTCAGTCTCCCTGTGTAGGCAGTTCCAGCGTTCCCTTTTCATCTCCTGCCCAAGTCCCAGTTCTGTTGCAGCAAAGAAGGTCTACCTAGCTTAGGCAGCCTACTCTACTCCAGCATCTCAAAAAACCAAACAATACCCCAGCCCTCCTGACCATCAGCTAACTCCTAATATTCCCAAATCTTTCCTTTTCAGGCCCATCACGCTCAAGAATTTGTTCCAAACTTGTCCCATCTCCTCCCCTCCCATCTCTCACTCCCAGTTACCCAGTCATAGCCATCCCTTAACTCTCCAGTTCCTGCCTGGAGCCTGCCTTGGACGCGCAATCTGACAGCACAGATAAGTCCACTGAACTGCACCAAAATGGCACATCCTCCTCCTCCTCTTACGCTCCCGCCTCGCATCTATCACCCATGGTGATTCTGCTTACTAACCTTACAGAAAGCTATTTATGTTTTGAACCAGTTTTCAGTCACTTTGGCAGCTCGAATTAGCCTAGTCACACAGAAGATCTCAAGCTCCAAAGATAATGCAGAGAAAGTAGCCATCAAGGGTAGGAAGCCATTAAATCAGCTCAGCACTATCAAACCGGATTGTTACTCCCCTAGGGACTGAATACACGAGACTGGATTAGTGCAGATAGTTTTAAGCTACTAAACAAACAGCCTCCAGTAAACATGTTTTAAAGTCTTTTGAAGATGTCTGAAGTGGCTCAATTATAGTAGACTTAACAGAAATGGAAAAGTGCAACCTCATCAAGTTTACCAGCCAGCAAATCTCACAGGAATACTGCCCTTCCCCAAGGAATCAGGCAAAGTGTTAGGACTCTGACCTTCTACAACAGGAAGAAAAAAACCCAACACAAACAAAACCCCACCAAAAAACCCACTCCAAACACTCTGACCAATCAAAACCAAAAATAACACTAAATATACATTTACACAATCATATTTCCACCATATGGTAAACAGTTCAGCTTTGACAAATGGCTTCGTCTATCTAGGCTGGTACAAGCAACTTTTATTCAAAAGGTACAAATACACAGAGTCTGAAGAAGCAGACAGGAACTTAAAAGCCTTCTATTTTGTATTTTTAACTACTACATCTTTATGTAAAGTCTAAACAATGGCTAACAGAAGGACTTCTGTTCTTTTCTCATACTACTGATCAGTTACGGTACAGTGTAAGAGATCTTTCAGTTTCAATTAATTCTTGCTTCACATCTCAGTAGTTTGTTCTGCAAGAGGAGTTTCATACAGGAAATATCAGCCTCTCAGATATAACTGGCATCTATTCAGCTCATAAGATGGAAACAAGTCCTTAAAAGACACAGCCTGCAATAAACTCCCTCAATGACTGAGGGACTTTACCTCCACCATTCCAATTAACTACAGTCCTCCAAGTGCAGAAACTAAGTAACTGCAGCCATTAGGATTTGTACACATCATAAACTGTTAGATTCTCTAGAATTACTTCATGTGAGCAGATAAACAGGACAGTAACAAACTTATAGGTCATTTTAAGATAGCATAGTGTATAATCTATTTGGAAAAGTAAGTGCAAAAAAAAAAAAATCTAGCTGTAACAAGCCATTTCTGGACTTTCAAGTATTTGCATCATAAATGCATAAAAGGATTTCTTTCAGAGTTGAACTCATGCTAAATACAGAAAAGGCAAGTACTACCATCCAACAGCCTGATTTGGCAAGAAACCATTCAAGTATCACCCATTTCAGCAGCAGCACATATGCAAACAATGGTCACGCAAACTTGTTTTTACGGACTCCCAGAAAAGAGAGCTGCAAGTATGTACTTTTGAAATGTGCTACTAAACATGCCATTGTGGTTTTGAAAAAAAAGAACCCACACTGAGTCAGCAGTTATTCTATTGCATTATCTTTTTCCCCTCCTCATTCACGCATCAAAAGAGGAAACAAGAATCGGAGAGAAAACAACATTTTAATTCAGAAACGGTCTGTGGGTGTATCTGCATAAAATTTAACTGCAAGTTTCCAATTAATACAAAAATTATGTGTAAAATCAGGGCTTAGCCCACTGTAAGTGGTCTCTAAGACAGCCCTTCACCAAAGGAAGATCACCTTTATGCTTTTATTTCAAAAAAAGTGTAAGGGCTTCACTGATGTAAGCGATTACAAGCCTTAATGTTACTTTTTCCAGGGAAAAATGTATTTCAGTATCGTGTTTTTAGAACACTCACGCAACCTGAAAGCCGTAGTTGGCTTCAGAAAGCCCCACCTTAAGAAAATAGGATACCATTTCTTCCCTCCCTGCACCCCCTCCTGCTGCCATCAAGTAAGACCAGATCAGTTAGTCGTGGTGTATCTTGTACGTGACCACTTTTTGTCAACGAGCAAAAGGAGATTTCCAGCTTTTAAGAAATGAGGGTTGTTTATTTTTTTTCCTGTTATCCACAGCTTCACTAATACAAACACACTTTGCAATATATTAACAATTATCCTTTCTCAAGCTTACTTCCCTTACATAAAGTTGGGGGATAGAGTCCTAATAAGGATCTAAATTAAAAACAAAACCAGAGGGAGGCAGGTGGGGGGATAGAGGACAAAAGGAAAGAAACTTCAGGTAACTAAGCTAGAAATGTGATTCAAGACAAGTGACTATCCCTTGTCATATGCAGCAACACTTATTTTTTTAAAAAATCACATGTTCTTTTCTCAACAACTTCTTGCTTGGAAAAGTTGTTTTTACTGTAAATACTAGCATGAGAAGTGAAGCCTTCTACCCTCCCACATTAGCTGTAAGAGGTTAACATCAGCAGCAGCTCTCTGTTGTTCAAATCCTTAACCTTTAAAAATTGCTTCCTACTGGAATTACCTTACGTTTTTAAATCAGTCCTTATAACAAAACCCATCTAGAAGACTAGCAAAAAAAGCTTCTACAATTATGTCTACAGAATCAAAATAGTATGAATCCATCTCATAGTCAGGTCTAATCCTATGACTTTGGTTCAGCCACAAACAAAGAGGTGATGAGGGCTCCAGATAATGCTCAGAATCACAGCCCTTGAATTACTGGATATTGTCTGTGCGCTTAATACCATCTTTAATCCTGTGTTGTGGAAGTTATTGCTACTACTTCTCATCTTTGTAGAACTCCTGAACTCTCAGGGGATACATGGTAGAAACCCATTAGAAAATTGCCTATGCACAGAAGCGAGCACAAGTAGCTAGAATTCTCTTATCCTACAAAAAATTGTAACTGGTGAAGGTTTAAGAGCTTCCCTTCTATTACATTGAGATGCCATTAATTTGGACATGAAGTAAAACATGGCTCTGAAAGGCAAGTATTATGGTCCGTATTTTTTTTTTTTTTGCTAATACTTATTCAGTTTTGGACAGATCGAGAAGAGGCTGGGGCAGAAATACACAAACGTGGCCACTCTTTGTCTTTTTTTACTCAACCACAGCTCTGCTACATGCTATCTTCCAGCTCTATTAACGGAGCTACTAATATGAGGACTTCTCAGGGCCTGGTGACTAACAAAACATAGCAGTAAGTGCATCACTTACTAATTATCCTCAGAAGTTTACAAAATAAGCAGAATTTTAAAGAGTTTCAGATTTTCTATTAAAGAATCTCACATGTATTTTCTGTAAGTTCCTCATGCTTTAAGATCAGAAGTCTCAAAAATGCCCTCACATCCTTTTCTATAATACTATATCCAGTGAGAGATTTCTTATTTCTGATACTCTCACACATACATCCAAAAATATACTTATGTACAATATGCTACTTATATAGCCAATTATTTCAAGGTTATCTGCATGTGTGATAAAATACTACTGAACATTATTAATTTAAGGAACTCTAGTGCATTTCATAATCTCAGAAGAAGACAAAAGTACTGATGTAATAGTGCAGTGTTTAACGCACAACCCTCTCCCACATGTCAGTGAGTGGGTGAGTACAGCAACCACGAGAGAACTCTGGCTTCCTTTTGATCATTTATCTCCGTCATAAAGAGATCCTAAGAGAGGGTACAGCGAGTAACTCACTTCCTACTCAAAACTGCAATCTGCAACAGTAACTTTCTAAAGCAGCTTTGCTTCACCATATGAAAAAATCCAAACATGGTTTGTGGGTTTGTTTTTTGTTTTTTGTTTTTTTAAGTTTAACTTAGACTAAAGTGCATGGCCACTTACAAAAATAAATTAAAAAAAAAAAGACATATCAGAAAGTTCAGTTGGGAACAAAAGACAAAGTCATAAAGCTCCAGCCTGCTTTTGGTGGTGAACAGTCCACAGGCGAAAAGTTGTTCTGAGTCTCCCAGAGGCAAGTTACGTAGGAGGCTGACAGACTTCTTCCAAAATAAAGCATAGGAGTTTTCTAAAGAGACTGGTGTCTAGTATGCCTTTATCAGACAAACTTTCTGAGAGTGTCAAAACATTTTTGCACAGCTGTATCTCCTTAGCTTCTTACCAACTTCTGGCCCTAAAGGTATTGCTCAATAATGAATAAACAGAAACAGAATAACCAATACATGTGGAATTTTGGTCTTCTGTGACTAATGTCTTGTAACCTGTATATTTAGACTTCCAAAGCCATCACATAGGATCATTATCAAACACAGCAGTAAGAGTAACAATACAAGAGTAGAGACTGGTTAGTATCCTCCAATATATCTCATTCTGTGCTTTTTCTTTAATATTGGTGAAATTTGTGGGTTTTTGAAATAACATACACCAAAAATTTACTGTTTCTATGAGGCTCTTTGACACGCTGTAATGTCTTTACACTCTGGAGTCAAAATGAAGTTTGGCAGTGAAAACTCCTTAAGTTGTTGCTAAGAAATTTTACTGAAACGAGGCAACGGTATGCTGCTCCAGAATGGCAACTCCTGTACTTTGTTCATCTATAAACATTCCTTATCATGGTTAACCATGAGAAAGTGATTCTGAAGCAAAACTAAAGGTGGATTTTCACATACCAAACCAAAATATTACTAGTGAAACAGTTTCACACTGTTCCCAACGCCACCATCAGCACTCAGTTCTGTCAGTAACGGCAGCATTGCAAGTTGTGGCTGTCAGCTGCAGTGGGCACTCTTAGCTTTCTCCCCAGACCCAGTTCAAACGGAGTTACAAGACACTGAACTAATGATACCAGATAGCCATGCTGAGTCCTAATAAAGTGAGTGCTTTGCAAGAAACAGAAATGAATGCTTGTGAAAAACTTTAGCAAGAGTTCCCCAAGCATATATCCATTCCTTGAGCAAGGAAAGTCACATGAAAAGAAAAACGTTATTGGTATCAAAATGTGCAGACATTCAGTATTAAGAGAGAGAAATCGCATAATGTTCTAACAACTAAACATCCAAGGATTAATGTATTTTCTTACTGTACTACTAGTTGTTGGCACACAGATCCATTATCTGTTATCAGTTCATTCAGTTTTAATTCAAGGTGAACTTTTCCCTGAAAAAAACAAAAAACAAAAAACAAAAAACAAGAGAGAAATACAAACAGTTTTAAAAACCTTTAAAAGCAGTAATTAGAACAATAATTTAGTTTACAGTTAGAAGCTACTTAAGGTAATTCAAATATATCCACTTTAAGCAATATCTATTCTAAAGCACATAACCTGCAAGTACAGTATGACAAATGCATTTGAACTTCAAGAGACAATAATAAAGAGAAGCATTATCCTCAACTACGGACAGCACGAGTTGGTCAAGCTTCCACAGGTTTCACACACACACACAAAATATTTCTTCCAGCATGAGGAATTACCAAGAGCAAAAGTCCATCTCAGCTTTTTTCCCCTCAGCACCGGATAAACCCTTGAACAGACAGTGAATTTTTGAGCATTTCAGGAGAAAGTTCTAAAGTGACTTTGGACTCTGAAGGCAGTTAGGTATATTTAGAAAAGCAGAACAGTATGCAGCAGCCATAACCAGCAACATTTAATATCCAGCTGTGAAATCCTGTCCATCCCACTAGACTGAAGATAATTTAGAAATTTCTTATGCATCCCAGTGCAGCTTTCAACTATCTCATGAAGTCTACTGAAGTACTCATGGAATGGTAAACACAAGCACAGGGAGAGGAAAAAAGGTGGCAAGAATTGCTAAACCTGGTTTCCTCCTTTTCTTTTTCTGAAATGGTAGGATGTATTAAGAAAAAGAATCCATAAGTGATGGCACAGCATGGGTTAAGTTCAGAACTCAGCAAGGGCCAGTCTACTCTACCCTCTCAACAGAAGACTCCAAAAACTCCAAACCGTGATATACAAATTTCTTGGGATCATCCAAACTTGGTACTATAAGCTTGCTCCAAACATCTGCTGCCTGAACAACACTGCTGCTCCTTTCAATGTCTGGCTATCTGTGCTGGCCTTCACATTTAAGATAGACTGTGTCAGTGTCTGGTTTTCTCCTGACCATGTTCTCCTTAGTATTCTTGGAATGTGTCTGTTTGCTAAATGGAACATCAGACGACACAGGTCTGTCCACGATTATAACTCTTAGGGAAGGGACCTGGAAGGCAATTTTAAAGTGTGGCAAAGGAAGCAAACTGTAACCTGAACTACAGTTTTGCCGTACAATACCAAAATAGAAGTACACCCCTTAGCTGACCTTGCACACATTTCTACAGCACTTATGTTTTGACATAACACTGAAATGTTTTTCTTGTAAATCCCCTGGGGCAAGGGCTGTGCTTCTCTCTCTATACATCACATGGGAGGAGGAGTGAAGTTTCTTTTATAAGGAAGTTTTAAATGTAACTATTTTGGCATGCCTGCCAAGTGTTTTGCAAACTGTTACTACATGGATTGGAACACAGGTACACTAAGAAAATACTTGTGAGGCAGAGAAACTCAATTACAAAAACAGATTTACAAAATAAAACCAGGATACTGAGAAGCATACCAACAGCCTTACAAGGCAAAGTTTTTGAATAGCAAATGAAAAGACATTACAAGTATTCACTGTAACAGTTGACTTATAACTAGTTTTAGTAAGCAGCCCTTGTGAGCGGCCTAAACATCTTCCTTTTGCTTTTTTTTTTTTTTAAGAAATAACCACAAATCATGTGTTCTACACTGATCAGTAGGAGAAAAACAGCAAGTTTACTGCTCCTGAGAACTACAGATATAGTTTAAAACACAGCACCATGTTACAGTTACACGGCTCTAAGTACATACACCCCTGATCCGTACGGAGAGTTTAGGGTACGTTTTGGTTATTTTGTTTAAGGGCAGCAGGATGGTTTCCTAGAGCAGCTGATCTGCAGATTATATAAAAACTTTTTACATAATACGCAACTGGGTTTTAAACATGGTTTTACACATCAGTTTTAGTTCAAAACACAAAGATAAACCAGCCATTCTTACACAATAAATAAGTAGCGCACTTTATGTGAATACACTTTTCATCTGTCGATCTGGGAGTCGCTCTAAGGCAGGTAGGTACCATTTTAACTTTACAAATGGATTAACAATCAGTTTTCAGGTCCTTACTACAGGAAGACGGAAGCGTTGATCAAGTGTCCAAGGTTCACGTAGTAACAAAGGAGCCAAAGCCAGAGTGTCTAAATTACCAACCTAAACTTCAGATCTACACAGACAATTTTGTTACACAATTTTGTTTTTAGAAAGGCTACTGCACTTCAACATTGTATTTGAAGAGGGTTTTTTTTTTCTCCCCACAGTATTGATATTTTGATTTTTTGATCATTTTCACATTATGAAATACTACAAGTACCTATAATAAAGACAAGCTTTCTAAATTTCTAAAGCACTTAAGTGGAAACTGGTCTAACAGCTGTATTTTAAATATTTACATCAATAGAAACTCATATACTGTGCCCACATTCAACATAAACAATCACACTACTGTTCTAAGCGTGTCACAAAGTAACTTCTGACAGTGTTTGTTTCCTTCATAAAATCTTCTCTCCTTTGAATTCAAGAGGAAGAGATGCATACTCTTTCGTCTTAAGGGTCGTCTATGCTTGGGAAAGTTACTCAGGGCGGTGGTGGCATTCAAATAGAGTTAAAAATGCTAACAGTTATTTTCCAGTTCCTCCCTCAACATCAGAAACTCTAGATTACAGCACCTCTTGAACTCTGTCCTCTTCCTTCCACTTCTCCTAACACAATGGAACAAATACCACGACTGAACTACTGACTTTGTAAGAAAGATCATCTTTATGCTATACACACTGTGGCAACATCTAAGTAGAACAAGAAAAAACTGTAAGCCAAAATTTAGAGGACTTTAATAAAAAAAAAAAACAAACCCAAACACAAAACAAACAAACTTAAAATAACCCAAGTTATCCACTTAGAAGCACCTTTGGTAAACTCAAGTCCTTGTGGCATATGGAAAGTAAAACTGGGGCTCTACAATACTCCACAGTTTACATAATATTCCCACATGTGGTCCCGCTTGAATTGCTAATTCTGTGTATTCACTGCAAAAACGTCTCTACATAGAAGATGACAGGATCTGTATCTGCTATCAGCTTTTCTCCAGCTTTCCAATTCTAAACGAGAGTGAACATATAGCACATTTCTGAAGTGTACTACATCTTACTGTCTACTACGCTGAGCTCCTAGCACTACATAACGGCCAATAGTTCCACAGTACTAGAAATATTCGTTCAACTCAGATAACCCTGCAAGGTTTAGTTTACCCAGACCTTTCTTCTCTCCTAGGGTTAGAGATCTAAGTCACTAGGAATCTACAAGCTGGCTGGAGGCTCCCTCGTCACTCTTTCCCAAATTTACAGAAACATCAGGGGAATCTATTAGGAGTACACTACTTAAATAACTATAAACCCGATGAAGTTTAAGAAAGAGGACAGTGAATGCTAAAATTACCTTCAAAGACCTTAGAAAGTTTGAAAGAAGGCATGAAAGATTTACCTTATCAACGTATTTTGCAAGGATAGGTCAGATCTCTACAAAATGTTTCTTGCTACGAGTAACAAGGACCAAGGGCACGTTTAACAATACAGCCTCATTTCAAACTAGCTAAACGAAGATTTAAGAAAAAAAAGGAGAGGTGGCAAGCAATCCTAAGAATTTTACTAGCAAGTTGAGCCTATCTGCATTTTAGTTTTCTTTATATATCTCTATATATTAACAGCTGCAGTTAAATATGGTCAGTTCCACTGAGTTTTTCAAATGCTACTTCATTTGCTAAGTATTCCCACATTCCTGCGTACTTCATAAGAACTAGTCGACTAAGGAAAAAGCTTTAAGAAAACAAGATGAATATAGAATCATGGAATGGTTAGGGTTGGAAGGGACCTTGAAAGCCCACCCAGTCCAACCCCCCTGCAAGGAGCAGGGACATCTCCAACCAGATCAGGTTGCTCACAGCCCCGGCCAACCTGGCCTGGAATGTTTCCAGGGATGGGGCATCCACCGCCTCTCTGGGCAACCTCGGCCAGTGCTCCACCCACCACCCTCAGTGTAAAAACTTTCTTCCTTATATCCAATCTGAATCTCCCTCCCTCTGTTTTAAAACCATCACCCCTCATCCTGTCACAACAAGCCCTGCTGAACATCCTTCTGATGTTGGGGGCTCCAGAACTGGACACAGTACTCCAGGTGGGGTCTCACCAGAGCACAGTAGAGGGGATGCAGCCCAGGATGTGGTTGGCCTTCTGGGCTGCAAGGGCGCATTGCCGACTCATGTTGAGCTTCTCGTCCACCAGCACCCCCAAGTCCTTCTCCTCAGGGCTGCTCTCCATCCACTCTCCGCCCAGTCCGTGTTTGTGCCTGGGATTGCCACAACCCACGTGCAGGAACTTGCACTTGGCCTGGTTGAACTTCATGAGGTTGGCACAGGCCCAGCTCTTCAGCCTGTCAAGGTCCCTCTGAATGGCATCCCTCCCTTCCAGCTTGTCGACAGCACCACACAGCTTGGTGTCAGTGTTGAATTTGCTGAGGGTGCACTCTATCCCACTGTCCATGTCGTCGACAAAAATGTTGAACAGGGCCGGGCCCAACACGGATCCCTGAGGGACGCCACTCGTGACCGGTCTCCACATGGACATTGAGCCGTTAACCACCACTCTCTGAGTGTGGCTGTCCAGCCAACTCCTTATCCACCGACTGGTCCGTCCATCAAACCCATGTCTCTGCAGCTTAGAGAGAAGGCTGTCGTGCAGGACAGTGTCAAATGCCTTGCACAAGGCCAGGTTGATGCTGTCAGTTGCTCGTCCCTTCTCCACCAATACTGTCACCCCATCATAGAAGGCCACCAAATTGGTCAGGCACAATCTGCCCTTGGTGAAGCCATGTTGGCTGTCACCAACCACCTCCTTGCTCTCCATGTGCCTTAGCATGGTTTCCAGGAGAATCTGCTCCATGACCTTGCAGGGCACAGAGGTGAGGCTGACCGGCCTGGAGTTGCCCAGGTCTTCCTGGTTCCCCTTTTTAAAAATGGGGGTTACGTTACCCCTCTTCCAGTCATTGGGAACCTCACCAGACTGCCACGACTTCTCAAATACATCGGCCAGTGGCTTGGCAACTTCATCTGCCAGTTCCCTCAAGACCCGCGGATGGATCTCATCAGGTCCCAGGGACTTGTGTACCTTCAGGTTCCTCAGATGCTCCTGAACGTGCTCTTCCAGTACAGTGGGTGCTTCCTCATTCTCCCAGTCCCTGCTTGTGCCTTCCACAGCTTGAGCCCTTATCGGTGAAGACTGAAGCAAAAAACTCATTAAGCACCTCAGCCTTCTCCATGTCCCAAGTAACCAGGTCACCTCGTTTCCTTCTGGAGGGTGCCTACATTCTCTTTGGACCTCTTTTCGTCCCCAACGTAACTATAGAAGCTTTTCTTGTTGTTTTTTGATGTCCCTGGTCAGATTCAATTCCGTCAGGGCTGTGGCCTTCCTCACCTGATCCCTGGCCACTAGCACAGCCTCTTTGTAGACCTCCCAGGCTACCTGTCTCTGTGTCCACTCTCTGTAGGCTTCCTCCTTTACCTTCAGTTGGTCCAGGAGCTCCTTGCTCATCCACGCCGGCCTCCTGGCCTTTTTGCCCGACTTGTTCTTCATCGGGATGCACCTCTGCTGAGCTTGGAGGAGGTGCTCCTTGAATATGGACCAACTCTCCTGGGCCCCTCTTCCCTCCAGGGCCACCCCTCCCATGGCACTTTGCCCATCAGGTCCCTGAAGAGGCCAAAGTCTGCCCTCCTGAAGTCCAGGACAGAGAGCTTGCTGCGTAGCATCCACGCTGCCCCGTGGATCTATAAACAAGGTTTTGTTTGTAAAGAACTTATTTCAGAATACATCCTTTTGGCACCTGGAAATACAAAGTATTCCTTCACTAGAACTTATGGCTGTTGCCCAAATAAGAAAAGAGGGACTATGTTTTTTTCATAAGGGTCTGTGCAATCCTAGAGACATTTCCTACTGTACAGTTAAAAATAATTTTCTTTCTAAGTTTCTCCTTTATATGACTTTTTCCTGCTGTTAAAAGTCCAGGGCAGAAAGCTTGCTCCGTAGCTTCCTTGCTGCCCCGTGGATCTTGAACTCCACCATCTCATGGTCGCTGCAGCCAAGGCTGTCCTTGAGTTCCACATCCCCCACCAGCCCCTCCCTGTTGGTGAGCACAAGGTCGAGCATGGCACCGCTCCTTGTCGGCTCCCCTATCGCCTGCAGGAGGAAGTTGTCGTCCACGCATTCCAGGAACCTCCTGGACTGCCTGTGCCCTGCCGCGTTGTCCCTCCAACAGATGTCTGGGTGGTTGAAGTCCCCCATGAGGACCAGGGCTTGTGACGGCGAGGCTGCTCCTGTCTGCCTGTAGAGGCCTTGTCCGCTCTGTCCTCCTGGCCAGGCGGCCTGCAGCACACCCCCACCGTGATGTCCCCTGTCCCTGCCCTTCCTCTAATCCTGACCCAACAGCTCTGTCAGCTCCTCCTCCATCCCCAGGCGGAGCTCCACGCACTCCAGCCGGTTGCTGACATATTCGTTCACAATACGGTAACCAGCAGGGAAACACAAGAACAGCTAAGATGAAACCACAGAGTAGATGCTTTCTGAAAATCAAAGTAATTTTAACACACTTTGAACGGCTGAGGAGATGCCACTCTCCTCCCAAACACACTTGAAAGAAATACGCATCCCTTCCTTCACCAAAAGCTTTCTTTAACTCAAGCACATAGTGCTTTTACTCTGCTGAACTTTTAATTATCTCCACTTCAGATTACCTGTGTGTATGGAGTTGTGGAACCAGAACAGAAAATTACTCTTCTACAGCTTCTG
The DNA here is from genome assembly GCF_036417535.1 of Chlamydotis macqueenii. Taxonomy (NCBI): domain Eukaryota; kingdom Metazoa; phylum Chordata; class Aves; order Otidiformes; family Otididae; genus Chlamydotis; species Chlamydotis macqueenii. The sequence continues at coordinate 266,223 of NC_141564.1, forward strand.
CATTAGGAGTGGATTGTGACCCTGGAGGAGTCCTAAATCTATTAGAAGTAAGGTGGTTTTAGAAAATGACTGGTTTGTCTGTTTCCTCATCTCCTCAATTCAGTTTTATTTTGCAGGAATCAGCAAGTTTAGTTCTCGGTAATTCCACAAAAGACAAAATGTTACATTTAATATACTTTTAAGCCTTTCTACAAATTGTCAAAGTTATTAACAAACTCAAATGTCTTCCAGTGATACTTTCACTTGTCCTATCGAGGCAGAGCTGACAATTTCCCATACAGTCTATAAAAATTAATGAACTGTAAAAAAAAAAAAAAAAAAAATCCAAGATATGCTCACTAAAGAAGACAATAGCCAGTGCCAAAGCACTTACGAGTTGGTATGGATTTTGAACCTCTACAAGCTGTATACCACAATATTCAATATGCACCACACCACTAATGTACTTGATATGCAGGCTGCTCATTATACAAAAGTTAGCTCCTACAAAAAATAGATCACTGCTACACAGAAAGTACAGTGTCCTCAAAACAAATGAACATTTAAGAAAAAAAAAAAAACAAAACCTCAACCAAGAAAATTGCAATCTGTCCTGCATATAGCAAAGGAACACAAAACACTACCAAGCCATCCTATTGCCTTGCCTCCAACATAAATTCTGGAAAATACTCGCATGGAGGGAACTAGAGGAAAAGATGTTAACAATACATATTGTGACATGAGAAAAGCACATGTGAAAACAAGTTTTTTTTTTTCCCAAAAAAAACCCATTATCTAGCTTTATAAACATCTGTGCACTTTTCCTGCACATATATTATATGAAAGCCTGCTATTTTCAGCCATGTAACCAGTAATTTTGAGGATCTCCCACAAATACATTTCAGTACAGTATGGCACATCCAAACCAATGAGATTTCAGCCAAATATGGCAGATGGGAAATGGTTCTCAGCTCTGCTCTTACAAGGTGCATGGAAAAAGGAAGCAGGGCAGATGAGAAACCTACTCAAATGCCCTAACTCAAGGAAAGATTAACATGAGGAGCAGAAAAGGTCATCCTTTAATGGAAGTGTTGGAGAGTGCTTTACACATGTTCCGGTCACAGAAAAGTGTCAATAAAAGTTTACATTCCACTTAGCTATGAAGTTGTGGAAAATGAAAAACTTTTTATTTCTAATATGTAAGAAATTATTAAATGCTGTTAATGGAATATTATAATTGAATTTTCATACTCATGTAGTATTACGACAAAAAGCAGTATTTCATTCAATACATTTTTATAACTGAGAAAAAAACACAGCAAGCGTGATAATATTTAAGTCAAAGTAGAAATTGCATTTCAGTTTACACCTGGACATGACTTTCCAAAATATTCAGAGTGATTAGATGGAAGAACTGGAAGAAGAATGAGATAACTTGCAGTTGGACTAGATGATCTGTAGATCACCTCCAGCTGAAATACTCTATTTTATCCTAACCGGACAAGGATTGACTTTCAACAGATAAGACAGAGCGGTATTCAGATGTTTCAACAATTTGTCTTCATGTAAAGCAATCACAGGTCCTGCTACACACCCAACAGCTGCATGCCAAACTTACAGCTCGTAGATGATTGATTATGGAAAACAACATGCCTTTTTTTGAGAATTCTGTGCACATTCATCTCTTGTAAGAAGTAGACAGGATTCTCTCTACCCAGAGGAACTTTCAAGTTACTAGAAAAACACACACTGACAAGTTCAAGACTTTTGCCCCTAGGCAAATCTGAAAAAAACTATTAAAATCTAATAAATTGTTTATCACAGTTAGAAGGTTGAGACTCTCAAGAATACCGTTCTGTTTTCTTCTTCAAACCAAAAAGAGAACTGCTACAACTTCTAGAGCCATTTCATTTTTATGTATTACTAGAACAATCCTACCAGAAGAACTTGAACCACAGAATAAAAAACAACTCTGAAGCGCGAGTTATTTGACACTGGATGTAGAACGTATTTCAAAATAAGGTAAGTGAGCACAGCACAAGTATCTCCAGATTTGGAGACTTTAACAATTTAATATCACATAATCAGTCATCATTTCAGATAACGCCAAAAGTGGCTAAAAAAAATGATTCAGTATTTTCCTAAATCATTCACTTGAGACAAGTACATAGCTCCTCTTGCAAAGATTTTAGACATCAAAATACTGTTAAGACATTTCCCAAACAGTTGCTTCAAGTCTTCTGCTAGTTCTAAGTATGAGGAACAATACAGCCAATTTAGAAATGCAGAAAATGCATTCTTCTGTAATCAAGGTGAAAGACAACTGTGTCACAAGAATTAGACAGACGCTAACCTCTATCCGCTACAGCTCAATATAAACGTCTACCATTACACACGTTTATCCACATTTAGTTAAAAAAAAAAAAAAAATTAAGTGTGCAACTTAATAGTTACCTGAACCTCTGAATTAGAATCAACAGGTTGAAGCATAAACCAGTTCTCTTTTCCTGTGTAGCTGCATAAATCTTCCTTTTTGATTGACACCTTTCCTGTGGAAGGGCGAGATAAGCATAAGTATCACTTTCATCTGAATAGGAAAATATTTCAATTGAAGTTTGATTGTTGTTTACACTCTCTTTTCTTTTTATTTTTTGAAGTTCATGATGCTATATGAAAAACCTATATAACCAAGGAAAATGAAGCATAAGTAAAGCAGAAAAAATGGTTTATATAAAGCCAAATTAAGTTAAATAAGATGTGTTATCTTGCGTATCACTAACAACAAGATTAGGTAAAATAAAGAACACACTTGTGGCTGGAAAGAACTTAATAAAGATCTGAGAGAACAATAACAGTGTTGAAGAATGTTTAAATAGGAAACTGAAGGTAGATGCCTTTTACTCTTCTGATTACTATTTGGAAAGCTATTATTATACCAAATTATATCTTGCATCCTGGTTCAAATTATTTCCTTCCTCAATTTAAGTAATGTGAAGCCTTTTTCCACAGCAGACTGTTAGAGCTTTGTAGCAACTACATCCAAATAGCATCTGCAATAGAGCCATTACGTGGGGGGGGGAATCTACCTCCTGTAAATTTTTACCTAAGCTACATAAAGCATTTTGCAACAACTTTAAGTCAGTAAGTCACAGGCTACATTGACAGAGAAAATAATTATCTATAAATACTTCTAAGAATTATTCCACAATTGCAATTATTGTGTAATTATTCCACAATTCATTCTTCAAAGACCTACACGTAGTGACAATGATTCAAATATTCCAGTGAAACAGAAGTGGAGAAAAAACAAATAGAAGTTAAAAAAAATATATATATGTATTGACACCGTAATTGTAAGACTATAAAATGTCCTATTAGTTTAAAAAAAATGTATTTTAGTATAGCAGAATAAAGCGAGGAAACAAAATCCTGCTTTTCAAACATTAAAGGAACATTAAGTGTACTACACACTGTTTTGAAAAAGGCATCCCTTTAATAAAAGTATTGCTATTACTACAGATAATGATACTGAAAACAGTCAGATGTTATGCAAGATGTAGACAGTATTCCACAACTTACCTATACGTAGGTCTTTCTGTAAAACACTTTTATCGTAAATGTAGAAGGACAACCACTGGAATGTTCTTGGAATCTCAAAGTAAAACTCTTCCCCAAAATAAGGGCTGAAACGAAAGACTGAAAGTTAGAGTAGAAAAACACTTTATGTAATTTATACAGAAGACAAACACTAAAATGCTACATTTATATTGCAGTTTCAGACCTTGGCCTTTAGCACTATACTTATCTGTTATCAAAGCCATCCACAACCATTCCATTAAAAGAACATACTATAACACTGCAAGTTAGAACTTCATGATAAAGCCTTATGCATGCTCAAAGTTAAATAAATAGATAGATAAATAAATAAATAAATCCAAATGCACACACATAAAAGTGTTTGCCTCCTCTGCAATTTCATTTCTATTTTCTTCTTGAAATTATTCTTGTTGGTTCTCTACTTACCCCAAATGACTTCCTGAGACATAAGTTTTACATTTCTCTTTTTTCATTCAGTACATGAGTCATTGACATTAAAACATAATTTATGAATTACTTCACTGAGATTTGTTTAGCTCTAACTTCTGAGTCTAATTTGATGCTCAAAGATTCAGACCTGTAAAAAGAAGCTGTAAGAACTAGCAATTATAAAACAGAACAGTGAAAAAGTGAAATGTTAATTTCAAATACACATCCTCCTGCATGCTGAAATGGTCAGCACATTTCTCCATTGTCCTGGTTTCGGCAGGGATAGAGTTAACTTTTCCTCTCAGTAGCTGCTATGTTTTGGATTTCGTGTGTGAAGAATGTTGATAAACACCCTGATGATACCAGTTGTTGTGAATGAGACCAAGGACACAGGCTGTATCGGTCATTGGGACATTGGGTGGTGAGAAAACACATATTGTTCACTTTGTATATTTTTAATATCCTTATATTCTGTTATTATTGTAGTTTTCCCTTTTTATTTTAGTAAATTATCTTTATCTCAACCCACGAGTTCTCCTTCCTTCCCAATTCTCTCCCCCATCCCCCTGGGGAGGGGGAGGATGAGCGAGAAACTGTGTGGTGATTCGGGCTAAACCATCACGTCCATCTAATAAAGCCCAATATAATGTTTACAGTCCACCCTAATGTTTACAGTCCAGAGTCCTCCACGTAAAAAGACTGGGTTCCTCTACGTTAGACACATTTCAAACAACGTGTTGGCCTCTTCACTTAAGGAATTTATACTTCCATTAAACTTAAGGAGTACTTATTGATGCAGTCACAGCCAGTAGTCAGAATGTCGCATTTCAAAAGATTTAACAAACCCACAATGTTATTTGTGTCACTGCAAGTTGTGAATTCTGAAAAATCAAGTGCATCCACAAAAAAAAAAAAACACCCTGCTATTTTGGAACTACTGGATTCTTAAAGACTTAAAATACTTTCAATTACAAAGTATTAACATCATCCAGGAAAGGTGTGCAGCTTCATGAAACTCATTTTAGCCTCTGCTTTCTTTCTACAGAAAAGTCCTGTGATGGCAGTTATAAACAAACCCAAGTAACAAAGGTGGGTGTTGGGTTTTTTTGGTGTTTTTTTTTTGTTTTGGGTTTTTTTTTGTTTTTTGTTTCCCATTAAACTACCTTTCTGACACTGTATTGCTACAATACTTTATTGAACTAATACAAATATGCTTATGTTTGGAAAAATCAGTTTGTAGTATCACCTACTCATAAAGACACCAGGAAGAACAGGATATCATCCCTATTCTATTCCCTCTAAAAATAATTACAGAAAAAACACCGAATCCTTAAGGACTAATGGTTCATTAACTAAATGAAAAATAAGAGAAGAGCTGATAATCAGCTTTAAAAGTGTGGGGGGAAAAAAAAAAAAAAACCTCTCAGGCAAAAAATCTAGCAGTCCAGATTTCTAGAACAGATTTTTAGAAACAAGAGCTTTAACTGCAGGAATTCATTATGAGGAATTTCACAAGTGAAAATGTTTCTTTTGTTCAAGCACAGACCTTTTACCATAGGCTTCAAAGCAGACAAATCAGTATTAGCCTTTGCACTACATCGAGAAATAATTTAAGAATTCTCAGCTGAAAAATTTGCTTGTGGTTTTTGAGGTGTGTCGTCCCCCACCTTTTTTTTTTTTTTAATTTTCAAAGCCAACAAATTCAGCTTTGATTTCAAGGCCTGATTTCTTCTTGTCAGTACCACCACTAAAGGTATAAATTCACAAGCATTACCTTTAGCAGTAGTGCAGCCCTAAGCAGCCTCAATTTCCTTATTATCTTGGCTGCTCATTTTAATTGTATTGACATAATAACTCAGACCAAAAAAGATGAAATAAAGGTTTACTTTAAACTTGGGTCAATTCCGTGCCATGACTCCCTTAACAGCTACACAAATAATACTTGCACCAGTACGAAGAGGTATTAAAGCAGAAAGAGTGAACAGTGGGTGAACCAGCTGGCAATGGTATCAAGGGAAACTCAGCTACTAACTCTGCTCCAGTCAGGCGCCCTAAGGAAAACACTGGACTACGATGTACAGGATCAACTTCTGGGTATCACTAAGCATAAAGTCCCTGTTCTTGCTGGATCTATGCATCCAATTATAATCTGAGAAGTAGTCTGGGATAGAGACTATTAGTAGGGATTTCCAAAAACCTATTTAGCAGCCACATCCTATGGCTAAAGAGACCAAACTTCACAACTATCCCCCCACCCCAAGAATGATCAGCCAGTAATAATCGTTATTTTGACCTCAACATCACATCAATCACAGAATCGCAGAATCGTTACGGTTGGAAGGGACCTTTAAAGGTCATCTAGTCCAACCCATGAAGTCTCAGATTTGGCAAGAAAGAGCAGGTCAATAGTATGAAAGAGCAGGTCAATAGTCTAAGTATAAATAGAAGGTAATTCATTGTTTTGTTCATGCTGATACACTTTTCCTCACCTAGACTAACTCTACTGGCTTACGAACTAATTGTTGGTTATTCTTTAGCAAAGTATAAGGCACAGAGATAAAGTTTAAGGTGGAGAATTAGTAAAGAAATTCTTAAGTGGATACAGAACTAGCTGAAGGGGTACAATAGGTTATACCAATGAGGAATAATTTAAACTGAGAACTTACTCAACCTGTTCCTCAGGGATTCAGTTTAGTACTTTCATTTGTGACTTCGATCCAAGAACGTGAAAGACTGTGACAGATACAAAATTAGAAGACTGTGCTAATTCAAAGGAAGACTAGACTGTCATACAGGAAGAACTGGATTACAGTAACAGAGGAGATTGAATGTAAATGTGTGACACGTTTGCTCTTCCCTTCCTTGTTACATTAAATTGGCAGTTCTATCAGTGCCCCTACATCTGTCATTTGACAAAAGCTACAGTTTTATCACCAAGAGAATAAATTTGCGCTATAACCTTGCATTCACACAAAGTTCACTTTGCAAAAACAAAAATAAATAACCTAAACAACTGAGTGTAGTTTAAAGAAAAAATGTGACATACACATACCACAACCCCTCCCCAGTTCCTCATATTTGACCATAGATACTTGAGGTGGCTCATGGATGTTCTTTAAACTTTCCAAAAGGGGGTGGGGGGGGGAATTTCTTCAGAATCCCACAGAAATCCCACATCGTGTCAGGAAATATTTCTTGAGTCATTAGTCAAAATCTCCTTCTTTCACTTCAGTATAATTCATGATTTTCTAACTTTGAAAAGTCATTTTGCTTCACATCTGCACTCTAACAATAGCCCCAGTGCTGTGGAAGCCCAAACCTATTCGCACATTTTAAAAACACATTTCCTGATTAGTTTTCAGCCACTGTAGTCCAAGATAATTTTAACAAAAATGTTCTCAACTTATAAATATTAATTTCATATTACCTGAAAAATTCTCAATTTGAGGGGGAGGGGGAGTGTGTGTGTCACTTAAGACCCACCCCTCACAATTATTATTTTGTTATAGTGATATTTTTCTTCCTTTCTTCTCTAAAGTACTAATGGCATTATTTTCATGCAACCACGTTTCAGTTAAACTTTAGTACTATTAAAAAAAAAAAAAAAGATGGATTTAAGGCAATTTTATCAAATAAAATTAGTTAATACTTCTTTTATTATCAGGTGATTAAAGTGCATAAAATCAGTAATTCTTCAACAGAATATAATAAAAATGTCTGCATAAACATTAGGTGTAATGAGTCTTGTTTCTAAGCATAACAGCAACTTTTAGGGTTTCAATTATTAACATGTCAAAAATCAGACAGCGAAGTCTTTATTTTTAAAAGATACATTGGGTTCCCTTTTACCCATCAAACTACCATCTATTTGAAAGCAGAAACTTAAAATTTCGCCTTATCAATACAGTCTCCTTAATAGCCTTCTCTGAAGGATTACTCAATTAAGTTCATTTTGGTAATCAATCTCAATTGCAGCCAGCTGAATTCTGAACATTTTCTGGATCTAACTATAGTGGTTACAGATCAGGAGGACGAGCAAATATTTGTTCCGATCGCACATATGTGGCATTTGCTTTCCATGCAGAAGCAAAAGGAGGCTTTAAAATGATGTTTTGAAAAAGTGAAATTCCCTATTTAAATTTGCCATATGAGCAGTATAACGTTCCTCACCTGGAAACATCTAGAGAAACTACTCAAAGAACAAACACTAACAATAAAACCACTGGAAACAATAAGAATTAGGAAAAAATTCAAGACTTTGAACAGGTTTCCCAGATTTTAGAGGAAAGTTTAATGTCTCCTCCAAATAACAAGCTGTCACTCAGATATTCTGAACAACGCAGCTGCAAGCTTCAGTATGGGCCATCAGTGAACTTAAAGAGTTTGAGACAAAGCGCCTACACTACTGCAGCTGTATTATCACAACTTTTTCGTTTGGTTGCTTTTAAGGTGCCAAGACAGTAGCAGAATCTACAACAAGCGCTGCTCAGGGAGGCAAAGCAAGCCATTCCATGTGAGTACAGGTTACAGTTCCCAAATCAAAAATTTCAGGAGAGAACAAGGCCTAGTCAGGGGGACATCCCACAGCACACAATACATGGAGAAGCTTCGGTTCCTTCATTCTAGAAACAGGGTTTACAAGACAGATGCTAAAAGCAGAATTCACCAATACAGACCACCTGCATGTCAGAAGTAAGAAAGGACATGGAGAGCAAGTATCAAGCAGATTTCCTTCCCTTGAAAACAACCTGGCAAGAGAAAGAATGTTATGCTGCCCAATGGAACAGAATAAAGTAATAGCAAAATATGTTTTAGCATGCTTCATTTTAAAGCACCGTACTACTCACAAGCCTCTATTTTGTCTTCTTTCAACTACTCTCACAATTTACACATTGCTGTAACATTTCTGAGTAGTTGCTACAAGTCAGCTCTCATTTTAAAGAGATATAAGCAAAAGCACATGCATGTTGACACATATCTTGGTTTTATTCTGAACTGAGGCAGTCATCTTATCACGTCCATTTAAAAATCAAGCTTACCTTAAAGATTTTTCAACTACTTGTGTACGAAAAACTTCTTCTTGGTCCAAGTTTATGGTACAGAAAAAGTCTCTCATTTTGTTGGGTACTAAGTGTTTGGCATCATCTGCAAATAAAAAATGACTGTAAATATTGAGGGGTAAAAAACCCACAAAACATTAAGCACAAGAATTTTACAGCTTTAATGTGTGTCCAAAATTTACATTTCCATTTAGTTAGCATGCATTTCCCTATCAATTTTCAATTTGTAAGATCTAACAGTGCACAGAAATTGCTACACTCAGCTTCACGCAGAATGCGAGTCGGCAGGAAGAAGATAGCACATTGACTCACGAACACCACTTCCTGCGGCACCTGCACTTTCCCCGAGAGGTCTTGTCTCAGCCTTGACCCTGCGTAGCTTGCTGAATCTGAGAAGCTTGCAGCCCGAGGTGATACGGCATTAAATCATAAGACCAAGACATGACCTGGCTGAGCTATTATTCACTTGGTATTTTCTCCACAAATATTTTGGCTAAAGGAAGCTGAACTTACCCATCAAGTCTTTGTTTCATTTTCCAAAATGAACAGCTGATTTTAAGTTGACGGATGTATTTTCAAAGATTCAGCTATGAGTACTGTTTATTATTTTCCCAACTGCCTGGTCTAGTAGAAGGTGGAAAATGACTTACTGACTAAATGCAATACAGATTAGAAACTTCCTTTTCTAATTTTTCTTACGACAGGATGATTGTCCACACAGGAATAGAAAGATTTGGTGGCTACTAAGTCTAGGCCACTGCAACGATGCACACTGGACACCAGGCAGCCCTTTTCAGAAATGGTTACTTCTAAGTAGTTACAGCTAAAACCAGTTCTCAATGCTCAAATTGGAAAGCTCTTTCAAAATCTGAATGCCTCAGACATATACATTTATTTACAGCTTAAACAGTTATTTCCCCCTGAATGTTTCCTTCCCCTCTGAAGGTCTTTGCTGTCCTCAAACAAATCCTTTTCATCTTTTATTCTGCTAAAGGAAACAAGATAAGCTTTTCTGGTACACTGTTGTATAAGAGGCTCCTAAACTGAAGCTGGAGCTCCTAAGCCACCCTCTGCCGCTGTTTCGCTTTAATTGTTATCTTAAACACAGGCAACCAGAATTGTATTCTGCATTGGGTCTCAACCGGGACCCAGCACAGTAGCACTCATCCTTACATGCTACTGGAAATATCTCTCTCAATGAGACGTGCAATCAACTTTATGTAAAGACTTAAAAAGTAATAGGATGAAAACGACATCAAAGTATTGACTTTTAATTACTTATCATGCATGAAGACCTTATCCCCTCCACTTTCAAAGACCACAGCCTGAAACTAGATATGTTCCCTTTTAAAAAACTGCAGATATGAAGCACAGTGGAGTAAGCTTTACTGTCTATGCTGTTAAGATAGAGAAAACAAAATTCTGATTTTATATCTCTTTCCACTCCTCTCCCCCTGCTTTTTAGAGTATTACAGTCTTAAAAGTGAATTAAGCAATGTCTGCCATTGGAAAGGCTACCACAATTGCCTGTGAGCAGAGGACACAACAGTTTAACAGGAACTCTGTGCATGATGTTTTCCAAGTCAGGGATATGTACCCTGACAGAAAGCACAGACACTCGATTGACTTCCACAGTCAAAACTTGTGCTCTCTGGAGCATCAATGAGCTTTTCATCAACTTGGGCGTGGGAGAGGAGGAAGTACATGCATTATTTAAACACCACAGTTAATGTTGATAGATTGAGAGACACAAACAGAACCAGTTTTTAACGCCACTAGACTCCAAAAAGAGACTAAACACAAAAGTACCCTCTAAGTGAAATATTGCAGGAAAACCAAGAAAAGCATCAATGATTGAATACTGTCCTTAAAAAAAAAAAGCACTATTTTAATAAAACATATTAAAAAATACAAAAATAAATTAAAGAGCCTAGTAATCCCCAGAGAGCTTCTGATAGTACAGTTTTAATTAACAAGCATGAACTCTGTGTGTCAGTTGTTCCTGATCTTTATTTTTTTAGTTAGTACTCTGCAGCTTCACCATCCTATTTTTACATGAAATATTTAAGATGTAACATTACTAATTGGTACTACCGTACAGCAGACTTTGAGCGGAAATTACAATTATTGTAGTTCCATGTTTTCTTAAAAGAGTAAAAATTAAATATTTCTAAATAATTCACAATTTTTATGTCTACTATACTGCAAACTTTCAGTATTAAAAGAAACTTTCTATCCAAGGGAATAGAAGAAATAGAGGTTTTGATTTTCTAATGAGATAATAACTTTTATTTTGTAGCCCAAGTGTTCAGCTTTAAACACATGGACAAACTTATTGAGGTTTTTGAGAGGCAAAGGGGATGATTCTCAGTTCCGAGTTAAACATAACCTCAGAGCACTTGTGAGGTGAAGTACAGAGCATGAGATTTCACCTCTTTCAAACATCTTTTAGTACCTGTGACTATGGGAGATTTTTCAGCCATATAGTGGTCCAACTCTTCCAAGCTTATTTTCTTAAAGCAAAAACAACAAAAAAGCGCACATCTGATTACACTAAGTCTTACTTTTCCCTCAAAAACCTAAGGCTATAATGGTTGCATAAAAATCAAGTATGAACAACACCAGGTATCTGCTGAAGATTTAGATTTTCAGTGCATTCATCAAGTATGCAATTCTGAGTTCTGAAAACCACATATGTTTCACTGTTCAAAGGATGAAAACAAAAAAAAGGTAAGAAGTGAGAGAAGTATACTGAGGAAATATACACCAGTGTTTTCCAAGGGTTGGTTTAGAAAGTGTGGGTAGTATGAATCGGCTAGTCAGAAATATCATGTAAAGTTGTTTTGGGGAGAAGAGAGAAATTAAAACCAATTTTACATCTAACTGTGGGACTATATTTCAAGCCTCTTCACAGAGGCTGTCATTTATCACACACCGTGTGATACTTAAAACTTGCAGTCCAAATGGTGATACATGCAAGTGATGGAACAGCAGCAATAACAGACTTATTTATTTTGCATTGACCATCTCAATTCACCAGTTTCAGTCACTGGACTAGCTTAAACCAGCAATGATCTAGTACCCTAATTCAATAGGGAAACCATGATATGCATCACTAAAATAATAAACATAAATCTTTTTATTTTGAAAAGATGTAAGTTTGCAATTGCTATTAGTTATCTGACTTTTAAACTAACTTTCTTTATTGCCACTCAGCTACTTTGGGAAAACAAACAAAAAAAAATAATAGTAATTTAAAAACAAAACAAAAATCAAAACAAAAAAAAGAAAACAACCCACACTTTGGCAAATTATGCACACTGGTTTGGATTTTAAAATACTTCAAAAATACAGTTTAGGCTCTCTATAAAAATCTAGTAAAACCTCACTTCAAAGTAAGATTAGATCAAACCTAAATGAAATGGAAAAGCTGCAAGGCTAATAAAAACTCAAGTATTAGTGCAATAGGAATTCAAGTGTACAACATTTAATAGATTCAAATTCTCCACGTTAATGTTATGAGTTAGTAGTAACAGTAACAGAGCAACCTATGGAATTCAACAGTTCTGTCAAACTCCCTTGTTTGCAAGACATCATTCGTTAAATGTAGACACTACATGAAAACATCAAGTTTAAGCTTGTTCACTGTTAACAGTGCATCATAAACTCATCAAAAGCAGGAAGTAGGACAGATAAACGCTACTCACAATATCCTCTGCCAAGCGAAAGTCCACAATTAGCGTACATCCTCTGACAGGGACCCAGGCCAAAGAAATTTATACATACAAAGTCCAGAGTATTCACTTCACAGGACTACACATATTATACAGCAACAATGAAATCCACTCCAGGAGGGCAGCACAGTTCGAGATAACCACACAGTGTTAACAACTCAGTGCAAGAAGTCTGAAAAAGAATGCATCCTGACTTTTGTCACTAGCCAACAGAGACATTCTTCAAGTGCTCCTTTAAGACAGCTTTCAGTAAGTACACCAAAAATCAAAGCAACTACAATAACTTACCACCTAAAAATGTACTACTGTATGTCATAAAATGACAACAAAAGCTGGTTATACAGCTTAAAATACTCCACTATGAGATATGCCTAAAACTACATTATATCCTTCTGCCTTCGTAAAGTGCTCTTGCCATTACTGTGACACATAAAATAGAGCCACTAACACAAAAGAGTCTTCACAAAGACAGACGGTAGATTTCTGACTGAAACCTGACGAAGCGTAATACCACATTTCCAAAAAATATCAGGAGGTCTTAAACTGCTAAAACCAGCTCATCTTGCCTCTTACTTGAAAACCAGAGGCAGGAGGCTGGCTGCAAACACCCGTATCTCACAAAACAGAGAGAGTACCAGGGACTGCAAATGTGTTCCTACTCTGTTTTTTCACTGCAAGGTATGTAATAGCTACTTCAGCCATGTTTAAGTATACGCCTCAATTCTAACTGTTGTGATGATCTGTCTAACATCACATCTATTTGTATATTGTAAAACAACACTATACATAAGAACTTACTGCAGATGGTGTTTTCTACACATGCAGAATTACACAGACCTGACACTGCCTCATTAAAACTACTGTGCTCTCACAGGCAACATACTTAAGATAAGTCACTGTCAAGTCCTGTAGTAGTTTAAATGCCAACAAAGCTTAGGCACCAAAATGTATTCCACTTCTAAGAAACATATTACAAGGAATTCTTACAGACTATGAACACCAGCTTTCCAGAGTGAGGTCTGCTACTGATAATCTCTCCAGATCGAGGGGGATTACATTATTACATTTGTTTATTATTGTTCATTCAGAGGGCTTTCCCCTAAAAAGCACATTAGTAAAAAACTAACAAGAAGTTAAAATAAAATAGTACCTGCTATGCAAAGAAGCCAAAAGAGGACCTAGGGATCTGAGGGTTCACAAGCTTCCACAGTATATTTAACTCATACCTTTTTTTTTTTTAAACAGTGTTTTTGTTTTGTTAGGAGAAACAAGTAAGTTTACAAAGTGATTTTCACACTGTTTCAACACGTCTTTTACTGCAGCTATTACTTCCACTCGTTTTCTAAATGGGCTCCTACAGTTCTCAGGGGCCCATCTTTGGCAACCAACTTTTTTATGGACTCCCTAGGAAGCAGGTCATAGTCCTCAGTTTAGCACTACTTCTGCCAGGTAGTTGAGCATTCGAAGTCACAATACAACTGCAGGCTCACTCCAGAACTCATAAACGGGACAATAAAACTAGTTTCGTCATAAGTCTCAAGACATTTTGGTTTTTGCCTTTTAACGCTTAATGGAAAACTTTCATCAGGTTCAAGTATCACAAAATGTAAAACTTCTTTAATGTTCTGTTGTCCAGTGTTGACAAAAACCTTATGATAAAAGCTAGAAAGCAGAATGGTGTCAATAAATGTCAGCTTCAGTAATTAATGCCTTGGCCCCAAAACTAACAGTATTCTTTTTTAAAGACAAGCTGACACATACTATTTCTGCGATAACTGCTAACAACCCAAGATCTTGGTAAGCATGTGTTCAGTCCTGCCTGCTCAACAGGCAATCACTCTCTGCTGCTACTGCTGGAGCAAGAGTACCTCCACCTGTACTTCACACAGCCTCCTATTTTCATGACCTAGTCTTCCATTTACTGATGACATCTTCAAGTCTACCACATGATGATATCTAAGTAAACAGAACTCCATTCCTCCACCAAACTCAGCCCTTCGAAAGTCTTCCACCAGCGGCTCTCAACCCCGGTGCCGCGCCAATTCAACTGGTTTCGCTTCATTCTCAAAAAGGTCGATTGACTGCGTGAGAAAGGAAATAAAGGGGTTGCGTCTGAGCCGTATGAATGTGTGCCGGTGCCCCTTCAGGAAGCCGCTGCACATCCTGTTTCTCCTCTGGCTTTGAAGTCCTCCCCAGGCGCACCACACGATCTGTTTTCCTCCCCGGCTCATCCTTTGGTTTCCCACGTTACTGCATCTACAGGTATTTTTAGTCAGCGCTCCCTAACCACCAAAATAAAGCCACCGGCCTCTCTCTCTGCCTCCCTCTCACTCGCACACACGCTATACGACGGAACAGAAGCATTAATGACCGTTTCCAGAACGGCCCTCCACCACCAACTTCCTGCACATCAATCATTTCGCAATTTCTGCTTGACAAACAGACTCCGGTGCCCGAGGTCTGGAGGAGAAGGGGGCATTTCCAACTCGGGGAAACCCTCCCAGCTTCCCAGCCGCTCCGCGCCTCCGACAGCCCCGGCCCCGCGCAGACCCCGGCCCGGCCCGGCCCCGACCCAGCCCCCGCCAGCACGTGCTGACCGCGCCCGCCACAAAGCCCGTTCCCGCTGCGGCGCGGCCCCCACACCCGCCCCGCGGGGCACCGCCGTGAGGGGCGGCTGCCCCCTCAGCGCCTCCACCCCCCCACCACCGCGGCCTCAAGGCCCGCCCCGCCGCGGAGCCAGGGCAGGAGCGGGCAGTTGAGCGCGGCGGCCCCTGGCGCTCGCCCAGCCCAGCTCCACCGCAGCGCCACACTTACAGATCTTCCCCCGCAGGTTCTGCAGCACCCGCACCTCGTCGCCGCTGTCCCCGGCCGCCATCACACCAACAGCGCCGCCGCCGCCGCCTGCGCAGTGCAGCGCGCCGCGGGGGGAAGGAAAAGGAAGGGCGCGGCGCGGCGCGGCCCGGCCCCGCCGCCGCCGCTCCGCCCCCGCCGGCCACCGCCTTCGGGGGACACCGGAGACCCAAGCGAGGCGGGGCGCGGCGGCGCGCATGGGTGCTCGCGCCCGTCTGGCGGCAGCCTGGTGCGCGGGGGCTCCGGCCTCGCCGCGGCTGTACGGACCGTGCGTTGCCGGGGGCCCGGGGCTCCGGGCCGCCTCCGCAGCCCGCCCGGACCGCCCTGCCCCTTTGTGTGGCTCTTACAGGGGCAGAGGGGCTGCGCGGCACGTTAAACGCTCATTCGTGGCATTAAACGGCTGAAACGAGTGACGGAGCTGGTTGCTTTGATTTTGGCGTGTTGGGTGCCTGTCCCCGTTAAAAGTGTGCGATGGCTTCTGTCGAATCTTCCTCTGCTGTCACCTGTTCACTTTCGCCTGTTCGGCCACGTAGGAAATGCCATAAAACCAGTAGGAAACGGCTCGGTTTCCAGCACTGCCTGAGAAAACCACCGTGAGCAGCGCGGCCTAGCCACCCCAGGCCTAGGGTTCTTCGCTTTATTACACCTGGAAAGCCCTCTTCAGTCTGCCCTTCTATTAAAGCAAAGGGAAGTGTGGGAATTTTCAGCCCAGCATTTGTCATTTGTCTCTAACTGAAGTCCTCTGCTGTGGTGCTCTGACCATTTTTTATTTCTCCTGCACAAATTTTGCCATTACTGTTACAATACAGCATCGAGCCACATAACCTGACAGTCAGGCACTGCTGTGCCTCATTCCTTGGTGGCTTTCCCTGCACCCAGCTTCTCTCCTGCTGCGCCTTGGGCAGCGATGAGGTTCCTTCCTCATCCCCGCGCTCCGCATCGTGGCTTGGGCAGGACGGGTACGTAGTGGTGGACAGGGGGCTGGCAGGCAATAAGCTGCACAGCAGCAGTAATGGGTGTATTTGTATGCATGCGTAAACCCAAATCTACACCAAGACACGAGTTTGCACAAGCTGAATAGAATAACCTGTTAGAAATGAGAGGTACAACTCAGTACAAACTGAGGAGTTGGTTATCTACAGTTGGCTGTCTAGGTCGGCTGCCCTGTCTGACCTGTGGCTGGTGAACCAAGGCTAACCCGGGAAGAGTCAGACGTAGCAGGGTAGCACTCTGAGAATGAAGACGTAAACTGTGGGTTGCGACATTTTAAAGCTTCGATTGTATGACTCTAATTCTTCCATGCTCTCTCAAAAGTTAGGATTACAGTTGGAGTTTACAGTTTAACTTAGCATCGGCTTCCTTCAAAGCACAGTCCTCCTACCGACATTAGCAACACAACTTTTTGTTTTGCCTCTAATTCCTGACACTCCATTTTATTTTAAAAGTGCCTTGTTTTAATCCAACATATTATACTCAGAATATTGTTTCAATTGGGTAATGTTAATTTTCAGCCTCCAAGTTACATTTTGGGAGGACAGGTAGGTCTGTTCAGCTAAGGACATGGTTAGGACAAACACTAGTGTGCTAAGTTGCAAACTTAGAGGAAAGATTTATTCATTTAATAACGGGGATGTAAACAGAGGGATCTTTACTCTTGTGAGGTAACCTTTAATGTCAGCCAAGGTGTTGAATTGTCAGTGATAACTGCTATGCCAAGGAAGTTTAGAACAAATAAAAGCCATGATGACGCTTGCTGGCTTACTTCATTTGCTTCTGCCTGTAGTTTAGTGTCATGTTATCTAATGGAGATGGGTCCTCACTGGAGAAGGTCCAGAGGAGGCCATGAAGATGATCAGAGGGCTGGAGCAACTCTCATGTGAGGCCAGGCTGGGAGAGCTGAAGAGGAGGCTCCGGGGAGACCTTAGAGCGGCCTCCCAGTGCCTGAAGGGGGCTGCAGGAAAGGTGGGGAGAGACTCTTCAGCAAGGCCTGGTGTGGCAGGACGAGGGGTGATGGTTTTAAAATAGAGGGAGGCAGATTTAGATTGGATATTAGGAAAAAATTTTTACACTGAGGGTTGTAGAGCACTGTCCCAGGTTGCCCAGAGAGGCGGTGGATGCCCCATCCCTGGAAACATTCCAGGCCAGGTTGGCCGGGGCTGTGAGCAACCTGATCTGGTTGGAGATGTCCCTGCTCCTGGCAGGGGGGTTGGACTGGGTGGGCTTTGAAGGACCCTTCTGTGATTCTATGATTCTGTTTTACAGAAGACAGCAATATCATTCAGCATATTTGTTCTAATTTTGGGTATGTCATAAATGAGGATTGACTATCATTTTGTTCAGATGCAAAATTTTGAGATGACCCACTTGTCTCTTTAATTTGCATTTGAAATAGAGAAAAATATATTTGTTATATGTAGCAGACTTCAGATTTTTTTTTTTTAGTTATACATCTCTCCTGAGGACCATCCCAAAATGACCTGCATAATTTATCTTAAATTTCATTTTTAATGCAAGCTACAGGCTAGTGACACCTAGCTGAAGGGGGAAGTACTCTGAATACCCATGATCTCTGTTGAATGTATCTTTGTATTTGCTTACGCAATTGGATATTTGCATTCTGAACTATGTTTCTGGAGAGGAGTCCCAGCAGATTTGAAGTACACTCTGTAAATTACACAATCTACACTGCAAGGTTACTATCAGAACTGAAAAGAAAATACCTTTTAAAGTTTCCAGTCCTCGTGAAAACACATTTAAGAGGTTGCAAAGTATTAAACACAGTTCACCTGTCTTCCAAGTCCTTTAAGATACGGAGCAAGTAGATTCTGTTCACTTCAGCACTGCGTTCACCCTTAATGGGCCAGGAGATACCATCACTGCTCTAGAGTGTTCTCAATTCACTGTTCCGACCTTAACGAAGGGAACATTTGGTAACTGTATTGCTTAATCTTCTCATGAAATAACTATTAGAAGATACATATCTCTGGATCTTACAGATTATGTAAGTATTACCATAACTTAAAAAATGGAGAGACTTAGAGAAAAATAGGAAGATGTTATTTTAATTAAGCAAAAACAGAGTTATAATCGCTCTAAAAATAAAATTAGACTCTTTATCAATCCTTAACATCTGCATTTAATATTTCCTTCTAAACAAAAATACAGATGCGATTATGTAGCAAATTACAGCCTTTAACAACGTATAGTATTTACCTTCTCTTACACTGACTTTAATTCTAATTTGGTCATGAATACTTGACTTATTACTGCGACGTGTTACTTGTAGTAAAAGTGCCACAATTGAACTATAAACATGACATTGCCATCTTAAAACTGCTTTGCTATAAACTCTAGAGAATATACAGAGTTACAAAGTCATTGTGTTTTTATCAAAATATACAAACCCCCCCAAACCTAACACAAGCTATCAATATTTTTCTTATGAACTATAGTTATATAAAATATTTGTAAAATTATATTTATATTTATAAATATTCTACCTTATTTGCTTTGGTCTATAATTATCACCATACAAGTCCACTTAGAAGTTATCTTTGTGTACTTTTTTGAAACATCACCATACTTTCCTGTGTTTATTCTTCCATCATCTGTGTTTCAATGGAACCAAAGCTGGCATGAAACCAAAATTTCTCAAGGGGTTCATAGCATTCACCAATGACAGAATAAATAAGTGGACTATATTATTACTTCAATCAATACTGTGTTATCATTTCAATTGTGGTTTTATTGTACCCAAGCTATAGTATCTTTTAAAATATTCAAGAAGACGAAGTAAGTAAACAAACTGTGTACCATATTTGCACATAGGATGAAGTTGAGGTTCACTAACCTTTGACCTGACTGAATTTTTTAACACTTCGTAGAGATGAATGCACATGACTAATTGGAAATGCAGATACAGTACAACAGAGCCCTATCATATAAACTGCAACTTGTACACATACACCCTCTTTGACTTCTTAAAAAATCTCTTCACCTCAGCTAACATTAATCACATTTTCACAAAATAATATTAATTGTAATATTTTGGTGATGTCTGTCAGAAGCCTGTTCTCCCGATTATGAGCAAACTGTGACGCTGCAAGGCTCACCATAACCCTTCAGCGTGGCAGGATGAGGGAGGCAGACAGGCCAACACTTCCTCCTCCAGCAACCCGTTCCAGGCACCTCTCTGCTACAGGCCTGCATGCTGGGCCAAGGGACACTGCAACAAAGCTTGGCTGGGGCGAGATGCTGGCATGGTTAGCAGGATCACTGAGAAGGGACATACGAAGGTTAGATGTTGTGTTTAAGGCATGGGGATGACAGGGAACCCCACAAGATGGCCCTATCCCTGTTTATACATAGGGATTGCCTCAGGGATATACACGGAATCAAGAACACAAGTATTTACCTCCTCCTCCCAAAATCAAGGTATTTATGGGGAGTTGCTCTGTCGTTTGTTGTCCAGGCTTTATTCCAGGATGAGGAGGAAGGCTCTGTCTAAATCTCCTCTTCTTCTGCTGAGAAGAATGGTATTTCTAAAAGACAGGAGTTGCAGACCCACCAGGAGGTGGATGTTTACGTACAGGATTTCTTTAAGCTAGGCTGTTTTGCGAGAACAATTTTCTTTAGACAAGTGCACCTGAATAGCTCTACCAGGCCACTGACATTGGGATTTATGCGGTTTGGAAGACTGGCTATTGTGAGTTCCACTGAATCTTTATTAAATGTCTTGGAGATATCATAAATCTGGAATACTTTCCACACAAGCACTCAGACTTAACGATTACTATGGTAACTACAAAACTGAATATGGAAAGGAAGAGAGGTTTAAACTCCTGAGTATGTTTTGTAAATGTTGAGTTACAGAAATGCACGCCAGAACTCAACTGTACTTCAGCATACCCAAGTTCATGAAACATTTCCCACCTTCACTTTAGAATACACTAAATTACAATTATTTTGTTTATAAACACATTACTTTTTGTTTAAAAATGCAATATATGGTTTCTGCAGCAAAAAAAAAAAATCCTTCTACAGAGTACACTGTGAACCTACATATTTGTTTTGCCTAGAATGATTCTGACTTAAAAACAGCACTGTAAAATAGTTCAGTGACTAGTTTCCTGTAATGCTAAGTAGAAGGGTTTTGGTTGGTCATATTTTTTTTTCTTTTTTCTTTCTCTCTCTCTCTCTCTCTCTCTATGTTAGAAGTCTATTGTGGCAAAAGTATTTTGGGTCTTTCACATTAAGTTTGTATTATTGCAAATACTAGTTTTTCTTTTCTGTGTTATTTTTCCTTCTTCTGCATATATTGACACATGGTTAGATTAAGAAGTTTGATCTCAGTAAATGATACTGATTTGAGTGAAAACGTTTCCCCATTCAATGTATCTGTATTTTCTCCAATATACAGTTCTGGATTTTTCTTCTCTTTTGCACAACTGTCACTCAGAGTATAACTTCTGGAGTTACATTTTGTGTACTTTTTACTTCACTTCTTTCTGAGCCAAGGAAATGCGGATTTTCCAAGAGTTTAGTGCTTTCATTGCAAAACTGTTCTTTTCTATCTTGTGGACCTGGACTTTTGAATAGATGTTTCTTCTGGTGCATTCCCAGAGCAGCTGCTGTCTTGCAAATTTTGGGGCACTGAAAACAAGCGTATCCTTTTCCATTATGCTCACGGATATGTCTCTGCTCGTGGTTCCTTTTGGTAGAAAGATACAAGAAGCTTTGAAAGCAGAACTGGCAGTGGTAGCGTTTTTCTCCAGTATGAATTCTTTCATGTATTTTGAGTGTTTCATTTAAAGTGAACGCCTTATTACAGTATTGGCAGACAAAGTCTTTGACACCCAGGTGAATACGTTCATGTTTCTGTAGATTTCCAGGAACCGAGAAACATTTACCACAGGTTTTGCAAGTGTAGGGCTTTTCCCCAGTGTGACACCTCATATGCATTTTTAAAGTGGATGGACTTTGAAATTGTTTTTGGCATAATTCACAAATGTAAGGCTTTGAAGTAGCTACATGCCAGTGTACGTGTTCTTGAATTTCTGCCGTGGAAGACTGATCTCTTTCACAGAGCTCACAATGAAGATTAGGCATTTCTGTGTTCTCTTCTTGACTGATTGCCTTTTCCTCAGGAGCATTCCTGAGTGCATACTCTCGACTGCATGTAGTGTGGCTCTCCGTAACGGTGTTCTTGCTTATGTGCTTTTTCCTCCATTTGGTCTTTTTCATTTTTCTTATCTGTTTGGATTTCTTTTTTGGTTTGTAATTATAATAGGGTCTCCATGGTTTATCGCTGGAGTCCTGATCACTTACATCATCACACATTTCTGTCAGCTCCAGGCATTCTGAGCTGTAGAGCCTAGATGGGCTTGCTTCTTTTATCTCCATTTCTGATTCCTCAATTAGATTGTCCTGTTTGGACTCATGTTTGGATTTTCGGCCCCTTTTACAAAACAGCTTGGATCCTAATATATGTCTTTTTACAATAGCCTCATTACCGATTTTTACTGTTATTTGACAAAGAGGCGCAACATTGCTGTCAGTAGACGTTCCAGGTAAGGCAGGCTTTGCAATGTATGTTTCAGTTTTACTCGATTCTTGGACAGTATTTGTTGTTTTGCTGGATGAACCTCCAGATCCTGTGATCTGCTGTGTATCCTCAGTTCCTTCTGCTCTGTTGGACAGCAGTGTTTTCTTTTTCTCCTTAACAGTTTTTGATTTTGTAATGCACTTCCCATAATTATCTGACCCATATTTATAATCATCACTTATAGACTGGCTAGGTAGATTATTTGAAGATTGTGTCTTATTATTTTCTACAGAAGTGACTGTTTTACTGTGCATTATTACTGATGAAACTCTGCTACTGTGCATTATAACGGAGGGTGCAGAACTGCTGTAACTGATGACAGAGGCTGAATTTTCATTCACGTTAGTTAAAGACACAACAGAGGAATCATGCTCCTGAGAACCAGCGTCATTTGCAGCAGCGGAAACTCTTTTTTCAGCTGTGAAAAAGTCCCTTTGCAGGTCAGAATTTAAGATACTTACTCCCCAAGAGGAAGAATTCTGAGTATTTGCGGAAGATGCTGTATCATTACATGAAGATGTATCCAAGGCAAGAGTTCTGTTGTTTGCTATTATGTTAGTTTGAAAATTCAGTGGTGGTAGCTCAGAGCTAAGAGAACTTGGAATGAAACAGTTAGTAGAAGCAGTTTCGTTAACCTGGCTACTTGTTTGAACATTTTCATAGGAAGAACTTGGGTAGGACTTATAAGGCAGTCGCCTGCATTTCATAGGTAAAAGTCGATAAAGTTTGTATGGGTACATACTGGGTTTTAAGCCTCCATTGGCTGTCTTTTTATTCACTGAGAGACGATGGTCAATTGCATGGAAAGACTTCTGATGATTTTTTAGTATATAGTAAGTCATGAAAGTCTCCAGACAGAAAATGCACTGATACCGTCTTTCTCCAGTGTGCCAGATCTCATGTCTGGTACGATACTCAGCTAACGCGAACACTTTATTGCAGTAGTGACAGGGATATGTTCTTCTCCATGAATGCACATTTGCATGTCTTCGAAGGCTAGACAGTGTTACATAACTACGCTTGCAAACTATGCACGTATACAATATCTGCCCATCAACGACTTTAACCAAATGATCTGTTTCTGGCAAAGTGCAATTTGGATTAGAATAATCAGTGATGCTGTTTTCCGACAATAGAGGCTCTGTATTTGCATATGAACTTCCATTCCTTCTGTCTGTAGCAGTGTAGTTATCTGCAAAATTCTGTTCATTTCCATTGTGAACCGACAAGGTAGTTGATCTCATGCAGACTTGTTCATGACTTTCCAGTATATTTCGATTTGCAAATTGTTTGCTGCAGTATTTGCATATGAAAGTTTCCTGATGCTCTGAATGGAGCTGAAGATGAGTACTGAGTAACGCCCTGTCATTGAATGATTTTGCACAACAGTTACAGTTGTAAACAGGTGGAACAACAATTGTGGTGGATCCAGAGACCTTAGCAGAATTGTTTTCCTCTTCTCTGGATAAATGGAAATCTCCTGCGTTATTTTGAGGTGTTGGAAAGGAAGTAATTGGCTGATCAGTAACTGCTTCACGTTGGGCTTCTGTAGTGGTTACTGTAGAGGCTGGTACTTTTGCAACAGCCAAACTGATACCCTGGGGCTGCAAGGCTGTCTTAGGAGTACTACCTGCTTGTTTTCCTGGCTGAATGAGTGGTGTGGCTTGGGGATTTTCATAGTGGTCTTCACCCATCTTGTATGAAGGGCCGCTGTTCTGTTCAAGAAAAGGTGTTCCTTGAAAAGTATCTCCCCCAGAAGAAACTGCATAGGAATGTTCAGCCAATGTACTCCCTGGCTCAGCATCTTTGCAGACGTCGCTTCTGTCAAGGCTGATGGGTGTTTGTATTGTGTCAGATACCTTTTTAAAGTTTGCCCTCAAATCAAGTGGAGAAAACAAAGTGTTTTCAGTTTCAAAAATTGAGAATGCATTTGTAATTCGTGGTCCATTTGTCACAGCAGAGTCTTCATGTCTCTTTTCTTGTTTCTCCTCTTTGACAGTCCCTTTTTCATTAACACAGTATGCATAGGGGCAGGGGGAACTTGAAAAATCAACATCTGTAAGATCTTCTAGAAATGATATTCCCAGTTTTTTTCCCGCAGCTGCAAGGTCCGTTACAGTCTCCTGCCTCTTAACAACTACTGTGGAACTGTAGATGTAATTCAATATTTCTGTAAAGACTTCAGCTTTGAGATCATCTAACTCCAGTACATGACCTGAAATACAGATAGTACGACTCCAAAAAATGTTTTTAAAGTAAAGGCTTGAAGCTGCCAGCACATTACTATGGGCTTTAAATTTGGTATCTTCCACAATTATGGTGACATCACATAAAATACCCCGAATGCGCTGTTCATTTAAAATAGAAAGTACAGTGTCACTGTGGAAGTCGTCCTTGAGATCCTTGGAATGGGACATGACTGTCATCTACAAGAAAAAAAAAAAAAAGTAAATATATTTAGAATATATTTTTCATCCATTTCAGTTACAGAGTGAGTTTATAGTTTGATATTAATTTTATATATAGTCTTAATTTATGAACTTTAAAATTTTAAAGAATGAGTAAAATTTTGTCATAGCATTTCAGGTTGAAGTCGTCTTAGGTTTACTCTTGCTAACAATACTGAAGGCAATCTGCGCACAGATCGAGCACGCAGGAACACCAGTAGCTCCTCAGCAGGACGCAGAGGATCTTCTCTGTCCCCGCACAGGTCTGTCGCCCTCTCGGTGCCTTTACTGAGGACTGCAGTCACCAGCTTTCTGTTGTGCCAGGACTTTGTTTTCCAGGGTTGTTTGTCAGACAATGACTTTACAACACAACTGCATTTGATCCCCTTATTAAGCTGATATTTAAATCAGGGATCAGAGATCCCATGCAATAAAGTTTCAGTTACAGGATAAGGCTTTATAAACAAATGAATGCACGAGAAACACAATTTTGTAAACAACAGCAGAGTACATATATTTATGTAAACACAGTAATTTTTTTAAAATAGTGATTAAATTTTATTAGATTGTTTACACTTGCTTTAAAATCACTGAAAATTTATTCACACTTTGTAATTTGATAGTGGGTTCTTAATTTCTACCAAATAATACAATTTAATTGCAATAGTGAATATTGTTAAGTAACTGCAAATTTATAATAATGAGGTTTAATGCTGACAAAAATTGTAGAGTATAAATATACCGCTTTATTTAATTGAGATAAAAGATGCAAAATATGAATTTAAAACAGACTGAAAAAAGGATAAATTTGACAGTATGTATCCAGAGGAAACTCCGACTTAACCAGATTTTTTTGTTTGTTTTGTTTTGTTTAAATTCAGATCCGTGCCATATAATGAGGTTTGTTCCTTTTTTCCATCTCTGAGAAGCTTTTTCAACTACTGCCCGTTTCTGCCTTCAAGTCATGAATAAATAGTTGTCCTACTGACACTTACCAAATACTAGGAAAGATCCTTTTCTTTCAACTTGTGGAATCAAAATGCACATTAAAGAAAACAAGAAACTACAGATATTTTGTAAGATAGGTTAAAATAGTACCACACTGTAGTGCTCTAATAAGTTAGGAATACTTTCTAAACATTCTGTCTACTGCTCCAAACTTAAATACTTGAAAATTTTTATGACTACCCTTACCCTCAAATAGTTTACATTAAAAATGCCAATATATTTATTAAGATAGGTTTGATCCAAATAGTGAAATAAAGGTTTGACCGATATTCACTAAGAAAACAGCAACAGCCGTTTAGAGCTCACTGGCTCTCTCACACAAGCTATTTGGAAGAAATCCTTCCTTGAAAACAGGGCTTTTATCACAAAGTAACTAATGTGGGTCATACACCCTTGTCCTAGCTAATCTAGTTATGCTTTGGACACTTCATCATGAATCCACCAACTACTTCACCACAAAAAACAATGACAACCTTACCGTGAAGACAAACACAACATACTATGAAAAAGATCATCATTTGGTACATTATGGCTGAAGCTTAGAAGTAAAATTTGTACCTTGACCACTGTTTCTATCAGGAAGGTATTGTCTGTGCAAATGGCCAAAACTTCTAATATGGTTTAATGGCTGAGAAGTTTCAATCCACACAATCCAGAAAAATCAAAATTGTCATTCACAAAAAACACCTCTGATGCTTATATATGCCACAGATGTCAAGAAATTAATTCATCAGTAGAACTGTGATAGAAATGTAGATGTATATTATTTTTGTTATCTGGTCCCTCACAGAAGCTGTAAACCTAGATGCATTGGTTTGTGTCTTTAAATCTTAAAATCGTAGTTCAGCATGTGTTTGTTTATCACACTTATTTGACTTAAAATAAGAGACATTTATTAATTTGGAATGATAACCTGAAATTCACAGTAGTTAGGTATGGTTATCTCTTTTGGTTTGACAACTGAAAACTCATATATAATTGTAGGTAGTTTCTAGCATATCAAGCCTTCTACAGAAAGAATACGGACAAGAACACTTTTCTTCAGGCAAGCAGCCACTAATCGCACAATTGATTCTTTTTTCTCATTGTCAATGTCTGAGATTACATCTGACTTGCTCATGTGATGTGGTATTAGAAACCAACTGTCAGACATCAAAAACATTTCACAACAGGAGCTATTGATACAGTTATTTCCTGAGTATAGGAAATAAATGATGTCAACTCTACCTCCAAGTGAACTGCTCTATAGGAACTTGCCTGGTTTTTTTCTGTTTCTTTATTGGAGACAGCTGGTTTTAGTTCAAACACACATCATCTGACATACTGTTTGCTAAATATATCAAACTGCTACTTCTAGACTAAGAGGCATTTATAAGCAAGCCCTACAAACCTGAGTGTTTTTAGTAGTGTTCTTCTTATTCAACTAGTTATTTCAAAATTTATCCTCCTAAGGTGAAAAGTGAGTATTTCAAATTTCTACTTGCATGTACATAGCTTACCAGTTTTTGTAGTCCTGGATATTTTGCTAAGCTCAGTAAAACATCAGATTAGATTCTTTGTGTAAAGATAGTACAAACAATCATTTGCTAGTTGGACCTTTTTTTTTTTTTTTTGCTGTGTACTAAACCATCAGCTATATATCTCATTTGAAAGTTACACAGAAAAATTCCAGAGCAAATTGATTTTCAGAGCCAACACTTTTTGCTTCTCTGTCTCAACTCCAAACAGACTTTCCAGTGTTTTAATTGAAAATATTTAATAATAATACATCTGAAAAGTTTAATCTCTGTGTATCTTAGAGCACCCTTAGAAACTGAAAAGCAGGTTTTCGTTTTGCAGTATGAACTGCAAATGGAATGTAAAATATCCCTAAAATATTCCATTTATGTGTGTGCTAGTAGAGCATTCTGATTTTACAGTATTTCAGACACATTTTTCACAAATGCAAGAAGCAAGACAGGTAAAATAAGAGGGAGTAGGGAATCATTTCACACAGGAATAAAGGGACTATTTGGAGAACGCATTCTCCAGCTATAATTTTGAAATCCACTGCCAGGCAAGTGTACCCCATTACATAGGAGAAGAGATTCTTTTATTCCACTTCAGTCACCTGAATTTGAAAGACAAGCTAGTGGTATTAACAAAGACACCATCAGGGCCAGTGGCTAGTACCCAGGGGGGAAACAAAAAACCAGCAAGATACTTGATAATTTGTAGTAACAGTTCTCTCTCAGTTTTCTTATCCCACACATTTCTACTGGGATTTTAAAGATGGTAGTATTTTCTGGTACTTACCAACATGATAATACAGAAACATGTTCGGTCTGTAGTTTTCTTATGTTCAGTTTCATTCCACTCTATTAACATACTTCGATGGCTATCTGTGTTTTGTTTCTAGCCTGTTTCCTCAACTGAGGAGGATCATTCATCTGTATCTAACTCTCCTAAAGGGCACCATTTTGTTCCAGAGCAGAAATAGGGCTAGGCATGATGAACAAAGAAAACAAACAAACAAACAAAACCCCAAGTACATACACCCCCCCCCCCAATCTCCCCCTACCCCCTCTCACCTCACCCCCCTCCAATCCTTGCCCACCTGGAAACCTACTGTCCAACCATCACTTTTATGATGGTAGCTCAGTTTTTTTACAGAACCACTTCATCAGTCCCATCAGGACAGCATGGCTATGCATGGCTACCTTGACCAGCGTCCCTTCAGTCTTCTTACACCTCAGGCATACAGGGAAGTTTTACTGATGTCTATCTAATTATGCTTCATAACTTAGTGCTCCAGTTTACATAGCAACATATTTTCTGTTTTAGACTCTCACTCAACAGGTTGCCCAGAGAGGCGGTGGATGCCCCATCCCTGGAAACATTCCAGGCCAGGTTGGCCGGGGCTCTGATCAACCTGATCCGGTTGGAGATGTCCCTGCTCCTGGCAGGGGGGTTGGACTGGGTGGGCTTTGAAGGTCCCTTCCCACTCGAACCGTTCTGTGGTTCCTTGCATCCTTCACTATCAATATAGAATACTTAGCTTTTTCATTTGTTATAGCCTCATAAGAATTATAGACTTTAAATTTCTTTTTCAGCCTCACACTGTTTCCTCTAATTGTTAATTCAAGCAGCTGAGGGGGTAGAATTTAGCATAAGAATACTACGTTAGCGTTACCAGATACCTGATGCCACCAAATGAACCATTCTTTCAGAGTTGTAGTTGTTTCCTGTTATTAGCCTCCCTAACTTATTCTCCTATCTCCTACTTTACATTTTGTATGATCGTTTCTCAGCCTTTAAAGCCTTATCAGAGCAGGCCCAGGCCTTTTATCCAGTGAAGTTTCTCGCTTTGAAACCCAAAGCAAATCCTGTCTCTGTAACGGATCTGGCTCTAAAAATAATATTATTAAGAGGTACGTGTCCCGCCGCCCAGCCGGTTCGTTCCGGTACCCGGGGCCTCCTCTCCTTCCCTCCGCCCTTGCCCTCGCTGGCGCCGTTCGCGGGCCCCGCGGGGCGGGCGGGCGGCACGCGCGCCTTCCCGCCGTTCGCCCACACGGTGGAGCTGGACGCGCGCGGCAGGAGCCCCGTTCCCGTTCCCGTTCCCGTTCCCGTTCCCGTAAGGTAGGAAATGAAGGTTTCTGCCGCTCCAGTCACTGCGAGCCGCTTCTGCGGCGTTCAGGCGCGGTTCTCCCCTAATCCTGCACGAATTAGGCAGGATCCAAGCTCCTGGTGCGGCACGCTAACGTCAGTATATGTGTCCGTCCTAAAGCCTCTCGAGACATCAAACATTTGGCAGCCCGTCAGCTGCAGATGACTGGAAGACACTTCCTGTTTATGGGCAGTAAGCGCGCTCCGCACTAAAGTAAACCTCCAGCCCAAGACGCAATGCATATTAACCTGCAGTACGATTTTTCCTAGCAGCAGCAGCAGCAGGAACGCTTGCGCAATTTTACGCTGGAACGCAGAACAACTCACTGTTTTCGAGCTATCGCGGCTGCGGGGTTTTCTCTAGCAGGCGGGAGGACGAGGGCATCGGCTCGGCGGGAGGCCGCGCTGGGTGCGCGGTGACGTGACAGGTGCCATCTTCCCGGCGGCGCGCGGCCCGTGACGCCCGCCAGCGCGGCCGCGGCGCGGGGCCCGCTGACGGCGGCGGGACGGAGCAGCCGCCATTTTGCTCTGATAATCCCGGGTAATCAGATTTGCCTGTGGTTTGGGAAGCGCGGACTGCTTCCAGCGCCCTGGCTTCCCGTCCTCGTTTGCTAACTGCTGCGTTATTTTTCATGTGTTTATTTTACAGCAAGTGCTTTCTGCTTAATTAACACGGCCAGCTGGGATATTCAGCGTAGCAGCCAAGTTGTTTATATGCAAGGGCTGTAAATTTAGAAAGATTAGGAAATCCCGGTTCCCTATCCCACCCCGCGCTCCACAGTCATCAATGCAGCTTTGCCCATATTATTTAGAATTCCTCTTAAACATAACAAAGGATTTTGATTGCCTTACTCTCCTTCAAAACCTTTCTCACATGAAGAAAGAGAAAGCATTTGTGGCAATAAGAGCTTCGCATGTAAATTCTGCAACTTCCCACTACAAAGGAGAGACAAAATAATTCCTTGAAAAAATAACATTTGAAATAAATTACGTTTGGTTACTGAAGCATGGCCACATTTACCTTATTTTCCTTATCTGATTATATTATTTTTTAAAAGCATATATAGAAACTCATATAGTATCACGAGGATGTTTGTTTTAAGCAGTAGTCTTATTCTCTAATTTTGGCTTCTTCAGATTATTTACTGCCTCGGGAAACAAGTGCAACAATACTATTAGTGCTTCATAAGCACTAACAAATGCTTACCTAGATAAAGAAGGAAGTAGCTTGATTTCATTTAGCCGGATACTCCAACATATTTAGTACAGTCTTCCTGTACATTCTCTCTCTCTCTGCTTCTGCCTCTCGCTTTAAATAGTCAGCAAAACCTGTTTTCCCAGTACTTGGAATCATGAAGCTTAGAGGAAAAACTGGGCTTTCAGATAGGTGGAAAACATTGTTAGAAAAATGGACAATTTGCTTTTGTCTTAAAGCTTGCTTGAAAATACTCATTTTGCCCAAGGCTAATCTGTGTTTATTTTTACAAGCTATTGTGTATGAGGTTTTACTGCACAGTTACTTTGTTTTCAAATCTGAAGTCTATGCATTAGAAGCACTGAATAGTAGGAACTGATTAATTTTTAGGAAAAAAAAAATCCAAAAGCATGAACTATTTCAACATTGTCACCTTTGATGGGCCTGGAAGTTAGAACTTTGCTGGAGCCCCTCCATGGTAAATGCTGCATATCATCTGCGCAGACTCTTCAATATCAACATAAGATGCACAATCCATTATCAGGAGGGGAGTTATTTTTTCCAGCATTCTGTCTTGGAACTATTATCTGCTTCCCTGAGTGTTTAAAAGATACAGAAATAAATTTATTCTTGTCAGGAAATTATGATCAGTTTAGGGACTAATCCCTTTTCTTTCACAATCCACATTAAAAAATCATCTTAGAAATACTGAACATCTCTGTGAAGAGCTTAATTACTGCTACTGGATCATTGAAATTCTTATAAATAAGTTCACCTACTGAAGCAATGAGGATCTTTTTAGCTTAGGACTCTGCTACCAAAAAATAGTTTATTTCATCTCATGACAAATTGAGCTGTTGCTATCAGTCGCTGTTTACCAGTAGCTATGGGAGGTGGAACAAATACTTGAAGAACACAGCAGTATTCATTGCAAAACCAAAGTGCATCCCTAAGTTTTCACAACCTTCTTTTTTATTCCGGCCTAGAAAGCTGAGAAGCCAAGTTTCATACTCACATGTAGGTTACTTTTAACCTTGGACTTTGTCTATGGCTTGTTTACTATTGTTTCTTCATCATTGTTTTAGGTGTGCATATACATATGTATCAATGAAGATCTGTGACACAAGTGTCATAAGAAGTGTTTGTGACAAATGTGTTGTCAGTAACAATACAGTAATCCCTAAATGAAACGTGTTGTAATCCTTCAAAAGAAACCAATATTATTAAATGACAATATATACAAGATTTTTTTTCAGATTACATGAAACAAATTTAAAGAAGATTAGGTTATGAATTCCCCCTAAATCTTAATTAAAATGGATTATTTTGAATTGTTTTGAAAATCAGATGCAAAACATCATTTGTATAGCAGACCTCCCAACTTAGAGACATTAATTTATTTGTACTCAACTATTTGATGGTCTGGCAGTCTTAATATCTATAGACAATATAACAGATTTGTAAAAAACTTATTCATGTTTTCTTTTTTTAATTGTTAGGCTGTTTTCTTAAGGCAACTTCAGCTCATCCACTAAAAAAAGAATCAACTTTTCTGTGACTAGTACTGTAATTGAAGATACTAATTTCCATTTATATGTAATTTGAGCTATTGGGAATTCACTGTCAGCCCTTGTGTATTAAAAATATTCTTCAGATTAAGAAATTCTTTATCAGGCCGTCTTGGCTGCACCCAGGATTTTACATTCTCATTATAATATTTCATATAAAACCAACTGCACTCAAAGAAAATGGAGGAACTGGTGCTGCAGTCAGACCTATGTGAATCGAGTGCATTGATAATCTGTGAGCAGTCAGACAAGATTTATCTGCGTCTGCAGACCTGATTTGAGAGCGTAAGCCACAATACAGATTATATACTTCAAAAATAGCAATCTTGCTAGTGTATGTCTATCAGTTCCCATTAAACATAGAAATGACTGCACATAGCATCACAGAAATTTTATGTTCTTTTTAAATAGAAATCCAAGTAGTTTTGCAGTGGATTACTTCTTAAATGGTAAAATTGCAAAGTATAGGGCAAATTGTTAGCAAACGTTTACTTCTTTAAAATGTGTAAAATGGTTCCAAGGTTACTGAAGTGGTGGTGTTTGCATACTTCGCTGAAATCTGACAATCTCATTTCTGCAACTCATGGCACGTGCTATTCTTTCCTTAAGAGTATTTCAGACTGCCTAGGAAAAAAAAGTTCCAGTGTTCCTCTCTCATCAAGCAATTTTAGTTCTTAAACAACAGCAGGAAACAACATATACAGCATTACCAACTCTTGCAAGTTCCTTGTGAGTGACAGGATTTTGGCCAGGGCTTGACTGGTTTCTTTCTCAGTGCCTAGAACAGGCTAGCCTATCCATGAGAAAAACACTTGGATGGCCTGTCTTCTTCCTTGCTCTCACTCCTGAGGTCAAAGCCAGTAACGCTGCTGAGGAGGAAAACACAACTCCTCTTCACCCCTCAGGCAGACCAACACTTCACTCAAAAGTGAGAGACAAGAAGGACCCAGCAGCCCAAAGTGGCTTCACTACCCTTCTCCTCTTCTAAAGCATCAAGTGGAGGGAGAAGGAGCACAGCTGTGGGGACGTGCAGCAGCTGCCTACTTCTCCAAGTCTGAACGAGAGAAGCCTAGCAGAACTGGTTTGGCTCGCAAACTGTGTGACCTGTGCATGTGCACCAAGGAAAGTCTTTCTCCAAGGTATGCTGCCTTCTTACAATTTAGGCATAGCCTAATTAGAGTCCCATTAACACTAAACAGAACACATACAAGCAATTTTTAAAGTTTTATAACTTTAATTTTTTTTAATTTATAACTATACCTTTGTCCCTCCACCAATCTAAAAAAGAAAATGAAGCAACAGCAATAACTGATGTAAATCCAAATTCTTCTTTTGCACAAAATATAAAAGCTTCTGTTGTATTGCTACTAAGGATCAGCTGACTTTACATCTTGCTATCTCTGGACAATCTCAGTATTATTTTCCAGTTAAGTTTCTCATTTTTCTAATGTGCTGCTGACAAGCCACTTTCTAGCCTCCTACACTCCTGAAACATATCACGGTCCTTAGATAGCATAGATCAGTTGCAATCGTGAAGCTGTGTTTACAGACAGAGTGACAACAACAGACATGTTTTTGTTGGTGACTGTTGTCAAATGTAGTAATTTATATATTTGAATAGTTTTAAACAAAAGTAGCAAATTAAACATTTAATTTTTGTTCATTTTGGAAAACTGCTATGTGGTATTCTGTTGCCCATTCAGTTATCAAAAAGACAAAATAAAAGTAGTTCAACTCAGCCTTTCATTTCCGATTTTGGGAGGAAACATCCTATGAATATCGGAACCAGCATCCACAAGAGCAGCAGCCAAGCTGCATGCTCAGGGGCCACTGTTATTCTGAGTCAGGTGTGCTGTGGACCAGGCGTGCAGCACCTCTCTCCTTTTACTACACGTGATGTAGCACACCTCACACTAGACTGAAAATAGAGCTAAATCTGTTCCTCTAGAAACACTTGATTTAGCTGGTCTGCTCAACAGCCATTTTGAAAGGTATAATTGGTCTTCAAGCTGTTAACTGGCCACCACCGATCCCCAATATTCCTTAAAACACGGCAAAATATTTTCTTGGTTTTGCTGTTAAATTGGTAAATTTCAGCATGCCAAAAACAATGCACAAGTGATAGCTGTTCCTCTGAATCATCACTTCAGTGTGGCCATTTATTATCACAACTTACTTGACACACAATAATTTTTGCTGTAAGCTCTTAAATATGCTTACGCTCCATTTTGTGCTGACCTAAGTGGCCCAGCCCAAGCTTTACTTCTCATCTTCCATCCTGCTGCACATTTCCAACCAGAAAGCTATTAGCAAGGCCTCTGCTCATGCAACAGAGAGGGACTGTAGCAAAAGCAGGTAGTAGTTGGCAGTAAGAAGCTGATGGCTTCAGCTCTGGTTTGTGCTGCATGCTCTGCCACCAACGTGAACTGCCCCAGGCGCAAATCCTGGTCTGACAGTGAGCTCAGCTCAGATGGAGAGCAACAAATAATAAAAATAATAAAAAAAAAAAGTTTACTTGCATGTCCCTAATAATTTCCTGAAGTCTTACTTGCTCAAAAACGTTAACAGTATTGTAGCACGTGATGGTATGTAACAACATTGTTTATGGTTCAGGATCATGAAAAGATGCACATCATAGTGTTCATACTATTTGGAATTAATACTAGATTCTGGTACACTTGAATGTTGAGAGGTACAGAAACGTTTTACTTTGTCAGGATGATTTTTATTTGCTAAATCTTATTGTTACGTATGAACCCTTCTCTCTTTTTGCACACTCCAGATAAGTCAATAGGAATCTTTTCATTGATTTCAAGGGTTTAATTAGCCTACTGGTCACATAAACTTCTTAGATTACACAAACTGCATTTAAACTCGGGATTTGCAGATTCCTGTTTTTCCTGTCTTTTTAATGATTATAATTTTAGACTTATTTCTTAAAGATAGATAATATTGGGATAACCTAGTTAACCCAAAGGGTAGTACTTTTATTTTATATATAGATGGATTTTTATTTTATATATAGATTAATTCTTTAAGAAGAAAGGCCAAAAATAACCTGTGCATAAACTTTCTGAGGTCAGTAAACAAATTTGTCAAAATCAATCTTATGTATCTGAGTTTCTTTTAAATCCAGGAATGTAAAACAAAATAGTACCTATACAAACACTTGCATAGAAAGCGTGAGTACTGCCTAAATGCTACATCCAAATCTTATTTTGAAAGTCCATGAACAAGTGCCATTTTGACGACTTGCACAGCTTTTTCTCCCCCTCCTCCCCACCTTTTTCTGTTGACTGTTAGAAGACAACACTTGATCGTACTTCTGCCTGGATACGTTCGATAGAATGAGAGTGCTACAAGCAACACCAGTTTCATTTTTATTTAGAGTCTTTAGTTGGTCACTGTGTAAAACAGCATAATCATACTTGCTTCTGAATGCTAGTACAAGATTCAAATTTAGAATGCCTGAGCATTTCTGAATGACACTGTCAGTCTTCACTTCCATCCATATTTTGTTGTCTTAAAGCAGCGCTGTAAGTATTCAGAATCTTGGAGAAAGGTTTCAATTTAAAGTGCAATGAAAAAAAAAATCACAACAGATATGTCCATTGAAAATAGGAGGTTTTCAGGTTAAAACCTTTGAGTATTAAGAATCCATATTGGACCATGCCCAGAAATCTTTTTATATGGTGATTTTCAAGATGCATGCATTATTGTGAGCACATGGTATGTAAATGCATTGCGCTGCTTAATAAGCATTCACTGACACACATCTGCAGCTTTGCTAATGTACCTTTTATTCGTATGTAGTTGCCAAGGAAACAGGTTATGGCCCAGTATTCTACATAAAATATACTGAGCAAGTGTTGTATAATAATTTACTTAAAATAGGTACAACTTAGATTTTGTAGCCCATTGCTTCTGGAAATCCAGGCAGCCTGAATTTATCTAATTTTAGTGTTTCGCTGATAAGTTTAAATCACCAACGCCATCTGATTGTCTCTGAAAATCGATTACCATTTTCTACATCATGCAACACTGTATTAAAAGTAAACTTAAATACAGAAAACATTTTGAGATATCCTAGGAATTGAAGAGGTTTTTTGTTTTGTTTTGTTTTAAATTTGGTTCCTTATCTTACATTCTGCCTGGTAGCCTTAATTACTTATTTCTGCTTCGAGATATCACAGCATTAATGCCTATGATGCAACAAACTGCTTCCTACAGAAATTTTTGCAAATACTGCCACTGAAACTACTCCCTTTCTATAATGCAAATTATACTCCATGATACAAAGAACCATGTTCCAAATTAATTAATTGGGATTTCACTGAGTCTTTCAATCAATACATACATATCTCAAACCTAAAACATAGGCACCAGACATATTTGTTTTAACCAAGATGATTATCGCACATTTGCATTAAGAAGAAAGGAAACTGCTAATACTTGAAAAAGCCAGGCAAAATGTGAAACTCATTTTGAAATATCTTGATTATTTCTCACAGTACTGTACTTGAATTTACAAAGTGCTCTTTGATGATGAACTATACACAGCTTAACCAAAACAACAATATCAGAAATGGGCATTGGCACTAAGAGAGTTCCTCTACCTTTATTGTCTGGGACAGATTTGTAATGAACGCTAGCGACTGGGATCGAGAGTTAACATTCTGGCAAGCTTAGGAAGTTTGCTCGCCTGCCAATATGTTTGGTTGTACAGATCACTGGAGGCTATAACAACCTGTTTCAAAGATCTATTCTGCTCGATTTTGTTTGTCCAACCTCTATGGCAATAAAATCCAGCAAGAATTTGAAAAATCCAAGAATATTGACATAAGAGTAGAACAATGCAGTACCACAGCGAGAAAACTCTTAAGTTGTTATTAAAAAGGTACAACTTTAACTGGAAAAAAAAAGTCAGGTAATGCAGTAGTTTTAAAGTTTTAAATATTTTACCACTATTTCTATATGAGTTTTAAAGAGATTACAGCTTGCTGTTATCACCCCATAAACTTACCCACCTAAAATCAGGTTGTTCTTCTGTTAGAGTCTTTTAAAAGTGGTATTGACAGGTATTTTCGGCAAAACCATCTCAGTAATTTTGTGAACTCTGTGGCTACTCTGTATCAGCCTGCAAAGGGGAAAATCCAAATTTAATGACTAAATTATTAGACAAGTACTAATTTCCAGATACATTGTGTAAAAAAAAAAAATTTCCCTGGAGTGCTGTAGACTCCAGATCTATGTCTGGGAGGCTTACCAATACACCAGCAGTAAAACAGTACTGTTAACCAAACTGTTGTGAATGCTCTTGTGCCTGCATTGTTTTATTATGGTTTAACCTAGGTAGTGCTATCTGGAGATAATGTTTCATAGTATGTTCTAGACAGAAATGGAAGGACATTTTAAAGTTTAAAATAATTTTTCATCGGGATCGCTGGAAAAATTAGACTAAAACCAATCCTTGGCTCTACTTCCCTTCCCCCATCTCAGCTACAGAATCATAGAACGGTTTGGACTGGAAAGGACCTTGAAGATCACCCACTTCCACCCCCCCTGCCCTGGGCAGGGACACCGTCCGCTAGACCAGGTTGCTCAGAGCCCCGGCCAACCTGGCCTGGAATGTTTCCAGGGATGGGGCATCCACAGCTTCTCTGGGCAACCTGGGCCAGGGTTCCACCAACCTCACAGTACAGAATTTCTTCCTTACATCTGATCTAAATCTACTCTCTTTTATGTTGAATCTAAGTCTACCCTCTTTGAATATCCAAATTATTCCTCACACGTTTACCTAATAAGATACCCAATAATGGAGGCTTCACAGCTTCCTCAGTTAGTCTGGTCCTGAATTTCACAAGGTAAAGTCCATGGAAAATAAGTGTATTTTAACATTAGCTTAACAGTTTGGCAGTTTAGAAAACAAATCGTAGTACCGGGAGAAACAATCATCATTGCTGGTCAACTCCCGTGGCTCCACATAAACTGCTGAAACCAGTTACAAGTTATCCTTCGTCTTAAAAGCCTCCATGGTTTTTTTTGCAGTCTTTCAAAAGGCTTTTTCTTTACCCTCTTTCCATGCTGCCACTTTTCTTTTGGTCCCTTTTGTCACAGATACCAGCACAGTGTCTGTGATAATGACACTTCTAGGCAACTCTTGTTCTCTGGAATACACTTCCTGTATCTCTCTGCTTAAACGATTATTCATCATTGTCAAACATCCCGAGTTTATGTTATTATGTATCAAACATCCTAACAAGGTTATCATGTAATACTGTAAAATTTTTTTCAGAACAGGGCTTTGTTTCAAAGATACTAAACAAAATGCAATTGTTCCATAGAGCAACTGCAAAATCTTATGGATAAGGCCTTATGACTCGGCTGATAGGCATTTATGTAGCAGCAATTAAGAATACATAGATCCATCTTCCATTTGCAAATATACTTGTATAAATCACATTACACAGGCAATACAGGATGTATTACTTTGGCTTTAGAAGTTAAGAAGGCGAGCTATTTTTTCTCCGTTGGTTTAGCTGAGTATGTTTTTAATATATCTTGATTTGATTAAGTATTCTGTGGCTCACATCTGCCTGTAACAAAGGCTCGAATGAAGGAAAATTGCATTAAGCCATTATTATTACTTCAAATACCAATAAAGTCATATTCACAAATTACTGTGAAATATTACGGTAAATGGGAAGCTTAAACATCGCATTTGGAGGAATTCAGCAGAAAAAGATCTTATCAAAGCTAAAGAATTTCCAAACTGGATAGTCCTAGAATTCAAATGTAATCTTATGCGTAATAAAGCAATTCACATTATAAAGTACAACAGACAGTTGATGTCCTAAAAGGGTTAATTAGTACCTGTTCATTACTATCGGCATCTGTCTAATAGTCTGACAAATATTATCTGAGCACAGGTAGTTTCACACTGAGACCTGCAGTTTCAAATCAAAAATAAGTTTAGAGGTAGAAGTAACCTTAAGCAGAAAGGCCATTGAGAAGGATAGTGTCTGAGTGAATGATTTTTAGTTTGATTTCATTTTTACTCATGAATCCATTTGTATGGATTTTCTGTTAGGCAGAAATTAAATTTGTGTGGATAAAAGAACATTTCAATTATAAAAGGGAGGACTCAGTATCAACAATTAGCCTTCGACGATAAAACTGAAGAAAAAAAACCCACGTCACCCTAACAATAACATTTGCAGGCTGTGCTGGAGGTGTGAAAAACTGCACCTGCTCCTACATGCCCTGGTTAGCCCCGTTAGCCAAAGAGGGTAAAATGGATGAAGTTTACAGAAGATTTCTTATGGCCTCTTTGGCTGTAACATTCTGACACTCTGCGTGCGCTCCGTGTAACTACGGTCAAAATACGTACAGCGACCCACATGTAAGAGTCAAGCTGGAAACAGCTTGCTAATTTTGAGACTCCTTAATAAATAAATCAATTTCTTTAGCCGGAATAAATTACTGTTCACAGGCTGCCGATGAGTTTTTCCAGACTCATGAAAGCACCTGAGTTCAGTCATATTAATGACAAGAGGACTTGCACCCCCTAACAAAAGAGCAAATTTGCAAATGGATTTAAAAAAACCATAGTGAAGCATGTGCATATAATGGAGCTACACTTTCTTTAAATGCCTTGAGTGGGTACGTTTGAACACAAAGACGTAATAAAAACAGTTTATCGCTAAGTGCCCCGTCTTTTCTAAAGATAATATCAGTGGCAATAAATAGATTGCTTCTGCACAGTGTTTGCTCAGCAACTTCCTTTAAAAATAACCACACAAGAAATAAACAAAGAATGGCGATTTTGGTAACTGCATGTAATGGTGCACTTCATATTAACATTTCAGACAGGAAAATAAGCAGCAGAAGCAAGCTACAGGAGATAAATCAAATTACCAAAAATCGCAAACTTTAGATGTCACTTGAGAGATGCTGTTTATTACATTTTCAGTTCTGCCTCTTTAGGTAGAAGAGGGGAATATTGCACTACGTCAAACTAATCTGGTAATTATGAATCAAATTGTTTTATTATCATTATTAAGCATTGACCTATCAGGACAGATGACAAGTCGTATTCCTGAACACTTACACTCTGTTTATTTGGAATGCACTGAACTGATATATTTAGAAATAAATGATAATTAGTTTTATATCACTGACACTGTCAGGGCTATTACTGATAATTAGACGTGCTTCTAAATACCTCCTCTGCATTAATTTTCAGTGCTGGGTCCTCACCCACGCAAAAAAATACTTAGTCATTTTAAAGTCAAGGACATGAAAGTAAAATGGCTACCCTGCTGCAAAAGTCTCGTTGCAGTAGTGAGGATTTCTCAAGTCGTGTACAAAGGCGATTCACAAGGAGCTACACTACGTTATAAGTTCAGCAGAGACATTTAGTAAC
Source organism: Chlamydotis macqueenii (assembly GCF_036417535.1). Classification (NCBI taxonomy): domain Eukaryota; kingdom Metazoa; phylum Chordata; class Aves; order Otidiformes; family Otididae; genus Chlamydotis; species Chlamydotis macqueenii. The sequence continues at coordinate 306,764 of NC_141564.1, forward strand.
ATCTGATTCTGTGTAAGCACTTACGTGTGCTACACGTAAGATTTAACTTTATTGATACTGTTAAAAATACTAGCTAAAAATAGAAATAAGGAATTAGAATACATAAATTTTGCAAAATCTATGAAGTCTGCAGATTACCGCAGACCACAAGTGAGCTTATTCTATAAAGGCTTGTTTAAGATCTGATAGAAGTTCATTTCCAGTGTGCTTAAACACAGATCTTTACCTGAACTTCCGAACGGATCCACTATTTACAGAAAGGTTTATTATCATTACTGAGGCTGAATTCAGCAGAGGTGGAAGAAGGTTTAGACATACTTCTGATTCTCTGCATTTCTCAGCTGCTAAATATTTCAGTGATAGGTTTATACTGGTGATAATAAAACTATCACTTCGTATACACACAGTACAAACCTTGACCTACATGCAAGACTAGGCTAAATTAAAAAAAGAAACAAGGGTATGTTTCTGGAAACAACCAGTGCAAAACAGGAATTAAACAGGTTTTTTGTTGTGTACAGCTTTATAAACATGGCATCATTTAAGAAATGATAGCCACATAGAAACATAAAATGAAATCAGATTCTCATTTAGAACTGAAAGGAAAGAACTGCAAAATTTCCATTTGCATTGTGATATTGCTATTAAAGAGAGTAACATCCTTCTTCATCTCTACTATTGCACCTTTTAAAAGGATTTGGTTGCCAAGGAAACTAGTTCTGGCCCAGTATTAATCTGAAAAAAAATATATTACAACACTTGGTGTAACTAATACAGTACTCATAATTCTTTTTATTCTTAATGCTCACATTCAGGGTTTTGTACCTCAGAGTGTTAAGTTTTTATTTCATAACCTTTTTTGAGTGAAGTAAAACACACTTCAGTGAACTGATATTCAGTTTAAGCTGACAGGGCCATCTATATCAATCTCTCTCTTTAAAGTCCTTCTATCTTAAAATAAAAAGAGATACTGCAGGTTTATGTTTGTAGCTAACACTGAAAATACAAGCATTAAAGCATATTCCTCTTTATTTAAGATTTCGCACAAAACACAAAACCGCTTATGACAGAATTTAAATATTTTTCATTTTTCTTACCTACCTCAATTTTTATTTTTGCATTTTAACTGCAAGCTTAGTAATGCTTATAGTCAGCTTTAAAATGTAATTGAATCAATAGGGTTTTCAAAAATTCTTTTGTTGCATAAGCGTTGCCACGCCCTTAGTACATATGATTATTTTAACAGACATGATTGCTCTACTTTCACAATAGATTTTTCAAAAACAGATAAGAATTCTCATGCCGATATGTGAAGCCAGCAGTTAAAAATTAGGTTGTTCTCATTAACAGTTTAATGCATTTTTTAACTGAAAGCTACATTCCAAAGCCCATTTCATGTTCTCGCAACACTGACCAAGAAATCAGTAAAACATGCAAATCTCAACCTACCTGCATGTACCACTTAGTGCAGTGTTAGCATGGCAGTGCACCCAGCCATTTTTATGTAAAGCGATGGAGGCAAGTTCTATTCTTGGTCGTCTTGATAATTTTTTAGAAGCAGTTGTTAAAAATCAGATGGGAAGCAGCTTGAATAGGACTGTGATCAGGAGAAGCGAATTTATCAATAGGGAAAGCAGGAGTGGGGAAAAAAAAATGTCCTCATCCAAGGTATTCCGAAACTGCAACACAAGGTTGTTTTTTTTTTTTTTTTTTTTGCCTCCTCCTCAGAGGGTTCAAAGCTTGAAGCTGACCACTGCAAAGGCCACTTGTCACATTTACTGAAAATCAGTCTATTGATATCACAGCTGAAAATATAAACTCGACAACCAAAGCCCATTGCACAACGTGGACTGCGTAAGAGTTAAAAATAGATTCAACATGCCTCCTACCTGCATAATAAATATGTAAGTTTCAAGTGCTTTAATTTGATATTCACATTAATTAACAATACAATATACATTATTTAAACTACAGTAAACGCAAGAAGAAAAAGGGTGACACCATCTGGAAGCACAGTTTGCTTTTTTTTTTCCTTTCCGAGAGCTAATAATGTAGTTTGAACGTGATGACAAGCGAACGGCTCACCACATTGCAAATGAAAAAAGAATTCTTAAGGTGATGCTCAAATATCTAAGCCTGTAATGAAGCAAAAACCAGTCTTCACTACTGCATGACATGGCACACAGACCATTTACATACTCACATTTGAGATACTAGGCACAGTATAATGAATTCAATACACAGCATGCACACAGCACAAGCAACGTTAATCCTGCCTGCCATTTTAGGCTTGCAGGAGTAAGATACATACTGCAGCACAGCTCTGGTAAGGGAGGAGGCAAGGGACAGCTCACCTTAAATGCGGTATCTGATTAATGTTGTAAGTGACATTGCGTATCAGCTACAGACTCTTGGTTGAACTGGGTGGGAGGGAACAAAGAAAATTGTCATCAACTGGTGATGCAAGATGAGCTCCAGTCATTAACACTGTTAGCAAACTCCAAATTCTACAATGATACAGTAGCAGGCATTTCAAACTCTTATCAAAATCTCCCTGTGCAGTGGCTGAGTCCGCCTGCTGAGGAAAACAAAATAATCTTCTTGCTTATTGGAGAAACGCTGGATTGACTACAGTAACATCCTCTCGATGCAGAAAGATTTCACGTCGCACATATTAAATCCTGGATGCATTTGCTGTGCTATCCTAATTTTTACGTCTCAGCATTAAAAAATAAAATACAAAGACAAATGGTAGCAAAAATAGCACAACTGAAGGTCTAATGTTCATACAAATCGAACATTTCTTTTTCTTTCCTTTCTGTTTCGTCTCGCTTGCAGTCCATCAAAATCCCGAGCAGTATTGACAAACCACACGAGCACAGGGTCTGACTGCATGATCAGCTGTCTGTGTCTATGCTACACCCTGTTAACCACAAGCAGTGTTAGAGCTAAATATATCTGCAATGCAGAGACGGTAGCTGCTTTGTGGCGTACAATTAGGATTAATTATAAAATATTTTTATATCCTCAGATACAATAAATAAAAGAACGTTTGGTGCTGATCTCTGTCAGGCACGCTATCTGTCAGACGTAGAGAACATAAAAGCTATCTATCCTACGTATACTGACCTAGATAGCGCTAAGACGACTTAAGCAGCGTACAGACGTACTCCCTGTCAGAGCAAGGAAAACGAAACAGCGATTGTCTAATCAAACTGAAAGCAACAACTCACTCCCACAGTATGAATTCCAAAATGCTACGTACTGTGTATGCACATCTTATGTTATTGGAAGATGCAAAGCTCCTTTGTTTTTTTTCTCGGAGGCTTTTCTTAGCTACGGTTCCACAATGGCATTCTGACATCATGGAGGTCAATGCAGACACTAAAGCTCTGGCGTCTTTAAGAAAAAAAATAATTTTGAAATATTAAACCACAGCTGCCAAAATAATAAAAAATTTTGCATCATCTACTTAACATCTTTATGTTACCTTCCAAGATTAATAGCATGCGCACTGTTCAGCCGCATACATTAAACTGGTATCAGCCTCTGCAGAGACTGCAAGAGCAATTGTGGGAATTAGATTTTTATAAATAAGTGTTAGAAAGGGCTTATTTTCCGGAAAACTTCAAAGCATAATAAAATATTTTGCATATATAATGAAAAATATACAGAGGAAAAAGCATTAAAAACTGCTAATCTGAATTTTTTTGCCTAGTAAGCGAAACGGTATATTTTCATTGTCACTGTGTCTCTACAGGGAGAACGGGAAAACTGTGCCTCAATTTACCATAACCTGAATTACCTTCCCAGAAGGCTAAACCATCAAGTGAGGTAAAACAAACTCTAAGATCTTACCTGTTTAGAGAATCCCAGGATTCTACATATGCTATTTGAGTGACCTTTCACAGCTTCCTGTCTCTCTACCCACAAATACCACAAGCTGATACCCAACACGTGAAGAGAATTTTGAGGATTAGCTCTGAAAATATTTCACTGAAAAGATTTCTTTAGGTAAATATGGGTTACTATATCTATAAGTGAATATAAATGGTTTCTGGCCAACTGCTGAAATAAGTAATTCCTTGTGAGTCCAGATTTGTACAGAGAAGTACTATCTTTCATTTGACCTGCCAATACAGCTGAGAAAGAAAGCAGCCAAACTTTCAGCCGTATATTCTTTCTCTAGGAACCTGTGTACCCTATGATTATTTTTTTCCTCAAAGAGACCCTGTTTTTAAAAGTGAAAACTAATAACAAGTACTGTGTTAAATCAGAAAATGTTGCACAGCAACAACTAGACTGCTGCATGGATGTATTCACTTCCTGTAAAAAAAACAGCCAATCTGACTTCGCTTTTTTCCCTCTTATTTCTTTTTTAACGATTGAATAGATATCTGTTTAATTTGGAGGTTTTTCTTTGGGAAGTTATTTGGCATTTTGTTCTCTTTCATTTTAAAGGCTGGGAATGAGATGATCCTAACAGTCAGTCCTTTAAAATATTCAGAATCTCCTTCTATAAATAGCACATCTGTCACACAGAAAGGGAACCCAGCCAGCAGAAAGGCAGACCAGACCAGCAAAACCAACTGCTATTCCAATACATGATTACAAAGTAAGTTACGATTTTAGCAACCCTTTATTTTGATTTTTTTGTTTGTTTTGAGCTTCTAAAACTAAGAGCTGTCTGATTATATACATGCCACCACATGCAACTTTAAATTAAGGATGTTAAATATGGATTAATTTTGAGGGGTTTTTTTATTGTTCATCTTTTAGTCAAATGTATACAATCAAGCTAGTCATGCCCTGTTGAAAACCATGGCAAAGCTCCTAGATTTCAAGAAGGGGAGATTTGGGCCTTATATACCAGTCTGTTAGGTTTATGAGAAAGTATGATATTACAATTTCGGAACTGAGTGATAAGTTTGTTTAAAGACAAATTTCAGTGGAGTCTCACAACAAATGCATCTGTTCCTGCATTCCTGAGGTCAGCATTCGTATTCTCCCAGAGAAGTACTGTTCTGGGAGAGACACAGCAAGGTGTTTTGGGTTGTGTAATTTAGGAAATATTAAAAGCCTGTGGGCAGTGAACGCAGCAGAGGAATAAATATCTCACAGTGAACAGGGGAGTGATCTTGTCCAAATCTTTATGCATACCTCTTGCTTTAATGGGCCATTTTCAGCGTTTAGTAATAATTTTCCAGGCTTAGATTTGCAATTATCTTGCTTCAGACTCAACATAATTTCAGTTTAGAAATCAGGTTCTAGGCCTTTCTACAGCTGCATGATACATGGCGTCGTAAATAAATAAATTTTAAAAATTGCACTTGTAGGTTGCACAAAGTAGGCTCAAATTTTCAAGGCAGAGATATATTCATATTGTATGTTAATTCTCAGACAGAAACTTCGATTTAAGCCCTAACCTGATTTTTGCCAAAACTGTTGTAGTCCCAAGGCACTGGCTCTCTCGACTCTTGACTTCAAAATTTCCTGCCTCTGCTGGGTCAGGACTATCTCAGCCGGTGCTATGAGCTGGTGTCCGTTCTTTACTCAGTCAGCTTAAAGGGAGGATATTTCAGGTATCCTTTCTGGATCTTACAGGCCGTTTCTGCTGTAATCTTGCCCACTTGCATGCTTCCTACTTGTAAACACACTTCCTCTTCCTCGTCTATCACCACTTGACAGCAACAGCATCTAATTTCTCCTCACATGCTCTAGCTTATCAAAATTGGTGAGGAATGAGGAGTCCCAATGTTACTTTGCATTGCAGCTTCCTCCTTGTGGTATGTGGTTTCTTAGAGGCAAAGTCCTAGTCCTCCAGACTGATCATATGGAGAGCAGAAGCAAAAGGAGATAGGGCGTGGAAAGGAAGACTCACATGAAGACCCTACAGCTGTACTGATTTTTGTCTCTAAGTATTGCCACCCCTTGTCATCCTAAGAAGGAAATACACGAGGGCAGCCTGGTAGGCTGGGAACTCTGCCAAGGACAAACCTTGTAGCAGTAAATATCAGGAAGACTATCAGACTTTGAGAAAAAACGGACAAACGCTTTCGGTTTTATATGGATCAGCTCACTTCTGTCTTCATTCAACACGTGCCCAAGCTGGACCAAGAGAATAAAATGTCCCTCTAACTACAGGGGACACCCTGGATGTGGGAGTTATGCTTAATAATTAATAAATGAATGAACAGACGCTTGGGTTCATTTCCATCTTAGTACTTACTTTTTTTTTTTTTAACTTTGTCAAGTAAATGAGCAACATACAGAAAACAAAGGATAGAATCAATCCCAGCCCTCAGGAAGTGTAGTCAACTGTTCTGTGCTACCATCCCTGCAAAGCAATGACAAGGGAACATGAAGCACAGCTGGGAATCCAGGGTGGGTGTTTCCAAAAGTGCATACCAGAACTGGCTATAGCCTTTCAACAAACCTGCTCTTGGAATGACTGCTTCAGCCTCTGAATTCAGCGGCATCAGTTATATTTCTCTCTTCATTCTATTAGTGCCATTACAAAAAAAACCCCACCTTGTTGATGAATACTCACTTTGAAATTAGAGTTATTATGGAAAAGAAAAAACACACCCTTAATCATGAACTAAATTCTCTGACCTAACACTCACGTTCAGGAAAGCATCCATAAACCCAGACATTCAGGCTAGCAGTGAACGCACTGGTCAAATGCTTCCCGTCCAAAATCCTGCAGCTCATTACATGGCTTACAGGCTACTTTAATCAGTACTGACACCTCAACTAGTTGTTGTTGGGCTGTAGGGGGAAGGTGGGGAAGGAAGAAAAGGACCGATGATAGAACCTCAACAGTTTGCCTCTCTAGAGCCAAAGTAAAGCACTTTTACACCTGATCCAGCTCCCGTGCCCTTCCGTTTGGGTACACATCTAGCTCAAGTTGCCCCAAGGATACAGACTAAATCAGTTGAGTGCTGACAGTTTTCCCAGGCTTTCCCACGATTCTTTCTGTGTCTCTGTATGGCTAAACAAATTCTTCCATTATTTGCTGGGACAGAAAACAGTTGTTCTTAGTTATTTCTATACATGATTTACAGACCTTCATTCTTAATTGCTACGCTCACATAAACAGGCCATTGAAAATAATATCTCACTGGTCTAAGATGCAAGTTCAAACTCCTGCCGTTCCTGTTAGATGGGGATGTTTTTCAATGCTACTGAATTAGAAGCAGAGCAGCATTTAAAGGCAATTTCTCTTATAAAGGCAAATGCCGAGATTCTACAAAAATAGCAAATACCTGAATATGATGATATGTATTCCGATATACTGCTTTGTATCAGTGTGTTATGAATCTGCATTATGAAAAAGCATGGGCTTGCCTAAACTGAAGCATCACTGATAAGTCATGTATTAAGATATATTGAGGTGCTGTATATGCTTTTTTGTGAAACATTTCTAACAGCCACTTACGGTCTAGTACTCCATAAACTATAGAATCTTTAAGGATTAGAACATCTGGGACTCACTGTAAACAAATGGCAAAGAGAATTTCTTTAAAAACTGTAAATCTGTCTATAGAATCTCAAGTGATGCCTTTATTGATATTTGCACTCACCTTTACAGGTTGTATTTCTGTATTCTGTGTAACATGATAGTCAAAATCGTTAGCAATAACAAGTGGCTCTGTCTTGCTTTTTCATCAGTAATGCTTTAATTACTGATGAGCATGGTCTCTCCCTCTAATTATACCTTCTAAGGCCTATTTGCTTTCTAAACTGCTGCCGAACACTATGCCAAAGGTTTCATATTTCTGTCTCCTATCACTCCTGGCTAATTTACCTGATTAGTGAATTCAGGTATTATGTTTTTACTCTACTCTTACTAATTTTATTTTTCTCTGTACTAAATGGAACAACTTCCTTGACAGCCGTACCTACGCTTTTCCTATGCTCCCCTGGTGTTGATCAGCACTTCCACATTCACATCACCTATTTCTTCTCCTCCAGTTTTAAGGGCAGAGTTTTCATTTAGAGAGTAACAGACTCAAAGATTTGATATGGAAGGAGGCTTCCCTTAGTCACATAAAATCCTGGAGAGAGATACAGACATTCTTATTAATACTAGACAGTAGACCAAAAGGGCAATAAGAATTAGATTGAAAAAAAAAGGAAGTTTCTCACAGCGGTCAACATAAAATCTATTCTTTGCATAAGAAAGTTCAGCCATTTTACATCTTCTTAGAAGTAAATCAACAGAAAATTTCCTTTTGTAAGCTCCTGATGAAAGTTATTTCTGAAACATAAGCAGGAGCAGTTTTGTGGACATGGTCTCTCTCAATTACTGATTTTTTTTCTCTAAAGTTTGAGCAGGGACTATTCAGCTATTTTGAAGAACAGACAGGATGAGAGTAACATACATTTCTGATTATTAAAAATTAATAATGAAATTAAAATTAAATCAATTTTGAATAATACAGGTACCAGAACAAGCAAGAGTAGGAAGCGGAAGTATGTTAGGAGAGGATAAAGTGTTCTGGAAGTTCCAAGAAAACTGTTTAGCATTTGACAAAATCAAATGTCACATAATAGGACAGAGAAATCTCACTTCCTAAACCCCATGTGTATACATGACTGTCTCACAGCTCCAGACAGTCTTAACAAATGTAGAACCAAAGCAACAAAAAATCCACGTCAAGCTTACTTGCTCAAGCTCAGCTATCCATTATGCTGCCAAGTGTGGGCTGCTCTTTGAGGCCAGTGCATCTGCTCAAACCATTTCTCCCAGCTAGTCCAGTTGTGAAGTTTGTTCCTTCATGACATCATTTCTCTTTGCACAAACTCCGCAGCTCTTCCATGTTTCAGAAGTGAAACTGTTCTGACAGTATGAATGAGTCAGGAAGAGAAATGGACACACTAACAGGAAGCTGTGTGTGTCCCATTGAAGTCCTTAGGAATTTCAACAAAATTTTAGCACTAAAGCTAGTGAGCAATGTGCTTTGTTAGAGTGCGGTTGTACAAAAGGCTCTATTAACAATAATAATACACTTTTATAGCATGTTTTATCCAACAGCCTCAGAGATCGCTACAAACATTAATTGAGCCTAACTATAGCCTGTGATAAATTAGCATTATTATGCTAATTTTATGGATGGGAAGAGAAAAAGACAGAGAGGTTAAGTGATTCACTCAGGAACAGAACCCAGAACCACGTGCACAAGCAGGTTATCCCAACCAAGAAGATCGTTATCGGACAAATGGAAGTGGGATGTCAGACGCAAACATTGTAAAAGGCTTCCAAAACTATGATATAACCTCTCTGAGGAAGTGCTCACCAGGCAAAGAAATAGTGTTGCTGTACACTAACAGCAGGTAAGTTTCTTTCATTTGTTCTTTTATTTTGTAATTCTCACTGAACCTTTGCAGGATCAGTCATAAACACCAAGAATTTCTTACTGGTTATGTTGGTTTACTCAGCTGCAAATCTAAAAGTGGAGGATATTCTAAGTAATGGCCATTAGGCCTGAATCAATCATCTGCGTTATTCACATTATTTATGACTTCAGAGAAGAGCATGACTGTATCCACTTTTATTTAAAATATCAAGCTGGCTATAGAAAGAAGGCAAAACAGCTAAAATAATAAAATGCCTCTCCAAGTACCATTCTAACCTCCTTCAATGCTTTCAGCTCTTGGAAAAAAAAACCCCAACATTTAACAACTGTTTTGGCTTCCCTTCCTTGCTGAATATCCTGAAAAAATGCTTAATCTGGCACTCATTAATCTTAATCTGATTTAATACAGCTCACAACAAGATGTGCAACAGTTTTGTCTTTACCAAGCATCAGGGACTCTATTCCAGACAAAAATAATCCTTAGTCTTCCTTCCACCCTTGATACCACTCAGCACTTGCTCCTTACTTACACTGGCAGTTTGCTTCATGTGCCTGCTTGGTTTTACTACCCTTTAGACTGCCTTTTCAACGATTCCTGATATATCCATGATATTTGATAAAATCTGGAACTTCAGAAGTTTCTAGAATGCCACTATGTTTATGCAAATGTATCGTGTTAGTGCTAAAGCAAACAATTTTAATTAACAGATTCCTCAATATGAATGGCAGAAGAAAGGAAATGTTCTCTTATGAATATCCAACAGTGAGTAATAAGTAATTTATAAATATATTTTTCCCTTACAACATACTGAATAAATTCTTAATGATTACCATTTTCTCTCTTCATTAATCTTATCAACGGTTTCTTACCTGCTTAAGTTGAAGACACCTTTTATTTGCTGGGCAGTTCTCGCTTTATCAGTTCTTACGGAAACTTTCTCTCCTTCCTCATTTAATAAAAATTAAGTTAGCATAACGTAAGAGCTGGATACTAAAGACATGAAACAGAGCCACAGCAATCAACTGCAGCACAAGCTTCCTCAGAATGCCTAAGTCCAGATCTGGAGAGAACACCCTCATGATCAAGAACATGGTTTAGTCTCCATTTCCAACTGTCTTCCCTGCTACAAGTATGGTCAGTGGTGAGAGCTTTTCCTTGGAGATTTCACTTAGTGGGTTGAAGATTTTGGAAGTTAACCACTTGTGAATACTGCTGGTTCAGATACACACCAGCCATGCTATTACTTCTATGCTGATTCTGACAGAAGACGACATTTGAGAAGAGTAACAGAAATATTAGGCAGCAGAAAAAAACCCCAACCAACTAATAAATACTCAATGGGATCCTCACCCAACTAAGTTGGCAGAGTCAAGCATAGAACACTCAGTTTTTGACCCTCTCTGCATTCCTTAGGAACTGAAAGTAAACCCTGTGCCTTGTGCCTTCGAGTATTGATGAATACATCTGCTGCTTTGTTTACTTACGTAAGAAAGGCCTAAACCACCACAGCTATATCTACAGCGCCCATGGCAGGATGCAACTGCAGCAGCACCTACATACCTGAGCTAGTCTGGGTAGGGATAAAGGAAGACATGCCATTTCTCACTTCAGCCTAGGCCAATCGCACAGATTCCCAGGATCTCAGACAGACCTGGTGTGATCACAGTAAGACCCCTGAACTTGGTGATCTTTCAGCTAGACTGCCACAAACACTTGAGACTGAAGCTGTGTCAGCTACTCTTCTCAACACTAGTTGCTTGTTCCTGCCCCAGGTAAATCCATTTCCTGTTTTCCTCAAGAACTAACTTCATTACTTCTGTTTGTTCTGGTTCACTGCCTTGCTGCACAAAGGCTTGTACTGGCACAAGGAAGAGGGGTGGGAACAAGTACCTGTGGTTGGGGAAGAGGCAGGAACTGCTTCTTTTGGGAAGCAGCTGCTGGAAGAACTAACATCTTCATTGTTACTGCCACCTCTTAACACCGTTTTGTCATTAGTTTAGATGAGTAGGAGCCAGTCAGAGACTACACTGCTACCAGTTCCTACCTTCCTGGTCAAGCCAGGAAGCCAGTCTACAGATCGGGATGAGGCCGAGCCTGGTGAGCACCGGGCAGATCCATAGTGACAGGAGAGAGCCAAGGTCAGGCTAGGAAGTCAGTCCACAACAACCTAGATCAACAGGACCTACAGACAGGCACAGGCATGGCTGTAGTATAACTAGGTACACCTGAACTTTAAAATAGAGCCCCTGGGCCCATGGGGAGGGGGGGGTGGGGCTTATTTGTGCCTTTGGGGCCCTGACAGTTCTACTCTTTCCCCTTTCCCGTCTCCTTGTTCCTCCCACCCTCCTTATGCTAGGCTTAGTGTTGGTGAAGATGCTTGTTGAGTCAGATCAGCTTGCCAGTTCAACCAAAAACTAACCCTCCTCTGGTAAGGTTCTTTCTGGTGACATTAGTGAGCTCATCCATCTCACCACACTGCTGTATGAACACTAGAAACGAGGGCTATGGGCGCAACTGGAGCTTGTGGTTCAGGGTTCAGAATCAATGGTTGGTGGCAGATGTGGTGGCAGCGTGGTCCAAGTGGGGTCTATGCTACTTCTGAAACTACAGAGTTTTCTGGAATAGCTTGAATATGGTTTTTCATACTGCAATTACCTCCTAATTTCAGAGCAGGTCTATTGTAAGTGTCACTGCTCACAGATATCATTATAGATTTGATTCTGTAAGTTAAGTTAATTTTCTACGGACAGCTGGACTAGATGATTATAGGTTCCTTCCAACTGCAATATTCTAGTCTTTTCTACAGACACCGCTGTGGATGTACTTATACTTGCCTAAAAGTGCTAGAGGACATTCACTGTCTCAAAGAGCATAGTCTGGAGAAGAAACATTAAAGTAAAGGAGAACCAGGCATGAGGAAGAAGAAAGGGAAAAGGAAACAATGTTGGTTTTTTTTTTTTTAAATCAGAGCTTGCTTTTTCTTTCCACACCCTGTGTAATAACCCAGCAAAGGAATGCAAATTAACATTCATATTTTTTTAAACAATAGCCTTTGTGTTCCAAACCACACTGACAAAGCAGAACAATCCAAACAAAACATGCTGACAAAATCTTTTGCCAGCAATGAGCTAACCAGCTTTGTTGGAAACATCTAATGTTGCGAGTGAGTCTGTTTTGGAAAGTAATCATGTAAGTTCAACTTCTCTTTACTCAGCTGATAATCTATTTCCTTCTTTCTCAAGCTGAATTAGAACATGTTACATCACTGCAAATTCAGTGGTGCCAATATCGTCCTACTATAATTGCTACTGAAGCTCTGGGCCTAGGCAGCCAGGCTGAACATACACCAGTAAGGGCATAACTTGATTTCCAGGACCTCTCTTACCAATGAAAAATGCACTGAAAAGCACACTGCTCCACTGTCAGAGACCACACTACTCGCTGTGCTGGCGAATACAGAAAACCAGATGTATCACCAAATCCTATCACCTTTTGATTCGAAGATACTGAGACAATACTCATGATATACATCATGCTAGCTTTACTTCTGAGTAGAAACAGGAAGAGGAAAAAGTATATATAAAAGCGTAGTTTCTCCTGAAATACCTATAATTTGGAAAACTAATCTGGTGATGGCAGTTACTGCCAGCAGATGTCAGCCCCTGTGGAAGAGAACATATTTGCTGGTCTATTAAGCCACTGTCTAGCCTCCACCCTATTTAGACCCACGGACTGCTTTCAATCAGGATGTGTAAAATCTCCCAGCCTATCTTTACATGTGGGCAAAACCACATTGCCTGAGAGAGCTTCCTGGAACTAGTGCTGAAAAGCTTTGCAGGACAGTAGAACATGTGCAGTGAAGGCAAGCTTGAAGATACACTCCAAGGTGTTTCTATCTACATTCTCTGAAATGATAACCCATCAACAGCCATCATCCCTCTGAAATCCTGTGTATAAATCATCAGAAAACATCATCTCCATGAACAATGGAGAATATAGAAATGTACTACAACCAGCAGTAACAATTATAATCCACCAAAGGGAAAAGGACAGGAATAAGGATGATGATCTCTATGTCTGTATTTTTTCTAGGTGGCATACAGTTCTCAGCCATTTCAAGCCTGTGGTTACTCACTGCGGAAAAGTAGGTTGGCTGCATCTGCTGTTTGACCTTCTCTGCTGCTATAAAATGGACCGATCTCCAGACAAGCGCAGAGGAAGAGCAGGGAATAAATAGCTAAAGGATAAAACCACAGCAAAGCAAAAGTACCAATTTTAGAACTCTCATATAGGATAAGGGGAAAAAGTCAGAAATTTCTTACATCCCTCGTGAGCTTTTGCCTACTTGACAAAAATTCCACTGGCATTACCACTTACTTTCATTAGGAGGAGCTCTCCTGGAAAAAAAAAAAAAAAGGATTTGATGCTTCTGGAATGCTTAGCATCTTAGCAAGTTAAATATAACTTGCCAAGCATTTTGGTTTGAAAAGGTCTGTGGTTGCCTAGCTTGTGGTCTATAATCACCTTACGAATTATTAAACTATGCAAAAATCTAGTATTATCTAAAGGTTTATCAACTGGAATTTAATTCAGCTGTAAACTCTGCCTTTAAAAGATACTGGATTACTACGGTTATAACAGCCACCACAAATCTGCATGAGTGACTGAACTTAGGACTGTCTGCTCCTAGGGCTGTAACCCCAAAGGAGCCATAGAAAGGGAAAACTGAGACCTGCTTCCTGGTGTCTAGGGCGTAAGAGACTCTGCCAGGGCAACAAGCACTTCTCAACAAAAGACTCAGAAGAGAGACCCCCTCATGAGTGATCTCCCCCAAATTCTGTAGAGATGACAGTTTCCACCATTATTCAGGTTTCAGTTTGCGGTTATTCTAAATCTGGTACTGTATTTGCAATGCAGTTAGGTGATACTCAGAACAGGCTGCTTCATGCTGTGTTAGTCCCATCCTCAAACAGACAGCACTTTTTTCAGTCTAGCAGCTTGGACTTTCCCCACCTCCCAATAGCAGAACCCTTCTCATCTTCCCTCTCCTCCCCTGTTTCAACTAACAGGATGAAATAAGAAAAGCAGTAGGATTTCAATTTATTTATGGTGAAAAAAAATTATTATTAATTAAAAAGCACATCTTCATTGTTTTCTTCTCTCGTATTTGTCTGACGTAATTTTAAACTTCCATTGCCAATGTATCATTATGTAGCTTGTTGTCATCTTTTTACATAGAATTTCAGTGATGCCAAAATGTGTACATCTGTGAAAGACATGTTTCGTAGGTGTGAATGGACGCTTCAGCGCTCATGTGTTGTTTCTGACACCCTGCAGTGTTTTCTCCACTGAACTCTAGGTTTCAACAAGCACTCCGGAAAGCACAGTCCCACAGCCATCTCCCAGAGCAGCCCAGCCCACGGTCTTCTGAGGTGGCCGTACAAGGGCACTACTGAGCCGTGCTGAGCTGGCGGCTCCAGGCATGTGCCTGGCAGGCACGGGGCAGCACTGGCCTGCAAGTTGGGCTAACCTTAGGACAAGCCTCAGGCCATTTTTTCCCAATGGATACCATTCTCTCTGTTTACGCTACACTGTGAGGCAGAAAAGCTTTTTTTCCCTGTCATACCTAAAATTCAGGGCTCATTCCGACTGGCAAAGTGGAGCTCATTATCAGCTGGCTGTAGTTTTCAGTTCCTGTGCAAACTGTGCTGTTCTTACAATGATATTAAGGTAAAATAAATGCCAAACTGAAAACAGCTTATCTGCTGCCTGATCACAGAACAAATTGGCAAGTTGTTGGGCTCATACTTCCTCTTTTTTTTTTGTACTTCACGTTTCAGTGGAGGATCTCATTGGTTCCTCTAAACTCACTGCTAAGTAAGCAGTTTTCTTCTTCTCTTTTTCATCTGCCTGTTAGATTTGCAAAAGTAAGATCACATACACAAGGCCACGGCTTTCAAATTTAAATGTCACAAGTGAAGTATATAGGTTTGTAGTGAATCGGAGAGTTCAGCGATTACTGAAATTTTATCCTGAAGTTCCGTGTAACTTCTTTTCCTCATCACAGCATGGGCCAGGATTCTGGAATCCTATTATTAGAAGAAAATTAGCTTTTATGTTAAAATTTATTTGTTTATTTAAAAATAATGTTTAGTTTCACAGATTTATATCAAACCTAAAAGCAAGCATACCCTATAAAGTTAAACATTAAAAGGCAAGTGAACACTAGATTTGCTTTCCTTTTGCTTTATAATAATTTAAAAGCTGACAATTCATTTTCCGGTGCACGTACCCATGAATGGGTCTCTTGGGGTTGGCAATGCTGGAAAAAATTGCAACAAAAATTAGTCTAGTTTTTCAAGTTTCTATGTGCAGGCAGCCCCTCTAAAAATAAAAGCCCAAAGATTAGTTAGCTTTACCTTACTCCAAAAGGCAACCTCTAGACTTTTCCGGGGATACAGTGAATCTTGGGAAGCAAGAGGTAAAAATAGACATGCCCTTCCTGCAAGTACAGCCACTTTTAGAGGTCCTACAAGAACAACGTATCAGCCTCATTAGATCAAGAACTCATTGCTTTAAATAAACAAATAAATAAAAAGGATTGGTATTCCTAATTTTGACATATTTCAGAATTCAACAGTAAAAGGGACTGCTTTTATTTTACTATGTAACAATAGTTACCTGCAGCTGGATTCCACTGTATTCTCTACAATCATCACTTTTACTACAGCCCAGAGAAAGTAGGCTTCTGTTTCTTTTAAAATAAATCCTGCTTTAGATCTCCTTTGGCAAACTTGTAGCATCTTCACATGCCAACTCGTACTCAGTCTTCTTGATCTTGTTTCATAGTAAGCTTCATAGCAGTATGGCCATAATAACAAGGATCTGAAAATTGTTCAAGTCAAACAGTCCAACTTCGTTTAAGTTCCAGCCAGTGTTATAAAAACACTTTGTGCAGGTGTATCCGAAGCTTGCTTCTTTATTTTACAGTGCTGATAATCACACTTTCTTAGAAGGTGGAAGAGTTAGAGATTTACATCTAGGATCAGTCACTTACTCAGTAAACTAAATAGCTGCTATGTCATTGCTGTTTGCCATGTGGTGAGTAAGCACCGAGTCTTTGCTTGTTGAATAGCTTGGTTTGCAGCTCTTTGTTTCGCTGAACATAAACCACAGGGTTAAAGCACAGTGCAAACAACAAAACAAGAAAGGCTGATAAATGTAAAATAGTGTTATCGGGATGTCTTCCAACAGCTGTTACCAGAAGTAGCAGAAGATGCAAACTCATTTGCAGTCCATGAATAATGATAGTTCTGGCCTTTTTTATTTGAGCTATTTAAATGGCCAGCATGTTTTCCTTCTCTGCAGAAGAGGGAGTAGCTAATTACAATGATGATTATAAGAACTACAATTAAAACAATTCCAGCTGTTCTCTCAAAAGTAGCTCCAAGCACAGTTGGCCAAGGAGGTTCTGTTTTGAATACATCTTCCGGTCTTTCTTTTATGCCTTCTATTAGTAATAGGCAAATAGCTTTAAGCCTTGTTATAACCCAAGCACAAATGAATACTTAGTGTTTTACTCAGTGCCCCAGTGGTAAACATTGCAAAAGCCAGCATATGCCACAGGACACTGGTTAAGTTCCATCAAAGTTCTTCTCCGACTTGCTACTTGTACTCCAAAGATGATTCAGATTACAAATTGTGGAGTTCTCACATCAAGTACTTGTACTGTATAGCAGACAGCACCAAGGTCACAGAAGAGGGAATAAGAGGAGGTGACAGCACAGGAGAAAATATTGAATATTGAATATTCTTCATTGGAAAGCATTTTCAAACGATCTCTGGTATTGGCAACCTAACTGAAGTAATAAAAATGAAATCAACTGTATAAAGAGACTTTTTAACTACATTTTCTATATGCAGTGAAATTGAGCATTTTCCTTCTGAATTACTGAAGATGTTCATGATCTTTAAAGCCAGTTCCCAGGTCCTGTAAAAAAAAAAAAAAACAACAAAAAATCCCAAAGATAGAATAATTTGTCCAGTGAGCTTGATGCTATTTTTCCCACAGCCACAAGCACAGTTAGCAGCTATTCACAACAAGAGAGCTTTGTCTGCACAGCTGATTTTACCATAACCTCTACATGTGATAGATTGGTTTTCATGGTTGAAAGAATATCATACCGGAACCTGTAAAGCGCATCCTTAACTGTCTCCTTCTGGTGGCCATTTAGCAGAAAGATGGATATAGAGAGTATGGAAATGAAAAGTATCCTCATCATTAAAAGCACCATTTCTGATCGCTAAGTTGATTCATTTGATGCTATTTCATAAGGCAAAGCAAGGAACAAGCAAAGAATGAGAATAAGCTGCTCGCTGAGCCTTCTTGATGGTCCCTCAGCTGGCAGACAGGTAGTGCAGGGAAATAAGCTTGCATTACAATAACCCTAATGGCTAAAATATTTCAGCCTCCAAAACCATGACTCTAGAATCTTTTACAAGTACTACAGTTACTAAAAAAATAAGGCATATTCATTACAGTGTCTATCTGAAACTTAGTATGACATAATCTGCTTTGAATGTTTGCTTTCAAATATCCAAACAGATGGCAGTTCTGAACATTATTTAAGATAAAATTTTTGTCAGCAGTCTACAGTTTTTCATTTAAAGACAAATCGGCTTTACTTACCAACTTAAGCGAAAAACCCCAAAACATAAAAAATATAAATATAAATGTTATGTGCACAAAGTCTTTGAAACTATTCCGTTGTAAGCACCAGTCCTCCACTGAAGGTTAGCTGTCTCGAGGTATTGTATTTCTGGTATTTCAATGCCTCCTCAACCTCTAATATTTTCTTAATTTTATTAAAATGCAGAATCTTTTAAATGCAGAATCTTTTAAACGCAGTCTTAAATGCTGGGTTTCTTTGAGATAACTTGCAATTTATTTTGGGTTTGATTTTAATCTTTAATAGAGGCTCCCTGCATTTAGCCAAAGTACACATTACTGAGAAGACTGAATTTAATACTTGCAAACAGAAGTAAGGACTCAGAAAATGATATTTTGGAGGCAAGAAGGATTCTGTAAATGATCTGAGGAGTCTCAGCTTTTTCCTTGTGACCATCAGTTTAAAAAGTACGTTTGTACACAGATACTACAGTTTAAGCATTTCCAAAGCAGTTAGGTAATTTCAGAGCATAAGTCCTGTTTTCAAAAGTCATATAATAACTTTCAGGCAGGCTTTCATTTTATTCGTGGCTAGCTGTCGCTCAACTGTTAGTCACAGGCTTACTGCAGACAAGCAGGTTTCCAGGCTAATATGGCTGCTTCTGAGAACACAGCGGCCTAGTTTTTATTACATGTAAGACCAGGCTATGGTTGGTTGTTAGAGAACAGTAAGCCTTAAACACCGGTACTGCATATAGATTCTGACTTGACAAAACTATGTAGCTAGATTTTACATAATTCACCTAGAGTGATCATGTTCAAGAATACTTCTGAATGCAGACAGTATATGGACAGGGCACAGGCACAGGCAGCATCTCCTCACTGAGGCTGCGTGGTTCAAGAAAGTAACACGATACGCGTGGCCTCTGAGCACATGGAGAAGAGATAAGCATGCTTTAAAATGATCTACACATGCTGCAAAATGTTTTTGGGAGAAACAGACGGTATAGGAAGTTGATTCTGACGAATGTATCAGGGATAGACATTGCATGTGTACTTGGTTTTCACAAAAAGAGAAACATTAACATGTTGTCTTTTATTTAAGCAAAAGGGAAAGCAGTGGTCAGTAACTACCGCTTCCCTGAGAGTCACTTCTTCCTGTCAATCTGTTAACACTAATGCATCACTTCAGAGTTACGGCTCCAAAGCTTCAGACTACTCCACGCAGGCCAGCTTCTGTTTTCACTGGGGCTCCATGCAGTCATACAGCTTCAGTTCCCCAGTGTCAATACTGGCATCTGGAGCTATTTTTAAAATGCAGGGCATTGTCACAAATCAGCCTTCTGGTCTCCTACTATAATCTGTTTAGCAAGTGGAGCATTTAGCTACTTCAGCCACATATATATATATATATATGTACACACAGACATACAGCAGGTACTCTATATTCCATTTATTGTGCAGAAGGATCAACTTGTTGGAAGCATACACTAAATAAGCAGAAAACTACTATTGTTGTTGCTAGAATATGCAGAATGGGCATAGTAAAGTTAAATCACTGTCTGCTGTGCTTGCTGGGGCCCTAGAAAGTCAACTTCATATAAGCATAAATAATAAAGCTTCGCTTAGTCATGCGTATATCAGTTGGTCATTTCCTATGTGTGGGCAAAAGGAAAGAGTAGCTTCAGGGTCGTACCTGCCGTTTAGATCTGTGTGCTAATTTAGATCAGTATGCAGGCATATCGTAAAATTTCAATTTACGAATTCTCACAGCTCTTGTAACAGAGTCATGGGGTCTGTTCACACAAGTCTCTTCCCACAATGCCTTCAAGCATAGCTTCACGCCCAGTGTGGGTCTCAGCTCCATGCTCTCTGCAGTGTTCCCAGTTGGCATTTAGCAGGAACCTCAGTTCTGTGCGGACATGTAGGATGTAAGTATTAGGAGGTACTCTGCAAAATCAGAAGGATCTTTAACAGGGAATGATTTTGTTTTCATCTGCCACAAAGAAAATCTCTGTCTATTGCTCTTGTTCAGATTGGACTGGCTTTACACCAGCGTGACTATACTAGCTTAATAGTAATTATATGTGGGTAAGAAATACTAAAACAAGGCCCCACAGGTTTTATCTGTCTGGCTGAAGAAACAGGATTTCTGAGATGCTGAAGTTTTAAGCCACCTTTGAGCTGTTCTCATTTGATAAACTATTCAGCTACCAAAATAACCAAGAGCAGTGTTGGGATCATCCTGGCAGACACCAAGGCATAGGCTACCCTAATTTAGCAGTTTCTCTCACATTTCTTGGGCTTCACCACACCAATTCCAGGACATCTTGTAAGGTCTAGATTGCATATCACTCAGTGCCACAGTGATACCTTTCTAGGATATGCTAGGATTTTTTTTTCTAGGAATATTCCTGTTCTTCTAGGAAATTTTCTGTAGCCCTCGGCCATAGTTGAAGGAGTTTCCTGGTACAGAATAGAAGTCTTCACCTTGCAGATTTTCCAATATTACAAAAGCTTAAAAAATGTTAACACTGAATTTGATAGGAAATGAAACCTGTTTGTCCATCAGCAATGTTTATATATGAAGCTAAAGCTTCATTTTAGAAGCATCACAGATTTCATTTGGAGCTTTTTATTCGACTATCTATAGAAGTAAAGCTCTTCCAGTTTATGACTTAGGCAAAATAATAAAACCATGATATATTAGTTGTATTATTTCAGGCACTACTAACAGGCACTATACTGATATTACACTGATAAATTAATTAGGAAAGATTTAAAGGAAATTAAAATCAGATTAGCAGTCTAACCTGTCTTATACTAACCTGTCTTTTAGAATCGATATCTCCATTGACTTTCAAAACTCCATACTACTTTTGACTAAACATGTTTGCAAATTTTTCATAATCTGAATAACTGAAAATCTGAAAGTGATGTTTGGGCACTGTGGAAATAAAAAGTTTTATAGTACTTACGTATTTAGCTGCTGAAGTGGTCTGGTAATGCAAATCAAAAAGAACATACTCCCAGCAGAAGGAAACTCCACCCTCTCCAGAGCATGCCAATCGGATGTTCAGGACCGAGTATTCACTAAGCACTCAGCCAGCATCGCAGTGCTGGCTGAAGAAGGAGACTCTGTAGTTCTTCCTCCAGTCAATGATGCTGCTCCGTGACAGGACAAGGAGCTCCTCTTTCAACAGTGGTGGCAGCTGTGTCAGTACTGACTCTACACTGTCTGGCTGCTGGCAGGACAGAGGGAAGTCCCTAAACTTTCCTAAAACCAGGCAGCTATAGAGCATCCCACCTTTCAACCACTTTGTTCTCCAGAAGAACATGGGTCTCCTTGTCCTGACAGCCCCATCATATCTGACAGCCCTATATAGACGTCTTAGGCAACTCACGGTGTTTTAAGAGGCACTGTAAGCCTCTATTTAGGAAACTGAATTTCAGCCCAAATAGCACCATATGAACAGCTCTGATTCTGCTTTAATTCTCGTTGTAATCCTAATACAGGAGAGATCTCAAACAAGAAAAAATGTGAATTACAATGAGAGATGCTAGGAAGGCATGACTTGTGAACAAGTCACGGTGATGTTCAGATAAGGTATTTCTAAACTTTTTGTAATGTCATAAAGCTGACTGAATCTAATTCTATGCTGAAGAACTATCCATATTTGCAATCTGTCTGTAGGCTTCTCTGCCCGCCATGTGATACCGTAACAACACACTAGCAGGAACTAGTCCTGTATTGTTGCAATACAGGACTAATACAATCACCATGATATTTGAAGACAGCCATCTCTGTACAGTGCAGAAGGTCCTCATTTACTTGTATCCTGAGGACATCTTTCCTATCAGAACTATTATATATGTACCCTGAATGTTCTGTTATTTATGATGTAAACTCCTTATCTCAGATTTTCCTTTCCTCTTGCCTAGAACCACAATGACCCTCATCATGACTAAGAACAAAGGAAACCTAGATGTCTGGAAGGAGACTTTCTGATTTCTTTACTGTCCTTAGATGTAAGTAACTACCAGACACCAAAGTACACGATGCCAGAAAATCATGTGTAATTCCTGCTAAAATAATGGGCTCTCTTCCACTGAAGCAAAAGTGTACTGCTGGTTTCAATGGGACAGGACTGGATCGAGATGGAAGCATGGGAATTGATGCTGAATGCTTTCCAGTTTGAGTCCCAGTTTTATTCAGGCTCATGAGAAAGAACGTTGTTAAGTGTAGGTAAAAAGTTAAGAAGATGGGACACATTCAAAAGTATTTTGGGTTTGTATCAATAACCTATTGTGAAATTGAGGAATGTCATTTGGAGAAGTTTCACAATACAAAAAGAATATAGGAACACAGTGAACTTAAATTATGAGAATGATAAACTAAAAGTAATTCAGAAGTAGGAAAATTTGCTAAGTTTGAACCTACTAAGACAATATTTAAAGACATACATGTCATCAAATCTTAGGGAGCAGACTCACTGAAGAATATAAAAAGTAATTTTCAAATATATCCTGCAGAGTTTAAATATAAAAGTACATTTTCCAGAAATAGTTTTTCTTGCTACTGAGAAGAATAATCTTGTATAGTCCCACCCTTTTGAAGTTTATGCTACTGGCTATAGTTTTATTCTTTCAGTGCCACACAAAATGTAGTCTTAAATTCACCCCTTTATTGTTAAGAGTTTAATGTAGAGAATATCCAGGCTTTTTTTTTTTCTGGAAAACATGAATTTTAAAAAAGAAATAATATCCATTTCAACAGTACACTCATGCCTATCAACACCTGATAATTAAAGGAATATCATGTAATTAGATTGTGCATTTGAAAAAGTTAACCTACCTTGTATTTTGCTTTGTTGGAACTGGAGTAGTTCATGCTTCTGTTTCCTTCTCTGTGTTGTTAAAATACTACTGCATGTAAAAGAAGAAGCAAAAGAAATTAAAGATAAGCTAAAATAAAGAAGTTGCTTTAAAAACCAAAATGGCTAGGATGTCTTTACATGTTTAGAATGTGAGTCTTTCTCTAGGCATTTACGATGTTTTTATGCCACCGCAGATTCAATCAAAATAGTAATAGCAAGAGATACAAATATAATAATACAGTAACCTTACAGCTATCACAGATATACTGTGTTTTTCTGAAATTTTACAGAAACAGGAAAAGTAACAAAACTCAGATTCTCTTACTTAGAATGTAATTCTCCTAATTAATTAGTTGTGTTAAGGAGAATACCTGTTAATAGCCTGTGGCACATTATACACAATTGAGCTGCTCTGATTCACAGAAAAGAGAACATAAATACTCATTGTCCTTTTTTTTTTTATTTTTTGGATATTTGGGGAGGATATTCTATCACACTGTCAATATTCTCTGGGTTCCCAATGCGTTTCTAGAATTCCTCTCTGAAAATTTTACGAAAATCCCTCTTCCACCCAGGTAGAACAGAAAAAAAAAAAAGAGAGAGATATTTGAGATATTTTGGAGTTTTTCATATTTTTCTTATGGCCTGAACAATATAAACTATTAAATTGCATATAGTTCTCCTCATCTGTCCCTTCAACCATCTTAAACAGCTCAAAGACAAGCCTTCAAAGCTGTTTCAAAATTTTCTAAGAAATGCCTAAAAATATTTTAGAAAGAAATCCTCTTAAATAATGGAATGTTTAAACTAATACGAGAAGGAACAGGGAAAAGGATAGCCCATGGGATACAGGCTGAGTGATTCTTACAAGGTCATGGCACTCAGTAAGTATAGATAGCAAGATGAAAGGTGTGATCAAGCAAGCATACCTCCTACATCAGCACTCCCCGTTCTCACTCCTCATTACTCAGTTCTGCACCTGAGGTTGGATCATTGCTGGTTGTACGGAGTACTATGACCTTCCCTTTGTCCGGGGAGGTTTAAGGGAGCATCTGGAGTGCTGTAGAAATAAATGCATATAAATAACAATATCACTGAAAAAGTAACTCACCTTTAATGAAAATTCCTTCCTGGGACTCTCTTAATCACTTTCAAGAATCTCAAATGTAGACAGTGAATTTTAACTGTGGATTAATAAGTGGCTTGGAAAATGTGAGTAAAACAACCACAAGATCGCCATATTTTTGATCCAAGTTTCGATTCCTATCCTTAGAATGCCAACAGCTGTTCTCGCAAAGCAGACATCTGTGAAAGTCCTAAAAGGCTGGCTGGAGCATGCCTTGCTTTGCTCATGTCCACTGCCATCTGCAAGCTGCTATCCTGCGTAGAAAACAGCATTCAGCAAGCAGGGTATCTGCACCAGAATATTTTGTGCAATGAGAAGGGCACTGAGTAGAACACGCCAACCATTCTCTCCAACTTGCCCTCAAAAGCTCCTCCTTTGCTCTAGCCACCGCAGATTTGCAGACAGAATTTCCTTTTGCTGGTTCCTCATGCTGAGCATCCCTTCTGGCCATCTCCATGCACAGCATATGCTGAATTCAGGGACATTGCTACTGAGCACTCCATTTTGTTGATATTTCTCAGACAGGGCTTGTGACTTGAAAGGGGCTGCAACATGCGCACTTGCCAGCTTTGGGCTTTTTTTGGATATAATTATATGGAACTGGGGTCATAAAATTATTCTGGTTGATGGAACACAAGGAACACATCTGAGAAGCAGGTTTATTGCTATTTCTGAGAAAAAAAAAAAAAACCACTAGGCAATATGCTGCTTATTACCATGAGTGGTATTGTAATTACTAGTATTCCACCTATCAACATCAAAAGGTCAGGGCAGAGAGGAGGGGGGCCCTATGTCTGTCAAGTTACTGTCCAACTGAAGATGAGCAGGATACCGCTGCTACAAGCTGTCCTCTCTGGGTGGCAGCGAGCAACGAATGCAGAACCGGTGAGGAGAATTGAAACAACACAAAGACTTCTTTCAGCTAACATCCTACAAGAAGCCACTACCAACATTAAATTAGCAATGAGAAGCAACAACATGCAAGTTAGATGGGGCAGTGAGCGGGCTTTTCATAGCATAGTGCATTTTGGGGTATGCTGTAATTGAGCTAGGTGCACTGCAAACTCAGGAAGTGCAATTTGCAGCTCCTCGCGCCAGAAACTGAATGAGTCAGATCCTTAAAGCTTCAATTTTAGCTTTGCTTCTGCCTCCTCATTGTTCTGACTAATACGATGTTACCACAGCCAGCTAAGTATGGTAAAACCCAGCTGCATAGCCTCCAGATTTGAGCACAGCCAGGCTTACGCTGGTGTCAACGCTAAAAACACCTTCAGTTTTCAGTGGAGCAGCTGCGGGCCACTCCAGCTAACTGTAAGCAAAGAAGTTATTAACTGCACTAAGAAACACATAAATCAAGATACATTTAACAACACTACACACTGTACTGCTACCAAATCATCAGATAGACATAAGACTTCTAAAATATTAAAAAACTAATAACCTCCCAAACCAAGAGACTTAAACAGGCAGCAACTTGAAATGCAAATCTAGCTCTCTAAACATTAAAAAAAAAAAAATCCAGAAAAATGCTGTGTATTGTTTAGGCGCCAGGTGTGTGCGTTGCAGGATTAGTGCCATATGAGTTCACTTGTTACAGACTTGGCCCTGTATAACGGGCAATAATGAAACCTCAGTCCTCCCTCAGACTCTACACACAGACTTACCGACAACTTTCATAGCCAGTGTACACATTTACAGAATCCAGCCTTCTTTCCAATTCATTCCATTAGTTGCTATAAATAAAGAATGTAATAAAAAAAAATTATCAGTGGTTTGGACTTTTCTTCTATTTGTAAATGAACTTTAGTAAGTCTTGAGTGAAAACTGAGGGTGAAATTAGTTAAAACGATTTAACATTTGAAAGATTTAGTGGCAGTTTTCTTTCCTTGTGCCCCCCCACTGAAACCACGACTTGGCAATTGGGCGATGGCGCTCTCCTTTCTGATGTGGTGTGAGCTCTGACAAATGATCCTGTGGGAACAGTTACCTGCAGCTGTCTGGACATGCTCTCCGGCTGAACCAGGCTGAGCGACTTCATGCTAACTCTACAAATAGTGACGTTTTGCAGTTGGCTTTGACGGAGTAACATTAGATTTGCTTCTGTAAAGCTGCGGTAACTACGGAAGGTGAAGATCTCATCATTTAGTGGTTTAGTCCACAACACTTTTTTCTCAAAAAGTGAGGAGAAAGTCAATGGCGAGACACAGAAGCTTCCTCAGCTCCCCGGAAGAACTGCAGGGAGAAAGAGCAGGGTAGTTTGACTTTGACACGAAGGACAGACTTGCTGTACTATGTTCTCTACTCTCAGGATACTGCAGCTGACAGCAGAGAACCCTCCTTTTGAACAAGTGTCAGGAGTATTTCAATAAATATGGAAACCATGGATAGTTTTCCGAGCCTTATGCGAACACCAGAGTTTTTAAGGTTTCCTGCAGGCAGTTTGCAACCCCCTTAGAGGCCCAGCATTATCAGCCTTACGTGCCTACCAAGCACTACCTGCTTTTTGGGTTAAAGAGTCATCAAAATGGGGTCAGAAGACCAGCTCATTATTTCCAGTCATCTCAGCGGTCTGGTCCGAGCACGTCTCTTGGCTTCTCCATGATGCAAATAGCATTGTATGTGAAACAATATAATGTTGATGGTGATTTAAAGCACTATGAATTGTGCATACTAAAGATACTCAACAAGCATGAATGCCTGTTATTCAGAGCAACGAACTTTTATAAAATTCCCAGGATATAGACTAATTATTTGTTGATAAACTTGCTTTTTCTATAATGGCCTTACTATATAACCTATAATAACCTATCAAGACTTCAGTAAATTGCCAATGGCTGTAAGATAAATCAGCAGCGGGATTAAAATATACTTTTAACGGAATTCGCCGCAGCTGGAAGGTTACAGATGCGCCAGGCGAGCACGGACCGGCCGCCGCCCCCAGCCCGCCGCCCCGCGCGCGGTGCCCCCCCCGCTCTCCGCCTCCCGCCGGCCGCGGGCGGGCCGGCCGCCACAGCAGCGCCCCCTGGCGTGGCGGGCGGGTGCCAGCAGCAGCGGCGCTCGTTGGCCGCCATGAGCCCTGCGGGGAGGAGCGGGAGGCGGCACCGGGGGGGCTTCCGGCGGCCGCGGGGTCGCAGAAACCGGTTGTTTGTAGGGACGGTAAAATGCTGTGGTGACAGTTCATTCCCGGAAGCCTCCTTAAGACTAATTATAGCCTCTCATTACAGTACTGCTAAGAAAGAAATTAAAAAATACAGACTCGGGAAGGTAGCAGGTTGGTAGTGAAATGGCTGAACAGCGCCTTTTAAAAGAAAATCTGGAGAGGTGGATCTGCCGTATTTCGTCTTTAAAAGACAGTGCACCTGAAAATACAAAGAGGCTGAAAGAACAACCATCTCAAAGTTAGGAACAAGTTAATCGGGTGAAAGGTGATTTCAGAACATCAGCAAAACACACTTCCAAAATGACGCTTACAAAATTTAAAAGTAATTTCCTTTCTTAACACATAAAAACAAAGTTGTATTAAAATCGTATTTGCGTTGCCTATTACTGCAACTCCACAGATGATCAACTGTTTTAAATTAGATAACATTTAATCTTTTTTTTCAATTTTTCATTTTGCGTGTTTGGTGCCACTTCAGCTGTAGCCGTCACGGCAGCAGAAAGGGCATCTCCAAGCACCTACCAGGTCCTCTGAGAACGGCTGACAGGTAGAGCTGGAGGGTCCATTTTGAAACCAGAGAAAAGTTAACAGCTGACTTTGAATGCCCCAGGAGCTAACGCAGTCTCTCTCACAAAAAAAAAAATAATATTTATTACCTTCTTACCACACTGAAGTAACACAGCATTTGGGAGAACATAACCAACAAACACAGGCTGGAGCGTGTGATGATGTTGCTGAGTTATCCTGGCCAGCCATCTATCACTTCTCTCTCCCTGTTTGATAATATGAACCATCAGTGGACATGCGTTCCTTTCACACGTTGCTCCTCTGCTTTTGTTCTCTGTCCCCCTCCCTAAAACATCGCACAAACTGACCGAGCCATAAATAGTTTGTCAGATTCCAGAGCCTGGGATGCATTTACGCCAGCCTGTCTCTATCAGGACGGAAGTGCAGAGCTGCTGCAGCAGCCACAAAAGCACACTCCCTTGCATCCCTCTGTCCCTCCGTTACCTTTCTTCTTCATGCTGGAGGAGATTTTCAAGCATAGATAGAGTCAGGAGGCCATACTGGCATTTCTGAGGAATGTTCCACCATCTCTTCTGTATTATCTCTTAGTGCCCTGTTTCACCCCACTCTAAGTTTCTGTGCTACTTACAGCAATTACAACTTGAATGACTCACTGTACTGCAGTCCTTGGAGTCACTCCCCCGCACAAGAAAATATAAGCTTCTCCTCCTTGCTAGGAGATCCACTTTGTTCTGGTACTCGAGTGAGACAGCAGCAACGCAGAACTGTCACACACCACTTCTTGTTTATTAGCTTTGTTACCCTTTGGTGACTTGGTAAGAACAAGAAATACACAAACTCAAATTAATTCGACCTGAAATGCTCACAGTGACACGCTCAGCACAAGGCAGGGACTGGCAGGTGCAGGAAGCCCCTCTCCCTAAAAGCCAGGAAGTTACCAACATGCACTTCGTCTCTCAGGTTCCCTTGGACTGACGGCTTCTCCACCTACCTGTGTGAAGTTCTGCATGGCAACAAGGAAGAGAAAGAAAAATACTAATAGAGAGAGTGAGATAATAAAAACAGAAAATAGCAAAATATGCTGGAAAGAAGTTCAGAAAAGAAGTTCAGCAGCAGAATAAGAAAACAAACTTTCCACTGAAAACAGTAATGGTAATCTTGTTATATGTTGGAAACCAGAAGTAGAGTTATTATAGGCACATGTTGTTTAATCAGTAATACATAAGAAGTATTTTCTACAACCCTAATTACGGACTTAGTCCTGTAATTCATTACTTACATAAGCAGTTTGCACTTACAACAAGTACTAAATGCTTGGAAGATGTTTATGCTGTTCTTTAAAAATTTGTTTATTAAGAGACTGAAACAAAACAGTAGATCATCACATCTAAGTTTGAAAACAAAACGGATACACATTGCATCCAAGTATTGTGGCAGTGTCTCTCTTCTCTGAAGGTGAACACCACAAATGCTGAAAATATTTGGATTAAAATAAAAACTTTCTCATTTGGGCACATGCTTTTTAAATTGAGGATCAATCTGGCAAACACCAACGTGCAAGCCACTCATGTGTTCAACATTAAGCATTTTACTTTTGAGATTAGGAGCTGATTTTAGTCTTAACTGCTGGGTTTTTACTGTTATTTTAAAATGTGTTTACGTATCTGTAAATGTTTACATACATAAAACATTTCACAATTAGTATCATTAAGGATAACTTTTTAAATAGTGCACTTGAAGAAAAAATATTAATGTGAAAATATCTCTTATTAGACTCTTATTAATGTTTATGTTGTACATTAATCACAAATTATGATATATTCTTGAGCAGGAAAGCTTTCAACCTCTGATAGTATTAGTTGATGGTTTACACATGCAAAAATGGAAAGAAAACTATTTTATCTTCCACTAGAGGGAGAGAGAGCATCTTTTGTTGCTAGGCAGATTCTGAAAGCAATTTCACTCTATGTAATTTAAAGCAAGGATGTCAAATTTTGGGGAAAAAGGAGAACAATTTAGTCCATTGTATTACCAAATACGAAGTAATTTGTAAAATATTAAAGTCCTGAAGTCTAAAATTTCATTGCTGTTAGGTTACTTTATGCGATCATTAGGACTGCACGATGAACACAGATAATTTAATTTCATACGTACAGTCAACCATGGTTCAATTAGGTTTTTTTTAACTTCTATTTACCATCGACACTATGTTCATTTCTTTAGACACAGATGTTAAAATATTGATAAAAAAATTAAAATAAATAACAAAAGTAACAGAAATTGTAATATTGAAAAAGAATTACTAATTTGACTATGAAACAAAATGACCTATGTTGTGCTTTCCGTTCTGCACTGAATGGGAACTATTCTTACAGGGACTGCGTGGTGTTCACTGCTTGCTTAGGAATTGGGGTATGAATGCTGGCTGTCCGCCCAACGGGTCATCCTCTGTCGCAGACGCTCACAGAAGTCTTACCTCCCCAAAGACAATTCAGCAGTAACTGCTCTGAATTTGTGGATGTTTCCTTTTCATAGGAACACCCTCATGATCCAGTAATAACGATCCAATAAAATACCTTTTCTGAAAAGATATTGCTTTGGGATTTTATGCACATCAAGTTATTAAAATTTTTATGTTAGCATTTCATAAAAGCCATGATATTTCATAAACTGGTTATAAAAAATATGCAATGTTTTGGCAGTGGTGCTACAAAGAATAAAAAGAGAAACAGAAAAGAAAATAATGCAGTTCAAATCCATGTCAGAAGAACTCAAAGTTTGCAAGCACAAATACTGTTTTATTTAATATTTTCAAAATGTTTACATATCAGGAGATTCTTTTGACCTAAGACTGTCAAGATAGGCATAAAGCAAATTACAGAACAAAGCTAGCAATGTATTTAAAAAAAACTGTTCTTAATCTGCAGCAAAAATAAATTTGTTGGTTTAGACGAGGGTTCTGGTTTTATTTAGTGAGGGGGGCTATGGTGGCAGCTTCTGTAAGAAGCTGCTGGAAGTCGCTCCCCTTTGTTCAGTGGACTTGGCCAGGCCTGGGGTAGACCCACTGCTGGCCAGGGCTGAGCCAGTTGGTAGCAGAATGTCCCGTGATAACGCCTCTGCGATAACAGATTTAAGAAGGGGGAAAACCCGGGGGGTGGGGTGGGAAGGAGAAGAAGATGTGAAGCAGCTGAGTGGGGGCAGAGAGGGGAAGGCGCGAGCCTCATGGGCCTTGCATCCCTCACCCTCTGGCCTCCTGCCGGGCGGTGACTGGGCCCAACTCGGCCTGGCCCAGCTGCAAGGAGTGGAGAGGAGATGAGATGTGAAGAGACCCTGAGAGGCGTCTGCCTGCCTGTTGTGAAGGATTTCTGTGAGAGGAACGGCTGCAGACGCCAAGGGCAGTGCAGAAGGAGGGGGAGCAGTAATGCGGCTCCTGAGCAGAATTCCCCTGCAGCCCGTGGTGATGGCCATGGTGAGGCCGGCTGTGCCCCTGCAGCCCGTGGGAGGGACCCCACGCCGGGGCAGGGGAGGAATGTGAGGAGTTCTTCCCCCAAGGAGGAAGGAGCAGTGTAAAAGCGACGTGTGATGGACTGACCGCAACCCCCATTCCCTCTTGCCCCCGTGCCGCTCGGGGGGGAAGGTGGTAGAGATAATGTTAAGCCCGGGAAGAGGGAGGGGTGGGGGGAGGTCATCTTGTTCTCATTATCCTGCTTTGGTTTTATTATTAATAATAAATTGAAATAGTTTTCCCCAAGTCGAGTCTGTTTTGCCCGTAACGGTAACTTTAAGGATCTCTCCCTGTTCTTATCCCAAACCTGGAGCCGTTTTTCTGATATTATCTCTCCCTGTTCGCTCGGAGTGTGGGAGGAGTGAGAGAGCGAGCGTGTAGTCTGGTCCCGAGCGGGGCTGAACTACGACAACAAGACATATGCGAAACGTTTACTTGTTACTCACTGGAGTAAAATAATTCAAGAGTGAAAATTTGGAAGGCCACTGCACACAGGTTAATACTGTGATTGAATCTCATAGGCTGAAGGACTAAACTCTGGTATCACTGAAATCAATACTTTAATTTATCTTAACTAGTTGAGTGCTAATTTGACCTTACTGGAATTTGCAGTTAATTTGATGTATTTGCAACAGGTGCAAGCCACGGCCAAGTCACACACTTCTCAGTGAATGCTCTGAGATTTCTTACACACGCAGCTTTGTCTCAGAGGAGGAAATGACCGCGGTTCAACTGTGAGTCATGTCGGAGGGCCCCCGGTTCTTTCCCCTAGCACAGTACTTCAGATGTTTAACCAGCTGCAACTACGCCCTTACATTCACACGTTTCAAACCAGAAAAGTGAGATATCAGCATGTGCAAAATATGTTAGTGTTACAATAGCACTTATGCCTAGCGGGCTGTTTTTTATAAGATAGTTTATTTTACCTTCTCAACATGCAACTTGGATTGCTAATGTACAAGGCTGCAACTAAGTAATGCAGAAAAAAAAAGGACTTTTATCACATCTACCCTTGTTTTGTGAGCGAGTGCCATTTCCTCTGTGCTGTGACTTTCTGGAGCAGGGAAATAACTATAAGGAGTAGCAGAACATCCATTTTCCTGTTGGCTTCTTGATCTGCAACCCAGGTTTGCTGCTGCTGCCGTGGCTAAAGGACTTTAACAGTATGTGGGTGGCAGCAGCACAGTTCAGAAGCAGAAGCCCCTATACACACTCTTACCTGTCAGATGTCCCCTGCCAGCTCTTTAGGCTGCTTCTCCAGCTCCGTGTCCTTTTCCCACTCACTTTTCCTCTTAATTCTTGCTGCACTCCCCTCTCCCGTGACCCCAGCTCCTCATGTGTGGAATAGCAATATTCAGCTTCACTGGGGGAATCTCTGATGCAAATGCTAACAAGGCACCGATGAAATAGCCACGCCACTCTGAGGACTGTTAACCTCTTCAGCACCCCTGTCTGCTGAGGACCACCCTTTTGTCCTTTTATTAATACACTCCAGGAAACTTTCACATGTCTCACAGGATACACATAAAGGTTTTTTTTGGACATGGTGTCCCTGAAGGATCTAAGAAAGCTGGACAGGATCTTGTAATCCCTCCTGTATCTGTAGTTGCTATCATGCATCAGATCTTGGAGATGGAAGAGACAGAAAAGACAAGTAGTTATTGTTCAAATGGAAATCTCCATGCCAGTACTTATAAAACTGTTGCTTTTTCTTCAACTTTTGAATTCCATTCCCATGGTCTATCCTCAGTCTTGGGTGAACTTGAAGATAGCAAGTTAGTTCATTCTTTCCCATTTGGGTAAGGCTTAGCAGCTACCATGGGACAAGGCGGGGGAGTTGCTGAAAATGCTCATACTTGGTCGGAGTATTCTTTGAGGATGTTAGTTTGTGGTAAATTCTCTTTGGAAAGGCAGTGGGAAAAACAAGAAAATATGCATTATTTCTGTTTGGCAGTTTGCCAAAATGAAGAGGAACCGCAGGCTTTTACATTGACATAAGAACGCTGTGCAGTCTCTGCCAAATTAAAATAATAAGTTTGATCTGTTTTCTTTTTTTTTTCCCCTTTTTAACCAAGGACTAATGTAATAGGCCGTTCCAAATTGTTGTGGTTTTGTTTAGTGAGGGGGGGGGCCTAAGGTGGCAGCTTCTGTAGAAAACTGCTGGAAGTTGCTCTCCTTTGTCCAGTGAACTCGGCCAGGCCTAGGGCGGACCTGCTGCTGGCCAAGGCTGAGCCGATTGGTAGCAGAATGTTCCATGATAATGCCTCTGCCATAACGTATTTAAGAAGGGGGAAACAGAAAAAAAAAGAGAGAAGAGAAGATGTGAAGAAGCTGAGCGGGGGCAGAGGTGCACAGGGGGAGGCGCAGGCCTTATGGGCCTTGCAGGCCTCACCCTCTGGCCTCTCGCCAGGCAGCCGACTGGGCCCGACTCGGTCCGGCCCAGCTGCAAGAAGTGGAGAGGAGATGAGAAGTGAATAAGATGTAAAAAGGATCCTGAGAGACATCTGCCAGCCTGTTGTGAGGAACGGCTGCAGGCGCCAAGGTCAGTGCAGAAGGAGGGGGAGGAGTAATGCGGCTCCTGGCCAAGATTCCTCTGCAACTCGTGGTGACGACCATGGTGGAGCAGGTTGTCCCCCTGCAGCCCATGGAGGTCCACGGAGGAGCAGAGATTCACCTGCAGCCCGTGAAGGACCCCGTACCGGGGGAGGTGGATGCCTGAAGGAGGCTGTGGCCCGTGGAGGGCCTGCTGGGGCAGCCGTTCTGGAGAGACTGCACCCCGTGGAAGAGATGATCCACGCCGGAGCAGTTTCACGAAGGACTGTGGCATATGGGTGAGACCCCACGCTGGAGCAGGGGAGAAATGTGAGGAGTTCTTCCCCCAACCATGAAGCAGCGGTGTAAAACAACATGTGATGAACTGACCGCAACCCCTATTCCCTCTTCCCCCCTGTGCCGCTTGAGGGAGAAGGTGGTAGAGATAATGTTAAGCTTGGGAAGAGGGAGGGGTGGAGAGAGGTTATCTTGTTCTCTGTCTCATTATCCTGCTGTTTGTAGTAATAAATGAATAGTTTTCCCCAAGTCGAGTCTGTTTTGCCCGTGACGGTAACTTTAAGGATCTCTCCCTGTCCTTATCTCAAACCTCGAGCCGTTTTTCTTATATTATCTCTCCCTGTTCTCTCAGAGGGTGGGGGGAGTGAGAGAGAGACTGCGTAGTCTGGTCTGATCGGGGCTGAACTACGACACAAATATACAGAGTTCTTCAGGGACCCAGATGAAATAAAGAGGAGGCAAAAGATTTAAATATCATAAATTATATTTCTTTTTAACAATAACTGCGTAGCAAGAATTGACTAGGTTATTTGGTGTTACTTTGCAGTGGTTGAAAGTTCAGCGATCGAACAAAACACCCAGGATGCACCCTCAGTAAGTTCACCAACGACACTAAGCTGTGTGGTGCCGTTGACATGCTGGACGGGAGGGATGCCATCCAGAGGGACCTGAACAGGCTGGAGTGGTGGGCCCGTGCCAACCTCATGAAGTTCAACCAGGCCAAGGGCAAGGTCCTGCACCTGGGTCATGGCAATCCCAGGCACAAATCCAGGCTGGGCGGGGAATGGATGGAGAGCATCCCTGAGAAGAAGGACTTGGGGGTGCTGGTGGATGAGAAGCTCAACATGAGCTGGCAATGTGTGCTTGCAGCCCAGAAAGCCAACCGCATCCTGGGCTGCATCCCCAGCAGCGTGGCCAGCAGGTTGAGGGAGGGGATTCTGCCCCTCTGCTCCACTCTGGTGAGACCCCACCTGCAGCACTGCATCCAGCTCTGGAGCCCCCAACATCAGAAGGACGTGGAGCTGTTGGAGAGGGTCCAGAGGAGGCCATGCAGATGCTGAGAGGGCTGGAGCAGCTCTGCTGTGAGGCCAGGCTGAGAGAGCTGGGGCTGTTCAGCCTGGAGAAGAGGAGGCTCTGGGGAGACCTTAGAGCGGCCTCCCAGTGCCCAAAGGGGGCTGCAGGAAAGATGGGGAGAGGCTGTTCAGCAGGGCCTGGTGTGACAGGATGAGGGGTGATGGTTTTAAAATAGAGGGAGGGAGATTCAGACTGGACATAAGGAAGAAATTTTTTACAATGTGAGTGGTGGGACACCGGCCCAGGTTGCCCAGAGAGGTGGTGGATGCCCCATCCCTGGAAACATTCCAGGCCAGGTTGGCCGGGGCTGTGAGCAACCTGATCTGGTTGGAGATGTCCCTGCTTCTGGCAGGGGGGCTGGACTGGATGGCCTTTGAAAGTGCCTTCCAACCCAAACTTTTCTGTGATTCCCACTGTCACTCCCAAGTCCCTCTCCTCAGGGCTGCTCTCCATCCATTCCCCGGCCAGCCTGGATTTGTGCCTGGGATTGCCCTGACCCATGTGCAGGACCTTGCCCTTGGCCTGGTTGAACTTCATGAGGTTGGCACGGGCCCACCTCCCCAGCCTGTTCAGGTCCCTCTGGATGGCATCCCTCCCTTCCAGCGTGTCAATGGCACCACACAGCTTGGTGTCATCGGCGAACTTGCTGAGGGTGCACTCTATCCCACTGTCCATGTCGCCGACAAAATGTTAAACAGGCCCAGGGCCAGTACTGACCCCTCAGGAAAGCCACTCGTCACTGGTCTCCACCTGGACATTGAGCCGTTGATAATGACAGAGGATGCATCTGCAGCAGATTTTTAGACAACTCTGACTTAGAAGGGGTGGTTCTCAATCCAAACAGTGGAGCTTCAGTTGAGAGAACTTTGAGGAACTTAAAAATTGGGTCAACAGAAACCTCATGAAGTCTGACAAGGACTGCAAAGTTGTGCACGTGAGGCTGAATGGTGCCAGGCACCAGTGCAGGCTGCCTGAGCAGCAGCCCAACGGAACAGCACGTGGCTGTCACAGTGGACACTAAGTGGAATATGAGCCAACAGGATGTTTTCATTGTGAATGAAGTGAACCGTGGCCTGAGCTAGATTAGGAAGGGGGCATGGACAGCAGATTATCAGAAGTTATTATCCCTCCTTATTCAGTGCTAGTCAGTCCAAGCCTGGGATAATGTGTCCTGTTTTGGGTTCCCCAGTTCAAGAAGGATGTCAAGAAACAGAAGAGGGGCACGCGGAGATGGCAAGTGGCCTACAGCATCTGACTTGTGAAGGCACGATGAAGAAGTTCAGTTTGGTTAGCCTGGCAATGAAGAAAATAAGGAGTGATCTGATAACAATCCACCTGAAAGAGTAGCAAAGGTCAGTGAGCTGCACTCTTCTCAGTTGCAGCGAATGGTAAAACAAGGAGCAAAGGCCACAAGCTGAGCCCGTGGAGTTGTGGCTGGATGCATGTGATTGTGCACGGGCGGTGCTGCACAGGAAGGCGCTGCACAGAAAGGCTGTGGAGTCTGTATCCCAGAAGGCTTTCAAGGGCAGGTTAGGCGAAGCCGTGGCTGACCTAAAATACCACAGGTCACAGTCCTGCTTCCAGGGGAAGGCTGGACTGGGTGGACCCCAGAGATCCCTTCCAACCACCATTTCTATGACTGTAAAAGTCTAAGCCACCACAGTGGCCCCCAGAGAATAAAAAAAAAAAGGAGTTACCAATTCGTCCTACTCCTGCCTGCCTTTATCTCTCCCTGCCTCTCTCCCTCTGAGCTACATTATGACGTGTAATTGCTATCATGTTTAAGGACGAAGTTAAAAGTCCTTCCTTCTCAGTTGAGCCACTCTGCTTGCTATCCAATCATTTTATACACTTACAATTTCTAGGCATCCAGGGTCTGTAAGGCTTCCTTATTTTATCAGATCAGGCACCTTATGCATCTTTGCTAAAAAAAGGAAAACTTCTGATACCACAGATTTGTCCTTCCTATTCTTACAAAATGAGCTTTTTCTTTCCTTCCTGAACATCATTTGTACCCTCGCTGCTAGACCTGCACAATTCAATGGATAAAATTCAAATAGATCCGTAATCTTCCCAAGGGACAGATTTTAGCCTAGAATCACAATGACATATAAACCAGAACAACTGAAGCAATATGACGCAGCTGAGTGAATTCTCCATCAGATGAAACTGTGAAAACAGAATCTCTGTTAGCCCAAGGATGTAAGCACGCGGGTGGCATCTGGTTAACAGCCAGACAAACAAATATATTTTTTATATATTTCGTGGCTAGTCATCCCACAATCCCAGTAAATCTGCGTCTGTGGTAGGTTTAATACAGTATGTGAGCATGTTGGATGACGCACAAATCAAAAGGTACGTGTCCCAAACTTGCACAGTAACACTAGCCAACAAGCAGCAAATTTCAAGTGTCAAGTCCCTAGCGTTAAACCTTTTAGGAAACCAGACTCCAGCCAAAAAGCCAATGCCAAAGTTAAAATCTGGGATATGAATGCCCAAACAGTGCTGGGCAAGGTATTGCAAAACACAGAGTAATCGGGAACATACGTACTTCAGAATGACACGTTTGCAATGCAATACCATACAGTTTTAAACTGGGAAATCTAGTTTTGTTTATGAAGGAGAAGTAAATGAACCCGATCACAAGTCTATGACATTAATCTAGTTGGTTTTTTCTGGAAAAGCATTTTTTTTGTAAGACTACAGTGCAAAGTAATAAAGATTTATGGAAGGACTGAAGCCATAGCAATAGCCCATAGTCTGCCAAACACTTGAACCAAACCAGATAAAAGTGCTTCATTGATCAAGTAATATTGATTACTTGATGGACAAGATATATAATGGAACAGAACATTAAACTTTTATGAAAACAGATGAGATTTGCCTGTGTAAATGGGACATAGGCCAAAGAGTATAGTCAAATAAAAACATAGAAAAAAAATACATAAAAAGCTCCAAAGATGTACTTTTAAAAGTCCCCAAACCAATTATTTTAACAAATTCTGAACCATGTTATGCACATAGACAGCACGTATAGCAACATCAAAACGTTCCTTTGGCCTCTCCTCATTTCATCTTCTCTCAAACCACTTCTTACACCTTCTGTACAAGTCGTTCCTTCTGCTGCTCAGTGCACTGCTGCAGGACACCAAGATCCTCTGATGATGAAGGCTTCGCACAGCAGCTGGGGTAAATTTACGGCACGTGGTCGATGTATTGCGGAACGCATACCTTGCCGACGTCGGATTGTTCAGAAAGATACAACCAAGGTCTGGATGTCGCTTGGAAAAAGCAGGAGCTTATTTCCACAACTCTGTCTCCTCCTAAAGGAGGAATATTTTTGAAGCTTATTAATTGCACAAATAAGGTACTGCACAATGAAGCTTTCAAGCTTCATTCTTAGGGTGGTTTGGTTGAAGAAATTCAGCGAGCCTGTCTGAAGCACACGCAATCCAACGGCCATTCAAGTCTTTATACCGGCTGCTTTACTGGATGCTGTCGTCCCCCCGCTGTAGGTTTCCGGCGACAACCTGCGCGGCAATCGGCTTCGTTCAGCCACAGAGTGTGCGTGCGAGGGGGCTGCAGATCCCCTCCGCCAAACCGGACCCAGCCGGTGCCGCCGGGATGACAGAGCGTGGAGATTTGAAATCGCAGGGAATGGAGACGCGGCCGTGCCGAAGAGGAGCTGCCCGGGGGGCGGCAGCCCCGAGGCCGGTGCCAGGCTTCTGCAGAAAATAAGCCGCCCCCCGCCCCAAGCAGGGGCGAGGCGGAGCGGGGCCGGTGGCACCGCAGCTCTGCGGCCGCTCTCCGGGCTCGGCCGACAGCGGGGGCCCGGCGCGGTGAGTACCTCGGGCGGAGCCGGCGTTCGCCGCATGGCACCGCCACCGCCACCGGCACCGACAGCGGCAGCTGCAGCGGCGGGGCAACGCGCGGCAGCGCGGGGTGGGCCGGGCCGGGCCGGGCCGGGCCGGGCCGGGCTGGCGCGGGGGCGGCGGGGGCCGCGCGTCGGGGGGGGAGTTGCCGCACAGCGGGCACGGCGCCTGGTGCGAGCTGCCCCGAGCCCTTGGCGCCCAGGGGAGACAAACGTGAACGGAGCCTGCTCCCGCCGTCCCCGGGGACGTGGGGCCGCGCGGGGGTCACGCTGAGGCAGACGAGCGCCCGGGGGTCTCCCGGAGAGGCCTTCCCTGCCGGGACCGGGAGACGGCCCCCGGGGGCAGGAGGGCAGGGACCCGGGCCTGGAAATGGAGCAGCCGCCGGCCTCTCGCAAACCAGTGACCGGGGCGACCAGCTCAGCCTTTCAAGCGTTTAATTTTCCTGATCTCCCGCTCCCTGCTGAGCACGCAGTTACCCGCCCCGGCTCTGCTCCGCAGAAGTGGCCCGTGTCCGCGTCTCCAGCGAAGTCGGTGACGACCGAAGCGCTGGATGCACGAGGAAGATGAAGTTAGACTGTCAAAACTTAACGACACCCCGAATAAACTGTGTTTTTAACCGCGTTTTGTCTGGATGTCTTCAAAAGACAATCCCACGTGGCACGCGTGCTGGGAATACCGTGAAGCAACGCTCATTACTATTTGTAATGTGTTTACGGGTTATCCATGGGAAGTGCCTTTAACGTAGGATTTTATTCTAGACTATTGAAGCAATCAGGCACTGAAAGAGGGTACCAAACTGTATGTGAATTATTCACCATACGGACTTTTTATGTCACATTCTGATGGTTTTTGGTGATCCAGTTCAACTACAAGCTAGAGAGCTATAGCTGCACTGATGGCACAGGGATCCTGGGTGTTTTGCTGCTTATTACAGCACCTGTACTTGTCCCCAAAATAGCTCGCGAGTCAGATTTTCAAAAAAGCTCACCACTTTTGTGGGCACTAGTGTTTGGGTCAGTTTTCTAGGAGCACCGCATACCATGTGTGCATACAATATAAAAAACTTCTGAAAAAAAACTCTAGTTCTTCCTCAGCTGGCCCAACAAGAATCCAGATTCTGCTGCCTTTCAGTGCAGTCCCCTGCGAGGGGCTGCGTTCCAGCACTGTGCTCTGAGCAGGTCTTCACTTCCTCGCTCGTGCGGGAAATACAGCTGGCTTCGCAAATCAGCTGCTGCCATTTTTTCTGCAGATTCTCTAGGATTTCACAACTTAGGCATCGCTGCCTCCGTGACACCATGTTCTTGGCAGTGCTGTGATGTGGGAAGGAGGCTGAGGGCATGTGAGTGCGTTTCTCCTGGGTGTGACGGGCCATGGGGCGATGAGGAGAGGATCCAGACATCCCATCCTTGCTGTATCCGGACCCTGAGAGCTTGTGCAGCTTTGGAAATGACCTTCCCTGCTTTTGAGTGTATTCTCTCTGGACTCGTGATGTTAGTGGAAAGTTAATAGTGTAAAAGTAATAATAAGCAAGGATCCAGGTCAAAAGGAAAATTTTGCATTTTCTGAAGATTTGTAGGAGTTGACACAAGCATGACATTAACTTGCATCAACTCAATCTAAGCCCGCTCTGTCAGTAAGATTGCAAAGATGAGTATTGTATCTCTGCATCTCAATGTCACTTATTTTTGCTTTAAATAACTTAAAATATGTAAAATATATATGTATTTCCTGTCCAAATATGAAATTTTTTTTGTATCCAGTATCAGTATTCAGGAGCACACGAAAACAGTCAAAAGCATGACAGAGGAAGGTGAGGCTCCACATTTAATCCTGACTCTGAATCTTCAGTGACATAATTTTGTATTCCACTAAGATGTACTGCAATATGGAATCATAGAATCACAGAAGGGTTTGGGTTGGAGGGGACCTTCAAAGCCCACCCAGTCCAACCCCCCTGCCAGGAGCAGGGACATCTCCAACCAGATCAGGTTGCTCACAGCCCCGGCCAACCTGGCCTGGAATGTTTCCAGGGATGGGGCATCCACCGCCTCTCTGGGCAACCTGGGCCAGTGTGCCACCAGTCTCAATGTAAGGAGTTTTTTCCTTATGTCCAGTCTGAATCTACGTCCTTCTATTTTAAAACCATCACCCCTCGTCCTGTCACACCAGGCCCTGCTGAACAGCCTCTCCCCATCTTTCCTGCAGCCCCCTTTAGGCACTGGGAGGCCGCTCTGAGGTCTCCCCGGAGCCTCCTCTTCTCCAGGCTGAACAGCCCTAACTCTCTCAGCCTGGCCTCACAGCAGAGCTGCTCCAGCCCTCTCAGCATCTGCGTGGCCTCCTCTGGACCCTCTCCAGCTGGTCCATGTCCTTCTTATGTTGGAAGCTCCAGAGCTGGACGCAGTGCTGCAGGTGGGGTCTCACCAGAGCAGAGCAGAGGGGCAGAATCCCGTCCCTCGACCTGCTGGCCACACTCCTCTCCAATTTAGAGAGAAGGCTGTCATGCGGGACAGTGTCAAATGCCTTGCACAAGTCCAGGTAGATGATATCCGTTGCTCGTCCCTTGTCCACCAGTGCTGTAACCCCGTCATAGAAGGCCACCAAATTGGTCAGGCACGATCTGCTCTTGGTGAAGCCATGTTGGCTGTCACCAACCACCTCCTTGCTCTCCATGTGCCTTAGCATGGTTTCCAGGAGAATCTGCTCCATGACCTTGCCAGGCACAGAGGTGAGGCTGACCGGCCTGTAGTTACCCGGATCTTCCTTGTTCCCCTTTTTAAAAATGGGGGTTATGTTCCCTTTCTTCCAGTCATCGGGGACCTCACCAGACCGCCACAATTTCTCAAATATGATGGCCAGTGGCTTGGCAACTTCATCTGCCAGTTCCCTAAGGACCCGCGGATGGATCTCATCAGGTCCCATGGACTTGTGCACCTTTAGGTTCCTCAGATAATCCCGGACCTGCTCTTCGAGTACAATGGGCGGTTCATCCTCCCAGTCCCTGCTTGCACCTTCTACAGCTTGGGTGGTGGGACAGGAACTCTTGTCGGTGAAGACTGAGGCAAAAAAGTCATTGAGAACCTCAGCCTTCTCCATGTCCTGGGTAACCAGGACACCAGTTCCCTTCTGGAGGGGGCCTACATTTTCCCTGGACTTTCTTTTGTCCCCTACGTACCTATAGAAGCTCTTCTTGTTGCTTTTTATA
Organism: Chlamydotis macqueenii; assembly: GCF_036417535.1. NCBI lineage: Eukaryota > Metazoa > Chordata > Aves > Otidiformes > Otididae > Chlamydotis > Chlamydotis macqueenii. The sequence goes on from NC_141564.1 coordinate 348,968, forward strand.
TCCCTGGCCAGATTCAGTTCTGTCAGGGCTTTGGCCTTCCTCACCTGATCCCTGGCCACTCACACAGCCTCTTTGTAGACCTCCCAGGCTACCTGTCTCTGTGTCCACCCGCTGTAGGCTTCCTTCTTCACTTTCAGTTGGTCCAGGAGCTCCTTGCTCATCCACGCCGACCTCCTGGCCTTTTTGCCTGACTTGTTCTTCATCGGGATGCACTTCTGCTGAGCGTGGAGGAGGTGCTCCTTGAATATGGACCAACTTTCCTGGGCCCCTCTTCCCTCCAGGGCCACCTCCCATGGCACTTGGCCCATCAGGTCCCTGAAGAGGCCGAAGTCCGCCTTCCTGAAGTCTAGGGCAGAGAGCTTGCCATGTAGTTTCCTTGCTGCCCCGTGGATCTTGAACTCCACCATCTCATGGTCGCTGCAGCCAAGGCTGTCCTTGAGTTCCACATCCCCCACCAGTCCCTCCCTGTTGGTGAGCACAAGGTCGAGCATGGCACCCCTCCTTGTCGGCTCCCCTATCGCCTGCAGGAGGAAGTTGTCGTCCATGCATTCCAGGAACCTCCTGGACTGCCTGTGCCCTGCCGCGTTGTCCCTCCAACAGATGTCTGGGTGGTTGAAGTCCCCCATGAGGACCAGGGCTTGTGACGGCGAGGCTGCTCCTGTCTGCCTGTAGAGGCCTTGTCCGCTCTGTCCTCCTGGCCAGGCGGCCTGCAGCACACCCCCACCGTGATGTCCCCTGTCCCTGCCCTTCCTCTAATCCTGACCCAACAGCTCTGTCAGCTCCTCCTCCATCCCCAGGCGGAGCTCCACGCACTCCAGCCGGTTGCTGACAGAGAGGGCGACAACCCCCCTCGTCTCCCCTGCCTGTCCTTCCTAAAGAGCCTGTATCCCTCCATCCCAACCCACCAGTCGTAGGAGTCATCCCACCACGTCTCCGTGATGCCAACGAGGTCGTAGCCCTGCTCGTGTGCGCGCATCTCCAGCTCTTCCTGTTTATTCCCCACGCTGCGTGCATTGGTATAGAGACACCTCAGCTGGGCCCCCGACAGAGCCGACTTGCTGGCTGGAGCGACGGGAGTTCTTCTGGTCCGCAGTTTAAGTTCTCTCACACTTACCTGCGATCCTTCCCCAGGTTCTGGGCACTCGGTGCTGGCACTGGCGCCATGCTGACAGCGGTGGGCTGGACTGTGCTCCCCCTCCCCCAGCAGCACCAGTTTAAAGCCCTCCGGACGAGCCCGGCAAGCCTTTGGCCAAAGATGCTCTTCCCCCTCTTGGTTAGGTGCACGCCATCCGCCCCTAGCAGCCCAGGCTTCTCAAAGCACGCCCCGTGATCTAGATACCCAAAGCCCTGGCTGTAGCACCACTCCCTGAGCCACGAGTTAACCTGCCAGATACGTCTGGCCCTTTCAGGTCCCTGCCCTTCGACCGGGAGGATTGACGAGAATACCACCTGCGCCCCAGAGCCTTTGACTGCTGAACCCAGAGCCCTGAAATCCCTTTTGATGTTTCTCAGGCTGCTGCCGGCCGTGTCGCTGGCCCCCACATGCAACACCAGTAGTGGATGTGGTATGAGGTGGGCCGTATGAGGTTTGTCACTGTCTTAGTGACACCCCTGATACGAACCCCCGGGAGATAGCATACCTCATGAGAGAGCGCATCGGGGCGGCAGATGGGTGCCTCTGTACCTCTCAGGAGGGAGTCACCCACTGCTACCATGCGTCTCCTTTTCTTGGCAGCGCTGGTTATCACGTGAGCCGGTCGGGCTGCCTTGCACAGCTCCAGCGCCTCCCATGTATCTGTCATACATTGTCATTAATCTTGTACAGAATATGTTGAGCAACTCAAACTTTTCCTTCACTCTGCTTCTTCTCATTATTTCCCATTAGCATGATTATTCACTATCTTTATGACTTTTATGCAGTTAGCATTTCTCTCTCTTGTGAAGTCACAGTAGCCATATAAACTACGTCAAGAGGGGATCTGGCTCCAAGTGCGCTCATAGAAAAGAGCTGAGGTGTTATCTTTAAGACCTGCCCTCAGCAGACGAAAGATGAAGTTCTAACTAAGGCTCTCCTATGTTAAAAAAAAAGTCTACACCACCACATGGCTCTGGCTTGTTCCCCTCTCACCGCGTGTACAGTCCTGGCTCAGACCTCGAGAAAGACCTCTGAGTACAACCCCCTTCTGATGTGGAAGGAAAAAGCCAGTAAGTCATTTCAGTATGTGTTTCCACGGGCTCCCGGGTGTGGATTCATCAGCTGGTCCCAGCTTATCTGCTCGTGTGGCAAGTGTTCGGTGTTCCTCTTGGAGGAACCTACATGTTCAAGCTGCCGTTGATCTTTATCATCATTATAATTTATAATTTATAATAGATAATTACCTGTACGGCAAGTAAGGGATACGTGGCACTGAATTGCAAAGGTGAGAGGTACCCAGCAGCCGGTCTGGAGAGGCTACCTGGTTTTTACTGCTGTCTTTCACCCGTTGGCTCTGATTCCACCTGCCTATTAGAATGAAATGCTTCAAGGCCTTCTCGATACGTTTATCTAGCAATAAGAAAAAAGTAAAATAGTTTGGAAAGGTAGTAACTGGAGAAGTAACTCCTGTATTTAAAGACAACAGCCCAAGTTTTCAGTTAGTGCAGAATCTGAGTTACTCCTTGCACAGCCAGGATTCAGTAGCGAGGAGCCTTCTGAGGGCTCACAGAATGCACAGGAGCTTTTAAAACCATTTTTTGTAAGTTTATTCTCTAACTGTTGTGAAGCTGATGGCTCTTTTTATTTCCCTGGAGAAGAAAATAAGACAAAAAGTTACCATCTCTGGTAATTTGTATCATCACATTTCTAGTCTCCATGGAAACCTGTGTGGGGCCTCACAGCCGGATACCATTTCAGTGTGTTGCAGCAGAAGTCAGAGGGAGGGGAGACTGGGTTCTGCACCTGGCCTGTTAATAAACTAAAAATAGTTTTGAAATTATTTCCACATTGTGTTGCAATCTTCACTTAGAGTAACAACAGAAGGCATCAAAGTAATCAAATTAAGCCATTGTGGCCTGATCCTCCATTCACCTATGCACAAAACCCTGCTGCTCAGTTTGATTCTGGTAGGCATTGACTTTAATTTGGAAGAAGACTTCGGTTTTCGTAGGATTATATGGATTAATACTATGGAAACTGAAACCATAATAGCAAACTGTTTGTCAAGTTGACTCTAATAAAAAGCTTGAGCTAGAAACAACCTCCTTGTTGTAATTTATGTAAGCAAAGTGTTTCGAAAATCAAGAACCTTAAATCTTTGTCTTTTTCTGTCTTCACTCTTGTTCTTCCACTAGTAAGGAGGAAATACATCCCAAAACTGGTTTCCTCTGGAAAGATATGGTAACTTCATCTACCTGCCTCTTCAGGATTTCCTTTTTTAATTCCAAGCCTTGTCAGCTGGAACACAAAGGGACGTAATCTTACCGGGACAGCAGAAGGTGATAACAGAGAAGGAAGAGAGAGAGAGACCAGTCTTTCTGGGACTGCAGTCAGCCCATGAAGAGTGAGTGCTCTCAGCCACGTACCAGTAAGTGAAGTGTGTAGTAATGGAAAGAGTGCAGCCTACTGCCAGCCTGTCAGTACTCCTGCACAGACAGCCGTGATAACGAGGTACACAGAGAAATGCATTAATTAGAGAATATTCTAAGCGTTTTACATTTGAACAATGAAAACCCAGTAGTCACTCTACAACTGCACTAAACCACAGTGGTGACACGCAGCAGTGGTTTACGCTGTTCACTATAACCAAACGACAAAATCTGATCACTTTGTGTGTCTTTTGAAGGTAGTTACTGCATTTCTTTCGGAATATCATGGAGAAAATGTATGCTAGCCGAGAGGACATTGGATATAGTTTTGGAGATGACTCAAAAGTTGGAAGTAGGCCAATTAAGCCTGATCCAAACGTCGATGGAGGATGGGCTTGGATGATTGTTCTTTCCTCTTTCCTTGTGCACATACTTATCATGGGGTCCCAAATGGCCCTTGGAATTCTCAACATGGAATGGCTTGAAGAGTTCAACCAAAGCCGTGGCTTAACAGCATGGGTTAGCTCCCTCAGCATGGGCATTACGCTTATTGTAGGTATGTTCCAGCATTCTCTATTTTGAAACTACCTGGATTTTTAGAATGTGTTTGCCATCCCTCAAGTATTTTCTTACAGTTTTCCATTTTATTAGCAGAGCTGCTCAAGTTCTCTGAGTTGCCTTTTTAAAGTCACCAGCACAAATTGTACAAGTTAGAGGGAGAAAGGGAGCAACAGGGAAGATAATAGAGAAGACAGTTACTCCAGGGGACAGCATGAACAAGGAAGGATGCCTGTGACTTCAAGGTCTCACTAGAATTAAGAGAACAGATGATCTGTGAAGCTTGTGGTCCTCCCCATCTGGGAGGAGAAAAAGTTGAATTTGGACAGTTTATATTTCAGTTTGGCAGCTGAACTAAAATTTATTTTTTAAGTTGTGGTTGGATCAACCCAAAATAATATCTGTAGGGGTATGTTTGTGCATATATGTACACACACCCTGCAGTCTCCGTAAAATAAGATTGAAAAAGTTGTATTTAGATCTGCCTAAAATATTGCACTGAAAGCAAAAGAAAATGTTTACTTTCTAGTTACTTGTGAAAAAGGCCTACACTCAGACATGATTAGTATTGGGAACAATGATTTTAGTTTCTTCCTCTGTTTAAACTGTCCCTTCTTCCTGCGGCAACTTTGATTTTAGGTCCTGTGGGTATTTACCAAGTATTTGGCGGGTTGGTTGAATTTTTTTTTCCACGATTTTAAATAGTAATAAGGAAAATAAATGGAATTGCATGAGCAGCCTGATGTTTAACATTTTGTTTAAAACATTAAGAACCTTCATGTGACAAATTATTAAAGAGTGTGGAGAATTAAATAAATAATGTAACTTTTAAAAAATTTTTTTTAACAGGCCCTTTCATTGGTTTATTCATCAGCACATGTGGGTGCCGCAGGACAGCTGTGATTGGCGGGGTACTGAACGCCCTGGGTTGGATCCTGAGTGCCCATGCCTCCGGTGTGCGTTACCTGTTCCTTACGTTTGGGGTGACAGCCGGTAAGAGCTGTACTAAGGTTTGAAAGTTCTTTCAATGATTTTTGGTTCCTTTGAAGATTGTGCGGGTGAGTGAAAAGGGAAGTTGGACTGTAAAGTTATTCCAGCTTTCTCCCCCCCACTGTTTACAGCCTGTTCTCTTTTTGAAAACTTATTTAGTTACTCAGTGGATCGAGCCCAGTGGCTTTTGTTGTCATTTAAATGTGCCATGTGAAGATGGTATTTTTATCAGTTGCTCCCAAGTGAATATATTAGAGGACATTTTTAATGAGAAGAAGTTATGTAACCCGAGCTCTAACAAGAGGAATTCAAAGATGTTGAGATGCTAACTCCTCTCTTTGTCACAGGAAGAAACAGCAAATGTTTTCTACAGGGGTTGCTCCACATTAATAAAATAGCAGGTTATGATAACTACACGCTGCTTCAAAACCCGTTTTAAAGGCTGCTGCAAGTTACTGCTGGTAGGCAGCTAAGCCTTGGACAGCCGCTCGCTCACTTTCCCATGGTGGGGTGGGGGAGAGAATCAGAAGGGTAAAGACAGTTGGCCAAGTAAACCAGAAGCTACATGCACAAGCAAAGCAAAATCAGGAATTAATTCACTGCTTCCCATGGGCACACAGATGTTTAGCTGTTTCCAGAAACAACCATGTCCTGGGCTGCATCCCCAGCAGCGTGGCCAGCAGGTCGAGGGAGGGGATTCTGCCCCTCTGCTCCGCTCTGGTGAGACCCCACCTGCAGCGCTGCGTCCAGCTCTGGAGCCCCCAACATCAGAAGGATGTGGAGCTGTTGGAGAGGGTCCAGATGAGGCCACGCAGATGCTGAGAGGGCTGGAGCAGCTCTGCTGTGAGGCCAGGCTGAGAGAGCTGGGGCTGTTCAGCCTGGAGAAGAGGAGGCTCCGGGGAGACCTGAGAGCGGTCTTCCAGTGCCTAAAGGGGGCTGCAGGAGAGATGGGGAGAAACTGTTCAGCAGGGCCTGTTGTGACAGGATGAGGGGTAACGGTTTTAAAACAGAAGGGGGTAGATTCAGATTAGATATTAGGAAAATTTTTTTCCACTGAGGCTGGTGGGACACTGGCCCAGGTTGCCCAGAGAGCTGGTGGATGCCCCATCCCTGGAAACATTCCAGGCCAGGTTGGCCGGGGCTGTGAGCAACCTGATCTGGTTGGAGATGTCCCTGCTCCTGGCAGGGGGGTTGGACTGGATGGGTTTTGAAGGTCCCTTCCAACCGTAACTATTCTGTGATTATCAACGGTGCTTAGGTCACAAATCCAAAACGTAGCGCCATACCAGCTACTAGGAAGAAAATTACCCCCATCTCAGCCTCAGTTAGGACAACGCATGTGGCTGTGTTTCATACGTAGTCTCTAATAAGGGATATTCATCAACAGCCACTCATAAATAGCAACTGCTTTTGACACATGTTTTTACAATGAAAATCACTGAAAGAAGTAATATTTTGTCATTTTTATTGGAATTGGATCTCTAGAAAGCATTTTGACATGTGTAAGAACCCAACGAAAATATGAAAAGGCATGTGTGTTCAGGCAGCTTTCTTGAAAATCGGTAGATCCTTAGTGCCTGAATGCTCCAATGGCTTGTGAAAAAAAGGTAGTTATTTTAAGAAAGTCATGTAGAAGATCCCAACATTATCTGCTTAAAGTACTACTTCATTTTATTCACTGTTCATTTCTGGAAAGTGAAACTGTTAATAGATAGGAAACAAAAGTGTTAAAGTGATCGAAGTGAGAAATACAAAATTTGGCCTTTAATTATCTGAGCAATACTGAGCAATCCAAGGGGCTTTGAAATATTACTGACGCCACGGATAGCACGGCCAGCTCTGTTTGCAGATGAAGCATGGTGTCTATGTTACATGCGACAGACAGAAGCATTATGAAAAAAATTGTTTGCAATACAAATAATAGCTTCTGTACCCTCCATTCCCTCAGACTGCCCTTTCACAGAATTTCATGGAAATCTGCAGAATTTCTGTGCATAATTTTTTCCATCTAGCTCTCTAGATGGAAAAAACCTGAAACTAGTAAGGATTCCTGTGACAGCTCTTTATACCATCCTACCATAGATTTCAGTAATGTTGTAAATTCCTGAACAAAGAAAAATAATTACAGGCAGGGTTCTGCCCTTTTGGCAGTTTCTATTTCCATATAGATTGAATATAATCAAGCAGACAGGGATCTACACACTCTTTCTTTCAGCCCTTGCTGCTGTTCAGAAAGAGCATACCAAAACCACCAGACAGAAAGGCAGAGGTTGCAGAGGGAACTTAAACAGGAGTGAAACCCAGATTTTCAGGAAAAAATCTGAGGCAAATTTTTACATGATGTGGAGAAGTGAGATGCTATTGCAGGAATAATTGTGACCAGAAAATCAGTGTAGAGTTGCCTGAGATGTTTCCTCCAGCTCCATGAAACCTCCATTCACCATCCCCTCACTTTCCCTCCCCTCACTCACCCACCACTCAGTCCCTGTCCCCTCACTCTCTTTCTGGCTCACAGTCACCTCACTGACTGCCACCTCAGGGAAGTTTTTCGTGGTTGGTGGCCATTAGATTTAAGACTGCTATTCAGTCATGGTGGCCGCCTCCTGCTGCGATCATGTTTTGGCCTCTATGCAACGCTCGTGGGCTTCTCTTCTCCCCGTTGGTGACCCGCTGTGCAGGACGCCCTCACGCAGTAAGTCCCCACCATCCCAATGCTGTCCCTCACCACCCTGGTGCCTCAGTTCCTGTTCCCAAAGCACCACTCCCCTCAGCCTGGCTCCCAGCTCCTCCCAGCATTGCCTCTTCAGCTCCTGGCCGCCAGCTTCACCCCAGTGCCACGGGTCGTGCTCCCCGCCGTGGGGCACAGCAGCCTGCTGACCCCCCCGTCCCGGGGAGTCCCTTTGGGCTGGGGACGGCGCTGAGCCGGCTGTGCTGCTGCCGCCATGGCACAGAGTGAGGAAAAGGCACAGAGAGGCTGTTGGCTAGTCCCCGTGCTGCCTCCCGAAACACACCTCACAGTCACTGCGGCTCCGCAGTCACAAAGCGAAGACAGAAACTCGGTCTGGATCTTCATTGCTGGTGAGCTTAGGCACAAGCCACAGATGCACCCGCTGCGCCAGTTCTGGGGCTGATACAGCCAGATGCAGGCGTTACATACAGATATTTCAAAATAGGGTTTGTTTGTGTTTGTCCCCAAATTAACTGTCACTGATACATTGTGGGATGTTCGGGGCTTTCCAGCCGTATCACGCTGAACTAAGGTAAGGATTTTATCTTTCCTGTGGTTCAGTTTTTCCAGCAGGTAAACAGCAGTATTGTATTCTCGCTGGAATGAGTATTGCAAAGTTTGGAAAATACTACAAGACAGGAGTGAAAGTTAACACGAGAATTGACCCTTTGTTCTTGGTTTTACTACTATGCTCGTGCAAAAGTTAGGAATAAAATGGATTTGTTTTTCACCATTTTTAATCTTGTCAGGAAAATTTTGGTTTTTATTTTCATAGGTGTTGGAAGTGGCATGGTTTATCTGCCTGCGGTGGTCATGGTAGGGCAGTATTTTCAGAAGAGAAGAGCCCTAGCACAAGGACTCAGCACCACAGGAACGGGGTTTGGAGCTTTCCTGATGACTGCCTTACTGAAGTACCTCTGCACTGAATTTGGGTGGAGGAACGCCATGTTCATCCAGGGCGCCATCTCCCTGAACCTGTGCGTCTGCGGGGCGCTTATGAGACCGCTCTCTCCCAAAGATGTTGCTAGTGAAAAATACGTGGTGAGAAGTAATAGTGAAGGCAAACGGGAAAAGGCTCTGTCCCAGTCCGCAGAGACTATAAAATCTAATGGAGTCTTCAGTGAGGGACTGGAGAAAAAAGAAGAGGCAACCAATGAAGAAGTGCTTGACAGTGTTCAGCACATAGAAACTGGAAACAAATCTAGAAGCGGAAGGAGTATGTACGGCCTGCGCGTTCTGAAGACGGTGAGCCAGCTGACGGTTACAATCAGGAAGGGCTTTGCAGTCTGGTACTCCAGCTACTTTGGAGCTGCATCACTGTTTACCAACAGAGTATTCGTGGCCTTTATAATTTGGGCTTTGTTTGCCTATAGCAGCTTTGTCATTCCCTTCATTCATCTTCCAGAAATAGTCAAGCAGTACAATTTATCTGGTCAGAACAATGTATTTCCTTTGACATCCATCATAGCCATTGTTCATATTTTTGGAAAAGTGATCCTTGGAATAATCTCTGATCTCCCATGCATCAGCACGTGGAATGTCTTCCTCATGGCTAACTTTACCCTGGTCACCTGCATTCTTACTTTGCCACTAATGCAGACGTACATTACCCTGGCTGTAGCTTGTGCTCTAATAGGGTTTTCCAGTGGCTATTTTTCTCTAATGCCTGTTGTGACTGAAGATTTAGTTGGAACCAAACACCTTGCAAATGCCTATGGCATCATCATTTGTGCCAATGGAATATCTGCATTGCTTGGACCGCCCTTTGCAGGTAAAAAGTTCAAATTGCTAACCGAGAGATGTTTGTATAATAACCGCATGACTTGTTATATTATTAAGCCTTCTTATGTTGTGGGCACATGTATTGAACAAATTTACAGCTGCTCCAGAGTGGACCATAACATCTTTACACTGTCCAGATTCACAGATCGCATCTGCTGGCTACCAGCTCACTATTCACACACTACACCCTGCAAACAATCCCAAATCTGTTACAATCTATCCTCTCAATTCTTCCTTGAAGTATTATCATGTGGGGTTTTTTTAAAATGAGAAAGTTTTAACCTATTTTTACATGTTTGGTGTAGTATATGCACTATCCATACTCATGCTTCTATCTAGATGAAAAAATGATGAATAGTCTCCAGGGTAGGCAGGTAGGATTACGCCAAAGAACTATAAAGTGTGTTTGGGTGTGTCGTAATTCAGCCCTGATCGGGACCAGACTACGCAGTCTCTCTCTCACTCCCCCCACCCTCCAAAACAATAGGGAAAGATAATATAAGAAAAACAGCTTGAGGTTTGAAATAAGGACAGGGAAAGTTACTGTTATGGGCAAAACAGACTCGACTTGGGGAAAACTATTCATTTATTACTACAAACAGCAGGATAATGAGACAGAGAACAAGATAACCTCCCTCCATCCCTCCCCCTTCCCAAGCTTAACATTATCTCTACTACCTTCTCACCCCCACAAGCGGCACAGGGGGGAAGAGGGAATGGGGGTTGTGGTCAGTTCATCACACGTTGTTTCACGCCGCTGCTTCATAGGTGGGGGAAGAACTCCTCACATTCCTCCTCTGCTCCAGCGTGGGGTCCCTCCCACGGGCCACAGTCCTTCGTGAAACTGCTCCGGCATGGGTCATCTCTTCCACGGGGTGCAGTCTCTCCAGAACGGCTGTCCCAGCAGGCCCTCCACGGGCCACAGCCTCCTTCAAGCATCCACCTCCCCCGATGTGGGGTCCTTCACGGGCTGCAGGTGAATCTCTGCTCCTCCGTGGACCTCCATGGGCTGCAGGGGGACAACCTGCTCCACCATGGTCGTCACCACAGGCTGCAGGGGAATCTTGGCCAGGAGCCGCATTATTCCTCCCCCTCCTTCTGCACTGACCTTGGTGTCTGCTGCCGTTCCTCACAACAGGCTGGTAGATGTCTCTCAGGATCCTTTTTACATCTTATTCACTTCTCATCTCCTCTTCACTTCTTGCAGCCGGGCCGGGCTGAGTCGGGCCCAGTCAGCAGCCCAGCGGGAGGCCAGAGGGTGAGGCCTGCAAGGCCCATGAGGCCTGCGCGTCCCCCTGTGCACCTCTGCCCCCGCCCAGCTTCTTCACATCTTCTCTTCTCTCTTTTTGTTCCCTGTTTTTCCCCTTCTTAAATACGTTATCGCAGAGGCGTTATCACGGGACATTCTGCTACCAATCGGCTCGGCCTTGGCCAGCAGCAGGTCTGCCCTCGGCCCGGCCAAGTCCACTGGACAAAGGGGAGCGACTTCTAGCAGTTTCCTACAGAAGCTGCCACCATAGCCCCCCTCACTAAACAAAACCACAACAGGGTGTCACCACTGCTAAGCTGCCACATTGATTTAACTAACTTGGCTTTGCCTTCCTTCAGCTAGAAATGTCTGCTTTTGGGACATTATCTCTGTACTGCTGTCCAGGAGTGTGTGTGTGTATGTTATCACTAAAGTTACTTAGGTTCAAACAAACATTCATTATGAATTGCTCATAGAAAGAGGCAGGGAAGTACGGGAGAGATACAGGTATGGCTTGTCACTGCTACAGCCAGACTGTGGCTCTTTTACAGAGAGGCAAGTCAGAAGAAAGCAGTCAGAAACTTTGTGAGGAATGGCCGTGGTCAGCCAGGATGGCACCGGGCTGAACGGGAGCTGTCAGCAGCACAAGCGAGCTAGAAAAGCAAGGACATGCTCACCCTCTCCCCCAGCATTGAGTGAGCTGACATAATTTAGAAGAAAGCTCATGTAGTGCCCTTTGCAGAGCGGCGGTGTTTTTACTCTACCATATATTCCTTTAGCACCTCTCAGTCTGCGCCTTTGTGTTTGCTCATTAGTAATGAAGCAAATAGGATGCAATTAGTTAGTGTTAAAAAACCTTCTGGTCTTGAGGGTACACTGCAATGCAGCCAGCATGACATGAGGGAATTTTGCTATTTTGTGTTCTCAAACCTTTCTGAAGTAACTCTAATGTAGTTTTTGCAAAGGAATTAAGGTTGGAATGAGAGTCATTGAAGTTCTGAGATTATAGCTCTCAAAAAGTCTTTTATCGGTATGTGAGTCGTTGAGAAAGCTCCTGGGAACGTGTTTGCTTGCACAAGGCACAACATTTGAACTGGCCTGCAGTATTGGGTATTTTACAAAGAAAATAGCAGGGTGGGAAAACTGGTCGGCTTGGGATTCCAAAATGTCTATTTTAAAGTCAGACCTGTGATAAGTTATTTAAAAAATGTACAGTCTTCCAGAGAAGGTTGCTTTGCTTACGATGGCGCATGGCTGGATTCCCATTTTACGACTTCCACGATACTTACATGAGGGGATAAGTTTTGCACTAGTTTTGGTGAATGAACAAGAGATTTTGTTAATACATGTCCATTTGTAGAATCCAAAGGAGGAGACAATCGCCACCTCTTTTTTCTACAAAACAACTATGGGTTTGACAGATATGTCGTAAGAGAAATGTGCAGTATTTTTCATGTTTTCCTATGCACTGTACCTTCTTGTCAAGCTTTGCAAACATACATGTTTTGTTCTTATTTTGCAGGTTGGATCTATGACATCACACAAAAATATGATTTTTCTTTTTACATATGTGGCTTGCTATACGCGGTGGGAGTAACATTTTTACTTATACAACCTTGTATTCAAAAGAAGCAACCAAGAGAAAAATCTACAGAAGAGGCACAAGTATAGAACAAATTCCAGAAGGTTTTTTACAATTTTTTTTTTTTAATTTAATGTTTCTGTTGTATAACAGTATGAAGCGGTTTTTCTTATGGAACCAATCACATTGAGCTGTACTTAAGTGAAAAGATTTGCTTCAAAAAGGTTTGTTCTCAAAAATGCTGCTAAATTATTGGAAATATGCTTTTAAAATGAGTTAAGATCTTTTACTTTAGAACTAACACATACAGTGACTAAAAGCCCCCTGCTAGTCTTTTAAAACGGGAAGAAGGCTGGGACCCTTTACCCCTGCTTCTCTCTTAACTTTTCACCACTAACCACTGGTGAAGGTCCATTGACTGCATTGCAGTCACTCCTGATTTACACTAATCCTACAAGATAATTCGATCAGGATATGAATGGTCTATAAAAGTCCTTCCTACTATATATTCTGTCTGACAAAAGATTACTTAGAGGGTACGAGAAAATTATTTTATTTCTTACCTGACTAGTTAAGTACTGTTGAAATACTAGTACAATTATTCAATTAATTCAGCATATTAAAATTACTATTTATGTGATGCAAAATTGAAGAAAAGTTCTTATATTTTTCAAAAATGACTCTCTACTTCAAGGATTTTTTATTTTATTTTTTTTAAAGTATCACCTGGATAAGAAGTAGCCATCCTCAATACATAGGCTGCATTATAAATGCTGTGACACTTAATGCACCTGAAGCAGAACAAACAGAACTACACAACATGTGGAAAACACTATTGTTAGTCACAAACTGGAAGATGTTTCCAGAAACAGTTGGAGGTTTCTGGCTACTTCACGTAATTTGAGGTACTGTAGAACTTTGTCTCATTGCCACTGACTCCCTGCATGTCAAGTAAACAGTACTGAAGAAGCAGAGTTGCGCAAAATTGGCCCAAAACAGTTTTAGAAAGAACTGGAGTTCAGCATACTAAATTTTGCTGCAATTAATTTAGTAACAGAACCTATTACTTTATGAGCAGTCATGTTGCTGCTCACAACGTACACAATGGCCTGTCTACGACTGGTCACATTTCAGATGTTTATTGCCTAGAAAATTCGATTATGCAAAGCATGGAAGAGCTACAGACCATTTGAAATATTCAAATATATTTTCTTAATTACCATTAAGTGTCTGGTAGTCAATGCTGAATGTTGTGTATGACGGTACACAACATACAGGTGAGTCTGATGATAATTTTCCTATATCAAATACTGTAGGTTTTTTTCCTGCTAGCTTTACAAAAGTTTTTTTTTTCATGACAAATCAGGTTATTAGTTTAAGACTGATACATGCTGCTGGAATTCTTGAATAACAATTGGTACTCTTCATGATATTGAACAAATATTGATTCAGTATGCAACAATGTCATTATACAGATCTTTTTAATAGCGACAAGGTTGGTTAAAAAAAGTTTTAAAATTACTAAACAACTAAACAAAACCACAACAAGTTCTGAACCTCAACTTGTATTGGTCTATATTGCAATTCACTGGTTGAGTTTCATGTTTCTACAACTGTTGGCAGGGACATCCTTCAAAACGAGCCGACTTAAAAAAGAAAACCCCGAACTACTTTCAGGTTTAGATCAGTTTGTTCAGATAGGATAGTTATGTATGGTCTTTAAAATTCATATTAAAGCAGCTGAGGTGGCAGTGAACTGCAAGACATGGTGTGAACATGCACTCAGTGATTTCTTCAAATCAGCTTTTGTGTTGGAGAAAATGTTCACGTAAACTACACTTTCACATCAGTTCTTTTGGAACAAGTTTCATGTCTTCTTGGTGGGAATGCTGCTGATAGCTGATTTTATCTGAGCTATCTTTTCCTGGTAAAATATACATATATAATGAAGTTATGATTTCTCTCAATTTCCTTTTTTTTTTCTTTTTGAAAGATAGGTACCCCTTATACTTAGTTCTGCACTTGGTCTTTTGTCAAAATGAACTGTGCTTGCATAGTACTGTAATGAACAGTATGTTGTTCACTTAGGATACCTGCAGTATATCTTTCTCCAGAAGTCCTTGCTGGGCCGTATGATGGGAATAAACTTACGTTACCTCAAATTTCGCTTTCTGTTCATCTACTAATTGCTTAAAAATGAAGATGCTCCTGCAAAATGATTGTTCTTATTTCTCATAACAGAAGGGACAGGTACATGGTTGATCAAGGAGAAAGGGAGGCAGGTTGAGAAAATCGAGTTAAATTAGGTTTTTAAATTAATACTCACTCAGTCCACATTGGCTAGCATGGCTTCCAGTTTCCTAACCTGAAACTGCCTGAGTCTGTTATGAGAGCACAAGCGAAGAAAATAATTCATTGGTGGTAAATTGTCAGAAAGTGAGAAAAGAAGGTCTGTTGTTTAGAAGCCCTGCTCATATACCGTAGTTCTTAAAATAATTTGTCTAAAGCAAAATTACATTTTATAGTGTTTTATTAAACAGAACAGAAAGTTTATGAATACAGTATTTCATGTACACTGTGAAATTTGTATTTGTCAGTGTCCTAAAAGGAAACAGTCACAAAGAGAAAAGAATATACAACATGTTTCTTCTATCTAAAGATCTGCAGTCAGCAAATGCTTCAAGAATATTGGTATATAGTTGGAGAACAAGATATTCCTAATCTAAATCAGCAAATACCTTTTTTAAAGGTATTTCTTTGCTTTCTAAAGAAATAGAATTATACTAAGAACCCTGTATTAATATTTTTAAATCCATTTATAAAATTCAAGCTTAGAACTTGACATGTTAAATTGTAAACCTAATACACTCTTCAAATAGTACACTATGGTACCCAAATACTGTGGTCACGGGTTTTGATACGTGGGTCTTAAGTTTAGCCAATGGCAGGTGACGCATTAATCGACGGGTACTTTCAGAGTAGTAATATTTGGCCTTTTAATTACTGATACTGATCATTGGAGTAAGTCAGCAATGTCAGCGAGAGCTGCCTTCCTTTTACAACACTCTTAAGTAACCATCGTTACAGTCTTTTAAGACTGCAAATGTCTCTTATCAAATATGCGGCTCAAACAATGGAAGTCTGTTACTTCCAGAAGCTCCCGCATCAGCAACATCAAGGACAAATTTTGCCCATATACCATTCTGGCAGAGTGCCTAAACAAGATTTTGATGGGTTGTCCAAGATGAGGACTATCATTTGATCCACACACTCAGTCACCAAAGAAGCTGCTTCTTGGTGACAAAATTAGTATTTGCTTGAAGTATGGATAATTAATTTAAAAAACACTTAAACACACATCAAACTCTGGAACCAGCAACATGTAACTGGCTTATAAACGTTGCAGATTTACCATGGTGGGCAGTAAGAACCTCAGCATTCATTGGCAATTTTTGTAGTAAGAAATGATAGATGGTTTTCTAGAAAGGTAATGATGACAATGCCATGGCATCCGATGTGTGACGTGGTGCACGTGTAGCATGTGTACAAAACAGAGATGTCAGGCTGAAGAAGTACAGAGAAGCCACAACCTCCTTTGTTTCTAGTAACTGTTACGATGCTGACTGTAATACAATTTCAGGATGCCCAGCATCTCAAACCTTGTGGTATTTATATGTTGCTCTCAGTGAGACATAGTTTGTTTTTCCTTTTTCAGTCCTTAAAATAATCTTCTTTCTCTAGTAAAGAAGAAAAGCCAGTATGTCTGACCTGAGAAACAGCAGGTTTACACCTTGTAGCAGTTGCTGCAATGAAAAACATATCTTTATTCAGTTAGTTGTTTGTTCTGAACATCGTGTTTCTGCCTCCTCCTTCGGAGCTGCAGCTGCAGCTGAAGTCGGTTTGTGAAGAACTGTTTCCAGCCCATTGCCTGTGCAAGTTCTTTCATTTCAGGCGTAATTGTGTCACACGAGTTCTCCACAATGTTTTCCCATAGTGCATTACTGTTCCGTATCTCGTTGTAAGAGAAAGTAGAGGCTTAAAGTCGTAATTTGGCTCACTCATTGCCGATTATTTTACCACACAAACTGTGTTTAGACAACATGGACACCCTGTATGAAGGCCACTGCTGGTGCAAGCTGCCTGCCTATCTTGGAAGACACAGTGTTCGTTAAAACGCACACGGCATCCGTGGAAGTTTTGCCAATGCCAGATAGTGCACATGCTCCTGCGAAGGCCTTTCTGCCACACGAAAAGCCGCGGCGATGCCACACACTTTCCTGGTACGTCATTCATACGGCCCCACTGAAATCGATGAAGTTGTGTAAGGTTCTGCCAAAGAACTTGTCAGGATGTAGAAATCACATCACAAACACCAATCTGCCTTCAAGGAAAGTAAAAGAAGGAAATTGCCTTTGGACTTAGAAGAGAAATGCGATTTTAGGAAGCTTTCAGAAGCACTGTAGGGATTACACCTGTTTCTCAGGAGATGCTTCCCTCTTTCAGAATGACTCTGTAAACAGAATCAGGTGGAAATACTATAAACAGGAAGAAAAAATGATGTGCTTTGTTACCTGACAGAACCATCACCAAAAAAAAAAAAAAAAAAAGAATTAGGAAGATACTCTGTGACATGTATTATCTGGCCCATTGTGAGTTCCACCAGAGCATGGTAACACTGATTCTTCTCCCAGCCATTCCACTTTCCCAAACCTGTAATGGCAGGGACCTAAGTGGCGTTGTACCGGATGACTCCAATGCAAGTGGCTGGTTTGTCTGTCACAGGGAATAACAGAAAAGCAAAAGTCCTGGAATAACTTCTGTCACATACCGCTGATGTCACTGGGTACCTTAAACCGCTTAATTCACTGGCTACAGCAAAGCTGCACTGGAGCCTTGTGGTCCAGTTTTTGTTGCGCTGGAATTGTGAGTGATCACGCTGCAGGCACTCACAGCACGCTAGCGCATTTTAGCAAAGGAAAAGCAGAGATGAGTGGGGCAAAACTGCTGCAGAAGTCCCAAAATGAAAATATATGCTGTTGTAAAGTTTTCTTTAAATTTCTGCTTGCTCTGTCTGTAACTGTTCATAGAATCATGGAATGGTTTGGGTTGGAAGGGACCTTCAAAGCCCACCCAGTCCAACCCCCCTGCAAGGAGCAGGGACATCCCCAACCAGATCAGGTTGCTCACAGCCTCATCCAGCCTGGCCTGGAACGTTTCCAGGGATGGGGCATCCACCGCCTCTCTGGGCAACCTGGGACAAGGTTCTACAACCCTCATTCTAAAAATTTTTTTTCCTAATATCTAATCTAAATCTACCTCCTTCTATTTTAAAACCATCACCCCTCCTCCTGTCACACCAGGCCCTGCTGAAGAGTCTCTCCCCACCTTTCCTGCAGCCCCCTTTGGGCACTGGGAGCCGCTCTCAGGTCTCCCCGGAGCCTCCTCTTCTCCAGGCTGAACAGCCCCAGCTCTCTCAGCCTGGCCTCACAGCAGAGCTGCTCCAGCCCTCTCATCACCTGCGTGGCCTCCTCTGGACCCTCTCCAGCTGGTCCATGTCCTGATGTTGGGGGCTCCAGAGCCGGACACAGTGCTGCGGGGGGGGGGGGGGGTCTCACCCGGGTTCTGCTGTTCCTACAGGAAAGGGACACCGTGAAGTTAAAACCAGTGGGGACTGGGTTTTGGTACCACGCACCGGCGTCCCCGAGTACAGCGCTCTACGCGAAAACCCCCGGCAGGGAGGCGGTGACGCTGTCCCGGCGGGGCTTTCCCGCAGACGTCACCCCGGGGGCGGAGCATCCCCGAGCCCCGCCCCGGCCGCGCCCACCCCCGCCTGGGGAACCGGCGCCCCCTGGCGGTAGCACTGAACGCGCCGCTTCTCTCGTCGCGCGCTGCCGGGCGGAAGGCTTTCCTCCAGAACGAATCCTCTCCTGGGCTTGTGCTGGGTCGAAGTTCGCTGAAAAAGTATTTGGAAAAGTCACGCGGCGCTCAAATGGTGGCATCCACGTTGGGGCTTCTGCACGTTGTTTCTTCCGAGACGGAGCTTCTTTTACAACATTTAAAAATGGTGCCTAGTGACAAATCTAAACCGCTTTGGAAGGCATAACGAGAGCATCTGGATACGGTGGAGAGCAGGATTTATGCTTAGAGATACACAGGCAGAGAAATGTCCTGCTCTGGGTCACTACGTACCCGTGTAGTTCAGCCCAGGAGGATGCGTCGCACAAGATGGACATACGGAGTCCTTCGTGCTCCGATTTTCAGCCCTGAGTGCAGAAATCGTTCTATTTTTCCCAATTTGAAAATCTGAATATGCTATTTTTTAATTCCACATAGAGGGTTATTCCACACAAAAAGTAGTCTGGAAATGAAGATTCATAGTTTCGGGGCAAATTTTTAATTACTTAAAAATACTGCTGAAATGAGAGAAAGAGAGCGTGGCATTACTAGTTGCAATAGAGTATTTCGTTGTGCCAAAATCTTATCTTTATTATTATGCAAGTTAATTCTTTCTAGGAATTCCTTAAATTCCAGAATATCCAAGGCTTTGTGTTTAATGAAAAGTTTAGTGCCCTCCACAGTACCTCATCCTACTCCACTCCTGGTCTGCAAATGACAGATGGATTCCAAGTACACTAATAAATTATTTCCTGACCTCCCTTCTATCCTTTTGCTTCCTTTCCTTTAGCTGTTTTTATTCTCTCATGCTCTACTAGTTGTTTCCCAGTCACAATATCAACTGTGTTAACTTCAAACTGAAACAAAGCCCAGAACTCCACAAGCTTATCTACTTCCATCTGCCCTTCATCTCTAAATTCACAACACGTTCTGTTTTCCTATCTTGCCATTTTCTCCTGCGCTTTCTTGACCCCATCTCCTGTTTCTCATGCTCATTTGAACTCACTCGCGCTAAAGCATCTGTAATGTCTTCGTAGCCACACCATGTGAACAGCAGTACAGCCACGTCCTCTTGAACTGTCAGCAGTCTTCCACAGAACTTTTCTTGAAATCCTGGGCCACATAGCTTCGAAATAATACAGACCCTGGGATTTATCGCATCCTGATACAATTTGAAGCTGTACTCTGTACCAGAGACATGTCCTGTTCTCCAAACGTTAATCTGTCTCTCTGAAGTCTTTCAGAGAGTTATCGAGCTGTCACACCAGATCCAGTGTGACTGAACCTGTTTTTATCTTCCTCCTAAGGTCTCACCATTACTTATGTGTTCAGTAACTGTACAACCTATAACTCGACAGGCTTCATTCCGGGCTCCTATGGCACCCCTGGGGATAAGAATGAAGTTATTTTTCTCTTTAATATGCCTCTCTTCCTATTTTTCATAAGCTAAAACCCTTCTGTCGGCCTACCTGAGTTACTGCAGCAGCCTTTTGTCAGGGTCTGACTAGGATAGAAAATGCAATTTTGAGCTAATCAGACTCACAAAAATAAGCTTCCTAGATCACAGCTCTGAGCGTATTATCTTTCCATCCCACCAACTACCTGACCCTGCACAGACTAGGAAGCTGGAAAAGATGATGTTTCAAAAGCCTTCCCAACACAGCCTAAGTTATCCTACGACTTTTCTCTTTTCGCACAAACGGATTGGCCCTCGTTCTCCTGGGACTTCCAGGCTATCCTTCCCTATTTGTTATCCCTCATTCAGCACTGAGAGGCTACCTTTAGTTCCAGTAAAACAACAGGGGCAACTTCTGTTATTCACTCCTGAAAGTTTCAGTTCAACTTGTTCATCCTGTTTCCCATACTTTCCTGATAGCTGGAAAGAGCTTCCAAGCAAAGAAGCATAATGTCGTCACTTCCTCCTCCTCTGTTTCTTACAGCTCCTTGCTGCAAGGTCTACAAACATTTTGCAAAAAAAAAAAAAAAATCTAGAAACTAGAGTCTATCTTGGCATGTATGTTAAAGTCTTGAAAAATGAGAGAAACAGAATCTTGGAAGTTGAAATTGTAGTGACTAGAGGCAGTAAGTGCATCCAATTTTGATGCAGCAGTTTTCCTTCCAAAATATTTTGTAAGATCAGTTACAAAACTCAAGCTTATGTGAATGCATTTGAAAGAGCTTTCCAAATTATAACATTTCACTGTTAAGATGTTAAGACTTTTTTCTTCCAAATATTCCTAAAGTTATTACGTAGAAGGAAGCTATCACCTTATGTTCCTTCATGTCTTTGAGTAGATGGCCCCATACCAGACCAGCTTTCTTTCCTGTTGCTCTACCATACTGCAAGGGCAGTTGCTGTTTGTTCTCACTTGCTTTTTTGCTTTCCAAGCATCTTGTTCTATATAGTTAGTAATTTTCCTCAAGTTCCTTATGCAAGTAAAAAATGATTTACCCAGTCAACTAAAAATTGGCTGGCTGGTCTAATTCAAGCTCATACGCAAGAATGACCCAAATCTTCACCTGCTAGGAATGACGATGGTCATGTTGGCAGTGTGCACCTATTTCATGCTGAATGATTAAGCAGGCTACCACATGAATATTTGCTGCTCCTTGAGTTTTTCTTGAAAATTATTTCTTTCTAGAAATAATAATGTAACTTGGTTTGGCTATTTTAAAAAATATTTTTCTGTATTTATCTTACTTTACCTGCAGCTAATGATGAATGAACTGCGAAAGTTTACTGAACTTCAGTGCTGGATACTACTTGATGACTGATACTGTTTGTTCATTCATCCAGAAATGTAAATAGACCTCTCTTCTTTTGTCCTACACTATAATGAATTAGTTTTCCATCTTTGCAAGACCATAATAAAAATCTAGCCATATACAAAATCTCATTCTTCTCTCTTGACTCTGTCAAGACTATGAAAAGAAACCAATGATACCTTCCTTCACTGTCAAAAAAGAAAACAAAACATTTCAAAACAAACATGAATGTTTACAGCTGTATAGTAGTTCATATGAATTTACTAAAATTTTAATGTTTATTATAAAATGTTTACTTCTTCGGTTTTCTATACCTGTATGGGATATTGATAATAATTTGCAGGGGGACTACCCTTCCTGTGCCTATTAGAAATAATTTAAGCAATGCTTCTTTTTTTTTTTTTTTTTTTACAAGTTTTCTCTAAAAATCTCCAGCCATGTGAAAACAGATGAAACCTTAGGAATGAGATCTAGGAGATAACAACCGGAAATACTAATACCTAACAACAGATAAAACATTTTGCTGGTAAGAGTATACCGAATATTAGGCAGCAAATTGTGGGTCTGCTGAGATATCTTTTATTTGAACCCTAATTTGGGAAAAAAAAAATCAATAAAGATAACTACTGAAAATAAGGAAAACGGTGCAAACCTCCTGAAGTTCAACCAGGCCAAGGGCAAGGTCCTGCACCTGGGTCAGGGCAATCCCAGGCACAAATACAGGCTGGGCGGAGAATGGATGGAGAGCAGCCCTGAGAAGAAGGACTTGGGAGTAACGGTGGACGAGAAGCTCCACATGAGCTGGCAATGTGCGCTCACAGCCCAGAAACCGACAGCATCCTGGGCTGCATCCCCAGCAGCGTGGCCAGCAGGTCGAGGGAGGGGATTCTGCCCCTCTGCTCCGCTCTGGTGAGACCCCACCTGCAGCACTGTGTCCAGTTCTGGAGCCCCCAGCATCAGAAGGACAAGGACCAGTTGGAGAGAGTCCAGAGGAGGGCACGCAGATGATGAGAGGGCTGGAGCAGCTCTGCTGTGAGGCCAGGCTGAGAGAGCTGGGGCTGTTCAGCCTGGGGAAGAGGAGGCTCCGGGGAGAGCTGAGAGTGGCCTTCCAGTGCCTAAAGGGGGCTGCAGGAAAGATGGGGAGAGACTGTTCAGCAGGGCCTGGTGTGACAGGATGACGGGTAATGGTTTTCAACTGAAAGAGAGCAGATTTAGATCAGACGTAAGGAAGAAATTCCTCACTGTGAGAGTGGTGGAGCACTGCCCAGGTTGCCCAGAGAGGTGGTTGATGCCCCATCCCTGGAAACATTCCAGGCCAGGTTGGCCAGGGCTCTAAGTGACTTGGTCTGGTGGACGGTGTTCCTGGCCAGGGCAGGGGGGTTGGAACTGAGTCATCTTTAATGTTCTTTCCGACCCAAACAAATCTATAATTCTACGAACAAGAATATTATGCCAGTATATATATTTGTGGAGAATTATGGAAAAAAAAAATCTGTGAATACTTATGAGAACAGCAGCAGGGCTCCTCTAAAAGGAGGTGAGAAGGAGGTGTAAAAAGAACTGATTCTGTGGAACAGCAAGAGCTATGGGCAGAAATAATATCAATATAACAACCCAACAATACAACTGCTGAAAACCATGGTTATTTTATATTTGTAATACTTCTATTTATGTTAGCATCTTTCTGAAAAGAAATAATTTATTTTAGATTAAAATTTTACTAAAAAACAGAGGGAAAACCCCATTAGAAAGATAATTTTAGATAGAAGAAGAAATGACTAATATTAGGAAAGAATGGCAACTGTGGATTCAATACTTCCTATGGGATAGGAAACCTCTGAATCACCAATAAGTTTTCAAGAAAAAGCAGGTAGATCTTATTTGAAACCTACTGAAAACACACAGTAGCAAACTGCATGTTAACAATAATTTAACTGTTTGAATCATTGTACCCAGGTAATGTAAACCAGATGTTTTATTGTGACATTATATTAATATCAAATGCCAGAGGAAAAACTTACAGTGTAAGCAATGAGGAAAAAATCAAGATAAAATCCTCACCAATATATACTCACATATCAAATCTACTTTTATGACGTAAAATAATAAATTAATTTCTGAAAAGAAAATCACTAAAACCTGTTGCTAAACTCCAGCTATAAATTCTATGCAATTCCTGGAAAAAGGAAAG
Source organism: Chlamydotis macqueenii (assembly GCF_036417535.1). Classification (NCBI taxonomy): domain Eukaryota; kingdom Metazoa; phylum Chordata; class Aves; order Otidiformes; family Otididae; genus Chlamydotis; species Chlamydotis macqueenii. The sequence continues at coordinate 372,273 of NC_141564.1, forward strand.
TATAGAAGACTACTTCTTTGAAAGCTCAAGTTTATAAAAAATGGTTATCAATTTTGTCAAATTAAAATGTGGTGCAACTCTTTGCCCCAACTAATGGCGACATTACAAACACTCTGTTGCTGAAGTTATAACGGGGCGCAGAAACACAAACCTAAAGAGAGAAATGCAGACCACATTAACTCACCAGGGCTAAAAATCTTGATTGTAGAAGTGTTAGATTTCAATAAGCAAAGCACAGGAAAGGTGTTTGTCTTATTTCAGACCCTAAGTGAAGATACACTGAAGGTTACACCTGCAAACAGGTATATTCTATTGAGGAAAGTTTTACCCTGTCCCCTGCCACTGAGATTCACATACTATTTGGGAAAGCAGACCTCCAGGTGTAAATTTTACACCTCCCAGGTGTAAATAAGATGATGTCTACCAAAGCTGTTGATGAGGAAAACAGGACTTCGTTTGGAAATGACAACTTTCAAGTTAATCACAAAAAAAAAAAGATAAATATGAAGTCACATCTGTAACTAAAGGTGTTTTTTTTTCCTGTACATAACCAGAATACAAAAGCAGCTTATTTAAAGAGAAAAAAAAAAAAATCTCGCCAAAGCAAGGTGTTTGAGTGCTACCTAGTCTCTTGAGCTACAAAAGTCTCAGATCTCAATCCCGTGCCTGCAAGTGCAGTCATGAATTCTCCCTTTCCAGACTGGGTCATAGCCTAGATGTCAGCTGTTTGCTGCAGTTGTCGCGTTAATGTGTCTTTGGCTTAGTATTTTCAGGAGACTGCTTCCTCTGTGAGCCGTGACCAACATGCTTGCGACATAACAGCTCTTAAAATTAATCCATCATTGAGAACCATGATTTAAAGAAGAAGCAGGGCAATAACTACTTGGGACACATAGTCCTGTGGAACTTTAGGGAAAAAGCATAATTATTTCAGATGTTCTCAGTGGCCAGTCTATCAGGAATAGGTTGTAAAACAGCTCTATAATTCTATATTTTGAGGTTTATTTAGTGGTGTTCCCATTGCCTTTCTTTTCCTGGCTGTATGCTCCTAAAGTCATGCTATGCTTCTATAACCCCAGGTACCTGTTGCACTTGGTGCTACTTATGTCAAATTAGATGGGGAATCCAGGAGGCTCATGACATGGCCATAAAAACCAAATGTGCTGGCACAGAGCATTGTAAGTACTGAGTTATTAGCAAGAAAAATATTGCTTTCTGGCCTACTTTTGTTGCTAATACCTCTGTCATTGTCTTACAATGAAACTATCAATGTTACTGGGATTTATCCTGTATTTACATTTACTGGCATGTCTTTTTATTTTTCCAATATTCACACATTATTGTATATTACTAAGTTCATACAAAAAGCCTGTTAGCCAAAGCAATCACATCTTTCATGAAAGTTATTACAGATCAATATTGCTAGATTATTCCATTATATTGCCACAGCATATTTGTCATTATTATTGTCATCTTACTATGAAGAGATTAATCATCCAAAAAAACCCTTATGGGATTCTTTAATTTCTCCAGGTCTTGACTCACAAAATTCATTCTTAAAAGAGATTTTCCACCACCTACAATAATGGAAGAAGAAGAAAAAAAGGAAAAAAAAAAAAGGGAAAAACAAATGAATATCAAGTACCATGAGATAAATAGATTGCTAAGATTCAGGACTCTGGTTATGTAAACATTACTGCATTCCCAAAACAAAGTTATCATAGGAGATCAGACCACGGTTACATTACCAGCGGCCCTACAACATGCTTCAAAGGACACTGAACATCCCATAATGCACCTAGACAAGTGTGAAATGTTTGTACATACAAAGAAAATGTTCCCAACCCCTGCGTGCAACTGGTTTGTAGAAGCTAAAACATGTTTAATGGCATCTCAACTTGCAAAACTACACACATTCTCATTTTGTTTTTAATTTACTCTCAGAAAAACAATTCATCAGGTATTAAATCATGTGGTTCAGTACAAACACCCATTGACCTGCTCAGGCATTCAAGAGTGGCAGTAATAAATGTTAAACTGTCATTTCAACATTTTTTTAAAATCAAAATTAATAGGCCAGTTCAAAACTCAGCACTTAGACTGCCTGAAGAGTCTGGAAAAATCTCTCCAGAAGTAGATGTTCAACTTGCATTTTCAGAGTCAGAAAAATAAAATAAATCCTGCATTACAAAGCATGCAATTGAGACAAAAGATTAATAGGAACAGTAAAGATGTAGCTATGTAACGATGGAGAACAAGTGGCTCTGGCTATCAGTAATTTTCCCAGCGTTCTCTTACAACATTACATATGTGCTTGAACACTGTGTCAGCTTTTAATATTGACTTTTGGTTTATCTTGTAACGTTACTAATATTAATCTGGTTTATTTCCTTCCATTTCACTGAGAAAAGTGAGGATTTTACATTGTTATTTGTATAGGTGGATTCCTGACACAATGAGTGATAAAACTGACAAGCGAGAACACTAGTGAGGTGTACATTTATAAACACACACATATGTGGAAGTGAAAAAAACACACTCCACAGAGTCTTATTTCTCCTACTGGCACATAGAAAAAGAAAATTACAAGCAAGCCTTGAGTTACCTGTCAATAAGCCACAGAATACTACTTGTGTATACTGACTGAAGAAGATGAGTTAAATTTCCTGTCACAGATCTTAGGCCTGACAACAGTGGTTTACATCTCAACATGAAATTTAACTTCAGATCTCTCCAGTGTTTCAGTGTCAAAATGGGTATTTTTAAAGTATTTGTAACTCACAATGAGATGCATTCACTTTTATCGTTAATTTTCAAAATAAAGCTCAGATTCCAGACAGTCTACCAAGGCAAGCCCACACCAATAATTTCTGTATTTTTCAAGTCTTGCTTGTATCCTGTCGCTACCTCACGTACAGTAACAGTAAATAAGTTTGAATAAAGGCTTAACATCTACACTTGAATGCCAAATATAGCCAGCTAAAATTCATCATTTTGATGTTTATTGTGGCTAATATATCATTATCAGTTACTAAATCATATTTCTGATAGCATACATACAAAAGAACTTCAATTAACTCTCAGACATATCGACAATACTCTGTAAAATAACCCTTATTATGTGAATAAAAGAAAAACCATCCTACTCGGTTGCATAAGTTCATCCTGTTTTACAACAACACACGCAATCTTTATTCCTTTGCAGTGAAACAGTTGCCTCTTTGAAGGGAAAAAAATCCATTTATCCAATCTGCATTCTAGAATTTAATATATGAAAAATAAATTACACCACCAAAACATTTTCTACTGGCAGAGTTCACACTTCTGTAATGTGCATGCACACACTGCTGAAATAACGCCACTTAATATCCTAGTGGTAATGTGAGGATTCGATGCAGAAGAGATTACAAACCACTTGTCATTCTGGTTCAGCCTGAGAAGGCTTTACAGCTGGTATGTTTGTAGCCCACCACAGGGATAACAGGACAGTGAATGCTGTACTGTACTTCCAAAAGCTCTTTTTATCTCTAGCAACATCGGGAGAATCAGCATGTAAGGCTACTTCCATTCTTATTTGTGGAAAACATGAGATAAGCATAAAGTCAGAACAAAACTGATATGCAAGTGGTGAAAGAAAAGACATCTTTCTACATGTTCCTCAGCTTGCATAGCCTTCAAAATGTTATGCAAGAATACAGTATATTAGAGGGAAAAAAAATAATTGAAAGGAGAAAAGAAACCTGGATAATATGCTTTCTCTTGGCCTTTTCACGCTACTGCTGGAAGTGACATTTCTTTAATTAAAAAAAAAATCCACAGAAAAAAATTTCTTGGCATGGAAATGACAAATGTAACTGAGAAAGAAAATAGTCACCTGCCCCAAAACCACTTACATGATGAACAATGACTGTTACTTTTCAGCTCTTGAACTTCAATACCTAACAACATTCTTCACATTAATTTTATGTCTAACCTTATAGATTTAACTATACACAAATTTAGAAGTCTAATTCTTAAAAAAGCAGAACTATGATCTGTTATAAAATACATTTATATGTACTTTTCAGTCTGGGATATACAGTACAATAAAATTAAGTGTATACAGGTAGCAGATGCTTGCCCAAATTCTGCACTGGTGTAAGCAAGATGAAATTTTCACTGTAAGTATTCTATATATTTTTTGTTTAGCATTTTGTGGGTGTTCTGGTTTTATTTAGTGAGGGGGAGCTACGGTGGCAGCTTCTGTAAGAAGTTTCTAGAAGTTGTTTCCCTTTTGTCCAGTGGACTCGGCTGGGCCTAGGGCAGACCCGCTGCTGGCCAGGGCCGAGCCAATTGGTAGCAGAATGTTCCCTGATAACGCCTCTGCGACAAAGTATTTAAGAAGGGGAAAAACAGGAAAAAAAAGGAGAAGAAGATGAGAAGATGTTGAGCGAGGGCAGAGAGGGGGAGGCGTGAGCTTTGTGGGCCTCCCGCTGGGCGGCCGACTGGGCCCGACTTGGCCTGGCCTGGCTGCAAGGAGTGAAGAGATGAGATGTGAATGAGATGTGAAGAGACCCTGAGAGGCGTCTGCCAGCCTGTTGTGAAGGATTTCTGGTGAGAGGAACGGCTGCAGACGCCAAGGTCAGTGCAGAAGGAGGGGGAGCAGTAATGCGGCTCCTGAGCAGAATTCCCCTGCAGCCCGTGGTGATGGCCATGGTGAGGCCGGCTGTGCCCCTGCAGCCCGGGGAGGCCACGGAGGAGCAGAGATCCCCCTGCAGCCCGGGGAGGACCCCGCACTGGAGCAGGGGAGGAATGTGAGGAGTTTTTCCCTGAGGAGGAAGCAGCGGCGTAAAGCGACATTTGATGGACTGACTGTAACCCCCATTCCCTCTTCCCCCATCGCTCGAGGGGAAGGTGGTAGGGATCATGTTAAGCCCAGGAGGGGTGGGGGGAGGTTATCTTGTTCTGTCTCATTCTTCTGCTGGTTTTAGCAATAAATGAATAGTTTTCCCCAAGTCGAGTCTGTTTTGCCTGTAACGGTAACTTTAAGGATCTCTCCCTGTTCTTATCCCAAACCACGAGCCGTTTTTCTTCTATTATCTCTCTCTGTTCTCTGGGAGGGTGGGGGGAGTGAGAGAGAGAGCGCATAGTCTGGTCCCGATCGGGGCTGAACTATGACAGTGGGTATAAGTGTATTTATCTATAATATAAGTTTATGTAAAGACAGGTGTACAATAACATATTTAATCCAAAAACTAGAGTGTGCATGTGTATAGACTCTTGAATAAGATTTTCTCTTTGTACAATCCAACCAACCCTAAAATCGAACACTAAGTCAATATGCTACACATGAAATACCTTTGTCCTATTTTTAAAGCAGTTACAGTAGATGTTTTAACATAGATATAAAAATTTATTTTCTTATAGTATTGGTGTGCAAGTATAAATTCCAAATAATTTTAATACTAACCAAAACATGCCAAAACTTCAAAAAATTACAGAAATACATATTTCAATAATCTCTCCTCTTGTGATACTAAGCAGCACACTGCAACAGGACCATCTGCCAGAATGGGAAGATCAGGCTGACTCCTAGAGGCACAGGAAAAGTAAAACATGCAAGTAATTATATCAAATGCCATCATGTATTTTCTAGACATTATTCTTTGATTTACTGTGGAACAAACTGTCAATAGCACTATTCCATTTAAAAACTTCCTTATGTACAAATAGTTGGGACAAACTATAGTTACCCTGATAATTTGTTAGCACATAGTTATTTCAAAGAAAAATATGGCATAGATTTTGTAATACCTATACTTTTTGCATAGATTAAAAAGATGTGGAATGGAAAGTATTGTAAGTGCATCCTGGTTACCATGGTCACATTTCATTCTCAACGTCATTTGGAGGTGCGAGTGTTAAAGCAATTCACTACCACATTGCTTACTCCATTGGCATTTCTTCATGAGAAAAAGAGAGAAGAGGAAAAGGATGAGCAGAATCAAATCTAAACAGCAACACTCAGCCAAGGCTTTGGATAAAAAGTCATAGCATAGTCAAACAAATAGACCAACTAAAATATTTAAGTGAAAATTAGCAACAAATACATTATTTAGGAAGCATCTATTCTCAAAATAAATTAATCTGGACTAGATGAGCTGAAGCACAGTGCTATCTACATCATATGAAGAAAGTAACGTTCGAAGGTTGACATATGGTAAGGATGCTAGGCTGAACCTTCCCTTAATTTAATCTATTTTCGAAGTTATAGAACTGGAGACAAGTCTCACATGACGGATTCATACTGTATAATGAAAAACCTCTGGGGGAAGCTGAAGAAAGACAGTGTGAATTGTGAAGCCTTGTTATAAAGGCACATAGAGAAACTGTTTCCTTCTCCAATACGCAGTTTTAGGATTTCTGACTTCTCCAGACTCAGCTTTCTGCTTTACTTAAAACTAGTATCTCAAAAGATAATTTCTCAGATTACAGGTTATTTGAAAATTGATCTTCCCTATTTTTACCTTAAAATATTCTACTTTAAGTAGTTAAACATTCATTGGAGGAGGAAGGTGCCTCCAGAATGTAGAAAACAGCGCTTGCTGAGATTTTGGAGATCTAGATTCAAATATTTTTTCTCTATCCCAGGTGAATGGCCTAAATCTCTAGTCTTTCTTTTTGGCCTTGGATTTGTCACTGCTATCCAAGCTCTCACTCCTCTGTGCAGGGGAGGAGTCATTGTGTCTTCTACTGAAAAAAGCACTAGCATTCTCAGTTAGATTAGTGACTTTACCTCTACTAAGTCCCTTCTCCCAGGTTGTTTTATCCCATATTCTATTACTTTCCCACAGATTGAAAAAAAAAAAAACAAACCAACCCAAAACCCTCTGCTTTTGTCTGTGTTTTGTGGATCAGAGTAGACAATAAAAATTTATGTTGCCTTACTTTTTTATTTCAATATTAGTGTATTCAAATCCTTCTGTCCCTCTTTTAATTTTCTCTTGCAGAACATTGTGTATTTTTGCTAGAATTTGAAATAAATCTGTTATTTTTAAAGCATTCCATTTTCATGCACCTCAGTATAGAAATCGCTCATTTCACTCTCTCATAAATCTTTACAAAATCAGCATTACTGAAACGTCTTCAAGGTAGATGTTTCTAAGGCTATGATCTGTATACCTGAACATCTTTCAGTTAATTGATTGCTTGAAGCCAGTATCAGCAAATCTGTTGCCTAAGAGTTTGTAAATCTAAGCTAAATTTCCAAGCTATGAAGAAGTCAAATGCCTTCATTAGATATATATATATATTTTTTTTTTTTAAATTCTGGAAATAATTAGCACAGTGAAAATTACCAGCTTACCTACTTCCCTCATCTTTCCAGTCCCTGTTAGTGTAGGTGCAATTTTACTTATGAAAAGCACTCCTGCTGTCATAGCTTTTTATACTCTTATTCTAATGCAGACACATCTAATTGAGAAGCTGATACTATAGCACTGTAGATTTTTTTATACAGTTGCAGCCACACCCACACAACAACTTTGACTGTGTAAGTAATAAAGGAAAATTTGAGTAAGACAATAGAAATCTTTAGACTTAGACAGAGCTATGCTTATTTGGCATTTGAAATGTAGGCTTCCAGGTCACTTTAAAACATGTAAAAATGGTACTTTAAAATTTTCCTCACTTTTCACCAAGAAGGGGCAAGCAACCATGTATTCAAATCCTTCTGTCCCTCTTTTAATTTTCTCCTGCACAACATATGTAAACATATGTAGTGAAGTAGCACCAACAACGCACAGGTATTTGCAAAAGAATAAAATGAAATGTTAAATAACTTTATAAAGAGCTAGAGCTCTTTTAAAAAGCTGCACTGATGCAGCTAAAGCAAATGCTACTTTGATCCCTGTGGGATAAGCTGTTGAAGAACAGTAACACACATATGGGCAATTGTTTCATGTAAGGCTACTAATGGCATATTGTGATTAACTTAAAAGCAAGAATGCAGATCTTGTGGAACTGAAGAATCTGTTAAGTCTCCTTTTTTTTTGTCCTGCCTCCAAACCCAGTTAGGTTCTTGGCAATGAGAAGATAGCCTTTGTTTAAATAAATATTCTCACTGTGCCCTCATACCTGTATGTTGTTTGTTATGCTGTATCTCACAAGATGTTCTGAAACAGTTAAAGAAATTGACACTTACAGAGATGACATTTGACAAGTATTACCAATATTCATACCATGATCTTGACACAGTTACATAGTAACTTTTTTTTCTTATAATTTCCTCACTGTTTCTACACAAAAGAAAATGTCAGTCACTCTCACATTTAAGGTAGTTAATGATGGCTACACAAAAATCTTGCAAAAATTAAGAAGCTCTTTCATAGCTCTTTCTTTTGGCGGGGGGCGGGAGGGGAGGATTGGGGGGGGGTGTGTTCTTTTTTTGGTAGCAGGATCTAAGCCCTGCAATCAGAGAGGCATCTTTTGCCAGTTTTATGAAATTCCATCAGTACCTCAATCTGTCAACATGGAGGTTTCTCTTTTGTGACCTACTAGTTGATTTTTCAGAACCTTGCTATCATGTTGCATGCAGCTTTATGGCAAGTATGATCACCTGAGGACACTTACCTCAAAATACAAACTTTTGCCCAACCATGCATCTGTGTCCTGGTTTCGGCAGGGATGGAGTTAATTTTCCTCGAAGTAGCTGATGTGTTTTGGATTTGTTATGCAAAGAATGTTGACAAAGACCCTGATCATAGGAGTTGTTGTGAATGAGACCGAGGGCACTGTCCTGCTTTCCAAGTCTTGCTAATGTGCAGATACAGGAAGCTGGGACAAAGACAGACAGCATAATTGACCCAAACTGGCCAAAGAGTATTCCATGCCATAAATGTCATGCTCATAAGTAGGGGTTGGCCAGGGGGGTATCAGCCTTCCTGGCATCCATCCTCTCTCTTGCTCGCTAACATAGTTCCCTCTCCCTTGCTAGCTCCCTTTTGCTCCTTTGCTTGCTGCTTGTTTTTGTTTCCGTGATCACTGCTCGGGACGGGCTGTATCGGTCATTGGGATGTCGGGTAGTGAGAAAACATATGTTGTTCATTTTGTATATCTTAATATCCTTATATTCTATTATTATTGTAGTTTTCCTTTACTATTAAAACAGTAAACTGTCTTCATCTCAACCCAGGAGTTTTCCTGTCTTCCCAATTCTCTCCCTCATTCCGCTGGGGAGGGGGAGGGTGAGTGAGCAACTGTGTGGTGACCAGGGCTAAACCACAACATTCTGTAATATTTATGGATACAAGGTAAATGCTCAGCTGGCTACTTCAGTCCTTTGTAAATAGAAGAATATGGAGAAGAGCCAGTAGAGGATGAGGATGGATGATACACCATCATTACTCCACAGCATTTAGCTTGGGTTACAGTGTAGAAAGAAGAATTCACCATTCATCAGGAAAAACACTTATTTCCAGCTTCCTTATTCCATGTAAGAGTGACATTAAAAAACCAAAACCAAACAAAACTGTTAATGTATGTTTTTAAGTCTGCCTTATTTTGGAGTTTTTAGGGTTGCTGTAATAAACATCAGAACTGAAAAGCAGTCGTATTCACTCTTTACTGTTGAAGATGTACACTGGAACAGGTTGCCCAGAGAGGTGGTGGAGGCCCCATCCCTGGAAACGTTCAAGGCCAGGCTGGATGAGGCTCTGAGCAACCTGACCTAGTCAGGGATGTCCCTGGTCCTTGCAGGGGGGTTGGACTAGATGACCTTTGAAGGTCCCTTCCAACCCTAACCATTCTATGATTCTATCTTCCATCTTTATCTTCCAAGCAGCAACAGAAAACCAGCTTAATTTTATAATTGGGCTTTAAGATCATAAACATAAATAGCTTAATAGAAGACAAAATGCTCCAAAACGACTGCTAAAATATTTATCTAAACACTTTAGATAAAGCCAAAAGTACAGTTTGCACTAAACTATTAGTTTCACATCATACAACTTCACCAGTACTACCCTGAAAGTGATTAATGCTCATATCTGATGAAATAATTTGCTCATTTACCAATGAAAAATTAAATAATAGAAGACTCGTTATAACACAGGCTTTAGATCTGTCTCCTTAGTCTGATCATTCTGCTATTACAGTTTGAAAAATGAATTATGTTTTAATGGATGTACTTGTGAGTCCTGTAAGATGTTCAGAGAAAAAGAAAAAAGAAAAAAACAACTGTTTGAGACAGGTAGAAGGACACCATTAAGAAGAGTAAATCTATCCAGTAATATTAAACTCTGCTTTTCCCAGTGTTGGGAAATTATTTCCCAATATTGTTGGGAAAATAGTTGTAACTGAAGGGGATAAAATACAGTAACTTAAAGAACCTAACCAGCAAGATGACTCTGCCTCCTAAGTACACTACATCAACAGAACGACTTCACGTGTTCACCAGTTAAAGCAAGTCTCCAACTGTGCTAGGCTAGGGCACAGGCAAGCTGTTATTGCTGCTCTACAGTCACTTCTTAAATACTCTTTTGCTTTCGGACCGGCTACTCAGGGACAATGTCCCACCTGTCCTCCGACTAATTATGCAGTATCAGTACTGTTACTTGTATATATTTGTGCCTCCCGCTGTATATAACAGGCTTCTGTTAAAAAAAACCCAGCACTCTATAGTTTTCGATAGTAATCAATAAGCAGAAGTGTATGGATGTTAATATTTGCTTAAGAAAGGTAGCTGGTGTAGGTTAGCAGCAATTTAAAGAGAAGGCTGGTTTATCTGGATTGAATGACCATCTTCACAGTTCACCATTATTTCTGCTTCTTGATATACTGAAATTCACATGAAATAAAAATCTTCAGTTTATTGAAACATATAGGAAACATTTGTGTTAAAGTTTGAACATTTATAATGCACTTAAAACTTAAGATCTACTTAAATGACTTCCACATTTTAGGCATGCAATCAAGATCAATATGAAATCAAATCAGAACTAGTTGCTGCCTGTTATGTCTGTGAGATTGGATGTGTTTTGTTCTTCTGGCAAATTACTAACCTTTTTTTCAAATTGCTTCATTTGACAATTGCTACAAAAGTCTATGCTTGCATTTGCTGTAGTACAGAAAGTTATAGAAAGTACTACTTCGTTTACAGTGACAGGATCACATCTGCACAGGATAAGAATTTCCTTCTCATGTGCCCAAAAAAAAAAAAAAAAAAAAAAACCAGGCTCCTCTGGCACTTATTAGACATAGTCCATTTTTCAGTCTTTCTATGGGATGTCCAGTTCAGATATACTAAAGAATGTGGAGTGCAAAACCTAATATGCTGTGCCAAAGAAACTGTTCTACAAGAAAGAAGTTCTCTCAGACAATCAGGTTGAAATTTTGGACAATAGTGTGTACTTGAAAGTTTGTACAGATTATTCTCAGGATCACAATAGTCATCACGCAAGCCCACATACTTCCTGCCCCTATGTTTCCTTTTGTTTTGGAGAAAAAAAACCCAAACCTACTATTAATAGCAAGAAAAATGTCAAGTACATGGAGAAGAGAAAAGATTTCATATGTAGCAACTGCGAAGCTGTTCATTTCCCCCCTACTTTACTCACTCATACTCAGAAACAACAACCCACTGCAGCTCAGGGATTTGCTCTGCATGCATGCGTGTGCGTGACTCCCAAAAACTTCCACTTAAAGTACCTGAAAAACATTTTAGTAAAATACAGGAGGAAGATGGAATAAAAAGCTTCAAAAAAACCAAACGGTCTTTTCCTTTGGGGAATGCAGTAGTTGTGTTTGAGGAAGAGATCTGCTGCCTTGACATGGTCTCTTCCCTTCCCCTCCATTACATACCTGGTTTATTCCCATATTTGCATCTTTCCTCATTGGTTTTCACAGAGCTAGCAGTGGAAAAAAAAAAAAGACGAGAAAATAAGCAAAAAAAAAAAGCAAAGTTAAAGATCTTTATCACAGATGCTTACAGCACAGGTGCTTTGGACGCTAACTTCTACCTTTACACAGACTTGTGCACACAGATCAGGGAAACAATCCAAGAGCAGAAGAGTGACAGTGCAGAAGGGAGCGGCTATGTGCCGAGGGGAAAGCAGCACTATCAGAGGGAATAAAAAATTACCCTTGAGGATCAGAGTCTTCAATTATGAGCACGACACTTGCCATTTATTAACATGATTAAACCGGCAGGCCTAGATAAGGCTGCCATAACGAGATTATTCCACTATTTAACAGAACAAAGGATGCTAGCTAACATTCCTTTCTAGATCAATAAGACACTGACAGGTTTCATTGGAAACCATTTCTTTTTGTTTTGTCCTCCTTACTTCAGTTCAAGGTTTCCTTGTTACAACTTTAGGTCTAGGCTACACTTCAAATTTTTTTGTGGTGTTTTTTTTGTCCTTTTCTATGGAATCTGCATCTCCTTTAACAGAGTATGTGCGTACAACTGGCAATTCTTCTTATTACAGAGGAAGTCTTCCGTCATCCCACTGCTCCCTTCTTGGATACTTCTTGCTTCCCTAAGGGCAAATCACACCTGACCAATTTGGTGGCCTTCTATGATGGGGTTACAGCATTGGTGGACAAGGGATGAGCAACTGATGGATTACCTGGCCTTGTGCAAGGCATTTGACACTGTCCCGCACGACATCCTTCTCTCTAAACTGCAGAGACATGGGTTTGATGGACGGACCACTCGGTGGATAAGGAATTGGCTGGATGGCCACACTCCAAGAGTTGTGACCAACGGCTCCATGTCCAAGTGGAGACCAGTGACAAGTGGTGTTCCTCAGGGGTCGGTACTGTGCCTGGCCCTGTTCAGCATCTTTGTTGGCGACATGGACACTGGGACAGAGTGCACCCTCAGCAAGTTTGCCAACAACACCAAGCTGTGTGGTGCCATTAACATGCTGGAAGGGAGGGATGCCATCCAGAGGGACCTTGAGAGGCTGGAGAGATGGGCCCATGCCAACCTCATGAAGTTCAGCCAGGCCAAGGGCAAGGTCCTGTACCTGGGTCATGGCAATCCCAGGCACAAACACAGGCTGGGCGGGGAATGGATGGAGAGCAGCCCTGAGAAGAGGGACTTGGGAGTGATGGTGGATGAGAAGCTCAACATGAGCCAGCAATGCGCCCTTGCAGCCCAGAAGGCCAACGGCATCCTGGGCTGCATCCCCAGCAGTGTGGCCAGCAGGTCAAGGGAGGGGATTCTGCCCCTCTGCTCCACTCTGGTGAGACCCCACCTGCAGCACAGCGTCCAGCTCTGGAGCTGGACGGACTCCTGAGGGACACCACTGGTCACCGGTGTCCACTTGGACATTGAGCCGTTAACCACCACTCTCTGAGTGCGGCCATCCAGCCAACTCCTTATCCACCGAGTGGTCCGTCCATCAAACCCATGTCTCTGCAGTTTAGAGAGAAGAATGTCGTGCGGGACAGTGTCAAATGCCTTGCACAAGTCCAGGTAGATGATGTTCATTGCTTGTCCCTTGTCCACCGATGCTGTCACCCCATCATAGAAGGCCACCAAATTGGTCAGGCACGATCTGCCCTTCATGAAGCCATGTTGGCTGTCACCAGCCACCTCCTTGCTCTCCATGTGCCTTAGCATGGTTTCCAGGAGAATCTGTTCCATGACCTTGCCAGGCACAGAGGTGAGGCTGACCGGCCTGGAGTTGCCCAGGTCTTCCTGGTTCCCCTTTTTAAAAATGGGGGTTATGTTCCCTCTCTTCCAGTCATCGGGGACCTCACCAGACCGCCACGATTTCTCAAATACGATGGCCAGTGGCTTGGCAACTTCATCTGCCAGTTCCCTCAGGACCCGCAGATGGATCTCATCAGGTCCCAGGGACTTGTGCACCTTCAGATTCCTCAGATGTTCCCGAACCTGCTCTTCTGCTACAGTGGGCAGTTCTTCATCCTCCCAGTCCCCGCTTGTGCCTTCCACAGCTTGGGTGGCGGGACAAGAGCCCTTATTGGTGAAGACTGAGGCAAAAAAAGTCATTGAGTACCTCAGCCTTCTCCATGTCCTGGGTAACCAGGACACCAGTTTCCTTCTGGAGGGGGCCTACATTCTCCTTGGACTTCCTTTTGTCCCCTACATACCTATAGAAGCTTTTCTTGTTGCTTTTTATATCCCTGGCCAGATTCAATTCTGTCAGGGCTTTAGCCTTCCTCACCCGATCCCTGGCCACTCACACAGCCTCTTTGTAGTCCTCCCAGGCTACCTGTCCCCGCTTCCACCTTCTGTACGCTTCCTTCTTTACTTTCAGTTGGTCCAGGAGCTCCTTGCTCATCCACGCCGGCCTCCTGGCCTTTTTGCCCGACTTGCTCTTCATCGGGATGCACCTCTGCTGAGCTTGGAGGAGGTGCTCCTTGAATATAGACCAAATCTCCTGGGCCCCTCTTCCTTCCAGGGCCGCCTCCCATGGCACTTGGCCCATCAGGTCCCTGAAGAGGCCGAAGTCCGCCTTCTTGAAGTCCAGGGCAGAGAGCTTGCCATGTAGTTTCCTCACTGCCCTGTGGATCTTGAACTCCACCGTGTCATGGTCGCTGCAGCCAAGGCTGCCCTTGAGTTCCACATCCCTCACCAGCCCCTCCCTGTTGGTGAGCACAAGGTCGAGCATGGCACCCCTCCTTGTCGGCTCCTCTATCACCTGCAGGAGGAAGTTGTCGTCCACGCATTCCAGGAACTGCCTGGACTGCCTGTGCACTTGTCAAGATAATTTGTCTAATTCAGGTTTTATCCAACAAATGACATTTACACTAATTGTAGCCAGCGCACAATTTTAATCTAGTTCAGCGAAGTCCATCCAAAAGCTGCAGGCGCTTTTACTTTGGTTTAGTTTAGGCTTATTTCAGTTGAACACAACTTGATTTAGTTTATACCAAATCAAAATAGAGTAAGTCTTTACAATAAGCATCCATAGAGCAGTTTAGATGAGCTTCAGCAAGTTTGTTTAAAAACATTTTAAATTACACTCTTACATCTTTAGGTAAGACCTTTCATAGCCTAGGACACCTTGAGACAAAAATCCTGATCCTTTCCTACCTTTGCCTTCTACTCTTCTTTCCTTCTTCCTTCCCTTGAACACATTATCGAGTTTTAACTGATTTTTTGTAACTGAACAAAGTATAAATTTATGGTACACCTAGCCAAGTAAACATATCTGATGGTTCTTCATGATGAATGCTCCTATGGATGTTGAAAATTAAATAAGGAAAATTGTTCTTAGTTAAAAAAGGCAACAGAAAAGAAGAAATAATTATTTTCCTAACTTGAAGCAGGAAGAAACGAAATAAGACAACAGATGAGAACACAAACTTAACCTTTGGTAACACAAAAGTAAAATTACTCTAGATGTTTCCCAGGACAGAGAGCAACAGTGTTAAGAGATGTACTACTTAAAGTAAGGCAAGTGAAGAATATTATAATTAAATGTTTCTCTGGAAGAACAAGCACTGACAATAAACATGTAAACAACAGATACTCAGGTACAGCAGGAAACATTTACTTAATTAAGTAGAAGATGGTGGTGGTTGCTTACCTTGAGAAACTGTTACACCTTCATGACCTGAAAATCATTCTTGGCAGGTAGAACTATATCGAACATGGTACCTTTGAAGAAAGCCACAAATATTAAAGCCATGCATAGAACTTAAAATAAAATGGGAGCTTAAACATTGCAATTCAGTGTGATACCGCTGTCTCTATACTAAAGAGTAGTTACAAGTGGACAAAAAACAGCCTAGACAAAAGAAAAAAAAGTAATCTCTAGGATACCAGTGATACAGAAAACCAAATTAAGAGTAAATAATGGTAACAGAGAATTAACTAAAATCACTTTAGTATCTTTAACATAGCTTAATTGAAATGGATGTGAGAATACTCCAATTCATCTTCAAATAACAGCTCAACTACTACTGAAAAAGGAATTTTATAACCCCATGTGACAGTACTGAATTATCATGGGCTCACAAACACCTGAACTTCACAGGAAACAAACACTTAAGGACTCAATATCAGTTATACTTCTTATCTCAAATTTATAAATGAATGTTTCACAGGGTTAAGAATTTAGTAATGTTCATGAGAAAACAGAACAAAACAACAACCCAAAACCCAAGAGAACTGAGTGCTTTAGGAAGAAAAAACCCACCACTTATATTGCTGTCTTCTGCAGGGAAACCTTGATCCACCAATAAGGAAAGGTCTGAAATGCCAATAATGCTACTGCAATGCAACACAGATTGCATTCCAACTGTTAAAAGTCTGAATTTTCCTATGTCAGTTCGGTTCTTGTGATGGATTACATGAATATACTGAAGAGTATTGCAGCACGACCAAAGCACTCCCAAATCTTCCCCCAAACCTTATGGATAAGACCTAGCAACTGCATACATCCAGAGGTGGCACATCATGGATGAAGTCAGAGGTACTACCAGACATCCAAACTGTAACACAACATCACAGCACTGATAAACCAACATGGCTTTGGACAGAAACACCTGACAACAATATTCATGTCTTTCCAATACAGCATTATTTCCTCAGAGAAACTATTTCCATTTTCCAAGCAGCTCTACTGTTTACTTAGATATTTGAATTAGAGACAGTGAAAAAGCAAAAGAGATTTCCCTATGTATTTCAGGCTTAACAAACATTCTTCTTATAATAATTGTTTAATACTGTGTGATACCATTACCATGAAAGTGTTCAGTTATTTTGGAAATACAGTTTTTTAGCATCACAGAATATTTCCTGAGCTGGAACAAAATGGCTTCCTTCTCCTGAAGTCATCAAACTATCCATGAAACAATTCTAATTTAAGATAGCAACAACAAAAAGTTGCTAGTTTTATGCATTTGAAGTCCTCTATACAAATAGCTCCTAACAAAATTATCTTTTTTTTTAAACTCCCTTTAGAGAAATTTCTGTGCTCTCTTTGTTAAGACCTCACATTCTCTATTTGACACGTCAAAGAAGAGACTTGAGTAGAATTGGTCCAGCCAGACAATAACTGGTATGGCATCCTTCAGGTTTCAAATGCAAATAAAATAGTATGACCTTGTAAAAGGTTCATTTCCCGGAGATCTTTACTTCAAAGCAAACTTATCTTGCAAAAAATTGCTTCGTATATAAAGAAATTAATTTCAGCTTAATTACTATAATAACATGTTGGGTTACCCACCCCCCCCCACCACCACCCCCATCCATCTGGCTTAAGCACTTCAAATGGCATCTTCTGTCAATCAAATAGGTTAGCTATCAAGTGTCACCATTAAGACATAAAAACAAGCCCAAGATACAAAGGCAACACTTACTTAACTTTATAGTGCCGTTTTTCAAAATGGAGGAACTATCCTTGCAGGTTTCAAAACTGTGTGAAGAGACTCACAACATCAAAAGCACCAGCTCACAACCAGTAATACAATCACTTATTACTGTCTCCTACAACTGAAATTTTATTGACAATGCTAAGACTTTTTAAATTTAGGGTTTATAGATTCCATGTCCATTCTGACACTGAATCAGGTTGTTTATTGAAAAAGACTTTATTTAAAAATGTTTTTTAAGACTAAAGTGCTGTAGGTTCAGGATTTTTGCTTGCAACTAAAAAAAGCCAGAAAATAACTTTATTTTTAAATGAAAACAATTAATTACAGGATCTTTTAAGAAAATATGGTAGTTCTCAGTATCCAAAATAATACGCTGTGCTCAGAATGTATTGATTTAATGAGAAACTGATTGAAGATGTACAAGTGAACACTAAACAATAGGAGCAATGATGGGTAAAGAACAAGAACAGTCATCAGGACAGTTTGCCTAGTTACTTACACTATTTGCTCATCTAGATGTCCTGCATGTATTTGTTAGAGAATCTGGTTGCTGATCTCTGACAACACATACAATACATAGTTATGTATTTGATAAAATTCAGTCTTCCTGACTGCTATATGAGCAGATCATATGTGGAATATTGCACAGAAGTGCATCAGTTTTGTATACTATATACATATGATGCCTGCCTTTACATGTAAGTAGCTAAACATTTTACTAACATGACAGAATCCTCTGATTAGTGCAGCATTCATTAAATGGCGAACAGATGCTAGTATTAATTACACTTTCAGTGGATCATTTTCCCATTACGTTTCTTTTGTTACCAGCCTCATCCTTCTAGTTATCAGACTGTCCTATAAGCAGATTAAGCACCAGACATTTTTTTCCCCCGCCTCCTTTTGGCGGGGGAAGCATCTATATTCCTTGTTTGACCAAAGTGAGCGACCAACCTTTTCTACACTACCCCACCATCTGGATTCCTCTCTTGCACTTTTCCAATCTGTACTTATAATCTGTTAGACAATTTATAAGACATTTTCTCTTGAAAGGTTGTTTGTGCGGCTATCTTAAGTCCTCTTAGGTTGGAAGCCATATGATTTATTCCTTGCTTTGTACAAATACAAACCTTGTGACAAACCTTGCCACATTATAACTGGTATATCAAATATTAATTTGGCATTTCAAGAGTGATTGAAAAACATGTACAATGAAAGGTAGAAGGAAGTTAAATAAGTTGCCATCCTTGATGCCAGTCCTGAGACAAAAAAGGTTCCCATTCTATGTAATATTACATGCACTCACAGAAAACAGAAACTAGCCACTGCTGCAGGATTCTTAGTACACACTTTATGGCCAAGCATGTTCTTCTGTTTAACATGTTCGTCCTGACATGTACACCAACTTATCCTTCGTAACTACTCAAAGCACTCCCGGGGTGGGGGGGGGGGCTAGTGGAGTGGGAAGAGAGAGAAAAGAAAAGGATAAAGAAATTGTAAGAAATTGTGAAGTGCAAATAGCAAAGTCAGTCATTGAGAAATAATTTCTGCCATAAACCAAAAGGTTATAAACTGAAAGTTGACAGAGGAGGAGAAAGACATTGGAATAACAACTGATCAAAGAATGATCAAGAGTCACTAATGTGATTTTGGTAGAAAAAGTTAAATACAATCCTAAAATTTAAATCACACAGGATTTTCCAGAAGACACAGGAAAGTAACAATGCCTTTGCACATGGCACTCGTAACACTTATTAGGAATAAAAGTTCTAATGGGAAGAAATGCAGCAAAAAAATTCTAAAGTGACCAGGAAGTAGAGAGTCTGTTTCACAAGTAGAGATTGAAAAACAAAACAAAACCTACCAAGAGGGCATATTTATTAAAGACATATAACATTTTACATTATATATACACACACACATATATAACATTGTTACCTACACACAAGGGCAGCATTCAAACTAAAAGATATCCACACACAAAATAAGCTGTAAATCAGTCTGTGTAACTGCATTTCTGACCATCAGAGAAGTGAAGATCTGGAGCAGTTGTTCTGTGTGAAGTAGTAAGGGAAAAAAGCCTCACTACCTTTGAAACACATCAAGTCCCATTTATGCTATGAAGATCTGTTATGTGGCTGGATGAAACAGTAGGGAATAGGACTTGGTGACCTGAAGTAGTCTCCTTCAGTCTTATATTTCTGCAGTAGGACTGGCAGATGCCCATACAGGGTGAACTATGTGGGATAATTTCCCTGCATTTGTAAAGTTATGATTGCTACTTGAAAAGAGTCTTTTCACTGATGGTTCAAACGATCTCTCCTTCGACACAATCCAGCTGGTCGAACCGTGTTCCGTGAATACTCACTTACACATCTGTACCTCTATAGAGTTTACTTTCAGAAGAGTTATTTGCAATGAGTTAGAAGGCTCACCCCTTCTCCTTATGCTTCCTCCTTGAAGTAGCTTATGCAGAAACCAGCTGACAATCTTTCCTTCCTAACTTCTCAATGCATGCTCGCCACTGAGTAGTCAATACCTTTGTTTATAAAGTCCCAAATAACAGCTCGGATTTTGAAATGTAATTGAAAGTGAATTTGTGTCTGGGATAGAAGCTGTCTCTTGCTGCAAAACGGAAAATTACCATCAGGGTCTCCTTGTCACATTTTGGACTAATACCTCCACACAGAGAAGTGGTTGTGTCTCTAGCTATTTTTTTCCCCAACTACTGTTGCATTTGATTGCTCAGATGAGTTCAAAGTAGCCCCTGCTTTTGTCTGCTTCCAATATCTTGTCTGCCTGCAGGAGGCCTTGCTTTCCTTTTTCCAGGTGTCCTAGTTTCTCCAGATTTGAGGTAAACACAAGCAAGCATGCTGAAGTATACCTTGCTATTATTACAATTGACAATATTGAAAGTAATAAATAAATGTTTTCAAATTTATTTTTGCAGTAATAAAATAATTTATGTGCTTACCGCTGAGGATATGCGCCCCTGTGGTATCATACTGTAGGTGCTCTTTTTATCTGTCTTGTCCTTTTTATTGGACTGTTGTCCTATACTTGGCTTCAGCAAACTTATTAGTGTATACTTGACTCTGCTCTTAGAGGCATCCTTTCTTTTAATTTACAGCAGTTACAGTTAATTTATTTTTAGTTATACAATAGTTTGGGCCTACTCTACTGATCTCGAAGCAGTAGCACCCTTCAAAAACGCCTTCTGGAGAACATCCCTAACATATCAGTTTGCATGATGGAAGAAAGACATCAATTCCGTAGAATAAGGAAAATAGCTAAACAAAAGCCACAGACATGTCACATGACTTGTTTGAAGACAAAGCCTGCTGCCGTGGACTTCCTCTTCCCCCCAGATACGGCCTCCTTGGCCAACCAAATTTTTTTACCTGAACACATTCTTAAGATCTTATGTATTTGTAGAGGGTTTCTGGTTCTATGACAGTTTGACTTGATAGTCAGTTGATACCTGAAAATCCTGCCCATGACCACCAGTATACTAACTCTGGAGCTGCCCAGGAAATTAATAACTTCATCCTGAAGGCGCTGAATTTACCTGTTCATGTAAAGCACAAGTAGACAATTCAAAGTACGGCAACACACACACACAGAAATAGGGGCATCTTCATAGAAACCCACCATGCAGCCACGAGCTCCCTTTTTCTTTTTAGAGAAAAACAAGGGACTGTTTTGAAACCGTTGACTTTGAAGAATGGGTAGTAGCAAATCTCAGCATTCATTTAACTATATGCAAGGCTGGAAACTCAGACTGTAAGGTGTTTCAGGCAATGACAATTATTAGGAGATTGCAAAACAGCACACTGGGAACATGAATCAACAACTAGGCCTCCTAGATGCTACCACAGTATGGCTAAATATATTTCACACGACACACAACCAGGCACATCAGTGAGGCATATACCTTCAATTACTCTTTTTGACACAGATCTCTCCTCAGGAGACTCCATAGCCTGCAGGTAGGCTAACTAGCACCCAGAAGTTTTATGTGTACAGCAGTTAAAACTGCAGAGATTACTTATGTGAAGTTAGTTGTTTTCAGCAATAGTGAACTCAAAGGGGATCAAACTGGAAAGTTTTCATAAAAACACAGAACAGTTTGGGTGCGAAAGGACCTTCAAAGCCCATCCAGTCCAACCCCCCTGCAAGAAGCAGGGACATCTCCAACCAGATCAGGTTGCTCACAGCCCCGGCCAACCTGGCCTGGAATGTTTCCAGGGATGGGGCACCCACCACCTCTCTGGGCAACCTGGGACAGTGTCCCACCAGCCTCAGTGGAAAAATTTTTTTCCTAATATGTAATCTGAATCTCCCTCCCTCTGTTTTAAAACCATCACCCCTCATCCTGTCACAACAGGCCCTACTGAAGAGTTTTTCCCTGTCTTTCCTGTAGCCCCCTTTCAGGTTTTGGAAGGCCGCTATGAGGTCTCCCCAGAGCCTTCTCTTCTCCAGGCTGAACAGCCCTGCAATCGGGGTTGTTCAAGTCAATAAGTTTTGCTGCAATCAGATACATCACCTTCAGAGCATACAGTGATATATTCGAATACATACATTCACTGTGTCATACTCAAATGATCTTACTACCATAAAAATCAAGGAAAAGTTTTTCAAATAATCCAAACCAGTTTTTTTTTTTTTTAATGACACTAACTGTCTGGTAATGCTTTTGTACAATAAACAGTTACAGAAGAATTTTAACTTACTTCCACTGACAGTTACAAAGCTTTTCGCACAGTTTACATTAACTGACTTTGGTTTGTTTTAAGGATATATTTGAGCAGCTGAAAACAAAACCAAAAGTAGATACCTGAAACATTTGACAGGAAATTGATCTGAGAACCAAAATCCTGAAGATGATAAGAACAAGATGTTCCTTATTATCATTATCTGAGTGCAAAAATGAATGGTAAAAACTCTGTAATTACATATTCCATGAACAGGCACAGCACTGGTACGGTTCCCATGAGGTCAATGGGACAGGCCCATTAAGACATCAGTTACAGAAAAGCATGTATTTCCCAGCTATTGGCCAGCACAGTAATCACTCTCAGTTCTGGTGGAACTCAAAGCTCCCTTAAGGTTGAGTTGTCAGTTCTACCTGAAAAAAAAAATATTTTTTTTAGGAGAATGAAAGTCAAACCTCTTCTGAAACTGCTAAAGACTGGTGATTTAAAAAGAAAATCTTGGCAAAAAGACCAAAAGAAGGAGCATATAATATACAGAACACACATCATTTGGAGTTGCAGCTGAACTTCAGTTTGTCACCTCTCTCTCCCTCCAATTTCTCCATTACAAACCTGACAACGGCTGCATCCCTGGAAGAAAACATATTCACTGTTTTGGTCACAAAATAAAAACTTCCTTCTAGTTTGAAAATATGTGGGGTTTTTTTGTTCCGTTAAGATATTTTAAAAAATTTCTCAGAAAAAATTTTTGGAACTTCACAACTACTAAATCATTATGTGCAGCCCGAGACAATCATCTATGTTCATCTCTTACACATACAAACTCAGCCCAGTCAAAATAGGTCAAAATGAAAAAAAAATTATGGGAGATTTGCATTTTTACTTCATAACCTTAGAAACTCATAATCAGATTTGTGAAGTCTCTTTTGTTTACTGTCAAATATTCCTCATCAATTATTATTATTAGATTATTCTGAGAAATGTTCATATAGCACATTTTGCAGCATATGTAAAAAAAAAAAGTTTAAAAAAAAAAAATCTCTTCAAGGAGAGAAATAAGCACTGCTTATTTCCCTGATCGGAAAGCCAGTTACACACACAGCCATAAGGCAGGACATGTAAACATCTTTGGGTACCATATGGAAAATATACAGTGTCTTCCCATTCCCAGATGGGCAGTTTAATTTTATTTTCTGGGAATGAGATGTTAGCCTACTGTTTCTCTCTGCCTTAGGTCTAGTTACTCTGAGAGTGCAGCTAAACTTGTCTTTAGGAAAGACAAACTAAAAGCTAAACTTGTCTTTCCTTAAGAGAAATACTGTGATGTTACTTAAGGATTTGTTATTTATTTACTTTAAAAGTTAGCATCTCATTTATTTGTGAGGCATTTCTGAGAGTAGACTTAGGTTTGTTTTAAGGCTACAAAATCACAGATGTGTATATACTTCTTTGCAAGTGTTGTAGCTTAACAGCAGTCGGCAGCCAAGTACCACGCAGCCGCTCGCTCCCCCCCCACACTCCCTGGGAAGATGGGGGAAAGAATCCGAAAGAAAGATTAACTTGTGGGTTTAATAAGTAAATACAGTTTACTAAAACAGCAAAGCAAGAGGTAATGAAAATAACATACATAAAAATAATGTTAATAATAATAATAAAATATACAAAACAAACAATGGAATATTTCTCACTGCCCAACAACCGATACAGCCTGTCCTCAGCAGTGACCACAGAATGAGAGAAAGCCAGAGAGCTGTCCATCAGCCAGCTCCTCTGATATGGTATGGAATACTTCCTTTGGCCAGTTTGGGTCAGTGGTACTGGCTATACCCCTCCCAGCTTCTTGCACCCATGCTTTAGCAAAACCTGGGAAGCTGGAAAAAGTCCTTGATCTCTTAGCAATGACTAGTGACATCGGTGTATTCTTCACCTACCAAATCCCATGCCAAATCCAAAACACAGCAGCTACTGGGAAGAAAATTAGCTCCAGCTGAAACCAGGGCAGCAAGGCTACTAACTCACAGTCTTGAAAGATCTTTTTTTTCCTCCTCCTTTCCTCTAGTCCTCACTCAGAGCCCCTTCCTTGGGGTACTCTAGGCAGAAGGAATCTCCCACGTACAGAGACACTTTCACCTGTGCTAGGAAACAGCCCTTTTTGGTAGCAGACCCTTACCCACTCCCCAGCTCCATACCGACACCGCACCCCACGGCTGCGGCGAGGCGTTCCCAGTCCAAACCAGCAGCACTCACCCCAGCGGCATCCATCGGCGACCTCCGCCCCTCCCCGGCACGGTGCTGCGAGCCCCTCCGTTCCTCGACGGCCCTTCCCGCGGAACGGGGCCTCCCTCCCAGCCGCTGCTGCCTCCGGGACCAGGCTCCAGCCGGAGGAAGCGGCGAACCAGTGAGGTGAGGGGAAGAGAACCGCGGGGCAGACACCTCCCGCCGGGTGACGAGCAGCTGGCAGCAGTCCGGGCCGGGGGCCGCGGCCTGCCCGCGCGTCTCGAACGCCTCCTCCCGCGGCGCGGCGGCCATTTTGGGACGCTGGAAGGGGGTGTCTATGGCAACCAGGAAGAGGCGGACATCACGCGGGGTCACCGGGAGCCCGGCCCCCTCTTAAAGAAGCAGGCCCGCTCGGAACGCGGTGGCCGGGCAGGGTCGTCGCCCCTGCCGCCGGCAGAGCCCCGCTCCCCCTGCCGGCCCGGCCCCGCCCCGCCCGCACATCGCCCCCCGCCCGCACCCGAGGGGAGACACTCGTGCGGACCCAGAGGTGACGACCCCGGCGGAGGGATACTAACCGCCCAACGCCGACCCCGCCGGGGCGCCGGCAGCGGGGCGCGCACACGGCCGCGGCGGGGGCGGCGTGGGGGAGGCGGCGAGGCGGCAGCCGGGGCACGGGCCGCGGCCGCCCGTGGGCCCGGGGCGCCGCGCAGGCCCCGGCTCCGGGAGAAAGTAGTCCCCCCACCTCCCCCTCGCGCCGCTGGAACGGGTTCGGCGGCGGAGGCGGCGCTGGTCGGTGCTGCGGCTTCAGCTGATAATTGAAGGGAAGAGAGGCGGCTGCTGCCGGGAGGAGGGGGGGCGCGGAGCGTCTGTGGAGGCCGCATCGGGATAAACTAGGTATCCAGGGCTCCTCCGCTCTTTCGGGTGGGCGCCGGGGAGGGGGGCGCGGCGCGGCGCTAGGCCCCTCGGCAGCCTGCGGGGCCGGGCCTGTTGTGATCCCCGGCGTTAGCCGAGCGGCCCGGGCCCGGGGCAGGGGGAGGGGAGAGGCGCCCTCCTGGAGCATTGTTGCGTGGGGGGGGGGGGGGGGGGGAGAAGACGTGGACGACGGGGTGCTGTGCTGGTGAGTGGGGGAGCGGGGGTGTGTAGTGGGGCGAGGGGAGGGGGCCCTTGCCGAGGGGGGAAGGGGTGGAAGCGGAGGTGACAAAATGGCCAGGCAGTCAGCGGGGCCCGCGCTGGGGGCGTCCCCTCTGGCCCCGGCGTGGGGGGGAGCGCGGCCTCCCCTCTCCGGCTGCCGATACAAAAGGGCAGTGTCGGTGTTGACACTGCCGTGCCGATCCGTATGCCCTTCCCCGACTTCTCCCTCCCCCACTCCGGTTGGCCCCCTTTTCCCTAATGGCTCTGTATTTTTTTTATTTCTTTTCCTTTTTTTTTTTTTTTTTTCTCCTTTTCTTTCTGGAGGAACTATCGAATATCTTGAAAAAAAAAATAGCAACTCCTCTTCCCTTCCGCCCTGCCTGGCTCGATAAAAATGCTAAATAATCGGCCGACGTCCATATTTCACAAGCTTTTCGGGGGGAGGAAGAAGGTGGGAAGAGAATGGAGGCGGCTGTAGGGTCGGAGTTCGGGTGGTTAAAATCCCCGGAGGGGTTATTTTCGCCGTTAACGCTTTAGAGCTGATGTTTTTGTTGCTTTCAGTTAAGAAACAAGTTGTCCGGTCCTCGCGTTTGCTTGCATAATGCGTCGTACTTGGAGGCTGATCAAACGCTGGGTTCTGCCTTTCCTGCCCGGCTCTTCCTCCTTCCCCTCCCCGGCGGGCTGGGGGGGCTGGGGAGCGGCAGAAGTTTGGAGGTGCTGGTGGCACCGGCGGCAGCCGCCCCCCGGTCGCTGCTTCGCTTATCCGGGGCTGGGAAACAAACCGGTACCGGGGCTTTCTCCAGACCTGTAGGCCCGTCTTCCTGCTGTTCAACTTTTTTATTGTTCCTT
Source organism: Chlamydotis macqueenii (assembly GCF_036417535.1). NCBI lineage: Eukaryota > Metazoa > Chordata > Aves > Otidiformes > Otididae > Chlamydotis > Chlamydotis macqueenii. The sequence goes on from NC_141564.1 coordinate 398,522, forward strand.
CTTCCACCCCCCACTTCCTACTGCACTGGCTTTCTCTACAGCCTGGGGTTTTCACGGAGCGGGAGCCCGAAAGTCTAGACTGTGAGCCGGAAAATAATAGAGGAAAGAATGGAAAGTTATGTCAAGGGCTTTGGGGGAAAAACATCGACGTATCGAACAAAGGTCCTGCCTGTATTGGAGAGAGAGGCCTGCATGTGAGGCCTGATTGTGTCGCAGGGAAGAAATGAGTGCTTGGTACTGGCCTAAATTTATTCTGTGAGTCTGGCATGCAACCTGGGAACATTTTTAGAGTGTGTGCAATTTGTTTTGAGGATGGTTTTATTATGTTTAGCAATCCAGGAATAATTTTAATTTGAAATATGTTTTTTTCCAAAAGACTTCGTGGTGTTTCTCCCCCCGCGCCCCCCGCCCCCCCCCCCCTCCTGCCTTGTTCAGGAGAAGTGACATTGATCCAGAGGTTCTAACACCGTAACACAAAACTTTACTCAAACAGGATAACTTCCATAGCCTATCTATTGTGCGTATTATGAGTACTGAGCTTCCTGATGCTTTAAAGGCTGTCAGAAAGAGGAGTTGAGTAGTTGTTACCTGACGAATATGAAGTACATCCTTCATAATGAGAAAGAGGCATTGTAATGACTTAAATTTAAATTAATTTTGCAGGCTTTTCTTAGGGGAACTGCTACTGTGGATATACTTTATTTGTAAGACTTTAAAAGCTAGCAAGCATTGCTGTGATTACTCTTGTTTATCTCGGGTATATTCTCTTCTCTGGTTCTCCCTCTCTTCCCTCCCACCCCCAAGACTAGACTGCTAACTGTAGAGGGGTGTTTTTTGGTATTTCTGCTCAAACAGAGTTTTAACTTTTTAAGTTTTCAGTTTATAGATATTTTAAAAAACTTTTAGCTTAATGGGAAATATTCATAACAAACATGAAAGCAATACTTGAAAAACAACTGTAATACCATTCTATTGTTTAGTAGCCTATTTAATAAATGCTGATTGAAATGTATTTATGAAAATATTGGTATTTCAGGTTTTGCAGCTAATATTTTAACAATTACTGTTATATTTGAACTAAGAAGTTTAGAAGCAGTGTTCTGGTGAGTAAATAATGTAAATAATACTTCTGCTTTTTGGAAACTTACGTGTTTTTAACTTGTAATAGTTTCTCTCTTTGTGAAATATAGCTGATTGTGAATGGCTTTAATCTGTATATACATTGGTTTTGATCTTAAAATGGAAGAGTACTTTTAGTTTTTATTGTTTGGTGTATCCTGTTGTTGTGTTAGAAATATAGGTAGTCTGATTCCCCGCCCCACCCCCAAGCCCCCAACATCTCTCTGAAAAAATTTGGAGTAGTAAGCTTGAATTGACCACTTTAAATCTGAATGTTCTTCATTTTCCAGATAGCTCCATAGGTAGGAGCCAAAACAGATCTTTGCTGTTAGTAGAAAAACTGTAGGTCATCCACAGTGTGACAATACTACTTACTAATATAGCAGATCTACTTCAGTAGGAGTGCTGACCTGTTGAGTAAGAGGCTTATGAAAATGGAGTCTTTTGATGTCTTGCAAAAGTTCTTCAGACTGAAGTGACCATTAGGGAAACAACTTTTATCTTCCCAGTAAATTAAATCAGGACTGTCTTTCTCAATGCACAAGTTTATTTTTTATTTTCCTTTTTATATAGCATTTTTACTGTTTTCTTCAAACCCAGAATGCAAATATTATAGAAAAAAAAAAGTAATGAAAACTTGTTCTTGCAAAATCGTTCCTAAATTTGAGGCTCAAAGCTATAGGCAACAGAGGCACTGTAGTCCTCCTGCAGCAGTTCAGCAAAAATGTAACACAGTTGACTTTGATATCATGAATGAGGCTATGATGAAGTTTTGTGTGGGTCCTTATGTCACGGATAAGTAGAGTTATTTACTTTGAGACAATCCAGGAAGATAACCTGACTAAATTCCTTTTGTCTCTATGCAATGAAGCTGAAGCATGAGTAGGAAAGTTATTGTTTGAGTAACCTACATGTTTGTACTTAATTTGCAGTGTAAGTGATTCTCAGAACTATGTTAGTCGTGTGTGTGTATATATATATATATATATACACCATGTTGTATTTTCTAATAAGTTAATTAGTAAACATTGTGTAGAACACTACTGTCTGCTGGCACACTGAGACTAAATTGTTGTAACAAAGTATAATCAAATCCCTAAGTCGCGCAACATGATGTGCTACCGCACTGTGGAAAACTGAACTTGGAATGTTTCTGGGGTCTCCCGTTGGCCTGTTGGATGATCTGCTTCCCATTCGTCACCTGTCAAATTAGTAACACTCCCTGTGAAACACTTTGGACTCTGACATTGTTAATAGTGGGAAACTTTTTATCAAGCTGTCATTGCCCCATTCGGTACTAACTCTGAAGGTAGTAGCGCATCTGAATTTTTTGGGTGGGATAACAGATTGCCTTTGGGTCAGTGGGTTTATTTTTCTGAAGACGTAATAGTTAATTTGGATTTCCTCTTAATGATTTGATCTATATATAGTATCACAGCAAATTTATGGCAATACGTGGACCGACTTCTCGCTGAGCGTTTTCATAGCAAAGCTCTGATTTGGGACATGAGGCTGGTATCTGCAAAACAGAGTCACATGAACTCTTTCTTTTTTTTCCTCGTGATATTTTTTTTTAATTCACATTAAATAATGTGTTTCTCAAGGAGAAAAACTATTTTCAGGCTTCTCACTGGTGATCAAGCTACACACACAATGCTTGTGTGTAGCTGCTTGTTTCAGGATGTCTTTCTTAATAAAATGATTAACTTTGAAACGTGGATTCACCAATCTTTTGTAAATAGAAAATTTCTAGCTACACATGATATCAAGTGTACAGTCAGTATGAAAGACAGCGCTAAGTCATGTAGCTTCTCCACTGCATGCTTTCAGATACCAGTGATGGTTACTTTAGTGTGAAGATTAGTTTTGACGAGCAATTGTTCTGCTAATCCTGCCATGTGATAAAGTTTTTTTTTTTCTCATCAAGTTGGTAGACTCTTAACTGTGTAAATATGCAGTCATATTCTCCTTTAATTCTGTCTGGCAGCCAGGGTTCGAGCACACATAACCAATCTGTTTACTGTCACTGTCTGTAGTAAGGCTTGTCTTGCAATGTACTGACTGTTGCCAGTCCTACTTGACTCATGAGCATACTCTGTACAAATATGGCAGAAAATGCCATGTGTAACAGCAAGAGTCAACTTTTGAAATGAAGACTTTTACATAGGAAAAACTGGAAAAGTTAGCTGTGCATCAGCAAAGTTAATCGCAGTGATCTAATACTGGACTTCAATATTAAAGAGGCATGAGAAGTAGTAGCAATGGTGTTCAAGCCATAGCTGCCTTCAGTTGCTCCAAAAATCCTCTCTTGACACGAGTCATAGAGTAAGCCGGTTTGGAAGGGGCCTCTGGAGGTCACTTGGCCCTGCTCCCCACTTGACTTTATCTACTCTTCAATAAATAGCTTTTCATTGATCAGTCTAGTGATAAAATAGCTCCATCTTCTTGAGTGATAACAAAGGAAAAAAAAAAAACAAAAACAAATCCAACAAACCTACAAAGATATGTGTGGAGAGGAAACTACAAGGATTCTATAATGAAGTGTCCATGATGAAGTGTGCATGCTGAACTGCAAAGATTTGACCTTCTTAAAAGGTATGAAAAGGTCTGAGTAATCTCCTGGAATGTGAACCTGGAATTATAGGAAGCAATTTGGTATTTCAAAATGGAAGCTGACGTCCCTGGTACTCCTTGTTCAAGAATGCTTTTTTAAGGTCTGAAAGGCAGGGTGTATTTCATGTTTATTCTGCTGTCAGAGTAACTTCTTCCTGACAACCCTTCTTTTACTTATTTGGTTGTTATGCAATAAACTTAGCATAAAGAAGGGCAACTACTTGCTAGACTTTTGTATAGGTGGAAGTGAAAGAATACAGACATGTTATTTTCCGATATACATGTGTTATTTGGGGACAAAGGTGTTAAACTTTCAGACGCCTGTCTTGTCATGAGGCAGGCGTTAGACTTGATACCAGCAGTGTGCATCTCCTTCACATTTGTGGCTGACTACTGTTATGTGTTTGAAGCATGGTTAATGTCAGTTGTTACTAATCAGAACACTAACTGTAATGAAGAACTTACTTTGATTTTTAGGGATCGTTCCTAAAGGTAACACCATTAGGAAAAATAGGCCCAGGACAAACCTTCATAGGTCATCTAGTACCTACTTACGCTCCAAGGTAACTAGATCTAGGCTTATGCTATCTTTGCTTTTAGAAAGCATGCATGCTGTTTTGTGCTCCCTCATCTTTCTCCATGTCTAACTTCTGTCTGATTTGCCTTGCTATGAGCTTGTTATTGTTTGTCTTACCCATTCTGGGTAGGAGAAATGATCTTCTGTCTGTGCTGTGGGCTTTTATGTGCTTTAAGTCTGTTTTGTACCTTCTCTCTTAGTCCAAGACTGCTCAAGTGTAAAAGCAGATGTACAGGTAAATAAATGTGGAAGTAAAAGAATACACTTTTATCAACTCAGAAGATAATACCTAACCTGAACTTTTTTAGGAGCGGTATAAATGAGTTGAGGCACCAGAAAAGGAAAGATGTAAACAATGCATAGTAACACTAGTGATGGTGGACTTCAACATCTCCCCTGTCTGCCTCCTTCCCTCTCCCTCAATATCTCCCCAAAGAAAAGGGGGGAAAAAAAACCCCCCACACACATATGCACACACACTCCTCCCCTGTCTCTCCTGCCAACAATCAAAGAACTTGTGTTAAATATCCTTCGTGCTGGTATAAAGATTAGATGCTTACTTTGACTCCTGGAGTTAGTGAGAAGAAGCTGCCTTACATCATATACCTTTTGGAGTATGAATCTGTGGTAGATGTCTATTTTTGGACAAGATAATATTTTAAGATGTGGTTAACATCAGGGCTAGAAGATGGCATCTTTTCCGTGTTAATAATGTTCTGTATCTTCTAATGTCAAATCCCTTATGTAATTAGCTTCTTCAGTCTAGTGAATGTCCCTTCCTGGAAGGTGTGTGCAATGCAACTGAACCTTCTGATCGCAGGTGAGAGGTAGCTATGCATTTAAAGAGAACTAATGAAGAAAGTCACTTAAGGTGCGTATTGATAGACTGTATATGGAATATAAACTTGGAGCTCTTTCTTCCTTAGAGAAAGAATGTTCTATTCCTCTTTGTTTTGAAGTTATACTCCCACTATAATCAAGCTACTGACTGGGAACTGTAATTTATCTTTAAAACTTTGGTTGTTTTGACTTTTGCAATTGTTTCAGTTGTAATAGCTTGATGAACTCATCTGTTATAAAGGGGTGAGGAAAAGGTGGGAAATTGCAAACTTGAATGAGAGCATGCAGACAATTGTAGTCTGTGTGAGTAAGCTTGAGTGAATAGCACCTGATAAAAAGCTGCATAGCTAGGTTTCAGATCTCTGAGTAACACCAGTAATCAAAATAAATGGATTCAGGTGATGACAGGGGCAGGGATACCATAGGTGTGCATAAAAATGCAACTTGATTTGAAGTTAATTAGAGAATTTTTGGAGAAAAACACCATTTCAACTGAACCTCATTTAAAGAAAGTTGAGGAAGCTACATAACTCTGGCAAACTTTAAGCCAGGGTTCCACCTGTTAAAAAGTTGTGCTTTAAAGATCTGCTACAGTCTATTCCACAGTGTCTTTCATGTTTATGTAATGACAACACTTGCTGCCATGTCTTACTCTGGTAGTATTCTGCCTGATATATTTAGCAGATAGCTTTCTACAATAAAACGTGTAACAGAAATGAAGACCTGCATTATACCATAAGATTATGGATTAAAGAAGTTAGTTTCATTCCCTTACTAAGTTACAAAAAGGTTGGCAAAGGAACGGATATATTTCTTTGCCAAAAATAAGATAGCAAATATGCTTTCTTCACATTTCTTGTGTGACAGCTTTTAAGATTATGTAGTTCTGCTGCATACTCTGTTTCTCATTTAGCTTAGGTATTTGTAGACTTGCAGCTGAACGTAGCCATGTTTTATACAGGCTACGTATACAGTTTGATAACAGGACTCCAGCTCAAAACTTTCATCAGTTTTTATAACTAAAATTGGATGAAGCATTGTTAAGAGTAATGCCATTGCACACCTCAATCTGCAAATTTAAACACTCCGTGGAGAGAGTGGAAACTGAGCTCTCCAGGTTAGCTGTGAAGAGGAAAGATGCGTTTTGAGGAATTTGGTATGTGAAGGAATGGTACCACTTAAATGCCTTTCGTTAATGTTTGAATACTCAAGCATTATGGTCACAGTAGTAAGGATGGGAATTTAAAAATTTTCTTAATAGCTTAGGGGTTCTCGACATACTGCTGAAACCAAACTGGAGTTGGAGCAGAATGGGCACTGAAGATTCTGGCTTGACTATGCTGTATGCAGGTGAACTTAAATAAGCTAGAAGCTGAGAACTGTGTTTGGAAACTTGAGGTAAATACAAATGCCGTAATGAGTTAATTTTTGAGAGCACTTTTAAATGTAAAGTTGCCTGTGAGACTCCACTGAAGTAACAGGCAAAGTAATCTCAATCTGTCACTTTCAAAATACAGTGCAATGAACACACTTGTTGCTGTACTTTGTTGCTTCCAGAGGTTTTTGGGAATAAAGTATATTCCCTGGGTGCATCAAGCTTTTTCCTCTGTCACAGACTTAGCCAAAAACTGTTAAAACTATTCTTGTAGTTTTAAATAAAGTAGATTTCTGTTAGATAACTTAAATCAATGAATAAATGTAATGTAGCTGTATCATCTGTTTTTCAGAAGTCTTCATGTATTTTGTTCAGATGAAGTCTGAGGTTTTTATCAGATTGAGGTCTTGCACTGAAATTCTAATTAAGCTTCCTGCTGGCAACATCTGTAGGTAGTGTCACCAGAAACACACTGTCAACTCCACTTGTTTAGAACAGTCAGACTGCTAAGAACTAGTGTTGCATCTGTTTTGTTGTTGCAGTTTCACGACCACTTGAAATTACCGGAAACCCTGGTAGATCTCACCTGTACTATTAATGCAATTAATTTTAATCTTGTTTTAGTGGTATTGGAGCATTTAAAAAAAGTAGGTTGCTGTGCATTGCAGAGTTGCTTAATGTGTTTTCATCTAAAAGCTGGTCCCATTCAACTAAGGAATGATTTCTTCTTTACAGATTTTTACATTTGGAGTATTGTTTTCCTTCAGCAAAATTATGTCAGGCTATTTGGAAAGTCAGCTTGATAAGATGGCATATCAAAACTAGGTGATGCTGTTAATTGATCTAATGGCAGAGTTAAATTAGTGTTTTGACTTTCTCCCTTCTGTAACCCATTCTGAAATATCCATTGTCTTGAATGTTGTTAACTCAGTTACAAAATCTCAAAGTTACACTGTCATAGTACTCCTATGTTTTTTGAAAGTATTAACTCTGGCATATTTCCAACCCCCCCACCCCTGCACACACACATTTGGGAGATATCAAACAAGAACATACGGGCGCAGAGTGACACAGCAGTAGAAGGATCAAGCTGGATAAACAACCTCTGCATAGAATAACCCCATCCAAAAGTGTGGTGTATGGTTTGTGGTTTTTTATTTTTAAATCCCGGAACTCACTGCTTACTGCAATAACTTGCTTTGTGGAGAGCTATCTTCTGCCTCCCCACGTCCTTGCCAGCAGAAGGTGTGGGAACAAGTTTTCTTTCCTTAGTCACAACAGAGTTTCAGCGGTAGGTACTGTGGGACAGGACAAGAAAAGCTTCACAGACTGCAGATAATAGAGGTTTCCTTCTTTGCAGCGTCTGCTCTGACTTTTTACCTTCTGAGAAAGAATGGGTGTTATGATAACACGAATGGTGTTACAGTTACTTTGTTGGCAAAAACGTCAAAGTGGAGGTACCAGCCTTTTCTAGAAACTGAGTCTCTAAAGTACGTTTTGTACTTGAGAGTCTCAGTCCTGAGCAACATAAATGTCTCATCTCTCTGTTGATTGGCCTGGTAGAACAACAGCACATGGTATTTGTCAGTTGTCTGTAAGGACAGTGAAGTACTACTATGTAGGAACAAGGTTAGTAGGAGACCTCATAATGTCAAGTGTGATCTGCTAATATTGTTAGTATATCACTTAAGTCTCTAACTTGCAACCATCTGAAAAGCAACTAAGTGCATGTGTTGGTTTTGTTTCCATACTTTGTTTTTAAATTCTTCTGTCCTCCTGGGAGAGTCTTTCAGCATGTCGTTTCTTGAAATTTATGATACTCTAATTTTGAGGCTGAAAGTTTCTCATAACTGTTTTGCCTGCTCACTGTATCAATGCTATCCTCTAATTTTAAGTAATTTTCTTCCCTTGGTGTTCTACCTGTGACCCTTACAGAAAGCATTTGTAACATCTTTGTTGCCAGGCTAAATAATACAGGCGTTACTAGTCACCTCCTGTAAGAATGCTCTACTGTTCTTTCAACTGGAATTCATCTCTCTTGACTAAAGCCAAGTGTGATGGGATAGATAGGGTATTCCAGATAAATACCTTTTGTACAAAAGCACTGGAGAATTCTCAGTTACTCCGTAATGGTGTATATATACCTCAACATTGGTTCCTTTTCCACCCCTGCTATTCCCCCCTAGTGTCACTCTGAGTAACTGAACTTGCAGTCACTAGTGCTTAAGTCAGCTGACAAGGGCTTTTAGCAAAACTTCTTGTTTTTAGTACTGAGGTATAGGATCTCCATGCTGCTTGGGGTTATTGTACTTCACAGCATTGCAAGTGTCTCAGTAGAATAATTTACTAATCCATATTTTTGATGCATACTTACTATTTTGGAGGAAGGAAGTAGGAGGGGAAAGGGAACTTCTAAGTTTTGGTAGTGGGAGTTTGAGAAAACAGCTGAGGCTTTAGATAGCCATGTCACCTGGGTTGTTATATTGAAATAAGCAAGACTGTAACAGTAATAAAGCTTTCATCTTATTTTGTAGTTTCCTTCTATGGGTAATAGTCTGTTCATCATTATGAATACTTTGCACTAAACTCATAATGTATTCTATTTGTGTGCTACTTAATAGCAAGTAATTGCTTAAATAGTTTTGGATTTAACAAAACAAAAATAAAATAATGAATGACCTCTCTTTTATAAGCCTGGAAATAGTAGCAAGTGTCCCGAGTCCTGCCGTCAAAAAGCCAAATCTTTCACTTCTGGAATCTACGGATGTCCTGTCATTACTGAATTAGAGTTTCAAGATTTAATTTCATCACAAGTTTAAGACTATTGCCTGCCTTCAGGTCTTGCAAATGATTAAGCACCCATGGCTTATGGAAACAGTCCTTTCCAACTGTTTTTCTCAACACTAGGTCTCTGCACTTCACGTAGCAGTGAATATTTTAAGTCCAACTATGTCTAAAATATGGAAGTACTTTAGACAAAAATAATCTTGCTTTTGTGTGTTTGCTGTAACACAGCTTTTACACTGACAGGTGGAAAGCTGTAGTTTCATAGTCCTCATCAAGAGTACTTGTAGTCTTTTGCTGAACTCTGGTTCAGTGCGAATGTCTGTCTGCATACCTTCATAGAGTAAACAAGTACAATTTCGTGGCGCTACTGACATAGTGAAAGAAGATAGACTGTCCTGGGAAAATAAATCAGTTTGAAAGAACCAATCTTTAATCTTAGTTTTAGGGAAAGGACAGGGCCTATTCCTGGAAATACTGTCAACACTAATGGGATCTCTTTTTTTTAGTAGTTGTTTTTTATTTGTTTGGTTTTTTTTAAAGCGAAGGGACAGCTGCTTTTTACTGTCTTTTTTGGATCATTTTTTGATTGGAGTTCTTCAAATGCTTAACTTTGGTCTAAAATACCTCATTGCCAGCTAAAGGCTAACAGAAGGAGAAAAAACAAAGCGCAAAAGTATATGTAAGTGTTCAGTTTTTATACCACTGACTCTAGCTGTATTGTCATAAATGTTATAGCTGTACCATGATAGGTAGTTGCTCCCACGGGGATCTCCTTGCTTAGTTCCCTTAAGGAAAGGTGTTTGAAAGATGTTAACTCTGCACACTTAAGCTTTTGACAGCTGAGGCAAGGAATTCAGGAACCCAGGGTTTTCTGCCTATTGACTCGTGAATGTTGCTCTGAGGTCACTGAGTGTGACAAGTGGAGAGGTGTAAGCTACTGTATTACCTCTGATTCTCAAGTAGCTTGTGTGAGACATAGCTGAGTTGGGGCTTGTAAGCTCCTTTCTTTGCTTTGTGTATTATCTAACTTGTTAAAGAAGCCTGCTTCGGAAGGGTTTGGTCTTTCTCTTGACAGTATCAAAAGTAGGAAGTCCAGACCTGTGGCGCCTAGGAGCAGAAGCTCAACTTAGAATAGACTATAGTGATTTATAGAATTGTAGAATAGTTAGGGTTGGAAGGGACCTTCAAAGCCCATTCAGCCCAACCCCCCTGCAGGGAGCAAGGACATCCCCAACCAGATCAGGTTGCTCAGAGCCCCGGCCAACCTGGCCTGGAATGTTTCCAGGGATGGGGCATCCACCACCTCCCTCAGCAACCTGTTCTAGTGTGCCACCACCCTCATGTAAAAATTTTTTTCCTGATGTCTAATCTAAACCTACTTCCCTCTATTTTAAAACCGTTACCCCTTGTCCTATCACAACAGGCCCTACTGAAGAGTCTCTCCCCATCTTTCCTGTAAGCCCCCCTTTAGGTGCTGGAAGGGGTCTGAGATGTTGAAGTTTAGTCAAGTTAAGGCACATCCAAAATCAAGGTGGTTTGTTACCACTTACTGATATTCCAGGTGATGGCAACGAACTAGAGTTGCACCTCTTCTTGGTGTGCATTTACTGTGTTTTTGGAGATGTAGCTTGGTGGCCCAGAATTGAGGTGGAAAGAGTTTTAATACACATTTGTGACTGGCTGTAATCTAAGCTGCTTTGTTCTTTATGCTTGCATAGACTGGAGTAGCGTTTGTGGTGGGAGAGTGGAGAAAAGCTGATCTAATTTCAGGTTACTTCAGCAGAACTTGAACACTTTTACTGCTCTCAGCTAGTAATAGTTCAAAGTGTCAGGTTTTAAATTGTCTAGATGAACAGATGCAATCATCGGTATTTTTTACTATCTTCTGAAGTTTGATGTGGTGAATTCTAACACGAAAATGGCCTGCACAGGTATTAGAGTGAGACTAATAATTGTACTCTGTCCCTGTACCTTCTGAGGTATTTGTGTAAGAGAAAGGGCTTGAAATAGTGACATACTCAGAGGTAGGAGCTTTGGATAAATACATGTAGTAGTTGGAAACTACCTGCTACTAAGTACAGAAGACTTGCCCTTAGTTTTTTGGTTAGAGGAACTAACTTTCCTTTCCAGTTTATTTAGGTGACTGCACTCACTAGGATGTCTCCCAACAAATCTAGTTTGGTTTTTATTTTCCATCACTACTGTGGCACTCTTTGGAAGGTACAGCATAGTTCAGCTCAAAAACTGCATAGTGTAGGCTAGTAGCTGTAATGCCCGAAAGACTGGCTTGTTTAGGTTTTCTCTCCTTGCTCTGTACTTTACTAGTAAGTTAAATCTTGTATGAAGAGGACAAGGAAGTCTAATAACTATTAAACTTAGAGTTAATTGAGTTTTTGTTAATAAAGATGTGTGTGGCTCAGGACATCTGTTATACTTGAATATGTACAGAATGTTTATGCTATAATTTTAATTAGAAAAATACCCATTATAAAACACACACTGCTGTACCACATCTGAAACGTTTTTCTTGAAAATAAAACAAGGACTTCTGCAACTTTCAGACTCTTATCATGCAGCTGTTTAATAAATATTGTCATATTTGTATATGCTAATAGTATGTGCTGTCCTTGATATTTGAAGCTATAACACCAGACTGCTGATTGGAAAATTCAATGTTAAAAGCTTCATACCCTCCACTTCCTGATTAGTCAAAGTGGACACTTAAGGGGAAATAATTGAACCAGTTTCTTAATAGGTTCGGCAAGTTTGGTGAGCAATGTTTTCAAACTATTTAGATTTCAGTTCCGTGGAAGACATTCGTGCTGGACGGATCAGGCTGTTTTCAAATTGGAGTAAGCTGTATCTATTTCCCAAGACTGGGGCATAAAGTTTGAAAAGTGTAGAAGAAAGACCCAAAGTTAGTACAATTATTTTGACATTTTTGGTAGCTAATGGGAGTTGGAGATGCTAGGAAATAATTGATGGGAGAAAAAATTTATTTCAAAGACTTGAAGTGGGGTAATAGAGGTAGTAAAGATACTGTGGTTACTAGAACACTTTATTTCTTGTTAATCATATGTGGTTTGGGGAGGTGCATGCTCTTGGCTGAGTAGAGCAGCAGAACAGATACAGGGTTAAGAGAGGCTGCAGCCTTTATGAAATACTTAAATTTTGCATTTGATATGATAAGATACTGTGCAGAGGGGTGGGAAGGAAGAAACTGGGCTCATCTCTGGCTTTACGGGTATTTTCCCTCTTACTTCACAAGCCTGCGTACTTCATATTCTTTCTTTAATCTTTTCCTAAAGCCACTCTGTTCCCTGTGTGTTTTTCACTAAAGTATTGTGAAGGGAGTTGTTCTGTCTTGCATTGTGATGAAGCTCCCTCTCTAGTTAAATAGCCTTTTGTATGTCTTGTCTTTCTTGCTAGTGCATTTTATTCAATGGCTTAAAATAAATACTAAAGAAGATGATGTGAAGGACAGTTCTGAAGCTACAGGATTTTTTAAAAAGGAAACAAAAAGACACGACATCTTGCATAGGAGTTAAGTGAAGTTTACTTCCCGTTCAGTGTCATCATAATGGTATGAGATTTTTTTCATGTTTGCAAAAATGTGTTTCTGGAGTGTAGCAAGATGGATGAATAACTTTGCTCCAAAAGTATTTTATCTTTGGTGTACACACAAAGTACTTGAACCAAACAATGTATTCCTTTACTCACTTCCTCACTGCACTCTCTTCCAATCCTAGACAGGACTAGAATGAGTATGTGTTGTTTGGAGTTGGTAGGTTGTAGGTTTGCTCGTAAGGCATGGTTAAGCGTTAGTGTAGGATAAGAGGTCACCCGTATAGGAGGAAACTCCGGAGTATTCAGATTGGCTCACAAAGTGAATTGCAAAAGCAAAGCCTTCTCAAATCAACTATTGTAATATCTAGTTCTTTAATAATTTTGGTTCTGAGATCAAGTTAGACTGCCTGCAGCTTTGCTTATTCGTTATAAGTATCTTGGAGCTGTGGAGAAACTTTGTTATTCTGATAGATGTTCTGTATTGCGGGTGTGAATCCTTTCAGTGCATCAGGGAGTGGTAGTTTAGCTGGGAGGTAACCAAAAGCATTGAAGAGATTTAAGCAGTGTCTATTGGAATGTCTTGCTGGGAAGTGAGTAGCTTTTCTTCCAGCTCTGAAGTGACTGACCAATTGCAAGGAATTTGGGCTGTGCTGTGACCCTGAAGAAAAATACCTTATTAATGTCAACTTTTTAATCTACTGAACTATAAAATATGGGCATAGTTACAGTTGTTGCATGTGCAAGGAAAGTGTGTGGGGAGCCTGAGAGAGAAGAGGTAAGAGTCATTGGTGAGGTAAAGCAGAAAAAAAGGGCTGGTGGTGCTTGCACATGTGGGAAGGAGGAGAGGAATTTGTGGTAGCCTTTTTTTTTTTTCTTCCTGTATTGAAGTTTGTGATGATTTCTTGTCTAGCTTAAAAATAAGACTAAGTCTGGCATCTTGCTAAAAAAAAAAAAAAATTGAAAGAGTTCTGATATTTAAATTTTCTCAAGTTCAGCATTTTAACTCACTCTATTCAGGTTCTTGGGACACTGGTTTGCTGTTCCCATACTCTGATCCCCATGTACAATGCCTCATTCCCACAAACTGGTATTATTGGTCGCGTACTGAAAGGGTATGTATGTATGTATGGAGTGGAGCAGACAGTCTCATTAATGAAGTGTGCGGTGAAGTTGTTTAATTCTTTCATAAATCTTGGTACTCTGGCTTTTGACAACTTTTTCCATGGCTATAAAGACTGAAACTTTCCTATAATGCATTTGTGGAAGCTAATATTGTATGTTCTGTGTAGTTACAATGAAAGAATAGCTCTGAGCACTGTGAAGTCCTGATCCTGTCCATGACAGGATCAGTTTAAAGATGGCTTAATCCTTAGTGTTTAACAGGTGTTTCTTTGGATGTGACTTCCTTTTGTTCAGCTTTACACAGAACTTCTATTTCTGTTTGGTAGGTGGTTTGGCTCATGATTTCATATAAGGTAAATGTCTTGAACTGTGCTGATGTCAGTAATTTGTTCTGTACATTGGAGCTTGTTCTTAATCACATCACTGCGAGGTATAATATCAACGTATAAACATTATTTCTTTGGTCAAGACGATGTGTCTGTTGCGCATAATTCCAACATGCCATTGGTTTGAGCATTACTTGATTTAGAAACCTTAAATGTGTTTTATTCTCTGTGTTTGTTGTTGCAGTGTCTTGCGATAACTAAAGAACCATATGCAGATCCAGTGCTGAGGAAACTGGAAACTTAACCTCTTTTAATTGGATTTCCTCCTCAACAACTACAATTAAACCATTTCCCAGATCGTATCATGTGGCGTAGGAATCTTGCTATGCATTAGGCCTATGACCTTTTTTGTATAGCATTTGGATAGAAGTCTTTGTTCTGGAGGACAGCATAACATACTTGACACAGTCTAGGAAAGGAAGCCTCAGCAGACATCAGCTTGAGTCAGTGCTAAATATCAGTGACTAGAAAAAGAAAATGAAAATGGAGATCCTTCTGATTTGTCCAATACTTTTCTAAATGGTATTTTTGATGATGCAAAGACTTGAGACCCATTCTAGTTAAGTACATAACAGGTGAGTACTCCCCTTTCCAACTTCCATTGGAAACATAGATTTTATTTATTTATTTATTAAGCTTTAAAGCATTTTCCTTTAAGATTTGCTAGTATGAGAGAACAGGCTTCTCAGCTTTTGCCATTTCTGTATGTAAACTTATTTCAAGCTGAAGCTGAATGTTATCAAAATGAAGACGCAGTCTCCTCCCACTTTACCGTGTTTTCAAGGTAGATCTACCTAATACTCTTTTAGACCTGTAATCTTTGGTTTATCTGTGGCACTTGTCTAATCTGCTTGTCAACTGGGGGTGGTTTTTTTTGTGTTTCTTCTTCCAGCAGTGACTGCTGTAAGTTCTAGTCTCTGAAATTTCTTCATTGTAGTGGCTAAAGTAAATTTCTTTTTTGTTTACACCTCCCACCAAGTTGTCTAGAAGATTGCAGAGGTCTTATGTTAATTTAGACTTTGGGTGGCCAAACCATGTTTTACTAGCCACTGAGAGCACTAGGTCTCTCTAATTTAAGACAGCTTGGCAAAAGTTGATTAGGAACTTGGCAGAGCTCGGGCAACCTGCTGTGCTGCAACTCGGGGCATATACTGTCTAACAGGCTCTACAGGTAGGACGTGGGTCTGTACCGTATCAGTATTTGTCTTGTAGTGCTATTGCACTTGATTTTACTGAAGGACTGCGTGTGCTGGATGCAGGTGAACGGCAAACTGCAAATAAAGCACCACCTGGTCTATGGGGTTAGAATAGTGAAGACGCTTGGCATTGTAGCACTAGGGTTCTGCATTCAGTCTCAGAATGCTGAAGTAAATAGAGCTATGCGGCTCAAAGGCAGCTGGGCATTAAGCGTTGGGCAGGGCAATTTGAAGTAAATGAGTACTTGAGTACTTCTTGGTTCACTTGCATGACAATACTGAAATCAAGCTTTTAAATAGAAATTTGCACTGATCGCTCAACTGACTTTTTTTTTTCTTTTTTTTCTTCACTGGTAATAAATGCTCCCTGCTCTAACTTCACCACACCTGTTTGCTTGGCCATAACTTGACCACCTACCTGCTAGCTTGTCTTTGTTTCTTGCAGTGTCACCGATCTGTACTTCATGAGGGATTCTGTGCTTTCCTTCATGTTGTCTCACTGAAGGTAAAAGCTCCTCATTCAAATTCATTCCCCTCTTCTAAGAGAATGTTCTCCCTCAAGCTTGCCAGGCAACACGTTTTTTTATAAAGTTAGTGAAAGCTTAAGCCACTACACAGATAGTGGATTTTGGTTCCTACTAAACAAGAGTTTCTAGAGAAGCTGAAAGTGAAGGACAGATGAAATTTTGCTTCTGTTGCTTGTGGTGGTTTTTGTTGGGAGTGTGCTAGAAATGAAGAAGAGTTCACATCAATTCACTCTGGGTACTAATAGCAGAGTTTTGTTCAGAATTTGGCTGCTGGAAAATATTTTCTTTTCCCTTGGAGATACCAGTTGCTTTTATTTAATTTAAAGAAGGAAAAAAAAAGTATTATTTTCATTGTTGCTAACAAATTGGAACCGCACTTGTATTAGCAACAGATAGCAGCATTGCATGCTGATACTCTCCTAGTGTAAACTTCTCTGTCTAGCACTTGTCAGTAACAGTAAGTTTAAGGATCCTGTAGATGTGAAGTTAAGTTCTTGCTATAGGAAGTGATTTGACTGAAATTTTCCTCTGTGACAGAAGTGTACAGAGGAATAAGCTTTGAATACACCCGTTCCTCAGTTTTCCCTTTTCTTTCCCATTGCTGTGCTGAAAGGGAAAAAGACTTGTCAACAGAGGCAAAACTGGGGTCAGTATTGTGCAGCTAATGTTTGGTGTGTTTATGTGTGCCTGTTCTCCATATGGTATTAAAAACCTTTCATGTTACTGAGATGGCTTAAATATCTTGGGCTCCTTCTGAAGCTGAACTGTTGCCAACTGATTTGCATCTATCCGGATCTGACTATTCTTTAATGAATATTGATTGATTCAGAAGTTTCTGGGTTCTTATGCTTTTGATATTATTTATATTTGTGAGCAGAAGAAAGTTAACTGCTGCAGAACTGACTGAATGATGCAACAGAATTTAATGTTTAGTTGGTTAAAAAAGCCAAAACACAACAGACCACCGCAGACCTAGAAACTAAAGGTGTTGTAAACATGAAAATATTTTCTTGAAGTCTTGAGTCCTGGCGTTCTACCATCAAGAGAGCATTTACTTCATTTGTTAATGAATTCAAATCAAACTGTACACTGATGGAAAACTTGTGTTGAACTAGTTTGGACGTGTTACAAATGGTGACATGGAAAGGTAACAAACTTGGTTTATTTGGAGAACAACTACTTATTTCTTTGAATTTTTTTTTCAAAGGCAGTTTCTTTGAATTAAGTTGTGAACTTACATTCATCAAGGATCCATAATATTGTAAGAGAAACAAAGCAATGAGGTGGCAGAACTGAAGAGGCATGCCTTCAAATCAGCATTATAATTGTTCTGTGCGACTTCTTTGGTTTTTCTCTTCAGACTACAGCTTCTGGTCTTCCAGAGGAAAGGAGTATAGGAGACAAAGCCTTTTACAGTCTTAACTTAGCTAGCCCCCTTAACCAGCTTGCAATAATTTAGTAAAGTTCTAGTCCTGATTTAATTTCTCAGTGCACTAGAATGGTAATTCTTTATTCAGTAATGAAATGAAGCTATGGATTCCTGTGTACCATGAGCTGGGGACAGTAGTTGTACAAACAGACCTGAGACACCTGACCTCACCTTTGTATCCTGTACAACCATATACAAAGTAGAACACGAGCAGCAGTTTTTTGGTTCCTTTTAAGGTGTTAACTTCTGCAGGTACTTTTTTGTTTTGTTTTGTTTTTTGTTTAAGATAATCTTTGTCTTTCCCCTCTATCCATAGGTTTCTCTTGGTTCTTGAGCAGTCAGTTGTACTGTTGGCTGGTTGTAAAGCCATCTGCTAGTGCTTCTCTATACTCTTGAGTAGTGCCCCCTTTGCTATTTCAGACTGTTTCCTTTCTAAACCAATGATGAGTGCCATGTCTCGGTGATCTTTATGGAACAAGGTTTTAAATTTCTTTCAGGTCACTGAAGGCATCTTCAGTTTGCTTTTCTGTACCAGTCCCAGCAAAAGGTCTCTGCAGTCTCAGACTTAAAATTCAACTAACCTGCTTGAAGCAGGGGAAGCTGTTCAGCTTCTGCAATGCAGAAGGTCTTCCCACTGTCACAAAACTGTTCTTGTCAACACTGGAGCAGGTGATAGTGTGTATTTTGATTTTTGCCTTAAACAATACTTGAGCTCTGACTTCCGCAGGCTATGTGTTCTCAAGCCATGGTATCTTTTGCACAAATATCTTCCAGTCCTTTCACCAAACAAAAGTCAGTAGGTAAGGGTGCTGATCTGCTGGCTTAGGGTCATGGCATGTGTAACTTGTTGGAT
The DNA here is from genome assembly GCF_036417535.1 of Chlamydotis macqueenii. NCBI lineage: Eukaryota > Metazoa > Chordata > Aves > Otidiformes > Otididae > Chlamydotis > Chlamydotis macqueenii. The sequence continues at coordinate 416,913 of NC_141564.1, forward strand.
CACACAGTTTTAACAACATGGTCATTCCTCTAGTGAGCGGTCTTGTGCATCTTTTCAGAGGCATTCCCAGTGTTCTTATCTCCTGTGAGAACTTGTAAATCTTCAGTTTGAAGCAATGAGTATTCTAACTGCCAGTTAGCAGTATAGTTCCCCCTAATTCTGATCCATGAGATCACAAATGAAGAAATTGAGATATTCTCCTTTCCTCTTCCATGCCAAGACTTTTTTCTGCCCAGTCTTTGTCTTAAGGTAATGATAAACATCTATGCATAGATGCAGTCTAGAGAATCTTAACTTGGAGGTTACATTTTTTCAAGTTTCTAGCCACTCATTTTGCTGATTCTGTGAAGGTAGCCTTCTGTATTGCCACTGTCTTAGCTAGCAGACTAGGCAAGGTCTAAGCTCTTGAAAGACTATGTAAGGGAAAGCTGACTTCTTCCTAATGTAGCAAGGCCCAAATACTGCTGTAATCTTGATGGCTGGCTGTTGTAAAAGCAGTGGAACAGAGGGTAATTCCTGGTCCTTTACTGATATATGGGTTTTTTATTATTTTTTCTTTCCTGTGGAGTCTGTAGCTTGAGTGTATTTATGGCCTACTGGTGTTTGAGAAGCTTTCTGCAGCATCCATACCTCTTCCAGTGTTTGAGGTATTTTTGAAATGGTTAAGAAATGCTTCCACTCCAATGGTTACAGAATAGCTGAATTAAAAAACTCTTCCATTGTAAATGAATCAAAGAAGAATATTGTGCTGAAACTTCTTTCTTTGTCGGCAATTTGGAAAAATCTGTCTCGGGCTAACAGCTTATGTGTTGTCTAAAGCTACCCAGTGTAAAAATGGACATGTGAGCTAGTTCCAAGTCTATAATGTGTTCAGTGACTGGACTCCTTTGATATTTGTATTTTACGTGCCCATTTTGCTTATTTCCTCATCTTACTCAGGGTTATTGGATTGTGTTTTTGAGGAACTGAAGGGAAGGGAATACTTTCTGAGCTAGACATGCTTGTCGTGGGGAACAAGGCCAGAGTTGTTTCTTTTCTTCTCAGAGAGTTTGTCCTTGGGAGGGATGGGCAGTGTGTCCTTGCACACCTGTATGTCCCTACAGATCCTAAATCTCTGGTTGCTTGAACTGATGTGTATTGTGCATGACTTTTCTTGTCAAATGCCTCTGCTGAAAATACTGTTTTCTGATAGTCTGTTAGTATCTTCTCTGCATGCCTTTATATCTGGCATGATGTTTTGGCATCTTATTTAATTTGGGATTTTTTTTTTCTTTCCTCTTTATTCAGGGTATCTCTAATGATTCCCCTTTTGCCTTTCTGCTCTTGCTAAGGACTCGGACTATGTTTTGTCAGCATGGTTGGAAATTGTCACTTCTCAGCAGAATGAGAGACCTTTCACATAATTGAAGGTCTTACCTCCAACAGGAGGTTGGACCCAGACGATTTTGAGAGGTCCTTGCCAGCCAGTCTTTTAAAAATGGTGCTAACTTAACTCTTGTACTCCAGTTGAACCATGCATCAAAAGGCGTCAGGTCTGAAGAGGAGTTTGCCTCCATATGCTGTTAAAATCTACTTGTCTTTCCATCAGTATCTTACTAATGTCTTCCAAGAGAACTGACAAAAGTGATTCAACTATTTCAGTTTGTAGAAATTCTGTGCTGGAAGAGGTGTAGAAATCTGTTCCTTTACCACCTAACATGCTCATTTTAAGAAGAAACTTCCAGGATACCTGCTTGTCTGTCTTCCCAGCAGTGAGGTAATGTTACGGTCCTAGGAGGCTGTAGAATCTTGTTTGTCCTGAAGATGTTCCTGTATGTACTGAATTTGCTCTGGTTAGTGTGTCTGTCTGTATTTCTGTGTTGTGATTTGTTGGGTGTGGGTTTTTTTGGTGTGGTTTTTTTTTTTTTTTTGCTTTAGCTTTGGTGGGGGAGAATGCAAAAATAATACAGTCCAGCTTAATGTATGATTCAGTGGAATTTAGTGTGGTTTCTGTATCAAAAGAAGTTAACCTGATAAAAGTGATCATGTGAATTTTACATCATTTACCTGCTGTACTGCATCTAGTCTTAGAGTACTCCAGTGTCTTTAAATCATATAGACAGCTTGTGGCTATGAATATGGAGAAGGTTGAAGTGGAAGCAGATTAGAAAATAAGTGGTAGCTTGCTCTTACTATGTTGGAAGAAGAAAAGCTTGTCATTCCTTAAGGCTCAATGCTTTCATGCAGCTGAATAATTGAGGATTTGCATGAACGCAGCCAAAATCCATCCACCTTACCATGACCCTTTCAGCATCTTGCGGCTCAATATATTTTTCCCTTGTTTGTTGTAGAAACTTACTGTCAGGAAGAAGGGAGGGCTGATGAGAATTTGGGAGATGTCAACAGAAAATTTTTCTAGGAAATCCTCAGGATGTTGTTTTACCCACTCCCTGAATTATTCCATGAACTATTTCTACAAGCAGAAGGGTCAAGATGCTACTGAGCTGAAAAGATGAGCTTCTGCATGTGTGGAGCTTTGATATGAAATTTATGTTTGGGAGGGAAGACTGCAATGGAAAAAGAACTAGGCAGAGTGGATAACTATTGAATTTAGGGAGTATGGTAATGAAGAGTATTGTGTCAAAATCAGCTGCACAAGACTCGGTTTGAAGCAAATAACTGGACTAAAAATTCTTCTAGTAATGAGTTTCTGAGTCAGCTGGTGAAGTAGAAGTAATTGAATGAGTGGTTGCAAGTGCTTGCTTGCAAGGCAAGAAAATAGGTGTGTATGTATGTTTGCAGGTGAATGAGGAGAACCTTCTGAGCAGTGAGCAAAAATGAGGTGCAGCTATGAAATCAGTTTAAAATGAAGTACTGTAGGTCCAAAACAATTCAGCAGTTACTGAACCGTATGCAGCAAGTTCTTCAGTTCAGGTGCGATTAAAGTCTCAACTCTTAAATGTGTTGTATGCTCATATATTTAGAGTGTTGCTTTTATCTTAACTGACTAGATTTGTCACAGATACAACTGATCAAGTAAATTAGTGTCATCCACATTGAAGTGAAGGAATAAAAATCTGAAGTCTTAGACTTAACATTTTTTGATAAGTAAGCTGAACTCTGGGTTCTGGCTGGCCTGATATGCAACTTACTGGAATAAACTGTTCTGAATCATAGAATGGTTAGGGTTGGAAGGGACCTTCAAAGCCCATCCAGTCCAACCCCCCTGCCAGGGCCAGGGCCATCTCCAACCAGATCAGGTTGCTCAGAGCCTCATTCAGCCTGGCCTTGAACGTTTCCAGGGATGGGGCCTCCACCACCTCTCTGGGCAACCTGGGACAGTGTTCTGTAACTCGCATTGTGAAAAATTTTTTCCTAATTTCCAATCTAAATCTACTCCCCACTATTTAAAAACCATTACTCCTTGTCCTATTGCAACAGGCCCTACTTACAAGACATATAAACATCCTTCTGTCTTCTCCTTCTTCCGCCCCCTTTTGCCTAATACTGACTTCAGGGCAGTAAGTCTTTGCAATTTTGCGAAGCTGGCTTGCTGCAGCAGCATTAAGTAAGGCACTGGTTTTTGGAACAAGGTGCAAAAGAGGAAGTGTGCTGACCAGTGTACTTAACTCTAAGCAGATAACAGGCATTCTAATGGAGTATTATAGGCAGAGGTGCTAGGCATACCCTTAAATATTCAGGAAATTGGAGTGCAGGAGTCTGAAAAATTCTTGTACTACCAAGACTCTTGCAAATAACTTAAAAACCTCCCAAAGCAAACCAGCAAAATAAACCCAAACAAACGAGTTCTAGAGCTCATCCTGTTTAGATTAAGGAAGCCCTTTTCTTGTGAAAGTGTTCGATTCCATTTTTATAGGGATTGTTACCGGTTTACCTTGTTAGGCTATTAGTGGCCCTAAGCCTGTTGGAGTGCTTCAGTTTACTCGTGCTCTTTTCCTGTGTGTAGTCTACACCACAGTTCACGTTATCTTTCTGGGAGTGCTTTTGGGTGTGATGTAGAAGCAGATATAGGCAGCTTCAATAGCTGGCAGTTTCCTCTGTTTGCTTCAAAGGTATGGAAAGTTGTCAGTCACTCCCTGTCACCTTTTCCATGAGAAGAAAGGTAAAGGCTTTGCTGCAAGCTGACAGTGGTTTTTGTATCTTATGTTCCTGTGGAACCTCTCCAAGTAATGTATTGGCTGTACGTTAGCTATAATGTTTGTAATAGGTATGTTAGGTCTGCAGAAGTTAATTCTAGTTATTTTCTTATACGGTAACAAAGACAACTGCTAATGGTAATCAAACAGTGTTTGCTAAAACTTCAGAATGCTATGCAAGATAATACCAATTAGATGCCAGTGCTATTTGATGTCTTAAGAAGATGTGTTGTGGGCTTATTTGAAATACTGTTTTTTAGTAATCATCCTCAATCTAAAGAGTCTACTTCTGAGAGCATCTGTGGGCCAGTGCTTTGACATCATTACAGCTGGCAATACGGAGCTGTGAAACATTAACTAAAATGGCATGTTTACAGAAAACTTTATGCTAAAAGAGAACCTGAACTTAAAATTCTGAAATCGCCAAGCCTTTCAACTGAAGGAGGTCTGTGCAGTTGTAGCCTTTTCTTAGTGTGGGTGTGGGAGAATGCTCAATGTAGTTGGGGAATTAGTCTTAAAATGTGACAGGACTGTACTGGTGCATTTAGCTGATCTACTGGGTTGTGCGTCTCCTTTGAATTTGTTTATCTAAAGACGGGGAAGAATAAGCCAAGTGCTGGGAGTGAGGCCTAGGGATGGAGGGACAGGTCTGAATGAGAACAGTTCAGGTTTAGGGGTTCTTTCCTTGTCGTTCTAGTGTGTGGAAGACAGCTAAAAAGGTCTGTTCCCTGCTGGACTAACTGGGCATGTGGTATTGTGTAGCTTCAGATACTTGCAGTGAGACTTAAGTTGATGTTTTTGGTGTTTAAGGTCATAGCCAAATCATGAAGCAGCATTATATTTAAAGGCAAACTTGGAGTCGTATGGTAACACACTACACAACCAAGAAATGCAGGTAGGTTGAGATGTTTTAATACAGAAGGTAACTCTGGGTATTATGTTGACTTGACAGATGCTTTACAGGAGAAAACAGCTGCCATTTCGTTGTTCTTCTACACAGCTGGAAATATCGTGTGTATGTCAACACGCTGTGCTGTGTAACTTCTAGGCGCAGCCTGCTTAAAGTGGCTGGCTGAACCAGGCAGATCAATGTTAAACTAAAGTTTCCCTAGACAGCATCAGGATCGCCCATGTGTTGTTTCCTTCAGCTGACTCTTCCGGTGTCTTGTGGAGGAGCCCGTGTACTGGCCCTAAGTGGGGAAACGTGGCTGACCTAGCAGAGCTCTAGAGTGAGCGCTACCCCTAGTAGAATTTAAGCTGCTGGAGTGTGCCTTCTCGGAGTTAGTATGAGGTGATGCAGTACATCTATGGCAAGCATTTCGTAGTATGCCCGATAGTCTGACATCAGTACCCAATTTCAACCTCAGTTGACCTTTATACAGGAGGGGACACTACTCCTTCCTTTCAGAAAAGGCACAAAATGTGCCTCTGTGCTGACATGAGGTGTTTGTTCGTGGTGTGGTGTTTTGTGTTGGTTTTTTTTTTTTTATTTATTGATTTTTTTTTTTTTTTAATCTGGTGTTTGACTGCAAAGAAATAAAAAGAGAATTCACAAAGCATTTGACAGTACCTGTGGTGGGACTTGCAGCACTACCTGTGAGATCTAGCTGAACCTTCAGCCTGGTTCATGCTGGGCTCATTGTCTTGTGTCTGCAGCGTGCTCTGCAGAGAGTGCTGCCGCTTCTGCTCTCCTCAACCTGACCGCTCTGGCTGCACCAGCAAGCTGGCATAACTTCTAGCTGTAGCAGGCTTTTTCTGTTCCATTGTAAATTTTTTTTCTGCTCTAAAGTATAAGAAGTTGTAGACTGAAGGTGTCATGTATTACTTTACATTAACCTTTTTGATAATGGGAATATTTGTTGTGGTTAAGGAGTCAGAGTCAGGATAAGAGAAATAATCATGAAGAGGGAAAGCTTAGCTTCTGAGGAGCAGGATTTACAGCTTTCTCAGCTTTCCAGTCATCGAGACTTCTAGCTATGAGGTTCACTGAACAACTGTATTTTGTGGGATTGTGTTTTGTGCTCTGCTTCAAGTTCCTAAGCATAAGGTTAAAAACCAGGGTAAAGTAAATGATTTGCTAATTAATCCTACTTTCTTCTTCTACTGTCTGCTGCTGTGTTCGACCTCTTAGTGGAAAGAACACAAAGAACTTTCAAAAGATGCCTTTGACTCCTGTGATGTGGGTATTTAGGATGGGGAGCAATTCTTCTGCCTAACTTGTGTTCTTATTTGATTCCTGGAGCTTATTTAAAATATTTCTGGCATGCTAACTGAGTGCTCTTAGCACTAGGTTGTATCATTACAGTGTAATAAGACTGAATTTGAGCTACCTGAATCTGATCACTGGTTTCTGATGCTGTGCAGATGTCTTTGATTGTATATGTGTTCCTTTTGACATTGCACTAGGTATGTGAGGTAGTGGTTTTCATAATACCAATTTCTGTGCCTGCTTTTTTATAGCCTACAGTAAAATGGAATAATTTAGAATTCCTTCCCCCTTCCCCTCTCCACCTGCCCTTATTTTTTTTTTCCACTTGTCTATTCCTCTGAAAGAGGCTATAGAACTATAATCAAGTATTGTCTGGCTTTACTAACAACAACTATCAGATCTTGAGAGTTATTCTATTGGAGCCATTTGAATTTGCACTGAGCCTTACTTACCTGCAGCTGAAATGTTTTAAACTTTTTTCCTGGCAAACTTCTTGCTTCTTGTGCTATAGATATAATAGATACTGAATCAGCATATAGACTATTGTGTTCTTAAACTTGGCTTATTTTCCTTCTTGTAGCTTTTTTCACCTGCAAGTACCTCTTCTACTAGATTCCACACAATTAGAAACAGTAAAACTGGATTTGCTGGTTGTAGTCCTGCTGCTGTGCTCTGTATAGAAATACCAACTTAGCACAGGATACAAAAGTTACCTCTCTTCTCTAAGGAGATAAGTGAGACTTGATCTTGAAATACGTCTGTTTCTGAGGACTGCACCTGGTTGTTATGGTAGTGTTCCACAAATAACTACCAAAATAATGTCAGTAGACCTCTAGCAGTCACAAAGCGATTCCAAAAGTAGTAATACAAAGCCATTGTATTGATTTATTTTTTTCAAATTATTATGTACACTCATTAATTCTTCTGTCTCAAATATCTTTTCCCACTAATTAAGCTCTTCGGAGCAAGAATGTCTTGCTTATATAGCTTGATCTCTTTTCCTGAATTACTATGTATCTTACTTTTCGCGAATGGAAATTGCATAAATCTGACTAGAGAAAGAAACTGTTTTAAAAGCACAGTAGTTAAGTTACTTCTGTAATCTTGTGGATACCGCTGCTTGTTCCTGAAACTGGCATTGTCATCTCCCACAATGAGAGTTAAATACTATTGCTCTCTATCAAGCATTGAATTGTACTAGTTAGTGTGTTTTTCCTTAATGTTGAGAAATACAGGTTCTCCTCACTCATCTTTTTTTCCTTAAAATAATTATAGAAGCCTGCTGGAAAAGAAGCATGTCATCATAGAATAGTTTGGGTTGGAAGGGACCTTTTAAAGGTCATCTGTATATACTGGGAACTGGTTGTTCTGTATTAAGGATTTAAATGCTCTTGAGAAGAATCCTGATCTGTGTGCCTTCAGACAAAGTTTTTGCTTAAACAAGAGCATTTTACATTTGCCTCTTGAGGCATGGCTTTGAGTTTTCATGCCACATGTCTTATGACTGTATCTCTCATGTCTTTCAGTGAATGATAGTGTCTAGAAAGGGTATGTCCCTTCAGGAGAGAGGTGCCAATGTCCAACCAGCCTAATAACAATCCAGGGGGGTCACTGCGACGTTCACAGAGGAACACTGCTGGGGCCCAGCCACAAGACGACGCAGTAGGAGGAAGGTATGACTGTTATTTGTGAGTGTCTTTTAATATATAAAAGTAAAAAGTGATTTAATTAGAGAATAAGGTCTTCCACCCTGCACTGAAACTTGCGTGAAATCTTTTTACCCCTGAAATGCTATTTGTGCTGTTATTGCATGGGATGAAAACACAGATAACTCACTATCATGCCTGTTCAGCTAGAATAGCAGTAGTAGATCTATGAGGAAAAAAAGTGTAACTGACCTATATCCCACAAATCACAGGTAGTAACGTTCTTTCCCTGTCTCCCTTCCCTTATAACAAAAATATATAGGGAGGGGACAGAGAGACCCTGGTGTGTGAAATCTGAAATTCTGTGTCCCTGTAAGAGAAGACTGAATAACTGGCACCTCCCTGTTCCCTTGCACTGCGTGCTAATCCAGTGCAGCTTTTGAATAATTGAAGAACAAGTTTACCATCCTTTAATATACCTGTACTAGTGAGCGAGTGGACCAAGTTGTATTTATTCTGTAAGTGGCTGCTTGTACAATGCAGGACAAAGATTCCTGAAACTTTTCTGTAGATGCTGACTGTATAATTATTGCCATGTCCTTTAAGAAATTAAGAGTCTTCATTTGAGTAAGTGAAGCCTGTATGTATAAGTCTTCCTTTAATTTTGTTAAAATGTTAGTCTAATGAAGAAAGTTTATGGTATCATGGTAGGCAGCATCCGTCTGTATTCTGCTTCCTCAGAGGTGTTACTGGTGCAGTTGTTTGAATGTGTCTGTTTTGGGCTGGGTTTTTTTGGTATAAGAGTATTAAAGTATTTCAGGTCAGTGGCACAGAATAAGTTTTTTTTTACCATGAGGAATCGGGCTATAATGTGGAGTGAAGATGAGGTGTATTTGTTACCAGTACAAAGTCTAACTGAGAATGAACAAAGGAGGGTAGCTGTTCTAAGGGGGGAGTAATTCAATCTGCAAAATGCAACTTCACTTTTTCTAAACTAGTCTCTACTGTACAAATGGAAAAGCAGATGATAAACAGACACTACAGCTTCTGTCCTGGGCTTCTGTAGCATAAGGAGATGGAAGTTGCTGCCTTATGTAGCTGATTATTTTGCAATCTAGAATTGGTTTTGGACTATACTCCTCCTTTAACTGAGGCATGGTGAACCATTCATTGTATTCTGTGTTATCTCTGCATCTGAATGGGTGTTTAAGTTAAATATTACCCTACCCATTCTTTCCTTTTACAGTGAACTTGACCTGGGGTGAATAATCCTCTCCTTAGAATAAAGAACTAAAGGCAAGTTATTTGGGCATGGGGTGAGGTATTTTTCTTCAGATATCTACTGTTTAGTCAGATTTTATAGCAGAATGCCAGGGAGAATCTCTACAGTGAGTTAAACAAATTGAAGCATTTTAGGAGTAGCACTATTTCTTATAAGAAAGTTATTCATCTGGTTTTTTGGTGCATTGTCATCTGTTACATATGCTATCCCACAATGATTTAAGAGGCAACTTGTCTTAAATGACTGGACCTCTTCAGCCCCTCACTAAATCTATGTCAGTCAGACTTCCATGAGTAAGTGTATTGTGCTCCTGAATTATGTTAGACCTTTAATCAGAACCAAGGCTCTTTCCTTAAGTAAAGAGGATGAGAGCTTACCGTCCTCTGAAAATGCAGGCTTTTCAGAACAGGACCTCCCCTGCCTTTCCATATCAGAACAAGCATTTTTGCCTGGCAAAGCATATATTAAAAGGCCTGGATAAAGCACCCTGGTTAATATGAACTTCATAATGAATTTAGTTTCTCTTACTGTCCTCTGTATCTCCTGTTTAGTAAGCTGCTGGGCAGAAATGCCTATTGTACAAGGAAGAAATGTAAGACATCTATCAGGTCCTTGAAAAGTTTGTAGATTAAATGGGAAGATACAAGCTCTCAGATAACCGTCACTTTTTTTTTTTTTCTCTCCTTGCCTGTCTTCAGGCACAAACTCAGGACTAGCCATCCCACTGCATCCTAGAGATGTGGAAGGATATGTTACAGTTCTGCTGCTGAATGGTACCTAGGAGTGTCTAGAGTTCACAGCTTGATATACCTTCTTCATTATGCCTTGCTGTACTCTGGTGATACACACTGCTTTGGCTGCTATATTTGAATACCTAAAAAAGCAAACAAAAAGCCCCACACAACCGAACACACCTTTTCTTACATTAGTTTTTTGGGACACTTGAGACACTAACTTATTTAGGGATGACAAATACAAGAAAGACTGGAAAGTCAAACTCTTCAATTTTAGCTGTAAAATGATTTAAATAGAATGAACAAACTGTGGAAAGACCAGCTTCAATAATATACTCATATTGTGCAAGTCGCTGTGAACTTAGGATACATCTGTGTTAGCATTTCAGTTGGGAATGTTGTTTTGAAGCAAGCCTGTCATTGTCACCTACTCTGCTTTGGGTAACATAATGACGTGGTCTTGGAGCACTTGAATTGGAATCTTTTTGGATGAAACTAAACTGGAAGTTGTGCTCTAGAAGAGCAGTTTGTGCATCCTAGTCACCTGTGGTTGTAATCTGGTCTGTTTTGAAGCAGAAATAGTTTAAATGCATAGGTGGTGGTAGTTGGTCCTTAATGGCAACTGTCTTGCTCTACAGATTTTTTTTTTCTGTTGATCTGCTCTACATGTTGATGTAGTTGTGCAAACAGTATGAGATTTTATTCAGACACTTTATTAAATCCATGTGTTGCTTAAAAATCAAAACAAAACCACTACACAAAAACAGCCCGCCCCCCAAACACCACACAAAACAAAAAAAACCCTAGTGATATAGAGGGAATTAAGCAGTAAGGTGAGTCTGCAGGGGGTTGTTGCTTCATGCCTAAAAGTAGGCACAAAGTTTATAAGCAAACTTAAGGGCCACACCTTCTAAGGTGTTGAATAAGGTTACTTCATTTTGGTCAGTCATAACGCTTTGAGCAAGGACAAGTTTTGATACTGTCTGAACTTGTGTACTTGATTATATTTCTGCTTTGTATAAATAACTTTCTAAATACTGGAAACACAACAGCCTTTTTCTTAAGCTTTCTTGTAGCTAAGGTGAACGTGTTTTCAAAATACAAATTAAGTGACAAAACATTGGAAAGCTTGTGCAGTTTACTTGTACTATAATTTCAGACTTTGATGTGAAGTCCGCTAATCTAATGTAAGCAGGTGGTCATATAGCCATCGGTAGCACAGCCAGCTGACTTTGTAATAGCCTTGACTTTGCCTCTGTCTCTTGTGCTCTGGCTGGAGTGGACACTACGATAGACTGAAGTCTATCGTAGTGTTTGCTGAGGAAGGTGTTAAAAAGGAGAGAGGCTGGAGAATGATACCACTTCCAAGCTTGAAATACTAATGCGTATCTATCTATAGTCTTTGAGCCCTTTGCAGCTTAAAGGTCTTTTGTTAAAACTTGTAAAATTTAACTTACTGAGCAGCTACTCTTCTCTTCTCCAAACTCCTCTCTGGTCTAGTATGTAAAACACCAATGCAGAATCTTCCTCCTGCACGTAATAGGGGCAGATTTGGTTTAACCTGAAAGCAACAATGCAGACTCGTTTGCCTCTAGATTATCTTATTTGATGTCACCCTAATAACATCCATACTTGCAGTCAGGATGAGTGGAGGAAGCCTGTGATGTGTTATCTGCTGGAGTTTTGCCAGCGATTTCACACTCACAGTAACTTGATATGAGTTTTGAGTGTTTGATTTTTACAGTTGCTTTTTTTTTTAAAAAAAAAACCAAACAAACAACAACAAAACCCCCCAAACAAACAAACAAAAAAGACAAAACCCCAACAAGAACAAAAAATCCAAACCTAAACAAAGCGGCCAGTGATGCTAGGCTCACAGACAGTGTAGAAAGATTGTTGCAGCAGAAGTTGAAAGTAGACTTGACATCTATGATGCGTGCTTTTATCTAAAAGAAGCAAGGGATGTGTGTTTGAAAACAGATGTATAGACTGGTGAACTATTTTTTTCCCCTGTGTGTATATATAACCAAAGTGGCCTTGGTGAAGCTAGACTAATGCAATTCTTCACTTTCTGTTGTCATTACTGATGTTGAAATAACTTTGTGCTTTGGATGACTTTCTGCTCTTATGGATATTGTAGTTCAGTTATGGTTTAACGCCAGCCAACAACTAAGCGCTACACAGCTGCTCACTTGCTCCCGCCGGTGGAATGGAGGAGAGAATCAGAAGAGTAAAAGTGAGAACTCATGGTTTGAGGTAGAGACGGGTAAAGCAAAAGCTGTGCACACAAGCAAAGCAAAACAAGGAATTTATTTGCTACTGCCCTTCAGCAGGCAGTGTTCAGCCGTCCCCAGGAAAGCAGAGCTTCATCACACATAATTGTTAATTGGGAAGACAAAACACCGTAACTTGTAACGTCCCCACTCTTCCTCCTTTTTTCCGTAGCTTTATATGCTGAACACGACATGAAAGTGTGTTTAGTTTTGTAGATGTCATATCTGAAGCATTTAATACCTCACACTCAGCTGCTGAGGAATGTTGTGGTTTAACCCTAGTCAGCATTCAGCTACCATGCAGCCACTCACTCACTCTCTGCCTCCTCGATGAGATACGGGAGAGACTCAAGAAGAAAGGAAAACTTGTGGGTTGAGATGAAGACAGTTTATTGGGATAGCAAAGGAGGAAGATGATAACAATAACAAAATACAGGGATACTAAAATATACAAAATGTATGATGCACAGTTTCTCACCACTGAATCACTGGATGACCAATCCAGCCTGTTCTGAGCAACAGGCTTGGAAATTAAATGAAAAGTGATCCTGAAATGATTCCGAGCAGCGAGAGAGAGCGAGAGAACACTGTCCACTGGCCAACCCCCACCTAGATAATGGCATGACTTAGATGAAACACTTTGCTTATTAACTAACTTACAAAGGTATGGTTTTTTAATATGCATGGAGTAACTCTTTGAGAACAGGTTCTAGTTCGTTCTTTATTATGGTTTTCCTAAGGGAGCCTGAGGGCTGGCAGTCTCCATGAGATTGTTTATATAAACACTGCAGACTAAATGGTGGGTCACTTGTCAGCCTCGGAAAGTGTATCTGCCTGGGAAGCAAAATGTGTATCAGCAGACAGCTTTGCCCAGTTGAGTGAAGTCTCGGAGTGGGTTATGAAACTGTCTTTAAGTTGGATAGGGAGGGGGGACCAAAACAGCACTGAAAGGTGCGGCAAGTGCTCAGTCTTCCTGGACCTGCCCCTTCCAATGGAAATGGACAAACACAAGCTCATCAATATTTACCTAATCATTTTTAATCATTACTGAGGAACTTAGCCTCTCAAAAGAATTGTTGCTAGAATGTTTGTTTAAATGAAGCTTCTTGAATGAATGAGACATTAAGGGAAAAGAGTCAAGTTTGTGGCTGGGTAAGTAACAAGTTAAAAGCCTTGAATTATGGGGAAGAGTGCAGGTAGCTTACAACGTTTAACAAGAATCACTTCCAGCTGCCCGTGGACCTTTCTTAGCACTTAATTCTCCAAGTGTTACTCTTTTTGTTTCTAGCTCGTCAGACTATTCTAACTGCCTTTTGTATGTAAGTTAACTTGCATAATGAGACCTTAAGCAAGCTTTTACAACCTTAATGTAGACTGGGACAATGATATTTGTTAGTTGGAGTGCAGTTAAAGTTCTTTTAACTTAATTCTGCAGTCTTTACAAATTGTCAGTCTACTTACCATTGCATAAATCTTAGAGAAGGGGAGTTAATGTCGTGCTCCTCTTAACTGATGTGCTACTGCGTGTACAATTGCTACTGTCTTGTGTACCTTCTCTTTGCAGCACATGAAAGGTGAATGGTTAAACTCAAAGAATGAGAAGTGAGAGCACAGTAGGTCTTGAAAAATAAAATTTTTAAAAATCCTTGTCAGTTTTAACTCCCTGTTCATGATGTTTCTAGTGTAACTTTTCTGCTCTGGCTATGAGTGTTTTCTACTTGGTGGATGAAGGAAGTGAAGCAAGTGCAAATAGTCTACGTGATACAGTATCCGTGGTCCCCAGGGTATGGTTGTAGCTTTATTGGTCCACATGAGTTTGACATTTATATAAAATTGTTTGTAAAACTTGTAAAAACCTGAAGGATTTAAGGGTGGAAGAGGGGAAGCCTGGGACAAGTGGAAACTCTTCAGTGCATGATTTAAGTACTTGATGTTTTGATGTATTGCTTTAGCCATATTGTAGTTGAAGAAAAGGTCTTCAATTATCTGTGTTCTGTGAATAATTAAAGCACTAAGTTGAATCCAGTTCTAATTAAAGCAAAACGAAAATCTTTAAGTGAAAATAAACTTTTAAAATATACTTCGGAATAGATGAACCCTCATCAGTTAGCTTACACTAAAAAATGAGCTTCCTGCCAAGTGTAAATTATGTAATAACTTCTATTACTCCCATAATAAAAACATTTCACGGGGAAAATTAAATTTCACGCCTTCATTTTTTGTTGGGAAAAGGAAAATCAAACACTCGGGATTAGGTGAAACATTCCCAAGTTTACCTTGATGGAGTTTTCTATTGTGAGCTAAAAATCTATCTGTTTTGTTTTCACTTGCTTTTGATAGTAAAAATGATTTCTTCTAGTGTGAGGAATAAAAACAAATTACTAGAGCATGGAGAAGATGCTGTTAATTTAATCTTTTCAAATTGTTATGCTCTTAGAAAGATGAGCTGCAGAAAATGTGTAGCATACGCACTGTCTAGGTGTATTCGTGTGTTTGAGTAACTGACTAAATGAGAATACTTTGGAAGAAAACAGAGGAAGGAAAGTTCTCTAGAAAAGCAGTCATTATTCATGTTTCAGCATTCCTACTCTGTAAGCAAATTATCATGTGGTTATCACTTAGGTGATTAGACTTGGTACTTTTTTTTTTCCTACTAAGCTTTATATTTAAGTTTGTATTAAACCCTTAAGAAGATAGTGAAACATTCTGGTCAGTAGCAGGCTTAACTCTACCTTTGCTGCTGGATTTCTGGCATTTGGTTAGAAGAAGCTATTTGAAAGCTTGTGGAACTCTTCTGCCTCTTCCACTTACTCTTTTGGCCTAACCTTTTTGATGCTTTGGGTCATGAATTGGGTTTGGGATCATGGGCTGTAGAAGGACTCTTAAATCTGAAGTCTACATTTCTCCCCTTCCCCATGTGATTCAAAGATGTTTGCATAGCTCAGCACAAAGGACTAGATAGCCTATGTTAATAGCATATAATCAGCAGTTCGTTAACTTGGAAATGTTGCTTCTTCCAGCATTAAGACTAGGTTAGTGTGAGGTTTCATACAGGTTAGTGGTGCCTGGGGTTTCTGTATGGGTAGGATACGAGCAGGAGAGTTTTCCCGGTGGCAGCTGAGTCAAAACTGTATTTTATCCAGCAAAGTACAAGTGAGATGTTTTTTGCCTTAGCAATTATTTACACTGTGCTGTTATAAATGCTGATGAGCTGTCTCTTCTGAATCTTGCAGATGGTAATTCTGACTGATTTTGAAAATAGATGTGATTAAGACTTAAGTTTTATCTATAGTATAGTATGATCTTTGTCTACCAGTCAGAGCTCATACAATGCATAATTTTTTGCATGCAGCTGAAAGCTGCTTGGAAGACCTCTCGTAGCTTGTCAGTGTGAAACTCATTCTTTTCTCTGACATTGCAGGTTTCCTGTCTCATCTGACTGCCTTCATCTGTAGCATGCATTTCTTCATTCCTCTTACTTCAGCTGTTACCAAACAGCTCTCAGTCCTTTGAATTAGCGAATCTGCAGCCAGAAAGTAACTGGCAGGGTTGAGCTTTCCTGCTGAGTCAAACTGGTTGCGTTCCCATTCAAAGTATTTGATTTTCCTAAACTGAAGAACAATTAGACAAACTTGTAAACACTTGTAACTGGATAAAGTCTTAATGCATGGAATATTGAAGTCAATGAGTACATATCTGTTTCTGAGAAGAGGTCTCTGACAGGTGCTCTAGTCTTGTGCCTTACTGTGCTGGCTTAATGCTTAAGGGAATCTTGGACACCAGAAAAAAATTGAATTTATCTGTTTTATTCACTTAAAATAACTGAATAATTCTGTGCTTTACAAAACAGTTAAACTGGTGGTGATTTTGTAACTGCGCTAGGAGATTCTTTTGAAATATCGCTTTAATGTTAGGGGTTGATACGGAAAGGGTTGAAGCTGTAAACTAACACTTGTAAATGGTCCAAAATAAATAATAATTCCACCTATGGGTTTGTATCTGTATCTTGGAATCCTGATAGCTTTCTGTTTTGACTTTCTGCTGACAGGTCACATTTAGGGCAGGCAAAACATAAGGCACATAGCCCTCCTGAGAGTAGAAAATCTATTTCAAAGACACCAAAAGTGCAGTCTAATACTACTTCTGAGCAGTCCAAGGGACACTTTTCTAAAAGGTAATTGCACTTCGTATTAATATGTTAACTAGTGTTATCTGCGCTTCACAACTGTGTATAATATATCTAGTTATATAAAATGTATGACTAATAGATTTCTAACTAATCTAGGTATTGCATTCAGTGGATATATTTCAGTGTTTCACATTCTATTTGTGTTTTGCTTTTTTTAATTCACCAGCTAAGAGCATTCCATCAGTGATGGGGAGGAAACAATTTCTGCATAACTAGTCCTGGAATACTTGCAAGGTCTTTCTCCCCTTCTCCCACTTCATACTGGGGGGAGATTGCCCAAGGAATTGTAAGCAATGTCCGGTATTAGTTGAAACACCTAATAATCCAAAGTATCCTTGTGTTCAGAGTAATGATCTTGGTCATGTCTTGCCTGCTTTTCATACACTTCTGCTGTATACACACTGGAACAGTTTTCTCTCATGTAGAAGAGAATTTTTGCCATTTTCATATGTGATTCATTACCTCAATTTCAAGATTGATGAGAAACTATCCTTTCATTAAGAGCCTACCTTGAACTAGAATCCAGTTATGACTAGTTATGCATTACTGAACACTCCTTACTCTCTTGTGGAACTTACATTCTCAAAGATTCAGATAATAGCTTCATGGCTTGAATTTTTTTCTTCTCAGTCAGTTTGATGTATCTATTAAAAAAAAAAAAACAGATGGTAAAATCTATCCAAATTACCTCATATCTTCCTCTTAAAAAAAAAAAAAAAGCAGTGTATTGTGCTTTTATTTTGCAATTTATTTCAGTTTTCATGCTAGCAAAGACTTGTGATGTAGCTATTCTCGTGCCAGCATGTTGGTTTTTTTCTTGTTTCAATGTAAACTTAAAAATCAACAGTGTTTCTCGCCTGCAGTTTCCTTTATTATTAGAGAATACCGACATTTATCTTGCAAAACTGTTGCAACTGACGTTTCTTGAGTTCAACGCTAACGCTGTTCCTGTTTGCTTCTACAGAGGCTGTAGTTCATCTGCTGTTTTAATTCCACAACAAGAAGATCCAGAGAGAGTCAATACTTCAGAAAAGCAAAAAACGGGGCAAGTGCCTAAGAAAGACAATTCTCGAGGAGTTAAACGCAGTGCTAGTCCAGATTGCAGGAGGACCAGTTCTCCTAGCTCTGCTAAAAAACCCAAAGCACTTCAACACACTGAAACTTCCTTGGAAAGTAACAAGCCACATACTAAATCTAAGAGAAGACACTTAGACCAAGAACAGCTGAAGTCTACACAATTGCCATCAACAAGCAAGGCTCACACCAGAAAGGGTGGAGCTGCTGGTAGCTCCCGAAGTCAGAAAAGGAAAAGGACAGAGAATCTGTCTTGTATAGAGAGTGGTTCAGCAGTTGAATCAGCTGGCGCTGAAGAGAAGTCAGCAAAACTCTCCAAGCTGGCTTCAAAATCGGTGACCTCAGCCAAAGCTGGGTGTAGCACCATCACTGATTCTTCTTCTTCAGCTTCCACATCCTCCTCCTCTTCTGCTGTTGCCTCTGCTTCTTCTACTGTTCCTCAGGGTGCCAGAGTGAAACAGGGAAAGGACCAGAATAAGGCTAGACGTTCCCGTTCTGCGTCCAGCCCCAGTCCAAGAAGGAGTAGCAGGGATAAAGAACAGAGTAAAACAGGTGGCTCTTCGAAGTTTGACTGGGCTGCTCGGTTTAGCCCTAAAGTCAGTCTCCCTAAAACAAAACTGTCTCTACCAGGCTCTTCTAAGTCAGAGACATCAAAACCTGGACCTTCAGGACTACAAGCTAAGCTAGCAAGTAAGTTGTTCTTTTGTGGAAGAATAAGCATGTATGTTTTAAAATCAAGTATTCTAAACAAATACTTTTGATGTTTTCAGGCTTCTTGAGATCTTTTTAGAGAAATTAACTTTTAGTGTGTGTTCTGCTGAGCTTTTCAGTAAAGCTGTGACTGAAACTATTTACTGCTAAAGCAAATTACTTAAACTTCTAGAACACTGACTGTACTTAAGTTGCTTCTGTGTCTTGCACATCAAATTTAAAAATATGTACAGAATAGCTGGATGTTGTGATAGGGACACATCACCACAGTGTGTAAATATATAATGCATGATGTGTAAAACTCTCTTATATTCCTCCTGTCATATTTATTTTCCAATTTTCTTAAGCTTCTGTGCTGAAGTTGAACTAAGACATTCAAGTACATGTCACAAAACCAAGTTGGTGTGGGCTGTAGCTGTGTGTGTGTGCATAAAAAGTCACTGATAAGGGGCACAAAGCATGGTGAGAGAGACTTCTAGACTCAATGGAGGTTAAAGCTAGTTTCTGTAGATGGCATCCCAATTTGAGTGAGGGGAAAAACTGCTAACAGGTGATACTAGGATACTAGATGTCTAATGCTAATTTTACTGTAGATTACAGCAAAACTTATTCTAATGATTATTATGCTGAATATCATTAACCAGAGTAAATGATTCTACTGAATATCACTAAGACTAAGAACTCAACCTGGAATAGAAGAAAAATGTTAAACTTTGATGTTTTCAAATAGTCTCAGCCTTTCAAATAGTGCATAGAAGCTCTGACAAAAGATTAAAGTGATCGTGTAATCAGTAGTAACTATTGTTAGCATAGCCCTTTAAAAAAAAATAACTTGTCAGTCATACAGCTTCACTAATTTGAAAATATTGGGACAAATTTGAAATACTTTAACCAGATTGGATAATGCTGAGAAGTGTCAAGAAAATATTAAGAAAATAAACTTCTAGGGTAGTTTTTTAAGGAAGAAGGGTAAGTTTAAACTCTTTCTGTCACAAGTTAGTACCCTTAGAGGTTAAGGGAGTAGTAGTTTATTTTTCACACAAATGTTAACACCCCTAAAGCAGTAAGGCAAACAGTGATCTAGGTTAAATTACTGAGGTGTACACCCCTCTGCTTGAAAATGAGTCCTTAGAACTCATAGTAATCCTGTGTAGAAAGTAAAAGCTAAAACTCAGTAGGCTTGTATAGGGGTATAACATGAAACAGATGTTTGAAGAAGTTTGAAATACGGCTTATAGAACTAGTGGGAGACAAATGAAAAACAAACATGCGAACATGGTTGTAAGGAGCTGCAAATACTTCAGGAAAAATGATGGGCGGGACTCTTTCTAAGAAGAAAAGTGGGAGGAGAGAGGAGATTATTCTGGCTAATGTGTGGTCAGTCATGTCTGTGTAAATGCAATGCTGTTCACTTTTTTGGATATTGCTGGTCCAGAAGTAAAAGAAGAGTTGTTAGCAGTTGTGATCTTTGAAGGAAAAACTGAAAGAGCTGAGCTGGTGTACTGTACTGAAGAGAAGAATGAGGAGAGGCTGGCTGCCATCTTTGCAGAAGCTTTTCACATAATGGAGGGGAACACCCTGAGGTTTCTTGTCTGGTCCTCACTGGGTGATTAATAGGTGTTAAATGCAGCCAAGGTGCATTGAGACTTTGAGTCTTCAGCTATACAGCAGTTCGTGTAACTGAGCAGTGACATCACTGGATAACAGCTATAGAGTTTGTTGAAAGAATAAAACTGGGCTAAAGTTTTCACCCCTATTTTTGTAGCTTTGTATTTCTTGGTGATGGGAGGGAAGCAAGTTTTTTTGTTTTGCTCTCTTGATTTGACTATTTTCATATCCCTTTCAAGCACTGTATTTTGTTAGAGACTTTTTAAGTGTAGCAAATTGGGTCATCTCACTGATTATGTAACAATATAAAAGCAAGCTTCATTGTGTCTCCATTGGAGAAATCTCTACAGCCCTTTGTGTGTAGTGTTTTGTGGCTCTTAAATAGGGAGAAGCTGGCAATGATGGTTGGGACAGTGCTGAGAGCAGGGTAGCTTAGGGTAGCTGGCCCTGACTGAGAAGCCTCTATCTGATACTTTAAGATTTGGAGGCCTGGAGAGGTGATTCGGATACACCAAAAAGCCACATGAAGGTGAACGTGGAGCGTGAATGGTGTATAACTTCTGGCTTCAAGGGATTTGGCAGAGGTGAGGGAGAAAAAAAGTCTGGAAACAGCTCTGAATTAGTTTATTGGGAGATGTGACGGTGCTGTCTGCTGATTGTTTTTAGAGGGCTTAGAGTTGTGGACTTGAAATTGAGAAAGTGTAACTAGCTTGGAGATACCTGATTTAATTGCAGTGTGGGGCTATAGTCAAGAGCCATATAGATATCTAGGTTGGTACTGAGGGAGGGGAATTGTGGAGTGTTAGAATGATGGGAGATAGTCTTGCTTTCACCTGACACAGCTGTTTTCACCCTGTCTTTACTGCGTGAAGAGGAGAGCAGCCAAACACAGGAGCCAATCTAAAGTCTAAACTTCCAGTCCGAACTAGTAAATCTCTACTGATTATCTTTCTGAACTGCAAATAAAGGGCTTTCCAGGTTATGGTCTGTGAAAGTTTGACTCACTTTTTTAGACTGGGTAATACACTCCGACTTAAGTGAAGCTGCATTCAGAACTTGTTTCTTTTGTGCAACAATTTTCTTTTTTTTTTTTTTTTTTTTTTTTAAAAAAAGAAGAAAAACAACCACTGACCAATAAACACGCTTAAATGTGAAGATGTTCTTAATATATTTTAGTTTGATTTCTGTTAGGTTGCACTATTTCAGGTTTAGCCTGTTTGGGTCTGTTTTCCTTCAGAGTCATTTAGATGAGTGTTTGGCATGCAAACAGGATGATGTCAGGGCATAAGCAATGTATCTGCTTGCCGTGAGGAAACCTATGCCTCCGCTTTAATTCTGAAGTTTACAGCTGAAGCTTTTGCAGTTGCTGAATATGAGCTGCTTAAATCTAGTTTTCTTTTGGTTTACTGAAAGTCTGTCTCTGTGCATAACTTTTACTAGCTCTTTGAAATGGATCTCTTGGTAATAGTTCTGTATTACAGAAATAGCAGTGAATAAACAACACCAAACCAATTCCCCTGAAAGCCCTTGCTGTCTGTCTGTGGCAGTATGACTGGTGCTTTCCTTCGTCAGGCAGTCACAGGGCATCTCTAACCCCGTCTCTCTGAATGCTGAATGTGCCCTATTTATCAGTGAAGGCCTGGGGCTGTTTGCCTCCTGCGCCTTCTGGGCTGACTCTCAGTTGGGAGGCCACGCTCACAGTGTGTTAAGGGGAAGATCAAATTTTGATGACAGTGTGATGGACAGAAGATTCAGTCCGGTGCTGAAGAAATTAGCAATCCCGAACTTATGGTATTGGGAAGACTCAAAGGATTTGTGAAAGATGTAGGTGGTAAGACTTAAGAAGCCTTCTTAAACAAGAAATTTTAAGGGCAGAGAGTGGCATTGAACAGGAGGAAGGGAGCACGCTCTGCGAAGTCCTTTGCTTCGTTTTTAGCCTTTGAAATTAATAGAGGGAGGTGGAAGCTCATATGTGCCCTGGTAGATACATCAGAGATCAAGAAATAAAGACTTGGGAAAAGAGAAACATGAAGAAAACATCTGACAAGTAAACATTATTCTTACTCTGCAGCTCATCCACCAAGCAGTATCTGGGTAACTCTTTACATTCTCTAAAACCCTTTTACTGAGGTAATTCAGTTTAAAGAGATGGCTCCTCTAATTTAATGCATCTTACGGAGAAGGACAACCCACATCACAGCTTCATTGCCCTGCTGCTTCGTGGTGTCTGTGCTCCTCTGATGGGTGTTAAGCAAGGGCAGCTCACCAAACTGGCAGGATACAAACAGAACAGGAAAGTGCCTATCAGGTGTGCGCTTCGTGCGTCTTGGGATTGGGCTGGGGACAATTAGACACGAGTGAGTGTACCATACGGTTAAACAACAGTAAGCTGTGAAGTTAGGTCAGCTGCTTTGTGAAACCTTTGCCCTTAGCAGAAATCCTATTTTGATACAAGTCGAGTCAATCTTACTTCACTTACAGGGGATGTGTGGTGTCTCCTTGATAGTCTATTACTAAGCTGATACGAAGTTACTTATTATTTAGGTCTAGCTGCTTGAAAATGAGTATGCACACATTTGAAGTAGTGTTGTGCTGATGTAAAGAATTAAAATGTATTTGTGTATTTTTCCAGTGAACTCTACTGTAAGAGGGTGATTAACTTACTCTTCTAAATGTAAAGCAAAAATACATCTCACGTGGAATTTCACCATACTGTTATACGTACAGAGTAGGCTACTTTCCATATATGCAGTATGTGGTAAACACATTTTCTGTGGAGTGCTATACCTAGTGCCAGTTAAAGCATGCATTTTCTGTTGTAAAATATAACCAGCTATGAGGGGAGTTTTTTGTCTGTGCACTTCTGATACTTGAGAACTGAGATAGCTGTGGTATGGGATCCTGCTACAACTGTTTCACACTGGTGGTGTCTTGTATCTCTGTTTTGTAATACGTGCCTCCCTTCTTGCCCCTTAAGTGTCTTACTGTGTGTAAGTACCAGTGGAGTCAACGTGTGTTTCTGTTGTAGCAACTTCACCTTAAATTTTTGATTTGAAAGCATATGTAGTAGAAAATGCCACTGCTTTTTTTTTTTTTTTTTGAATATTTGAAGAATTTCCATATTTCGTTCTGTATGTTCAGACCATCTGAAAAGTCAAGTGACTGACCCGCTTTAGTTCAGTGCTTGGTTGGCTGTTAAATACAGACCCTTCTTGTTTTCTTGAGGCTGCCAAATCTCTTGAGTTAGTAAGTCAGATGTGTGGTAAATACATGAATACCAGGTTAACCTTCATCTGTTGCCTGCAGTTAAGTTCCACACGGTGTGTTCCTGCGTCAAATACAGTATAGTGTTTGAAAGAACAGACTATTGACCAGGTCAGTAATAGCTTTTCAGGTCACGTTCCCTTTTCTGTTAAATATCCAGTCACAAACAGCATAGTTATCGCTTCATCCCTTAGTAGCACAACTCAGCATTCCTGGAATGTTTTAGGATTAAGGAGATAGAGAGGAGGCAGTTTGATAGGTACTGGTGCTCAAAAACATTGCCCACTTAACTATGTTTTATTCTGCTTTGTTGCCAGAAGAGGGAGCAGTCATCTAACTTTCTCATCTTTGCAAAATGATTTACATCTGTTCCAGTGATGTCTAAATTGAATGTTATGGGGTTCTCAGATTTTGTTTTATTTATTTATTGTACAGCTGGGGGAGGACCTGAAAATTAAAGCTGGACCAGATGAGGATTTTTGATTTTTTTTTTTTTTTTTTTTTTTTTTTTGACACTTCAATTATCAGCTTTCTGGTTTGGAAGCTGTTGTGGGATATTTCAGCCTGATAGTAAGCTTGCTCATTATCTGAGAATGTTCTGTTATGTGAGGTTTTTTGTGTGTTTAAGATTTATCTGGTTCTGCAGTGGGATCTGTCATCAGAACAATGGCTTCATAACCTAGAGCAAATTAATAAAGGTTGGGTCAATCTTAAACAGTACAAATACTTCTAAACAAAAAAAACTTGAACTCCTTTTCCAAAGCTGTGAAGATACGCTTGGTTATTTGCCTGTTGTCACCTTATGACAGTGACAGGGGTTGAAGGGATGTAGTTGAATTAGGAACACGAGTAATACGTATGACAGCTCTCAGCACTGGCAGTGCTTGACTCCTGGAGGGGAGCATGGTTTTAGTTTAAGGCAGTTATTGTTAAGCCATACTAACGTGAACAAAACTGACTAAAAATTATAATTCAGGTAGGGAAGATGATTAAGTTTATGCTGCATGGATTTACTCAGAGATAGGGGAAAACAGACACAACCACCACTGCCCTCTCCCTGCAATGAAATTTCTTTTTCTCTCTTCATCTCAAGCTAAAGTGTCTTCTTTTGTTTTGTGTTTTGAACATCGACATGTGTAAAAAATAAACTTGTATCCCATGTGATATCTGTTTAGTGTGAGAAAGTGTACTTACAAGCTCTTCTGTAACTGTAGTGTGTAAGATAGGAAAAGCAACCTAGGTAACAACTTGGAGTTTAGTATTACTTAAAGTAATGAGTAGAAGTGAATATCTGAGCCTTTCTCTTACTAGTATAGCAGTTCAGTGTAAGCTGATGTGGACTTATTGTGCTTCTTACGTATAGAAGCTGTTCTTCTATATAGAAGCTTCACTTTTTGTAGAACTGTGTATTTAAAGACTGATTTACTCTCAATTCTTTACGTATTACATAGGCCTAAGAAAATCTACAAAGAAGCGCAGTGAATCACCACCTGCTGAGCTCCCCAGTTTGCGGCGGAGCACACGGCAAAAGACCACGGGCTCCTGTGCTAGCACCAGGTAAAACTTAAGATAATGAAACATGGTTTCTGCAGTGGGTTGATTTTAATGTCATTTTCATGCATGAAAACTGGCCTTGTGTATCTCTTGGCTATTGTAGAAGTAGCTGTAGGTTTTTAGGCTGCCGTGCTGGGTTACTCTGTACACCAGTGTCATGGGTAGTACATAGAACTGTCACCATCAGACACTCAGTAAGGCCCACAGCTGTGGGAGTGGAGGGAAAGAAACGCCCAAAGCCAATATCACAAAATTAAGTAATCCTTTCCTTAAGGAGGGGTTGTTTAAAAAGATAGTAGACAGAGAGAGAGAGAGAGAGAGCGCTAAACTACTGTTCATCATGAATAATAAAATAGATTACTATTTTGAAACGTGAAAGATGTCATGGTACCACAGAGGAATCTGTTTTAATAGTGTACATTGTTAAGCTGGCTCAGCTTGTAAGCAGCTGCATCTGAACAATACTATGAATATCTAAGTACTTAATATACTTTCTGATGCAAGGGAAGATTAGTCCTGAATTAATAATTTTAAACAGCTGGTAGATTAAATGAGAGGGGAGAGTAAATGTGTCTTGTGCTGTTGTAGTTGCATATATTCTGAAACTAGACCTATGAAGCCTTAAGAAGCTTTTTCTTTCTTATGCCTAAACTACATTTAGTAGTTCCAGCACAAGTTCTTTTTCCCTTCTCCATGCCGTTTAAAAAAAACCTTCTGAAGTCTGATTCTGTCAAGTGTGCATTTGAATTTGACTGTTTACTTGTAGACATATGTATTTGTAGTGGTGATGCCAGTAGTGTTTAAAAAAGCAAATTTAAAAAGGCTCGTGCCCTGACACTTACTCTGGCACCATGTTGAACATCAGAGTTCTCGTGCTTTCAGTAGTTCAGAACTTACTTTCAAGACAGTTACTTCATCATCAAATTCTCAAATGTCTGTGATTTCTAACTAACAGTCACTTTAATCTTGCTGATTTTGGCTACTGTATTTTTAGACTGCCTTGTCTTGAAGGTTATAATGTAAGGACCTGGCTGTAATGCATTAGTACAAACAAATCGCAGCCATGGTGCGGGGCAGGCAAGGTAAAAAAGAGTTGGGTAATTTTGTGAAGACCAGTTCTTAAGCAACTCTGTTAATTTGTGCAACTTTGTGGTAGTGATCTACATAAATGTTACGTGGTTTTGAGTAGTCTCACATTAATAAATTTCTTGTCTTGGTTCGTACGATGTGAAACTGTTTTTTGAATCTTTAGTCGGCGAGGCTCTG
This sequence comes from Chlamydotis macqueenii, assembly GCF_036417535.1. Taxonomy (NCBI): domain Eukaryota; kingdom Metazoa; phylum Chordata; class Aves; order Otidiformes; family Otididae; genus Chlamydotis; species Chlamydotis macqueenii. Next base: position 442,859 of record NC_141564.1, read on the forward strand.
GCCTGGGCAAAAGAGGAGCAGCTGAAGCTCGAAGACAGGAGAAGATGGCTGATCCTGACAACAACCAGGATGGAGTTAACTCTTCAGCTGCGCGTACAGATGAGGCTCCCCAGGGAGCTGCAGGTAAGAAGAAATTCCAACTGAAGTATCTGTAGTATAACTGCTGATATAAACTTATTTGCATTTAAAAATAATGTATTAAGTTCTGGGGAGAAATTTATTTAAGCTAATTAAGTTAATTTATTAACGTGTCCAGAGAAGGGCAACAAAGCTGGTGAGGGGTCTGGAGCACAAGTCTTATGAGGAGTGGCTGAGAGAGTTGGGATTGTTTAGTCTGGAGAAGAGGAGGCTCAGGGGAGACCTCATTGCACTCTATAGCTTCCTGAAGGCAGGTTGTGATGAACAGGGGTTTGGCCTCTTCTTCCAGGCAACAAGCAGGACCCGAGGAAATGGCCACAAGTTGTACCAGAGGAGGTTTAGATTGGACTTGAGGAAAAACTTTTTCTCTCAAAGAGTGGTAAGGCACTGGAACGGCCTGCCCAGGGAGGTGGTGGAGTCTCCGTCCCTGGCAGTGTTCAAGAGGCGGCTTGATGAGAAGCTACAGGATATGGTTTAGTAGCTGTGGCAGCAATGGTAGTGGGAAGACGGTTGGGCTAGATGATCTTATAGGTCCCATCCAACCATGTGATTCTATGATTCTAAGCTGGTACAGCTGGTAGATAACTCTGGAAGACTTTGAGCGAGAGGGATCTTTACTTTTGAATCTGATCGCTTGGATATCTGATCCGTGTTTCAGTTGTGCCTTTTTGTGGTCTCCAAACTATGCCCAATAAAGTAGACTTCAGTTTTCAGGCATCTACCTCCTTTTTAGTTTTTTTTTTTTTTTTTTTTAAACGTAACTTCAGCTGATGAGCTGATGCTACATGAATTACTGTACTGCCAACCAAAGAGACATCAAACTGGTCAGAATACAGAAGGCATGCATTTACCTGTAAAAACTATTTTGTAACTACTCATAAATATTCTACAAGTTTTCTATTGAAACTGCAGACGTGTCCATACTGGAGAAATTTCTTGCTTGCACAGTCTTATTAAATCATACTTCATTTTATCTAGTCCTAATCCTAAAGTGGGTTCAAAGGAGCTTTCCAGCTATTATACTGGACTGTAGAAAATCTGATGTTCTCTGCTTAAAGCTAGCTACATCAGTACAAAAAGTCAAAATTCATGAAACCTAAGTGCAGTATATCACTCAATTAAGAAAACTGTAGATTTAATAAGGATACAGGTAAGTCTCCCTGAAAGGTAATTTGCTGATCTAGCTGGGGTTTGGTTTTTTTTTTGGTTTGTTTTTTTTTTTTTTTTTCTTCCCCCCTCCTCATTATCTTGTGTTGATATAGCCTCTCTCTTTAGCTTTCAGGAAAGTATTAGACCTGTAGACTGGTCTATTTAAAGTGACAATTTTACAGAAGTATAGTGGTGGCAATGTTAAATGCAGAGCACTCTTTCGATGGTGAACACTTTCCTTGCTGGTGGAATTGATGTGAATTTTGTAGCTTTAAAGGTACTGTAACTTGCATTAATCACTATTTTATTTCTTTAGCTTCTAGCTCTGTTGCTGGGGCTGTAGGTATGACAACCTCTGGAGAAAGTGAGTCAGATGATTCTGAGATGGGAAGATTACAAGGTATAAAAGTTGTTATTAATTTACCTTTTTTTAAATTTTTGTTTGCTGACTATAAGTAGCCTTACCTACCCAAATTCTGTATTATATATAGTGGGAAGGTTGTATTTTGTTTCTCTGTCTGAGAATGTGTTGCTTTGCTTACAGTAGTTCTGAAGTATGGAGTTACAAGCCTTAATTCTCTAAAGATGCAATAATTGGGAAGTAATGTCTGGAAGGAGTGGCATAGTGTCCTTACTCATTTACATGGTGTATAATACACTGCTACTGATAATTTTTCAGGAGGAGGTGGGGGGAGAGAATTGAAAACTCAGCCTTAAGTGTGTAAGGTCAAATACAAAAATAAGTCTTTGCAAGAACGTTTTCAGTTGACAGTCCAGGTTAGGCCTATGGTTAGTCTGCTTGCTTCTGGATAACGTTTTTTTGTGCTTATCGTTGATACCCATGTTGCAGTAAGCTTTGACCAAACAGAATCTAAATGTTCTTAAAATGCTTGCTTTTGTGCTTGGGCTAAAGGATTCAGGTCCCTCAAATCCTGAGAGTACAGGCAGATGTAAACTTAGTTTGCATGTCCTGCAACTGTTTTAATGATTTTACCATTACATTGCAAGGAGTTCTGCCATCATGATCTTCCTTGCAAATGGCAGGTTTTGGTTAATCTGAATATTTAATGTGGAAATGAATACCGTGTCACTACCAGTTCACTAGTCCTCAGTAAGCACAGGTGTGCATTAGCAATACTGAGCTAAATTGATTTTTATTATAAATCATTATTGTATTGATCAGCACTAGTAATGCTTGCTACAAGAAAAATCAGAATCACCCACTTAGTCTAGTTTAAGTAACGCTACTGAAGAGTGTTTAAAAAAACAAAACAAAACAAACCCGATATGTAGAAGGGTTTGTCCCTCTTCTACTAATCAGCAAATAAAGCTGTGAACTCTTTTTTAGTGTCACTTTTTTTCAGATGAGTAGTGCCATTCAGTTCCTAAAAATGTAAAGATAAGCTTACCTATTTTATGTAGCTTCAGTTCAGACTTGAAATTAGTCTGGTAATCTGCTATTCTAGACCTAGGCTTATAACAATACAGTAGACTAGATTTCTTCTGTGAAACACATAACTCTGAAAACTCAGTGGGTGACTTCTTAATGCTTCGATGGATGCAAAAATAAGTTTTGTTCCCGAAAGGCCGTTTCTTGCTGGTGTGTGTGTTTAGTTTTGGTGTTTGTGTTTGTGTTTTGTGGGGTTTTTTTTATTTTTATTTTATTTCTTTTTTTTTTAGAAATTGAGGTAGCTGCAGTCATCTAATTCTAACTCTTCTTTCTTAAAGTATCAAAATTCTAGTAGTCTTAAATTATAGCATCATGGAATTTAAGCTTTTAAAAATATATCTAGAAGCTTTGACAATGGCTGTTATCCTCTGTTTGCTTTTAGCTCTATTAGAGGCTAGGGGTCTTCCTCCTCACCTGTTTGGCCCTCTTGGTCCTCGGATGTCGCAGCTCTTCCACAGGACAATTGGAAGTGGAGCTAGTAAGCAAAGTTTGTCTAATTTGACTTAATTCTTTCCACTTCCAGACTAGTAGCATTCAGCCTCTAGTAAATTCTAATATTTCTATTAGCCTTGATAGTTTAATACAATATTTTACATGTTGGAGATTTGTATGTCATGATAGTGCTAGACCACAATATTAATTTTCTTGTCTTCCTATGAGGAAGAGGAATTTGCTTTAGCTGTATTTCTTTTCTTTTCTTTTTTTGGGGCATCTTAAATGTTCTGTTCTAGGTGGGGAAGGGAGGGTTCTTGCCTTTTCACCCCTTATCTTTTTCTTTTGCATGATGGGCTGCTTAATAAAAGACCTCTCCAACCCCCTTGGGTTTTCGGGTTTTTTTTGCTAACTTTAAACAACTGCTTAAGCTACCTTTAAAACTATTGGTAGATGTCAGTTCTAAGGTATGTTGTTTATAGCTTCAAAAGGGTTTTAGATTTCAGACAGAAATCGTTTCCTTCAGACAGTGTGTCAGTGAGAACGTGGGTCCTTAGTCTTGTTCCACCATGTCTGCGTTATGCAGCTGGATGAGATGCGTACCTTCTAGTCCAGGTCTGTTCGGCCTCCCAGGAGAAGCAGAGGCAGCCTGTCCCACTGCCTGACAAGAAGAGAGTCGAGTCCCATGGATACTCCGTGTGCTGTATTATCCAAGGGGTGTATTGAAAAGTCCTTTACTTTATAAAGGTGCAGTGCTGTAGGCTGGCAAGATGGCTGTGGTGAGCAGTGCGGTGGACTACCTGTGCTGACCAGTTTGCACTGGAAGACAGCCAAGAGTGAGATTTTGCCTCCCTTTCCTATCTCCCCCTTTTATGACAGGGAAAGGAAGTGAAACTACAAATACAGAGGAAAACAAACTATCTCTTATCTTCCACTCTGGCAAAAGTATAGCATGATAGTTCCCCGGAACACTTATGTTTTCTAATATCATCATTCCTAATCTTTTTTCTGGATATCTAGGTTCTAAAGCCCAACAGCTTTTACAAGGTCTCCAAGCCACTGATGAAAGTCAGCAACTACAGGCAGTGATTGAGATGTGCCAGTTGTTGGTCATGGGAAACGAAGAAACATTAGGAGGATTTCCAGTCAAGAGTGTTGTACCAGCTTTGGTAAAGACTAAATCTTGTATTTCTATAGGAGGATTTAATATTTCATTCAATATCTTGTTTAAATTAGATATTCTTTATTTACATTATATATTCTTAATTATATATGTGTGTTTCTATATATCTCATTATTGGCTTTTGAGGGCATGTTTTGCTAAATTTTGGTAATCATATTAATTCTTTAATAGCTCAAGAATAGGTAGTGGCTCTTTTGAAACCTTCACCAAAATTCTATTCTATTCATTCTATGATTCTATGATTCTATAAAATTCAAAGTCCTGAGTCAAAAGCTACGATGCAGATTTGTGCCCTTTTTAATGCTGATATCTAGGTACTTTTTGCTGAACTAACAATACTTTTTTTTTTTCTTTAAAAAAAAAACAAACAGATAACACTGCTGCAGATGGAGCACAATTTTGACATTGTAAGTGATTTTGTAGTGTTTAAGCATATTTTTTTTAAGTACAAAAATGTATTACCTGAACTCAAAACCGAATATCTGTGTATTTAATAGATGAACCATGCGTGTCGGGCCTTAACATATATGATGGAAGCACTTCCCAGATCATCTGCTGTAGTGGTGGATGCGATTCCTGTCTTCTTGGAAAAGGTAAAATGAAATCAAAACAGCATTAAACTAATCTGAGAGGATTTTGTCTTTTGTTTTAATTTTAGGATATACCATTAAGAAAACGGCTTCTTTTCAGAGCTTACAAGACAATACGTAATGTATGAGAAGGTTTTAAAAACAGCTTTGCTCTTTGTTCACACTCTTACTGAAAAGCGCTATCAGATTCACTGAGAACTTTGCTGTGGCAAAGACACTGTGTAATTATACAAACCAGTAACTCCAGGAGTCGCTGTGTAGCTGATCTAGCCTTAAACTGGCTAGTTTGATTGCAGCTAGCTTGATTGCAGCTAGCAGTGCAGCTGCATTAGCATATGTGTCTTAATATGGGCTAACTGTCCAGGTGTTAATGGAGATTATTATTTTTACAAAATGGTTTAGGGATTGATCTACAAGCTTTCTTGTTCTGTTGTAGCTACAAGTTATTCAGTGCATTGATGTGGCAGAGCAGGCGCTTACAGCCCTGGAGATGTTATCGCGCAGGCATAGTAAAGCCATTCTGCAGGCAGTAAGTAAAAAAGAAAGCACTTTGACCTCTATATTTTGGTGGTGATCTGTGAACATGAAATATGAAAACAAGCTTCTGTGATTTTTAGCAATACTGAGAGTTAAAACATTTGTTTATTTTATTATAGGGTGGGTTGGCAGACTGTTTGCTCTATCTGGAATTCTTCAGTATAAATGCACAGAGGAACGCACTAGCTATTGCTGCCAACTGCTGCCAGAGTATAACACCTGATGAGTTTCACTTTGTGGCAGACTCTTTGCCACTGCTTACACAAAGATTAACCCATCAGGTAAGAAGCTATTCTAAAATGAAAAGTTTTAATTTTGACCTGAAAGTAGTTAAAGTTGCCTCCAGATATCTAGTTCTTTACTGTGTATTGTTTGCCTTTGAACTGTGGTAATTGTCTTAAAGTATAGTGTCAAGGTGTGATATTCTAACAAGCATATGGATCTTTTGGGGTTTTTTTGGGGTTTTTTTTTTGTTGGTTTTTTGTTTGTTTTTTTTTTTTGTAAGTGTGCTGTAAGGATTCATGACATCCCTATTAATTTTGTAAAACGAGATAAATAAGGTACTTTAAGTTACAGCATGAACAATAGTGGGTTTGTAGTCCTTGTTGCCCATCAGTAAGAGAAAATCCAGTAGCGTTACTGTTCTTTTTTTCTTTACAAATGGGTTGCAAGATTCCCTCCCACTTCAAATTCAGAAAAGCTTCAGTTTGAATTTTTGTGGGTTTTTTCCGATTTGACTTTTTGGGAGAGTTTATGGCTCTTTTCATTTAAAAAGAAGTTCCTACTCTTGCACAATGAATCATAATCATGGAGCTCCTAAGGTCTGCCTGTCCTGCAGTGCTGCTGTGTTCATAAATGAGCACTCACAATGACTATCTCACCAAAAGAGATTTGGACAAACTGCTTGGTTGGCAGATCCCTGTTAAAAGATGAAAAAGGAGAAATTCTTTTGTTCCTTCACAAATGCAACTAAATGGAAGGTAATGTTTTTGTGTATCCCTGTGCTGTTCTTGATTTTGCCAACATTTCTTGCTGAGAGACTACTTGAATCTTTGAGGCAACTTCACAGAAGTCAAATGTCAGCTTTAGATGGTGCTTTGGAAAAAGGAAGCACCGTTCTCAGCAGTAGTAGGGACAAGTGCTGACTCCTGCTCTCTGAAGAGAAGATACAGCCTACAAAAGTAAGATTTCAAGACATCTTGAAGTGGAGTTTTTCTGGCAAAAAAAAAAATCTTGAGTTAGATCTTAACAGAATAGTTGAGGTTGGAAGGGACCTCTTGATTATCTAGTCCTAACCCCCTGCTTAACAATGGCCAACTACAGCAAATCGCCCAGGACTGTGTCCAGCTGTGGTGGTGTTCTTGGTTGTGTTTTGGTTATTTTTGCTGGGTTTTTTTAATCTGATTGGGGGGGAGGGGGGGGGGGGATTTTTTTAGGGTGGTTTTTTTTTTGTTTGCTTTTTTAAAATGTCCAAGGATGGAGACTTAACCTCTTTGTTTGGGCAACCTCTTCCAGTGTTCAGCTGCACTTACGGTAAAAGTGTTATATTAAGTTCAGGTGAACTTTTTTGAGTGTTTCAGTGAACTTTTAACTAGAGCTATTTTTACAGCAGTCTTTACTGTCTTGGTGTCTTTGGATTTGCTGTCTTGGCTGCACTGCATGATATAAAAAACGGGCTTCCTGTGCTCTGTAGAACAGTAGTCTTCACTCCTGCTTATTACTTATATTTCCTGTTGCTTTGGCTTTATAGCTGTCTTTTCCTTTTGTTTCCTCCTTGTAGAATCTATAAAGGATATTATAGATCCATTTATTAATCTCTAAAGGTATTTGTGTTGGAAGTGTGAGGTGTTTCCTAGGGAAATATGCAGGAGCACAGCCATATCAGGTTCAGCCCATATAAATGAATTTAAAATTCAGAGCTGTAATGTTCTGTAAAATGTGATTTGACTGACCTTTTTGAAGAAATTATATGAATGCCTCAAAATGACAGGGTAATCAATACAGGTTAAAATATTTTAATTCAAATAGCTACTTAACTTTTGTTTTTTTATAATAGGACAAAAAGTCTGTTGAAAGCACTTGTCTCTGTTTTGCGCGGCTAGTGGACAACTTCCAGCATGAGGAGGTAAGGGTGTGTTTTTTTCTGGGGGTAGGTTTTTGGCTTTTTTTCCTTCCCTCAGTTTCTATTAAGGGCTTTACTTTTCAAAGCCAGTCTAACGTTTTCAATTTTGCTGTTCCCTCCTGAAGAACTTGCTCCAGCAGGTTGCTTCCAAGGACTTGTTAACAAATATCCAGCAACTCTTGGTAGTGACGCCTCCTATCCTGAGCTCTGGAATGTTCATCATGGTGGTGCGCATGTTTTCCTTGATGTGCTCCAATTGCCCTACACTTGCAGTCCAACTTATGAAGCAAAGTGAGTTCCTACTCTTTCATATTCTGGGGACCTATTTAAGTTAATGCCTAGAGTCAATATGGAACTCTGTGCACTTCATCATACAAATACTGTGTTCTTTTTATTTTTCTCTTACTGTGCTTCCCCTGGGATTCAAGTTTAGTTCATCTTGTTGAAAGTGTTTGGGTTGTGTTTTTGTTTTTTTTTTTTTCCTGAGAGGTTTTTCTCCTTTCCTGTGTCTAGCTATTGTCACTGGAGTGCTCGCCTAATTTTGAGCATGTATTAGCTGCACAAGTTACTCTCATTCCAACACAAGTTGTATAATTGTTTTTATAGTCTTTACCAGGTGGGGGACGCATGTGATTTAAGGACTTTTTCTAAGGGAAAACGTTAAGAATAGTAACCACTGTGTAGCTGTCTTTAGTTCTCACTTGTTTTCTCCTTTTGATCTTGTAAATTTTGACTTGTCACTTCAGCTGCCCTATATGTTCTCCTGTTTTCTTCTGTGCCCTGTATATTGAGTGATGTTTCCACCTAGGTATCTCTTAAAAAGGAAAAAAAACGTCCAAACCCAAAAAACCCACAAACCCCAGACCTGAGAACAAACACATTTCTTAAAACATTCAAAGACATGGCTTTTGTCTTAGTGTCTACTGTCTGTTTGGTTTGGGTGGTGACAATCTCTTCTGTGTAGTGTCCAACACAAAATGCAGTCCATATTCTGGTACTGGCAAGCTCTATTAATAATATTTTTTAATAGATATTGCAGAAACACTTCACTTCCTCCTTTGTGGAGCCTCAAATGGCAGTTGTCAAGAACAAATTGACCTTGTTCCACGAAGTCCTCAAGAACTTTATGAGCTTACTTCTCTTATTTGGTAAGCTATGCAGCTTTTGGGTCTGGTTGGCGTGTTTAAAATCCCTAACTTCTCTAAAATGAAGGCAAACAGTTTTCAGCTTTGATGGACTTTATTGTATACTTCTAGTAAGATACTATTTTAATGTTCTTTACAGTGAACTGATGCCTTGCCTGCCAAAAGAGGGGATCTTTGCGGTTGATACTATGCTAAAGAAAGGAAATGCGCAAAATACAGATGGTGCAATATGGCAATGGCGAGATGACAGGGGTCTCTGGCATCCCTATAACAGGATTGATAGTCGAATAATAGAGGTAGTAGTTCTACACATTCGTGTGGTGATATTTTTTAAATATACGTGTGGTTGTACAGAGATGAGTACTTTCTTTATGACTCTGAAAATATCAGCCTTGTTCTTTCTGAGTAAGAAACACACAAGCTTCCTCAAACCTCCTGCTATAATATTGCACTCTTTTGGCATTCAGTAATGAGTGAACTGCTTAATCACTGTTCTTATTGCATTTTTGTCAGTCATTGTTTTTCCTACTGTGTTGCCCCTCTCCTCACGTTTCATATAGCTTCCTATTTGTTAGGGATTTCCTAGCTTTAAACTGTTCCTTGTTTTTAGGCAGCTCATCAGGTTGGTGAGGATGAGATAAGCCTGTCTACGCTTGGGCGTGTTTATACAATTGATTTCAACTCTATGCAGCAAATCAATGAGGATACTGGAACAGCACGTGCCATTCAGCGAAAACCAAACCCGTTAGCCAATACAAATACTAGTAAGTGCCGCTTAGGAGACACCTGATGTCTCTAGCTATGGCTAATTTATGCAACAGTCTGCTACTGAGCTAGTATTTCTTATGGTTTCTGTGGAACATCAAACTATTCTGATTTATGTGAATGAAGACAGCTTTACAACAAAACTCACTGTTGAAATGTGTTCTGTTTAACATGTAAACTCTTTTCCTGGGAACTGAAAATGCATTAAATTGAGGGGGAGCTGAGAGTGTTCCTGGCTTGGGTTTCTCTGAAACAGTTTTGTACATACAGCTCTTTTATTTAATGAAGACTGTGTGAGGACTGCTTACTATCGTACAGAAATATATAAGAAAACTGAAGAAAAAAGATTCAGCTCCTTGAAAGAGGAAGACTTGTACCTACATTCTTGGCAGCAGTTTGACTTCTGATTCTTAACTTATATCTCTTCAATTCAGTAGCTAAACTAATTCAGCTTTAACAAAAGAAAGTAATTATTAGAGCAGAGATGCAAAGAATTATGCAGTGACTTGTTGCACAATTTGTTACAGGTGGACATTCAGAACTGAAGAAGGATGATGCTCGAGCACAACTAATGAAAGAGGACCCAGAACTGGCAAAATCTTTTATCAAAACATTGTTTGGTGTTCTTTATGAAGTATATAGTTCTTCAGCTGGACCTGCTGTTAGACACAAGTGCCTTAGAGCAATTCTTAGGATAATTTATTTTGCTGATGCTGAACTTCTGAAGGATGTGCTGAAAAACCATGCTGTCTCAAGGTGGGGTCATTAACCATTGTGAATGAAACTGATTTTGAGCTTACAAGTCAAACTTGTGATGACTTCTTTTGAATCATCTTTTTCAGGGGAAAATTGTATTTTTAAATGCTTATTTATTTATTTTCCAAAAGCTGAGGCTGCCAGCTCTTCAGGAACTTTAGCATTTTAGATTTTGCAGTAGGTGCCAACTCTAGATGTTATTAGAAACTTAGATTACCTATATGACTTTGTGTATTAGTAATGTCTAACATTACCATTTAGTGGTTTCCTGATTTCTAAAACTTGCCTATAAACTTTTCTGAGGGCAGGATGACTTTTGAGGTAATACAGTGTGAGCAATAACAGACTCTCATGGCATTCAACTGGTAAGTTCTATTTATGAAACCTACATCTTGTACCATAAAGTCAGGGATCTAGATAAAAGGATGCCATTAGGAGATAAACTGACTAGTTTTTCAAAGGCAGTACCAAGTTTCACAACACCATATTTTTTTAAAGGAAGAAAACTCTCTCTTTTCCTTTATGTCCCATGTTAAAAGCTGGTGAAAGTGATTTAGGTGGTAAGAGGATGACTTTTTTAGTCCTTTTGTTTATAGCTTTTACAAAAGCACAATGAAATTTGTTTGCTTTTGGTCTCCAGTCCTTACATCTGCAAGATAAGTTGTCTTGATATTCTATTTTTTTTTTTTAAAGAAAACAGAGAAAATGAAAAGACAAACCTAATTTTAATAAATTATCTGTTCTAGTCATATTGCCTCCATGCTGTCGAGTCAAGATCTTAAGATAGTAGTTGGAGCCCTGCAGATGGCAGAGATTTTAATGCAAAAGTTACCTGACATTTTTAGTGTTTACTTCAGAAGAGAAGGTAAGTCTTGCATTCTTTTTTTTTTCTTTTCTTTTCTTTTCTCTCTCCCCCCCACCCTTAATCTCCTTATCTGCTATTTTAAAAGCATGTTTGTGTGGAGAATCCATATACTTTACAGCCAGGTCCATCAGACCCAAGCTGTAAAATTTAATATTATTGTTGAATAATAAAGGCAAATCCACGCAAGCTGTCCTCATATGAGTAGGGAGGAGCTGACAAAACTGGTAAATCTTTGGCAGGAGGTCTGTTCTAATCCACTGGGGATTTTGGGGTTTCTTTAGCTACTGTTTCTGCTGCTGTATTTTTTTTTTTAACTATGTAGGTTAATTTTTTGAAGAAAGGATTGAACTGCTTTTAAAACTTATTTAATAGTGATGGGTGGGGTGAGCCAATGCTGCCATAGTCAAAACAGAGATTCAAATAAGACTTCTGCCTCTTCAAACACCTTTGTCCCCTCCGTTTGCCTCCCTGCCTCCCCCCAAAAAAACCCCAAATCACAACCCAATCAACCCACCAACAAAGATTTATTCTTTTGCAAAGGAGTGATGCACCAAGTGAAAAACTTAGCAGAGTCTGAAGCTTTGCTGACAAGCCCACCAAAAGTATGCACTAATGGATCAGGAACGCTGGGTACCACTACAACAATAAGTACTGGAACAGCCACTGCTGCCAGTAACACAGCTGCAGATCTGGGCTCTCCCAGCTTGCAACACAGCCGGGAGGATTCTTTGGATCTGAGCCCACAGGGGTAAGTGCACATTTGTTGTGAAAAAACAATCTATTGGAGGTTTTTTATGTGTATGATTGTTTTTAGAGGGTTTTCTTCTTTTTTTTTTTTTGTGGCTGTTTCCTGATTTGTGGTGTTTTTGTGGTTGTTTGTTTGTTTGTTTTTTCTTTAAAAAAAAAATCTTGACTGACTTGGGCTGCTTACAATATCATCTGCATTTTGCTGTCATATTTCCCACTAAGGAACTGAAATGAAGTGGTGTTGAAGCTGTCAATGGGTAGTTTTGATTCATTTTATATGAAATGTTTTGGGAAGAAAAAAAGACTAACGACCTGATAGTTGTGATGTGACGATATGAAACAATCTGCTGTTTGGAGAGAGGCTGGAGAATGCCAGGAACAACAGCTGTAGTCTCGCAAAACTCCTGAGGACAGTGATTCTTTGATAGCTATGGTGCAGGGTTCCTTTCTGCTGGAGACTGGAGGAAAAAGAAGTCATCCTGAAGTTATTTTGTTGGAATGCAACCATTTTCAACACTTTAGAGTAAAATTCTCTGTTGGAATAAATAATTTTAATGTTACACGGTTTGCCTTTATTTTAAAGGTGAAATGTTTGTCTTAATGTATTGGCATAATAAGGAAACTAACTTCAAATCAGAATTGAAATACGTGAACTTGGGAAGTGTAGGTCTTGGTCAGTAGATACTTCATAAATTGTTGAAAAAGTGTTTTCTGGGCTTTAAGAGGGGAAACAGGTAAAATACCCAGTGTCTTTTGGTGTTTATTCAGTAGAGATTTGTGGATTTATGTGGGTTTTTTTTTGGTTTTGGTTTTTTTTTTTGTTTTTTATTCAAATAAATTTTGTGTATTCAAATAAACTAATAACCAGATAGTGACACAAATAAATACATGAAAATCAAGAGAAACTTCTATTTAGTGGCACTTCTGTCTGTATTTGGCTGCCTGTAGTAGAAAGATGACAGCAAGCAAAACTCCTTCTTTTTCTGGATGGAGTAGTCACTTGTCCTTCCAGTTGAAATAGAGTTGAGGGCCCTTCTCCCAAAGCTTGTTCTTCCCTTGTGTCTTCCTTGTTACGGGATGGAACCTTTTTTTTTTAATCATTGAGGAAATAGCTTGGAGATGCATCTTAAACTGTGGGACGGGTATGTATATACATATGGTGGACAGAGACATATTACTTTGTTCTTAAATTTGAACAGACGACTGAGTGATGTTCTAAAGAGAAAAAGACTGCCAAAACGAGGGCCCAGGAGACCAAAGTACTCTCCTCCAAGAGATGATGACAAAGTAGACAATCAAGGTAAATAATTCTTAACATGTGATACTCTTACCTCCTTTTAAATTCAAAAGTAAGCTTATGAGCTGTCAAAAATGCTAGCTTGTAATAAACCTGTTGATTCTCTTAACTTTTGTATTTGCTTCCTCCAGCTAAAAGCCCTACAACTACTCAGTCTCCGAAATCTTCTTTTTTGGCAAGTTTAAATCCTAAAACATGGGGAAGATTAAGCACACAGTCCAACAGTAATAATATTGAACCAGCACGAACAGCAGGAGTAAGTGGTCTTGCAAGGGCTGCTTCCAAGGATACCATTTCCAATAACAGGTACACACATGGGGTGGGGGGGGGGGGAACCAACAAAAAAACCCCAACAAAAACAAACAGACCTTGTAATATGGTGTTGACTTTGTGGAGCTACTTTCTTACAATAAGCCATCAGGTGATTAAGTAGCACCTATCAAAGAAGTTTGAGCTTAACCACTATTAAAATAGCTCTGGAAGAAGAATCAAGAAATTAAGGTAGAGAAAACAACCTTTTGATAGATTAAAGTAGCATACTGAGGAAAAATTGGAGAATTAGGAAAAATGGTGCAAGAAGTAATCTGTAGAGAATAGACCTTTATGGTGTTAGAGTAAGAAGGAAAAGATTTTTGTCTGTAACTTAAACATGGGGAAAATGATGCTCTGGCTGTGTTTACATTAATATTGGAGTATGCAAATGCTAAGTGTGCCCAAATGCCTTTTATGTGCTTCTTTACAGAGAAAAAATTAAGGGCTGGATTAAGGAGCAAGCCCATAAATTTGTAGACCGTTATTTTAGTTCTGAAAACATGGATGGAAGCAATCCTGCACTAAATGTGTTACAGAGACTTTGCACTGCAACTGAACAACTCAGCCTCCAGGTTAGAAATGACAAACTCCTGTGGAGTGGGGGTGGGAATGGATGCAGTAGAAGTATTTAGGAGGAAGCTAGAGGAAAGCTGACCATTTTAGACACTATGGTCATTATTTTAAGCATTATTTTTTTGTTGTTTTAAAAGAGGATACAGTGTTTCTTAACTTGCAATGGTTCAGGGTCTTTTTTTTTTTTTTTTTTAGAATTAGTATATAAGCTATAAGCTGTGACACATATCATCTATGATAAATGACTAGTATTAACAAGAATGTTACTGATTCCTAGGAATGTGTCACTCACATAGCATTTTACTTCAAATTTAAAAACTATACAGTTAAGTAGATTGACTCTGTACCTAAAGAACAACACAGTTTGTAATAAGAGCTTTGGAGATGGCGATGGGGGGAGAGGATAAGAGAGAAGTAGTGTTTTGTTGAAAGGATAGAAGAAATACAGATTCAAGAACTTGCTTATCAGACAGTTGTGGTTCTCGAAAGATGGTCTAAACATGTAACTTCTAAAGCAGCTGAACAACTGTTCTGTGCTTTGATCTAAGCAGCTGGTAAAATATGAAACTTTCCCTCCTCCTCCCTCCCACACAGATGTAGTGTAAAATATATACCAATCTGAGCTTTTTTTTTGTTTCTTTTAAAAAAGCCTTTTGTTTGGAGCTCATCTTTATGTTGCGTGAGACAGAAATGGGACCTTGTTTTTCTCTTACTACAGGCAACATCTACATTTTCCCAGTTTTATCTCCTCTTGAATAGAGAAGTTGCTTATCTTCAGATTATTTGCTCTATCATTGCTTGTACTGAATTATTAAACACCCCAGACTTCCCCTCTTTTCACCTTTAGAGCTGTACCATGTGGTAGGAGGGAAAATAGTATTTTTTGAAGCCCTTAATACTTGGATTGTGAAATACTGCCTTCATATGTTTCAGGTGGATGGTGGAACAGAGTGCCTTGTAGAAATCCGTAGCATTGTCTCGGAGTCTGACGTCTCCTCATTTGAAATCCAGCATAGTGGATTTGTTAAACAACTGCTGCTTTATTTGACATCTAAAAGTGAGAAAGATGCTGTAAGCAGGGATATCAGATTGAAAAGATTTCTTCATGTATTTTTTTCTTCTCCAGTAAGTTTTCTCGTTTGTTTTGTCATTCTTAGTTGTCTTTCTCTCAAACTTTACTGTCTGAGAGCTTCAGCAGTGACCTTGACTTAAAGATGGAGTATGCAAGGAATGTTCTGTTTATGCCGAAGCTGTATAACACTGCAACTTTCACATGGTTCTATGTCTTTACAGGTCATAAACTTTTTAGAATACCCTGTAATTACAGAAAATTCCACACAACAGTGGAGAAAAATTCCAAAATGGCCAGTTGTCTGAGTCTTCAACAACTTAAAAGTTGTTCCTGACTTTTAAGAAGTTGATATGAAGGAGAGTTTGGATAGTAATCTTATCACTTGCTGTCTTTAGTCCTAAATACTGCAAGAAACTAGATTGTCCTGTTCTTAAAGGAGGAGATTTAAAGTGGAAGAGAGTATGTAACTACAGCTTCCATTAATCTTACTGCGCATGGTTAGGGTGAATGCTTAAAATCTGTAGGGCTGAAACCTCTACAGTTTTTTTTTTTTAAACCAGGAGAGAAGAGTGTGTTCTTTGAAACAGATCCTTTGTAAACTTACTATGTGTCATCTGGTCATCCTGATGCTGCTGATACTTTAAGTGAGAGCAGTGATTCTTAATTTTTTTTTTTTAAAAAAAAAAAAAACAAAAACAAACAACTTGTAGTATAAATTGTTTAAAATTGGTTAATTCAAGCACATCACTAAAAGACTGGACTGTATTTCAGCTTCCTGGAGAAGAACCCCTCGGAAGATTAGAGCCATTAGAAAATGCACCTTTGTTGGCGTTAGTCCATAAAATGAACAATTGTCTCAGTCAGATGGAGCAGTTTCCTGTCAAAGTGCATGACTTCCCTAGTGGAAATGGAACAGGGAGCAGGTAAGAATTAATGCTCAGGTAACAGTTTTGTTGGAAACTTTTTGTTTTCCAAAATTTGTTTTAATGCTAAAAGTTTCAAGAGGTGATGGAAACTTCTGACCATATTAAAGACAAAAGCAATTACACAGCTTTTTTTATTCAGTGGAAGATTTGAATATTTAATCAAATGTTTGCTTACCATCTTGAAACTTTTGTCCCTTAGATTGAGAGTGGGTGTGTAATTTTAAATACAGTCTCTAAATTTAAGCTTTTAAAATTCAGATGTCTTCTATGGGCCCATGTAACAAACCCTGGAAAGAAGTAATCTATTTATTGCTGAGACACTGATAACTTTTAAGTGAAGGCATTAAACTACTGAGAGTTTGTACTATAGTGTTGGAATTTGGTATTCAGATAGGATGATAATGGATTGAGTGATAACTGTTGGGTGTCAACATAATTTAAAATAACTGTAGACCTGCCCTGTATCTTAAGATAGATTAAATTTGGAATCCAACTTACTTGCGTTTTAAGTAACAAATTTGAGTGAAGACCTATTTCTACAATTTCTTTTCAGTACTTTAGTAAATCAACACTTTCTCAATTAAGTGTATAGCCGTTAGTAAGTCTATTTCAGCTTAAGTTGCATATAAGTTTTGGAAGCATTCTGTGGTGCTAATTAAAAGCTCAATTTGATTATAGATATATTCTTGTGACTATGGAGAAGTTAGGAGGGGGAGGAGCACTGAACATGAATTTTTGAAAAATATCCTTTAAAGTTTGATGTGCCAAAATCTTCTGTCTCTCAGGTAGTAAGTGTGGACTTTTTGTCACTAATTGTGACACCACATCCATTACAGTAGATGTACTAGAGCCTCACACTATAATATTAATCTAACTTGCAGTAAAATTCAGTACTTGTTTTTTGTGAAACTGTTAAAATCCATGGGAATGAATGCGATATGCAGATTCCTAATACTTGAAGGAATTAATTGTCTAGTGGCTTTTGCGAATAGTATGTGCTCTCTAATTTTACAATGCTTCCTAGTATGCACTATTTCTGTAAAAAGTGGGATAACTACAAAAGTTATAAAGCTACTAATCATAGAAGGAAAATTCCTGCCATTCTTTTTGATGGAAAATTAAACATGGGAAATCGGAGTACTGCAGCATTCTCTGACTGCTAGTCTTACTGTGGATTATGTCAATGAGGACTTTGAGGCATTAAGATTTGGTAGTCTTTCACTAGCACCTGGAAATAGAAGCAGCCCAAGATAAGAGGTTTCTGTGTTAAAATGAGTAGCTTGAGTGTTGATGGTTTGGTAAGATGGAACATCTTACCAAACTGTAGTTTGGCAAGAAAAAAAAACAGAGGAGCTTTCAGGTTGTCTCTTTAGGTCCTTATTAAAAAAAAATGTGAATGGATACTTGTTTTCCACCCCCAATTCTGATCCTAGTTGTACCGCAGGTGAACACAACTCTAAATCTCATGTGGCATCAAGTGACCACTGAAGAACTTCAGACCTCAAAGATGGTCTGTATAGGCCATATTGTAATCAGACTTCAGACTGGACTTTCTCTTAGTCTGTGTAGCTTCCACTGGAAATCAAATTTTGTCCAACTTGGATTCTGGTTTTCTTGTAGAATACATTTTTTTTCATCTGTTTATCCAAATCTTAATAGCTTATTTTTAGAGAAATAGGCTGAGAGAGGGTACTCTGAACAGCTGAATTTGTAAATGCATGTATAAGCCTGTCTTAATGCATTTTAAAAATGCAATTATGGTTATTAGATTCTTTGTGTAGCAACTTTTTTCACAAATTATTTTGAGTTTTTCTCTTAACAGAGGATCCCAAGCTTTAAAATTCTTCAATACACATCAATTAAAATGCCAGCTGCAAAGACATCCAGACTGTGCTAACGTGAAACAGTGGAAAGGTGGACCTGTGAAGATTGATCCTCTGGCTTTGGTACAAGCCATTGAAAGATACCTTGTAGTTAGAGGTATATATATTATACAGTCATGTGTTTTGCTTCTTTGGATGGTCACTACTGTCAGTAGTGTAGAGTCCGTAAAAATTGAAGGATTATACTGAAGAAAAATGGGAGGTGTACCTATAAATGTGTCTTGCTCATGGGGGAGGAGGCTGAGGCTGTAGAGAATCTTCCCTCTTCTGGGACAAATTTTTTCCGGTCGTGTAAACAGTTCAGTCTAAATATTAACAGAAGTATAATCTAGTTGACTGTCAGATTGGCTGTAACTTGGCATTTTTGATACTGAAATTTGTTCTGATACTGTTTTGATACTGAAATTTGTTCTAACATGTCTGAACCTTTTTCAACTGATGTATTGTGGAACTGTTTTAAACAGTGGAGTTTATAAAAGTCAAGAGTACAAAAAAATTCTTACGTTTTGTGTAAAAACAAATGAGGATGTCTTTCTCCTCTCTTGCCTCAGGCTATGGAAGAGTTAGAGAAGATGATGAGGATAGTGATGATGATGGGTCAGATGAAGAAATAGATGAATCTTTGGTAAGCTTTTGCTCCTGGGGTAAGGAGAGGGAACAGCGTGGGGAGAGGCTTAAAGAAAAGCTAGCAACAAGTTTCCCAACTTGTGTGGTGGTGTGTTTTTTTTTGTTGTGTTTTTTTTTTTTTTTCCTGTTCAGGCTGCTCAGTTCTTAAATTCAGGGAATGTGAGACATAGACTGCAGTTTTACATTGGAGATCACTTGCTGCCATACAATATGACTGTGTATCAAGCAGTTAGGCAGTACAGTTTGCAAGCTGAGGAGGAGAGGGAGTCTACAGACGATGAAAGCAACCCATTAGGAAGAGCTGGGATTTGGACAAAAACGCATACTATTTGGTAAGT
The DNA here is from genome assembly GCF_036417535.1 of Chlamydotis macqueenii. Lineage (NCBI taxonomy): Eukaryota > Metazoa > Chordata > Aves > Otidiformes > Otididae > Chlamydotis > Chlamydotis macqueenii. The sequence goes on from NC_141564.1 coordinate 461,766, forward strand.
TGGCTAGAGAAATCAGGGGGTGAGTTCTCCAGTTTCCTAAATGTATATACATACAGAAAATTGGAATATATCTGTCACTTCTTCCCCCCCCCCCCCCCCAAAACTGAGGTTTTGAATTTCCTGATGTGCTTGAGATACTTAATTCTTAGTAAGAGTTTGTTGTTAGCTGCTGGCCTTCTTTCTAGCTAATGAGTGAAGCTGATGACACCTGCTAGATGAAGGGAAATCATTCTTGTCTTAGGTAACTATCCACAAACAATACAGAATGGGTCTGCAGTCTACAAATAATGGTCAACTTCATACTGGTTTTCATAGCTGATTGCTGTGTGTTTGTGTGTATATATATTCTCTGACCATACTTCACAAGGACCACTCGTTGGATAAGGAGTTGGCTGGATGGCCGCACTCAGAGAGTGCGTCATGAGTGGCGTCCCTCAGGGGTCTGTGCTGGGCCCGGCCCTGTTCAACACCTTTGTCGGTGACATGGACAGTGGGATAGAGTGCATCCTCAGCAAGTTTGCCGATGACACCAAGCTGTGTGGTGCCATCGACACGCTGGAAGGGAGGGATGCCATCCAGAGGGACCTTGACAGGCTGGAGAGGTGGGCCCGTGCCAACCTCATGAAGTTCAACCAGGCCAAGTGCAAGGTCCTGCACATGGGTCATGGCAATCCCAGGCACAAATACAGGCTGGGCGGGGAATGGATGGAGAGCAGCCCTGAGGAGAAGGACTTGGGAGTGCTGGTGGATGAGAAACTCAACATGAGCCAGCAATGTGCCCTTGCAGCCCAGAAGGCCAACCGCATCCTGGGCTGCATCCCCAGCAGCGTGGCCAGCAGGTCAAGGGAGGTGATTCTCCCCCTCTACTTTGCCCTGGTGAGACCCCACCTGGAGTACTGTGTCCACTTCTGGAGCCCCCAACACAAGAAGGACATGGACCAGTTGGAGAAGGTCCAGAGGAGGGCCATGAAGATGATAAAAGGGCTGGAGCACCTTTCCTATGAGGCCAGGCTGAGAGAGCTGGGGCTGTTCAGCCTGGAGAAGAGGAGGCTCTGGGGAGACCTGAGAGCGGTCTTCCAGTACCTCAAGGGGGCCTACGAGAAAGATGGGGAAAGGCTGTTTAGTAGGGCCTGTTGTGATAGAACAAGGAGTAATGGTTTTAAAATAGAGGGGGGTAGATTTAGATTGGAAATTAGGAAAATTTTCTATGATTCACAAGGAACAATATTGACCTATTACTCTGCCAAACGTTTTAACATTCAACAGTGTATTTTTCTTTCTAATATTTAAATGTAGTATTGTTCTGGTTTTATTTAGTGAGGAGGGAGCTACGGTGGCAGCTTCTGTAAGAAGCTTCTAGAAGTTGTTTCCCCTTTGTCCAGTGGACTTGGCCAGGCCTAGGGCGGACCGGCTGCTGGCCAGGGCCAAACCAGTTGGTAGCAGAATGTTCCCTGATAACGCCTCTGCGATAACGTATTTAAGAAGGGGAAAAACAGGGAAGAAAAAAAAGAGATGATGTGAAGGAGCTGAGTGGGGGCAGAGAGGGGAAGGCACAAGCCTTGTGGGCCTTGTGGCCTTCACCCTCTGGCCTCCTCCCGGGCGGCATCTGGGCCCAGCTGCAAGAAGTGGAGAGGAGATGAGATGTGAATGAGATGTGAAGAGACCCTGAGAGGCGTCTGCCTGCCTGTTGTGAAGGATTTCTGGTGAGAGGAACGGCTGCAGATGCCAAGGGCAGCGCAGAAGGAGGGGGAGCAGTAATGCGGCTCCTGAGCAGAATTCCCCTGCAGCCCGTGGTGATGGCCATGGTGAGGCCGGCTGTGCCCCTGCAGCCCGGGGAGGCCACGGAGGAGCAGAGATCCCCCTGCAGCCCGGGGAGGCCCACGGAGGAGCAGAGATCCACCTGCAGCCCGGGGAGGACCCCGCACCGGGGCAGGCAGATGCCTGAAGGCGGCTGTGGCCTGTGGAGGGCCCAGTGGGGCAGCCGTTCTAGAGGGACTGCACCCCGTGGAAGAGATGACCCACGCCGGAGCAGTTTCGCGAAGGACTGTGGCCCGTGGGAGGGTCCCACGCTGGAGCAGGGGAGAAATGTGAGGAGTTCTTCCCTGAGGAGGAAGCAGCGGTGTAAAGTGACGTGTGATGGACTGACTGCAACCCCCATTCCCTCTTCCCCCCTGTGCCGCTCGGGAGGGAAGGTGGTAGAGATAATGTTAAGCCTGGGAAGAGGGGAGGGGTCGGGGGAGGTTACCTTGTTCCCTGTCTCATTCTCCTCCTGTTTTTAGCAATAAGTGAATAGTTTTCCCCAAGTTGAGTCTGTTTTGCCCGTAACAGTAACTTTAAGGATCTCTCCCTGTCCTTATTTCAGACCTCAAGCCTTTTTTCTTATATTATCTCTCTCTATTCCCTTGGAGGGTGGGGGGAGTGAGAGAGCGACTGTGTTGTCTGGTCCTGATTGGGGCTGAACTACGACAATTATTCAAAAGCAAAAGAAAAACAAAACAAACAAACAACCAAACCCCTTTTGTGTTTTTGTCTATACCTTCTGCTTCTCCCAGTTCATAGAACTGGAGGGTCTCCATTTTTTTTCTCCCCTATGAATACTTTGCTTCTGAGTGCATAGCTTCAAAGGCTAGATCACATCCAAATGCATTGTTCTTGTCTTTCTACTTTTAACTGTCATTCAAGTAAAATTCTGGTAATCAAGGAACTAATTGCTTTTGTTTCCATGTAAGCTAATATTCCACAAACATGTTTTTAATTTTTAATTACTTCCTAGGTACAAACCTGTGCGAGAGGATGAAGATGGTAATAAGGATTGTGTTGGTGGTAAAAGAGGAAGAGCACAAACTGCTCCCACGAAAACCTCCCCTAGAAATTCTAAAAAGCATGATGAATTGTGGCATGGTGAGTGTGTTGCCTTGCTAATACGTTAGATTTGTGAAATTTCTGAAAGGATGGGGAGGAAGAGTGTTTAGAGAAATCAGTGTTTCTTTTAAAGCAAGCATAGTATAACAAAAGGAAGCATATATTAATGTGTGTATTAAATCTAAAAAATAAGGCAATTACTGAATTGTCTAACTAAACTGTTGTAGTTATGTGGATGCCATGTCTAATACTACCTAGACTCCTAATAATTAAATCTTGGAAAGACTTCCAGTTGATTTGTTGTGATAACATATTATTCTTTCCTGCTAGATGGTGTATGCCCTTCGGTATTAAATCCTCTGGAAGTTTACCTCGTATCTACTCCACCTGAAAACATAACATTTGAAGATCCCTCATTAGATGTTATTCTTCTTTTGAGAGTTTTACATGCTATCAGTCGATACTGGTATTACTTGTATGATGTGAGTAGAGCACTTTTAAAATCACTTTCATACTTTTTTTCAGACAGCTCTGTCCTGAAACACATTAAAATAGCCTTCTTCCCCTGTCTGCTGCCTCCCACCGAGACAGATTAGTACAAATACTATCATCTTCCCCTACCTGTTTCTCTAACTTCTGGTAAGATTAAGGCTATAAGCTCTTACAGTCAATCGTATTTCCTCTATGTTATGTTGAACACATTTTCCATGCTTTTTCCTTCCTTAAGTTCAAAGAGCGACGTTATTCCTGAAAAGAAAATACATAGTAAAAATCTACAGGCTTAGACTCTGTATGACCAAAGTGACAGTGAAAGTATCTTTTTTTTTCTCTTGTGATGAGCAAATTAGAAGCATAAAAAAACCTGTTAACAAAGGCTTGGTGTTTCTTCCAGTATTTCTTTAACTGGAAATACGTTGTTTTTATTTAACACAGAATGCAATCTGCAAGGAGATCATTCCAACCTCAGAGTTTATCAACAGTAAACTGACAGCAAAAGCAAACAGGCAGCTTCAGGATCCTTTGGTAATAATGACAGGAAACATCCCGACTTGGCTGACAGAGCTTGGAAAAACATGGTATGACTGACTTGCTGGGTAGTATTTCTAATTGGAGTTGGGTGGGCCTCTTGGCTTGGGAGCCCAGGTACATCATCTGTTACAAGGCTTCTGAAAATGCTGGGGGAGGGTAAAATGCAGTCACAGAAGCCTTCCTGAGTGACACTTAGTGACACTGGATGAACGTTTACACCTATATTGCATAGTTTAAACCAAATATGGAGGGATAGACTAGCTGCAAGTCTGGAGCACTTCTTACAGGAGTTTCTGAGCAATTTGAGATTTTCACATTGAAATAATGGTACTTGGTTATTCAGGTCTGAGGTTTTGTTTTTGTTTTTGTTTTTTTCTTCCCTCCTGTTAAACTGCTTAAAGGCACTTTTGTCATACCACTACATTTATCTTAGCATATACATGATGGTACAAAGGAAAATATTTTTATAATTACTGATAAAATATTAGAAAACATTTTTACATAGCTATATTCATAGTACTTTGTGATATTTTGATACAGAGTATAAGCTGTAAAACTCTTGCACTTGAAAGAATTTGAAATCGGAGTTGATGTTCTTTTGACTTTTCAAGCATGTTAACTGAAGCAACATTGGTAGCAGTGACTGGGAGTATGTACTCTAGAGAAACTATTTGGTTTTTCGTTTTTAAGATGAGATCTTGAAATTTCTTAATAAACAAACATTCCAGTTAAGAAATGATGAACATGAATATATGTTCTTATACAAACACCTGTAGCAATGTTTGTTCCCCAAACCTGCCTTTTTGCTTAAATGTCAGTGGAGGACTACACTGCAGGTGTACACATTCCTTCAAGAACAGCAGAACTGAGACAATAAGAAGTTTCTCTGGTAGTCTTTCACAGATTACTTGGTGGGTTTTTTTTCAAAATGGTGGAAGGTAGAATGCTGATGCTGCTGTAAGGAGGTTCTAATTTATTTTTTTTTTCCCCACCTTTAAATACAGGAGCTTGAGCAGCCTCCTTAGAATCTTTGATCTAAGTTAGATTTTACTAATTGTAAAACAGGTGTGAACAAGTAAAAGAATATTTATTTTCTGATATAAACTTTGCATAGCCAAGGCATTCACATATTTTGAGTTATTTTTCTGGAAGAGGTATAAGTTTTTAGAAATTTTTGTTCCTTCTTATATTAATTCCTTCTCTAGACTCTTGCTCATAAGCATTTGTAACTAAAACTTAAGTGTGTGCTAGAAGGCTTCCTTTGGAGGTTGCTTTCCCCACAGTGTTTAATAGAGCACTAACTTCAGGCACACTACATTTCTATTGTGTTGTGAACTAAACTGTAGTCATAGATGCTAGTTGGAACCCAGCTAACTAATCCGATGCTCTTTGCAGCCCGTTTTTCTTTCCATTTGATACCCGTCAAATGCTGTTTTATGTAACTGCTTTTGATCGTGATCGAGCCATGCAAAGACTGCTGGATACTAATCCAGAAATCAATCAATCAGATTCTCAGGATAGCAGAGTGGCACCGCGACTGGACAGGAAAAAAGTAGGTATACCTTGTTTAAAAACGGAATGGTTGACCTGTTTATTGTCTCTAGGAATATAATTGTGAGAAAGATCTGTCTGTAAAACTTTGGGTTTGGTAGTATGCGGGTGAGGGGGAGGTTTTTTATTCAGTCAGAGGCCCCCGAGTAGGAAGCGCGCTGTCTTCTGGGGGTTTGCCGGCAGGTGGCAGAGGGGCCTGCAGTGCTGCGCCGTCCTGTCCCCTCCAGCTGCCTTGGGATCCGTACGTGACTTCTGCAACTGTACTCTAAGAATGGACTTGAAGCTTTAGGTTACGTTAGTGATATTTCCACAGATTAGTTTGTAAGCCTCTGTTTTGCTTTATGGAGAATTTCAGAAGAACTCAAGTCATAGGATTTAGAACCTTAATTGTTACATGAATAAACAAATACATCGTCTCTGTATTGTGGGAGAGTCTAAAACCTCCTGTCACAGCGTAATAAAACTAAGCTCTGACTGCTCTAGTTTGAGGGAATCTTGGGTGTCTGCCTTGAGTCTGGACAGATGCTGTCTTAAACTAAGATCTGCTATATAGTGTAGATCTGCTATATGGTTGTGAATACCTCTGGGGAAAAAAAAGACATGAGAATCTAGTTGAACGTAGCTTCCAACGTGGAGGAATCCCAGTGCTGTTTTGTTTTGTGGGTTTTCTTTGTTGGAGGCTTTGTTTTTTGAAACCTGCCACTTTTCCCTGCTAGCAAATCTGCAAAGGCAGGGTATCAGATTATTGCCTTAGGTTACTGGATTTTGGCATCTGTATGCTGTGTTTTCTTCTCCACGTACTAGTTGGAGGCATGTCACATCACGTGACAACGCTTCTCTACTATGTTATAGTCCTACTGCCAGATTCATGGCAAGAGTAGTACCTGTTTTATACTGATACGAATGTGAAGCATTGGTTTTCCTTTTATATCAAACACTTCAATTCTAGTGAGTTTTCATATAGAAGGAAGAATTATTTTATCAAAGTATAAGCTTACAAATTGTTGAACTGTGGAACTATTAGCATGGGGTGGAAAAACTTGCATAACTATTTTTTTTTTCCTGTTGTAACTGCCTTGGGAGCTGGTACTTACAGACATAATTTTACTACTTAAAACTTCTCTAATATGTAGCGCACTGTGAACAGAGATGAGCTGTTGAAACAGGCAGAATCTGTGATGCAGGATCTAGGCAGTTCAAGAGCCATGTTGGAAATCCAGTATGAGAATGAAGTAAGTAATATCAATGCAGTCTAATTTAACCCCTTTTTACTGAAGAGTAATGCAAAAAAGCTACAACTTTCCTACAATGACTTGATCGGACTCTTGGTCCTTCCCATTGCTGGTGCCACAAAATTTTATCTCTTAGTTATCCCTAATGCACTTGGTTGTGATTTTTAGTTGCTAGGAGAAACTTTCTGATCTATTAAATTTCATAATCAGTCTTGGTCTGCAGAGCACATTTTTTTTCCTAACTCTAAGCAAACAGCTGTGTGCCTTTCCTCTATAATATGATCGTTAGGTGGTTAATACTGTTATTCCACTATTGTTCCCTCTGATATGTGGTCTTTAAAACTGAGACAGCTTGGAAATGTTGGCGCAGTTAGGCTCTCTAGATGCTTTTTGCAGTGCAGTCTTCTTTATAGCAATAATGTACTGTATTTCTCAGATTAAGTAAAGATTTTGGTATTCAGACTGACCTAATGGACTCATCTATTTCTCCTTCCCCCTCCTCTCCCTGCACGCTCCCTCCCCCTGAAGGTTGGCACAGGCCTAGGCCCCACGCTAGAGTTCTATGCACTTGTATCTCAGGAACTACAGAGAGCAGATTTAGGCCTTTGGAGGGGAGAAGAAGTGACTTTAGCCAATCCAAAAGGTACATGTTTTACTACCTAAACTATCTGTATTGATCTAATGTTGAATTGATTCTAAGTTGACTTTAATTATGGGAATGACTTTGATTGAAAGAGCACCTCAGTTTGTGGTCAGATAATGTCTCATGATAGTGTGAGATTACCTCTGTCGGCTTTCTGAAAACTTTGTGACGCCTTAGTTTATGGCTATCTGATAGCAGTTTCCAAACTTGTGTCTAGAATGAAACTAGCAGGGTATATATTGAACTTGTTTTGCTTTTTTCTTCAACAGGAAGCCAGGAAGGTACCAAGTACATCCATAACCTTCAAGGCCTTTTTGCACTTCCTTTTGGTAGAACAGCCAAGCCAGCTCACATTGCAAAAGTTAAAATGAAATTCCGCTTTCTGGGAAAACTAATGGCCAAGGCAATCATGGATTTTAGACTGGTGAGAATAAAATGGAAAATATGATTCTGCAGGGTTAAATGAAAATTCTAGTTCTGACTGTGTTGAGGAAAGATAGCATTGAGAGTTGCATGGAATTACTTTCAGCTCTAGCAGTTTGGGTGGAAGCAGGGAGAGGGAGGGATGCAGCTGAACTGTTGAGGGGGAGAGGGTAGTGTATGTTGAAGATCTTTTACAGTGGCTTCTGAGACCATAGGTAAAAAAAAAAGGAAAAGCTATTGCCTGCCATGTGTTGCAACCTCTCTCCAGTCTTTCAAGACTTTTTTTTTTTTTTTTTTTTGGGGCTTACTGTTCTGGCAGCTGCCAGCTGGCTGCTTGTTCTAATGTATATGGACTAGGCAGTCAGTTGTGTTTTCTCAACTGTAAATTTTTCAGGTAAAAACACTCAGACGCAGTGTGTTGCTGTGCACCAGTGCTATGAAGTAGTAAAGAGTGTTCTAGATCTAGTCAAGAGATAAAGTAGCAGAAGATACAGTTCTGGAAGACAACTCAATACAAAACAACATTTTGACTTCCAGGTGGACCTTCCTCTTGGACTTCCTTTTTATAAATGGATGCTGCGACAGGAGACTTCCTTGACATCGCATGACTTATTCAGTATTGATCCAGTAGTAGCCAAATCAATATACCATCTTGAAGATATTGTAAGACAGAAGAAAAGACTTGAACAGGACAAAACACAGGTGGGAAAGTAACCCTAAGAATGGAAGAGTGCATCTTCACAAGTCTTTGGATTTTATGAAGTAGCCATAATTGAGAGCATATGATAGTGACTAATACTGATGGTGATAGTCGTGATGAGTTCATTCTAATAAAAGGAGTGATTTTAATATATTACCTCAGTGGCTAGTAATTATAACACCATCTTTTTGTAACGTAGATGATAACATTAGAAATGTATTAGGGGCTTGTTTTGTGGGGTTAAACACAGGCTAGAAATGGCTACAACTGCCAGATGTGTATTTAAAGTAGCTTCTCTTTTTGGTTCCTTTTGAAAAGACTAACCAACATGAATATCAGAGGGAAAAAGAAAATTCTATCCTTGATTCCTGAACATTCAAAAGTCTGGTCAAATTTTCAGGTTTGCTTAGAAGTGCCTTTTGTAGGTTTTTTCCTCCCCTACTGAAGAGCTGTATGCAGAACTGGTGTAAACTGACTTCATATGTGAGCATACAGGTTCTTTATAGATACACAAGACTCTTAATTTTTCAAGGCTATCCACTTGTAGGTGAAAATAGTCCCACTCACTGTTGCAAAAGGTCTTTGGCATGCGTGTTCTTTCTAGCATAAAATGTGAATAGATGGTAGGTGGGAATAAGCTAATTTATACTCCTAAAACATCTGCTTTCTTACTAGTGAAGTTATTGGCAGCTTGTGGGCCTTTGTTTGTCTTCACCTCACTGTCTCACTCTCTCCTTGATCACTGCTTTAAATTTCCCAACTAGAGTTTGAAAAACCCGAAACTTGGTGGCTGAAAACTGAAAAATGTCTGTATGCATGCCAAATACGAATGCCATTAATTTTTCTAAGGAAAAGACCCAGCATATTACACATCGCCTTCTCTTGCAGTAGGATTTTCTAAATAAATAATATGCAAGAAGTTAAAGCAATTCCAAAATTGCTAAAACAGTGTGTGCTGTTATGATCTTTCAAGTTTATCCATTAAGACAGTTTATTTGCTTTGTCTTGGTTTACTGTTAGGTATGAAAAATACAGAAGGAAAGCAAGGAGTACTGTAACAACATTAATAGTATTATTCTTCTAGAAATGTTTACTTAGTCAGTACTGCTTTATAAGTCATAACTTTTGGATAAGTTAATGTGAATGAATTGTTCTCACTGGCTTTCACTTCCAATTTTTTAGACCAAAGAAAGTCTACAGTATGCGTTGGAGGCTCTGACTATGAATGGCTGCTCAGTGGAAGATCTGGGGCTGGACTTCACGCTTCCTGGATTTCCTAATATAGAACTGAAAAAAGGGGGAAAAGACACACCGGTCACCATCCACAATTTAGAGGAGTATCTCAGAGTACGTAAAAGCAAAGCTAGGACTAACATTTTTTCGTTCCTCCTTACCTTGCTCCCAGGCAGTTTGTTTCCATATGTATTTCAGTTCATTTCAGCAATAACTTTCCTACTGATTGCTTCTCTTCTGTACTAGTATGTTACTACAGAAAAACTGTTTGAATCCTAGTCAATGCACCTGAGTTGAAAATTGTATAGTACACAAAAAAAGTCTGGTTTATACATAATGAAGTCGTCAGATGTTTTTTTTGGATAACAAGTGGTGTAAGTGGAGTAATTTGAGCTGCGGACTTTCAGAACCTTTTAACAAGTTCTCACATCTGGGTATGATAATAAATTTGTTTGCAATAGTGGTTTAGCACCTGCTACCCACACTTCAGTGGGCTTTGAACTGCTATAAAATTAGTTACTTTTTTGGAGTCAGACTTAAGAAAACATCAGCTCAGTTGCGAGTCAAAATTAGAGCAGTAGTGTTTCTTAAAAAAAAAAAAATTGAAACACCAGATATCACATAAAATGGCGCACAAACAAACAAACAAACCCCCCCAAACCATAAAAAAAAATAGGTAAGGAACAGGTAACTTATTTGTCAGCTAGTCTGTAGAGCTCCCTGTGGGTCAGCTGCCGTGCTCTTGAAAATGTCACTTTCATTAAATTCTTGCCTTAAAAGTAGTTTATAAAGCTAGAATATCCTACTGTTATTCTTCATGCCTTTCCTGCAGCCATGTCATTCTACTTTCCACCTCCCTTTCCCTTTCCCTCACCCCCCCCCACCCCCAGGATGGTTCCCACAGGAGCTACCTTTATCAGAAAGTAGAACTATTTCAGCTACCAGTATAGTAAAAGAGTTTATTCTTTCCCTCTCTCTCTTCCCTCTCTCTCTTTTTTTCTTTTTTTTTTCTTTTCTTTTCCTTCCCCCACTTCTACCCTGTGCTATAAAGAAAGAGGCCAACTTGCTTGTTCTAAATTCATGGACAAAATTTTCCCGAGTGCAGTTTTCTGCCTAGCAATTTGATCTTCTCTTTGAATCCACAAGAGTATAGTGCGGCTTTATTTTGCCACGTACTCCTGGTCGTAAAACGTAATTGCAGTTCTCAGAAGTAACTCTGCTGCTAGAATAGCCAGGGAATATTGTGCGTTACAGAGGGCAGTACAACAGCCTTCTGTGCCGCCGCCGCTTGCTAGCGTTCTGTTCAGTGTGAGAACGCGACGTGTGAAAGTGGGGGTGTGTATCTTACCTGAAATTCAATGCCGGACTCTTTTGTAGGAAAACTTACCAACACATCCTAACAGGCCTCTGTATCTGAGAGCTTTCTGGAACAAGTAATGCTTCAGTTTTTGGGCAGGGCTAAGTACTTGCTTCAGGAGTCCAGCAGTGTCGATGAGGCTTTTAGTCATATTTGTAGGCGCCCTTCAATGTCTCTCAAGCTTTTCTGAGTGCTCCAGATCAGAGCTTTTAACACAACCAGGCTCCGTTTCCTGCTGGAGCTGAGGGTATCCAAGGCACGTGTGAACATCAGGAGCGCTAACTGACAAACGACTCTGAACTTGGCACGCAATCTGCCATGTGGAATGTATTTCTTAATTTAGTGGAGAAATACTGGCTGCAGGACATTCAAAAGAAATTTGGTCTTGTTTGTGTCATGTCTGCTTCCTTCCTCCCAGTGACTGTTTCAGAATGCGCTCTCTGCTTTGGAAGATGAATTTAATCCTGAGAGGGTAACTGTGGATACAAAAACAAACCACACACGCAAAAACCCTGGACTGCTGTCTTACCATCTTTTACCATCTTCTTAACCAACTCCCAGTAACGTGAAATGAAGTCACTTTTTTTTTTCCCATGTATTTTTATAATATCAAGCTACTTAATATACCAAAAAGACTAAAGTTACTTTTTGAAACTATCTATTAGAAAAGGGACCCATATGTTTCCACGGGGGAAAGGAATATAATACTGCCAACGAAGTCCTAGGATTTCTGTTTCGGTTGCTGAATTTTAAATAGATATTGGTGTACAGAGAGAACATGTAGGTTAGGCTTCTAAAAATATCTAACAAATGCTTAGATATGTTTTAAAATATTTTGTTAAATAGGTTCAATTTAACCAGCTATTCTGAATTCCATGTATTAACCTTTATTATAAAAAATAAAGGCAAATAAGTTGTTTAAATTCTGCATGAGTTGCACGCGTAGGGTATTTTATACATGGAGTTCCAACAACTCCAAGTGACTTTTGCTAATTTGCAATGACAGACCGCATGAGAGAATTGTAAAGAGAACACCCAACAAATTCTGTCTCTTTTTCGTGGCAGCAGCGCCGCACTTGCACCGTGCGGCAGCATGAGCTTACGGATTAAAGGCAGCGTGAAGCAGTGCTGTAGAGCGGCTCCGTGAACCGCAGTTCAGACTCTGCCATGACTGCAGTGAGCATGTGGCTCGGCCTCTGTAGCGTTGGCTTCCGCAGCCGCGGGCCTGTGCGGTAGTGATCATTCCACGCTTCCTTTGTTCAACTGACTTTTCTTTTCCCTTCTCTGCAGTTGGTTATATTTTGGGCACTAAATGAAGGTGTTGCCAGACAGTTTGACTCATTCAGAGATGGATTTGAATCAGTCTTCCCCCTCAGTCATCTTCAGTACTTCTATCCTGAGGAGGTTGGTAAAAGTGTTTTTACTGATGCTTTTATAGCTGTGCAGCTGTGTGTGTGGCGGGCTGAGCCTAGGTGTGCGCGGGGTGCAGCGCACTTGTGACAGAGTCTGATGACGTTACTCGCATGCATCAGAAATGTAAACGGTGTCTTTTAAATTACATATGTAAATGTTAAATATCTCTGTGTTTGCTGGTCATTTATTTGATGCTTTGATTATGAACAGCTCTGTTTCATTTAAAATTGAGTGTATCTAGCTTTTCTGAGAAAAGCGCTTAAGTTTATGTATGCAGACTCTCTGCATTGGTATGGATATTTTAATTCCTTGTATTGCAGTACCTTTTAAAAGCTATAGATGTGGATGCTACCTGGATGTTCTGTTTTGGTTTTTTGGGGTGTTTTTTTTGTTTTGGTTTTTTTTTGTTGTGTTTTTTTTAAAAAAGAAAAAAGTCTTTAACAAAGCTTTAAGACAGTAAGAGGAGATTCAGATGCAGGGGTAATGGGTGGTTGGTTTTACCTTGGTCTCACCACCCACCGTACCAATTACCTTGTGACTTTTCATAGTGATTCTCCTTCATGCCTCTCTTGGTAGTACTTTCAAATAGTACTACCGCCTTTTTTCTGCCACAAATCTTAGGCTAGGGAAAATGGCAGAGTATTCTAGTTTCTCCAGTGTTGTATCCAAACTTCTCTGTTTTGTGCTATGTGTGATGCTGTTCTTCTGTCTTGTTGTTGTTTGGCATGGTTTGATGCTTACTTCTGCTTGGAAACTTTAAAATAAAGACACTAGTCTCTTGCTGACCTACAAATATGGCTGATCAAATTTAAGGTACAGGAGTCGTGTGAGATAAATGAGATCTTTTCCTTGATAGAATATACACATGATCTGTTGCTGATAGCTATCCAGCCTTTTGAACCTTTTTACAAACCATTCCTAAACTGTTGCAAAAACTCTTCTTGTTCATGAACAGAACAGCTAGGTACATGGAACCTCTGGTGTTATTGAGATTGGGGCTTTACAACTCCTCGCGTGTCCTAGAAGGATGGCTGTAGAAGCTTTTAATGTTTTGGTTGAGCCCTCTGCTTGCCCAAGTGCAGAAAGAACAGGCAAAATAATTCAAGTACAAGCTGCTATCCGACAGATCCACCAGTGTAGATTGCTGATAAGGGCTGCGTGTGTTCTGAAGAGACATCCAGCATCTCGTGAGGCAGTGGATTGTGAGCAAAGGCAGATGCTGCAAATGAGGCTGTCACTGGGACAAAGCTGTTGCCTTTGCAGAATCTGGGAGGATTGCTTGCACTGACAGTTTGTTTTGCAGTGAGCCATTCCAGAAAGCAGAATGCTGTAACAGCAGTCGGAATGGACAGCACTCGTTCTGCCTCGAGTTCAAAGGGGGGAAAACTTATTGCCTTGTTTATTAATTTCGTAGTTGGAACAGCTCTTGTGCGGCAGTAAAACGGACACTTGGGATGCAAAGACCTTGATGGAATGCTGCAGGCCCGATCACGGTTATACACATGACAGGTAATACGGTGTGGGTTTTGTTCAAAAATAAACAAATATTACCACTAGAAAATACATATTTAAATAACCTTGATACACTGTTACTCAAGCTAAAGGAGTGATAGGAAATTTATTTGAAAATGTGAATACTACACTGAATATGAATCTGATGCAATTATTGTAACTACAAGCAAAATAATAATAGCTTGCTTTTTCTCTCCATAGTCGAGCAGTGAAGTATCTCTTTGAAATTCTCAGTAGCTTTGACAGTGAGCAGCAAAGACTGTTCCTTCAGTTTGTGACGGGCAGCCCCAGACTGCCTGTTGGAGGTAGGTTTTGTTCCTTATGTACTGCTGTGTATGAAATGGGTATTGTGAGGGCATTTCACAGTCAGTGGATTACTTCAGTGTAGGAAAAAGTACTTAACTGTGTGTTGTACGAGTTCATACTTGTTTCATATTTCTAGTTTCAGAAGTGGCTGTGCAGGCTGCCGGTAGAATTCTCATAAACTTTGTGTTAATCTCATGACACTTAATTCAATTGCCTTTCTCCAGGTTTAACTTCTGTTGCCAGATGACCTATCGGAGGGCACAAAACAGTTTGAAATTTAAACAACTGAAAAATCTCAATACTGTATGCCCTGGCCAGAGGTGCATTAAGTTATGCATTGGTCTCTTCTAGAAAGGAGACCGTACTAGCACAGTGATAAAATTTAATCTCTCCCCCTTTTGAATTTCAGAATTTAGATGAGAGGCAGTGAGGAAGACTGAGGAATTTGTCTTTGCTAGGGACCATTACAGAATACACGTTTTACCATATTCTCAGCTGAACGCTTTGCAAGTAAAAACAGAATTTATGCCTCTGTTCCATTACTTACGTTCTGTGGGGGAAAGAGTTGATTTAAAAAAAAAAAACCCCACAAAAAAACCAAGGGTGTTTTTTTTTTTTTTTTTTTTTTTTTTTAGAGCTCTTTTGGGGAAATATTGAGGGTTAGGAGTATAAAAAACTCAGCTGGAGTAAAAAAATAAGATACCACAGTCATAGATAATTCCTGAGAATCTTAGCAAATGTGTGTGAAACTCTTGAAAATACTCCAATTTGAATAGGCTTTTTTACACATACAGAACACAATTAAAAGTAAATGTGTCTAGCTTCTTTTTTTTACATTTATCTTGGAAAGCTAACATACAGATAGGATTTCAGGTATTTTTCAGCTTGCTGTGTGGCCTTATGAAGCCATATTCTAAACTTTTAAAAAAGGAGTTTGATAAGTCAGCGGTAGCTGGGACGCATGCTTCTGTCACTGGTAGGTGTCTACAGCATGCACCGTGGGACGAGGGAAACGACCTTACCCTGAATGTCTTTTCTCGTTACCAGGCTTCCGAAGTTTGAATCCTCCATTGACAATTGTACGCAAGACATTTGAGTCTACAGAGAACCCAGATGATTTCTTACCCTCAGTAATGACTTGTGTGAACTATCTCAAATTGCCGGACTATTCAACTATTGAGATAATGCGTGAAAAACTCTTGATAGCTGCAAGAGAAGGGCAGCAGTCATTCCATCTTTCCTGATCACAATGAAAAATGCAATGTCTGCCTGTTACAGCAAAAGAGAAACTCATGATTCTTTTCTAAGTATATCACCTGAGTCAAGGAAACGTGTTACGCCTTCTTGTTGTAGAAAAACGGCTTGCAGATTATAAACAAAGACACTTGGTTGATATTCATTAAAGGCCCCTATGGACTTAAAGTGATCAGGCCCTAAAAGTTGTTGTGACGAGGTTTCTTTAGCAAGTTCTTGTTTAAATTATCATTTATCTGATGAGTGAAGTTTTTAACTTGCTTTGCTGTGTGAAATTTAAAAAGGGATGTTTTTCCAGGCTGGAACAATAAATGTCGCTGTGCAGTTTAATACTGGGCTGTGTGTATCCATCTAGCTAAGTCTGAAGTTTTTCCTCCAAAGACAACTTTTGTACATAAGTACAGAAATTAAAATACACCATGTATTTGACGACTCTAGTTTAGTAGCCTAGTTCTGTGTACCCTCACCCGCCTCTGATTTTACCCATCCTCATGTATTGTCTGATGTGCAGTTCACTTGGTTCTTTTTGTGTGCGACATCCAACAATTGTTATGTTTTGGTTAGCATGGGCATCTAACTGCTCCATGCCTCTTTGATTAAGATAATTTAAATTTTACTGAAATCAAATATATATTGTCAATATAATTCAGCCTTTGTAACTAGGTAGAACCTTTCTTAATAGCATAGTTTTACTGTAGTGGTAGGATGTAATGGCGGCAGTCTTCACCAGTTGACGCTCTAGAGCTGTTTACGCAGTGATTCCGGCGGCAAAAGCCTCGTACCAGGGGCCAGGAAGAATTATTTCCTTCATGTAGTTGAAGTCCAACAGGTTGGGCTGGCCGGTGTGTATTGTGGTAAGGCCAGAGCATTTTGAATTGATGTAAAGTTTTGGGTTTGTTTTTTTTTTGGGGGGGGGGTTGTGTTTTTTTTTTAAAGACAAATTAGTTGTTTCATTCCCCGTTTGAGTAAACAGTTTTCTTGTTCTTGATCTAACTTCCTGGTTAATTTGTAGGGGGTTTTTGGTTTGGTTTTTGTCCCCCTCCCCATCCACAGCACTAGCTTGGAACAAACAGTTCAGCCTTTGTCTTTTGACACAGATAAAGCACCTGTAAGCAATGCTCTGTCCAACTGTTTTATGTGCTGATTTCTCAAATCTGCAATAATTTACTTCATCAGGTTAATGTTTTTACCTGAATATAAATAAAAAAGTTTGCTTCACCTTTTTGTTCATAGTTTTGTACTGTATGCATAAAGTTCAATTGTGTAAATTAATGTCATGCCAGTAAATCATCCGAAATCTACTTGGCTAACAGCCTGCAACTTGTGGATGATTTACTACTAAAACAAGACCTTTTAAGATCTCCAACATAGAGGGAAATTTTTTCCTTTCTATCGGTTAAAAAAAAAAAGAGCAATTACAAATATTCCTGAGATGTACCTGCTATGTAGTTCATCTCTATGAAAATGTGATAGTTAATGACTTTTATTCAACTTTGAGAAATCAAAATTCATTTCAGTGCTTAGAAATTGTTAAATTCTGGCTAATCAGGCTAGCATTTCCCCTAAACTAACAAATTTTCTTTTATCTAGCTGAAGAACTTGTACTTCCAGAATATGTAATGGACGTTCTTCCTGTGAACATTGAGTTACATGTGGGTGCTCCTGCCAGTGCCACTGAAATGTAATGCAGATCTGTCCTGAGCAGGAGTAGAATGTGAAATCCTTGCGCAAAGAACCTGATAACTGAACAGTTTCTACTACCGTATCCAAACTGAAAGAAGGCGCTTCACACTGTACATACAATAACGGTAGCGCCCAGTGCGGCAGAGTTTTCACAAAACTTCAAGGCAGTGTTTAAATATGGACTGGTGTTTAAATTGTTCTGATAACTTGATAAAACTGAGCACAAAAAAAAAGTGTTTATAGTGTGTGGATGGCAATTTGTTCATCTTTTAAGGTTCTATATTTTTTAAAAAAAACCTGACTTGTGTAAAAAAAAAAAAAAAGAAAAAGCTAATATTTTTTATTAAAATACCATGTGTATTGATATTTTTTTTTACCCATGTTGTCTCCCTCTAGAATCTGGCTTTCATCGACTTTGAAATTTTGAGGAGCTTTCAGATTTGATACATAGCCATTGTGTAAGTGTTTCAGTGGGAACAGAAGCTGTTGGTTGCCTCTTTAAAAAGGAAGGAAAAAACAAGTACTCGTGGTGACTATTTTTGTTGTGCTGAAAAGGACAGCCAGCACAGACTAAGGATGTAGCTGGCCTGAAAAGTAAATGAAACCTTTTTGGATGATACATATTTTTTTTAATTTTTTTTTTTCTCTTCCCCCCATAGCAAGGGCATCTTTCAGTGTATCAGAAGAGCACTCAGGCTTAAAAGGTAAAGACAGTGAATGAAGAACAAATTGAAGAGTCACAGTTCACATGACTGCAGTACTTTCCTACAGAGGGAAATGTAGTATCTCAGGGAAGCTGAGAACAAGTGGAGGGGTGGGGCAAGACGGTAAGGATTCCTCCTGTTCAGGAACTTTGGATTAAGGGAAAAACTCACTAAAAGCCATCTTAGGTGTGTGCAGGTGCCTTTTGTGGACTATGTAGCTCTCAGACGAATGTGTAGTTGTCTTAGTACTGAACTGCTCTGTATATCTTTATAAGGTAGAATAAAAGGTACAATAAGAAGTCTTATTTTTTTAAAATAGAGGGGTTTTTTACATGGTAAGTTCCACTGGTTTTAGAGAACACCAGCCATCAGTTACTATTTCGGATGAGTTTCATGGGCCTTCTCAATTAACAAGAGCAGCAAAAAGTCATTAATGGAAAAAAGTGTCATCCAAGCACTGATAGCTACCACGGAACTTGTCCAGTCTTTTTTCAGTAGCTCTTTGCTTTATCCAGAAATCTCCTGTGAAGGGAACATTTGAGTAGTATCTCATCTGACACGAATGCCTCTTCTACAGCTAGAGCTGTTGGCAGAATGGAGGAAAATTAAAAAGCTTTGCTGAGATGAATTAGAATAAAAAGTCTGGAAAGGGGGCCAAAATCTTATTGGTAGTTGAGCCTTTTCAGGGCTTGTCCTTTCTCTTGCTTTACTTTCCTAGTCTCCCGATAGCTTGACCTGGAAAACCTCTGTGCCATGTGGTCCCTTTTGGTGATCTTGCAGGATTTTCACAGCTGCATGGTCTTGACTTTGCTGCATCTATCCTAATGCATCATGTTTTTCACAGCTTTTTTCAGATAAGCGTAGTTGGTTGCCCCAAGAGTCGTAGTCACCCCACCCCAATGCACCAGCATAAGCTGCACAGTCACGGGTGTTTCAGCAGAGCATTAACATGTGCTTACGCAGCAGAGAGGGGAAAAAATTTCATAGCTCTGCTGCCTGTGACAGTGAGTGGCTCAAGGAATGTCTGCTTCAGAGGGCTGGGATAGCAGATGCTTTCAGAGGAATGCGATGTCCTTGTCTCCTGGTACTGAAATGAGCATGTCTTGATCAGGCTGCTTTGGGGGTGGAGGAGGAGCAGGAGGAACAGGTCTTGAGTCTCCTCCCTTGCTTGTGTGTCTGGGCAGTCATGAAATCTTGAACCATAAGCAGGAGAACTAAGCGGAGGGGAGATGGTGAAGATACATCCAATGTTTTTAAGGCACTAGATTAAAGTTCCTAATGCCTCCAGATCTAGTTTGGCAGCAACTTCTGGAAACCTGGTTCAAAGAGGGAAAAGAAAAAACACGGCCAAACGGACAAAAAAAACCGAACCCAAAACAAAAAAAACCCAAACCTTTAAAAGAAGTAATGGGAGAGATGAAAGTATGCCCCTTCCCTCCCTTCCCTCCCCCCCAGAAAAAGGGGGGGGGGGGGATGATTCCTGTATTACTAACACTGGTGACATCTTCCTGTAGTTCAGAAGGAAACTGTCCAGTTTGAGCTGTAAGCAGCACGTTGGGGTAAAGCAACAAGTGCGTTGTGGGGTTTTTCGGTCCCGTCTGTCTGTCCTGTTCTCACTTTTCTTTAGTATTAATTAGGCTGCAGTTACTCTGAAGCCCCCATTAAAGACAGAGGTAGATAAGCCTGAGGGAAAAATGTTGTGAGACAGTAGCCACCCTGCCCTCTTGTCTGAGAACAGGAAGGGGTGGAAGGAGGTTTCCCTTTGTAAAGGTAAGCTTAAACACAATATATGCTTATATACTGAAAGCCAAGGCAGGTTGATGCTATGGAGATACTTAAATATAATGCAGTTATCCCATCTCAACAACTCCAAATGTACAACTGAGAGAAAGGCAGAGAGAAAAAATACCATGAGATTTCAAGAGCTGTCCATAGAGCACTCTTGGCTGCTACCTGCTTCGAACAGTCTTTGATGGTGGGATCCTATAGGAAGGGAAAACGAGATTTTTAGACTTTTGCCCTACTATGGAAAACTACAGCAAATTAGCAGCAGAAATTGTGGCAAGTGGTGAACTGCATTGATCAGTGCTGTGGCACGTAACTCGGGAGCCAGGCACCGTGGGCTCCTGCTTCAGGGCTTTGCCTGTCCTCTCGTGTGGGTCCTCTCGTGTGGGTCCCCTCTGTTCCCGTCACCTCCCACGGCCAGTTCCTGTGGTGCGTGAGGTTAAATATTGAGAGTAATCATTTCTGATGGAAACAGGATACGCTGTGGTGATCTTTGGTAAAGTAAAACCTATGCTTGCAGCGAAGACAGCCACTGTACCTGATGCTTTGTAGTGAGTTAGTGAAATGGGTCATAGGAGTAAAAACAGAATTTACTGAAACTTTGTCTGTTTTAGGAGGCCCCTTAGCTACAAAGGATGGGAAACAGAATATTTAGGGCATTATCTGTGTGGCTTTACTCCTCCGTTAGCTGCTATGCAAGGTGTCCTGAGCTAAATACAGGCATGGTCTGACTGCTACTCTTTTCTCAGGACTTCTTGTGTGCAGAAGCCTCTTGGGCAGGCGGGCGATGCAAACAGTGATCCAGAAATAGTTAGCCAGTCTAAGAGATGGCACTTTATTTTCCAGCCTCCTCTTACAACCTTTTTTCACAGATTATTACTTTGATGTATCATGACTGTCGAGACATTGGCTAAACAATAAAAATTTCCTACCCGATTATTTTTTTCCTGAAGCCTGAGTGAAGCATAGTCTGTGCTATGCTGCTTAAACAAATGGCAGTGTTTGATCTTTATGCCTTCACTTTGCAGCTTAATTTAGTGAAAGTTACTAACCATTCAGAAAGGTTTCCCACAGGTCTGGTATTTCTTTGGTGTGCGAAGGAGCAAGCCTTGTTCTGGGAGGCTAAAAGTATAAATGCTATTCAAAAAGGGGGGGGGGGGGCAAAAAAAAGTCGCTTCAAAATGGTTATCAAACAGCACAACTATCTCACCTTTAGGAATGCTGAGTTCTAAGGCTGGTAGTTTCCAATTTATGGCCAGCAGTACCAGCCGCTTCTGCTAGACCAGGAATCAGAGGTGAAGTGAGAAACCAGCTGGAGAGCAGCTCTGCTGAAGTGTGCTGAGCACAGAGCAGCAACAGCTGCCCTGACGGGAGCACAGCTGGTAGACAGAGGGAAGGGGTCATACCTCGGCGTCGTACCCCCAGAAGAGAGATTGTGCAGTCTCCCTGGGTTTTTCAAGACCCAACTGGATAAATCTGTTAGTTTTACTACAACATGTTGCCATTCTAAAATTAGCTATCTGTAGAATTTAAGATCAAAACTGTATGCAGGCATTTATTAGTGACTGAGAATCAGAAAAAGTTGCTATGCATCCTAAATAGAGACCCAAATAGGTTTGTTTTGTTTGTTTGTTTTTTGCTACATCAATCCTATCAATTTAAATAAATTCAATAGGAGAAATTAATAGGCAGAGAGAAAAGTTTTCTTAATTTTTCCAGGAAAGTGAATGGGAATGACAAGGGTCTTTGCAGCTGCAGATTATGAGTAATCTCCACTTTAGCAGATTCTGCTTCAACTGACTGAAAATTACAGGCCTTAATTACTTTCTCCTTTTCTTAAGAGTTTTAACTTTCAGAAGCTTTTCTGGCATCTTATTTCTGTTTTTAATATTGAGTGAAGTGGCATTGACCTATGTTCAGAAGCTGTTACGTCTCTGTGTTTCTCTGTCCCTGCAGGTAGCTGGTCATCTCCCAGTTCTCCCAGAATAAGTGGTTAACATGACCTGACAGCAATTATTGAGAGATGACAATGTTCCATGAGCAGGATTTTCTAGGCAGAGCAGTTCTTACAGGTAGTAGCCAAAAATAATGTCCTGAAAACTGCCTAAAAATTGAAATATTAAGTAGAATTAAGAACATGAAGTGTGAAAGACAGGAAAAAGTTCTACTCCCATCCCATGTGTGGAGTCTGAAAAATGAGCACTGACAGGTGAGTGACCCCAACAGGGCTGTCCACGGTGATGCTCAGGATGTTTATGATCATTTTATATTAATTATATAAGTAACTTCTGCTTTACCGTGTCCTTGCAATTTTTTAGTAATATGTACCTGCAAAATAAATTTTCTACCAAAGCTCACTGTGCAGTTTGCAAACACAGTAATTTACCCTCGATCCTGTGCAAGGTACGGGCAAAGGAACAGAGTACGGTACTCTTTGGTATCAAGTACCTGTTTTTCCGAGACCATTGTACACTCCAGCTGTCAGTAAAATTTGATAGTATTTTTTGCCAGCTGTGGGATGCCTGGTTTTGAGTTGATATACATCCTGCATGTACATAATAGTGTAAACAGAAAAAGGTGCAGCTTTTTTTCTCCTCTTTTGTTTTTTTCTTTTTTTTTTTCTTCCTCTTTATTTTCTTTTTTTTTTTCTTCTTTTAAATACAACCATCCTCCCTGTCAGTCTGGCCTCAAAAATAGATTCTTGCATCCATACTGAATCTGAACATGCTAATACTTTCTGATTTAACAGGCCCTCTCCCATCCACATACATCTTTCAACAGATACACTGTATCCGTTACATAGCTGGCAGGTGTTTTAGGTTTTCATTTTTTACTAGTAAAGACAACTTCCCTTTGCTCATTCCTGTTCACGGGACAGACATGCAGACCACTTTTAGTCTGTTGCTTTGCTTGCATCAACCATCTCTTCTCTCCACATGTATCTGTTAGCTCCCTTTTCTCCACCACATTAAATACCAATGCTCCAAAAAAAGAACCTTGTTCCCTCTCCTGTTCTTCATCTTGCACCTGTATGTATTCTCAGGTTATCTCAGACACCTTCAAATTAGTCTTTAAAAAGCTGCTTTGCCACAATGCTTACCCTGGGAATGATCGTGATAAATGGCAATTGCTGTCTACACCTACAGCTTGCTGCAATGGTTGGTGGTGTCTCATCGTGTCCTGCGGCTGTGCTGCCTTTCTGTAGTGCCTGTACGCTTCTATGCGCAGCATCAAACAGAATGTGGCTGCAAGGAGAGTTCCTAAAAACTGTTACCCAGTCTGGAACTGGGAACAAAAAATTACGAGCTGCCAGGGATTTACTTCTTAATCTTTCTTGAGGGAAACCCCCCGCCCCCCAAGAAATCTAACTATTAAACCTTAATTTGATTGTTATCCAAAGGAAATAGTTTAATAGCAATAATTTTAGCTTTTCTATAACTCAAATGGAATTAGGCAATTCCAGTTAGTTGTCAATATAAACATTCTTATCAAAGATATTATGGTGTGCATTGTTATTTCTTTTAGGACGCCTACCTATTTGATTCTTAACGATGAAAATGTATCTGTTCACACCTGAATCAATATGAAGATTAGAATAATACATAATACTGTGTAGTAATGTCTTTTACACGTCACATTATGTTCATGTCGTTTTAAAAGGTGTTAAGAAATGTAGACTATTTTTGCTCTGTATTACACAGTATCAGCAAACCAGCTTTCCAAAGGGCCAATGTGCACCTTTCATTCAGTTTTTAGAGTAAAATTACTCTCCATGCAACGCAGCAGTCTCACCTGGCCACGGCCATCTCTGAAATTTACTGGCAAATTCAAGTGAAGCACTCTTCTACAGAGCTTGCCCCATTTTTCATTTGTGGGAGCTTTGTTTCAGCGTGTGACTTTCCCCTCCAGGGCAGCAGGGATTAGATATTTCCCGCGTGCTGCCAGGTGGTACGCAGCATGGGTACGCGCCGTGCTGCTGCTTTTCTAAACAATGTGTTGTTCGCCAGACTGGGCTGTAACACCTATGCACGCAGCCGAAACCATCCAGTGGATGACACGGATTATTTCTGCTGTGCACATTTTTGGTAATAAGAAGTACTTGCCTTTGCCTTTTTGACTGTGAAGAGTAGAAAAAAATTTGTGTGACAAAGGAAAACTTGGCACCGTGAGATTTCTCCCTTGCTCTATATGCAATCAAAGATAGCACTTTGGTTTTCAAGTTCAGAGTTTATATATCTTTATTTTAAAATCTTCAGTAAACTTGCTAATATCAGTAATTCTGTTCCTGTTTTTCATAATGACGCCAAGTTTTTTGCAGAATTGATAATCGCTGAGGAAAGGGAAAGGAATGGTTTGCTTTAAAGCAATCAACACCTCAACATGGTCTTCTGCAAAACCAACCAGCCATCCTCCCCAGAGAAAAAGCTTCCTTTAGAGAGGTACCACCTAACACAAAAGTCCCTGCCTGCCTGATAAAGGTCATTTGTAGCCCTGTAGCACGCGCCAAAAGTCTGCGTGCTGGATGTTGAGATAACTTTGAGATCACACGCCAACTTTTTATCACTTGGATGTCTCATTTCTTGAGCAAAAACCTATGTGCTGGAGAATCCTGTCAACATACTTTCTTTCCTTGTAGTTAACAGACATGCACACCCTTTAAATTTAAAAAAAAAAGAGAGGTAAAGCTGAATGTGGAATACAGTTTGATTCTGCATTTCCTATTTTGAATTATTGACTTGTTAAACTATTGAAGAGCATGAACTTTATAGCTACTTACAGAGCTAAGCAAGAAGACATTAAGAAAAAATAAACAATTTCCTGTTGCTCTGTTTTTATATTAGACGGCAGAAATAGTTGTCGCTGCTGTATTAATACAAAAACATCTGGTGTGTAGCCATAAAGATGAAAGTGGTTTTAATGTTTTCAGTCCTGGAGATTTTTGGGATTTTTGCAGTAATTTCAGAAGCATTAAATATTAATACATAATGTATGCACCCAGAACTAAAAGTAAAGAGAGTAATTCCACCCGCTGGTGTGTCACGTAGGATCTGCCAGCCTGACAAAAGCCGGGTTGGCGTATTCAAGTCACTCCCTAGGATGTTTCGAGTTGCAGTACGATGTGTCCTAAGTCACTTTCCGGCTGATGATCTCTCAGACTGAATCATTCTAGTACTAAGGCATGGATTGAAGATGTCTGTATTTTGATTCAGGGCTCAAGTAAAACAGGATGACTGATGAAACTAGATTAGTTCAGATTAAAATTATGATTTAAATGCTTGAGAAAAATACACCTAGCGTCTTCATCGCTTGCAGTCGTCAGAAAAAGACTGGATACTGTAATTTATGTATATTTCTAGGCTTGACATAAATGAAAAGTTCTTTATGTGGGAGGCCCAATGAAAATTGCCCCAAAACCGTCTCAAAATATTACCATTTTGTTTTTGAACGGTTTTAGGAAACAGTGAATACAGTATATAGCAGGCTGTCATTAACTCTGATGATAGGCTACATGCAATGCCAGTTCACATCCACTCCCTCTGCAACTGGCACAGATACCTTGAATCTGTCAAGACTCCTTTTCCCTAACTTTCAATTGATGTTAACAACACGCATATTGCACAGTGCCCCATTTTCAGTGTGAGTGCTGGTCATACTGGCTTCATTGTTCTCCCATAAATAGTGCATAAATTACATTTATGCTTAATTTTTACAGAATTTAGAGCCTGATTGTTGTCAGTAGCAAGCTTTATCATTGCGTAAGTCACTAGTTCAGAGCTATAGGATGAGTTTTCTGCTTACCACTGGCTTCCTGTAGGACGTTAGGCAAGAATCCAGCTTGCTGGTTAGGTGTCTAAGTAGTTTAGGATCTGGGCTGGAGCTTGAGCTGTAAGACTGGGATAATACCACTTCCCTGCCTCGGTGGAGGGCAGTGAGGAGGTAGCGAGTCATGATCAGCACTGAGTGAGTTCAGTGGGAGTCTGAAGATTCAGACTATAAAGAAGTCAAGGTATTTTGTGGATCCACATTTACTGAAGTACATGTATACCTGTCTTACTTGAAATAAATGCTTAGGGAGAGAATGAAATTGAAAAGACAAGCTTGGACTGAGCTGTAATCTACTATTTAGTAAGAAAACACAGATACAAAAAAGGTAACATTTATCTGTGAATTTTAAAAGTAGCAAGGGTGGTGTTACTGAGCAATAATAAGTTGAAACACTTGAAAAGAAATTAATACCTGAAAAAGAAGGCTTGAGACAATAATGACATAAAGAAAAAAAAGCCTCCCACAAATTAGTTTTGTATTTGCTGTGAAATTTTGTGTTGAAATTAAACAGAGAACTGGTTTCATTGTTTTATGGTATTTTTACTGCTCGCTGTCACCTGGAGAATCGCAGGTGCTGGCCCTTTTGTTGACCACAAACCAAACAAAAACATCACCTTTTTGTTTACTGCTCAGGAAGAATAAGAAAGAGAAACATTAAGCCTTAAAACCTCTCACTAGATTATCTTATGGCTTGCTTTTTTTTTTTTTTTTTTTTTTTCCCCAGGTGAAATGTCTATTGATATTTTATTTATCCTTCTCTTCTCCTCTGGACAGCTGCTGCTATGTAAGGTTTTCCAATCAACCAGAATATAAACATCATATCCTTTGCCATATGCACTTTGAAATTCATAGAAATAAAAAGCCATTTCCTTACTGGTTATAAAAATAGCTCCTCTTCAGCTGTAATACTTCCTTCAAGTTCTCACAGTCAAATTCTTGTTCTGGTAGCTTTCATATTAAGCACATCATTTGAATTAATAAAACATCTGTGTAAATTTTAAGATACTTCTGACATAATATTTAAGATTCTGTGCTTTGCACTTGCTTTGTTTCATTGACTAAAAATTACTGTCTGTATGAATGATACATTATAATTTTTTTATCTCTACTTAAATTGTAGTCACATCAGGTCATTATTTGAAAGCCTAAGGCTTAAGAATAGAATGGAAGACTGTAAATGGCACAACCTAGACATTCTTTCTTAATTATTTTATGGTATCTACATCATAGGATTCAAACACCTTAAGCTGCAGCTGTGTTAGTTTCAGCACTTATTTTGCGGTGTTATTTTCTGAGAGACTTTTCAAACAAGCTCCTTAGAAGTTAATTCAAACTTGATATCAACGCACAGGATTTTATTCAGTGTAGTTGCATTTGCTTAAAGGTGGTTCCAGATCAGTCTTTCTGCAAGATGAGTTTCTTCTTTCATGAAGTACAGTAGTACTTGCTGCAGTGTCACACAGCGTGGTGATAAGAAACATTGTAAGAGCGCAAAAAGCACATCTTGGCTGCAAAAGTGTCTATTTCCAAACCACGTGTACAGCTTTTCGGTGAAAGGCGCAGTAGCTATTGCCACAGCTTTACTGGCAACTTTCAGAGAACAATCTTTCTCAAATAGCTGACAGTAATTCTGTTTGTGAAACATCTATACTGTGTAGAGGTATGGGTTAATTTTAGTCCATTGTTCTAAAAATAGATTAAAAATATTTTGGATAATAAATGTTCCTCTGAGCCAAACGAATAGGTGAGGATGTGGGAAATACTGCTGCTCCTGAAGTGTCCGTCTGCCACTGATAAAACGGGCATCAGGGATTTTCACAGCACAGTGTTTTCGTGCTCCTCAATGTAAGAGTTTAGCGTCTGATCTACATATTTTGTCTCAGAACACGATTTATGATTCCCAAGATTTTGCTGACCCGACACGCTCTATAGAGAGGTGTGCTGCTTCCCGCTATCAGGGTTGTCACTGAGAGAGTACCGAACCTTGTACGGCCCATGCGCTATTATCCGCTGCTGGTGTTTCATGTGGGCGCCAGCGACGCAGCCAGGAGCGGCCTGGGGAGCATCAAGAAGGACTACAGGGCCCTGGGAGCAACAGTTAAGGACTCTGGGGTGCAGGGAGTCTTTTTGTCTCTCTTCCCAGCCAAAAGGAAGGGGCCTGAAAGGGCCAGTCGAATCTGGCAAGTCAACAAATGGCTCAGGGAGTGGTGCCACAGCTTTGGCTCCTGAAACCACAGGACTGGCTTTGAGAAGCCCGGGCTGCTATGGGTGGATGGCGTGCACCTAACTGAGAAGGGGAAGAGCGTCTTTGGCCAAAGGCTTGCCGGGCTCGTCCGGAGGGCTTTAAACTGGTGCTGCTGGGGGAGGGGGAGCACAGTCCAGCCCACCGCTGTCAGCATGGCACCAGTGCCAGCACCGAGTGCCCAGAACCTGGGGAAGGATCGCAGGTAAGTGTGAGAGAACTTAAACTGCGGACCAGAAGAACTCCCGTCGCTCCAGCCAGCAAGTCGGCTCTGTCGGGGCCCCAGCTGAGGTGTCTCTATACCAATGCACGCAGCGTGGGGAATAAACAGGAAGAGCTGGAGATGCGCACACACGAGCAGGGCTACGACCTCGTTGGCATCACTGAGACCTGGTGGGATGACTCCTACGACTGGTGGGTTGGGATACAGGCTCTTTAGGAAGGACAGGCAGGGGAGACGAGGGGGGTTGTCGCCCTCTCTGTCAGCAACCGGCTGGAGTGCGTGGAGCTCCGCCTGGGGATGGAGGAGGAGCTGACAGAGCTGTTGGGTCAGGATTAGAGGAAGGGCAGGGACAGGGGACATCACGGTGGGGGTGTGCTGCAGGCCGCCTGGCCAGGAGGACAGAGCGGACAAGGCCTCTACAGGCAGACAGGAGCAGCCTCGCCGTCACAAGCCCTGGTCCTCATGGGGGACTTCAACCACCCAGACATCTGTTGGAGGGACAACGCGGCAGGGCACAGGCAGTCCAGGAGGTTCCTGGAATGCATGGACGACAACTTCCTCCTGCAGGCGATAGGGGAGCCGACAAGGAGGGGTGCCATGCTCGACCTTGTGCTCACCAACAGGGAGGGGCTGGTGGGGGATGTGGAACTCAAGGACAGCCTTGGCTGCAGCGACCATGACACGGTGGAGTTCAAGATCCACGGGGCAGCGTGGAAGCTACGCAGCAAGCTCTCTGCCCTGGACTTCAGGAGGGCAGACTTTGGCCTCTTCAGGGACCTGATGGGCAAAGTGCCATGGGAGGCGGCCCTGGAGGGAAGAGGGGCCCAGGAAATTTGGCTGATATTCAAGGAGCACCTCCTCCAAGCTCAGCAGAGGTGCATCCTGATGAAGAACAAGTCGGGCAAAAAGGCCAGGAGGCCGGCGTGGATGAGCAAGGAGCTCCTGGACCAACTGAAAGTGAAGAAGGAAGCGTACAGAGGGTGGAAGCGGGGACAGGTAGCCTGGGAGGACTACAAAGAGGCTGTGCGAGTGGCCAGGGATCGGGTGAGGCAGGCTAAAGCCCTGATGGAATTGAATCTGGCAAGGGACATCAAGGGCAACAAGGAAAGCTTTTTCTTCATTGGGGATGAAAGGAAGTCCAGGGAGAACGTAGGCCCCCTGCGGAAGGAAATAGGTGATCTGATTACCCAGGACATGGAGAAGGCTGAGGTGCTTAACAACTTTTTTTGCCTCAGTCTTCACCGTTAAGAGCTCTAGCCATACTGCCCAAGGCGCAGAAGGCAAAAGCAGGGACTGGGAGAATGGAGAACCACTCACTGCAGGTTCTCCTACTCACTGTAGGTTCTCCTACTCACTGTAGGAGAATATCAAGTTCAAGACCATCTGAAGAACCTGAAGATGCACAAGTCCATAGGACCGATGAGATGCATTCGTGGGTTCTGAGGGAACTGGCGGATGAAATTGTCCATCATATTTGAAAACTTGTGGCACTCTGGTGAGGTCCCCAATGACTGGAAGAGAGGGAACATAACCCCAATTTTTAAAAAGGGGAACCAGGAAGACCTGGGCAACTCCAGGCCGGTCAGCCTCACCTCTGTGCCTGGCAAGGTCATGGAGCAGATTCTCCTGGAAACCATGCTAAGGCACATGGAGAGCAAGGAGGTGGTTGGTGACAGCCAACATGGCTTCACCAAGGGCAGATCGTGCCTGACCAATTTGGTGGCCTTCTATGATGGGGTGACAGCATCGGTGGACAAGGGACGAGCAATGAACATCATCTACCTGGACTTGTGCAATGCATTTGACACTGTCCTGCACGACATCCTTCTCTCTAAGCTGCAGAGACATGGGTTTGATGGACGGACCACTCGGTGGATAAGGAGTGGGCTGGATGGCCGCACTCAGAGAGTGGTGGTCAACGGCTCAATGTCCAAATGGAGACTGGTGACAACTGGCATTCCTCAGGGGTGAGTATTGGGCCAAGCCCTGTTTAACATCTTTGTTGGTGACATGTCGGCCATCCAGAGGGACCTTGACAGGCTGGAGAGGTTCAACCAGGCCAAGGGCAAGGTCCTGCACATGGGGCAGGGCAATCCCAGGCACAAACACAGGCTGGGTGGAGAATGGATGGAGAGCAGCCCTGAGGAGAAGGACTTGGGAGTGCTGGTGGATGAGAAGCTCAACATGAACCGGCAATGTGCACTCACAGCCCAGAAAGCCAACTGCTTCCTGGGCTGCATCCCCAGCAGCATGGCCAGCAGGTCGAGGGAGGGGATTCTGCCCCTCTGCTCCGCTCTGGTGAGACCCCACCTGCAGCACTGCGTCCAGCTCTGGAGCCCCCAACATCAGAAGGACATGGACCAGTTGGAGAGGGTCCAGAGGAGGCCACGCAGATGCTGAGAGCGCTGGAGCAGCTCTGCTGTGAGGCCAGGCTGAGAGAGCTGGGGCTGTTCAGCCTGGAGAAGAGGAGGCTCCGGGGAGACCTGAGAGCGGCCTCCCAGTGCCTAAAGGGGGCTGCAGGAAAGGTGGGGAGAGACTGTTCAGCAGGGCCTGGTGTGATAGGATGAGGGGTAACGGTTTTAGATTAGAAGGAAGCAGATTCAGGCTGGACATAAGGAATTTTTTTTTTTTTCCACTGAGGCTGGTGGGACACTGTCCCAGGTTGCCCAGAGAGGTGGTGGATGCCCCATCCCTGGAAACATTCCAGGCCAGGTTGGCCGGGGCTCTGAGCAACCTCATCTGGTTGGAGATGTCCCTGCTCCTGGCAGGGGGTTGGACTGGGTGGGCTTTGAAGGTCCCTTCCAACCCAAACCATTCTATGATTCTGTGTTTAAGTGTTTACTTCAATATTTTTATAAATTGAGGTGTGGATCATTCAAACAGTTATATTTATAGGATTTGCTCTAATAGGAACTATGTGCTTGTGAAAAAACAAGTTAAATACATGTAGAAAACATTTCAAATAAATGCATTTTAAGCCTTATGATACACAATATTAAACAAACAGTAATAGTTTCGGTGATTGTAACACCAATTTTCAAATGGATTTAGGTTTAATTTTGGCAGCTGTTGGATATGGGGTCGGGAACACGATGGGTAATTTTGTAAATCTGACTCCAGGTGCATGAGTTCGGCCCTTCTGAAATTTCTCAAATGAAGTTAAAAACCCAGTCCTTTTGATAGCTTGGAAGTGAAACTCCTGAGATGCCTTAAACCAGACACAAGCTGAGGGAGAACTGCGGAAAATGTCAGCTCTGCAAAGCAGTATCGTAAATACATGATTGCAGCCAGACCCAAAACATGAAACAGAGAAGAATCACGGTCCAGACACTCAACGACACAGTAACCGCCTCATCTAAATTAGTTCCTATACTGGTATAGAAATATGTAACTAATAGGAGATGGTTTAAAAAGAATTAATCAATATTTAGAAAAAAGTTCATTGTTGTTATGGGGGACTTTTAAAGCATTCAGCTTCCTCTTAGGAAATAACAGGGATTTTTGTTCCTCACTAAATATTTCATCAGAACAGATTAAAAAATCTCTGCAAGGTCTCCTTCAAGCCACTAGAGGATTAGTATTTCTCCATCAAAATAAATAGTTAAGCTGTAATGTAGCTTATCTAAGCCACACTAATAAGCTATTAGTCTGGTAGCACAATTCAAATTCCAGCGAGTGTAAATGAGGCAGACGCTTGAATCCTTATTGAACAGTAAGATTAGTAATTTGTTTATGGAAAGCTGGCTGTAACATTATTTAAACTATGCACAGCAGAACATTAAAACACATAAAAAGATACAGCATTTTGGAAAATCACTAGCTAATTAAGTAAGCATGGTATTTTCTGTTGTATAGTTAGATATCATTAGAACGCAAACATTGCTTATATATTCTGTAAAACGCTAACGAAACTCATATGACACAGTTCCGTCCAGCCTGACTCGGAACACCCTGTTGTGTTGGTTGTTGGCTGACCAGCTTATTTTTAAAGTTCTTTTCTGCAGATGCTGTGCCAATACACCACCAGAATTCATTATCTGATCTGGCTGTCAGTCTCAAAACCGTCTTTTTTCTTTTTTGTCTTACCGCTGAAAAGCCTCAGGCGCAGAGCAGCCCTCCGCCGGTGTGACCCAGCCCCTCGGGAGTACCTAGACCCACCGAAAACCAGGGGCACTCTGCAACCAGCCTGCTTCGTTCTACAACACGTTTAGAGAACTGGCCCAAACCAGTTATTAACGACTATCTTTGACCACCTGCGTGGAAGGGTGAAGTCCCAGGAGGCTGGAAAAGGCCAGACGTTCTTCTGGAGAAAGAGGACAGAGCGCACGGCAGGCCTTCTTCTCCAGCACCGCCTGCCGCAGCAACCTGGCTGTGCGCACACGTTATTTCAGAGCGCTTGGACGACAACAAGGGGATGGGCAGCAGCCCGCGTGGACTTACCGAGAACAAATCACGTCCGACCAAATTATTTTCTTGCAGCACAAGGAAACGGTTGCGGTGACCGAACGACGGCGACCGCCCCCGCGCCCCCCCCCCCCCCCCCGGCCACCGCCCGCCTTCCCGCCCTCCGCCTGGGCGCGCGGCTGCCCCCTGCCGGGCGCGCGGCGGCGCTGCGGCCGGCTCCTCCCCGCCCAGTCCCCGCCCGCGCGTTGCCCGGGGAACGGGGGCCGGGAGCGGCCGGGCGGCCGCTGCCTCCATCCCCTCCTTCCCTTCCCGCCGGCGCCCGCAGCGGAGCGGCACCCGCAAACGGACGCCCCGCCGCCATGTCCCGAGCCGCCCCGCTTCTTCCACTGTTGCTGCTCCTCGCCCTGGCCCAGCGCCGCGCCTGCCTTCCCGGGCCGGTTACCGCCGCGCCCGCCGGCCGGGACCCCTGCCTCAGCCAGCCTTGCCGCAACAACGGCACCTGCTCGCCGCTGCCGGCCCGGAGCCCCGCCGCGCCCCGCCGCCTCCAGCTGCTCCTGCCCCCGCCTCCGGCCGCCTACAGCTGCGCCTGCCCCGCGGGGGTCACCGGCAGCTTCTGCCAGGTACGGGGCTCGCCGGGAGCGCGCCCTGGGCCGCCCTCCCGCCCCGCGTCCTCCCGCCTGTCCCTGCCCTTGGGCTCCCGCAGGCTGCCCTGCCTCGCTCCGCGCCCTTCCGCCCGCCGCCCCGGGAGGTGCGCGGTGACCGCTCGCTCGCTTCCCCCGGCAGCGCCGTTACGGGCTGCGGGCGGCCCTGGCCGCTGCCCCGCGCTCCGCGAGGGCGCGCAAAGCGGGTGCCGGTACCCGGGAGCCGAGGGGAGAGCCCTTCCCCCGGGTGGTAAGCGGAGCCAGGGCGTGAGGGGCTCGGCGGGGGGCGAACGGGGCGGGGGGCCGAGCGCAGGCAGTGCCGCCCGGGTTAATCCCGCTCCCGCAGCGCTCCCCCCCCCCCCGCCCAGGGCTGGCGGTGGACTGCGCACGGGCTCACTCGGAGGGGAAGGGAATGGTCCTGGGAAGCGGATGCCGAGTCGCATTGAACGCTAGCCATTAAATCGTGTCTCCAGCGGTCGTTTCCGTAGGTTCGGTGCGCTTGCCCCCGCGTTTGGGGTGCTTCGGGGATTGGTTTTGAATCCTGAAAGGTCAGAATGCCGAGAGGAGGGACGATGGTCTGAAATAGGGAGAAGGCAGTAAGCAGGTACATACTTCAAATGTACCACCAAGAATGTGCTTGGTGGTACATTTAGTGTAATAATTGAATTATTGCCATATGAAGACTGTAAAATTTGGTTTTGTCCCTAGCGTTAAGGACGAAAATTTTTCTTATCATGTTTGGAAATTCACAAAAACTTAAGTCTTCCATACCTTCAGGTAAGGACAAGCAGGTGCAGGGACAAAGAGGCTTGCTTCCTGCGTGTGTGTATGATGCTGCCAGTTACTTTCTGCAATGGCAGTGTACAAAGGCTGTATGGATTGGCTACCGTTTCTTTCTAATGCTGTCTGTGTTAAGCAGGTTTGGCATAAAAGCAAAGGAATTCAAGTAAATTCAGTCTGCTTTTTAGTTGTTTTTTTTTTTAATTGTTCCTTTACCCAAAGCATACTGCTGAACAGATAATACATGTTCTGAAGACTTAACATGTAGGTGAGTATAAAAGTGATTGTACAGTGCGAGTACTATACAGAGAGTTCTGTGCCTGCCTTGAAATGTCTCAGTGTAACAACAAAAGTGAAAATACTTACACTAACGAGATTCTGTAAAATGAGAGAAATGAAAGTGGATTAAATAGATTTCTCTTTGGCTAATTTTAGCTGTTGTCCTCTTAAGAGTTTACTATGTTTCTGTCTCTCCAAAGACAGAAGGAGAGCACTGTGTGTTTGCTTCTGCTCGTTGCTGTTAGACCAGAGTGTCTGAGATCCATGACTGAAAGATTAATGACCCTTTAAAAGACTCAGAAAAATGTAACGCTTGCTGGCACCCTGCCTCCTGTGAAGCGTTGTGCCTGGGGAACTGGATTTAATTGTTTTTCTAAGACAAGAGATGGGTGATGTTTTCATAGCACTTATGCTTTTTATTAACTGATAAGAGGAGGCTTACAGGGTCATACATTTTATCTCTTTTTATAAAGTACTGGGTAGTGACTTTTGCAAGGAAAACGGATAAAACAAAGGAATGCCACTTCTCGCTTATCATGTCAGCAGTTGAAGTACGGATCCCAGTTAGCTATGGAAAGTTAATACGGTTTTGAAATGTAACTTTAATTAAATGGAGAGCAAGCAGGTTATTTAAAGGGGTAATATAACACGATATATCCATAGCTGAGGGTTTGCTTATTTTATTGAAATAGGAAATAAATGGATATTGTACAGATACATTAATTCTTGTGTTGCTGTGTCATTCACTTGCCTAACGGCTTAAAAGATACCTAACTTCTTAAACTTCTACAAAAGAAAGGTAAAAACCATGATGTCTTTCAGGTCAATGATAATAAATAACTGTAAGGATTTTAAAATAACTATAAGGATATTTTTCTCCTGTCCCTTAAGGATTATGAGAAAACTATGGACTAAATCAGGGGATCACTTGGATATATCTAGACAAGTGCGTCTCAACTTACTGCTGAGGGTGGTACTTGAACAGTTGGGCTTGCAGAAGGGAATACCGAGAGGCGAAAAAAGATCAGGAATTATTATGCTTAAACAGCCAGACCGTGGAGGGTGAATTTGCATTTTTGGAATTTATGATGGAGCTGGGGTTTTTTGGGAACCCCACTTCCCTAAAAATGTAGATTTACTTTCATGTTACTTTTTGTGGTGAAGGCAACATTTCACGGATTCTGCTCAGATGTGTTGAGATGTAGAACAAAGGAAAATTATTCTACATGTGCCTATAAGTCAACCGGGCACTGTGAAGTTGATAATGTAGGATTGCTAACAGTCAAAGTTGGAGATTGGGTTTTGATGCTGGTGCTGACATGGGAAAAGTGGCGAAGAATAAAACAGACATCACGTACAGAGGAGATACTTCTAAAAGCCCAGAGCTTTCCTATCACCGGGTGAAGTGTTTAACCTGTACTTAAGCCAATTCCATGATCTTATGTTATAATTGCTTTAGTCACTCATTATTCATTTAACAACAGAAATTACAGGTCCTCTTAGTATATCCATCCTGTGAGTTATGCATGTGGATATATCTCGCATTACTTACGGTTTGGATAGGCTTTGTTTTGCAAACTTCAGGTTTGTGAGGTTAGGGGTTGTTTGGTCTCGCGTTGTGTGACATTGCTCCAATTTAACTCCATTTCTTTTCATGTTGATGAATTTTTCCCCACCTCTCTTTACTGTATTTCTAGTCTGTGTAAAGAAGAAACAGAATTAATATGTTGAAGTGTCTTAAAGTTTAGTCTGAGCAGAGAAATCACATGTATTCCCAAGGAAATTGTACAAAAATTCTAGTGAATTGAATTACCCTTCTGCAGCAATTTGAAATTGGACAACTCTTTCTTCACAATGACAGAACCTGATGAAATAAATTGAAATTAACTGAGTGACAGATATTGAAGTCCCCTAAACTTTATATTCCCTAAATTTTTACTCATATTTTACTTTGAAAGGTGAACTTTAACCTTTATTTCTAATGACTAGTCTAGTGACTACTCTGTTATTTCTAATAATTTATAATTATAACTTAATTTCTAATCCAATACAATTGTTTTTCTTGATCAGAAAAGTTTTACGTAAAAATTGATTTGTGTTAGTGCCTTATGAAATAATTTTAAAGATATGAGGTACTAAATATGAAATGAAAAATTTCATCATAGACTTGGTCATTTGCTCAAAAATACAGAATCTGAACTTAGCTAATTGCTTTAAACTGCATGATGTTTATTTGCTTCTGTGCTGGTGCTATTTTCATTAAAAGACTATCATGTGGAGAAACATTCATTTATTAATTAATTTTTAAATACTGTTGTACATTGCTTCCTTAGTTTTAGTTGCTTCTGTTGTTTTTCTTTGTGTGTGTGTTTTTTTTTTTTTTTTAATTTTCCCCTCATTATTTTACTTTGGTGCGTTTTAATATGCTTTTAGTTATTTTATAGGTTGTGTCAGTAATCAGAACTAGAAAACAAGTAGTGTCCGGGCATACTGAGCCAGCGTTCTGGCTTTGCAGCAATTCTCTTCCATATAGTCTGATCAGTGATGCCTGGATGTTCTACTTACTTCTGAGAGTGATGTGGCAGCCACTGATGTAATAGCATTTTTGAGTTAGTATTGACATTATTATTTTAGTAGCAAAATTCCTAGATCTTTTTGGTCTTGGGGAGGATTTATTGTGTTCAATCTAATGGCTATCTTTCCACACCTATAGGAGAAAATATTTTTAAAATGTAATTGTGGACAGCTTATTTGAAATGGAATTTTAGAAAGGTGTAATCTGAGTTTATAAAAGTCAAGGAAGGTACTGATACTATAAAAACTAATACAGATGGACAGTAGTTTAAAATTTAAATTTTGTTCTTAGAACAATTTTTTTTCCCCCCTCCTGAATTTCTGTCTGATTATGGTTTTTTTTCATTCTCTGTATTTTGTACTTTTGAATGCCAGGTGAATTTTTTTCTTGTCTTTGATCATGGTATTAGAACATTTATAGACTGTAATGCAGTGTTTCTGAACGTAGAAATCTAGGCTTAGCAAACTGCTACACAAAGAAGGATTATTGTTTCTTGACTCAATCATCTAGTACTTGAGAGTAAGTGGTACAACATTTCATCAGCCAGGATATTTCAGGTTGCACTGGACAGTGTTGTATAGAAGGACATCCTTTAATCTAGCTGCTAAATCACCTTCATGTGAGTATCCTGATTAATTCATCATGAGATCTTGTTTTCTGTTAAGTGCTGACATCCCTTCTGAAAGGTCTCAGAATAATCCTCGAATTCACAATGAGTTCTCTAGCATATTTAAAATGCTATTTTTTTCCATTCTGTACTCATTAATGAAGGGTATATACTGAGATTATGTGGTTATTGTGATGCAAGTGTTTTGTTATGTGACCGCTCTGTTTGCTCTTTTATCTCAAATAAGAGTGAATTGTGTAGTTAGGAGATGCCCTGGAGTTTTCTTGTTTTATCTGGATATAATGTAGCTTGAGTTCTGAGGTGCCATGTCATTTCCTGCTGACTAACTAGCTCTTGCAGCGCTTTAAATTTGCAGAACTTAAATATTTGCATTGATGCATATGCTGTGTGTGAGAAGAAGCTGTGAGAGCTCGGTTCGTTTATCTTGGAGAAGAGGAAGCTAAGGGGGAGCAAAGTGCAGTCCTCAGCTACCTAATGGGTGGCCATAGAGAAGACTTTTCTCAGACACGGTCAGTGAAAGGACAAGAGGTGATGCACGTGTTAGAGTAGAGGAAGTTCCAGTTACATCTAAGGAAAAAATTGCTCACGATGATGGTGCTCAAACACTAGAACAGGCACTTAGAACAGTTATGGGATCTCCGTCCTTGGAGATTTGGGGCCTGAGTGGCCAAGACCCCAAGGACCTTGGCTTAGAACTAGCCTTGACCTGAGCAGAGCTTGCACCAGAGAACTCCCTCTGGTCCCTTCCAGCCTCAACCATTCTATGACTCTGTTCTGTATATACACACACCTGTGTATGTATTTTTTTTCCCCTAGATTTTGCATTTGTCTATTACTCTTGTCCTGTTCCTGCCTCCCCTTTGCTGGATATTCTGATAAATTATTTCCATGTTTTTACACATGTATGTTTTACATCAAGTCTAGGCTGTACCTGGAAGCTGACAAACTTGTGTGCAGTGCAAGCAGGAGTTCTAAGATGGCAATATTACTATTGGAGAAGATACCTGAAAAATCTTTGGTACTCATTTCAAGCCACTTTGTTTATATCGCCTTTAGTCACAAATCAGTATACTCACATTTCATAGTCATTGTTGAGTTTTTTTTTCTTCAAGTAACAATTGTATGTCCTACAGGACTGATGGGTATTGTTTTCTGTGAGTAATCCGTAAGTGAAGTGTTGCCCAGGTACCCCATGGACTTAGATCTCCCTGGTTGCAGTGGAACTGATGAACTTCTGTAATATGGCTATGGGAGGGATCAAATATGGGGAATGTTAGCACAAAATAAATGAATGTGAAAAATAGTTTCTCCACCCGATTTATTTTAGCTATTATAACATCTGTTTTCTCTAAGTGTAGTAGAAATAAATTTCCAGTCGGAAATCTAAGCTTTTCAAATTAGCATCTTGCCTTGAAGCGTATAATGTGACAATTTGTGAGCAAGAGAACTATAATTCAGCAATTTCCAAAGCAGCCAATAAAGAATAGTGCTGTGATTTTTGCCGTGGAATCTAAACAACTTATTCTAAATTTCTGTAGGATAAAACTGGAATAATGTAATAACCCAAACTGTCTCAGTTATGTAAGTGGTTATTGTTTGGGTATCATCTGCACACTGACCTTTGTGAATCTTGTATTTTCTCTTTCAAAATCTTGAAATATTCCCTTTAAATCCGTTCAAAGTAGTTCTTTTTAAATCCTAGTCAGGTCATTACATAGTGCAAATTATTTGATTCTGAAAAATTCTATCATGTAAGTGAAAGTTTTAGGTTTTGCTTATATTTTTCTGATTAAAGATTACAGAGAGACAGATCAAGTGCAAAGTAACTGAGTAATAGTACAGATACGCTATACTAAGATGCTTCAGCTTTTTCAAATGTCATCTTTCATTGCGTTTATGTTCTTTGATCTGAGAGAATTATTTTGCAATGATATCTGTTTAAAAACTAGCGTTGTTTTACTTTCCTTTGAAATACTTAAGTCGACGGTGTCATCTGTGTACACGAGGTGCTGGAAATCTTCTAGTGGAGTGGGCTCCCCATGTACTAGGAGAATACCTCCTCTTGAATACAAGATAAGAAACAACAGAATATGGATAGGAAAATAAATGTACAAGAAAAAATAAAAGACTGTAGTTCTGTGACTTGAGTCAGTATTACAGAAGGTAGAAATGCTCCCCTGCTCTTGAGGGCTCTCACAGAATCTTCTACATACTGCCCTTCTGAGAAGTAGTATTGCTTGAGATGAATAATTTCAGAGGTGGCAGTTAGCAGGATTTCAGCTTGATCATGGCATCACAAGACCAGAAATCTTAGAAGATGATGCAAGAAATTAACTTTAATAGTCAGATATGATTTTTCTGCTGAAAATCATGTCCACTTAACCCTAGACATAGGTTGGTGGTTTTTTGGATTTGTTGTGGGGTTTTTTTCATGGTTGGTTTTTTTTGTTGTTGTTTTGGGTTTTTTTTGTACTTGCTCTGATAGCTCACTCTGTTCTTGTTGAAGATCAAGTCTCTCATTTATTCTTAGTAACTTTTTTTGGCTGTGATATATTTGTGTTCCAATTAGTCCCACAGATTGATTGCATGGAAAACATATCTTTATTAGTTTTTATTTTTTATCTTTCAATTTAATTGAATTTCCCAGTCGTATTTTTTTCCATTTTAAAAGTAAGTTATTCCACTCTTTCCTCCCCGTGCCTGTAGTGAATATTGGTTTTCTTTCCTGCAGTGTCCTGTCTGACTGCACAGATTGAGCTAATAACAGTATTTCTGTTGGTTGCTGATTAATCTAAATATAGTCTGGTTTGTACAACGCTAAGGCCCATTTTTTTTTTTTTTTATGCTGAGAGATTACCTATTCTTTTCACAACTGCATTAGCAGGAAGTCTTCAATAATAGCCACAATTTTTATTCCTTTTCTTTAAACTTCTGGTTGATGTAGGTGAACTGAGCTCAGTAGCCTACCTAGAGGGGTCTGATTGTGGTGCGGTGATCCCAAAATGAAAGCACTCGTGTTTAAAGTGCATCCATGTCAACTGAAAGGACTGTGTTCGGCAAGAGTAGGCAAAAACAGTTCAGTATGTGCATTTGACATTGTAGGGCATTTTTATTAAGTCTTTAATTAGTTCTTTGGTTTTTAGGAAAAATAGTTTTGTTTGACTTTTTGTTTCCATATGGTTTTATCAATTTGTATTTTACAGGAATAATATAAACACTGAAATAAATGTTCTCTGGAGAGAAGCTTGTCAATATGAGCCTCACAAAACACAAATGGTAACTGTATTACTAAGAAAAAGATCTTAAACTGCAAAGCAATTGTTGCAGCTTTCCAACAGTTTTGTAATGGTGTAAATGCACATCAAGATATACATTGAGAAAAGTAACGTTTGCTTGATAAGAAACTGCCGGTTACGTGTAATCTCTTGCAAAGCGGCACTCCTGTCTTCAAAAGCAGATTTATATGCCACATATGTAACCTGTTTGAGTTCAGCAATATATATCACTGCCCTGTATTATTTTTCAAGATTGCCTTGGTTAGTTTTGAAGTTATACAGTGTAACAATTATGCTGTATTATTTAGTAATATATTCTGCTGTAAACTTGAAAAAATAGCTGTAAATTCTGTGGAGAAAGGTCTGAAAGTGATACACTGTGACTAGGAATGGGAATACCAGGGCTTGGGTCTTGGAGTTCTGCTGTCTTGCTGAGTCACACTGGGCAAAACTCTTACAACGTTTGTCCTCG
Organism: Chlamydotis macqueenii; assembly: GCF_036417535.1. Classification (NCBI taxonomy): domain Eukaryota; kingdom Metazoa; phylum Chordata; class Aves; order Otidiformes; family Otididae; genus Chlamydotis; species Chlamydotis macqueenii. The sequence goes on from NC_141564.1 coordinate 502,798, forward strand.
GATTTCTTGTCTGTAAATGCAGATAATTCTGGGTGTTCAGAAGGTTAATTTGTTAGTGCGTATGAAGACTTTAAGAATGTTGAGTGAAAAGCACTTTACAAGGAAGCATCTTCTTGAAATGCCAGATTTTGAATTACATGTCGGTGACCCATCGGAATATATTTAAATTCCAAGGAAAAAAAGCCTTCTTATTTAAAAAAAAAATAAAAATCAACCATTTAGACTACTTCTTTGGCTGGCAAATATTCAGGCTAGCAGTCTACAGATTAATTTAGTTTCATAATGTTCTTTCCCACTGGAAGCAGGGGCAATAGATCAATGAACAGTATTTCAAAGACTTCTGTAGCAAAAGTGTTTGTAAACAAGGTGCTCTTGAATAAGGTGAGAACAGGATTCAATTTGACTGTGAAAGTATATGTTCTACTGAGATAAGGTCACTGAATGTTAATGATTTGGGAAACTTTGTTGTCCTTCATGTATCAGTTACAACAGCAGCCGCATTGTTGGTTTGAGAAGACTTTTGGGTATCTTCAGGAACAGTGCCTGTAAAAAGAGTAACAAGATCTGATTCCTTTTATTTACAACAAGCCTTGTTTTCAGTCTAGGTTACCCTTATGTGCGTCCTTTGTACTAGGCCTAATAAAGCCGAAGCTTCTTGTTGAGAAACGCACAGGAGAAGGAACAATTTCAACCAACCGTGCATATTCTAAATAAACTGTGATTATTTGGTATGTTGAATAATCCTCACTGAACCTGAGTGCTCAAAATGCAAATAATTTAAAGATGTGCAGAGAATGTCACAAGAGAACAGAAGCTGTTTCAGAATTCTGTTCCCTTCGATGAAGGAATAGTACTTACTCCCCTGAAATCAAGTTCAGGTAGCTTTACTTACGAGATAGAGAGGGCAGAAATAGATATGACCCAGAGAAACGACAGCAGAAATGATTAGTAGATGTGGAAAGATTTGAATAACCTGGGAGAAGCAACTTGCTCGCTTTTATACAGAGACAAAGAAGGAGAGTCTGAATAAAAGGTAATCTTGTGACAAGGACAATGCTTTAAAAAAAAACAACAGGAATGAGACAGTTAAATTCTTCTGGGCTTCAGCTAGCCATCAGCTAATGTGGCTAAGGAAAATATATGGACAATTTTCTGTAATTTTCCAGACTTGGCACGTTACTTTGCAGTATCTGGTAGTGGTGTTTGTCAGCCTGGACAGTAACGATCACCATGAACTATAAGGCAATTCTTATGTTTGTTTTTTTTTTTATTCAGCCCTAATGATTTGTGCTTTAAATTAAGCAATTCTGTAAAAATTCATGCAAATTTTATTTGTATTTTTGTTTTAAAAGTTTTAACAGATGCATACTTTCCCCTGGTGAAGAAATTGGGCAAATCATTAAATACTTTTTATCAAAATCAAATTAATGAATGAATCTCAGTAATGGCAAACTAAAATATATGGCTTACATTCCATACGGACTTGGCAGTCTGTTAATAACTTGTGATTGTCTATATACATGTACTTCTATTGTAGTCTAATTTTCAGGTAAATATAACTGAACATTATTCAACAGGAGGTAAAGGTGGCCACGTAGAAGTCTAACAACTTAGGAGCTAATTGCTTTTCGTGTTGAGAGTCCTAATTCTGCTGTCAGGTTGCAAGAGAGTGAGTTGTATTCTGGCATTTGTTGTCACTGTGGAACACCAAGGTTGTGCTCTATGTGGGGATCTGCGAAACTTTCTCATTTGAGTATGCTTTTGAATTTCAGTGAGTTGTTACACAAGGTTTACTGACATTGGTAGGGTCTGTAAGAGCAGATACTCCATTTGTTCTTTTTAAGGCTACAGCATACTCTGTGATGATGGCATACGTGACAACTGAAGAAAATAGTAGTGAGTCCCCTGGGAAATTAACATGTTTAATTGAAGGAAGGACGAATTGACTTAATTTACATAACTGTAATAGGACTCTAATGTTAAAATTTGGCTAACTATTGCCTCTTAAAAGTAATGGGTTGATGTTATAGAAATTATTTATGATCTTTCTGAGGGTGCAGGGGGATCTGGCTTGTATACAGCATGCTTAAAATGTGGAGCATCTTCTTTGAAGGGCTATCTGAGACTCCACTATGACATCTGTGTTCAACTTTGGGGCCCCCAACATCAGAAGGATGTGGACCTGCTCCTCCTCCTCCTTCACTGACCTTGGCATCTGCAGCTGTTCCTCTCTCAAAAAATTCTTCACAATCAACTTGGGCAGATGCCTCTCAGGGTCTCTTCACATCTCCTCTCCTCTCCACTCCTTGCAGCTGGGCCGGGCCGAGTCGGGCCCGGTCACCGCCCGGCGGGAGGCCAGAGGGCTTGTGCCTCCCTCTCTCTGTCCCTGCTTCTTTGCTTCTTCCTTTTTTATTTATTTTTCCCCGTCTTAAATACGTTATCACTGAACATTCTGCCACCAGTTGGCTTGGGTCTGCCATAGGCCTGGCCAAGTCCACCGAACAGAGAGGAAACTTCCAGCAGCTTCTTGCAGAAGCTGCCACCATAGCCCCCCTGCCACTAAACAAAACCAACGCAACTAGTTATTTCAGCAACCGTTTGAGCTTGGGTTACTTGGTGCTCCTGAAATGTAGCAAAGAAATTCTCTAAGGTGAATGAATGTGGGAGCAAGGTCAGCCGTGCCATTTGCTTTCAAAACACCTTTTCCCCAGTTATACAATATCCCTTGCAAAACCCAATTTTAACTCTTACTGCGTATGAGTGAGTAAGGATGGATTAATAGCTACAGTGATTCTGCCTTTGGGCAAAGGCCTGCTTAAGAACAGCATGACGTTTATCAGTTGCAGGTATGCCCTCTGATTATAGAGTCCTGCTAGCTTAAAAAAACAGCGAGGCCAAAACCTCACTATACTTGATTTAGGAATATGGATGGTTTTTCTGTTAACATTGCATATAAGTGAGGAATTAAACCATATTTTATGTTTATGTGAGATAATCAGTTGAAGGATGCTCTGGAATGACAGCTGTACTAGCAAATGTTATTGTTTAAACAACATACAGCAACCAGAAGTGTAGCATTTTAGTTGATTTCTGCATGATGTATATGCTTTTCACTTTGTAATCAGCACTGCAGCAGCTTCCGACTCGGGATTTCTAGTTCTAAGGACAGCGTTTTTCTTTTTCGAAATACAATTACATCCAGCTCAATTCTGTATTCTCAGATTTTCTAAGCTCCTTGCCTAGGGCGCAAAAGTAGACCCTGCTTTGAGGTGAGCCCTTTCCTGTGAGTGGCTACTGAGCCCCGAGAGCTGCTGGCTGGTAGAAGCTCTTCCAAGCTCCTTGACACTAAGCAGGGTAGTTCTCTGAAGCTGAGAAGTCTCGAGAGCTTCAAGTTACCCTGGCAGTCTCACGGCTTTTAGATTCTCTTCTGTGACTCTGAGAGCGGGGCTGCCGCTCAGGGTTTCAGTGTGTGGTGTTCCCAGATGGCTGAGCAGAGCATTAGTGCTGCAGTAGGCAGGGTAGCTTCACCAGAAAGCATCTGTCAGAAACATATCCGTGATTTGGCCTCCTCAGATCAGAGGTGCCAGCACAAAACTCTATATCCAATGAACTGGCATTTTCTGATAAACACTATGTTCAGTCAGAAGTTTCTACCAACTGGAAGAAGTGTGGTACAGTGCTGTCTAGTGGGAAAGTTACCTTGTATTGAATTGTGTACTGATTTAGACGTTAACATTGCCATTATTTAATATAATTTTGGAGATAATTGTGAAACTTAGAGTATCAGTTGTTGATTTGCACAGTTTACTTTTCCTCTCTTTTTTAAAAAAAAACCCAGATGAGGTTCTCTGTGTTTTCCAAGGGCATTGTAAAGGTGTTAGGTTGATTTTGAAAAACTTTAATGTATGGATGAGTAAAAGCAAGACTGCAAAGATCTGGGTGTGAATTTGCTCCCTGTGTTGTTATAGTGATGCTTTTAATGCTATTAGGATTAATACTACGCTAAATAAAGTTGTATTGAGATGGTTTATGGACTTTTACTGTGGGGTACAACCATGTAAGCATGTGCACATAGGCAGATGTCTTAAAGTAGCTGATGCTGGGCGAGCTCATCTCCTGTTTTATCTTGTAGTGACTTGCTCATGTGCCTGTATGCTTATGGGAATAAATGTCAATGAAATTAATTCCTGAGACCTAAAAAAGCTACCAGTTGGAATTGGGTGAATAACAAGCTGTCATCTTGACAGAGCTGAGATGATGTAAATTTTGTGTAATTCTGATCTTAGAATCTGCGTGTTACTTTGTTTAATAAAATATCTGATTACTTTTTTCACACTCTCTTCATAGTCAAAGCATCTTCCTTTTTCATTACTGAAAATAACACCAAATTCTTTGTCCTATAAAATTTGTCCTATAAATCTCAAGCTACCTTAATAATCCAGCTGATTTTCGATTACTGACCTTCACTCTTCTCATCTCTCTCGCTTTTTTTGGGCTTTTTTTTGGTCTTCACAGTGTATTACCGTACAATGCCACATGGGAAAGTTGCTGATGGAGCTTGTATCCCTTATTTTAGGATAATTTACTGTCTTTATTTCTCAAGTCAATAGTGTCAAACCCAGAGGAAACGAAAGTTGATAGAGGGATGTTTCAGTGCAGAAACTGATTTGGTTGCAGTCATTGAGTTGTGGGACGAACAGTAAGTCATTCATGGTCCCTTTAGACCTCATGAAACAAGTGAGATGAAGAAGAGTATAGAATATTATGATGCTGTGTGTTTGCATGTCTTAAGCCATGAAGTACAGGCAATGTCAGGGAAAAAAAAGGAGAAAAGTTCAACTTTACGGTTGAATATTAGGCTTGTATAACAGATACGATAAAATATTTGCCATAGATATTCATAATAGAATGATGAAATCAGTACAGTCAGGCTTAATCACAGAGCACTTGTGGTTGTGTTGTGGACTTTGGCAGTTATAGCAGCTTTGATTTAATGTACAAAATACCCTCTGAGCAAGGGCAGTGTGCATTGCTGTGCTTGCTGGTTTGGAAAGGAGGAACTGGGCTGGGGTCCTAGGCTGTCATCCGCACCCACAGCAGTGCTGCTGCGGAGCCACCTATCTGCCATTGCCTTTGACCTTCTTCATGTTTGGAATAATTTTGAGGATACTAGCTGGAGGAGTAAATAGATACAACAAGCAATCATTAGAAGGCAATCTACTTGAGATAATTTCTACGTATGTTTTCCTGGATTTGTTCTACCTTTGTAAGAATAACATCTGTTCAATTCCCAGTTTGTTCGACACTTAGGCATCTGTTCAATGCATGAGATTTTTTTTTCCACTGTAGTTGCAGGAATGTAATTTCTGTGGCTTCTGTTGATGTCTTTTCACTCTGAGTTGCATAAATAAAGTTAACTTCTGAAAATAATTTTTATTTTCTTTTTAGACAAAAAGGATTCAGATGCTGAAAAAGCCTGATAGCTTCTTTTCTGGCTTGAATTTCACTTCAGTGGCATTGTGGGATTTTCATTTCAGTACTGACAGTTCTTTAGGTGTAAGTAAAATGTTAGTTCGTTTGAATTTTCTATTTCTCAGCTAGCTGAATTCACATACTGTACCTCGGAGAGTTTGACTGTTGGCCTTTTCTTCAGCACCTGCCTGTATTCCAGGTCTGAATAAATGTGTTAATGATGCTGCGTAGTGTTCCGGGTGTCTTTCTCACTCTCACGGCTATGAAAGGATTATGAATTTCTGTATGCCTATTATCTGTTATGTACCATTGCTCAAGTGGACTCAGCAGCACAACTTATTTTTACAGTCATCTATATGGATTTCTAAATTTTACTTCATCTGAAAACAGCATTGTTGTATAATACAGAAACAGGCATATTTAGACATCTGCCACAGGATTTCACAAGAATAGAAATTTTTGGCATCAAGGTATGAATTACAAGAAGCAGACAGTTTAGAGAAAAAATAGTTAATTTTCATTGCCGATGACTTTCCAAATTTAATAATGATATTTTATTGTCCTTTTATTTTTTCTGTAGCAAATGTGGTTTGCTTTTCCATAGTGAATGCTGGAGAACTAACTAGAGTGATCCAGTTAGTTTTCATTCACTTCTGTTGGACAAATGATGGACTTCTCATAGGTAAAGTATTACTGCTAGCAGTAGTAATTACAGCAGTGACAACACCGTTAGAAATATTTTCCAGCTTTTCGGTTCTGAAGAATTTAGTAAAACTTGTGAAGCACTTGAAAAAATTAGTAATTTCCCTACCTTTGACTAACTTCTTAACCCTGCCCTATTTTAAGTAACGCTGTTATTTCAAAAAGGGGTTTAGATCTTTATCTTTTTTTAGATCTTATTTCCACTTTGGCCAATAACTAGTGTAGAAGTTGCATACTTTTTTGGTGAGGTCATAGTGCGTCAATTTGGAAGTGGGAGTGGATGACATCTATTCTTATTCCAGATCAAATGAGATCTTCTAGAAAATAAGTTGTTTCTCTAAAATTTATTTCTGTGAAATATACTGAGGTTTAGTTTTTATTGTTCTTCACTGCTAATAACTTTTGCTGGTTTTGATCAGATTGAGTTTCTGAAGGACTAAGACCTTTAATGAGTTTTTTCCGGATGTGGCTGCAGCTTGGTAATTGTTCTACTGTTTCTCTTTTCTTCTGGAAAAGTATTTCTGGAGCAAGTAGATGGCTCCTATGACCAAGTTAGCTGAGGGAGAGTGGGAGTTGTACCTACAATTCCTATGAAGAACAGAGGCATCTTTGTGAACAAATTTGTTTTCAATATTTTACTGTTAAAGTAAAAATGCTTTGTGGAAAATCAGATGACGGAAGTACTGTGCACCTCTTACTGGTGTCGCAATTCAGCTTCTTGCTCTGTTTTGACTAACTGGAGCATATAGAAACTTCCTTCTGTTTCTATACTTGAGATAACTCAGTACACCTTGGTAGTGTAAGCAAAAATCTGAGATTCAATTTTTATATGGCTTTTGGAATAGATTTTGAATAATTGGGATAGAGTTGGATAGAGTGCACCCTCAGCAAGTTTGTCAATGACACCGAACTGTGTGGTGCGGTCAACACACTAGAGGGGAGGGATGCCATCCAGAGGGACAGGCTGGAGAGGTGGGTCCTCATGAAGTTCAACCAGGCCAAGGGCAAGGTCCTGCACATGGGTCAGGGCAATCCCAGGCACAAATCCAGGCTGGGTGGAGAATGGATGAAGAGCAGCCCTGAGGAGAAGGACCTGGGAGTAACAGTGGACGAGAAGCTCAACATGAGCCAGCAATGTGTGATTGCAGCCCAGAAAGCCAACTGCATCCTGGGCTGCATCCCCAGCAGCGTGGCCAGCAGGTCGAGGGAGGGGATTCTGCCCCTCTGCTCCGCTCTGGTGAGACCCCACCTGCAGCACTGCGTCCAGTTCTGGAGCCCCCAACATCAGAAGGACGTGGAGCTGTAGGAGCAAGTCCAGAGGAGGCCATAGAGATGATGAGAGGGCTGGAGCAGCTCTGCTGTGAGGCCAGGCTGAGAGAGCTGGGGCTGTTCAGCCTGGAGAAGAGGAGGCTCCGGGGAGACCTTAGAGTGACCTTCCAGTGCCTAAAGGGGGCTGCAGGAAAGTCTTCAGCAGGACCTGTTGTGACAGGACAAGGGGCAATGGTTTTAAAATAGAGGGAGGGAGATTCAGACTGGACATCAGGAAAAAATATTTTCCACTGAGGCTGGTGGGACACTGTCCCAGGTTGCCCAGAGAGGTGGTGGATGCCCCATCCCTGGAAACATTCCAGGCCAGGTTGGCCGGGGCTGTGAGCAACCTGATCTGGTTGGAGATGTCCCTGCTCCTTGCAGGGGGGTTGGACTGGATGGGCTTTGAAGGTCCCTTCCAACCCAAACCATTCTCTGATTCTATGATTCTGATTGCTGAAGCTGTATAACAGTAACTTCTTCCTAGCAACGTTTAAAATAAATTTTCTACAATGATACATTGGCGCTTAACAATTGTACTAGACTCCCGTAATTAATGTGTATATATAAATTCATTAAAAATGGTGGCCAACTGTGGTTTAGTTTTTTGACAGAGGTTAGTGGTGCTGCTGACATTCTTAAAGAAGCTTATTTCTCATTGCCAATGCCCTGATTGCCCAGGTACTGTGAAGTGACTTGATTTCAGCTGTGCAGCTCAGAGGCCTTGCTCTGCAGCCTTGAGCCATTTGTGGAGCTGTGCTGTTTGGATGTGGTAAGCACGGGTTGTTCTAGCTGCCCTTGTCTTTTTTGCTTTCACTGTGCGTTGCTGTAGGTTCTGTGTCTGATTCTATGTGAAGACAGAAGGTCTGATGCGACTTGAGATGAAGGAAGGAAGGAAGAAATGAGAGTCTGTTTCGCCGGCATATTTGAATTCATAATTAAGGACTGTTTCCATTGCTTTCAGCTGGTTGTGCGTTGGATCAATAATCTGCAATGGTGATCAATATTTGCAAGATCACATTATTGGTCAATTTGTATCAAATAGTTCTGGCTACAAATGATCAATAGATGTAGGAAAAAAATCCTGCCCCCACCCTGCTGCTGCTTCTTTGCCTCCTGCCTGATCTGTTAATATTGCCTCTTCGATCTAAAGGTTTGGAAACTCGGTGTAGCAAGGCTTGGCTTGTAGTCTGCCCCTGGAAAGTTTCTCAACATTTTCAACATAAAAAATTTCTGTATCTCAATAATGTTGGAAAAAAAAAAATATGTTCACACTTCACTCGACAAGTCTCCTGATATTGTGAGAAAAATGTAGATCTTCAGACCACAAAATGGGCTCTACAATTTTAATTTCTAATATAGCACAGCATTCTTGTGCAATCTGACAACATGGTGGCCTTTCAGAGCTCACAGAGGTGCTATTCGGAGCTGATAAGTACTGTAGTTTCTCCCCTGCTGATACTAATTTCCTTTCATCATAGTCCACTTCAGATTTATTCTAGAAGTTTCTTAGCATATGGTCTAGGAACCTGGTGGGTTTTGGTCCTGGATTTACTTGTGGCAAGGTCTTAATTTAATCCCCCTTTTATTTTTACTTTTCCCACTTTACCTTGTCACAGGATGTTATTCCAGTGAATTGTTTATCTGGTTTGTCTGAATTTTTGCAGAGTGGTTTTGTGTCCCTGGAAATGTTCCCTTGTGTACACTGTAAACTGAATGCTCAGTAATGGTTAAAACTCTTATTATTATAATGGAACATCTTCCCTCTGTAGTAACAAGCACACCAAATGCACATTTTATTTTTTTTTTTCTTGCGATTTCTTATTTGTGCACCTGTGACAATGCAAAGGGTCTAATTTTTCTGCAGGTTGATTTGTTTAACCTCCTCCTTTCCTTGTGTGTGTTTTGGAGGAAGGGAAGTGTGTACAGAAGGGCTGAAACCAGAGTGGGACATCTTTGGACAAAATCTTCCTTCTGCTACTAGTCGCTTTCCATTATCTTTATTTTGGGGCATGGAAGTTCTTCCACATGGAGAAAAACTCCAGGGCACTGATGAGGATCACGTGGAGTCACCTACATTTGTCTATGGAGAGCTGAGCTTTTTTTAGAAGGGCTGATCGGGAGCTAACAAAGCTGCTGACTCCCTGCCAGCTCCATGCACAATTACTCTGGTCCCTGGAGTTCGGTGCTGAGGCACTGCAGCTGACTAGTGATGCAGCATCACGCCAGAATTAACCCTGCTGAGCCAGCTCCACTGCTTTCCCCATCTGCAGTCTGCTTATTTTCCACTCTGAAAAATCTGCTAACAACTGAAAGTCGAATGTAGTAATCAAATTGTCCACATGAAATTCCTCTTATTTTGTATGACTGTGAACCAGTGCTAATTTTGTGTCCTAGGAGATCTCACAGAACGCTCCTTACTAATTACAGTAACCTACAGATGCAGAAATTTTTTTTCTGCCCGTTGTTTCCTGGCTGCCAGGTCAGCTCACTCTAAAGTTTGATGCACATCCAGCTGCCTCCCAGCTGATCGCCTACAAATTACAAGAGTCAATATTTGAATGTCAGCAAATCACCTTTTCTGGACTTGGTTGAAGTCAACAAATTTTTCTTGGGAGCTGGGATTTGCAAATAGTCAATAGAACTTTTGGAAATGCAAATCTCTCTTTGTGTCTGGTTTTCCTTGCCCTCCCGGATCCCATGCCATCATTTACTTCTGTACCTTGTCTGCTACACAGAATGAGCCTTCTGCAGGAGAATCTCCTTACGGGTTATCTGTGCGTCGTCTGAAAAGAAGTCAATTTTGGCGTGCAACTGCTCTAACAGCTTCTCTGTTGGTAGATCAGAGACACAGTGTTTATGGGAAAGGTAGATCTTTTTCAATTCTCCATTCCTCTGCAGCTAAACTTACTGCAGGTGTCCGGATTGTTGAAGTGTTTTGGAACAAGAATTTTGAATGAGCTATCATGTAGACTCACAAAGTGTATCTTAGCATTTGTTTACTAATTAACAGATTAGAAATGCCTCACAACTTTTAAACAAAACATGCAAAATTTAGGAATCAGAATATGTATATGTAAGATGTAACTCATTAGACAAACAACTTTATATAGGTATGATGGGTCTGCCTTGATAAGAAAAGATTTTGAATTTGATGTAATAGTTAAAAAAAAAGTTAAAAATACAATTCAGCACGTTTAAAAAAATAATAGTTTCATACTTGCAGAGTTTTGCAACTGCTATATTTTGATTTAGAATATCTATACATCAGTCACTGTCATGGCAGTGTGTCTTGGACTACTTTGACAGGACCTCTTGTTTCACCTTCTGGGTCAGTTCAGTCCTTTCTCCAACCAGTAAGACCAGTCAAAGTTGCCATTAATATCAGTTTTGAGGCTGGTGCCCTGATAGAGTTTCAGGTGTCTATCTGTCAAAATCACCCTCGCATTTCAATAAGTTTAAGTGTCTATGAGATTCTGCTGAAGTATGTCCTACACATTAAAGGTCTTTTTATCTCCTTAAAATTAACCTAAAAAAATTCAGTATTCATTCTGAATATGGGTGGCTAATTATTTACACGTACTTCTGTTTATCTGGCTTCTAAAATTTAAATTATCGTATTAAATAGAACTTACTACATTACAGTAAAAAGCCCTGAATAAAAAACATTGTTCAGTTTACCTTGAATCATAATTAAACTCCGTTCCTTAGAAATTCAGAATAATCTTATTATTGTAATAAACATACTATTCTATCATTTTTTTCCATTTTCTGGGTTTGTGTAATTCTGAAAACCAAAGTATGTATTTTGCTGTTGGAAATAGATCCATATGGTGATAAAAAGTGACAAAACCAATTGGATTTCTACAAAAAACTCCTTCTGCACTGGACAAATAAATAATAGACGTTGTATATTCTTGTCTTACACCAGTTTTTTTGGGGGAAATTATTGGTACTGTCTCAACTGAATGGTGGAATGCTTAGTTGATCTTTTTAGGAATAAATGAAACTTTCTCAGTTGTAATTCATCATTTGGGAGAATTGTTTATAAATGCTCTGGTTATATAGCTGTCCATAAAGTAACTGTTCTTTCCATCTTAAAACATACTTTAGAAAGGCATTAATTTCATATTGATAGTCCAAAGGTGATAGATTTGATGCCTTGTTTGTAGGTGTATTGAAACCCTCTGATCAAAGAAATATTGACAAGTAAGTTTTACATGCTTTCTTTATTTCAGAAGGCAGACTGTGTGATTTCAAACTGCACGAGTCCAGCTGAGAATCATTGCTTTATTTCAGTAGATTTTCCTGGGTTCTGAAAGAATGGAAACTAATCAGCCCCTCTGGGTTTTAATTGTTTGAATCATCCATGTGTTAACCAATGTACATGCAAAGCAATTAAATGCTATCAGTGTGAAGTCTGTTTATACAGCTTTGTTGTAAGATCTGGAGAAGAACCTAAAATAGTAAAGTCTAATAATAGAGCACCTATCACAGAGAGACTTAACAATGTGGAACAATTCTTTACAAAGAGGGGTTCCCAAAGGATAACGGCTAAATGCTGATATCCCTTTTTGTAGGCTCACCTTTATTCAAGATCTAGTTAGGCTGTAGTCCTTGATGCTCCTCGGGTATGGCAGGAGCTCCAGTCCTGCCTAAGCTCTCGGAAGTAAAACTGCTACCAGCCTGCTTAAGCAGCAGACCTTTAGTTTATTGGACAGCAAATTAATTTCTATGGTTGAATCTGTCACCTGTCAGCAAAGAGTATCCATGACAAATCCTGCTGATAATGGTTGGAATATGAACTCTTCCCATCATCAGGAGAAAATGACAGCGTAAAAGCGCCATCAATCCCGCACCTATCGTGCGTGCGAGCGCCAGCCGGGCTGCCTCGTCCTGTCCGGTTTGTCCCCAGCCCCAGGAGGGCTGCTCGTTCCTGAGGCACTGTGGTGGAGTCCTCTAACCTTGGCCTGCTGCTGCTGCACGGCTGCTGGCCCGGGGGAGGTTTGGCATCTGCTTGATTCTGCACAGAGATAGTTTGTTCCAGTCTTCTGTTCATCTCATGATCTCCTGCAGCAAAGGAAGGAAGGTGGAATGAAAAAAAGGAGACAGAGAGGGAAGTTCACTTACATAAAGGGCTTAATTTACTTGCTGTGGTGCTACTGCAATGGACGATAGCAGTCAAGTTCTGTGAGGAAGAAATGTTAGTTTAAGAAGTGATATTGACAGCTAAAACTCAAACCATTGATTGATTTCCACAACAGTAGCTTGGGTGTGTCTCTCCATCTGTGTTCAAAAAGGATACAAACAGTTTACAGCTTTATATTCAGACTTACCTTTATGAAGCAAAATAAACAGTTGTGGCAAATGGACAGTAGCGTCTGCTGTGGGCTGGAAAGCTAGGTTTGATGTCCGGCTTCGTTGTCGCATTAGCTGATTTCTGTGCTGCCACCGTGGGATGCTTTGCTGGATTGCACAATCTCCGGTAATAGCAGTAGTTTGTGTTGAAAACCATCAGCCATGCTGGACAGTAGTCCATTATTAGGAAAATAAATTTTCTAGCTTGCACTTCGCTCATGAACGCTTAGTCCTGCCCAGATTCAGGTATGTCAGTGAACTGGTTCATTGACGTTGTAATAAACCAAGCGTGTGTTTCCTAGGCACTTCTAAAAATATGAGATCTTTTGAAGTTTTATCAAGGTCGTAAGTAAAAATTCAAGGTTGCTTTTGGCCTGAAAGCTGCAGTGCTTAATGACTTGTGTGCTTGAAATTATGTGAACTTTTGTATAGTAAAAAAAAAAAAAAAAAAAAAAGTAGTACTCTGTTATCTTTCTTAAATTGAAACGATTTCTATCTTGCACCTCGTGTAGCATTAATTCTGTGGCCTGTTCTCGTTTGCCCACCTGACAGATAAGTACTTTTTGGTCTCCCTACCTTGTGACTGGAGGGCTGAGCGGTAGTTTTTTGGAACTCTACTCACTGAATGTGGATGAGGCATTCTAAAGCGATACACCACCATTCAGATGAGGAAGTTATTCTTAACATTAAATAATATTACCAATTAAGAAATAATATAAAAATAGGAAATTGGGGGAGAGAGAAGGAGTTGTGTTACTTAGAGTTTCTAGATGTTCTATTCAAAGTGTATTCTGACTGTCTCTCTTCTTTTGTGCCAGTGTCACTTCTGGTATCTCCTACCCAGAATGATTTTTGAGATTTAGTTTGTTCCATGTCCAAGATGGTGCTTGGTGGTAATTCCTCATTAGTCTCAGTTTATTTCTGGATTTGCTTATCCATTTTAATAATACTTCTCAGTCTTGCTATATGTTATATAGCAAATAAAAAAATGCTAAGAAACATTCCTTGCTTAGTAACGATGATACTTCTGATAATTCTAGATAATAGATCTAATAATTATTATTTTACTCATCTCTTTCTGCCCCTAGAAGTGTTTGACCCTCGTTTTTGTGATACATGCCTCAATGTTATTGAGGTAGTAGAATTACCTTTTTTTTTCAAGGTGGCTATCACTGTCTTGATCGCTTCAGGCTTTTAGTAATAATGTGTTTTCTTCCATTTCTCTCTTTGCTTTCTGCTTTTTAATAGGTAGGCATAGGGTGAAACTTTAACATTCTTTAACAGACCAGTTTGACAAGCATGGAAGTTAATGAGATAATAACAAATGTTTTTAATAACTTTTTAACAAGGTATTTACATGTGATTTGAGATCTTGCCAGTCATGTTAGACCTGACTTTAATATCGTATTTGTAATTAAAAATGGAAGTTTAATGAAGGTGTGTTTGTAAGCTAGGGAACATTTTCTGCTGTGGTGGTTTGGTTTGGTTTCATTAAAAAGTAATGGTCCCACAAATAAGAGTCGATAGATGATGAATTCTCAGTTACGGGTTGTAATTTGAATAGAAACGGGGAATTCTAGCACTATGTGTTATGGAGAAATTGAATCCAGATGTACATTAGTCGTGGCTAGCCTGTACTCTGTTCAGTAAAATGTAAGTAGTCACCCTTAATTATTTGTGGTTAAAGAAAAAAAATAAAAAAGAAAACTCCCTACTTTTTAATACAGATCTGCTTGAGAGCTCATTATTGAAAAGAAACTTTGTGCTGACCAAAATACTGCCTTTTAGGTTATTTTTGCTTCTTACATAATGTTACAGTCCCAGTGAGCTTTGTTTCACCTTGAAATCTGGATGATTTCAATGGCGTACATCTTTTTTCATACTCTTAAGAAAACAATGAATTCTTTACTGTGCATAAAATAACAGCAGCTGGACAGACAAAGTTGTATGCTATAGTGAAAAGAAATAATTTTATTGTCAGGATGCAAATGAGAAAATTTTAATTCATTTTTTGTTCCTTGATTGGACCATCATCATGAATAACATACGGTTTTACATTTCTGGAAGCATTTGAGTTTAAGTCTATCAGGTAATTCTTAAGAAATGATGTGTACCATAATTTTTTATCATTGTTTTGAATGTTTCGTGTTGGGCTTTTTTATTTCTAGGAGAAACTAATAGGATGCTAATTTTAATATGGGATTTAAAAAGGCAACCTTCTAAATTCCTTTGTTTACTGGAAGGACTGTGCTGGATAGAGGCTGAAAACAAGTGCATATAGAAAGAGATTTCCCAAACATTTGTGTTCTATAAGTCATACGCTCCCAACAAGAAACCAAACCCACTTTCGTCCAGTGATTTTTATATTGCCGTTACTGCTTTTTGCACATTCTTCCACAACTGCTAAAGCAACTTTTGAAGTTAAGCATTTTTCTTACTGTCCTTTTATGCAACCTTTTTTTGGGCAGGACCTGATCCCAACTCAAACAAGTGGCACTGAAAGACTTCTTGCGTTTAATGGATAAACCCTACAAAACACCAAAGAGCTTACAAATAATGTACTAATACTGGGCTGATGAAAATTTAATTTAGAAAATTCATCTGATCAGCATTGTGGTTATGAACAGTGTTGAATGTTTGCATAGGAGTCCAAGAAAGTATTGATTTTGCAGAAGGTAATGTGGGACAGGACTGAAGAAGTTTCCAAAAATTATTTATAAGAAAAATCTTCAAAAGAAACTATTTTCCAAAATCTTCTTATATGCTGTCATAACAAATTAATTTTCATTTTTATCATTTCAGAAGGTATATGCACTTTTTTTTTTTTTTTTTTTTAATTTGAGTAAAGTAGCATCTTGTACTATAGCATATTTTCTGAAAAGCTAAGCTCCACCAGAGGGGAAAAGTTAACGAGAAGTTTCTGAAGCTAGTAAGCTCATGACTGGAGGCTGTTAAATGCGATGTTGTCTTGTTCTTGATCACAGAGCATGCAGATTCTATTAGGAAAAGTGTGTCTTCAGTTACTCCTTCTATCAGACTATCAGGATTTGATTTCTCCTACATGTATGGGTTCATATATCCAGATCAACTAATTAACTGAATTGTCTAATAATGGAAAACCAAGCCCTCAAAGCAATATTCACCACCTTGGCTAGTGTTGGCTAGAGTTGTGGTTGTTACCATATATTAGTTTAAAAGTAGTAAAAGGAGGGATTATTTTGTGAACTTTCAGCCCGCGAAAGGGGGAAATATAAGTTTTTATAGATAAGAACTAATTGTGACAGCAAAACTTACAGACGGGTTTCTTTCCCAACATGCATTAATAGTTCTCTCTCTCTGTCAGCCAGCTGTTCTTTCTGGATATCCATTTAGGAGTTAAACACTGTTAAATGTAAATAGATAAATAATTTTAATTAGGTAAACTATTGGCTGTAACAAGGTGTGCTTTTAACTGCTTGGATATGGCTGCATTTCATCTAAGCTGCAGGAACATTTAGGTTGAGAATAAGATTTATTTTTATTTTGCCTCCTAAGCCACTGCCTTTTTTTTTCCCCTGCAGATTTTTCATAGGTTACCTGAGGTAATTCTTGAGACATCTAAGCTCCAAATATAGAATGGCCACAATAGAATTCCAAATGAACGCTTCGAGTGTGTTCCTACATGTTTTATTTAACAGCGTCTCAATTTAGGGTCATGTGTTTTGGATTTCAGCTAGTTAAATTTTTAGCAGTCTGTAAGGATGTAGTCTAACATATAAAACTCTTGCATTTAGGCATTCCGATGGTAGATATTCTCAGATATACTAGCTGAAAAGCAAAATGTAATGTTTCCTAAGCTACCTTCAGTTAGAACTTTGGAGTTGTTAAGCTGTTCCTCTCGGATGTAGACTCCCTTCCAGCTAACAATAACCAGCAAAATCTTGTCCCTCTTGGGCCGGATAGCTTTAGGCAGGCGGTATAAAAGATGCTCTGAAACTCTGACGCTCATGCTGAGAGCTGTTCAAGCTGATTTATCTTGTGAAGGGGTGGAGTTTGCATAGCCTGTCGAATCTGGGTCATTTAAGCTCACTGCAATAATCTCCCAAATAAGATTCTGAACTTGCAACCATCCTATCAACCAAGGCCATCGTTTGCTGGTAATCCTGCAAACAACAACATCCATAGATGTTGTTGTAGCATCTGGAAAATGAGCCATGAATGAGGATCCTGCTGTACTTGCATAAACACAGAAGGGAAGAATGGTTCCTGTGTGACAGAGATTCCAGTTTGTCACAGAAGAAAATGGATGGTGTGACATGGAGACCTAGCAGTGTTTGCTCTGTGGCTGCTTTGTCGTGACAGTGCGGAAAAAAAGACAGTTAAAAGCCTAGTTAATATGACACGAACATGAAATATTTTGCACCGTCTTCCAAAGTTGCTGGGAAAGCTGCCTGTCTCCAGTATAATAATCCTCTTGCGCTATCTCCCCTCTCCCTGTATTCCTAGAAAAGCACAGGATTTTGAAGGCAAAAGTTCTCTCTAGGAGGATTATACAAAATCCTGATACAATGAGAATGGCACAAACTTACAGACACAATTTAAATTGGAATAACTATTTGAAAACCTATTATAGAAGAATTCTTGCACAAAGAAAGTATTAGTTTAACAAAGCCTATTTCAGTTAACCTGGCACGACTTCTGAGCACGGCCAGCAACCAGATTCCATGGGAATTGCATGCATCCTGCTAATGCCGTGTCAGTGATTCGTGGTTGCCATCTGAACATTATTTTCTCGTTAGTGTATTTTAATTCTCAAGTTCTCAGAGTCAAAGTTGCTGGTTTTGGTCTTGCTAAACAGAGGCTTATGGTTGTTCCTTTCTGACTGTCCAACGTCCTCGTGTAGCTGTGAGCCTAACCTTTGCTATATTACTGAAAAGAAGCTGCTTGCTAAAGAGGGCAGCTGTAGTTTGTGAGCCTTTTCTCATCTTGCCCACTTCTTTAAAACTCAAGTGCTTTTATTTAATCTTTCTTACTCAAGCGCACCTTTGGTCACATTCATTCCTATTTTTGGATCGTGATAGCATCTTTGTTCTTGAGCTAATGTCTGTCTTTTCTGGGAAGTGCAGCACTCTTGGCACATGCTCTCCCAATGCGAAGCGTACTTATTCTGCTTTGGAGATGAGACACAGTTCAATAAAGATTACTAAGTATTTTTGTTCCGTTAAGACATAAGAGCATGTTGAGACAAGAGATCTTCAAAATGTGACATGAACACAAGGAAATGGGAGAAAAAAGAAAAATATTCAAATTTCTGAATTATGGTAGAGAAAATAAAACCTTTATTCAAATCCAAATGGAAGTAGAGGAATATGACTCATAGAGTAGGAATCAATCTGCATGCTGTCAGTAAGGTTGGGAAACAATGGATGGTTGGTAGTAATGAACTGAGCATTACTCAGCAGCCTCTGTTGCCTTACATCCATTTCCCCCGTCAGTTAAAAGATAAGGAGCTGTAAAAGAACTCATTTACAACCACTGTTGTCAATTTTGAGCCGTTGTGTTTTCCACTTTCCGCACGGGATTGCATTCAAACTGCAGTATTGCTCATTAAATTTTAGAAATAGTCATTTCTCGTGATAAGTATACATATTTATAATAAGTAGTTCCTGTTTATAGTACAAGACAGCATCATCCTCAATATAATATTATAAGGCAACATGGAAATAAGCAGTTCATATCCTGAAAAAAACCAAAAATATGTTTGAGGGTCTTCTAAGGATACAACAATTTCTGTTGGAAACTCTAACCATTCTATGATTCTGTGATTCTATAAGTGTATGGATATACTTGTTCTAAGGAACAAGGAAAGATTCTTCCCATGTGTTTGATTTTTTTTTTTCTTTAAATTTTTAAACACTTAGTAAAGAGTGCTTTGGTTGCGATTACAGTGAAAGTAAGGAAAAAACAGAATTCTAGATCAAGTTAATGAATTAGGCAAGTTAGTTGCTGCAATATAAGATGCTGACCAAGTGGATTCTAGTAGGATTTTAAAAAATATTTATAGCAATTAGAAATTTCAGTGTGAGATACAGAAATACCACTCTCTTGTTTAAGCCGCCTTTTCTCACTCTGGAACTACTGAGTCATTGTGGTCCAAACCTTTCGAAGGGTTTTATACTTCTGAGAACATTATTAGGGGAAAAAAAGAGACTTCTTTGTCACAGAGAGTAAAAATTATATTACTTTATTAAAATGAAATTTTTGAAAAGTCACTTTTCTGGACCAAATTGCTATACCCATCAGTTGAAAGTAGTACCTGTATCTAGAACAATTCTTCTAGGATTTTTTTCCTAAAAAAACCCCATAACTACAGAGCATGTTATGAAACCTTTGCTTCCACATGACACCTGCAATTTAAACTGAATCACGTTTTTGTAGACCAGCTTACTAATATTTTATAAGCAAAACAGCTTTTAAGTGGGAAAATATAGGTAAAATGAATCTAATTTGATATATTTTGGGGGGGGCACAAAAGCTTGGTTTTCAGTGTTTTATGACAGTGCACACATGATATTAGACTGTGAAACAAAATGTAACATGTGCCTGTTTGGGCTGAAGTTTGATGTTTTTAGATTGTTGCTGTCACTACTGTTTTGTTCTGAAACAGTGAACACGTTAAAATATCCTTCAATACATTTATTTTTTTTTTTAAGCCTAGTTATTTTCTTAGATATTATTTAGAAAGAATGGAAGAGATGATGATATACACATTGCATGTGCTTGTATAAGCTGTAGATGTGGCCTTTAAGCATAGATTATCGAGGGTGCTAACAGTTCTACCTAACTCAATGTTAGATAACAAAAATCCTCCTACTTCACTTAGTGATACCCAAGTCAAAACACTTGGGGCTGAGCTTTGGGATGCCTTCTGGAGGGAAATAGATGTAGTTGGAGATATAGGCTGGGTGGAGAATGGATGGAGAGCAGCCCTGAGGAGAGGGACTTGGGATTAACAGTGGACAAGAAGCTCAACATGAGCCAGCAATGCGCCCTTGCAGCCCAGAAGGCCAACCGCATCCTGGGCTGCATCCCCAGCAGCGTGGCCAGCAGGTCGAGGGAGGGGATTCTGCCCCTCTGCTCTGCTCTGGTGAGACCCCACCTGCAGCACTGCGTCCAGCTCTGGAGCCCCCAACATCAGAAGGACGTGAAGCTGTTGGAGAGGGTCCAGAGGAGGCCACGCAGATGATGAGAGGGCTGGAGCAGCTCTGCTGTGAGGCCAGGCTGAGAGAGCTGGGGCTGTTCAGCCTGGAGAAGAGGAGGCTCCGGGGAGACCTGAGAGCGGCCTCCCAGTGCCTAAAGGGGGCTGCAGGAAAGGTGGGGAGAGACTGTTCAGCAGGGCCTGTTGTGACAGGATGAGGGGTGATGGTTTTAAAATAGAGGGAGGGAGATTCAGACTGGATATAAGGAAAAAAAATTTTTCCACTGACGGTTGTAGAGCACTGTCCCAGGTTGCCCAGCGAGGCGGTGGATGCCCCATCCCTGGAAACATTCCAGGCCAGGTTGGCCGGGGCTCTGAGCAACCTGATCTGGTTGGAGAAGTCCCTGCTCCTTGCAGGGGGGTTGGACTGGATGGCCTTTGAAGGTCCCTTCCAACCCAAACCCTTCTGTGATTCTATGATTCTATTTTCTTGTCAGGTGTAGTCAATTCATATTGACGTACGAATAAGAAGGCTCATGTATGTAGACACTTAAAATATCAGTAGGTAATCTAAGAAATTCTGACAAATTGGTCACTGCTGTAGCTAGTCAAAGCCCTGGAGATCCACTGGAATTGCCAGTACTGGGAGTACATAGACTTTGAAACCTCAAAAGAGATAAACAACAAACCTCCTAGAGCTGTGATATCTGTTTCTGTGGTAAAGTTGTGTTACTGCTCTCTTATTTACAAAAAAGTACTGGGAAGTGTGTGTAGGTAATGTTTCATTTACCCTAGAGCTGTCAGAGATGTGCAATTTTTAGGGTCTTTTATGCAAAAGTATAAAGCTGAGCCTAGGACTGTAAATTTGAGGAGAACTTAACAAGTAAAGCTAAGTCTTCCTAAAACTGACATAGGACTAAAAAAAATAAATTGGAAGTAAGAATAGGAAGACATGTATTGATCCTTTTCTCTTTATTTCAGCTATGCTTAAAATTGAAAAGTTTGGAGAGGTCTCATCAGAAGTTCCTAAGTTTCCTTCACTGAATTACACATGGAGGAAAATTCTCTTTAGAGTAGCCTGTTATAGAACTCTTCATGTTGAACTTCTGTCAGGGTGGAGAGAAAATGTAGGCACCAAGGCTGGGTGATAATGATATCATAAACACTTAAACATCAAAGTGTTTGATGCATCCAAGAAAGTAGTTTATGCACAATGCAAGTCCCAAGGATACTCCAGATTTCAGGAGAATGGGAGAGAATGACTCTTGTCCTCCCACTTTTCATTCAGTTAATAAGATGGAAGTAATGCTCACAGTTTTCTGTCTTGCTGAAATTTTCTGTGCTCTCAGACTGAAAATATTTTGTGTTCTTCTTTCCTTGTTCTGCTCATCAGTGTTGGGCCATGTTGTGGTTTAACCCCAGCCAGCAAGTACCACGCAAGTACCAATTAGGATGGGGGAGAGAATCAGAAAGAAAGGAAAACTCATGGGCTGAGATAAAGGCAGTTTACAAACAGTGATCACAGAATGGAACCGAGAGCGATATCGGAACCGTTCTGAGAGAGCGATAGAGCCACCCACCGGCCAAGTCCCACTTATATACGGAGCATGAGGTCTATGGTACAGGATACTTCCTTTGGCCAGTTTGGGTCAGTGGTACTGGCTATACCCCTCCCAGCTTCTTGCACCTGAGCTTTAGCAAAACCTGGGAAGCTGGAAAAAGTCCTTGATCTCTTAGCAATGACTAGTGACATCGGTGTATTATCAATGTTCTTCACCTACCAAATGGAAAACAGCAGCTACTGGGAAGAAAATTAGCTCCATCCCAGCCGAAAACAGGACAGGCCACTAGAATCTTATTAGAGGATATGTGAAGTCGTAATCTAAGTTCATTAGTTAGCTATTTTTTGGATCATGTCTGTGTATGTCCTTTCTGGAGTTCTAGGAATTCAATGCATTTTCCATGACAAGTCTTACTCATATTTAATATGGTGTATGAAGTACCCTCTTGTATTCAGAAACAATGTCAATAGAAGATTTTTATTTTTTTTTTACCCCCCCTGTAAGCACATAAAATCTGTGAAGAATGGCAGTCTGGATTTATTGCCTGAATGTCCTGGTTTTATTTAGCTTCTGTAAGAAACTTCTAGAAGTTTCCCCATTGTCCAGTGGACTCAGCTGGGCCTGGGGCGGACCTGCTGCTGTCCAGGGCCGAGCCAGTTGGTAGCAGAATGTTCCCTGATAACGCCTCTGCAACAAAGTATTTAAGAAGGGGAAAAACAGGGAAAAGAAAAAAGGAGAGGATGTGAAGACGCTGAGCAGGGGCAGAGAGGGGGAGGTGCGAGCCTCGTGGGCCTTGCACCCCTCACCCTCTGGCCTCCTGCCGGGCGGTGACTGGGCCCAACTTGGCCCGGCCTGGCTGCAGGAAGTGGAGAGGAGATGAGAAGTGAATGAGATGTGAAGAGACCCTGAGAGGCGTCTGCCTGCCTGTTGTGAAGGATTTCTGGTGAGAGGAACGGCTGCAGACGCCAAGGGCAGCGCAGAAGGAGGGGGAGCAGTAATGTGGCTCCTGAGCAGAATTCCCCTGCAGCCCGTGGTGATGGCCATGGTGAGGCTGGCTGTGCCCCTGCAGCCCATGGAGGTCCACGGAGGAGCAGAGATCCCCCTGCAGCCCGGGGAGGACCCCGCACCGGGGCAGGTGGATGCCTGAAGGCAGCTGTGGCCTGTGGAGGGCCCAATGGGGCAGCTGTTCTGGAGGGACTGCACCCCGTGGAAGAGATGACCCACGCCAGAGCAGTTTCATGAAGGACTGTGGCGTATGGGTGGGACCCCATGCTGGAGCAGGGGAGGAATGTGAGGAGTTTTTCCCCCCGACCATGAAGCAGCGGCGTAAAACAACGTGTGATGGACTGACCGCAACCCCCATTCTCTCTTCCCCACTGTGCCGCTCAGGGGTGAAGGTGGTAGAGATAATGTTAAGCCCAGGGAGAGGGAGGGGTGGATGGAGGTTATCTTGTTCTCTGTCTCATTCTTCTGCTTTGTTTTTAGCAATAAATGAATAGTTTTCCCCAAGTCGAGTCTGTTTTGCCCGAAACGGTGACTTTAAGGATCTCTCCCTGACCTTATCCCAAACCTCAAGCCTTTTTTCTTATATTATCTCTCCCTGTTCTCTTGGAGGGTGGGGGGAGTAAGAGAGCGACTGCGTTGTCTGGTCCTGATTGGGGCTGAACTGTGACAGGTGGCTTCCAGCTCCTCCTGTTTGTTGCCTGTGCTGCGTGCATTGTTTTAGGGGCTCTTCAGCTGGGCTGTTGACACCTTCTCAGAGGAACAGCTCTTAGTTCCTTTGAGGTGTTTCCCTCCCTTAAGAGGAGGGTCTGTCCAGTGTATTGGACCCGCTGTTCCCCGCAGAAGGGAGTCGCCCACAGCTGTAACCCATCTTCTGTTCCTCATGGAGGTGGTTGTGATATGGGGGGTGGGCCTTTCTGACCCTGGCAACACCTCTGGTGTGGATGGACATGAGTCGTACGTGAGTGGGATTCAAGTGGGATTGAGGTCTTTACTCTCAGACTCTAGCAACACAGTACATAATGAGATTATTTTTCTTTTTTTAAAATCTTCGAGTTATTCTGGCTCATCCTTCAAAAACTCACTATCTTCACAGTAAGAGGAGAAAAATGTAAATCTACTTTTATTTATAAAGAAGTAAATATTAAAAATCTTCTATACTTTTCTTGACAGATAAATGGACTCTGAGTAAAAAAAATGTTAAGTTGAAAGTATTTTAAAATGGAATACATTTTGGCAACAGTTAGACACAAAAGTATAACTGAGTATTTTCATAGAATCATAGAATCTTTAAGGTTGGAAAAGACCTCTAAGATCATCAAGTCCAACGTTCGTCTAACACCACCATGCCTACTAAACCATGTCCTGCAGTGCCACGTCTACTCGTTCTTTGAACACCTCCAGGGATGGTGACTCCACCACTGCCCTGGGCAGCCTGGTTCAGTGCCTGACCACTCTTTCAGTGAAGAAGTGTTTCCTGATATCCAACCTAAACCTTCCCTGCTGCAACTTGAGGCCATTTCCTCTCATTCCTCATGGTTATTTGGGAGAAGAGTTCAACACCCACCTCCCTACACCCTCCTTTCAGGCAGCTGTAGAGAGTGAAAAGGTCTCCCCTCAGCCTTCTCTTCTCCAGACTGAACAACCCCAGTTCCCTCAGCTGCTCTTCATAAGACTTGCCCTCCAGACCCCTCGCCAGCTTCGTTGCCCTTCTCTGGACATGCTCAACGTCCTTCTTGTACCGAGGGGCCCAAAACTGCACACAGTATTTGAGATGCGACCTCACCAGGGCCGAGTACAGGGGCACGATCACTGCCCTCCTCCTGCTGGCCACACTGCTCCTGACACAAGCCAGGATGCTGTTGGCCTTCTTGGCCACCTGGGCACGCTGCTGGTTCATGTTCAGCTGACTCTCAACCAGCACCCCCAGGTCCCTTTCTGCTGGGCAGCTTTCCAGCCCCTCTTCCCCAAGCCTGCAGCGTTGTGTGGCATTGTTGTGACCCAAGTGCTGGACCTGGCACTTGGCCTTGTTGAGTTTCATCCAGTTCACCTTGGCCCATTGGTCCAGCCCTTCCTACCTTCCAGCAGATCGACACTCCTGCCCAATTTGGTGTCATCTGCAAACTCACTGAGGGAGCACTCAGTCCCCTCATCCAGATCATTGATAAAGACATTAAACAGAACCGGCCCCAGCACTGAGCCCTGGGGTACACTGCTTGTGACTGGCCACCAACTGGATTTAACTCCATTCACCACAGCTCTCTGGCCTTGGCCATCCAGCCAGTTTTTAACCCATCACAGGGTACACCTGTCCAAGCCGTCAGCCGCCAGCTTCTGTAGGAGAAAGTTGTGGTAGATGGTATCAAAGGCTTTGCTGCAGTCCAGGTAGATCACATGCACAGCCTTCCTGTCCTCCATGAGGCGTTCACCTGGTCATAGAAGGAGATCAGGTTGGTCAAGCAGGACCTGAGCTCATCCTGGCTGGGCCTGATCCCCTGGTTGTCCTGCACATGCCAGGTGAGCGCACTTCAGATGAACCACTCCATAATCTTCCCCATAATCTTTTTTTTCGCTTTATGAGTAAAGTTCTCTTAACCAGTGAGGAATTTACTACTGCATTTACTTCCTATCTCTAAGAAAATGCTTAGAAAATTTAGGTTGCATTTTCTTTAAAGGAAAGAGGATGAATGAAATTTTACATTTCAAGGATTAATCTGATGAAGTAAAATTGTGCCTTAATGTTGTTATACACAATTAGAATTTGTCGATATTTAGTTGTGGAGTTCTAGTAAATGTCTAGAAAGATACCTATTTCTGCTATAAGACATACTTTAAGAATTTAACTTTGGGTGGGAGTGGAGGAGGAGAGTGGGAGTTTTTGTCTTTGGCTAAAGTAGAACTGACGTTGAACAGCGAGCTGCAGCAGAAGCTGGCTGAAATGAAGATTTCTGAGCTCATTGGTGAGTTCCAGAAGCCTTGGCTCGCGAGTGACTCTCTTGCTGATTACCAAGAGACACTCTCGTGTATTCCATTGATATCCAAGGGTGGTGAACGGAGTAAATTCCTGATTAGCTAAACAGGCCCTGGCGTGAAATGTGACATTCTCCTGTTTGATCAGGGCAGGAAGAGGGGGCGGACACAACGAGGGAAGAAAGATGCTGGAGCAAGGAATGGGGCAGATGCAGTAAACGGGCAGCTGTCAGACAGAGGCGCCTCATCCTGAGGGTAAGGCTCAGCTGCTCTTGACTCTGGACTAGTAGAGACAGCATGTCTAAAATTTAGGTGATTCACCACAAACAATTAAGCAGATTTCCACTGGAGGTGTATGAGAGCTTTTGTAGGATGGATCTACACTCTAAATCATACACATGCGGCCCGTTTCTAACAGTGTCAGGCTCAGGAGAGTTTTTTTAACGCCACGTATATAAAGAGAAGATCTCTTCTTTTGTGTTATATGTAAGTAGAGGGATTATTGTACCATGGGTCAAACATAGGCTCTTTTCCTCTAAAAAAATCCCAAACTTAACTATCTCCTATTATACTTTGGAAATTATCAGAATAGTAGTTTGGAAACTCTAAAATACATTGCTCTGAGAAATAACAGAAAGATGTGTAAAACCCAGGCGTTTCTTAAAAGGCTTACAGTTTTTCAGGCAGTTGACAGTGTAAACACCGAACAAAGTGATCTGTGGAACATTTTATTCAGTAGAAAGTGCAATCTTTTTGGTTCTAACTAGGCTATTCATGTATTTAGTATTTCTACAAAGCATTTCTATTTTGACCGTTACTCTTCCAAATTTTGCTTTTCCTCTCAAATATTTGTTGAAAAACCCCATAGTTGTTCTCGTTCAGTTTGTTTACGCCTAGCCCTTCCATCCCTAATGCAATTTTATGATGCCCATGCACTCTCTGGTGCTTGGCTTCTGGCCTGTGGGGAAATATCCATTGTAGGAAAAACTAAGGATGGTGTCCAGGCCGGTTCAGTTTTCACTGCAGGGAGCAGGGAGTCTGTAGGATTAGCTAAGTAATGTGCGCGCTGATGTATTCTAAATGGAAATTTAAGTGGTGTACCAGGTGTACTTTCATATCACTTTTTGGAAATCGTTACTGTATGTAAAGAATGTGAAATGTATTTACTAGGATGTTTTTCCTCAGCCTCGGGGAGTTGCTTGCGTTACAAGATGATTTCTGTACTGCCCTGCTGCAGGGTGTAACTTGTCGTGTTGCTGATGCTTCTGAAACACTGCTGCTCGTTTCTGAGTGTGTACTACTGATCTCTCTGTGTCAGAAGTGTTTAAACTGCTGTATTAAAAATAATAAACTGAGAACAAGGGCTAGACAGTCTGACAAAACCTGCTGTTTGAACATTTGAGCACGTATATGGATGAATTAATTATATTAATTAATTAAACAGAAAGTTTTTTAAAGTTTTCATCCAAAATGTATTATTTTATTAAAAAAGAACTGTGGAGAAAAGTATTTTGATGCTAAATCAAGAAACTTTCCATCATCTAGTTATGCAGATGCTTGTATATTAAGAATATAGGTGTCGTGCATTGCTTCAGTTGAAGGATGTCAATATTTCTTAAGGAATAGAAACTCTGCCATCTTGTCACATCGTTAGGTGTCTTATTACTTGCTTTGTTAATGAATAGCTTATTCTGCCTTAGGGCTTGATTGTTTTTTATCGTTCTTAACTAGCAACTTTAGTTCCATTTTCCTTCGGTATAAAAATACTGGATACTAGTTGGGATGGGGTTTGTAAAGAAAACAAATACATTTTGTTGCGTGGATTGATACAGCTGGAAAATCCAGACAAGCTAATAAGTGCACCTAACAGGAGAAATTGAATAGTTCATTTATATGTAATATCAAATAACATATTTTTCCTCCATCGCAACTTGGCAAGAGCTCTTTATGATAAATAAAAGCCATAAGAAGAAAAGGTTGTGAGCAGAACAGGGAGTTACAAGATCAGTGTAACAAAAAGTTCAGTGCGCTGGTTTTGCTGATCCGGGGTAATGTAGCTTGGCCATGGGAAGACTGGTGAAGATACAGAATGTGTCTACTGGGATGGAGATAAAAAGTTAATTCTATTTGTGGAAATATTTCTGTAATAAGCAGAGTGGGCTAAATAGGTGCAATAGATTTAGCAATGTGATGGTTTTTATTTTAAAAAAAAAAGGAAGTGGAGGAAGAAAGGATGCATCTAACCCCAGTATGATAGTCAGTGCTTTGCTGTGCAAGGTCATTGCAATTTGAATCTAATAACAGTTGGTGGTGAAGAGTAATAGTAAATAAGCAGGCAGAATTTTCTACACTAAATAAAAGAACAAGTACAATATATCCTAAATTGTGAGCGGAATTCTGATTTCAGCACTCTAGAATGCATTTTTAGTTCCAAACTGATTGTATCATGGGACAAGAAAATATGGGTAGTTAGCAGCATATGGAAAGTTATTCTAAAGGAAACAGAGTAATCATTTTAGGCATTTAACCAGATGTTTGTCATCTAAAAACTGCTTGCTTTGCTTTTATTTTTCTAGCTCTGCGATCAAAGTGTGGACAGAAGGAATGTATCCTAAAGAAATTTAGGATTGGGTAGTGCCATGCTTCAGTCTGCTTGTAATACTGGCCTTCCAGTTCCCAAACATTTACCTGGCAGGTCTCTGTACGCGTTTGTGAGGCAATACGGCTTTCTTTTTCATGTGGCAGGTGCCACAGCAAGGCGCTACGGGCACACTGGCAGCACTACGTGCTGTGATTCTGCCACTTACGAGGGGGGAGGCTTCCCTGGTCGGTTGGTCAGTTAAGACAGGCACATCTTTTTTAGTTGCATTTCAGACATAAGTAATATCAACTGTGTCCCACACAGGACTAAAATCCTATTTTTGCATTATGCATTTCTGTGGAGTTAGGAAATATGTAAAGATTTCATTTCTTTCTTTACAAGTCACAATGCAAGGAAGTCATAATTCAGGTGGTGTAAAGGTTGTTCCTTTCCTTTTTATGTCTTCAGGAGAAGAATTCCATGCTTTATCAAGATGCAAATCCTGTTTGAGATCATAAATTAAAATGAAATTACCAATTATTTTGTCCTTACTTGGCATTTTTGTGTGCAAGAAATTATTCTGAATGGCTTTATAAAATGTGCAGTCTGTTCCAGTAAAGGCTGATAGAAAAGTGACAGAAGTGTGACAATCAAGCTGGAAATACATTGGCAAAGAGATGCGACAAAGTTTGTGTAAGAGCCGCCTGCTTTTTTGTTACCTTTCAGTCTCTCACTTTTCCCAAATTCCGTACTAATCTACAAGCCCAGGAAGACAAAGAGCCCTTCCAATTTTTCTGGTGCGTTGCTTGCAGGCATCCCTGGACGCTGACTCTCTGGAGGGCCTGTATGCCCGATGTCACCCGACTGTAGTCACTCAATTCCAGTAAAACTGTCCTGGGCACTCCTTCATTCCTGGTAAGGCATTTTTGGAAATGAAAATAATTAAATAAAAGTGATGCTCTTGGAGAAATGACAGCTTTGGGTATAATTATGGTATTTTGTGTACACCCTTGTTTTAAATACATTTGTTCTGGTGAACTGTTTATGTGGGTGGCGACACTTGGATGTGAAGCAGTACGTTTCACTGCATGTGTCGTGTGAGGCGTTCCAGTGATCTGTCCCTTTGTTCCATTTGATCTGGCATAGTGAAGCAGAATTCAACCGTGCTGAAAACAGTAATGAGGAAAATGGTTTATCTGATTTAAATGAGAATTTAATGTTTCATTTATTCTTTTTTGTCGTTACTGTCACAGAATGTCAGTGATTCAGCAGATGAGACCATAAGAATAAAAGAAACTTTTTATGTACTCCTGTATCTCTCCATCCCTGGGGCTTTAAACATCATTTCAGAACCATTTCACAAATCCAGACCTATTTCTTTTAAGGACAAAGACCATGAAGATTTAGTAGATGTCTGGTTGTGGTAGTCTTTTTCTTTTGATTTTAAGACTAGAATGTTTTGCTGCTTTTTAAAATTTTTTTTTTAACCTATATTTGGTCCTGCAATTCCAGGAGGTATTGATAGAGGATGCATCTGAGGAACAATTAAAAAAAAATTGACTGGAGTTTCTCCTAATCAAATGCAGAAACGTTAGAGTGATGAATTTGTTACTGCCAAGAGATATTGATCGTTCCTGATGAGCTCGTAATTAAGCAGCAGATCATTTGAGCAGGGGAACAAATTGTATGGATCTGGTAAACTAGCAAAGCAGACTGTAAGGCTGTAGAGGAGGGATGCTTTTACTTCAGCCATTTTTGGAGAGGGCAGTGGATTTTGCCAGCCTAAATGTAGTAAGACAGCTTCAGGACTGACTTGTATCCCAAGTATCTGAGTGCAGTCCGCACAATGGAAGAGGGATTTTGTTAACGTGCTGTTGTGTCTTCACCAACTGTACTTTTCTTTAATTTTCACCTAGTAAAGTGGGTGCACATCTGAAATCTCAGTGTCTGAGTGTTAACCGCCTCCATTGTCAGTGTAAAACGTGAGCTAAAGAAGTGCCCAGTGAAATTGTCTGTGAGGACATGCGAAAGAGTTTCTCCTGAAACAATTACAAAGACAGTTGGATGATGGCGTCCTCCAAGTAAGAGATTAAGGATATGCTGGGGGTGCATCTGAATGTGTACGTAAGGATTTGGACCCAGAGACGCAATATTAAATCTGGATCCAGCAAATCAAACGCTGCAAAACCCCAGGCCTTGTTATTGAAGTTCAGCATGTTTGTGAACATCCACCAGATCTGTATGGAAGATACCAGAGTTGTTGAGAGGTTAATTCGTGATACCTATTAGGCAGGGTAACAGTATTTCCTAGGGTATTTATTTATTCTCTAATTCTGAGTCTTATTTTGATTTTGCAACTGACACCTCTTTACTCGAGGATGCAAATAAATGCCCATTGTCATTAGTGGCTCAGTTCCAGTGTATGTTTGATTATCGGTTGGATAAAAAAAGATGAAAATAGGAGGATCTAAAAATCTGTAGTCTTTAAGGATGTAATTGGAGTAGATGTCCCATAATATATTTTAGCATTTGTAGAGAACTTACAGAAAATTTGAACAAGAAGCAGTAGTGCTGTGCTGGAGAGTTTCACAAGAAAGCTTCTTGGAAGGTGAGCACCAGCCTGATTTTTCCAGAAGAGGAGAGAGATTGGACTGGGTCGTTATCAGATTGTTTCTGTTCTAAACAGGTGTCACTTGTAAAAATTCTTTCTGCTGCGTACCCTGCAATAGAAGGAATTTTGAATTCCTACTACCTATTGTAAGTCAAAGTAATAATGGAAAGCTCATAGGGTACACGTGCATAAATAACGTCTTTGGCTGTAACAGTTTAGAATTTAACTTCTTCTCCTCTTTGTCCCTTTAGACTAACATTTCAGAAAGCAGTACTTGTGCTACTTCGCTTTTTGTTTTGCCATAAACAATTGATGTTCTATGAGTATTGTGCAGCAGAATGCTTCAAGGACACATCTGTAGGTGGGGATTTCAGGTGAAAAATCCCATACCACGTCTAGCAAGTATTTAGTGCTGACTCATTGTTTAAATGTTTGCATATTCTTATGAAAAATACTTGTATTCTTTTGTCTTTGCAACACGAATCTACTTATTTGGGCTAAAACCTGTAGCACTAGGCATATCCCTTCCACTATTTCATCTCTACCTGAGTGTCTTGTTGCAGTAGAGAAAAGAATCTTGAACCTACGATTAATCATCTTTAATATTAGAAAATCAGACTGATTCTGTGACTAGATGTTTTGATAAATTAATACTTCTTTCTCTATTGTCAAAATATGTTTTTCTCTCTCCTAGTCAACTTCTCTTAGCTTCTTTTGCTCTTGCTTTAGACTGTCTCCCTCAGTATTTATTTCCTATCCTATTTCAGAGTTGTCCTCCTACATTAAATAAGACATTAATTGAAAAAATAATTTTTTATTTAGATTTTAAAAAATCTTATTTTTGAGAAAACTATTTTAATTGTGTCTTCAATTCAAAAAGAATTTCTGTAAGGCAAAATGCAAGTATCTTAATAGGAAGAGATTTGCCAGGATTATTGGTTAATCATATCATGGTTTTCAAATTCTTTTTTACTTCCAGTGGAAGAAACACTAAATCTGAAAGGTTTCCTGAGCATGAGGAATCAAACCAGAAGCAAGAGAAATGAAGATAAAATTATTTTCATAATTTTTCTTTTCTTGTCTGTACTTTTATTATCCTTTTAGCTACTTATCTTAATTAAAATAATTTTTGAACCAACTAAAAGTGAGGGAACAGGGACAAATACAAAATTTATGCCACAATGAGGTTATGTTGTGTTTTACCATTTTGCAGATACAGCATTAAGGATCTTACCCTCTTCTGTTGCACTTTCTGTCCCCAGAGGGAGTGGCAGTTGTGTAGTGTCTTAAAGTGTCCTGTAACCTGACACAATAAGATACGTAGGCTATGGCAAAGCAGGGATTTAACGAGCCATTTTTTCTCCATCGCCAGAAGCCTCCTGCAAGGCATGCCCATAGCAGTGGTTTAAAATTGTTATATTTCTTTTCCTATTTTTTCCTTTGTTTTTTTTTTTTAAGTTTGTTCTACTATAAACGTATTTGCTGAAGGTCAAGGACAAAATACTGATGCAAGCTGTGTACACGTAGTTTTCAATAATTTTTAAAAATATTTGACATTTGTCAAAATACGCTGTCTCATCCCATGATGTAAACACATGCATGTACAAATTTAATTTTTATGTCAAGTTTGGTGGGTCCCCAGAGATATACTATTGTGCAAAATATACTCTACTATTTTGCTATTTGTAGACTCAGTATTTGGCTGCCTGCTCAGATGTTTCTGAAATCACTATCTTTCAATACAGTTACAACAGAAAAAGTAGTGTTTTTAGAATTGTGACTAACACTTACATCAGAGCTGAGTGTTCTGAGCCACAGTATGCAAGTGCCTCATTAATGCCTGCGACTTGGGGCAATATGCTGGGTGATAACCCCAGAAATAACCTAACATTCTTTTATAGTAGCAGGAAATAATAGCTTGAATTCTTGTGGCTGTTTCCAAAGGAGGTAAGTGCTCTAGTCCCTAAAAACTTGATAATCCGGAGGAAAAGAATATCCGTAACCACTTCTGACCTCTGGACTGCTGTCACTCGTGTGTCTTGCTACTCAGGGATGGGAGATTCTGGATCACGGAAAATGAATGTTTTATTATAATTAATGGAATCTTGCAAAAAATACACAGAAAACTATTAAAAAAGCAAGCATGCATACAGAACTCTAATTAACAAAGGGCGGGTAGAGCTATCTGCAGGAAATATAATTCTGCTGCTGTTGTCTTTTAGTCAATACAGAGCTTCCCAGCATGATTGTGATAGGGTCTGCAAATCCGTACCCTCCTGATTCGTGTGGGCAATCACCGTCGCGTATCGTATGTGTGTGCGGGAGAACGGTGACGTACGGGACCTCAGAGCGTCTGTGCCTAAACCAGTACAGGCCACCCATTTTGTCTTTGAACAGAGCGAGAAGAAAAAGAGTTATGTGTCAGAAGGATAGGAAATGCCACATAGTAGCAAAACAAATGAGGATTATTGTAAGAGTTTTAATATTTTGATTACTATGGTGAAAGGGCCAGAGGAAAAAGCAGGTAATGCCAGTATACCAGTATATACCCACATCTCTGGAACTCTCTCCCCACCTCAGAAAGGACAGTGAATGTTAACAAGCTACAGGAAACAGCTTCTGAATAGCTAGGACTTCTCTTGTTCCCCTCTTTTTCCAAACACTGTTGTGACAGAACTGTCTAAAATCATGAGTGACGTGAAGAGGAGAGCAACGTATTTGCAAAATGTCACAGGATAAGGAGAAGCGAGATACGATAAAATTACCAAACAGAAAATTTATATCAGATGAAAAGAATGTTTCCTCATCCAGCAGAGAAGTTCTACAGTTTAGTTATTGCCGTAGAATTTATTTAGGTGCCATGAGGCATTGCTGTGTTCAGAGAGTGATAAATCTAATTCATAGCATCCAAACATGACTGGGCCAATAGACATAAATTAGCATTGGGATTATTAGCTAAGATAGCAGATTTGAAGTCATTTAGAGAGAGAAATAAAGGATTTTGAGAAGTAAAACAAATAGGGGAATGACCTGTAATATAAGTTTCAACTTAGAATCATAGAATGGTTTGGGTTGAAAGGACATTTCCAGACTAACACATGAGGGTAAACGAGACATTTGTAGGAGAGAGAGAAACTGTAGAATGGTATTGCTTACAAAAATACTCTTGTTTCTAGAGTTTCGAGTGGACAGCAAAAAGACAGCATGCACACAGTGCAGTTTGATGACAGATATAAGGTCATTTGATATATGACCTCGTGAACAAAATTCATAGGAGAGCTTATTTAGGTCACAGTGCTGCTTTCTACAGTGCTAGAAAAATGGGCAGTGATGTATTGTGTCTGGTTTTGTAGATTCCAGTGTTTAGACCAAGAGACACTTAAGCAAAAACCCATATAATAATTTATTATTATCTAAATATATATCTAAAGGGACAGAGGCCCTTCATTTGTGGCCTTTCATCCAGAGAGGGCACAAATTCTGGCATCCCTTTCCAGCACTGTTCATTAATATTGTAATGCATTTGGGCAGGTTTCAAATTATAGGTGATGAGCTTATTGCTGGGCACCAGTTTACTGAAACTCACCTCATTTTACTGTTTCTACATGTCTCCTGAATGAGAAAAAAAGCAGTGAGCACGCCGAGGAGTCGTTTGACAGGCTGATCAGATACGACTGTCCCAGCAGTGCAGGCTGAACACCCCATTCCTCTTTCGCTAGGCCTGGAGATATTAGGGGTTGTTTCCCATTTGAATTGTCCTAGCAGGAAGGCACGGTCCTCTGCTCTAGAGAAATGAAAAGTCTGTGTATACAACTAGAAGTCATGATCAAGGAGTTGAAATTACTAGAAAAATAATCAAAATCTGACATTAGAAAAATTGTATTGGCATAGGCTAGAAAGGTAAAACACTGAACAATTGTTACCATATGTGTCATGGGAAAAATGATCATCCGCTTTATTTTAATAGAGAGCTTATAAGGTCTTTTGGAGCACAAGATATATATTTTTTTTTTAAATAGGCTGTTCTGCTGACTGGGCAAAGCAGCTATTTCAGGGGAGGTTAAGACCAGCCCTGCCTCTGACCACTGAATACAAAGACCTGTTTTATGCATCTGAGGATCGGCTCCTTCTCAAGGGTCAGGCATATGCTGCTGCTGCCGTACCCTAACACGTCACTGTGTGTTAGCTGCTGTGCGCTAACCGAGTTCACTCTTAGCCTGTCATAAAATGTGAGACAAAATGTTGTCATTGAAACTGCTTTCACAGCGCAAAAATCGCAGGGGCAGAGTGTGACGCTGGGAATGGGAGTCAGCATGAGACAGTGAGGGCGTCCAAGCAAGGAGGAGCAGAGAGATAGGTGTTGGACTTTTATCTCTGTTCCCAACGTTGTTCAAATATTTAGTCTAATTATTGCTTGCCCTGAAATGGTAAGTTCTTTGGGGATTAGGAACTGGATGTTGATTTGAAACTCGTTGGACATTGCTCGTTACATGCAGGCAGGTGCTCTGTTATGAGAGAAAGATGCTGGCTTTTATACAGTGCCCCATGGAAAAAAACCACTTGTCACCAGGAAACTGTCTAGGTTCCTAATCCAAGCAGGAAGGCTGGGAGCCCTTGTCTGCTCTGACAACCAGAGAACTACAGGCAGCTTTTCCACACCAGCATCCCTTGTCGGTCATTCTCTTTGGACGTCGGTTCTGCTCAGTGTGTTCCTTATATTAAGTACGTGATGTGTAACCCCCAATAACTGTATTAAAAATGTAGCTGGGTCTTGGGACTGTAGTCCTGAGCCTGAACTATTAAAATCAAATATATATCAATACACAGAGGAAAGAGGTTTTAAAATAGCAGTCATGGGGAGTAACTTAGTCCAACACAGCCTTACAGAGAACGCGCACTGAGAGACTGCGTTTACGTGTTTGCAGTTCTTTTCATCTTTCTTTCAATATTTCTCCAACCAGATAACATTTTAACTTTTGATCTGGCAGGATGTTTACATATGAGAAATAAGAAAAAAAATTGTGAGGCCGCATGCCTGTGATTTGCTGTCTGGTCAGCAGTGCCTCACGGAGGGCAGTTGCTCTGGGTGGATGCTGTTGAGAGCGCTGAGGACCTGGGTAACGGTCAGCTGTTTGAGCAGGTGCATAAGCGTTTGCTGTTTTATTGATTGCCCCATGTCTCCGCTGGCAAAATGCCTGCTTTCTGAGGTATTGTGGCTTGAAATGATAATGCCTACTTGTTCTCAAACTCCCCACATTTTAATTGGTTTTTCATTGTTGATTTGGAAGATGTGGCATGGGTGGACTGCTGATTCTATCACACCTCCTAGGTACTATAAAGACATGGTTGTTATCTTTTCCTGTTTTCACAGCCTCCTGTGGGCAAAAAAAAAGCTCTAAAAGTAGCCAGCTGTCACGTCTGTTGAGTTTTTCAGGATCTCATGTGGCGTTGATGGTTCAACTGCACAGTTTTACTGCACAACTCACTGTGTTATGCAGTCCTTCTCTTGTTCTTACCAGAACTGTGTGCCTGTTCTGCTATATCTCATCTAGAGATATACATGAGCAATATAGCTCATCTGAAGCCTCAGACTTCTCAATCAAGAAATGCCATGAGCAATTGAACTACTGAAGTCTTGTTTTATATGCACTTGTGTCTTGAGGTTGATTGATGTTGATGCTAAAGAAAATGAGAATGCTGGTGCTGTTTCTGTTGTTGAACTGTGTGTCGGTGCTCTGTCTCGTAGCGAAGCTTGCTGCGTAACCATGTGTGAGCTAATGCTGTCGTCTTTTTTTTTTTTTCTGGTAGAGCACTTACACAGGCTTGATAATTTATCTGGTTGTTTGTTCATGCAATGGAAGTAAAAGAAGTTTAATTGGTTTTGAGATCTCTAGAGAGCGATCAAATCAGTTTTGTTCGCTGGGGTCAAAATTGGTGAGGGCGGATAGACATTGAGGTGTGGAAAGCCTGGCATGCCTGAATAGAGGCCGTAGCGTCCTGTTTTTAGAACAGCTGAAAATTTAGAAATTCAAGATCTTCTTACTTTCAGTAGGATAAGTAATTTCTTTAGTCAGTGTTGAAAACCTCAGTAGCATATTGTTTGGGATTGTTTGTTTCGTAAGGATGTTTGAACAGTATTCCTTCCTGGGCTAGTCTTGATCTCATCATAACTCAGAGTATTCATGGCAGAACTTTAAGATTTTGAAATAATATTATTAGCCTTGGATTAGACTGTGACTCATATGCTTAACTTCAAACTTAAAATAATTAAAATTATTATTTAATTAAAATAATTAAAATTAATTAATCTTTTGCTTAAAAAAATCTTTACAGTTTTGCATGTAAATTGGAACCCTTGCTTGTTTGCTTTTTATGGCATAGTACATGTCATTTTTCACACCTAATGACTTCTAGAATAATATAAGGGAGTACATTTACTTAACTTCAGCTTCTCACTAGTGAATAATGTATTTGAAACTAGCAGAAAGTTCATTCTAGAAATAATGTCTAAATTTTCATATCATTACATATCTTAATCTCCTATCATAAAAATATTTGGTGCACCCTACTGTTGCTCAAGAAAAAATATTTCTAAAACCTGTATTCAGGATGGATATTTTGACTTCATTTTGTTTTTAAAAAGCATTTTTATTAAGTATGGGTGCTGCTGAATACCGTAGTAAGTTGGTTTAGCTTGTCTACTTGAAATGTAATATTAAATCCACTATATCTAGGTAAATACCAAAAAATGTGAATGGCCTTTCCCAACAGGATAAAGGAAAATATATTTTAAAAAGTTATTAAAATAATCTGATGAGAAAAGCTGAGAAAAGGTGCTTCTCAATAATTATTTATGTACATGCTCACATCTCACAGTACTCTGCGGTTTGTGTGAGATAGATATTTTCCTTTGTTGAGGGAGAGGGAACGTGATCTCAATTTGTTTTGTAGTTATTTCGGTTGCCTCAAGGTAAGACCGTGCCTGGGGACAGACAGAGCAAAGTGGTTGATGTGTGGTAACTTATTATGCCAGGGGAGCTTAGCCATTTGCTCGAGCTCTGTTTTTAAAACCTACCACGCTGTTTAAAATTCGCCTTGTTGTATTTGCTGGTTTTTCAAATAGATTTGGGCAGCCATGCTTTGGTTCTCAATTAAAGAGACAATTTCTTGAGGCGGTTTTTTACTGCTTCACTGAAGTAAGGAGAATGTTTTGTATCCATTTATTACATTCACCGGCAGCTCCATTACTCTGAATATTCAAGACTCAAGAGGATATATTCAGGAGGATGAGAACAGCAGCTTGGAAGTAATCCAGAATGCTCATGGTTAGCGGTGTTTCAGACAATCGTGTTCAGAATTAGCTGATAACGGCTGCACTTCTTTATTAGGTTTATTGATGTCTCTCCTGATGGGCTGGGGCACCGAGTCAAACTACTAACGGAAAACAGTCGGGGTTTACTCGCAGAAAGAAGTTGCTGACATTGCAGTTTCAGTATGATACAGTTCTTGGCATCAGTCTTTAAATCTTGATTAATCCCAGTTCTACACTGCAGCTTATAGTTGGTCTCTAATAACTGATCCTGATGTAGTGGCCATATGAATGTCTTGTGTAACGGATAAATTATTTGTCCTGCTGACATCGTCTGGAGGGATGGGAGAGCAAGCCCCAAGCGCGCTGGTTTCCAGGATTTCTGTACAAAGCCCTTTGTGGCCTGGCCGTTCTTTAAAGTCACCGCTACCGGGGCTCAGATTGATGTTGTTCGTGGCATACGGCGCCTTGTTGGTACGAAACAGCACCGTACTGGCGCGGTTTTTTCCTTCTGACACATTGCAGTGTGGAGTGGCTGGTGTCTGCTCAGGGCGCGGGCGGTCGCTGTGCCCTGCGAGGCGGTGTTTCCTGAGGACGTAGGACTAGTTCTCCAGGTGTGGTAGAACTACTGCTTAACCTGGTGCGTCCTTGAACACCTACGCAAGTGTGACTGCAGGCAGCTCTTCGGTAACGGCCGCAGGAGGTGGAGATTCCCGTGTGCGCCATGGTACTGATGCTGCTTAATTTTCACATTCTCACGAGACAAAAAAATCTCCTTCATCCCGACTCTCATAATCACAGCGTATTTGCCGCTCTTCTATTCTGTTGTGTTTGGTCACAGTTGGAAAATGAAGATATTCTTTAACCTACATGTTTTCAAGCAGGTCTTCTTTTGATGGAGTGTAGTGGTTAAACTTGAAATATTGATATGATTTTGCTGTCTTTTATTGGTTAATTAGAAAAGATAATATAATTTAGAAATTTTTCTTAACTTTAAAGTATCTTTGCCGGATATTTCTGTTCGTCTGAGCCAAGAAGTGTTCAGAAGAAACCTGAATAGCCACAGAAAGAGACAAAAGAGAAAGAGAGAAAGAAAGAAACCAACCTGAACAGCCAGAGGTTACAGATTTAGCCTTGCTGTAGAGATTTATTTCTTTACTATATCTATTTGTATTTCACTGCTACTTGTGAGTTGCTATCTACGTCTGGCTCTGTGCTTCCCATCCTGACAAAAACTGCTGTCTAAGCAGACAGGAGAGGCAGTGTGAGAAAGGAAGCGTCATCTCCAGCGTACAGCACGGCGAGCGGGCCTGTCCCCGGTCACGCGGGATGGCTCTGCCCGAGCCAGGAATGGAACCCACGGATACCGCCCGAGTCCCGCCGAGTCACAAGACAGTCTTTTCTCAAAGGAGAAGAAAATGCGTTTGTTCAATACACTCATCTCAGTGCTTTTTTGTGGACCCTTTTTAGAACATCTGGAGATTTCTTAAATTTCAATTCATCCTGTTTTCCTGGCTTTCGTTTCCTGGTTTGTGATAGAATGGGATTTCAAACTTCACCGTGTGAAGGATCGAATGTGGATGAGTTTAAACAGTTTGAACATAATTAAACCATTCTTTCAAAGAGATTACATTTCTAGATAATCTTTATTGCCATTGCTGCATAAAAGATTTAAATCTGTTTCTATATCTTTTTCATAAATTGATGCATATGCAAAGATAGTGTGATATTTCAGATAGGCTTATAAGAAAAAACTTAATTTTTTTCTACTTACTGTATTAAAAATAAGCTGATAATATCTTAGACTGTAGGTTTTAATTACTTTCTTTCTGAAGTATTCAGAAGTTGATAATTTTTAGTGTACTGTGCATAGCTTGAAATGGATGCGTCCAGTCCCTTTTCTCTGCAGTGTTATTTGGCAGATCTGCCCCTGATCTCTTCTAGAGAACAGCTACCTGCTTTTGTGTTGGGGAATTTCTTCAGCGATGTAGGTGCAAAGCTAGTTTTACTGATTTAAATGTCTCTTAAAATCTGTTTTACCAGAACACATGAAGAAACTAGCTTTCTAAATCCCAACCTGCTAAAGTCACTTTACTTATTTGAAAAACCACAACATTTAATCTTGTAACTGGAAAAATTATCGCAGGGAGCCATTGGAGGTGGAAATTTTGCACGATGTCTGCTTTCAGTATCTAAAGACTCTTCCAGAGGATGTGAGTGCTACTGGACACATATGTGAAGTACCAGCCGTTGACAGCATTGTGGCAGCTTGGCTTTGCTAACAGGTGGCGTTCTCTGTGTAGAATGGATTTAAACACCTGCTGAGTTCCTCATCTGAGGACTGGATTCACTCTGTTTTTCCCATATTTTACTGAAGCTGCCAGCTGATACAATCCTGTTAGTTTTGTACCACCACATCTAAGAGGAGAGTTGCAGGTTTTGCGTAGTGTTTAGGAGCTTGTCTGCAGCCTTCTCTTCAGGCCAACCATTCTCTGGAGGATCCTTCCTGACTGTCCCCATGTAGAGCAAGTAGAATCGCTCTGAAGAGATGCTGGATGACAAACTGGTGTCACCCCAAGGAGTATCTGCAGAAAGACCTTGCAGATTTACACCTTGCAATGTTCTGTCTGACACTGAAACTTGAGGAAACCACTGGATTGGCTGGCAAACCATCTGTGTTTGAGTGCGATTCTTACGCAAGCCTGGTGTCTGTACCTTGTTTGTGCTATTCAGCCTGACTTCGGAACATTCACTGCGATAGGAAAGGCACCTTGCTACGCATCTATCTTGGGGTTCTGTTGGAAAAATACACCACAAAGCATAGCTGTCCAGGCATATGAAATAGTAATCACAGGCAAATACATTTTATGATTTTTAGAATCGTAGAATGGTTTTGTTGGAAGGGACCATGGGGGTGAAAACCAGAGACCTACATACAAAATAGATGTACTTCTACATCTAAAAAAAAATTCTGGAATTTGTTAGTAGTGATTATATTCTGCTCTTATTTAATCACGGGCTCTATGGATACATACTACTTGCTTCCTCCTTTTCTCCGTGCAAGAGTATTTTAAAATACCGTGAACTTCATGAGGAATGTCTGAAAAAGGGCCCTTTTAATTGTCTACTCATAATTCAGCTCTCAGTTGCAAGGCCAAGGATGTTTTTTACTTTTTTTTCCTGTAACCTTCAAAAGTTTGTTGAAGGTTCAGCCTTGAAATTTTGCTGCGTTTTAATTCTGACGTAGCCACGCTGTTCACTGTGTC
Organism: Chlamydotis macqueenii; assembly: GCF_036417535.1. Classification (NCBI taxonomy): domain Eukaryota; kingdom Metazoa; phylum Chordata; class Aves; order Otidiformes; family Otididae; genus Chlamydotis; species Chlamydotis macqueenii. Next base: position 544,116 of record NC_141564.1, read on the forward strand.
TGACCCACTGTTGCCGCTTTGCAACACCAGAAACATCACAGCCAACACAAAGCAGGGAATTTTATTTCATCAATCATCTCTTTTTAACTGCTAATCAAAGTGAACTTTCTTGAGGTCAACAGAAAATGTATGTGCGCAGAGAACATTGATGTGTTTTGATAGGCTTACTGAAAGGAAAATGAGCGTTAGAATTAACAGTAACTAAGAAAAGCAAATGATATATTAAAATCCTGTGAAGTACTTTATAAAACTCAATTCTGAGAAAGTGCATGGCTGAAGTTCTACAGCTCTGTTCATCTTTTAAAATTCTTCACCTAAACCAAATAGCCGTAATTATTTTGACTTCCAGTGTGTGGGGAAGGTCAGTGGCAGTCAGTGGCCAGAGTGTGCTTCAGCACGTGGACGGGCAGCAGTGCTGGTCATCAAGCACGTCTCTTCCCAGTCAAACCAGCTCAGACCAGTTTGTAGCAAAGAACATCTATCACAGAGAACTTTTTATTATCTTGGTTGTAAAGCAAATGGATATGTTCACCGAGGGGAAAAAGTGCCCTTTGTAATTGTTTGAAAATGTTATGTTTCCTTTTTCATTACTAGGTTTTCCAATAATAACCTTAATATTTTAGATGTGATGAGAACAATTAAATTTCCTGAGAATAGAGTAAATGCTGATTCATTAATAAAAAATGGGTTAATGTGAATTTGGATTAATTATGAAAGAATGAGCTTATCCAACAATAGGAGAGCTGTATGTCTTTGTCTCAGATCTAGTCCAAGCAACTAGAACATGAAAACTGTTGCAAACAATTTTTGAACTGGGCTTTGTTCACACTTCAAACACTTTCTATCTTCAACACTTTTAAAGGAAAAGGAAATCTTGGTGAAAATCTCTGCTGCTGGGCAGTGGGAGCAAGCTTAAGATGTAATGGCGAAGCTTAAGAACAGAACTAGGTTTTGTTCCTTCTTGGAAATTGTTCTTTTCTTCTCCGTCACTTACAAGTACTATTTTGCTGAAAAACAGTCTAGAAATTTTTCTTTGTGAACTTACGTATTCTGTAGATTGGCAGGAGAAAGAAAATTTAAGGAGATAAGGCCATCTGATCCTAACAATCCATACTTCTTAAATTCTTGATATGTGAAGTATATACAAACTCACTATATAGTTGAGTTTTAAAAATGAAGAAGTTGGAGCTTGACCGTGATGTCTGGTGTGTCACTTGATATGTGTGAGGTGTGTCCCCATCAATGTAAATAACATTGGGGGCTGTAACCCAACCACGAGATAAATGAGCAGACCCTATATTTTGGACTGTGTTCCACGGCCTCTAACTCGTCTGCGTCAGTCAGTACAGCATCTGACATTCATCATTAACCATCTCCAAAGTTAACTTTCCTAATAACATTTGCTCTGTTTTCTGTCAAAAAAGTGATAGAGAGGCCGGGGAATACAAAAATTCCAGGCAAAGACAGAATTCTACGTGCGGTCAAGAATAGTCCTGGTTTGTTCATACAGCATTAACATTAGGATTTGGTGTCTCCAACACCAGGCCTTTGAGCTGACAGGAAGGTAAAACTCCTCCTGTAGATGGTTCTTTAGTTGTTCTTTATGACATTGGTGATATATAAAGCTTATGTAATTCTTACAATAATTGAAATGAATTTTTAATAATAAATAACTGTGGTGGTTTATGGAGAATATAAAACGAAGCATTGCTTATGCAAGGAAGGACTGGGATATTGTACAGGGAAGAACTGGGTAACCTTTAGGACTGGAGCATGTAGGTGAAATTTGCATTTAAAGACTGAAAACACCTTTGTTTCCAGTGATGGGTTATCACTTTGATGTGAAGACAAACTGACTGAACTGCCTGGCTGTCTTAGTTGGTCAGACGATGACAGTGAGTCAGTGGTGTGATTTAGCTCTGACTAAGCGAACGTTTCTTAAGCGATATCAAGGAAGCTGTTTCCAGGACAAACAAAAGTATTGATGCATTTCCAAAAGGCAGGGCTAAACTTTGGAGTCCGGGGTGCAAAAATGAACACGTGAATGGAGGGCCTGTCCTCCCTGAGCCTGCGAGATGAAGCTTAGGAAAAGCTTGTAGATGTATTCCATTAATACATCATGGATGTAAGCATCAGCATGGCAGAGAGAAGTGACATTTAACCGGAAAGCCAATGATGACTTTGAGCTCGTCTGAGTACAAACTAGCTGTAGATAAATTTAAGCCAGAAGTTAGAGGGCAGGCAAGCATAGGACAGGGCTTTTCCTACATCACTGAGCTCAGTCTTGTCCTATACTGTTACAAATGCTGTTTTAAAAATGAGCACATTTTTGCCCCAGCTTTCTAACTGCTGTTAGGAAGTGTTCGGCATCAGAATGAATCAGATTCTGGAACTGCTGTCCAGTAAGCAAAGTGAGGGCAAAAGGCGCAGCTGCTTTAAAATGGAATTTGTGTCCACAAACAGGGCTCTGTGCTGTGGTCATCACCTGCTGAGCTGTGTGAGTTCCGTGCCCCATTCCCCCTTCGGTTACTGCATTACATTTCTAGACGTTTCTTGTTTTCCCTGGATAGGTTACTCATTTAAGACCATTTTTGAAAATTCCCGATTATGAACAGTGGCGATATTCCTACTCCATGTTTATCACTTTGACTGGATGTGTCAACAGTGAATTAGCATTAAATGGTCTGAGAGAAGTCATTAATATCGATGAATCTATATTAATATCTTTAATCCTTTGAGTTTACTGCCTTGAAGATACATCAAAGATGAGCTCAGTTCATAAATATGTTTAGAAGATAAATACAGGAAGGGGAAAGAATCCTGTTTTATGGGCTTTGTAAGCCTCAGAAATAAATCCTTTCCGTGCAGTAACTGACCTATATGATATGTTTTTTCCAGTTTGTTTCAGATCCTTGTGCCAGCAACCCCTGTCACCATGGTAACTGCAGCGCTACCGGTAATGGCTACCTCTGTCTCTGCAGCGAAGGCTATGAGGGAACAAACTGTGAACACTCATTTCACAGCCTTCCAGTCTCTGAACGGACAGAGTCGACGTCACCAAGACAGAGCAGACCGGTCTCATCCACCTTGGAACCTGACATTGTTCTTCCTCGTTCAAGAGCAACCGTGACATTACCTACATGGCAGCCAAAAGCAGGACAGAAAGTTGTAGATCTGAAATGGGATGAAATAGAGGTGAGAATATTCTGTCCAAATGAAAATGCACAGAAAAGAACTTTCAAGTGTTATCATTGTTGGGTTGTTGTTTGTGCATGATTTCATGGATGTCTACATGACAGGACTGAAGATTTGATCATAGAATCATAGAATGGTTTGGGTGGGAAAGGACCTTTAAAACCCATCCAGTCCAATACCCCTGCAAGGAGCAGGGACATCTCCAACCAGATCAGGTTGCTCACAGCCCTGTCCAACCTGGCCTGGAATGTTTCCAGGGGTGGGGCATCCACCACCTCTCTGGGCAACCTGGGCCGGTGTTCCACCACCCTCAGTGCAAAAAATTTTACCCCTTGTCCTATCACACCAGGCCCTGCTGAAGAGCCTTTCCCCATCTTTCCTGCAGCCCCCTTCAGGCACTGGAAGGCCGCTCTCAGGTCTTCCTGGAGCTCTCCCTTCTCCAGGCTGAACAGCCCCAGCTCTCTCAGCCTGTCCTCAAAGGAGAGGTGCTCCAGCCCTCTGATCATCTTCATGGCCTCCTCTGGACTCGCTTCGACTGGTCCACGTCCTTCTGATGTTGGGGGCTCCAGAACTGCACCTTCAAGTTCTTCAGTGCTGCAGGTGGGGTCTCACCAGAGCGAAGCAGAGAGGCAGAATCCCCTCCCTCGACCTGCTGGCCACGCTGCTGGGGATGCAGCCCAGGATGTGATTGGCTTTCTGGGCTGCAAGGGCACATTGCTGGCTCATGTTGAGCTTCTCATCCACCATCACTCCCAAGTCCTTCTCCTCAGGGCTGCTGTCAATCTGTTCTCCACCCAGCCTGTGTTTGTGCCTGGGATTGCCCTGACCCACATGCAGGACCTTGCTCTTGGCCTGGCTGAACTTCATGAGGTTGGCACGGGCCCACCTCTCCAGCCTGTCCAGGTCCCTCTGGGTGGCATCCCTCCCCTCCAGTGTGCCGACTGCACCACACAGCTTGGTGTCAGTGTTGAACTTGCTGAGGGTGCACTCTATCCCACTGTCCATGTTGCCGACATAGATGTTGAACAGGGCCGGGCCCAACACGGACCCTTGAGGAATGCCACTCGTGACCGGTCTCCACATGGACATTGAGCCATTGACCACCACTCTCTGAGTGCGGCCATCCAGCCAACTCCTTATCCACCGAGTGGTCCGTCCATCAAACCCATGTCTCTCTAGTTTAGAGAGAAGGATGTTGTGCAGGACAGTGTCAAATGCCTTGCACAAGGCCAGGTAGATGATGTCCGTTGCTCGTCCCTTGTCCACCGATGCTGTCACCCCATCATAGAAGGCCACCAAATTGGTCAGCCACGATCTGCCCTTCATGAAACTGTGTTGACTGTCACCAGTCACCTCTTTATTTTCCACCTACATCAGCATGGTTTCCAGGAGAATCTGCTTCATGACCTTGCCAGGCACAGAGGTGAGGCTGACCGGCTTGTAGTTCCCTGGGTCTTCCTTGTTCCTCTTTTTAAAAATGGGTTATGTAGCCCCTTTTCCAATCAGCAGGAACCTTGCCAGACAGCCACGACTTCTCAAATATGATGGCAGCGACTTGGTAACTTCATCTGCCAGTTCCCTCAGGACCTGCAGATGCATCTCATCGGGTCCCATGGACTTGTGCACCTTCAGGTTCCTCAGATGTTCCTGAACCTGCTCTTCCAGTGCAGTGGGCATTTCATTCTCTCAGTCCCTGCCTTTGCTTTCTGTGACTTGGGCAATGTGGCTAGAGCCCTTGCCGATCTCTGTCCTGACTTAACATACTAGCAAAATTGAACATGAATAAAATGGATACTTATTAAAATTAAGGGGCTTAAGTTTGCCAGATTGTTGTATTGGGTGTATCTGCGGTACAGGTACTTATAGGACTGTATCCCATTTCAGTGGGACTTCTGGTGGGCAATGTCTGGAGAACAGAGCTTTATTTCTTGGAATTCCATCTCCCATAGCTATTATTATACAGTAGCACATATGTCAGGCACCAAGTACTGAAGCAGAAAACATGATCTGCATTTATGTCTTAGTTTGAAAGCAGTGCCGTGGTTGCATGGGTGCTCCACACGTCCTGATCTATTAAGGGCATGCCCTTCTTTGTGCCAGTTTCCCTCATGTGTCTTCCTCAGTCTGTGGTCTGGTATTGTGTAAGTAACATTTTTGTCTGATTTGCATTTTCGATGGATTCACCAAGCATTTAAGCCAAACAGATCATTCACAGGTGGAGTTCACCCTTCCATGTGTCTTCTGTTACCTGAGAAATACATCAGGTTATCACAAGCAATTGCATTATTAACACTGACATGGAAATGACTTGTTATCCTGTTATGAAATTCCTTGTGTTGGTATGTTTTTAATAGATCATGGTTAGTCTTGTGTTTTTCAGTCTTTCTGGTGCAGCATAACGCCCTCCTGTTCTTTGGAATTCACAGGGAGAGGTGCTCACCCGAAAGGAAGAGGTTTCAGTTGCTGACTCCAGACGTTGTCTCTGATCTATATTAGTTGGTTTGCCTGGAGGTTTGTGTGCCAAAGCCTCTTTAGGGGAGGCTTCAAGAGTAAAGGGTTAAGTGTTAAGCAGGAAAACACTACCTTTCCTCATAGCTTTAAAAGCTTTGCAAAGCTTGATCCTTTCTTAAAAGGAAAAAAGTAAAGTAATTGTAGGTTTTGTATTGCAAAAATCTACTGTTTTGGTCTTCCTTGAGATTCAGAGGCAACAATGGCTGCTATTATGTTGTGAGCTGTTTTCTTTTTTTCCCCTTTTCTTTAAATCTTCCAAGTCAGCCTGTTTTCCACATTATTCTACACTGATAGCGCAAGTGCACTACTGTTCAGAAAGAAATTTTGCCAGAATCTCTCCAAATGAAAGCTCTCACTGTCTTGCAAGGATGAAGATTCCGTGGAAGCTTTTTCAGGAAGCTTTGGGGACTCAAAAAATGAACGCCTGAGAGAAGTGAATGATGAGCTGCGCGATGTATTGTTACAGTTGGACATTTTTTTCGGTATTCCTTGATACTAGGGATATACTTGGCAGTGCTTGCTTGACCGCACCTTCTCGGTAATGTCTGCACCTGTAGACAACACACAGATGTCTTTGGATTCAATTTCATTTCTTAGAGAGCTCTTGCTATAAGAAATTTGTCTTTTCCTGATGCAGATTAAGGGCCACAAACACTAGTCATTGAGAGAAAAATATTCATGTCTTTTGGCTTCTTTGATATAACAGGAATTTCTCTTCGTGATCAGCTGTTGAAAGAGACCTTTTTTCCTTCTTTGGGCAACTAAGTTGTTCCACTTGCAAGAGAGATACATCCAGGAATCCACATCAGTCCAATGATCTTTTGTGTTACAGTGTAGAAAAGATATATATTTGCGAATAATAGAAGAAAAAAGAAACCACATAATTAATTCTGCTCAAATAAGAGATTTCACAAAGATTTCTGTGTACAAAATCAGCTGTAAGAATAGCAGTACCCTGCTCTTATATATTACTTTTCCTTAATAGCTCTCAGTTTTGTTTTTTTTTCAAAAGAAATCAGCAGTATTATTCACATTTTACAGATGGAGACACTGAAGCACAGAGCAGTAAAGTGATTTGCCAGGTGCTCAGCCAGAAATTAGAATGCTAAGCACGTGAGTCCTAGTCTAACCTTTACTTGTGCTGCAATACTACTGCTCAGATTCAGGTTTTTGGAACCAGTGATCAGAGGCTACAGCAAACTTGTAATTCCCCTTGCGAAGGGGACAGCATTAGTTTCATGTCTGTTCTTAGGCAGTAAATTATAAGCCTTTAAAAGGAGTATGGCTGGGTCAGGTGGAAAATCCTGGAAACCTCCTCCTCTGCAGCAATGGAATATACTTGAGGAATACTTCTGCTTGAAACAGAGCCCTTTGAAAATGTGACTGCTTTGTGTGTTTGCTAAATCTTCACGCATTTTTTGCCAAAGTATGCTGTGGGTGCAGAAGGAGGCTGAACCCAGTCATGGAGGACAGATCCGTTAGAGATTGCTAAATACATAGAAACTCCGTCCTTAGGAATATCTTTGACACAGAAATAGGTGGAGGCTGGAGGAAATATGCTTGCCTTTTTCTTATCCTGTTTTCTTGTCATTCCCTCTTATAAGGGGGAATGAATATGTAGACTTTTGGTTTGACTTAAGACAGCTCTTCTTATACCTGTAATTAATATTTGTTTTGGAAGCTTCTATGATTTTCTTTTGCTTTTAGAAAAATATGTCGTACAAACAAATAAAGGAAACTGAAGGAAACAAAGACTCTGCTAGAATAACCTTAACTTTCCTCTAGGATAAATCTGTAACTTCACTAAATCTCTCCTCTACAATATTTGTGGAACTTTCTGTACAAACACCATTCTGATAGACAACATGGTGTTAGCTTCTTTGGATAGATGATTTCCTTTATTATAGTTATTTTGATGCTGTATAAGTGCTGTTATCACCATTGTTTTTGTCACAAATCCAAAACACCACACTGTGCAAGCTACTGTGAAGAAAATTAACTCTATCCCAGTCAAAACCAGTACAGACAAGATTGTCAGGTTTTATGAAGTTGACATTGATTTTGGTGGCCAGCTCGAGACAAGAACGCATCTGGCTAATCTGATCACCCAGGTAATCTATCTGAGAAAGTGCCATTGTGTAAGGTGACCCGCTGATGTGTCTGCCTCCCGGGGTCACACCGGCATTGCTAACCTGTGACAGAAATGCAGATTTCCGTAGCGTTAGCCAGGGTATTGCTGTACACCAGAATGCACTGTATCCTCTTGGCGTGTGATGGCTGACTCTACAAAGTGTCCGTAGCTCCCACGAGCAAAGAAACATGAACTGCCAGTGACAGAGTGCGCTGGGTGGATGGGCACCTTCCTTGTACCGTATTTCAGCGCTACGATAACTGGCAAGCCTTCTTCGTGTGTGTCGTAGTTCAGCCCTGATCGGGACCAGACTACGCAGTCTCTCTCTCACTCCCCCCACCTTCCGAGAGAACAGGGAGAGAAAATATAAGGAAAAACGGCGCGAGGTTTGAGATAAGGACAGGGAGAAATCCTTAAAGTTACCGTCACGGGCAAAACAGACTCGACTTGGGGAAAACTATTCATTTATTATTACAAACAGCAGGATAATGAGACAGAGAACAAGATAACCTCCCTCCACCCCTCCCTCTTCCCAAGCTTAACATTATCTCTACTACCTTCCCCCCCCGAGCGGCACGGGGCGGGGGGAAAGGGAATGGGGGTTGCAGTCAGTTCATCATACGTTGTTTCACACCGCTGCTTCATGGTTGGGGGAAGAACTCCTCACATTCCTCCCCTGCTGCAGCGTGGGGTCCCACCCATACGCCACAGTCCTTTGTGGAACTGCTCCGGCGTGGGTCATCTCTTCCACGGAGTTCAGTCTCTCCAGAACAGCTGTCCCAGCGGGCCCTCCACGGGCCACAGCCTCCTTCAGGCATCCACCTCCCCCGGCATGGGGTCCTTCACGGGCTCCAAGTGGATCTCTGCTCCTCCGTGGACCTCCATGGGCTGCAGGGGGACAACCTGCTCCACCATGGTCGTCACCACAGGCTGCAGGGGAATCTTGGCCAGGAGCCGCATTACTCCTCCCCCTCCTTCTTCACTGACGTTGGCGTCTGCAGCCGTTCCTCTCAACAGGCTGGTAGATGTCTCTCAGGATCTTTTTTTACATCTTATTCACTTCTCATCTCCTCTCCACTTCTTGCAGCCAGGTCGGACCAAGTCAGGCCCAGTCGGCTGCCCAGCGAGAGGCCAGAGGGTGAGGCCTGCAAGGCCCATGAGGCCTGCGCCTCCCCCTCTGCACCTCTGCCCCCGCTCAGCTTCTTCACATCTTCTCTTCTCTTTTTTTTTTTTCTATTTTCCCCTACTTAAATACGTTATCGCAGAGGCGTTATCACGGGACATTCTGCTACCAATCGGCTCGGCCTTGGCCAGCAGCAGGTCCGCCCTAGGCCTGGCCGAGTCCACTAAACAAAGGGGAGCAACTTCTAGCAGTTTCCTACAGAAGCTACCACCTTAGGCCCCCCCTCACTAACAAAACCAGAACAGTGTGATACTGACTTTGGATGGAGTCTGCCAGTCTTCCCTCGGAGAGGCACTGCTCCTACTCTAAACACTTTTGCTTTTCTCTCCCATGGATGAGGTTTGTCAAAAGTAAGCCTTTATTTTCTTTCTGATCTGATTTTCTATCAAGCAGTGTCCTGTATGAAACTCTGGCGGGCAGAAACAAATGCACTCGTGTGGAGGTTAAGCTGTGTGGCACCAGATTTTCAGAAGTAGTTTTTCCATGCGACAAGGCGAGCGAACTGCTTTTCATTCTTTTATGATTTTGTTCCATCTGAATGGGATTTCTGTGCCAGAAACGACCCTGCCCTATTGCTTGGCACCACGACTATGAGAAAATAGTAATTCTTAGAATCACAGTAGTTTGAGTTGGAAGGGACCTTCAAAGCCCCCCCAGTCCAACCCCCCTGCCAGGAGCAGGGACATCTCCAACCAGATCAGGTTGCTCACAGCCCCGGCCAACCTGGCCTGGAATGTTTCCAGGGATGGGGCACCCACCACCTCTCTGGGCAACCTGGGACAGTGTCCCACCGCTCACATTGTAAAAAATTTTTTCCTGATGTCTAATCTGAATCTGCCTCCCTCTATTTTGAAACCATTACCCCTCGTTTTATTACAACAGGCCCTGCTGAAGAGTTTTTCCCTGTCTTTCCTCCTCTTTGTTCCTCCTCTTCTGGTTCTATTATATTGCCTTTAATTTTCCTGCTTCTTTTTTCCCTTTTTAATTCTTTGCAGACAGCTGTTTGAGATATTATAGTCCAGATCTAACCTGTTTCATTTCTTTCACATCGTGTCTTTTCCTTGCATAAGGAAGACTGACAAACACGTTCTATTTCTTGGAAAATAAGAGATACCTCTTGCCACCCTTACAGGGATGGAAAAGAAGAAATCCTGCAGGTTTTATCCTGATGTTCAGAAAAGGAACATTATGAAACTTGCATTATGAAACTTGCTTTATTGAATTAAAATTTAATATGTAATCCCTTGGAAGAAGATTTGAAGAGCATTCCTCATAATGCATCCATCATGACAGTTCCTATGCTGCTGAAGAAATGAAAGGTTATCTTTCTTAATGACCGTGTCAATTTTCATGGGATATGACAAAACAAGGCTGTGTTCTGGGATGAAAGAACTCATTTTCATACTTTTGCCATTATCATAACATCTTTTCAAATATGTTTACATTTTTAAGCATACAGTTTTTTCTTTTAAGCACTGATCTTGTATGTAAGATGAGCTTGTATTCATTTTTTTTCTTTTCAGTTCAAGAATGACGTGTGGAAATGTGTGCATTTGTCTCTTCTGTTTGGTTCCAGACTAATTTACCCCACTTTGGCTGCAAGGCCGTGCAGGTTTCTTTGTTGCCCCATTAAGGGGTAAAAGTAGGAGATCGGCTTTTTGAGATGAAAAGACAAGAGATCAACCAAAGAGCACAGGAGGAACGCGTCAATTAAAAACACACAAGTCTCTGTGTGCGTGAGTGTGCGCTCATGTGTGCACACGCTTACTTGTGTAACCTCTGGGGATATTTTCAAAAGGAAGCACTCTAAATCTAAATCTACTCTTTCAGTTTAAAATCGTTACCCCTCGTCCTGCCACACCAGGCCCTGCTGAAGAGTCTCTCCCCATCTTTCCTGCAGCCCCCTTTAGGCACTGGGAGGCCGCTCTCAGGTCTCCCCGGAGCCTCCTCTTCTCCAGGCTGAACAGCCCCAGCTCTCCCAGCCTGGCCTCACAGCAGAGCTGCTCCAGCCTCTGAGCATCTGCGTGGCCTCCTCTGGACCCTCTCCAACTGCTCCATGTCCTTCTTAGTAGGATAGTGCAGAATTGCTAGGCTAATGTGAATTTAGTCGTTCTGCTTAAAGACCACTTTTAACTTTGCCAAAAGTGTGCCATGTTTTGCAAGAAGTAAAAGCCGCCTGCAATTCTTTAAACGCGGGGGGCTGAGATAAGGAAGAAAAGCAAACACCCATCACGGTAACAGAACGGCTGTATTTCGTATGTCCAGGAGTAGGCTGCCAGTGTTGGTAAGGCCTTGTAGAATTACAAATGTCTGGAGAGCTTTCCAAGAAACAGACCATGGAATTCCATACCCAACAGATATCTTCAGAGTACTACCTTCAGTAGTAAGAGGCTGAGGCTGCATATACGTATCCTAGCATAAATGTAGACTTCTGTATGTTACTTTTCTTAGCCTCATTGAATTGAAGGTTAGTACACTTGATTTCCCAAAGTAATAAAGGCACTCCTGTAAAAATAGTGCCTTGGATTCCATATCTGTGTTTCAGCTCTTGTTGAATTATGTGTATATCTCTTTATTCTAGTTGGTGTGTGAGGCAGGAGAGCATCTGTACAATTCATGCTAGTTAATTTTTTCAGACAAATTGTAACATGGAAGAACAGTCTGTTCTCTCTTCCTAGGCAGCACACCTCATTTCCTTTGGAATCTCATCTATAGTACTGCTGTGGCCTGGTAAGGTCATCTTCTAGCCAGGTCACGGCTGTCCTGTTCAGGTCCAGTTGAGACTGTAGGAATAGGTTCTGTTCTGGAGATTTCACTCTCACTTTCTCAATTGATGTTTTGCTTTTACCCAAATAAAGACTCAGAAAGTGAACACTGTTACAACATTTGAGAGAGAAATGTAGGTTTTTTACATTATGTTTTCTTATTAAAAAACCCAAGAACATTATATTGGATATTAGGAAACATTTTTTTACTGAAAGAGCGGTCAGGCACTGGAACAGGCTGCCCAGGGCAGTGGTGGAGTCAGCATCCCTGGAGGTGTTCAAAGAACGTGTAGATGTGGCACTTTGGGACATGGTTTAGTGGGCATGGTGGTGTTGGGTTGACGGTTGGACTTGATGATCTTGGAGGTCTTTTCCAACCTTAAAGGTTCCATGATTCTATGATTCTGTGATTTAGATGCAAACTATGGAACATGCATGTAAAGAGGAATTCTATATTTCCTAACAGCAATTTGATATGTAAGCATTTTAAACTCTAAGTAGTACATTGAAAAGCAGCTCTTGAATATTTTCTGTGCTGATGTAGGAGCTTATCTTCATACACATCTCCTAAGCATGCTTTAGGCTCTGGCAGGTGCATGAAGGTTTTGCTTTCTTTGGTGACTATTTTTAAAGTAGCTGCATCATTTCTGTTGTATCTCTAATTCTGTTCCCCAAGGACTTATCTTCCTTAAAGGTTCTTTTACTATTGGATGTTTCAGGGGAATTTGGCAGAGTTTAATGTCATTGCAGTTATATGTAATTTTTCTTAAGATTGTCTTTAAATGTTTGTATTTTTTTACTGTAGCCATCTACTTTTTAAAGAGGAATTCAGGAATTAGGATAGGGATGCTCTTCGTTTTACCTTCTGAAAATCATTTAAGTATGTTTTTCAGTAAGTCGTGTTTTAAATATCTCCTACAAGTTCTAACAGCTTCCTTCTTTTTGTGGAGAAGGAGCCTTACAGATTGCTCTAATCTTGAGTGTCCTTTCTTATTGTTTGCCCTCGTTCTTCAAGCTTTCAGTTTTGCAGAGCGCTCTGGTAAGACAGGAAAGAGATATACTTGAAAATCTTTATGCAAATTTCCCACAGCTGTGGAAAAACTGTGTAAGTTGTTTCTGAATTCAGGTGTCAAAGCTCTCATTTTTGTCTCCACAGTATTTGTCAGAAGTAGGACACTGCTGGAACCAGTTTTTGTTCCTTATGAGAACAGCTGCTTCTCCCTGTGTTTTTGTCTGATCCAAGTACCAGATTTTTTAATATTAAAAAAAAAATCCCAATTCAGCTGTTGTAAAATCCTGTTTTTCCTGTCCTGCTGGTTAGATGATTATTTTATCAGATTCGTAGAGCATGAAGTCAGGGCCAGTTACAAATGAAGTTCCTAGACACAGAAAGATATCAAACATGACAGATCTTTTAATAGAAGAGTCAAAATCCTGCATTTTGCCTTTTGGTCTTCTGGTTACCATTGAAATATTTCCTACATGTGCTTTTCTTGCTGAGTAATCCTGAATTCTGATGTGTTTGCAAACTAAAGTCGTCTTGATTTGTTTTTTTCTATTTTCACAAGGTTAAATCTCAGCTCTTGTTATGCAGCCACTTGTTCAACTCTTGCTGCTTCAATTTTTTGTAGGTTTTTTATTGTAGTTTGAAAGAGATCAATACTCTTTACTTTACAAACTCCTCATATTGAATAGGAAATAAATGAAATGCTTAAATTATGGTTTTTTCCTCTTATGTTCCAAGGTAATAGATTAATGAAATTGTAAAACTGTGTAAATACTTCAACAGCGAGTGTATTTTTAGATGTAGTACAAGACTGTGTGAGAACAGAGATGTTGACTTCCTTTATTTTTTTTCCTTTATTTTAGTAGGCGTATAGTTTCTCAAAGGAAATAAAAATTTAAGTGTTGGTGAATGTAAAAGGAAAAGTGTTAGCCAAACTAATTTTGGATTCGTCGTGCTTTGAATATTAGCTCCGTAATTTTGACTTCCAAGATTAAAAAACTGTAATGGCTATATTATCTTTGTCAAAATTTATTTAAACAAATGTAATAAAATTGCATCTCACTTTATTTTCGTAAACTCCATGTATTCCGGTTATATGCACAGATAATTCAACAATGAATTGAGTAACTGAGACATTTTTGGGAAAAGTTACTACTGATTTTGTCTTGTCTGAGTCAAAATCAACTCTGAGTCTCCTAAAAAATATTACTTGCATCATATGTTGGACTTCTGTTGTTTGTGTTTTCACAGGTGTTGCATAGTAATGTTTAAAATATGAACTCAAATCTTACTTACATTTAGAAATTAGATTCTGGCTTTTTCTCTGATGAGTGATTAATTCATGGAAGCGTGTCGGGTTGCATTTTCACTTTGCCGGTAAGGCTGATGTAAAAAGGTTACACATGTGTTCTAGATGATTGAAAAAATGCCATTACAACAAAATGCCTAGGAATTTGAAGATGAAACTGAGATAATTTTTTTTTTTTACAGCATGATATTTCGTAGGCAAGCTGATGAAGATACCTAAGAACTACTTCATTAAAACTAGTGATGGTGTTAATGTAGGCGACAGAAAGGCTCAGTTATGCCAGATACAATATTACTTATATTTGAAGTAAAGGTATCATTGGAAACAGTGATGGTTTTCAAGCTGCCTTATGAAATTACTACGTTACAAGACATGAATAATTAAGGAGTCTTGTCTGTGATTCCTCTGTGTTGTGTGCATCCTGTACGGCATCTTGATCTACTTAATTCAGTAACTGATTTCTCTGCCTACTAGGCATCACGGATTTGGCGAACACGTCCTTTCACTCTCAACTGTGCTCATTATTTTTTTCTATCTGAAAGCACTGTTTGTCCAAGCAACTTTCACTTGGAAAGAATAGTAACGGGCAAGTAGGAGAGTATCTAAATCCCGTTTCAATATAGTGGGAAGACAATATCAGTATTTGCTATTACAAATCCTCCAAGATCGCTTACATTAATGACAGAATATTTTTGGATGTGGCAAATGTTAGAGCTTTAATTATTCTTTTAAAAGACTAGAAGCCTATTAATCCTTTTCTAAACATGATCACTTTTAAAGGAAGATGCCTTTAGAAGTTCACACTTATGTGTAGGAAGTTTTTGACAAAACAAAAACCTAAAAGGATGCTTATGTGAATTTTCAGAACGTTTGTTGGTAGCATAAATGTTTTGGTGAATCTTTTGGTCCACCTGATGATTTTTGAAAGATGACTGCTCGACTGTTCGTGTTATTTTCAAAGAATTCTTTCATGTTTTCTCTGGTCAGATTTTCTGGTTTAGTGTTAAATGAAACTATTTTTATTTTCAGGTAACCCCAGATGTGGCTTGTGGAAATGCCAGTTCCAATACCTCTGCTGGAGGCCGGCTTATCTCCTTTGAAGTTCCACAGAATACATCAATAAAGTAAGAATAATTGTCATATGTGATGAGATGTGAAAATGATTTTATTTTAACTTGTTTTTTCAGACAGGTAGATTTGTCAAATGACTGAAAGTATATGAAATAACTTCAGGCATCTAGCAGTGCCACAAGAGCTCTTTGCCTGGTACAATTTTTCCCACATATTTCGTGTTTTAGAAGATGTAAGCATGTAAACTGTCTCTGGGCTGTCAGAGTGCTTTAGAAATTAGGGCAGACGTGTTGAAGATGTCAGTTTGGAGAAGATGTGACATTTCCTTTCTCCTTCATACAGCGAACACTTTTTCCACCTTTAATCTCAAGATGCACTTGCTGGTAGAAAGTGTTGTCACTGACTATATAAATGCATGTCTTTTGTGCATTTGTCTTTGCTTGATTATTACTTTGGGCGTCATCATCAGCTGTGAAATCTTGGTATATGTTCTACAAACCGCGTTTCTCAAAAACCTGAGTTTGTTCTGTGTTATTCACTTTTCATACTCATGTTTTTTCAATCAAATGCTCACTTTCTTACTTTTAATTAACAGAACCTGACTTCCTAGAAAGATCTGAATCTGTCAGCTGGGATGAGGCATTTTCTTGTTGGAAATTTTATTTCAAATAAAAATCTGCTAACGTAGTTCTCTGACTCACAGCTTTACTGCAATTTTAGACTTAGATTTTCCCAAAATAGCCTACTTTTCTCATACTGTCATCCTATCTTGCAGAATCCCAGCTTTCAGTTAAAAAGGGCCACGCTCGCAGGAAAAAACAAACTGGTGCAAGCAGACAAGCTGTAGACAGTTTAGATCGGTGACTGTTAAACGTGGGAGCTGTCCTGCTCTTCCCACGGGACTTTGAGTCGTGCTCATTCATGAGCGTTTAAGCCTAAGCCAGGAAGAGATCTGTGAGTCTGGCTGCTCTGGCAGCAAACAAGCGTCTTTTCTTGAAACCAAGAATGAGCTGGCATTTGTAGATTCTACAGCTGGATTTCAGAGCCTTGCTGGAGGGACCCCATTTTAAAGGGTGTTGCAGAATATGCAGTCATTTTTGGTCATTTTTTACACGATCTATCTTTAGTAGTGTTTTATATCTGGGTAGATTAATGCAGGTCAATATCTATCTTTATTTCACCATATTTCGTGTGTGAAAGGCCAGAGTAGCATCTCTGGTTCATTGGCAATCTATGAAAGGCAAATAATTTCAATTTTTTTTTAATTCTCAATTGTGACCTAAACTGTGCAACTAGTTGCTATCCTGTTCTAAAAGTGAGACGATTGTCTTTGGGGCTAGCAATGAGGGTTGCTTTTAAAGAGGATCCACAATACCGTAAAAAATCAGCTTCTTACAATTCCTAGTTCCAGTGTTATTTCAACTTGTGTCAAATATGATCACAAAACATTTCTTGATTTGAACTCAAATAGCAGGTGACACAGGAGAGACTGCCCTGTGTTTTCAGAAGAACTGAAACAAATTCAGTACAGGAAACTGTGGAACAGAACTTCATCTCCAGGTATTCGGAGGCCTGTTTTCAGAAGGAGACAATTATCTGTTTTTCAGCAGTTGGATGTAGTTGCGTTTGAGTTTTGGGAGGAATGTTCAAACTAATTTGGGATTCCTTCAGAGGAATTTGATGCAAATATTTGGGAACTTGCCAGAAACATAGCAGGTTTTTATTTTTTCTTTATGATGTGAGCAGGGAAAAAATCATCCCGAGAGGAAAAAACCACTGACATAGATCCAGTGCTCCTTAGAGGAGCAGACCGTATACGTGTGGTTGTAGATATTCCTTTATCCAATATGTCAACATCCAGGAAGGCACTGTGGACTCGGTGACATTGGGAGCATTACATGACCTATCTGATTTACAAAGACAAACTTCCAAACCTTCAATCTGGTATGTGAAACAAATGAGGATTTTTGCCAGAATCCATCTCCCTGTATGGAAGAAACATTGGATGTTCTTCAGGAAACAAGAGGGCTGCATGTACTCCAGCTGCAGAAAATGACGGTATTAGAGAGGTAGAGCGGAGGTGCTCTTCAGAAAGGGATACATACAAAGACTGAATAAGGATGCTTTCCTATTACATAATGTTTATGTAAAACTCTGGGCACTAAGATGGTGTCCTTCAAGTATTAGAAACTGAGACTCTGTATTAACAAATCTGCTATTTCATATACTATTATGAAAATCTTACTATTGAAGTGTTTTTAATTTTTGTGGGCATGCTGAAAACCTTCAGTCCTTTTCCTGATTCCATACTTGCTACATTTAACTTTTCCTTCTTTGTTGAAAAAGCTTTTGTTCTGCAGTGATATACTTCCTAACAACACCAATTTCCCTCAGTGTACATAATCTTATAATTTCTTTTCCTAGAATAAGGCAAGATGCTACTGCTTCTCTTATCCTGCTGTGGAAGGTGACAACCACTGGATTTAAACAGTGTTCACTTATTGATGGCAGAAGTGTCACTCTTCTCCAGGCGCTGGGTGGACTTGTTCTTTCTGAAGAAATGCTTGCATTAGGAAACAACTACTTTATTGGTGAGTAACATGCTAACTTTCTGTTTATCACCTCTAGGTGACATCCAATGGTTTACTCAACATTTAGAGAAGAAAAAGAGGTATCTCCCTTGATTTAAATGCTGCTGAAAGAATCAGATGTGATACTGGGACTGTGTTTTAGACATTGGTTCATTAAAAGCAGACAAGAGGTACACTAAATTCTTACACAGGTGGCACTATTCAGTTTAAAATCTAGGTGATGGTGATTTTTGTCTGATGCCTTTAGATAGAATCATAGAATCTTTAAGGTTGGAGAAGACCTCCAAGATCATCAAGTTCAACTGTCAACCCAACACCACCATGCCTACTAAACCATGTCCTGCAGTGCCACGTCTACACGTTCTTTGAACACCTCCAGGGATGGTGACTCCACCGCTTCCCTGGGCAGCCTGGTTCAGTGCCTGACCACTCTTTCAGTAAAGAAGTGTTTCCTGATATCCAGCTGTGGTGGTTTAGCCTGAATCACCACACAGTTTCTTATTCACCCTCCCCCTACCCAGTGGGACGGGGGAGAGAAATTGGGAAGAAAGGAAAACTCGTGGGTTGCGATAAAAACAGTTTACTAAAAATACTAAAAACTACAAAGCTAACAGGATGTAAGGATATTAATAAATACAAAATATACAAAATGAACAATGTACAATTTCTCACCACCCGATGTCTGAATGACCGACGCAGCCCGTCCTGAGCAGCCATCACAGGAACGATACTGAGCAGCAAACAAAAAGGAGGAGGTGCAAGCTAGCAAGGTAGAGGGAACGATGCCAGCAAGCAAGAGAGAAGAAAAGGATGCCAAGGGTGCCCGAACAGATACCCAAAAAAAATGTCCGGACAGAAAAGGAATGCCTGACAAGAATGCCCCCTCCCAGGGGCAACCCCCACTTATGTACTGAGCATGACGTTTATGGCATGGAATACTCTCTTTGGCCAGTTTGGATCCATTATTCTGTCTGTCTTTCGCCCAGCTTCCCGCATCTACACGTTAACGAGACTTAAACGAGACTTGGAAAGCCAGATAGTGTCCTTGGTCTCATTAACAACAACTCGTATCATCAGAGTGTTTTTATCAACATTCTTCACTCACAAAATCCAAAACACACCGGCTACTGAGAAGAAAATTAACTCCATCCCTGCTGAAACCAGGACACCAACCTAAACCTTCCCTGCTGCAACTTGAGGCCATTTCCTCTCATCCCATCACTGGTTATTTGGGAGAAGAGACCAACACCCAACTCCCTAAACCCTCCTTTCAGGCAGCTGTAGAGAGTGAAAAGGTCTCCCCTCAGCTTTCTCTTCTCCAGACTGAACAACCCCAGTTCCCTCAGCTGCTCCCCATAAGACTTGTGCTCCAGACCCCTCACCAGCCTCGTTGCCCTTCTCTGGATGCGTTCAACGTCCTTCTTGTACTGAGGGGCCCAAAACTGCATCCAGTGTTCAAGGTGCGACCTCACCAGGGCCGAGTACAGGGGCACCATCACTGCCCTATGCAGACAATGCAAGGTGGTTTATATGCTCTATTTTAATCAACTGTAAAGCTTTTGGTAAATGCAACAGTAAATAACTCTGAATGTTTGAGGTGTTTCTTTGTCAGATATCGTATCGTGAGATCCTTTGTAAAAAAGCCTAAGTGTGTGCACAGTAAACTTTAAAAAAGTATTAAAATATATTAGGAAATCTGATCTTCTAACAGTGTTTACTTGCACTACTTTTTCTCTTCTAATTTTGTCTCTGTGAACATGAAACCTTAGAAATATATTAGATGTTTCATTGGGCAATTAAATGTTAAGCATCGTTGTGGAAGGGGTGTAATGAAAATAAGCTGATATGTTATTTTTAAGTGTATGGGAAATAATACTGATTTAATGCAGTATTTATGCATAAACACAACAGACTTAAAGAAACGGAGCTTTCTGGGCAGATGGTTTGTTACACCAATGACATGAAACCGAAGTCATTGGAGTAACAGCATCTATTGTAATTTTCTTGAAATTCTCTATAACTTATAATGAAGTATAAGCTGCCACAAATTGTTATTCAGCAACTTATCATGCTAATAAATGTAAATATAAAAGCATTCTGGTGCAGAAGCATTCGGCCAAACTCTAAGTGTGTAGCTAATAACAGAAAAAAGGCAAATGTGGTAGCAGTGCCTTGTTATCTCCTTTCTGAGCTGTCACTTCGCAAAGATATTGCTTGAAGGTTGTTAGTATAATCATTTAACTACCATCAGCAGTAGTTTCTTTTAGTGGTATTTATTTTCTTCAAATAATTTTCCAGTTCCTTATATTTTCTTTATTATTTCCTTCCTTCCAAGATACTTACTTTTAGCTTTTTTTCTTTTAATCTAGTTTTGCATTTAATTAATCAGAGTTAAAACTCTCCTCGTGTCTTCCTCAGGAATAAATTTTTGCATTTGCCTTGTGATAGCTAACAGACGATAAAAGGAAATAAAAACTTGCTGAAGATGGGATAATTTGTAGCTTTTACGCCCTTGTGAAAGCACCTAAAGGCACAGCTTGGCCTGTACGCTCCCAAACAGAGGGCCGAAGCCGCTCTGTGAAGGCGCCGCTTGGCTGTACGTGCCATACGGTGTAGGCATTTAATTTGGATAACTAAAACAAAGATTGTCTTATCTTTCACAGTTTGTCTTGCCCAACGTGGCTCTCTGTCGCTGTCTTTCTGTCACTGGGATTTTTATGTTGAATTGTTTACTGTGTGCTAGGTAACGTGAGGTGAAAATATAAATTTTCCTTGATTAATATAAAGCGAGGCTGAGATCGTAAAAATTGTACTCACGATTTTACTTATTTCATGCAGTACAAGTTTTCTGAGACCTCTTATTTTACTTCCGTCTGGTTTTTGATACTTTCTTTGGTCTTCTTAATTTCCTGGTACTGAAAATTTTTGTAGAATTTTCCAGTTGTTGTAGTGTAATTTGATTTATGGAAAGAACATGAATGCTAAATGCGTCTGCATGGAGACTCCACTAACAGTGTGAGATGTTCATGAGTGCTTAGGAAAGATGAGTGCAGACATAGAGCATTTGAATTTTTACAGATCTTATTTATTTTAGCAAATGGATGGATTACCTGTAGTGCTTTTGATAGAAAACGAATATGAAATCTGAGGTGTTGCAGCTCTATACTATGATAATCGAGTAATGAGATAACTCAACTGTTTAGTGGAGTAAATTATTTTATGTGGCCTTAATTTAGTTACAGCTTTTCCCAGAATAATTTCCTTTTATTAAAACACTTGAGCAGAAAAAGAATGAAATACTAAAGGAACAGGAAATATGAATTTTTTAGCTTAAAAGTGTTTGTGACCTATCAACATCTATTGTAAGAAAGAGAATACAGAGGAGCCTCTGGATTTTCTTCTCAATTTTATGGAAATATTCTGCTTACTTGTTGCTCACTAGTTCTTGTTCAACAAAGGATAAGTCTTGGGTGTAAACTTAAAAAGGAACTCGATCATTTAGTGTGAAAAATGCTGAATTTTATCTGCACTCAACTGAAATCCATAATTCAGATAAGGTCTGTATAAAAATAATTATATTTTGACTTCAGAACTGATCCAGATGTATGGAAATGGTCTGTGAATCTGACACACCTCACTTGAGTTTTTAGTTTTCAATAGTTTCATTTTCAGTAAGATCAGATGAATAAAGTTTTTCCTGTAGGCAACTTCCCATATGTTTGTTGATATACACGACAAACTTATTCTAAGGCACAATAAATTAAAATGGAAGATTTTATATACAAAAGCAATAATGTAGCATGTGCTACATTATTTAAGCTAGAATAATCATGAGGCCACAAGATACTGTAGGATGCTGTAAGCACAGAATCACCCAGTAAGGCCCTGGACCGTGCTGGTTGATCTATTTACATTACATCATTTTCCCCTTCTTCCTCCACTCTTTATTCAAAATAGTTTTTAAAGGATTCTTCTCTTAATTGGAGAATTCTGTACAATTTTTGTCACCTTTTAAAAAATTTCTAATTAGAACTGTGAAAGAAAAATGGGGAAGATCTGAATGGTTTTGGCTTCTTCGTGTGTGTGTCTTGATCTACACCTTACCTGAGTCGTTTCTCATTGTGTTGCCTCCAAGTTTTGTTACTCAGCAAGATATTTTAATTACCTCTTGCAAATCTTTCTGAATAAGATGGTTGTGTCACAGATAAAGCGTTTAGGGAAATACTTGTTTTGTATTCTGTCGTGGTGACACGAGGTGTGTAGACAAGGTTGAAAAGGCTCAAAAGTCAGCGGTAATGTACTGATTTGCTGATCGTGTGATTCAGGACGCGATGTTTAGAGGTTGGAAAGCATGCGATCTCCGAGATCTAAAAATAGACACCTTGCTCGTGATGCTGTTTGCCCCAGAGACTGTACCTGCCCGCTGTGAGAATGAAGGGTCTGCAGGAGGGAGAAGGGTGGGACACAACTCAACAAAGAGCAGTCTGTTTTCTGTCATGCAATTTATAAAATGGCTGCTGCAGCTGCAAACAGTCTTTTGCAGGGCAGGAAGAGTGGTGATGCTGTGATTGCGCAGCATGATTTTGTTGTTAAATTACAGCATTTACGCCATTAAAATAGGCCGCAGTAGATGGGAAGAAGTACTGACTTCGTATGTAAGACTTGATACTACACATCTTCCAAAATAATTGATTATGTTTTATTCGAAAGTATATTAATTAGCCAGTGGGAAATAAAAGACAACTATGGTACAGGTTTTGAAGTGCAAAAGCCCCTGAAAATACAGATCAGCTCAGTAGGTTAGGTGTAGGATGAAGCACAAAGCATATCACAAGGTGTTGGTGGCTCAAAGCCGAGTTCCTCCAGGCCAAAGGTGACGGCTAGAGGGCTGATCTGCAGCACAAGCCAGGTGAGCTGTTGATCTCTGCTCACCGTTTGCAACAAACACGCTCCATTTGGTGCCAAGAGAATTTCAAAAGTGTTGTGCCCAAATTCAAGACGTTTTTAAAAAAAAAAAAAGGGTTGTTTTTTTTTTTTTTGGAGGGCATTTCTGAATAGCAAATGTTTTTAATATGTGTACAAAAAATATCTATTCTGTGGAGTGCTATGGGTGTTTATTGTGATTTGCCAAAGAGATAGTTGGGAAGTGAAGGAGGAGGTAATTAATCGTATTTTTAAATAAGAGACGGCAATAAAGAGATCACCACTCAAAACATTAATTCATGCAAAGTCTGTGTTTTACTTCAACAGAGTTATAGCTTCACACTGTTTGTCCCAATATTCTTTGAAGTTAATGAGTGATTCTTGTATATACTATTTATCATCTTTATAAAATGTCGCATCAGTATTTGTTTTAATTCAGAGTCTTCCTGTCTTCACGCTATCAGTGATGGTACTGGACTATTTGAAAATGAGTAACTGCAAAACTTTACCTTGTTACAGTGTCGTAGTTCAGCCCCGATCAGGACCAGACAACACAGTCGCTCTCTCACTCCCCCACCCTCCGAGAGAACAGGGAGAGAAAATCTAAGAAAAACAGCTCGAGGTTTGAGATAAGGACAGGGAGAAATCCTTAAAGTTACCGTTACGGGCAAAACAGACTTGACTTGGGAAAAACTATTCATTTATTACTACAAACAGCAGGAGAATGAGACAGAGAACAAGATAACCTCCCCCCACCCCTCCCTCTTCCCAAGCTTAACATTATCTCTACTACCTTCCCCCCCGCCCCCGAGTGGCACAGGGGGGAAGAGGGAATGGGGGTTGCGGTCAGTTCATCACACGTTGTTTTACGCCGCTGCTTCATGGTCGGGGGGAAGAACTCTTCATATTTCTCCCCTGCTCCAGCATGGGGTCCCACCCATACGCCACAGTCCTTCGTGAAACTGCTCCGGCGTGGGTCATCTCTTTCACGGGGTGCAGTCCCTCCAGAACGGCTGTCCCAGCAGAGCCGCCACGGGCCACAGCCTCCTTCAGGCATCCACCTCCCCCGACGTGGGGTCCTGCACAGGCTGCAGGTGAATCTCTGCCCCTCCGTGGACCTCCATGGGCTGCAGGGGGACAACCTGCTCCACCATGGTCATCACCACGGGCTGCAGGGGAATTCTGGCCAGGAGCCGCGTTACTGCTCCCCCTCCTTCTGAACTGACCTTGACGTCTGCAGCCCTTCCTCTCACAAAAAAAGTTCTTCACAACAGGCTGGCAGATGCCTCTCAGAAACTCTTCACATCATCCATCTCATCTCCTCTCCACTTCTTGCAGCCAGGCT
The DNA here is from genome assembly GCF_036417535.1 of Chlamydotis macqueenii. NCBI lineage: Eukaryota > Metazoa > Chordata > Aves > Otidiformes > Otididae > Chlamydotis > Chlamydotis macqueenii. Next base: position 568,146 of record NC_141564.1, read on the forward strand.
GGGCCAAGTCAGGCCCAGTTGGCCGCCTGGCGAGAGGCCAGAGGGTGAGGCCTGCAAGGCCCATGAGGCCTGCGCCTCCCCCTCTGCACCTCTGCCCCCGCCCAGCTTCTTCACATCCTCTCTTCTCTCTTTTTTTTCTGTTTCCCCCTTCTTAAATACGTTATCGCAGAGGCATTAGCACGGAACGTTCTGCTACCAATTGGCTCAGCCTTGGCCAGCAGCAGGTCCGCCCCAGGCCCGGCCGAGTCCACTGAACAAAGGGGAGCGACTTCCAGCAGCTTCTTACAGAAGCTGCCACCATAGCCCCCCTCACTAAACAAAACTACAACATACAGTCACACCCTTATTCTTCCTTGCAATATATCTTGAAAAATTGAAGTCAGGTGAAATACATTTTACAAGTCTGAAAAAATAAGAAAAAATCTGCTGCACTGTTAGTTTGTGCATGAATCTTTCAGACTGAAGTTCTCCTGAACGTTAATCGGTTACAGCTAAGGATCTCTGTGGCGAGTTCAAAGTGCTGCTTGTTACGTGTTTTGGGGGGAATATAATCCACCCAACATTGCGCACTGCGGTTATTCAGGGAATAATATACTGGATTTGGGAACAATTACAGGAATATGTATATCTTTTTCTACACAAGTTTGTTGTAAGTGCATAAGATTACTAGATTAAATAATATCTCTCTTGAGAAAATAATGCATTAACATTTTCCTTTAGAAAAGAAAAATGGCCTTGTGCTGAAGGACTTTGAAGGACATTTTCAGCTTGTATGGCAGCTCTCTCAAAAATCTTCTATGATTTGTTGCATGCAAATGTGCAATCACACTCTGATTAGAAAACTGGAACATTTATTCTGAAAACATAGTCTGCTATCGAAATAGTGAAAAAAACAAAGCCAACACATAATAAAAGCACTAAAATCTTTATTTTTAAAACTACTTACATTTTAGGAGTTTTACAGAGACTGTATGCCATCTGTTTCTTCATGTCTTCCAGTGCCTAAAGGGGGTTACAGGAAGGATGGGGAGAGACTGTTCAGCGGGGCCTGGTGTGACAGGACGAGGGGTGATGGTTTTAAAATAGAGGGAGGTAGATTCAGATTAGATATTAGGAAAAATTTTTTTACAGTGAGGGTTGTAGAGCACTGGCCCAGGTTGCCCAGAGAGGTGGTGGATGCCCCATCCCTGGAAACATTCCAGGCCAGGTTGGCCGGGGCTCTGAGCAACCTGATCTGGTTGGAGATGTCCCTGCTTCTTGCAGGGGGGTTGGACTGGGTGGGCTTTGAAGGTCCCTTCCCACCCAAACCCTTCTGTGATTCTATGAGCCAGTTATTTACTGTGGTGCTAAATTAATAGACCTGTTCACTAAGGCAGCAATTCCATGCTTCATGACCTGTGGGTGTGAGACTTACAATCCGTTGTAATATCGCACAGTTTCCAGTCCGCTTGGTAAACTGGTACAGGTGTATTTATACTGGTATACAGTTAGCAAATAATACTTAATAGCCCAATTCTGCTACTAATCAAAACCACTGTAGGTGGGGGTTTTTTTTGGTTGTTGGATGAATTTGGAAACTGGGTAAGAAAATTGCATATTGTAAGATTATCACTTCAGTTTTAAGAAGTGCTTACTTTGAGGTTTTGGGCATAATGTAGAGCATGGGGTTGGCAGTGCTGACTCTGTGTGCATGCAACCTATTTCCTTCCTTTCTCCCAACAGCATAAAAAAATGCAATTATATTTTCAAGCCTTTATCATGGTTATTAGGATATTAACTCTGTTGACAAAACCTGCTTCTCATCAGCTTCCATGGTAAAATGTTGGAAAAATTGCTTTTCTGCCTTAGCGTGCCTCGTGCTGAAGTCACAATGATTGGAGTTTTTTCAGAAAAACAGTAAAATAGACAGTTGGGTGTTAGTATTTTGCCTCCATTTCCCCACAGGTAATATGATAGAAAAGTTTGTATATCTGTAGTTGTTAAAAATGCTTGTAAATAGGTTGAAATTACTTATATTTTTATTTTGTGCTTTATTTAGCACTTCCATGATGCCGCTTAAAAAGCAATTTCTAGGAGATATTGCTACATTAGTTTTTTAGCTTATTGTCTGCTTATAAAATAAGAGGAAGAAATTCATAAGGAAAATGTCTGTTTCTCAGATAAGACCTTACAGATAATAAGGCAGAAGGTTTAACATGTAATATAAATAAATATTTTTACCTGAATAGAAAATAAAACCTCCAACACAATCTTTAAATTATAAAGCTTCTTTTCATCCCAGCAAAGAAAAGCTGATGTAGACCAGGTGTGTAATCTCGTTTCCTGCAAGATGCCCAGCCTTTTAGATCAATGGAATTTAACTAACTGGTTTAAAATATAATTTTAAAATATTTCAAAAGGATTTCCTTAAATAAAATCGATAGCTGTACAAACTCACTTGAAAATGGATGCTACAGCAGCTTTACGGTGTGATGGAGAATACTGATGCTGTTCAGCGCCAGCACCTATAAGGCAGCTCGCTTGAGTTCCACAAAACTTTTTGAAGTTTTGCTTAAAAAGGAAAATTAATGCTTGGCTCCTCATGCGCAAGAGATGTGGTGCATTTTAAAGGGTGTGTGAACTGTATGCGTACACCTACCAAAAGGATAAGATTTTTCCTATCCAAACTGCTGTCTTGCCTTTCGAATGCAGCAAAGTATTTTCTTTCCCATCTCTGCCCTGAGCAGTTATTTGCTCTCTGTCTGCTTTTAGGGTTATTCAGTCCATCTCCTTGAAGCATCCCATGGTATGTTAACAAGTGGTCATCACTGCCTGACCGAAGCTGTATTGAATAGGCAAAACCAACCTTCGTGTACAGAATACTGTATTAAAAATAAACAATCTGGAGAGATGCTTTGGAATGAGTCAGCCTGATTTTCTAGCTCCTCTCTGGCCGTAGAATTTCAGGTTAGGAGTTGAGTGGTAACTGCATCTTTTGGGTGGTGTGTTTTGTGTTGTTACATGGATTTAGAACACGCATGTATTTCCATCACAAGAAAGCAGTTTGTGGCATGTTGAAATTATTTTAGGACAGTTTTATTTTGTGATAGGCAATGTGTGAATTGAATTAACTTGAAAGCCACGTAATGAAGTTACTCGAGCTTTAACAAGTTACCGTGTGTCAGCCAAGCATCCGTGTGAGCTCCCAGCCTATGGCGTGTGTGCGGTCGTTGGACTTAAGCCTCCTTCATCCTGGACTGAATTAAATCACGGTGCCTCACACATACCGCAGCTGGAGCGTTCCTGCGGTTCTGCTCGGCCGAGGCTCACTAACGCGCGTGTGCTCGGTTATTTTTGTGCATGTCAGCCTTGCCAGTGGGGGAATTTGGTGACTGCTCCAGTTAATGGGGTTTTCATTTTTATGTGTGCAATGTGCCCGGAAGGGCCGTGTTGTAGGCAGTATTGAGTGTTGTGCTCAGCCGGGAACATTTCCTGGGGGTTCGGGGCACGAGAGCTAACTTTGCAGGAAATGGCCACTTGGTAAACAACAGCAGCGGCAGAAGCGCAAACAGCATTGAAAGTTCAATGAAGTGTCCATTTCAGTGACTTTTTTAAAAGATGACCTTATAAGGCAAAAAATTAAGCCTTCAGGTGAAATCTAAACTTTTCTGGAGAATGCTGTTGAGCTGTCTAAGAAAGGGTATGTTTATAAAGGTGATAAAAATCAATATCCTGCCCTGCCCTTCATGGTCAAGTTCCGTGTGCCTCATCTCACATATAAGTAGATGTAAACATTAGACTATTTACTAACACATTGTATTATGTTTTAAGCTAAGTAAATTTTACTCTTTAGAGTAATCTTTAATTACTCAGAAAATTATTCAAAATTATTTTTTTATTCACTGCTACTTCTAGCAAGCAACAGTGGGAAATTATTTTTCTAGTCTATCTTTGGAGGTTCATCTCCTCAAATTTGTAATGCTTAGTGAAATACCTTTTTGTTTATTTATTTTTAAGATTTCTCTTTCTTCAAATATGACTTTTGTGACCAATTCACAGTCAAGATATTTACATTCAGTTGACCACATCGTTGTTTGCACTGAGAGGTCTCGGACAGGCTGGTTAACCTGATCTGTAAAATAAGGATACTAATGCATAATTTAAAGGAAAATGTGAGGCACATTTTAATAACGCTTGTAAAATGATCGCCGTATAACATTCGTATTCCACCACGCTCACCTGCTTTTGTGAAGTGCGGTATGGGAGATTCTGGTGCTCTGCGTTTGTGCCCAGAATAGTGCACTGCCAGCTTGGCAGCTTTGTGGAGATGCTGACAAATAAGCACAGCATGGGGAAATCGTGATTTGAGCAATCTATTAGCAGATTAGCCTTGTCACCCTTCACGGGGCTTTTGCCGTTATTTCGGACAGTGAGCAGAGTCCTTGAAGCCATGACAGAAGGTCACACTCCAATCTACGGTCACATCTCCTTAGCAAGCGGTACGTGAATGGTTTGGGAAGTGTACATGTGCTCTTGCTCACTGACTATGTCGTAGTCCAATCTTGGGGCTTGGGCCAGTCAAGCTGTCGAGTTGGGTAATTGTTTAATAGCGGTGAAATTCAGAAATTGCCATTTGTTATAGAGGAAATGTAACGGAACATGTGTTGGGGATTTTGCTATGCTATGTGAATCCAGCTGGTGTGTGCAGCCCGTAACTATATTTTAACCGTCAGTCCTGCAAAACTGAGCTCCAGTTTAAAAGTCAAGCTGTGTGCTATTTCTTCCCAAAGTTTCAGTAATAATTTTCTGACCCCTAAATCCTGCTTGCAGTTACGCCTGTGTAACGCTGTCGTTGTCATCTGCCTCAGAGAGAACTGAACTGATGTTACTGAGAATACAACTTAACCAGCAGCACATTTATTTTTGTCACTGTAATGGTGATTATGTCTGAGAAGAAAGTACATTTTTGATTTGCAGAGCCCAGGATGAGTTTTCAGTGTTGCTGGTGCAGGAAGAAAGCATATCTATTTTTAAACTGGATGTGACTATGATATCAGTTTGGAGAAGGAAAAAAAAATGCAAAGAGAAGTTGTACAGTCACCTATCAACAACAACAACAAAATCTTTAAATTGCTGTTTCATGTGTATTTTTTAAAAAAATAAAGTATCTAAAACAGTTCTGCAACTGATTCTCACTAAAACCTATATATACTTTCAAAAGCAGAATCTGACCAAGGCTTCTGTGATGAAGTGCAGTGAGCATGCCGATCTATATAGAATTTGGGAAAGTTGTACCGCTTATAAATAGTGCTATTTGTGGGCAAACCAGCAGTTTTGTTATTGCAGCTATATTTTTGAATCCCCAGATGCTACACTGCCCAGCAGTATTATTAACAAACGCTCTCAGATGTTCCGCAGAAGTACCCTGTGATGCTGCTGGCACAGAAGAACTGCATCGAAGATTGTGAATGTCATTGACTGCCTGTTTCTCACGTCTTGTTTTCTGCTTCTCTATGATAATCATCCCAAGGCAAACTCAGAAAGAATTCCTGGCCCATTTTTTTTTTCAAATTCTGTAGAGTAGTATTAGATCAGGGCTCTGAGGGTATTGGTAGGCCTTAAAGAGCATTAGGGTCATGGAAAAGGTGATAACATGACTGTCTATTTGTAAATCAAAAGTATGCCTCTACTATTTCAACACATAAAGGTATGTCTTCACAATCAGGTGCATCATCAGAATATCTTGTTATGCTGCTTCATTTTTTAGGTCTCTAAAATGAGGTGAACATGACTTCCACGAGTGAGTGGAAGCATTGAGCTCTCCTAGATTTGCTAGATGAATAACCACTATTAGAAACTGTGATATTGTGATGACGAAGCAGCGGCGTAAAGCAATGTGTGATGGACTGACCATAACCCCCATTCCCTCTTCCCCCCTGTGCCGCTCAGGGGTGAAGGTGGTAGAGATAATGTTAAGCCCGGGAAGAGGGAGGGGTGCAGGGAGGTTTTCTTGTTCTCTGTCTCATTCTCCTGCTTTGTTTTTAGCAATAAATGAATAGTTTTCCCCAAGTCGAGTCTGTTTTGCCCATAACGGTAACTTTAAGGATCTCTCCCTGTTCTTATCCCAAACCTCGAGACATTTTTCTTATATTATCTCTCCCTGTTCTCTCGGAGGGTGGGGGAGTGAGAGAGAGAGCGCGTAGTCTGGTCCCGAGCGGGGCTGAACTACAACAACAATTTTAGGAGAAAGGACTAGAATTCAGTTCCCACTTTGTCCATTTTCTGATGAGTACTATAATCAAAATCTAGTTATTTTCTTTTTTTCCTAGCTTCTTTGCTTTAAATTATTCTTACGTCTCCAAAGTTCAATGGCCACAGAAGAAAAGATCGAGCATATTGATGGCTCCTGTTTAGCTTGCTGGGTAACATTTTCTCTTGTGATGTGAGAGGTGTGGTCAAAGAGAAAATTCCTCTTGGATCTTTTACACTTTAGGTTAATTCTGTAAGTTTCTGCTATCTGTGAAGGAACCGGCAGACATACTTACATGGCTTCTATCCAGGGCCACTACGGCTCATAAGCCGTGGTTCTGTGTGCTCCGACACAGAACTGTACTGTTTCTGGAAACTGAACTCAGCTCTGGAGGTATTACAGCTTCAGTACGTCACTACATGACACAAACTGACGATGTGGTGCAGGCACATCCGATACCACTGCTTTGCTCCTGAAGGAGTAATACTGTCTGTTTTTCTTCTATTTGTATACATCCCAGTTTCCCATTTTTCTAATAATGACTGTACTGTACACCGGGAATGGGGTGGAGAAATGACATCACCTTATTCTGGAGCCCTTTTTTGTTTTCCGACCTGTTCTGACTTAGTGAGGAAGGGTATGTATACCGTGGAGGGAAGCTGTTGGCACTTTGTGTCTTTGAGAACTCCACTGCTCTTCAAAATGTTGATGTTGGCTACTGACCCCAAAAGCTTTTGGTGTGGGAAAGTGTTGAGAGAGAAAAAGAGAACAGATGGAAACTGATAGACATCCCACTGCTGTCTCATATCCTTGGGAAACCGGGCTAAAAATAAGTTGCAAACCGGGGACTGATGCTTCGTGTGAGAGCCCAAGCCCCTTGGCAGTCATTCTCTCTCCTCCAAGAAACCTTTAGGTGGACTCAAAGACCTATACGTTTGTGAACTGGGACTTCAATGTAGGGAACTATTACTGTGTTTCTGCTGTAAAATGATAATCCGTTGTTTCAGCCGCAGGTGGATATATGTTGGAATATGTGTTCACTGTGGGGAATATGGAGAAACACACTTGAGCTGGTTGCAACAGGCAAGTGTTGGTGCATGCAATAGCATTGAGCGCACACCAAGGGCTCGTTACCGTTTGTCGTTCAGTCTTACACGTCCATTAGCATAATACGCAATGGGATAACGTTCTGAGCTGGGGGCCTCTCAGCTTCAGTCTTCCTGATTTTGGTAGTCTGCTGTGGGCCAGCTTGCTGACCCCAGCCAGCTTGCTGACCCCAGCCTGCTGTGCACAAAAGGAAGGCATTGGTAAGAAACAGGGCTTGCAAAGGAAACCAATCAGTTTGTGCAGTCTAGAAAATCTGCAATCAATTAACATTTGAGTAGGGGTAATCTGAATGGCATGGTATGGCCTTGCTGAAAGCGGCTGGCCATAACGATGACGCTGCTCATCCTTTATTTTGACTTTATTCCTTAACTTTCTGGAGTTGAGAGAAACAGGAGCATACACACTGTGTGCTCCTCGGCGTAAGTAGGTGAAGCCCCCAGGGTGGAATGAGCTGCAGTGTAGTTTACCACCATGAAATCGTGCAGGCATTTCTCAGACTGTCAAACGTCTGTGCACAAAGCTTGAAAATGCCTCCTCTGCAATCTAAATGACTACTCGCATGAAAACATGATTTATTAGGCTTTAAAATTGTTTCCGTAATATTACTGTAAATAGCTCAACCCTGAATTCTTCCCCTTAAAATGCTCTGACGTCATTATGTTTTAACTAGCTTTAGAAAACCAGCAAGGTTAAACTGAACAAAATCACTTTTGGATCTAAACAGCTGTAATGTTTTTCTACAGACCTTAGACGAAGGGAGCTGTAAACACGCTTCTGAAATTATTCTCTTACCTTGAAGTTAAAAATAGGACTTAAAATTCACTCTAGTTCAGTGACTGTTGTAGGAATTGGAGAAGGAATGAAGTGAAGTGCTGTGACCTGAGCTAAGCAGAGTCGGATTTAAATGACCAGCCAAGCTTCTTCGAGACTTAAAACCTAGAGATCTCAGAAAGCTGTACACAACTTCTACGCAGTGAAAATAAATAGCCATGGTTTTATTTTTATAGTCTTTGGAAATTAGGTGAGGTAATTAGAAATTACAGGAAAATATGTGGCATTCCGGCGAGAATAGTGATTTTTTCCAGTGCTTTGCCTAAGGGCTTTTGATACCAAAATAGTAACAAGATTGAAAGTACAAAGAAGGTTGATTTAATATTCCTTTAGGGAACTGTCCTGAAGAATATGTAACAATCTGCTTCAGACAAGCAAATGTGAACCCAAAGACATTTTCTAAATGCCACATTCTTCCGAGCATTCACATCTAATTGCACGACCGCCAGTGACAATCGCATTCCATTGTTAAAGGAAAGAATTCTGGCCGCATCTTTGAGCAGATGGGTAAAAATGGGGTGTGTAGTAAGGCCAGAAGAAATTGGCTTGCTTTGAAGAGGTCAGCAGATTACAATAATTTTCACTAGGCAAAACAGACCATTAGACACCTGGAACTATATTTTTAAAAAAAAAAATCAGATCTTTTAGAATATTTAGCTAACTTGTAGAGGCTGTACTCAAGCCAATGACATCTGTATTGCACGTGAGAGTTTCCTGCTTTGAAGATAGGGTTTAGGGATCATTGTTTTGAGCACAACAATGAGTTGTTGAGAGGATGCAGTATTTTAAAAAGTGAAATCTAAAAAAGGAAAGCAAATAATGGAAGTCTTTCATATGATTTTCTCTGGAATTTGTAGAATTAGTTGTGCGTGACACTTTCATATGCAGAATGTAAGTAATGTCTAGCAGCTGTTCTGGACAGAGGATTCACTTGAAATTCAGAGTGTTTTGGGAAACTTTGGTTTATTACTGTTCATTGTAAATATTATCTTATAGTAATTTTATTCTACATGACTGAATGTTGTGCTATCTCCAGTCTATAATGCAAGAAGCTAAATGGCATCTTTGAAATTCCTTTGAGGTTTAGGCTGTAAATGGACCCCGGAATATCAGAGAAAACATTCTATGTCATAGACTTCCTGCATCCATTTACAGTCATTCTTTTTAAAATTAAGTACATTTAGATAAAAAAAAAAGCATCCATTTTTACTGAAATTCTCTTTCTAATAATTTCTAAAGAAAAGGCTAATCCTGCAATGTTCTATGTCTGTAACTTTCCATACTGGTACTACAGTCTTGGACCCTCAGGAGTCTGCCTGCATTAAGGACAGCGAAGTCAAATTAAAGTTTGACAATTTATGGAAGGATCTTTGGAGTTTTTTATGCAGATATTCTGCCTACAGTATATACACTATACCAAACCCCTGCTTTTCATGTCACTGCACGTTTATTCTGCCATAAGCTCCCAGAAGGAGCCGGCTGACTGCTGCCATGGGCGGGAGGGCTGGAAGCCAGCAGCCCCTCACTGGGGGGGGAGCAACGCCCAGGTGACGGCTAGATGCATTTTGACATGAACTTTTTTATCTTTCATTCTGTCTTTTATTTTATTTCCCAGGTATATCTGTTAGAAATATGGATGATAAGGATGTTGTTATGCTTTAATAGCTTCCTACCAACTATTTTTTTAATTCCATGCAATTACAGGTCCTAGCCGGAGATTTATGAATTTTTGTTTTCCTTGAAAATGTTCCCGTTTTAATGGGTTTTTGTATAGCTAGTATATCACCTTACAGAGTGATCGGATCAGACATTCAATACTACTTGTATTGCCAATATCCAAATAAATGCTGTCAAGCTGTGTATGTCCGTTCTTGCAAACTTCATTAAAAATGCAACCAAAGGGACTGTCCATCTGTTACCGGTGTAATGCAGTTTATGATCTGTCTGCTTTTTAGCTCTGAAGGAACTTTTAGAAATTCCTGAAAACATTTTTCTCCACCGACTTTGATTTTAATGTTCCTTGTCATTAAAAAAACTGCAGGAAACATATTTTTAACTTAACAAAAGCATTTGATTATTAGAAACCTAAAAAATGATAGCAGATCAGAGCTCTGGAGGCTGATCTGTTTCACCAGCCTGCCTTCCTTTTGGTAATCCATATAATGAGTGTTTGTTTCCAAACTATATTCTAATTTGTATTTACCTGCATTAGATTTACATAAGTGTGTAGGAAATATGAGCAATCATGTTCTTAACTGACAGTTTCTTTCAATTCAGTTTTATTTATCTGTCTAGTGGTAGAGCTTTAATATGTATTAGCTATTTTCTCATATAGTAGGAATAAATTTTTTGGTTTTGTTTTTGTTTTAGGTTTTTTGAATGATTCAGTTACTAAATGCATTGTGGCTCTACGCTTGGCCGTGACAGTGAAAGTCACTACCTGCATGCCTGTGGGAAGCCGTTCTGATAACTTCCAGTGTTCAGGGAAAGGAAAATGCATCACCAGGCCAGAGGAGGTAAGGAATTTATCAAGCCCTTCCTGTGGTGTGGAAATTCCGCAATATATAAACACTGGGTAAATTGTGCTGGGTTGTCGGAGTGTGCGCATAGCTTGCTGCTGTGTAGTAGGCTTTCAAAAGCTCACAGATGTTGCTAAATAACAGCAATGTGTTTGCTGTTTGTAAAAATCAAGCGCTGAAAAGTAAGAAAATGGTGGATATGAGATGCAAAGATTGATACCCTGCCCTGGCACTAAAAACAATTACTCAAATTAGGTGTGAGGTAATGTGTACTGCATCTTGGTGTCACTGTGCAAGAACATTCCTTTGTGAGACGAGGAGCACGTGGAGGGCACTTGGGATCCCAAGTCTCCAGACCAGTGTGTTCCCGTTTATGAAGGCTACAAACTTTTTTTTTTGTTTTAGGTCTGATTTAATCCAATACTTATCCCTCCATGCATCGATAACTGCTTGCTCAGAAATCACTGATGAGTGTACTGGAATTGTCTGAGCAGAATGAGAACAATCAGAATGGCGTAACTTGGTAACGTTTAGCAGTATTCCCGTACGGCTTTCTCCTTCATGTACTGCTACACTGAGACTACAACAACGACAACAATTCCTCTGTTCACAGTGAATTTCTGGTGTGATCTAATAACATGAGAAAATCAGAATCAAATGTGTTCAATTTGCAGTCTGCTTTCACAAAACCCAACCGACCTTCTGCGCATGAGATCCTGTAGTCTGTTACCTTCTAGATGTGTCGATTTTGTTTCATGGGTTAAAAGTCATTTACAGCACAAATATGCACAGTTAATCTTTGGTTTTATTAATACTAATTTGGGAGATAAAAGCAATAGTAACTGTTGAGTAAATATTAACAGCTGTGAGCCTGCGGGGAGCACAGAAAAATTGGCATATTTAAGGAATACAGTGTTAGTTCATCTGCTACCATTTTATGATTTAAATTCCCAATAAGCATCTTTGATAGAAAAATGACATTTTGAATTGTAGCAACATTAATTAAGTTGCTACAGTAATCTGTATATGCATGGCAGTGCTAACATCTGGAAGAATTAAGCATCTATTTTATTTCCCCAAAATAAAATTTTAAAATGCTGGAGGTAATGTGTGAACACAATTATTGCAAGAGGCATTTAGAAGTAAGTGCTGCTGTACCGTACCAACTGGCTGGTAGCCAAATAAATTATTCATTCAGACAGTGTCCTATTTCATAGTCCACTTTAGTTTTTCTGCTTTACTATACTTAATATTTATGCTTTATAAATTCAGCATCTTGAATTTGTTTTATGTAAATAATACGTTAAAATTTACTGCATATAACAGCATATCAAAACATCATCTTCCATTTTTTGTCAAGTTCAGAGTTAAAGCCTTTGATAAATAGTCTTATTTTCTATTTTTTCATGTAGTTTATCCATTTTTTTTACTCTAATTTCTTTCCCTTATTGCATGTCATATGTCACAAAATAAAAATAAATTACTTCCTGTATCTAAGCAGAAGCATTAATGCTTTTCTCTATTAAGGAAAATGCATATATGGCCTTTAATAATTACTCATATTTTAGAAATCTTTAAGACATGGAAAGTAAAATAAAATAATCTTTAAAAAGAAAGAAAAAGTGGCTTCATGGCAAGAAAGAGGAGCTATTACATCACTCAAAACAAGAGAAATCACTATTGGTACATCACCACCTGTAATCTTGACATTGAAAGTTCTTCAAATACAATTTTAACTTCAGCAATGTAATTACTTTTATTTTCACTCTCACAAACCACTCCTGAATTTTCTAGAACTAGAACAAATGAGAAGTGTCCCCAGTGATCCTCTCGAGTGCCATCAAACCTAGGCCCGTTGGCCTGCTGGGCCCGGGTGGCTCACTAAAGCCCCAGGTACAGTGTTTCCAAAGGCAGATACCTTGTGTCCAGCTTCCTACCCCAGGAAGAACAAATACGTCCTGTTGTCTTTTTTTACATCTGCCAGTTTTCCTATCAGTTCTTACCAGTTTCATAGTAGAACTTCAGCCAGGGATCTGGTTCAGGCCCAATATAAGCAGCGTAGGTGGAAAGCAAAGGTGCGTACTTCATTAAGTAGGGTGTTTTGCCATGGTTTAACTCATCTGAGGTGAGATACACTCTAAAATGTCTTGGTGATTTCCCTAACGACGGAGCAAACCACTGCCCAAATTACATGCCTGCCATGTACCAACCGTTGTGTCGGTTTCCCCCAGGATGTCTCTTCTGCACTTCTTTTTGCAGAACTGAAACTTTAATTTGCTTGAGGTTTACAACATGCCCTATGTGATTTGCTGTTTGTTTTTATCTATAATTCATTCTCATTTGCACGATCTAGTCTTGCAGGATGCAAACCACCTTCTTGGAAGAAAGCTTATTCATGATATTAGGCCATCTGTGCAAAGAGCTCTGACCACAGCCATTGCTTCTACTGCCAGGAAGATTAACTAGTGCCTTTGTGTTTTAATGTACTTCATAGTTTTATTCCAAATCTGGTTTAATGTAAAAGAATGTAGTAACACATCTGCTTAATGGGAAAGTTAAATGTAATTAGCAATCTGCAGCGATGTAAACGCAGTGGCACACTGTTTCCATGGAGTGCATGAAGCTATAAACAAAGGAACTCTGGGTTAACTTGGAAGTCTTGGCCAGCTTTCACTCATTCCTCACTGATACATAACTTAGCTTCTGCTCAGCTAGATGCGTTCTATGAGTGTGGATACGAAATGGACGGCTTTTAATGGCAGAGTGGCCTTTTCACTTATTGTTGCTTTTGAAAGGAATATAAAATTCACCCCTTTGAAAAAAGTTCTGTGAAGTGAGATGATGCTGAGGCAAAGTGATGCCTTCTCCTTCCTTTGTGTGGGCCTTGTACCCCTTCTTTGCTGCCATGCTTGCCGTTCTTCCGTGGTGGAAGTGGGGATGTGTCAGAAGGATCGTACTGGTTTCGGCAACATCAGAACATAAATACCACTTTCACATTGATATACTCAGCTTCACATCAGAATAAGTTAAAAACCAACACAGGTGAGCTCTTATACTATCTCTAGTTTGAAAATTAGAATCTGATGAGCATGTTATTACTCTGCTTACTTAAAACAGGAAAAAAAAGTAGTATATTCCAACTACGATCATACGATACTTACAGACAGTTGGATTGGGTAATAGCAAATTATTTTAAATCATTTATTTTATTGTCATCCAAATTTATATAGATTTACACTCCCATAATCAAGTAACTGCCTACTGATAGCAGATTATTTTGGAATTTTCAGATAGTGACTTTAATACTAGCATTATTAGTTTCTTCTTGACTTAGTTTTCCCCAAATATGCTAGTACATGTCATCTACTCAGGAAAAAAAAAAAATCGCATCATTTGGGAAGAGTAAGATGACATGCCTAATACAAATGATGGCACCTTATCTTCTCTGCAGAGTAACTTGACTGTGTCTCAGAACTGTTATCTGTTGTTAGCCACTTCAGTTCAAAGTGTTACAATGCCTTTCATTTCTGCTTTCCAGACCCATTTTGTTAACTACACGGTATCATAATTGATCCTTCTATCCTCCTCTTAGAGAGATACCAATATTACTTGAGCTTTTTTTTAACTTCCTATTTCATTAATATTGTTGAGACAATGGCTGATTGTTGCATTTTTGAAAGATATTAATGCTTAGGTTATATGATCAACTTCCATTGCTTCAAAATCAGACTCTAGCGCAGGCAGAGCCGTGCAGTTTGTGTCTGTCGGGACAGTACAGACATGCCCTTCCTCTCCCATGAGTTCAGGTAGTGATGGACTTTGCCTCTTAGATCTAGCGCAAAACAACTGTGAAGCTGAGCCTGCCTCACGAACATGGTACCTCTCTGTTCTGACAGAGTTCACTTTGATGGGATGCTTCACTCCTTGGCTCTCTGGCTTAGGGATGTCTTTAGCAGCAAGCAGACGTAGATAAGCCTGTTCTCATTTTCAGTATGTACACAAGGGCCAGGAACACATTTAAGTGACATGAAGACTCTGATCTCTTCAAACAGGGTACGGAATCTAGGTACAGTCTTTCCTCATGCTTGATTCACATCCCTTTTAAGAAAAAACACCATTGCTTTCATGGTGTCTCACTTTGTTCACCCAGAACAGGTGAGTTACGGAGACAGGCAGCAACCTTGATTTTCCATTACGTCTGCACTCAACACTCCATTCCAGGCCAGATAACAAACACTTTAAGTCAATAACAGGATTTAGTATCAGTAAGAGTTAGAACAGCGGTGAAGGATGCCGTGGGCCACATGTCTCTGTGCATTCTTCACCTGGGCTCTGATCCTGTACGTGCACACCGCTGCTGCGTGACACAGGTGGTGGGAGATGCTGAGAACAGCACCGACCTGGAACCACTGATCCTCCTTCTCTGTAGGGACCACAGTGATCCATCCCCATGCTGATGTGTTTTCCACCAATGCTACAGAGAAAAGTGGGAATACTGTGTGTTCAGTTAGCTGTTTAGTTCTTAAATAAAAATTATCATGTTTCCCTCTGTTAGCCACTGCCCTGTGTTGCTCATATGAATTCTCTTCAAAGCAAGCTGCTGTGCTATGCGATTATAATAATTTTTGACTGTGTTTTGCTTGCCTGCTGTTGAACTGCAGCCTTGTTTGGAAACCTGCCACTGCTACTCTGCAAGATATCCAGGGCTCTTTTGTGAAGAGACTTGGGCAGATATCAGAACGTGTATAGACCCTGCACTTAGCAGGGACTTGTGGCACTCCAGGTGAATAACGTACGCAGCATTTTGAGTTTTGGAGATCATGAAGAGACCTCCAAGATCATCAAGTCCAACCATCAACCTGACACCCCCATGCCTACTAAACCATGTCCTGAGATGTACAGTATTAACCTTTGCTTAAACTCTACCAGTGTAATACTTTTAAGGAAGAATGAAATCTGGGTTTTTATGAGTAAAGTCTTTTATTTGTATGGGCATGGTTATTTTCTTTTCTACTTAGGTCACAGCTGTTTATTTGTATGAAGCAAGCACAAGTGAAAAATAGAAGATAAAACGCTAAGCCCATCTCTGTGTTTCTAGTTCCATGCACACCCTGTACTTTACATTACAATGTCTGTGCATGTGACGCGGTCCAGCCTGGTGATCTGGCTTTGCAATGCACGACAGTGAGTGATGTTGCCATCTAGTGTTTAATGAGCAAAGAAAGTAAGATATTGAATCTAAACCTGTGCTACAGATGAGGTTTTCCTTGCTTCCATTCTTTGAAACCTTCTTGGCAACCTCAGCGACCTAAAATTTTTTTTAAATCTATTCTTAGTTATTTTATTCCTAACAGCAATGTGCCATGTCATGCCTACTAAGGTATGTAAGATCTTTAGCAGATGTAGGGTTCTTGATCTCTTATTAAGCAGCAAGATTTTCAGAAAGTAACAAATATGGTCAGAAGAAGACCAATTTTAACAGAATTGAAGGGGCGTATCACCACTGAAGTGAGAATCTGGGATGGGAGCCCAGCCCTGCCCTTCACATAAAGGGTGCATCTCTGTAGTAGGATTTTGTTGCGGTAAATCTGCACATTACTTATTTTGACAATTATTCCAGAGTCTACAAATGTAATTTCTGGAACAGAAGTAAAAAATTATAGTGATTTAGACATTATGGATCTGATCCCAGCCTCCTCATCTAGATTAAATTCCCTGGCATCATTAAAAATTTTAGTTGAAGACTTGGTGCAGGTTTACTATTTCAAAGAGTGACTTTATGCAGTTGATGTATTCATGGCATTCACTGTTGTTGTGAAGAGGAAAACAACAGAAACATCTTTGTTCAGTAGAGTATTCAATGAAAACAATCTTTGAAAATTCATTGTGAAGTACATATCGTGTTTGTTTTTAGGCAACTTTTTTCTGTGACTGTGAGGATCGGTATCAGGGTGTCGTGTGTGAAGAATTCGATGCTTGTCAGAGCCAACCCTGTCAGAACAACGCAACCTGCACCGACGTAGCACAGAGACACGACGGGAACAATTTCACCTGCAGCTGCCCGCCTGGTAGGTTTTTTATTGCACTTTAAATAATGCATTTTGGATTTAACATTCAGCGCATAGCTTTTGCAAAGCAGTGAGCTGTGCAACTTCAGATACTAGGAAAGAAGGGAAACACAAAAGCAACGTAAGGGTAATTTTTAAAGGGCTGTGGAAGATTCTTCACCTGTGAACAATGCCATTGAAAGCACACTTCCTAACCATAACCTAATGAGTGAATTATTCATCACTAGTAGAACTTTACCTGTTAAGAAAAGATGACCAAAATTTAGTTTACATCAGTTTTTTCTAAATCTGCTTTTTCTTTTCAATATAGACTTCAAGTAGGCATTATAACTGACCTTTCAATAAACATGCTTTCATTGTAACTACTAAACCCTTTGCTTCAGTTGCACCCATCAAATGGAAGAAAATTCTCTCCACACTGTGCAGTTATCATAGAATCATAGAATGGTTAGAGTTGGAAGGGACCTTCAAAGGTCATCTAGTCCAACCCTCCTGCAAGGAGCAGGGACATCCTCAACTAGATCAGGTTGCTGAGAGCCTCATCCAGCCTGGCCTTGGATCAACAAGTTGTTGGATTGTTCCTCAGAATCAACTTAAATTTTGAAAAGTTTTTTTAAAATGCACAAGCTAATCTGAGTAATTTGTGGGTTTGATTAATGAACAAGTGTCCGAGTTCTCTGAAGTTATTTTAAGAACATTGGCTCAAATGAATATGGACATCTTAATTGAAATTAAAATAAAACTAAATACAACTGTTGTATGCTAGAGGATTGAGCATACATGCTGATGGAAGAACCTTACAAAATGACTATTATAGAAAACTCTGCTACCTGAACCTTACATTTCAATGACAAACTCAGTTATCATAACAGAACAGTTACTTCAATGTATATTTTCCAAAATTATGTAAAAATAAAAGTTGGCTAAGATTAAGATCAATAGGAGGTTATTTATTTTGCTTCCAACAAACATTTTACTGTACATTTTCATTTCGGTAATGGATTGGATGATAAATTATGAGATCATTTACCGGTCAGTTGATATTAGAGAGACATTTTATAAGGGGACTTATCTGAAGGAAAAAGAGAAGAGAAAAGAAGAGAAGGGAAGAGAAGGGAAGAGAAGGGGGGAAAAAATGAAGATGCTTCCAGAAGCTGCCCTAAGATCTGAACAATATAAAAGTTCTATTTTAAAAAGCAGATAGAGAAATGAGTGATTTGGTCAGATTCCTAGTGTTGTGTCTAACTGATTATTGAACGGCTTTAATGCTGGGTGAGTATCTGTGTGCATTAAATGAGTATGAAAAGTACAGGCAGCAATATTTCCTTCACTCTGCCTCAAAGCAGGAACATGGAGTGGGTGTTCTTGTATTCCTTTAAAGATGGGAATATTCTTATTCTTCACCCTAATGCATGTCAGCACAGACTAGAGAAATTGCTAGCTGCTCTAGATTATATGTCAGGACCAGCCTGAGAGATGAGTGAGGCAGATGCATGGAGATACAAGTGATGCTTTCACATGGCTGCCATCTCCTCCCCACTGCCCTGGTCCGTGTACGTCACAGTTTGAAAATCAGCAATGGCAAATTATGACGGCCCTTCATGCCCTGGCCAAAACACTTCCTTTTAATTATATTTTTTCTGCCTCTAGGTGCTTTTTTTCTCTTTCCTTAAGGTCACTACAGCAAATGTGCAGCAAGAAAAGGATTTCTATTTGGATTTTTATGTAATGACCTGGTTTTATACTGCTCTGAAAATACGGTGTGACGTTTTCATCCACATATACTCTATCCTATTTCATAAATTTGCCAAAGGATCAACTGCCACTTTAACAAGTTGTGCAAATGTAACTAAAAAATGATTTACGTTTGAGAAGAGAAAGATCAGAGTGGAACAAACTTCAAATGTTTGAACAATCCCTCCTGTTACTGTAATGTTGAATACAGTTGATTCAGAATTCTTTTGGGTTTTGATAACTAGTTTCTAATCAGAAAAGAAAAAAAGTATTTATTATATTTGTGCTTTTTACTTTTATTGATTTAGAGATCTTAGAAAATGTTCTACATCAAGTACTATGAGATTAAATTTCTTTTTAAAAATTCCCTACCTCAGAAGAAATGTGAGAATGAATCTAAAAAAGCTGCCCAAATTTCATGAAAACGAAATTTTTTGTCAGAATATAAGTGTTTAATTATGGTAAATGTGTCCATATGCAAGTTTCAGAAACTTTTGTATGTGAACAGGATCGTGTTTCCCAAATTTTGATAGAAGGAAATGTTATCAAGATAAGTGTCAGCACAAAACAAACAGGTGTAATAATTTGTGTAAAAGTAATAATAATAATAAGCTGTAATAAATATTATTTTAATATATAATATATTTTATAATTTATATAAACTATCTTTTATATACATAATTTGCAATACTAATTATTTGTGATAAGTGTAATGATTTGTGTAATAGCAATAATATTTGTGTAATACTCAGTGTATACTGAGTAATATATCCTGTAATACTCAGCCAACTGTGCCCCCGTGGTGATTGCTTAGCACCTCTTAATTTGTACCACTTTTGGCATATTTGCTATGAAATTCCCGAATCATATTCTCTTTCAGATGGAAAAAAAATGCCCTGTAGATAATAATAAGATGGGACATATTTATTTTTATAAAGCTGACATAAAATATGACCGAGTTTTCCTACAAGCTGTAATGCCAATTGCAGAAAGTCAGCTTGCTGCAGCGGGCTTCAGAGCAACACAAGCATTTCTGGCTTTCTGTGACCACTGTCTTGCGGATGCACGTTGAATTCCAGTTGATGTAGTCTATTATAATACTTCATTGCTGGTTTTGTAAATTTTATGTTAGAATTATAGGGAACCACGAGTCATCCGGAGCGAGGCTGACGCCCCTCCAAGTGCCTCATCCTGGTCCAGCGCGCACAGTTCTGGTTTTCAGCATCATTATTTTTCTCCAGGTTAGGTGATTTATGGGCATTAATCCAGATACAACAAAGTTTCTTTTTCCAGGTTTTTTTTTTCTTTTTACAGGATTGTAATTATTTAATTAAAATAAGACAAAATGAAACTATGGGTTTCTTTTTCCTTTTCCTTTTCCTTTTCCTTTTCCTTTTCCTTTTCCTTTTCCTTTTCCTTTTCCTTTTCCTTTTCCTTTTCCTTTTCCTTTTCCTTTTCCTTTTCCTTTTCCTTTTCCTCCCCTGCATAAGCAGAATCCCAGTCCAGGCATGTCCTCCATACGACCTTCTTTATCTTCGATACCTGTTCATAGCAGTGTATTAACAGTGTCACCCAGTCACGGCTTACTGGTCTGTAAAACCAGCCATTATGTGAAACATGCTTGTTATGGCAGATCTGTACAATTTTATATAGAGTTCCTTTTAAAAAATAACATTCCTCTGTGTGTAGTGTGTAGTTTCTTCTGTAGTCATGCACGTGGGATAGTTTCTTGGCACTAAATAAAAATTAGAAAGGGGAATGTGTGGTATTTGTTAAGGAATTTAAGTTTGGAGTGTTTAATCTTTCAGATTGCATTTGGTAAGTGGGTTCATTTTTGAGGGATGTGTTAACAGACATCAGACATATGGAACAAAGCAAATTTA
Source organism: Chlamydotis macqueenii (assembly GCF_036417535.1). Classification (NCBI taxonomy): domain Eukaryota; kingdom Metazoa; phylum Chordata; class Aves; order Otidiformes; family Otididae; genus Chlamydotis; species Chlamydotis macqueenii. Next base: position 588,517 of record NC_141564.1, read on the forward strand.
CGGTCAAACAGTATGGTACACACAATCTGTAGCTTGTGAACTTACAGGAGCTTATTTGTAAGAGTTTGCAACTGTGCTGAGCAGTTCTTCACAGCTCCCACTGAAAATAAACACTCTTTTGGAAGCCCAGAAGTAGGAGCAAATGACAGTCACTCAGCATATGCACAAATAATTAATAATGTCGAGTCTTGTTTTAAAGGCTTTCTAAAGATTATTGACTTGGAATTCAAGATGCGCTTGCAGACCATTCAAAAATGATTTCTTTTTTGTTATATGGGTGCTGATGAGGACCCAGCGCCAGCCTCCATTATACTAGTGCTGGCGGAATATTGCTGCTGGTGAAATACAAATGATATAATCTCTAGATTTCCACGACTTATTTATGTTTCTCCAGCAAAGTATAAGTTCTAATTAGAAATCTCATTTTATAAGAAATTAGAAGACTGTCCTGGTTTCTGTTTCTGACTTTGGTTAATTTTATTCATGAAAACTAATGGTACTGTTTGAACGACCTTGGTGATAAAACCTCATTTTCGCTGTATTTTCTGACTGTTGTGTGCTGTTTTGTAGGTTACACTGGAGAGCTGTGCCAGTCGGAGATCGATCATTGCATCCAGCAGCCGTGCCAGAATGGAGGCACCTGCTCCTCCAGCATCGATGGGTTCAGCTGTCAGTGCCCAGAAGGTAAACAGCAAAGGCCTGTCCTGTACCTCATACAAACTGGCGTTGTGTGGGATGTACTGGGTTTAAATTTTCAGTTATATTTATATATATATTTAAACATTTAAAAAATTGTGCCTCAGGTCATAATGGTTAGCAGAAGAAAACTCCAGATGAGAAATCCTAGTACAATCAGCAATAGTATATGAATTACGGTAAGAGCTTAGTGTTTCAGCATATACGTGGCGCAGAAGCGTCCTCTCGTTCTCTGGCACCTCTCTGGCAGAAAGCAGGCTCCAGTGCTGTCAGAAAGGTGAATCTGAGATGTAGGTGGTGGTCTGATTTTTGTGTTGTCCGCTAAATGTGTGACAAAAAAGATGCCTCCCTTGTAGTATTAGCACATTTCTGCATATGAGTCGGTTGGCTAAAATGTGTGTAATAGCAATAATTCAAAACTAAAGGAATTACTTCAATCCCCCAAAGTTTCAATTGATTCTCCTTTCTGTTTGCACTTACTCCTTTCTCTATACGAAAGCCTTTCAGTGATTCTCATTGGTAAACACTGTAAATGTAACCATGTGAAATGAGGACACCACAATGCCGAAGTGTGTGCTTGCGTAACGATTTGCTGACTGGAATGGCAGATGCCTAAATTGCTCATTAAAAAATTATCAGGAATGAAAGCTCTCAATTATGAAGCCTTCTATTAGTTATCTATCATTAAGATTAGAACCTTGAACTAATTATATTTCTGTTCTTACTTGATCTGTGGATGTTGTTTTTCTTCTGCCAGCACCTTATGCTTGCTCTAAGGGTACAAGTCTTTGATAACTGCTCCAGTAATACACACTTGCTTAATAATGACGACTATTAGTAATTTATTTAGATTGATTCCTTGCTTTTCTCGAGTGTTATGCTTTAAAGAGTGACCCAGTTAACAGTTGTGCTGAAACAGACACAGACATTTTGACAGCAGTACAGAGCTTGTATTTGGAAGAATTTTGAAAACCATTTGCCTTATAACTGGTAGCAAAATTCAGTGAGAATTATTAGACTTGGCCAAAAATTTACTTGCATTTTTTTTTAGAAAATCTGTTTAAGGATCTTTAAAGGTGCTTTGCAGGAAATGATCTTTCCAACAATAAATGCTTGGGAAAATAGCTACTGGGATTTTTGATAGGTTTAGAACTGCCATATGTGTTTCTGTGTGTGACGTGCTCTGGTGTGCTCGCCCCTGATGACCTGGTAGCAGAATGTTCTGTGATAACGCCTCTGCGATAACATATTTAAGAAGGGGAAAACAGAAAAAAAAAAAGAAGTGAAGAAGCAGGGGCAGAGGAGGCCCTTGTGGGCCTTCCAGGCCTCACCCTCTGGCCTCCCGCTGGGCGGCCGACTGGGCCCAACTCGGCCTGGCCCAGCTGCAAGAAGTGGAGAGGAGATGAGATGTGAAGAGACCCTGAGAGGCGTCTGCCTGCCTGTTGTGAAGGATTTCTGGTGAGAGGAACGGCTGCAGATGCCAAGGGCAGTGCAGAAGGAGGGGGAGCAGTAATGCGGCTCCTGAGCAGAATTCCTGTGCAGCCCGTGGTGATGGCCATGGTGAGGCCGGCTGTGCCCCTGCAGCCCGGGGAGGCCACGGAGGAGCAGAGATCCTCCTGCAGCCCGGGGAGGCCATGGAGGAGCAGAGATCCTCCTGCAGCCTGGGGAGGACCCCACACTGGGCCAGGCGGGTTCCTGAAGGAGGCTGTGGCCCGTGGCGGCCCTGCTGGGACAGCCGTTCTGGAGGGGCTGCACCCCGTGGAAGAGATGACCCACGCCGGAGCAGTTTCACGAAGGACTGTGGCCCATGGGAGGGACCCCACGCTGGAGCAGGGGAGGAATGTGAGGAGTTCTTCCCTAAGGAGGAAGGAGCGGTGTAAAGTGACGTGTGTGATGGACTGACCGCAGCCTTCATTCCCTATTCTGCCCTGTGCCACTTGGTGGGGAGGAAGCAGATAGAGATAACTGAAATGAAGTTAAGCGTGGGAAGAGGGAGGGGTGGGGGGAAATTGTTTTTGTTCTCTTCCTCATTATCCTGCTTTGGTTTTATTAATAATAAGAAATAAATAGTTTTCCCCAAGTCGAGTCTGTTTTGCCCGTGACGGTAACTTTAAGGATCTCTCCCTGTTCTTATCTCAAACCTTGAGCCTTTTTGTTACATTATCTCTCCCTGTTCCCTTGGAGAGTGAGAAGAGTGAGTGAGAGACTGCGTAGCTTGGTCCTGAGCGCAGCTGAACTACAACAGAGATGGTGCTCGCAGCATAGCTCTTCAGTGCCCTGCTGAAAGGCATCACTGCCCTGGTTGCTGTGCGGAGCTGTGGCCGCTCTCCTGCGCAGGGAGCCCACGCCAGCAGCAATCAGCCTGTGGACGGGAGCGGGGCGGGCTGCCAGCAGCCCTGGCCCGCAGGCCCTGGCACGGCTGCAGGCAGCAAGGCTGCTCTGGCAAGCACACCGGCTGGCTGGGCCCCAGGGCCCAGCGCCATCCCCTCTGCCATGTGGGAGACCTGGAACACGGGAGAGGAAACCGTTCCCTTCATCTCCTTCCATAGCTGCTCTCCCCAAGGACAGCGACGGGAGGTTATCTGATGTGCCGCTGCTTGACGAGTAGCGGTCTTATTGACCACAGCTTTTCAGCTGTAGGAGAACCAAGTTACTTGCGGTTTTCTCTTCTCAGTTTTACTCATGTGTGTTTACTCGTTGTTTCTTGAATATTTATCTTCTGCTCCTTGCTTTGCCACTGATCTATAATTGTGTTTGAGAAGTTTCCAGTTGTTTCTGTTGTGTACTGTGCTTATTTTGGCACTGTCGTTGTACTGTCTTAGTATTTTGGCTGTATGCTTTGCTTTTCTTCCTTCTGGGCACATGGGTACCGTTTCCCAGTATTCTGGTTTGTTAGCACTTCAGTTCTTATTATATGTTACAAACCTGTTCTTTTTTTTCTGCTTGGAGTCTTTTTACGGTTTTCTATGGCTTCCGGACTGTCCTTAAGGATATAATGTGCTTTTTGACCCTTCCAGAGGAAAGAAAAGAAATTACAATTACTTAGCAGCTTCAAGAAGTACCTCTCTGCTCATAGACTTTGTTGATAGACAAATGTGCTTTTTGGGTCACTTGTCTGAAACTTCCTGTGCAGTTACCATTTCTGGTCTCCCAGTATCATTTCCATGTTTCTAAGGACGCGAGGACAGAATCAGGGGAAGAGCTGTTTCCGTTGCTTTGTTATATGTCTAACATGCTCACAAAAAGCACTGGGGCAACACACGAAAAACATTTTACTGAAATAAATGTACAGCTCCTGTTAAAATAATTTTTTGTCCATTAGGTTGTGTTATTTCCAGTGTAGAAAAAGCCTCTGTAGGGGATGGAAAGTTTCAGGGATCACTGTCTGGACTACCCAGTGTTGTTTCCCTTAGAAAGAATAGTCTTGTATGCACCGTGTCTGGTTCTCAGTCCCTTGGACATGAGAAAAATCATTCTTGGGTTTATAGGAACAAATGCCTTCTTGTCTGCGTGGTTGCTCTTCTTGAGTGAGCCTGAACAGCAGCCCCAAATGTTCTCCCTCACTCCCTAATAATTGCTGTTGTTTCTAAAAGCGAAGTTACGTATCTGTGCTTCCTGCGTGCGGCCTCACCGTGATGAGGCGTGAGTGCTGGTGCAGTGGTGACGCAGTCTGTCTGCAAGGGCCGGTGCGGTTGCTCTGGAGTAGCCTAAAGGACTTGTTTGGTAAAAAGGTGTTGCTTTTCCATCTTACTCTGGAAGATCTACTAGCGCCAACGAGCTCTGGAATTCAGATATTTTGTGGAAAGAAAGGGTTGATTTAACAAAATATATTGTCTACATTTACTAATGACTGCCTTTCCCACGATTCTTCCTTCTTCTGTGGTATTGTCCTTTCACAGAGAAAATATTTTGACAGCTTTTCTTTGGGTTCTGAGGAGATTTGGTTATTTTTGTAAATACAACAAAGGATAGTTGTTTGAAAATGGCAGACGCAATAACTTGCAGATTTGCTATTTTTAGCATGTCCTCAAATCTTCCATTTTAAAAAAAAGAACCCTACCAAACCCACATGATAGGTTTCTAATTTCAGTGAGATCTCTTGCTCCGCTGCTCTTCTCCTGCCGTGCTGAACAGTAATTGCTTGTTGAGAAGGGGCCTCTCTCCGTAGTGCTAATTCAGCACAGCGGGGAAAGGTGGCCAGGGAGCTTGTATGTATGTAAGAACTGGAAGCCTGGAGATATGATGTGGTTAGGCAGAAAAGGATAAGAGAAGATGGAAAATATCCCAAAGGGAAAAGAAAAAGAGGGCAGGAAAAGGGACGAGATGGAATCAATGAGGAATTATCTCGAGATTGTGCATTTTGTTCACAAGTAAGGTCTGTGGCTCACGAAAGACGCATGTGATAACTTCCAGAAGATGAGATCTGAGGCACTGAAAAAGCAACCTAGACCAGATAGGAACATTTCGTGATGATTCTTTAGACAATTTTATTGTCTTAAGAGTCCCTTAGTAAAGAAAATTTCTTTACGCTTGCAGATTTTGTTTCCTATGTGATGCACTGTGGATTTTCATGTCGGAAGTATCAGAAAATAAACTGCTGTCTGAAGTTGCTGAGCCACTTGTACTAAAGAGAAAATTGGAGTTTATACTCAGGTTTGAGTGAAGAAACTTAAGCAATGCTAAGGACTGAAGAATTTGTTCAGAATGTTGACTCTTTATTGTTGTGAAAAGGATGTTCAGAATGTTGTACTTACTTACAAGGGCGTGGGGATCTTCGATCATCCTCTTTAAAGTTTCATGATAATAAACATACCTTTAGCAAACATTACCTTCAAATGATCATGCAAAGAAATTCCTAAACATTCTAAAAACCTACCCGTAGTAAACCTCTGTCAGCCTGAACGTGGGTATTTGAAATTTATGTTCAGAATGATTCCATAAATACTCATGTCACTCTTAAATATCTCCTCTGTTCTTCTTCCGCTGACTGTAATGTATAACATCCTACTGTATTGACAGTAATAACAATTCATTTAATTTGAGTCGATTTGGGCGCTGCCCATCAGCTTATAGATTTGGTTACTTCATTTTCTGTAAGTCACTGAAGTTATGTAAATTCCCAAAGTGCCCTGAAGTGGAATTCCATATACAAATAATAATTAGTAACATAAAAAAAAAGCCGGTTGGAGTAAGCCAGTCCAATTACAATCAATGTTTTAGCGATGGAGAAACTACTTATCCTTACTTACATAGTTATTAAATTAATTTAAATCTTTGTTAAAAGTTTAAAAAAAGTGTATGGAAATTGCCTGACTGTGTGGTGAGGAAATGCCAGTCTCACTAATCTGTTCCGTACACTGGGAGATTTTGTACGCTTGATAGGATGAAGTACTTGGTGCTTACGTGTGTACATATCTCTCCCTAGATATTTTACACACTTTAAACATTTGGAGAGGCTTTTAAAATTTTGCTCATAAGATAATATTAAAATAAATTGATAGTAGAGTGTGAGTTTGAACACAGCCAGCAAAGTGCAGATCAATTATTTTAACAAGGAAACGTTACACTGCAAGATGTTTCTGAAGTTCTGTTACATGTAATTTTAATGTGTAGAGATGAACTACATGCAGTGTTATAGGAAAACATTAATCTTTGATAAAAACAGCAAGTGTTCAGCTGGCCAACCACATGAAACTGGGATTTTGCTACTTTCTCTATGCAGAGGTCACCTGCTCCAACAGCAGTGGCAGCAATCTTTTCATTCAGTTTAATGTATTATTGAGAAACAGTCATCTGCAATAATGGATTTCATAGCCATCCGGTAGAAGGAGAGAGAGAGAAAACAATGCTGTGATTAGGAGTTTAACATACAGATGGGTTTAAATTCATGTTCCAGGACAGATTTTATTTCACTATTGACAGTTTGATTTGACTGGCTGCGGTAACTACAGCCCAGGCTACACACCGAGCAAAAGTGCCCTGCAATACCTGCGGGTGTTTCTGGAAATACTGGAAAGCAGTAAGTTTATGAATGCTGTTCTTGTGGTTTCTGTGGTTTAAAAAATAAAGAGCGTGACAGCTATAGAAGACGCTAAGTTGTGAGTCATACGTGTTGATTTGCAATAGCAGCTAGAAAATGCACATTGTCACCATGGATTTTAATTGACTGGGAGAACAGAAGGTATTTGCCTGGATTAAGAGTAGTTTAAGTTTCAAGGTCTTTGCTTTTTTCTGGCCTTTATTGTTCATGTTAAAGCCTTTTCCTGTATTATATCTTGCAGATGTGATTCTAACTTCTTTACGTTTACGTGCAACAGTCCTATTTATTATCTTGCTTCCAGGAAACCAGGCCACACAGCTGTTGCACGTGGAAGATTTCTCAAGGTTACTGGTGATCAGAGAATGCAGAATTCTTCATATCACCATAAGAGACTTTAATTTACCTGAAGAACATTTTGTTGTTAATTAAATTTTTTTATGGTTGTTTAGTTTCTAGTCCCTTCTGCTAATCTAGTGTTTTTACCTGGCATCTTCCCAGATTGCTGTTATTTTTAATGGACTTCTCCTTAATGCTTTAATGGTTTTACCCTCGGTTCATCTTTATCAGTAAAGACTTAGCTAGGGTGAATTTCAATCAGAATCTCACAACTACATTTTAATGATTTCTTGTTCCCTTATGATGCCTATCTTTTTTTCCTTTATAGAATTCTGATGAAATACCATCAGACATCTTTTATTTCCTCATAAAACAATTTCTATAGGGAAAGTAATAAATTGCCAGTATTTCTTTGAATATGTCTCCCTGTATTTAAAAGCTAAAGGTTTTGTAATCCTGAGTCCTAGCCATTCCCAGATTTAATTTTTCACATGTGTGTAATTCTTGGAGTTAGGTCTAAGATAACATTCAGGCACGTTTGTTGTACTGCAAACTGTATCGAAAGCAGCCGTACAGTATCTTCAGAAAACGTTTCGCTTCCTTGGTACATGGCTCTCTTGCTTTCAGTAGCCAAGTAATTAAAATCCCACCATGGTGAGAAATCTGGCGTTTATCCAGAGCTTTTCTATCTCTGAAAACATTTTTCTGAACTAGTTTGTCTCATTCCCCTGGCGATTTGTAGCAATATATAAAGTCCAGCTGACTTAGTACTGTATTCGTCTTGACAGCTAGCCAAGTAGTCTGGGCTGTGTCAGCACAAATATTGTATTGTGGTTTTTAGCAGTATAAACCTTCCTAATATTGTCTTTCCCTTTTACCTTCTGTGTTATTCCTATGGTAAATTTTGCATTCAGATCTTTCAAATCACTGGTAGTCTTTACATTTCAGTCATGTCCTTGTTCTGCCAGCAATGACCTAGATGCAGGGTTGGGCTCGTGCTGGCTGAAGAACAGTTCAGGGCGTATTTCATAGAATCATAGAATGGTTAGGTTTGGAAGGGACTTATCCACAGATAAATGATCCTGATTTTTTTTTTCTTCAGTATTTGATTCTGTTTTCAACCATTACACCTCTGAATTTTATTTTTAAATTTACTATTTTCATTTTTCTTCTCAGCGTTTTATTGCTGTGGACTTAAATGTACATTCGTAAATGCCAAAATAATAGATCTTCAGTTTGTATGTGTAGCTACATCTGTTTTGGGTATTTTCTGATATTTAACTCATACATAAGATTTGAACTTCCAGAATCAACAGAACACATTTCACAGTGCAGTCAAAGATAGCACAAGGGCAACATGTTTTAGTGTATTTTAAACCTGCGTATGTTCTGGAAGTGCTTTGTTGCCTGGAACATTAGCCATCTGCTAGTAAGCTTCTCTTTATAGGGAAGATTATTGCAGGAGTTGGAGCAAAGCAGCATTAGTGTCATCGTGCGACCTCAGATCTCTTTGGTGCTTTTTAATCTGGTTTCAGAGTTAGTGTGAAGATTGCTCCGGACTCATTGGCTGGTTTCCTCTTGGGAATGGTTAAAAGGCCTTGCAGATTCTTTTAAATCTCTCTGGGATTTTATGATAACAGTACAGGGGTTTAAAATTTGTCAGCAAACCGTTGCTGGAATTAGATTATTGATTTTAGGGTTTCCCTTCTTTTCAGTTTCTGATGGTTATGCAGTTACCATCTCCAGGAGGGACCTCTCATTTAGGATTCCACAGGGTCTGGGTGTAAGCTCTCCCTCTTGGCCATTGGCGTGCGGGCGGTCCTGACAACGCCCTGAAGCGCTCAGAGCCACAGGACAGCAAAATGGAGAGGGCAGAGGGCTCTGGCCTGGTCCTGGCCCATGCCCTGCCAGACCTGCTTTGCTGGTCTCACTTTTTTGGTGTGCACTGGAAACTCTAATGTCTTTGCGCTGATCATCTCAGCCCGCACTCGCTCTGCACGTCCTGGGGCTCAGTCCAGTTGACAGACTACGCTCAGTCCACTACATCTTTCCAGCCCGGGTTTTCCACAAATTTAATCAATCAATCAGGAACAAACTGTAGAATTTAAACCTGTTAGTAAATGTTTGGGGATTTTTTTCTTGTCCTTTAAAATGTAAATTAATCGATTTCTTATGCGCCTGTTTACAGAAATGCCAGCTCCTGACTTGCTACCCATGATGACAGTGCTAGAACTACAGCTAAACGATGTTACATTTTAACTCCCCTGAATGCGAACCACAAATAATTAGAAAAAAAAAAACCAAAATTGCATGTGTGTTTTTAAAAAAAAAACATAATTTTCTCTTTTTCTGATTAAACATTTTTCAAATCCTAGAATAGTTTTTCCTGTGTTATTTTCTTTGGCGCCTGAAGTGTCGCTACGCTCTCCCGCGTGGCAGTGGCGATGTGCTCTGCTCTCTGTCTGTCAGACATGCACAACTGCAGAGGTTTACGCTTTCTGTTAGCATAGGCTGGTAAAGCTGGCTGGCTGGCTGGTGAGTGGAGGCTGGCCTGGTTTGCTCCTAATTTCTCATTCCCAGTGATTAGCGTATTGCAATGGTAAGAGCCATTCTACAACGTAAGACATTCCAGGGAAATTTAAGCCTGGAAAGTGAGTGTCTCTACAAATGGATATAATACTCACCAAAAAATACCAGAATTGCGTGGAAAGAACAGTTTGCTCTTTTATTTGGAAGGGTGCTGGGATTTGAACATACCTTTCTGAGTTGCCTTTGGGTAGGACACCCATGCACCATGTCACTGTGTATTTGGTGCATGTGTGTGAACAGATACAACTAGAGTCACTATGCTGCAATTTGTTCAAATATTATTCTTTTCTACATCTGATTAAAAAAACTCCCTTGCAAGAATATCCTTTTCTTTACCTCTAATTTCCACATGGTGTTGCTTCAATAAATCATTCTCTCTCCTGCTAATGAGGAGCATGTTCTTGTAAAAAATATTCTTCTAGATTACTGAAGCTCAAGTAAACTCATGCGCTGCTTTAGAGGTTGTTGTTCTAACACACGCATTAACAGTAATGAAAAAGGATCAGGTTTGACTTTTCTTTTTTTTTTTTCCAGGCTAATCTGTTCCTGATCTTTAGAAAATCTCTTCTGCTTTTCTAGCCAGATGCACTTTGGGAAGTGGATAAGCACTGTCGATTTCAACAGATATTTTTTACAATTTTCTGCCTTAACCATGTAATAGTATGATTCTACCTGGAACATCTTTTATCATAACATGTTAGTGGGTAAAATTAGAGTTTAATATAGATAGGAAGTCTCTATATTTTTGTAATTTTCATAGAATTAAAAAAATACGAATATACACATATCAATGTCTTACTTTTAACTTGCTCTCGTTATTGAAACTGTATGCATAGCAGAGTGCTTACTTATCAAAACCATTTATTTCTTTTAGGGTTTTTAGGATTCTCTTGTGAAGACAAAATAGACCCTTGTGCATCATCTCCCTGCCAGAACAATGGGACCTGTTATGCAGACAGACTTGCCTTCTCCTGCAGTTGCAGTCCTGGATTTACAGGACCTACCTGTGCTCAGCTGATTGACTTCTGCGCTCTGAATCCCTGTGCGCACGGCATTTGTCGCAGTGTTGGAACCAGCTACAAATGTCTCTGCATCCCTGGTTTGTACCACACGGTTACACGTTTTATAAATCTTTTTTATATGTAGATTCCATATATAGATTAAAATTACTTCCTTTTTTTTTCTTTCCAGTGTGTAAAACACATTAAGCAGATGTTCTGTCTGTATAGAATAATGATAGGAATCTACACATTCCGTTTGGAAAATCAAACATCGCAGAGTGCGAACTGAAAACACCCACTGAGATGCAGATGGCTTGGTTAATATCTACAGCTGTATTATAAAACGATAGTCTGCAGGATAAATATTTTTGAGGCGAGGTATCAGTGTCATCAGAACTACAAAATTTGGTAGAGAGAATGGAAAATGTGACACTGATCGTTGGGGAAGGAGTGGAAACAAACGAGGTAGCTGAACAAAGGTAGGAAGGCAAAAAAAATTGGTTACCCCGAAGGGTTTAGTTGTGCCATCTATGTTTCCATAAATTCGCTCTTCAGAAGCTCTGGTGACACTGCTGAGGGGAGCACGGCCCGTGGACTCAGCTGGGAACTGTTTGACTGTACAGCCTAACAGTGCGTGGTGTCTGGATTGCATTTTGTTTAGCTCTAGATTTTTTTCTTCATTGTACCAATGCCACAGAATATTGGGGGGCTTATAGCTTCCTTTGTACTTTTTAGCAATGCTCATTGATGGGTGACGCAGCAGTTAGAATGAATGAGATCTCATGCACTGCTGCACATGCACATTTACAGACTGAAAACCAATAATCTTTGTTTTCATTTGAATAATTTTAGCGCATTTTTTTAAAAGTCGGCTTATATAAAGCTGTAAACTTGAAAACTGCAGAATTCAAGGGGAAAATAAATTCCCAGTGTACAAGGGATAAACTAAGGAGTGATATTGGATGGTCAGTAGCTCCACATACACATCACGCTGTGACGTGTGTTGGCCTATGAAGTTCCTTTCATAGAATCATAGAATCAAGGAATGGTTTGGGTTGGAAGGGATTTTTAAGGGCCATCCAGTCCAACCCCCCTCCCCCCCTGTGGTTTGAGCTTTTTTGTGGCTCAAACCACAAAAAGGTAGTTAAGTATTCTTGGGCAAATAAAAGCTTTTTTCCTTAAATTTGCCAAGTTGTTGGTTAGGTTTGTTCAAATTAATTCCATGTCTCTCAGGACTCAAAAGTAGTCTCTCATGTTATGGAAACTCATATTTATGATTTATTTAAATAATATTTGTGCATTTAAAAGTTAGCCAGAGGAGAAGCCATAGAGGTTGCATCCAAGACCACATATGGCCCTTCTTTAGTTGAACTCTTTTGTGTTGCTCCATGTGTGAAATTTAATGCGAAGTATTTAAAAAAAACAATTTCTTTTTTCCAAACCTTTTCTAGACTGCTGTAAACTTGACTTTTAAAATTGTCAATTTGTTTTAGAAGGAATTCCCTCTACAAATAGGATTACTTGGTTCTTATAGGGGAGCTTGTCATTAATCTGTCAAAAATTAAAAAACTTGGATAACTTATTTCAAAAGATCATTAAAGAACTGCACCTAAGTGGTAGCAAGATAGGAATAGCTGGAATCGTTTGTTTCCTTCTTTTATGCCTTTTCATTGTTATGAACATACCATTTTTTCCCCAGTTTTTTAAGTCATAGCAGCAGGATTTGAACCAATTATCTTTGGTGGTTTTCCCAATGAGTTAAAGTAGATAAACGGAAGTCCACTTCTGTGTAGATCAGCATTTAGGAGGCAGAATAACACACACTTTGCCAGCGGTATCTTAATTATTGCGTGTAAGGCAGGCAAGAGCAATTAAACATGAGAATGGCTATGTTGCAATTCCTAAAAAACCCCGAAGTGATGCCCACAGAGCGTGGCCTCCCACGTTTTGGGTATCTCTGTCAAAGAGCAGTTAGACGGAGCGGCTGAGTTATGTCGCTGGGGTATTCAAAAGCTGGATTCTGTTTACAGTTTCGCCTGCAGAAACTGGGATGGTCTCTGTTACATCACTTGTAAAATAGATTAATAAAATCTGTGTGCGGTTTAGTACATTGTCAAGGGTTAATAACAAAGATACTGAACTCCTTCAAGGTATTACCATACATCAGCAGGAAAGAAGTGATCTCTGCCTCTTGACCCTGAGGCTTTCTAGCTTGCAGGATCTCGGCATCGATGTGCCAGCTCCTAGACTGCTGACTTCTTCGTAGAGCAGACATGTTTCACTTTCAGACATGTCCCTGAATATTTTTCCTATGCATTCTTTTTTTTTAGGTGTATTAATGGTACGTTAATTAAATGACATTTTAGAACTCGCTTCCATATTGGTTATATGGTATATCTGAAACATGCTGTTTTAAAACCTTTAGAACTTGCCACTTATTTTTTTGTTTTCAGCTCTAGGGTGTTCTCTTTTTTTGAGGTATTTGACAGAGGATATAATTTCTTATTACAGAAGCAAAGCGCTGGAGATTTTTCTTACATGTGCGACCTGAATGCCATCCTTCTTTTATGCACAGTTTCTACTGGCAGGTATAGCGTCAGCTGGATTTGCATCTGTGTTATTTCTGCCTCAAAAATTAAACAAGAGAGGCGTTTTAAAACATTCCAATTAGCCCAAGGTCTGTCAAAGTCTCCTTACTTGGTAGGCAGTTTGGTTTTTATGCTTTTTTGGCCAGTGTACAGATCTGAGGAACGATAAATGACAGTTGTTACACTTGCACATCAACACCATTTGCAGAACACACACAAGCAGGCATTTACTACTAATTCTTTTTGTGTATTGGCTTTCATTGTGGGTGTCATTGTGGATAAACTACATCATCTGATAGCTTGTACAGAAAAACTAATTTGTATACGTTACCTCGGAAAACAATCTAGTACTTTTGAATGTTCCCATTTCCAGAATGAGGGGAAAAAGGTGTAAGTTATTTCCAAGTTGAATATACTTACCTTTCAAATGTCTGCTAAGAGGACTCTGCGGAATTCACAAGCCTGTGTAACCATACCTACTTTGTATTATGTGTGTGATTTTTCAATTGCACCTGAAACTTTACCTTTAAATCTTTAATTATATGCTTACTCACCTCAATTATGAACACTGATCTCCGGGCCCTTTACAGGGAGCAAAGAACTACCCAGTGTTTGGACATCAGATTTATAGTTTGTGTCATGTGTTTTCATACTTACCTCATGTTAAAGAACTAATCCTGATATGAGTTCTTTTGCTCATCTGTTGGATTTCTCATCTCAAACCTGCATCGTATATTCCAATTAGCAAGTGCCTGCCCACAGTCTAGAGCTGCCTTGGGAATAGTTATTTTTTCCTGGGAAGGGTGTCATAGCTCGTTTTATCTTCTCTTTGTGCGATTTAGGTTACCACGGCCTTTACTGTGAGGAGGAATACAACGAGTGCCTTTCTGTGCCCTGCCAGAATGGAGCCACCTGCAGAGACCTTGTCAACAGCTACGAGTGCACCTGCCTTGCGGAGTATGAAGGTAGGATGGGCTCTGCCTCTTGTTTTTTGGGTTGTTTGATGTGTTTTTTTGTGGTAGGTTCTGTTACAGACAGAGACATATGATATTCTCCATTGAGCAGAAATAAATCCCGCATCTGAAATGAAGGGAAACAAACCTCAATGTGGACCTGATCCCCTAATCTTTATTCAGATGAGTAGTTCAGATTTAGTTGGTCTGTGAGAATTGCATGCCCTTGTCTGGGGACAAAAGCCTCCTCTCTGTTCTTCTTACATGTACTTTTTTTTTTCTGCTCTTTTTAAGATAGGTTAGAAAGTGATGAGTTTTTAAAAGAAAACGTAACTGTTAAATGAATGTTTTCATCAGTTATTGCTAGGAGCCATTACATGGAGTGCTTTCCAAAATATTTTTTTTAATTTATTTTCTCCAGGGAAGTGAGTTAAAAACATAGTAAAAAAAGCTTTGTATTTGAAACAGATTAGCACACAAGAGTGAAAACGGAAGTTTTATGTCTGTTCATTTAGAAGACCATAAAGCCCAGAGACAGTGGTCAGTCCATGACTGCCTTCCCATGCTACCTGCAGCTGTTCCTCGATCTGTTCCAACTGAATCAGCCTTCGGTGTTTCCTGACATAATTTATAAATCAGAGCAGAAGAGTATGTGTTGTGCCGTACAAAACCTCTTACCTTGCAGTGGATTGCAGCTTTACACAGAACAGCACCTATCGGCTGTCTGTGACACGTCCCTCCATAGAAGGCTAAAATGATGCTTTTTTGTGTACTCTGTTTCAAATCATGCATTTTGAATGTAATTATACTATTACTATTAAAAATATACGTATTTTACATAGAGTGGCTCTGTTTTAAGGAACTTTACCCCAGCATTTTCTCATGCAGCATACCAATCCTTATCTGTGTTGACGAGCAGCGCTCACTGAACAGCCGCTGGAGGCTAACCATGTATTCCATGCGGGTGATCGCACTGCTCCCTGACAACAGGCACAGCATTCCTCGATTTAGAGGCCTACTGAGGAAATGACCCTCAGCTTTTCAGGACAGTATAAAGAGCACGTAAACGTAATGTTACGAATCCATGTTCTGGTCTCGGCTGACGGGTACCTGCAGCTGAGAGCACTGTGTTTTATTTCCTCACTGATTTTACCTCTGTACAGTTCTGGTCTGAAAGTCTCCAAATTCAAATTCGCAAATTGCCCAGTTTGAGTGTGACACACCTGGTGTTCAGGAAGGAGGCTGGGAAGGAGTAAGGCACTTTTCATGTGTATCTGTCTAACCTCCGCAAGGCCTCCATCGCTGCAAATTCTGTAATCTCCACAGGCAACATAACTCCTTCACCCTCATTCACCACCTCCTGTAGAAACATCCTCCTGCTGGACTGCAGTTTTTATGCAAAACAAACCATACGAGCTTTCGCTTCTACTGATCATGTATCTTCACGGTTTGCAGGACAGTAAGGATTGAGAAACTTGAACCCCCTCAAAAAGTGAAAAATGTGCTTGTAATTTCTAAGTGTGATCACGTGGAAGTATTCCAAGTCCTGTCCTGCTCTCCAGTTTGTTGAAATTCATGTAAAAAGCATTAAAAATGGGAAAACTTGAGGATAATTTAGGATTTTAGCTAAGTGGTCACTTTGGATTCATGCCCAGGCAAAGACTGCTAAGAAGACTAATAAGACTGCTAATAAGACTGCTAATTAGACTAAGATTTAGACTTAAAACTTAAATTAACGGATAAATTTAAGCAGATATTTTAAATTCAAGCTCATTTCACTGCAGCACATGCATTATAAACCAAGTCCCACCAGTCATTCGTTATTCACGTACGTACATTTATTTTTCTCAGGTTTCAGTGCCATCCACGCACTGATTGAGCATTCATGTATGGCTTTTCCCAGTTTTATCTGAAAAGCAGATCCAGAGAAAATTATGCATGAGGCTGTGGCAGCAGAGCTTCTGTCCCCATTCCCCGATTCGGCTGTGCTTTACATTGTGTGTGCCAGATATGGCTTGCACGGTCTTCTGCGAGGCAAAGCTGCTGATCTCACACAGCCTACCCCTGAGAATGAGAAATCGAAGGCAGTGACATGAAGCTGAGCAACCCAATTATTTACTTTCAGCCATACATTTGAATAAATTCATTTCTCTTTTTTATTGCCTTAGTTACACTCATCAGCTTCCTGCAGAAGTCAATGAGAAGCACCAGAATGCTTATGGATATTATTAAAGAAGTTATTACGTAGAATTCTTACTGAAGACAATTATTGTTTAGATTTTATTGAATAAGATTAGACAGCTGGTCAGGTTATGCTTTATTACACTGCTGCTTTTTCATAGAAACTCCAGCAGTTCTTGTTAGCAGAAATTGCCCCACCTCTCTTGTCCCAAAGACTCATTGGGTGGGAAGGGTGGAGGAGAGGCATGTGTGTAAAAAGTTTACGTAAAATATATTAAAAATATATATATATGGCTTTAGCCTTATCACATTAGCCCAGCAGGACAGAGGCTGCACATGATTGCTCTCATCCAGATGAAGTTATCGCAGGTACTGGTTTTGTGCTGCCAGTATAGATCATGTTAATGGCAATTCCTAATTTTACTTTTTCAGGAAGGCACTGTGAATTATACAAAGATCCCTGTGTTAACATCAACTGTCAGAATGGCGGCACCTGTGACAGTGAAGGCCTAAACGCTACGTGTATTTGTGCACCTGGATATACAGGCAAGTAATTTGCACGTGACACAGCACGTGTAGTTGTCAGTGCTCACTGCGTCTAAAAGAGGACAAATACCAAGTAAGACAGCATCTCTTCAAGGAAACAAATCAATTCGGACTTTGCTGGACTGTAATCAGTCTGTTGAGAATGAAAAGTTCTTTATATTACTTGCAACTGCTCTGAACTTTAAAAATTTTGCAACATAAAAAGCCTGTTACTGAAGAGAACTCATTAAGCTAATAGCTGTTTCACACACCTATGACCTTACTGCTTGAGACTAGATTGCATTTCCAAAATACCGTTTTGAAGACTTCCGGGTAAGCCAATGTTCTGATCGGACACTGCTGAATGAGGGTATTGCCTTCCTGGAGCCTACGTGAGACTTCTTTCTTGAAACAGCTATAAAATACTTTTGATGTTCCGAGAATAAAGATGCAATTGAGCTAGAGAAAAATTAAATGACTGATGATGTACGTGGTACGAGATGCACCCGCTATACAGAGGTTTGGTTTTGTTTTGTTTTTCCTGATACAAGGTGAAGAATGTGAAATTGATGTCAATGACTGTGACAGCAACCCATGTCACCACGCTGGAACTTGCACAGATCAGCCTGGTGGTTACACCTGCCATTGTCCGCACGGATGGGTCGGTGCAAACTGTGAAATACGTAAGTATTGCAGTTTTCTAAGCATTTCTAAAAATTATACATTGTAATAAAAACATTTGTATTTGTCTCTAAATACCTATCTGCACAAATAGTCTGAATTATCTGTAAATTATCAAAATTCTGTTAAATGCATTTTCTTTTAGGCCATAACATTTCAAAAGTGACTATGAAAGTTGGAAAATTCTGTTTCTGGGATCCCTATTTTGAAGTGTGTTGGACCAGACTGTCAGCGATGCTGTCTCACAGCTGGACACTAAGCAGTTTGCCTTTTAATTGCACTTATGCTTCAGAGCTTACTTTCCTACTTACCTTAAGTAAAGAGTATTTCCGTAGTGCTATAAACATGGTCCTAGCAGACTTTCAGCAAAACAATTTTGAACTTCCTTACGTAAGGAAATAAGTCCTGTGTAATTGTGCTGTGACTTGTGTGTGCATGCATTTACCAACTTTTTCAGGAATTTTCCAACCATAGGCTGATTTCCACCAAATTTGTCAGAAAGGTAAAGGTCTCCAAACCAAAATATTTCCTAAGCATTCATTAAGCCTTGGAGAGGTGCCACTGGTGGGTCCAGTGAAGGGACAGCTTCAGCGTGATCTCGCTTCTCAGTACAGAGAAAAGCCTCAGTGTAACCGCACTCTTACGGGCCAGCGGAGAGTCCATCGGAGGAAGAAAGCATGAAGTCCAACTGTGAAGGAGTTAAAACAGAAATCAGGCTTCAGTAGTTCTTTGCTTTGCATTTCCCTGGTGTCTTGTTCTTGGGCGACAGATTTGTCTTTTCTAGGGAGTGAGGCTGCGTGTTTAACTGCTTGAGTGCTCAGGTACTGTGGGTCAGAGATCCCTCCAAGTTATTTACAGATACACAAGTCTGTGTGACAGGATTTACACCACTTAGCACAGCTAATGTTGCAGACAGGTGATAGATTAAAAAATAAACAAAAGGGACTCAGAAAGCTCCCGCTGAACATTCAGGAGAAAATACCTACACAAATGCTAGAATAAAAATTGTTTTCTACATCTTATTTGCACAAAGAGCACATGAGGCTTCTCTTTTTTACTCTCTTTTACTTAGATTTAAACATATTGACTGCTTTTTAGGTTGATTTCTACTCTTGATGTTAGTCCTTACTTCAACTCAGAAGACAACTGCGTTCACACCTGGACCTGGACAAAAATGTAATCTTGCCAGGTTTATGACCTTCTCTCCCTGTGACTGTTGGTTGTGAATTCTGTTTCAGTGCTTTCTGTTGAAAGACTGCAGAAGAGCATTGCTACCTAGTCCGCAGATGGTGACAGCGCGGCTTTTTTCTTGTCTCTGTGAACGGCGCATGTGCTTCCCTTGCGGTGCAGAACTGTCGCGGTGCTGGGACCACAATGTTTGGCCCCATGATGTCTGTGTACCATACTGCTCATGCTAAAAGGTGTCAGATGAGCTTTTACTGCCAAGGCTGTTGTTAGGGGTTCCTGAAACACGCACGTCCAGGCCAGATCAGCCGGGCAGTGTAATTCTGCCTGCCTGAGCTAGTAAGCAGTGGGCTGACAGGCAGATGAGCTGAGTTCTTGGAGAAAGCAGTAATCATCCTGGAAACGTACCTCCTGGAGTGCCTTGATATAGTAGCAATTACATTTCTGTTTCATTACGGAATGAATAGATTCCAATGGGAAACAGAGGGGATGCATGCTTTCTGAGTCCCGCAGATGTATGAAACCAGTGACACCTGTCCTGGCGTCCTCTTTTGGCTGTCATGCTCCAGCCACGAGCAGTTTGGCGGTTTGCACCACAGATACGTAGCGAGGGGCATATGGACACATGGGAAAATGAGGGAAGCGGAACAGAGGGTGGAAGGAGCCTTCTCTGCTGTCCAGCTACTCAATTATTCCTGCGTCCCGCTCTGAGGGAGGCACGCCCTAAGGGTAGTGACAGGTAGGTTCCCCTTTGCATCTGTGGCTGGTCAGTATTAACTCCTTTCTGACCCTGTTTGTAAGTCTACGAGAGAGAGAGGATAAAATTCTGCTTGAATTCTCTTGAGCGAAGGGATTGTCTCTGCTTAGTGCGTATTTCTCTACACGTAGCATCTGTTTATACTTGAACTGCAGCTGCCTTGTCTGCTGCTCAGGAACTTGGATTTTCTGCTCTTATTCCACATTTGCAAACTGTGTAAGTTAAAATGATGGGAAGAAGCAACAGCGCTTTGTGTGTTGCTGTTTTGAGCCTTTTACTGACTGATTTGTTCTTTTATCTTGTGACTGCTGTGACAGGAGGCAGGGAACTGGCATTGATAACACTGCAAAGCTGATTTGCAACCAGAAATATTAGACATTTTCTTTCCATCTCAATATTTGGAGAATAAATCATATAGTATTGTTCATGGCAATTGCTTGCCATTGAAGAAGCTGAAATTACTGTGTTTTTAATTAAAAAAAAAAAACAGGATAGCTAGTAGAGCTTGTATATATGTAATAATAATAATATAGGGGATAGAAAAATGCAATTTAGAAAATTCTAGTTTGGATTGATCTTGAAAGAATGAAAACAGGGAAAAAATCCTTGCATAGTCACATAAAGATATATTTAGAAGAACAAGTAAGCTTAAAATGTGAGGGTTACCAACAGTTTCTTCAATAAGCTTGCTATCAGCAAACGTCTGATGTTCCCTTCTCTTCAAGTCACCTTGCCACAGCATCAAATAAAACGCTGTGTTGTTGTGGTACACCGTGACACTTCACAGCAGTCAGGTGTAAGCGTGGACGTGCAGCCTCTCCAACCAACGCGGTGGCTTATGCACAAAGCTGGGGACGCCTTCCTACAGCACTTGGAGTTTAACAGGTATATAAAAGATTACGCAAATGGAGAGGAATTGCGTTTTGAAGAAATTGCTCTGCAGGAAGGATCTGAAAGCATTTTATCTGCAGATTTTTCCTGCAGAGCTGTGTATCCATGGGAAGGTCTTTGTGCGCACTCTCTTTCCCTGTGCTCCGAGTTGACCCACTGATGTGAACCCAGTCCTAGCCATGTCTGGAAAGGCCATATCCAGCTGGAAAGGCCATATCCAGCTCTTTTATACACAGGGGCAGCACTTCTGATCTCATTGGAGTTGTCACTGGCGCAGTGGATTTCTGTTCAGCTCTAAAGATTGAATCTATTGGTAAATCTGCTTCTGTTCGTCTTTCCATACCTCCTTCTCATATTTATCATATTGTTTCAGCAATTGGTGCACAATACTTAATAACGGGAAATCAGTTAAGAGTTAAAAATGGGAAATTCAATTCAAACACTGCATACTGGCTTCCTTTGTATGGGATTGTCCCTCTGAATGCTAACAGAGGCACGATGAAGCCAGACTTCTCAGGACGCAGACGAGCTGTCAGTCACTTGACTAAAGGGATCACATGTTATCTTTTGTGATTTTCTGTTACTAGCCACGAAGGAGGCTGGTGGTACTTAGTCTTTTCTGTAGAACAACTCTCTATTTACTATTAATAGTTCCCCATTTTTTCACCAGCTGCTTTGTTTGCTTGACGTGACTACCCTAGCAGGATTTCAGGGCTGTCGTCTTGCCAAACTGTACTCTTCAGTTTTAAAGTGCTGTATATACAACAAACTAGACAAGATGTATGTTGCCTGGATGAACTCTGGTATTTATTATATCATCTTATGGTCCTTACCAGAGTTAGCAATTCCAATTAAATAGGATTAAATTGGTCTTAATTATAAAGAGGCTATTTTTCCTTTCAAAATTAAATGTATTTGCCTAAAAAGTTAATGGAGCATTCACTGTAAAAATGCTTACAAAATGTCTCATATGAATTCTCTAATGCCTGCTGGTTATTTGTTAATATCATTACCTTTGTCACTTTTGCAATTATTAATGGAGTTACCAAGGTAAGCCAAACCATGAAAACTAACATTACAAAGAATCAGCAGTACTGACTGCGTGGTGTGCATTGAAATGTAATTCTTCATCAGTTTTATGAACATTGCTGTGACAACTGAGAACACTGTGATTTCGAGCTGTCACATGTTCTTTCTAATCTTTGCAGTATAAGCTGTTAATCTTCATATTTTTATCTGGTGAGGAAGAAAGGAGGAAATTTCTCTCTTTCTTATCATCCAGAGATGGAAGACACGCAGTCTAAATCAGAACTGTCTGGCCATGTATCTGCGCACACTAGATCTGAGTTTGCCCTAGTCTGCCAGCCTGACAGCAACCAAAGCGTGTGACAGATGTGCTGCAGAACAGACGTAGGAACCCATCCCAAACCGTGCAGGGCACAGCTGTATGCTCTCCCTCACGTCTCAGCTGGGCAAACTGCAGTACCTGCACTTTAGAAACATTAAATCACCAAATGATTCAGGCGTATGAAAACTCTACTGATCTCTGACGAAGACAACACAAAGAATCAGTCCTGTAAACTCAGCTCCCCATTTGTGGACAAAAAGTCTAAGCCAGGCCAAGCTCAGAGATGCTCTAGGACAACCCTGACTGCTGTAAACAAAGAGCAGCCATTTCTTCAAACTCTGCCCAGGTGAATCCCATGTGTTACAGTTTCAGGATTTCTTCCTACCTTCCTCTAAAATAGATTTGTTTTCCCTATATTTATATATTCCCCTGTATTTCTACCACAGATGGAGATTACATCCATCCACTTGTGATTTCAGCCCAAGTGCTCAAGTCAGTTACCTGCCATCATCAACATCCTCGAGAAGTGGCTTCTACGAATCTCATAAATTCCCAAAGCATACGCTTGATAGCCCTGTTCCCAGACTGTGACTGAGTAACGGGAGTCTCTGAACCAGTACAAAGCAGAAGTCCATTTGAAAAAGGAACAGCTACCTGCTAGAAATAACTTCTGCAGGGTGTCAGATTTCTGTGGTCAGAATGATTCAAATCCGTTCCCGATCTGAAATAATTTATGAGACCATAGGCATAAAAGACTGCCAAAAATGAACCCCGGGGGAAGTACAGGTTAATTAGAAATACTCTGACCCATACTGCAGAAAATCCGATCTGAGGACAGAGGCAATTGAGAGACAATCTGTTTGGCATTGATAAACAACAGTCTGGGCATGAAGGATGTTTATAAAGAAGGTCTGGAATACATCAATGCAAGAGGCCTCTTCCAGAGTGCCTTTACGTTAAGGTCTGCTCCGAGATCTCTCAGGGAAGTGATGCTTGAGAGAAGACTGGTGGGCTCAGTACTGCAGCACCTCAGGAGATGCCTTGAAATGCTGGGTTTTAGTCTGCAGTCTGATGGAAATAGGCGTAACAAAAGCTTGTATTTCAAATTTAAAACTAAGTATGTTTAATGCATATTAAATCACACATTTCAGTAGAAGGGTTCACTAATTATTAGCACAAACTGCACAGAGAATTGGTAGATTGCTAGAAGCTTTTACGTAAAACCCGCTCCCCTTTAGAGAGCATACAGTGTCTTATAACGTAACGCCAGAATAACAAGGTGACTTTCTATGACTTGGGGATCAAACCAGATAAGTGTTCCTATATGAACGTCAAGATCTACAAAAAAAGATGGGTGAGGGATCAAGGTAGTGCTATGGAAAGCTGTTGCCCGTTAGGGATGGTGACATCCATACCAGAGCCTGGGAAGGGTCAAATTACATATCCCCCTAGCTTCAGAGGTCTCTGCAGAAATGTTGAAAGTGAATAGCACAAAATAATTCCATTCAGCAGGAAGGACATAAAATACTAATTAATGATAACCTTTTGTTTCTTATTGGCAGATCTGCAGTGGAAGTCCGGACATATGGCAGAGAGTCTAACCAATATGCCTCGTCACTCCCTCTACATCATCATTGGGGCTCTCTGCGTCGCCTTTGTCCTGATGCTGATCATTCTGATTGTGGGAATATGTCGCATCAGCCGCATTGAGTATCAAGGCTCTTCCAGGCCAGCCTATGAAGAGTTTTACAACTGTAGAAGCATTGACAGTGAATTCAATAATGCAATTGCTTCTATCCGACATGCCAGGTTTGTTCTGGGAATGGTAATTTAAAAGAAAGCTGTTACGACGCACAGTTTCGGTCCATGCGTAGTGCATCTCACTGCTGTTGGCAGAGAATGGGCTGCCTCGCTGTGAAAAGACAGGTTCGCAGGCATTGCTCGTTCCAAGTGGGATAATCCAGCACAACGCCTTGAGAACAGAGGGAGTTATTCTGAATTTATTTGGTGTAGCTGGTGAAGAGGGACACATGCATGGTTCTTAGCCTGTAAGATCTTCTGTTTGGGATGGAAATGCTCTTTAACTGATACAGACAAGTACTTTGATTAGACAGCAAAGCCACGTTGATTTTTGTGACTAATTTACCAGACTCCTTAGGGAGACTCTCTTCAAATCACTCATTTTTGTGCTCCTGTTTGCCTCAAAATGAGGATCTTTCTTATTTGATTTCCTAGAGATAATAATCTTTTGACTTTTAATTTTAATGGTGCACTTGCAAGCCAGGGCGTTGGCTGTCAGAAGAATACAAAAGTAGGGCTGGAAGGGATTCAAGAGCTCAACTGCAAGCCATTGCACCCATGTAGCATTAATTATACCTAGCTCCTTGACAACAATTGTCTTTAAAAACCTCCAAAGGAGTTGAACAGTTAGAAAGGGCTTTTCTAAAATCCTAAGTCATTGATGTGACTTAGGCAATTTCTTTCTTACTGCTCTTCAGTTGTCATGAAGAATAATTTATCATGATTCCCTTTACAGTAGTAATGTACATCAGGTGTCCCCCCCACTCTCTCTCTTTTTTTTTTTTAATAACAAAATCAAGCAAAGCAAACCAACCTTTTTCTTCCCTAGAAACCAACCCGTTCTTTCAGTTTCTCCCCCTGGATCATGTCAGCTTCTTTACTGTCCCCCTGGATCATGTCAGCTTCTTTACTGTCTCCCTGGGACACACTTCAGAACGTCTTTGTCTGTTTAAAGGATGGTCCCCAAAACTGGAGACAGGTCTCCAGCCGAAGCTTTCCCTCTACCAAATGACCTGAGTAATCGCCTCCTGTATCTTATTTATGGCATTCCTGTTCACAGATCTGAAAATGAAACCTGCTTTAAAAAAAAACAACTTTGCATTACACTAGCAACTGATTTAATTTTGTGACATGCTAGCCCTTTTCCTCACCCTGAGATCCTGTGTGCCATTTTGCTTCCTAGCCAGTGTTGTTTCCTCTGTGTTTGACATCTCTCTTAATAGGGTAGAACTTTCATTTTTCTTGTTTGTTTTTCGCATTTCATCAATTTGTCAAGATCACTTCAAATTGCAAGAAGAGCGTTTGTGTATGCTACCAATAAAATGCTTTCAAAAGAACAGAGGGAGACGTGTTCCTGCGCAAGACACAGAGAAATGCACGCATATTGCTTGGTGACTGCTGGGAATTGGTTTTCCAAATGCTCCAGTTCTGTTTCAGTCCAGATTAAACAGGTTAATTTGTAGCACTGCTGAAGTCATCTAAGTTACCAGAGGTGGATGAGGAGTTCCCACAGGCCCAGTTAATCATTGCAGCTTTGGGCAGTAGCTCTTTAAACTCTTCCAACTAGATTTACAATAAAACGTTTGTTCATTGTCCAAATCTATTAGTCCATAAATATTTTAAGAAGAAAGAAGTGTTTAGCTGATTTAACATAGCAATAAAATCAGGGTTCCTCTGAGTCTTCCCTTGAAGTCTCCTCTGCCACTTGGCCTTACCTCTCCTCCAGGAGGAGCTTGGCATCTCCCCATGGCACGCGCCCTGAGAACTCCGTTGTCCTTTGTAGCCGTGGGAGAGGAGGCACGTGCTTTACGGCCCATAAAAAACTTCACAGTTTTTTATTATTTGGCTTTTTGAATGTCTGCACATCCCGAAGGGTGGAGAGCAAGGTGCAAAACGATGCTGTTCCTCTTTCAAATTGCTGCTAGTGCAGCAGTGAGGAACATGTCACTCCTCTGCCGTTGCTGCTCGCCGCGGTGGTGCTTTGCCCTTCCCAAGGACGGGAACTGGTCTCCTGAGGAGCAGCGCTCAACACCTGGGCTTGCTCACTTATTTCTTAAAGCAAATTCAGCAGCTTTCTATCTGAGGGTGGCAAGGAGAAGTGTACC
The DNA here is from genome assembly GCF_036417535.1 of Chlamydotis macqueenii. Taxonomy (NCBI): domain Eukaryota; kingdom Metazoa; phylum Chordata; class Aves; order Otidiformes; family Otididae; genus Chlamydotis; species Chlamydotis macqueenii. The sequence goes on from NC_141564.1 coordinate 614,193, forward strand.
AGAAAGGCAGAATCTTTTTAATCTGAATTTTCCCTGCCTTTTACAGTTTTAACGGCAGAAAATGGAAATGGTAAAAGATTTTCTGCATGAAACCCTTCAAATCTTGGAAGCTGGGCTAGTTCAGGTCTTTATCACTACTGTCTGGATTAATCTGTTTATTACTGAAAACAGAAGTGTAAGGTTTTTGTCAGGGTTAAATAATCTCCAAAGAAGTTCTTTGACAGGGCTATATTCATGATGATTTTTCAGATCCATATTATGCAGTTAAAAATTACATTATTAGAACCTGTCAGGAAAGGGTTTCCTATCCTGAGAAAGCTTTTTCTGCTTAGTGGAAATAAAAATAAATCTTTTAATTCCAAATAATTCTCTGTGCCTCTCAGAGAGTGGATGCCTTATAAAAATCCAAGACAGAGCTGCCAAGTCAGGTCATTCACAGAGGTCTGTGTGAAGATTATTGTGTTTATTTTGGTTTCAGGAAGATATACAACACTGCTTTGGTCATTTAAATCCAGGAAAAGGAGCACAACTTTTATAGTTCTTTTTGCATAAACTCGTAAATCTGCATATTGAAAATACCAAGGTCTGAATTTTCAGAATTACTGCATTTAAGAGACCTACTTTCAAATAATAAATTCTCAGCATTTTCTGAAAATCATTCCCTTTCCCGGTCCGATAGCCAAACTTATTATTAATTTTGGAAAATGGAGAAATGGAGGCATAAGAAAAAGTCAGTAGGTTTTGTTTTTTTTTTTTAATGTAAGGTTTCTGTTAAAGTCAGTAGGTGTCCAGGGACTGTTGCATATTCGGTAAATTATTTGTAAATCACTTGTTCATGTTTCTCAGCAGAAACAAGAACAACTTTTTCTTGTTTTGTTTTGTTTTTTTTTTTTTATAATTTGGTCTATACTAATCAAGGTACTCGCTGGAAGAGAAAACAAATGTGCTCAAGGATCATTACTCAGAAATGTCTACTTCTAGTGAACGTTCTCAGGATTAGCAGGTCAGAACTAGAGAGTTTTCTAGCAAGGTGAAGCACAGCTCTCTTTAGTATTCATTATGCAGACAGTAAGTACATAAATACTCCTTTTAGACATTTTCAAGCCAGAATAGAGCACTAATGAAAAAGCTGACCGCTGGCTACTGCAGCTGTAAGACTTTATTGAACTGGAAGCAGGGTCTGTTGTTGAAACTGGGTCGTTCGCTTTAGAAAAGCGTCCACACTGAATTCACAAAGCACCTGGTGACAGAGCCTGTACCACCATAAAATTCCGTGTGTATAAATATCGTTAGCATCAGACATGCGCTGCTTACAATGGAGTTCCTTTAACTTTCATGTGTGTATTCTCCACGTCCCTGGGTTCGAGTCGGCGCTGTTAGACCGCAGTGTCCTGAGCTTCCTGAATCAGATGAGCTTCAGCACACTCTTGTTTCTTAGCGTCTCCTGAGACAGGTTTCAGTGATAAGTTTCAGCCAGCTGCCTTTTTGCAAAAGGATGATCACATGCACAAGTTCTCTGGTCTCTGCAGCACATGCCAACTGCTTGGTCCTCTACCAGGGTCTCAAATTTGTGGGAACTCAAAGATTAATAACTTAATTAATAATTTGGTGGCCTTCTATCATGGGGTGACAGCATCACTGGACAAGGGACGAGCAACTGACATCATCTACCTGGCCCTCTGCAAAGCTTTTGACACCGTTCCGCACGCCATCCTTCTCTCTAAACTAGAGAGACATGGGTTTGATGGACGGACCACTCGGTGGATAAGGAGTTGGCTGGATGGCCGCACTCAGAGAGTGGTGGTTAACGGCTCAATGTCCAGGTGGAGACCAGTCACGAGTGGCGTCCCTCAGGGGTCGATACTGGGCCCAGCCCTGTTCAACATCTCTGTTGGCGACATGGACACTGGGACAGAGTGCACCCTCAGCAAGTTCGCCGACAACGCCAAGCTGTGTGGTGCCGTTGACACGCTGGAGGGGAAGGACGCCATCCAGAGGGACCTGGACAGGCTGGAGAGGTGGGCCTGTGCAAACCTCATGAAGTTCAACCAGGGTAAGGGCAAGGTCCTGCACATGGGTCGTGGCAATCCAAGGCACAAATCCAGGCTGGGCGGGGAATGGATGGAGAGCAGCCCTAAGGAGAAGGACTTGGGAGTGCTGGTGGATGAGAAGCTCAACATGAGCCGGCAATGCGCCCTTGCAGCCCAGAAAGCCAACCGCATCCTGGGCTGCATCCCCAGCAGCGTGGCCAGCAGGTCGAGGGAGGGGATTCTGCCCCTCTGCTCCGCTCTGGTGAGACCCCACCTGCAGCACTGCGTCCAGCTCTGGAGCCCCCAACATCAGAAGGACGTGGAGCTGTTGGAGAGGGTCCAGAGGAGGCCACGCAGATGCTGAGAGGGCTGGAGCAGCTCTGCTGTGAGGCCAGGCTGAGAGAGCTGGGGCTGTTCAGCCTGGAGAAGAGGAGGCTTCCAGAGAGACCTTAGAGTGGCCTTCCAGTGCCTAAAGGGGTTGAAGGAAAGATGGGGAGAGACTGTTCAGTAGGGCCTGGTGTGACAGGATGAGGGGTAATGGCTTTAAAGTAGAGGGAGCTAGATTTAGATTGGATATTAGGAAGAAATTTTTTACCCTGAAGGTTGTAGAACACTGGCCCAGGTTGCCCAGAGAGGTGGTGGATGCCCCACCCCTGGAAACATTCCAGGCCAGGTTGGCCGGGGCTGTGAGCAACCTGATCTGGTTGAAGATGTCCCTGCTCCTTGCCAGGGGGGTTGGACTGGATGGGCTTTGAATGTCCCTTACAAGCCAAACCGTTCCATGATTCTATTATGGTTCAATTATACCAAAGAATGGAAAGAACCGTTTGCGCACTTGGCCTTTTCTCTGAATAATGCAGAAGAAATTCTTGGTATTCTCCTCCTGTGGAGGCAAAAATAATCCCTTCCACCTGTGGATATGCTTTGTTTGTTTTAATTCTGGTCTCTTTTCCTTCTCCGGTTTAAACTTTATTTGTGGACTCCTTATACCACTCCTTATACCACTCCTGGTTTTGAACAGAGTAGCAACACGTGGTTTCTGTCTTCAGCTTCTGGGGAGTCCCCAAACTCCAGCCTATCCCACAGAAGCTGGAGGATACCATTTCCTCAGGGTTCACTGTCCAGTGTTCTCAAAAGTCTTCTACTTGAATGGAACTGTTGAGGTGGATGACTTTCTATGGTTAGCCATCTTTTGCAGTGTCCTTCTAAGGAAGTGGAGGGGCAGCCCCATTCCATCTGTGAAGCAGAATTTGCAGTCTCTCACTCTCACACACACGCACACATGGAGCGGCCTGTGCCAAGAAGAATTCCTACACGGAATACACACTGTCCCCAGAATTGTCATGGAGCCCTCGGTCTTTCTTTGTCAAGGTCTCTTTCAGTGTTTCATTACAAAATGTATTTTCTAATTCTCACATCATTCACCTGGCTTTGTGACGATCCCCGTGCCACTGGTAAGTGTCTCGGATATACTGGAACACTATCACGGCTCGTGAATGGACACACCAATGCTGAACGTAGACGCCACAGAACTTCCCTAGTCCTACTGATACACCGTGTTTACCGACCTGAGCACGTAACTGACACAAAAAACACAGTGTGGCATTACAGTTAACGTTAAACTGGTTATCCATCACGGCCCAGACTCAGTGCTTCCCAAGGGGGAGACTGCCCCATCTGTGGTACACTCTTTTTTAGCCGAATGATCTTGCATTTGCTTGCACTGGAATAAGTATTTTGTCATTTGTTTGTGTGTGCTTTTGTGTAGACAGCCTAGTAGCTTCTCCTGTGCACCCTGCAGCAGGGACTTGCATCTTTTCACCATTTCTTATCCCTTGAATCGTTGCCTCGGGCAGATTGTACTGGCAATTGTTTTATTTATTTTTTTTTTAATAGAATCATAGAACGGTTTGGGTTGGAAGGGACCTTAAAGTTCCAAACTCCTGCCCTGGGCCTGGACACCTTCCACCAGACCAAATCGCTCAGAGCCCTGTCCAACCTGGCCTCGGGCACTGCCAGGGATGGGGCATCCACAGCTTCTCTGCCATCAGTTAGATGATGGAATAGCATCCTTGTGCACTCCTACTAGACACACGCCCACTGAGCTCAGCTTTCCAGTTAACAGGTCTGTTGTGAGACCTCGGAGGCTTGCGTTAACTCTGTTTAGCGTTACGAGCCGGAAGTGGCTTCCGAACCGCCTGATCCCAGCACTGCGCCCTGCCAGCGCGGTGGCTCGGCCAGGCCACAAACAGCTAGCACATGTGCTGTGGTCTTTTCTTAGTGTTTTCTAATTAGGGGCACATGTCAACCCTGACCTACACGAGAGAGCAGATTTTGTGCTGTTTCGCCACGGGCAACAAGCCATGCATTCTCAACCTGTCCAAAAGGGCAAAATTTGACTTAATCACTGGAGACGGTTCATCAGCGTTTGTATCTATGAAGAAGCTTTATTTCCTTTAAACTCTTGAGAGCCATGGAGAAAAAGGATGATTCAGAATTCATTGCTGCCTCTGATTTAGTAAGATGCCATCACTTGATTCCTTCATTCATTCAATTCTTGGAATTTTATCTCATTTACAGAGAATCAGGTTTAGCCATCATGAATCTGAGGAGTGACTGCGGCCTGTCTGTAGTTATTAAAGTAAGCTACAGAAGAAACCAGACAGTCATGCACGGAAATGTGTCGAGTGTGGCCTTTTTGACAGCTGAAGTACTTTGAAAAATGAAATTTCCACCGTGTAGATCACAATGCTTCCAGCTGTTTGAGTTTTGTCAACAATTCCAAATCACTGAAAACAGTGAAAATTGAAAAATTAAATTTAAAAAATTAACTGTAAAAATTAAATTGAAACAGTCAGGAAGTTGCATAAAAATCTGGGAGAAAATCAAGTTAATTTTGGTCCAGATATTATCCTCAAAATCGGAATTCTCTGAATCTCACCTTCCAGTGTGTACGGCTTAAATTAATATAGACTTAATATGGTAGATGAGGAGGAGATGAAAAAAATCTTTTGTGTAGATCACCTCATAAATAACTCTGTTTCTGTGTTAATATTTTCTCTGCATCATGTCAATTAAGAAAGCAGACTTGACCTTTTTCGCCCCATTTTCCCATGAGCTTTTTTGTCACGTCAAACGGTAATTGCAGTCAGACCATTTTAGTAATTTTTACACTTTCAAGTTGCATTTTTAGCACTATTTTTGTATCTTCCTACACGATCAGAATGGTGACAGATTGTCTCTGCAGCGCGAAGGCGCCCTAAGGAGTTCTGGACGCGCCAGCACTGGGGCCGCCGCGGTTCTTGGCGCTGGCAGACACAGCTTGGTTCTTAGTAGCGATGGTTGCCCGGGAGGAGCACGCTCTTGATGTGATTCTGTTGCCTGTGAACCTTCACTAGATTAGTGTGTTTATGTGGCGTTGCAACTGCCATTAATTTTTTCCGCTCCTGCCAACAGTGTGCAGCATGGTGATCATTTAAATGTGCTTCTCAAGTGGCTCTCAGGTGAGCAAGGGCTTCAAGTTCAGTTTTAAATGCTTTGTCAACAGCTTGTAGCTCAACTCAGTGCACCACTGTTGCATTTCCAGGTGCAAATGTCACATAGTTGTCTGTTATTTATTTTTTTGTAAATATATATGACCCGACCTCAATATTGGTTGTTAGAAATAAAATTCTAGCCTCACTGAAACTGTATCAGTTTCACTCTCACCTTTCTTGGTCTTTCCATCCTCTGATACTCCTGAGTTCCGCAGCAGAATTTCTAGCCTTTGGTATGGAATCTGTTCCTTGTTTGCAAGAAGATTTAATATTTTATTTTTCAAAAAAATGTGACGGCTTTCTTTTGTTTCCAGGTTTGGCAAGAAATCCCGACCTGCAATGTACGATGCAACCCCCATTGCTTATGAAGATTACAGCCCTGATGACAAACCCTTGGTAACACTGATTAAGACAAAAGATTTGTAATCTAGTGTATCTTTTTTGGATTATTTTTCAAGAGGATGGGCTACTAATCTAATTTAAGTATTTTTAAGAAGAAAGCGTAAGTAATTTAAACCATTAGATGCTTCAGAATTTTCTGTAGAATATTTAAGAACCAATTTTCTGCAGCTTTTAGTTTGGAAAAATATTTTAAAACAGAATTTGTGAACTTCCTGAGTTACATTTTAATGTACCTTGAGCTCTATAAACGATAAGCTTATGATAGTGTGTGCTTTTTTCTTGGTAGACACTATTACTAAACCCAGATGAGTTTCTTGTGGTTGTTACAGAACAGAAAACAATAATTAATGAGGAGTTCTTTATGACTTGTCAGTGCCAGCTTTCTCAGTAGAGGTAGGAAAAATGTGAAGCATAATACGATATATAATATATCCATTAATTTAAAAAGTCTAAAATGTTTGTGTTGTGAAAAAGAAACTAGTAAAAATTATTATTCCTACTCTGAATGAATTAGCTTTTGCCTTACTCCATGCATGGATAGATACCTATTTCTCCATTATTTCCTGAAAGTTGCTGAAACATATTCTTGAGTTGATGTTTGACATTTTTGTAACAGTATCCAGGCTAGGCCTTGTATAATAATTCAAGTGCCTCTTGAGGCAAGGTAAGGGCACGATCCTTTAAACACTGAAGTCAGTGAGAGACCTGCCATTGACTGCAGTGGGCGTGGGGTTGGATCCTACAATTGGATTGAATCTATATTTTTCTTTAAAGGTTAAAGTTTTTTATATTGTGAGTAAACTAAGCATATGGTTGGAGTTGTTTGTTTCCTAAAGGTTGTTGATGTACAGTCTCGTTTAATGAAATATCGTGTATTTCGCATAGTGCTTCTTCTTTAGGATCAGTATGGGGGTTCCGTGGCTGTATTTGATTGCCTATGGGCTTCTTAAAATTCTTGCTTATTTCAGAAAATATTGAATAAATGTTATCAAGTGAAGATGGCAGCTGTTTCTTTGTTTTTCTTCTTTTGAAAGTGCAGTGTCGTCTATAAATTTGAAAGGACACCAGCATATAATGTGCTAAAATAACACAGACAGAAGATATTCCAGCTGTTAATTTGAAAAGGAAAAAAAAAATGGGCTTTATTTTCAAGGTTATCTCTCAAAAGTGAGACAAATGCAGCAGCAGAGTGAAGATACAGTCCTGCAGTCCAGGCAGCACGCACCATAACCTGATGCTGAGTGTACCTGACTGCAAATCTGTGCTCTAAGTTACAGCAAGAGTCAGGTGTAGAGGCAAATACAGATCCTGCTGCGTGGCGCTGGGCGAGGTCCAGCCCGCACTGCTGTGTTCCAGGCTGAAAAGCACTGAAGGGCTAAGCTGCAGTTGCCCTCTTAATGTTGGGAAATCTTGGAATGCATATGTGTCGTAGTTCAGCCCCGATCAGACCAGACTACGCAGTCTCTCTCTCACTCCCCCCACACTCCGAGAGAATAGGGAGAGAAAATATAAGGAAAAACGGCTCAAGGTTTGAGATAAGGACAGGGAGAAATCCTTAAAGTTACCGTCACGGGCAAAACAGACTCCTCTTGGGGAAAACTATTCATTTATTACTACAAACAGCAGGATAATGAGACAGAGAACAAGATAACCTCCATCCACCCCTCCCTCTTCCCAAGCTTAACATTATCTCTACTACCTTCCCCCCCCCCGAGCGGCACAGGGGGGAAGAGGGAATGGGGGTTGCAGTCAGTTCATCATATGTTGTTTTATGCCGCTGCTTCATCGCTGGGGGAAGAACTCCTCACATTTCTCCCCTGCTCCATTGTGGGGTCCCTCCCACGGGCCACAGTCCTTTGTGGAACTGCTCCGGCATGGGTCATCTCTTCCACAGAGTTCAGTCTCTCCAGAACAGCTGACCCAGCGGGCCCTCCACGGGCCACAGCTGCCTTCAGGCATCCACCTCCCCCGATATGGGGTCCTTCACGGGCTCCAAGTGGATCTCTGCTCCTCCGTGGGCCTCCATGGGCTGCAGGGGGACAACCTGCTCCACCATGGTCGTCACCACAGGCTGCAGGGGAATCTTGGCCAGGAGCCGCATTACTCCTCCCCCTCCTTCTGAACTGACCTTGGCGCCTGCAGCCGTTCCTCACAACAGGCTGGCAGATGTCTCTCAGGATCTTTTTTACATCTTATTCACTTCTCATCTCCTCTCCACTTCTTGCAGCTGGGCCGGACCGAGTCGGGCCCAATCGGCTGCCTGGCGAGAGGCCAGAGGGTGAGGCCTGCAAGGCCCATGAGGCCTGCGCCTCCCCCTCTGCGCCTCTGCCCCCGCTCAGCTCCTTCACATCTTCTCTCCTCTCTTTTTTTTTTTCCTGTTTTCCCATTCTTAAATATGTTATCGCAGAGGCGTTATCAGAGGACATTCTGCTACCAATCGGCTCGGCCTTGGCCAGCAGTGGGTCCGCCCTAGGCCTGGCCGAGTCCCCTGAACAAAGGGGAGCAACTTCTAGCAGTTTCCTACAGAAGCTGCCACCTTAGGCCCCCCCTCACTAACAAAACCACGACAATATGAAACCTTCATATTTCACATAAATAACATTTCCAGGCAGAAAAAAAAAAAAAGATGTCACTGGAAACTTTGATCATGTGTGTGAGGACAGCCATTGTCTAAGGCAGTCCTTCCCTTTCCTCGTGACTGCTGACATTGCCAGACCTCACAGCAGCCACTAAAGACAAACGTAATTAAGAACTGTAAAGATAAAAAAGCTGCCACTGGTTTTACTGTGTTGTTTAGGTGGGCAGAGTGCATCTGGTATGTTACTTTTAATCTTGAATTTCATTATTATTATGGCTTCTGGTTACAATCATAGCAATTAAATTATTTTCCACATCTTGCACAATTAGTGCTGACAAGAGGTAGAAAAATTATTGCAAATCAAGTTGCTAAAATGTAATTTTTATTGTGAGATTATATTCTAGTTCATCCCCCCCCAAAAAAAAAAAAAAGAAGAGAGTGAATGCAGCAGATATGGGCCAAATTTGAAATATCGGAAAGGAAAGGAAATGAAAACACATATTAGTAAAACTGTTACCTGTTAAAGGGAAGCACTGCTCGAAGGAGAATCTTACCGTTTGGAATGGCCGGATGGTGAATATGCAGGTTAGCAGCACCGTGCGGTGTTTGAATTATGGAAATGCCTGACACCCTGTATCTGCTGCCATGGGCTTTCAACTGTGTTGGCCCAAGACAGGGACTGCAGTAAAAGACGTAAAGAGACGAGGTTTGGGCCTCCTTCCCATTCTTCACGCACCGTTTTCTATGACAAAGGTTGTGCATTTGCACTGCTGGCTGTCAGACCAGCTTGTTTCATTGGTACCGTTTGCTGCTGCTTTATTCCAAGGATGGAAACTTTTGTTTATGGTGCCTTCCAGGAACGTTTTAAGAACCCCTTAGAAAGAAAGGGCAAGAAGAAGCTAGATTCTATGCCATTTTTTGTAACTTGTGTGGAACAGGGGCAAATACATTGGTGTTATATAATTTATTGGTTAATCAGATAGAAAAGAAATACTCATTCCTCACATTTTTTGGCCTTTTCAGTGGTTAAATACTGGTTGAGCTTTGAAAACCAGCAAATCTATACAAAGTACAGAAACAAGCAACTCTGTTGTTCTAGGGAACATACATATTCATAGTCCATATTTTACAAGGGAGACATTGCCATGAGCAGCAGCCCTTCTGCATACAAATCACACCTTGGTAGTGACTCTTGACCATCCCACATTTCTCTCAAGCGACTGACCTGAAAGATAAGTAATTTGTGAGGACCTATTTTCCTGTCAGCTTGCAGCCTCTAGCTTCTGTAAATCATCCTGTGCTTCCTGTGAATTGTGCTTTGAAAATTGCTTTTGCTCCTTCCAATTTATTTTATTGAACTCTGATGGTGTGTTATGCATGCAGTATCTGTGCGCTTCCGAAACATTCGTGAGGCACTGGGCTGCCTGCCGGGTGGAGCAGCCCTCCGACCCGCACGGATCAAACCCATCCTGAGTTTTTATCCCAGCTCCGAAGCTGCTAGAACAACTTGGCTGCTGTCTTTATACGCCAGATTGTGTCTTTCTGAGGACATACATGACTGCGGACAAAGGACACTGGCTATTCCATATCCTTTTCCCAAACCGGAGCGGGTTTGTTCACTGTATAGCAAATACCACTTACTGTTAATACACTACATGGGGTTTGGTGTTTTTTTTTTTTTTTTGCTGTAAATCATCCAGATGCAGAAAGGGGTGACTGTACGTGCTCTTCCCCTGGCTATGGGCTAACACATTCCAGCTCCTCCTGCAGACGGGGACAAGGCTCCGGGCTCGTCATTAATCTCCGGTACTTGTGTGCTCCCCAGGTCTGGCCCTTTTTTCTTCTTGTTCCCTGGAGACAGCAGAACATCCCTGAGTGGTTTTCCCCCAGCACATCTGTTCTTGTGTGCTTGTTGGGGCGGTGTGAAACTTGCAGTTACAGCTCTGAGTTATGATACACACGCTAACAGGAGAATGTGACGGTTTACACGGGTTCTGGATGGAGTCAGCCCGAAACGATGAGGGCAGTGATGCTGTCCATGCGGCTGGGCTAACTGCGGGGTGATACGAACACAAGGCCCAAGGGAACTGCTGAGCACAACAGCTAGAAAACACACGTTGACTAAAACTGTATGAATTATCCCTTTAAAACCTACAGATGTGACCCTACCTTCAGGTGAGGAAGGTGAGCCCACTGCCACGGCTGTAGCCTCTTTGCCCCTTGTCTCCAGGAGGGGCTTCGGGAATTTGCCTGCCACCCATGCGGGCTCCAGAGGCGAGGTGAGACACCTTGGTCCCTCACCAGGGCCGGTTTTCAGCAGCACCCCTTGTCCTCGGGAAGAAGCTGGCTCTCCATGCTCTCTAAGGAACGCCCCCCACCTTCTTCCAGCCACAGGGTGCAGGCAGCTGGTCATGGCGGCGGGGTTTCCCGCCGGCCGGGCCGGGCCGGGCCGTGCCGTGCCGTGCCGTGCCGTTCCTGGGGCCAGCGGGCCTCGCCCTTTGCCGCCGAGCGCGGAGCCCCGCATCCACCGCAGAGCCCCGGGCGTGCGGTGCTGGCCCGGCCCGGGCAGGCGGCAGGGAGGCGCTGCCCTCAGCCCGCGCGGGGAGCGGGAGGCGGTGCCGCCATCGCCCGTCCCGCCGCCATCGCCCGTCCCGCCGCCATCGCCCGCCGCGCTGCCCGCAGCCCCTGGGCCGCCGCCTCCCGCTGCTGCGGTGGGACAGGCGGGGGACGAAAGCGGTGGGGACGCGGTCCCGACCCGGCCGGTGCAGCCCTGCGGGACGCTGCTCTCCGCCGAGCCTGTTGCCCTTAGCAGATGGATCGGACGGTGGGCGCGGAGGGGGCCCGGGGAGAGCTCGGGGAGGCACAGGGGTGTAGGGGCACCGGGAAGGAGTTCAGGGGCACCCCGCCATGAGAAACCGGGCTGCACCGAAACCGCCCGTCCAGTTTTGCTCTCCCTGCACTGCAGACGTCGCCAGCTGCTACACGAGTGTGAGGGAAACGCGAACGGAGAGGAGATTGAAGCTCAGTGAAGTGCGTCTTCAAACGGCCAAAGCCTCTGCGTGGTTACTCCCTGTGAGCTTGAAGACGGTATTTGTAACGTTTTGGGGAAAACTGGTTTGGTGTCTCTCTGCGTTTTTCAATGTAAAAAAATCTGACCATAGGCGTATAGCACTGCCGTAAACATTGCTTGCTCCAGGCTCACGCGCTGAAACGCCGGTTGCAGCATTGACGTTTGCATCCTGTCTCAGCTGCGTTTCTGGAAACGGCTGGGCTCTTCTCCGGCGGGGCTTTGGTGAGACATGCCTGAGCAGATATGACATTCCTGGAGATGTAGCGTTTCTCTTTTGATAGCAATAGACACCTGCTGAGGAACACATTCAGCACCTCTAAATATTATTCCCGTGTGGATGGCTGAGAGGAATTAAACAGCCCCTCCTCACCTGCATTGCCAGAGTTACACCTACAGGGAACTCCTTTGCCTCTTCATGTGGCCAAATTTTTCTGCGTCCAAAATTTCCCTGAGGTTCTCTTCTCATTTTGCCCACAAACGCTCAGCTTTTGCAGAGCAGACGAGCGCACTGCAGCAGGCAGAGCCGTACCCCATCCTTACCGCTGAGCAAACCCAGCCCGTCCTCCCTTTGGGCGCCTCCGCCCTGGTTTCTCTGTGGGCTGATGGCTGTGTGACCGGCTTGGGGAACCTCTTTTTCTTTCCCTGCTCCCATGTTTCCAGGCTTTGTGTGCTGCTCAGGACTGGCTGGGCTGAAATTGCTGCGTTACGGAGCTCTCACATTCCTGGCCTCAGAGGGAGCGCAGAAGTACAGGCCTCCCGTGCACCTCTTCTTCCTGCTTGAACATGGGAGGCACATGCAAACCGCTTTACTTCAGGGAAGGGTTTAGTCTCTCAGGCTATTTCCTGCTATGGATAGTTAAAATAATGGGTGTATTATCAAGAGCTAATGCATTCAGACACATTCCTAATGTGAGTCAGGGCAGTCCAGTGTGTGCCCAAACCTGCTCTCCGCTGGCTGCTGTCAGAGAGCTGCACCAGGTTATGGCTTTCAGGCACTTTTTGTTGTCTAACAAAAAAAAGGCAGTGTGAGGAATTGTTTGTTTAAAACACGGTTTATCTCTCAGAGTCTATTACCCCTGTGAAATGCCCTGCGCAAACAGGTTAGCAGTGAGGGAAGGGCAAAGCACTTAGCCAGTGCCAAATGAGAGATACAGAGCTGATGTGCTTTATCTCCTCCTCGCAAGTTTGTCCTCCGTTTGGCTGAGCATCCACCAAAACGCTGTAGTTGTGTGGGGTCAGGAGAGAGGACGTACGGCAAATTTGACTCTGAGCCACCTTTGTGTCCGTCTTAAACGTCTCAGCAGGGAGATGGGGCTGGCTCAGTCTGAAATCTGAGCAATCAGAATATGCTGCTACCTGAAATAGCTGGAGGTTGTTATGAAGACGGGCAGAGTACAATGTACTCACAGCTCCCACCAGCTCCTTCGCAGTCTGACATGCTGGTCACTGGAGAGGGCTCGCTCGGAAGTAATCTTTGTGCTTCTTGACTCTTTCCGCTTGCACTAGAGGCGATCTTCTGTGCAGCTTCTGTGCTACAGAGCACCTTCCGTGGGACCCAGCATCTGAATCCTCTGTATCCTTCCCTGCCCCCCCGATATTTTGGAAGAGCTCCAATTAGGTGAGGGTGATTCCTTCTGATGGGAAGTGGGTCAACCAGTGAAAACAAACAAAACTTCAAAGTGGTTATGCCACATCCAGCCCCATCTGCGCTCAGTCGGCTTCATTCCTTCTACAGTGCAAAATGGATAACAAAAATGACCTCTCTGGAAAAGTCAGATTTCTCCATTATTATGAATTCCAGCTCCAAAGAAGTTTATGATAAGGTGATTATTGTAAACAAGCTTCCCCTTTAGCAAAGAATAAATCATCAAATAGGCTTTGTTTGGTGAGATCTTTGGCACAGGAATGTAAATAAATAAGCTAACTGAACAAACTTCTTTATCTGATGTGCTGAGCAGAAAAAGCAGCAAAGTTAATCATTTAGGAAAATACGCTGGTGTGCCGTGCTTGCCTCAATAACAGACCAGGAGGAGTCTAAGGGAAACAGTCTGCTCTAGCTCGCTGACCCTGGACTTTTTGCTAGAGCCCCACAGACCAGGAGAGATCGTGTTTATCAGTCTGAAAGCAATGCTCTCAAGGAGATGCCCTCCAGTCTAGAGTTTCGATTTGTTTCTTTTCCTGTGGACTAGCCTACTTCACTCCTTGCAGCAGAACAGAGATCTCTCACGAAGCCAGCTGTGACTTCTCTTCCAGCTCCCGGGAGCAGTACACACACAGACAGACAATAATCTGAATTTGCAGTCTCTTAAACTTTGGACTCCATTCATGTTTCCATGTGAGCAAGTCCATGAGCGTATGCATGTGATCATAGACGGATGTCAGTCACTGCTGCTCAAAAAAATCTGAGTGCGACTGTTCTGATCTTCACCACAGTTTTTATTGACTTGGGTGGCTTTGAACTAATCTGAAGTAAATCTGCCTGGAGTCTGAGCCTGTAAGCCAGATACAAGTTGCACAAGTTAACGAAAATGTGTGTAGCTGCTGTGAAAGAAAAAATAACCTAATGCAATTTAGATTATTTTGGCATGTAGCAGCTGCGAATACGATCAGTTTGTCAGCAGAAGACTTGGTTCTCACCCCTAATCATAATGGTTTGAGGGGCAATCATTGCCGAAAGGTATCTCATCATCCTTTACTTTCTCCATTTGCTTGTGCTGTATCTTCTGCCTTGCCACTCTAGGGCATTAGCGTCTTCTGGAGAAACGTAGCTGTGGCACCATAGATGAAGACAAGCAAGAAAAACAGATGAAAATTGGTCAATGAAGAGTTCTCAGCTGTGAATCTCTTTGGCAAGCCACACCAGGGTGAACCTATGACACTCTCTTGACTCATCTATCTCTGTAAGTCCTTGATTGGTTAAATCTCCTCTTCCTCCCTTCCCATAAATGCTTTGGTTGATGAAAGACTGCATCCAGTATTGCATCAGGACAGCAATATCTCAGCATGGCATTGCTCAACCGGGACCGTAGTGCTTGGCGCCTGAGCGGTGCATTAACAGAGGTGGTGCTCTGCAGCCTCTGTCAGTGCCCTTGTTTGTCCTCAGGCCGTGCATTTGTATTGTTTTCAAAGTCTCAGCATTTTGGCATAGTTGCCTTTTTGACCCTTTTAGGGTGTTTGTTGTACAAGTATAAAGTCAAGATTGCCTGCAACTCTTCCTGGGAGGAAAGGATATTCTAATAATAATAAAAAGGACATGTTTATGTCAAAATATCAGCACAAGATGCTTCCGATGATAGTCAGACCACATGGATTTGACCTGTGAATGTATCCACAAGAAAAGAACTGTAGCCTCGGTCCTCTGGCTGGTGGCTTGGGACACTTTCAAGGCTTGAGTAAAAGCCTCTGCAAATGCAGCAGCGTCATTGCGAGCACTGTCCTACAGCTGTAGTGGGAGGAGACCACAAGAGATTCACCAGTTCTCACCATGAATCTCCTACTGACCATCAGCACAGCCCTTAAATTCCCAGGGTAGCGATTTATTCTAAATTCAAATAATTGCATGTAATTAAATGTGCCTCTTTTGAACTAAGAGACTTAATGAATGTCTCTGAAATGTTCTGAGATCTTTTAATGAAAGGCTTTTATATGTCCATGATTCTAAAAAAAAAAGTTTCCCCAAACTTCCCTTTTAGCTAATGACTTACACTGTGTTTTAGTACTTGTGAAATTTATGGAAATGTATAAAATTTAACACATCAAATCTCAGCAAGGTTGAAAAATATGATCAATGCCTGATTGAGTGTGGAAACTATTTATGACAGACCTTTACTGCCAACTCTTGTATACTCTTCACCTTCGGGCAACCAGCAATTTGTGAAAATACCATCAGGAGGGCTGCTTAAAAATAGCTGTCCCATCTGATGGCCTAGCATACATTCTTGTATTAATTTAGATACAATAGTGTGTTTACTAGCAATTTCTTGCTAGGAATTAGGTCTTATGCCCTCAAGTTTGTGAAACCAAGACATAGAGCCTCCGTTCTTACGCCCTTTCGTCTGCACATCTGACCACTACGAGCTTCAAGAACTCTTTGGTAATGAGTATGAGGGCCACGAGGGCGATTTCATGCATGATAAAGCTTCATTTACCCCAGCCACCTTCCAGAAGGTTGGCTTTGGCTTCTTTTTTGGAAAAATAATGGCTCAAGTGTACAGTTTCTTCAGTCTCCTAGAAGTCAGCGTGTTTTGCTATACTGTATTGAAACAGAGGGAGCACATACAGGAGGGTCTGGTTCTGATCCTTTCTCCAGGAGGACACTGCAACACATGGATAGGTTACTGAGAGCTGAAATCAGTATTGACTTGCTGAAAACTTTGCAGATTCCATTGTACGGCCTTGGTATTTATTCTGCACAGCAGCCGGGAGCTGTTTGACTCACTGTATTGCAGCTGCCACGTGAAGGAAGGCAACCAGGCAATAAATGTCGTGATGCAGAATAAATTTTTTTTTTCAAGGATTTTGTCCCTAAGATGTGCTGTCCATAATGTCTTACTTGTGGTCTGTGCGTGACACCAATACCTCCTGTTATTTTCATTGGAACATACATTTCAGTTGTTTTCCCTTTGTATGGCATTTGCTAGAGTGGTCTGTCAAAACAAAACGGGAAAAACGTCAGGTAAATAAGAAAGGATCTGCTTTCACGTGTGCCTATTATGCCATTCCACTTTCATCCTGCCACAAATTTGAAATTGAGATTGTTCTACATATAAAAGATGATGACCAGTTATTTTTACCTCCAGTACCCAGCACGCTGCTTCCCCTCTTTCCCTGTGCCCTGTCTTGTCCTGCGTGCGATAAGGACAAAGCCTGGAGGAGATTCTTCAAGCGCTGAATTAGGTGCAGAGTTTATCAGTTTTCCTCCGTCTTTCACGGAGAGAATATTTTACAATTTCATGGAGATGCCTGAATTCCCGATAGCTTTGAAGAGCTATTATATTTTAATACATGCGAGATTTAAAATAGGGTGGTAAGCTAGCAGTGTTGACAGACATGTTCGGTTGAAATCAAAACGTCTCACAGCTGTGATTTACTTAGTGGTACAGGTTGCTGAATTTTGAAAGATATCACTTGGAATAGTTTATTGGGTGGTAAAGCTGGTGATGCTTTGATGACAGTTTAAAGTTTCCTGTAAGATAGTACAAAACCTCTCTACAAATTGGTTAATATTTTCCGATTTTCCTCCACTTCAGGGGACGCCTGTCTGCAGAGAAAAACAAAACCTCCCAGCAAAACTACTGCCCTACCCTGGCAGCAGGGCTGGCCTGACCCAGGTATTTGCAGTCGTGTTTCAAGAAGCCCTGATTTTGCGTGAACAGTATACAGTCCCTTTTTCCATCTGGCAGCACCTCTCAAGAAGGGCAGAAATTGCAGGCGGAGAAAAAGTACCAGACTTCAAATTAACAGTTAAATGTGCTCTTCATTCAAAAGCAACTCAGCCTTGAGTTTTCTGAGGATTCATTGTCTCTCTCTCTTTCTCTTTTATGTGTCGTCTCTGATTTACATCCCTCTTCCTCAGACTTCAGTGTCAGGGGTGATTTATGAGTGCAATTTTCTGCATAATATTCTGCAGCAATAGTTGGCAAATCCCTTTCCTCAGCGTGGCGATGCATTCCTCTTTGTCACACACCAAACAGGCACACAACCCTTAAATTTCTTTAAAAAGACAATGCTTAATAAGCTTTCTGAAAGGAGAAATGCAAAGCCCATCATAAAAATTAATCTCATAATTTTACATAGATACGTTACTTCATCAAAAGCTGCTCCGGCTACGTGGCACTGGCGTTTTGTGTGACGGATCCATCGCGCCCCTCTGACTGCCACGGGTCAGTCTGTTTAACCCATCTCTAGCTTTTACCTTGGAACATGTTCCTGGACGGTGCCGCGCAAGGCCCCTGAGTCCGGCTGCGTTGCTGGACTGGGGACTGCCTGTGCTGAAATTGAAGCGTGAGCTAAATGAAGGGCTTCGGAGGTTTGCTAATTTTCTGTTACGGATTTTTGCCTCTTCTAGGGTTGAAGACATTTTCCATGTTTATAGAGTTCGTCTTTGAGTTGCAAAACTTGGTAAAATCTTACGTGACATGTTGATGGCATCAGCCTTGTGCCTTCAGTGAGGGCTCTGCATTCACTGTTTCCCAAAAACTTAGAAGGGACTTGAGACCCATTGCATTGTTGTACACAAGAGGGGGATTCCTGGGCTTCTCTGGGTGATTTATAAAGCCTCTGTAGGTGTTTGCCAGCAAATCAGCTCATATGCACCCAGAAGCACATGTGTCCAGGTTGTGGACCACGAAGGAGGCCCTCCACAGCCCGCTTGCCCGTCTGTCTTCTCTTAATTGGGACTTGGGTGAATTGGAGCGTGGTTTCATCCCTGAACTCTGCTCCCTTTCCTGTCTCACACATTTTATAGTCCAGAAGCACTGCAGATCCAGGAAATGCATCCCTTGTCCTGCAGTGCTTTTGGTTTTCCGCCCCTTTACGTGCTTTGAGATACTCGGATACTGGTGTTTTATCGGTACCGGTTGTTGATTGTGGGGGACAATGACTGCATTGAACAAATGCCACCGGTGCTGTTCCACATCCTATTACACCCTCTCCAGCACCATCTCCGCAGTAGATGGTGCTGGAGCAGAAGATTACCTGGTTTTAGCTGTGAAAGAACCTTTGCATGCACAGGTGTTTCCGGGAGAATTTGGGTTGCTGTAACAGTGGCTCTTTACCCCCCTGTGCTCAAGTGGGGGAAGGAGAAACATCTCCCAGATTGCCACATAGCTGACCAGTCTCCCTGTGCCTATGAATAACTGGTGGGTACGTGGCACTGAAATAGGAAGTGTGGTTTCTAGTAAACTTCCTATTTTCATGGATAAACTTGAGCAGTTGGAAGTTGTGAAATCTGGATGACAGATTGCCAAACATTTTTCTTGCTATAGTGATGCTCTGCAAATAAAAATTTTGATTGTAGACTGTCAAGAGTATCTTTCCATGGTAAATTTTCTTATTCTGAGGGAATATTCAGTGCACATAAAATTGCCCAAATATTTATCACCCATGATTCTTCATTTCTCTTTATAATTCCATTGTCTTCAGTGCTCTTTGTAAGAACAGCTTATCTGTATAGACATGATTCTCTTCTCACTCAATGTTAAAAATCAGAAGTAATTTAAATTACGTTCACAGAGTCTGATCTGTTCAACTCAGAAAAGTCACGGATGGGAGCTATGAAGATGCAGTGGATTTAGCTTGGTATAAAACCGGTGTAGGATGATTGCCATCTCTGCGCAGATTTGTGGAGGTCCTTATTTCTGTTTATCACAGGCAAATAAGTCTTTAATTTTTCAGGGATAATTCACAAGAAAGACAATACAGTCAAAGGGGCACAGAGCTGACAGGGGTCTGAACAAGTCTTGTTTTCAAGTTCCTCTGGACCCAGGAGAGAGCCAAGACAGAAGTATCTGCCTCACATCAACAAGATGGATTGGTGCATTAAGAGCTGGACTTGAGCTTCTTGCTGCAGAGGCTGTCTGGGAAATGTCACTGGCACTGCGAGGAGGTGTCTGGCCACCAGCTGTGTCACCGTCTGGGCGCTGGGAGCCCTCCCTGGGGAGCTGGAGTTCTCCTCCTGTCCCCTGCATGTCATCCCTGCCCCCAGACCCCTCTGTCATTTGGCTCCGAGCCTCGGGTTTTGCGCCTTTCTCATCCTTGCTGCCTCTCTCCTGCCAGTGCCGCTTCCTCTGCGGGGACCCCTCGGGACACAGCCCGCGCTCGGCCCCGCGGCACCCCAGGCTAGCTCAGCCTTTCCCAGCACCGCAGCTGGAGACCGGTGACTGCCAAAACGACTCCCTGCCTTTCCCCCGTCCCCGGGCCCGCACGCCGCTCGTCTCTCGCCGGGAGGCTGGTGCGGGGCCCGCAGCCTCTGAGCCGCGTCCGCCGCCTCCCGCTCTCTCCAGGCGCTTTTCCTCGCCGCCTCCGTGGCCCCGATTCGGACGGCCTGAGCTCCCCACGGCCCCCTGCTTCCTGCCGCCTTGGCGCAAGGCCGCCGGGCCGCTGGGCCAGGAGCTGGTGCCGCCGCGGCCCCCGGAGCCCGAGCCCTTCCCCCGCAGCACGGCAACTGCCAAAATCCGCAGCTTCGTCCTGTCCTCCCCGATGCTGGTTAGGAACAGAGGGGCACTGGTCGGTACTGATTTGAGGGGGGGGGTGGCAGCTCCCAAAAACCAACTTTGCGTTTGCTGGGAGGCTGACGCCCCTGCTTCACTCGCTCACCGGGGGCCGCTGCTGGCTCTGCAACGGAGGTGCTGCCCGGAGAGGAGATGGGAACGCTCTGCATACAACTCGCTTGGCCCTTTATTATCACATATTTTGTCCTGAGTAGAACTGATTTGGCCTTTTAATTCCACGCGAGACCTTTGCAGCAACCTCCCCTCTGCACTTGTTGACCCACCGTGGCTTTGGCGGTTTATTTTCGCTGCTGCTGCGAATAGGGCTGGTACAGTGCCAGCGTGAAGGAGAAGTGAGACCGCGTATCTGCCTTCTCCAGATGAGGCCCAAATGTGAGAAGAAAAAAGGGATATCACATAAATGCAGCCCAAGAGGTGGCTACCTGTGCATCGCATGCATTTATTTAGTCCAGGCACCTTGGAAATCATCCTCCAGTTATTTTTGGTAGAAGAAGAGAGGTGGCTATTCTGGTACTCAGGGAAGGTGGTGGGGTGGTTACAGCTGAAGAGGTAATCAGAAATGCAACCTCTTTTGGCACCAACACAGGCCATTAAAGACACCTGGTTGCTATGGGAACCCCAGCAGGAGCTTCTCAAACAAATTCTCATTACACCCGGCAAGCCCAGCCTGGATGAGAGGGAGAATGTGGCGCGTCTGAACGTGAATTATCTCCTTCCCCGGGATACTTACTGCTGTCTCAATTTCACAAATCATTAACACCGCACTGCTTCAGGTTTCTAGCATTTTTAAATACTTGCAGAGGGGATGATGAGGCAGATGCACTGTGAGCAGAAGCAGCCTTGGCTGAACCACCTTCGGTGGAGCTGCGCTCCCACGTCTGCACAATCATCCCAACACACCTACCTGATCAGGATGGAAGTGACTTCCTAAACCGCAGTACCGTGCCGCTGGGATGATAAGGTAGGCACGTGTGTAAATAAATTGTCCTTGCAATTTACCAAAACACAATACTGAGTGGGTATCGGGACCCTTTGGTCCTGCAGACACGGTCTGCATTTTGCCAGTATTTGACTGAAGCATCTCCGCTGTTGAGTTGCTGCTGCTTTAACAGCAGCCGTGCTGTAGGCATGCGTAGGGAATACAGAGCCGGATCGCAGACGCTGCTGTACCTATCGAAGGACATACACCTGCTGTTTAGGTGTCACCACAATTTAAGTTGCTTCTCGATAGCCCCTGAACCCTGCAGATGATCATCACCTCAACATCCAGGTTTGTTGTCAGCATTTGCCATCTGCCAGTGCTGGGACGCTGCCCCCAGCCACCGCGTGCCTCCATCCCACGGCCGGACGCGGCGCTGGAGGCCCAGCCTGGCTGTGTCCTCCCTGAGCAGCCGTGCCCGAGTTCCCACAGTAGGCACTCTGTCACGGGAGCTGGAAATGTCCAACTCGGGCGTCCACTCTGCCATGTTTGTACGACCTAAAGCTGAGACCGTGCTATCCTGTCTGGCTTTGCCATCTGCAAGAGCTGGAGTTCTACATAAAAATATATTTCTTGTTAACCTGAATGTTAAAATACGATAGCTGGAAAAGAAAACATTTTTAATTACTTGGGTACTGCATTTCGGGTCACTTAAGCACAAATTCTTTTTTTTCAGAATGTCCTGGTTCTGGCCAGGATAGAGTTAATATTCACCTGAGCCGGGTGGAGAACTGAAGCTGGTAGCCCCTATGGCTGGGATAGTTAACTAATTAGCTAACAGCTGGGGTTCATTTACCCAAATTAGCCAAAGGGCTGTTCCATCCCATCTGACATCATGCTCAGTATATAAGTGAGGGGGGTGGTAAAGGGAGTCTCTTGCTACTTGGAAGAAACCAGGTGTGGAGATTTGTTGTAAGCCATTATACTGTATTTGTTTTCCATCACTGTTTTGTTTTCTTCTGTCATTACTCTTTGTTCAATCTCAACCCACGTGTTTGGTTTTTTTCCTGGTTTTCTTTTGTTTACCAAATCTCCCCCTGTTCTCTCGGAGGGTGGGGGGGGGAGTGAGAGAGAGACTGCATAGTCTGGTCCCGATGGGGGCTGAACTACGACACAGAAAGCAATCAGAAAATTCTTACGATGTGTCCTTTATCTGTGCAAGGATTCCGCATCTGCTTGGAGCGAGCTGACAACGTGTTTAAGAGTAACAAGCGTATTTAGATTTTAAAGTATGTGATTAATTACAGCACTTTACACAACATTAGGTTTGCTAATTAGGCAAACTCTTACTCTGCAAAGGCAAAACCAAGGTAAACTGAATTATTAAGGAAGAAGAAAGTGTGTTTAATGACTCGTGTACGCTTTGTAAACTTGCGTAATCAGAAAAGAGGATCCTGGAAACGGGACTTGCAAGGTCTGCACAATATTTGGGGAAGTGGCATTTAAATAACCGAATGACTCCTCCAGTGATGTTTCAGTGGGAAGTAATAGTGCTCCTAAGGCTAAATGGAGCTTGTGTAGTCCAGTAATTCATTGGGATCAGCAATTAGACAATTTTAGTTAATTAAAAAGGCAATGTCTACAGTAAAAAACCAAAAAAGTGAGTTTATTTTTGTTTTCAAATGCAGAGGAGCCATGTTGCTATAAGCACCTTATATTAGCGTATAAGATGGTGCAAAAGGAAGACAAACTAAGAAACTAGGAGCCAGTAAGAGAGAAAATGTCCTGAAGTCACTGGAAACACCGCAACTTCACTGTGCGAATGGAAGTAAAATCGGTCTGTCGCATCAAATCCTCCCCTTTGAAATGAGAGAACTCCCCTGGCTCCGGTGTTTCTGTCCTGTGAGCACAGAAGTGAAGGAGGCTGAGGGAAGTGAGACCAACCTGCGTAATGGATTGCAGCCGTCAGAAAGAATTGTCTTAACATGAACTCATTACAAGAAGAGAAACTGCAAAATCTGGCACAGCAAAAGGAGTATTAACAGAAAAAATATCTGTCTTCTTACAGGCACATTCTGGAACAGGGTACATCCTGGAAATATGAATTCACACTATTTATTTAAGCAAACGCACGAGATTTCTGACGGGCTGGGAGCAGAACTTACCTAATGCAGAGCAGCTTAGAAACCCAATGAAAAATGATGCTTGGATTAAAATATTAGAAAGTCTAGGTAAAAATGACCTCATCTCAATGAGATTGTGACATGAAGTCACCCGAGTTTCACCAATCATTTCCTGAGCTGGGCTCCGGCTGGTGCCCTGGCCATGCCGGCAGCACCCAGCCGAGCTGAAAAGCGGGTTTCCAGGTCCGAAAGGGTCCTGACGTGCCTGTAACGCCTGCCATGCTCGAGCACCCCTGGAGACCAAACACACCCAAGCAGCACGGCTCCGTAGCTGTCTTCTCCCCGCAGAGCTGCTTGCTGTCCCAGCTCACAGACTGCTTTTTAAGCAACCAACATGATCCATGAAACGGCTCCAGAGCTCACGTGAGGAAGAGTGAGGCTTTTGGAAAACGCCTTCCTCGTGCAGGAGTGTAAGCGTCAGTTGGAAGAAACACGAGGGTGACAGGGTCACGGTGTTTGCCTGGCGAGTGGGCAGGGGGGAGCGCTGGTGGGTGTCTGGGTGAGGGGCTGGTGCGGGGTTAGCGCTTCCCTTCCTGCAGAGAGGACGGGGATGCGTCGGTAAGCGAAGCTGCAAGGCTTGAATCGCTGTGATCAGGCTGGCACTGCCGAGGGACGCGCCAGTGAAGTGCTTTCAGAAGCAGTTCACGTGCTGACAGGCGCTGAGGCCTCGCTCTGCCCCGATGCAGACTCGCCCGGATGCCGCAGCGTGTCTCAAGGGGTTGGTCCCCACGGCGGCTGTGTGGCCCCGCGAGGGACAGCGTTCCTTCACAGGCAGACCTGATGCCATCGCAGACTGTGGCTTTTTGGGAAGAGGCCCTTAAACACCCCTTCACTTTGCTATTTAAAGCACCAGCACTGAAATGATGTCCCACCCGCAGCGGGTTTGGGAGCCCGGCTTGCGGGGCGCGGTGGTTAGTGCTGGGGACGAGCGTGACACGTGTTGCCTTGGCTTGTCACCGCATCCTCCTGGCACCCAGGGGTGAGGCCGGCCCCGGGGTCAGCAGGGAGGGCCGAGGGCGGCTTTTGTGCCTGGAAAAACGTTCTTTGGTGCGCTTCGGGGGCCCGCAGAGACGTTCCCCTTTCTGTGGCATTTCGCATCTCTGCTGGGAAGAGCGATGCCTGCATGTCCCCGCACAAGCCAGGGGCCTTCTCCGCTGCTCCCTGCCCTGCGAGGCTTACGGGGTGCAAGGGGCCGCGTTTCGGTCACCCCTGCCGCTCAGGCCTCGCGCAGGCCGGGGCCCGGGCTGGGCCGCGCTCCCACGCCGGGCCGAGCGCGATGCCACTCGCGGCGGCTCCCCCGCGGCCGCCGCGCCCCCGCAGCCCACCCGCAGGACGGCAGGTTGCGGCTGGCGGCGGGGGAGAGGCGGCGGAGAGGCCCCACGGGGCGTTTTGCCGCCCCGCGGCAGAGGGTGGGCAGGCGCCAAGGCCCGTCCTCGTCCAGCCGCAGCTGGAGACGGCGGGGCCCTCCCCGCGGGTGTGGTGCGGAGGAGGGGGGGGGGGGGGAACGACGGCAGGCGGGTGGCGCCCCGCAACCGGTCCCCGCGCTGGCTGAGCGGCTCCACGCGCGGGCCTCCCGCCCTCGGCGGACACGCGTGGGCGGGGCGTGGGCGGGGCGGGGCGCGCGCCGGCAGAGAGGCGCACTCGGGGGCCTGCTCGGCAGCGCCTCCCGCACCATGTGGCAACCGGCCACGGAGCGGCTGCAGGTAGGGGCACCCGGGGGAGAGGGGGGGGGCATCGCCACTACCCCCCCGCCCCACTCCGGCACCGGGAGTTTGTTGCAACTCCCCCCCCCGCCTCCGCGGAGGGTGGGTGCGTGGGGGACACGCACACGCAGGGTGCGGGGGAGGGAGGCGCTGCCCCGTCGGCATCCCGCGTCCTGGCGGGGCTCTGCTGCCCTCGGGGGCTTTTCCCCCCGCACCCCTCCTGCAGGTGCGGAGCCGCGGCGTGGAGTGGGGCGGGGGGACGTGAAGCCCGTTGGCCGCCCCGAAATCCGCAGGTCCGGTGGCTCGTGGGAGCCGGGGTCCCCCCGCGGCGAGCGGGGCTCGGTGGTGGGTTTTTTTGACGTGTGTTCTCCCGCATATTTGGCGGTGGGGGTGCAACGGGAGGCGGGCGGGGAGCAGGATGGAGCCGAACTCCGCGCGGAGTTCCGCGGTGTCCGGTTTGCGGGGGGGGGGGGCGGGGGTCCTGCGCGACGATCCGCCGGCTGAGCGGTGACCGGAGGAGGCTGTCGCTGCGGTTGCGACGCGAACCGAGAATTTGCTTTGGTACCGCCACACAGAAAACTCGGTTTGGGCTGATAGGGAAGCCGAGCTGAGCCGATCCGCGAGCTTTAATCCAGCCGGTAACGGGAATAATTCCTCTTCTTGAAAAAACATCATTTTCCCCTCAACAAGAAACTTGGTTTTTAGCCGACAGAAATGATGTGCCACATCCATAGTTTATGGATTCCGGGGTAAAAACTCCCTGAGCGCGTTATTATTTATTTGTTTCCCCGTGTGAGCCAGGAACCATTCTTACTGAACGCGAGCGGCGGGGTCACCTGCGTTGAGGAGTTTGGGATCACCTGCGTTGAGGAGTTTGGGATCCTGGGGCCGGGGAGAAGGCGAGGAGAGGCAAGGAGAAGGGGAAAGCTGAGGTTAATCGTGCCGCGCCGGTCCGGACCAGCACCAGAGCTCTCGGCAGTGGCCACTGACTTTGTGCAACCTACTGTTGGTCACCTCTAGCTGGAGGCTGCCTCCCACAGTTGTGCTTCTTGCCAACAGGAGTTGTTGGGGAAGTGTATGAAGAGCTGTGGGCGCTTTAGGAAAAAAAAAAAAAAACAAACAAGCCAGAGGGATCCAAACTTGCAGAATTAAATGATGCTCCCGGCTTCTACCAGCTCCTGGAATGGGGAGAAGGGGGGAGCCTTGGAAAAGCCACAAGAAGCCCGTACTAAGCATTGTGTTCATACAAGAGTTATTTAAGAGTTATTTAAACAACATAGTGAACTGTGGACAAAATTAATGCAGTGAGAGGACGCTGGGAGTGATTAGGATGTGATCCTGTAGTTGGGAGCTGGGTCCTGATCCGTGCACACAGGAGCCGGAGTTGCACGGGCCGTAGACTGTCTAAGATCCCCAATTCTTTTGTACTTTTTTTTTTTTCTCCAAAATGACTTTGAAACCCGGTCCCTTCAAGGTGCCTGGTCTCACGTCCCCAAGAGCTGCGTGCTGTGCATCCCCAGGCTGGCCGGAGCTGCTGGCAGCGCTGCCCGGCTCCCCTCCGAGGAGAGCTTGCGCAAGGCAATAAATACATGCATTTTCCCTTTTTTTTTTTTTTTTTTTTTTTCTCTCCCTCAACTTCTCAGTTCAGTTTCAGGTGTCCCACGTCGCTCTCTTTGTCCCCAGCTCCCTCTCTGCTGGCACCCAGCTGCTGTAAAGCAAACCTTGGTGTTGTTGGGGTGTTGGAGGGAGGCCCCCTGCTTGCCCCCGGCTGGCAAAGTGCAGCTCCGTCGTAAGGAAAACAGCAGCGAAAATATTTTCATCTTTCAGAATATTTCTTTTGGCCTGGTTCAGTAAGGGAAAGTATGAAGGGACTTTGGAAGGAACTGCCTGCTGGTGTCGGTCAGTCCTGCCCTCGCTGCTGAGGGGAGCTGCCCGTGTTTAAGTTGAACGGGAGCGAGCGTCGTGGCGTGAAGCCTTCTGTTGTGTTCTGCCACGGTCAGCGGCGGCTCGTGAGCCTCCTTTCCCGCTCCCGCTGATGGGTAACAGGGCTGGGTGTCCCGGTCTGTGGCTGTTAATGTAAAAAAGCTAGCTTTGTTCCAAATGCGCTCGGTCCCGTCAAGTTTCACAATTTGTGCTGAAATTTTTGGCGTTGGCCAGACGGGTACAGGTCCAGCAGTGAGGTCAGCCGCAGAGCTCACGCAAAGGCAATAGGCGTGAGGTGTCCTCAGCGGCTGGGTCAGGAAAATGCGGTGAGCTGGGGCGTGAGCTGGACACCCCCCCACTGCTGGCGGGGCCGCTGGCTCCCGAGAGCTTCACCTGCTGCTGAAATGTATCTGCCCCCCCTTTTTGGGGGTGCTGGTTTTTGGTTTTCTGGAATAAGCTGTAATCAGTTCTTTTTGGGGGCTTTTTTTTTTGGTCCGTCTGTTCTCCACTTCTCTCTGATGGAAGCTTTTCCTCCTATCCTGCCGCTCAATGAAGACGCCTCGCTGTTTCTGGAGGATACATCAAATTCAATTAACTGGATTAGAATAACAAGCTAGAAAAATGTAAATATCCAGAATTTCCTTGGAAATATGATACGGTGAAGCCTGCTCTTTCTTCTGCTCTTCCTTTCCTTTCTACTGGTGTGATTTCATTCACGTTGCCGTTACATGTCGTTTTGCCCACGTTAGTGGGGCAGTCGGTGATGTGGGAAGCTGCACAGCCAGGACGTTGCAGGAAAGTACTCTGGAGATCGACGAGTCTCTGGTGCGGTACGCAAGACCATGGTTTTTTTTGCAGGTAGCACAGGCAGTAGCGTTATTCGTGCTTAATGTAGATGATCTGGGGCCGTGTCTTTTCCCAAGATGTTGTCCCCTCTGATTTCTGTGTTGGCCTTTCAAGCCTGTGTTCAGTAAAACGCGGGTGAACATCCTGAGCAGGTCTCCTCTGCCAGAGCAGCGACTGGGGGGTGCTGTGGGTGTTTAAGGGTTGTTCCTCCTGCTGGGAAGGCTGGGACCCTGCCTGAGGGCTCGCTGTACCTTCTGGGTATGGTTTCCATTGCTGCGCTTGCGGGAGAGCTTATCAATGGTTACGAGCAAGTGGGCTCTGATTTTTCCCTTGATGTTTGTGGCAGTGGCCCTGGTTGAAATGATGCCAAAAATCTTCTGAAGTCTTTCCTTAAAATTATTTCCAAATGTACCCTTTGTGCCTGGGTCAGGACGCAAGGGTCGGGGAGCCGTTGGTGGCGCAGCTGGGATTGCAGAGCCTCGGCGGCGCTGCCCTGGGGACTCTGAAGCGATTTTTGGGAACAAGGTCTTTGTGCAGCTTTGTGTGCCTGTCTGAGAGATGACTGCTGTTTGCTTTGAAACCTACGTTTTCCTGGAAGCTTAATGCCAAGCATTGTTTCTAGAAAATAAATCCCAGTGGGTGCATAGTTTCCGAGGTCACGCTGTTTATAAGCGCCGTTTGTAAGTGTTCCTGCTTCCCTTAACACGTGTGGGTAATTGGGATCACTGTATCCAAATACGTTTTCTCCTGGAGCGGGAGACGTGGCGGTGCTGGCACTGCCCGGCGCTGTGCCGTAGCGCTGGGTGTCCCCAAGCCCTCGTTCCTGAGCAGCTCTGGCTTTTCTTCTGAGGGTGGTATGGCCGTCGGCTGGCGCAAGCGGTGGTCGGGTAGCGAGGAGCAGTCGGGGGTGCCGTGTCCTGCAGCCTGCTCCCGTCCCGTGCCCTGCCCCTGCCTGCAGGTCCAGGTGGGAAAACACGGCTGTTCCGGATGCTTTCCTTGGGCACGTGGCCGCCTCTTGCCAAGCAGTTGCTTGGTTTCTGCCATTGTCTGAACCTGCTCCAAACTGCCCCAAACCACCCTGAGCCCCTTGCTGCCCCCCAGCCTGGCCAGCTGTCTTCCTGCTTTGGGGCCAGGCATCGTTGCGTGAAGTGACTTTGTATGGATGTGCAAATGGCAAGTGTTCACGGTGGGACTTCAGTGGTTCTCTGCTCATCTGAGAATTAACTACTCTTACCGATACTCAGAGTTTGGGGCCATTTCTGGGCAAGGATTTAATAGCGGGTGGTGTGTTCTCAGTATTGCTAGAATTTAATTCTTCCGTAAAATACAGTTCCACATCTTTTCTAATGTGCTGTGAAACACTGAGGGGGAGAGCTGCAGGTGGGCGAGATGTCATGAAGCGAAGTGGGTGATGGAGAGCAGGAGGCTTCAGTCCCTTCTTTACCGGGGCAAGTTTGGTTCTTTGTAGATGCCGCATCCCTGGAAACGTTCCAGGCCAGGTTGGCCGGGGCTGTGAGCAACCTGATCTGGTTGGAGATGTCCCTGCTGCTTGCAGGGGCGTTGGACTGGGTGGGCTTTAGTGGTCCCTTCCCACTCGAAGCGTTCTATGATTCTGTTCCCTGAACCCGGAGGCTCCATTTTGCTGTCATGTAACTTGTGCAGCCCCTGCAAAGTCCCTTTCTGTGAGGTTGCTTTGCTGTAGTCTTTGAGTTGTGGGTGTAATTTACCTCCACATCGTTAAGATACAGCAGTAAAAACAGGGTGCAAGTACGGACGGAAGCGAAAAGAGTGAAAAGTGCTGCTCGCTTTCTGGCCCGCCTGTGAGCACTGCCCTCTGAGGCTTCGTGAATGCATCACTTGCTTTGCTGGAATTTGCTGCTGTGCCCTGTAATGCTGTGTTTTGAATCATAGAATCACAGAGTGGTTTGGGTTGGAAGGGACCTTTGAAGGCCATCCAGCCCAACCCCCCTGCAAGGAGCAGGGACATCTCCAACCAGATCAGGTTGCTCAGAGCCCCGGCCAACCTGGCCTGGAATGTTTCCAGGGATAGGGCACCCACCACCTCTCTGGACAACCTGGGCCAGTAGTCCACCAGCCTCGGTGGAAAAAAAAAAAATTATTGGTGTCCAGTCTGAATCTGCTTCCTTCTATTTTAAAACCATCACCCCTTGTCGTATCACAACAGGCCCTGCTGAAGAGTTTTTCCCTGAAAATCTACCGATACTTTTACATTTGGGGCTGACAGACTCTGTGGCTAACCACAAGCATGTCGCCTGTCTCCCCTACCACCTACCGTACCCATCAAACACCTTTCCCGTGTCAGGAATGTTGAAGCTCTTCACCGTGCAGTGACGTCAGCTCTGGGCAGTGTTGTCCCTGTGCGACGGCTTCGAGGTCGCTGTGGGCGCAGTGGTTTTGTGACAGCGCTTCTTTGCGTCCCTCTTCCGATGGGATGTGCTTTTAGGTGCTGCTGGGGCTTTCAAAATGAACTTCTCGCCTTTCTGTCATACGCCTGGTGTTCATACATCTGTTAAAAAACGCAGTGTCGAGTCGGTCGAAATGATAAATTTCAAATTTGTAACAGCATATGGAAAAAACTCTTCTTTAAACTGAACACAAACCGGTTGTAAGTGTAAAGCACACAAACAGCTGTCTCGGCAGAAACCGCGGCAAGACACGTGCATGGTGCTACTACCGAGCTCTGGTTTTATTAAATATTATGTCAGAAGGAAAAAGTGAAAAGCATTTGAAACTTGAGCTTGAGTCATGCGGATGCAAACGTCCGGGAAGTTGTACAGCCCAGTGTTTTGGCGCTGCGTACCTTCAGGAGATCTTTCCAGGCATCGGTTTCTGCGCCGTTTTGCTGCTGGGACCTTAGAGTGGTCAGGGATCTTTAAAACAAAGCGCTGATTCCAGCGGGCTCATGTGGCACCACTTAGCCTGGGCAATTCCTTTTTTTTTTTTTTTTTTTTTCCCCTACATTATTTATTCTTTGTAGAAAATGAATGGCTCTGGAAAAATGCTAATTTTGGGAAGCATTCTGTGACCAAAAGATAGTCGAAATCAGTGGCTGCCTTGTGGAAAGCCCCCTGGGAATGATCCTAAGGGTTTGCTTTTATTTTATTAAACTACTAGTTTATGAAGCTGACAGCCTGTTTGATGGCTGAGGGGGAAAAAAAAAAACAAAGCAGTGATTTCCTTGAAGGAAGACAAACTAAATCATTCGGTCTTAGGTAGTTCAGAATTTTAACTGCCAGGTGACAGCAGTGTTAGGGTTCCGGGCTGTTCCCGAACAAGGGCATCAGAACGCTGTGACCAAAGATTTTCAGTGTGGATGGTTGTGAGTGTGTCCTGAAAAGACCTAACATGGCTTTTCATGATGTGTTTTTCCTGCTGAAATATTGAAAATACGGAGTGGCAAATATAAATCTTTGATGTGCAGAATCTTAAGGAGAAAAAAAAAAGCTGTGTATTTCTGGTGTTTGGTATTTTTTTAATGGTGACATTTCAACAAAGGTGTGCATGGTTAAGTTGATCTCGTTTCACTGACCCTTCCCTTAGCAGTTCCGTGGTAGCTCCTGAAGTGCCGGTCTTTTTGAAGACCCTTCATTTGTGCTCTCCTCGGGAGCCTTTACGCAGTAACCACTTTTCTGACAAAATGGTTATCAGTAGTCGTAATTCCAATGTCAATTTGGAAAGGTAAAAATTTTACTGTTCCGGCTATTTGCTTCTGTTCCCTTGTAGGCCTCCCCTGCCACATTGTGCTTCAAGGGCGGAGGTGGGAGACCTGGAACAGGTCAGGGGCCTTTTTTGGGCTGTTTCACTCCCAGCTTAATGGCTGGTTGTGCTTCCAGGCACCGTTAACAGCTACATTTCTGACCTGAGTCACTACTAAAAAGTTTAACTGACTGAGCTACGCCGTGAGTGCCATACCCCTTTGTGGTGTTGGGTCTGCGTCGTGCCGGACAACTTTCAAATGTCTCCTAGTGCGAACACGTTTTCTCCAGATACGTTGGATGGGAACTGCCAAGAACACTGCGAGCAGATAGGAAGTTAATGAAATGTCCCGAAGCTCAGATTTGCGGCCGCCTCTTTCTTTCTGTGCCAGGCTTCCTCTGGGTTTGGGAGATGGTTGTTCCATACGTGTCGCGTGAAGCTTTCCGAACGACCCTGGGGTTAAGTCTCCGAGTGTTCAGAGCCTCCGTTTAGGGCCGGGCTTTTGCAGACAGCTTCTCTAGTCTGATTTAAAACCATCATTTCTGATGATGCTAACCTCAAAATGGTCTAGTTTCTTGGGGTGGGGTGGGAATTGCCCCTCCCTCCAGTCATTCCGGTTGAAAAAACAGGCAAACAGAAATGGTCTTATTATTTATTAAAACTATCCAGTCTTAATTAATATGCTGAAGCTGTTTTCTAGTGTTATGTTAAGAAATCTTGTCCTCAGTTTTCTCCTATCTCCTTCTGTTGGGGAGAGAAACGCCACGAGAAGAGTTGTGTCATGGTGTGCTGGTTCTTCTGGCTCCGGCTTGGAGCTGGAGACCATAACGACAAACAGCAGAATTGTTAGAAAAAAATACGTCAGCCTTCAGAACCAGTGTTTTAATTTTTTTTTTCCCTAATTTGAGACTATTTATTTAACTGAACCTTTTTCTCATTTTTAGCTCTTCCATCTGGAATTTATTACTTTTCCCCAGTTTTTGACCAGAAAAGTACTTTTTGGAACTCAAGCAGTCACCAAGCTGCATCTCCCGGGGCTGCCGAGGTGTCAGGGCGCGGCACGTACCTCTGCCCTGGCTCGCCGCACCGCGCGGCTGCAGAAGGCGGCACGGAATTGCTTTCATCTTCCAGAAAGTTGTCAGTTTAAGTGTCAGATTAAGAGGAGTAAGTCAATTCAGAGATTGGAGCGAGGGTTTTGGCCGCGTGTTGCTTTTCAGCTGGGAGTTTCAAATTGTCTGATGGGCTGAGTGGTGTTTTTTGTGGGCTCCTTTTGAGGGAACTGAGGAAGTATGACTTCCAGGTACAGAAACAGGCAATTTAATAGATTTCTCATGTGTAGCTATTTTAAGTCAGAGGTGAACCCAAACTTAGAAGCGTTTGCATGTGTGTGCGGAGGATGAAGTGAGATATTTCTGTGGCTGGCTTGCTTCTCCTGTAGTATCCATATTGCTTTCTGTGCTGCCAGCTCCGGCGTTGCTGAATGATATTAGATCAATTTTAATGTGGGGTGATTTTTTTTTTTTTTTTTGCTTTGTGTTTGGTTTTTTCTTTTTCTTTCTTTCTTTCTTTTTCTTTTCCCTAACCCATGGGAATTTTCTGTGCCTGACCATAAATTTGAATCAGAAAATGTAGAAGCTTGAATCTTGTCCCAGTGCTTTTAAGAGGGAGCCTGTACAGTGCGGATCCGTGCAGGCTTTGGTTTTCACAGCTGTGCTCTGTTGTTTGGATTAGAATCAGAAGGAAGGCTATTTTGTAAATTTTACGCCAGTCCTCTCCGCAGTTTGGCTGAAGGGGCCTATTGAGCTTGGTGCCGTGTCTCCAGCCACCATTCCCGAGGCTCCCAAAGCCGGCGATGCTCCAGCTGGGGACAAGGCTGCGGGGTGGGCCCCGGCTCTGAGCCTGCCCCCCAAACTGTGGGTTTGTGACGCTGGCTGTCC
Source organism: Chlamydotis macqueenii (assembly GCF_036417535.1). Lineage (NCBI taxonomy): Eukaryota > Metazoa > Chordata > Aves > Otidiformes > Otididae > Chlamydotis > Chlamydotis macqueenii. The sequence goes on from NC_141564.1 coordinate 647,268, forward strand.
GCACGCCGTGCCCCACGGCTGCTGACCCCGCTGCCCCTTGGGAAGGGCACTTGGGGTGACGGAGGAAGAGGAGCCCGCTCTGCCGCGTCCTTGCTGGCGGGGCGTCAGTGCAGAAAGGACGCTACTTTCTACGAGGCTGGATGGTTCACTTTGATAAAAGTGTGTTAAATCACTTGGATTGAAGAATGCAGTCTTATCTCCACGCCTTCGAACCCGTTAACTTGTATCTTGCCATTTGAGATGGCAATGTGACGTTTCAGGGGTTCATAAGGAGTGTTGGGAAGCGTTTATCTGTGGGTGACTCTTCTGTTTTGATCTTTTTTTTTCATCAAAGAGCCTGAAGCTTGGTGAAAATGTGTAACATTTTCACAAGGGTTCTGCCCTTGCCTTTTCCCCACAGGTCAGTGTTGGAATATTCAGTTCTTTCCCTTTCTCGCAGCTCTGAGGTCGCATGTGGCTTCCTTGCGCCTGCCCTTCGCAATCCTGCAGTTTCTGGCTGGGTAACGGGAGGCATGCTTCCAAGGAGTTACCCACTGCAAAAACTTGGGATTTTGTCACAGACGGAGGATTTTTGTCACGGACGGAGTTCAGATCCGGTGCGGACTGGGGCTGCCTGGTGCAGGAAATGACCCCATCAGAAATCCTGGGCTTGCTGCAGGTCTGCGGAGGCGATGGGCAGCCTTTCTGTGCGTCGCAGCAAGCCTGGGACCAGTCTCCATGTGAACGAAATGACTGCCTTTCATAGCCAAGCGTGATGAAAAGCCCTGGCCCCTCAGGACACTGCAAAATACTGAAGTTCCAGATACTGACTGCTTGATTTTTCCTTTCCTGAAGCCGCTCTCTCACACCCTTCTTGTGTTTAGAATGCAGGCAAGTTTCAGGCTGCAGAAGTGGTGGAGCTCATTTCCCCTAAGGAGAGTCACGTTGAAGGCTGGAGCTAGCTGAAGTGAGTTACGGCAAGATCCTTACCTGGAAAGAGACATTCCAGAGCTGCAGCTCAGGGATTTCACCCCTGTGGTCGGACCAGCTGCCGCCGGGTTTCTGAGCCTGGGACAGCGAGGTCTGTACAGGTGAAGGTGTCTGGGATGTTTGTCAGAAAGGCAGAACCTGAGAAGGCTTGGGGATCACGTAAAATGCTTGTAGAAATGTAGACCTTCTGGGGGAAGGAGGAGCAGGTCGGCAGCTGGGGACTGCGTTGGTCCGTGAGTGCTCCAGGGACCCCCATCTGCGGACACCTGGCCCTGAAACGACTCACTTCTGCTCGGCCTCAACTATTTTCAGAGGGCATTTATATGGTTATTTTTAGGTTAGGATTTTTATTTCTCAGCATCAGAAGTTATTCATCTTGCTTACGGGGTATCAGGAAGATAGTCGTGTGCGGTGGGCAGTGCTGGCCTGGGAAGTGCCCGTCCCACGTTTCTTATGAAGTTCCCGTGCCGGTTCTGGAAGTAACAGCCAGACCTTTGGTTCCTCTGTTGTGGGCTGAGGGTGTTCTCCGGTGGATTGGAGCTTTCCAAGGTAAACGAAGTGCATGTGGCTTGGCATTTGGATCACCAATGGTATACCAAGCTGGAGAATTTCAGAAGCCATTAATGTTTGAAGAGATGTCGTTTTGCTCACCTGGGGATAAGCTTTGCCCCTGTCTGTGTGCAGGACTTTTTTTTTGGTCCAGATTCAGATCTTTATAGTGGTGTAACTCTGAGTGCCAGTGCTAATGCCAGTAGAATTATTATGCGTTTCTTTTACTTCAGTGTTTTTGAAAGTTCAAATCTTATCTGGTTTTTTTTTTTCTTACTTTTCTTTTTTTTTTTTTTTTGAAAAGTAGATACATGTCACAAGATTTCATGTCTAAGAGAGCTGAACTGGACATTTCTACATTGCTCTTTTTTGAAAGCATGTGTTATTGAAGTCGTTGCGGACTGAGCCCGGACGCTGTTTGGAGAAGGGGCTGCTGCGTATCCGACAGAGGAACATCTGTGTCACGCTGTGAGCTCGCCACCCGCTCCCTTTGGGACGAGATGGGGGAAAAAGCGCTTGACAAAATATTGATGGAGGTGTTAATACACCTCACAGTCGCACGGTCCCTCCCCTCAGGCTTGGAGCATCGCAGGCTGTCGGCCCTGCGGCACCCGCAGCCATCTCCCCGGGCAGCGCGCAGCCTCTTCGGGGCTCCTGGCTGGCTTTAGCAAATATCGTCGGTTTTCAGCTGAAAACCGTATTTCTCATTTGTGAGTCCAGTCTGTTTCTGAGGCCGTTTGTTATTTGTGTATTTTCCTATGAAAACTTAATGTATTTGCTTCTTCAAAGGGTTTTAAATGCCTGCTCCGCTTTTTTTTTTCCCCCTAGCATCTCTTAGGAACAAAAAAGTGTTTCTTACCTGGCCACCGTTGTTACATGGGTGAACTTAGAGGGCATCATCTGCGGGAGGTAAACATGATTCCCAACATTTTCTTCATCTCAAGCCTGTATAGGCACAATAGGAAAGTGCTGTCATATTCTTCCCTGTTACCCTAAAATCTATCTGGTAATATTTTTATTTATTTTTTTATTAAACAGCTTTCTGGGAGGTTTTTCAATCTGATCCCCTTACTGAGTTTTACAACTTGGCGTACACCAAAATCAGACTGAAACATTTGCTTTAGAAATGCCCTAGTCCTTACGGTGCCGTCCATGACTTCCCGTACAGAGAGGAGAGCGATGTTGGGAGTTTGAGGAGTCGGATGACGAAAAGTTAGCCGTTGCTAACCACTGCAGCTGTGCTGCAGAGCCGCCGGTGCAGGGCCGTGACAGCTGCATCATGTAGTTTCCACAAAAATTACAGTTTTTTTAGCATCCCAGTTGGAAGGTGTCAACACGCAGCAGTGCGGTTTTATTTAAGATACGGTTTTATTTAAGATAGAGTTTTACTGAAGCCCTTTTGTTAGGGCTCCCTGGCTAAATGAGCAAGTAAAGGCTCCCTTTGCCATGCCACCTCGAATTGGACCAGTGGCATTGGCTGGCCAGGGCAGGAGCAGCACAACTCGGATGCGGCGGAATGGTTTTTCAACCACGTCATCGCCTCGCTGACGTAATGGGTTTTTCCTCCCGAAAGGAGGTGACGGCGGTGCTGGTAATGCCGAGGTGATCCCGTGCACCGGCTGCCGAGACGCGGGGCGGACAAAGGCTGGGTCCTCACCTGAGAAGCTGAATGGGTTCCAGCAAGGAGCAGTTTCTAACGTGCGTGTTCTGATTTATGTTCTGTTAACCCCTAACACCACATGGTTACTAGTGTAAATATTTATTCTCGGTACGTAGCTACAGATGTGTGGTAGGATTAATGCTATATTTTTAGTACTTCGGACTCAGTTTAAGTAAAATCAGTTTGTCAGGTTGCTTCCTTCAGTGTTTTTCTTTTTTTTTTTTTTAAATTGGCAAAAGAGTATGCGCAAACAGGGTTCAGATGGCCAGAGCCTCCAGAACCTCATTATCTTAAATGAAAAATGTCAGCCTTTGACATTAATGAATGATTTAGCTATTACATGATTTAGTCGCTGGGGAGAAATGGAATCGACTGTTACAACCATCCTTCTCTTCTAGATAGTAATGATAAGCTACAGCCCACAGCTCGGAAGAACTAATAGCTCTGGACATTATTTTTGTATCCTAGAACATCTCAATTCTGTTATGTTTGGTAACATTTTACTCTGGAAATCCTTCACTTAGAGAAAACTGGAAGGTGCACGGAGGACATCCTCCTGTATCCCCTACTGTTGCTTTTCAGCTGTTTACAGGCTGCAGATGTGTTGCCTCTGCGTTTTGAAAAGTCAAACTGTTGTGTTTCTGTGGGCCGTTCCTCCCTTACCGGAGGAAATAGGCTGTTTAGGCAGTGTGTGGGGATTAGCTGTGTATTGAACGGCCGCGGTAAGCAAGTCATTGGTTCTCATCACAATGTGCACTGTGCTCTGTGTGTGGATTTTGGGGAGTCTCCTGGAAAAGAAAATACTCTTCTGTCTAAAAAGCATTTCCTACCCAGTGACTGGCTGTAAGAGAAACAGCTTGAAAATATTTCCTGGCTGAAGGAAAGGACCAGTGCATACTTTCAGTTTGCCATTGTGGTTAACATCACTATGTGTTTTTCTAGCACTTACACAGTTTTTCTCAGTTTTATGTGCCTAGTGTTAATAAACATAGCACAGAAATAACCGTCTACCTGAGCCGATCCCTTCGATCTTTTCTTTTGGTGGGGTTTTGCAGGGGATAATCTGAGGGTTCAGGCTTGGCTTTGCTCCCGTTTGAAATCACTGTTAAGATACCGATGACTTTGCTGCTGGATCAGGGGCTGAGGGCTGTGCCTTGGGGTTTTTCCTTTTTTTTTTTTTTTTTTTTTAGAACTAGATTGGTGGGCAAATTAGCAACCTGCCCTGCGCACGCCCCGAGCTACCCGTAACTCAGCGGGATGAAATTATTCAAAATTGTGAGTACCCTTGTTCCTTGAAATTTTCCAGTAGTACTTTGGTGTTTTCACTCCTGCCCCCTCCCAGCCGTCGCTCGACAAAGCTGGGTGTATTTCCCAACTGGGCGGCTCTGAATCCTTGCCGATTCCCAGCAGAGCTGTTTGCCCTCTTTCAAATCGTGTGTCGCTTCAGCCTGACCCTCGTAGTCTGGGATTTCTGTAGTGCTGCGTTTTCTATAGACGTGTGATTTTTCTGCCTTAAACTTTTGTTGTTGCTTTTTAAAAGCTGAATTTTATCTGTTACTGTCACAGGCAACAGCTAAAACTGTGATTCTGAGGTGCTCAGAAAACCTGGAGGCAGATAAGAAGATTCCTAAATTTATTCATCCCTTGCACTTTCAGCCGTGACCGCTTCCGTGCAAAGAGATGAGTTACAACTTTGGGAGATCAGGGAAAGCAAGAACGGTCGGGGCCGGTGGCCTCCGTGGTACCGCAAGCCCGGCTAGGCAACCCCCGTGGCTCTTCAGTATACGCTTCCTTTGGGAAAAACAGGTTGGAAATGTTCTTGAAGGCTGGGTACGGAGTGAGACCCGTAAATAGGTCCTGCGAACTCTCTGTTTGTGCCGTGTTCGTACGTGAGCGTGCTGCGGTGAAGTGATCTGGAACTGAAGCAAGCTGGGAATGGGAAAGCTGTGCTGATGGAAATAATAAAAAGGGGAGATGTGCCCTGATAGATGCTGTAGTGGAACTGCTGTAAAAGTGTGCACCTATTTACAGCAACAGAGGTCTCATTTCTGCAAAACTTCAGCCATAGACATGTTTTTGCTGGGACACTGCATGGTAAGTAAGGGCCTGATTTCTTGCAGGACCAAGGCCTTGCTGAGTATTCAGTGTTTCGGTGCATGTGGTTTTCTTTCCAGAATTGAAAACATCTTTTATTCCCTGGCCGGAGCTGGCAGCCGGCACAGAAGGCAGTCTGCGCTGTGTTTATCAATCCGGGGAGAAGTCCAGCTCTTGCGGGTGTATTTCTCATCTGCCAAGAGCATCAACAGAAAGTTTAACTATCTCCCACTCTCTCTTTTTTTTTTTTTTCTTAAATTACTTAAATATGGCCATTCAGAGAGGCATTTAATTCTTTAAATATGGTGCAGAAGGCGTCAGTGAATGAAGGGCAGAGGGTTTAACCCCCTGATTTCTGACGCTTGGCTGGCTGCTGGCTGGATGGCATGTGGTGATGCGTGGGCCGATGGCTGGATGGCGTGTGGTGACGTGTGGGCCGTCCCGGGACGTGCTGCGGGAGCATCCCCTCTGCTGCGGGCCAGCCTCGCCGGGAAATTCCGTCCCGCCGTGCCCCCCTGCCCCTTGCTGCAGGGGATGCCGCCTGTGTGCCGCAGCCTTTTTGGGCACCTGCAGAGGTTTTACTTGTGAACCATATTTTTGGGGGGAAAGCCTGGTTTAAACTGTTACTCTGTCTATGCGAAGTGCACTCAGTGAGAATAAGCAGCCTGGTCCTCCTGCATTTGTTGAGCTATTTTGTTCATTTTGATGAGTCTAAGCTGTGAAGCGTGTGTGTAAAAATGGTCCTCGATCCTTTTGGGGCTTAGCTGAAACCCCGTGATCCGGCGCTCCAAATAAACCCCTGGCAGTGAGTGAATGCTGGAGGGCTTTGGAAGGGGTCCTTTCAGAGGATCCTCGTGCCCGTGTGTGGAGAAATGGGGATGTGTGAAAGGTCTCCCTTGCAGCTGAGAGTATTTTAACAGTCTGCAATGGCATCTTTACCCATCAGAGTTTCTTTAGTTATCAGAGTTCTAGCAAGTAAATTTCTTCCGTGAATTGTGGCGGCCCATTTCGCTAACTGAGCGCCAGGTTCGTTACTGTATGAACTGGATAATTAGTTTGTAATCCATGCCCGGGCATTTCATCCTGACAGTTTTCTTACAGAGAATAATTTGCCTTTTGTTTGTGGAGGGTGAGGGTTTTTTTTGATGAAAACAGAAGTCCCATTCACGACGGGCACAGCAAATGTAGTAAAGCACTATCATAGCGGGGATTTGCTGTACGCTATGGATTTATGTCAAGAATGTTAATGATTTGTTTATGAATAAGCGAGCCTGTAGTATTGTGAAACAGGATCTGGCAGGGCTGCTGAATGGACATTTTGAGAGCAGAGGATTCTTGAATGGAATAAGCTGCAGATATTTGTGTCTCTCAAACTAGTCGTAAGTAGGCTTATGGATTTTAAACAGAAGTGTTTATTTAGTGCGTTGTCATCATCTGCAGCACTCATCTGGCATGTGTATGGGCCACTCGATCACAAGCGAAGAGGCTGTAAAGTATTTTTTAAGGATGGTTAATCTCCTTCTAGTGGGCTTTATTTAAAAAAACCCAAGGTTTTCCAGAAAGCAATGCGAACCTTTAAGGAGAGCAGTGTGGTGTTTGCGGAGTCGGTGTGGATCCCGAAGGCGCTCTGGGTTTGCCGTGTCTCCCGTGGGTGTAGCACCCAGTTGATTGGAGCTGCCCCTTGGGTTTCTCAATGGAATGATCACTTGGCTGTATTTGGGCCCAAACACACACCTTCTCAGTGAGGGCGTGGGAAGGGGCTGCCAGTTTGTCCTGATCCGTGCTTTCTTGGAAGGATACCTGCTGACAGGTGGTTCATTCCTGTCCTTGGTGAGTCCAAAGACCGTGATCTCCTCTGTGTTGGGGACTACTTGTGAGAAGTGAAGAAGTTCCTCAGAAAAGTAAGTTGGGGTCTAGATTGAACCCCATCCCAGGGAACGATTCCCTGCTTTGCTCTTATAATTTGCACAGTCCAGGTGTGGAATCTAACCGCAGGGATATCACATCAACTGACCAACGATGTCCTGCAGCACCAAGTGAGAGCTCTGTCACCGTTTTGGACTCAAGTCCTTAATCTAACTACTGTCTGAATTTTTGTCCTGTGTCGATATCATCAATTTTCCAAAAAATGATTGCTTCATGTAAAGAAAGGGTTGCCACTCAAGTGGGATTCATGCATTTTTAAATGTACCTACGCCTCTTGAAAAACTGCAGGGAGGGGATGACTGGGGAGAAGTTCTGTCGTGTGACTTCATGCCCCACAGGCAGCCGAGCGCAGAACGACGGGACGTCAGCACGGGATGCGGGACGTGTCGGAGGCCTTTGGCGGTGCGCATCCGGGCTGTGTGCAAAGCGTGACTGAACTCTGCCTGATAAACGATGGCATTTCTTGAAATAGTGCCTTGTACTTTTTAATGAGCTGGCTTATCAACTCTGCATCAGTGGACGGTTAAAATGAAGCAAGAATTGCTTTAGCATTAAAACTGTGCCTGGAGGACTTCATGGAGAAATTGCTCATGATTGTTGAGTGAATATAATATGGTAAGACAACCTTGCTTCGTTGCCGTGCTTTTTTTCATACCGAGTGCAGTTTTGAAGTTGAAACGTGTGCAGATGGAAAGTAGTGTTCAGATGGGAATGACTTTGGAAGCCATGCCATGTTCTCCCCCTTGGAACTTGGACAGGGGAGGTAAGACACAATTTCTTGAGACGCGACTTTTGTAGAAGAGCTGGATTTCCTCTAAATACGGTTGGATTGTGTGCCAGATGGAAAGGAGGCTGAAGCCAGAGCGCTCCACGTGCTGAACTGAAGAAGAATCTCTTCCAGGCCAAATGGAATGGGGGAAAATGAGCCTCGTATTGCTTCTTCCTTCTGCTGCGTATGCGTACGTACAGCTCGATAATCGGAAGGACAGCCACCCTCTGTGAGGACTGAGGATGATGAAGCAGCTGTGGGGGGCAGTCGGGCTAGCTACCATCTAACCTGCCATGGGGCAGCAATGCCCCGGGGGTGTTTTACACAGCCTGGAGCAGGCGGGATGGCTCACCCTACGCAGCTCTGCCACCTTCGCACTGAGATTTACCCCCTCTCCCACCTGTGTGTGCAATTTTTTCAATGGTACATTTGTTGCTTAGGCTGTTTTCAGAATTGTCTGCTGTTTCTTCCCCAGAACTGTCTTATCCGAGATGCTGTTTCGGCAAGTAAATAGCCCGCAAGCTGCGTGCTCCTCCCGTTCCCCATGGAGCAGCACAGGTTCAGGGAGGAAGGCAAGGAGGGAAGCCGTGCGGGAGCTGATGAATGATCTGTTCTCCAGGATAGATGCTTGCCCCCTTTTCCCGCTCAGACACGCACCACACCATTTAACACTGTTAAATATTTGTCACCTTCACGGTAAACTGCATTTGTGATTTGTCTAGTACATAAGCAGAAGAGGCACTCCCAAATCTGCTTCAGGAATGGCGTTCCTCTGTGGGGTGGGAATATCAGTGGTAGCCAAAGTGGAAGTGCTTGCGTCGTAGGGCAGGAGTTGGAACTAATCACTTTTCTACAGATGCTACGGGGAAGATAGATTATAACCACAGCCCCGTTTCCTGTGCTGGTTGAAGCTGGTTCCCCTTTAATCTCTATACTAGTGATGGAGCGCTGCATGGAATGTCGTAGTTCTCAAATGACTTCTAACCTTTATTTCTACAGATGAATTGTTTTTGAAAATCGGTGTTTAAACACTTGTCACATAGGTTTTTTTTCATTGTGCCACGATCGAAACTCATGGTCGTCCTTTACGGATAACTACTGCATACACTTGCCTGGCTTGAACAGCAAAACGTTGTTCGTTTGTGTTCCTCTTTCTGCAGGGAGATGCTGTAGCTCTTCAACCTCTGATTTTCTCTCTTGTGCTCACTGTGGTGTGAGTGTCACCGAGATGCACGCGATACACAACCAGCGCTTAAAGACGGGAAAAAGCAAGACTTGGAGCATGTCGGCTGTGGTGGTTGCTGGATCTCACCCAGGAGTGAACAGTCTTTGTTGAATGATCAAAGGTCTCCTGTGCTCGTCAGCTGCTCGGAATGGAGCAGACAGATGTTTATCTAGCAGATTGTCTTGTAAAACTATAGAATTGGCTTGTGCAAATAGCCATGCACACAAAACTTGACTGATGTTATTTCAGAGACTTTTCTAATGTCATCTGAAATCTGCTCCAGGCAGAGAACCTCGGATCCAAAATTGAATAAATATCAAACAAGGATACCTTCTGCTCCTACAGCCATCTGAAACCGAAAATAGTGTAGCTGGCTTAAAGGTCGGTGTGTTGGAGTGGAACTAGTGGTGATCAACTGATGTGGAGTTAAAGTTCCCTCTCAAAACCTATGACTTTAGTTAACAGCTTGCCCAGACTTTCCGCTTCGGAGATTATCTGTTTCAAGCTTTGCTTCTGGACTGAAAAAGAAAAAAAAAAGCAACCCCAAAATAGTTTCATTGTGGTGGTCTCCCAAGTAACTTACCAACAGTACAAACATTTTTACAGACTTTCCTTCAAGTAATGGTAATGCTTGGAAAGCAAGACAGCAGCCGTCTGTCATCCAGCTCACAGTCAACCCTCAGGAAATGTTCATTTTGAGCGTTTGGCTTGGACTTCCCAAGCGGAGAGCTAGAGGCAAAGCCTTATTTTGTGCTCAACATTCCTGACTAGCTTGTAGGCAGGGAGGATGTGCAGCCGGCAGTCTTGAGGATCTCGACAGCCTTCGTTACGAAAACTGTGGTGGAAGTAAGTGGTGGTGAGGCAGAAGTCTTGTGCGGCTGTTCCATTGCTCCCTGTATGCTGGAGAGCTTCACCAGTAGCAGCTCCCCACTGCCGTTCCCTTCTGATGGTGGCGATCCATCAGAGGAGTTGGTCTTGATGATTCTAGCACATGGCTTGGTGTTTAATTGCTTTCTAAATGATCCTTGCTTTCCAAAGCTAAGAAACTGCAATAAACACTATGAGCTAGACAATTACTTTTCCTAGAATTATTTGTGGAAGAGGCCAGAAGACTTGACAGATTCCATTGAAACGTCTTGTGTGGATTCTTCTTCCGTTGCGGAATTGGGGCTGACCCGCACAGACGCCGCACTGGAGATTCATGTTGAATCCTTGTGCGCATGCATCCGTCTGCCTTGTGTCTGTAGTCTGCTTGGTACTACCATATCAGTAAATGTTCAGAATCAGGCTTTTAAAAAAAAAAACCCACAACTTTTTTTTTTTTTCTTTTGGCCAGATGACAGTCATTAACATCACTGAGTTTGGCTTGGAGATTTTTTGAAAGAGCTGTATGGCCATTATGTATGCAGATAGCTCAGGGAAGCACAGTTGAGAAGCCATTGGCAGGGCTGCAGAATGAAAAATTTCAAGTATTAAAAAAATGAATTATAAGATTGATAAACCTCATGCTTAGCGATCAGAATGCGAATAACAAAAGCTGCAAATCTGGGTGGAAAGACATGCTGTAAGAAGCATTATCGCAAGATTACTCTGCAGAAGACACGTTTTTGCATGGTAATCGACGGGATTTATTTTGACAGTTATTTATTCGTGGTGGCGGTGGTTGTGAAAGTGGAATTTTTAGCAGTCTTGCTATAATTATAAAGACCTGCATTTGTAAAGCTGCTCAAACATTTCGCATCACAGTTGTGTGGCTTTTTTTCAGACAAATACACGCCGCTTTTGATTAAAAGGAATATTTGTCTTGAAACTTGTTTTCCCCAGAGGAATGACTAATTGGTATTCATGAGGTTCAATACGTTAATATTTTATCAGAGGCTGCTAAATTCTTTCACTCTCTTCTCTTTCAGGGTAAATAATTTAGATTTCATATGCATCAAGTTTGATAAAAGCCACCTCGTTAACATCTCCTGTCAAGTTACAGCTCTTTGCGCTTTGAGGAGTACTGGTGTAACGACATCAGTAATGCTTCTGAGTTAAATTGAATGGGGCAAAGGAGGAAGACGGGGAAAGGCAGTTCATTTATTTTAGTTTTGTTGGTTCTTTGACATCTGTTTAACTAGCTGTCCTACACAGGTACACGTAAGTGGGGGGGGGGTATTCAGAAGGCTTCCATGGCGTTGTGTTACAGGAATGTATTTACGTCTGCGTGTAGGGAGGCTCAGGCCTCTAACCGCCCAGGACCCTTTCCCTGGCTGTTGCCACTCTATATTATTTCATTTCCACTAAGCCTAAAACACATTAAAATATTGTTTGCAATAATTGACAGGATTTGGACCAAGAAACAGCCCCCATCTCTCATTTACATTCCTGTTTCTTCTGCAACTTTGTTTCTCAAAGTTGAGCCAAAACTTGTGGATTCAAAACTGATCGGCTTTTTGTTTCAATACAAAGTTATTTAAGGTTGGGCTAGATATGACCTTTGAAGGTCCCTTCCAACCCTAACCATTCTATGATTCTATAAGTTGTGAAGTGGCTGAGAGCAGATGGTGTGTAAGGTGGTCAGCAGTCAACGGAGGGGGAAGAAAGCCGAGGCTGTGCTGGGAACGAGGATGTTCCTCTTCGTTCCTCTGTGGGCTTGTTTATTCTGCAGCTGGTTTTTGTGTGGAAAAACTTGCAAGTCATTGCTGTGTCAAACAAAGTTTGGAGCAGATTGCACGAAAGTGAGAGTACAGTTACGGGAAAAAGAGGAAGCAGCTTTCCCAGAGTGAAGAGGTTGAATGATGATCCTTTTAGGGGCCTGAAGTCTTCCAGTTCTGCTGGTCTTGCTGGAAGGGACCATTTACATAGTTTTGAGGTCTTCTGTTTTCTTTAGTTAAACAAGCTAATATTTCTGTCATTCAGCGCTTTTCATTTCATTTGCCACGTTGAATCATTAGAAATAGCAGTTGAGTTGCTGCTCTAAGAAGCAGCAATAATTCTGCTTGTAGACGCATGCAGTAGCACGTGTAAAGCAGCAGCAAAGATGAAGGTAGTTCCGCTCCTGTTGAATTTCAGATTTTATTTGTTATCTCATGGCATATGGGATTCCTAAAGACTGGGATCTGGTTATGAATGAGCACGTGTTTCCAGAATGGGATTATTGGAGTTTGTTTCATCAGTTGTGGATTCCTCCCGAGTGACACTGCAGTGCCTGCGTGAGGAGCTGGCTCTTTTTAATTGGTCCCATGTGTACGGGCAGATAATACATTAACCATGCCTTGGGCAGCTGGTGGAATGTTAGGGTGCATATTTTATTTCTTTTCTGGAGGGATTAGCTTTTTTTTGTGGTTTTTTTTTTTTCCCCCTTTGTCCTAAGAACCATAGATATGTCTATATGTGTATATCACCAGCATTTTGAGACTTAATATTCAGCCGAGGGATTAGTTAAGCTGCTGCAAAATTACCTGAACTTTGCTGACAAGTAAAGAAGAGGAAACTGAGGTTTTGCAGAGAAGCTGGCGTTTCTGAGTATCTCTGGGTTTGAGCGCTTAAATTGTGAGCGCTCGGAAGCTTAATCTCCTTCTCATCAAGTGTTAAGGACTTGTCCTTTGAAAATCAGGAAAATGGAAGCATCAGACAAATACTGTAAGCCCTTGAAACCACCATGCAGATTTAACCTTTGTATCTGGAGCACACCAACATGAGGGGTGCCGTAGGTTACCCCAGCGAAGGGGAGTGCCGGCCTCAGCCGCCGTGCTGGGCTCGTTCTGTGCCTGAATAAGCAGAGGAGTTCTGCGTCTGGCCGGTTTGGCTCATCTTGACCAGTAAGGTAGCTGCAGGAGAAAGAGGAATGTAAATGAGTTGGTTTGATTTTCTTTTGTAAAGGTTTCCTGGTGCAAGTCTTGTCAATTAGCCAACTCAAAAGCTTTCCTGAATTAATGAGACTCTTCGTAGAGGGGTATTTTTGATCACTTTCTGTGGGCTCCCTTATTCCTGATGTAGGCTCTCTGGTGTGCTCTTATTCATGGCTTTAAGAGGTGGGAGGACCCTACTGTGTGAAGTCCCCCTGGGGACAGGGTTTATGTATTTGCACTGCCGTGGGACCCTAATTTTGTCTATATTCTGTGTCATCTACTCAAAGGTTTGTATATCCATAAATTCTGGCAGAGTTCCCCCATGGTGAAAGATTTGTGCTCGGCAGTTCCAGGCACAAACACAGACTGGGCAGAGAATGGATGGAGAGCAGCCCTGAGGAGAAGGACTTGGGAGTGATGGTGGACGAGAAGCTCAACATGAGCCAGCAATGTGCCCTTGCAGCCCAGAAAGCCAACTGCATCCTGGGCTGCATCCCCAGCAGCATGGCCAGCAGGTCGAGGGAGGGGATTCTGCCCCTCTGCTCTGCCCTGGTGAGACCCCACCTGCAGCACGGCGTCCAGTTCTGGAGCCCCCAACATCAGAAGGACGTGGAGCTGTTGGAGAGGGTGCAGAGGAGGCCACGAAGATGATGAGAGGGCTGGAGCAGCTCTGCTGTGAGGCCAGGCTGAGAGAGCTGGGGCTGTTCAGCCTGGAGAAGAGGAGGCTTCCAGGGAGACCTCAGAGTGGCCTTCCAGTGCCTAAAGGGGGCTGCAGGAAAGATGGGGAGGAACCCTTCAGCAGGATCTGTTGTGATAGGACGAGGGGTGATGGTGTTAAAATAGAGGGAGGTAGATTCAGACTGGACATAAGGCACAATTTTTTTCCACTGAGGGTGGCAGAACACTGTCCCCGGTTGCCCAGAGAGGTGACGGATGCCCCACCCCTGGAAACGTTCCAGGCCAGGTTGGCCGGGGCTCTGAGCAACCTGATTTGGTTGAAGATGTCCCTGCTCCTTGCAGGGCGGTTGGACTAGATGACCTTTGAAGGTCCCTTCCCACCCAAACCATTCTATGATTCTATGATGTGCTGGTGGAGGCACGAAAGGAGTAATACTTCAGGAGATGAAACGCCTGTGAGCATAGGTAAGGCCGGTAGGTCTCCTTGGGAAAGGTGCATGTGACGGGACCACAGTGCTGGCCAGACGTGGTTCCCCTGGGGATGCTCTGGAGCAGGTACTGGTGGTGCACAGGGGGATGCAAGGAGAGAGGGACCACCTGGCTTCTTTCTTTGCCCTCTGCAAACTTTAGGGAGGACACACCCTGATGGAGGCTTTCCACAACACCTGACTTGCTGAAGAAGCCGGTCTGTTGGCTTGGAGATGGCTTGTGTCCATGGGAAGTAGAAGGACCCCTGCTCAGAGACCCTGAGGAACGTGAGGCTTAAGTCCTGGAGATGTCTCGACCTGGAAAAGACAGCACTGTAAATTAGCATCAAAGGCGTCGGTGATAAAATGGACGGCTTTAGAGGAAGGAATGGATTCTCATTATCTTGTAGCTGTAAATACAAGAATTCGTAGGACCAAACCTTCGTTAGGTTTATATTTAAGCAATGCATAAGGGGTTTTTTTTTTGGCAAGAACTTGTACCCTTTGTTTCTGCGTAGCACCGGACACAACGTTACCCCCAGCAAATAGCGGGGGCAGATTCCCTGTTGGTAGCAGGCACCTGTGTCATCGCGCCCATGTCCCTGCCTCGGAGAACCAGTCTCAGGAAAGCAAGAGAAGGGTCAGGGAACTATGTAACTCCTTACCAAATTATTGATTTATTGCAGAGAATGAAGGAGAGGAGTGAGGAGGGGAACACTGGTTCTGAAGGGGCCGTCCTGGGGAAGGCAGTGCTGCCGGCGGGTTTTGTACGGGATGGGCTTACTCTGCCCATCTGCTCTGCTCTCACAGAGTGAGAAGAAAGAACTTTTTAAAGCATCCTCTGACACAGAAATGATTAGAAAGCCTCCAAGAGCAAATTGAAAAAGCAACAGCCACCCTCATGCTGCAGGATTCCAGTTTTAATATTGGGCTGACTCTACCAAATAACACATCTACTGGAAACTCGTATTGGGAGAACAGCGTGCTGGAAAGCAGCTAAGGGCTCAGCTCAAAGTCAAGGTGAATGAACTTGACACATCTATGCTGCTGCGTGTGCTATTTTGTTCTTTCTCTTCTTGTCAGCTCCGATTTCTTAATTTATTGCCACTCTTCCCTCTTTTTTTTCTTTTTTTAGTCATGAAAAATACTGCAACTGATAAATACCTCTGCTAGCACAGAGAAATTCTGGCATACTGGTACTTTTGAGATGGTAATCTAGTTTGAAATTCCAGGCACACAAATTCCAGGCACACAAACACGATGCTTTTGGGGAGGTGCTGCTGCTCTGGGATGAGGAGATGAACAGCAAATAATGGCAATGGCTTTATTTTCTGTTAGTGCCGTGTAATGGAGCTGTGCTTTCCAGGCTGGTTTTGTTTGCCGGACTTCTGCACATAGTTTGAAGACCAGCATCATCGGGGAGGAGATGGACAAAAAAGGCAGAGCTGTCACTGCAAGTCTAAATGTTATTTACAATAATTGCATTTAATAAAATACACAACACAGCTATCTGTTACTTGGGTTTAGCTGGCATGAGAGCTAGTTGGGTCATGACAAAATCATTAAAATTTGAGAGTTTACAGTGATTTCTGAGGCCAAAAGTTTGGGAAGCAGTTATTTATGAGAGCAGCTCAGTTGATAGGTTGATGAAAATCATTCTATTGATGCTAAACAAATGTTGTTCTGGTATAAAATACATGCCATGAACGCCAGGCCTTGGAAACCACAGCTCATTTCAAAGGATGTTTAACAGTCATCAGTAAATATTAAGCTGTAAAAGCCCAAGTCCAAACGCCATGGTTAGATGTTCCTCTTCCATCCACAAGTCTGATTTCCATTGCCATAACGGACTGGGATTTTAGGTGCTGTAATGCAGAGACTGCTCAAAGAACTTCTTGTTGTAGTGCTGTGACTTCTTTCACCTCCTTCCCTGACATTTTAGGGAGGTCTTGCTTTATTTTCATGGTTATGAGTGTCCTGAAATATCGACTCCGTCCTACTCTGATGTGGATCTCCATAGTGGGACTTCAGGTTTTGAGCAATTATGGCAAAACTGGGAACTTAAGTCTCTGAATATGCTGTGCATTTCGATTTCCTGAGGTTGAGGGGTTTAGTTTGGCTGAGCATGGAGAGATGTTAGAGGAGCAGTCATGAAATTCTCCTCTGGCTCTGAAGTTCCTTGCAGCTTGAAGGGTGTTTGTATCTGGGATCGTGTTTTGCTTGGGCAGCGATCCTGCCGATTGGAATCGCAGAAGTTTGGCAACCCAATGGAGGCATCCAGCCAGAGCAAACTCAAAGTACACAGGGTCTGAGAACAAAACATTTCACATGAATTAAATTGTGAGGAAACAGAAATTCTTTAAACTTGCAAGAAAACAAGGCAATCATCATCATGAGCATCGTCACACAGGCAGCTGCGTGATCAGGGCTGTCGATAGGGAGTGCGAGTTTTATTTGTGAGATCTTGATAGTTGTGTGTTTTTTAGAGATACGTTTTATCACCGGAGGAAGAAGAATATTCCCCAAGAAACTGGTACTGGCGTGAGATGGAATAACTCTGGGTGCCTGCATGCAAAGATCCGGTAGCATCTCTGCCGAAAGGCTTTTTGACACTTGACCGATTTTGGTTTCTTCTGTGCCATGCACTGCATGGGCTGGCCATCCTGAAAAGGTTCCCTGTGTCCTTGCCCTGCTTTTCTCTTTGCAGTCCTGTGTCCGCCTTCCCTTCACCTATCCATTTTTCCTGTATATTACTGGTTTTTTTTCCATCAGATATTCAGTAATGGCAGAAGTCCAGGAGGATCTCTGAGCATCGCTTGCGGCATGCTGGGTGCTGCCTCTCCTGGTGCTTTCCTTTCCCAAGCCTTGCTTGCTTTGGTGTTCTCTTCTCCTCGGTGTCTGGTCGTGCAGATTTGAGCTCACCCTGCCAACCTCACATTGCTCTTTTCTGTGCCAAAATGCTCTCTAGTAGGTGGGTGGTAGGAGCAGGAGGAGGTGAGGGGGGACGTGGTGACCAGAACTAGTTCAGTTTCTGATGTCCAACCATGCAGGGTGGTGCTGGGCGTGTGGAAAGGTGGCAAATGTTTGGGGTTTTCTTTTGTATTTTTAATTTTTTTTTGTGTGTACTTTTTAGTTTGGTTTGGTTGTTTTGAGGTTGTTTTTTTTTGTGGTGGCTTCAAGATCCTCGGCAGTGCTGTGCCCTCAGCACCCCGAATCATGCCAAGTTGTGCTGTGGGCCTGCCCAACCTTCTCCACTTCCAAAATCTGTCTTATCCTCGTGCCTGTTGCCATTTCTTTGTGTGTGACAGATGTAAATTCAGATGTGTAATTATCTGCTTTTTCACCTAAATAGCATCTGTTACCTGAAAGCAATTGAATGGATTTGGTTTGGTAGGCTGGCTCTCGCCGTGCTGGATGGGATAGGCTGTTAATAACCGGATTTCTGGAGCCGGACTGGTTTTCGAGGAGATTACTTGGGCTGGATCTGCTTGAGCATAAAGAGTCGTGACATGATCTTGGGTTTGTGCAGTTCTGCGTTACCGAGCAGGCTGCTGCCGGGATGATTTCTGACTTTGGTAAGTGCTTCCATCCCCTCTGCGGAGGGTTTTGTTGTGGTGTCCAGTGCAGTGTTTGTTTGAGCTGCTGGTGAAGGATAAATAAATACAGCACATGCAGCTTAACATGGGGGTGGAGAGGTTGTATCAGCAGTATTTGTTCAACAAGAAACGGATCAGATGTGACATTTATCTGTGCTGGAGAGCATTTGCTTTAAACAAAACAAAGGCTTGAAGTGGATCAGATTTCCTATGAACAGTATCAGAATTCTTTTCTTGCCGAAAAGCTTGGGGTGGGGTGGTCCTGAGGTCACAGCTGTGCTCGTGTCGTTGATGGCGTAAGCACGTTGCTGAAGGACTCATGCTTTCCCATCAAATCTGACCTTAAGTAACAGAGTGGAGTCTTCCGTCTACAGACTGGGTACGTTGGTAGTCAAATTCCACTGGGAATGGGCGAAAAGGGACACTTGGACTTTCTAAAATTCTCTTGCAGTTGATTGCGCTTGGTTGTGTCCTTCCCTTCCTAGGCTGCCGTGTCTTGCTGTAGGATGCTGTTGAAAAGCTTTGGTTTCGTTCCAGAACCAAATGGATTTCAAAGCTGGAGGAAGCACTTGTGCTGAAGTACTAAATTACAGAGGTTATTTTTGAATTTCCTAGGGACTGATCTTTTCCTGATGGTGGATTTCATCTGGGAATTCCTTTGAGGTGCTGTAGAAGGATGGGTGGCACAGAGGATGGCTTTCATCCTGGCAAACATCTCTTTCAGAATAAACCTTTTTCAGAAGTTAACATCTTGTCATTTTGGGGTTTGCACTCAATGCGTGTCTTTGGCAGAATTTAGCCATCTGGAAACGTGGTTCACATGCGGTCTTGTATTGGTTGTCACGCTAACGTTAAGAGATAATGGGGGCTCAGGGCTCAGGTGCTGAGGACTTTCCTTCTCACGTTCACCATGTCGCAACCCGATCAGCCTGTAAACTCGGTTCATTTTGCTCATCCCCTGTTGCTGGGTTAGATTACAATGAGTTACCGTCGCCTCTTTCTTGACATTTATTTTTATATTCACATCCAATATAGAACCCTCTCTTACGTTTATTGAATTTGCCTCTCTGTTTTATTTCCATCGTGAAAATTGAAAGATCCGCTAGCCCGGGCTCGGCTGCTGAGTACTCAACGTTGTGAAGAGCAGGGAGTGTTTAGTTAAGACCTAACTCTGAAGAGCTGCGCGGAATTGTTAAGTGTTACTATTGCGAATTGTCTGTGCGTGCTTTTCTCCTCCAAGGCACGTTTCGTTGTACAGAGTCACGGTTGTTTTCCCCAGGCCATTTGGCCTGAGCTGTGGAAGTGACTGTATTTTTGCTGACAAACTAAAGCAAACCCCAAACGCTGATAGTTTTTAGTTTTAACAGCGACAGAAATTGTGCTTGGACTAAATACATAGCATCTAAAATTCGCAAACTGGATGTTGTGAACTAGTTAATCTGGAGCTAATGTGTGACTGTTGAGCCAGTAACAAAACAGGTGTTGGAAACAATTGATTCTTATGTTCAATTAACCTGTGGCTGAGAGCGTTAGTGATGACAGGGTGTTCTCTGAAATAGGGAGCACTTTGAAGGTCACCAAGGAGCTAAGTCTATATTGTACCTCTGTAGCGACCGTCTCGGCCTGCTGCGGGGCTGGGCGGCCAGTCACACACCCTTCCGTTTTCTTCTGTGCCGGGAAAGGGGGCCATTAACACCGGTAAACTAAGCAAAGGAAAATGATGGAACTGGAATCCCTGAATAAGCAAAACTACAGTTTTGTATTAAGATACTTTTCCCACGTTATTAGGGGCTTTACTTCATTTTACTCTGATTTCATCTTCAGCAAACAGGAAAATATGCTAATCACAGCTCTGATCCTTTCTTTGGCAATTAGCTGTTTTGTTTGCTCAAGGACTTTTAAAACTTGCTGCTGCTTTCTTACTGCTGTGCTGCTCCTTGCATTTCTTTCAAACATAAATTCTGTGTCAGTGGCACCACCTTAATGGGTGACGGATGAACGAAGTGCAGTTCTGAGCTCTTGTTGTAGTCACGCCACTTGAGGAGATCTTCTTTTGACAGTTTTCAGTATAGGAGCCACCAAATGAACCCAGTGTTCTGGCATGTGAAACGTCAAAGGTATAATGTTCCCCCAGCCAAAGTCATGTTTTTCAAGAACTTTGTGAACTTAAAGCCCTTTGAAGAAATATTCTGGGTTCACAGCAGTGGAGGGCTAATGCCTTTTCTCAAAAAAAAAAAAAAAAAATACATTGGCTACTGTTATAGGTCAGCATTTGCCAACAGTTTCCGCAGGAGATGCCAGTTTGGAGTGGAAACTAAAAAATGGGTTCAGCGAAGCACTTTATCCTGTTCTTGGCGTAAAGCACATGAATAATCCACTGACTGCCCACGTGTGCTTCACTGGGACTGCTCACACAGTGAAAGTCAGGCGTGTGTTTAAATAACTTGCTTATCTGGGGGCTCCCTGCGTGGTGTCTCCTGGCTGAGACGTGGTTTTCCTCAGGCAGTCATCATCTGACCTGTGTGCCGGGAGCGCGGCGCTGTCTGCGCGGTCGTGCAGCCCACAGCAAAAGGATCTTTCTGCCTCCGCCCCCACTCCGGCCCGCGCTTCTCTGGCAACCGGTGGTCTGCCCGCTGCCAATTGTGCTCCAGTGTCTTTGGCACCCAACCACTTCAACTTGCTGCTCATGCGAGTCCTGAATTGCCTTTGTAAGGCAGGGAGTAGTCTTTTCCTTGTTTAAGACTGTACATGTGGTTGTTAAAACATGGAATAAAAGTAGATTATCATAATGGTTTTCCTCATTTTGGTCAAACTGTGCTCTCTGCCACTAGTCTCACGGAAGTTGATCAAGAGGAGAACAACCATGTTGGAGGTCCAAGCTCAGAGGGGCTAGATGGAGTTTTTTCTTCTCTTTAGTATCTAAGGGAAGCACTGCTCTTTATTTGAAAACCTCTGTAAACAGATTAGCTGCAGAAACAGAGCTCTTTCAGCACGCAGGGAGGGAGAGGTTACATCTAGGGTAGGATCTTCTTCAACCTGGTATTTCCCAACCGTTACCTCTGGTTTGATCCAAAACTGGCCCACCAGTGAAACAGTACAACTTGGGGTTAAAAATACATTTTGATAAGTTTTCCACCTCTGCCTTCCTCTCACAACTGACAACCTCGGAGACAGCATTGCCCCATGCTTGAGAAGGGCCCGGGCCCAGGCGGGGCATGGCCACAGCCGGTGCACAGCAGGTCTTTGGCACCCTCTCCCTTCCACATGTTTTCTCCTCCAGACATGCCACCTCTGCGGCAAGACCTGGAGCCTACCTATAAAACAAATCAAGCTTGGTGGTAGCAGACAGAGATTAGTTAACGGGACCAGAAAGCCCAGTGCTGTGGTTGGTAATGAGCACTGCTCCTTCAAACTCAGGATTTTGGACTCTGAGCTTGCTTTACACTCGTCGCGGCTGGTTATCTGCTGTTCAGCCTTTGCTAACAACATCACCAGAGAAGCTTAGACTGTTAATGGCAATTGAAAAATAAAATGAAATAAAAGAGCTCTGATATCCTCAGAAACATGTGTCCATCTTCAATGGAGCACTCTTCCACTGGAGCTGTGTTCGGGAAAGTGAATGGGATAACGTCTGATATGAGCCAGATTAAAATAACATGAGCAGATTTCACTGGGAAGGAAACTTGAATGCCTGCAGAAACAGCACGGAGGCTGTGAAGTCGACATGCTGGATGTGAAGGATGCCATCCAGAGGGACCTGAAGAGGCTGGAGAGGTGGGCCTGTGCCAACCTCATGAAGTTCAACCAGGCCAAGGGCAAGGTCCCGCATGTGGGTCAGGGCAATCCCAGGCATAAATCCAGGCTGGGCAGAGAATGGATGGAGAGCAGCCCTAAGAAGAAGGACTTGGGGGAGTGCTGGTGGACGAGAAGCTCAACATGAGCCGGCAATGCACACTTGCAGCCCAGAAAGCTAACCGCATCCTGGGCTGCATCCCCAGCAGGTCAAGGGAGGGGATTCTGCCCCTCTGCCCCACTCTGGTGAGACCCCACCTGGAGTACTGCGTCCAGCTCTGGAGCCCCCAACATCAGAAGGATGTGGAGCTGTTGGAGAGGGTCCAGAGGAGGCCACGAAGGTGATGAGAGGGCTGGAGCAGCTCTGCTGTGAGGCCAGGCTGAGAGAGCTGGGGCTGTTCAGCCTGGAGAAGAGGAGGCTCCGGGGAGACCTGAGAGCGGCCTTCCAGTGCCTAAAGGGGGCTGCAGGAAAGATGGGGAGAGACTGTTCAGTAGGGCCTGTTGTGACAGGATGAAGGGTAGTGGTTTCAATATAGAAGGAGGTAGATTTAGGTTAGATGTTAGGAAAAAATTTTTTACCCTGAGGGTGGTGGAGCACTGTCCCAGGTTGCCCAGAGAGGTGGTGGATGCCCCATCCCTGGAAACATTCCAGGCCAGGTTGGCCGGGGCTCTGAGCAACCTGATCTGGTTGGAGATGTCCCTGCTCCTGGCAGGGGGGTTGGACTGGATGGGCTTTGAAGGTCCCTTCCCACCCAAACCCTTCTGTGATTCTATGACTTTCAGTGGAATACTCAAATCCACAAAAATCCGTATGAAATCAGCAAAGTGTCTACATAATTGATCAATCCCCTGTGTATAAATAAAATGTTTGAGAGGCACTCTCCTCATCTAAAGCACTGGACTGAAAAGCAAGGCCCTGGATTGCTTTTCTAGCTCCGATAGAGACTTCTTGTACAGTCTGGGAAATCGTTTTGCATCTCTCTCTGCCAGCCAGACCGGTAATGTCTGGAAAGGAAAGGGATGTCTGCAAAACGAGTTGAGAATCTCCCACCGACAGTCAGAACAAGTGGTTTGGTTTGGATAACAGTAACCTGGAGTCATTGCACGTATGTCTGGTAACTGCTGATTGATAAGAGTCCAGTGGTGGAGCTTTAGTAACTGTGTATTTCTTGAGCCAGGGCTGCAGTATGTTACTAGCTGGGAATATAACGTTGATCATAGAATCGTGGAACAGTTTGGGTTGGAAGGAACGTAAAAGATCAGCCAGTCCAACCGCCGTGCCCTGGGCAGGGACACCTTCTACCAGACCAAGATACTCAGAGCCTCATCCACCTGGCCTGGAATGTTTCCAGGGATGGGGCATCCACCACCTCTTTGGGCAACCTGGGCCAGTGTCCCACCAGCCTCACAGTGAGGAATTTCTTCCTTATCTGATCTAAATCTGCTCTCTTTCAGTTTAAAGCCACTACCCCTTGTTCTGTCGCTGCATGCCCTTGTCAAATGGCCCTCTCTAGCTTTTTCACCAGCCCCCTTTAGGCACTGGAAGGCCACTCTAAGGTCTCCCCGGAGCCTCCTCTTCTCCAGGCTGAACAGCCCCAGCTCTCTCAGCCTGGCCTCACAGGAGAGCTGCTCCAGCCCTCTCATCATCTGCATGGCCTCCTCTGGAATTGCTCCAACACATCCACGTCCTTCTGATGTTGGGGCTCCAGAGCTGGACTGCAAGCACACATTGCCAGCTCATGTTGAGCTTCTCATCCAACAGCACCCCCAAGTCCTTCTCCTCAGGGCTGCTCTCCATCCATTCTCCACCCAGCCTGGATTTGTGCCTGGGATTGCCCCGACCCAGGTGCAGGACCTTGCCCTTACCCTGGTTGAACTTCATGAGGTTTGCACAGGCCCACCTCTCCAGCCTGTCCAGGTCCCTCTGGATGGCATCCCTCCCCTCCAGCGTGTCAGCCACACCACACAGCTTGGTGTTGTCGTCAAACTTGCTGAGGGTGCACTCTGTCCTAGTGTCCATGTCGCCGACAAAGTTCTTAAACAGGGCCAGGCCCAACACATACCCCTGAGGAACACCACTCATCACTGGTCTCTACTTGGATATCGAGCTGTTGACCGCAACTCTCTGAGTGCGGCCATCCAGCCAATTCCTTATCCACTGAGTGGTCCGTCCATCAAAACCATGTCTCTCCAGTTTAGAGAGAGGGATGTCATGTGGGACAGTGTCAAAAGCTTTGCACAAGTCCAGGTAGATGATGTCAGTTGCTTGTCCCTTGTCCACCGATGCTGTCACCCCGTCATAGAAGGCCACCAAATTGGTCAAGCACGATCTGCCCTTGGTGAAGCCATGTTGGCTGTCACCAACCACCTCCTTGCTCTCCATGTGCCTTAGCATGGTTTCCAGGAGAATCTGCTCCATGACCTTGCCAGGCACAGAGGTGAGGCTGACCGGCCTGTAGTTGCCTGGGTCTTCCTTATTCCCCTTTTTAAAAACTGGGGTTATGTTCCCTCTCTTCCAGTCATTGGGGACCTCACCAGACTGGCACAACTTCTCAAGTATGATAGATAGTGGCTTGGCAACCTCATCCGCATCTTATTAGGTCACATGGACTTGTGGACCTTCAGATTCCTTAGATGGTCCCAAACCTGCTCTTCTGCTACAGTGGGCGGTTCTTCATTCTCCCAGTCCCTGTTTTTGCCTTCTGTGACTTGGGCAACATGACTAGAGCGCTTGCCAATGAAGACAGAGTAAAAAAGCTGTTGAGTACCGCAGCCTGGTTACCCAGGTCTCCCATTTCCTTCCAGAGAGGGCCTATATTTTCCCTAGTGTTCCTTTTATCCCTGACATACTTATAGAAGCTTTTCTTGTTGCCCTTGATGACCCTGACCAGATTTAATTCTGTGGGGGCTTTAGCTTTCCTAACCTGATCCCGGACCACTTGGACAACCTCTCTGTAGTCCTCCCAGGCTACCTGTCCTTGCTTCCACCTTCTGTCGGCTTCCTTCTTGATTTTCAGTTGGTCCAGGAGCTCCTTGTTCATCCACGCGGGCCTCCTGGCGTTTTTGCCTGACTTGGTCTTCATCGCACCTGAGCTTGGAGGAGGTGCTCCTTGAATATCAACCAGTTTTCCTGGGCCCCTCTTCCCTCCAGGGCTGCACCCCATGGCACTTTGCCCATCAGGTCCCTGAAGAGGCCAAAGTCTGCCCTCCTGAAGTCCTGGGGTCTTGAACTCCAACATCTCATGGTCACTGCAGCAAAGGCTGCCCCTGAGTTCCACATCCCCCACCAGCCCCAGCAATATGTTTGCTTCACATCTGCGTATTTTCCCCCTTAGATACGTAATAGCATGTGAAAATATTCAGTTTCTCAGATAAAGGTCAGTTCAAAGAAACATCTAAATGTTGAAAAACTTCTCTGACTCCCCTGGTTCGGCAAAATTGATTTGGGAACCTTCCAAGGATTGGCTTTCTTTACTCTAAGCAATTGCTGAGAAATTTTTCATTGAACAACATTATTGTTCACTTTGAGAGTTCCTCACCCACACCTGGGAAGTTTTTTCTCATCTGTTACAGCAAGTGAGAAGTTTTCCATGACATCTGTTGGTTAGTACCAGGGGTGGCATTTACCCTGGGGACTAGCGGAACTGTTGCTGACACAAGAGGAGAGTTTCAATTCACGTGCTAAAAGCAAACTGATGGGGCGTTCAGCTCAGTGAGAGAGGAAACATCTACAGAGGTCAATGGGATGAGATTTAAGTAGAGAGGAAAGAGAACAAGAATGGGTGAATTCATAGTTCTTTGAAAGGTCTTTGATCTCCTGTTCTTCCCTCCGTATGGTCGTTAGTGGAGGAACTGGGTCTATGAGCAGATTTGTAATATTCCTGGGAGTGATCAGAGGTTGAATTTAGACCCTTTCTGGGACAAACATGGACTCTAATGAATTCTCTCATTTGGTGGGTGTATATCTTTTTTAATTAAAAAACATTTCCATATTGCAAACAGTGATAATGGATATTCACTTTCTTAAGGTATAAAACTGTTAACTTTCCCCACGGAAATTTCCAAGGCACTGAACAGCAAGTGAAACATGCAGACATGTCCCTTTAATAACTCCCCTTCTTCCTGCACCAGAACTGGAGATAATTGCTTTTCTTTCTCCGTTTAGCACTTTCAGACCATGTTAAAGACGAAGCTGAATGTCCTAACTCTTCGGAAGGAGCCTCTCCCGACAGTGATCTTCCACGAACCAGAAGCCATCGAGCTGTGCACCACGACTCCCCTCATGAAGACCCGGACTCACGCTGGATGCAAGGTACTCGGGAATATAAACTTAAGGAACGGGACCACCGTGGGGGTGCCCCATGTGTGTATGGGGACGCTAAAGAGCCCAGAGCAACCAACATGGTCATGGTTGTTTTTCTTGAAAGCCCATTAACTGCTACTATTGCTATAAGGTTTGTAAATCAAACAAGACATTGGGTGTTTCTGACAGAAATTCAGTACAAAAATGGTTCAGGTGTGTTGCATTTAGCAATCTGTAATAACAGATGTTTATACCCACTGAAATGGGGTCGCAGCTTAAAACTTGAGGTTAGTTTAAAAAGAAGAAAAAAGAGGGCAGCGAGGAGACTGTTAGATCTTGATTTGGTTAAGCAACAAGATGAATTTGCCCAGTTACATCAAAGCACAGCTTCTGAAAATGCTCTTCTTCTTTAAAGTTTAATAGCTTTAAGAGCTCTGAGTGTGTGGTAAGAAGCCATACAAAAATAGCAAACAAATCTGCTCTGTTTGCATCGTCTTGTTGGAGCCATTTTCCTTGGTCGCAGAGGTCTGGCACCATTTTCCTTGGTTTCCAGGTCTGGCACTTCCTCAGCAAAGTTCCTTCTGGGGAAGTGTCATTTGTCTTTGAGTTTCTGCCTGTCACAGCAGCCAAGAAACAAGATGGCTGCTGGGTGTTGAAGCAGTAGCTGCCCTGTGCTGACGCAGAGGAGCGCAGGGCAGGTGACCCTCGTGTGCTTTGTGTGCATCTGCTCTTCTGTGGTGGTGTCTTTTGTACTTTACGTTGACATACAATGAATTTTTAGAGAATATTAGCTATTATAAAAAAGCCAGACACAAAGTGTCTGGCTTTCACCCCTGGTGAGAGAGAGTTCAGACCTAGTAATGCTTTCTGAAATCAGTTTATCTCTGTGAATGTGCGTAGAATTTAAATGAACGTTTACCTTAACCTACAGTCCTTCAGCTGGAAAAGCTGGATTGCAGAGAGATGTTGCACCTCTCAGCGAAGAGAGTCTCATTCTATACTGAGAGATCTCTTTTATTTATTCATTTATTTGTCCTGCAATATCACACAGTAGTGGTGGCTAGGGAACATCCGCTGCCACAATGCTCCCCATTTCCTGCCTGAGCTGTTTCTCCTTCTCCCCTTCCCGCTGCAGCTCCTGCCAGTGCTGGTGCTCACGGTGGTGGTTTTGGGGAGCGGCCAGCCTCTATTCCGATGGTTCAGCAGTTGTGATTTCCACTGCCCTCCTTGGGAAGATGATTCCACGTTGTTCCTATGCCTAAGAAATCCTCTCCACTCACTAACTGACAGGCTCTGGTTTCACCTGGTCTCTCTAGTCACAATCTCTTTCCCCTCGCTTTTTTTTTGCTGACTAAATGTATTCTTCTCTTACAGGACTTGTATCCTCCAGCTGCTCATCGGTAATTAGCCTTCCTCTCCTCTTTCACCTCTGATGATTAGTGTCTTCCTGGGTGATCTGATGACGGTGTTGCCGTAACCAAGCCAGTACCTGATAACACCAGGTTTTGCTCTGTGGGGTCTGATCTGTTGCTGTTATTCCAGGTGTGAGGGGGCAGATGCTGTGGTGTTGCTGGTACCGCCGAGACTCTCCGGTACCGCGACGCAGGCTCTTCAGGCAAGAGCACAGCATCCAGTTTTCACTTCCTTTCATGAGTCACACTCTTTTGATCCTTAATCGTTTTGACTGAAATCCCTCCAATTTTTCTATGTAATCCCATTAATAAGATAGTATCATTCTTCTGACAGAGGCTCCAGATATCTGATTTTATTGCGCAGTTTTAACATAAGCCTCAGCTGGCACCAGTGTGTTATGGGAACCTGACACATTGCCTCGCTGGTCAGAGGTCTGGCCATTGATTTTTTTTTACACGATTACTCTTTTCCATGTCCTTTCATTGCAAGACAGGCTTCTCTTTTCTCTTTCATTTGGCGTTGGTTGCTGAATCCTGGAGAAACAAAATTCTTCTGCTGAGATTCAGTCTCATTCTGTAATTGAATGGGATGGTTTTAAGGATAGCAGAGAAATGTCTTGCGGGAAGTAATCTAGGGGGAGCCCCCACAAAACCTGGTAAGTTAAATAATTGAACAAATTCAGAGAGCTGCTTTTTCCTACCCAGTTCCAGATCTGATGCACCTTTCTTTCCTAAAACATTTTCTTTACTTACAGCAGAAGGCTTACAACTTGTTCCTCCTGTTACTGCACGTCTACACCTGCCTGCTCGGGCTGGCGGTGCTGTCACCGTTCCCACCCATCCCAAGCTGTGGGCATGATGTCACCAAACGGAGAAATAGATGGCATTGGCATTGCTTGGCAGCACAGAGCTCTGGGCGTGCGCGTTTCGGAGTTTGCTATGCTGGTTGCTCAGTGGTTGAGCCTTCTTGCCCGCCTTCCTATCCTTTCCCCACCAGTCCTGTTTGGAAACGGAGAGCGACAGCCCTGCACCCTGGGGTGGGAGTGTCACAGCCCCGCTCAGCACACAGCCTAAAACACAGCAGGATTGCTGGGTACAATAAAGCACTCTGGGTTTTTCTTGGGGCATCATTTGCTTTTGTTGGAGCCGTGGTGTTACGTTTGGTGAGAGGCAGGTCTCTGGCCCCAGAGGAACTGCAGCTTCTCGTCCTCTTGCAGCTGAGACCAGCGGGACAGGGCGGTGGGATGCAGTGCCCGAGGGCTGTCGTCTCTCTGGCAGCTGAGCACCCCTGTGCGTCCTGGCTCTTCCCTGCGACAGACGTGGTGTTTGGGAATGCTGGAACACCAAGTGGTACAGTCAGTGGCTGCTCTGAAGGATGAAAAAAACCCAGCTGGCTTATTGTACACCTGTAAGTGGCAAGTTTCAGCTTAAGCTAAGCCACTCCGTGCTGGGGAAGGACAAAAAAGAGTGAGAGTGAGTGTTTTGTTCTTCCTAGCTGGACCACACTTTCAATCACAGGTTCCTCATTTGCTTTTATTTAAATAGAGCCTGGTTCTGTACACAGGCACGAGTGCGATGTAGATGTGTGCATGTAAGAATGTGTCCATTCTTGCTTGGATCCTAAGGATTTTGGTTACGCTGTGGCTGTCCTGCTTGTGCACTCCAGTGTTTTAGCTGGAAACCTCCTCTTCCCATACCACACCACGAAGTAGCACCAGATGGAAACTGAAAATCTGGAGTATCTCCAGAAAACAAGTTGCTCTCTATTCCGAAATGTGCGCTTTCTCTGTGTCTTTTACCAGATTTAGTTGAAGTTCTGTGGGTTTTATTCTCCCTGAATGCCCTAATCGCCTTACACTGATTCTAATGTTTCTTGATTTCTGTCCCTTGGAGCTGCAGTGGTGGTGTGAGGGGAACTGGCTAACTGACTCTCTCTCTCCTGCCGTAGCTTTTCCAGGCACTGCTGCGGTAATGCAAAAGGACAGAGGTTAAAAATGCTGCCTGCAATTTTTGAAGTGGTGTCCTAGGTTTTTTTTTCCCCTTTCTATCAGAAGGCTCTTCAAAGCGAAGTGAGTGCTGAATGATCAGCGGCTCGTTGTCACCCACCTGGGTCAGGTCACCTCATTCCTGCGGTTCCCACCAGTGGACAAGCTCTTCTCAGCAGCCTGGGAGGCTGAGATCAGAGGAGCACAAACAAAAGAAAAGCAAATAATTGCCTTCTTAAGAGTCTGCTTTTATTAAACGGGAAAATCCCTATTAATGATGCGGTGTTTGCAGGCGTGACACTTGTCGCTTGCCTGTCTTTATTGGATTGAGCTGGTGAGATTATTGACTCAGGCTTGGTGGAAAATACAGCGTTGAAATTTCTGCGATGGTGTGTCTTAGTTGGAGATTGATGAAAGTCTTGTTTAGCAATTCGTATAAATGGCATTAGTGTGGTACTGGGTTTTAAAATCAGGTCTTGTACGTATTGATAGAGATTTAACAAAATAGTTGGGAATTAATATAAATAAATGGAGCTTGGTCTTTCAGAACAGCTGAATTGCTTCACTCACAAGGCAAAAGGAAAATGGTTCCTGTAGTAAGCTTACTGCAGGGTGGTGATTATGGTGCAGATCTTTTGGGGCCTGTATATCAGGAAGGGGCCATGGCCACAGCTGGGCTTCCCTGGCGCAGTGCAGTGCCAGCAGTCATAGAATCACGGAATGGTTTGGGTGGGAAGGGACCTTCAAAGCCCATCCAGTCCAACCCTCCTGCCAGGAGCAGGGACATCTCCAACCAGATCAGGTTGCTCAGAGCCCCGGCCAACCTGGCCTGGAATGTTTCCAGGGATGGGGCATCCACCGTCTGTCTGGGCAAACCTGGGCCAGTGTCCCATCACCCTCAGTGGAAAAAATTTCTTCTTTATGTCCAGTCTGAATCTACCTCCCTCTATTTTAACACCATCACCCCTCGTCCTACCACAACAGGTCCTGCTGAAGAGTTTCTCCCCATCTTTCCTGTAGCCCCCTTTAGGCACTGGAAGGCCGCTCTCAGGTCTCCCCGGAGCCTCCTCTTCTCCAGGCTGAACAGCCCCAGCTCTCTCAGCCTGGCCTCACAGGAGGCTCCAGCCCTCTCATCATCTGCGTGGCCTCCTCTGGACCCTCTCCAACAGCTCCATGTCCTTCTGATGTTGGGGGCTCCAGAACTGGACGCAGCGCTGCAGGTGGGGTCTCACCAGAGCAGAGCAGAGGGGCAGAATCCCCTCCCTCGACCTGCTGGCCACGCTGCTGGGGATGCAGCCCAGGATGTGGTTGGCTTTCTGGGCTGCAAGTGTGCATTGCCTGCTCATGTTGAGCTTCTCATCCACCGTCACTCCCAAGTCCTTCTCCTCAGGGCTGCTCTCCATCCATTCTCCGCCCAGCCTGTGTTTGTGCCTGGGATTGCCCTGACCCATGTGCAGGACCTTGCCCTTGGCCTGGTTGAACTTCATGAGGTTCTCAGGAGCACTGAGCTTGACTGTTGCACCTCTGGGACACACCTGATGTCGTCACACTTGTACCAACCTACGAACGGGATGCGAGGTGTTTCCTGGGACAGCTGGGCAGTGCCTGAGGGCCCCTGACCTGTGCAATGCTGAGGGCCTGGCTCTGCGCTCCTGGCACCCACCCCCCAGTTGCAGCTCTCTGCCCTTTCACCAAAGCCACTGGAATAGCCTGTTGCCCTTGTTGCTGCTCTTCTCCTGGCTTTGCCTGCTGCTGCCAAGAGTTTTCATTTCCCCTTTTGTCTCTCTGTCTTCCTCCCATTTTTCTTCTTCTCTCAAAAGTAACCGTCACCATTAGAGACAAGGCATGCCATCAGCTGTGGGCCCTCCTGGTGCATCTCTGTGCATCTGAAACTGTATCAGCGTGCCTTGAGCAACGCGATTTACATCAGCAGAGCAGAGACTGGAAGTTAGTCTGCAAGGGAAAAGCTCATAACAAGTTTATGGGATGAATAGCGAGGAATATCGATCATGATCTGATTATGATCCATAGAAATAAAATGTTTCTCATTGGGATACTTATTAAATAGATAAAACATTGTGTTAAAATTGCCCTCCTAGGCCTGATTCTAATTCCTTGTGTGAGAGAGTTGTTTAGGAGTAATGTCTGCTCAGATATTACTGCCTATTTTTGGTTTTCTGCCTTGTTAATTTTGATTGCAAAGGCCTTGCAGCAGGATTGTCTCTAACCACATGCTTGCAAAATATCCCATTTCTGCTCTGCCCCAGATGCCTCTACAGCAGATTTATTAGTGCTGTGTTGCTGCTTTTATTGGTCACTGCGCTTTTAAAATTTAGACTGTTGTTCTTTGTGGTCTGGGTGGTTTTTTTCCCCTCTACGTCAGACCTTCCGTCCTATGCAACCTCTACCACTTGTGTCCCATCCTAATCAGCCCAGCGTTGGCCAAATACGTTATTGCTTTACCTTTTGGGAAACAGGGTGCTCCCGATCTCCTGGGCCTGGTGGCCCCTCAACGCAGAAAATGCCCAGATGATGAACTGTCCTCCCAGGCTCCTGCGGCCCAGCAGCCCGCACCGCGTGGTGGTGGTGGCAATCCCAGCCTCCCGAAACTCCAAAGTGTTGCTCTGGTCAGCTGAAGAGCAGGCGAATGGCTCCCCCCTGCCACACTGTTACTGTGCGTGGGTTGGTTCTGTGTGTCTTGATGCAGAATTGGTCAAAACTGATGTGAAGAGAACACGGTCTCTCCTTTCAGTCCCCAGAGACCGAGGTGCTCTTTCCTGCTTGCACTGGCCTGTTGGCTCAAAAGGGCTGAAAATGTGCACTAAGGCTTTCTGAGATGGGGACACCCAACCATGGGTGGTTATCAATCTAGTGTTTCACTTAAAATTCCGTAGATAACTTAAAAACTCTACTCCTCTTGAGCATTTATTATTTTGGCTACTGAAACCGGAGCTGGATGGCAGCTGCACATACTCTTACAACCACTCCACTTTATCCTTATAAAGCTTAATAAAAGTGTTCTCTTTGCAGCTATAGCGTGGTCAGGAGTGATTGTTTTGAACGCAGGCCCATCCAGTTGTAAATCCAGCTATCTGCCTGATCTTCATTGCCATTTCGTAAGCCTGTAATATTAAAATGGCCATTAACTTTACTAAAGAAACAAATTAAACATGTGAGACGAGATAAACTGCACCATTGCTCCCCAGCCTACTGTTTTCCACCATGTTTAATGTGAGCGTGAAGCAGAGCTTATTTTCTTCTTGCTTCATTAAAAGCCTTCTGTTCTTACCCTTAAGCATTATGTATTTTGCACTGTGAATTGGGAGCTTGATCTTCTGCTTCTTTCTCCCCTCAACAAATGAAGCAAAAGGACACATGTGCATGGGGAAAATTTTAATAGCTTCAGTATATTTAGATATAGTGCTCATTGGTGAGAGATACTGAGGCTTTAATGATGCCCTAAGTATGCTATGTGAAGATAAAGTATTTTGTTTATTTTTTTCTTTCATATAGTGTTACAGAAATGGAAAAACAAAAAGGTTAATACTAAAGTTAGGGAAGAGTAAACTGCTTGCAGAAGCTTTACACATGACTGTATCCCACAGTGCTTCAAAGAATTTCATAGAATCACAGAATGGTTTGGGTTGGAAGGCACCTTCAAAGCCCATCCAGTCCAAACCCCCTGCAAGGAGCAGGGACGTCTCCAACCAGATCAGGTTGCTCACAGCCCCGGCCAACCTGGCCTGGAATGTTTCCAGGGATGGGGCATCCACCACCCCGTTGGGCAATCTGGGACAGTGCTCTGCAACCCTCATTGTAAAAAATTTTTTCCTAATATCGAATCTGAACCTGCCTCCTTCTATTTTAAAGCCGTCACCCTTTGTCCTGTCACACCAGACCCTACTGAACAGTCCCTCCCCGTCTTTCCTGCAGCACTGGGAGGCCGCTCTAAGGTCTCCCCGGAGCCTCCTCTTCTCCAGGCTGAACAGCCCCAGCTCTCTCAGCCTGGCCTCACAGGAGGCTCCAGCCCTCTGATCATCTCTGTGGCCTCCTCTGGACCCTCTCCAGCTGGTCCATGTCCTTCTGAGGTTGGGGGCTCCAGAACTGGATGCAGTACATTTGACCGAGTCTTGTTCTAATATTGAAAATGGAGAGTCGCATGTGCTCATTTCTTCTTCAAAACATGACCGTGGTAAGGTCCTGTCCTGCACCTATGAACTAATGAGAGCATTGCGCTGGGCGCTGCTGTGAGCATGGTGGGATGCTGCCGCGCAGGACGGCAGTGCTCGCTGCGTGGTGTTTGGCACTGGCTTGCTCTCAGCTCTGAGCTTCAGACAGGATGTCTCTTGCAGATGATTTTATTTATTATGAGCATGGAAAGCCTGATTACGTCAGTGAGGATTTATGCTTTAAAGGACTGCAGAGCAGCTAATAGAAATATGAAGGGTAGATGCAAGTGAAGAATGTTGTTAAAGTGTTGTAATGCTTCATTTCCTGAAGTCCAGGAGGCTCAGGTGGAGAATATAAATTGGCTAAAGTCATTGAATTAATCTTAAACTGAGACTGCTTTAAACAGGACCTTCTGCAGTGTTCAGTTTTGCTATGTTGGATGTATTTTGGCATCGTTTTGTTTGCTTACTGGCAAAGTGGCATTGTAAGACTAATGTATTCTGAGCGCGGTGGAAGTCACGTTCTGTCAGATATGTTGGTGGTATATTTTTTTCTTTCGCATTTGCACCGGTGACATTTTTCAAGCCGTGGTTCAAGTAAAGGGCATCTTGTTATTCAGGAAACTCTTACATCCCATCTGAAAACGGTCACGTATTTCAGTCAGCTTCGTGTTTCTGCTTTAACTGCCTTTAGAGGAGAAAGTGCACGGCTGTTTTCTACATACGGCGGAGTAACTTTGAATATACGTATATTTAGTAAAGGAAAACAGTTTTGCCTGTTTCTTTTGAGTTTCTATTAATGTGTGTCTCAAACCATTTTAAAGAGTTCCATACAAATAAGACTGGCGCCTTGGGAGGAGGACAGGATTTCTGGGAGCTGCCCTGCATGTTGGTTTTGCCTGCACAGGGCTGGAACCGCCCTGGGTACAGGGTCTTCTCCCTGTGCTTCCCCTTGGATTTGCTTCAACAGGGAGGGGGCTCAAGGCTGGGCATGTCATCAGGGAAACAGAGAGTAAGCTGAGTTTCCTAGGTTTGCAATGAAAAGTCCCTTTGGCTGGAGTGGAGCACTTCCTTTGGCTTCAGAGCTTTGATGTTGTTAGTTGCCTTTGATTCCACAAAAGCTTGAATCGGAAGTCATCAGCCCTTGATTTTGTTAGCGAGTGGTATTTATCAGCAGAAGGGATCTAAATGAAAACTCTGACTGTAAAACAAGGCACTAATCAGTTTCTATTTCAATTAGTTATGGAAGAGATAGCGATTGACATCCAAAGAGCGCTGCATAAAATGCAAATATGTAGGAATTAGGAATGCTCCCTGTGGTCGGTCGAGAATGAGCACGTGCCATTCCCGAATTTCACCCTTGCTCATAAAAGCAACTGGGAAACTTGTGAGTACCATGGAGGCGAACACTCAGTAGCTCTTCGCTCTCTATAATTTGTGCTTCCGTGGTATTTCTCGCCCAGAAAGATCCCCAGACGCCTTCTAAACCAGCTCTGTTGTCCCCTGCTCTTCAGCCGCAGTTCTCGGCCAGCGGCCCTGTTCGTAGAGGCCGGGTCAGCCCGCCAAAGCTCCGGGGAAGGCTGTACGGCACACTGTGCCACGGACAAAATGCGCCAGGGGAAAACAAAAACAATGCTGAGAATCAAAATGTGTACTTCTGTTAAGCAGTAATGCATTGAAAAAGGTACTAAAAAGCAATATATATTAATGAAATTCATTTACTGCATAAAACTCCATGGAATACTTCTGTATCTTGCAACCTAAATGTGGAGATTTTTTTTGTCAGTTCCTCAAATTCCACTTTTCAGGGTACTTGGAGCTGTTGCCTAATTATGGCTGTCTTTGTAGGAGATAGCACACTAAAATAGTTTCCTCTCAAAGAACATTTACATATTTAAAAAACAATTTCATCTCTCCACAGCAAGAAATATTTACATTTTGAAATTCTAAATTTCCGGAATTCCTTAGGAGATAATCTTCAATTACACAAATATCTGATGTCATACAGCACATGCCAATAAATGCTGTCTTTTGCAATCTGACACAAAGCCACTGTAAGCACGGTGGCAACTGCAAGGTCCAAGGCAGCTACAGATGTGTTAGGATGTTTATTTTTTACGCTGTAGAAAATATTGTGCTCATCACAATTGCTCGGGCAAAGCCTTCTGGTCACAGGAGGTAATTGCTTCCATAATAACTGAAGTTCAAATAGCTAAGACCTAATAGCTTCTGATGTATAAATATTAAAATGAGATTGAAATTTATTATGGTTGTTACACCGAGCAGATGCTGCAGTCACAGAATCACAGAAGGGTTTGGGTAGGAAGGGACCTTTAATGGTCATCCAGTCCAACCCCCCTGCAAGGAGCAGGGACATCTCCAACCAGATCAGGTTGCTCAGAGCCTCATCCAACCTGTCCTTGAACCTTTCCAGGGATGGGGCATCCACCACCTCTCTGGGCAACCTGGGACAGTGCTCCACCACCCTCAGCGTGAAATATTTTGTCCCTGTTGATTGTTTTGTTCTGACGTGTCCTTGAGAAACGCTTCTGTCTTCGTGTGGCTGTTCCTGGGTAGGGACGGGGTTGTGGTTTGTGTTGCTGGATGCTCAGGGAAGCTGGTGGTTCTCCACGGCCCTTGGGGCAGACGGGCCCGCTGTGAGCTGGCTGGCAGGAGGAGGAGGCACCCTGCCTTCACCGCACGTGAAATTATTCTCTAGCAAAACCAAAGAACTGCTGGTCCTGGGGTTGTCGCTCCCTCACGTGATTGCCGCGGGCACCTCCCTGCTCAGCAGCATGAAAGCTGCTTGGAGAGGTGCTGGCAGATCTTTTCAGGCCTGCTTTTTTTGCAACAAAGACCTGTGTGCTTATTCTGTGGAGGTATTCTGTGTGGCTCTTCCCCCGAAGCCATGGATATTGTTTCTCTGATTTCCATTAGAATACTGCAAGATTTGCATTTGGCGCTGGCACCCACTGCTCGCAGGGGTCTGAGCCAAAAGGAGCCTTCTCCGAATTCGTAATCTCCACTTACGTAGCTGCACAGGCTGCTGGAATGTTGCAATCAAAAAAATACTATGCCATCAGGGAAAAGAACATCTGGTGTGTGCCACCTCTGTTCTAGTTGGTCGCGGGAGTAATCCCGTTCTCCTCCTGCCATTGCAGTGCAATGTGATGTGTACGTATATTGGCTTGGAAGAGGAAAGGAATTTTTCCATTCCTGGGGTTGGATGTCAGTGTCTGAGACTTACAACATTTTTTTGTTTAATTAAAAGATTTTTTTTTTGCATAGTTAATTAAAAGTTCATAAAATCACCATATTTAGGCAATACTTCTGGGCAATTTTAAGGCCGGATATGTTATCTATTGCTGATCAACTGCCTTTATTGTCATTGTTCCGAATATTTGACTTCAGGCTTGTGGTAATTGAGTAGCTTTCTTCTCTGAGATCCTAGGTTCTATAGGAAGAACAAGTGCAACAGAGGTATGATTCTTATTACTATGTTTTTTTTTCCTTCTTTATAATTGATCTGTCTCCTTTCTTTCCAAACCACTGCAAGTGTGGTTTGGAAAATCAGTGAGTACTCGCAGGTGAAGAACTTCCCTTGTGCTGCTACCCCAAGAATCTCTGGTATTCACCTTTAATCATTTCACAGCGAGATCCTATTAAATGGTACATATTGTCACAGAAATAAGACACTGAGTTTCACAGCTATGTAAATTTGGAATTAAGTTTATCAAGTTTTATCAGTGAATGAAAAACTGATGGTGAATTGGCAGCATCCTGTTAGCTCTGACCGAACAGAATACTGTTGTTTACCCGCTGAGGGTATGGTCTGTCCCTTTTTGGGAGCTGGTGTTAACTTACCTGTTAGATATCAGGGTTGCTTTCTGGCTCTAGAGCTTATCACACTGTGGATGAAAAAAATTAATGAGTTAATCTGCTGGAAGATGGTCTTAATTCATCATGCTCTTCAGGTTTTTTTTTCACCTGTAAGGCCATGATGGTCTTCTGATTAAAGTGCTCTCAAGATTTAAATGGCATGGCAGTGACTTGCACTTATAGAATCATAGAATGGTTTGGGTTGGAAGGGACCTCCAAAGGTCATCTAGTCCAACCCCCCTGCAAGGGACATCCCCGACTAGATCAGGTTGCTCAGAGCGCCGTCCAACCTGGCCTTGAATGTTTCCAGGGATGGGGCATCCACCACCTCTCTGGGCAACCTGGGATAGTGCTCCATCCACCACCCTCAGTGTAAAAAAATTTTTCCTAATATCTAATCTAAATCTACCTCCCTCTATTTTAAAACCATCACCCCTCCTCCTGTCACACCAGGCCCTGCTAAACAGTTTCTCCCCATCTTTCCTGCAGCCCCCTTTAGGCACTGGAAGACCGCTCTCAGGTCTCCTTGGAGCCTCCTCTTCTCCAGGCTGAACAGCCCCAGCTCTGTCAGCCTGGCCTCACAGCAGAGCTGCTCCAGCCCTCTCAGCATCTGCGTGGCCTCCTCTGCACCCTCTCCAACAGCTCCATGTCCTTCTGATGTTGGGGGCTCCAAAACTGGATGTGTGGATAACTTTACATTTGATAGATGTCTGTACACAAAGATTTCAAGTAGAAATTGTATTTTATAACGGTACTTTATAAAATTCACTGAAGATTCATTGAACTGTTTGGTGAGAAAGATTTGTCAATGAGTAGTTATTTGGTGGGATTTTTTTTTTCATCCTCAAGGACTTGCTTTATTTTAGTGTGTGTTGTGGTTTTCCCTCTGTCCCCCAATTTATTTTTCAGTAGCAGACAGAAAACAGGGAAAAAGCAAACTTCAAGTCAGATACAGATTTAAATAAATATCTCCAAGATCAGAGAAGGATCTGTGTAAATATTGGTGTGGTTGAGTACTAAATTGAGAGAGGTGATACGGAAAAGACAATAAAATAAGGTCGTGATTACTTTAAGAATGTCATTGAAGTTGATTCTGAGTATCCTATGGGACAGGATGGGCAGAAAACAGACTGGTTCCAGTTCTTTGTGGAAAGTCCTTTTTTGACCGAGCTATCTGTAGGCTGGGAGTAATTCCCCTGTGCTGATGTCTGACTCATTCGTACAAACAGCACAGTAATGTACTTCAGCTTTGTCAGCTATTTCTAACCGCAGGGGCCTAAATCCTGATGGGAATCGCTGTTAATGGGATGCAGTTTTTGGGCTGGCTTTGCTATGGTATAAATTGGTGTACTTCCTTCGACTTGACTGCCACGCTAAGTTGCATCATCTATGAATCTGGCCTTTTAGTTTGACCTGTGGTTTGGGATTCCTAATGACTGAAAGCAATCTGTTAATTAAATCAAAGTGATTTAATGAAATTAAAGTAGTGCGGCGTATGTGAACCAGTGCTGTTTGTCATTTGTTATTAGGCTGACCTGTTAAAAAAAATAAGTAATTCTTGAAATTATTTTTAGGAAACGGCTCAATGGTGATTTAAAGCAAGGTATGTTTTCACCCCAGAGCTTTGCCTTGAGTTGCATTTGAAGGTCTTCATACAAAGCCAACAAATTGTGCAACTCTGCATTCCCAAGTGGGAAAAACGATATACATCTAATAAATATGTTGTATCTGTAATTTAAGTTTGGAATAGTTTACAGCACTTCCTTAGAAATACTGAGGATAATCTGAATGACCTTGATTACCAGCGGCTTACTGATGAACTGCTCTAAGGGTTTTGTTCTGCAAGACTTTCCTTATCTGTGTATATAGTTTTTGGTGGAATGTTATCACTTTTATGCAGACAGCATGCATCTGGAGGGTGAAGTTTGTCCCAAAGCAAGCGACTCGTATACCACTCTTGCTGTATCTGTGCTCTGAAGGGAGTTTAACACCGGGTGGGTGGGTGAGCGCTGGCTGGACTGGGAGGCACGTCTCTACCAACGGCTCCGTGCCGCTCGGCTGACGCAGGATGGGGTGTGTGGGCACCAGCGGCCCATGGAGTCCCGGCTGTCCCATCCCACAGCATCTCCCCTGTGGAGGGATGTGTAGTGTGGCTCCGGCTGTGCCACCGTCGGGGATGAGGGGCCTGAAACATGCTTCAGCAGCTGCTCTGCGTTACTGGGCTGGGTGGTGCTGCCCGGCCGCACAGTGGAGGTTTTTTGGGTGATTACAGCCCCAGGAACTCGCTTGCTTGGCCTCCCGCCCAGCTGCCCTGGGCACGGCTTCACACTGCTGCTTGCTGACACCGATGTGTTGCACGACTGAATGCTCTCGTGCATATTTACAGAAGGTGCAAATGTGGGGGTTTTTTGGCTTTTTTTTTTTTTTTTTTAAGAGGACTAAATAAAAGCTGGCAAGGAAAACATACAAGAAAGATGGGGAGAGGCTGTTCAGCAGGGCCTGCTGTGACAGGACGAGGGGTGATGGTTTTCAAATAGAGGGAGGTAGATTCAGATCAGATATTAGGAAAAAAAATTTTCCACTGAGGGTTGTAGAGCACTGTCCCAGGTTGCCCAGAGAGGTGGTGGATGCCCCATCCCTGGAAACGTTCCAGGCCAGGTTGACCGGGGCTCTGATCAACCTGATCTGGTTGGAGATGTCCCTGCTCCTTGCAGGGGGGTTGGACTGGGTGGGCTTTGAAGGTGCCTTCCCACCCAAACCATTCTATGATTCTATGATTTCTGTGGCCTGGTCCTGCTCAGCAGCTGTAGTTTTGTCAGCGTTTCAGGTTCTATGTGTGCTAATGTCACAGGCGAGTGAGCCTGGGTTTAAATAAGTAAATAAATAAATGGGAATCGAACAGACCCCAGACTGGGGATTTCTGTCTGCATCCCTGGGACACTCACCCCATGCATCAGGGGTGGGGCTGCCGCGGGTTCAGCACGGCCCGTGGCCCCCACGCAGCCAGGGCCCTTCGCTGGACTCTGCCTTGAGGCTGTGGTGGGGCCATGGTGGGGCTTTGGTGGAGCTGTGGCGGGGCTGTGTGTTTCTGGGTGGCTGCTGGCCATGTTGGCTGGAGCGGGGTTGGTTTTTGCATGTTCTCCACCTTCAGGCGGCCTCATCTTTTAGGGCTGGTGGTCCCTCCTGCCATCTGGGAACAGGGAAGAACGATGATGTGTCCGTCTTTGTCCTAGGCCTCGAGGACCAGGTGTGGCCGCCGTGCTCTGACCCAGGCTTCCCCGGGCCCCAGCAATGCCCCCCAGCAAGGGGCTGGTGCTGGTACGAGTCAAGCGTGCACTCCGAAATGTCCCGTCATCTTCAAAACAGGCAGCTGCCTGTGTCCCAGGGCTGCCGTACCAGCACGTGCAGCTTTTCTGCAACCTCTGTCATCGTGATAACTTAAGTCAACAGCAGTTGACTGCTCCCCAAAAGCAAGCCCTCTGGGGTGTCATGTGGAGGGAAGGGCAGAGCAGCCATCCCTTTCCTGGTATCCCCTTGCTGGTCCTTTCGCGGAGGCTTGCGTGTCGCCGTAGGTCTGAAGTCAGACATTGCTAACTTGTGGCCACTTGAAATACTCTCCTTGAGAGTTTATGAGTGGGAATTAAATTCCTGTCACTGCAGACAAAAGTTTCAATTTGAGTCCTCCACTGCGACATGAAAGGACTCTCTGAAGGTCTGTTGTGAAACCAAAGGAGAGAAGTTTTGATAATTTAGCCGCTGGACTTTGTAGTGTGAGCCTTCTGAGCAATGGCGAGGCGCTCTTGCTGTCCTTTCAGATTTGTTAGCGTGCCCTGGTTTTGCAGTCGAGCCGTCACCTTCTGCCATGGGATTCGGTGGTGGTGGCGTCGCTGGGGACGGGTGAAGAGCAGGGGCAGGCTTCTGAGGGGCAAGAGCCCCGCTGGACGTCAGTGCTGCCAGGCAAACAGCCGAGGGAGGTGGATCTTTCAATTAAATATCACGATACTACTTCACAGTGCATTTCAGAAGATTATTTTTATTCCAATTAGCTCCTCGGGAAGGTGGTGGGTTTTATTTTGGAGCGAGGCCTAGGAATTATGATTACAGAGATCCTTCTGCAATTTTTTTTTCTCCCTCTTTGAATGAGGTTGCATGTCTGCTCTCCGTTAGCAATTACCTTCGTGTCAGTGTGAGTGCAAGAGGTTATAGAAGTGCATGATGTTTCTCACATTGTAGCAGCTTTCTGCATACCAGCCCCCTTTGCCCTTTTGACTACACGGAAAACTATAAATGTGTCAGGCAGGAAGATTTAAACAAGTGCTGTTAAGGTCCCAGACGCTCATTCCAGAGCTGCCATTTCTTAAGAGCTGTCTGAGCTTCACCTTACGTGCAGCCCTCACAGTCATGCCGGCTGAAATCCTGCTAATTGTTTGGGAGACATTTTTGTATGATGTGTCTTGGGAAGAGAGTCTGAGCATCTGTGGAACAGATGAAGTGAAAATTCCTCTGGTGTCTGTCAGCAGACACAAGCAGGTGGAGCACATCCAAGTTCTGCAGCTGAGGGAGGGGCTCCAGAAAACACGGTCGTTTGCAGCACAGAGGGGAAAACGAAGAGAAAAATAATTACATATATGTCTTAATTTGATGGTGCTGAATCCTGAATTTGCTGAATCCAGAGCTGTACACTGCAAATGGGGGTAATTTCTCAGTTTGAAGGGTGCTACGATGTTTACGCTTCTTGCCTGTGCAGGGTTAATCAAGGCAATCACTGAAATACATTGCTGCATCAATCTCCTAATTGTGGTATTCCTGAAAATCAAATGGTTTGTATGTTTTAAGGCAAACCCCAGGAATTTAGAAATAAAAAAATATGCTGCCGGTGCCCACGAAAGGAAATGTGTGTGGTAAGAAGCTGTTTTGCTGCCCGGGATGAAAGGCCAGCTGGCATCAATTAGCGCTTTATGCATATGCACTTTTATAGAAACTTTTTTACTGAGCAGGTCTCAAAGACTTTTAGTGTCACTTAGTTAATCCTCATAACAATCTTGTGCAGAGCTACACCGTTATACACATGGGCAGACTGGAAATTGGGGAGGTTTAAGTGACTAATCCGTAGCTGCGCAGTGAATTGGTTCCACCCCGTCCCATCTGTCTTTGCAGAAAAGAAAGCAAAATCCAACATAGAAGTTGTGGAAATGGTTGTGTGGCGTGTTTTAGAACATCCTTCATGAAGCAATGCCTTTAAACAGTGTATGGGATAGAAATAAGATTTATTTATTACATGGAGGACAACTATAAAGGATTAAGTAATTTGTACATTAATTGACTTCTCTACTTCAAGTGTGTTGTTGATGTGCTTGGATAATTGCATAGACAAGGAATGACATTTCCCAGTACATGAAAGGAAGCCTTGCTTTCTTCTCAAGAAAAAAAGGGAGACTGGAATTTATTTACTTTTTAAAAAATAAACGCTTTCTTCTTCTAAGAGCATGACTATGCAAAAATGCCGGCGTGCCAAATTCGACCCTATGTGTGAAATGAGCAAATGTCCTTTACTACTTTCTCTGAAGTTTGCGCCCACTTAAAATGGGCTGCGGTCTATTGTCCATAGTCATCTTTAAAGGCCAAGGCAGTGCAATTAAAACACGCAAACGTGTGATTAACTCAGTAGTTCCTCAGCGGCACGATCTGACCCTTGGATGATAGCTTGGTACCTTGCTTTGTGACTTTGTTACGCTTGGATTGTCTGTCCCCGTCACGCCTGACCCCGTGTATTAGGATGCATGTGTCAGGTGATGGTGAAAGTGCTGCCTGCTTACATGGATATGAAAAAATGTTTTTAACAGAGTGCTGTATATTCATATGCAAATTCCCAGTTCATTTTATAGCAGTACAATTCCACAGCAACTGCACTAAGCTTGTGGAGTTGCTCTGATACCCCACCACTGCAATATAAAGCAGTGTTTTTAAGTTCCTCCCAGATGAGAGGAGTGTTACATAAAAAGGCCCTTACATATTGTCTAATATAGGAGATGTATTGTTCATATTCTGCCATGTGAAATCTGTTTCGTATTTCTTTTGCTGAGCGTCCAGGTCATATAGCTGATTGCGGCCATTGCTACAAGCCATGGTCATTTCGTGTCTGGAACTGTTTGACGTAATCAACGTGGATCTAAGAGATTTAAGATGCATAGTCAGCATCTAAAAAAAAGGCTATGGCTCAGGCTGCTCTTCCCAATTGTAAAATCCAGGGATAAAATTAAGGATACAGGCTCTGGCCATACAGTGCTGTCTATCTCTGAATTACTTTGTAGAGGCCATACAGAAAACCTAGGTGAGTGGTTATGCTGGATATATAGCGGTACACTGGTATTGGTGCCGTGCCTGAATCCCCATGGCTTCCTTCTGGTGAAAAATGAAGTTATTTCATTTTAACAAACTTTCAAACTTTTTCAACTTTTGTTGAATCACAATTGATTTACCTAGTTCACTTCAACAGGGAGGGATGACAGTAGTG
Source organism: Chlamydotis macqueenii (assembly GCF_036417535.1). Taxonomy (NCBI): domain Eukaryota; kingdom Metazoa; phylum Chordata; class Aves; order Otidiformes; family Otididae; genus Chlamydotis; species Chlamydotis macqueenii. Next base: position 691,091 of record NC_141564.1, read on the forward strand.
GACATTGCCTTCCCTCCTCCCCCAACCTTTTTTTTGTAAGAAAGATGCTTTGCCTACATTTAAGCACAACATTTAATCGGGTTTCATGTATTTCTTGGGGGCAAGATATACACGCCAAAGGTTGTATGCACACAAGAACAACTCCATTTTACTATGTGATATTTTTTGCATCCTTCAAGACAGCTGAAATGGGCACCTGCCTTGTAGCGGATCAAGGCGGATTTGCAGAACTGTGAGCAATGTGGGTTTGTCTTGGAGAAGCAGCCTTGGCTGGAGATGTTACGTTCACCTTTATGAACAGTCCTCTAACCAGTTCTCCAAAAGATTGGTTCCAACAAACAATTTTCCAATTTATGCTGTTTTTTGAAAACAAAGAAAATAAATTATGAATATTATAAGGATCCTTTTCCTTTTTTCTTTTGAAACTCACAGAAATAATACTGTCTTGGGGCCCTTTTGTTCCTCTTTGCGCAGTGCCATGAAGAAAATGGGTTATTGCCTTTTTTTCCCTGTCATTTTCTTTAGATTGAATGGAGATTGATTGCTCTTCTGGGCTGAGAAAAACCAGGCTGTGGTGTTGGGTGGTATTCTGCGCTAGCAGCAGTGGAGAGTATGAAGCACGCAGTTTAGTGCTGATCTTGATTATCAATGAATATAGGTAGTTAGTAGTAGTAGTTAGATTTGGCTGAAGGGTGCTGTTGCATCTCGTGATTCCCGTTTGTTTTTGCCTTTTCTGTCCTGTACACAGCGTACCTTTGACAAGCCGATGCCGACCTTGACATTTTGTAGATACATGGATACAAGATAAATTGCTTTTTAAAGCTATTAACGGAAAAAACTGCCAAGCAGAGAAAGACAATTTGAAAAATCACAGTGATAAGACACTTCTTGTGGTACTTACTTTTTTTTTATAACATGCAAGGAGGCCCCACGGGCACAGCAGCAGTTGTTTACTAGCAGCAATACTCCCCTGGGAGCAGAGCTGGGGTAACTGCGTACGCGGGCAGAACCCATCGACGTTCCGTGTACTGCATGTCCTGAACAGTTCGTAGAACAGAAGTTATAAAAATGACTTCTTAGCAGTTTGTTTCCAAAGGCTTTTCTCACTGTAAGGAAATGATTTTGTTCTTCTGTTACGTATTTATATTTATTTGCTTCTTGGTATTCAGTTCCCCATAAAATCAACATCTATATTTAAAAATATTTTTTGAAGGCAGGCCATCATAAAACACATACGGATATGATGGTATTAATTTAAAATTACATGTTCCAAAAAACCCCGCAGAGGTGAACTCATTTGAGAAGCAGTCTATCTCCATACAACACGTGGTTACCTAAAGAGCATTACTGACCATCCTGAGGGACGTTACCAGCGAGAGAGGCAGCAACAGGGAAGGATCATTCGCATGTCTGGAGGAATGGTTTTAGTTTCACGTAATCCTGAGCTATGTGTTTGAGATACACGGAGGAGTACAAGCATTTTGGCTAGTCCGAGCTTGCCTCCCCACCACCTGTGTGCGCTGAGATATTTGTGTCTCATCCGCACCTCGCTTGCACGGAGTAAAACAAAAGGACCTGGATCACCGTCCTGTTCCGTGCTTGACCTGCAGCAGTGGATGCCTTGAAGGAGAAACTGAAGAGTAAAGAAGATGACAGTGCCTGCACCTGGCCGGTGGCTCGGTGTTTAAAAGGGTGTGTGATGCAGTAGCCTGTGCCTGATCTCGGCTGGTGATCATCTTATGGATCCTCTTATCCTTCAAGCATGAGATTTGATTACCTCAGGGCTTTCTGTTCGTGCTCACATAGCTGTAAATACAACACCTGCTGGGTTACCTAACTTGGTAAAATGACCCAATTTTAGAACCCTCCAGCCAAGGAAGTGCACTTGGCTAAAAGAGGGAGCCTCGTTGTCAGTAACATCAGGCCAGACAAAGCAGAAGGGATTTTTCCAGCTCTGCCTCTGCAGAAGCTCACAGACCACATCCGCGCTGCAGGTGGGGTGTCCTGCTCTGCCTGTGCTCTCCCAGTATGATAGACCATGGCACCACAAACACATTCCAGGTGAAAGGGACCAGAATGACTGTGCCTGCTGCTGCCCGGGGAAGTGGTTCACCCTCTGGAGGGTGAGACTGGATGAGAGGGGCATTCAGAGCAGGGCTGAGAGATCTGAAATACCTCCGAATCCTCTCTGTTACGCAGAACATTTAGAAGGACATGGACCAGTTGGAGAGAGTCCAGAGGAGGCCACGCAGATGATGAGAGGGCTGGAGCAGCTCTGCTGTGAGGCCAGGCTGAGAGAGCTGGGGCTGTTCAGCCTGGAGAAGAGGAGGCTCCGGGGAGACCTGAGAGCGGCCTTCCAGTGCCTAAAGGGGGCTGCAGGGAAGATGGGGAGAGGCTGTTCAGTAGGGCCTGTTGTGACAGGATGAAGGGTAGTGGTTTCAAAATAGAAGGAGGTAGATTTAGGTTAGATGTTAGGAAAAAAAATTTTACACTGAGGCTGGTGGGACACTGTCCCAGGTTGCCCAGAGAGGTGGTGGAATCCCCATCCCTGGAAACGTTCAAGACCAGGCTGGCCGGGGCTCTGAGCGACCTGATCTGGTTGGAGATGTCCCTGCTCCTTGCAGGGGGTTTGGACTGGGGGGCTTTGAAGGTCCCTTCTAACCCAAACCATTCTGTGATTCTATGATTCTATGACTGTGGGAAATACCTCCAGGATCTCACTGAGTGCTTGAATCGTGGGTTACAAAGCAAACATCAAATCCTCTTCATTTAAAACCTGACTCTTCGTATTTGTCCTTGGATACAATGTCTATAGAAAATATCATTTGAAGTGCAAGAGCAATTACAAAGTTTTTCTTGCAGAAGGGAATATTGTAAATGATTGATAAATGACTGGGCCGCAGTCCGTATTTCCAGTGCCAGTCCTGACATGCCGCAGCACAGTTCAATTCTACGCTGCAGTAAATTTGTGTGAATGAATGGTCTTTCCTACTGATGAAAGCTGCTTTCACTCTGGGCAGGATGAAGTGGCTCTGATGTCTCATCCTGTTTTTTCCTCCCATTTTTCCTCCACCCTGATCTCTGGGCACGTGCTCTCATTGTTGTTTTTTTTTTTCTTTTTCTTTCCCCTGCAGTTCCTCTCTGTATTCCAGCTGAGGAACCTGTTTTTAATTTTCGTGTGTCATGTCTGTCTCATAAAACACCCAGGCTGGATCATATGACTGTTGTGCAATGTCAGAGTGCTGTTGGAATGAGTATCACACAGAAGAACTTGTAATGTCATCTTGAAATAAAATGTACCAAGTTTTGAATTGAAAGGGGCAATAATTCCATGCAGATGACACAAGTAAAGATACGCCGACCACGAATAATGAGTGCATTTAAAACCAGTCCTGGTGCCTTCAGCCCCGGCCACTGTCACAAAAACTGCTCCTCTGTCACAAAAACCGAGCACGGGCAGGTGGTGGGGGCTGTCTCGGCCCCTCGAGCGGGACGCGGTGGGACTGTTCTCTTGCGCGGCTGTATCTGGCTGCTGTGTTGTGCGTGGAAGAAATTGGCCATCTGGCGTTGACCCAAAGTGTCATCTTTGGATCACGGTCAGAATCCAACCTAGTTGGATTGTCCTGCCCTGTCCTAAGGCTCTGTGCGAGTAACGATTTTACTTTTCACATGCAGGCGCAGCTCTTTGCCCAGTGTACAGGTTCAGCAACATGGTTTCAAGAAGCCGGTGGGAATTGGGCAAGGGAAGAAGATCCTTCATGCATGTGGGCTGTAGACTTCAGTGACTGGTTTCTCTGTAAGGCTTGTGAAGCAGGGACATCACTGTGTCATTCATCCTCTTCTGCTGCCTGTTTTTTGAGCGTGTTGCAGCAGGAGTAATTACAGGGGTTTTAAAGAAAGTGATCCAGATGAGAATGCCTTTCTGCTCCCAGTCATTCAGACAGTAATACACTTCCTAACACTAGACCCCAGACGGGGGTTGTACAGGTGGATAGATCTCTGCCGATTAAGTGGAAAGATGTGGGGATTTCGATGATGCCTGTTGCTGCTGAGTTGCCAAGCTGATCTGGAAAGAGCTTGTTCTCCTAGGACCACTGTCCACTCCACAGCACGTCCTGCAGCAGGACCCAAGCTGTTTTCAGGCTCTTTTTTTTTTTTCTGGGAAGGGTGAATTGGAGCCAAACCCAGACCCTCCTCCGCCTCCTCCACCCTCTTCCCCTCCCCTAGCTGAAGCAGCACAGCAAAGAGCCAAGCTGATGATGATCTGAAGGGAGAAAGAACAAGGGAAACTGTAAAACATGAGGATATTATAGAAGCAAGTTAAGAGACTTTGCCAAAAACCCCATTTTTTTTCCACGTAAGTAGAATCACAGAACGGTTAGGGTTGGAAGGAACCTTCAAAGCCCACCCAGTCCAACCCCCCTGGCAAGGAGCAGGGACATCTCCAACCAGATCAGGTTGCTCACAGCCCCGGCCAACCTGGCCTGGAATGTTTCCAGGGATGGGGCATCCACCACCTATCTGGGCAACGTGGACCATTGCTCTACAACCTTCAGTGGAAAAATTTTTTTCCTAATATCTAATCTAAATCTACCTCCTTCTGTTTTAAAGCCATCACCCCTCGTCCTGTCACAACAGGCCCTATTGAACAGCCTCTCCCCATCTTTCCTGCAGCCCCCTTTAGGCACTGGGAGGCCGCTCTAAGGTCTCCCCGGAGCCTCCTCTTCTCCAGGCTGAACAGCCCCAGCTCTCTCAGCCTGGCCTCACAGCAGAGATGCTCCAGCCCTCTCATCATCTGCTTGGCCTCCTCTGGACTCTCTCCAACTGGTCCACATCCTTCTGATGTTGGGGGCTCCAGAACTGGACGCAGCGCTGCAGGTGGGGTCTCACCAGAGTGGAGCAGAGGGGCAGAATCCCCTCCCTCGACCTGCTGGCCACGCTGCTGGGGATGCAGCCCAGGATGCGGTTGGCTTTCTGGGCTGCAAGCACACATTGCCAGCTCATGTTGAGCTTCTCGTCCACCATCACTCCCAAGTCCTTCTCCTCAGGGCTGCTCTCCATCCATTCCCCGCCCAGCCTGGATTTGTGCCTGGGATTGCCACAACCCAGGTGCAGGACCTTGCTCTTGGCCTGGTTGAACTTCATGAGGTTGGCACGGGCCCACCTCTCCAGCCTGTCAAGGTCCCTCTGGATGGCATCCCTCCCTTCCAGCGTGTCGATGGCACCACACAGCTTGGTGTCATCGGTGAACTTGCTAAGGGTGCACTCTGTCCCAGTGTCCATGTCACTGACGAAAGTATAAACCTGTTGCACATATGGTTTAGATATGATGCAAAACTGGAGGAGAGAAGCTTTCGAGTACCCCTATGGAGGGGAAGGGCTGTGCGGCTGCATGACTGACAGGGCATCATCATTCTGGGTTGACTCTTTCCTTCAGGACAATCTTGTATTCCTGCCTTACAGAAATAGGAATAGGGGCAGGAAGGAGCTCTCAGAGAAGTCTGTTAACCTGCAGTACTTCTACGCAGTCTCCTCTTGTTACTGCTGTTATTACACGCTTCCGTCTTATTTGAGAAAATGTCCTTTGCTTTTCTGTTGTGTTGTGTTTCTTGATTTGCTGTCGTCTGGGTCTGTTGAATTATGGATGGCTTTCATGAACAGAATAGCAAGGGATGGTCAGCAAGGGCACCCAGGCTGTCACATTGCCTCATTTTTTTCCTGAGGTGACATCCATGGGCGTGGGTTGGGGTGAGGCACAGAGGGGCTGGAGCTGAGCAGAATATGTCCTGTATGTCTGACGTGCCTGCTGGGTTCCAGTTGGCCCCTGTACTCCTTGTTTGATTAAAATGGCTACTAGGCCATGCAAGGTTTTCCTTGTCCCTCTCCTTTGGAGCTTGTCCCTTCTCCATCAGGTTGCCTTCAGATCGAGAGCAAAGGTGCGAAAGTGCCCTGTAGTTCTTCTGGATGTGCAAACCAGCAGGCAAGAGAAGCATCATGGCCTTCCGAATTTGTGTGAGAGATAACGCGTTTACTGCAGAATCGCAGCCCTGTGGTACCGGGGGGTGAGAGCATCCCACAGCGACGCCGCTCGGAGAGTCTGCCTGTCCGCAGACGTGGCTGAGGGCTGCTGCTGCCGTGGGCTTTGCAGAGATCTTGGAGGTATTTCTCCCCGGCAAGTGCCAGCTGAGCTGTTTGTCTCCACATCTGTCCCTGCCCTCTGCCGAACCCCGCCGTTGCTAAGGCCAACACCCAAACAGACTGCCCAGCCAGAGGAAGATCAGATCTCCTGGTCCTGAAAACCTCTGGTTTTAAAACACTTAAATTTTTGGTAGCTCTTGCAGGACAGCGTCCTAGGGGAAAACAGTGCTCAGTGAAAAATATTGTCTGTGCAGAAAACATTGATTAAAATACAGCTTGCTTTACGGAGCTGCTCTAATAAGTAGGAGGCAATCTTCCATGCCACGGACTGGAAGCAATTGTGTGTCAAGAACAGGAGCTTTTCGTTCTTGACATGTGGCTTTGTTTTTTAGAAAGACCGTCATTGGTGCACTGCACTGCAGAAAACCAGAAGCAAACGGAAAGGTCGTGGCTCTGTCTGCTTCCCGCTCCCCAGGTCTAGGAGAGGCGGAGGGAGTGCAGCGTGCGGGTTTCCAGCTGACCGGAACGGGGACGGCAGCAGCTGCAAACGCTTTGCTTGCGGGTGGATAGGTGATTTCAGCACTTCTGTGTGCTGGTGTGCGCAAACTGCAGTTGTTTCAGAGACGCTTTTTCCACATGTGCATACTTGGACAAAGCAAAATATTTTTGCTTGGGATTCTTGGACTCTGCATTGAGCCTCCCTTGTTGTACAGAGATTCTTGGAGTTCTTCAGGCTTTTTGTAGAGTTTATTTGCACTGACTCAGAGGAAGATTTCACATATATGGTGGCAAATTCTAGTCTGACAGGCTGGTGTAAACCTGGAGTTGCTCCAGCGCAGTAACTGAGTCAAAACCTGGCGCAGAGCTACACTGCTCTTTCTAGATCCTGAACTTTCAATGGTTTTTTTCTACTTTCCTTTATCTTGTACTGCTTTATGTTTTAACAATGCCCAGAGTAAAACAGATTTGTGCTTCCTTTCTCCTTGTTACCCCTGTGTGTGTCCAAGGGTAGGAGCACGCCCGTGGTACCGCAGGCATGGTGAGAGCTGCCAACGGACGGAGCCTCCGCGCCCATTCTTGGGCCCTTGCTTCCGTTTTCTCTTGCTGAGGGTTTTTGCTTTGCAGGATAACCGGCCGTCATGTACCCAAGAAGAGGTGGTGTCTGCAGGCTGCGCGAGCGTATGGTGACGCAGACCTGCAGCATGTCTTCTTTTAGGGGATCGTTTCTATTTCAACATGTCCTGGCTCCTGGGAAATGCGGGTTGCAAACATGAGTCGGTTCTTTATGTTCTCTGGTTTGCAGTTTGGGATCAGTTGCAACCATATTTAGAAGTCTCCTTTTATTTTTTCGCCCTTTTTTTCTTTCCCCTCTCTTCTTGTTTCATTTCCCCAAGTCGCAGCTTAAACATGACCATGGATCACAATGGTGGAATCGCTTCATCCCAAATCACTGGGCTGATCTGTTGGGCTATCCAAATTATTAAACCTTGGTTGGTTTGACTGTGATTTTGCCTGATTTAAGGAGCAGTTCCTAAGCAAAATACTGAGAGTAATTCATATTTAATTTTAGCATTCTCTTAGACTCAGAAAGTATCAAAACCCATCCACAAATGGTAAACTACCACGGCTGGAATGCCACCAATCTCTTCACTCTCGGCGCGGGCTGACGTGAGCGCTTCTTCCTGGGCTCTTTGCACTGGTGGGGCAGACAGGTCCCACCTTTGGGTCGCTCTTTTGCTGAGGGGCAGACAACTGTGCTCAGCCCCACTGCCTGCTACTGCCAACGCTGCTGGAGCACAGCCTTTCCGTCTGAGGAGGTGTCCCACAGCAAGGTATGGCCATTTGGGGAGAGACTCTTGAGCAGGGCCTGTTGTGACAGGACAAGGGGTAATGGTTTTAAAATACAGGGAGGTAGATTTAGATTGGATATTAGGAAAAATATTTTTCCACTCAGGGTGGTGGAGCACTGTCCCAGGTTGCCCAGAGAGGTGGTGGAAGCCCCATCCCTGGAAACGTTTCAGGCCAGGTTGGATGCGGCTCTGAGCAACCTGATCTGTTTTGAGATGTCCCTGCTCCTGGCAGGGGGGTTGGACTGGGTGGGCTTTGAAGGTCGCTTCTAACCCAAACCCTTCTGTGATTCTGTGATTGTATGATTTATTTTTCTGATGTTACATTCCAAAATGAAGAGGAATAGGGTTTCTGTTACCAGAGTAGTTGTTGCCACCTATGACCAGGTGGCTTTCTCGCTTACTGGGTTAGAAAGGAGGTAGGCTATCTTTCTTTCAAACAGATTCAGGAAAAAGAAAAAAAAAGTAGAAATGGGAGTATTTAGCAAATGAGCTGAGTTATAGAAGAAGTTTTGAAGTGGCTTTATTTTCAAAAAAATTTTTTTTTTGTATTTTCTGGAAAATTAGGGTTTTTTTGATAATGGTTTTAAATACCCTTTCTGATTCTCATGGTTGAGAAAATTTGTTGTAATGCTTAGTTTTGAAGACTTTTGGAAAATATTCATATGTGTATTTGTATAAATGTATATAAACCTTTTAAACTGATTTCAGTGGCCTGATAACACTTTTATGGAACCCCTTCCATTTTCTATTACCAATTTTACTCTGGGTTTGTTGGGTCTCCCTCCTCCTTTCCCCCCCAAATTAAATTAGCACCAGATTAGTTATGAAAATGTCCTTGTACTTTATAACCAGTACATAAAATGATGAATTGGTTTTGGTTAAAGGATTGCCCTCCTTAGAGTCATCCCTTAGTTAGTGATTCTTCCACACAAAAGTCTCCTGCTGAAGACAATCGAAATTCTGTGCACAGACCCACTGGGGGCCTGGGCTGCAGCGGCCTCGAGGAAAAATCATGAATGCTTTCATGATTACGTGTTTTGACTATAATGTTTCACTATTGTCTTTGTAATTTAGCCATTCTTACGGCAAATTAACAATGTTTTTTTTTTCTTGGATCACTGTAAGGATTTCTGCAAAGCTCGTTGAATTTGCTTTCCGATGTGGTTATGTCCCATGTGGGGTTTTGAATTTTGCCCCAAGCTCAGCCTAAGCTTCTTTATTTAAATGCATTTCACATCAAAGTCATGTCAAACACAAATGTTTTCCTTGGTTTTTAATGACATTACGGAATTGGCAAAACATTATTTAACCCTGGGCCTAGGTTCCGCACCGAAGGAGAGCTGCTACCAAAGTCACCTGAATTTGCAAAACTTGGTGGATAAAATAATGTTGTTTATGGAGGTGGAAATGAGCAAATGATGGAGATTTGGAAGAAGTAATTCATCAGGGGAAAGCTTCAAAGTGTTCTGGAGTCAGCTCCTGGTTTTCTAATCCCTTCTGCCAATAGAGGTCTTTTTGATGCCCACTAAATGATGCTTATCAACTGAAATGGAAATCTGTTATTTACTGGGGACTGATGGTTATCTAACAGGCATCCATGAGGAAAGATCTGCCCTTCAAGGCGCTCATCTCCAGCAGCTCAGCAGTGAAGCATTGATGGTTTTGTCCCCGGAGCCCAAGAGGACCCAGGCTGTTCCTGAGGGCACCCCATCTCTGCTGTGTCCACTGCGCTCTAACGTCTCCCAGAATTTTCCACCTTTGGGATCAATTACTCTTTCTGTGCGTGCAAATCCAGTGCTGTTTGAAGGGCGCTTTGGGAGATTTCTGAGACATTCTGATAACTGCAAGGATAAATTGTTTTCCTGCTTAGCTGGGGAGTCCTTTAATTCTGCTGTTGGAAGCTTTGCCTGGCAGGAGCAGAGCATCAAAGGTGAGGAGAGCTTCAGCTGGCTGCTTGGGATGGGCAGCATGGGCTGGTGCTTGGAGGAGGAAGGGATGCACACTTCATAGAATCATAGAATCATAGAATCATAGAATCATAGAGCCTGGAGCCATGGCAGAATGTATTCCTCGTCCCGTGCAGTTCTTTCTGAAGGCTTTATCTGTTGAGCCCAGTTCATTTCTCTCAGCGGGAGCCGGAGGTTTTTGGTGTGACTTCTGCAGTTGCATGAGGAAGACAGAAAACACAGAAAATATTTTTCTACCGCTTTCTGCACAGCTTCTTTTGACATACCTCTGCTGTGAGGCCAGGCTGAGAGAGCTGGGACTGTTCAGCCTGGAGAAGAGGAGGCTCCGGGGAGACCTTAGAGCGGCCTTCCAGTGCCTAAAAGGTACACTACAGGAAAGATGGGGAGAGGCTGTTCAGCAGGGCCTGTTGTGACAGGACAAGGGGTAATGGTTTTAAAATACAGGGAGGTAGATTTAGATTGGGTATTAGGAAGAAATTTTTTCCACTGAAGGTTGTAGAGCACTGTCCCAGGTTGCCCAGCGGGGTGGTGGATGCCCCATCCCTGGAAACATTCCAGGCCAGGTTGGCCGGGGCTGTGAGCAACCTGATCTGGTTGGAGATGTCCCTGCTCCTTGCAGGGGGGTTGGACTGGGTGGGCTTTGAAGGTCCCTTCCAACCCAAACCCTTCTGTGATTCTCTGATTCTATACAACTGCTGGTATGCAGCTCTACCTCCAGTTTCCCTGCAGGTTGTCGCCTGGGAATCCCCCCTCTGCCCAGTTGCCCGTGGCGGGTTGAGCAGAGAGGGTGTGACCGTGCTGTCCGGCAGTGTGTACCTCACAGCCAGATGTGCGGATGCCCGGCCTGCGCCTGGAAGGCAGTGTGCCGAGCTGCCCCGGCGCAGGGCTGCAAGGCGGGTGCTGGTGGGCGGGAGGGGAAGATGCAACCTGCTCCTCGCGCTTTGGGTGCCAAAAGCTGTGCGGAGCTGATCAACGAGCATGAGCCAGGCTTATCGCCAAAAGAGTTTCTATTGTTAATTAGCTATAATGTATGAGTCACAGCAATGTTACGATCAAAATTAAGTCATCTGCCCACTTGGATAATGCCCTGGCATTGGTGTTTCAGTGTCCTCAGGTTTTTAAATTCTGAGCCATAACTTTCCAGGGAAATCGCTGAGGAATCTCTGCAAGCCTAGTTGTGAAGTCATGTGGGTTTTATTGATTTCTACAGGATACAGCTCTAATTTCCCATTTTATGTACCGTATAAAACATCTTCACTTACTCTGCTGTTGTGGGAACGGAGATTTATTACTTGAGAGCAGGAGGCAACTCTGTTAGTTGCCATGATGTAAGCCCGTACCGAAAGGTTTAGGAGTGCTGTGCGCTCTTTGGGGAAGGTATGAAAGGGAAGAGCTGGGCTTCGTGGCAGCTTTGTTCAGTGATTTCTCTACAGCTCGTACTTAGCCACGGTGAATCGAATAACCTGTAATGAGGAAATAGGGATAGGAGCATCTGTGGCAGTTACAGCTTTAGTTGAAAAGGTTGGCATGCATGGAATTAGTTAATAACTGATGGGTCTTTATGCTGCGATAACATCTGGTTTTGTTTTTTCTGCCTGCAGTTTTTGCCTTTATCCCAAAAGAAGATGCACCTTCTCTCTGACAATCAGTTGGATTTTCCAGCTGCCAAGTCACAGAGCAAGCTCATTTCAGACCTTAGAGTTCTGGCTGTGAATCCAAAGTAATTCAGCTGATTTCAAAGAAGTTATTTTGTATACATCTGAATATATATCTGATGGAAAGCTTCATCCTATCATCCCGTGTAAAGAGATCTGTCCATCTCTCCATATATTGTACCGCGAGAGCTCATCTTGGCAACAGGAGTTTTATCTGTTTTGATGCAGGCTTAGGAAATGATGGCTCCTGTGATTTTTGCTGTAGTTATCTTTCTCTCTGATATTCCCTCAGGCATCCAAGTACTGTCTCTCTAGAGGAGACTTCAGTAGCAGACGTTAGGAATGGCGAAAGAGTCACTTGATACAAGTCATTAAATAGCAATAAAGAAAAAAGATTATAGGCTAGGGCTGTCTCAGAGCAGGAACCAACTCTTGTGAATTTTCGGGATTTTGGTTTGCCTTTGGTAAATGTCTGCTTCTTTCTCTAGATGGCAAGCTGAAAGATGGGCTGGTGAATGGGCATTGTGCGCTTTCACAATCAGTAAAAGCTTCAGTCATGTCTCAGAAGTGACTCAGATGCCCCTGTTTCATTCCTTCCCCATTTTCAGTCATCTTAGGGTTCTTGCTTACCAAGATACTAATTGTATTTGGGAGGGGGGGGAAGGGCTGTGTTAGCGGCTTCTTTTGACAGCCAGCTTCAGTTCCGAGCAAAAAAAACCCAAAAGAAAACAAACAAACAAACAAACAAAAAAACAAAAGAAAACCTCTTAAGATTTATCTGTTGTAGTGAATTATTTCTGCTGATTTGGGAAGGCTGCGATGGAGGGCAGACCTGTATCCAGTCTGTTTGAGACTGAGCTGTGTCCTGGGAGGAAAAAAACACACATGGACTATTTGCAAATAAACTTGAGGGGCAGTTTAGGCAGAAGCTGGGCCATGGCAGCTGGTTCTCCAAGCTGAGCCCCTGTGGTGACGGATGCGGCACAGCCGTGGGCAAGCTCTCCATCCCGCGCGGTCGGAGCTGCCTCGGCAGTCAGCGCTCCTCGCTGCACTGCAGCCCCCAGAACATCAATATTTACGGGGTCCTGTTGGAGAGGAAGCTCTTTCAAGAGCCTTCTGTTTCCAATCATTCCCAAAAGTGAATGTTTCCCATTACACAAAGAGCATGTGGTAGGTTCCTCTGCTTAAGCACTTCGCTGAAGTCCTATCAAAAGCCTAAGGAGCTGGTGAGCTCGGCTCACCGCTACTCGTCGGGCGCTCGGCCGGTTCAGCACAGCCTTCCGGCAGCACGCCCTTCTCCCAGCCCACTGCTTCCCTCCTCAAGCACGAAACTGATTGGACTTCAGCCTTCCTGAAATGTGGTCATGGCACACCTCAGGTGTGTTGCTCACCCGCTCTCAGCAAATCCTGTCCCTTGGTTTTTTTTTTTTCATTTCCAAGTGCTGAGTATCCCAGGATGCAGCTGCCTGCAGACGTTCACTGGCGGAACCACATTTTTTATTAGGACACAGGGATTTATGGGTATTTGGAATACACCACTTTTGATATCCAGAGGGACCTTGACAGGCTGGAGAGGTGGGCCCATGCAAACCTCATGAAGTTCAACCAGGCCAAGGGCAAGGTCCTGCACATGGGTCAGGGCAATCCCAGGCACAAATCCAGGCTGGGCGGGGAATGGATGGAGAGCAGCCCTGAGGAGAGGGACTTGGGAGTGCTGGTGGATGAGAAGCTCAACATGAGCAGGCAATGCGCCCTTGCAGCCCAGAAAGCCAACCGCATCCTGGGCTGCATCCCCAGCAGCGTGGCCAGCAGGTCGAGGGAGGGGATTCTGCCCCTCTGCTCTGCTCTGGTGAGACCCCACCTGCAGCACTGCATCCAGCTCTGGAGCCCCCAACATCAGAAGGATGTGGAGGTGTTGGAGAGGGTGCAGAGGAGGCCACGCAGATGCTGAGAGGGCTGGAGCATCTCTGCTGTGAGGCCAGGCTGAGAGAGCTGGGGCTGTTCAGCCTGGAGAAGAGGAGGCTCCGGGGAGACCTCAGAGTGGCCTTCCAGTGCCCAAAGGGGGCCTACAAGAAAGATGGGGAGAGACTGTTCAGCAGGGCCTGGTGTGATAGGATGAGGGGTTTATAATAGAAGGAGGTAGATTTAGATTAGATATTAGGAAATTTTTTTTTCCACTGAGTGTGGTGGAGCACTGTCCCAGGTTGCCCAGAGAGGTGGTGGATGCCCCATCCCTGGAAACATTCCAGGCCAGGTTGGCCGGGGCTGTGAGCAACCTGATCTGGTTGGAGATGTCCCTGCTCCTGGCAGGGGCCGTTGGACTGGGTGGACTTTGAAAGTCCCTTCCAACCCAAACCATTCTGTGATTCTATGATTCTATATCTTTGAGGGACAAAACCAGATGATGGCTTTGTAGCTGATTCGCTGGGAATGTTGGCATTATTCAGGGCTCTGCTGGCACCTCCTCTGCGGAAGGATGATGTTTCAGCACGCTGTCGCTGTTTGTTTCTAACCTTCTGCTTCAGAGAAAATGGTGCTACAAAGAACCTTCTGCGTTCCAGAGCTGCTGCTTGTGGCCTCTTACGCGATGAAATCATAGGGAGCAGTGAGCTGCCAGATTTCATACAAAAACCACGTGGGTTTTGACTGATGACTTTACCTTGTTCCTTTTTTTTTTTTTTTTTTTTCTTTTAGAAAAGACAGACACAGCGCAGGCACAGTTGTTGTGACCTGGTATCATTGTAAATATTTCCAGCATCCCAGGCTCCACTGAAGTGAGCAAACGTGCCTTCCAGTACGTCCCCGGCCTCTGAGGTTTTCCCATGTGGGTACGAGTCTCCCAGCAGCAACTTCTGGTGTTACAGGCAGTTTCTTGTTCCTTCAGACTGGTGCCCATGTATTAGTCATGTCAGGGCAGGAGCCCTGCCTGACGGTGCGAATTGATTCAAGATGAGTTAATGTCTTGTTGAATTAAGAGTTCGTTGTCTTTTCCTGCGTTGCGTTATGTTTGACAGTTGTTTATGGTCAAATTCCAATTTTCTTCTCTTTAAACTGATGTGGTAGGATATTGAAGGCTGAATATTCAGCTAATCTGATCTGATTGGGATTTATTCACGTAGGAATATTTATCATAAAAGTGCGCTCTGATGGGATTTGTTAAATGTTACCGTGAGCCGTTTACCCTTGAGAGAAAACAAGAGGCAAAAACATTCTGGGTGGCTGGCCAGCAATTTGGAAAGCTCGTAGTAAAAATATGGATAATAATGGATGTTTGACATTGTGATAGAATAAAATCTCATTTCTGTAGTTAAGATACTTCAGCTAAGATACTCACTTCTGCTCCCCGTCCCCATATATTTGTACTGTCCAAGAGGAAGATGAACAGTGCAACTAACTCAGGTGATGGTAAGGAAGTTCTCAAGTTTCTGTAGTGTTCCTTGAAATTTTTCTTATTCTCTGAAGGGTCAAATACAGGGGTTATGCATAAACTAATTTCTCTGTCTTTTCCTGTCCCACCTGCCTGCTGTGTGGTGCCCGTCCTGAACGTGAGTGCTGCTGCTGGTGGCTGCTGAAACACAAGAAGAAGGAAGTAGGAACACACAATCCTTCTTGCATCTCGGTGTCCGAGAGGCAGCTGAGTAAGGAGGTTTTCTGGTGGTATGGGGAGTGCTTTGCCCTTGAGACTGGCCAGATCAGAAAGATGGAAGTTCTGCTCTGTCTTGGAGTTAGGAGGCACTGCAAGTAAATAAATAGTAATTTATTCTCCTGTGGTGGCAACATCTAAGTGGTACCATGATGAGATGCTCCCAGCTTTACAAGCTGCTGTTTGCCTGCCCCATCTTAGTTTCTGATTCCTTCTCTCTTTAAAAGTGTGTTGGCTTATTTGAAGAAACCGATGGTTTAGGTTAAAATAAATAAATAAATAGAGGCTCTCCAGTGCTACAAGATCCAAAGTTACCCGCTGGCGAGGATGGGTTACAGGTCCCTCTCTGTCTCAGTGCAGAGAGGACATGTTTGTTACAGCCTGGCTCTGGAGCTGCTCTTTTTTGCTCAAGATTCAGCTTTTAGAGTTGGAGGTTCTCCAGTTCACCGAGGGCATATTGACTGTGACCAGAGTCCCATGACCAGAGGTGAGGAAAAAAATGTGTTTTACCATATTATGCAGTCATATAAGCAACTGCAGAATGACTGTTTCCAACTCCAGTATATCCCAAACTGTAGACTCTACGGGACCGCTTGACTGGTGGTAGGGAGGTGTCTGCTACAAGAAGAGTGGTTATATTTGGCTACCAAGTGGCTCTCCAGACCCAGCAATCGAAGAGGGGAAGGGTCTGTTTCTGCCATCAGGTTGCAAAGATCTAAAATACAATTAATTGCAAGAGTGTAGACAACATTGAATCAAATGGAATTGATGAAGGTTAAATTTATTTGTTTTCCATCTCTGTTTTCTTTTCTGCTGTTGTTCTCTTAAACTTTTTTTTCATCTCAAACCATGAGTTTTGCCTTCTTTTCTTTAACTCCCCCTGTCCCACTGGAGGGTGGGGGGACTGAGTGAGCGATTGCGTAGTCTGGTCCCGAGCGGGGCTAAACTGCGACAGTTATTTTGGCACCCAACGTGGGGCAACAAAGGGTTGGGATAACCACAGATCTGACCAGGGTGGCTTGAAACAAAATTTGTTATACACACTTACGGTATCAGTTATTAGCTGCTGGTTGTGATGTTGCAGTGATTGGTGTTGTGTTATCCACACTCTCACATGTGCTATGTGTTCCCAGTTATCACCTCGGGGAAAATGATGGGAAATATCCTTTTGTTGTACGATGCAATATCAGTTTATGATATGGTAACATCAATGGCCTTAAAGATAAGTTGGGATCTGTATGCGGATGATTTCCCCCACTCTTTCACCTCCAGGGGAGTTGCAACAGTTTTTGAGATCTTTGAATATCTGGGGGATGTTCAAGCCAGTGTGATGTTATTGCTGTGTCTCTTGAATGTGTGACAGGTCCTCCTTAGGGTTACAAAACCACTTTTTAGGAATATCATCCAGAGATCTGCCCTGATATCCTCTGAGGCGGGATAGTCGTGTGTGGCGTGGTGTGTGGGAGAACATGGGCAAGTATCTAGAGAACTTTTCACCTCCTGTAGTTTGGAATTTTAGTCCTGAGCAACTAAAGTACCCTGACAAAGTGACAGAGTATTTGAAGAAAAAATGCTGTGGCTATTGCAAAGAGGCACAACTGTGCTGGGCCCTGGCCAGTATCTACCAAACCCTGCTCAATGCTCTGCAGCACCCTCAAGAGAAAGAGAGGGAAAACAGCGTGACCTGCACCATGGCTACTCAAACCCCAGCAACAGGCACCGCAGCTGGAGGAAGAAGCTGCTTTGCGCCGAGGAAGAACTCGTCAGAAGGGCTCCTCCTCTTCCTCAGAGGAAGAACTGATAAATGAGATCGGTCACCACCCGATCTCTATCCAGCTCTGAGTAAGCTGCAAGACATGCAAAAAGATTTCAGCCGTTGTCCGGGTGAGCACATTGTCAACTGGCTGCTATGGTGCTGGGATAGTGGGACCAGTAGCCTGGAATTAGAGGGCAGAGAAGCCAGGCAGCTGGGGTCCATTTCTAGGGAAAGGGGCATTGACAAAGCGATTGGAAAAGGGACACCAACCCTCAGCCTCTGGAGGTGACTCCTGTCAGGTGTGAAGAAGAGGTGTCCTTTCAAGGAGGACATAATATGTCACCATGGAGAGGGGCAGGTGGGCCACCATGAAGAGGGGCATCCAGTACCGGAGGGTATTGGCTGTGCTGGAGGTCATCTATGATGACCTGGACAACAAGCAGTTATCTAAGGATCCAGATGAAGTCAAGTGCACACGACAAATGTGGTGGAAGTTTTTTCAAAGTGCACCATCATCAAAATCCAACTCATTGGCAGTTATGACCTGGAAAGGAGGGGAACAAGCAGTGGGTGAACTGGCTGGCCAACTCCGGCCGTATGAAGAAAGCAATTCTATCTTCAGAAATGTTTTTATAATACCCAGCCTGACATTTCATTATCCCAGTACAATATAAATCTCAAATTTGATTAGCTGTCAAGCAGCAACAAAAATAAACCAACATCTTTCCATCATTTTTATTCCAGAAAAATAGCAGGAGGAATCATGAAGAATAGCTGGTTGCCAGAGGTAGATTAAAGTTTAAAAATATCCATTGAAAATTGTCTTTGATTGGGTGGCTAGACTATTTGTTTCCCGGAAGGTGCCATTACGAAGAGCGGTGCTGTTGGCAGCAGATGTTCAAGCTGCCGTGTTCGTTGCTGGGTATAACCCATTGCGGTTTGGGCAGTGCTGGTTTTCTCATCCAGCTTTAGTATTGCTTTCAGGATTCATTTTGACACTGGGATTGCATTGTGCTTACAGGACGAAAACCTTCCCGTAGCTTGCCCAAGATTTGTTTTTCAATCAAGCAAAATTTGAATAAAACATCACTTTTAATTGACCTTGTTGGCAAAACCGTTTGTGGCCACTGGCTGTATCCATGGTTTGAATTAAGACATTATGGGTCCAACAAACCTCTGGTGTGAATCAAATTCAAGTTACCCTAAATTTGAATGTGGTCCCATGTGCTGGAATTTAGGCAATGCAATATTTAAAACATTATTCAGTGTCATAACAAATCATCCATCATACTCTGTGGATCTAGAATTGTTTATAACCATTTTTATTACCGTGAACAGTTTCTAGCTGATATTGTAATTACTATTCAAACGACATGACATCAATCTAATTCTCTTTTGTGAGATTAATGGGTAGGCCAGCCCGCTATTTCACGTGTGTAGCTGTGCAGGCAGCTGCTGGAAGAAGAACTTCAGCAATATTTCTGAATAAACGCCCTTGACTGAGCTCCAGTTCCTAACGAAGATGGGATATCTCCGCAGCTAAGACAGAATTACGATTCCCTCTAGAGCGTGTCTGTCGCAGAGCATTGTTAAGTTTAATGACTGGTTTTTGAAAAAGAGTGAAAAGTTGGTCCCGTCCGCTACAGGTTCACCTCATGCTGGTGGTGATGGCTCAGCCCTGGGTGGGAGAAACGCTTGCGGCTCCACTGATGTCTGGGTGGATGCAGGTTGGCGTTGGGCACAGGCGGTGTCCCGCTTTCTCCAAACAGGGAGAGGCCGTGTCAGACCAGGACTGAAATTTCAGAGTTTTAGAATTCTCTCTTACATTTTTTTTTTGACTGCAAATGCTAGTTGTATTTTCTGTTGGCTTGGATATTTTCAGGAATCTTTCATTCTTTTCAAGTTCGGTAAGTTCATCTCACGAGTGACCATGTGCCATATACAGGTCCCCATGGGCGCCGTCGTCTTGTGACATCAGATACTCCCGGGATTAGCATGCAAACACTTCAAGAGCAAAATTATAGAATGGTTAGGGTTGGAAGGGACCTTCAAAGCCCACCCAGTCCAACCCCCCTGCAAGGAGCAGGGACATCTCCAACCAGATCAGGTTGCTCACAGCCCCGGCCAATCTGGCCTGGAACGTTTCCAGGGATGGGGCATCCACCACCTCCCTCGGCAGCCTGTTCCAATGTTCTACAACTCTCATTGTAAAAATTTTTTCCTAATATCCAATCTAAATCTATCTCCCTCTATTTTAAAACCATTACCCCTCATCCTGTCACAACAGGCCCTGCTGAACAGTCTCTCCCCAAAATCTTTATATGCTTTCTGGTTTGTGTCCGAGCTGCAAAGAAGGGCATTACTTTCCAGGCTATTGCTTGATCGAGATAAAATTAAATATCACCAGCTGAAGTTATAATATTTTATAAGGCATTTGTGATGCATTATGAGCTGCATCCTTAATGACTGATAACTGCAATCATTTTGGAAGCGTGACGTTGCTTTTTTGTGGTAGTATAACTGTAAAACAGGTTTAGCAGCACTGCAGTAGGAATAGTTTATCCTTTGAAGGCTTCACATGGAAACCAGTCTTCATTTTTATCTTAACAAATAAAGAAAGCACTTTATATTTTCCTTCTCAGTAGCAATGGACTGTCGCAGGAAAATGTCTGACTAATTTTTCTCGAGTTTCTGTTCTTGAACCTGATTTCCAGTGATGATTTAGGGGTCGAGAGAGGCATTTGGGAAGTTAAGCCAAATATTTGGGGTACTCCATCCATGTAACCTGGTGGACTCCTTCACTTCTTCTTTTATAAGCCAACAAAGAAACAAAATGCCTGGTTCCCCGGCCCTGATCTGGTGGAGATGCTCAGGCCCTGGCAGCACCTCTGAAGGCACAGGAGCCCACATCCTGGCAACTGGGGAGCTCTGCCCGCCCGTGCTGGGAGATGGGGCCGCTCTTACTCCAGTCGAGTTTGGGTGAAGATGGCAGCTGCCTAGGGTGCCAGTGAGGGTGGTCAGGGTTGGGCTCCCCACTGCCACCTCTGCCTGGGGTAGTGCCCCCCACCCACACCTTTTTCCCAGATAGACCAGCCTGCGGTCGTTAGAAATATTCAGTGGGGTGCGACTGGGAGCTGGGAAGGAGGCCACACTTACGCTACAGCTGTGCCATGCTGTAGTGATGATAAGCACTTTATCTGACCTCTTGGGATTTCCAGATGTTGTTGGTTGCTCCAGTTTGGTATACAGTGTCCTTTTCTCTTCCTTCTCCTCCTCTGTCAGCCTCCAGCGACCACGTATGCCTGGCAGAATAACCTCTCGGCACTGAACTCACTGATCTAACTCGTCCAAGCACATGTGTCATCTCTGTATCACCACAAGCTTTCCTTCCTAACAGGCTTGATCGTGCTGGAAGACTTTATAAGCTAGCAGAATGGATTTCGATCCCGTTCTGCTTTGGTTTTGGTGCAACACAGCTGTTACAATGGTGCCTCGGTTACATTCGGGACAAGCACAGGGTTTAACTTGGCTCCTGGTTCTCGTTCGCCATATGGCACTGCAACGTCGCTCTCATCTGTTCCGGGAGATGCTGCAGTCGTCCCACGTTTCCCTACGTGACACTGATGTACCGCCACACTGTGCATAAACCTGCTGCATCCAGCTTCTAGTTGTATGCACTAAACACAGTTTTCCACACTGAAAACACAGTTTATGAAGTTGGTTTTTTTTTTGCCAGGCCTCTGTGAGCTTTCCAGATTTGTGTTTCAGTCCAAGTCCTTTAATGCAAGTGGCTTTAATGCGGTTTTCTCCCTGGCCCAGGTATCCTGGCGAGCTTTTATGCCTTTTCTTGTTCAAGGGTGTCAAAAATCACTTTTTCCTTCTAGCTGTTGCCCTTTTGCGCAAAGTCGCTGAGGGGAGTGGGGCAGAGCAGTGCTGTGCTCCACTGCCAGAGCGCGGGGGTTGTTCACGGGGTTGACACGGAGCATTGGAAAGGCCAGGGTCAGTTTCGCTCTGCGACCTTGGTGAGTTCCTGCCGTCTGTTGCTTTGCTATCAAACAGTTGGACACCAGTCTATCTCTTTATTTAAAAAAAAAAATAAAGACAGCTGTTTCTTAGTAACTTCAAGCTGATCGTCTGTTGGAAGAGAGAAGAGCGATAGCTCCTTCTAACCAGCAGTTCAGTGGCTCTTCAGAAGAGGAGATGTTTGGTTTTTGGCAGTGCTATGCATGTGGTAGTGTCCTTCAGGTGTGACTGGGGCTTTGTTCATCCCAGAATCATGTGCTGAGAAGTGCACATGAAGTAAAAGAAACTGGCATTACAAGAGTTTGCATTCTCTGACAGGTTACGGGGTGACCAAGGAGAGTATACACATACCTAAGTCAAAATCTTTAAGCCTTATGAAATCTGCTGTGTGTGGCTTTATCCATCTACGTGGAAGGATTTGCGTTAGTCTTCTGTTGACTCGTGCGGTATTTTTCCAGGCCTGAGGTGATGATTGTGCCATGCGGCAAAGCCCAGAGCTTTATCACCTTTTCCACACTTGCAGGACACCCTTGGATACAAATTTCTGTTTTCTTCTTTTACAGTGTGTGTGTTTGTACTTCATTTTAATTTCAAAAGAAGTAGGTGCCTGAAGGTGGCAGCTTAGAGTTGCTCAAATTGGAGCAGAACACGAGCAAGATGAGACCTGTTCTTGCCATTGCGTCCTTGATTTAATTAGTTCAAATGCAAGATCTTGGTTATACCTGACATACTTCTTCCCAATATCTTAAATTTAAAATGTCTGGGTAAACCTTTCAGTATTCCTTCCCATCATTGTGATCAGATTAAATCCATTTGAGTGGCTCTAAGGAGCCTAGGAGTCTCCTTATGGATCATCCAGCGACATCCACGCACTTCCCTGTGAAGGATGCGCTCTGGCTTGCGATCCGCCCTGGAAACAGCTCTGTATCCAGCAAGAGCTTTCTCTGGGTCGTGTTGTGGCTTTTTCCCTCTTCCATGCATTTCCAGTCTTCCCTATTGCAGGTGGAGACTAACCTCTATTTCAGCTTTTTCTCCTTGGGAAAGAAAGATAAACAAGATCCTCCAAAGAATCCTTGCCTGGAGTAAGAAATGCTGAGTGGGGTTCGTTGTTGGTTGTTTTTTTTTTTCCCCTGTTGGTTTTTTTTTTTTTTTTTGTGAGTTTCTTGTAGAAGTGGGATGTTTTCTTGTAAATAAGATTCCCTCCCAGGAATAGCTAGGTTGGCCTGTTCAGATTTGA
Source organism: Chlamydotis macqueenii (assembly GCF_036417535.1). Taxonomy (NCBI): domain Eukaryota; kingdom Metazoa; phylum Chordata; class Aves; order Otidiformes; family Otididae; genus Chlamydotis; species Chlamydotis macqueenii. Next base: position 713,360 of record NC_141564.1, read on the forward strand.
TATTTGCATACATGGCTTAAACTTCAATGCTGTCTATGGGTTTGCACTGTAATTAAAGAATCTTCTACTTGGTTTCGGCCCAACAGGAGATACCAGCTTGTCTGGATCAGGCGGTGGCAGAGGAAAGGAGTGGAAGGCGAGAGGCAGATGATGGGGGACAAATACCGGGTGCGCTTTTACTGCAATATCTGCATTTTTAACATACAGTCAATCTAAAGTAAATTCTATGCTACCCAAAACATGTTTTCTCCCTATTGTGCTGTCATATTTAAGCTCATGCATAATTAAACCTAAACTATATGTTATTTTCCATTTTACAGTATTTAACCAAAATAATGACAGCTTTGGTAGGAAACCGGACCGTTAGGCGCGACTTAGCCAGGGCTCTAATCCTGAGGGAAAGTACATCTGTGGCTCACTCCGGCATCGTCACAGGCTCCCTAGGAACGGGAGCGCTTTGACTTCGCTTCAGCCTAGATGGGGAAAGCGACAGGATTTTAAAAGACGAGTAATTCCTCATTTGTTAATGCGCACACTGACACCTTTTGCCAAATTTCTAGACACTGAAAGAGTGATCGGCTTTCCTTAAAATGCTCCATACGCGTTGCTGTCCGTGCTCGCTTGAAAATCTCTCTGCCAATGTCTCGAAGCAAAGGGAGAGAGCACTCTAAACCCACGGGCTTTCCTGAAACACCTTGAAATATTTAGTTCCTGCAGTCTGGAGAAGAGGACCCTCCCCCTGTGGGCAGTTTATTCCAGTCTTGGCCATCGCTTTGTCAGTTTGCTTCTTTATCCTTCCCTTTCTCTCTGATACTGGAAAGTACTGGAGAAAGTATTATGGGCTGGTTGGACTCTTAGTGTGATAGGATCAAGAGTTATTAAGCTCTTAAAAAGATCTGCTTATTCTATTAAATAATTTTAATAGCTATGTGGAAAATGGTAAGTGTAGGATGATGATGAATGGTGAAGACGAAGTATTTACTCGTTACAGAGCTGTGAAACACCATGCGACCGGAACATATTCAAGTGGTGGTTTGTCTGAAGAACTTCTGAGGTTTTCACCAGATGAATATCGCAGTCTCAGTCAGCAATATGGTAACTTCTGGGTGGTAAGACCTCGTTGAGCCCGTTATGCTACGGAACGGCCTGTGCTCATTGGGTGGATGTATTTTGCTTGAAGACAATGCCATGGGCACTCACACGGGTGAATGTGCTGCTCTGCCGATCCAGCGGTTGCTCTGAGTCAGTAGTGATCCCACAGTTGTGTTTGCTACTGTATCTTTATGTCCTTTCCTTCTTAGCATTCAGACTAATGCAGAGATCCCCCGCAAATATAAATTGGAAGGATTTTTAAAATCCAGATGGCTGGTTGGCTGAGAACTGCAAGACTGGGGCCTTTGATTAGTGTATTTTTAACTGCAGGTATTTACTGTAGTTTCATTTTTTCTTTCAGTCCCTAAACTTTGCACCAGTTTGTCCTGCATCAAACAGATGAACAGCAGGGCTGTCTTTGCAAAGTCAACTTCAGGGCCAGTGGAAACTACGAAAATGAATTTTCTTCACTTTGTAAAAGCCATGGCCTCTGTAATACAAGGGAAGAGAACTGCAGCTATGAGGGGAGCTCCTAGGAGTTCACTGTACAACTGGTGCGAAGAGTGATGGGGTCTGACCTGGCTCATCGCCTTAGAACTTCAACATGTGCCAAGAGAATGGCTTGGAGGCAAAGCAGGTGTTTTTTTTGTGCGCAGGTAATGCTGTAATTAAATTAGCCAGAAAAGGAGGGAGGCCCCCTCTGCGTCCTCACTTCCCAGAGAAATTCCCAGGAGACGAACCTCTCCAGAGCTCAGGTAGCCTGTGTCACTGGGTGCTAAGGATCGCTTTTGGATCTTTCTGTACTGGTTGGAAAGACATTATCCAAATGGAAAGTGACTGTACTGAAGGCCCAGGCTGAATCCCTTCTGAAAACAGGGCCTTGGAGGAACTGTGAACCATGGCTTTGGAAATGAGTTAGAAATTGTATGGCACCTTTGTCTTCCATCATTATCCTTTGTGGGACATATTTGTTCTTTTGAAATCTTTTGTTTAGTCTGTTGACATACTATTGCATTACTGAGTGGGAAATTTCTGGTTAAATTGTTATACAGTGTCATAAAACTTGGAGGCAGCAACGTCGGGCTCTGTGTGCAGAGCTGTATTGCTCCGGCCCTGATCCGGAGTTTGATAACACAAAAAAAAACGAAATAGTAAATCAGAGGTATTTATCTCAGGGCTCATTTAGCAATAAAAAGGGTTGTTTAGCTATTAATGTGCTTAGTGCTTTTTATTAAATCGAAATATGCAAGGTCTGTTTTTCATTGCTGCAGTGTAAGAGCTCCAGGCCAGCGTAGGCACTGTATTTCTTCTTCTCCGGCCTCCAAGTAAGACTTTTCCTGGCGATGCTAAAACTTGTGAGAGCTGGAAAAATATCTAACGGTTTTGCTAAGTCATGGAGCTCATTTCACATAGTGATGCATGAAGGAGATGTAAAACTAGCGACTGAGCGCCTCAGTAGGAGACTTTGCAGATGGGGTATGGTTACATTTGTATGGGGGGTGATACTTCTGCATTCTCCCGCTCTCCTCAGAGAATGGCTTTCATCTGCAGCGTCTGGAGGATAGCAGAAGGAGTAAGCACTGCCATTTCTAGGAGTCTCTTGTGCCTATGGTTTGTTTCATAATTTTCTCTTTTTTTTTTGAGTGTTACTGGTCTTACGGCACGCAGAGGGAGGGAGAACTGAAATGGTTTAGTTGTCATTATTTTTCTTCTGTTCTTCCTGCGATGTAGGCCTGACACTTCTCTTGGAATACAAACCCAATCTGTAGTCATCTTCACTGGTCTCTGAAGCCGGCTCCCTTCCCTTTTGCTCTTCATTTCAGGTGCTGTCAAGTTCTGCCAGGAAGCAAGTGCAGTTGGATGCTTGGTCTCCAGAACTGAATGTCTTGGTAATGCGGGCTTTGTTCAGTTTTATTGCTTGGCATCTTTTAAAAGGAAGAACTAAAGGGCAAATACAAGGATCTCGTGGGGAATTCTCAAAGAAAGGACCCTTGAGGACAGATCTCTTGGCCATTAAAGATTCTGAAAAATGTGCACTCTGCATGACTTTCTGGGAGTACTTCAGTGTCCCAAGTCTTGGAGAGTACATAAAATGCACATGTCTCGGTGGAAACAGTGGCCCAAGTTACGTAGCCATTCTCGCACTCGCCCTTTGCACGCTCCATTAAGTACAACTGGAGACGTTTTCATAGGGCTGGTGCCAAAGTGAGCTTTCTGTGGGTTGGAAAGGAAGGGGAACAAAGTAAAAGCGAACAGCCTGCTCCTCACCTCCTCTCTGCTATGAGACAACAGCTGTAAGGAGCCCAGGACCGAAAGCTTTCTGAAACATGATGAGTTGTTTAACTGGATTTCCATGCTTGGTTTCAACTTCATGTAAATAGTGCGTAGGGGAAAAAGCTTGTGTGTAATTTGAGCATAAGCATGAAGGTAGATGTCTCTTTATGGGGGAAATCATGATCATACAAAATTACACCACTTTCTCCTGGCAGAGGGGACATTCTCAAAGTGAAGGCTTTGAGGTGACAGCAGAGAGGTTTTGGAAGGTCTTTGTGTGAAGGAAACGCCAAGTAATTGCAGCCAGTGACTGCCATGTGGGTTGGGTTTCATCTCACTTCCCTGGCTGCCTCCACATCTCTCCTCACCCTGGGAAGACTCCTGAAGGACAATGGTAAATGGACTGGCCTATCCAAGAACCGATTTCGACCTGGTGGTAGCTGGGTACACAGGAAGGAAAATACATGAGGCAATGAAAGGAGACAAAGGAGGAAAGGTATCTAAATAGCAACAGAAAGAAAATACTTGGGAATAAAAGTAATCATCAACTTGTACGGTAGGGTGTCCAGCAGCCCTGCTGAGGTTGTGGTTGATCGATGTATTTGTTCATTCTGTTACGTCTCGCAATGCAACATTTTAAAATCACTGCTAGAATTAAATTGATTTTGCGAGTTTTAAATAGTGCAGCGTAAATCTTCCACTCACATCAGGACCCAAGTGTCTCTGACTGCAAGCTAGTTGCAGTTTGCTAGTTCCACTTGATTTCATTTCAGACTCATTCCCGCAAGCCAAACCATAAAACCAGCTTCCCGTCCAGCGGAAAATGAAACGCAAGAGATGATCCATTTGTTGCTGACGGGAGGTTGTGGGGAGCAGAGCTGGCTCTTGCTGGGGTTGTGTTTGGGCTTGGTCAACCACTGTCCAACTTGTCAGAGACCCCTGGTCGCTGGATGTAAGTTAAGTGCTCTTAGGTCTAACTGGGAACAGTAGTTGAAGACCCAGGGTGGTTTATAAAGAGGGTCCCCAAGCGCCATCAATGGGAGGCCTTGGGTTTCATTTGGCTGGGAAGAGGGCCTCTGGAATGTCTGTGTCCTCTTGGGTGTCTCGTTCAGAGAGGGGATAAGATCCCAGAGATGTGCCCTGCCCTCGACAGCCGTTGTCCTCGGTCCCTGGAGCGTTTGTCCTTCTTGGTGGCTGAGGAATGAGACGTCCTTCGTGGGTGAGCTTGGCTTGTTTATTGGTTTTGGTTTTGAAGGGAAATTTTAGCATTGTGTTAAGACTTGGGTTCAGCTTTGTTCCCACTAAAGGAGTCAGATGCTGGCTGTTGACTTAACTGCTGAAGAGGTGCGGACACTTCCAGCTTTTTCAGGAGGTGCTCTTTGATTCCTCAGAATAAATCAAACGTTAACTGCTGATCTTTTTTTCCCTCCCTCTTAAACCAGAAGGCAGCCATCAGAGACGATGGTTATTTTCCATTAAACGGTTGCTCAGCTCAGTCTGTTCTCCCTCAGAATGTCATCTCCAAAATACAACGGTTCTTCACATGCCTCTGTAAGCCACGCTACTGCATTTACTGAGTGTTTCTGGGCTCTGAGGAGCCCAGTGCTTCCCACAAAGACCCTCGTGTTTGTGCTGCGAAAGCTTTGGCTGGATGGCGGGCGACGTGGGTGAGGAAGCAGCAACAGGCAGAGGAAAACTGCGCAGGCTTTTTTCTGAACTGAGTTGTTTTGTTGGGTCTGACTTAACCAAATGTTGCTTGAATGCAGTTCATGGTATTTGCTTAGTGATCCGGTGGAATGTCTGGGATATTTTTGTTTTTCTTCTGGAGCCAAAAAGCTGTTCTTGGCTGCAAATCCCGAAGCAGCCAGCCTGAGGCAGAGTCACCGTGGTGCCCCCGGGGTGAGGAGAGCCGAGCTGCCGCGGTGGCACTGGGAGACAGGCACCCAGACTGGCATGGAGCATGCCTGCTGTGCTGGGAGTTACGGATGTTCAAATGACTCCACAGCTAAATTTGCTTTTAGTGAAATGAAAGATGTGCTGTGACCGACTGAGCTGTCAGGCAGCCTGCTGCCCGCTCGTATCCCAACTCTGCTGTGGACAAAATAAAAATCCAGTTTCAGAGCTGTGCGGCGCTCTGGTGAGCCCAGAGCGGGAGGCCCTGTGGGCTTCGTGGACGCTGCCATCGCAGTGACGCTCCCGGCCGACCTCCTTGTCTTCTGGCTGGCGTTCCAAGCACCGCACGGTGTCCCCTGGCCCCAAGGGACCAGCAGACGTCCCGGTGGGTCCTGCCAGGCCACCCCAGCCTTCTCTCAGAGAGCCTCTGCCGGGCCTTGTGACCAGGGATGGGAAAGCAGCATGCCGCATGAAGTGGAGGTGTTCCAGGGCAGTGGCCATGAGGAAACATGCCCCTTTAATCTTATTTTTTTCTTATCTATATTTTTATTTATTTTTGTCTCTGAACTGAAAAAGGTGATGTTTGGGGTCCACCGGCGCCATATCTAGGGCAATCTGCTGATGCCTTTTGGAGGCACTGCATCCAGACAGCTTTGGACTTCGCCTGGCCTGGTGCCTGGTGGCATGGCCAGCTGTTGGGGCACAGGGGGACCCGAGCACAGGTTTTTCTGAGTAGCAGCTTCTTGCAGTGTTTTCCAGACCTGGTAGCAATGTGGAGATCAAACGTGCTTTGTCCTGGCCTCGACGATACTTGCACATAGGCTGGGTGAAGCTTAGGCTTTCTCACCCCGCATCTGCTTTTATATTGCTAACCCAGATGGCACCTGCGTGTTTATCAGTGTTACAGCCACAGAATCATAGAATCTTAAGGTTGGAAGAGACCTCCAAGATCATCAAGTCCAACTGTCAACCCAACACCACCATTCCTACTAAACCATGTCCTGCAGTGCCACGTCTACATGTTCTTTGAACACCTGCAGGGATGGTGACTCCACCACTGCCCTGGGCAGCCTGGTCCAGTGCCTGACCACTCTTTCAGTAAAGAAGTGTTTCCTGATGTCCAACCTAAACCTCCCCTGCTGCACCTTGAGGCCATTTCCTCTTGTCCTATCACAACTGCTGAAGAGGTTCACACACTTGCAGCTTTTTCAGGAGGTGCTCCTCCCTACAACCTCCTTTCAGGCAGCTATAGGGGGCGATGAGGTTTCCCCTCAGCCTCCTCTTCTACAGACTGAACAACCCCAGTTCCCTCAGCTGCTCTTCATAAGACTTGTGCTCCAGACCCCTCACGAGCCTTGTTACCCTTCTCTGGACACGCTTCAGTAACTCAGTCATACAGTTACTGCTCATAACAAGACGTGCACACTTCCTCGCAAAGTTGCTTTTGGCTGCTCCCTTCTTCAAGTCTCCTCTGTATTCCTCGTAAATACTTTTGCAAGTTTACCCGATCTTTAGGCTGGTGCTTCTTTCTTGGCCGGGAGGAGACGACGGTTTACTTTGCTGACTGGAGGATCTATACCCGTGCGTCCTGACACAGACCCTTCTGATCGTTTTTTTCATTACCGCATGGCCTGAAGTTGCCACAGGAGAAATTCTTCAGATTTCAGGAAGAAAATGTCTCATTACCTCTGCTTGCCTCGCCTTTAAGTGAGGCATATCTTACTGTCTTGGATCAAATGTGACCAGTTGCAACCAGACCAGGTTTGAGGCTAGAAGAATGTTTATTTTAAAACACAGATCGACAAAAGGGACACGCTATTCCTAAGATTTGCATAAGATTGAAGATCCTCTAGGGCATGCTCTGGTGATGCAATGATGGCAGTAAATACTGCTGGCTCAAGTTCCATGCTCTATTTGTTTTAATTTTTTAATTTTCTTTATTACTTTTGACAAAGACTTTCATTGGCTGGTGTGGAGGAAATACATATATTAAAGAAATAACTAAGTAGTTAGTTTTCCATATGGTACTTTGATCACGGCCTAGTGAGAGAGCCCAGAGTCCTGCATGCTTACATGTTCCCACGCCAAACTCCTGTGCCAACTCCATCTGCCCTCCTGTAATGTAATAATTATGCCTCTTTACAACTTGGCTCTGCTTTCTTGGAGTGCTGATAGTCTGTGGACTGGGGATAGGGAACAGAGGAAGAAAAAAAATCGGGCCGCCTGACTTCAGGTGCCCAGCTGAGGCTCATGAGGTAGAGGCAGTATGGACTTATGTCTGTAGGGGAGTCAGATCTGGAGCCAAATTGACACATGTAGGAGCTAAGTTGTTCTTTATCTTGTATGAGCTGCAAATCATAGAACCACAGAAGGGTTTGGGTTGGAGGGGACCTTCAAAGCCCATCCAGCCTAAACCCCCTGCAAGGAGCAGGAACATCTCCAACCAGATCAGGTTGCTCAGAGCTGCATCCAGCCTGGCCTGGAATGTTTCCAGGGATGGGCATCCACCACCTCTCTGGGCAACCTGGGCCAGTGCTCCAGCACCCTCAGGGTAAAATTTTTTTCCTGACATCTAATCTAAATCTATCTCCCTCTATTTTAAAACCATCACCCCTCATCCTGTCACAACAGGCCCTACTGAACAGTCTCTCCCCATCTTTCCTGCAGCCCCCTTTAGGCACTGGAAGGCCACTCTAAGGTCTCCCCGGAGCCTCCTCTTCTCCAGGCTGAACAGCCCCAGCTCTCTCAGCCTGGCCTCACAGCAGAGCTGCTCCAGCCCTCTCAGCATCTGCGTGGCCTCCTCTGCACCCTCTCCAACTGGTCCACGTCCTTCTTAAGGACATAAACAATAAACAATGTGAGCTCAGCGATAAAGAAAAGGATTGAGTATAGAAAGTAAAACCCTCTGATTGCTTCTGACAAATCACGCTGCGCTAGAAGTGAAAATGTCTGTGGCAGCTGCTGTACTGCTCTTTTCAAAGTTGGTCAGCTCTTGAGCCTGGTCGTTAAAAGATATTTTCACTGTACATTGCTGGACTGAAGGGGCTGAAAACCAGAATGTCAGAATACTCAGATGTTTTTGTGTATCCAGAACAGTGCATGGAAGACGAATCTTCATGTCCCTTGGCAGGAGACATCCCTATGCATGAGATGGCTGTAGCGGTGTTACGAAAGGGCAGAGGCGCAGCGTTTTTCTGTTGAGGACAACTTTGTTGGATGCTGACACTGGTGTTGGCAAGTCTCTAGGGTGAAAAAGGAGCTCTTCAGAGCATCTTGGCTTTTGCTAAAGGTTTGAATGTTTGCAAGCACAGAAGCGCTGAAACCACAAGCGTATTTTATGTCGTGTTGGGTGACAGTGGCTTGCCGGGGACTGAAGGCTTGGATGGAAAATGCTGGTTTGCCAAAGAAAGGCTTTCCACAACACGGATAATTTTTAACATGCGCAAGAAGTTATTGTGAGTTGTATCTTCCAGAACTGCAGGGGAAAGATGGAACACAGAAACCAAAGGACTGAAAATGCCATCAAGAAATTTATTCCTACCCGTGGAAGAAGATACGATATGAAATGCCTTTATTGCTGAAGGCTCACACAGCAGCACTGAGCTGGCTTTTCCATTCCTTTTCCCACGTAAAATATAGTGTCCAAGACAAGTCAAGGCTGCAACAGCTTGATCATCATTTACACGTTACAACCAACTTGTGGCTACTGTGCCTTGCGCTGAGGCTAGCGAGGAGGGAACCTAGCAACCTTGGTGTCTATAGGGTGACACTTGCTGGAGGACATGCAATGTGGTGCAAATTGGTTGTCTTTCTGGCCTGGTGTTTGCTGCCAGGTGACCTCTGCCCAGTATTTTGGAGGAAGGAAAAGCATTATTCAGTCCTGGTGGACTTTGGCTGGGGGTCAGAGCTGGGTTGTCACAGGTGCGGCTTTCAGCCTGAGCAGTGGCCATCGCCAGTCCTTGTTGGTGATCACCCTCTAGTTAGTAAGGCTATGTGGTTAGTTCTCTTCACTGATGATACACCATCGATTTGAATGGAGAAGACCACCAGTGGGAATTTTTGCCTCAAAATATTTTTTTTTTCTCCATCTGATAATGGAAGAAATCAACTGTTCTTTGATCTTTGGTTGGCAAAGTTGGAAATCAGAAAGGAAGACAGTTCTACTGTGATAGCTTTACTCTACTGATGTGTGTGATCAGTGGTTTCAGGGCGTGGAAATAAAGGTGGGTGTGCTGGGGGACGTGATGAGGTAGGAGCCAAAATGCAGGAGTGTTGTGTGTGGAATAACCTGTAACTGAGAGCAGAGGCAGAAGCGCCCTATACCTCTATCTTTTGTCGCTTTTAGTTCGTACTGGTACCGTCCCTGCAATTATGCAAACGTTAAAGTCTAAGTTATAAATTGGCCAGCTCCAGATGGATTAATATATAATGGCTAATACGCAGATGATATTTAATCTTGAAGAAAAATTTGTTCTGAACAGGATGCTGTCTTTTTTTATGTCAAATATTTGAGGTGTCTTGCCAGCCCCTCTGTCCCAGATCCGTATTGAGCAGGGAACCATGAAGCCATCTTTCTTCACTGAGACCTTCTGTAATGCTCCTCTTGTGAAATGCTTGTGTCTCTACTAGGAAAAAATGATCATTCATTTAAAAAGAAACAAGAAGTAAGGTTAGTGGGTGTCGATGTTTTTATGTAAGACACAGAGACCAGAGGTTTTGCTTGTTCTCTCCTGTGAACTCCGTGTTGTGATGTCTAAGCACCTTATTTATGTCTAACCTTATTTATGTCTGACCTTATTTATGTCTAAGCACCACATTTATGAATGTGTCCTCAAAGGAAAATGAAATTTATATAATGGGGATGCAAAGTGGTGTAAAGGAAGGAAGGAACTTTCCAAAGGTTCCTACACAGTTACACTGTGACAGAACTGGGACAGTAAATCAGACCGTTATGTCCCGTTTTGGTAAATGAGCCATCATCCCATCCTCCTTAGTAGTTACTTTTGCCTTGGCTGTGTTTAGAGTAATTCACTGCTTTTCTTCATGAGGTACAAATACTTTATTTGTAGGAAAATATTTTTTTTTTTTGGAACGTCACACTAGGCAGCCCATGCGTGGATTGATGGCCAGCAAGGGGTTGCAGTTAGGAGCAGGGAAAGAACAGCGAGAACATTAAACTCAATTTACACTCGCATGTGAGAACCCACTCCGGTCTTGCTCTTCAGCCACTGAGATGTCCCGAGCATCACTTGGGAATCATCTGTGTGCTGGTGGTGAATTTGCAGTGCCAAGATCAGCAGCGCTAACGGCCTGGGAAGCCCCGTAATAACGCTTCCCAGGTGGGACATAGCTGCCTTTGCCTTTCTGTCCTCTCCCATTCCTCATGCCGTTGAGCTCCCGTGCTTTCAACACCTTCCTCTCGCAGCCAAGCCCGTCGTGAAACAATTCCCTGCGTTTACTGTCGTGCTTGTTTCTGCGTGCTCCAAGTGATACTGCTCTTCTCTAAACAGCAGATGGCCACACAAGATATGTCCAATGTGCAAATTTGCAGGCTGATCTTGGGCCTTTCAGGGTAACGTGGTTGTGGATGTAGGCCGAAATACCCCCCGGTGCGTTGTGGACACATTCCTGGTTGGGCTGGTGTGTGCACTTTGGACGTGCTGAGTCGGCGCTGCGCGCTCCGAGGTTTTCTTTGGAGTTATTCTCCAGTGCTTTAGGGAACTCAACTCTCATCGCTAATAAAATAAAATAAAGCAAAACACTGGTAGGTCTTGCCTTGTTAACTGTTCTAGCTATTGTGTTTCCCACTGTTCCAAAACATATAAAACTTTATAAGATTTAACATATTCCCAGGACAAAGCATGAATATTTATAGGCAAAGAATAAGACTTCCCACTTTGAAATGTCAGTGCTATGAAATTGCTTTTTTGGCAGGCGTGATAAAGCCACACAGACTTCCAATAATATTTCGTAAGCTTTTTCCTTAATTATGGTTTAATTTAGGTCTCTGAGTTTAACAAAACCTATGAAGCTTTCGGCAAAATATTTTTCTTGTGGAAAATTTTGTTTGCATGGAATACAAATCCTGAATTCGCTGTGGGTATGATTTTTTAACGTGTTTAAATGTGGAAATCCCTTTTTTTTTTTCCTTTGCATTTCTTAAAGCGTATACAAAATAAAAATAGCTGGTACTGTGTGTTTAATGCAGAATTTTGAAGAAATTAGTGTGGACAGTGCATGTGATATTACTTTTTTTTCACCAATGCCTTGAGTAAAATGCACATGAGGTTCTAAGATGTCACGCAAGAGGCACAAGATCCTGTCTCAGGCAGTTACCGCTGCGAGAGGCAAATTAGAAGCAATTTTACTTTCCTAGAGTTGCTCTTAAATGCACTGTTCTGACAGCAGCAATAAATAGAATAATCCGCATAATTGTATTTATGTGGCATTGATCTGTCTTTCCTAGAGAAAATCCCTTTTCCCGGATAAAATAATCTTCCATCCAGCTGTAGGTGGAAGAAAGCCTCTTTAGCAGCTGCACAGATTTAGGGGAATGTTTCTGCACAGACTTAGCGCAGAATTTTGAGATGGACCTCTCAAAATTGACTTTTAGTGAGCAAGTACAGTCAGGGCACTAAAGACTCCTTGCTTTCCTGTGCAGACTGAATAACAGGATATCTGCTCAAAAGAGCTAGACAGAAAAGCAGAGAGATGATCTGATTAAACTAAGGTAGATTTATGACTAGATTTTTTAAACAGCATATTTTCTTAACTTGATGTAATAAATGCCTCAGCCATTCTCAAGGATTGAGTTTTGAACAGCTTTGAGCTATTCCTGTCTTAATACTTGAGTAGAAACAGCAGAAGTGGTGGAAAACAGGATCATGTTGGAAGAAATCATTCGAACAGTTTAAAACCCTCTGCCGTGATCATGCTTTTCTGACCCCCCGCGGTCTTGTGTTATCAAATGGAGAATGTCTCCGTCTCCCTAATATTAACATTTGAAACACGATACAAATAAGTTATCTGAATAAATGAGAAGGTGATGAGCATCACGGCGCTCTGAGGCCTGCTCCGCTGGCACTTCCGCGAGCTTATGCGAGCTGAGAGGAGCAGTCATGGGCTCTGGAGCTGGGCCGAAAGCTTTGTTTGCTGAAAAAACAAATATCTGGAAAGCAGTCTGAAAACTGTTTTACTGAAGGTGATGGGGAAATTGGGAAGTTTGCGGAGGTGGGGAGGTGGGATTCTTTTATTTTCCAGGCAAAGTTCCGTTCCCTGGGATGGCAGAAAGCCATCTCTCTGTGTTTCACCTGTGTTTGCTCTTCTTTGCAGGTTACGTACTTGGGTAAGGTTTCCACAACGGGGATGCAATTCTTGTCAGGCTGCACAGAGAAACCAGTCATTGAGTTATGGAAGAAGCACACGCTCGCCAGGGAGGATATTTACCCAGCTAACGCCCTCCTGGAAATCCGCCCTTTCCAAGTCTGGCTGCATCACCTGGACCTCAAAGGCGAGGCGACAGTCCACATGGATACCTTTCAGGTAGCACGCATAGCCTACTGCACTGCTGACCACGACGTCAGCCCAAACATCTTTGCCTGGGTCTATAGGGAGATCAACGATGACTTGTCCTACCAGATGGACTGCCACGCCGTCGAGTGCGAGAGCAAGCTGGAGGCCAAGAAGCTGGCCCACGCCATGATGGAGGCCTTTAAGAAGACTTTTCACAGCATGAAAAGCGACGGCCGGATCCACAGGAACAGCTCGTCAGAGGAAGTGTCCCATGAATTTGAATCTGACGATGGCTGACTGAACTCATTCACGGTTCAGCAAAGGCAGAAACGGCCTAGGGAATGAGAGCTGATAGATGAATAAGCGACAATTGAAATTAGGGAATGAAAGGACTGCCAAACACTTGTCTGACCAGCTTTTTAAATCAAAAGAGCAATTCAGTACCTACAGATATGCGTCATTAAAGTAAATAGGTTACATTGAATACTGCTGCTGTTGTAAAAGTGAGAAAAAAAGCTTCCTCCCCCATCTCTTTCACCCACCCATCACTGTCCCTTCCTCATCTCTTTAGTTCAGGCGCCTACCATGACGTAGATTCATTCCCATTTGTCTCACAAGACTGGTCAGGCAATTTTATTGCTTGCTCCTCTGGCATTCCTAGCTGGGGGCTGATGCTGATGCACAGGAGCAGGTAGACCTGGAAAGCCCTAATGGTTCCTGAAGAATCTTTTTCCATGATGCATCACAAAAATCCTTTGACCTGAAAGAACCGTAATAGCCTTTTAGACTAATGACCGGGCATTCTGCAGTTAATTCACATTTCACAGATTAAAAAATGGGAGAAGATGCTTGTATGTACACATTATATCATATGCTATCCTTTATTTTATTCATTGTACCTGTTTTCTTAATATACCTGCTGCCAAGTCTTTTCACCCAGCACCAGTAGTTGCAGTTTCAGACTATAAACTGCAGGATACCAAAAAGAAGTGGGCAAAAGTGCTCTGCGATGGCTAGGGGTCCAGCGAGCCAGTGCCATGATCTGTGCGTATTCCAGCGCAGGATGGGGCCGCCTGCTAAGAGCTGAGGGAAGCTTGGGTCTGTCAGTGTTTGAACCGTGACTTCTCGTCAACCTCAGGTCTGAAGTGATAGGAGCACAGTAGCCTCAACACGGCGGTACCGGTCTCGGCGTCGCTGGTCGGGCGGCCCTGGCGGGATGGCGCTGGCGACACCTCGTCGCGTAGCTGGGGCTGCGTTACTGTAAAGATCAAAGGAATCGTGCCCCTGGGAGTCAGGTTTGAGCATCTGTTCTGCTTGAGAAGCTCGTGTCAGGATTCCCCTGTCTTTCCTTGTTCCCAGACATGCGGAGTCATGCCTTTCTTACACGCAGATGTTTAATAAAACTCGGATAAAAGGAAAATCTTGTTTCCCTTGACATTTTTTAAGGCCGAGAGCAGATCAATAGTTTGCAAGCAACGCTGCTCCTTTATACAATTTTCTTCATAATTATGGTTGCGTTAGGGGCACTCGGGCACCTTAGAGAAGCCTTAAAAAAAAAGCTGATGGAAGTGGATAGCTGGGTGTCCGCGTTTGTGGGTCTCTGTGGCTGTGTGAGAGTGTTCATGGGAGTCTCGTGCCAAAGCATGTAGATGGGCATGGGACGTACTGAGGAGGGCCCACACCTCTGGAACACGTGCTTGTTGCTTTACAATGTATGTAAACTGTTCTCCAGCGTAAATGCATTCATACTTTAATAAAAAAAAATGTTTTGAGTTCAAGCTTGGGAGTTTTAAGCTGTCTTTCCAAGGCCAACTCTGTGGTTTTGTTTTATGTGTGTGGGTTCTGTGTTCATTTCGTTTAGTGGAACAAAAATGTTAATTTATTTCCATTCAGTATTACATCAGTCTCCATGAGGATTACCTTTAACATGTTTAAAGTATTTTCTTTTAACTATTTAGGTGAATTATTGCTGTGTGATTTTTTTTTCTTTTTTTTTAACTTTGCTGTGTGTGAACATGCTTTATAATTTCTGCTTTGCAGGAGGTGGCAGAGATATCCCCCCCCCACACCTGGCCAGTTGAATGAGCTCTGCTGAGAGGGAGCAGGATCTCGCCCTGCTCACAGAAATCGCGGCGTGGCTCAGTGTGGCGTTAGATGGTGGGATGGGGAATAAAACCACCCCAACTGTTTCTCTCTGAATTGTTGGATTTGTTTTTTCTTCCCACAAGTCTCATTTGGAAGTGGAGGGTCATGAAATCTGAGTCCTGCCATGTGCGTATCGGTCTTTTTGACCAAGGCAAAATTAGGCAAAACTTCCTTCAGCTTTTGACAAATTATTTTCTTTTGCTGAGAGCTGTAATCAAGTGTTAGTTTGCTCTGCCACCAAAGCTGCTGTGTGAAATCCCCTGTTTCATCCTCGAAGCTGGATGTCCCTGCTGACGGCTGGAGTCCCAGCCCTTAACCGAGGGCTGCTGAGAGCGGGACAGCGAGAAGGGAGGTACCAGCCCGGGACAGCTGGCTCCGGCATGCTTGGAGTGGTGTCCTGCTGCTTCCCTTCCTTGCCACATCTGTGACCAGCAGCATCTGGGCTCTGCTGTTACTCCCCACCGGAGCTGGTACCCAGAAGAGGAATAACCTGGGAGCACGATTTTTAAGCTGTTTCGTCTGCACATCGTTGTTGGCAGTGACGCTCCGTGTCAGGACATGGCATCATGTGTTGACATTAGCAGCACCACAGAGAATTTTGAATGATAAAAAATAAAACGCAAAGGAGAAAATTCTAGTCCTTGTGATTAGAAAATCAGACCCTTTGAAACACGAACCAGCTATTTTTTAAGGGTTCAAACATGCAAGGGAATATGAGGGAATGCCAACTCTAGTTTCTCTTAGAAAACATGAGATTTGAAAAATAATCATTATCATGAGTTTGGATCCTTAGCTAATTTGAAATTCAGGCCAGATCCCTCTGTGTTATCAATACCAAATGTGTGATGCTATTTGCATGAAGGAGAAAAGCTTTTAGTTTTAAATTGCGAGCATATCAGTTATCGCTGACGATCAGTTGCCAATAGATACCAGAATGAAATATCAAGTTAAACTTTTCCTTTATTTCATCTGTTGGAAAAGAAAAATCGTAATGTTTCCATCAGAAGTCACTTCCAGTTGGCTAAAGACTTTCCTTTTCAACTACAAAGAGCCCAGTTTTGGATCTCACTGCATTCCACTGTGGGTTGACGAGTTCCTTCAGCATCAGCCAGGAAAAGACGTCAGGGATTTCTTTCCCTCTTCTGTTTGTAGGGGAGAGAAGAAAAGGATGGAAGTGCGTTATTAGAATTGCAGAAGTAGAGCGCATTTAGGTTGTTACACCTCAACATCAACATCCAACATCACCGGGATTTTGTGAAGGTGATTTTCATATTTTTTTTTTCTAAATATCTGAAGAAAAAAGAAAGTGTTGTTCTATAAGTTTGCTCACTTTTCAAGCTCTGAAGTCTAAATATCTTCTGTTCATACCAACTCTTCTGTGGAGCTGAGAGCGATCGTAGCCCAGGAGCAGTTGTGCTATGGGGAGAGCAACACACCGCACTGGCGAGCACAGGTTGCTCCAGAATTGCTTAGGTGTCGATGGGATTTTTTTTTGTCTGCGGGGAAGGAGAAAAGCAGAGATTAATTTCTTTCATGTTTTAAGCTCAGAGGCCCCTAAGAACAGCTTAATGTTTTTTTTTTTAAAAAAAACCAAACACCAAAAAAACAACAAAACAAAAAAAAAACCCTCTGCAGCTGGCTCCACTCCCTAACTTTCCAGTAGCGAGTGGCTTCATTTGTGCAGGAAAAAGCAGTTGGATGTTGCCAATGTTGCATTTAATTTTCCTAAAACCTGCAAGCAAGTGGCATCTGGCACAGGGGCAACTCCGTATCAGTCTCTTAGAAAACTTTACATAGATGTGTTTTTCTTGGAAGCTTTGAGACTTCAACATCCGTATGTTCGCAGTGCATTCTATTTGAATGGTAAGATTTGCTGTGTGTCTGCACGCTTGTATGCGTGTGTACACACACACCTTGAAATGTGATGCTGGTTAAATATTTTCTGTATGACGGACGCATGTAACGGGAGGTGTCTGTGAAGGCAACCTTGCATGGTAGTGTTGAGATAAATGGTTTACTTCTAAAAAAGTCCTTTTTCATTAGTGGGAAGCAAATTATTTTGTCTATCTACACGCCAAATTTGATCTACTGTCTGCATGACGTACCATTTCCCACCAGAGTGGGCCCGCTCCATGCCCAATTAGCTGCTGTAGGAATGATGTACGACTGGGCTTCTTTTTCCTCGTGGCAGAGAATTACTAATTTGTGTATAATTGGGAAGTGATAGCTTAAATGTGTGGTGGTTGTCCCATTGACTAGAGTGCTCAGGCTACCCAGAGTTTACAGTAAGAGAATATATTCTGTTGTGAAAGTGGGGACATCCATTATATCTTTTTTTTTCTGATGTAATTTTAAACAGATACAGGGTGTTTTTTAAAAGCTGCACAGGTGAAGCTTGAAATTTGGGAAGATCTCTCTTGTATGGCAGTAATTCATTTAAGTGCCAGGACAATTTCTTCCGTTAGGATTGTAATTCATTTTGATCAGGGGCTGTTAAAGCAGATAAAATGATTTATTGAAAATAGCTGTATGTTTGGAGAGATGCTCTCCTGTCTTCTGCGGTGCCTTCCCTGAAAAGGGGGGTGAAATCCGTTGGACGCAGAGCCCAAGGGGGTGGAAGGGCACGGCAAGCTCCTTGCAGAAAATCTGGAGGTGAGAAAGTAGATTTCTGATGTACAACGGAGGAAGCACTAAAAATACTTGGAGTAACAATCTCTGTCTCCTGAGCAGGCCCTGGAAGTGTGTTTGAAGATAATCCTAACGCTTGTTTCGGGTTTTTTAATGTCTGTGGTGGCAGGTGTATGTGAAAATGCTGTTAATGTTTTCTGATCAGGAGAAAACCGCGTGTATATTCATGCGGTGCTGTTTGTTGGTGTGCTTACATGGGCAAGATGAAAAAACTTGTTGAAAACACGCTGTTGGAAGTAGCCCAGCTCTGATGGCAAAGGAGTGCCTTTCAATCACCATGCGCGTTGCGTGGTGCAGAATCCATGCGTCCCTTCATGGGCTTTACTGTGCAGACTGGAGCACCTCTCTCCTTTCCCACTTTCACCATCAGAGTGGGAAAACAGTAGTAGGTAACTCTTATCTGTTATGCTTTGATTTGCATTGTACATTACGTTCTCTGTTATTTTCCTGTAAATTGTATTGCTCTTGGAAAGGCAGGACGTGTTCCAATCCTGTGAATAATGGCTGGCATGTTTTCCTGTGAGCAGTATAGATTTTCAGAGAACGATGGACAGGAGTGGGTTTCATTCTTGGAAAGCAAGTAATTTTTCAACGTTGGAAGGGGTCATGTGCCTGTGAAAAAGTAAGTTGTTGCTATATCATGTTAGTGACCTCTCATTTAGAGATAGTAGAAATAGTTGTAGACGTAATTATTGAGGATATAATTAATCAAGGGTTTCTGGCACAGTTGGGTTAAATTGTTGTGGCTGAGTGCTTAGTACCATGCCAGTGCTCCCTGGCTTGGTCTCATCTTTAATGGATTCCAGATCTGGTGGTTTCAAGTAACAACAGCTTTTCCAGATCCCAAGACAATAATGAAATACACAGAGGAACTTCAAAGGAAACTCCTCTAGAAAGGAAAAAACGAGGTTAAGCATTGATGTAGTCAACTGTGGGATATTTTTATATCCATAAATGTTGTCAGGCCTATTCCAATGCAGAAGCAGGTGAAATCTGAAACTGCTCTTGACTAATCGGCCATGCTTCGTGTCCCAGGCTCTCCTAAATGGTTTGGGACCCGATTCTCTCTGGGGTTTCCAGGTGGATTTCTTTTTGCTTTTTGGCCACACAAAGAAAAGGCGTTTGCCTCTCCCTTCCCTGTTTCTAATCATTACTGCTATCCAGTAGCACAGGAACGGCCCGGGACGAGCTGAGCCAGTCCTACTGCGAGAGGAGCCATGTAACCCCCGCGCCCGTGGCTCAGCCACCATCCTGCTCTGCCTGTCCTTGGCATCCCCGGGGGGAGGCGGCTGTCACTTCCCATGAACCCTGCTCACCACAATGTCTTCTGCAGGTAGCATGCGCTGATTAAATTTGTGTGACCTGTCAGAAAAATACATCTCTTCCTGCCAGTGTTGTGGAAATGTTTGTACGGTAATGCGTTAGCCAGTGCTGAGCGGAGGAGGACAGGCCGCAGTCTCATTCCTGCTGTTGGCAGAAGGATGACCAGTGATAATTGCCTGGCGTTTACTAATTGACTCGTTACAGGTCTCCGCTGATGCGCACGCGGTAGACGAGCCGCACCGGTACTGTGGGCAATGTCTTGATGTCAGGGTGGTGGCGTGGGGCAGGACCGGTGGCCCCCGTTGGCGCAGGCGTCTCTGGGATGGCAGTCGCCAGTGGGCACGTGGGAAGGTGCGTGGGGCCAGGACAGCGTCGCTGCCTGCGGGGAGCCTGGCCCAGCCACGGGCCAGGGTGCCCAGCAAGGCTTCGCAGGATGAAGCCATGCTGAACACGCTGAGCTTTCCTACGCCAGCATGGGGTCTTGTGCAGCACGCTGCCGTGTTCCCTGTGCCTTACTTACAGAAATCCTAATTTATGCTGGTAGAAATGTTAAGAACAAAGAGTTTCAGCGTGGTTCACATCTTGCCTGCATGCTGCAGCGGGTCTCAGCTAATTCATCAGCAGCGGTTTGTTCTGCTTGAAATCCTGGAGAACGTCTCCTCTCCCAAGGTATTTCTTCCGACTTAATTGCCAAGTTATAGTGAAATATGAGGTTCACTGTTGTCTGCTGGAGTGCTGGGGATTCTGTTTTGTTGGCACGTATTTCCTGACCCCGTGTCAGCAGCATAACTCGGCTATGAGATAATTTGTGTGCTTTAGATGAGCAGCTGAATGCATCTTAGCCGGAGAGAGAAGTAACTGTTGTCAATGCAGCAGAGTTATGTGGGTAAAACAGAGAAATAACTCCGATCTTGTAGATTAAGAGATGCAAGATGCATGTAACTTTCATGCTGGTGGAAATCAAAGTGGTCTGAACTGGCATGCACCAAGATTTAATAAAAATAAGAGAAACGGTAGCTGCAAATGTGGAAAAAAATCTGCAGCCGTTTAACAGCTGAAAAGAAAAAAGTGCAGTACCCTTATTTCCCTGTCATGCTTCAGTTCTGCAATGGCTTTCCACTTCCTTCCTAATGAAAGAGTTTTGAGGTGGTGAGGAAGCAGGGCTGCTCTGCCCGCCCCGTCCCTCGTCCCTGTGCTGTTGCAGGTGGCACAGGGTTATCGCAGCCCTTTGGAAGCTGTCAGATTTACTGACCCTTTGTGGGCAGCAGGGATGAGGTTTAAATAGCGTGGGGAAAACAGAAGAAGCAGGCTTGTCCTGGGGTCTGGTAAGCCTTAAACTGCCTCTCCTGCTGAAACCAGGTGAGTTGCTTTGAGGAACGACGGAGGACAGGTTCTGCACCAGAGGTAACCAATGCTTCAACAGGAGACCTGCCCTCCGGGACGTCACCCTGAGGAGACAATGGCTAGACATTCGCTCTGTGGTGAAAGTCACAACATTTTTCTTACGTATTTCTGATACAACTGGATATATTGAGTGTGTTTTCAGTGTGTAATGCTCGGGTGGAGGCGTCTCATTTCAGCTGTCCTTTGGAAATCTGGGAGTTACCTTGAGAAAAAGATTTAGGGCTATTAGTGTTTGTAATTTGGAAAAGCAGCAAAAGCATGTTATTAAACCTGCTTTTATTGAGTTTTACTGAGCCACAATATCTGTCATCCTGAGCATCCTTGACAGCTTACATGGTTTGGGTGCTTCTGTGGAGAAGGATGAAAAAGAAAAGAAAAAAGCCTCTGTGGTTTGTTATAACAATGCAGTTATCATAACTCATAGTGTGTGATGAGGTGTCATCTCATGGTGTCTTTCTCTGCCGGCTCCTGGAGTGGAGGGACATGCTGCGTGACTCCGGCTCCCTGTCCGCTGCCAGAGATGATGTGGTTGGAGGTGGCTCCACCGTCAAAACAGCCACACTACAGATAAACATGACTGTAAAAAATAGGCAGGAGACCTGTGAAAAACCTTACCTGGCGCCTACCCTGGGGAGCCAGGTGGTCACAGTGGAGCTCCACCTCCTGCCGTTGACGCCCCGTGGCAGCACGAGGTTCCCGATGGTGTAAACCCCAGTCCTCTGTCTGCCTGGTGGTTTCTGGGCTGCTGTACTGTGTGACATCACCTAGAAGGAAAAGGAGGGTGATCATTGCGTTAGCATGTCATTACTTGCTTGAAATTTTACATGGAACTGATGCATCCTGAACATCTTTAAACCAAGTAGGGCTTGCAAGGTTTTGTCCAACGTGGTAATAAATGAATGTGTGCTAGCAGAGGGCGTATCTCAGGAGAAAACCAGCAAAAGTTCGAAATTAACCTCATTACCCCATTCTTGTTTGTTGGTACCTGGTTCTAAATTCAAGGAGTCCCACCGTGAAGTTCCAATATAGAGAATCTCTTGATGCAACCAACAGAAAATGAGTTTATTGAGTGCTGCCTGTTCTACATCCCATCATTTCATCAATATGCTGTCTGACTTCTAGAAATCGCTCCAAAATCAGCAGCCCAGGCTTAATACCTTCTACCATTTTGCCATCACATGCAATTTTAGTTCTCGAGTGACTCCAATCATAAACTCCCGGTGATTTAAAGAGCTGCCTTCTGCAAAGGCTGGAGTGAGGACATGCTTTTGTAATCAAGCAGCCCAACGCTAAATTTTATGGTGTGATGGTTACTGTGCCATTCCAACTATGCCCCATTACACACAAATGCATTCCTTTGATTTTACGAGAGAGACCATAAATACAGCAAAAAAGCATCGCTGGAAAACATGATTTCATGCCTGGATTTTTCAGCTCCTTGCTCCTACAGAGAACAGATGAAGTGGTCTCTGAAAGGGGCATATCTTTGCGATGAATTATGTTGGTGTTATTTGTATGGCTAGCAGAGCTCATCATTAAGCCTACCAGAAAATATATGCCTGTTACAGTGCTTAGAGAAACAGAGAATTCCGTTTTCAAACTGAAAGAAGAAGAATGTAACTTCCGATTTCAGTAGTTTAACACGGTGGAGGCTGAGGGCATGGGGGGAGGAGGCTATTGCACTTGATATACAAATGTAAAAGATGTTCCATAAATGCATAAATAAAATAATCGTCAGCAGTCACACGCCTGGCAAACCATAAGGCTTATTTGCCTTAAAATTTCTAACTGTATCCTTTCCCTTTCCCCCCAAGGTGATGTAATGTTTTCATCTCTGAAAACCTGGATTCAAGAAAGATTTGGCTCCGAAGAGGAAATCTGCTTTTGATTCAACGTTAGGTCCTTGCAGTCAGTACGTTTCAGTCTCGTTTGTTTGATCGCTCCAGCCTGTCTTCAAAAAAAAAGCCCTAATGCGCGTGGCCAGCCGTGACTAGCAGTATGTAGCCAGCGCGGTCTCTGTCAGTAATACTCAGGCTTGACCGCATTCTATCATTAGTTCACTGCCAACACAAAATAACTGAATAAACACAATCAAAATTTCAAAATAAAAATTAATAGCTAGACCATCTGGCGTTAGCGAAGCAAAAAATAAAACAGCATGCACAGGTACAATAATTGAGAATTTAATTTGGGTAATTAAGTTTAATACATAATAAAATTTTATAGTAAACATTTTAAATTCTCCTAAAAATATAAGGGCTTATTTGCTCAACGTTTTATAGAAAGGTACTTATTACAAAGAGATCCATAAGATAATTTCACACTGTGAGTTCTTATGTAAAGTATTGACTTACACGAAAGCCCAAGTGGAAGCCATTGTCAAGTGAGTTCAGCTGGTCTTGGATTAGATCCAGTGGGACAAAGCTTTAGAAATAGAATTGCTCTCTTGTAAACCTCAAATCGAGCCAACATTGGTGATTTTTTTTTTTTTTTTTAAATGTCCAAAAATAGAGATTCCTTTCCCTCCTCCCTCTACATTTCCCACTCTCATCTTGCTTGGTCCTTCCCTGAGTGGTGAATCTGGTATCCAGGCACATCCCAGCGGGTTCTGCCCTTGTCCCACCAGCGCTGCTGTCCTTGGGACCGTTGGTGGTCAGCAGTCCTCCCTGTCGCTGCTGCACCATCATGCCAAGGGTGGGTTGGATGCTGTCAGTAAGAAAGAGGAGACGATGGAGGGCTGAGCCCTGGCTGAGGTTGCGAGCAGATGTCCCGGTAGGGCTGCAGAGGAATGGGTCTCCATCCCTGCTTCCTTCCCAAAACATCTTCAGATGGGCTGGTGGCAGAGCCACTACCAAAGGACAGTTGCTAAGAAGGTCAGAAGAAAGATTTAGTTAGGTTAGTCCCACTTCTGATGCCGGTGCTTGGCATAACCCATGGGCCCAACCGAAAACGTGTGAATAAATGGGCTTGAAGGCCCTGGATTGTGGATGTTACCAGACACAAGGTGATACCAAACTGCTGGGCTGCAGATTACTGCCGTTAAAAACACTGAGATACCGGTAGCAATTTGCTAAATTGTTTACCGGCTAACCGCAGCTTCAAGGCTCAACGTGCTGTGCTTCACCCTGAGCTCACTCCAGAGAATCAGGAACTCTCGTCTGGAAGCACTCAGAGGCGCCAGGCATGGGTGGGATAACACCGGTAGAAAGCCCAAGGCAAATTGTGCAGTCCTGAATTGATGTGGGTGAGCAGCCAAAAATTATTGTGTGCACTTCAAGGACAGCAAATACTATTCTTTTTCTCAGCTGTAGATGTAAGAAGACACAGTAAAATGTAATATGAGCCGCTCTGTAACTGGGAATTGCCATACCAGCCAGAGCAGTTGTCCATTCTGTGCAGTCAGGTCCATGGAAGTGGCTTGTGCTCCAGGCTACAGACGATGGTCGTGTAATGCTATATCTGCCCATCAGCGGAGTTTCTTCTCCAGTCTCATGACTCTGCCATGAAATAGGAGTGTTTGCATCTTTGTAAACCCATTGACCTCATTTAGGACCATCTGATGTTCTCGTTTGCTGTGGAAATGCCTCATTTGTATGCGAACCCTATTAAGCTATTGAATGCAGCGATAACGTGGCCTTGAGTTAATAGGTTATGCACATGCAGCGCAACCTCTTTCACAATCAGTAGGCAATCTTTAAAGCTGTTTAAAATCTATTCCCTCCTCTGTGTGCAATTCTTTGCTCTGATACAGAGATAACCGCTTAAGTTCACCCCATTCTTTCCCGTTCTGCCACCTGATCTGGTTGGAGATGTCCCTGCTCCTGGCAAAGAGGTCGGGCTGGGTGGGCTTTGAAGGTCCCTTCCAACCCAAACCCTTCTGTGATTCTATGATTCTGTGTGCCCTTGTACTTGTGTCTGCCCCAGACTGAAAACATAACATATCATAGCTGATCCTTATTTCCTTCCTTTAGGTCTCCAAGTTCTGCTCTGTACTGTCTGTACTGGGGACAAAGCACTCAATCTGTGTTGCAATAAAACTCTCAATATTTCTCTTAGAGAGGTGCTTCCTTTCTGGGCAGATCCTTTGCTGTGGTGCGGGAAAGACTGCTATGGACCTGCACCAGCGGAAACATTTAAACTCATCCAGAGTGTTTGAAAGCCTGATTCTCATTCTCTATGAGCATCAGTAGGAGAAATATGGCCACAAGCACCTGGAGACGGGTGGGCAAGGTGTTTTGGGGCAATGCTGGTTCCTGAGACTGGGGATTATTCCTAAAAACCTCCCCTTGGTGACAAATTTTCTTGTCCTTCAAGTTTTTTTTACATTGACTTTAGGAAGTCAAGCACTCCAAAGTTCAGCAATGTCAGACGTATGGCAATTTGAGCAACTTTAACTGGGCTTTACATTGCCAGTGAATGGCAAACCCACTGATGACACATCTGTTTGGCGAAAGCATGGTGTGACAGCTCTCGAGGAATGCCAGAGAGCTTTGTGTGAAGGCTCCTGCTGTCTCTGAAGGCCCTGCTCCAGTTCGTAACCACCAAAGACAGGTGACAAATGAGAGGGTCAGGATGTGGCTGGGAAAGAGAGACCGGGTTGATGGTGGAGATACTTGAATGCCAGCTGAAAACGTAATGTAGAAATAGACCTGGCTTGAATAGGTTTCCGTCAGGGACCCTAAAATGGAGATAATGTAATAATGAGTGGAGCTGGGGTAGATGTCTGTGCAGAAAGCTGCTTTTGGTTGATACCATTGCTTAGCCTGCTGACTCCTCCATGGTTTTCTCACTTGAGTTTTCTGCATTCAGGATTGCGGAGTTTGTTCAGCTTCCTTGCTCAAACCCGGGTGCCAGCAGCCTCTACAACTGCCGTGTCCTCTCATATCCTCTGGTTTTTCTCCCCCTTAAGCTGACCTTCCCTCTCTGACAAACCAACTCCTCAAAAATAGATGTTCTGTTGTTGCGCTGCTCACTTTTCCCATATGCTATGTTCATTGTTCCATGTGAGGTCTGGGCTGTCCGTTTTGATCCGACAGAGGCTGTCGGTGTTGATTGTGGGACACATGGCCACGGGATTGCGCTTTTCACTCCTTCCTTGGGCACCACTTGATGTAAGTGTTGTTTGAACACCACCGCTGTGCTTCAAGAGAAGATCCCTCCTCAAAATCCCTGTGATGGGAATTTTGGGGAAACTTCCCCAAAAGTGGGAAACGGGGAGGCTTTTATCCTCTGTGGTGGTGTGCTCTGGAGTGACAACTTTTGACACACTAGCAACTACAGCCAAGGTCACGGAGCCTTTGGCTGTGCTCAGTTCTGAGATGATGTGACCTGCTCCCCAGCAGATGATGTGCAGAAGGTGCAGGTGAGCATCATCCTATGGGTTATGATGGAAAAGACTTTTTAAAACCAAAGATCCTCCAAGAGAAGGTAAGAAGAGATGGACTCCTCGCTTGTCTGGGCTCCATGCTTTGTTCGACAGCTGGGTCCTTTCAGCCAATGCCTCAACTTTGGCTTTCATCCAGTAATGTGAAACCGTAGCAAAACCATATTACTTCAACCCTTGAACTGGACCTGAAGTACCTGGGTACACCTGAGATACAAATCCTGAAAGGAATACCTGAGCCCTGGTTCTAGCTGATGGAAGTAATGAATATGTGATGTACTGGTAAGTCTTGTCTACGCTGCGGTAAACCGGTCTAGAAATTTATAGGTGTTGCCCTACAGTGCACTATCTTGCAAATAAGTCATCTCAAGTCTTAGACACAGGACAAAGCAACAAAGATGCTTCAGCTGAATGGTAGAACAGAAGCGAAATAATTTCTACCAAGTGTTCATTTTAGGTAAATATATATGCATAGTGCAGATATAATAATACATATAAAATATATATTTGTATAAAACCTCGTCACAGGGCATGTCAGATGCACAGATTAGTGTGTGGAGTGCAGCTCCTTAGCATAACTGCAAAAATGTTTCACAGTCCTTAGCTGCGCTTAACAAGTCTGCTCCCAAAGTTGGGGTTCATAACCTTGAGTACCCAGGGTTTGTACTGGAATGCTTTATAGCAATTTTTTTATGGTAGTCTTCTCACTCATAAAAATATCAGTGTGCTTGACATAGCTATGAAAAAAATTGTCATCTGTTGCAATTGATAATAGGTGTTTTCACTAATTGGGAAGAGAGATGGAAATCTGGAATGTGTTATTTTCAATTGATATGGCAATTGTGATTTTTCACTCTGATAGAGCAGTTGTGCCCATGTATTTTGCATAGATAAAAACCTCTGCCAACTAGCTGACGAAAAATATTCTCTGTATTTTAGACTTAAATTACAGTGTTGCATCCTGTTGTCAGTACAAGTGTTAACCCTTCTGGTAGGGTTCCCAGTTTGATGTTCAGCATGCTGTTGGAGATACAAACTACTCTCCAATGTGAGAGGGTGGAAACTTTCGCCTCATTTCATCGCTCTGTAAGAGCTAGTAGATGGTGTTAATTTTATTGCCTGTTGTAGAAGCCGCAGCTGTGTTTTGCTTGTTCATTGTCCTGTTTCTGGCCGCTGGTGCCCCTCCGGGGTCACCTTCCATGAATAAGGCTACTGATGGTGGAGTGGCTGCCTTGGCCCACAGCGCGAGAGCCGGCGCTGGCGGTGTCAGGCTTGGCAATGCATTAAGAAAAGGCAAGTTTGCTTTTAGTGGCAACCCACTCTTTGTGAGGAAATTAAAATCCTCGCTCTTACTGGTAATTAACGAGTGGCATAATGTCTCACGTTAGTGGCATAACATCTCAATCTTCTTGGGACTCGGTGGGCAGCTGCTCGGCTTTGGTTGGTGGACTGAGAACCCCGTTATTTAGCGCTGTAGGGCCAAGCGAATCCTTCACTGCTGCTGCATGCCCCAGGAAAAGCGTTCGCTACGTATCTCTTATTAATTATAAACTGAAGACATCCACATCTTCAGGATAACTGCAGCATTTTCCCTGGAATGTGGAATATATTTGGCATTTCCAACTTCAAAGAGGGGGAGAGGGAGAGAAGGAATTTAATTCTGCTTGTGTATGAGGTAATGTAAATTCCTTGCAGTCAGGAGACCGGGCCTTAATTGATATCATATGGCTAACAAATGTACTCCAAAGCCAGCCTCCTTTGATTGCGTTTTAATAACTAATAACTCTCGGTGGGAGTCCAAAATATGTATGTATAAAAAAGCATGCTGGAGCTGCCTCCCTCGCCTGCCAAGATAGCTGTTGCTGAAACAAATTTGTACCTTGTGCAGTGCTGGAATCGATACCTGCAGTGGCTGGGCACGTACTCCGGCCGGGAGCTGTCTGGAGGAGGTTGTGTCCCCGCCGGCGGCAGTGGCTGTCCAGCCTCGCTGGGGTTCGTGTTGTGCCGTGGCTGGAGTGGGGCTGAACCCCTCCTGGTGTCTTCCCCTGCCTGCCCAGGCCAGCTCCATGCGAGTGGACAGCCACTGAGGAGTATTTCTGTCGTGAATAATTTTTCCTGTGGAGTTCCCTGCCTTCCCTAGCCGCAGATCTCAGAGCAAGGAATCATCTGTGGTGATAGGGCCGGGGACTCCGAAAGGGTTCAGCTCCCCAATTCCCTTTGGTGCCCCCTGCATCGCCCTCACTGGGTGCTCAGAGCCTCCTTGCTTGCTCCCAAGCCGGTGGGCAGCTGCCAGGGCGGCAGCGGCTGTGCCGAGCGGAGGCATGGGTGGTGTCCCTTGGCCCTGGCACTGCCACAGGTTGGGTTTCCCTGAACAATCGACTACACAAAACTACCTGCAGAGCAGGATCTGGGTGCAAGCAGACTTTGGCAGAGTAGAGTCTATGTAAAAAAGTGATGTATTGATTACACTTGAGAAAACCAGAGGCCAAATCCCGCTTTCTTCCCATCTCTTGCTGTCCCAGCAGGGCGGCTGAAGAGGAGGAAGAAGATTTGATGGTGTCACTGCTGTGGCCCACAGTGCCACCAGCCTCCCCTGGCCCCGTCCTCCCAGTGGGTTTCCCCCTCGCTTATTCTGCGGGTGAGCGGCCAGGCCAGGACCATGCAGGACCAGAAGTCATGGACGCCAGCTGGCCTCCCAGGGCATCTCCGTTGCTGGAAGCGGGTTGTGAAGAGGCTGCTGTTCTACCTCCTGGTGGTTAAAATCTGGGCAGGCGAGTTACCCAGACGTGCTGTGGTTTAGAGCGGCACCAAGGAGCCTGTTGGGAGAGCCTGTGGGGGCCACAAAGGGCAGACAGCACTGGCGAGGAGCTCCCGTGCTGGGCGTCGAGCCTTCTGCTTTACGCACTTGGGAAACCTCTTGGGGGAAGTTTTCAGGC
Source organism: Chlamydotis macqueenii (assembly GCF_036417535.1). Classification (NCBI taxonomy): domain Eukaryota; kingdom Metazoa; phylum Chordata; class Aves; order Otidiformes; family Otididae; genus Chlamydotis; species Chlamydotis macqueenii. Next base: position 742,010 of record NC_141564.1, read on the forward strand.
TTCAGTTTGCATTTTGAGCTAGAGGTGACTGTGAGGAGGAGAGCTGATATTACTTTCTTTTTCATGAGGTGCCCTGTATGCAATTTAGAGCACTTCCAGTACTTTCCTGCCTTGGATAGTTTTAATATCCACCTGGGCAGTGTTCAATGCACCCAAAGTAAGAAAGAACAGAGTGAGGTTTCCAACAACATAAATTTATCTTTGATGCCTTTCTTTAATGACCTATTAAGCTAAACATTTAACTAGGAGAGAAGAAAAGCAGATGTCATGTCATGTACGTGCAGCACAGCTGAGTAGAAGATCGAAGCAGTGAACTGGGAGATGTCAAGGACAGGGAAGGGACCATTTATTCTCTGACTTGGCAATAACCAGTGTTGGTGCACTTCTAGGGGCACTTAATGTATGGATTTAAATTAAATTTGCAAGATTATATTGTTTATTATTGGACAACTGCAATTCAAGTAATACAGAGGGAGATCATTTACAATAGCATGACGTTGTCCAGAGAGGTGGTGGATGCCTCATCCCTGGAAACATTCCAGGCCAGGTTGGCCGGGGCTCTGAGCAACCTGATCTGGTTGGAGATGTCCCTGCACCTGGGTTGGGGTCAAAAGGAATTCAGGTGGCTTGTCTCTATAATCAGAGCTAAAACTGGGCAAATTATGCTTGTGATAATTGATACGTATTTATTTTCTCTCACTTAACAGGAGCAGGATTAATTAAAATGAGTTTTGCAGGAAGGGTATCAAAAATCCATACACTGAAAGCAATTAATGAGGGCCATCTCCTGGGGTTATTACAATGACTAGCAGGCAGATAGCAAATTATGGAAAATTAAAGATACTTGGTGCAGGGCAGAAAAAGGAAAAAAAAAAAAAACAAACAGGCTGGATAATTAATGCCAAAACCAAAATTGTATTCTATTTGGGAAAAAAAATAACACATTGAAAGAGTCCAGAGACACTTCTGTGAATAGAGACTGATGACTGGGCCACTGCTTCTATGAAGCACAGGTAGTTTTAAAATTAGTAGAAAAATGGTGAATTTTTAAAATTATTCCTCAGAACAGCAGAGGTGAAATGCTAAAAATGGCTGTTGCAACATGGTTGGTAATGGTAGCAGATGATTTTGGGATGCTTCTAGGTAAGATTTGGTAGACCTTTATGTTATCAATAGACTTAAAAAACCCCCCCGAAACCACATAAGCCAACATTAGTCCCATGCCTGTTACAGAAACGGTGCTGCTGTGGGAAAGAATGGTAAGAAATGGCATTGGTCCTCAGGCCTTTCCCGTAAGGTTTCTGCTTTACCGAAGCAGCTCAGCACTATGTGTGACTCGTTCCTTACGCCATTTAAAATGCAGACCTCCCAGCCTCCTCCTCTTGATACGAGTGAGTTGTTTAACCTGTAACCTTTTGTTCTCTGTCACTTGGGCATGATATGGGCAATAGGAATAGTTGACAGACTCATGGTGACCTGAAGACTCAGTTATTAGGGTTTATATAATTAGAGGTTGCATCCTGCCCTATTTGTTGCTACCTCCCATCCCAGAAGGTGCAACACATCCTGGTAATTTGTTTTTTCTTCCCCTGCCCTGTCTCTGTGCTCTCTTAACAACACCATGGCTGCTGCAAACCCAGCTCCTACCCTTGGAAAACCAAAGTGGTTCCTTAGCCAGTGCCTCTTAAAATCTGAGTTTACAGGACCCAGAACAAAGAGGATTTCAGAACAAAGTCTGCTTTCTATTCTCTCGAGAACTCTATTATTCTTAATTAATAATTCTGGTTTGCCTGCCTTTGTTTTCAAGGCTCGTCAAGGAAAATATTTGTGAAGCTCTGCTGTTTTACTGCTTTTCTTTGACGACTAGTTTCTCAAAGAGTAATCAACGTCTTGTAACGCAGTTATACAGTTTACAACTGTTAGACACTGAAACCTAAGCAACTAAGAGAAGCAAAAGCAGAACACAAAACTATCAAACCTTTAAACTTCCAGAAAAGTGGAAAACTGCCATAATATTACTGTATCCTAAAGCCAAGCAGCACGTTGCCGTTTTGCTACTGCTATTTATTTACAGGCTGACAAAATGTAGGCCTTGAGGCTCAATATTAATGTAATAACCCTAACTGCAATAAAACGGCTGTTCTTCAGAAGTGCTGATCTCCCACAGCTTTCAGTGGCCTAATTCCCCTCCTGCCCCCCACCCCAGATTCTTTGGTGCTCCAAAACCGAGAGCACTTTAATTTCACTCTCTAAATACAGTCTAGTGTCAAGCAGCCTTCATTTTGTTTCAGGATTAATTCCCGTGTTCTGCTAAAGCCAGAGGCCCACAAACTGTTTGGGGGAGTGTTTTGAAGTTTTTGTGTTTTGTTTTGTTTTTTAGATTAAATATTCAGAAGAACAGCACTATAGACAGCACTCCCCTGCCCAGTACACAGGAACCACTGGTATGCTGTTACTGTCTTCAAACCGCTCAAACACAGGAGGTCTTTCTGGTGGAGAAGCACTGGCGTGTTTCTGTGGTGTGAAACAACAGCGTGGAGTAAGGTCTGGAGTCTTGACCTCACTGCACTGCTATTCCCTGGACTTTCTTTCTAAAAATGTATTTAAACCTGAGAGAGCTGTCTGTCTCATATTGATGTCCCTGCAAATGATGGTTCCCGTACAGCAAAGCCCCACCAAACCTCCCCGTTCTCATGTGGTCTGGGGGTGCTGATATACTCTTCAATAGGAAATAGAACGCCTAAAACCAATACTTGTTGTGGAAAGATGGTCAACAGAAGGTAAGCAGGACTGGTTCTTGCCCCTAGGAGATGACAGGGACAACAACATGAGGAATCTTTGCTTTTCTATGGCTGTTTTCATGTCTATTTCTACAAGAATGAAGTAGGAGGAGCTGCAAGGACCATTTCACAAGAGCAAATCCTGTTCAAGACCAATAAACTAACTTCCATAAGCTTTGGCTGATGTTTATGTACTTTGGAGTGGAATTTTTTTAAAAAATAAAAATGCCGGAACCAAGATACAGCTCTGAGCAGAGAGTTTATCATATTCCTATTTTATGATTCTTTTGCCAGAGGGAAACTTTTATCATAACTGTGCTGGTATTGTTGCATTCATAGGATCACAGAAGGGTTTGGGTGGGAAGGGACCTTCAAAGCCCACCCAGTCCAACCCCCCTGCAAGGAGCAGGGACATCTCCAACCAGATCAGGTTGCTCACAGCCCCGGCCAACCTGGCCTGGAATGTTTCCAGGGATGGGGCATCCACCACCTCTCTGGGCAACCTGGGCCAGTGTTCTACCACCCTCAGTGGAAAAAAAAATTTCCTAATATCCAATCTAAATCTACCTCCCTCTATTTTGAAACCATTAATCCTCATCCTGTCACAACAGGCCCTGCTGAAGAAAATAAAAGAAATTATATTGCTTACCCAGTGCTTCATTTCTGATGAGTGGTCCCGCACACCATGGAGCTCAGAGCCAGGCACATATGGGAAAGCCCTCTGAGGTCCCCATGGCGCCACCTCCATGGCGTTAGGTGGCCTCAGCAGCACCAGGGCGATGCTCCCCATTTAGCCGTCACACCTATGTTTGAATGGCAAAGCTGGGTGGCATTTTCTGTCTCCTCAGCGATAAAGGAAAATAGTGAGGAGGCTGTTTGCAAGCAGCAGTTCTTGAGGATTGTGTTTTTGTAAGGTTTTTGCACTTCTTTCAGATCAAAAAAGCAGCAAAATTAGGATGAAACTAATGAAAACAGAGTCTTCAAAGATGTGTATTTTGGTGATGTGTGGAGAGTAAGAAGAAAGATCTGAGCTTTTACCCTGCTTTTCTTTATTGTACATTGTACCAAATCCAGCACTGGACTGGGGTTTTTTTTTAAGTTCCTAGGTGTTTTAAATCTGGGATTTCAACATATTTCCACCAAGGTAAGCAGCTTTTTATGTGCTAAGGAAAGGGATGAACGATGAAAATACCCGGATTTTTCTCCTTTCCTTCAAGGTGGTTTAGGTGAAGCGTGGCTCCTTTGAAGCTGGCGCAGGACCTGCGCTGGGTAATATGGGCAGATTTATGACAGGGATGATTGTCCTGCAGTTGGTCACATCTGAGCCACTGGTTTGGACTTGGAGAGAAGAACTTGGCGGGGTGCAGGGTTTTGGAAAGGGGAAGAGAGGAGGCAATTCTGGCCCAGCTGGTAGGGAGCGGCGGTGCGCTTAGAAGCTGCGTGCTGGGCGCTTTGGCTGATCCGCTGTGAAGCTTTCCCTAAACCACTGAGGTTTGGTGTGTTGCTCCTGTCCACAGCACAGGAAGCCGTCTTTGCCAGCCGACCTCACACGAAGCAGCGAGGATTGACCGTGGCTGATGTGAGCTCTTATGGTTGTTTGCTAGGCCGGAGCTTTTCTTTGCCATTTGGCAGCAAACAGTGGCACTGGTGATGGATGGCCTGGCCCAAAAACACAGCGAGAACCAGCCTGGATTGCCCAGGCGACTCTGACTTGCTGACGGAGATACATTTCAACCGTGATTTTTTTCTGCTGACATCATGCTCTGCGGATTATGACGGGGGAAAAATATGTGGGAAAGTAAGGCCAATGAGGAGAAAGCATGACTGTGTTAAATCCATGGACCCCCTCCCCAGGAACAGTGGGAATACAGGACAGCAGGGCTGGGTCCTTGCATGGATGCATCTCTGTATTTCCATCAAAGGCAGTCATTTGTCATTTTATGCTTGTGCAGTTTTTTGCCCTAAAGATCCCGTAAAAAAAAAAGTCTCTTTTTAGAGTGATTTTATTTTCTGTTGGAAGTTAGACTGCTCCTAAAGATGGCTATGCTAGCGACAGCTGGGAAGAATTTGGGGTGATTGCCTACCCTTACCAATTTTATGGAAAAAGCGTAAAACAGTGCAGTCATGAGGGGCACAGCTGGGGTCTCTCTGTTGCAGAAAGGCCATGTCCACTGTTGGGGTCCAGCCCTGGGAGCAAACGCGCCGGTACGCAGAAATACAGGAAAGGCCATCAAAATGGCATTCAGCCACCCACCTCTCAGAGCACATCTCTGCAAAGAGTTGGTGAGGGTTGTGAGGACCTTAAAAAAAAAAAAAACACAAAAAACCCAAAATGGAAAAAACCCACCTGCAAATTATAGGTCTGTGATTTCAGTGCTGTGTATATCACTTGTTGTCAAGGTGGGAGCGTGGAGTCAGAGCGCCGTGCCGGGACCAATGTGCCAGCCTGCTTGAGCTTTGGTCCTTCTGAACCAAGAAATACTTTAATTATTTTTGTGCAACACATGGCCTTTCAATTCTGGCAAGTGGAGGCAGAAGAGAAAGTTGCTATGCGACCAAGCAAGTAGCTGCTAAGCTGCAGAGTCCAGGAACCGGGAACTTTTACAAACAGGAACTGTCTTGAAAAATACAAACAGGCAGAATTTCATGGTTGCTTCCAATTTTCATGTTTGGCATCATCTTGCTTCTGAATGTTTTTAGCCAGTGTTGGCGCAGGGTCATAGAAATGTTGCCTCAGGTGCAGTCCGGCAGCCTGGTTTTGGGGGCTATGAAACAATGGGAATTTCACTGTGGTGACAGTGACGTCCTGGACATGCAGCTGACAAAGGATGTTAATTACTTTAGTCTGGGCTTGCATTGGATCCGGAGAGCTCACCCTGTAACCGCCCTGCTTGCGCAGGCCTGACTGCCCTCAGGCAGGATCGTGGATTCAAGGTCGAGCCCAAAGCTCGCAGGGATGCGCTGTGAGGAGGGGGCCCACGTGTTTTGTTTGCTCCTCTCCCAAAAAGAGATACAGGATCAGAGCAGGGACCTTCACCGTGGGGTTTGTTAAGACAAATGGCTGAATTTTTGCTCGTGTTGCCTGCAGAAATAAATGTGGCTATCTTCTTAAGTCCTGGGCAAACAGAAAACTCCGGTGCTACTCCTCTGCTCAGTTGCTAGCAGGGAGGCCTGTCTGTCATTAGCCTTTTAAAAATAAATAAATAGTACTGAAAAACAAGCTCCCTTTTCTCCCCTCAGATATACGCTATGAACTAGCAGCAATCTTTTTAGTGGAGTTACAACTGGATTACAACAGGACACAAACCACAAGCTCTGACTACCACTTGTGCCGTTTAACTACTTAATAAATACCAGAGGAAGGGGCATTCGGGGCTGTCAGCAAGTCCTTTACTACCGTCCCTTCCCGTGCGGGCTGAGACACTGTTTAGACGCTCTGACTTAGAAGTAATATTTCGGAATAATCACTTCTCCCCCTGTACCGCAATGTAATTCATGGTGGGGGGTTAGGTGAAGCCTCTGCATGGGCAGATCGGTGGTTAAAAAAACTGACAAGGAGAGCCACAAATCCTTCATCAGATTACAGCCAGGGTGTTCAGGCTGCCTCCTCCTGCTCTTCTTGATAAGATCTAGACAGTAAATTATCATATCAAAGAATAAATCCAAAGCAACAAAGTGATAAGCATTGCCAGTTCCTGGTGGGTAAGCAACTAATGAGAGATTTCATGGAGTACAAATGCAGAAGATAACACAATAATTACCAAATGGTGCACTGTTGAAGACTTTTAGGAAGAAGGGCAAAGATAAAAATGTTTTTTTAAGAAGTGCTTGTTTTAAGGAAAACATGCATCAACAGCCCATCTTTGAACAGAGGCATTAGGGAATTTAGAGGCAAGCATGTCACTTGTTCTACATGTTCCTTAAATTGTGTTCCAGCAAGAGACCATCTTTTTTTCTTTTTAATAGTAAGGCTCATTTCCCTGGTCACAGGAAAGAAGAGTCTATTTTTTCTGTTGATGCTTTGGGATGTTTAGAGTACATACAGTGACTGGGTAACGGCACAGGGACCCAGGAAGCCTTTCAGCCCAGAAGGTTGTTTAAAAATATCTATTCTAAGATGTTAAACCAGCCTGAAGGAGCTGAATGGGAAAAATCACAGAGGTTTCCATCTATGAAGCTGCAATGTGTCTGCCTGGAGCTGGGAAGCGGCGAGGGAGGAGGCAGCGAGGAACAGCGGGGTTTGCCTGTGGAGGGTACAAGCTGTGCAGCACGTCCACAGAAGGGGATGAGCAACAAGGTTGAGTTGGTGAGGCAAGATGATTTGAGCTGGGAGATGAATTGCTGGTGAAGTTTTTGGTTGTTTTTTTTTTTATGGCTGAATGTATGAGAAAATTACATCTTACAGAAATTATTATTATGCAGCAGGAATGTGCAAAATGAAGCCATGCTCTGAAGGCGGAGAGGGAAGATGAAGACGGTGCTCAGGTCCTAGGTCTGACTGCCCGAGGGGGCCGTGCTGGCTGCAGCGGCGACCAAGGTGGGTAAGGGAGGTTTGGAAAGGGAGTGGAAGGTGGACTTGGGCTCTGGCTGGCAGGGTTGTGCCTGCAGTGAGGAAGGGCACCAGGAACCGCTGGAGCGGCTGCGAGTTTAATCTGGATGGAAATGCAACAGTTGAGGAGCAGCAGAAAGGCAGTTAGGAGTTGAGTTTGCTGTCAGAGTGAATGAGGGACCTTGCAGTGGGTGACAGCTCGAGAACAACAAACCACTCCGTGGGGAGAGGAAAGCCGTTTCACATGTCTGTGCAGCCATCGTTTGTCTCCCAGTGAGGGCAGGAGTGAAGGCTGAGCTGCGGAGACACTGGCCCTTTCCCAAACACTGAAAATAATGTTCCTTTTCCCAAAGAGCTTACAGTCAACACCAAAAGAAGACAAAGAGTAGTTCAAAAGAAACAAGGACAAGATAAATTTAAGAGTCTACAATCTTCAAAATGTCATTAATTGTAAATAATGATTTGCCTGACCTTGGCACTGCTTCCAGGAAGTCACACCAGGCGCGAGAATGCAACACGATGACGCACGAATTGAAAGTATTGTGTTGAGCACCACCTGGTTCCTGTTAGCAGAATGCCTTGTTGGCATTGCTCATTTGTTTTTCCCTTGACTAAAAACTCATGGACTCATTGATGGATGGATCTTCATGGAACCGCTCGGCAAACCTTAATGGTTTAAAAATGTTTAATAAATTACTAATTAAAGGAGAGGAAAAAACAGAGCTCAAAATAGTTGGCAAAAATGTGGGGTTTTTTTCCCAGCATCTTATAAATTAAGTATTTTAAATTGATTGACAAAAACTTTTTTTTTTTCCTTTTTTTTTTGTTTTCCCAATCTGCCTCTCAGATGTTTATGGAAACTACTTTGATAGGTATACCCAAATACTGACGGCCCTGCTTGTCTCTTCCTCCAGGACCTTGGTATTGCCTGTGAAGATACGATTTCTATGAAACCTGTAAGTGAATCACATCAATTTGTTCTTTGAACCAGCACTTCACAGGGGTGCCCTCTCAAAGCCCAGCTGATAGGAGATACATGAAGCAGTAAATATCCATGATGGCTTTTGGGGGCCGTATGCATTGAATGTCTTTTGATACCTCCAAAACACATATAGAGGAGTGTTTTAACTGCTGGCACCCATCTCACCCTCCTGCAGACTGACTACCCCATCTGCTTTGCTCGCTGTTGCTGCAAAAATGCACTTTAACTTCGTGGACCAGAAAGTTAGAGGTTGCCAGAGGAAAGATGCCCAAGTGGAAGACTTCACCTCATAGATTCATGTGCCTTTTTGTCCCCTTTTACAAATGTGCTCTTAATTTCATAGTGGGATGAGGTTTGCTCTTATTTCCGTTCCCCACAGGGAAAGGTTTTGGACTTTCATAACATTGTGAGTGTGTGGTGTGTCTGTGCTCATGCAAGTCATGCACATGTGGATATTTATGTCCATGTACCTGCCTGTCTGTCACAGATTTCTGTGGTTGCCATATACTCATGGTTGAGAAAGCGGGGCTAAAATGCAACTTGAAGGGACATAGGAAGCTGGAGAGCCTGGTGGTAATAATTAGCGTCTCCTGAGAAGTGACTCCATGTCCCTGAGCTGATGTTGGAGGAGAAAATCTCTACTGTAAGTGGCACGTTTTGCTAGAAATCATCTGATTCAAGCTTGTCTCCTCCAGTTGTGCAACTTTGATAACGAAGCAGCTATAGTATTTAAGATTAATGCATCTAATGTACCTCTGCTTATTCAAATTTGTACTGAACAGCTTCTCCGTGTAACAAGTGAATAAGAGCAATATGGTTCATCAAGTATCTTCCTCCCATCTTATTTCCTGATAATATAAATAAATCTTGCCAAGTTCCTTTTTCGAGACAAAATACAGTACTCTCTGGCTCTCAGTGAGAAATTCTGAAATCACCTGTTTCCTCTGTTCTCTAAAAATACCTTTTGTATCTAATTGTTCAAATCAGAACCATGAGGAGGACCGCATAGTTCCTTCTTAGGCCTGAAGACATCTTGCTGTGATTTCAAAATCCCAGCAAATGTAGCAAAAAAAAAAAAAAAAAATCCTAAATAATGACAGCTGAATGGAAAGGAGCTGGGGGGTTGTGGTTCTTCTTCTCAAAATCTGCAGTTCTACAGGAACTGATGTTTCTTAGTCACCTAAGATCCCATATTGGTAAGTGAAATAACACAATGGAGAAAATGTCTGGAATACCATCCATAACAAAACCAAACAAATTGTCAGGAACTTTGACAAGATGTGGCTCAGGCAGGCAATTAAACGGGGAAAGCACTCCTGCCTTAATCTTCCTGTGTGTTTATTTGTTGGTCTTAAAACAGATTAGAACTTGTAGATTTATGTACTGTATCTAAAATAAAATTTAAAATCTCTGCTAGAGAACTTCTTTTTGCATAAAAAGTAATGTTTGATGGAGGTGATTCTAGAGGTGGTTCGCTAGAAGATTTGACTTTCAAATATTCTCGCAAATCAAAGCAATTTCTTGATGAATAAGTCTAGCTGCTCTAAGCATTGACGAAAAGCATCCAGAGATGATACAAGCTGAAGCCCGAACCTGAACATCTGCAGCTGACGTCCTATTTCTGTTGATAATCGGAATCCCTTGAGCCAGGCCCAGCATGGCGAGGGTAGCAAGACTGTCTAGAAATATAAATACCTTAAAACCTAAGCCAACCCTTTCCTCCTCCTGCTCTTAGGAGATCCTTCCCTCTAAATAAGTGTTTCTCCATTACCTGTAGAATTTTTCCTGAACCAGCTCCTACCCCGATTTTTTTTACATTTTGTAAGCTTGATTCACCTTTTGTTACTGAAACTCTGCCGTTCTCCCAGGGAGAGCCTGACAAAGCCTGTGTTGGGAAGATTTTGTTCAGTTCATAAAATTTACTGACTTTTCACAGGTGCTTTGCACCCAGATGAGGGTAGTTCAATCTGCTGGATAAGCCAGAACCTGTCCATGAAAGAAAGGGCCAGGCGGCAAAGGGGAAGGGCACTGCTGATGCCTCTGAGCAGCTCTCCTGGTTTCAGTGTTGGGAAGTTTCCCTGGAATTGGTTTCTGTACTGATGGAGGCGTGGGGAGGCAGTATGGGATAGCAACGCGCTGCTGTACATGGCTCTCGTTTCAATTCTGCATGCCGTGAACTACTGTGAAGGCAAAGATAATATTGCTGCTGGTAGAGAGGAGGCTCCTCCAGCTTTGGCAGCTCTAACTACATGCCCTTAAGAGAGGGAGTCAGAAATGTTGAACATTACACTCTGTTTCTAAAGGCACTTTTCAGAAAAATCTCTTTGTAAGGCAGCACTAGCCCTGGAGATAACTTATTACACCCATTTATAAGATGCTCATGAATAATTTACGGCACATTAGCCGGTAAATGTGATAGCTTTTGAAAGCATTAAGCTCCAGTAGCTTGCTTTGTAAATCCACTGACTGGGTGTCATTATTAAAAGCTAATTAGCTCGTTCAACTGGAACGTATTTTGTAAAATAGCTATTATGCTAGTGTTCATCTTTATATTGCAACAGATTACATTAATTCTAAAAATATTCCAGCAATGGCACAATGGAAATATTTAATAATAAGGATATACAGTTCTATACAAACAGATATTGCATTAGATCTTTAACAAGTTTTCTAAAACCTGGTAAGTGAGGTATCAGGATTATGATTGTTTTAATGAATATATGACATCAGAATTCTCTGATATATACATTACTTATTTAAATATTAAAGATTATAATTTATACATGGGAGAGATATTTCGAAAGTGACAATTCGACGTGTGAGAAGCTTCTATCATAGAATCACAGAATGGTTTGGGTGGGAAGGGACCTTCAAAGCCCACCCAGTCCAACCCCCCTGCAAGGGGCAGGGACATCTCCAACCAGATCAGGTTGCTCAGAGCCCCGGCCAACCTGGCCTGGAATGTTTCCAGGGATGGGGCATCTTTGCTTAAAAAAATTATACTTCTGAAGTTAAATTTCTAAGCCATGGCTGGCACTAGAAAAGATGTAGAGCGTGAGTGAGTGTGACCAGTGCGCCCATGAGAGCAGGGGCAAGAGGTGGAGCAATGCTTGAGGCTGCTCTTGCCTCCACTCACAGGAGGCTGTGAGCTGTCAGTCAGTTGCAAAGTCTTTTTTTTTCCATGAAAAGTGTCTTTTATTTGCTCTTGAATTTTCACATTGAGAAAGCACTGCATTTTTCTTCTGTGTTGTCCTTCCTACAGGTGTTATTCCTGCCATTGTGAAAAGAAGTAAGGGGAGGAGAGGAAAACTACGCACCCCCAAGCACATTGCACCTCCAGGGCGGGACCAAGAGTCACAGTAGAGCCATCCAGCAACATACCCGAGGAGCTGGTTTGTAGAATGTTTTTATTTCAGTATAAAGTAAAATGTTATTTACATTCATTTGTGCTAAGGCCCTGGCTTCAGGAGAAGAGGCTCTGTAGGGAAATCAATAGCCACCGAGCTTAATAAAAAAGTCCAGTTGATCTGACAACAATAATATGTGCTATATTTAAAATGTATTTGGTATATAAAATACCCAAACATTCTTTTTTTTTTTTTTCAAATATTTTGGGTTTATGTTTGTTTCTGCTGCAAGTCTAAACACTTTTAAACTTCAGCACATTTAAATCCCTATTACCAGTTTTTAAAGGGATTAGTGTAAGTAGCTTTTATTCTGCAGTCACAATACTATTGCTTTCAAATACATCTTCTTAGATTTCCTGTTTAGAAGAAAAAAAAAAGAGGAATTAAAGAGGAATTTAAGTAATTTACAGCAAAGCGACAACGTCTGCTTCTGCACTGATGAATGTTTCCCTTTAGGAAAGGCAGTTCTCTTATTAATATAACATCTGGCTTTCATCTTGAGTAAATACAACAACTCAAAAGCAGAAGAAAAAGAGCAGAAAAATGTGAATTTTCTGGCACATCAAGCAGCCAAAAGGCCTAATTAACAGAAATAATATCTGGCAAGCAGTGCTGCTCGAGAAGCTGCCCTAAGTGAATATTCTGGGATGAGACGTTTCAGAGGGACCACTTGGTCAGCCAGAGAGCCAAGAGGAGCGGGATGGAGAGAATGGAAAACAGCAGGGATTTATGATTCTGAATGACAGAACGGCCATTATCCGTGGGCCCTTCAGGGAGCCTTCGCTGTCTTAACTGCAGCAAGCAAGCTGTATATTCCCACTAACTGCTTTGTATCCTAGCCACACGCGTTTCGGCAGTGGGCAGCCACCCTTTGCGGCCTGTTCCCCCATCACGCAATGTGCTTCCCTCCTGCAGGACCCATCTTGAGGTTCTCCTGCCTTTTAAACTCCAGATTTTGAGAATTACTCTTAGTGTTTAGAGAAAAAAATAAAGAATAGCCGTTTTAGACTTTTGTCACTAAAAAATGAAAAAAAAGCCAAACCCCAAAAAAACTCACCAAAAAAAAAAAAAAATCCTGCAGAAAACCAGTGAGGAGGGTAGAGAATTGAGAGACGTTTTTGCTTCTGTGGATGTCTTCATGCACTCCTGCCGGAGGTACAACCCCAAATTGCCATCTGCCAGTGAGGAAGGTCTCTCTGACCGAAGCCAGTTTGTATTTCTTATCCCTCTCCTTTCCTCTTGGCAGTGCATTGATTCGCCCTTGTCCGCCAATGAGCAGACCAGCCCGTGAGAGGGATGCAGCTGGTTATTCACACGCTGACAGTTATCAATCGTTATTCCCGCAGGATGCCAGTGGTCTGGGGACGCTGGGGCACAGGGGAGGGATTGCTGCTCTGCTGGGGCAAGGAAGTGGGTGGACAGCATGCGGCCGCAGCATGGGGGTGATAACAATGGGACTTTCTCCGGTACCTGAGCAGAGTTGGTTGCAACTGAGAGGATCATCGTGTTGATTGCAATTGTTAATTGGAAGCTGAGCCCAGCCTGCAAAGAAGCAGTGGGCAGAAAGACAGTTGGCTATAAATGCTTTTTCTGTTCCACGTGAGCTATTTGTGCAGCATTTTGATCTGAAAGCTCTCATAGATTAGAAGTTTTAAATTTAATTTTATGACTTTGAGACATAGCTGATTGCACGTTTAATTTTTACTTTTCTTTCTTTCTTCTTCTTTTTTTTTTTTTTAATTAACTCCTCCTAGTCTTGTTTGTAAAATGCACTGTAAGGGCAAAGTCCTGGGAAATGCACCCAAGAGCTGCATTTGCCTCAAGAACCTCTATCTTCTCCCTTTATTAGGTCTGCTCCTGTCAGCCTTAAACCTCTGCAGCTTCACAGCATGCCCCTATAAGGCAAAATTCAATTCCCTCTTTCTGTAGAAGGGAAAACTGATGCACAGACCAGATAAATTGCCTGCCCAAGGTCAGAGCGTGGCTGAGGGAGCAGTAGCACACTGATGAAACCATCTCTATCCCATTTTGATAAGCCTGAAAGTGGCTCTTGGTAGGAAGCACTAGAATGAGATATCCATAGCAATGCAAAAAATATTTTTTCCCCCTTTTCCACATTATTTTTTTTTCCCTTAGTTTCCTGCAGCAAACCTTTACATAAATCTTGGTGGTAAATCTTGTGTTTGAGGGATGACTAGGCTACTAGTGGGAGTGAATGTGCAAAAGCCAGTTTATGGGGAGCAAGAAAAATGTTACAAATAAATTGCAAGAATGCACTGTCTTCTGTCCCGCAAAACCATAGGGAGCAAGTCTGGCCCTAGACAGCCATACTTGGTTTCCACTCACCTGGATTATCATCTTTCAGTAATTTGAGGTGGATTAGACCAGGAGCATACAGTCGAGTTCTCTTGTGACGACCTGTTTCCATTAACTGAAAGCAAAGACCTTAACATGTCAAGGCCTTACGTTTCAAGAAGCTATTAACTGTTGACCTGACTTTCGCTTGACCAGTACAATATTGTCAATGACAAGAGAGGAGTCACTTTTTCCCTACAATGAAAATACAGAGAAAGATTTATGTTGTGGGGTAGACTTCTGTTTCCTGCTGAGAAAAAATCAGTATTTTCATTATTTTTCTTTCTCTTCTGTCCCTAAACATAAAAATATGAAGACCGATTCCCCAGGAAAATGCCATCAAAATGAAAGAAGACAGTTTAGTCTTAGAATCATAGAATCATAGAATGGTTAGGGTTGGAAGGGACCTTCAAAGGTCATCTAGTCCAACCCCCCTGCAAGGAGCAGGGACATCCCTGACTAGGTCAGGTTGCTCAGAGCCTCATCCAGCCTGGCCTTGAACGCTTCCAGAGATGGGGCCTCCACCACCTTTCTGGGCAACCTGTTCCAGTGTTCTATAACTTGCATCGTAAAAAATTTTTTCCTAATTTCTAATCTAAATCTACCCCCCTCTATTTTAAAACCATTACCTCTCGTCCTATCGCAACAGGCCCTACTAAACAGCCTATCCCCATCTTTCTTGTAGGCCCCCTTGAGGTACTGGAAGACCGCTATCAGGTCTCCCCGGAGCCTCCTCTTCTCCAGGCTGAACAGCCCCAACTCTCTCAGCCTGTCCTCATAGGAGAGGTGCTCCAGCCCTTTTATCATCTTTGTGGCCCTCCTCTGGAGGGTCTTCCTTGCCCACATGTTGAGGCAGTTGAATTTTCAGTACTCTTGAGTATTCCCCCAGCACCTGATTGCTGGCGGTTTTTCCCCAGGCCCCTCGGAGCCCGTCAAGTCACTCACCTCCACTTCCGCAGGTGCTTTCCTTCCCCATCAGCTCTTAAAGCAACTTAGTGGGCTGGCTGTGGCACCGCCCATTGTACTCGAAGAGCAGGTTCGGGATCATCTGAGGAACCTAAAGGTGCACAAGTCCATGGGACCTGATGAGATCCATCCGCGGGCCCTGAGGGAACTGGCGGATGAAGTTGACAAGCCACTGACTATCGTATTTGAGAAGTCATGGCGGTCTGGTGAGGTCCCCGATGACTGGAAGAGAGGGAACATAACCCCAGTTTTTAAAAAGGGGAATAAGGAAGACCCGGGTAACTCCAGGCCGGTCAGCCTCACCTCTCTGCCTGGCAAGGTCATGGAGCAGATTCTCCTGGAAACCATGCTAAGGCACATGGAGAGCAAGGAGGTGGTTGGTGACAGCCAACATGGCTTCACCAAGGGCAGATCGTGCTTGACCAATTTGGTGGCCTTCTATGACGGGGTGACAGCATCGGTGGACAAGGGACGAGCAACAGACATCATCTACCTGGACTTGTGCAAAGCTTTTGACACTGTCCTGCACGACATCCTTCTCTCTAAACTGGAGAGACATGGGTTTGATGGACGGACCACTCGGTGGATAAGGAATTGGCTGGATGGCCGCACTCAGAGAGTGGTGGTTAACGGCTCAATGTCCATGTGGAGACCGGTCACGAGTGGCGTCCCTCAGGGGCCCATGCTGGGCCCGGCCCTGTTCAACATCTTTGTCGGCGACATGGACCGTGGGATAGAGTGCACCCTCAGCAAGTTCGCCGATGACACCAAGCTGTGTGGTGCCATCGACACACTGGAAGGGAGGGATGCCATCCAGAGGGACCTTGAGAGGCTGGAGAGGTGGGCCCGTGCCAGCCTCATGAAGTTCAACCAGGCCAAGTGCAAGGTCCTGCACCAGGGTCATGGCAATCCCAGGCACAAATACAGGCTGGGCGGGGAATGAATTGAGAGCAGCCCTGAGGAGAAGGACTTGGGAGTGCTGGTGGATGAGAAGATCAACATGAGTGGGCAATGCGCCCTTGCGGCCCAGAAGGCCAGCCACATCCTGGGCTGCATCCTCAGCAGCGTGGCCAGCAAGGTCGAGGGAGGTGATTCTCCCCCTCTACTCTGCCCTGGTGAGACCCCACCTGGAGTACTGTGTCCAGTTCTGGAGCCCCCAACATCAGAAGGACATGGACCAGTTGGAGAAGGTCCAGAGGAGGGCCACGAAGATGATAAAAGGGCTGGAGCACCTCTCTTATGAGGACAGGCTGAGAGTTGGGGCTGTTCAGCCTGGAGAAGAGAAGGCTCCGGGGAGACCTGATAGCGGTCTTCCAGTACCTCAAGGGGGCCTACAAGAAAGATGGGGAGAGGTTGTTCAGTAGGGCCTGTGGCAATAGGACAAGGAGCAATGGTTTTAAAATAGAGGGGGGTAGATTTAGACTGGAAATTAGGAAAAAATTTTTTACGATGCCAGTTATAGAACACTGGAACAGGTTGCCCAGAAAGGTGGTGGAGGCCCCATCTCTGGAAATGTTCAAGGCCAGGCTGGATGAGGCTCTGAGCAACCTGACCTAGTCAGGGATGTCCCTGCTCCTTGCAGGGGGGTTGGACTAGATGACCTTTGAAGGTCCCTTCCAACCCTAACCATCTATGATTCTATGATTCTATGATTCAGTAAATTTTTCTGATAATTTTCATCTGGTGATATGTTTTAGTGCACTTCATTGCTACAAAGAACTCTTGGTGAAATACCATATGATTAAAACAGTGATTATTTGAAAACTCTGTAGAGAAGGAAATTAGCTTAACAGAGATTCATGACTCCTTTCAGAGCCTTTTCCAGTTCCCACTGATGTCTAGGGGGATGCTGTCACCTGACCAAAAGGGAAAATGGTGCAGTGCTAAATGTCCATTGATATCAAATGCTGTTGAATACTTATGTGGGGCTAAAAAATAAAGACGATCTCAATAGCTACTTGCAGCTATAGAGGTCTTGTGAAATTAGAAGGAAAACACATTCCTGGATGTGCTGGTATTATTTATTGAGGGGGGGCTATGGTGACAGCTTCTGTAAGAAGCTGCTGGAAGTAGTTTCCCCTTTGTCCAGTGGACTCGGCCGGGCCTAGGGCGAATCCGCTGCTGGCCGGGGCGGAGCCGATTGGTAGCAGAATGTCCCTGGTAATGCCTCTGCGATAACGTATTTAAGAAGGGGAAAAACAGGAAAAAAAAAGATGTGAAGACATTGAGTGGGGGCAGAGAGGGGGAGGCGTGAGCCTTGTGGGCCTTGCACCCCTCACCCTCTGGCCTCCTGCCGGGCGGCCGACTGGGCCCAACTCGGCCCGGCCCGGCTGCAGGAAGTGGAGAGGAGATGAGATATGAAGAGACCCTGAGAGGCGTCTGCCTGCCTGTTGTGAAGGATTTCTGGTGAGAGGAACGGCTGCAGATGCCAAGGGCAGTGCAGAAGGAGGGGGAGCAGTAATGCGGCTCCTGAGCAGAATTCCCCTGCAGCCCATGGTGATGGCCATGGTGAGGCCGGCTGTGCCCCTGCAGCCCGGGGAGGCCACGGAGGAGCAGAGATCCCCCTGCAGCCCGGGGAGGCCCACGGAGGAGCAGAGATCCCCCTGCAGCCCGGGGAGAACCGCACGCCGGAGCAGGTGGACGCCTGAAGGCAGCTGTGGCCCGTGGAGGGCCCGATGGGGCAGCTGTTCTGGAGGGGCTGCACCCCATGGAAGAGATGACCCACGCCGGAGCAGTTTCACGAAGGACTGTGGCCCGTGGGAGGGACCCCACGCTGGAGCAGGGGAGGAATGTGAGGAGTTCTTGCCCCAAGGAGGAAGCAGCAGCGTAAAGTGACAAGAAATGAACTGACCGTAACCCCCATTCCCTGTTCCCACATGTGCTGCTCAGGGCTGGGGTGAGGGAGGAGATAGAGATAGTTGAAATGAATTTAAACACAGGAAGAGGAAAGGGTAGGGGAAGTTATCTTTCTCATTATCCTACTTTGGTTTTCATAATAAACAAATAGTTTTCCCCAAGTCGAGTCTGTTTTGCCCGTAACGGTAACTTTAAGGATCTCTCCCTGTCCTTATCTCAAACCTCGAGCTGTTTTTCTTATATCATCTCTCCCTGTTCCCTTGGAGGGTGGGGGGAGTGAGAGAGAGACTGGTCTGAGGAGGGCTAAAGTACGACACTGGATTTAGATACTCTAGAGATTTAGTTTTTCATCTTGGAAGACATAAAGAGCAAATAGTAGTTTTAATTGAAACATACACAAGCAGCTTTCCCCCACTCTTCCTGTACGTCTGTAGGAAATTGCAGCCTGGAAATAGCCAAGCTATGGTAACTCCACCACCACAAGAGTTCATCCCTTGCTACATTTAGCTCTCTATTCTGTTGGGTTCACCTTAATCCGCTCTTCTCTTTCCAGTTGTGGTGCTGGACCTGGAGCTGGGAGTGTCAGAGCTGGCCCCTGCGGCACCGAGTGGCCCCACAAGTGCTGCTGCAAGACCAAATAGCCCAAACCACGCTGGTGAAGCAGCAGAAGATGGGAGGAATTTTCCTCAGTCACAGGATTTTCTCAGCAGCAGGTATTATTCAGTCTTTCCATCTGTAATCATCACAGAGTCTTTCCTTACAAGTAAGAGAGGCACAATCCAGGTGACATTAAAAGCACTGGCAAAAGGCTGTAGACATCAGTGAGAACAAGACCAGGTCTTAATGGGTTTTGCTTCTTAAGTAAAACCTCAAATTGAGTTCTTTTCTTCTTGTGTATAACCCCCTCAGTAATCTGAAAACATTGGACAATAAATCATTTTTCCCTTTGATGGGGAAAGAATTGATGTTCACAGTCCATAGCGGTACCATTCTTTTTGGAAAAAGGAAGTCTTAAAGGCATTTTTCTAAGTGGCTTGTGCAGTCTTTACAAGTGCTGAGTAACTCCTGGGCAACCCAACTGCACTCAGGTGTCAGCTCACTCAGGGGCTGCCCAAACGCTGTTTCCAGGTGGTCATTAAAAACCAGCTCGGCATTTATGTCTAGCTTGGTTAAAACTCATCTGTTGTGAAATACTGTAGTTTGCTTGTTTTGCATTATGGGTTTTGGGGCTTTACAGCACAATGTAGACTCAGATATTCTCATGGTGTATTAAGTACTTTTGTAAAGGACCACAAAATCTCCCCATCGGCATCCTGGTGTGATGGACTCTAAACGGAGGTGATGGCAGATTACTGTCACCAGGTCTCCATGGGCAAACCCCATGTATTGCCCTGATTTCACTGCTTTCTGCTAGTGCAACCAGTACTGCGTGGTAGTACAAGCATGGCAGCTCCATCAGCAGCAAAGACGAGGAGCAAAGTTGCAAAGAGCGAGCCTGACCCTCCAGCTCTGGCACCAGCCAGTGTTTTCAGTAACATCAGATGGGGTGGAGGAGATCCAGCCTTGTGCACTGCATCATCGTCGTGCCCATGCCTGGTGACTCGGTGCTTGCCATTACAGATCAGTTTCAAAGGTTTCTGGGTTGTTATGAACTCTTGGCTGGAAGAACTCAGCTCTCCGAGGAGATAATCTACAGTCGTGTTATCTGGTGAAGAATGCCACTGCCCTTTAAATAATTTAAAGAACAATTAAATTTTCTGTATGTGCTTGGATCTGTAGCTCTCCAAAAACTGGTCATCACATGCATTTTTTAAAAAACCCAACAACCCAGCATCATTCCTGAAATTAATTATGCAATAGGCTTTGAGATTATTTTTTTATTATTATTATTTTTTACTGTGTAATTTACTGTACATAAACAAAGAGGGGGAGGTGGAGGTATGCTATGATCTTTGCTTTAACTTTCTGTTCAGCCTTCTGGGGAAGGCAGAGAGTAGAGGATGAAGCAAACTCAACAGCTGAAAATTTTCCAGTGAAAATCAACCGAAGATCCAAACCCCTGTGGCAGAGCATGAACGACTGCAGTCATGGGCAGTGGGAGCGCCACCGCCTCAGCTGTTTTCTCCATCTCCCAAGGCATCCCTTACACGCAATCTCTGACTCTTGCTTTGCATGTGGTTTGGCCTACCATGGACTCCATTTCCACTGAGCAGGAATGGATGTACTTTGTCAGAGCTCGTGTCCTCATTGGAACTCATCTTGTTTCAGGTATCTTCAAACAGGAGTGGAAATGATAAAGATGAGACCAATTAATGCAATGAAACCTTTCTCAGTGAACAGGCAGATGCTGGACATTCAGTATTCTTCCCAGTCTAGTAAAAATCCCGTCTATAACATGATCTTCTTCTGTCATTCATTAAAATATGTGATTTGAGGAGAAAAGAAAAAAAAACCCAACAATGCACTTGAGCTTTAAAGGATTTCAGCAGGGTTCAGTTTGTTTAAATTGTCAAATATTTATTATTTTCTTTCAAATAAAATCCTCATGCTGTGTTATAGAAGGATATTTTATTAAGTTCAGACAAACTGAACTGGCTTTCAGCAAATAGCATTTGGCCTTGAACCAGGAGGAGATGAAATAACAGTATGGTGTCATCACATTACAGAAGTGATACTGTGGCTACAGGTGAGGAATTCTGGTGTTTTTTTCATTTGTATTGAGCATATTGAATTTGTGATACATTATTTGACTCCCTGACAGTGTTTTTCTCAATCAGAATTTCACCGTAGTCTAGAACAAAATGCATCCAGTGTGTGGTTTATGTTCTTAGAAACAAATGACTTCTTAAAATGTCCATGTAACCGTGCGCAGGTTCTAGGCATTGGCTTTTCTGCCAATGACTTCTTCCAGATGAGCACAAGGACAGCATGGCACGTGCTTGCTTCCTGCACAATGGCATCGCTAGGCCACAAAATTCAAATAACCTGCTCATCTTTGCAAGCCTGAACCCATTTCTTCTCACATGGTGGAAAGGTTCTTGTGTTGTGTCTCCTGGCAGGTTTGCTGGCGGAGGTGAGAAGATCTGCTTCTGCTTCCCGCTCCTAAACACCAGTGTACCATGAGGCAGCTTCGGCCAGCAGTATTTCCATGCATTTATGCTTATCCCTTCATTAATGACAGAACAATCTCACGGGCAGGGATGAAGCAAGGGAAAGGAGGAGATAACGGAATAATTCTGGTTGGTAATATTCTATTTTCTTCTATAAATATTAATCACTTCACTAGGAGTTGCAACCAAGTGCAAACACACTTTATTGGATTTATATTTTTTTAACCATATTAGCAGAAGCACCAGTGAGGGAATCTCTGTGACAACTGTGGCCAACAGAAAATTAATTAGGATTCCGAATCTCTAGTGCTGGTGTCTTAAGGCTCTTTGCTTCTTTGGATTAAATTGCATTAAACTCTTTATTAAACAGAGCAGGCAGCTTGGCACTGGAATCAAGCCCACATCTGCACCTGGATTTTCCTATTAAAAGTGGATAGAGCAAAAAGAATGCTAAATCCTTTTATCCATGATTCAAGACATGCTAGGCAGGACATAGAAAACATATTTTCTTTTTTAAGGTTTATAATTTGGGGTATTTACCTACCCTGGGTTTACAGTGGGTTGTTTTCCTGTTTGTTTTGGAGTGTTCTGTGGGATTTTTTTTTAAAGGCTTAGAACACATCCTTTTGTACCAATTGCCTGTCTGGGATCCCAGGATGAATGTTTTTCTTGTATTTTTAATGAGGCTGAAGTTAACATGGGCATGTTTGTTTAACAACAACGACAACGCACACAGCGCTTTGCATGTGAAGGCGCCTTTGTGTATCACCCTCATCAGCTCTTTCAGCAGGATTAGGGAATAAAGCTGTTAGTTAACTTCTGATGCGGCTGGAAAATTAAGCATTGAACCTAGATCTCCTCTCGTTTATGTTGCTATAAATTGTGAGTAACTCTGTCTAAGCCAGCTGAATTATATCAGAAAGAGGGAATTTGACTAAAGTTATTCAAGGTCTTGCATATTTGAGTCTGGTCTAAGGATGGGGTCTTGACTATTGAGATTAGTGAACATTTAGTTTCAGGGAGCAATAATGACAGGGTAATTGGAAAAAAAAAAAAGAAAAAAAAAGAACAAAAATTAAAAATAAAATGTTCTTCAGGATCTAGAATGGAGGGCACACAATCCTTTCTCTCTGTTCAATAGCTAATTTCTTCTGATAGCAACTTTGGTTTTTGAAAATAAATGGTGTATCGGAACCATTGGCAGCTCTGAACGATGAGCTGTGATTCCTGTCCCTTTGTGCTTGCTTGTGAAAGTCAGACTTTGAGACTGGCTACTTCAGTCTCAGGATTCAGATTTCAGAGACGGGGTTATGATTTTGAGCTCTGCTACAGATTTTTGCCCTGAAAGCCTAAGGAGCTCACTCTGCTTTGATTTTCCACATAGGAGTTTGCAGTCACCTTCTCACTGTCTTGGTTCCTCACCGGTTGGTCAAGGACAATGATGCTTTGACTCACCCTGCCTGCGTCTACCGCTCTCTAATCTGGAAACACTCCAGGGCAGGACTCACCCCTTGCTTTGCACCATGGGTGCTGCACTGGTTCTTCAGCTCACCTGGGGTTTTGGGGCACTGCCAAATTCACAGATTAATTTAACGGCAACAACTGTGTTCTGTATGATTCGACTGAGCATCCTCCAGCCCTGCCCAGAAGGACTGGGGACCCTCCTTGTGTGCTGTGTGCAATTTTGAAAAATGTTATTTCTGTGACAAAAAGGCCATTGGCTTTTCTTTGAAAACATTCCTATAAAAATAATGTTTCCGAGATACATGCCTGAGAAGTGGTTATATGGTCATTGCTCGTATTTCATAGAATCATAGTTTCATGGAATAGTTTGAGTTGGAAGTGACCTTCAAAGCCCATCCAGTCCAAACCCCCTGCAAGGAGCAGGAACATCTCCAACCAGACCAGGTTGCTCAGAGCCTCATCCAACCTGGCCTGGAATGTTTCCAGGGATGGGGCATCCACCACCTCTCTGGGCAACCTGGGCCAGTGCTCCACCACCCTCAGTGTATAAAAATTTCTTCCTTATGTCCAGTCTGAATCTGCTTCCTTCTATTTTAAAACTGCTACCCCTTGTCCTATCACAACAGGCTCTGCTGAAGAGTTTCTCCCCATCTTTCCTGCAGCCCCCTTTAGGCACTGGAAGGCCGCTCTCAGGTCTCCCCGGAGCCTCCTCTTCTCCAGGCTGAACAGCCCTAACTCTCTCAGCCTGGCCTCATAGTATTTGTCTGAGAATGCTCTTCATTCTTCTGCTGGATGAATGTCCTGCTTTCTCACTGCACAACTGTGCATTCTGCCGTAAAACGGAAAGGGGAAAGAGCACTGGCGGCTCCTCGGCCTGCTGAAGCTCCGCAGCTGCTGTAGGCTGCTCTTCCTCAACTGTTGCTGCCGAGCCAGGACAGCCTGGGAGACACAGAGAGGGAAAACTACTGGACTCCCGTGGTGCTCAGTGCCTCTTTTCTCTTTAGACAGATGTCTTCCCAGCGTCACCCGTGGTTGTGTATTACTGTGTAGGGCTGCGTGTTTTGTGTTACACATAGAGCGATGTGGTACGAGCGCATCGAGCAGTCATTGTGCGGCAGAAAGCAGGGACAGTGTCGCCAGCTGACTACGTCTAAATATTTAGAGGAATCATATATGATTTTTGCTGGATTTGAGGAAGTTTGTCACCCATTTTCTGGATAAAGGTTACACAGAGGCTTCCAAGCCTTGTAAAGTCATTTCAGCGATGGCAAGGACAGATACGAGACAAAAGCCTCCAACTGGCAGTGAGGTCTCTGCCTGGCAGCAGCCTCGGTGGAAGTGCCCACAGCGTCCTCTGTGGGACTCCAGCTGATTTTAGAAATGGTGGAGGTGCATGCTCAGCACCCATGTCACCCCATCACAGGGCCTGGTCCTGTCTGGCACTTTCCATCGCAGCAGAGGCTGTAACTGGAGATCGGTCTCTGGTGTATGCTCCCACCCAGCCCTTGTCAGCACAGGATGGAGAAGGCCGTCCATTTGCTCATCACGTCTTGCGCTCACTGACAGAGAAAGTGGAGTAACAAATCCATTTGACTTTGGGGCCACTTTGTAGGCTCCCCAAAAATACTTCTCAAAGGTGTAAATGACTCTCTAAACACACAGCAGCGGAAAGACTAAGATTTAAGCCCCACAGATCTGAACATCACAATAAATTAAAGCCAAAAAAACATGCTGTGCGTTCAATCGAGTGAGGACTTTGTCAAGGAAAGCCTTGATTTTCCTCTATAGCTTTTAAATACACTCTGGCCACAATCTGCTTCTGGTTGCTACAGTGTGATGCACCCTTTGGAAAGATTTTTTTGATGGTTTTTTTTTGGAAGCATTTATGTATTTCTACTTCTAGTTGTACAATTCAATAAATATTTTAATTTCTGATTCACTTAGGTCTGGCTCTAACCCAGCCTGAAAGTCTCTAGGCCTCAGGAATGACATTTAATTTTGAAAGCATCCCAGATTTGGCAAGGTAAGAAAAATGAAGCTCTCATTGAACATAGGAAGGCAATGTGTTGTTTGGTTTGTAGTTGAAAGTTATTATTTCCAAACAGCTTCTCAACAAGTGGCTTTGGCCTTGTGCAACAAAAGCATTCCTGGTTCTCAGCACAGGAAAGCTTTGCAGAAGTAAAGCAAGAAATGTCATTTACACTAAGATGCAAGTCCCCAGACCCTATACAGAGGAACTGTGCATAACTTACTAAAATAATGTGAATTCCTCAAGGTTGTCAAGGCACTTTACTCACTTCTCACACTCTCAGCTGTCCATCGAGACACAGAAAGAGCAGAAAGATTAAAACACATAACCTGATTTGATGGGGTCATCTGTGAACACTTTTCTTTTTTTTAATTTTTTTTTAAAGATAAAAATGTAACGATTGTAAATTCTGTATCTAGAATGGTAAGCATGCAATTATGCAATTTTATGTTGAAAAGTAACGCTGTTCTGCTCCAACAAATGTGGCTGCATGGCACAGCTGGTGTTATGTTCTTCTGTGATATTTTTTAATGATTAAATGAACTATCTGTACCATATCCTGGGAATTTGATCGTTTATAGATGATAATGCAGAAAAGAGAGGGAACAATTAAAACCAGTGAGTCAAATCAAGCAACCTCTATTCTTCCTGAGTGCATTTTAGTCTTCTATTTTTGTAGCAAGGTATGGGCATGCATAAACAATATTGTCTCGATGCAAGCAGACCTGATGCTAAAAGCAATTCAAATATTGCACAGGTTATTTCTGCTGAGGGATTTCCTGGGCAATGCCTTCTGATATTGGACTCCCTCTTGCCACCAATGCAGCATGCTCCCACCAGGATTTTGGCTCTTGCTGGGAGGTAGGGATGACACTGGGCTGGTTGAAGCCCAGCTCATGAAGGCTCCTTCCCAGTCTTCCCAGTCTTCCCAGTCTGGGATAGTTTACCCAAATTAGTCCAAGGGCTGTTCCATCCCATGTGACATCATGCTCAGTGTATAAAGTGGGGAGGGTGCTGAGGGGAGGTTCCTGCTGCTCAGGAGGAAGCTGGGCATCAGGATCTGCTGTGAGCTATGGTACTGGAAATTATGTGCTTAAGTGTTTTCTGTTATTGCTTTTTTTTTGTTTGGTTGGGTTTTTTCCATCTCTGTTTTCTTTCCCTCTGTTGTTCTCTTAAACTTTTTTTTTAGTCTTAACTCATGAGTTTTGCCTTCTTTTCTTTACCAATTCTCCTCCCCATCCTGCTTGGGGGTGAGGGGGGAGTGAGTGAGCGACTGTGTGGTATTTTAGCTGCTGAGCAGGGTTAAACCACGACACCACATACATCCAGAAACATGATGTTATGGACTTTATTTTATGGTGCAGACTGTATGTGGTGCTGGCTCCTGTTTTCCAGCGCTGTTCCCGCTGTGTGCACATTCACTGCTGTTACAATTTGCCCTAACGAGTCCTTTGCTCTTGACGGGGAAGTGATGTTTCATTACCTCTGCTCTTTTATCCTAACAGTCTTCTCAGTGGCACCAACATACTGTAAAGTGCCCTCAAAACTATTTTAGCTATATTATTTTAGGTAATTTAGACTGCTAATTAGTGTACTTCAGGTACATTCTATTATTTTAATATATCATTAATGAATGACAGCAGACAATAAATCCTGTGTTGCTGCTGGTACCGAAGCAGTCACCCAGGAATTCGGTATATCCTTCACTGCTGAGGCACTGCTGGAATGCAGACGAATAAATCACACCATTGCAACTTGCTCAGTTGTCATAAAGCTCAATGCTTCCAATCCATTTCTCAGCGAAACATTATTAATTCTGTGAAATGGCCAAACTTCTGTGAACATTATAGAGAAAATACAGTAAAATACAGCAAATACCTGACATTTTATTTTCTGTTGGAAAGTATTATGTATTGTAAATATTACTAACTTAATGAAAGCAGACAGTTTTACTCATTCAGCTGAATATTCTTATGCTGGGGAGCCCCCAACATCAGAAGGACATGGACCAGTTGGAGAGGGTGCAGAGGAGGCCACGAAGATGATGAGAGGGCTGGAGCAGCTCTGCTGTGAGGCCAGGCTGAGAGAGCTGGGGCTGTTCAGCCTGGAGAAGAGGAGGCTCCGGGGAGACCTGAGAGCGGCCTTCCAGTGCCTAAAGGGGGCTACAGGAAAGATGGGGAGAGACTCTTCAGTAGGGCCTGTTGTGACAGGACAAGGGGAAATGGTTTTAAAATAGAGGGAGGTAGATTCAGACTGGATATAAGGAAATTTTTTTTTTTCCACTGAGGGTTGTAGAGCACTGGCCCAGGTTGCCCAGGGAGGCGGTGGAAGCCCCATCCCTGGAAACGTTCCAGGCCAGGTTGGCTGGGGCTGTGAGCAACCTGATCTGGTTGGAGATGTCCCTGCTCCTGGCAGGGGGGTTGGACTGGATGGGCTTTGAAGGTCCCTTCCAACCCAAACCCTTCTGTGATTCTTTGATTCTATTCCTGGTGTGTGTTCCTATTCCTGAAGTCTCCAGTTCCACAGCGTTTTCAAACTCATCCTGGAGAGCAGAATTGGTGCGGGGTCTTTTTTTTTTTTTTCCCCAGTAGCATCAGTGGAGGTACCTTCAATCTGTATTACCACAGATCAGTGACACACAGCAGTGTTTGTGACGGATGGGACTTAGGCATTCACAGCTGGTGAGCAGGTTGGATGTTGTGAGACAAGAATCTGTCAAGCTGACTGTCTGACCCCATGGACAGTGTTTCTGGAGTTCAACTATATGTGTAAATTATATTTCTGCTGCCTAAAATTCTTATTCAAATGGAATAACTTTTTTTTTTAAATGAAAGAAGTTAAGAACAAAGACATGCAAATATGCAGGTCTTATAATGTACATACATCTCTGGGTAGAATGTCTTGCTCTTTGAATGCCTCTGCAAAGAAAAAAAAACCAAAACCAATATTTAATTGGATTAAAGCCTGCAAGATGAATACGTCTACATAAATGTGGCAGGAGGGGGAAATGTTACATTCAGCTACAACTCTTTCCTAGGAATGGATTGTGGTACAGACCAGAGCCCGGTGCTGGCATCATTAGGATTATTTTTTATTTGCTAATGACCGTTAACATTGCCAGCGATTTGCATACAGTCAGCTTCCTCTCCTGCGGAGATCACAACTTGAATCCATCATTGGCGGCATCATGCAGACGTTCCACGCTAAATTCAACACCCGGGTAGATAAACACCCGTAGAGTGAAGAGATTTTGTTAGGATATTATCTGCAGCATGTATGAGCCTTTTTAACAAGATCAGGTGCCTTTTAATGTAGAGAAACAGTCAGATGTGAATCCTGGCCTGTTACAGGTAATACGTCAGAAATATCCTGAGTGGGCTTGTTTCCCCTCCTGCAGACAGCTCAAACCATATGGAAGAGCAAAAAACCCCAAAGAAAACACAAATTACTGACAACAGAAGGATCACCAGCAGTTTGACAAGGCTGCCTCCTCAGCTTGGGTCTTGTTTTCTCCTAATGAGTTTGACATTTTTAGCTGAAATGACCTCGAGCAGGATGAGCAATGCTGGGGGACAAGATGCAAGCAGACATTTTCCTTCTCTCTCCTGGGTTAGCAGCTCCTGCGCTGGGAAGGAGGTGAGCGTGGCGGCTGGGTCCCTGCACCCTGGGGCTGCGGGCACCTGGCACCAGCTCGCCCACCAGCCAGGGACCGGAGCATCCCTTGGAGGGGGATGAGGGCGCCTGCTGTACCGCCCACCCTTGCACCCCGCCTTTTCAAAGGCTGTTTCTTTGCCAACTTTCAGTGGTTCTCTGCTTTTTTAGGCTTTGTCGCAAGCTCCTCGTTCGTACTACTTGTGCACTGCGTGATAGGTAGGGACCGCTAAGCCCCAGGACCGCTAAGCCCCAGGTCAGGACTTTAGTTAGTCCTTTGCCTCTGCTGCTGCCAGGGGTACATCGTGTGCCAACAGTCTGCTCCTGCTGGACTGCTGCCCTCCCTTCCTCAATTTTTCTTCCTATATTTTCTTCAACTCCATTTCAATTTTTAATCCCATTCACTGAATGATCTACTTAACATACAGGTCACCTGCTGCCGTGGCATTTCTTTTGTCCCATTATGATGTCCACATACAAAACCTACCTCATCCTAGTGTCTGTATGTTTGAAACAATTTTTCTGTGTGAAAATATTATTTGGGTTGTAATATATTTAACTTTCAAAAATTGTTGACTTTATTAACTGACATTAGTAAGGACAGGAGAATGTCTTTGCTGCTCACCCGCCCACTTCCCTAGCGCTGTTTTGGAGCTGCCTTTTCCTAATAATTTCAAAATAGGCAGAAGCTCAGGAGAACTTTCTTTTTTTCATCTCAGCTCATATTTTATTGTGGAAACCAGCCGGCATTTGCAGCAGCATATCAGTTGTACCTTCATTAAACTCTGCAGCCACTCCGAGTTTTGAATGTGTAATCCATTTTTTCACAGCGGAACAAGATAAACAATACAAATTCGGCACATAGATAATTTAAATTATTACAGAAGATGTGCTCTTATTTCTAAACTTTTTAAAAGTAGTCAGAATAATATCTGCAGACTCGGTAGAAGTAAGATAACTAAGTCTGGATTTTTCCAAGAATTGTGTGTCCCAGATGCATTTTCCCATCTTTAACTGTGAGCATGTAAATGCCTTCCGAAATCTCTCTTGGCTCCCCTGCTCCCCCAGTCATCTTCAGGCTTTTAAGTTAAGTTCTTTGTTTAGCATCTAAATCCAAAATGCCCGATTTCCACCTCTGACAGCGGACACTGCCAGTGCTCTGGGAAATTAGTTGCCACTGACGTGCTTGGGCTTGGCTTTTGACAGCCACGTTTGAGTACATTGCTCCCAGCGTTTATCTGAACGGAGGCTCCATGGTCTCGGATGTTTCCTACTGCAAGAAGGAGGAAATTCTGCAGGGACGCTGCAACAGGCAGCGTTTGTTCCCCAGAGATGTGGCTGTCTCAGAAAGGTCTTATGGATCTTGCGGAGCTCTGGTGTCCCATGGGCAGCCCTTTGCCCCAGCAAAGCTGGGCACATGCTGGGTTGGGCGCAGCTGGGTGCTCTCTGGTGATTTCTTATGACGAGTCCTTGTGGTGTGGAGGAACCCCTGCTACTGCAGAGATGTGTGCTCTTGCTTGGTAACAGCTGCTGTTAGAAGGGTCTTGGGGAGACATTTAGGGACCTCCCTCAGCATCGGCTCCCTGCCTGCTCGCAGGAAGAGGAGACCACGCTGAATTCCTTCAGTTTCTCCAGTATACGAAGGACTGGTTTGGGACAGAAAAATTAGAGCTCTCCACAGCGAAAAACAGTAGTGGGCGGTGTCTTGAGGATGATGACTGACAGCATTGGTGCAAGGAAATGTGCTGCAGCGTGAGATCTCCCATTGGCTTTGCAAGATGGGACAAAATGGGAGCAGGACTAGAGCCACGATTTCATGACTTCATTAACTGCAGGGGGTATGAAGAGAAGAGAGAGAAAGAATAAAACTGCTTTCTACAAATCTTGCAGAACCTTATGTACTAACTCAGTATTTATCGCCCCAACATGTGTCCAGGTAAACAGCAGAGGTCTGCAACCACTGGACAAGGATGGAGGTGGAAGGATTTTAATTAACTCATTTAGATGTGTTGCCGAAGTCCTTTATTTCCATAATCACGGGCACAGCTTTATATGCTGGAGGCCCCGTATCAAAGCTGTGGTGGCAGGAGTGGTACATCAAAAGGCAATCTACACTGCTCTCCAAAAGCAAAACTGAGGTGTCCTGTGCTCCCGAGAGCTGGTTTGGGAAATGCAGTAAGAGGAATACTCTCATGTGTGCAGTCTGCTGTCCTCTTGACTTCAAAGGAAGCTGGGAATTCAGCCACGCACAACCCTGCAGTGCTTCCACGCCACTCCTGAAAAGGCAAGACAAGTGCCACACCGATGGGAGTGGATGTCTGGAGACAGCACGGAGGAGGAATGAAAGCCAGGACCTGACGATGAGAAGGTTGTACAGGGCTGGCAAGGCCGTAACACTGCGTTGACTTGTGACTTTTCCAGGTTCAAGTATCTCTGAGGGTTGATCAGCCTCAGGTGTGCAGAAAAGAAGTCTGTGATTCATCCACTATTAGCTAATTTATTTCTGGAAACTAATTACGGAACATTTTTGAAGTATTCTGTAATATTATGATGGGCTTCTGTTAAAGTGAAAGGAGATTAAGCAGTCTGATGAATGATGGAGTATAATTCTGCATTGCTTTCCTTTATCCTGAGCAAAGCGTGGCTGGCAGTTGTCCACAAATCTGTATTTCCTCTAATGACACAGCACTTTTCAGACTGGGGAAAATTCATTCACGTAGTTTCGTACTAAGGACCACACTTATAAAAATGTCTTATTCTTTTTTTTTTTTTCCAAATTCCCATTTTGGAGTGCAGTTCCTAGGTTTTGCTTTTAGTGGCTGCATGGATTGGCATTCCCAAACTCACGTTTGTTTCAGGATGGGCGACATTGCTCAGCATCTGCTGTACTTTCTCATGAATCATCACCTGATCCAATCTCTTACCCAACACACACTTCACCCACTGTAGAGCTTAAATTCCCTTTCCTTTCCTCAAGTCGGTTCCCGTGAGCATAGCAATGAACAATAACATTGTGTTGAGTTTAGCTGAGCGTTTTTCCTCGGGCTGGCTGTATCTCAGACTTTTTGCAGCAGCAGCCTCAGCGAGCTGGAAGGAAATACTTAATATTCCTTGATATCAGCACATGCCAAGGGGGTCATTTTTTTTTTTTCCAGCCGTACCCTGTCTCTCACATTCTCTGATACAGCACAGAAATATGGCAGCTGATATACAGGTTTTTCTCTTAGTGGAAGGCCTCTTAAAAATGACACTGTTATCCGTTGTACATCAAGGAGTGGCAGAAGCCAGATCCAAAGTAAGCAAAGTTCTAGACTTTGCCTTCTTTCTGTCCATAAGTGAGCCAGGGCTTGGGGACACGCCAGAGGATACATTAGGACTTAGTTTAAAAAAAATGTACAGTTTTTATGTATGCGTACAGCTCTATAAAATTCAAATGTAATGTGTATATATTAGTTGCTACATAAACAAATATGAAAAGCCTAGACATGAAAGCGTTTTCTGTTTCAACGCTATAAACAAATACAGTCCTGCAATTCTTTTGAATATGTATTTGGTTTTATCAGTGTACTGAGGAGCTCTTTTTTTTCCTTTTCTTTGTTTTTTTTTGCCACTAGATATTTCTTTCTTCTAATGGAAGCAATTTTTTTTTTTAAAATTTCTCCAACCATTGTCTGGAACAGTGATATGATTTATCCCCAAAATCCTAGGATATAGAGTAAATCTGCAATCCACATTTACAGCCATTCGTGCTAAATAAGAGTCCCAAAGAGAGCTAATCCCCCCTCCTTTTTTTTTTTTTTTTTTTTTCAGGAGAAAGTGGATGTTTTCCTTTGGAAATGCCTTCACTGACCAGCAAATGCCTTTCCTGTTCACTTTTGAAAGAACATAATTAAGCTTCTGGTTAGATCTGTCAGTGCACTCCAGAGAGCAGGATGAGGAGAATGGCGTGGCAATCGCCTTTCTACAGCAGCAAGCACCCCATTTGCTCCAGGGATCCATCAGCCGCACGATGCTGGTACAACAATCAGCCCAAACAAATGCTGAATGATATATTAAATATTCTTTAATTAATGGTGGTTTACTTTTTTCCTCAAAAGGAAACAAAAAAAACCCAAACCCAAAAACCCCCACTCATTTTTTTTTAGCGTCAAGATGGAAATGTGACCTCAAGGCAAAACCGATATTAAGACCCTGTGTATTTAATTACTGCAACTAGCCTTAAGGCTGAGATTATATGTCTAAAGATGGGCTAATGCCCACTGTTATCTTCAGAAAAAAAATAGACAATCGCTTTTAAAGATTCTTCCTTTTTTTTCCTTAGCTCAATGACACTCACATCAATCACAACCCAAAACAAAGGCAAAACTTTCTGAGGTTACTTTCTGCCATTTGCTGCAGAAGACAACGCAGCAGGTTCATCATCCACATTTTGGGGTTTGCTGGGCTTTGGGTTTTTTGATTGCTTGCTTGCTTTTGTTTGCTTGCTGTTGGAGGCCGTGCCCTGTAACAGCTTGAGAACAATCACAATATATGGTCACACTACAGCGTCAATGCAAATTCGCTGTGTCCGGCCTGTGGATAAAACTGCCTTTGCTAAACAAGGAACTGAAGAAATAACACCCCGACCATTCCGCTAGATTCAGTAATATACAGACTTTCTTCCCAAGAAAAGCTATACGATCATATCAGGCAAGTGTCTATTGATTGTCTGGTGATGCTGAAGGAAGGAGGGTGACAACAAATCTGTACAACAGCTACAGAGGGGCTTTCTGAGTAAGAACTTGTAGCAAACAATTACTAATGCTTGATACCTATAAATAACCTTATTTCTTGGTTTGTTTTGAATGCTGTTGTGCCTGTCTTCAATATCTGCTTTAGCTCTTCTGGGGTGGTTTACATACCTCCATGGACAATTATTTCATTAGCTTCAACACGCACTGCATTTATGCACTACCATAAAATTGTAAAGTTTGTTAAAATTGTGAAATATAGATGGCATTTATGTAATCCAAAGTGTAAAAGACACTAATTTGTTTGAAGTCTTCATTTAAATATTTAATTCACTCCTATTCAGATTTATTTAACCTTTAAAAGAACATTTTGCTTTACTGATACTTTTTTCCTGTTCTTACCTGTACAATTCATTGCCACAGACTGTAGCTCAGCCATTGCAGGCACCTTTTAGCGAGTGTTTTCACAAACTATTGCTTTTTGTAGCATCTGTTCTTGGACATTCAAGAAAAACACAACTGATTGCAGGAATCTAAGAAACTGTTTATCGTAACGCTTACTAGTTCACCATTGTGTGATGCTGTGAGTGGGAGGACCACTCTTCTCTCAGCCCTCTGGTTATTCTGTGCTGTCACTTGACTTTCCCTCTGTGCTTGTACAAGGGGTCTGTCCCTGACTTTGTGTGACAGGATCTCTCGTCCCAGAGCTAAATACATCCCAGACTCTGCAAACTGGGTGATGAAGGTACTGAAATGGGCTCCATGCCTTGTCCCACGAAGGAAAGGGTCACAAGAGAAGGTCTGAGGTGTATTTCAGAGCCCATCATCCTGACAGAGGACAGGTGGAGATGGGTGGGTTCAAGGTTCTGGAGGAAAAGCCTGGTGGAAAAGCCCTGAGCCAGCCAGGCCTGAGATATCTGAGGTCAACGTGAGGTCAGGACATCACACTGAAGGGTGAAATGGGTCTGACTGACCAGGAGACGTTCCTCTTTTCTGGACACTTGGACACCAACTCTGTGGGGTGCCTGCTTGGCATCACTGATGCCAGCTGCAGTGGATCATTTTTCAGCTTTGGCAGCGAGTGGCCAGGGATTAACTTCACTGAGGCTACAAAGACCAGTTGGCCTCTCTTTAGAGAGATTCTGCTCTCGGACAGCAGGCAGCCATGAATTTTGTACCTGAAGTTCTCCGTGTGAATACGAATAAGGCTGTTATAAGCCACCGTAAGCTACTGAAGAACAGTTGGGTGTTGCACGGACTTAGAGACATTGAGGAAGAAAAATTTTCAAAAGTGCTTAATTGTGACCTTGGCACACGGAAAACCATGGAAGCTTTGCTTCTTTACCACCTCTTACCACAGTGGTGAGTATATTTTTGGATATTGATGAATATTTGTGTGTGTCATCCTCATTGCTTATTTAGGTTTAAATTACACCAGACGTGTGTTTGAGGTCTCTGCGGCGTGAAACACGGAGGAGGAATGGGCCCATGGCAAGGTACCTTTAAAATGTGCTGATCATCACAGCACTTCGTTAAGCACTTTTCAGACAAACATGCAGACACTAAACAGATTCCTGCATCTTCCTCGGACAAATGTTGCAGCTGTTTGGAAACACCCAGCAGCTGTACGTGATCCTTGAGAAAAGGAAGTGCAGAATGCCTTTTCTTTTGACTTCCCAGGGCATTTAAGGCAGGCTGCATTAAATTACCAGTGCTGTGCTGTCATCATTGCACAGACATCAATAATCTTCCCTGTCCAAAAATGCTTGGAGACTTTTTCGGCAATAAACTCAAGAGTCATTTTGGGCACTGCAGCGTTAGCAACCTCCTAGCCTTTATTGCTGTATTGATGATAAAGTGTTGATCACCATCTCAGTCGTTAGGTAGTTTGCCCACGTTGGGTCTTGACTGTGCAAGTATGAAACTCACATCCAAAAAAAAATCTGTTGGGATGCTTTAATTCCCATAAAAAAAAAAAAAAAGGGTAACTGGGCATCTCTGTTACTCCTGTAGACTGGGCACATGATTATTCAAGTCCTGAGAGTATACTGCTGATCAGGTAGTTTCTCCTGTCCCCCACCTCGCAGAGGGCCTAACAGCTCATTTATCACGTGTATTTTTCTCCACAGCTCGATGAGTTTAATTTTGGGAAAAGTGGCTCCTTAAAGACAATCTTGTGGTACTCATCCTGCTGAAGCTGCTCACTTTTCCCCAATACTTAGATCAGTTGAATCATAGTAAGAAGCTTGACCACTCAAGCTCTTTGACCAAGGCACAAGCTGAAGTCATTCCCCTGGGAAACAGGAAATCCCAGTCCAATACCCATGCCAAATTCTGTACCAGAAGCACTCAGAATGTGATTTTCCATATCCTTGTTAAGAGGACTGATCAGTGAACTAAGAAATGGAAACAGCAAGTTTTACCACTTTGTCCTATGAAAGAGTCAGTCTGACTCAAGCTCCTGTACTTAGGAGTGGTTTGGTAGCTGTAGACTCTGCTTGGAAGATTGTGTTTCTCTCTGGCCTGGATGTAGGTGCCCGCCAGATGCTTCCTTTGGTATTCCAAACAGAAGCTGACATAGGATAATTGCTTTTTTTGTGGACCGTGTTGTTACTGCTGGACCGGTTATGTTACTGTTACTGGACCGGTACGTTACTGCTCCCATGTCTGGAAGGTCCCTCAAGGCCATGGTAGCAACATACCAAGATATGGGTATCGCAAGGCTGAGACTAAATCTCAGTTATGGATCCAGAGCCTCTTTTTTTCACATTATTTTCATGTTTCTGATATCAAAGACAAACTGTGTGTTGTGAGCAACCACCTGTTATGGTTGAGTAAATGAGGCATAGTGGATTTTGATAAGGCTTAATTATTTTTGGGAGAGAAATGTGCAACATCATCAGCTTTAGGCAGTTCAAGGAAGAAGGGAATTAGCAGGACGCCTTATGAGGTGGATTAAATGTGCCCATCAGATTATTTTTTGCCTTTATTATAGTGTGTGCGCAGATTCTCAGGACTTTGATGATATCT
This sequence comes from Chlamydotis macqueenii, assembly GCF_036417535.1. Taxonomy (NCBI): domain Eukaryota; kingdom Metazoa; phylum Chordata; class Aves; order Otidiformes; family Otididae; genus Chlamydotis; species Chlamydotis macqueenii. Next base: position 777,919 of record NC_141564.1, read on the forward strand.
AAATCTATCAATCAATTTTATGTTCACTGAAGGTGAACAGAAGGAGGAAAGAAAGAATAATTTCTGGTTTGATATTAGTCACAAGTTGAATGCTAAGGTCTGATAATTGTCTGAATGGGACCTCCCTTTGCTAGCTAGTCAAGAGACATTGAATTTCATTAAAAGGGATTACTGGGTCATGCCATCCACTGTACTGTGAATCGCATTTGATCAAGGAGAATACAATGAAATAACCTTCAGACAGGGCTGTCAATGCACAAAGACGTCTTAAAAGAAAGCCACTTCACTATGAAGCAAATCCAACAACCTTCAGGCAAAATTTCCTTTGTCTGTAAAAGAAAGACACTTAACTGCAGACTTACAGATCAGGTTTAGAACTCAAAAAAAGGCTTCCATTTTTTGTTTGTGGAATAGACTACTCTTCATCGGCTCGATGGAGGTGGGCTCTGCCTGCTAGGCTGAAGAGACAGTCAGCTTTGATTTCTCACTCCCCGTGTGATTTTTCGAAGGAAGCCATGTGTTGTATTTGGTGCCTTGTCTGCCCAACTTGGGGTTGGCACTCCCTGCTCTGCAGACCACCATTGAACCTAAAGGAAGCAGGTAAAGCGACAAATAACCCATTGCAAAAATAGTAGCGTATTTTTTTCCTGCCAAAGATGCCTGCTCCATTAGACTGAACTGCTTCATTCTCTTCAAAGCTGACAAGGAGTCGGGAAACACTAGTAACAATCGGTGATGAGTTCATAGGTGTTACGATTAAGCTGAAAGCCATGAGATCACAAATTTGGTGACGGGCGATAAACTGCAGTGAGCACCCACGTGACATAAACCAACCCACCCAGCTCCTTTCTGCTAGCTTACTTCTACAGATGCAGAGGTCAAAACAGCTGAGAACAGGGGAGGGCTGGCGTAATTTCAACCAAAGTCGGGGTGGACCACATACAAACACGCTGACCATGTCTCAGTACAAGCAATCTGGTGTTAGATGAAGCCGCAAAAGTGTAGGCATATTGGTAACACTGATCAAGACAGGCATGATCTTCATCACCTGATGTATTGCCTAATGCAACAGCCAAACTTTGGAAGAGTTTTGGAATAATGGCAAAGTGGATTGCCAGAAAGGTGCTGGTGCTGGAGGGAAGGCTGTGCCCCAAGGAAAATGGCAATATGGGTTGTGAGAAAAGGTTAGGCAAGGTAATTTAATTATCTTCCAGAACCTGTGTGCAGCAGAGTATGGCTGATTTTATTGGATGGAAGTGGTCAGGGCAGTGTGTAGAATGGGTGCATTGTGTCACTGGTGGACTCAGAAATCAAAAGTTCACAGCTTGTTCTGAACATATGTAAGGGGAAATAATCTGAAACAGCGTAAAATGGACAGTAATGAGAGGAGGGGTAGGGAAAATAGATAATGTTAAAAGTCTTTTGCAGATGATTTCTGTGATAAAGCTTCCCATTTAACTGTTCTGCTCAGATACAAAAGAGAAGAGCACGAAGGAAGGGTGTGTAAGGAGGACTGAACGCAGTCAGCTGCGTAAAACACTGAAGTGACCCAAAGCACACTTTGGTTATGCAGAGTTCCCTGTGCAATGATTTTATTGGCAAAACGCGCAGGGAGCGGGTCACTCTTCCTCCCTGTGGTAGTTCTTACAACCTGAAAAATGATGACCCCGTTGCCGAATGCTTTTTTTATCGCAGTAGAAAAAGGAGCTATGTCATTAATACAGTTATCATTGTGCAAGGGTAAGCTGGAGCTAGTTTATTCTGATTTTTTTTTTTTAAAAAAAGATTCTATGCAGTAATCCATCAGTTCTTGAAAATGAAAGAAAACAAAGCAATATCCTGACCAAACACAGCAGTCAGGTGGAGTGAATGTTCGGTGTGTCCAGACTGGTCTCGTTTAAGTTCAATCATTTGGCCACAAGCTTAGAAAAAAAAAAAAATCTGAGAGAACAGTCCATCTATTTCTATCTAGCACTTCTTTATCTGTGCAGCCTCAGAGCAATCTGTGTAAAAAGCACATACAGACAAGGACGCTGGGGCTCTCAAAGATGTGCAATCGTGACTCTGCTTATTGCATGCAAACTGCTAGGACCTGAGGAGGAAAGCCTTTTGTATGTGGAAGCTGTAATGTCAAACACAGCTGTTCCATGTCACTTCTTAGTCTCCATTTGATGTGACTGTAGCCATTTCATTAGCAACTCAAAAGGTGAAATCACTCTGTTAGAGCCGAGCCTTGAGCGTGAAAACATTTTCAGTTCCCTGCAACCCCGAAGGCATCACAGCAATAGTGAAGGACTCTGTGTGACATCCTTCCTCCTTCACCGTGCCTTGGAAAACCTGAAACCCATTCTGTAAAGAACCTTTGCTGGTTACAAAATTCATTGTTCATGACTTTAAACTTTTAGAGGGAGAGCTGTGATATGTGAGAAACAGATCCACTTGTCTTTATGGCATATGCTAGGAACAGTGACCCAAAGAGAAGAAATACTCTACATAGCCCACATTTCTTCCCCGGTACATCCCCTGTATTTTCTCAAGCACGTGCCTCTATAAAAGGACTATTCCAGGGCTGGCAAGGGACATATTGAGAGAGGTAAATCTCTGGTGAAAAAAGGTCATGATTTGGCACAAAAGCTAGCTATGGCTTGCTCAGGATCGCTGCCCTGAGACCTGGACCAAGGAGTAAAGTCATCCAGCTGACTAACGTATGACCAGGCTGCGCACACACCTCGAGGTTAGGGCGTCGGAGGCAAAACCAAAACAACTTGTTGTCAGTTTTAAGCTCTAGTAAGTTTAAACTCTAGTAAGCTAGCACCCCTTCAAAATACAAGGCTGCAGGTATGGGACAGGGGGCCCAGCACAAACAATTTGGTGTCACTTTAGGAACATCAGTGCTAGCTTATTGTGGTCAAAATTTGGGTTCTAATAATGAAGATTGGAAATTGCAAGGAAAACAACCATTAAAAAAAAAAAATCCTCCATCACCACTGCCAAATGAGAAGACTCATTATCAGCACCGCAATACCCTCCTGACCTTGTACATCAAATCAAGATGACTTCCCTCTCCTACAGCAACAGGTCAACTGCTCTCTCCAGTGTTACTGTTCTTGCCACATGCTCCCCGTCACCTGGGACTAGGATATGGCGAGTGGGAAGACGATGGCTCGGCAAAAATGACTCAGCCAGTGCTCATTAGTAAACTGACAATTGTATACTGGGAAATACGATGAGGAAACCAAGTTTGCTTTGTAAACAGGGAGGAATACCAACAATATCTGGTGCAACAGCTATGAAATACCCGAGTGGGACACTTTTCTATGTGACACCATAACAGAAACACTAAAAACAGAACATCCAAGAGAAAAGGCAATGTGGGTAAGAGGAAAAACAAGTAAAACCCTAAAAAGCTTGAGAATTCAGAGTCTACTATAACAAATCACAGAAGAGATTTTGCATAGGCATTGAACCCAAGAAACACAAGAAGCAAGCATCACACATCAAGAAAAACAATTTTCCATGCTCTCCATTCCTTTGTATGAGAGCTTTGGTCGACTCTTAAGCACGGACTAGCTATTAGACTGGGCCAAAGCCTGCCTTGCCCCCTCTGCTCCCTGACTGCCTCCCACAATTCGGGGAAGAGACACGAGCAGTCACGCACGTCTGCTCTGACGGGCCTCTCCCTGGTCCTGTTACCCCCAAAATTCTGTGCCTCTCTTGGAGGTGTGAGATGCAGCCACCCCTGAGTTAGGTCCCCATGCAGACTGTGCAGGACGATTGTCTGATAAAACAAAACAACAATTTTAAAAGAAAGGGAAGGAATGGAGCATTTCTATGTATAACAGAGTGGGGTAAGTTTGTCACTGGGGCTACTTGGGAAGCCTCAGGCTTGGGTGGGTGCTAGCAGCCAGTGAGAAGGTAAGGTAAGCTGAAGGTTTGCTTCCATATTGCAATGTGCTTTCACTATAGTTTTACCTTTTTCCCCTCTTTTTTCTCATGTGCTACAATTGGGTGCACAGCTAAGCTGCAACAGCTGTAGGACTCAGCGAAAGGTGCATCTGAAATGGTGGCAACAGAGGAGGGAAAATGCCTTGATCTGTGCAATATTCATGGTGTCCGTCAAAACAAGGAGCGTCTGAAGTATGTGCAACGAGTAGCCTTTTGTGTTTTGCTTCTAGAGTAGAATGAGGCTCTATTTCTGTCCTGCTAGGCTCAAAAAAAAAAAAAAAAAAAAAAAAAAGTTAAGTTTAAGCAAAGCAGAAATGAATTGCCACTGAGTGGATGAGTCCATGGTTCAGCAAAGCAGACAAACGCAGGGGCATTGTCTGAAAGGTAAAGCAAGAGAGGTTTAAAAAACAACTCTTAGCTTTCATCTCCTTTGAAAAAATCTTTCCGAATTTGGGGCCTTACGATCATCTGTGAAAGATCATTCCAATCAAAGTTGAAATTTTGGACATGTTTAACATAAGTGTAGGAAAAGAATGATTTGAAAGCATGTAGGGAACAGCTCCATCAGCCCACAGGCTGGTCTCTACGGAGCAGCCGTCCCTCTGGCCGCACGGCACCTGGCTATGAGGAGAAGTGAACCGCAGCCCTTGTCTTGAAATTAGGTTTTTATCTGGTTCTAACAGGGCCAGTTTCACACGTCTGATCTGCTAGGGAGTGAGTACTTGGTCATGCTATTTTCTCTGAGTGCAACCTTTGTATTGGGAATCTTTCTGTTAAAAACCCCTCTTTGATTTGACCTTTCAATATCTCTCAGATAAGAATTCCTTGTCGTGCTCTCAGGCTACGTGTAACCCCAGCACTCCCTTAAGGACTTTCTGGAGTGACCTCTTCTAGAAAGCACCTCCCAAGGTGATCGTTGGCTTTAAATCAAATCACATTTGAGCTCCATTATTTCTATCCGAATTAGAACTAAGTGACATTTGCAGCGCTGATTTACTCTAATTAAATACAGCTTGAGCCAACTACTGAGTCACAACACAGGCTCTGCTCCTGAAGGAATTTATGATGCTGATTTCTCAAGATGGAAATTGTAGCAGACAGTAACAGATGTTTAAATTGCTCTTCTTCTGTAAGGACCTGCACATCCAGATTAACTGCTGAAAATTTCTATCTATTTATTTTTCATTTGCTTGGCTCTCGCTTGCCTGCAATGATCAGAAGAGTTTTCAGAGGTGATCCATCAATTACTACGCACACATGATAGCACTACGCTACTGCTTTCATCACCATTTCTGTGGTTCCTGAATACTCACAGAATAAAAAGTACCAGTCTTGCAATTGCTCTGAGTCAAAAAAGAGGGCTAGTCACGGCTAAAATCTACTTCTTTTTCTTTTTGTGGCTTTGCAGGTCATTCGTGATGGGCTGATAGCCTTCTCAAGCTGATGACTAAAATGATAGTACTTTACTGCATGCTGTGAATCCTGTGCAGGCCTCCTCTGACTCATGCTGTTCCATAAATACTTAATGGACATTTTATTCAGAAAATGGAAGCACATGAGTACAATTTCAGTAGAAACAAATGACATTTGGTGCCTATTCTAGAAGACATATTCTCTTGGAAAAGGCAGATCATAAAAGGATTTATTTTTTTCACATTGTCAGTGTTCTACTGTTAGATATTTTGACGATAGCTGGCTGGTATGGCCATTGAGCTAGGCTGGGTTAGATTTTCCTTCTAAACCATACACATGCTTAAGGGGCTATTGATGCTCAAAGTAAGGTTTGGTGCCACTTCCACTAAACCTGATGGTAGTAGCTTTGGCCTATTCTGTTTTACAACTACCCAAAATCAAAAAGCTGGAACTTTGTGGGGTCTGGAGGGAACAGATGTGCAGGAGAGATGTGGAAAGGAGGAGGGGAGCCCTTGTGACACTTTTTCTCCTGGTGGCACTGTGGTGGGTGCGGTGGGTTAGGAGATACTGCTGCATCCGCGGGTCCCCCCATTGCTCCCCGCACTTCTTTGGCTGTATCATGGGCTTTCCAACCTCTCAGTTTACTCATTTGCAGATTAGCTGAATACTGCTATGCCACAAGGACATGATGTGAGTTAAGTAACTAATTAACAGATCTCTTAATCTCATCAGTGAAACTCATTACGGAAATTACAAAGCATTAATCCTGAAGATGAATGATGCTGTGCCTGGCTTCCTCTCCTTCTGTTTGTTGTCCTTTCTTGCCTCCTTTCCAGTTTAACTCTGCTTCACACATTTGGAAGGGTGCAGGAGGGCAGGTCCTGTACCTGGGCAGTTCCCCCGCTGCATTTCTCGGTGTCTGTCGGCTATCACGTAGGCTCTCACTTCACTAAGGAAGGGTAACATTAAAAGTGGTGAGGGCTGTTTGAGCTGATGTTGGGTCAGTCGTAGAATTTAACTCCTATGAACCAAGACAGTCTTCCACCAACCAAGTCTCTTTGACCAAAGCATGCAGTTTTCTTTGCTGTTTTGTGGCCGCGACGATGCACTACAGCTGCAGGGGCTCAGACTGGGGCCTCTCTTATGCCACGGTTGCTGATTGTGTCAGACATTATGCCATTGTTGTACAGTGTGGATTCCCCTAACCACCAGGGACTGAGGAGAGACCACTGAGCTTGTTACACTCATAGCTATTTCAAAATTAAACTCTGGCTTTAAAGGAAAAAACACCTAATCTACTCATCTCTGATTTTTTGTTTGTTTGGGTTTTTTGTGGTTTGTTTTTTTTTTTCCTTTGGATATGCCTTATCACCTGGACTGCTCTGCAGCATCCCTCCCTGTAAAACTTTGAGACTGGCTCCCTGACACACAGATTTTTCTCAAAGACAGCTTTTCGTAGAAGCTCAGTTTGCTGTTGCTGTGATGATTTTACAATCTGTGCCTGTTTTGTCTTTCAGACTTGATTCTGAGAAGTCTTGCACAGCCTCAACACCTACTCCCATAAGCGGCCAGCGTTAGAATTACTCAGCATGTCAGGCATTAGTACTATAGGTACTCAAAGAAAATATTTGGAGAAGAAAATACAGAATGAATCAAAAGAAAGAGCAAGCAAAGCTGCTGCCAGATAAATGCAGATAGAATTATGACTGCTAGACAGCCGTGTTTCCAGCTTCAAAATTTTATCTAGACTGTGGTGATAAAGACAGACAATCGTTATTTGTGCCAGACTTTATGCACGGCTTCTTGTAAAGCGCGAGGCTGTACTGGATGGATCCTGGAGGTGCCTGATGCTTCATCTTGGAAATAGTAGATCAACAGAAATCAAGTACTCAGGAAACAGAAGACAAATGGTCTTTCCAAAACATTTTTTGTAATTTGATCCTCCCATGTAAACAAGAGACAACACAACCTTCTGGGACTCTTGTTAGCCAAGAGTCTTCAAACAGCAATGAAAGAAGGATTTCAAAACTATTTCACAATTGTGTTTGGATGAAACATGTGTTTACTGTGTGTAAATGAACAAGACATTCTGTTCTTTTAGGATTCCTCAGATCCTCGCTGGTTTGGCATATGCAGGAAAGTGGTCGTCTTCAGAAGATGCTGGACAGACAAAGAGTTGTTTTTCACTGGAGGTTTCTAGACTTTACAAAAAAAAATACTCAAGTGCAAATTTTTGGCTCAGAAGTCACTTGGTGCTCTCTTATTTTGCTAGCTAGAAATAATGACAAAAGAAGTTATTCATTTAATGAACGAGACACAGAGTCAGAATTTCCTGTGACAATAAATCACCGTTGCGTTGCTCACATTGTCAAGCAGTATGTACTCAAAATGTGAGTAGGCCCCACAGCTTCAAGCTATTGATTTCTCCATATGAGAATTTTCTTTGGTAGCTTGGGTGCCTGCATATAGAATCATAGAATGGTTTGGGTGGGAAAGGACCTTCAAAGCCCACCCAGTCCGACCCCCCTGCAAGAAGCAGGGACATCTCCAACCAGATCAGGTTGCTCACAGCCCCGGCCAACCTGGCCTGGAATGTTTCCAGGGATGGGGCATCCACCACCCCACTGGGCAACCTGGGCCAGTGTTCTACCACCCTCAGTGTAAAAAAAATTTTCCTAATATGTAATCTAAATCTACATCCCTTATCCTATCACAACAGGTTCTGCTGAAGAGTCTCTCCCCATCTTTCCTGCAGCCCCCTTTAGGCACTGGAAGGCTGCTATCAGGTCTCCCCGGAGCCTCCTCTTCTCCAGGCTGAACAGCCCCAGCTCTCCCAGCCTGGCCTCACAGCAGAGCTGCTCCAGCCCTCTGATCATCTGCGTGGCCTCCTCTGGACCCTCTCCAACTGGTCCATGTCCTTCTGATGTTGGGGGCTCCAGAACTGGACGCAGTACTTCAGGTGCGGTTTCAACTCCAGGTGGACTGGCACGGCATGCCTCTTTCCACTTAGCTGAGGGAAACCCCAGGATGCAGGGCAGAGTGGTAAGTTGCTCCTTTACCCAGTTGTTTGTGTAAGGAAGCTGTGTAGTAATACACAATTATTTCTTTGTTTTTCTGTTCACTGCTAGGACGTCCCTTGCTGAGTTATGGAGGTTTCACCATTATTGTGGTTTGCATCTTGGACATTTTATCTGGGTGCAGAGAAAAAACAAACCCTTTAAGTGGGAGTGCAAGTTTACACAGGCTGAAAACTTCTGCTTTTTTGTGAGTCTTGCTGCAAAGGATGACTGCTGCGGATCAGGGTCTGGGGCGCTGGCACAGGGGTGAAAAAAAGAGTGTTTTATTGTTCTGCAGCCCCCTCTACACTGCTCTGTAACCACCTCCGCTGTTGGTAGAGCTCCAGCTCCGGCATATGTGTTCGCCTTAGCTGGAGCAGAGGACGTGCCTCATGGAAACTGCTGATGGATCTGTTTATCCAGGCTAGCAATGGCTTTGCACAGTGTTGAGGAACAAATGTGGAGCTGGACCGTGATTTATTGTTCCCTGGCCAGCAAGCAACAGCAGTTGTTGTGTGCTTAGACCGCTGACACCATGCTATAACCTGCAAAATTCCCTGGTCTGAGCGGGCTTCGGTTCTCGGGCCTGGCTGGGTCATGCTGGACTGAGGGCCGCAGGAGCAGGGAGGGACAATGGCACACATCACTGCCTGCCTCCGGGCACAGTGGCTTCTTCATCATCCTGTTACTGGTTGTCTTAGTCAGTAACTGCTTTTGTCACTCTCTTTCCTCTTCCTAAGATGAATCTTAGGACTTCACTCAAGGTCAAGACGGTACAGGCATATTTGTCATGAAATTTTGCTCCATGTCACAAAAAGAGTGGGTTGTTTCAATTCTATGTGTGAATATTAAACCGATTGTTGAACTTCTTGCACTGCTCCAGTGCTATTGGTGTTTCTAGTGAGGGAAAAAATGCAACCTTTGTGTTTCCTCTTTTATTTTTTGTTTTGTTTTGTTTTATTGCTGGGATGTTGTTCTGCTCAGCAGTGCTACATGGGCGTCTTTTCCCTGGTGTATCTCTCTAAATCTAAATGTCATCTAAATCCATCAAAATACTGCACAACCAGCAGTCCAGCAGTATTGTTTGTTTTTTTTTTTTTTGTAGAAATTCTCAGTTTAAATACTGCACTAAGCAAAAGTGTTAACAAAGGTACAGACGCCCTAGCACACTCCGCTGTTACCATTTATGAAAGGTTAAGGCTTTTAAGGTGTGGCACCATTTTCTCCCCAGGCATAAAGCGGCTGTTTTTGTGAGATAATGAGTACCAATTCTTGCTGGAATTAGTGGAAGCTGAGAGTCCTCAGAACTACCAAGATTTAGGAGTGAAGACTATGGGGCAGGTTTGCTGCATGTAAATGCAAACTGGAAGGGCCCAAGAGAGGTTGTTTCAAGTTGTAAAAAATCTGGAAAAATTGCATATTTACAGAAGACCAGCTTCTTGGAATATTAGATGCTTCTACAAGAATATTTTGGTTTGGATCGAGAACATGCTGTTGAAGCAGCTCTCCTGATCACCTTGATCTGCCAAGCCTGGGTTCTGTCCGCATGGTGGTCTTGGAGCGCATGGCCTGATTCCCTTCTGAGTACAAATAAAGCAGAAAGCGGCTCCGGGAGGGCACTGATGTACCCCAGCCACTGATTGGCATTCAGTCTGCTTTACTGGGCTGCAGTTAAATTAAAGTAAAACCCCTGAGAGCGTGGCGTTAGGTCCTCACCATGAATTGCTTTTGTCTGTGTATCCACAACTGGTGCTGATACAGTGAGGGCCGGCTCTGGCACGAGTTTCAGAGATGCAGAGTATCCGTATTTGCCACTGAAATCAGAGTATTCGTGTTTGCCACTGAAATCACCTGTAGATGATCTTTGTGAAAATAAAAAGGATGCCCACATTCCTGGAAACCATACGCTCTGTGAAAGATGTCCAGCTTTCAAGCCTGCATACAAGTTTAGTTCTCTTTCAGTTAATAGAGGAGTAAAATTTAGGGAAAAAAAAAGCCAAAACCAGCAGCTGTCTTTTGTGATGCATCTGAAATCTGTATTTTGTTTGATAGGTACTTTAAAGTTTGCAGATTATTCTGGATTTGTTTTTCAAATTTATTTTGCTCCTTATTGCTACTTATTTATTTGGCTATCTAGAAATCCAGCACAACAGTGAAAATCTTTTCAAATCGTAAACTAAATACATAATAAATGCATGATTAGGAATGTCTAAGAAACCCTCTTCCAGCAGATGACGGTATCGGCATGCGAACCATATTTGGGGATTTTTTCCTCTCACACCTTGCTGCTCAGCCTGCTTTGTGGAGTTGGAGGATGGGACCCACAGCTTCCAAGCAGCTTGAAATATTGCTGCCGGAATGCCGGCACACCTCCTTCATGGTCCACTGGAGTAAATAATCTGAAATTGCTTTTAATTAAGTGCTCAGGATAAATGATAGCACGGTTAGTTATAAGGCTGGCTAGAGGAGGTTAAGCCACAGAAGTTGTACAATTAGCTTTACACCAGATACACTTTTCAAATATCCCAGCTGAGTTTCTCAGGGGAAGGCAGGACTGGTGTGAGACTGTTATTTGAGAGGCTAATGGGTCTACATCAGGACCCATCAGGACTCATTTCACCCAGCTCATTTGCCCTTGCTGGCCCCTACTAGAGAGGCAGAAAAGTCCAACTATCAACCCAACACCACCATGCCTACTAAACCATGTCCTGCAGTGCCACATCTACACATTCTTTGAACACCTTCAGGGATGGTGACTCCACCACTTCCCTGGGCAGCCTGTTCCCATGCCTGACCACTCTTTCAGTAAAGAAGAGTTTCCTGATATCCAACCTAAACGTCCCCTGCTGCAACTTGAGGCCATTTTCTCTTGTCCTATCTCTAGTTACCTGGGAGAAGAGACCAACACCCCCCTACCTACAACCTCCTCTCAGGTAGTTGCAGAGAGCAATGAGGTCTCCCCTCAGCCTCCTCTTCTCCAGACTGAACAACCCCAGTTCCTTCAGCCTCTCTCATCAGACTTGCTCTCCAGACACCTCACCAGCTTTGTTGCCCTTCTCTGGACGCGCTCCAGCACCTCAACGTCCTTCTTGTACTGAGGGGCCCAAAACTGCACATGGTATTCGAGCTGTGGCCTCACCAGTGCCGAGTACAGGGGCACAATCACTGCCCTGCTCCTGCTGGCCACACTGCTCCTGACACAAGCCAGGATGCTGTTGGCCTTCTTGGCCACCTGGGCACACTGCTGGCTCACGTTCAGACAGCTGTCGACCAGCACCCCCAGGTCCCTTTCTGCCGGGCAGCTTTCCAGCCCCTGTTCCCCAAGCCTGTAGTGTTGTGTGGGGTTGTTGTGACCCAAGTGCAGAACCTGGCACTTGGCCTTGTTGAACCTCATACAGTTCACCTCAGCCCATAGATCCAGCCTGTCCAGATCCCTCTGCAGAGCCTTCCTACCTTCCAGCAGATCGACACTCCTGCCCAATTTGGTGTCATCTGCAAACTCACTGAGGGAGCACTCAGTCCCCTCATCCAGATCATTGATAAAGACATTAAACAGAACCGGCCCCAGCACTGAGCCCTGGGGTACACTGCTTGTGACTGGCCGCCAACTGGATTTAACTCCATTCACCACAGCTCTCTGGCCTTGGCCATCCAGCCAGTTTTTAACCCATCACAGGGTACACCTGTCCAAGCCGTCAGCCGCCGGTTCATGGAAGAGAGATGGAATTAGGTCTTAAAAGAATGCCTCAAACTATCCACATCAGAGGATGTGAAAGAGAAACTTGACGCATGATAGGCAGTGACCTCATCTGCCAAATGTGCCCTATAAAGTTGGACTGCTTTCCCAGAAACGCCCTGGCAAATCGCTGTCTCCTGACTGGCTCCTTGTCCTCTATTAGTCATAATTCTGGGACAGTGAACCTGAACAGCGTACCTGGGATGCAGGTTTGGATGAACAAATGCAGCAGGATGGCAATCTGAATATAACTGTGGTGGCAATCACAGCAAGAGAAAATGCATAAAAAATATGAAATGAAGATTGCATGACCTTCCCAGTCTTCTTCCATTAAAAACTGGCTCATTAGTTCTCCAGTGTACATACAACCTGGCCAAAAAACTAATGAAATTCCTTTTTTTGATGTGCAGCCATCAAGACTATGCTCAGGTATCAAAAGCCTGGAGATGGTTTAACTGAGAAATCCCCTTCGTCAGAGCTATTTGGCCACTAGAGAAAACCGCAATCTGACATTTTAGCTGTTAGTTGCTTTCATTATTTATTCTTCTAATCACTCTTACTCAGCTGTTACTTTTTAATCTGGACCCTTTTAAGCATTTTAGAATTTGTTAAATCCACTGCCCGTAAAGCTATAATTAAGCAAAATAGCCAAGTAGAGAACTTACGTAAAAGCAAACAATTCTGAAATATCAGTGACTATAGCCTGCAATAGACAAAAGTACTATGTATTTTAGTTATTTAGTCACTTTAATTGACAGTTGCTAGGCCATATTTAAAAAATTCAGTGAAATGAATAACATAGAGTTACTCTGACCTTGCAAAATAAATAGCGATTCCCTGAAGACACACTAAAAACATATAAGGAAGTAGAACAGTTTTCTCTATTTTAAACAACATTTCATTCAACGGAAACAAAGCCAAGAAACACATTTTTCCAGCTGATTTAAGATGCAGTGTGCTGATACTTCTCTTCCAATAGCAACAATTAAAATAGCTGGATTGTGTAACCAGCGTGAGGACTTTTTTCTCCCCCTTTGCCCTAAAATATATTACAAGGATGGTAATTAGTGGCAAGTCCACAGAAGAAAGTCCAGCTCAGAACTCAATACCTAAGTCCCCAAACTTGAAAGTGCTTTTATACCGAGCTCTTCTGAATGTTCTAAGGAAACAGGGCTTGACAGGCTGCAACACCTTGGTTCTTCATGCAAGGATTCCCTGAAAGTCAGAGAAATGTGCTCAGGTCTATTTTTTCAGTTTGTATCTTTCTATAAATACCACTGTTTAAAAACCATTCTTTAATAAATCACTTTTAAAAACATTGTTTAAGCACAAATAGAGGCTCTCCTTGATTCAGGGGTGCTTTGCAGGCTCTAGATCTGTATTTGATCTTCTCAGTTTAATTCTGCCAGTCATTTGCCAAAATAAATAAATAAGAACCTGAATAAATATGAATATTTTCTATGATGTAGAGCAAAACAATGGTATTGTTTTAGTGCAAGAGGCTGCATGAAGCTCAAAGAATGAATGATGCTGCTACTTGGATGAATAAATATATGAGAATCATTTCAGCCTGTGCTCCGTTAGGGAGAGTGGAAAGAGACACTCACCAAATTTAAAAATGCAGAAGTAAGAAAAATGATACTTTTTTTTTTCCCCCCAGTATTTCAGATTTTCAATAGAAAGATAGAAAGGAAAGTTTTAGGATGACAGAAACCTTCAAGGAATGGGGCTGAACCTCCACAGAGAAGATCAGAGAAGCTGCCCTACACTCATGATGACTTTGTCCTACTGCGGCAAAGGTAGACATGTGAAAAACTGTCGAACCAGACCATGTCTTAATGGCAGGTGGTCGTTATTAAAAAGCCATTATTTGCTAGCACATACCACTCAGTAGTAGGAGATTTTTTTTTTTTAGCCTACATCTTCATCCAACTTTATTGTGTGGTTAATGCTGTTTGACACGACATTCTTGAGTTGTTCTTGGCTGCTCATGACGTCCAGGGGACCACGGAGAGGCAGAGGTATCCTGGGACTACTCTGCATTACGTGAGTAATGAACTGTTCAGCCCCAGAAGTTCAGAAAGACAAACACAGTGTTAAGGAAACTTTTCTTCCCGTCACGTTGTAGGCATGGTGGTCATACGGATCTGAGCCAATATTTCTAGAAGCATCAGTTTTGTGCTGGTGATTGTGTTCCCTTTGAGAGCAGCTCAGACCCACATCTCCAGCTGAAATCAGCTACATCTTTAGCCCATTACCTTTTGAATGAATTAGCCTTCTGGGGCATCTCTGATTTGCCTTGTAACTTTATGTAAAGAATGCCTTCTAGACAGGATTAAATAAATCTGAGATTTTTTTTACCAGTTCCTAAATCAGGAAGTCAATACAGCTCCTGTGACAAGTGCTACCCTGCCTCTTCGTTTTGCCAGAAAGAATGATTAAGGAGAGCAGAGGTCACGCACATTGCAAATGTGCTTCTGTCAAAGCGGCGTATTCCTAGAGGAATAAACACAGACAGTGCTGAATTACTTTGTCATCATTAGGAATTGTCAGAGTCCCATCGTGTTTGGAAGAGCAGACAGGCTGGCAACTGCTTCGAACCAGAAAAAAAAAAAACGCTCGCACTGAAGAACGCAATGAGCTTTTCAGTATAGTGCACATAGCTTTCTTCAGCTGATAGCAATGAATAAGATGGGCTGTGGGAAGGACTACAGCTTTTAGCTGCTTTGGTGAATAATGTGTGAGAAAAAAATAACTTTGGGAAAAAAATCTCAAACTCTCCTTGGTGTTGCACCTCAGTGACCTCATTTCTCAGTGAATGGCTGAATTTTTTTTTTTGTTTTGAGAAAAAAATGGTAGACAATACAAGTAATTTTACAGAAAAATAGAAAAACAGTCTTGAAAGTATTTATAGCCCATGTAAGTGCTGCAAAAAAAAAGTTTTATGATTCACTTTTTCTGAGTGTGCAAATGGGATGTGGTAATGACAATCTTTTTTATGCACTTGGCGAATGCACATTGAAGAAACGCTGTGATGATCTTGTTGGTACTTCTTCTCAGTCTGTAAAAATGCAAGTTACAAATATCAGCTGGAAAGGTTTGCTTTGATCATGTAAGATTCAAAACTAGAAGATTTTGCTTGGCCACTGCCTTACTTTTGAATGATGGGCATTGTTATTCTGTCAAGACAGACACTCTGAAGGCAGTGATGCTTAACGAGGAGATGATTGCACTGCTCCGTGGGATCATCTGGCTCCTTTTTCTTCTCTGAAAAACACACGTAACACAGTGGAAATATTGCTGCAGCATAGTGTAATTAACAGCATAGCTGGAGAGTTTTAATGGACAATTTCAGATTGCAGTTAAGAAAAGGTGATTTAGAAAAAAAATATCCTTCCCAGATTCTAGACTGGTACATTTCATTGCTGGGAGATTTTTTTACTGTCTCCAACAACAATCTAGACAAGAGTTATTTTATTTAAAACCGGTGCCTGCCTCTGGGTTTTCCTTTGCTGGTCAGATACAGTTCCTAAACCTCCTAATAGAGCTGGCTTTGTTCAGGCTGCTGTAACCCTCTGTCACCGCCAGACAGACGTCACCACCGAGCTACACACCTCAGTGGAAGATATTCACTGTATTCACCTTTTATTTCAAGGCAGAAACACCTTCCCTTGTCCTTTCCTGTCTAATTTCCTTTAGCCAGATGGAAAGTGGGTTTGACTGTCCAGGGCATGTGAAGTAAGCTCCTTCATCCTTTCCGTCCCTCACTGTGGATAACAACATTGCAGCCTCTCCGTCTCCAAAGCAACTGAATTTTAATTGACTCAACTGCAACATCCTCACAGGCAGGGCAGGTAAGAAAAATGCCTACAGAGCCTGTGTCTTTAGAGCCTCCTCCTCAAAACGACCACGAGCACAAAGAGATCTCCTTTCTCAGGGTGGCCATGAGCCATCGCAAATGCTTATGGACTGTAAAGGTTTTCCCAGTTGGCCAGTAAAATAACCTGTTTCTGATGTAATTTCCCCTCAATATAAATTCAGGTATTTATTTTTATTTCAATAGAATCAAAACTTTCCCCTATGTTTTTGGAATATATTCATAGAGGGGGAAAAGATGCAAAAATACCACATTAAAAGAAACATAATGGATTCTTCACAGTTTGCTAGCAATAATACAATGTGTGTGATATAGCAGAGTACCATGCTGCTGTGCAACTGATTTTACATTTTCTTCCCTTTAGAACTTTTAAAAGGATTTTGGAATTCAGGCACCAGCAGAATTTCCATCTAGCCATAATGTGAAATATGAAACGGCTTTAACTGTCCCCAGTAACATCTTCTTCACTCCCACGTCAAACTTCTGCTGAAAAGGTATTATTCTCCAAGTCATAATCACACAGAATACAGCAGGTCATCATGTCAAGAATTCTGGAATCTCTAAAATACATGTGTGTATAGGAGAATGTATGTATGTGCATCTTATCTACAGTAGAGGTGAAGCGACTGCTACCAGCTCTGCAGTTTCCCTTCGCCTCACACAATGGCTTTGTCTTGAAAGAGGCTCAAAGGGAAGATGTCTGTTCACTAGAAGTATTTTCACAGTTCTTGCCCAGAGAGGTGGTGGGTGCCCCATCCCTGGAAACATTCCAGGCCAGGTTGGCCGGGGCTCTGAGCAACCTGATCTGGTTGGAGATGTCCCTGCTCCTTGCAGGGGGGGTGGGCTGTGTGGGCTTTGAAGGTCCAATCCAAATCCTTCTGTGATTCTATGATTCTAATTTATGGAGATATGGCATGCAAGGACTACTAAGGCCAACTATTCAGACCTCTTTTGTCTGAGAACGTAGCACATTTCATCATTCTCTAGGTAACTAGAGCACCACCATGAAGATGAATACAGGTTGAGCTCATCCTTGCCAACTGCTAGGATCAGAGTAAGAAACTGGAGCCATGTGAGCATTTAACAGGGCAGAAGATAATGCAAGAGGGAAAAAAGGGAGCGACTAGAATTACTAACATAGAAAACTACGAACTTTGATAGATTCTTGAAACAGTCTTTGTCCTAGAATCTGCCAGAACTCTCTCAAGTCTTGTTCCTGCACTGATTCAAAATAACAAAGAATGCAGCATTTAAAATGTTTGGCGCATAGGAAACAGCTTGTTAGAGCACCAGGCAGCCTTCTGGTGTACATTTTTTCATGTCCTGTTACAAAAAGATTAAAACATTGTGAAGTATGTGTATTCAGCTGAGAATTGTTAAAAAATGCCACTTCTAGCTTAAGATATACTTTTGATATTTTATCTACTGCACATCTAAAACTGTCAGGCTACAATGAAATTTGTCACCTCTATTTTATACTTGCATTAAGAGAGAACATGAAAATTGACCTCCAGTAACACTAAGTTTGACAATTCCTGTTCATACAACTGTTACCAGGATGATTTTATAAAACACGGCTGTCAAACACATCCTGTTGTAACCTTTGGGGAGACAGAATGCTACGCTGTATTTTTTAAAGCCGTTTTTTACTGTCTTACAATGTTCTCTCAGGTCATATTAAATCATTTGCAGTGAATTATTTTGTTAGGCAGAAGAGCTTGTCAGCGCTGAAACGGAGAATTGCTCTGTCAAGTTGGAAGTGCAAAGGAAAAATCTGATTTGTAATTGCATCCATGTATGCTTTGGAGTGAAGCAGCTAATCTAAAAGTAAGCAAAGTGAAATGTTTAGAAGTGCAAGAGACAAGTGATATTCCTCCTGGATAGCATCTAACTTCCCAATCCGCAGCAACACGGCTCAGACTCCTGCATGACATTCTGCAGCTCTGTTTTTCTTTTTGCGTGTTTTCTATCGCTGCGTCATCTGTGCCCTGGCACCACCTGAGCCAATAGTTTGCCTTTGCTTAACTCCATTTTGATAGGCCAAGCTTAATTCTCTGTTTAAAATTGGGCGTATGTGAGACAGCAAAGCCTAGCTGAGGCCTTCACATAGATATGTTACACCAGAACACGTTGTAAATGTTGAAAAGAGCGATTTGAGGGTTTGTGCCATATTCCTGGTACCTTTGGGAAGGCACAGAAAAATGTCCAGGTCAAATGCAAGCTGACTGAAATCCTGTTACGCTCACTGAAAATGAGAATCACAAGGAAAAAGAACTACCTTGTTACGATGATATAAAATTCGGATGAAATTTAAGAAAATTCACAGTACAAATCACATACAAGACATTTTCCCTAGACTCTCTTCTCAGAAAAAAATAATGTTAATTAACTCAGGCGGAAAAGGATATCAGTGAAGGGGAGGTGGGAAAGGAACCCCAGCACAGGCAGGACTTTACTGGGTGCCAGCTGAAATGAATGGAGAGGAATTTGCAGCGTTGCATTAGACCTAGACCAGGCGCTCCACGGAGGAAGGGGAGAGCAGTGGGAGATGGGCCCCCAGCATGCTGCGCTTCCACCTCGCTCTCTCTCTCTTTTGTTGAATGTTACCCAATCTTTATTGTCAACTGGAGCTCTGGAGTTTGAGCACTGCATAATGTTGTATAACTAACTTGAGAAATGGGTGTAACTTTAGCTCAAACCTTTTGGAGTCGCCGTATTTCGCTGTGTAATTTCTTTTTTTTTTCTTCTGAAATACATCATCAGTCGCAACTGCACAAGGACGGTCTAAACCATGCTCTATTAGCCTGCCACTCAGATCTTTGAGACTCTTCATCAAAAACAGCCTTCTGACAGTTTTTTATAGGTCAACATTTCTGTGAGCTAACTGCAGGTAACACTCCTGGGAAGGCAACTAAGCAGTCGTTGCTCATACTGTGAGGAGAAACCATGATGTTAATTACCAAACCTCTGTGCCGTGCTGCTCTTCGATGTGTTGAACCATGGGGAAAATTTCCAACCAGGCTCTTAAATCTGGCAGCGCTGCAGGGACGGGGCTCCAGGGAAGGGCTGCTCCATCAGGACCCTTGGTGCATGTCTCCATCCCTGGGCTCATCTATTTTATACCAGTCAAACACTACTCCTTGAATGACATTTTTGCTTGACATCAGTGTGATTTCTGGTGCTGCGCTCCGTGGATATGAGCTTGTTATCAATACTTTCTGTATTCCCCAGATTCCTCTTGTTCTGATGCTACCTTACTGAAAGTGTACTTATGACACTTTCCTTTTAGGTCCTGCGCATGACATGGTGATTTGTCATCCCTCTCATGCCGAAGCCTCTTGTTACATGGATCTTCTGGCAATTCCACTATCTTTTCAGTTTTTCGCAAAATACCATATCTGCTATGAGCCCAGCACCCACTGCGATGATGCACACTGCAACCAGGGCATTTCAGCCCGAAACTGAGACTGTTCATAGAATCATAGAATGGTTAGGGTTGGAAGGGACCTTCAAAGGTCATCTAGTCCAACCCCCCTGCAAGGAGCAGGGACATCCCTGACTAGATCAGGTTGCTCAGAGCCTCATCCAGCCTGGCCTTGAACGTTTCCAGGGATGAGGCCTCCACCACCTTTCTGGGCAACCTGTTCCAGTGTTCTATAACTCGCATCGTAAAAAATTTTTTCCTAATTTCCACTCTAAATCTACCCCCCTCTATTTTAAAACCATTGCTCCTCGTCCTATTGCAACAGGCCCTACTAAACAGCCTATCCCCATCTTTCTTGTAGGCCCCCTTGAGGCACTGGAAGACCGCTATCAGGTCTCCCCGGAGCCTCCTCCTCTCCAGGCTGAACAGCCCCAGCTCTCTCAGCCTGTCCTCACAGCAGAGCTGCTCCAGCCCTCTCATCATCTTTGTGGCCCTCCTCTGGACCTTCTCCAACTGGTCCATGTCCTTCTGATGTTGGGGGCTCCAGAGCTGGACGCAGTACTCCAGGTGGGTTCTCACCAGAGCGGGGCAGAGGGGCAGAATCCCCTCCCTCGACCTGCTGGCCACGCTCCTCTTGATGTAGCCCAGGATGCGGTTGGCCTTCTGGGCCGCAAGGGCGCACATTGCCTGCTCATGTTGAGCTTCTCATCCACCAGCACTCCCAAGTCCTTCTCCTCAGGGCTGCTCTCAATCCATTCCCCGCCCAGCCTGGATTTGTGCCTGGGATTGCCATGACCCAGGTGCAGGACCTTGCACTTTGCCTGTTTGAACTTCATGAGGTTGGCACGGGCCCACCTCTCCAGCCTGTCAAGGTCAGTTCTGCCTGCAGCAGCTCAAAAGCAAATGTATTCAAGTTTTTCTTCCTATGAATTTGTTTTCGCCTTGTTAGTATGTACTATAAACTCTCACTGTATCTTTACTTTGTGTTTTAAAATGATTGTAAGTTGTATGTAGTTTGACAGCATGAAATGTGCCTGGTGGGCCGAAATGAAGTTTTGCCTTAATTCAAGCAGCTCTCCCTATTAATCTTCATTCTGTGTTTTGCAGATGTCTGTTAGGTTTATTTAGTTTTATTTAAGTTGTTGTTAATATTTACTGTGCTTGACTCTCAATTAACATCCACATGTATAACTCCAGAGTTACTATTGTAAAGCCAATGAAACTATACCTGAGATTCAGCTGTAGGAGAAGCAGCTTTGAGGTTTAGTCTTTAATCACATCCATGTCCAGTAGCTTTGACTCTATATCATCAGCTACTGCATTTCATGGGTGGGTATTAATAACCAGTTAATATAACACAATTATGTAAGCAGATGCACAGAACAGATGACAAGTAGTAGTCATTGAATAAAAAAATAAATCATCTTTTAGCAAGAATATTTATTTTGAGCTCCTACATTATTTCGCTCAGATTTCTTCTAACAAGGCCAGGTTGCTCAGATTTCTTCTTCAAGGCCAGGTTGGATGAGGCTCTGAGCAGTCTGATCTAGTGGAAGATGTCCCTGCTCCTTGCAGGGGGGTTGGACTGGATGACCATTAAAGGTCCCTTCCTACCCAAACCCTTCTGTGATTCTGTGACTGCAGCATCTGCTCGGTGTAACAACCATAATAAATTTCAATCTCATTTTAATATTTATACATCAGAAGCTGTTAGGTCTTAGCTATTTGAACTTCAGTTATTATGGAAGCAATTACTTCCTGTGACCAGAAGGCTTTGCCCGAGCAATTGTGATGAGCACAATATTTTCTACAGCGTAAAAAATAAGCATCCTAACACATCTGTAGCTGCCTTGGACCTTGCAGTTGCCACCGTGCTTACAGTGGCTTTATGTCAGATTGCAAAAGACAGCATTTATTGGCATGTGCTGTATGACATCAGATATTTGTGTAATTGAAGATTATCTCCTAAGGAATTCCGGAAATTTAGAATTTCAAAATGTAAATATTTCTTGCTGTGGAGAGATGAAATTGTTTTTTAAATATGTAAATGTTCTTTGAGAGGAAACTATTTTAGTGTGCTATCTCCTACAAAGACAGCCATAATTACGCAACAGCTCCAAGTACCCTGAAAAGTGGAATTTGAGGAACTGACAAAAAAAATCTCCACATTTAGGTTGCAAGATACAGAAGTATTCCATGGAGTTTTATGCAGTAAATGAATTTCATTAATATATATTGCTTTTCAGTACCTTTTTCAATGCATTACTGCTTAACAGAAGTACACATTTTGATTCTCAGCATTGTTTTTTGTTTTCCCCTGGCGCATTTTGTCCGTGGCACAGTGTGCCGTACAGCCTTCCCCGGAGCTTTGGCGGGCTGACCCGGCCTCTACGAACAGGGCCGCTGGCCGAGAACTGCGGCTGAAGAGCAGGGGACAACAGAGCTGGTTTAGAAGGCGTCTGGGGATCTTTCTGGGCGAGAAATACCACGGAAGCACAAATTATAGAGAGCGAAGAGCTACTGAGTGTTCGCCTCCATGGTACTCACAAGTTTCCCAGTTGCTTTTATGAGCAAGGGTGAAATTCGGGAATGGCACGTGCTCATTCTCGACCGACCACAGGGAGCATTCCTAATTCCTACATATTTGCATTTTACGCAGCGCTCTTTGGATGTCAATCGCTATCTCTTCCATAACTAATTGAAATAGAAACTGATTAGTGCCTTGTTTTACAGTCAGAGTTTTCATTTAGATCCCTTCTGCTGATAAATACTGCTCGCTAACAAAATCAAGGGCTGATGACTTCCGATTCAAGCTTTTGTGGAATCAAAGGCAACTAACAACATCAAAGCTCTGAAGCCAAAGGAAGTGCTCCACTCCAGCCAAAGGGACTTTTCATTGCAAACCTAGGAAACTCAGCTTACTCTCTGTTTTCCTGATGACATGCCCAGCCTTGAGCCCCCTCCCTGTTGAAGCAAATCCAAGGGGAAGCACAGGGAGAAGGCCCTGTACCCAGGGCGGTTCCAGCCCTGTGCAGGCAAAACCAATATGCAGGGCAGCTCCCAGAAATCCTGTCCTCCTCCCAAGGTGCCAGTCTTATTTGTATGGAACTCTTTAAAATGGTTTGAGACACACATTAATAGAAACTCAAAAGAAACAGGCAAAACTGTTTTCCTTTACTAAATATACGTATGTTCAAAGTTACTCCGCCGTATGTAGAAAACAGCCGTGCACTTTCTCCTCTAAAGGCAGTTAAAGCAGAAACACGAAGCTGACTGAAATACGTGACCGTTTTCAGATGGGATGTAAGAGTTTCCTGAATAACAAGATGCCCTTTACTTGAACCATGGCTTGAAAAATGTCACCGGTGCAAATGCGAAAGAAAAAAATATACCACCAACATATCTGACAGAACGTGACTTCCACCGCGCTCAGAATACATTAGTCTTACGATGCCACTTTGCCAGTAAGCAAACAAAACGATGCCAAAATACATCCAACATAGCAAAACTGAACACTGCAGAAGGTCCTGTTTAAAGCAGTCTCACTTTAAGATTAATTCAATGGCTTTAGCCAATTTATATTCTCCACCTGAGCCTCCTGGACTTCAGGAAATGAAGCATTACAACACTTTAACAGCATTCTCCACTTGCATCTACTCTTCATATTTCTATTAGCTGCTCTGCAGTCCTTTAAAGCATAAATCCTCACTGACGTAAACAGGCTTTCCATGCTCATAATAAATAAAATCATCTGCAAGAGACATCCTGTCTGAAGCTCAGAGCTGAGAGCAAGCCAGTGCCAAACACCACGCAGCGAGCACTGCCGTCCCGCGCGGCAGCATCCCACCATGCTCACAGCAGCGCCCAGCGCAATGCTCTCATTAGTTCATAGGTGCAGGACAGGACCTTACCACAGCCATGTTTTGAAGAAGAAATGAGCACATGCGACTCTCCATTTTCAATATTAGAACAAGACTCGGTCAAATGTACTGCATCCAGTTCTGGAGCCCCCAGCATCAGAAGGACATGGACCAGCTGGAGAGGGTCCAGAGGAGGCCACAGAGATGATCAGAGGGCTGGAGCCTCCTGTGAGGCCAGGCTGAGAGAGCTGGGGCTGTTCAGCCTGGAGAAGAGGAGGCTCCGGGGAGACCTTAGAGCGGCCTCCCAGTGCTGCAGGAAAGACGGGGAGGGACTGTTCAGTAGGGTCTGGTGTGACAGGACAAAGGGTGACGGCTTTAAAATAGAAGGAGGCAGATTCAGATTAGATATTAGGAAAAAAAATTTTACAATGAGGGTTGTAGAGCACTGTCCCAGGTTGCCCAGAGAGGTGGTGGATGCCCCATCCCTGGAAACATTCCAGGCCAGGTTGGCCGGGGCTGTGAGCAACCTGATCTGGTTGGAGACGTCCCTGCTCCTTGCAGGGGGGTTGGACTGGATGGGCTTTGAAGGTGCCTTCCCACCCAAACCATTCTGTGATTCTATGAAATTCTTTGAAGCACTGTGGGATACAGTCATGTGTAAAGCTTCTGCAAGCAGTTTACTCTTCCCTAACTTTAGTATTAACCTTTTTGTTTTTCCATTTCTGTAACACTATATGAAAGAAAAAAATAAACAAAATACTTTATCTTCACATAGCATACTTAGGGCATCATTAAAGCCTCAGTATCTCTCACCAATGAGCACTATATCTAAATATACTGAAGCTATTAAAATTTGCCCCATGCACATGTGTCCTTTTGCTTCATTTGATGAGGGGAGAAAGAAGCAGAAGATCAAGCTCCCAATTCACAGTGCAAAATACATAATGCTTAAGGGTAAGAACAGAAGGCTTTTAATGAAGCAAGAAGAAAATAAGCTCTGCTTCACGCTCACGTTAAACATGGTGGAAAACAGTAGGCTGGGGAGCAATGGTGCAGTTTATCTCGTCTCACATGTTTAATTTGTTTCTTTAGTAAAGTTAATGGCCATTTTAATATTACAGGCTTACGAAATGGCAATGAAGATCAGGCAGATAGCTGGATTTACAACTGGATGGGCCTGCGTTCAAAACAATCACTCCTGACCACGCTATAGCTGCAAAGAGAACACTTTTATTAAGCTTTATAAGGATAAAGTGGAGTGGTTGTAAGAGTATGTGCAGCTGCCATCCAGCTACGGTTTCAGTAGCCAAAATAATAATAAATGCTCAAGAGGAGTAGAGTTTTTAAGTTATCTACGGAATTTTAAGTGAAACACTAGATTGATAACCACCCATGGTTGGGTGTCCCCATCTCAGAAAGCCTTAGTGCACATTTCCAGCCCTTTTGAGCCAACAGGCCAGTGCAAACAGGAAAGAGCACCTCGGTCTCTGGGGATTGAAAGGAGAGACCGTGTTCTCTTCACATCAGTTTTGACCAATTCTGCATCAAGACACACAGAACCAACCCACGCACAGTAACAGTGTGGCAGGGGGAAGCCATTCGCCTGCTCTTCAGCTGACCAGAGCAACACTTTGGGGTTTCGGGAGGCTGGGATTGCCACCACCACCACGCGGTGCGGGCTGCTGGGCCGCAGGAGCCTGGGAGGACAGTTCATCATCTGGGCATTTTCTGCGTTGAGGGGCCACCAGGCCCAGGAGATCGGGAGCACCCTGTTTCCCAAAAGGTAAAGCAATAACGTATTTGGCCAACGCTGGGCTGATTAGGATGGGACACAAGTGGTAGAGGTTGCATAGGACGGAAATGGCGGACAAAACAGCTTGGTAAGGTCTGATGTATAGGGGAAAAAAAACCACCCAGACCACAAAGAACAACAGTCTAAATTTTAAAAGCGCAGTGACCAATAAAAGCAGCAACACAGCACTAATAGATCTGCATCTGGGGCAGAGCAGAAATGGGATATTTTGCAAGCATGTGGTTAGAGACAGTCCTGCTGCAAGCCCTTTGCAATCAAAATTAACAAGGCAGAAAACCAAAAATAGGCAGTAATATCTGAGCAGACATTACTCCTAAACAACTCTCTCACAAGGAATTAGAATCAGGCCTAGGAGGGCAATTTTAACACAATGTTTTATCTATTTAATAAGTATCCCAATGAGAAACATTTTATTTCTATGGATCATAATCAGATCATGATCGATATTCCTCGCTATTCATCCCATAAACTTGTTATGAGCTTTTCCCTTGCAGACTAACTTCCAGTCTCTGCTCTGCTGATGTAAATCGCGTTGCTCAAGGCACGCTGATACAGTTTCAGATGCACAGAGATGCACCAGGAGGGCCCACAGCTGATGGCATGCCTTGTCTCTAATGGTGACAGTTACTTTTGAGAGAAGAAGAAAAATGGGAGGAAGACAGAGAGACAAAAGGGGAAATGAAAACTCTTGGCAGCAGCAGGCAAAGCCAGGAGAAGAGCAGCAACAAGGGCAACAGGCTATTCCAGTGGCTTTGGTGAAAGGGCAGAGAGCTGCAACTGGGGGGTGGGTGCCAGGAGCGCAGAGCCAGGCCCTCGGCATTGCACAGGTCAGGGGCCCTCAGGCACTGCCCAGCTGTCCCAGGAAACACCTCGCATCCCGTTCGTAGGTTGGTACAAGTGTGACGACATCAGGTGTGTCCCAGAGGTGCAACAGTCAAGCTCAGTGCTCCTGAGAACCTCATGAAGTTCAACCAGGCCAAGGGCAAGGTCCTGCACGTGGGTCAGGGCAATCCCAGGCACAAACACAGGCTGGGCGGAGAATGGATGGAGAGAAGCTCTGAGGAGAAGGACTTGGGAGTGACAGTGGATGAGAAGCTCAACATGAGCAGGCAATGCACACTTGCGGCCCAGAAAGCCAACCGCATCCTGGGCTGCATCCCCAGCAGCGTGGCCAGCAGGTCGAGGGAGGGGATTCTGCCCCTCTGCTCTGCCCTGGTGAGACCCCACCTGCAGCACTGTGTCCAGTTCTGGAGCCCCCAACATCAGAAGGACGTGGAGCTGTTGGAGAGAGTCCAGAGGAGGCCACAGAGATGATGGAGAAGAGGAGGCTCCGGGGAGACCTGAGAGCAGCCTTCCAGTGCCTAAAGGGGGCTACAGGAAAGATGGGGAGAGACTCTTCAGCAGGACCTGTTGTGGTAGGACGAGGGGTGATGGTGTTAAAATAGAGGGAGGTAGATTCAGACTGGACATAAAGAAGAAATTTTTTCCACTGAGGGTGGTGGGACACTGGCCCAGGTTTGCCCAGACAGATGGTGGATGCCCCATCCCTGGAAACATTCCAGGCCAGGTTGGCCGGGGCTGTGAGCAACCTGATCTGGTTGGAGATGTCCCTGCTCCTTGCAGGGGGGTTGGACTAGATGACCTTTGGAGGTCCCTTCCAACCCAAACCGTTCTGTGATTCTGTGATTCTAACAAATCTCTATTTTTATATGTCAATATTCGAATATGGTCAAGATCAATTTCCAGTTCTAAAAAAAATACCCCATTGTTATAATGCAACATTGGTGAGGGCACTTAACACAACTCTGCAACTCTCATATTTGGAGTATTATGTGTAAAGAAGTGTGAA
Organism: Chlamydotis macqueenii; assembly: GCF_036417535.1. Taxonomy (NCBI): domain Eukaryota; kingdom Metazoa; phylum Chordata; class Aves; order Otidiformes; family Otididae; genus Chlamydotis; species Chlamydotis macqueenii. The sequence goes on from NC_141564.1 coordinate 804,892, forward strand.
TTTCTGATCTCAAGTAACATCTTCTTATGAATGTTCTTTGTGTCTTGTTTGCGTGTACAGGTGACCTCATTTCTGATGTGAGTGTCCACCTTTCACATTTGGACGTTCTGTTTGTTTCCAGTTTGATAAATGGATCTTCTGTAGGAATGACTTGCTCAAATTAGCAGAGTGCTTGTACTCTGCATCTTTATGCAAAGTTGAGTGACTGGGAGTCATTACTGGAACTGCTAAAAAGAGGAAACATCAATGTGGGAAGCTATGTCCTGAGGGCATAGAGTGCTCCAAGAGTCTATCAAAAATAAAGATGTTTAAATAAAAACAACAGAACTCACAGGAACTGCACGGAGCAATTACAAATACAGTTTATCCAGCAGATGGTATTTAATGACAGCGGCAGACTCAACAAGCTATGACTTTCAGATCATCTAGTGTTGAACACAGGCCCAAAAGTTGTTGAACTTTAGTAAGAGACCGTCCATTGAAAATGATGGTTCTACCACCTCCAAACCATGAATGACTTTTCCCGGGGGGAGATAGAGTGTATTGGTGTGCCTGATAAAGAAAACTTAGAAATATTGCTCTAAAAGAGACATTGCATCTGATGGGCAAGGGTTGCTATCCAGCAAATAATATTTTACTCCCAGGTGAAGGATAGTACTTTGACCATCTATACCTACTTTGTCAGATCTGCTCTGGAGAAGTCCTCTTTTCTTCAGGTGTGCATGTTCCCTTCGGAGAAGATGTGGGGTGGCAGGTCACTTGTGTTCTCCCCTACACTTCACCACAAATACAGTTATCTGCAGTTTGTGCCTCAACAAATGGGTCCTACTACACCGGTTAATGAAAGCTGTAAGGTCACTTTACCTCTCTTTGCCTAAAACAGAATTAACCTCCCTGGAGATGCTGAAAATTTCATTTTGGCTTCCCTGGAGTGAAACAGGGAGGAGATCTGAGAGGGGGTGGTATGTACCGGAATGTTTATTACTTGGTCCTTGCCAGAAAAGCTAAAACATAATCTTTCCGGGCACTATTAGTGGTTGAGGTGAACAGAATTTATGCCTTTTAGTCACTTGCTTATTTTGGAAGGGTATCTAGAGTCATATATATTGCAATAGAGTCCAGGACACCACTTGCGGCACTTAAATCCCATAATGAATCACAAGTTGAGGAGATGATTCAATATCTTAAATTGAATTATCAGAGTGGTGACTCATGGTCAGTGACACCGAGCCTGGCAGTGTTCCGAATGACGCCTTCAGGAACAATGATTTTTGACCATTTCTTTTATGGTCACGAGGTCAAGGTGGTATGCGCTCAGGTCGCAGTGTGACGTCATTGCAGTACAACCAGCATGTTGCAAAGGAAGCGCTCTAATGGGAGGTGGCACAGCTTAGAGCTCTCCTACCCTTTGCAGCAGCACGTTGGCCTGTACCCCTCCTTGCCAGGCTGGCTTACATCCCTGCATGCTCCAGTGTTGTGTGACTGGCAGGAACCGCACGTCTGGACAAGTGATAACGCTCCAGATCTATACAGCACTGCTAGCAATGACTGTGCTAGCAGCAAGGCACTGGGCATTCAGGCTTCCTAAAGCAAAGACTTTTAACAGAAAGAAGAAGTAAAGGCAAGAAAAACAGCATTTTTAAGCAAGGAGATTAAGGAACAACCAGTTCTAACTGTAGGTACTCAGTTGGAGGACCAATACACCTCAGAGGAACCTCAGGCTAAGAGGAAGAAAGTAAGTGAACTAACTATTCATAATACAGTCAAATTAAAGAAGTCTTTGAGTCACTGTTGTTACAATTTGCCATACCCAGTGGTATCGAAAGCCATGCTGAGATCCAACCAACAGCAAACACTCATTCCCTAGCTCTGGTTGTGTATTTAGGTACCTTTACAACACTTGCCACAGGAATGATTCACGGGTCTCCCTAAGGACTACTCCACACTGAAACGACAAACCACGCCTAAGTCAGGCATGGCAGACAATGTTTGTGGAAGAGTACAGACAGAAAGAAATCCCCAGCAGCCCTTTCTCGTGAAGTTTCTCTACAGATGCTGACAGACGTGAAGTCACACAAGCACCTTTGCTGCAAGAAAGCCTCTGAGATCTGAAGGTTACGATTTGGGTAACATCATGAAGCAGAAGACAATGTGCTTCTAAACCTCCTTCTGTGATTCACATAGCGAGTAGTGCCACCCACATCTAATCTGTGCTTGGCTGAACTGCCAAAACATTAAAATCTGTGAAGGAAGCAGCCCACTGAGTTCAAAGTGGGTGCCTTGCTTTGACAGAGCACGTTCTTAGGAGAAACACTCCAAGCTGGGGGAAGCCCAGGATGGCGCGAAGTCTGGAGTGGCTGGTTACGACGAAAGTTAAATAATTTTCTCCTTGCTGGCTCCCGATAGATACTGAAGGGCACAAAGTTAGCTTCTGTAGTAGCGTACACAATGTAGTAAGAACATACTGAGCAGGCCTGGAAGATCTGGAGGAGATGGATCAACATCCCGCAGGATAAATACTTTTTGTTGACAAATATGAGCAAAGTTTATCTATGCCTCAATCTGTCAGGAAGCAGACCAGGTTGGGTACTACAGGTAATTAAGATGCACCGCTCTATTCTCATGTTTTTTTACGTCAGGAACTGCTCTGATTTATTTCCACTCTGTTGTAAACCCCTTACTGATGCTCAGGTGACACAGCTTTTGTATCTTGGGGATGTCTTCATGTAAAAGAAGGAAGTTCATCCTCATCATCTCACAAAATGGCATCTTTAGTCCAGGCTGGGTAAAACCGGGTAAAACCCAAAAAGCGGTGCTACATGCTCAGCGCTTCCGCTGCTGTGAAGCGTTGTTCATTTTTCAGAGGCCGAGAGAGCAGATGGGTTGGTGACAGGTTGACTAGGATACATGCAGTGAAACCTCTACGTCTGTCTGGAAAGGAATTTATTGGTTTTGTACAGATCAACACTCATTCTCCCCTTCCTAAAATAAGCTGCCACTCAATCTCACTTTAGCTAGAACCTCCTAACCGCACATCTGTTTATCTTGTCTCCAGCCATAACAGCGACTAAAAAAATCAACACCCAAACACTGCATGATAAACTTCATACCACCACATCACTGGTACTTTGTTTTAGTTTCCAAAACAGAAAATGCTCAGACTTGTTTTCCTTTGAAGAGAGGTAAAATAAAAAGAGTATTTAAACCCCACAGTGTCACTAGACCACCAAGGTGGAGCAAGGAGATACTCTCATCTCCACCTGAGGACCAAGTCTTTGACAGTGAGGTCTGGCATGGGACTAGCAGTGGTGTTTCTCTCCTGGCGTTTCCACCACTTTTAGTTGCCACCATTGATACGCAAACCCACCTTTTAAAGACATTTTCATTCTGAAGACCTTAAAGCTGTCCTATAGCATGTTATTGACCATCACACCAGTACCATGCACGAGTCTTTCCTCTCATTGAGATATACGTTATGAAAAAGAAACACAAAAGAGAGAAGCAGAAGAACAGCAACAGTTTTATTCCCACAGACTTTGCAGTTTTTCTAGCTGTTGTCTCAATCTGCCTCCGGAGAGTTCCAGGGAACACGATGCATCTATTGCTGTTGCTCTATTGACCTCCAACACTGATCTGTTGCCCAATAAAATATCTCTCAAAGGACGGCATGGTGTCACAGCTGGTTTAGAACCTGAGGAAACCAGCTCTTTGTGTAAACAGGCTCCATCTTCGCTTTGTCCTTTTAAGAAATTTAGCTGATGATACATTTTTTTTAGTATTATCTGCTAGCCAGTGCCCTCTACTTTGTGCAAAGCACAATACAGAGAGCGATTAACGTGAATGAAGGATCACCTGTAATGCAATATCCTCTGCCCAGCCACCTATTATAGACACTTTTGTGCTTGACTGAGTAGATTAGGTAAAGTACAGTAATTATAGAGAAAGACTGAAATACAAAGGAATTTATTTTCTTTTGTAGCTTGTAATCTCTCTGTCATATATCTGCTCCCTCCTACTGCAGTGGAAAAGCTACGTTAAAATTAATATTCCAAGCTGGGATTTTCAAAGCAGACTACAGCAGTGAAGTGTCCAAAAGCCACTGACATTCAACGGGAGCTAAGTCCTTAACAACTTTGAAAATTCTTAGCCAAAATCCATTAATGCGTACTTCAAAGAGAGAATATTCACAGTTCTAGGAGTCATTTTCCTATCAGCCTTTCATTCTCATTTCTAACAGGCCCTTCTTCCCTCGATCCTAACCCCCTGTTGGGGTACAAAACCAAATTGCTTCCATGCCCTTTGTAATTAAGACCTCAGCTTTAGCTCTGAAGCTTTTGAGGCATTTCTTTTTGTATTTAATGACACACAAGTATCTGTGTCTAAAAGAGACAAAATGGAACTCTTTAATATTGCTTTTCTATTTTTATCTTGTCTCACCAGTCATCATGCCTCGTATAAATGAGCACAGGCACCAGTCCATCTAGATATTTTGACTCCTTACTGCGGAGAGTTAATTAATTCAGGCATTGTGTCTCCTGCTTATGGTCACTTCTCATATTTTGACAAAAATTAACTCACTCGCACCAGCCTAATGCTCCACTTTGTCAGGCTTTCCTTCTAAAACACAGTGCTACGGTATTTGTCACATTTTTAATTCCAGTCACTTACACTAATTTTTCTCCTTCCCGCAATCATAGCATGAGAAGAATTCATCGATTAAATATATCAGGTACAAAAGATGTGATCTGACCTAATTTTTTGCAACTAGCTGTTCCAATAACCCACCAGAAGGCAGGTTTTAATTGTACTAACCATCAAAACATGCTGTGGCAGTAAAACCTTACCAGGAATCTGCTACACTACATTGACACCTTGTGGCTCGTTCATCACAATGTAATATTCATCCAGACTACTGTAAATAAGAGGGGTTGTAATATAAAACCTGTAGGGAATTTATTTTCATTTTAAGTACTTACAGTGCATGGGAGCCTGATAAAGAGTGTCTAGATCAAACTCAATTTTCATAGAATCATAGAATCACAGACTGGTTTGGGTAGGAAGGGACCTTCAAAGCCCATCCAGCCCGACCCCCCTGCAAGGAGCAGGGACATCTCCAACCAGATCAGGTTGCTCACAGCCCCGGCCAACCTGGCCTGGAATGTTTCCAGGGATGGGGCATCCACCACCTCTCTGGGCAACTACTTTTAGTCCAATTCCAGTCCAATTTAAGTCCTTCAGAGCCAAACACAGGGCCAAGACCAACAGGCTTCCCACTTTCACCACAATTCAGATCTCTGTGGGATCCAACCTTGGGACATGTGCCCTGAGCTCACCTCAGATGGCAGCGTCTCCAGCTGACACGTCGTACTTCACCCTCCGCCCTAAAGGCAGCGGGATAAAGAACTAACAGCTTTTGTTGCAACGGCACCCGCTGCCAAAACGGAGTGAGGTTCAAATTATATTTGCAAAAGGAAATGCAAACTTTGAAATGTGCATGTGAAATAACACTCTGGAAAGGTCAAACGGGATGAAGATGCTACACGCGAGCCGTCCCGTTTACTGCCTGCCTGATGAAGAGGAAATGGCACAATGCTCGATGTTCAAAATGGGCAGATGGGCTGTGACATAAACCTGAGACAGCTCATCTGCTCTGTCTGTAATCATTGTGTTTGAAACCATTTTCATACAATCGTCACTGAGTAAAACGTAATTACCATGAGTTTACAACAGGAAGGAACTGCTGAAACATTAATAGAGGGAAGGATTTGGAAAGGATTCAGATAAATCAGTTACAAACAGCGCTCTGGCCAGCAGTCAGTGAATCACTGAGCAGTACGTAATGATGTCCCAGAAAGACTGCGTCCACCACACCACCCTTGAAGACAAATAATTAAATAGCACTGCCTAACCCCACAAATCAACTACCCTTCCCCCATGACCGTTCAGTCCGCTGTGGTTCATCCCCTCGCAAAGCTGGAGACTCCCTGGATCTGTTCAATGGCATCATGTGAAACTCTGAAGTTAACGACTCCGGTGAAGGACAGTACTTGCATCCCGACTGTGGGATTAAGGGCTAGTTATCCACTTTTTGGGAAAGAGGGAACTGGGTATCAGGGAGTCCCCACCTTTCTCCTGCTCAGTTTCTGCTTGGAATAACAGCAGGAGGCTGCTTGAGCTGGGCATTCTTTTGCACAGTAAGGCCTCTCACATTCAGAAGAGAAGACAGTGACAGTCCTCCACAAGTACAACTATCCTGCATGCCTGGATCCAAGAACCAGCAAAATCAAGGATGTGAAATGGAGGAGGAGGGCGGGAAGGATGCTTAGACAGACAGAGCCTGCACCCATGTCTATCTCCATCCAGAATTCCACAATAGTTGTTTTAATGTTTAGGCAGTTTAGTATCTGATTAATTCTGTTCATCGAGAAAAGTGTGGTTCCTGATGGTCTTTTGACAACATGGGAGTCTCTAGGGACACAACTCTAGCAGGAAGCAGGTTGGAATCAAGTGACATGCGGCTCTTGACTATGTGAGAGCTTCCAGCAAGGCCAAGACCTGCTGGGTAAACCCTGTGCCTCACAATGGATCTCAGCCACATAACCGCTGCTTAATGACAGTCATTAGTGTTAAACAACTAGCAACATTTTGTTAGCTCAAAGTTTGGAAGAGCTAAATGATGATTCTTTGAAAAGAATTACAGAAATCTTTTAATTGCCATGGAACAAGAATACAATTAAATAAATTCCTCCAGAAATAACTCAATGTTACATACTTTTTGTTCTAAACTGTTTTTTAAAAGATTCTTTGAGAGAACGATAATTTACTAACCACAGAACAGTAGCTCAACACAATAATAAGTACCCTCAATATTGCAATGCGAGGAGTTACTGGAGAAGGAACCAGTGTTTCAGGAGAGTTATAAAGACAGCATGTTGTAAATCCAAAATGAAACCTCAGATCACTACTGATGGAAGTAAATGGATTGTGAATTTCTCTCACCTCTCCATACATACTTATTCTCAGTATTCAGAAAAGGAAAAGACAGCTCTGTAAAATCACAGAATCTTTCCCCTCTGAGTCAAAGGAGAAGTGAGGTTTGGAGGAAGGTAGAAAAGACATGGAAAACATTCTTGGAAATTCCAGCATCCTGAAGTACAGCAAAATGAGCTGCAGCTGCTTTACATGAGCACATCTTGGCAGCAGGACGCCTTCCTACTTTTATACAGGAGTGATATCTACAACCAGCTGTAGTACACATCAACATAAAATCATGGCCGTTCCATGTGTTCTTTGTATTAAAGGAAGCTTTCTGTCTTAGCAAGCTCATCACTATCCAGAATTCGTCTTGCAATAAATCACAGGTTGTAGACAGCCCTCTTTACCATGGCACACCATTCCCAACAGCCAGTTTGCACAAATGCCTTGTGTTTTGGAGGTTGAAATAGATTCACTGTGTGAGCTCTTCTGTGCCTATTGTCCTCAGTGACTGTGAAATCTCCTAGGGATTTTAATTTTTGGACTTATTAAACCAGAGTGACCAAGAAACATGCTCCAGGCCACACAGAAAGTCTACGGTATAGCAGGGAATTGAAACAGATATCAAGGCAACGCTCTAAACACAACCCAACTTTTTCTTTCTTATTCTTCCTTTTCTCTTTCAGTGTAATAAGAACCTATGAAATCTCTTCACTCTTTTTTACATCCCTGCCCTCCCACCCTTTGGGATCCTACCCAAACTCCTCACTGCCTATTACCTCTTCTCACATATGTACCCCCTGCAACGACATGCACAGCAGCTGTCCAGGTGACAGCCATCAGCCCAGCTCTTTCTGCTCACACACCGATTCATGAAAATGATCACAGATGTGAAAAAACTACAGCTTCACCACCTGTTGCTAATGTAATGGATTTAATTACTGGCAGGCAGCATGAATCATTCTGAGGTCTGTTACAAAATGAAGATTTTTTTTCCCCTGTGGGAGACTGGCGGTTCCATAACTGCAAACAGCTACAGGGGACAACCTTGTGTAGGGAAACCCTCTGTCTCCTTACAGACCCCTCCCTGCCAGGAATTTCCTCTTACACCATTATCTGACATGTTAATTAGTTCTTTTCCTAACTGACCCAATGAATTTATCTCTGTCACATGCTTTCCAACTGCCCACAAACTGACCATAATTTTAGCAGCTGCTTCACCCACAGTGCCGATATTTGCCCCCATGCTGACCAGTGCTTTGCTACTGTGGTTCACACCAAAGAGAAAGGGCAGTAAAACTCGAGCCATACTCACTCCAGGTGCTCATTGCAACTGGGAAGAGATCTGTGAATATCTCTTGTGTGTGCACTTTTTCATCCCAGCTATGGCCTTGTTCGGTGACATTGTTTCCACACATGTATATAGATATCTGAAAATTTCTGTGTTGACAAGGATAAATGCGAGACAATTAACTTGATTGAGCAGTAGTCTATTTGAGTGAGATTTTACCCTCAGTATGCTCTTCAGGCTGGGAGAGTGAACGTTCTTTTTTATAGCGTGATGTCTGCTGAGTGGCCATTGGGCTCAAGAGGTTAAACTGATCTTCTTGGTTAGGTGCTGACCTAGTATTATCCAGACAGAGAAGGCAGTGAGCAAGGAGGAGAAGGAAGAGTCTTGTGCTATCCTCTCTATTCACTTGATCTAAGACCTGGACCTCTTTATAGAAAATTTTGACTGAGTCCTTGGTTATCTGCCTCAACTGAAGACATGAGGGTGGGCTCTAGGAAAGAAAGCGCAGACCCTTCCCTTCCTCATGGTTCCTCTCTAGTTAGAAACAAAGAAAACGGCAACCCCTGCACCCACAAGAAACCTCTGCTTTCTTCATGGCATAATAAAAAGGTTCAAGGAGACACCTAGTGAAAGCAAAGGGCATCCAACATGAGATGAACAACAGCAGGTACGTTTCTCACACTGTGGAATATCACTGCGTAAATAATTGTCTAAGATGGCATAATTTGAAATATACTTGCTCAGTTAGGTGAGAACTGTTGGAGGAGCAGTCAATGGCAGAAACCCCTGATGCTAAAGACAATGAGTAAGCAAAACAGGGAAAAAGCTAAAAGGCAGCACTAATGGCCTCATCTTAGCAAGCAAATGAAGCAGGTGCTGCAAGAAGCCCTTTGAATTCCGTGGGGCAACTGACACGTTGAACCGCAACACGTAGACTGTTGAATTGTTGCCAATTAAGAGCTGGAAGAAAGAGAGAAAATAAACCCAAATGGGCTAATAGGAATTGGAAAACATAATGTAAGGAAGATGTATCTTCCTCCCACTTTTCTCTCTTTTTCTCTCCAAGCTAAATTTTCCGTACAGAGTGGTGCATTTCATTTTCATCATTTTCAGCTAGAGTGGAAGGTCATTTGTGCCATTGTTATCAACACTGCCTTATTGACTGCAGCATGCGGCTCAGCTTTTGTGGGTCTTTATCCTAGGAAGCTCTTCCCAGTCCCAATTTTTGTCATTACAGGGCCATCATTAGTTGTGTTCTGTAGTGTTAAAAAAAAAAAAAAAAGCAAAGAAAGAAAAGAAAGAAGAAAAAAGTCTTCTTAAATTCAGCTAGCTGCTCTTCAGGAAGCTGATCACTCCTTCTGAAAAGAGGTGTTGGGGTTGCTTAGGAATAAAAAGCTGACATCCTGCCTGTCAGATGGCTCTTTTCAGGATAATTTCCTCGATAAGTAATAATTGTGGCCATCTGCCCCCTTGCAATGTCTAGGTTAACACTAGGAGAAATGCTACCCTGCAGCCACTGTCCTGCAGCCATTGACATCTCTTTTCTGGGGAATTAAAATGCGACAATATGTAATATCGCTTTACCTAGCAGCATCTTCAGCTAGCGTTATTTTTAGTACTGTAAAGACATATTTAGGAATGGCTGCCATTTGTCCAGACATAACAATAAATACAATAAAGGTTTTGACTAATGATTAGGAACAAAAGTTATAGCTGCTCAAAAAAGAGATAGAGGTTATTGAAGGTCTGATTCCCCTAAGGGAGAGAGTATCATGGTACAAAAAGATTCTAACAGGAGGACTTACAGATATACTTGAGCACACGCGTGTCCAGAAATTTTTATAATTCATTTGAAGTTGTGCCTGCACATTGTTTTGCTGTCACTGTTACAGGCTGCATCATTTTATCTATTTTTCCTGGTGATGATCCCAGGCAGTTGCTCCTCAGCCCTGCATTTCTTCATGCAGCCAGGCGGTGGCACAGGAGACCACAAACCACTGCGGGCTGCCACTGGGCATTAGGTGGTTTTGAGGCAGAACTTTGCTCAGGGGCGAGTGTTTATGACACTGACACATTACTGCCTACCTTCATGCTTGGACTGACGCATATTGCCACCGAAGCCCTGCTGCCCACCCTGATCTGCAAGACCCAGCAGATATTCATGTTCTCCTGCAGGAATTACTGCCCCCAGCTGCTGCTATTTACTCTGAGCCCCCGTCGAGGTCCAACTTGCACCACTCAGTGCTTCTACTAACGCATTTCTTGCAGGGTTAGTGGTACAATGCGACACTTTTGGCAGGCCTGCAAAGCCTAACGCCTGCTCTGGGAAATGACAGTAATTTCTTCCCTTAGCTGGGAAAGGCTCGGAGCACACCAGGTTTTTCTGGTATTAGAATCACAGAAGGGTTAGGGTTGGAAGGGTCCTTCAAAGCCCACCCAGCCCAACCCCCTTGCAAGGAGCAGGGACATCTCCAACCAGATCAGGTTGCTCACAACCCCGGCCAACCTGGCCTTGAACGTTTCCAGGGATGGGGCTTCTGTATTGCCTCTGTTTATCCAGGCTCTGGGACTCCAAATACCCATTTCAGACCTGCTAGGGAGGGGATGTCTACAGGTCCTCACCGGTGGTCCTTGGTGCTCAGTGACAACACCCTCAGGGCAGATCTTCATCAGACTTTGGAGGAATGGAAAGAACCATTTTATTCAGGTGGGGATGGCTGTGTCCCTTACCGACCGCACGGACGCTACAGCTGCAGCATCCTAGTGCGCTCACAGGGCAGGTCCCTGTAGACGGAGAATTGGAAGACGAGTCCATGGTGCGCAGCCCATGCTGGGACGACCATGCTTGCTGTACCCCGAGGAATATCACACCTGGTATTTGGATCGTTTCTGCTGCAGGAACTGTTTCTTCCCTCAGGCATTCCCTGGCAGCAGGGAGAAGGGGAAGAGCTGTCAGCCTGACTGAGGTTACTTAATGGCTTTGACTGAATTTTATTTCAGGCTTTTACATCTCCTCAGAGTGAATGAAACTGTTTTAGTTTTGAAATTCGGCTTCCTTCCTATTTCCCTACCTCCTAGAAGAGCCCTAAAACGGTAAGTCAAATTTAAATGAAAAAAAAGCTGAAAAGAAGCACTGAATTCTGGCCCCTTCCACTGCCAACATCATCCCTCCTGCCTCCTCGGGGACACCATACGTTTCCTAACCTGAGGAGGCCAGAGCGATGGCTGCCAGCAGGTAAACAGCACGCTTAACCTCCAGATGGCGATAAATCCGTATTTTTCCATACTTTTTTTCCTCTGAATTTGGCAGAAAAGCTGCTGTTGTAGTTTCTGGACAGCAAGAGCTTATAATTTAAAAATGTTATGCAAACATTGCAGTTCCTTACAGTATTTATTTATAGTGCTAACTATGCAGTGTGTATAGATATGTATATACATATATTTTAAAACAGATGTCTGTGTGTATACACGGATACCCACACCTACCGCTCACTGTAGTCAGGCAAGCTACATGGCTGCATTCTGCTCTGCCTATGCAGAACTCTTCTGCAAATGAACAAAGATGATGTCCAAATGGGAAGGAAAGAAGAGTGATGACAGCAGTTTAATTTTTAATTTATGAATCGATCGTGATGAACCCCTGACATTGAAGCAATTGTGTTTAGTTTCTGGTCCAAAGATGACCACAGTCAGCGCTGCAAGGGAGGATTGACTCTGATGGGGAAGAGGTGGCTCTCATAGGGATTTGCAGCAGGGACACCCATGGGTGCATGGCGTGGCCTTCCTCCCCTCACCATTCTCCATGCTTGTTCCTGGCCAGCACCAGAGCAGAAAAGCAGGGAGACAGGCTGAAGGGAACTCCAGTCGTAATAAAAAAAAATTAAAAGGAGGCTCCTCCATGCCTCTTGTTACCTGTAAAATAGAAAAGGGTGAACTGAAGCAGGTGTATCACTACTGGACTCAAAGAAATATGAAGTTTAAAACACATTGTTCCTCTTGGCCATACTCCACTGAAGTGGATCAGGAATTTTTCCAATACATTCCAGATTCTATAGCAATGCAAGACACATCAACTGCAGTTTAGATTAGAAAAAAAAAGACTGTGTCATGGTTTAGCTCCACTCAGCAGCTAAAATACCATGCAGCTGCTCACTCACACCCCTCCTCCCCTCCGTGGGATGAGGAGGAGAATCAGGAAAGAAAAGAAGGCAAAATGCCTGAGTTGAGATAAAAACAGTTTAAGAGAGCAACAGAGGAAAAGAAAATAGAGGTGGAAAACCAACCTAGAAAAAATTTAAGCATGTAATTTGCAGTGCAATAGCTCACAGTAGATCCTGATACCCAGCTCCCTGCAGAATAGCAAAACCTGCCCCTCAGCACCCTCCCCACTTTATACACTGAGCATGATGTCACATGGGATGAAATAGCCCTTGGGCTCATTAGTAAACTATCCCAGCTGTTGGCTAATTAGTGACTATCCTAGCTGTGTCCCCACCCCCTGGGGCCACTGGCTCCAGCCCCTCTCCCAGTTCTGGTGAAAATTTACTCTATTCCAGCCAGAACTAGGACATTATTGGGAGTTTACTTCATATAATCAGAAGCGGCATAGTTAATGGCGTGAATATTTGCCTCAGGATGCCATTTGGACTTTGACATGCCTTCTGGCTGACTGTCACCCGTGGCACACTAGAGTTTTCATTTGCTTTTCTGAATCTTAGATTTCCACAACCCCCTTGGAAATGTTCTGCTCCACTGTGACACTTGCTAGTCAGGGAGCAGCCAATGCAACACGAGACACTTTCGGTAGAGTACGGTGTTTACTTTGATGAGTTAATGAATTATACAGCCGGCCTAATATCTCTGAATATTAAAAGTGGAATTTCAGCTTGCAGATGAAATGTAAATCAATGGTTGAAAAAATAATCCAAAATAGCTCCACAGAAACAAGGCGAAATGAGTTAATGTATAATTCAAACAGTATAGCTAGGAGCAACTTTTCTATTTTAATACTATGAATGTTTCTAAATCAAAACTAGGTTCTGATGCTTGATTTTTTTTTCTATTTAAGCTTTTTTTTGTTGTTGTTGTTGGAGATATGGATGGTAATTAAAAGCAACAGTGAATGATGAGGCTATTAAGAGCTGAGATTAAAAATTAAATAATGGAAGTGCTGTGATTTATGTTGCTGAGCTCCTAAGGCACATTTAAAGCAAACTCGCTAAGAAATTCATGCTTCTTCCATGTCAGCTATTTTATTCAATACAAACCTCATTTGCTGAACACAGCTTTCCAGATTCCAGTTAATACTCAAAAATTCAGTTTGTGGTTCAGATCAATACATTAACTTTTGAGAGCCACATTGTTAGTGGCCTCAGCTGAAAATCTATGCTAGAGCTTGGCTAAAGGTTAGAATTTTATCCTGATGAAGTAAAGGTGATGTGTTTTGGTTGGGCTCTCTGAAATCAGAGGGTATTTTTTACCAGAAGTAGCACAGCCCTTCTACGCAGCCCCCTTTGGAAGCCACTTGCTGATGATCATGAAATGAAGACTTAATGCATGTAAGGAGCTGCGGTGCCTTGTGGAGTTGGAGAGCACCTGACAGCCCCCTCCTTCATTAGGGGATCATAGAATCATAAAATGGTTTGTGTTGGAAGGGACCTTCAAAGGTCATCTAGTCCAAACCCCCTGCAAGGACCAGGGACATCTCCAACCAGATCAGGTTGCTCACAGCCCCGGCCAACCTGGCCTGGAATGTTTCCAGGGATGGGGCATCCACCACCTCTCTGGGCAACCTGGGACAGTGTCCCACCAGCCTCAGTGGAAAAAATTTTTTTCCTAATATCCAATCTAAATCTACCTCCCTCTATTTTAACACCATTACCCCTCGTCCTGTCACAACAGGCCCTGCTGAACAGTCTCTCCCCATCTTTCCTGCAGCCCCCTTTAGGCACTGGGAGGCCGCTCTAAGGTCTCCCCGGAGCCTCCTCTTCTCCAGGCTGAACAGCCCCAGCTCTCTCAGCCTGGCCTCACAGCAGAGCTGTTCCAGCCCTCTGATCATCTCTGTGGCCTCCTCTGGACCCTCTCCAACAGCTCCACGTCCTTCTGATGTTGGGGGCTCCAGAACTGGACACAGTGCTGCAGGTGGGGTCTCACCAGAGCAGAGGGGCAGAATTCCCTCCCTCGACCTGCTGGCCACGCTGCTGGGGATGCAGCCCAGGACGCCGTTGGCCTTCTGGGCTGCGAGTGCACCTTGCTGGCTCATGTTGAGCTTCTCATCTACCAGCACCCCCAAGTCCCTCTCCTCAGGGCTGCTCTCCGTCCATTCTCCTATGGATCTCTATGGATCATTACCATAGCACATGTATTACAAATATGTATACCTACATGGGTTCATTACTCATAAGGCTACCAGCATCTAGCCAGTGTCTCCTGTAAAGTTTAATTTTGTAAGCCTTCTTTATAATCTGGAGAGAACCGAAACCATTCTGCTGTTAAAATACAGCTGAGATCCTTGTGCTTTCTCCCCCAAAGTAATGCCATACCAGCGAACAAATTAGAAATAACACTGACGGGATCTCTTTCCATTTTTCTTTTTAAAATCTGCTGTTTTGTTTTAATACCCACACATATATGAGTTATGAAGAACGCTCCCTTTGTAAAGTGCATTTACCAACAGGATCTAACAAAAGAAAGTAATTAAATGCCTAATTACTATTGCATAGCTGCTTTGAAACCCTACTGTGTTCCAACTTTACGTAAACCATTTCGGAAGGAGCCCTAGACCTACTGTGAGTTTCTTCAGGATCTAAAAGAAGAACTTTAGAGATGAATCTCCCACAGTGTTTCATTATTTTAATTGATGTAATTACTGTAAGAAACACTATCATTAGCTCACTTTCTGTTACTTATTTATAAAAAATTCAGGTGCAGCAGAATGATATTTTTCTCAGGCTTTGACACTGTTTATCAGTAAGGAAAGATTATTTTAATTACTCAGCAGCATGGAGACAAGGGCAATTACTAAATGCCATCCCACCTCAACAGGCAATCAGATCATTTTCTGTGCATTGGTACAAATGACATGGATATTTTCTTCTTTGAAATTCCATGATGCAGCAAGCAAGAATGTATTTGTTGTGCTTTTTTTTTTCCTGGAAACCTACAAAATCAACAGAAAAACAAATGCTTGTCCTCTTTTGGCCAGCATTCAAATCCCAGGGGTCAGGTTTACAGACTGCTGGAGAGCATTCAGCATCAGAAGGATTTAATTCATGGAGACTCCTTTTCTCACCTGTAATGAATTACAAGAAAAATATGTCAAAACCAGATCTTTGTACTGTCACTGCTCCCCACTGGGACAGACAGGCTGTAGATGGACTGGAGGTATGAAGGAGCCAACGCTCAACTTGCATCGAATGAACCAAAAAGCCACAGTAGCAGAATACCCTGCTCCGTTATCTACAACGTTCTCCCTTATCTACAACGGCTCCAAAGGACTGGCTAATCGGGCACGGGTTGCAAATTATCACCGGCACAATCACTTCATTCCCTTCTCGTTCCTTCTGCTCTAAAACTAAAATCAGGTCAGTCTGCAGCCAGATGACAAGATCTATATCAGGAGGCAGCTTCACAGAAAATAGGATGCATACTACAACTGCTGCTGATGGTATCTGAACTGATTTTACCTTATCAAGTAAAATTATTATATTTCTTTTTTCAAGGAGGGGGTCTTTGAGCTCAGAGTGCTGTGCAGCTGCTGTTTTCAGGTTTTCACATAAACATCACATGTCTACTTCAGGACATGGTTTATAGACATGGTGGTGTTAGATTTATGGTTGGACTTGATGATCTTAGAGGTCTTTTCCAATGGGTAATGGTTTTAAAATAGAAGGAAGCAGATTCAGATTAGACATCAGGAAAAATTTTTTACGCTGATGGTGGTGGAGCACTGGTCCAGGTTGCCCAGGAGGTGGTGGATGCCCCATCCCTGGAAACATTCCAGGCCAGGTTGGCTGGGGTTGTGAGCAACCTGATCTGGTTGGAGATGTCCCTGCTCCTTGCAGGGGGGCTCGACTGGGTGGGCTTTGAAGGTCCCTTCCCACCCAAACCGTTCTGCTTTTCTAGATTTGACACTGTGTACAAAAGGACATTGCCCCCGTACAGGCCCTGAACACACTGTGGATTCGGGTAAAACCGAAGGTTCCCAGGTGCTGTTTCTATCAGATATTGCAATGGAAACTGTTCACCCCCAAATTAATCTGACATTGCTCAGGTAGTGACTTGGATAACAAGGCTCAGGAGCAGACTGTAACGAAAAGAACATGGTATCAACCTTTGGACTATTTGGTGCTGCAGGAATTAAAGGGAGGTGCATTCAGCACGGTGTTTTACACAGACCCAGTTCTACCCCAGTGTTCGCACTGCAGATTTTTAGCAGTATCCCCATCTAGGAAAAAACAAACAAACAAAACAACCTAGTAGCAGCAATAATAGTTCATTCAAATAAGACAGATCCTGCCCGTTGCCTGCTGGGAAATTCTCCTCAGTAGCACTGACTTTTGTTGGATTGCATTTGAAAATAACAAAGTCTGTACAATAGGGAGACACATACCCAACTTGAAGAGGAATTATTTATACTGAATCCATCAGGTTACACCAACACAAGATATTCTCTCTGCTAGATATTTCCTACTGCTATCTTGCAGTAGGAAATGTGCTCAAAATATGGGCAAGTATTCAGAAATCCATAGTCAGAAACCTGCAGCCAAGCCCTCAATATTTTCTTGGAGCTTCAGGAGCTATATGGCTTAGCAGTATCCTTGCAGGTGGAATATGAATGCTTTTGAGCGAATTAATGCAGAAAAGGACCAGAGACTTTTTTAAAAAGTCCAATTGTTCATTTACAATCCATGTAAATGAACTACAGATTGCCGTAATTAATAACAGACTGTGCAGCAGGGCTGGCCGATGAGCTGTAAATCCGCAAGGAGTGATAGCTGGAAATGTGCTTCAGTTTCCATTATTGGTGGTTTTAATCTACCGTGTGGTTGTTCTAGGCTCATTTCTATTCCACTTGTTTATTTAAGAGAGAGTCAGAATAATAGAAAAAAGCAAACGAATGTTTAAACTGTAGCATTAGAAAATGGATATGAAATAAAATCCTCATATTAAGACCAAGATGGGAAATGCTAGTTACTTTTAGGTATGCTGTCTTTTACTGGATTTCATTTTCATAAATGAAAGAAAATTCATAAAGAAACTTACTACAGAACTACACTGCAGCCCTGAAAACCATTACAGATCTTTGAGCTGCATAAAAATACGTGTACAGTACAGCGTGGTATAGAATGTTAAGGATGTAATTACAGCTGCTTAATATGATTAACACCTTTCGATCAAATTAAAGGATCCGGACTTCCCTGTAGCAGCCTATTCAAATGAAAAATGTCACTGTACTACTCAAGTTAATGGCTTTTGAGTGTAGAAAGACCTCAAGTCAGGAGGCTCTGAAACATCACTTAAGGTAACCTAGCAGTAAAGAGGAATCCATACTGCCAACCAAAATTACTGTTACTTCACACCTCCAAAGTACTGGAGTTACTTGCAGCACTCTTATTAATTGGTTGTGTTCTTGGAGCACCTACTGCATGGTTTTTATTGACTTCTCATGAAAAATATCCCAGTTGAGGGATATTCTGAGGGATATTTCTGAGTTTCTCAGAAATCAGGGATGACAGACATACTTACAGCACGTTGAATCTTGGTATCTTCAAAATGGTAGAAAAGAACAAACTAAATAAGTCTCATCCATTCCAAACCGTTCTGTAAGCTACAAAATATAAGCAGTTGTTGACTTTTGCTAAGATTGAATCTTAATGAGTAATGTCTAAGTGAGATAAAATTGAGTTAAATATTTACCTTAGGGGCAATAAATTCCACTCACAGTTTGGCAGCCATGTCTGTAATGAAGAATACTTTTGAAATAAAAAAAGCACTGCAGTCTTTTCTCTAGATGCAATAAGATTTGGCTGGAGCTATAAAAGCTTCAGGAGGAGAACTTTTAAGTTCAAAGACTAGAGAACCATGTAGGGATGTGCTGTGAATCCAAGCTGGTTTAGACCCACCCAGCCCTATGCGAGGTTTTTATAGAATAGTGTGTTAGCATCCCTGTGCCAAGCCAATACATACTGGAGAGAAAACTGGTGATGCTGGCAAGTCCTTTCTTCCCTTTATTTGTCTCCTATTCCGGTTAAAGTACATAGTAACAAGGTGCTCATCCTTGACCTGTCCAGCCTTGACCACATAAAAAATATTTTAAAGAGTTTTTAGGTTCTTAGCAGTGTTTATCTAGCCACTCTTCACCTTGATGACTTGTTGGCCGGTGCTGTTATTTTTATGGGCATATGTGGATGTACACCTATTTTTGCCCAAGGATGCTGAGTGGACAGCTCTTGTTTAAAACAGGCAACCGGATACATTTCTGTCCCTTGGTTTCCTGAGGCTAAGGAGGGAGAGACTAATAAGATACAGATACCCTCTGGACATAGGATAAGGACTATTTTTACTTGCAGCCTGTCATATTTTTAACACGTTTTTAAACATGGAAACACTGATTCACTTTTGATTTGACAAGCAAGGCAGCTTGGAAATGAGTTAAAGCTGTCACTGTTATCCTTTGTTTCTTCCTTACATCTGTCTTTTGTTTGAATAGAAGTGGCAGAGCTGAGGGGCTTAGTATGCATCCATCAAAAACATTAAACACATTTTGTGTGTGTCCTCTCTGTAGTAGAAAATAAGGGTTTAAAAATAAAAGCAACATAATGGAAGCAGAAGCTGATTAGTCTGCCTTTAATTCTCCAAAATAAAACTAATTTTCTACACCTTTCCATATAATGCAGAAGATTCTGAATGTTTTCATATAGCATTATTTCTTGCAAAGCATTACAATTCTATAGTTTATTTTAAACTTGGTTGTTTTGGGGTTTTTCCCAAAAATGCAGACACTGCAGATTAAAAGAGAGAACTTTTCGTATAATAAGGTTTATTCAGCACACATCATTTCTTCCTGCTGTCAGCTGGAATTAAATTGACTGCCACAGGAAAGCATCAAGAGGAAAATGTGCTCTATATGGACTTCTAAATTTGGAAAATCTGCATCCTTCCTTCACTACATATGCTCTGAGTCTTAACGGTTCAGAGGAAGGTATCATGACAACCCTGCGTGCTCTCCTGAAACAGTCTGTTCTCTCATCCTTTAGACACACAAAAGGAGACCCAGTCCACCGCTTACCCAAGATGCCCTTTTCTTTGTCTCTCATTTCCGTCATCTCTGGGTTCTTAAGAACATATTAGCAATTGAGTGTACAAAGTGGCAGTGATAGTGGATTAGTAACAATTTTCTTTCTTTGGATGGATCCTTCAGGGCACTGACACCATGGACAGGTGGTAAGTGCCAACGTTGTCGAACGCTTTATCTGTAATCGTTGTTCTTCCCCATGGCATGCAAGTCTCTATCATGATGCCCCAGCTGGTGCAGAAAAAGCCTTGACACGGCGCGAGCGCTCTTCAGCAATACACAGAACACTGGTGTTTTATCAACACTTCTAGCCACAAATCCAAACCACGGCACCGTACCGGCTGCTTGGAGAAAGTGTCAACTTGATGCCAGCCACTCCCAGTACACTCAGGCTGCATGGCTTTGACAATCCACAATTTCTGTCCTTAGAGGAAGGCCAGTATCGCTTAAAGCATACACATTAAAAACCTTTTCAATAAATCAAAACCACCGCTATAGTTCCATTCCAAAGCTAAAGAGCGCGTGGAGTTAATTTTCTCTAGGGACATGAAAATACCACTAGTTTGCAATCAGAGGCTTCCGAAGTAGGAGTGTGAAGGATAAAGTGAGCAATAGTTGCAACGGGATGAATTAATGTAGATTAGCTTCCCGCAGTTATTCAGAAAAAGGAATTAAGGAAGACAAGCTGTCAACCAACACTGGGAGACTACCCAGGGGACAGATTTTGCAGAAACAGATTTCTGCAAACACAGGGCCTCCCACCTGCTTTCAGCCTCCCGCCCCCTTTAGCCTCTATTTACAGCTCCAGCCCCTTTTGGACTATGTTTTTTTCTGGCCTCCCACCCTTTTGGGGACTCCAACTCACTTTTGGCCTATGCTTTTTTTTCCTGCCTCTGACCCACTTTCACTCCCCACTCCCTTTTGGCCTCTATTTTATTTTGAGACTCCGATGACCTTTTGACCTACCACCCCCTTTTGTCTCTACTCTACTCCCAGCCTCACACAAACTTTCAGCCTCCCACCCCTTTCGCCCACTACCTTTTTCCTGGCCTCCCCCGTCCTCTCACCCTTTGCTTTATTTTGGGCCTCCTTTCTGCCTCCACTTTATTTAAGACCTCCCACCCCTTTTGACCTCTACTTTTTTGCTGACTTTCTTTCAGCCTCCCCAAACCTTTCAGCCTCTACGTTACTACCAGGCTCCAACCCTGTTTTGACCTACCACCACCCACTTTAGCCTTCACTTTATTTCTAGGCCTCCCACCCTCTTTCAGCCTCCCATTCATGTTAGACAAATTTATTTCTGGTCTCCCATGACCTTTCGGTTTCCCACCCTCTTTCAGTCACAGGCTGAAAGGCAGTGGGAGGCTGAAAAGAAAGTGTGGGAGGCCAAAAGCAGGAGTGATTCTGGAAAATTTTCATTTAGGATTAGCTTTAAAACCCCATTTAGTTCCTAAATGCTCTTCTGAATATGGAAAACCACATCTGTGGTCACCACTAACCAAATTGTGCGTTACGGGTGCCGTTCTCATGGCAGTAACAGCCTGAAATCTCCCGATCAACACAGGCTTACTAACAGTCTGTTCCAGATACAAACCAGCAGCCTGGCCATAGCAGGAGCTAACATTTCTCTCTTCCCCTGAAAGGCCCCTGTCTGCACTCATTTCTGCTGTGCATTGGGCATTGTCTCTGATTTTCAGCGGTGGGAACAGTAAGCGTTAGCAGGGCTCCACGGTCTGTGCTGACCACTTCGTTGCAAATGTTTTGTCATAACATTTATTTCTTCAATATGCTGACTCTCAAACATGCTGAAGTTTCTGCGATAGCTCCAAGGAATCTTTAAAGTAACATTCCTCCTTCTCAGGTCAGTATGGCAATAAACAAAAAAATGATTGATAGAAACAACAAAATTATTATTTTCATTTCATTTTCAATATAGCAGGGTATTTCTGACTTTAAAAAATATTTTTATATCCCTGTTCTTTAAAAGCCCCAGATAAAAAGTAGTTACTTTAAAAAAGAAGAGAAAAAATCGATCAAAACAAAACAAAACCAAAACCGGCACGTAAACCTACACAAGGTGAACACATTATCCTCAAGTTTCTATAACTACAGAGTTTGTGATTATTTCTGCAATTTTCTCAACATGATGTTGTCCCTTGCACCTAACTGTAACATATGAAGCAATATTTCTATCTAAATGGGCTGCAGGCGAATAGGGACAAGAGCTTCTTCATTTCAGTCATTAAATGTAGTTCATCTGATGCTTTTAAAAGTGGAACACAGACCTTTTTTCCTTTTGAGGACTAATCTCTACAGCCAAAGGCAATTGCAGACCACTTTTAAAAATGGCTTGTGCTCCCAACATTGATAAAAAAGCCATACAGCAGATACAAATTGGATTTCTCATTACACTGCTCTCTCAGAAGAATCAGAAATCAATTTGTCTCACTAGGCCAAATTCTACTGTTTTGAGTGAAGAATTTGTGTTTATCTCAACATGAATGCTACGTGCTAAAGCCTGTAAAACTCAGTCTAATTTATTATCTTTTTTTTCTATTTTTTTTTTTCCCAGATGACTAGGATAGGCAAAATTTTTAACAACAGTGTGAAAGTAAATGTAAAGAGCCTTCTGGCCAGCTTTCACTCAGCAACAGCCTAGTCTTTATCTAGTCCCACTAAAATTCATTAGGATTACCATGGGGGCAGTGTAACTGAAGTCTATTACAAATCTAATATCCCTTTTTGTTCATTCCATAGCTATTACATGTTTTGCCTGCACAGTAAATAAGGCAGGTAATAATTCAACAACTAAAACTAAATAATCCCAACAATAAAAAGCAAAATGCTGTTTTGTTGTATTTTCTATATTAGCCTCTCTTCTGTAATAATGTAATGAAAAAGGGTTTCCAGAAGTGAAAGGAGAGCTGTGGAAGATTTAAAGATTCTTATCAGACAAGTAAAATTGCACAGAATGGTCACCCAGTAGCATAATTATTCAAAAAAATACCATTAAAAGACAACACTGAACACTTTCACAGTGCCCAAGGAGACTCAGTTACGTGGTTTTGGAACTACTGGGTCAAAAGAATATTGTTACCCTCAGCAATTACTAGAGGCAATAATTTAATCCCCTTAATAAATTTCTTAATGGTCTAAAGAGTTCTGTCAACGGAGTTATCTTGTACCAAAGCAATTAAAGTAAAATTTTTCACTGTTATTTACTACAGTAAACTAAAGTAAAGGGTTGGGAAAGTATTCTCATATAAGAAGCTAATTTCAAGGAAACTAAAGAATTAGCCAAAATTATTAAACATATTATGGTCTGAATCAAGCTTGGAAACTCAGAAAAATCTCATATTCAAAATCCTTACTGCCCTCACAAAGGCATGAAGCACTTTCCTTTATCAACAATTAATTTTAAAAATATCCTCATCCCTTAGGTTTTCTGTCTTTTAGTTGTGCCAGAGTTACCATGTAAGCTGTCCGTGCAACAATTCACAATTGTCACTTTAGCCCCGTCCTTAATTTTACCAGGGGCCACAGACAGCAAAAAGAAACCTGACTCTCCACTGACTTCAACTCTCAGGCAGGTGGGATTGAGCTCAAATACAACGCACAATGTTCCTTTCTCCAGCGTGAGATTTAGAGATTTATATGACATGCCTGCCACCTCATCCTCCAATCTTCCACATACATAGGCACTTTTCAAGTAGCATCAGCTGAATATCTCTTGCAAAACTGAAGCCTATTGAATAGATACATCGACATCAGTTCACTTCCACGAACAGCATCCCCCAGTGGGACCTGTTGTTGTGCTCTGAGTGGGCCTTACAAAAACCCTTCATGAGCTCCAGCACAAATACACATCCATCCCACC
Source organism: Chlamydotis macqueenii (assembly GCF_036417535.1). Taxonomy (NCBI): domain Eukaryota; kingdom Metazoa; phylum Chordata; class Aves; order Otidiformes; family Otididae; genus Chlamydotis; species Chlamydotis macqueenii. The sequence continues at coordinate 828,331 of NC_141564.1, forward strand.
TAAAACCAGCCAGCGATAGCTCCATTTGGTTTTTCAAACACAACTATTTTTGTGCAGGAAAAATTTTTATCACGAGGAACTTGAGCGAGACAGTACTGACTTGTACATCTTCAGAGATGACAGATCATACTCCAGACACCTCCTACGCTGAATGAACTGCTGAGTATATAAAGAAAAAGAAAGGAACTATGCTGTGGCACAACCTTTTCAGAACTGATTTACAGTTTACAGGTATCCGATGGGTAGACAGACAGCTATAGACATAGTAAAAAATGCTTAAAATTGTAATTTAATCATAAGAAAAATCCTCATATGAAAAGCAGCAGAGACACAAGCACTGAGATTTTTTTAAATCTCTTTTAACTTAATTGTTTCACCTTCAGAGAAAGCTGCCATCAAAATCTCTGGAGTATGGAATATATGAGTTCAATACATTTGTCCTGCCACTGATGCCAATTAGCATTTCTTTGTTGTTTCCTACTTTTTATAATCTTCTTTTACTGTCAGTGCAAATAATGGCCACCATAAATAAACAAATTATCAGACTTCAAAGTCCCAGATGAATGGGGAAAAAAGGAAAGTGTAACTAAATACAAGCCACACAGAATTAAGTGGATGGGAGTGGGCAGCTGTGGATAACTTGTGAAGTTTTATTGCTGATTTAGTTTTAGCTTTTCTTTCGATAACTTTGTGTGAGAAAGAAAGAAACTGATCTGACATTTAAACACAAGAAAAATTTGCCGAGTCTGAAGTTCTATTGCCTCGGTAAGCAAGATTAGACAAAGATAATTAAACGTGCAATTTGCCACAACTGCTGTGAGGAATGACAGCATTTTGAAATTACCTTTTGCAGTGATTCCTGATGTTACAAAATCGCTTCTCAGTAGGTAAGAAATTAATTCTTCCCCCTCCCTTTTACATACCTATTTCTGTTCACCTAATGCAAAACAAAAAAAAGAAACAACAATAAAACAAAGAACAAAAATCCTAATGACAGAAGACTCTCTTGCCTTTCTGCTGAAAATATTCTAAAATGTCAACACGAGCCCATTAAAAATTGTACAAAGCAAAAGACGTTTTGGTAACTTTCTTCATGGATTGGAAATCAAAGTAATTAAGAAAAGACTGCTATTTCCTATAGAAACAGAAAAGGTTTCAAATCATTTAGATAGAAAAATCTCAAAGCAGATGTTTAATTTTAGCAGTTCACATAATCATGCTAAAAAAGGTATAACACTCTGTAAAAAAAATATTTTGTAGGAAGATTCTGCCCTTAGATACCACTAAAACAAACTATATCTTCCTTCCTTCACATTGTCTCTCTTTCCAGAGTATTAAGCAAAGCATCGCCAGACTTTTCCTATGAGGACATGAGGTTCAGCATCCATCTTTTGTGAAGTTTCTTGGAACCAACAGGGGAAAACTTCAGAGCACAGAGACGAGGGCCATAGGCTGCTGCACACGTCTATAGACGTTTCACTCCCAGAAGCTTTATCGCAAATGACGCTGGGATAATTTGAGCTATTTGTCACTGTATCCTAAATAAAATGGTTTGTTATATTTTAAAGACTTCAAATATCATGCAGCCTATGGTGAATGAAATAAATCAGAAGATAATACCAAAGGCTGGAAGAACATTATTGGAATATCTAGACCTTTCCAGCAGAAAGATAGAAGTGCTTATTTGCAAGACATTTATAAGCTGAGACTCCTGGGTATTATTCCCAGGGAGACCTTAGAGCAGTCTTCCAGTACCTCAAGGGGGCTGATAGGAAAGATGAGGAGAAATTCTTCAGCAGGGCCTGTTGTGACAGGATGAGGGGTAACGGCTTCAAAACAGAGGGAGGCAGATTCAGATTAGATATTAGGAAAAATTTTTTTCCACTGAGGGTGGTGGGACCCTGGCCCAGGTTGCCCAGAGAGGTCGTGGGTGCCCCATCCCTGGAAACATTCCAGGCCAGGTTGGCCGGGGCTGTGAGCAACCTGATCTGGTTGGAGATGTCCCTGCTTCTGGCAGGGGTGTTGGACTGGATGGGCTTTGAAGGTCCCTTCCAACCCAAACCATTCTGTGATTCTATGACTCAGTCTCTGCTGTCAGCTATACCCAGGGCTGCAACGAGATCAGAACTTCTCCCAGCTCTGAACGCAGCCCCCGGTGTCAGGTTGTGCAGGTGGAGAGCTGTCAGCATTGACTACACAGCAAAGACACCCGCAGCCTGTTTCCACTGATGTGCAACCAAGTGGTCCCCAGTTATCCACCTCTTCAGTTCCCACACACGAGGAGCCACTTAGCTCAAGGTGTAGTTTATAATGCGGCCGGCAACGAAGTGGTAACTGCGACACGAAAGGTCACGGACGTCTGTGCCTGTTGAAACAAATGAGATGGACCCTGCAGAGATGTGGTGAAGAGGCACTTATTGCCATGCTGATCAGTTGGCTGGATTGAGGGAAAAAACTCTTCTGTCCCAGAGCTCCAAGTGATTGCTGTTCATCCTGCTCCAGCAGGTTAAAATCCAGTAGAGATGGTTAAACTAGATATGCTTGACACCTTAAAAAAAAAAAAAAAATCTTATAAAACCAACAGATAGCTGTTCTTGATTTTGATATAAGAGGAGAACGCAAGCTGGAGTGGTGGACTGCCATCCCCCATCAGCGTGGGAGCGCCCTGTTTGGCAAAAGCGGTTGTGATCCTGCTCACAGCTCTCTGCACCAAACTCATTAGTTGTGTTGCACTCTTCTGGGTGAATATCAGACACATGGAAACTCCAAAACCACCCCCAAGAAAGGGAAAGGACAAGTTAAGGAAAGAGGCAGGCTCACACCAAATGGCGCAGCAACGATGCAGATAAGCCAGGTTTATTTTCCCTTTGTACTTTGCCGTTCAGATACAAATGAGAGCTGTTGCTGAGTGGGTCTTTTGTCAAAGCATTCTCCCCAGCTCTATTTCCATCTTCCATCTCTATTTCCAGTGTGCATCAAAATAACTTGAGTTCATTTGCAGCATCAGCTCTGATCTCTAACTACTGTTATATTAACATCCAAAAATAATTCCGGTTTATTTCAGGCATTGTTTTGACTATCAAACTGCTGATGTCAACCAACATTGCAGAAGCAGAATCAATGGCCAGGCTTAGATTATTTTTGACCACAGACAAGAAAGTTTGACAAGACTGATGAAAAAGCAGAATGACTCTGCAAGAAAGCCTCTGGAGCATACTGGCATTTCAATTTTATTAGGAAATAATAAACAGCCTCTTGCAATAATACATTTCCACACGACAGTTGTGCTATAGCAAGCGTGGGTATGCCAATGGTAAGAGCTATTTTCACACCAACTTGCTTGGGAAGTAAAGCGTTCAGACCTTGCCCTTGCACAGTGGCAATGGCACAGGTACGGAAAGCTCTGTTGCCCTCCCAGAGTGAACAAAGTCTAGGTTTGCCCCATGTCTTCATCTTCTGTGTAGCCATCAAAAAGTGTAAGAATTCTTTTTTTTTATTATTTTTTTTTTTTAGGATACAAAATTGCCTCAAGAATTCAGTAGCTGCATTTGGAAATTGCTTCTGGAAATAAGTCGTAGTATCATTTTCTGTGGAAAGAACTTTGCGATCCGCTTTTAAAGATCTTTATTATTTTCATTTTTAGTAGCTTGTTTTAATGTAGAACTTCTGTCTTTTGTGTCATACCTGGAACTGCCGAGCTTTTTTTCCAATTAAATCAGTGAATCACGGCTGATTCATCCCTGACTCGTTTTGCTAAAGTTCTTAAATACATCCAGAGAATCAGGCCTCACTGCAAGCAATTTATTTTCTTTTTTCATGTAGGTAGAAATCCCTTTACTACTGGCACTGCACAATTTAGACTGAAAATAAAACAGGATAAAATTCAGCTACTCAGTTCATTTTGAGAGTCTGAGCAAAGCCAAATGTAGGAATTATCCAAGCGTCTAAGAACATAGCCAAGGTGTTTGTCCTGGAGGCCAAACCACAGTGAATTCTGTTTCTGCAGTACCTTCATGATCCATTACACTCTTCTGAAGCTTCTGAATTGTCTGTAAGATGAAAAAAAAAACCAACCCAAAACCAGAAAGTCTCAGCATTTACCTTTGAAACAGATTTTTTAAATAAATAATTAAATTTTGAGCTAGTTTGAAAATACTGCCATTTTCATTTTTAAGATGAGAAATGCTAAAGGCATGATCTGAATCAGAGCCACAACATCTCCAGTCAAGATGGCAAACCGCATCCTCCATCATATGAATACATTTACAGCTGTAGAACTGCTGTTCAGCTCCTCTGTGTCCTCTTGAAACAGTCTGACTGGAAAAGCAAGGAAGCTCCTTCATAGCTGATATTTACAATTTTCTATTTAAGATAATGCCATTAAAAATATGTAAAAGTTTGTGTTCGTTCTCCAAGTTATAGTCTGTCTCTAGTATCAGATTTTTAATAGTAATAGAAAACTTTTCCATCAGGGGAAGTACAAATCTCTCCTAGAAAAAAAATTGTCTCATATGAGATGTTTGCTGAGGATGATTTTTGCACAAGGACCCACAAAAGTTTCATGAATACTGTTGAATTTGTGGGAATTTTTTTTTGCTTGTCGTGGTTTTGCCCCGATCAGGACCAGACTATGCAGTCTCTCTCTCACTCCCCCCACCTTCCCAGGGAACAGGGAGAGATAATAGAAAAAAAAGCTCCAGGCTTGAGAGAGATCCTTAAAGTTACTGTTACGGACAAAACTTGGGGAAAACTATTCATTTATTACTAAAACCAAAGCTGGAGAATGAGACAGAGAACAAGATAACCTCCCCGACCCCTCCCTCTTCCCAAGCTTAACATTATCTCTACCACCTTCCCCCTACAAGCGGCACAGGGGGGAAGAGGGAATGGGGGTTGCAGTCAGTCCATCACACGTCGCTTTACGCAGCTGCTTCCTCCTCGGGGGAAGAACTCCTCACATTCCTCCCCTGCTCCAGCGTGGGGTCCCTCCCACGGGCTTCAGGGGGATCTCTGCTCCTCCGTGGGCTCCATGGGCTGCAGGGGGATCTCTGCCCCACCATGGCCTCCCCGGGCTGCAGGGGGATCTCTGCTCCTCCGTGGGCTCCCCGGGCTGCAGGGGCACAGCCGGCCTCACCATGGCCATCACCACGGGCTGCAGGGGAATTCTGCTCAGGAGCCGCATTACTGCTCCCCCTCCTTCTGCGCTGCCCTTGGTGTCTGCAGCCGTTCCTCTCACCAGAAATCCTTCACAACAGGCAGGCAGACGCCTCTCAGGGTCTCTTCACATCTCATCTCCTCTCCACTCCTTGCAGCCGGGCTGGGCCCAGTTGGGCGCAGTCGGTTGCCCGGTAGGAGGCCAGAGGGTGAGGGGTGCAAGGCCCACAAGGCTCACGCCTCCCCCTCTCTGCTCCTGCTCAACGTCTTCACATCTCCTTTTTTTTTTGTTTTTCCCCTTCTTAAATCCGTTATCGCATGGACGTTATCAGGGAACATTCTGCTACCGATTGGCTCAGCCCTGGCCAGCAGCGGGTCTGCCCTAGGCCTGGCCCAGTCCCCTGGACAAAGGGGAAACTACTTCCAGCAGCTTCTTACAGAAGCTACCACCATAGCTCCACCTCACTAAATAAAAGCAGAACATTGCTGTTAACAATTCCCAATGTCTTCACCTCTAAACATCAATAGCTGATCCTTTGCTACTAAAATAACCTTGAATACATGTATATCAGTAAGCTAAAAAAGATTAAATGCATATTGAGGGTGAGGTAACATAACCGTTCACCAACTTAATGTACAAGGAATGTTCATATCAGTGAGAAATTCTTTAATGACACTGAACAGGCTTAATTATTAAGTAGGCATGAAAGGATACGGTAATGCTTATCTACAATTTGAAATGGATTTGCTTTAACCCAATGCTGTCAAAGAGTGTAGAGTAACAGAAAGGGGATCTACAGATTTGTTATTCAAGTCTTTTTATAAACCTGAATCTTTTATGACTAAAATCTGCTATTAACTCATTTTTCAATTCACTAATTCTGAAGGAGCAGAGTAATTTACATCCAAATTTTTAATGCGCTTTTTATTGAATACTTATCAAGGTCAAGCACTATAATTTGAAGAGTGAAATATGTTATTTCATGAAAATACATTTTATTTTTTTGCTGTTCAGAAGCATTACTTAAAAAATTCTCCTCCAAATTGCTCTGAATTCTTGATTACTTTGTTTTCTTTTTTTCTTGTTAAGACATAAATCACCTTTGGAAATTCCCTCTGGCCATTTCTACCCAAGATGTATGAGGTTGCTGTCATTCCTTGGTATACGCCACTCACGGAAGCCAAAGTCCTTCAGCAACATCAGCTGCTCCTCCGGAAATGGACGCCTTGTGCTGTGCAGGCGCCTTTTGCAATGCAGAGCAAGCTGCGATAGGAAGCACGGAACTGTTGTGCTGGCACCGGTGCGATGGCTCACCGCTCCCTTCAGCTCTGCTGGCAAAGGTTTTCAAGCACGGGTACTTTAAAAAGACATATGAACAAACAGAAATGAAAACAAGAGCACTTTTGGTGTGGAGTGTCCTCACAGCTCCGTATCATGTAATTTCATAGGATCATACAACAGTTTGAGTGGGAAGGGACCTTCAAAGCCCATCCAGTCCAAACCCCCTGCAAGGAGCAGATCAGGTTGGTCAGAGCCCCAGCCAACCTGGCCTGGAATGTTTCCAGGGATGAGGGATCCACCACCTTGCTTTAGAAAGAAACCTGCACAGAGAGTCCTCCTCCTAGCACACAAGGTCACCAGACGTCTCCAGACCTTTCTGTAGTCCCTCATGTGCTTTGCACACGTGTAAGGGACGCACCTCGCAGGGAGAGCGAGGCTTCTGTCCTGGCTCGGCCTGGAAACAGGGGTCACAGCAAGAAGAATCGAAAGAGGGGTCACAGCTGAAAAGCAATAGGAACAGCAAACTTTATCTATCTGACGCTCAAACCATGAGAGCAAGTCAGTTCAGTTATTTTGGAGGGAGGAGTTCACAGTTTATTATTTCCCTTTTTTTGCATGACGACTCGGCTTTGTCTAGTCACAGAATCACAGAATCACAGAATTATCAAGATTGGAAAAGACCTAAAAGATCATCCAGTCCAAACATCACCAATACTTCTCAGCTAAATCATATCCCTCAACACAACAGCCTCGTTCTGAGGCTGGTTGCTACCCGTTTCATGTCGTGCTCTGTGGTTTTTCAATTAGAAGAGAGAGATGACCGTTTATCCTTTGGCAATGTCTTCAGGCCAAAGCTGTTTATTATTTAGCTGTTCCTCATGCAGAAGCCATTTTGTAAATTTGATTAATCATCTTCCATTTCCTCTGGACTTTCTCCAGTTCTAATCCATCTTTTTTAGATGAGCAGACAGCATTCAAGACACAGATGAACCTTGGCTTCATACAGTGGGTAAGAAGAGGTTCTCTATTCTTTTCTCAGGATCCTTAATGTTTGGTTTCATTTTGAATGCTGCTGAGCAATGTTTTTATTGAATTGTCACAGCTTGAAGATCTCATTCCTGAGGATTCCACCACAGGGAACTTCTGGTTTTTAACACAATGAAAAGAGAGGATTTATTTAGCTTCTCTGTGATGACTTTATCTTCTCCAAGCACTGCCTTTCTGCCACGATCATCTGTTGGCCCTACGGACTTTATGGCAGACTTCCTGTGCCTGATGTTCTCAACGGTTTATTCATATTCCAAATTCCTTTTGTTTGTGTTTCCTCCAAATGTTTTATTTTTTTTCCGACCTGCATTTTTGGGTTGAGGCTAGGTAATAAAACAGTGGTGCTACAGGATGGCGTTCCTCTAGCACTGAATTTCCTCAGGCCTCCACGCACCGTGAAACCTTTAATCCTTCGCAACGTCACATTTAAAGCTTGAATAAAATGTGTCCCTGGGTGCATTTATATTATATAGCCAGGCACCTACTAGAATGTCTTACTCTTCTGTGCATGTACACTTGCGTATGAAGGCTCCTTTTTTTTTTTCTTTTTTTTCTTTTTAACTTTTTCCCATGGTTTATAGTATATATACTATTTTAGTATAGTAGATCTAGAAACAAATATATTTCTTTTTTAGGTGAAAAAAGGAATAGGTAATTTTTTTTTTCACTTTTAATGCATGCACCTAATTGTCTACCATACTAACACACAGTCCTGCAAATGCACAGGAGAGATCCTGTCAGAGTAATGAATAATTGTCCTCCAGCTCGACAAATGATTGATCGATATTTACTTTGATTGATTTTCCTAGCCTTCTCCTTAGTGGACTTTCTACAATAAAAAAAAAAAAGTCAGATTTTTTTTCTAAAGAATCACTAAATGCTGCACGCACAAACGTTCTTTATCATCACGCTTCAGCCCCCCCCCGCTGCTATTTGGAAAGCTGTGTTGTGCCCCCGGCAGCAAGACTCCATGCAATGCATTAATCATCAGGGAAGATGGTGCCAGGTGACTAGGAAATGGCTTTACTAATATTTCTGCCTTTAGAGACCAGGAAACAACTGCTGAGCTTTAACAATCCTGTTAAAATATGGTTTTCCTAAGAGAGTTCACTATTCCAATGTATGACAGCACATCAATTCGAAATGTACAGATTACCGTAAAACAGGTGACGCTAAGGCTGCTGGTCACTCACTACTGTCTCCACCTCAATTTAGGGTTAATTGCTGTGCACACAGTGGTTCCATGTAGGTGTGCATCCAGGAGCTCCAGTCTCTGGGGGCCAGACCCAGGAGTAGGGGGAAGAAAGGCTGGGGGTTTGGCACAGTTGCTAATTATATGAGGCGGGTCCAAACCGCTGCCAAGGTTGTGTGTTCACCTAGGACACGCAAGTCTTGCACGTACTGCTACTTTCTCCTCATTTTTTCAGATCTACTTTTTCAGCGCCATAGTTTCTTTCTGCTGCCTTATGCTATACTGTATCTGTCTTTCCTCACAGATACAATTACTCTAGTTTTTTTACATTTAATTTGTGATGTATTTGGAAAATGTGGAAATGTCTATTGTGTTCATCTGCACAATCATATTTAATGCCATTGAAGAAATAATTTCCATTTAATAATCAAACATTTTCATCATGGAATTGCTTGTCCATTTATCATTTCCTGTTAGATTTAATGGAAAACTGCTACAGACTTAAATAATGCAACAAATTTTACATGTAAATACAATAATCCATAATTAATTAAGACTGGCTACACTTGAACAGAAGAATGTGGGTGGATGGGAGGGAGAATCATCAGGAAATTAATTTCTTTTGACAAAAAGCCACAATTTGTTTTTCATATTTTGGTCATTTAGATCGATGGCACAGAGCAATCTCAGATTTTTCAATTCCCCTTACACTTCCTTTCCACATGTTCTGACTTAAGATGGTCACTTTTCTTGTCTAGCTACTAAAAATAAAATGGAAATAAATTTGGAGCCATAAAACTGTTACCTTCTAGCTGAGCTCACGCAAAGGAGAGTAAACACTCAGTGACACTCCATCTCTAGAAAACCAGTGATGGGAGAACTACCCCTCTTCAAAGAGGAACTACTTCAAATTTTTTTGTTCAATGACCTGAATTACAGTGTTGAGCAGTTACAGCTCTGACACACAGAGTTCGGAGATAATCCCAAAAAGGCCAAATGATAAATTTTGTGTAGACAATGGTAAGCACTGAGTTGCTGCCGTCTATCTGACTGAAAAACTGTCTGGAAGTCTAGACATTTCCTGAAAAACTCTGAAGACTTCTATGCTTGTTTCAGCCTCAGTGAAAATAATCTAATAATTCACTCAGTAGTGAAATTTGAAGAGTGCAGATTTAAGTAATTTAATTTCTTAAAGATGAAAAAGATACATGTGGTTTTTTGCAAGTCAGTATAGTCTGTGAGGATGCTGCATACAAAGCAACAGTATTTCAGTCATGGAAAGTAGCGTGCGACAAAGACAAAAGAGGGGGTTTTTGTTCAGTTCAGTATAAATGTAAAAGCAAGCCTGGTATTGTGATGGTCTCAAAAATCTAGAAGCACAAGAGAGGTTTAAACAGACTCCGTTTAAATACAAGGGTACATTGCCTTTACTTGCTCTCTGCATTTGTTCTGCATTTGTAAAATGAGGATTATGCCTCAACTCTTCGTCCAGCATTCAGAAAACTACTCTGTGTCCAGGACAGTGAGTAAAACCACAGAAAGGCCATTAATTACTAACAATTCTTCCTTCACACCAGGGTTGGAGTCATCACTAGTAAATGGGCTGTAAATTGAAAAATAAGGAGTTAAAGTACTAATAGCGCTCTTGATTTTGTGACTTAATGAAGCAGGAGATCTACAAAAGCATAGCGCGATTGTGCTTGACTATAATAATTAATAATATACCATACGCACAGGAGTATACAGGCAGTTCAGAGTTTCATGCAGACGGCCTGACTTTGGAAAACTTGAGTTTAACATGTTAATGATGTGATAGAACTTAGATGGGGGTTGATGCTGCATGTTCCTTCCTCTCTGTGTGAGAAAAGGGAGACCCATGGGCATACAGACATTATATGAACCATGTTGCAGCGAGCATGGGACCATCTGGGGGAAGCGACAGCAGAGAGTGGATCTGCCTGTTTCTGGAAATCCTGGAGATCCCTGGGTGGAGAAACTGCATCACAACTTCTCTGCAGTCCCATAACTCGCTCTTTTTTTTTCCTACAATAAGACAGAAAATGAATTTTCTAGTGCCCTCTGTACTCTGAATTTTCTAGTGCCCTCCCTCAATATGGACATCAGCCCACATGGGCCTTCACTCGCAGCTCACCCACACATTCTCACAGAGCCTAGCTGGAATAGTACACCGCACCTGATACCAGCAAAAGGAATAAATAATGAAGAATAAATAAGGCATCTGAGTTTTCAAAAATCTTTCATCCTAGCTGGTGTAAGACACCCCTAACCTTCTGAGATTTCTGTCCTGGTTATGCTCATTATAGCTTTGAAGTTTCTTTTAACCAAATCAGCTAGGAAATGACCTGAGATCCTGCTCCGGTCCTTTCCTGTGAACAAAATACAGATCCAGTTCTAAGGCATTTGAACAAAACATGCAGAAGCTTACTTAAGCTAATCATTTCAAGAAAAAAAAAAAAAGTAGTTTTATTCCTTCAGTCCCTGTAAGAAAGTAGTCCACTATCTGCTTTGGAAATTATTTAGCTTCTCCCACAAAATATGTGTGATTTCAAGACTGGTTTTACATGGTTAAAACAGAAGCTATTTTCCTTGTGTTACCTTTCCCTGCCAAGTTTTATGTCTCATTCCTTAGCAGTAATCATCAGCAGAAGTTTACAAGCATGTACAGCATTGTCATTTATGATATTGGATATTACATCAACTTCTGGCCATAACAAATGGGGCTCGGAATAGTTTTTGTTCAATTTCTCAAAAAAACCCCAGACTGTTCTCTCCTTTCCATTTCCTTCCTCATGATTCGCAGAATGTCAAATATGATTTCCATTTTCTGACCAAAATGTAGTTTTCAGAGAAAGAAATGAGCAGTGTGAAATGAAATTGGTCTAGTATCAGCCCTTCTGATGTTGGGGGCTCCAGAACTGGACGCAGTACTCCAGGTGGGGTCTCACCAGAGCGGAGCAGAGGGGCAGAATCCCCTCCCTTGACCTTCGGCCACGCTCCTCTTGATGCAGCCCAGGATGCGGTTGGCTTTCTGGCCTGTGAGCGCACATTGCCAGCTCATGTTGAGCTTCTCATCCACCAGTGGATAAGAACAGTGGATAGTTCTCAGTTCTAAAGGGGAAGTTTCTTAAAAGGCCAATAGAAGGAGAAATTAAAGGAATAGAAATCAAGACATAGATATTCCGATTCAAACAGTCTGCCTTAAGAGATAAGCACATCACATGGACACCCTATAGCAGCATCCTGACGAGTCCCATGGGCTAGCACCTGAGCAGGCCTGTGTCAGGGATGGACTGAGGTCTAGGCTGGGAAACCATCTCCCAGGAAAAGGGAGAGCAAACAAACAAATAAAACTCAGGAAGGTCACAGTGTCTCTTCCAGGTTATGCTCCTCTTCCTCAGACTTTGTGCCCTGGAAACATCTGTTTTTCCGTCCGTAGGGCAGGTACAACATCATCAGCATAAAACAACTCCGGTAAGAATGAACGGTAGAACAAAGGTATAAGTTGGGCACACCTCAGCTCACAAACACTCTGTCAGCTTTCCACACACACCCCTGAGAACCACGGCCTGCTCCTGCTTTGCCTTCATTTCCAGCCATGACTGGCCCATCTGTACGCTTTCCCAAGACCCTGGTGCAGGTATTTAGCATTGGTCTTGGCTGGCTAACTTGCAAAACATTTCACTTTGAAGGGTGTTGCTCTCTCTCCCACCTTCAGCAAGTCTCAGCGCAACGTTCTTTTCACTTTTTTTCCTTGCACACAGTTGTGTTTTATGGCAACTTCAGGATTAATATTTGCCTGTCTTTGATGTACAGGTTACCTTGCTGGAAATAAAACTTCTGATTTTTTGCTCCTCTGTGTTTTACGCTGGTGATCCTACAAGATCTAGAAACTATTTAGCTGTTACCTAACAGCATTATACAGACAAAATAGTTTTTCTACTGTTCGCACTGATTTTTCTGCTCGCTCATTCAACCATGCAAACTAAAGATTTAATGGCATGTGCTTGAAATGATATATTAAAAAAGTATTGCTGTAGTTACTTAATTCTGTAGACATCATGACAGAACTGTATGCCTTCTCTGAGTTCAGAAATATAATTCACAGGAGAACAACAAAATTCTTTGTTTTGGAGCCTGTTAACACAGAAAGGCTCCAACTGTCAAAACTGAAATAAACAGAGGAAAATGAATCTTAAAAAGCATTTGGACTTCTGATTGCCTTTGGCCCAAAAGGATCGTTTGAACTGAAAGGAAATGGTTATTGTACTACTGCTCAATTAAAAACAATTAAGCTTTTGCACATCACACTGAATATCAATATCACACACCACTGAAAATCCCAATTACTCGCTGTGGTATTCCAGATGAGTTAATAAAGGACAAATGCTGCACAGTCTATGAGTGACTCATCGCAAAGATTCTCTTCGAAAGATGCATCCCACAAAACCTTTTGGGAAACGTAGCATTTTGTCATACTAACAGATCCCTTCCAACTGTAGGACATCATCGGGTGACGGATAAAGAGTTTTTGGGATGTTACTGATCATCTCTGCTCCTCTGATCAAGTGTACCAAGCATACTCAGAGCTAAAAGTGATTTAATCAGAATGAAAAATGTTATAAGGCGAATGCAGGCTGATAAATATAACCAAGAAAGAACCTGTCAGTAGTACAGCGTTCAAATGTGCTGATATAAGGTTGTAAATTGAAGCTATGTGAATGGGTTACTTTAATGTATCTCTGGTTGCTGTGGTGAAAAAGGGAAAACTGAGGTACATTACCGGATGTCAAAAAAATCCCACTTGTTTTTATTACAATAGAGCTAAATATAATTATATCAGTCATTTTACAGCCTGTTTTCAGATAAACTAAGACAAATATTGGAATAAAGGCACTGTTAGATTAATCGATTTCTATATACTCAAGGCCCATGAATAACTATAATCCTGATGGGCTAGAAAACTATAGTTAAATATTTTGTGAACAAAATATTTTCCTTTCGTAAAAAAAAAAACCCAAATGAAAAGAGTACGTACAGCCAACCTCATAACAACTAAGAAACAATTATTTCTACTCTGTGCTGCAGCTTTTCCACAACCAAGACTGGCACCTTATGCAAGACACTTTCTCTAGCCAGTAACCCTCCTCCCATTTTCTCCAGTTTGCCCCTTGCACACTATGATCAGTGAGTGTTTGGGGACGGGACGGAGATGCTTACACACTTTAACAAAGTTTTCTGCATTTATTTGGCATAGAAGAGGAAGTGCTCTCAGAGTACAGCTCAGGGTCCGCTATTTGGGGCTGTCAGAAGCAGCCCTCATTTAGAAATTCTGAAAAGATACCCAGTAAACAGAGTGGCCACTGGTGATAAAGGTCCCATCCAACCCAAACTATTCTATGTTTCACTGTTGTAAACCTTGGCCCCATCCTGAGCGCTGCATCTTAAGCACAACTGCAGTGCCACAAAAAATCGTATCCTGGGAAATGTCACATCGAACTGTCATAGCAGCTGCCCTGCACATCTGTCGGCTGCCAGATGTGGCTTTCCTGCTCCCTTGGCCACCTATTCACCCTGCCCGTGTTGCTCTTCTGTACCGTTCAGCCGGTCCCTGCTAGACACGGACCTTTCCTGCCATGCCCTGGCTACCCAGGGCTTGATTTTGACCTCTTGAGTCATCAGCCAACCTACAGCTTGCCCAGGATTGCCCTTTACATTTTTGGAACTCCTTCCACAAATATATCATTGTGGTGGTTTAGCCCGGATCACCACACAGTTTCTCACTCACCCTCCCCCTACCCAGTGGGATGGGGGAAAGAAATTAGGAAGAAAGGAAAACTCGTGGGTTGAGATAAAAACAGTTTACTAAAAATACTAAAAACGACAAAGCTAACAGAATATAAGGATATTAATACATACAAAATATACAAAATGAACAATGTACAATTTCTCACCACCCGATGTCTGAATGACTGACGCAGCCCGTCCTGAGCAGCAATCACAGGAACGACATCGAGCAGAAGCAAAGCGGGGAGAGCAAGCTAGCAAGGTAGAGGGAACGATGCCAGCAAGCAAGAGAGAAGAAAAGGATGCCAAGGGTGCCCGAATGGATACCCAAATGGAAAGGATGCCAGAAAAGAATGCCCGAAAAGACTGTCCGAAAAGAATGCCCCCTCCCAGGGGCAACCCCCACTTATATACTGAGCATGACGTTTATGGCATGGAATACTCTCTTTGGACAGTTTGGATCCATTATTCTGTCTGTCTTTCGCCCAGCTTCCTGCATCTGCACATTAACGAGACTTTAACGAGACTTGGAAAGCCAAATAGTGTCCTTGGTCTCATTAACAACAACTGGTGTCATCAGAGTGTTTTTATCAACATTCTTCACACACAAGATCCAAAACACACTGGCTACTGAGAAGAAAATTAACTCCATCCCTGCTGAAACCAGGACAATCATTTATTGTTCAAAATTCTCTGGAGAAAAGTTTAAATTGGGTTACTTACTGAAGAAACCTTCCGTCACAACAGAGGCAAATACATTGCAATCCTTTGGAAACAGTGAGTTTATTGTATAGAAGACATTTCACTGATTGAAATGTTTTCGGTATGAAGGAAAGACTTTTTGTGCCAAAAAGCTTGCATTTTTTTTTCTAACTATATATAATACAGGACACCGTCTCTCCACAAAACCCTATTTTGCTTAGACCCTCATGACTACACTATGGCAACACAATTTCCGAGAAAGGTGACAGCTTTTTTGGAAGACAGTGCTGGGATTGTTTTGGAGATGTAAAACTTCTGCCCCCTGAAGAGGATGCTTCTAAACATGGTCATTTACACACCTTCTTAAGCTCAGGATGCAGTAAGTTCTTAAAGAATAAATCTGCATTTTCAAGGCTCATATGCTATAAAACACCGAATTTTAGAATCATAGCAACGTAAAACTACACCTAAAGAAGCAGCTGAGTTGCAAACTCAAAGATAACTCCATGAAGATCTTTAAAACTATTTTCCACTTCAATCATTTTTAGCATTTTTTATCAGCTGACACTATATATGTATTTTATATGGTGTTACATATATCTAGAGAAAACCTAGATGGCAGGCTAACAGAGCATGCATAGCAGGTCTTAACAGAAAAAAAAAAAAAAAATAACCAGAATAAATCAGGCCAGCCTGATCTTCCAGTTGTATTGCATCCTTGCTTTACATCCCCTGGCTATATGCCTTTATAACTCTGACTAGACATCACATTTAAAATTCTGAGTGAACATCCCTGAATTCTGATGAATAATAGCAAAAATGTTGCCTATAGAAAAAATTGATTATTCTTTTCATGGGGAATTTAAAAGCCAGACAAACATCGAGGAACTACAAAGCAGAAACATCAAGAGCATGTTTGGGACTAGTTTCTCTTTAATTCATTTCAAGAGCTCTTTCTATGAGTTTTTCTGGAAAACAGGAAAGGGAGTAGCAGAACTCCACAGGAAGATGTGCTAGATATGAAGTTTGTCTTGCAATTACAGCAAATAGTGTGATGTGTAAATATAAATTCTTGATTTTTTTTTACCTCATTTAACAATTGCAGATAGAATCATAGAATCACAGTTTGGGTTGGAAGGGACCTTCAAAGCCCACCCAGTCCAACCTCCCTGCCAGGAGCAGGGACATCTCCAACCAGATCAGGTTGCTCACAGCCCCAGCCAACCTGGCCTGGAATGTTTCCAGGGATGGGGCATCCACCACCTCTCTGGGCAACCTGGGCCAGTGTTCTACAACCCTCAGTGGAAAAAAAAAAATTTCCTAATATCTAATCTGAATCTGCCTCCCTCTATTTTAAAACCATCACACCTCGTCCTGTTACAACAGGCGCTACCGAACAGTCTCTCCCATCTTTCCTGCAGCCCCCTTTAGGCACTGGAAGGCCGCTCTACGGTCTTCCCGGAGCCTCCTCTTCTCCAGGCTGAAGAGCTTTCTGATGTGCTTTCTCTCATAAGAATCCACCACCTTAAATATAATGCAATGCAGTGAGAGCTGTAGATTAAAAAAAAAAGGATGCTGGAAATGGTAAAGTGCTGAGTGAACCCTCCATTGTGTCTGCAAATCATTTTAAAAAGAGGGGTTTTTTTTTTGTTAATTGCCTGCACAGTGATGTTCAGGCCAAATAAATCATTACTATGTAAGACACTGTTAAAAGGGCACTTTTACTAATGCTCTTGTTTTGCGTGGACCTTTGCGCTGTAAGCAAAATTGCATTTTGCAAAAGCAAAATTGTTTACTACTGCTACCTTCAAGTAAATGCACAAATCTAGTTTCCACCTTGAGGTACAGCTATATGGAGATTTTGCTGCACTGATGCCTACTGGTCGATGTGAAGGGCAAAATTTATCACTGCCTGGAAAATACTATAGATTTTTGCAAGCTCAACTACAACACAACTAAGTCTGAGCAAAATTTGGACCGAAGTCACCTCACAGATTTCATACACATTTTCTCCTTGAACTAAACATTGATCTAATTTTCAGGAGCACGTGTGTTAGCTTAAGTACAGGAAACCACAAGAAAGAGATGTATATAGCCTTGGAACACAGGATGCTTCTTCTCATTCTCAGGCTCTTCTGCCATCAGCTATCACACAAGGAATGCATCGAAGGTTGTGCCAGTGGATCTGCTGTCCTTGTAACAGGAAATCTTCTGGCTTTTAGGACACCCTAACAGCCCTCCTCTATTATAGAATCATAGGATCACAGAAGGGTTTGGGTTGGAAGGGGCCTTCAAAGACCATCTAGTCCAACCCCCCTGCAAGGAGCAGGGACATCTCCAACCAGATCAGGTTGCCCAGAGCCCCGGCCAATCTGGCCTTGAATGTTTCCCTCTGTGACCTAAATATCATTATTTACTTACAGCAAACACCAAAAACTTTGATCTATTTAATCTTCCAAACCCATCAAACCAAAACCTAAAAGCTCAGTTAAATTCAAGAAGTAACCTACTTTTCTTGGAAAAATACACACACACTGTGCCTCTGATTTCTGCTCAGAGGTTAAAGCAGTCCCCTGGAGAGCTTCCTACCATTCTGTTCTCAGAGATTATGTCAACTCATTGTAGATTTAAACAGAAATTAAAGTTACTTCCTGCTCAGCGACAAGTATTTTATACTGGTTTATGAACTGCTCTGGTAAATAAGACCTCTTCCAAGAGAGGAAGGAATTTTAGAATAGGGTATGCTGGATTCCCCACTCCAGAAGAGGTTTAAATTATTTAATTTCCTTTATTCTTCTCTGAGTGCTACATTTGCAAGAGTAAATGCATTGCACTCATATCCTCACAAAAGTAGGCAATATGATTTTTAAAAAATGCTATTGCTTCCTCATATCAACTGTCAATCTTATTTCTTCTCCCTAACATGTAACCTGCTGAAGAGTTACGCCATTGCCATTCTGCTCTGAGCTGCCGTAAGGTGGAGCCCCAATGACATGGTCCCAAACCGCTTGATCTTCTGAGTTCCATTCTGCCAGATCAGCAGATCTGAAGGCATTTTTCTCCATCAAGAACAGTAAGTAAAACTGTCCATGGGTGGATTTAAGAAAATCAGCATAAATTAACATAATTCCAGAAATGTCACATCTGAGGTGGGAGACAACTAAATTAGACACAGGACGACAAATAAAAAGGAATCATAGATCTAAAATTGGTGCTTACTTCTGGAAAAAAAAAATCTTATTTATTAAGAGAAAACAATTAAAAGTGTTTGTCATACATCCCACGACAGCTGAACAAAGCACCTGGGTGACAAGTAAAAAGAACTGAGTAAATAACTGACAAATAGAAACTAAACTTGCACACTGCAAAGAAGCAGTAGCTAAGAGAGCTACTTTGGGAAAATTGTTCTCAAACTTTACACTCATTATCTTCCTAAGGAAGAACACACAAAGGAAACACAAAGGAAATCTATCAGGAATCTCTGCCTTCTCTAGGATATGAAAAGTTGTGTAGGCTCGGAATGGAAAAGAAGATTTCCCTTCTTATCTCCACCTCTGACTCTTGTATCTTCCATGTCACCAAAGCCTTCATCTCACAATGGCCTTCATTAAAATCCCATGGAAAACAATGGAATTCCACTTCAAATCTGTCTTGATTTTCAGAATATGACTTTTCAAGGGGCAGCTAAAATGATGCCAACAGTGAGTAAACGACTTTTGGTCTTGCCATGGGCATTGGTTCTATTCAAATTGGGCTTAGGATCACAGACTAAGGCAGCATCTAAGCACAGGGAACAGGCTTATGCCATAGATTTTCCATTTGTTTTGCATGTATGGGCACATTTCTTTGAAAAGCTTGACATTTCTACAGTGTTTATACAGTATTTGCATGAATAATGTGTTCTCTGTCAGTATGGAGAGGGTACACACAGCCCTATCTACCCCAGCACCATTCTCCCTCTGGAAATCCAAACCATCTTTTGCCTCCAAAGACAACCACACATTCTCAGGAAACTTGGATTTACCCAAAGAATATTACAATCCACTTTAGTTTTTCCCATACAAACAAAAATTATACAACCTTCATGGTTCTTTCAGTCAGCAGCAAAGGACGTGAAGCTCAGCCTGATACAAAAAATAAGGCTCTTATGTAGGAAAAAAGATGGCAGAGGTGTTTTTAGGAAAGAAGGAAATATGGTTTACAAGTTTTGGGCATCACAGACAGGAGAAAGGGAAGGGAACAAAGTAAAAGTGAGAGTTGGCAAAACGAGTATGACAAAGAGGAACACGAAAAGAGAGGAGCGCTTAGCAGTGGATTGGGGTAAGGTGATGAGATTTACTAGTAACAGCAAGTGGATGGATTTCCAGATAGGATGAATGAATTGAACTGTTTTGTAAGAAAGATGTAAGGAAGACTCTGCAGAGGGATCTGGACAGGCTGGGCCGATGGGCCGAGGTGAATTGTACGAAGTTCAACAAGGGCAAGTGTTGAGTCCTACACTTGGGTCACAACAACCCCACACAATGCTGCAGGCTTGGGGAACAGGGGCTGGAAAGCTGCCTTGCGGAAAGGGACCTGGGGGTGCTGGTTGACAGCCGGCTGAACATGAGGCAGCAGTGTGCCCAGGTGGCCAAGAAGGCCAACAGCATCCTGGCTTGTGTCAGGAGCAGTGTGGCCAGCAGGAGCAGGGCAGTGACTGTGCCCCTGTACTCGGCAGTGGTGAGGTCCCCCCCTCAAATACCGTGTGCAGTGTTGGGCCCCTCAGTACAAGGACGTTAAGTTGTTGGGATTGTCGTAGTTCAGCCCCGATCGGGACCAGACTATGCAGTCTCTCTCTCGCTCCTCCCACCCTCCGAGAGAATAGGAGGAGATGATATAAGAAAAACGGCTCAAGATTTGAGATAAGGACGGGGAAAAATCCTTAAAGTTACCGTCACGGGCAAAACAGACTCGACTTGGGGAAAACTATTCATTTATTTCTAAAACTAGCAGGAGAATGAGACAGGGAATAAGATAACCTCCCCCCACCCCTCCCTCTTCCCGGGCTTAACATTATCTCTACTACCTTCCCCTCCCCAGGCGGCACAGGGGGGAAGAGGGAATGGGGGTCACAGTCAGTTCATCACTTGTTGTTTCATGCTGCTGTGTCATCCTTGCGTTCCTCTCCTGCTCCAGCGTGGGGTCCCACCCATATGCCACAGTCCTTCGTGAAACTGCTCCGGCGTGGGGTCCTCCATGGGCTGCAGGGGGATCTCTGCCCGTCTGTGGACCTCCATGGGCTGCAGGGGGACAACCTGCTCCACCATGGTCTTCACCACAGGCTGCAGGGGAATCTTGGCCAGGAGCCGAGTTACTCCTCCCCCTCCTTCTTCACTGACGTTGGCGTCTGCAGCCGTTCCTCACAACAGGCTGGCAGACGCCTCTCAGGATCCTTTTTACATCTTATTCACTTCTCATCTCCTCTCCACTTCTTGCAGCCAGGCCGGGCCGAGTTGGGCTCAGTCGGCTGCCCGGCGGGAGGCCAGAGGGTGAGGCCTGCAAGGCCCACAAGGCTCACGCCTCCCCCTCTCTGCCCCCAGCTCAGCTGCTTCACATCTTCCTCCTCCTTCTCTGTTTTCCCCTATTTAAATACGTTATCGCAGAGGTGTTATCACGGGACATTCTGCTACCAACTGTCTCGGCCTTGGCCAGCAGCGGGTCCGCCCTAGGCCCGGCTGAGTCCACTAAACAAAGGGGAGCAACTTCTAGCAGTTTCCTACAGAAGCTACCACCTTAGGCCCCCCCTCACTAACAAAACCAGAACAGGATGCATCCTGAGAAGGACAACGAAGCTGGTGAGGGGTCTGGTGAACAAGTCTGATGGGGAGCAGCTGAGGGAACTGGGGTTGTTTAGTCTGGAGAAGAGGAGGCTGAGGAGAGATCTCATTGCTCTCTAAACTACCTGAAAGGAGGTTGTAGGGAGGTGGGTGTTGATCTCTTCTCCCAAGTGACAAGTGATAGGATGAGAGGAAATGGCCTCAAGGGGAGGCCATTAGGTTGGATATTAGGAAACACTTCTTCACTGAAAGAGTGGTCAGGCACTGGAACGGGCTGCCCAGGGCAGTGGTGGAGTCCCCATCTGTGGAGGTGTTCAAAGAATGTGTAGACGTGGCACTTCAGGACGTAGTTTAGTGGACATGGTTGTGTTGGGTTGACGGTTGGACTTGATGATCTTGGAGGTCTTTTCCAACCTTAAAGATTCTATGATTCTAAGAGTCTTTGAAAGACAGTTTTTTCTATGCTCACACGGCTGCCACTGCAGCCATAGATCTGTAACTACTGCACAATTCCTCTGAAGAGTGCCTACAACATCCATTTTCTGATGTGGGCTACATTGAACCCTGGAGATCCTGGGAGGAGGAAAGAAATATTAGGGACAAGTAAACGCAGAGCAGCAGAGGAGCATGCGACCTCTTAAAAAAACAGTCACTACCAGCTGGCATGCACTGAATTGTTTTTCTTGCATATAGTCTCCTAGTGCCTTATTCTTTGTTCCCACAGGAAACCCACTGGGACACCTGCAGACAAAGACGCTCCAGTTCCGGCTTGGAGGAATGTACCTAGAAGCAGTCTGAGTGTTTTAAGACACCAAAATGTGCACTGGAGGTGCTCTCCTTAAGCTTTTGCAGAGCTCTCTGCAGTGAGACACTTCCTGCGCTAAGATTTGACTGTTTTTAAATTTAACAAGCTGGTTATTTTTAGTTACAATTTGTAGAATCCTGCGACATATTTCTGCAGTAACTTAATCTTTCATTAGTCATGGAAATGAAAGCATTCAATTAGCTGTTTTGACACTTTCTACTGTACTGAATAAAATCTTCCAGTATTTCCCAATGATAATGCCTCCTGTCTAACAGCTTTTCTGGAGAGATTGCATCTAATGTAGGGGAACGGGGCCATCACCAGTTATACGGACATTCCACCAAATGAACAGATAAAGAGTAATTCTCCAGAGCTTGATTTAATCAATTTTAGTATAAATAAAACTTTCCGTCACTGAAACTAGTAAGATTTCTTGTGGAATGAGTCTCCGTGATGAGCCTGGATTGTTTGCTGATGTGGGGAAGCAGCGTATTTGACTACACGCCCATTCGCGCACAGTCATGTTGGGATGCACGATAGGCTGTGCTGGCACCAGCTTCATTGCACACAAAATCAGAAAGGTTTTAAATGGTAGGCACCGGAACACAAGGGATAATGTATTTGCCAGAAGACAAAATGCCAGTGTCTTTAACGGGAAAATCCCCAAGAGAGGAACTATCTTTTTCTGTTCTGTGTAGAGATTCTAACTCAGAGATACTCACTCCTGTTTTAGTATTTTCCTTGAAATTATTCATCTGCTTCTGAGTGGGAGTTGGGCTTTTGTGCTAAAGGTTGGTTTTTTTTTTTTTAAAGTTGACATTTTCTTTCTTTACACTCAAGGAATCTTTGGGTGCCACTGACACCTGTTAGCTAAGTAAAGGCAAATTCTGGAACCATTGGTCAGGAAAGCTCTTCAGAAAGCCCTAGGTGTTGCCTTTGGCTGGGATTTTTAACAGTAAAATGCAGATTTGAAAATGTGGATCAACAATCATTACTGTATTTTTATGTTACGTTTTGCCTTGCTTTTCCTTTTGATGCCCACATTTCCTAAGATTCTTTGCATCGAAAGGTTTACCAGCACAGCTTAAACTGAAGAGATTTTGCTTGAAAGAATGAAAAGATTTGAACTTAAAAGATGAAACAAGTTCATTCTTCAAGGATCTAATCCTGCTGCTCAGGCTGATGCTCTGAAGTTGACAGGACTCAAGATGGGAATAGATATTTACTTGCAGGATACACTTGTCTAGCCATTTTTTTCTTTTTTACCTCGTGGAAAGATGTTTACAGTGAGAGGCAGAGGACTTCTTTTTGTAAGGATCATCATGAAGAGGCATATTCTGAAGCAGCCCTCCATGTTATCACTGGAAGTTAATAACATCTCTAATAACAATGAATATTTAAGTGTCAAAAATGTGCCCTACCAGACATCGGAAGTCTCCTAAACTGAAAATACTTCATCATCGTAAGATTTTCCAACCAGCAGCTAGCCAGAGCCATCCCTGCTGAGCCCTGAGTGTCTTCACAGCTGGAAGATTTTCAAAATTCAGCAGACAAATGTAAAATTATTTCTTTCTAATCATTAGAAATACCGAGGCAACTGCACCGTTTGAGGTCAAGTCACTTTTGGCTGACTTCCTTCATCCTGGTCACACTACTCAATACCTACTTTTCTGAATCCAACCGCGTTGTTCACGTGAACTGGCTGCTGTTGCTCTGTGCCCATGAAAGTTTAGAGCACTTTTACCTAGCTAAGGACCTGGGTGGTTTTGTTTCTCAGCAGCTACCTTTCTACTTTATCTGCCCTCTCACACCTTCTGTCCTTTCAGCCGTCATGCTCCCCATGATCTACATCAGATTTTGGAGACAAAAAAAAAATCTTTTTTTTTTTTTTCTTAGAACTACCCAACCAGCTAGCCCAGCTAAATCACACTAATTTTTAAAGAAAAAAAATAATTTTCTGTAGAAACCATGGCCTATAGCACAGCCACCTAATGCAATTTTTAACATGTCTTAGTGAATTTTCATAACAGTCATAAATAAATATGAATTGTATAGGAGAAGACTGAAAAAAATCCTAGGTTCCAAATAAATGCATTTTGCAGAAATCAGCAATTGCTCTTTCTGTGTCAAAATTACAAAGAGATCTAGGTGATACTATTTAAAATCTAAGAGTACGTGGAGGAAGATAACTAGTGCTATTTTTTTGTTCTTTCATTGCAAAGACAGATAATCAGCAAGGCTTCAGTCTCATTTTTTTCCTTAAGTTAACCCTCTTTCACTCCCTAAAAGTGTATATACTCTGATCTTCCATGAGAGAGACATTGCAGGCTGAAAGAGGCTTGATTGTCAGATACACATAGAAACATTCATGTAGAAGTCTGAGTGAAAGACTGCTGAAGTCCTTGGGCATTTTCTACTCAACAGGTTTTGGAAAAAGACCACGCTGGCCACAATTACACAGTTCATATCAAAAAAGACTTTTCTGATCAGTAATGTTAGCTGTAGCTGAACATACTCATGAAATATTAATCCTGCCCTTTGAGAATATTTCATAAGACCAATGCAAAAAAAAAAGTATTTGATCGAAAATGAAACGCAAACATAAGGGCCACAAATTTAGCAACTGTGTTGAATTTTGCATAAGGAATGACAAACACGGTCTAGAGAACGAATAATATGGATAAATCAAAGAAATTCATAAGCTTGTTTTTGGAAGTGATAGAGTTATGTCAGATCTGAAATGAGACTGGGAAAAAAAACCCCAAATCCTGTGTTCCAAGACACATTTCCTTCCCAGTGACACTGTCTATTCTGTGATGGAAATAGGTGTCCTTCATCACCGGCTTGATTTCGGAGGACCTGCATCTGTTGATGGGCATTCATTTTCATGAACGTAATTACATCTTTGCAACCTGAAGTGGAAAACTCCCGTATCTCTCAAAACAGGGTATCAATTCACAGATAATGTTCAAGGGATGAAGATATATACATAGCTCTTAGTTTTTCTCTTATCTAGCGAGTGGGCAAAAAAGGGCAGAGGCTCCTTTACAATAATTCCAGGTTCCTCGTTATTAAACAAAGATTGTGATTGCAAGCACAGGGAGCTCAACCTGCTAGGGTTGGTACTGTAACCAGTTTCTTCTCTCCTAAAGGAAGATGGACGCTCACCTGTAATCTCCCCTGGGTTGCCGAAGTAGTAACGAGTAGGCAGGAGACGACTGGAAAAGCATGGCAAATGGTAGTGCTGTCATCTCCGGTCTGTGAAACCTGCATGGCTGGAAAGATGAAGGTAGAGCAAACACTTCTTAATATATAGGATTTAAAACATCTTGTGACAACCTAGAAAAGCTCCTAGGAAGCTGGAAGCATCCCCTTGGGTATATTTGCATTTTCCAGCAACTCCAAACGAGTCAGGTAAATGGTAAGGAGAGAATGACCATCAAGGCTATGTTTGGTAAAACTGAGCTCTATTCCTAAGATTGCACCCCAGTTGGATAAGTGATCAGGAAGGACCACAAGAATAAAAGGGGGAGGTGGGAGGCACATCCCACTTTTGACACCAAGGACGCAAACCACAGACTCTGGGAAGTTTTCCGGTACAGGAATGAGCATGAAGTGAGGAGGAGATCAGATCTTTAAAACATGCGATACGTTCCAAGGAGTCCTTTTTCATCCAGTACATCTCCTACAATACATTGTTGGTTTAATATTTTAATAAGGACATTTTATTTTTTTTTCAAAACTGAAGAAGAAAGATTGCACTAAATGAAAGGTGAGGGCCACACCAGCTGCCAGTAGCAGGATTCCTATGGGTTACAGGGAGGCAGGCTTGGCAGAGTCTGTCTTTGATTCACTGATGTCACTGTTTTGTCAGCAGATGTAGCAAAGTCTACAAAAGTCTGTTTTCCAAAGGAAAAACTGCGAGTTGCCCTAGATCCATGATGATAAGAAAAGTAGGCTGTTACTTTAAAAAAAAAAAAGTTGGCTCCCTGAGAGGTGTGCGGCAACCTCACACCCGAGTGAGCATGGAAATGAGATGCAGAGGAACAAGAACAGGAAGTACAAATGTCTGCTTGCACAAATTCAAAGCCAAATTATATCACCAGTGGGAATGCATGTTCCACCAAAAGCGGACTCGTGCAAGGCTCACCGCAAGGTGCTTGCAGCCCGAGATGGACGCCTCAAAATACAAAGGATCTGGCTGCAGTCCTGGCTGGAAAGCAACACTTTCCTGAGAAGCACTGCCTAGACATACGGAGGTAGGGACCTGAGCCAGGACACCCCACCACATAACTGACCTCTGGTTATGCAAGTGTTGTGGTTTAGCTCGAGTCACCACACAGTTGCTCGCTCACCCTGCCCCTCCCCAGTGGGATGGGGAAGAGAACTGAGAAGAAAGGAAAACTCATGGGTTGAGGATTAAGACAGTTTACTAAAATAGCAAAGGTCCTGCTGAAGCCAGGACAACAAGTCATCATTATCAACTTGTGAATGCGTCCTTAGATGATGCTGCAGGACCAAACCAGCTGTTAAAAAATGCAAAGCTCTCTTTCTATACTTACAGGTTTTTATACCTATACATATTCGTATATACATTTGCATAGGTCTATGCCTGCAAGAAATTAGTGGTAACAAAAGGGTACAATTACAATTACATGACCGAGAAGGTTTTAGTTACACAACTTGCTTTTGTAGCTTGTGATAGCAACATTTGAAGAGGAACTTGTCGCCACGTCAGCCAGTGACAGAGGACATGTCAGTTTGGGATATATTGTCAGGATTCAGAGCCCTGGAACAGCTTGTTTCAGGCTGGCTTGGGTTAGTCTGCAGAGGTTACAAGCACATCCTAGAGTTAAAAAGCACAAAGGGGCCTACAGGAAAGATGGGGAGAGACTCTTCAGCAGGGCCTGTTGTGACAGGACAAGGGGTAGCTGTTTCAAAATAGAGGGAGGTAGATTTAGATTAGATATTAGGAAAAAAATTTTTACAGTGAGGCTGGTGGAGAACTGGCTCAGGTTGCCCAGAGAGGTGGTGGATGCCCCATCCCTGGAAACATTCCAGGCCAGGTTGGCCGGGGCTCTGAGCAACCTGATCTGGTTGGAGATGTCTCTGCTCCTGGCAGGGGGGTTGGACTCGATGGGCTTTGAAGGTCCCTTCCCACCCAAACCCTTCTGTGATTCTCTGATTCTAAGTCCCTCATTTTGTAAAGCTATTGCGTAAAGGCAGGATTTCTTCAAGAGGAATAATAAAAAAAAAAAAAGCATTTTAGCAGGAATGCCACCATATCGTTCAGACTAGAAATTAACTGATCACTATCACCTCTTCACCTGTCATTAACCTACTGCTTAGACCTTCCGTAAATTCTCCCAGCAAGAGGCTACCAAGCCATGTAAGTGACAATTGCTATTACCCAAATACGGATTGACGAACACGTTCAGAAGTCATTTTGTAAATACCTGGTAACAGCAGAAAACACATCCATAGGAAAAACAGGATTTCCCTCATAAGACATCTGGAGGTAGAGACAAGTTTGAAAATTTATTCAAACTGAATAATTCAGCTGGCTGCCTGAGCCATTACGCTATGGTTGCAGGGTGGGACATCAAGGCGGATATCAGAGTGTTTTTGATATATTAGGAAACATACTGCCTTCCCTTTAACATGTGTAAAAATGCATGCATGGAAAAGCTCCAGGATCATGCTATTCTTACCTGTATTTCCAAATATATTCTAAAATCTGCAAGTTAAAGCTACTAATTTAAATATGTGGAGCTTTCTCCACTTTGAGCATCAAAATGTGTGCCGTTCCTTTTCAGCCTGAGCTTGCATGTTTGTAGACGCTGTGGCTAGAGCCTTTTTCTGGCTGTGCCTATTCCCCCACCCAGGACTCCCAGACTTTACTAAGGAATATTTTTTTAAAAAATCCAGCATTTCTGTTGCTGCTCTTCATAATGCCCGCTTGTCTCTGTGTGAAATTGCAGAAGTGTATTCATGTTGTCACACTGCGGTGATAATTTTTTACTCTCTGGCCCAATCTTCTAATCATCCCTGAGTCCTTTTCCCCCATTATACACACTAGGCTGACTTATCTGAATTTCAAGCAGAGAAATTAAAATCATGCTCTCCATGAAAGTCACCCTGATCATTTCTGTTTCTGCAACGAGAGATATCTGTATAAACTGTTGTACTTTAGTTTGTACTAGGGTTTTACAAAACAATATTTCACAATTTATTACACCTGATTATTTCTGGTCTCATCCCAACGAGTTTCCTTTCTCTCCACCTGAATCACATACACCATTCTGTCAGTACAAATATCAAATTATGTGTGCATGCATCTCACGAGCCACTTATGCATCCCAAAAGCAAAAATACCCCCCTTCAGTGTCTTCCCTTTCATGGTGGTCTTGTTCATTCTATCAAGGTGATCCAGGGACCTTTATAGCACCTTTTCACAAGAAAACCTACCCAAAGAAACCTCCCAGTATCTCGGCTTTTGATAAGATAGCCAAGACTGTAGGCTGTTGCTGGCACAGATGTGATCCTGGACCAAGCATTAAACGTTCATGAAGCTTTGAGCAATTTCTCCTCCAGGGTCAGATGAGTCAACTGCTGCTCAGCCTGACAGGAGCTCAGCACTGGCAGCCTCATAGAGAACGGAGCAAACACGCTCTTCAGCACAATTCATATTCCAGATGGAAATGTAAATACAGCAACAAACCCCAACAGGCTTTTCATCCTTCGTGAAATCATTTTGGTTTTGCTAATGAGATTATGCATAAAGATTGAGTGCCGTACTTGGCCAGCTCTTGCTCATTCAAGGAGTTTTTGAGATGCATGTTGCCGTCGCTCAGGGGTGACATGCCGCTGGCAGGGTTCACCAACCCAGGATATTATTTCATTAAACACTGAAAGGTAATTCATATTTATTATTTGTGTTTACATAAGAAAATGATCATTTACATTTTTAGAACAAAAGACCTACATAGCATGCGGTGCTCTGCCTCAGTTTCTCTTCAATTCCACTTATTTAAAAAGCAAAAAAAAAAAAAAAAGAGGCAGAATCAACTGAAATCATAGAATCATGGAATGGTTTGGGTGGGAATGGACCTTCAAAGGTCATCCAGCCCAACCGCCCTGCAAGGAGCAGGGACATCTCCAAACAGATCAGGTTGCTCACAGCCCCGGCCAACCTGGCCTGGAATGTTTCCAGGGATGGGGCATCCACCACCTCTCTGGGCAACCTGGGCCAGTGTTCTACAACCCTCAGCATAAAAAATTTTTTCCTAATATCTAATCTAAATCTATCTCCCTCTAGCTTGAAACCATTACCCCTTGTCCTGTCACAACAGGCCCTGCTGAAGACTCTCTCCCTGTCTTTCCTGCAGCCCCCTTTAGGCACTGGGAGGCCGCTCTCAGGTCTCCCCGGAGCCTCCTCTTCTCCAGGCTGAACAGCCCCAACTCTCTCAGCCTGTCCAGACAGGAGAGCTGCTCCAGCCCTAGATGCAGCTGGGATACTGTCCTGGTTTCAGCAGGGATAGAGTTAATTTTCTTCTCAGTAGCCGGTGTGTTTTGGATGTGTGTGATCCAGGCTAAAACGACCACAGGTACCAACTGGTTAGGCTACAACAGAGAAAATGTTTCCTTTTCTGGAGTTTTGGAGCCACTGGGGCTCCTTGTTCTACACTTCCCAGGCAGCTCACCCAAGTGCGGGGGAGGGCCATGCCCACTGTGGTCAGCCACGGAAGTAATTCCTTGCTTTCCTCGCCACCAGGTCAAAATGAAAAATGGACAAACTTCTTACATCAAAATTTAGATAAACACATACAGCTTGGGGTCTTCTAACCCTACTCTTGGATCATTTCTTTACATCCTTTATGGTGCATACTTAATACCACAGTTTAAACCTTAGGCACACCAGAATCTGTATTAATAAGTATACCAAACAGAAATACTAGAAAAGTCAATTCCTGTTTAAGAAATGGATGATTTGTATTCAGAGCTGCATCTTTCATATGAACTAAATTCTGCTCACTAGATTTTGTTTTAAAACACTCTTCAAAGCAAAACCATTTTTTTTTACAGCCAAATCCATTTAACTAAATAGATAAGGGGATAGGATACTTGTGTGTCATTGAATCTCTTTCAGGCTCTCTGTGCTTCCTTTGAAACAGCCTATTTTCAAAAATGTGACATTACTAGTAATGCAGAGATTTATGTACTATTTATGCTAAATCTATTCTCAGACTGAAGATTTTTTACCAGTATTTTGCTCAACTGACCAACTACCAATTTATTTTCCATCTGTATGTTTTCTTCCTCACTGAACTGCCAAGTAACAGGTAACAAATACACCCACCTGACCACAGTTCCTCCTCACACCACTGCCAGCATCGTATCTGCAGCACAGGTCAGAACACGCACAACCACTCCGTGAAAATAATAATTTTACTGAAAACGCTGACAATTCCCATAACTCCAGCATTGCCAACCACGCAATCGCTGTGCTGCTCCTAGAGCGCTGGCAGCCGCACTGATGTGCTCAGCATGCTGGATCTCAGGCATGGACACCCTGTAATCCATCTTTTTAAAGAATGACCTTGTAAATTCTGCTGTTCCTTATTCTTTCTGTTTTCAAAGAGAGCATTTTACTGCATCGTTCCATGCTGCTCCCATGTCGCTACCATTTAACACACACTGAAAGACTGCTGATGCTGTAAAACATGATGTTTGTCAAAGAGTTACCAGACACATTCACTATGAGGCCAAAAAAAAAGCTATTAATGGTTTTCACAGTGACGCTTAAACACATGCTTCCACGCAAGCCTCAATTTCACATTTATGTTAGATCTTTCCAAACTCTTGATAGCCTGCACAAGAAGATGGTGAGAAAAGACCCAGCAAAGCAGCAGCAGCATGCTGCCTTCAGCACAAACCCCACTTAAGACCACAGAGAGGCAGCGACAAGACCAAAGCTTGACCATGACTTGACCATGACCATGGTCATACTTGACCACAACTTAGTACAGCCCCTCCTGGCACTGAGGGCTACTGACCAGGAGGAAATTTCACCATTTACCTGCTGCTTTCTGACGGTGGCCCTTGCACTAGGTCTCTCTTCTTCCTCAAAACACCCTTCACAAAGGCAGGTGAGCACCGAGCTGCTCTTCTCTTCACCCGGGACCTCACTGTCCAAAATAAAATTGACATTTAAAGGAAATTCCATTCGAGAGGTATTTTATTCTGAGACAAAAACTCCAAATAACTAAATAGATTTTGCAAATACATGTTTAATTCCTGGGAGCTGAGTTATTGCACAAGACAACCTATGATTGTTTGGTTTGTTGTGCTCTTCAAGTAAAAGAGAGCAAGTAGGAGACGTCGCGTCTTCAAATTAATGTGGATGATGGACAACAGACTGTGGTAGCGATTTAGTGATAATGTCAGAAGCAAGCTACCAACAGATAAATAACGATGCTCATGCAACAACCAGGCAGCTGAAATACGCCCTGCTCAATGCACTACAAAGACAGATTTTCTCTACTGTCCCATTCAATTATTCTCCTCTTGTTTCTCGTTTCCCAGCAGATAATTGGATTTTAAGAGAAGGTATCGCCAGTTTCCAGGGCTTCATTTCTCTTCTGTTTTCCTTCTGATTTTGTCTAGACACTTATCTCCAAGTTGTACACAGAATCAGACAAAGCCTCTCTAAACTTCTAAGCTTCTGTTGAAACCAAATAAAATAATAAATAAATAAATAAATAAAACCCCCACCACAAAACACCTTCAAAAGTTAAGTTCCTGCTAGGTGCTGAGAGCTGTTTCTAATATGCTGAGGGCATCACTGATGAAGAATCTGCAGGAACACAGGACTCCACAGAATCAGTCTCTTAATAAGAATAAAATATGATTTAACTGAGGAAAAGGAACTTCAATTGTTTAAGCACACTTTAAAAATGAGAGTTAGAAACTAGTGACTGTTTCTATCCTAGTATTCATAATGCATTCCTGTAACAACCTTCCTTCTACAACAAAGGAAGGTATTATCCCACACCGTAGGAGAGTATATACATTTTATTAAAAACTTCTGGAGAAATTTCTCTCCTCAAGACTCATAAAGGGTATATAGCTCGCCAGTTTTCAGTGACTTTATTGCTGTTTGCTAAATTTTTTTTCTCCTTAGCAGAAAATAAGTGTTTGTAATAACCTAGAGAAAGATTCAAGCTGATTACGATGCCTCACTGTCTCTTGGGTGGACAAGAGGCATTCATTTAACGACCTTCTGAAAGACTGAACTACCAATTATTTGAAGACAAATTCTTGCTTTCAGCACAGAAAGGCTGAAAAACTCATAAAGCTCTCTGGATAACTCTTTCCCAGAAAATGTTTCCCCATCAACAGAAGAAAAGGAGCACATCTTAGTCACATATGAATCTGCACCTTCCCCTCCTGCACCAAGCGAGGTAGCAATATCGTCTATGTTTTGCTGATTCTGAGAGTGATGTGCCTAAAAAGGCCCAGGAAGTCATGCTGGGAATGGAGCCATCGGTTGAAGAGCACCGAGGCAATACTAGCAGCAACACCGCAGCCACCCAATATCAGACAGCACATAGCTATAGCACAAAGTTCATTCAAGGTACTTTTGAAAAGCAACATCTACAGTTGCTGACTCCACAGATACGTAATAACCCAGTCAGTCTGGTTGGAGTGTACATGGTTGTAGGGCCTCCAAGAACGATGGCAGAAAAAGCACTGGAAAACTGGGTGATATTCTACACACAAGGCTTGCTACCTTGAGAAATGAGTAGGACCTTTCATGCGTAGCCCACAAAAGGATCAGAATGGTTTTTGCTTCATTCTCCCCACGAAGAGCTCCTCAGAACTCTCTTTTCAGAAACAGCCAGAGTTTCAGGCTGACGAAGTAATTCTCAGGAGCTGCTCTGGACCTGCTCAGGCGTAAAGCAAGAAACCATAAACAGCAGCCTGCCTCTTCAGTTTATCTCTGCAGATTGCTTGCCCTTCTGTAACGCTGGCAAAGGAGCTCCAGCGCCTATTTCTACCGAAGGTTTATGCACCTTGCTTTGACACACTGCCCAGGCCCAACACATGACTTGTGTCTTGTTATCACCTTGTTATTCTGGTGCCTTCTGTAAATTTACAAAGCAGTGCCAATGTTAAAGCAGTGCGTAAGTACATGCTACGTAAAATTTCCAAGTACGGTTGGTAATTGCTACATTACAGCTAGAACATTGCCTTGCTATAAAGCTTGAATAACGAGACAGGCCAGAAGAAAACAGCATGGCTCGTCTCTCGCTTGATCTACTTTTTTTTTTCAAAAGAAATTGCCATATACATTTGGACAGGTCCAAAGCCAACCCAGGACACGCAGCCATCTGGCCGCAGGATGGCAATGAATGTGGCTTCTGTTCCTTTTTGAAGAAGATGCCACCTTCAAGCTGGGAATAAACCACATGTAAGCCAAGGCACTCCAGGAGAACTCAGATATTTTCAAATCACCCTTATTCTTTAACCATCTCTCTCTCCAGCTTTGGAAAGTGTCTTTCTCAACAGAACTGTTACTGTAGTCTTTGCATTTTATTTTCTACAAACCTGCTTAACTTCCTTTCTTAGTGGTATTGTATTGACTAAAAAGGGAAAAATACCGTGTTTTCCACAAAGTGACTAAGATCACATTTTCCCTTACAGGGCAATTTATACAAAGATTATGGCAGCACTCTTATTATTGCCTAAAGATACCTCTAGGATTTCTCGATAACTTATCAGACACATCTTAATTCAGTTAATTTTACAACAACTACCTATCAAGTATCAGAAACCTACAGTTTTTCCATTTTAAAAATCTAGGGTTGTTTTATTAAAAATTATAAACTGATTAATGGCTATTCAAAAAAGTAGAAGGGTTAATAATGGGATAGGTCTGTACCCCAAATGGAGATGACACACACTGAAATAAAGTTTCTAGCTTAGGCTGGCAGAAATGACATGGGAAAAAGAATCCCCATGGCAGGGAACAACGTACAAGCCTCTTCTGCAGTAGCAAGCAGAAACTCTTAGGTAAAAGTGGTTGTTTGTTCCCACTCACAAGGAGCAAAATTGGAAATGTTAATGTCCTTGACACAGGAAATTAATGTAATTCTTTCAAACTACCAAAATTATTTCAAAGATCTTCTGATGCGTTGAATTTTTTTTTTTCCCTCACATTAAGATAAAAGCAGAAAGAATCCCAGTGCAGTCTCTCTATGAAGCATGCTGTCCTGTTAAAACTCAAATGGAGCCCGCAGGAGACAGACCCGCAGGGAAGCCTGCATTCATCTCGCCACAGATAAGATTACTTCAGAGCGGTGTCGTAAAACTTCTGTTTAGAAACCAGTCTGGACACGACGCCCATTAATTCCAGATTCCGATGTAGCGAAGCACACAGAGCAATGCCATTCATGTGGATGTCATTAAAACTAACAAATGGAGGTATCTACCTAAACACTTTAGGTTACACTGTTGATTTAGACTTTAAGACATGCCACTTCTGTCATCAATGCAGTATGGATATATTAGAGAAAACAGCTGGGTTTAAGTGCGCTGAATTTCACTCTCTATGCTTTTTCATGGGGAATTTTCAAATGCCTTTCCTCAGTCTTTAGTCTGCTGAATGATGGGTAAATTGTACAATTAGTTTCACCCATACCAAATGAGGTTGTTATCACACACTAATGCAGATAAGAAGAAACGACATTGCTGTATCCCAGAGGTACCCTTTGAGAATGAGCTAAATACAAAAAGTCTAATTGTCTACTTAAGTAAGTGAAAAAAAACTTCAGCTTTTGTCAACGCTTTGAACGGAATTCAAGAATTCTCATCAAGAGAGAGCTTTGCTGCAGTCATTGGCACACCACCACCTCGGTTTTCTACCTACCTCACGTCTGTTGCAGAGAAGTGCTACAACATGGATTCCTGGCATAAACAGTGAGGTCGTGCAATTCTTGACTGTCCTGGTTCTGGCGAGGATAGAGTTAATTTTCACAGGAAGCTGGGGGGGACACAGCCTACCAATTAGCCAACAGCTTACCCAAATCAGCCAAAATGATATTCAATAGCATGTGACATCATGCTTACTCTATAAAGTGGGGACAGTGCTGAAGGGTTTTCTTTGGTACTCAGGAGCAAGTAGGGTGTCAGGATCGACTGTGAGCTATTGCACCGTGAATTGTGTGTATAATCTTATTATTTTTTCCCCCTTTCTGTTTTATTTTCCTTTGCTGTTCTCTTAAAATATTTTTATCCCAATCCATGAATTTTGCCTTTCTTTTCCTCCCAGTTGTCCTCCCCATGCCACTAAGGTGGCAGGGGGAAGGGGGGGTGAGCAAGCGACCGCATGGTATTTTAGCTGAGGTTAAACCATGACAATGATAAACTGCTGATTTTCCAGTTTCATGCCAATTTTGGATTGCCCTGCATGGCAGCCCATGTGTTGTATTCATGTAGATGTGTTCTGCAGCCATTTTCCCCCCACCCCCCATCTGTTTGCTCATGTACCATGTGTGTTCAACCAATCTGTATGGTTCCTAAAAGCACCAATTAGCCGGTATCACTAAGATTCAACATTGCAATGCCTGTAGACCCTTCCTTGAGTTCTCACCTTTACCGTAGAACTAATGATACATAAATATCACTGCTTCAACCTTCATAGCTGAAGAAAACCAAAGCATCCTGAGGGCAAACATGGGTACAAAGGAAAGCCATTTATGTCTGCAGTCAGTTGAACTCACATAATCAGACTATGCCTCAGGCATTTTCTCTGTCATTTTAATCTGTCAAGTGAATGGGTTATTGCCTTATTTCAGAGAGCGAACTGTCTCATTGCGAGGGGACATCTTGACTTTTATGTGACCTGGCTTTCTCCCTGAATAGCCAGGCTTTGAATCAAATGCAAATATCTTCAGGGCAGCTTTCAACATGATCAGTGTGTAAAAGCCATCAATAAAAGGAACAAAAAGTGACTAAAAATAATAAATGTCAGGCATGTGAGATGTTAGTGAGCTGCTTCCTGACCTACTTCCATAAAATGGAAAGCAAACAGCAGGTGTCTGGCAAATTGATCTCCAGGAGTGCTTAGAAAGCTTAACCTTCTCGCACTTAGTCGTCCACGTCGCTTCACTGCACGCTTAGCCCCCTGAATAGATCCAGCTCTCTGGGCATTTCACCTTACTTTTCATTTGTGAAAAAGAGCATCTCATTGACCCAGCCCTGCTCGATGCCTCTCATTACTCTAGCTCTGTCTGTGCAGGCAAACAAACAGCTAGGCAGGACCTTTCTTTAATCTTCTCCAGCTCTTACGGAAATTGATGCAAAAGCTAGGAGGGGCTGCAGAGACAATTTTGCAGGCAAGTTCATATTAGAAAATCTTGAAAAGGTATCTGTGGCATGAGGAAAAGTCCAGCTGGGAGCCAAAGTCCTTGGCCTGTACCTCGTCTGGAGCGTTCCAGGGTTACCAGGGACACTGCATGCACATGGACAGTCCCCATCCCTTAAGGATTTAAAAGTTATAAATAATTTGCAGGGTGGCCTGTACATAAAGAGGGACAGCATTGTCCAGCATGTAAGCTAAAAAGCTTCAGCTTTTGTCAGTGCTTTGAATGGAATTCAAGAATTCTCATCAAGAGGGTGCTTTGCTGCAGTCATTGGCACACCATCACCTCGGTTTTCTACCTACCTCACATCTGTTGCACAGAAGTGCTACAACATGAATTCCTGGCATAAACAAGGAGGTTTCTCCAGAATAAACTGACTGCTATGTGCCTACACTCCATAACTAATACCAACTTATGTACCAAAAGCTATTTAGGGATAGTCAGTCTGCTCTGACATTTGGAAACTCTCCTTTGGTTCACGGTATCAAAGATGAACTTATTTCAGAATGTTTGTCAACCAAACTGGGACTTTGAAGTGGTTTTCTTTGCACAGAGAAGTCCAGGAATGTTTTTCTTATGCTTAAATGAAATTTCTTGTATTTCAGTTTGAGTCCGTTGCTTCTTGTCCTGTCTCTGGATACCCCTAAGAAGAGTTTGGCTTCATCCTTTTTACACCTTCCCATCAGACATCGACACAGATTCTCAAAGCTTCCATTCTCCAGAATAAGCAACCCCAGTTCTCCCAGCCTCTCCTTGTATGAGAGATGAATCAAGCCCTTAGTCATCCTCATGGCCCTTCACTGGACTTGCTTCAGTATGGCTGCCTCTCTTTTGGACTTGGGGACCCAGAACTGGCCCCTGCACTCCAGATGTGCCCCGGCAGTGCTGAGCGGAGGGATAAGGATCACCTCTTTTGACCTGCTGGCAATGCTCTTCCTAATGTAGTCCTGTTAGGCACCTTTGCCACAAGGGCACATTGCTCACGGTCAACTTGACGTTCATCAAGATGTCCAGGAATTTTCTGCCAAGCCTCTTTCCATCCAGTCAGCCACCAGCACATACTGTATGTAACACAGGCATGTAGACAGATATGGGAAAGTTCCACAAAGTCCATCCTTTTGAAGAACATTAATGAGTTGGACAAGAAAAAAACACCAAAACCAACAGTCACAGAGATAATCCAAGGATTACAAGGATTACAGGAAATGCTTCACAAAAAATGTTAATCAGAAAAAAGATGTAATCAAGTCACCACACCAATGAACAGAGCTCACTCAGGAAGAAAATACCAGGCACAAAAGGGGTCCAGCATTCAGTATCAGAGCAAAAAGCAGTGCCTGAAGGCCAAAGCAAATGAAAAATTAGACACTAAATTTAAGCAACTGAAACAAAAGGAAAAGAAGATTAATCTCATCTGTTGATGGAGACACAGACACTCTATGTCCTTGAAGATAAAAGGTGCAACTACCTTGTCATAACTGATTTCTTCAGTTCATTCCATGCCCTGATCCTCTCTGATCATGTATATTTTATGTATATTAGTTTGTGCTTGGACCTATTTTTGGGTTTGATGAACCAGTTTCCTTTCAGTGCTGCACTTCATCTGGAGATAGCTTGTTCCAAGCTTGTTCCACATTCTGTATAGAGAGTTTGGAAAAGAATTCCTGTCAGATTGAACACCCTTTCCTCCACCCAGCAGTTCATCAGTATCCCAGCGAGTCTTGCACCCTCCGACACTCTGTACACGATCAGCATTCAGCTGACCTAGGAGTACTGTGGCTGTGCTTCAGTAAGGCCGTGCAATTAGCAGCCTAAAAGTAAGCAGCTCCTACAGCTGATTTATTCATAAAACTAAAAAACAACATATGCTCATTAACTCTGTTTTTGCTTCGCTGCAGGTAGGACTCACTAACCTTTGAGTAATTATGAAATAGAGAAAGGAAGCGTTGCAAGGTGCACCTAAGAGGAAGGCATTGCAGACTCGTTGAATTCTCAATGAAACTTCCAATTATAAAGCAATGAATGAAAAATGCATGCAGATGTATATCGCCAAGGGCATTACAAATCTAAATGTGAAGATTAAGATCAAAGTTTATTTCCCTGCGAGAACATTTATTCAAGCAATCAAGAAATTTTTGCATAAATCCCATTAACTTTCTATATAGCAAAAACAAAACACCCAAATGTAACTTCCTAACCAAATTACCATCTTGGCTCTTGAACAGAGAAATAAGCATTATCACTTAAAAGGAATGACAGGTTTAGGGGTGGAAAATAATCCGCAGAAAGTTGAATCAAGCAGCATCATTTTTTAAGCAGTCATCTTTCTTATCTGAACCAAATGAATATTTTAAGCTATGTTTCTTACAATACATTGATCAAACTTGCCCTCTGAACACAGCAAGGAAGAAATGTCTAAAAGGCAGTATTCTTCGGGCAGTATATCCGAAAGGCACATCCTCCGACATCGTAGCCTGTCCTTGAACCCTGGAAAAGTGTGAACGACCCATGGTAGATGAACAGTGTTATGCTCGGTCTAGTATCGTCTAAATACTTTATTATTTTTTTTTTAATTAAAGGATGGCACTTCTACGATACTGAATACAGTATTCCAAACTTCATTTCTCAATGTTACAGCAGAGGTTTTGTTCATATATCACTGGTGGGTGACAGCTCAGGATGGTGGTAGTCAGCATCAGCTCTTTGGTATTCAGTCAGTTAACGGCTGGGCAACAAGAAAGTACAGCTGACAAAGTACATACGTGAAACCTTACTACTTATTTCCAGTTCTGTCAATACAATGCAGATTACGTTAATTAAGAAGTGGTTTTCTAAAATGCTTACTTAATTTTCAAGACATCTCACCAATTTTTAAGGAAACTCCCTGTCCAACTTGAAAACTTTCTGCTGAATCTTTGCACACCTGTTTTTCCCCTTCTACCAGATGAAGAATCATAGAATCATAGAATGTTTTGGGTTGGAAGGGACCTTCAAAGCCCACCCAGTCCAACCCCCCTGCCAGAAGCAGGGACATCTCAAAACAGATCAGGTTGCTCAGAGCCGCATCCAACCTGGCCTGGAATGTTTCCAGGGATGGGGCATCCACCACCTCTCTGGGCAACCTGGGACAGTGCTCCACCACTTTCATTGTAAGAATTTTTTTCCTAATATCTAATCTAAATCTACCTCCCTCTATTTTGAAACCGTTACCCCTCGTCCTGTCACACCAGGCCCTACTAAACAGCCTCTCCCCATCTTTCCTGCAGCCCCCTTTAGGCACTGGAAGGCTGCTCAAAGGTCTCCCCGGAGCCTCCTCTTCTCCAGGCTGAACAGCCCCAGCTCTCTCAGCCTGGCCTCACAGCAGAGGTGCTCCAGCCCTCTGGTCATCTGTGTGGCCTCCTCTGGACCCTCTCCAACAGCTCCACGTCCTTCTGATGTTGGGGGCTCCAGAGCTGGATGCAGCGCTGCAGGTCCCTCGACCTGCTGGCCACGCTGCTGGGGATGCAGCCCAGGATGCGGTTGGTTTTCTGGGCTGCAAAGGCGCATTCCCAGCTCATGTTGAGTACTCCAGGTGGGGTCTCACCAGGGAAGAATAGAAGATGATGAGTAATTTTGATCTGCTACTTGCATTTACATACTTCTCCAAATAACACTTCTCCAGACTACTTATGGCTTGAGCATAACATACATACAATCACAGAATCATAGAATGGTTTGGGTGGGAAGGGACCTTCAAAGCCCATCCAGTCCAACCCACCTGCAAGAAGCAGG
Source organism: Chlamydotis macqueenii (assembly GCF_036417535.1). Lineage (NCBI taxonomy): Eukaryota > Metazoa > Chordata > Aves > Otidiformes > Otididae > Chlamydotis > Chlamydotis macqueenii. The sequence goes on from NC_141564.1 coordinate 868,331, forward strand.
GACATCTCCAACCAGATCAGGTTGTTCAGAGCCTGACTGAACTAAACCATCTCTCAGGATGGGATAACATCAGAACTGGTTCCGTGCTGCTTACTGGGACTCAGCAAGCTTTCCCTTAGGAACTCTGCCAGAAGCCTATGGTCTAGGAGCAGAAGAACATGGGTTCCGTACTGCACAAGTTAAAAACACAGAGTTTGTCCATGACTTTGTACTTCCCAGTCATGGTCATTCTGCAAACTGCTTTCAAATTAAAGCAGTGATGTGTGTTCATTATTCAGATTGTAATCAGCAAAATAAGATTCCTGTAGTAAAACTCCATTCTGCCTTCACCAGGAGAGAGAAAAAAAAAAAGGAAAAGAAAATAACTTCCTTATTTTAAGGAAGTATCAAAATATCTTATATACGATCTTACAGAAGAGCCTGGGGAGTTTCAAGTAGGGAAGTATTTAGCTCCAAGATTTGGAATGATTTTAGGGAAATAATGAAAACTTGTTTTCATTTCCACCTGAACTTCAAAGCACATGACAAGTTAGCCTTTAAAAATAAATTAAAAAAAAAAAAACAAAAGCAGAAACACCTTACTGGAAAAAAATATCCACTAACGGAAATGTCTCAGCCCCCGCAAAAGGTCATTTTCATGGGGGAGAAATGAATACATCAGCTGCTTCAGATCTGTCTTCAAAAGCTATTTGGAAGGACTTTCATGTATGTCTGATTAGCAAAGGTGGAATACAACACCCCAGGCACTAATAGGGATTTCTAGCTCGCTGTTTCTTTAGAGGCTTTTTAAAATCAAAGCAGAAATTCAAGTCACTGTTTCACTTCAGGTGTTTTGGGCAGAGACTGAAAAAGTTCCAGACCAACAAACTTAAAAGGAATTAAGCATTACTGCAACATACTCTTATCAGTTTGGGATATCCACTTTCCAGAAATGTCCTAGGCACAAAAGGAAACATAACTAGTTCCTTGTGCATAGAGGACTGTGGGAGCTGGCAACGTAGGATGGACAACGCTGGAAGGGAGGGATGCCATCCAGAGGGACCTTGACAGGCTGGAGAGGTGGGCCTGTGCCAACCTCATGAAGTTCAACCAGGCCAAGTGCAAGGTCCTGCACCTGGGTCATGGCAATCCCAGGCACAAACACAGACTGGGCGGGGAATGGATGGAGAGCATCCCTGAGGAGAAGGACTTGGCAGTGCTGGTGGATGAGAAACTCAACATGAGCAGGCAATGTGTGCCCTTGCGGCCCAGAAGGCCAACCGCATCCTGGGCTGCATCAAGAGAAGCGTGGCCAGCAGGTCGAGGGAGGTGATTCTCCCCCTCTACTCTGCCCTGGTGAGACCCCACCTGGAGTACTGTGTCCAGTTCTGGAGCCCCCAACACAAGAAGGACATGGACCAGTTGGAGAAGGTCCAGAGGAGGGCCACAAAGATGATAAAAGGGCTGGAGCACCTCTCTTATGAGGACAGGCTGAGAGAGTTGGGGCTGTTCAGCCTGGAGAAGAGGAGGCTCTGGGGAGACCTGATAGCGGTCTTCCAGTACCTCAAGGGGGCCTACAAGAAAGATGGGGAGAGGCTGTTTAGTAGGGCCTGTTGCAATAGGACGAGAGGTAATGGTTTTAAAATAGAGGGGGATAGATTTAGATTAGAAATTAGGAAAAAATTTTTTGTGATGCGAGTTATAGAACACTGGAACAGGTTGCCCAGAAAGGTGGTGGAGGCCCCATCCCTGGAAACATTCAAGGCCAGGCTGGATGAGGCTCTGAGCAACCTGATCTAGTCGGGGATGTCCCTGCTCCTTGCAGGGGGGTTGGACTAGATGACCTTTGAAGGTCCCTTCCAACCCTAAACATTCTATGATTCTATGATTCTAAGAAATGGCCAGAGGCTGGCAGTCTCCAAACTGCCTCTCCACCTCTGCTGAGCTCTCCCATAGCTCCAGCAGCTCTCAGAACCATCGGACAGAACCGCAGGAGACAAGGACCAGGAAGAAGAGGGAGAAAAACAAGAGAACTTTCCCATCTCCCTGTTCAATTGCTTTTTTCCAGGCAGCTTGAATAAGCTTCTGAATAGCAGATTTCAAGTCTGAGTCAAGTCCTTCCATTGATTTCAGTTAGACTTGATCAGGACCAATATGACAACCTTTGTAACAGCACTGAAAAAAAAAATCCTGCAGCAGAATTTGGCCGGCTTTCTTGATGAATTCATGAGAGCAGATGTATTTCCTCTCAGGACACATCTGGACACAGCAATTGTCATCCTCCGACTGTATGATCTTTTTGGGCATAAAACTCACTCAGGATTTTTCCCATCTGCCAGAACTTGACTTGCTGTTTGGACTAGCACACAGCAAGATTATGAATTTCACACATCCTAAGTGTAGTCTTAGTTCTTGGAGTAGGTATTTCTGAGTTATAGGGTTTACGTACCTCAAAATTGCTGGAAGAAGAGTGCAAAATTATTTCTGTAGAATAAGAGCTGTAGATAGTAATGAAGTTTTGGGATCACCAGCACAAGACTTCAATAAACAGGAGTGAGTTCAGCGGAGGGCCAACTCAGATGTTCAGGGCTGGAGCATCTGCCCTCTGAGGAGAGGCTGAAGGACCTTTGCTTGTTAAGCCTGGAGAAGAGAAGGCTTCAGGCAGGACCTAAGAGCATCCTATCAAGAACACAGGGGCAGGTTCTTCACAATGGGGCATGATGGGAGGATGAGACAACAGGCATAATTTGAAACGGAGCATTTCAGACCTGACGGGAGGAGAGGAGAAACTTTTTCACCTCAAGGACTGTCAAGCAGTGGAACAGGTTGCCCAGGGAGGCTGTGTGGTTTCTGTACTTGTTGGTTTTCATGACCAGACTGAACAAATCCCTGAGTAACCTGCTCTGATCTCATAGCTGACTGCACAGGAGGTTGGACAAGAGATCTCCTGAGGCCCCTTTCAAGCTGAATTACCCTACAATCCTGTGATGGCAGGTTCATATGTCAAGACTGATAGTATTTTCCGAATAAAAAAAAAAAAAGAAAAAAAGTTCCATCAGCCACTTAGGCTGCAGTACCTATAAAAAATGAAATTGTATCTAATGGGGTAGAACTGAAAAACAAATTACAACCTTCTAGAAAAATCAGAAAGTTTTAATTTAGATGCTAATTGCACCAACTAGCATGCTTATTTTCAAGGGGAGGGCTGTTCCCTCAGCTTATTAGTAGTATATTTGCACAAAAATGTGATCTATGCTTCTTTACTGCTCATCTGCTCTTCCTGCTTATGCCTCATTTGAAGTCACAGTTGGTTTCTGCAAACAACTGTTATGCTACAGAAAGCATGTTGAGTTCAAATGAGGAAGAGTTGCAGGAGGAGAGAGAATACTTAGAAAGAAATATCCTGTTTCCATGAACATCTGTCAATCCATGAAAACTTAAAAACCAACCAAAAATTAAAAAAAAACGCACAGTCAAATGAGAACTTTCCCATTTGCAAAAGCAGCTGGACCAACCAACTTCCAACCAAGAAGCTGTGAGGGAACAGCCTCTTCCAAAGAGAACTGAAGAACAGACTTGCATCATAAAATATTTAATTCAAAAATGCAGGCATAAACCAAACAATTGGAGGGACATGGATTTGATGGACGAACTATTAGATGGATAAGGAATTGGTTGGATGGCCATATGCAAAGAATTGCAGCCAACAACTCAATGTCCAAATGGAAACCAGTGATGAGTGATTCTGTACTGAGATCAATGTTATTTAATATTTTCATTAATGACTTAGTCAGACTGAGCGCAACCTCAGCAACATCAAGCTGAGTGGCACAGTTGATTCCCTTGAGGGAATCAGAGTGACCCTGACAGAGCACGTGCAAACCTCATGAAGTTCAACCAGGCCAAGTGTAAGGTACTGCACCTGAGTCAGAGTAATCCCCAATATCAGTACAGAATGGGTGATGGATTTGTTCAGAGCAGTCCCATGGAGAAGGACTTGGGGATACTGGTAGACAAAAATTGGATATGAGCTGGCAATGTGCACTTGCAGCCCAGAAAGCCAACCACATCCTGGGCTGCATCAAAAGCATTGTGGCCAGCAGGTCGAGGGAGGGGATTCTGCCCCTCTGCTCTGCTCTGTCTGAGGTCCAATCTGGGTCCAATTCTGGGGCCCCAAGCACAAGAAAGACCTGTTAGAGCAGGTCCAGAGGAGGGCTCTGGGGAGGCCTTATGTGGCCTTTGAATAGACAAAGGGGGCTTACAAAAAAGATGGAGAAGGACTTCTTACCAAGACCTGTAGTGACAGGACAAGGAGCAAGGATTTTAAACTGAAAGAGTGTAGATTTAGGTTGGATATAAGGAAGAATTTTTTTTTTACTATGAGGGGAGTAAGACACTGGAACAGGTTGCCCAGAGAAGCTGTGGATGCCCCATCCCTGGAAGTCTTCAAGGCCAGGTTGGACGGGGCTTTGAGTGACCCGGTCTAGCAGAAGATATCCCTGCTCATGGCAGGGAAGTTCAACTAAATGATCTCTAAAGGCCCCTTTCAACCCAAACAGTTCTATGATTCTATTCATAGGTGGGTTTAGAATTAATTCTGTCTCTGGACAAAGAGATCTTTTTGCAAATGCGTTTGTATTGTGCCTACTCGCATGGATTTAGCTAAGGCAAATACTTGCTGAAATGTTTACTTCTAACCTCGAGGGAAAAGATATTCTTTCTTGGGAGACATATCTCAGTATTATGTTAAACTATGTGATTTGAATAAATGCAATCAAGAGTAAACCAGCTTTGATTCCTTCAGATCAACTGGTAAAAATTAGGACTACAGAACAATACAATTCCTCCTGATCTGCAAAGCTTTTGGACTTAAAGTAAGTTTGGCTACCTCTTTAACAAGAAAGGTTTTCCTTTTTCTGACTGTTTTGTTTATTGTAGGTTATACACACTAAGGGTATGAAAAAGTGAAAGATAATTTCTTGAACATTATGAAATACAATGTCTTTTCTGTTCCATAGAGGATGTCTGCATTAACAGCCATAAATTCCTTTGAGAATCTGGTCTTTCAAATTCTCCTCTTCACTGGCTTAATTTTGTTTATAGAAGTAAATTCCTCTGGAAATATTTTTTCAATATTTTCTGATATAAAAACTAGTCAGGAATTTACATAACTAATAAAAAATATTTTCAATGGAGACACATCGCCATCAAGTTATTGTCTTTCTAGTTATAACATATAAATCCTAAAAGCTTTCAGAAGTTTCTAATTGAGAAATAAAACTGGCATCACCAGTATGAAAAAAGCAATGTCTTTATTGTGTGTAAGAACTACACCTTCTAGTCTTACAGCACATACTTCCTACCAGTTTGCCAAGCAAGCTGACCTAGATTTTGAAACAAACAGGATCTAAAAATAGAATATTTACTAAAATAAGTGTTGCACAGAGCCCTCTGCAGCCAGCAACACTATAAATCTGATAAGAAGGGCATTTCGCTGTAAAAACACGGCATTTCTGCTATGTGCCACACTTCAGCTCAATGCACTTAATGTAGGTACAAATATTCTCTTTATTTCAGTGTGGTAAAGTGAATAAGGTCCCAAAATACACCAATAATGTGACATTTATGCAAAAAATTTACCAGAACATAGACAGTGAAATCTTGTCTCCACAGAAATTTGCAGAAATTTTGCCATGGACATCAAAAGAGTAAAGTTTTCACCCAAAGAATTAATTCCTACAGACAGATTCTGGGAGCTGGACCTAAAAGCTAGAACCAGCCTCTGGGTCCTGTCTTTTTGGAAGTGAGCTGTAATTTCTTAATTCCCTGTTTGGTGCTTTTTTTTTTCCTAACCTCTGTGTTGAAAACTTCTGAACCTGATTACTTAATTTTTCCTTTGCTTCATCTTCAGGTTTGACCCTTCGGCACAAGTAGAAGGGCCAAAGTCCCAGTAGAAGCCAGGATGTACCCCAAAACTCTTAACACAGAAATCAACAAAAGCTTTGTTGGTTGGTCTTGTGTGATGGTATATTCTTGCCTCTAATCAGAGGCAACGGTCAGCACATTTTTCTGGTAGCTTGGAAGCCTATTTTAAAAACAATACTAACCGCACAAGAGCTTCAGTTTGCACACTCATGTGGCTCCACTGAATTTCTTAGAGGATAAACAACATGACCCAGAAGAAAATTTGAAAATTTGTCCTACCTGTTTTAGCTGTTTGTTATTCACTTGTATTTAGCCCAATTTTAACATGATTATGGCTGATATTTGTTCTTGCTGTGAGAAATATGTGATGCACACTGGTGGTTTTAAACGAAAGCGTCCAGAGTAACTACAGGTATAATTAAACCAGTATCACACAACTAGAGGGTATCTGAGCCCTGATGCCAAATTGGCCTTTTATTCTTTTTTTTTAATTTTTTTTTTAAGTACAGTGTCTTCTTCAAAGTGACCTAAAAATGTCATGACATAGCAACAATATTTACATCTTACCCGCTGCACAAAACTTTAATTTTTTCCCATATTAAGATAAGGCTTTCTCCTAGGGAATTCAGCCGAGCCAACCGAATTGCCAGTTACAGCGAGGGACAGGATCAGCAGGATTGAGCCCAAAGTTTGTTTCTAACAGACACACAGGACAGCAATGCAGTGGGCTGAGCTACAGCAGGCGAGCAATTCAGTCTACGTCAGTTCTTTGACCACCATTGCAATTTCACTGCAGTGTCTAATAATCGAATGATGTCATATTAATCCAGCAGTAATTAAAAAAATTGAACTTATTTCTATAAACTCATACTACCTTTCAGGAAAAAGAATAGTCCAGACTTGTAACCTCCACAAACTGACATAGAATTCAAATAATTTTATACTAGTTGGAGGTCTGACCCAAGAGCTAAGTTGCATTTTCAGAAATTTCAGATTAAAATGTCACATGGTGCTCCAAAGAGCGTGGTGAAAGACTTGCATAAAAGATATATGCGTGCATTACTCTGCTCACGTATTCACGCACTCACACGGCCACTCTGAGCACCAACAGACCTGTGGGGAGCAGCAATGCTGACAAGAATCTTGTTGTCATCAAGTCTGCTGCCTGGAAATGTTGTAGGCATTGCCAACAGGACAGTCAAGGGCCTAGCACCATTCAAAAGGGAAGATGATCCAGTAAATTGCACCTGAAGAAGAGGGGTGGTATCCTTAACCCCCTGCCAGAATGAAAAAGCTGGGATGATGAAAAAGGTTGAGCCTTGACTTCTGGGTAAGAGATCCTAATTCAGCAGTTTTGGGGATTAATTTTTCTTGACTGTCCACTAATTTATCTCTTTTTTTTTTTGAGATTTCTCTGAGATTTCCCACATATATTTCAAGTCTTGACTAGACCAGAAGGTGGTAGCTAGAGATAAGAAACTGCTGAAGCCAACGCAGGAAAGGCAGAGGGCATAGAAGGTCAGAAGAGCAGCAGTGCCACGGGGGGAAAAAGGAGCTTCAGAAGACGATCAAAATTCCAACAAGTGTGGGGAATAAACCAAAAAAAGGGAGTAGAGGCTTCTACTTGTGGAGGAGAGGTGCCTCTTGGCCACTCTTCGTGACCCAGAAAATACAATGACATTTGCTGGGAGAGCAAGGGTCTGAGTCTATTTGATCAGTGGACAGATGCGAATGAGTCTCAGATTGGATGTTAACAGCAGGCAGAAATTAAGATCTCACTGGTTTAAACATAAACTAGTTTTTAAGTGATGTGTTCCCTGAGAGATAACAATTCCACGTTCTCTTTAGGGCCATAATTGCTTCAGCTGGTACAGTTTCAGGAAGCAATATCTTCTCTTTTTGCAGGTGTCTTCCTTGACAATCTATCATTTTAATGAATGCAATTAGGATGAGAGAAGATTGAGTATTTCCTAGGTTTAGTTCCAAAACAAGTTTTAAGTAGGCCACGTGAATCACGATGTCTGCCAAAAGGTCAAGTGAATATGATTTAATCAAATGTGTCCGGTGGGGACAGTTTGCAGGAGTCATGTACAAACCCTTCACAGACTCTGCAAGGCTTATTAAAAAATATGCATCCTCTTTTCAACACATTAAAAAAAAATTGAGAAAATAACATGAATTATAAAAGAATCAAGTATTGCTTGCTACATGGTGGTACTGGCCCATTAATAAAACATCTAATCCCACCTCGTATATCTACATCAGCAAGCCGATCCTGACAACTGCCCAGAACCAACAACAAATGAAGCAGCATAATAATAGACATTATCACAGTTAACATAGTCATTTGTTTTAAGATATTTTAAAGAACCTGCCTTCTTTTAGTATAATGTACATCCCATAGGTTTCTCATTAGGTATTTCAAAAATCTAATAGATAAAACAAATGAAGATTCAACATATATACCAAAAATAATCAGAATTTTGCATACATTTCCCTCTTGGGTAGTAAAATGAATGCTTTGCAAAAGTGCTAATTTAGAAGAACCAATTATATGAATCTTTCCTAAATTATACCTTAAATTAATTTACAGTATGGTATACTAGTTGCAGTGCTCATTTAGTTTCTATAGGGAAAATTTCCTAAGCAGCATCAATATGCAGTATGCTTTACAGTCACATGCAAGTTGTTCTTACCATATTTAATTTGGTATTACAATTATACTTAATGCACAGCTGCACTTGCCAATTCCTTACCTGCTATCAAATCAGCTACTTACCTAAAACAAGCAAAGCTGCTGATCCTGGCATTATGAGTAACCAAAAAAAGTTCTAAACTCATTGTGTTAATGGCAGTAGCTGCAGCACTGTCTCATTTGCCTCCTTCAGTTAAAAAAAAAAAAAAACAAACAACAAAACCCCAAAAACCCCAAAAAACCAAAACAACAAACCCCAAATAATTAAAAAACCCCTATTTTCAACTAACCAATATAACGCCATATCCTGAGGTTCACATTCCAAGTAATTTTTTCACATCAGTTAAGAGCTGAAAGAGACGGAAGGCCGCCACACAATTGTAATTTTCCAGGAACATTGGTTCTCATTCGCCATGTGGATTTGCTACTGATATTCAAAAAAAATCAATAGCCAAAATAACCTTAAAATGAAGGACCCTCTCATTAAGTGTAATCTAAGAAGAGAACTAATGAATATACTCCAGATGGTAACCCCAATATGAATCAATAAATGGGAAGTGGAGTAACCAATGGATTACGATCCAGGACGTCTCACCATGACAGACTCATTCTGAGATGCCAGAAGAATATTCTCCTGCAGAAAGTCTGCTTCCTATGAAGCAAGACTAAGAACTGATTTTTTTCATGGAAGTGAATATATTTCAGTTCTAGGATTTTGACTTTGAACCAGTGGCATCTGCGTGTGTTTGCTGTGTTCCATCCCTCCTGAAACTCACCGCAAGATGTCCCTTTTGGAGGTCAACACAGTCACACTCCCACTGGTTTCAAAATAAATGTGATTAAATCCTTCAGGCTTGTTTCAGAGGCTGGATCCAAGTGATACATTCTTTACATCGACTTGGGGAACACTAATTTAACAACTCCCAGTACAGCCAGTACTTTTTTAATAATTAAGAAGCTCAGCGTCCAATTCGGTGCTGGTGGGAGGGCAGCTATTCTGAAGACTATGTGTACAATTTCTGCCTTTGGTTCCATATATTTCTTCATCCCACGTTCAAAGTTTCCCTGCAAGTAGCTAGAGCACACATTATACACATACAAACAAGTGAAAATGCAATTCAAATCAGATCTGGGGGAGAAAATGTCTGTGAGGATTTTCTGACCTTGACATCAGCATGAACTGGCAACTGAGAAAACAGATATTTACCATTTTCTTTTATATATTCGCTAAACTGTTTTGATTCAGGAATTCTGCAGAAGATCTGACATCTAATTATCATATTTAAACAATAAATATAGTGTATGCATAATGAAGACATCGATTTTATTCAACAGAGTTAAAACAGAATTGAAAACACATTAAAAACAAATAGCAACAAATGTGTCCCTCAGAGGAGTCTCAGCACAATCTGCAAACCTGTAATGCCTCTTGCAGTTGTTCAATTTTTCTGGCAGTTCCATTTCCGCTTTTTATAGAGAGAATATCTCACCAAAGTTTGGAAGTCTGTCAGCAGACACAAACAAACCTTTCTGTATTCACCCTATCAGGAGAGTATCAGTAACAGTGGTTTATATGATTCTTATCATCACACAGCATGGGGGGGGGGGGGGGGGGAATAAAAAAAATTTTTTTTACAAAACGGGAGTTGGCGGTCCAGTTCTGGAGCACTCAACATCAGAAGGACATGGACCTGATGGAGAGGGTCCAGAGAAGGCCACGCAGATGATCAGAGGGCTGGAGCAGCTCTGCTGTGAGGCCAGGCTGAGAGAGCTGGGGCTGTTCAGCCTGGAGAAGAGGAGGCTCCGGGGAGACCTTATAGCAGCCTTCCAGTGCCTAAAGGGGGCTGCAGGAAAGATGGGGAGGAACCCTTCAGCAGGACCTGTTGTGACAGGACAAGAGGTGATGGTTTTAAAATAGAGGGAGGTAGATTCAGATTAGATATTAGGAAGAAATTTTTTCCACTGAGGCTGGTGGGACACTGTCCCAGGTTGCCCAGAGAGGTGGTGGATGCCCCATCCCTGGAAACATTCCAGGCCAGGTTGGCCGGGGCTCTGAGCAACCTGATCTGGTTGGAGATGTCCCTGCTTCTTGCAGGGCGGTTGGGCTGGGTGGGCTTTGAAGGTCCCTTCCAACCCAAACCATTCTATGATTCTATTCTTGCAGTAAGAAAACCGATTTCTCTGTATAATTTATATATTACTGTCAGAAAGAGTAGTGCAATAAAATATTCCCAGGATGGAAACAGCTGCCAAAGCCTACACAACCAGGTACACACACAGCATTTGTGCATCGCTGATCTCCCCAGCTCGCAGACGAGTCAAGCCCACTGGAGAGACACGAAAGCCTGGCTGCAGTGGTACGTGTACATGCACTGAATTGGCTATGAAGAAATACTGCCCAGTACCAAAAAAAAAAAAAAACAAAACTGGCACACCACCTACCATTCCAAATCCATGCCTTTTTAAGCTTTCCAGTTAACGGAGTAAGTGGATTCGCATCTATTTTGCCCCTGCCCTTCCCTATGCAGGCCTGTACCCATACATGTCAGCCGATTCTGGTGTTCTGCCCTATGAACTGCAGACCACAGGGACATTTGTTTTACCTCATTTTTGCATGGGAGGGAGGAAGCCAGCAATTTAGTTATGCAATAAAACTGCTTCCGAGGAAAAATGAAGTTTTGTCTCATTGACGTCTGTCATAGTGTGGCCTCATTTGGGACCAGACTATGCAGTCTCTCTCTCACTCCCCCCACAAGTTACCATTACGGGCAAAACAGACTCGACTTGGGGAAAACTATTCATTTATTACTAAACCAAAGCAGGAGAATGAGACAGAAAACAAGATAACCTCCCCCCTCTTCCCAGGCTTAACATTATCTCTACCACCATCCCTCCCGAGCGGCACAGGGGCAAGAGGGAATGGGGGTTGCAGTCAGTCCATCACACATCGCTTTACGCTGCTGCTTCCCTCTCAGGGGAAGAACTCCTCACATTCCTCCCCTGCCCCGGCGTGGGGTCCCTCCCACGGGCCACAGTCCTTTGTGAAACTGCTCCGGCGTGGGTCATCTTTTCCACGGGGTGCAGTCCCTCCAGAACGGCTGTCCCAGCGGGCCCTCCATGGGCCACAGCCTCCTTCAGGCACCCGCCTGCCCCGGTGCGGGGTCCTCCCCAGGCTGCAGGGGGATCTCTGCTCCTCCGTGGCCTCCACGGGCTGCAGGGGCGCAGCCGGCCTCACCACGGGAATTCTGCTCAGGAGCTGCATTACTGCTCCCCTTCTTCTGCACTGCCCTTGGCGTCTGCAGCCGTTCCTCTCACCAGAAATCCTTCACAACAGGCAGGCAGACGCCTCTCAGGGTCTCTTCACATCTCATCGCATCTCCACTTCCTGCAGCCAGGCCGGGCCGAGTTGGGCCCAGTCGGCCTCCCAGCGGGAGGCCAGAGGGTGAGGGGTGCAAGGCCCACAAGGCTCGCATCTCCCCCTCTCTGCCCCTGCTCAACATCTTCACATCTTGTCCTTTTTTTTTTCTGTTTTTCCTCCTTCTTAAATACGTTATCACAGAGGCTTTATGAGGGAATGTTCTGCTACCAATTGCCTTGGCCCCGGCCAGCAGCGGGTCTGCCCTAGGCCCAGCCCAATCCACTGGACAAAGGGGAAACAACTTCTAGAAGCTTCTTACAGAAGCTGCCACCACAGCCCTCCTCACTAAATAAAACCAGAACAACTTCATTGGCCACACGTGGCGCAGTGCACAGGCTTCTTCGTACCTGGGAACTCTCAGGAGCAAATACAGCAGCCCTAGCTCAGCATGACATTGCTGCTAAAGTCACATGGGCTAAGGTCACGGACTTAGGTCTCATCCAAAATCAGATTTTAAAAGTAGTGCAGAGAGGTTTCAAGAAAGACGGAAAACAATATTATGTAAGTAATAGTGAGTAGAGCTAAAAGTTTTATCAAGATTCTAACGCCAAAGTCTATGTAAAGTCCTCTCTGCATAGCAATTTTCATTTGCCATAACCCCACTCAGAACAATGTTAGCAATAAAATGAAATCTTCAGAGTCATGTTGGTTATTTTTCCCCCCCTAGATATGCCACAAAGTTTACATAAGCAGTAAATAGCATCCTTGACTGCAAGACTGTTCCCAGAGTATTTGATCAGCTTTGTAGCAGTTCAGACCGCTAGGGAAATCTTGGACTTTTTATACATATATATATATATATTTTTTTTTAATAAAGATGCCTTGGTCTTACAATTACTCTGGCCTGCACTTCATTTTAAAAACACAACTATTTGCACTGAAGCCAATGATATTTGTCTTATGTTTACTACTAAATACAGCTGGCAATGGCTGCAGAATAGGAAAGTAAAAAAAGTTCCCCAGCAATCCACGTGTAACCCACAGATGCTTACTCAAAGCTTTCTTCTGTGGGAGAACTGCTGAGCATCAGAGTTTCTTTGACCAATGATGGATTACAGATCATTTTCAGGTGTGCAGACCTGACCTTTGTGTCTCTTCTGTTCATTTACAACATGACTCGAGACCGCTCATTTAGCCTCACAAGGTCGAGCTTGTTGGTAGCCAAGGCCTACGACACTTTTGTTCTCAAGACTAGAAGACCTAAAACTGCTCCTAAACTCAAAGACTAAGTACAAAATACAAGAAAAATAAATATTCAGTTTCACAAACTGAACATTTTCTGAACGTTACTCACCTGACATTATACATTAATTTATTTAATTGGAAGCTTTAAAAATGTCATAATCGGTGGTAAAGACTACCGAAGAGAACAGCTATCAAGAGAAGTGACATAGACCCTTCTGCGGGACCTGATGAAATCAGACTGCAAATCCTAGTGCTCATAGCAGCAATAATTAAACAAATGCACAGAGTTTCGGTAAACCTGTGTATGAGAATATTTAATGCAATTTTCAACAGGTCTGCTGTACATTTGTTCTAAGCAAAGAAATTCAGACAAATAGGAAAATAGATCCATTGAAATATTTTTCTTCAGAACAATCTTGTCTTAAAATTGTTCTAGCTCCCTAGAATTTTACATTTATTTAGTGCTTTGCACAGACTATAGGTAATTAATTCCATTTTATTCAAGAAGAAAATAATTATGGTCTCAGACACTACTTTCCAGAGCAACCTGGTATGAAGAACATTGTAATTATTAACATCTGAGGTGAGCTCAGGCACGTTATTTCTGAAAATAATCAGATTTTTACATAACTAAGTAATTATTTCATTTGTTTAGCGACATTTGCATGACACTCTGCCTTGCATCACTATTGCATAATTCAGAACATTATGAACTTTGCAGTTAATTGTCTCCAACTCAATTGATGATGTCTTCTGAAACATTGACTGTTCCACCGATACAAAAAATTATTTCTCCTTCATGGCATTCGGCAACTCCCAGGTCAACTGACAGACCAGGTCAAAGAGACAACTACCAGACACGTATCTTGTTTGAACATTGAGAAAAATGAAAGTAAACTTGGCTGTTTGGGGATGGTGGGGGTTTTGGTTTTTTGTTGGGGTTTTTTTTAAATACCAAAGACCCTCAATGAAATTTTATTTCCTTCTTTCAACAGTTGCACTTCAAAAATACTTTTTCGAAAAAGTATTGAGGTAGAAGAAGGAATCACAACAGCTTGTTACATGGAAGAGTTAAATGGCAAAAGCTTGAGAATGTCTGTTTAGGCAACCCAAGAATTTATCTCCTTTCAAGTATATTTTACTTCTTATCTTTCCACTACATTAACAGTTTACCACAGGCTTTTGTTCTACAGAGCAGGTTGAGAGACATTTGACAAGATTCTCTTTTGTCATCACAGACATAAGTAAATACACAAAAATAGAAGAAATTTTTGCCGGTAAATTCCAGTTTCATATCAAAACCAAAATAAACAACACTGCCTTTCCAGAGGTATATCATCCATAAGCAAGGGAGGATAACAGTATACATACCGCACTTTTTGTACAGAAGAAAAATGTAGCCTACCATTAAAGAAAAAAAAAAAAGAATGACTTCAAAGTACAGAACGTCCTTTGTCAGCACATCAGTAAACACAAACAGCAACAACTTTGTGCTAGATCTGGCAGCAGGGCGGAACCGCGTGCTGTTTGTGTCGACAAAGCTGTAGCAGTCTCCGTTCAAGGCACATTATTAGGAACTCTTAGCTCTCAACAAGGCCAACAAAGAACATTGCAGGGCAGCTGGTTAAGTGTTATGCTCCAAAAATAATCCTATAATCAAAATGCTTGTAAAGGTATTGAAGAATGACAGCACATGTTGATCTGTTTTTCCTTGTTGTTACTCTGTGAGGCAGGAAAATACTATTATATCTATTTCTAAGCAACTAGAAATAGAATGAGCAACTGGGTGGGCAACTAAGGTCTGACCTCCAAAGATGTAGAGATGTCTTTACTACTACTTTAGTAGTTCTGTACTTGGTTTTTGGGTGTTGGTTTTTTTATTATTTTTTAATGTAAATGGTTCTGCATCTGCATTGATGGGCAACGGCACACCTGGGACAGACAAGCGCCTTGTCCGAAGCCATATTTCTTTTATATACCAGCCTCTGTTGCTGAGCTTCGCCTGCCTGAATGATCCATTGTATCCATTTACTACTGAGGAAATGACATTCTGTGATAGTCCCGAACCCCTCTTGATGTCGGCCAGGTTGCAGGCAGAATGTGGTTCTGCTGTTAAAAGAGACGTAATATTCAGAAGGCCTGTCTGCCTGACCTTCCCCATGAATGCAGGAGCTCCGCACGTATGGTTGCACCCGCAGTTTAGCAGACAGGAGAAAGAGGAGGAGAGGAGCAAGACGTGAAATCTGCTCATTTTTCTAGAAATTTTGGGATGCAGGAAAGCGTACAGAAGGAGCTGTTACTACTACAGTGATTGCTACAGACCAGCTCCACCGTATTTTGGAAGGATTCCCTGACCCTCCGCTCTGAAACCCTTCTCTGTATCAAGCTAAGCTCTTTAGGGTCGGCAGCAGAAACAGCATTTCGTCCTCTGCGCTACCTTATCTTTTCTTAAAGGCTTTGAGCCAAACTTCCTCTAATCCAACTACCATGACATAAAGGAGGCGAGTCTCCATAATGAGGCATCGTTATGTAAAGCACTAGCATGCAGATTGCAAAACAGATGGGCCTGAAAAAAAAAAGAGAAAGATCCACTCCAACCCGTTTAACATGGAGACTTGCCACTCAAAACGTTATTCAAGGAGATAACTCCAGCTTCAAAAGCTGAAGTTACAATCTCATCTAACCATCTGCATGGTTTTTCTGCATATCAGAACGTATCTTTCCACATCAGAGTTCTAGGTTTTGCAACAGATGCAGCACCATGGATTCTCATGGATCTGCCCCATGAATGTACGGCAACCCATTCTCTTTCTGTGTATGGAACAGACCTTCTCTGGGTACCAACCTCAGTAAAATAAGCTTCCTAAATTTCAAAAAGAAAGTCCTTTCTGAAGGGGAAGAAAAAGGAAAAAGTTTGTTTAACAGAGAAGCATATCACTGCTCTTCTGGCCAAGTCTGCATTACTCAGATAAGGGAGTTACACTTTGCTAACCACACGCATAAACAGAGTTGAGGATTTCCACAGTGTAAGGCATGTCAATGCTAATAGCTTGGCACAAGTGAGCATTTGTTATCAGAAAAAAAACCAGCCCATTTATTTACCCATAAGTTTCTGGTTTCAACACGCCTCATCCAAACTACACGCCAGACAATATTGCACCAAAACTGTACAAAAATGCCAGTGTATGCAGGGGAATATTAATGGCATTGACACACACAGTACTGCGGAAATTAAGGTAAAATGTCTCCATGTCACTTCGGGATCTAAACTGTTTCTATACTATTGGGAAATTTTAATGCCCCTCTTTTTCCCCATATGCATTGAAAAAAATCGGCACTAAAAAGGCTGTCTAGAAGCTCCCCCCCACTATCTTAATGGATTTTGATCAAAAGGAATCATTCCTCAGTTGCAAATTGTTTCCCAGAGACTAACACTGGTCAGAATAATGCCCCAAAGCAATGGAAAGCAGCAGTCATAGAATCATAGTTTCATAGAATAGTCTGGGTCGGAAGAGACCTTCAAAGCCCACCCAGTCCAACCCCCCCTGCAAGGAGCAGGGACATCTCCAACCAGATCAGGTTGATCAGAGCCCCAGCCAACCTGGCCTGGAATGTTTCCAGGGATGGGGCATCCACCACCTCTCTGGGCAACCTGGGCCAGTTCTCCACCACCCTCAGTGTAAAAACTTTTTTTCCTAATACCTAATTTGAATCTACCTCCCTCTATTTTAAAACCATTACCTCTCGTCCTGTCACAACAGGCCCTGCTGAACAGTCTCTCCCCATCTTTTCTGTAGGCCCCCTTGAGGTACTGGAAGACCGCTATAAGGTCTCCCCGGTCTGCTGTGTTTAAAGTGCTTACCTGAGAGCCAAGACTTCTAAATTCCATCCCTGACTCTTTCACTTTCTTAATGCTCAGCCATTATTAAGCCGCTAGATTTCACCGCTCTATTGTATATATATTTGTTCAGCAGTCTCAAAGTCTGCAAATACCTTCCAGAAACACAATAAATGTTTGATGACTGACTGCAACACACATTTCCCTACATGCTTTAATTTCAGCCTACAGTTCCAAAACAGGAGTACTAATCCCTTCTTACCTGTTTCAGGGTTATGGAGACTGATTTATTAATGCCTGTGAGGATGTCTGAGATGGGCAAATAGAAAGCCTTGATAAGTGCAAAGATACTAGATCAGCAGGAATACCTTAAACAAAATATAGTCTCAATACATAACTCAATAAAGATAATAAAAAAACCTATTTAGCAGGAAACTGGTGCGACAGCCAAAGAACACTTATAGAAGTTTTAGATTTACGTGTCTAAAAGAAAAAAAAAAATTGCATCGGTATTTACCTGTGCATATACAATTATAGTTATTTTCTTCATAATTGTGCAATCATTCTCCTGAATTTCTTTGTTCGATTTTAAAGTCACTCTCTCCTAGCTAGGCCAACTTGAAATAACTGAGAACACCAACCTTACCTTTCAGCACAAAGTTTATTGCCATTTACAAAGCAATTAAGGGCTCTTGCTTAGAAAGGCTAGCTCTGATTTTGAGGCTATCGGCAGGGCGTTCATAAGTATAGAAAGGTTGTTGTCACATCTGTGTGTATAAATAGAAAGTGTAAGAGAAGGATGGAGAAGATTTAGGCTGCTCACTGTCATTGAAATGAAAGATTGCTAGCTAGTTTTATCACAAATACTTCAAACACATGGCAGAAGAAAAGTCGTAAATTAATAATAGGAGCGTTCTCTAAACTGATGCT
Organism: Chlamydotis macqueenii; assembly: GCF_036417535.1. Lineage (NCBI taxonomy): Eukaryota > Metazoa > Chordata > Aves > Otidiformes > Otididae > Chlamydotis > Chlamydotis macqueenii. The sequence goes on from NC_141564.1 coordinate 886,301, forward strand.
TTTTCATCAAACAGACACATCACAAAAACACGGTAGGAAGAAGGCTGCAGGTACAGAAATGATAGAGTGAAATACTCAGATTCTTTCAAAAAGAATTATCCCAAGGAGGACATGCGACAGGTCTTGTTGAAAATATGGATCCATTGTTAGTTCATGTGTTGCACACAAAGTCAGCTGTGTTGTGGACAGAATTAATCCCCACCCTTTTCTCAACACGTTTTACATCTACTGGTGTTTGACGTTGTTTAGATAGCAACAGTAATTAAGCCTTCTACACACAGCTGAGTTTTGAGCACGCCGCAGCATACGCGGAGACGTATTTTAACGGATGCTGGAACGCCTCCAGGAACAACAGGGGACCCCTGCATGGCCTTCATACCGGACCCAGCTCCCTACCGAAGCCCTTAGCAGACATGCAGTGATGGCTTGAGCCCCAGAAAGCTCCATGTTGGGGTTCAGTTCCAGCCCAGGCACCATCCCGGGGTGGCAGCAGGCACAGCCAGCCCAGGCGCGGTTTCAGTTCCCTCCCTCTGTCGACCAGGGAGCTCCACTCCATGCCAGAGCCGCTTCTTGCTCCTATTTGCATTTGGAAAATATCCCTTTGGGCTTCTCTTTAAATAAATGTTTACAGAACTAATAAAATAGAAACCACTACTGACCTTTGAATACTAATTATTTCTGACAGCGTTCTAGAATAATTAAAACTGGAAGAATGGGGCTATTAAGGGAAACAGCTGTAGCGTGCTGTTCCCACCACAGCTGTCTCTCCTACCCCACAAGGATCTTCTCATCCAGGAACCCCAGTGCAGCGCAAAGTCACGTCAGCGGTCTCTCTTTCTGCCGCCTTCCCGGTGCTTAACCTAGGACAAAAATCCCAGACGTCCCTCGGCTCAATAGCCTTACTGACCACAAGGAAAACTACGTTTGTTCTGACTCGCACCAAGATCTTCCAACACAGGCATCGCAGAATTAGATTTACTCTCTACTTCAGAAAACAAGTTATTCCAGCACCACCCCATCCACACCAACCACAGTATCCAGCCCGCAGTACAGCCACGTCAAGGAAACCAGGTCTAAGGCAGAGAAGCCGAACAAAGCAGTGAAACCCCATTTTTGTAATTATGTACAGCAATTACACATGAACCAAAATTTCTTTCTGTCAGTAGACTGCGTAAAAACCAAAAGGCTCACTTATTCATTACTACTTTACAGTCGTTTAATACTTTGTTGAACAACTTGAAAGACTTGAGAGAACAAACAACTGGCAATTTTGCTTTGAAAGGTTAAGCCCAAAGGGAATCGGCAGCAGAGGCAAGCGCTTTACTTTCTGAAAAATATACATTCTGTGAACTGCAATTAGAGCTCTGGGAATAATTGATTAGTCAGTCCACTGGCTAAAAGAAAAGAAGGGAAAAGAATTCAGTTCAGGTTGTTTAGGGAAGTGATTGTGCCCCTGTACTCAGCACTGATGAGGGTGCACCTCGAGTACTGTGTGCAGTTTTGGGCCCCTCAGTACAAGAAGGACGTTGAGTGTGTCCAGAGAAGGGCAACGAAGCTGGTGAGGGGTCTGGAGCAGAAGTCTGATGAGGAGCAGCTGAGGGAACTGGGGTTGTTCAGTCTGGAGAAGAGGAGGCTGAGGGGAGACCTCATTGCTCTCTACAGCTGACAGGAGGCTGTAGGGGGGCGGGTGTTGGTCTCTTCTCCCAAGTAACTAGAGATCAGAAGAGAGAAAATGGCCTCAAGTTGCAGCAGGAGAGGTTTAGGTTGGATATTAGGACTGAAAGAGTGGTCAGGCACTGGACCAGGCTGCCCAGGGAAGTGGTGGAGTCACCATCCCTGGAGGTGTTCAAAGAACGTGTAGAGGGGTCACTTTAGGATGTGGTTTAGTGGACATGGTGGTGTTGGGTTGACAGTTGGACTTGATGATCTTGGAGGTCTTCTCCAACCTTAAATATTCTGTGATTCTATAACATCGCCTCTCTGTAAGAGCACGTCAGAGTAGAAGTGACCATGGTCAGGGACAAGAGCTCAAATTAAATGACTGGTCACTCCTAGGCCTTCAGAGCAGCCCTCACAGAAGAACTCTGCATGTGCCCAGCTAGGTGCAGAGAACTGGGCTGTCTCACTCTGCTGACAGGCATTTGTCAGTGAATTGAAGCCAAATTTGTTTCATGCTCCATTACTAGCAGTTCCTCAAACAGCGTCAATGCACTGCAAAACACACGTCCCCAGTCTCCAGTCGCTCTTATTCCCAGTGCTTCCCCACTGCATTGTCTGATGGGGGAGAAAAATATGATGTCATGTAGGCAATCTGAAGACAGTGGCCACAAACCAAACCGAACCCCTCTCAGAAAACAAGAATTAAAAAAGTCTATGAAACTAAAATTCCAGATTTAATAGAAAAAGAAATGCAAATGAGAATGACTTCTAAGTGGATTGAATCACAGAATCATAGAATCATAGAATGGTTAGAGTTGGAAGGGACCTTCAAAGGTCATCTAGTCCAACCCCCCTGCAAGGAGCAGGGACATCTCCAACCAGATCAGGTTGCTTAGAGTCCTGTCCAACCTGGCCTGGAATGTTTCCAGGGATGGGGCATCCACCACCTCTCTGGGCAACCTGTTCCCAGATGATTGGTACCATTTTGAAATATCATGCTGCTAACAATGTAAGCATGTTCTTTCAAATGTTTAAATGTTAAACACAGCCACAACATGTTGCAGATTACTCTTCTCAGCACGTGATATGAAAGAGGGGTCTCTGAGGTTACTAACAAAATGAACACAACGGTCTTGGCCCTCCTCTCACCACTTTCATTGTCAATATAACACATAAACAGCAGACCATGCAATTTTATGGAGACTATGCTAAATAACACTGATAAGATAGACTACTAAAGGATAGACTTTCTAAACCACTTAAATATAACAAAGATCACAAAACACTGTTCTGACGGGCACTGGAGATAGTTCTGGCTACCCTTCAGCCTTCCATAAAATTCTCTGTGCATCTTTTCATGCTACCAGTTACAGAAGATCTGGCTTAGCCTACACCTAGTTTTAACAGAAAGAATTTGCAAATAAGTTCGTTCATGTCCTGTATAAAAAATTATAGCATCCTGCTTAACTGCATTAGTGCCATTCCTAAAGTTGTGTGCTGTATCCATAGCAATGCTATTAGCACTCACACCATACATTTCAAGGCAGAAAAATTGTTTTTTCTTTCAAATCAGCTGACAGCTTGGGATGTATTAAAAACAAAAACCAATGCACCACACCCCTCACAAAAATAAGCAGGCTCCTCGTAAACCCAAACAAAAAGATTGCACAAAATATTTTAGCATAACCTAACACTTTTTTTTTTTTTTCCTCCAAATGGATTAAAAACTGATAACAGATTTTTTTTTTTGGTGAGGTTCGGATGATTCATAGCAGGGTCATAGGCCAAAGCAAAAATATCTAATGTCTTAATAACTGGTCTTAAAGCAAGGTACACAATTTATCCTCATCTCACAGAAGCCTGATGCTCAAAATAGCCTGAACTTAGACATGGAAAATATAAGTCTATCATCAAAATGTATTTTTCTAATAAGAGCTCCAGATATTACAGCAGAATGATCATCGAACCTCATGGGTGTAGTTTTATGGTCCTATTAAAAGAAAAGATGACCATGTTGGAGAAATAATTCAAAATTCTATTTCTTTTTTTTTTTTCTAGGAGGAAGGAGCTAGGTGTTCACCCAGACTTACAACAGGGCAGGCAGGTAATGGGTTATGAAATGACAAAATAACAGAAATAAGGCAAAATGGGAAAATACTGAGGCAAATATAATGGTTTGCCCAAAAAGTATTAATTTCATCATAGACCTTTCTGAATCCATTACATGTTTCATTTATTTTTCCTTATCCTGTGGTGGGAAGAGAGTTTACAAGCAGTATCAAATTTAGAAAAGATGCAGTAAAGATTTCTGGTACGGACTCGTCGGTAGAAAAGTGACTCCTCCTTATAGTAAAAGATGTGAAGGTAATTATTAATTGGCTATGAGATAAGAATGTATTATTAAAAAAAATCTTTATGCAAACATGTACATTTATAAGTCCAGCTATAAGAATTTTAGGTCATTTTTCACATCAAACCCATGAATACAAACAAGTTCATCAGCGTTCTGAGTCTCATAGCCACTACATTCCTGAAAGTAACTCAACAAATTGTCCAAGTGTACTTTTATTAAGTGTTACTAAGATATACTAAGGTATGCAACAGCACTGAGATACACGGCAAGTGTCCACTTAATCTCACTTAATCTTCACACACAGACAGATGCTGTTCAGATTAAAAAAAAAAAAACAAAACCAAACCAAAAAAGGAATGGCATCTAAAATTTTGGTTAAACTCTTGCGGTAGGAAGGTAATACGTTCACTGATCGGGCTGGAAAGACCCCATTAATCACAGACAATCGTTTCATATCGTCATAGCAGGCTGCGGTGAGTTTGATCCAAACAAGGATGAGGGGTCTTGATCCCGAGGGGCTATGTTCCCTGCCCACAGTACAACAGATCTAGCTATTCCTTTGGCCCTTGGGTTTTAATATTTGTGCTGATGCCCCTGCACTTCCTAGGAACAAACACATCTCCTCATCCAAGGACTATCTCCTTTTAGAACAAGGGACACTGTAGACCACCCACAGATCTACAGGCTAGGTAATTCTTCCACATAACAGGTAATAATGCCCGTCTTCAGCAAGGTAATGTGACCATTAGGTGAACTAGATTCCCACCTAACAGTATAAAAAATAAAACAAAACAAACAAAAAAACCCCAGCCCAGTGAATCTATCTGAAGAGCCTAGAGTAATAGTACCACTAGGAACCATCAGAGATGTGGAAAAGTCTTCCTAAAATGTGAATTAAAGACATTAATTTTCAAGTGTGACAACTCAGGGCAGGAAAGTATCAAGAAAAGTCCTAAAAGTTTGTATTTGATACCACTCAAAGTAGGGAAAGGACAGGGGAGACAGAGTTACAGAAACAGGGACTTGTTCATAAGATGAAGTCAAGAAGGCACATGTTACAGCTTTGTCTAAGTCGTGGGCTGCTACTAGTGAGGATGAAGAGGAAAGGAGAGGACCACGGGAGGTGAGAGACAAAGATTTGCCCCCTCCTGGAGGAGTTTCATGCTTCCCAAGGTTTTCTCATGCCAACGTAGGCTGGAGACAAAAAGTCTAAAGAGTATTCTAACACATTCCTGATTGTCTGCCAGAGCTCAAGCTTGAAATTTCCATCACCGTAACACCTCATTGCTCTTCAGTTCTTAAGAATACTCTTAACCACACTGACAAGAATTCCCTTCCATCCCATGCCTACCTCCATCTCCCAGCTCAGTGGTGAGGCTTCCAAACAATGTTTCAGTACTCTGCCTTCTTCAATGCTTCCTCATCCGTGACTGGAGGAGCTACATGCTGTGACGGGACGCTAACAATCCTACTCTGGCAAACCTCTGGTTGACTGAAAACACAGTCTGCTATTAGAGAATGCTGGGGAAATCCACTTGGGCTTAAGAACTAAGCTCATTAATACAATGGGAAATACGCAGATTCGTTTGCAGGAATATATGTTCTCCTGCCACGTCGAACCTAACCTACCTAGCACTATGACTTCAAATGAGCCATATGAAGTCATATGACTTCATGTGAGTCAAATAAGCTGAATATACATCATACTGGCCAGTGACCGATGCATGCAAGTCCTTAATCATATGGTAACTGTGAGGAAAAATGCAGTGTGCTTTGAACCATGAAGACTTTTACCTTCTCAATACACATCCCTTAGCATGGAAGCGTGGAGAGAATTCAAGATGTTATTTGTTCATCCTTGCCACTGGTATAAAGATAAACAAATCAATCACTCCTGCCTTGGCTAACTCTTAAATACTGAAGTCATTGAAGTTAGAAATGAAATGCAGCTGGATTCTGGTCTCCTCAAATCAACTGGTTAACTTTATTGGGTTTTAGCTTAAGCCCATGGTGACAAAAAAAAAAATTGAACACAGCAGGTGTCTTTCCATTTTGTTTCACAGAAAGGCAACAATATTTAAACATTAGGATGCAGAATGGCTAAAAATAATTAAGATATTTCTCAGGGGAAAAGATGGCAATGGTTTGGAAAATTGAGTAAGTTGGAAATGGCTCAGAGCTACACAACATCTTATAATCTGGTAAAGGAGCCTTTCTCAGAAGCTCTTGGTTGTTGTCATCTGGTCCATCATTTTCTTGCTGTTCAGAAAACAGCCAGGTTCCTGAGAAGGCCATGGCTAAAACATCTTAAAATGTGCATATCATTGTTTTCCACTTCACTATTCATTTGCTCTCTTCTGATTTCTCCTGCCTTTCCTCTCAAAACGGCAGCTATTCCCCAGTCTTTTGTTCAGGTTTCTTGCATCTCACGTTTTAAATCAATACAGCTTGAAAGATGGGCTGAGAGGCACACTCCTCATTGGGCTGAACGTATGCAAGGAGACATCCCTATAAACAGCACTCAGACTAATAACTCCCACGGCGTGTGAAAATATAAAGTGACCATCAGGATCAAATGATTTTATTTTAATTCAAGTTTCTTCTTTTGCTTCTCCTTCTTACTGTTAATGCAGCAAGATTATTTCATTTTATTATTTTTGTTAGAAAGCAAAGGTCTGTCTCAATTTTTTTCTGTTTGTCAATATACGGATTATTAAACAGCAGTGATTTTTCCTGATTCTTTAGTTCTACTACTAAACACCAGTATAATTCAAAGCCTGCCACTGGATGGAAAGAGTGTCCAAGAAAATTTACAAGAACTATGGCCTTACATGAGCACTGTTGAAAACTGTGGACTTTTTTTTTATAGAAAAAACAGTAAAAGTTTGATCTGTGGTGCACCACAGGTATAAAAATTTCATATAGACATCTTAGTTTGATAGCCATCAAATTTTGGTTCCCTCGCAAACTTTGACCTGTTTTGCTGCTGCTGGTTTTTTTTGTTTGTTTGTTTGTGGGTTGTTTGGTTTTTTTTGGTTGGGTTTTTGTAATCCAGAGCTTGTAAAGCCAAGCGTCATCTTTAAACAGTGCCATATCCTCTCAGACACCATTAGTGTGTCAGTCTTCAGCACTCCTAAGGATAGATTATTTTCTCTCTAACATCCAGCTTCTGGAAGCATTTATGTATTAGTAGAGTATATGGTTACTTAGCGGTTGAAGGAGAATCACTGTTTGCCAAGGAGATGGCTGCTCAGCAAAGTTGAAGTTGTTTGACCCCATTATGGGAGACAATCACCAAAGAACGTAGGTGTTAAGTAATTTGTGTACATCTGACCAGCTTTTATGGAAAATACTGTATGAGATATCCTGTAAATCTTGTGATACAGACTACTGTACAGCATTCAATCAATTTTTCATACTGCTAAACTACAGGGTAATTCAATGTGAAACAAACATGGCAATTCTGTTCCAAACTCCTCATCTATTTTATCCTCAGAAGCTAAAAAAAAAAAAATTATTTAAAAAATCACGAGTACCAAGAAATATTCACCTTATTATCAAGTACTCCCTTTATACACTAACAACAAGTTGCTTACTAAGGCAAGAAAATATTGCTGATTTCCCAAGAGCATTACATTTGTTCATAGGTTAGAAATGAAACAAACTACTTATAAGTAGAAAGCTCTTGCACCACTGCTTCAATTATAACAAACTCTTGAGTGCATTTGTAAAACGAAATCAAGGGAGGTACAGCAATCAAGCATTCTGGTGTTCCTACACAGAAGTTGGCAAACTTGAAAGGAAAATTTATATAGGATTGCTACAGGAATTTTAACAGGTCCCACCTTCTTTGCCACTGATGTATTTCCATTACATATTTTAGCACAATTTGTTTGTTTGTTTGCTTGTTTGTGTTTTGAATGCTGCTCTAAAATAGCTCAAATAAGATGGATTCCCCTGGCAGCAAGCTCCTGCAGCTTGGAAACATAAGAGAATACAGGAATTCTGGATTCATTTGTACTGATATTTCTGAGTACCGTGACTTGTACATCCAAGTTAAGCCCTTAATCCTGGTAGGCATTCTGAGGAACATACACTCTCGCAACACCCCATTTGATCTGATGAGTCCTACATCACAAATCTGTGCCACATGAAAGCTGGAATGCTCTGCAGGATTACCTCATAACAACAGGCAGCAAGGAAACCCTGTGGGACGTCCTAAAAAGTTCTAAATTTATTTAAGCAGTAGGAGACAACAAAACACACGATACGCCATGCTGGAGTGGCACGGTGTCAGGTGTGAGCTGGCAGGAGCAAGACCAAAAGTCAAGCGCAGCAAGAAGGGTATCTATGGTATGGCAACACATTAAATCAACGCGTGATGCATCCTGTACGGTCTCTTGCTGTGATTCAGTAATGACTGCATAAATTCCTAATGAAGGATTAATTTAAAAGATAATTAAACAAGCAAAGAGCTTCAGAAATGAGAATTATACTTTGAGGAGCAAAGTACTGTGATATTACATTTTCCTATCTGATCTCACCACATTTTTTATTTCCTTTACCTTAAATACCTTAAATTAAAAAAGAAAAATCTTCCTATTTCATCAATAGAGAAAAATTACTCCAGCCACATTAAAAAGAAATCCCTTCCTTTTAATTCAGCCAACTTTTTCAGCTCCGTGACAAAGCTGAAAGCCACTATAGCTTTCACTGTCCTTTCATATAGCTGAAGTAGAAACAAAATTTTGACCCAGAGGAAACTTTTTTAAGTTCAGATCTATGGTTCAGACCTGTCTTCTGTGAAACGCTCACAAGTAATCACCATCATACGAAGAGGAACGCAGCAAGTATCCTTATGTGACGGGATTTCCTTCTTTAATCTTTGAGTACGGAGGCAAGAACAATTCCATCTTGCAATGTCTCCAGGTCCCTCAGCTAAATCTTCAAAAATTGTCACAGTCAACACTAATGTCACATCTTCCTGTTGATATTTTCTGTGATTTCTGCCTAGCAGACATTTTAACACTTCCAGTCAAATGAATGAGAGTTAGAAATTAATTAAAATGTTAAAAAACCAAATTAATAACTCCTAATTCATAAAAACTTTGCTGATTTATCATTAGCCTGATTTAAGCTTTGAGTATTATATATAATATTATTTTACTTGGTACACTTATTTCACTTTTGACACAGAAGAGCATGCTATCATGAAATTTCACAAAAATTATTGAACAGAAACACTATAATGCAACAACAGCCTTAGCAATTCACTCCAGAGTCCCTGCGAAAGCGGAAAACTGTGGTGAGCAGGTCACGTGTCCCACATTGATACTACACAAATGCTTCTTGCTGCCTGAAAATGCATTAGGAAGAGATAGTCAAAAGCTTGTGAGCATCACAATTGGACATCACCTACCTGGACTTGTGAATGCATTTGACACTGTCCTGCACAACATCCTTCTCTCTAAACTGGAGAGACATGGGTTTGATGGACGGACCACTCGGTGGATAAGGAATGGGCTGGATGGCCGCGCTTAGAGAGTGGTGGTCAATGGCTCAATGTCCAAGTGGAGACTGGTGATGAGTGGCGTCTCTCAGGGGTCTGTGTTTGGCCCGGCCCTGTTCAACACCTTTGTCAGTGACATGGACAGTGGGATAGAGTGCACCCTCAGCAAATTCGCTGACAACACCAAGCTGTGTGGTGCAGTCGACATGCTGGAGGGGAGGGATGCCATTCAGAGGGACCTTGACAGGCTGGGGAGGTGGGCCTGTGCCAACCTCATGAAGTTCAAACAGGCAAAGTGCAAGGTCCTGCACCTGGGTCGGGGCAATCCCAGGCACAAATCCAGGCTGGGCGGGGAATGGATGGAGAGCAGCCCTGAGGAGAAGGACTTGGCAGTGCTGGTGGATGAGAAGCTCAACATGAGCCAGCAATGCGCCCTTGCAGCCCAGAAAGCCAACAGCATCCTGGGCTGCATCCCCAGCAGCGTGGCCAGCAGGTCGAGGGAGGGGATTCTGCCCCTCTACTCTGCTCTGGTGAGACCCCACCTGCAGCACTGCATCCAGTTCTGGAGCCCCCAACATCAGAAGGACATGGACCAGTTGGAGAGGGTCCAGAGGAGGCCACGCAGATGATGAGAGGGCTGGAGCAGCTCTCCTGTGAGGCCAGGCTGAGAGAGCTGGGGCTGTTCAGCGGGGAGAAGAGGAGGCTCCAGGGAGACCTTATAGTGGCCTTCCAGTGCCCAAAGGGGGCTGCAGGAAAGATGGGGAGAAACTCTTCAGCAGGGCCTGGTGTGATAGGACGAGGGATAATGGTTTTAAAATAGAGGCAGGTAGATTTAGATTAGATATTAGGAAAAAATATTTTACTCTGAGGCTGGTAGAACTGTGATGGTTGCTCAGGCTGCCCAGAGAGGTGGTGGATGCCCCATCCCTGGAAACATTCCAGGCCAGGTTGGATGAGGCTCTGACCAACCTGATCTGGTTGGCGATGTCCCTGCTCTTTACAGGGGGTTTGGACTGGATGGGCTTTGAAGGTCCAAACCAACCCAAACAGTTCTATGATTCTATTGAAAGGTCAGTGTTTAGCTCACACACAAAAAAGGGATTCCTTGACCTGCCTTAACCTTACAACTTCAGTATAACTTTTCACTATCATTTTATGCCCAATAAAAGGTAAAAAGAACATAGATGTGCTGGTTTTGGATACTTGAATCCACTTTTCCCAGGAAAGATCATTTGCCTCACTGTCAGTTGCAGTGCTGCCATCAGTATGCTATGCGCACTGTGTGTCTTCTGAAAATAGAAGCAGCTCCTGCAGCCCTGGCCCAGCAGGCAGTATCTCAGTTGTTCTGAACTGATTTATCTGATCAGGTGTCAAAAGCAGACTATCAGACCTAAACCTTTTTCCCCAGCTCTCTGGATTGACAGCTTTACTCATTCCCCCAGCCAAAACAGTGAGGCGTCAGTGGAGAAACATGATTCAGACCATCAGAACGTTCGAGGTACAAAGGACAGAAGCGATGCCTGTACAACTGGACATGACCGAGTCCTAACAAGGAGCACAGCAATTCCTGGGGAATACATCAATTCACGGTATCAGAAAGCCAAATTAATGTTGCACTATGTAAGTATAACTCTATCAGCCCATTTCTTTCTCCCTTACTCTCTGAGTGATTTATGAGTCAGAATATGACAAAGATAATGGTTAAAAAAAAAAAAATTTTTAAAAAACCACAAAAACAAACCATGCACAAGTATTCTACCACAGTCATGTGGAAGCAAAAGCCTTCTGTTTCAAATAAAGAATAGCCTTTAACTGGAGAGAAGACAAATATTCAATAAAACTGCATTTCAACTCCTACAATTGACCTAGTGGCAGAAGAAAGGCAAGTCAAAAATACCATAAAAAAAAAAAAGGTGAATCAATGGCGTGTATTCTTTGACTATCTGAAATGCTTTTCTTTTGTGATTGTGCAAAAATATAGAGGAAAACACTGGTGCTCTAACATGCCTCTGTTCTGAAGCTCTGTCTCCTGGGGCTTTTAGTAATTGGCTGATTTACAGCGATACAGAGGACTGGTTTAGTACCAGAAGTGTAAAAAACTGTGAGGTAATTGCAGTTCCTAGTCAGTTATTGCTATTGCTTTTAATGTTCTTTAATTTTATAACCAGAAGAAACTAGCCATAAACATATGTATGTTTTCTGGTTTTTCAAATTTATTTCTCTCAAACTAAAAGAATCCATCAGTGATAGCAGGGAAGAGAAGGTAAACATCCTCCTGATCACTCGCAATATTCTGAGATTAAAAAAAATCAGCAAGAAAATCAAGCAACAGAAAAGCATTAGAAATGAAGGCAGAGAAACAGCCAAGCTCTTCAGTAGCTTAAAAATCTATTTTTCTAAAATCTGTGCAATGAATCTGCTTGACCTAACTCTTAGAATTTATTGCTTTTTCTATCACGCATGCAAGAAAGGTGTTAGCATTGATGTTAGACACCTTTTAAGAATTTCCTTCTGAAGTACTTATCAGTGAAACTCTATGGAGAGATGTATGTTATTACGTAGGTTTAGGAGCAATTTCTGTGAAATTAGTTTCAGGAAATTGTAGCTAATTAATATGAATAGTGAATTAGCTCTCATGTTCAGTGAGCTGCAAAATTCTAATCTTCATTTAACATGAACACACTCTGATAATTTCTCCACCGGGGAGCAAATTCAGGGCATCTCCCAAAGAGCTTTAACTGATGAAGGATGAACACTTGAAAGGAGTAAAGGAAAAAAAAAAGGAAAATAAAAAGGAAAAAGAGAAGGAAAGTAAAAGCTTTCTTTTTTTCCCAAATGGTAATATTTACAACAAGATATTAAATTCTTCCAAGACACAAATGATGAGTAATTAGGGCAATTCTGATGTCCTCCTTGTGTCTATATAGCACTTATTAAAAAAGAAATACTTCTGCGCCAGAACACAGAGCCCCTCTGCTTCACCCGAAAAAGTAAGAAGGGAGAAGACGAAACACCCCAGCGCTCTTTGGAGGTTGCGTCTCTCTTGCATGAAACTCCACCTGCTCAGTTCACTGTAAGGCAAATGACAGCAGGTAGCAAACACACGTGGAATTCCAGAATCTGGGAAATGGACAACGGAACTTCAAAACTAGTAAGTGGACATTCACTTTAATACTGTGTTAATAAAAGCATGTTAAGATTAATAAGTTTATTGGTAATAAGAGTATTCATAAGATTGCTTTGGTCAAATTCTAAATTTCCCATTCACTTTTTTCCCAGATAAATCTGCTGTTTACTTTCATAGAATCACAGAAGGGTTTGGGTTGGAAGGGACCTTCAAAGCCCATCCAGTCCAACCCCCCTGCACGGAGCAGGGACATCTCCAACCAGATCAGGTTGTTCAGAGCCCCGTCCAACATGGCCTGGAATGTTTCCAGGGGTGGGGCACCCACCACCTCTCTGGGCAACCTGGACCAGTGTTCCACCACCCTCAGTGTAAAAAATTTCTCCTGATGACCAGTCTGAATCCACCTTTCAGACTTTTATGAAAGTTTACTACATGGAGAAACCCTGCGGACTTCCTTACTTCAGCTATTACATATAGCTTTCAAATTAACACACATGTCTTTTTTTTTATTCATTTTATCATCTGTATAAAAACAAAACAAAGATTTCGAGGCTGATTCTTCATTAGCATTTCACGGCTATAACTTTAGGCCCATATTTAAAGAACAGCGCACCATACAGTTATTTTGAACAAGAAAGCACGCGGGTACATACAACAGAGCTACAACTGCAACAGAACATGGCAGTGGCAGATATTAAGCATTTTGATAGACTGACTTTAGAAAATGCTTATTGTCAGCTGTGGAGTGCCAGGGGGAGTGAATTAGAGGGAGAGTAATTTAATTTAAAATGCTGACTCTAATTACAGTCCTGCCTTGCCCCTCTTCTTTTCTTCTTTGTTTACATCAGCAAACAAAAATAAGATTTTTTTTTTGTCTGTGTGTTTAAGTCTTTGTTCAACCACACTTTTCAGAGAAAAAGAAATAAATCTGTTCTTCATCTACAAAACCCACTGGCTGATGAGAAGTATGCTAATAATATTCTATGCCCTGCTGGAAAGACGAACAGCAGTCTTCTGTTAGCTATAAGGGACACCACAGTTACTATGGCTGCCTTTGTTTATCACATGCCACTTTTGATTTTAATTTCTAAATTTATTTTTTTATTATTAATTTGTTACAGAATAGCTGCATTACTAAAAGATAATTTTAAAGTATGTATTTATTTACCTGCAAAAATGAGAACAGTTAGTCTTCTTTTCAACTACAACCTCTTCTCTACAAAGAGAAATGTGAATGCATGCTCTAAAACCCATTAATGTTTGTCCCTCTCACACACGTGAGACTTTATTTAATAGCCAAATCCGTACATTTAGAGGTTTCCATTATTTCACACAAAATAAACCCTGGTTTTGCTTCCTTCTGCTTCACTTTGACACAGTGTTTTTGAAGCAAAGTGCATTTCTGAGGACTGTAGTAGAACCGCCTCTTAAGATCTTCGCCTGGCTAGTCCCTGAGGGACAGCACTTGGTACTGCCCGTCTAGCTCTATCCACTCAGAGGGACTTTCTGAGATAAACTAGTCTTTCCAAAACAAAAGATGTATGTGAAATAGTTTCTGTCCATTCTCAAAAGCAAATTAAAATGAGAAATTCATACTCTTGCATGAAGGTTTCCAACAGCTTGGAGACCAACTCAACCCATGTAGTTGAAATGGTAACAGGGCAGAAATCACCTGTACCATCTAAGTGAAAAATAGAAAATCAAAGCTTTACTGTTGAAGTAAAACACCATTCATTAGGTGTTCCTGACCGAGACATAAATTAGCGAAATGTGGGCGTATTTCCCTTCCTTTGTGGTTAATATAGCTCACGTGCACGCTCGCTCCAGTACACAATAGGCTTCTTGAATATTTTCCATAACATTTACATTGTCAATCAGTTCTATTTGATTTTATCCAGGGAACTGGAGGGTCTGCTTTGAAATTATTTTAAATGATAGACTGCCAAAAATCAGCAACCTTACTGGAGTTATTGAAAAAAAAAATCCCAGGAAAGCTAAGTAAATATAGAAAGGCTTTGTCCTCCCTTTCACATACGTAACACACACTGTCGCTTTGCAATGAATAGTTAAGAAGGATTTAAAAATGTATCTGTTTTCTCCAGAGACAAAGAAGATAGCTGAAAGGCAACGCAGAAGCTGGCCTTTCTGCATGTCAGCTTTCCACACAACATATGCAAAACATCCCTGTAGCAACGGGACGACTGTGATGAAAGCTGAATGCCAACCTTCTAGCTAAAAACAAATCTTGCTGGGAAATTAGCTACAAGGGACACCACAGTTACTATGGCTGTCTTTGTTTATCACATGCCACCTCTGATTTTACTTTTTAAATTTATTTAATTTTTTTTATTAATTTGTTACAGAACAGCTATGTTACTGAAAAATAATTTTGAAGTATGTGTTTATTTACCTGCAAAAATGAGAAATACATATATTAAAATCTTTTGTTTTAATAGCCAGACAATTGATAACTTGGAAGATGTCACCCAACAGCACTTTTTTTTAGAGGAGAGCCTTTCAAATCATAATGACATTATATTTGTTAATTACCTTAGCATCTACGGGGCAGGGAGAGCACAGACAGCAGTACCTGGGGCTTCCAAACACCAGCCCATGTTCGGGTACAAGTAAATTACCTTAAAACATTTCTCAGAAACTTACATCATCTTAACCCCCTCGCAGAAAAAGACAAGATGTCTTCCGAGTTGCAGTCCTTCAGTTATGCAGTGCAAAATGTTGGAGCTGGACATACATCCTCTTTGACATCAAGGCTGGAGAAGCTGTGGATCTGTACCATCCCAGCATCGGTCCACAGACTCCCTGAGCACTTAGTGACAACACAAATAAAGTAAAATAACCCACCCATTCTGGGTTTTTTGAAAGAGATTGTAAATTTTTCACTTTTGCATTCCTGTTTAGAATTGCAAAGAAAATGATGGTAACTATTGTGCTGCTAGGAGAACGATAATATCATTTGACACCAGACATTCTTGTCTTGTCTAATACTATTCCATTTCATGCTTTTTGAGCTCGGTAAACAATGTTTCTTTTTGTTAAATTTATTGCACTGTTCCTCTGAAAACATTAAAAATACGGTGAAAGCTGCCGCAGCACAATTTATCGGGAAAATATAGTAAAGTCTAGTCTTTTTATACATAAACAACATGCAACTTTGCATTTAACCATGCACTTAGAATCATAGAATTGTTAAGGTTGGAAAAGACCTCCAAGATCATCAAGTCCAACCATCAACCTAACACCACCATGTCCACTAAACTATGTCCCGAGGTGCCACGTCTACACGTTCTTTGAACACCTTAAACACTTGTTAAACAATAGGAAAAACTATTATGTAGGTTGGGGCCCTTATTATGTAGGTTGGGGTCTTTAATTTTGCTCTAAACCCACTATTGCTTCATATAAGAATATGCAGGAAATATTAATTTTTCCATTAGTTAGATATAAGATTTTTTTTTTGTTTTTAATGAAATTGAAGGGCTATTTTCACATTCTTTTATAAGAGGAAAATCTTCTGGATTCCTTTCTGATCATACACCAATTTCATGTTGACTAAAGCCAAACAAAGCCTACAAACTTATCACTAGGTTTCACCAATTTTCCTTCTCTGAAGAATTATATTAACAGCTAAGTTTCACCTAAATTATTAATTTGCTTATACTTACGGGTTAGCTTGTATTGTTACAAGTAACCTTAAAGACTTAACCATGCATGAAACAAATTTAAAATATTACATATTCCTATACAGCTTCAAAGCTAAGAAAACAAATATGTGGTCATTTATTGCACCTACGTTTACTAATAGTAGCTAAAGATGAGTGATGATATCTGCATTCAGTCACATGCCTACACCTTGCAAATAATCCATTTCTTTTGCAAAGGTTCCTTTTCCATTACTGAGAAATTCAGCGAGTTAGTTGTGAGAAGTTGCTTTCTAGTCTGTTCTCAAAATAAGGATACGCAATAAAACAATGGGGAGTTCCTCAAAAAGTAAATAGTGAGTTAGATTTAGCTGTAGAGCTAGCGATTTTGAAGCAAGTGAGATTTTCTAAAAGTGAATCTAGTGTCCTTGTAAGAGGTGTAACAAATGCTAAGAGGCAGAGTGGGAAAGAAAAGGTTGTCCATCAGCCAATGAATAGTAGAATTAAATGTAATTACAATTCTGCTGTAACAGACAGGAAAAGGATTTTCTCATTTTTTTTCCTCCATTTTGTAAAAGTACTTCAGAATTAAATATTTTAAGTATTCTACGCAGCATTCACATTTCTTGTGTAGCCCACTCACTTTTCATCTGGTCTCTGTATTATAGAATCATAGAATCGTAGAATGGTTAGGGTTGGAAGGGACCTTCAAAGGTCATCTAGTCCAACCCCCCTGCAAGGAGCACGGACATCCCCAACTAGATCAGGTTGCTCAGAGCCTCATCCAGCCTGGCCTTGAACGTTTCCAGGGATGGGGCCTCCACCACCTTTCTGGGCAACCTGTTCCAGTGTTCTATAACCCACATCGTAAAATTTTTTTCCTAATTTCTAATCTAAATCTACCCCCCTCTATTTTAAAACCATTGCTCCTTGTCCTATTGCAACAGGCCCTACTGAACAGCCTCTCCCCATCTTTCTTGTAGGCCCACTTGAGGTACTGGAAGACCGCTATCAGGTCTCCCTGGAGCCTTCTCTTCTCCAGGCTGAACAGCCGCAGCTCTCTCAGCCTGGCCTCACAGGAGAGGTGCTCCAGCCCTTTTATCGTCTTCGTGGCCCTCCTCTGGACCTTCTCCAACTGGTCCATGTCCTTCTGATGTTGGGGGCTCCAGAACTGGACACAGTACTCCAGGTGGGGTCTCACCAGGGCAGAGTAGAGGGGGAGAATCACCTCCCTCGACCTGCTGGCCACACTTCTCTTGATGCAACCCAGGATGCGGTTGGTGCATTAGAGAAAAAAGATGCAAACAGAGAACTGCAATTAACTGTAGAGTTGGTGTAGCCTTCATTTCATCAACAACCACCAACAAAAAAAACCACAAAAAAATCCCCCAACAACAAAAATCAAAGACTTAAAGCTATGCAAAGATATTTATTATTAATCTCCTACCTAATGACATTATAAATTTTTGAAGTCGTTCACCACAGATTATTTTCAGAAAAAAAAAAAACCAAACCAAACCAAAATAAACAACTTATGTGCAAAGCATTCTGTAGCTAACAACAGCTCAGCAGAGATTTCATGCTCTGTTGGAGTTGGGACAGGGGTTGGGTTGGCTTTGTGTGGTGTTTAGAGGAAGCACCTTCTGTGCACATTGTCAGGAAGCACCAAAAGGCATCAGAGCAGACCAAACATCCAGCTATCTCTTGCTGAGAGTTATCTACACTTCAGAGAGGGGTATGACTCAATGGCACCGGTGAGAAGAGCAACAGAAGGCAACGCAAGTTAGGCTTTTCAGCGTGTTGTCTAAGGACTCTTCTGGGCACCTGATCCTGAGTACATCTCTGGCAGCCTCTAGAAATAATCAGTTCCTACCAATCCTGTCAAACTAGGAAAAATAATAGAACTGAACAAATGAACTAAAATCATTAGTAGTGTTTGAATTTATTATCTTGACCTTGTATGAGGTATAAGTCAGGTCTACGGCAGACGCTGCTCTCTCTTCCCTCTCAACTCTACTTTTCAAGGCGCAGATGCTTTCCCAGCAGTGTGTTGTCCTGCTGCCAGTTCCGTCATCTTTCTTGCACGGCCACCAACTGTACCCTCCCGGGGGCAGCTTTCCCTGCTTCTAACAAGATGTGTTTCACAAGTCATGAATTAACACACTGCAACAGGTCTGTCAACACGTACTGAAAAATGGTGTTTGCTAAAGCATGAGCAGAAAGGAGGAAGAGACTCATGGCCACCAGGCATATACAGCCAGGAACAGGACAACTACTAAAAATTAATTTTAAAAACGACTCATTTGGGAATTCTAGATGCAATTTCATATAGATTGACTTAATGTAGAAGTGAAGACGCTACCGTTGTCATGGCATAAATGCTACTGTCACCGAAATCGGGAATCAAACTCCTTAACACCAGTGCAGCAGTAAGAAGCAGGCATTCTTTATTGCGGCACCAGATGCACGAGGGATCCTTCCACCCAGCATGCATGTGGGTCTGGAAATCTGGACAGAATATATTTAGTGATTTCATGCATAATCATTAATAACTTTCAAAACACTAATAAATAATCATCAGATTTCATAATAATCATTATAATATTCCCCACCCACTTGCACATGCTCAGTCTTTTGAGTCAAGGGTCTTCTGGTGGTCTTGGGGGTCATCGGAGCACCCCCTCCTCAAATTCGTTGGTCGAACCCCTCCTTAAAAATCTCCATATATGGTCCTGGGAACAGGTCACATTGCTCCTTGATTTTCTGGCTCCAAAGTGATGGCTCAGGGCCTATCTTCACAGCTGGTGTTTGAGGCCTACGTTTGTTCTACCACCTTTTTTAATTACCCCAGACATGCTGGACTACCTGCTAACAAACGAGATGTTGTAACAGTTCTAAGAGTCTCCGTTCCCTCTAAGGACAAATAGATTTCATATAAAATTTCACCTATGTGACTACAGTTCTATAGTTAGCAAGAATTACTTCATATTGATATTTAATTTTCAAAAATCGTATTATTCTAAAATTATATTCATTAAGCATTTTATGTCATATAACACCACTTCATGTCTCTGCGCGAGCCAGATGAATCTCTAAGCTGGGTGTGGTAGGCCCTGTTGTAACGATTTGGAACATGCAAAAGTTACATACAAAACCCCTATTCAGTGCAAGGAATAGATGAAGTTCTAAATGGATTCCATTTTTAGATAACTTTCTCTTTGCTCCTACGAGGAGAGATGGTCACAGTGCACTCGAAGTATTTTGCCATCTTCCAGAAATACATGGTAAAACATTCTAAACACCTCAGATTCCTGTTAAATGGGAACTACTCTTCCAACTCCTCAAGTTACTTCTAAGAATGGGAAGTTTGACATATTCTGACCTACAATGTTAACAGTAAATTGATCGCTAGCTAGAATATTTTAAAACTATTCAGTTTATTGAAAGTAAATCTAAATAAGACACTGTGTTCACATCGATTCAAGGAGAAGAATAATTTGGTACATGTATTTTGGGATCTATGATTCTATGATTCTATGATCTATGTTAACTCTGCAAGGTGTATTGTAAAAGTTACCCCAGGTTCCTTGTTAGCAAGTTTAAGTGAAGATCCTTTCCCATCTCCATGTTCTATGATGCTATTTCCCATGTGATATAAGTTTGCCATTCATAAATATTCATACATCTAGAATAACATTCACAACCAAAGCCAAAAGAAAGCAAAACTGAAAACATTCAATTAATTAAAATTCCTCTTAGTTCGTCATACAATTAAAAACAAGAGAACAGGAGAGAGGATAAACATTGCTAGTTCTACAATAACGTTACTAGGTTCAGCACGTGATAATTAACAAAACATTGTCTATGATTTGTTGTTCTACAGTTGTTTATTGTTGTTGGAGAAGTAATTGAAGGAGCTTTGTTAGCGTAATTGCACACAGACATGCAGTGCTTTGGAGGAGCATTTGTTTGCTTCCCGAGATAAGTCAGCCTCAGTGAGTACACTCAGGGTTGCCGAGAGCTGTTTGGGGCGCAGCCATGAACTAAAAACAACGAGCCCATATGCACGCACTAATTTCTTCAGGCCCCCTACTATTACCAGATCCAGTCATTGGCTCAGTTTCTCTTTATAGCACAGCGAGAATCTCCTTGAGTATAATTTTGTGCAGATTGTATCCATTCCTTTTAGATTCAATAATTCAGATTTTTTGCTCTCATACTAGGAACTTGCTGTTATAGACACATTCCATGCAGTTCCTAACGCTATGTCCTGAATATTGTCTGTAGTGCTAAAGCACGCAGAAATATTTGTAGAGCTGTTATTTGATCTAAATCCTGGCACACAGCCATTCTTAAAGCTGGAACTCTTCAGTCTCGACCACAGCTCTCTAAAACTCTGGTGGCCCTGATACTGACAGTCCCCACTGCAGTTTTGGGAGAAGCAGAGATCTTGCTCCTGGTTTTGTCTACAGGTGAGATGGTTCTACGCCGTTGCTGATACTCTCTGGACATTTCCCTTCATTTTTAATCCTCAGAGTGTTGTATGGAACACACCAGCACTATTGTTTTGGTACGGTACAACTTTACAGGTGAGGTTTCATAAATTATATTATTCAGGTGACTTCGTCTTTATAATAAACATTGATGAAGTTATCTGGTCTTTAGAGTGGCACTCTTAGAATGGCACTGACTTCCTCTTCCAATTTGCTTTTCTACTTCATTTCAATTCGTGCATGTGTAGACACTGTATATTTTAATTATTTTAAAATTTAAATATCTGGAAGGAAGAGGTCCGCTACATATCCAAGTTAAATGAGATCCACTTCTTGCTAGATTCTTTCTTCCTTTAATGCTATTTCAGACAAATCCAGTGACAGCACATTTAATCAAACACCTCAAATAGCTTGGATTTCTGGGGTTTTTTTTCCTTTTGGAAAATTTCATTTGCATTCTTCATATCTGATGTGTACGTTTTCTCCAACTGCATTTTGAGCTTCCTTGATGACAGTGCAACAGACACACAGTGCAACAGACACCAGCAGATTGATAAAGCTGAACTGAATGGTAGGAGCGAAGAGTGTTCCCTAAAATTAGACTGACTGTTTCCATAGAAACAAGAGAGCACAAACAGAATTGTAATAACTTGACTTCATAAAGTCAAAAGAAAGGGCATTTTTATGTTTTGTTGACAAAAGGACAGAAGCTAGCTGTTACTATTTATGAGATTTCATCTTTAGGCATAATTCTGAGCCTTATTTTCTTCAGATGAAATGACTTGCTTGTTTTGAGGTCGGGGAGGCTCACATTGATATAAAAGGTAGAGGACATCACTGTTACTGCACATTTAGATCTCCCAAATAACACAGATTATAGTTTGAATATAGAAATACATTTTGAAGACAGTTAGGCTAATGTTCATACAGAATTTATTATTCATCATCAGAAAAAAAAAAAAGGAAAAAGGTAAAAAAGTAAAAGAAAAAAGATCCTGATTTCAAAATTGGCAGCAGTGGAAGATCAACTTCAACCCACACATTGTTACAATGATATATTATCTTCTCTATTAAAGGGCAAGAAAAGGAAAATAAAAAACCTTAAACAACAGTGTTAGAAAGTTTAAGAGTGGTCTGCTAAACTAAAATACTTGGTTTTGTGAAACCACTCTAGTCCTCTGCCCCCATTAGTTGAACATTCCCTACTGAGATTCTCCCAGAATCATCACCCCAAGATTTGACGTGGTGCTCCAAGAAGGAGACCACTGCTAATCATGAAGGACAACCTACCGGAAAGGCCCTGTTTCTGCAGCTAATGATCACATCAGTCCTTCTCATCATTGCAGCCCATGAAGAGCTTCAGTTCTGGGCGTATGACTTCACATTGTCCTGTCACATCAACTGCTCATTTTCGTGTCACGTGCAAGTTTAACAGTTATTTTCTATTAAATACTTGGAAAAGAACTACAATGCCAAACATCACAGCCTGCAAGATCCAACAAGGTGTGTCTGTATAGTGATTGCTACTTGGGTGAATTTGATATAATTCTTATTTCATAGTCAAAAAGCCGCTATTATCAGGTCTTATTTTCCATAAATACAATTATATCAACTGTATTGCCCAGGCAATATAGACAGATCCTTCCAAACTAACTCTATTTTCTGGTTGTTTAGCAATAAAATTATTTCTTCTTTTACTATAATCTTCTCTGAATACTTTATTATTGTCTCCCATATCAACTATTCCAAGGCTATGCAAGGAATCAATGATCGATTGTTCCTCCCTGCCTTCAGCCACCACACCGGCACATAGCTTCAGCTTTCCTCCCTTGTAGGCAATCCTTCTGACTCTCTGAAACGAGCTAATCAGATCAATAGTCAGTAGGCTGTACTGCTCCTCAGGCAGCCCTCTTTAAAACTTTCTGATGCAAGTTTGCTAGTCAATTCTAGCTCATTCGATGATGTGAATATACTCAGATTCCATATTAGCCTTTGTTCTTTGCTATATATTTATTCTCACATTATTTGGCATATCTAATCAATTGTGTACATTTCTGAGACTGTAATTTAAGTCTTTGTTGTCCATTTTCATCTTCTTTCCATTTACCGTATATTCTTTTATACTTTTGTAGCTGCCTCTGCTCTTTCTGGAAGTGAAATAGCACAGCTGCAAGCTGGTGGGTTACAGAGCATCCAATAAAATATTCTGATTTCACAATTATATTTCACATCTGGTTAATTTCATTTCCCACAAGCTCACTTCTCTGTCTATTAAAATATTAACTTTTGTGATACATATACATGCACTATAACTCATGTGAGTTGCTGATTTGGATTCCTGTGCATAAAAAAAGAAGCAACTCATAATTATCTGTGTAAAAGCTACTTCTTTACAACTCTTCACTTTCTGTCAAAAATGAGGTAAAATAGCATTTTTTTCTATGTTTGAGGCACTCCATAGCACATATTTCAAGGATACTACAATTTCAGCAGCTTAAGAATACTATCACCCGTATCTCAACTGACTTTTCCCAGATGATGGCTTTTTATTGTTCATCACATATTAGAATAACAAGCTCATCAAGTGTTTTTCTAACTTCACATGCGATTTGCTAACCCTGTAACAATATCGAAGTAGGCTTCATCAGTTTGGATATAAAGTCACAGGTATGCAAGATTCAATGACTTGGATAAAGTTGATTTAACATTTATGCAAGTGTCACGCCTTCCACTCTCACCCCCCTGCAATCTCTTCTAACTTTAAAACAACTTAGTATTTCCGTCATACCATCTCCACCTGTAATACCAAAAGTAAAATTTATGCTTATAAATAATGAATGTTAATAATTCTCAGCATCAACATATGGGCAAAATAAAACTTTTCTCTTTGTGGCATTTCTCAACTTCAGTTTCATAAAAACACCTCTTTTGCATCCATAGAACAGAGCTAGTATCCAGGTCTCGGAAGAACAAAAAATCTGAGCTATTGACAGAATGTAGTCTGGGACTTGCACCCCAGAAAAAGTAACCGCTATTACCTTGACTTGTTAAAGAGAGATGTGATCTGGGACAACAGGGATTTTCTTATTTCAAGTAATGGGCTGTACCTAGTAAAAGGTGCATCTCCATTATCTCTAGGACCTGACACCAGCATGGAAACAGACTGATGGGAAGCACCGACATCAGGAACTCCTGATGGATTTGTTTTTAACCCCACTGTATTTGGACTTGCCACTGAAGAAGTGAAAAACATTCCTGATTGGGCTGCTATTAAATGTTTTACTTTAAAATTCTAGAGGAGCCCAAAATGAAAGACACTAACTTCATTCTAGCAAAGTGGCATTGATTTGATTATAGTATTGGAACGATACTAGCAAAAGACAAACCATAAAAAGAATAATCACCAAAAATTCCCTTGACTCCTCCATTCCCAGACAGTATGATTGTAAAACTTGTTCGTGATTTCTTAACAACTTACAAACTACATAATGGAAAAGTATTTTCTAAGCAATGTTTTTATTTTATCACAATTCATATTACCTAGCCAGTTCTCCACAGCAGACACACATAACAACACCACACAAGACCAGCTGGCCTTTGGGGACTCCATCTATCTTTTCTTAGTTTTAGAAGTCTAACCTATTACGCCGGAGCGTATCTGTTGAAGAACTAGAGAAAGTCAAGCAAGAAATTGATTCTTACTGAAGCTCAAAAGTACTTCGGCTCCAATTACTTAAGATGATTCTTAATCGTGCTTTGAAAATTGTCCACAATGACAAAGTACTTAACAAATAAGAACAAGGATTTAGGTTAAAAAAAGCAAAAAGAAAGAGGGAGACCAACCAAATAACCAGGGTAACATATCATGTAGTCATAATAGTTTATTGCACTTCACATCTTCAGAGCACTTTACCATCGCCAGTTTTCACAGTACTCCTGCCTGACAGTAGTGCATTCATTAATGTCATTTATAGAATTGGGAAGCAAAGGAATCAAGGGATTTTTGAAGATCATACAAAAAAAAACAGAGCAGCAGAGCCTGTATTAGGACAAACACATTCTTGAAGCCTTGCCAAAGCAATTTAATAGCAGTACCTTTCAGTTCTCATACTTGGAAGGGGATGGGTGAAAGTCAGTGGTGAGGTAGTATTTGCTCTAAACTACAGAGCACAAGACAAATTTTTTTTTTTTTCACGTATATCCGTTCATACATACAGAAACACACACAAGTGCTACTCCCACCATCTTCTCTCTCATGCAGCACACAAATTCTTCCTCTGATCTCAGAGGGGAGCACAAGCTTTATCTTCTCCCTGTCTTCCTACTGCATTTCATCATTCATGTCTTCTCCACCTAGACTAAAAACTTCTTCTAATAATGCATTTCTGTGTTACATGGACCATGTTTCCCAGGGTACACTGGGAACCAAGATGTTATATAACAAAAAGCACGTATTGTGAGACAAAAAGGAGCAAGTTTTGTAAGAGCCACCACATTACATTCACCAGGTTTTGTATTTTTCAAGGCATAAACATTCAGTGTTCCATCACACTTAAAATGGCATGATTGATCCAATGGACTTTCTCAGAGAAGAATTCTTCAAATATATAATGCTTTAATACTGAGTGCTGGCAGTAAGGACAGCACGGGGAAAACCAGCATTGGATAGACCACCTGACTAAGGGGAGCTTTACTGCTGAATAGATGTAACAATTCAATATGAAATATTTTAGTTATACAAAAGCAATCTTAGGGATGTAAGATGACTACTGGGATTTCTACATGCATGGGCCTGTGGTGCTTTTTATGTCTTCGATATGAATAAGATTGTTCCACAAAAGTCAGTATACTTCAAGTAGAAAAGTCAATTGTATTGAATCCTAAGCAGGTAGACTGGCATGAATCTGTTGAAGTAACCTGAAATACTGCAGCTATTTAAGACTGCTAAAGAAGTTGTTTCAACTTGATAAAGTTAATTTTTTTTTTAGTATGGCGTTTTATTTTGTTTTGGTTTTTTAAAAGTAAAAATCTTAGTCTGCTTTATGATTCATTTATTCTTAACTAGGGAGATAAGTTACTCCATGAAGTGATCCCAAACCACATTGACATCTGGTGGTACTGATACAAGTATTTGTGCAGTAGCTTCTCCACGTAAGGTTCCATCTGCTGTGACGTTTCCACTTTAAGTTTGTGCCATTAAAACACTCACAGCTTTATAAAAACAGCCTGTACATTTAATTCCTTTATGTACTTCCCTGTAAAACATCCAAATATACCGATAAACTAACATCTTTTGGATGAGCGCTTCTAAGGCACACTTCCTGTGAGGATTGTTTTTCCACTTTCCCACTGTAACGGGCTCTGTACTTTATGGTTTTTCAATGCTATTTTCATTGGCAAGGATTATACTCTGTGACATGGATCAGGAAAGGAACAAAAAAAAAAAAAGCTTGTGAAACTGAACCTGTGAAAAGGGAGAATTTAACACAGATCTACTAATATAAGGGTGAGAATACAAAGCAGATGCCCATTCTTCTTCTACTGCTATTCGTAACAGCAAAGAATATGGCTTTAGAGGCGGTCTTCAGAAAAAGTCACGGTTCAAGGTGCAAGATAAGAGTTCATCTTCCAGATCTTCCACAAGACACAGGTTGTGGCCTTGGACGTAGTTTCCTTGTGTGTGTTAAAAAAGAATGTAACGTCATAGCAAAATTGCAATACTGCCTATAATAGGGCTTTGTACGCCTTCCTCTCAGTATCTGGTGTTTATGACTTTTGTAAGCAACACACAGCATTGCCATGGGATGAAAAACACTCTTCCATGACCATCTTGCATGCTCCTGCAAGACTAATGATATCAGAAATTGTTTTCTAAGCTCATACAACACAAACAGTATAAGAAACATGACCTAAGCAAGCATACATACCTGTGAATACCATTTAAAATAATATTTCTAATCAATCTGTAATGTTTTCACTCCTGTAAATGTACAGAATTTTTCATAGTTAAAAGTATGTTTCAGAGAAAAAAAATAAAATGAAGATGTGGAGCTATATATACAACTGAAAGATGAGGATTACTCTTATCTGTAACAAATGATTAATAGCCTTTGAATTCAGGATTTAGGTAATGAAATCCAAGATTCCCTTGCTTTTTTTCCCTGTGTCCTTGTAATCCTACTGGGACAGCCTATCATATCCAGACCGGCATAGCACAGAGCTCCCAGCCCTCCCTCCCACTGCAGGGCATCAGGATAGCGGGATCATGCAGCACTGGAATTGGAAATGACGCAGGGATGCTCTTTTTACAGACGCAGACGTGAATTTGCCATTCCGTTTCGTGGTCTGCAGGGAACCGGGGGAACCGAATGTGACAGAACGTTACAGAAGGGTCGTCCTGCTTCACAGTATTTTAAAGGAAGAGAAGTGGGTAACGCTGATGATTTACTACTGTAGGCATGGTTTTTTCCACAAATAAGCTGCATACAGCAAGTAGTCAAATGTACTGAGGCTTTACCTCAGGGCGGGGGAAAAGCAGAAGGGAACACATCATTACAGCTGTATGCTCTTACGGCCAACGTTGACCTTGCCATTCATACACCTATTTACAGCACATTTCTCCAAGCAGTTTGCCTTTGCCACATCTGCAGAACACCAGCCCTTCCACCTACACATTCTGACAGTGTAATAAAATGAAAGGATGGACGAGAGTCTCAAATCAGTAGGAAGGTTCTGCAATTGTTTGCAAAACTTTAATAAAAAGTTTCCTGCAAAACCAGACCTCTACTTCACAAATTTTGATGTGTTTTCCATTTGCACCAAAACAAAAAGCTCCTCCACAGCGCCCAGACTTCAGCTCTCACCTCAAATACAGAATATGTTCTTGAGCTCCAAGGACCAAGTGAAAACTGCAGATACTAGCGCAACGGAAAAACTATTCGGGGACAGGGAAGAGGGAGGAATCAGTAGGAACTTCATGCTAGAATTTAAAAGATCCTTTTGATCTCTCCAGGGAGATTTTATAGCGGTCTTCCAGTACCTCAAGGGAGCCTACAAGAAAGATGGGGAGAGGCTGTTCAGTAGGGCCTGTTGCGATAGGGCAAGGGGTAATGGTTTTGAAATAGAGATTTAGATTAGATTTAGATTAGATATTAGGAAAAAAAAAATTTACAATGAGAGTTGTAGAGCACTGGCCCAGGTTGCCCAGAGAGGTGGTGGATGCCCCATCCCTGGAAACATTCCAGGCCAGTTTGGACGGGGCTCTGAGCAACCTGATCTGGTTGGGGATGTCCGTGCTCCTGGCAGGGGGGTTGGACTGGATGGGCTTTAAAGGTCCCTTGCCACCCAAACCATTCTGTGATTCTATGATTCTATGATTCTTTGAGCTTTGTCAAAACATGCCCATTGCCACAGAAAGGTCTGTCTCAATCAACTTGCACTTACTTGGGGGAATATGCTGAAATTTTTTGGGGGGAGGTGGGTATTTATATATGTATATAAATACATTTATATTTTTTATATATGCTCTATATATAGCATAAGTATATATTTATATACATATGCTTGGAGGGTTTTTAATATAGAAGTAATTTCAACTGGAAGTCTAATCATCCTTGTGTACTAAACCCATAAATTTCAAAAGTCAAGCTGTGATATTATCAGTCTAACTTGAAAGAGAAACTTAAAATTATAAGAGTGAATAAAATAGAAAACAAAAGACTTTCGTCTCTTCTCTGAATTTTATGCAGGCATAAGCAGCTGCCACCTATATTGCTGTCAGAGCCAAATTTAGCATAGTCTTATTAGCAATAAGATTTAAGTTTGTAGTCTTATGTCTGGGGTTTCCAGGAGGCAAATTAAGGAGTTAAGCTAATTTCAGGAAGGTGGAATGTAGGAACTGCTATATTCCATAATCTAAATACGCACAAATCACGAGGAATGTGCCACCCAATGTTAGAGTAGTTACGCTTGAATATTCTTGACCTGCAGAAACCCTTCAACGGCACCTAAAGTACAGGGAAGAAGAAGCAACAGCTAAGTTGAGCCAGGAAAATTACCATCTCCACCTTTTTTATGTGCAAGAGAAACTGAATTATTGACTGGCGGGTTGTGCTGTTGTTTACAATTCAGCCAATGCAACATGACAAGAAAATTAATTATGCCATCACCACAGGCTCATTCTCAGCATTCATTTGCTGTGCACATTTCCCTTTACACTTCACGAGACGCACATCGCCTCACCCACACAAAATAAAAAATGGACTGGAAAGGAAAACCCACCCTACGGCCTTGCTGCAAGTAAGAACGCAGAGCAAGCAGCCGGTGACAATTTCCTTCTCCCACCTGTAAGCCACAGCCATCATTCCCCAAAAACACCCAAGTGCCCTCAGATCTGACTAAACTCAGCCAGGATAATTAAAGCAGTTGTAATCTCACATCCGGGCGCCCTCAGGCTCTCTTTCCTCTACACTACCTTTCATCCTAAAACACTTTCTTGCCTGGGCCCGCTTGCAGCAGCGTTGCGACTCGCTAAGCAACTCGCAGAAAAGCCATCAGTGCTCCAGCACAGCTTGCGACAAAAAGGGCTTGACCGGAGTCACAGCAATTGAATTAGTCGCGTCCACTGGCATAAATCCCAATGAGCTTGGAAGGAACGCAGGAAGGGTAAAGATGTCAGCCCAATATTTCAACATGTTTAGGTTTAAAGCCACCCTCAGCAAAACGATTCACCTAACAGAAGTGAAAAGAAGATTTAAATGTTTTCTTCAGGTGGAACACAGGTGCCCAGTACTTTACAACTCGCACTAAGAAACAGACAGATTAGCATGGTCCAAATCCTCTAGAGCTCCAAGCTGCTGAAAATGTGCATTTTGTTGTTTTATCGTTTTTTAACTCAAGGGCAGAAGCTCTTAAGTGCCAGTTTGCTCATCCTAGAGCTGGAATTGCTTCATTTCCTCTTTTGCTCAATTATTTTGGAGCAGTTTGTGATACTGATATATTTTTTCCTCTCAGTCACATCACAGAGCCTGTGAATCACCATTAAAAAGGATTCAAATACTTTAAACCAATTAAAACAATGACGACAGAGGACAAAGGCAGAATTTCTTCACTGGACTCCTTGAATTTGTCAGGCACCCAGCCTAGAAGGGGCCGGGGTGGGACATACGCATGGGGCGGGGTCCTCAACATTTCAAGGACTTGTTTCTATGTGATTTTCATAGACAACAGTTATTTCAGAGATTATTGGAGGTACAACTTAAAACTAAATTCTTAAATTAACATTATAAAATTTAATTAACAGTATTAAATTACACATGTCAGATAGCATCTTGCCTCACAGAGATCTATGTGGAATTAATTACTGCCCTATGAAAATAAGAAGAGTTTTGTCAGGTCTCTTCATATACGCATTTAGAAACACCTTCAAGTGTTATCCAATTCCTACAGTATAACCCTTAAATTTGCAGTTATAAGAAATATTTTTGTTTGGAGACCGTTTATTTAATTAAAATAATTTAATGTAAATTTGTCAAGTCACTTGTCAATAGTTATTCATAAGCCAACACTTAAACTATTAATTCTTTATCACAAACACTTTTAACAACATACGTGCAGACTAATAATTTCGCATCTACTGCCTTAACAAAAGGGTGAAGGAAACAGTAGTTAAACAATAACTGATGCACACAAAAGCTCTGTGATATTTTACTTTCTGATAGTTCATGATCAGCCACAGACAGCCTAAGCCCGGCTTGTTCAAGAACATCAAAAACATCCTGCAACTTCACTTTCCATTGAAAAGCTAAAGGAAGAAAAGCCGAAATTTTCCCAATGGAAAACCATCAAATTGCCAGAGAGGCAAGAAGTTTGAATTTCAGGTTTTTGAAAAGATACAAGAGAAGCAATTTTCTAGAATTTGCAGTTTGCAAAAACTTCAATTACTTCTGAGTCAGCAGCATTTGTTTTCATTTTCCCCCTTTGAGGACTTGTTGCTCGTCCTACCACAGTCACCAATAGCACCGCTAATGACCCCAGTAAGGGTTCGGAGCTGAACTGCAGTTATAGTCAGAAGACAATGCCTAGTGCAGAAGCACGTTAAATTACGTTATCAAGTTTATCTTTATTGCCTCTTGATGAATTTCATATCACATTTGCTCTGTTTACAACTCAACTATTCTTCTCACAGCGAGCTACAGGAGAAATGAAAGGTAAGACTTCAAGAATGATGCTGTCCTTGAAAATTTAAATCATCCAAATTAAAAAAAAATATATACATTGTATCCATTAAAAGCCAATATAAAGCTTTTCCACTGCCTTCTGTGTTATCGATATAGATAAGCACTCAGCCCTGTGGGAACCAAAGACCCTACCCAGAAAGCCATGGGCAAGATGTGACTTCTGACATTTTTAGTGAGAAAAGTTTAATGGGAGCATTCAATTTTCAGGTCACAAAAATCCATTTAGACATGTCCCATCTTATGGCTAAATAATTCAAAATATGCCAGTATTATGTGACCAATATGCTCTACTGTCTCAGTCTTTGCCACTAATCTTGAGCCTAAATTCTCCAGAACTTGGTTGCCTTTGGCAAGAAAGCTGTTTCAGTGAACACCTGAGTCTACATGTTTGGACTATACACATTTTTACTATATTATTCATGTCATGTGATAGCTTCTTTAAAAGATTTTTCTTCCCCTTGGTCAAAACAAAGAAAAAATTTACAGAGTATTTTATGTAATATAGAGCAACTACACCATACCTTCATTTTTATGACCATTGTAGGAAATCTTAGCTTTTTAAATTTTTCTAAGAAAGGAAAGTTTACAGGCACTACAAAATATAGGCAATGAGAGATGTCCAAGTAGCTGGGGAATACTGACTACAACCCTTTGAGGTCCTGAGGATGTTCAAGTCCTTTTAACTGAGAGCCCTGAGTGACTTAAAAGCGTACAGATTTATGCAAATTACTTTTTCTTTAACTCCTTCAGCCTTAAGTTAACACAAGCACACAGTATACTCAAAAGTCTCATCCTTGAGCAGCTACTGCCCACTAATGAGAGCGTTTCTTAACGTTTCACCAGTTTTTTTTCGCTTTGCAGTGAAAAAAATTCCCAGTTTAATGTTTGTCTGCGATAGCAATAAGCATACGAAGTTACCATTTTTCACTCCTAAAGAAACATTTCTCTAGCATTTTTAAGGAATGGAGAGGAAGATGGAGATAGTCGCTCACAGAGAGGAAGTCAGTCCTTCCGTCCTCCTCTGCACAGCTGGCCCCATACATGTAGGGCGAGGAAGTTGACCCTGCCACCGCCCTGGACGCAAATGTGGGACCACTCAAACACAAAGCCAGGTTTCAGCTCGTTAGCGTTACCTGAACAACTTCCACTTAACCATCTTTCTGAGTCCTCTTGGATAGACCTGGAGCTGAACATCTGTCTGCCTGCCTATTCCAGATCGGCTGTGGAGCTCTGATGGGGAGATGGAAGGAATAAAATAGAAATAGTCACAACTAGTCTGGTACAACAGAGGGAGGCACACTGCAGCCAAACTTCAATAGGAAAATGGTAAAAACCATATTTTCCTTTCCCCATACTGGGAAAATCTGAAGTGTTCCTTTGAAGTCTGTATTAAACCCAAGACAATCAAAGCTCTTCCAGAATAACTGTCTCAAACTAACGTGGGCTGATTAGCTCCACTTTTAGGAAGTCAACCTAGACTCACTGAAGTCAAAAATGTACATGAACCATGTGTATACGAAGTCAAAACTTGCATCCGCCAGGCAGAAAAAGGCAGAACCCCTCATAAATTTTTTAGGGCACAAACCACACAGATACATCTTTAACCTCATGTTTGGGACTATTTTGCAGAAGGCAGTATCGTTTTTTTTCCCCAAACATCTCAAATTTCTCATTAACTCCTCTTCATTAGCACAATTAACAACAGAAAAATTTGACAAAATGTGAGAAATTGAAAAAATTGAAGGATTTTTTTTAAATGCTGATAAGCTGTGATTTCAGACATCGTAGGCCTAGCCCCCTGTGACAAAACAAGAAATAGTAATAAAGTGTGTTTTCTGG
Source organism: Chlamydotis macqueenii (assembly GCF_036417535.1). NCBI lineage: Eukaryota > Metazoa > Chordata > Aves > Otidiformes > Otididae > Chlamydotis > Chlamydotis macqueenii. The sequence continues at coordinate 919,178 of NC_141564.1, forward strand.
TTTGACCAGATATGGGCTTTCACAGGTTTTACATGAGTGCCTACAAGTGCTTTATCCAATCAGGAACAAACCCCAAACGATGCGACACGACTTGTCTGGCTATCGGGTTCTTGCTGTCAATCTCTGGATAGTGCACACAGAGAGGGCCTTCACAAGTAATACGTCTGATAATCAAATACTGTTGTTACACAATAAATTTGAATAATGGGCACAGGGACCCGCCTTTACACCCTCTGGAGAGGATGCAACTATTTGTTCTCTTTCCAACACAAGAAGTAGGGTACATCAAAAGCTAGTAGGAACAAGCTAATAGGAACCAGCTTCAAAACACATGAAAGGGGTGATTCTTCACTGAGTGGATAGCTGACATCCTTAAGAAAATAGAAAACACAACAAATCGAAGAAAATACAAAAAAAAAAAAGCAAAAACTCTGAAAGTTGAATGGGGAACTATCATGGCCAGTCAGAGATGATAAAGAAACAACTTGCTAAAGGCATAAAAATTAGGATGCATGCCAGATGGTGCTTGGAACCAGGGAAAATATTCAATGAAGGTAAGACCACAGTGTAAAAGCTCAGTGATATCTACGTGTTGATGTTCACAACGCAGGAAGAGCAGAGGTGACCTCCTCACACCCTTCTCAGGGACACATTTACGGCCCTATTAAAATCTGCAGTGTCTGCAGAAAACTTTTACTTACTGAAATCAATTATATGAATAAGAGACAAATCACCACCTGAACAGCACATCAGATAGTATCCATCCATGAGTTTAAAAGAATTTGATTATGAAATTGCCTGTTTACTAGCTGTGCTATAAAGCCGTATTGCTTAAATTGGCCTCTGTATCAGATGAAGGAATGGTGGCAAGGGTGATCCAAGCAGCAACAAAGCCAGAAAAGGGCTTATAAGTTGGGCAGAGAGGTTGCAAGTAAAATAAGAAATAAATTTACTAGGCACTTCAACAAATATGATAGAATGGAAACTGAGTCAACTTTTCTCCTTTTTCAGTGAAAGTCAAATCTCAAATATATTAAACTTTTGAAGCTGCAAATGAGCTAGTGTAGTCCAGCCATGGAGGGTCCCTCAATGACCTTTAAGGAAAATAAACTATCATTGCATAAAAATGAAAATCCCCTGACAGATTAATAATTTTCTAAAGGATAGGAGGGAAATGATAAGAATAAACGACTCTATTGTGGATGCTAAATTATTCATGGTAATAAAGACCATAACAAACCCAGAAGAATTCCAGAAAGACCTGACAATGCTGAGTACTTAAACAGCAGATAAAATTCACCATCAATACATGAAAAAATGTGCACGAGGGAAACATAAGTAGAAAATGATGTGCTCCAAATAATCTGCTCCTACTCAAAAAGTAATCTAGGATCTCTGATGTTGCTCAAAAATAACAGTTCCCTTGATAAAAATATCATTTCAGTGCCCTGTGGTCTAAATGTAAATAAGATGCTAGAAATTTTTAGGAAAAGAACAGAGAAGAAAACATGAAATATCATTATGCTTTTATATAAATCCTTTGGGTGCCCACACTTTGAATCTTGAGTGCAATTCTAGCAATCTCACCTCGTAACACGCATAGGGCAACAAAGGATGATAAGAAGTATAAAATGATTTTCTAAAAACAGAGATTAAGTAGAAAAAGACTCTTCAGAGTTGAAACCTGACAATAAAGATGGAGTGTGATAGAGCTGCATGAAATGAGCAATGTGGAGAAGATGAATAGGAAGCGATTATTGACTGTTTCTCAGAGCAACACAATTACCGGAGTCGTGTTATTCAGTACTGCTCTTAAAAGCTTAGAAGAAGAAATATTTTTCTATACCACAGGACAGTGTGGTGATCAGAAATATAAACAAGTTCAAAAAGGAATTAAACCATTTCATGAATGGACATGAACAAAATTCATGCGGTCATGAACTCTTTGACTGCAGATTCCCATAGGCTAAGGGAGTGGATCACTCTACACTTGTCCTACGTTTACATCTAGTCACTGCTTCCACAGCTGAAGACAAAAGAAGACTAAACAGACTTTTGGTTTGACACAGTAAAATTGCTCTTGTGGTTTTCTTTAATTTTCTTCAAGTACTATCACATTCTGGAAAAATAACCCCTTCCTAGGAAAAGGGAAGATAGTATTTACGTTTTCCTGGGGGGGGGGGAGATATTTCTTGCTTGCAGTGGAGCCTTACATGCAGTGGCTTTTAATTAGGCAACACCACAACCTTTTAGGTCATACGCTATCGATTTTTAAGATTAAATCGTCCTGTTGCATGCCCCAACACACTAACGGGAACTGGCAAATTTGAGATGGGACTCACAATGTAGATTACACCAGAGGAAGCTGATGCCATCCCTTTATTAAACTGACTCACCTACTCTAAAAAGGAATAGAGAGTTGCAGTCATATCATTATTACTACCAAACATATGGCTGAAACGTAACATTCACCTGCTAGAGATCACTTCCAGACAAATCTGTGTCCTCCCAAACCCATTCTGAGAACTTTTGTTCACTGACTGCTATTTATCACATGGAAAATAGATGTTAATTCCTAATCAGCGTTTCCCCTCTACCTGAATGCACATCAATTTTCATATAATTTCTCTTTTCAGATTACAGAAGCCATTCTAGCAAACCTTCTAGCAGAACACCTTAAAGAGGACTCATTCATTTCATCTAGACATGTACCAGAGCACAGGCAAGCATGACAGGTAGCCAGGCAGTTTTCCCAAAGAGGAATAGCAAGATTCCTTTTTTGTTTTTTCCCCCTCATCAGGTTTAATTAGGATCCTAACTTTTGTATGCATATACTGTTCAACATCTTTGTCAGCGACATGGACAGTGAGATCAAGTGCACCCTCAGCAAGTTCACCGACAACACCAAGCTGTGTGGTGCCATCGATACACTGGAGGGGAGGGATGCCATCCAGAGGGACCTGGACAGGCTGGAGAGGTGGGCCCGTGCCAACCTCATGAAGTTCAACCAGGCCAAGTGCAAGGTCCTGCACCTGGGTCGGGGCAATCCCAGGCACAAATCCAGGCTGGGCGGAGAATGGATGGAGAGCAGCCCTGAGAAGGACTTGGGAGTGATGGTGGATGAGAAGCTCAACATGAGCCAGCAATGAGCGCTTGCGGCCCAGAAGGCCAACCACATCCTGGGCTGCATCCCCAGCAGCGTGGCCAGCAGGTCGAGGGAGGGGATTCTGCCCCTCTGCTCTGCTCTGGTGAAACCCCACCTGCAGCACTGCGTCCAGCTCTGGAGCCCCCAACATCAGAAGGACATGGACCAGTTGGAGAGGGTCCAGAGGAGGCCACAAAGATGATGAGAGGGCTGGAGCAGCTCTCCTGTGAGGACAGGTTGCGAGAGTTGGGCCTGTTCAGCCTGGAGAAGAGGAGGCTCCGGGGAGCCCTTAGAGCGGCCTTCCAGTACCTCAAGGGGGCCTACAGGAAAGATGGGGAGAAACTCTTCAGCAGGGCCTGTTGTGACAGGACAAGGGGTAATGGTTTTAAAATAGAGGGAGGTAGATTCAGATTAGACATCAGGAAAAATATTTTACCCTGAGGCTGGTGGAGCATTGTCCCAGGTTGCCCAGAGAGGTAGTGGATGCCCCATCCCTGGAAACATTCCAGGCCAGGTTGGATGAGGCTCTGAGCAACCTGATCTGTTTGGAGATGTCCCTGCTTCTGGCAGGGGGGTTGGACTAGATGACCTTTGAAGGTCTCTTAGAACTCAAACCATTCTATGATTCTATGATTCTGTACTGGATTTTATGTGTGTGAAGCAGATAACCAGAGGTTATTCCAGAAGTCCTGTCACTTATTTTAGTTGCATTGGTAGATTCATTAAAATGTAAATAGAGGGTGGAAAATTCTGGCTCAAATTCTCCCTTTTGATATACATATCTCTTCTCATTTTGACTCCAGTGAGAGCACTCTAAAGAAATATATAGTCCCACAGCAGCCTCTTCCTACGTTCATCACCCTTCAGAGTGCAGTAGAAAAAAAACACTAGTGTCATATCTGGAAATTGAGTTGCTTGATTTATTTCTCCTTTCTGTTTTCTCAGAGTTTTTGGATTTATGTCCTCATCATCTTACATTTGTTCCTGCTAATGATGTGCTCTCAAGCTATTTCCCATTACGTACTTAGTCCCTTTACTGTTTTCAATATTGAACTATAGTGACTTAATTCCACCCACACAACACAATTTCTCCAAGGCCCCATCTTTATTATGACCAAGTCTACCAGTGTATGCTAGGTTTTTGCTCCAGGAAGTAAATATTTCACAAATTTAAGAAAAAATTATAGAGTAAGGAAGATATGAAGACATTATGCAAGTTCTTTGGAGAAAAGGAAAATACCAGTCACCACTGTGGTTCATACTCTTGAACGGGAAAGAGCAGAGTGTTCAATTGCTTCCTTACATGGGGGATGAGCTTCCAGCTGAGTGGCAGTGATGCCACACGGACCTCTGATGGACCAGTCTTGATACAAAGAGAGCACAGAGGATATAAAAATGGATAGAGAAGAAGTGAGCTCCCCTAAGGCGGCTTGGACTGCTCAGGATCCAAGCAACAAGGGGTAGTTGATCCTCAGCCCTGTGCTAACAGCCTGTCTACCGGGCTTTCCTGTTTCCTTCCCCAAAACTGTTAACCTGCTTCTTCACAAATCCTTTCAATAGATCTCTGCACTGACATTCTGGATATATTCCAATTTAAATGAGAACAGGATTTTCACTTTACTCCCAGTTTGGTGTTTGGGGTTTTTTTTGGTCTGTTTGTTTTTCTCTTCTTTTTTTTTTTTAAATTATTGAAGTTTTAAGGCATTGTGCAAGTTACCTTGCGGTGATTTCAGTCTCATGGACAGACCAGAGAAACGACTGCAGAGAATAAATGTGATGTAAACCCAGTTACACCTGAAGCGGCAACACACTGTTTTAAATGACGCATGGCCGTTGTACAGAACATCCTGAAGACCTTTAAAAGGCTAGAAACCGGGGAATTGCTCCGACAAATTGCTGTGGTTGCTCCCTTTATTTGGGTGTTTTTTAAAAACAACAACAAGCCAAAGTTGATGCTGCAGTTATACGTAGTTTTACAGCCAGCATAGGTGAGCCGTTTACAAGGTGTGCGGAGAGATTCTGTGTGTTACCCTCAGAAAAAGGTACGTTTAAAAAACTAGAAAGATCTTCGTTGAGTCAAGCCACTATAGCGTACAGCAAGTGCAGAGTCACATAAAGCGAATATTAAAACTCTCAACAGCAGTTTTTCTTCAATACAAACTAATAAATATTCTGTGACTCTGCTTTCTCTGTTCTCTTTGGCTCTGCTCTAAATGACAAGTCTTGTCCATCGACCATGAATAAGTATGGCAAAGCGTCAAGGAAGTGACTGAAGCATCCTAAGCTTTGCCAGACAAATCGCAGTAGATGGGACATTATTTTTTCTTTGGTTATTTGGTTGTGCCATCTGTAACTTCTGCCAATTTTCATGTGCTATTCACGGCAACTGCTTTCATTTTCTGAGAAAAAGGGTGTAAACGAGCTAGTCATCACAAACTCAACACTCAGGGCATCCATTTTTGTGCGACTTTTAAAACACTCCTACCTGCAACATGGAAGAGAGACAACATGCCAAACAGAAGATAAGTGAGGGAGTCAACAGACTGACAAACATAAATGAAAATTCAGAAAAAGAGTTTTGCTCAATTTTTTTGCCATTGAGGGAAGCATTACAATCATACATAATCTGCTTGGTTCTTCATGGCTAGAACGGGCAGTTGAGTGGAACATCAGTATTAGAAACACCAGGCTCATATGGCTGGATGCACATCATCTAGTACAGAAACAGTGGCTTGTGTGACGTATGACTCAAGCCATTTCTCCCTTTTTTTGAAAAAAAAACCAAAACACTCCAACTTGCAGCCCCACATCGAGGAACAAGGCTACTGCAGTCCAGTAACCTGGAGAAACTGATAATAGGACAGACATAGATGTGTATGCCATCATACTGATCATTGCAAGAGAGGCTAGCTGACCTGTCCAAGTTCTCAAATATTGCAGGGAAAGGGAAGAAAAGAAGGAATCTTCTATAGCAATAGCATTGTCAAGGTGTGAAATATAGTCTTCTCTACTAACACTACAAGTGCCAAAAGGCGGACTTGGCTCAGAATTATTAAACACATTAATAAGGTTTATGTTGCATGGGCAAGACCATTGTAGGAGGGTCTGAAGCTTTAAAGTGTTCCAGACATACAGAGTCAAGTGCTGTTTGGCTTAGATTCCTGTATGTCTATGTCTTTGGCAACTTTTTTACCTCCCTCTACTCAAACAAGGTATTATTCCTCAATATAGAATTTTGCAAATAGATCAAAGCAGTAGTTCTCTTTGTCTGTCTCAACGGTGGTCAGACATGACACTGGGAACCCATAAGTTTCTCCCTATGATTGGCTCTGCAACTCTGCGTGAATCGGAGTACATTTTTCAAACTGGATGCTTAAAATCAGGTAGGTAGATATCTAGAACTGGTATCTGCTGCTTATGCTTAACAACTCTAAGAGGGGACTTCAGTGCCTAAAATCCATTTAGTCCTGCCTTCCAAGGGCATCTGCAGGGAACTGGATGCTTTCTAAAAATAAAACTGAAGAACTACAGTCTAAATTTGAAAGTGTGCTTAGGATTAAGCATGCATGTTTGAACCTCTTAGTCTCAATTCTTTTTTTCTGCAAGTTTTTTTCTGACGAGTCACAGTAAAGCGTAAATCTTAGTCATGTGAGCTATGATGGATGGTATCCCTTTGGATTCTCTCTTTCTCCATGGCAGAGAAAAATTTAGAGGGAGTATCACTCTGCTGCAGAAATTAATCACAAAACCTCCAATGCCTCCATGGAAGAGGTGGGTTTTCTTAACATTCTTATGAATTAAAAATTGTGCTTAAATAGAAGATTTTTTAAAGGCTCACTTAAACTGCCAGAATAAGTTCTTAGGTGATCCTACAGAGCATGTTGTAGTCCTTCTGGAAATAACAGACAAAATACTGCAGGAAACCTAACCTGTCTTTTTCTATCCTAATGTCAAAGACATAATCACCCTTGTCAGCAATGTTATTGTATCATTCAGTAAAATTTCAGAGTATTAAAATACCAGAACAGAGATCTGATATTAAAGACATTGCTCATTAAATTACTTGCTGCACATTGACAAAACCTGGAAGCCCTGTGGGCTTGTTCCTTTAAAATGATACATCTGATTCTGACAGAAAGAAATTGAAAGAAATTATGTACAGACTCATTTCCAAGTAATAGCAGAAACACAAGTCATGCTCAAAACCAAAAATCCAAGCACGATAACCTTTGATGATTATATTGAACGTCCTGATAAATGATGTGTGAGTAGGCGAAATTGCCCATATGACAAAATAAATATGGGTGTTCCAGAAGTCACAGCAAATTCTGCACAGGCAGCTCTCTAGCACATTAGTATTTTCATTTAAATCAACTTGTAGCATCTTGTTTCTTTGAAGTAGTAACAAGAACTGTATAAATTCTACTGAATTTACACGAATTTACATTACAACATTCCTAATTACTAAATTAGGAAAAAAAGGAACTTTTAATATGGAGAAGGCAAGTGATTCTTAATGATGACTCAACAGCAGCTATGGGCTAAACATACCACTTCCTTTTTGATGTAGGTTTTTTTTTTAAAAAAAAGAACAACAGGATAGCATAGCAAGCTGGGAGAAGCTTAGCGGGTCACCTCCCTCTGCACTGCATTCTTAGCGTGAAAGATTGGAATAGAAAGATTGAGAAAAGCACGGTAAAACACAGGTCCTCCTCAAGTCACACAAAAAAAGCTTCCATCTCAGGAACCTGCATCTGCTTCTGGAGAAGAAGAGCTCAACATATTCTATTACTCTCCTCTCATCACGCTCGCACTGCAAAGAACAGGGGTACACTTTTGAATGAATCTCTCCAAGCCTGTTCGTCAGACCCTTTAGAACACGGCCTCCATTTAGTGTCCAACTGCTCCTTATGCATGTCGCAGCCTTTCTGAGAAAGGGACCAAGCTCACCACATCTGGTGAAGGAAGCAAAAATATGGGCTGCCTGACTGCCATGAAGATTTCTGCACCCAGATTCCTTCCAATCCTGCCAGGATGGCCCAAGACCACAGCTTCAGCCTGTTGGTAAGAGATTGTTTTCCCCAGTCCTCCTTTTCTGCTCTTCTAATAGTACTTCCCCTTGAATGGATGAAAATGTTTTTAGACTAATAATTAGTTGGGCTAATTTTTTTGACATGTTTGGTTTTGGTGCAACAAACGCCATTTCTCTAATGCATGCCGAAATCTGATTCTCATACAATAAAGCAACACAATGTCTTACCATCATGCATTGGATAAAGCTAGAGAGCTTTGTGTTGAGACTCTTCCTTCCATTATTTTAGAGGTCATGCATTCCTATCGCTGTCACCATTTCTTCAATCCATAGATGTCCAACCTCTGATAAAAAAAAAAAAAGGAAGAAATACATTTAGGTAATTGTGGAATATAATGAGCTTGTTTCAGGAAAAGTGTGGGCTGCATCAAAATAAATGAATTGTGGTTTTATCTAGACGGAGTTTCAAGGGTAGGTGTTCTTAGAGGAGCTGACTGGGAACATTTCAGCTGAGATGTACTCTGAACGCAGACACAGGGCTATCATTCACAGTAATGAAAAGTCATAAATGTCTCTATTAAAGAGTTATTTCTTGCATAAGAAGGATGGAGGGACTGAGGGGTCTCATAAGTGAATGCAGGAAGAGTAGGTAAGCTATTTTTTTCATAAAATAGTTCCAGACCAAACACTGAACAAGAAGTCAGGTCTGAAATCCCTAACTGACATTGATGCAGATGCTAGTTCGACGCCGTGCCTTGGATAAGTGCAGTGTCGCTCTCTGTATGGAACACAACAGATTCAGCCACCACAGTAACAGCAACAAAATAGAATTTAAAAAAATTTAAAGCTGCTCAATGAGTTCTTCTGAGGCTGTAAAATCATGTAACTTCTTTCCTGAATCTCCCATTAAAAAATAAAACAGAACTATTTTGTGTTTAAGATTATTTCCTCTGGTAAGACTCCAACACATTTAAGCACAGTATCCTAAGGAAAGGCAATATTTTATAGATCTAAAGGAAAAAAAAAGATTAACATTCTAGAGCAGCACTTGCCACAAGCACAGAGGCTGGTGGCTGATGGGCCTGGGGGACATTTTGGAGTACGACCTCTACCAGGTAACTTCTGCTTCTGTGCCAGACTTCCAGTAAATACATTCATTGATGAGGGGGCCAATATGAGGATGAAATCTCCCTTAAGCATTAGGGGAATGGAGAATGGAGTCCAAAACATCTATGAATCATGGGGAGACTTTTCAGAGTGAGGTTGAAGTCATCAGCTCATTATTGCCACCTCCCAGGAGATATCTGTGGATCTTCTGGAGTAGAAAAGCAGAACTTTCACCTCAGAGTGATAGCAGTAATCTGCCTTTCCAGCCCTTGAAATTATCCGAAAGAAGTTGTGTAGAAGGTGCAGTGGCTGGCGGGTATTCTTTACTCTGGGCCACAGTTTACAGTTTTGACTCATTTAGCCATGGGCCATGATGTTATCCCATTTGTCAACTCTGCAGTCATGTTGACCACAGAGAAGCTCTTCATAGCTGCTTCCTGGCCAGTACAAAACTGCACACTGTTTGCAAGTTTTACACAACAAAGGACAAACACAAAGAATTCATATTTCCTAAATGCAAGGCATTTCCATGCCCTTTCTGTCATTGTGTTCAGAATCCTACAGGTTTTCAGCCTTTTCTGATAATGTTATGTTACACAATTTTGCTCTTGATTGTTTACAAAAGAAACATGCATGGCTTTCCCCCTTGTAATTAAGGGAGGGAATAATTTATTTATCTAAATAATGCCTTTCACCCACTCATCAAACTTGTTTATGACTCAGGGAAAGCATGTTTCCTCCCGGGTTTCCAGTGAAAATAGGTAGGCCGCTCTAGGTCTGATTTTTAAAAGAAATATAATTTTTTAAAAGAAAGCAAGCAGGGACTCGCTTCTAGGTAAGAGAAAAACTTCAATGTTCTAGAAATACCTTTATAAATTAGGAGGATTTATAAGACGCAACCACAGGGACTCCCACCAAGGGATGTCCGTAGACCTCAGGCCCAAGGTGGAACCTGTGAGGAACCGAGGGAATATGGGATCTCTTTTAAGATCCCTGAAGCAAAGCCATGGGACAAAGTGGAATATATGCAATTTACAGACCCACCAGTGGTAAGAGGACTGCAGGTTCTGTAAATTAACGTAGCACCCTCTGTGTAAGTGTACGTACAAATGTACACTGTTGTGTGTCATGAATCTTTACCCATGATGATAGGACCTCTTGGGAGAAGTGTGTGGAGTGAGGAAAGAAAGGACACACAAATATTTTTAAGCTCTGTTTTACGGCCCTGCTCTCATGAAAATAAATGATGAAAAAAAAACCTTAGATGAGAACTAGATTAGACGTAATATAAACAGTTGTTGCTACTAGAAATTGCTAGAAAAATAAATTGACATCTGCATACTTCTGCAAAAATTCTAAGTAGGACAATTTAGAAGTTTTGGTTCGTGTGCACACTGTACCTTATGTCCATTTATTTTAGAAGTTATTTAGCATAACACAGATCAGATCTGTCACTGACTACAAACCATGGGTTTCTTCCACTGATTCCAAAAACTCTTACAGTAATTAGTCCATCTTTGGCACTACAGTGCTCCAGCCAGCAAGAGGCTCCGAAACAAACATTTTTAATTAAATCTCTTTCTAAAACACCTCTTAGAGTTCATCCATGCCAGGAAAACGCTTCACAATCAGGTAGCTGTCAGAGCACTACGCAAGTAAAGGGAACACTCTCAGCATGTTTCAGGCACCTTCATGCTGGGAGAAGGGAACAACAAACCAATATGTATTTTTGTTTACCAAAGTAGGCCTTGATTCTTGCAATAATGCCAAATCTGAGCACCTTCCATGTCCCAACTCTAAGACACCACACTACATCGACAGGTAAGAGCTGAACACTGCTGGAGTCATTTTAAAGTGTTTGTACAATGTACATGCTAGCACTATCACAGTCAGACAACTTCAAGAGTCCTCAGCAAACAAAAAATGTACCTGCGTCTTCCATCCTCCTCCCTTTACTGCCTCATTGGTTGGGTAGGCCAACGTGCTGCAGCTGAGACTTGCGCAGCCCTCAGGCTCTCATTACCTCAGCTAAAAAAAGACCAAAAATTATATTTTTCACTTTACTATTTTGATTTGAAGATACATGCAGCTGTTTTCAAATAGGGAACTTACTCTTGGCTATAGCAGAGACTGATTCTAATTTTGTAAGTTTAAACAACCACAAAGACTGAAAAGTTCAGTCAGGTCAAGAATTCAGAACAAAGTCACAGAATAAATATCTAAATACCTAAAAGTGCCTTATGACCAGGAACTGAGACCAGATAATAGCTACTGGGGTGCAAGCAACCAGGACGTGAAATCTGTCCATTTCAACACTTCCTCTGGAAATGTTCCACAAAGCTGGCAGAGGCCAGAGCTCAGTCTGACAGGATTTGGATTGCCATAAAACCAACCTAAATAGCAAAATAAATACATGAGGGTAATACATAAATGCACGAGGGGAATCTGAGGAGGAGCAGCCAGCGCTTTAAAGATAAAGCTTCAAATTTGAATTGTCATTTGATAGAATAAAATTCTGAGATTGCAAGCCGCAATTGGAGAGAACACAAGAAAAAGGGACCTTTGTTTCATAGAATCACAGAAGGGTTTGAGTGGGAAGGGACCTTCAAAGCCCACCCAGTCCAACCCCCCCGCCAGAAGCAGGGACATCTCCAAACAGATCAGGTTGCTCAGAGCCCCGGCCAACCTGGCCTGGAATGTTTCCAGGGATGGGGCATTCACCGCCTCTCTGGGCAACCTGGGCCAGTGTGCCACCACCCTCAGTGAAAAAAAAAATTTCCTAATATCTAATCTAAATCTAAATTTATTTGCCAAAAGCATCTTTGTTTCCTTCAGATCTGATCTCACAGTCCTAAAAATCATACTTTGGTCATTTGATACAAGCAAGATTCCTCTATTTCTATGAAAGGTAAACACCACATACAGCTGAACTGCTAAAAACCCAAGGTCACAAATACTACCTGTAATCCAGGAGTGTAGAGCAAGGCTGGAAGTGTGATCTTGACGGAGTTAATTAATAAACACTTCCGTGTGGTGTCAAGGCAGTGCTGTTTATTCTCTATTCTTCTTTAAGCTTTGTGCTGTTTGGTTTGTTTCTGAAAGGCTCAGCTTCTGACATGAAGCACTAATTGAGAACCTTAGCTTTCATTAAAAACAAAAACCACTGTAATATTCATGACTGAGAGGAAAAGTAAACTTCAAAGACTTAAAGAACCCTAGAGTTGAAAATAAGAAAAACACTTCTTTTTCTTTTTTTTTTTTAAATATCTCCTGGTTTTTTACACAGTCTTGTATACTTGAGGAGTTTTTTTAATCCTTGAGGTAGCTAACACTGAAATTTGTACTTGGCAATTTTATTGCAGATCCTTTCTGACAGAACTGGTATGAAAACAATTCAATTCACTTGTTAGTGCTGATGACCATATCTCAAAAAGCGGTGCGATCCCTTCCACTTGAATGCTTCTGTTATTTTGCGCTGCTCTTCATGTTCCAAACACAGTAGACTCCAACAATTACCCAAAGGAAGGTTCATCGAGTCATCTAACTCGCCAAAAACAACAGCTTGCCATGAAAAACAAACAAAACAAGACGCTACACGCAGTCACATATTGGTTATTTTTATCTCATTGGTCATGAGACTGTTAGCAAACAAATTTTGTTATCTTTCAACAAATAGTTTGATATACAGTCATATGTACAGAGAAATCTGCGTCCTTAAACCTCCCCAAAAAAGATGAAACATAACTGTTTTCACTTTCTAATGCAAATATCCTTGATTGTAAGCAAATCAGTAAATAACAGTAAGCAAATAATTCCTAATGAGCGTCAATTTACTTTATTGGAAGGTTTATTTCTAGTACTGTACCACACAATGTTCTTAAGCAATGCTCAGACTTACGCAGGAAGCTACAGTCATAGAGAATCCCATCAGCAGAGACGTCTACAGCAAAAAAAAAACGGGGCAGCCTAGGAACAGGTGGAACAGGGGCATCCATGCAGCTGAAAAGAAAATATTTCCCACATTATCTGTCCCACAGTGGCAACTTTTACTAGGGTTTTTTTTTTTTTTGGAACATTATATCAGAAGTACTTCAGTCATTGGTAAAGGTTAGCATTAGCAGAAATTTCTCTTTTGTCCCCATTAATAAAATTCACTACACAACTATTTTCTTAACCTTACTGTCCTCCCACACAGCTTGTGTGTCATGAAGTCAGATGTTTGACTAGATTGCTTTTCTTGGTCTATATTTATCTGTGCGTTGTCTGACTCAAAGAACAAGACTACCCTTGAAATTATCATCTTCATCTACCACTGTGAACGTGCACGAAACTACACATATGGCCTCAAGTTGCGACAGAGGAGGTTTAGGTTGGATATTAGGAAACATTTCTTTATGGAAAGAGTGGTCAGGCACTGGAACAGGCTGCCCAGCGCAGTGGTGGAGTCACCATCCCTGGAGGTGTTCAAAGAACGTGTAGAGGTGGCGCTTCAGGACATGGTTTAGTAGGTATGGTGGTGGTAGGTTGACGGTTGGACTTGATGATCTTGGAGGTCTCTTCCAACCTTAAAGATTCTATGATTCTGTGATACGTAGGAATCTGCATCTGCAGCATTCTTGGTTTAAAAAAAAAAAAACAAAACCAAAAAAAAACCACAAACCCCACCCAGATTTATGTCCATATAAAGTAACAACATATAAGCAACCCTAGCTGAAGGGGAGAACGAGGTGTCCCTAACAGCACTCCTTTTTAGATGTGAACATCTTTTCTGGGATAGCTGTGATGTTAAGAGATGTGCAACAGTTTCCTATTATTTGGAACAAGAGATCATAAGGGCATATGAGGAGTGAAGAACGAAATGGTACTTCTGCACTAAAATCCTTTTTAGGCCTTGGCATCAGCAAGCCACTGGAAATGCGCATGCACCCCAGATACCTCTGTGACCATCACAACTGACATTCGTGGCGTTGAAGCAGCAGACTGTTCACCTCAGCTATAACAAGATCTAGCGCATAACACAAATCCATCTTTTCTAGCTTTAAAGTGGTCTCTCTCAACACAAGCGATGTAAATACCATGTAAACTTGGTTTTGGCACACCTTCTCCTTTCTCCCAAGCCCAGTGAACTCTGGAGAGCCACTCTTCGCTACACCTCATTCCCTGTCACTTCTTTTTGGGTGCCATGTTGTACGCCTGCATCCTCTCCATCTTCACACATTTGGAAGGAAAGCTCAGTGCATCAAAACCAGTGAGTCAATGCAATTCTAGACGTGACTAACAGCACTATATATACATACGTGATACATCACCCCGTCCCCTTGCTCCCCAAACAAATGAGAAACCAAAAAGCCCATACACGTATTTTGGTCTTGACCAGGGTTTGCCATCCTTGGCCTCATTCAACCTGCCTTTGGGTCTGATATTGGCCTAAATCAAAGGATAATGACCCTGGATATGAAAACCCATACCTTCTTGCCGTTACACAAATAATAAGACTACAAATCCTCAAATTTTCTTTCTAACATCTCTATTTACACTTGCAACAGCACCCTCTTGCTTTCTCTGAGCCCCACTGTCATCCTGCGCACCAGGCCTTCTTTAAGCACCTGGCAGCTAAGGACTTGCCTGGCACTCTTGCGCATGGCCTACAGCTTCTGGGATGCAGCCCTTTTTCATCCACCCTCACAACTCCCCTTTTCAAAAAATCACGGGGTCATGGTTCTTTACAAGTTTATGCTTGCATTTCTCCACCTCGTTCAGCTGCTGTGATGTAACAAAGGACTGTTCAAACTCCTGGCAGTAGCCTGGGAAGTCAGTGGAGCAAAATTAGGATAGAAACCTGTAGTTTGTGTGTAACTGAACTGAGAAGTTGCTGTGCTCATCTGTCACACCCGTCTCTGAACGCTTTGCCTGCCTGATGCGATGCAACGCTCCTGCGAGAGCTGTCGCCACAGCGTTGGAACTCTCAGTCCCAGGCACGCTGCGGGCAGCTGACCATTCTAGGCCATCTCTCCTGAATGAAGCGCTAACGCATTCAAAGAGCTGATTAGCTGAGCTGACCCATCTTTCTGTCAGCCGTTCAGCCTGGCTTCAGAAATCCCCTAAATAGGATTGACTCTTCCGTGGCAGTCTGCATAACAGCGCTGTAAATTCAGCCCAGAGGGCTTTCACCACAGGAGAATAAACTGGCATGTCGTTTCACTGCAGTGCATTTCAAACACAGCAAAAGCACCGAGAGTATCCAGGGCCAGCACTGCTTTGTGTGAGGTCATGTGAACATGATTATTATCCCTATAAAAAGCACACGTGTTGCAGCAAATTCCAACTGTGTTGGAAGAACGATGGAAGAGGGAGAGCTTGTGAACCCCCTCACCATCTTCCTCACCCACTGGACAAAAAAGTCAAGAAGTCAGACACAGGAAGCAGGAGGCCTGTATTTGGCAGCTCATCTCTACACACAGTGCCATGTCAGAGCAGCAAAGTGCCTCTGGTAAGCGCGTTTCAATCCCCAACCTTCATTCAGATAGAGAAATCTGCTAGACTCCGTACATGGCTGAAATATTCCACTTTCCATTTCAATCATTCTTGAGGTTTTTCCTAAGATGAAACATAGAATCACAGGATGGTTTAGGTTGGAAGGGACCTTCAAAGCCCACCCAGTCCAACCCCACTGCAAGGAGCAGGGACATCTCCAACCACATCAGGTTGCTCAGAGCCCCGGCCAACCTGGCCTGGAATGTTTCCAGGGATGGGGCATCCACCACCTCTCTGGGCAACCTGGGACAGTGCTCCACCAGCCTCAGGGTAAAATATTTTTCCTGATGTCTAATCTAAATCTACCTCCCTCTATTTTAAAACCGTTACCCCTTGTCCTGTCACAACAGGCCCTGCTGAAGAGTTTCTCCCCATCTTTCTTGTAGGCCCCCTTGAGGCACTGGAAGGCTGCTCTAAGGTCTGCCCGGAGCCTCCTCTTCTCCAGGCTGAACAGCCCCAACTCTCTCAGTCTGGCCTCACAGGAGAGGTGCTCCAGCCCTTTAATCATCTTTGTGGCCTCCTCTGGACCCTCTCCAACTAGATATTAAAAAATAAAACAACAACAAAAGAAGTAGACTCGCCCCCCCACCCGAGACAGTCTTGGTGACATTTCCTTTGCCAACCCTCAGTGTTCCCAGGCTTTAGAACAGGAACCTGAAATTTGGAAGGCAGCCATTTTTGCATATATACTCTGTGCTGTTCCAAATTTGCTCAAATGCTAAACCTTTGAAAAGGATTGTGTCAAGGAGCCCTGAAACCTGTTGGACAGGGTAAAGGGGAGAGGGGGACAGTGGGAAGTATTGCAAGCCATTCTGGTCTCCTCTCAAAAGGCAAGGCTAGGCAAAATTCACAGAGCAAAACCAAGGTTGTTCAAAAGATAGGGAATGCCTGCCGTAAATGTCCAAAACTTTGAAAACTGGAAAACCAAACAACAGACATATGAGCTAGATCTCCAAAATTACAAATGGCATAGAGGTAGTGCGGTGAGATGGCCCATTCATCATCTCTTCCAGTGCAAGGAACAAGTGGCCTCAGATGAAGCTAGCAAGCACCAAACTCAAAACAAACAAAAAGGTTTGGTTTTTCATACAAAAGTAGCACGGCTGTGGATCTCCTTGCCATATGACAGTGAAAGTTCATATGGATTAAAGCTAAACTGGACAAATTCATGGAAGAGATATCCATCGGCAGTTCCTGACTACACAGACGCCGTATTACCTCAGGATGCTTCTGTCTTAAAAATACTTGGAACTGGGGAAAGGACTAGAGGATGCTGGTCATATCTTTGTCCTGTTCTCATGCTGTATCCTAGACATTTGCCTTTGAATTCTTTTAGACGCAGGACCTTGCGCTGTAGCTCTTACTGTTAAAAAAAACAAAAAAAATTCCATGCTGTTATCTCTCAAGTGATTGTAAGCCATAAAGAACAAGCCATATGCCTATTTCTGAAGTCCCAGAGACTTAAAGAAGGCCCAAAGTAGAGAGGCCCCAGAGGACAGCTAACGGAGTCCTGGTTTGTATCATCTTATATTTTTTATTCTTCCCAAAGGCTGGTCTGTCCTGACTTTGCTCCTTGCATACATACCCCAGTCAGAAGAACAATAAAGAGGAGAGGAGAAGCACGACGTGGGGTTTCTCAGCTTACTTCCAGAGGGGTCACATTCTACCAAGGGGGAAAGTCATGCTGCCTAACTTTCAATTTACGTAAAGGAAGCAATTCGCCCAACGAAAGACGGGAGAAGAGGCTCTCCCAGACAGTGACTCACTGTTCAACACCTACTTCAACACCTACTCAAAAACCCTCTGAAGGTGTTTCCATCTCTCCTAGGCAGACTAGGAGACAAGCTGGCAAACACAGAAACCCAAGCAAAATAGCTAAATTTAGGCAGATAAATACCCCTTCTTGTGCAGACTGGATATGAAGATGGAGCCCAGAGAGAGAACTATCAAATAAATTGCTAGTGATCACTTTTAGACTGCCAAGGAATCATGGCATTTTATCATGTCATCACATCTAATAAACAGAAAATGCCATTTAGTCACTCAGTGGGCAATTTGATTTGATTTTTCATTTCTCTTTGGTGCTTATAACTCCATCTGATGTCAGCAGCAGACACTGCGCTGTGACAGTGACAGCAGATAACCGAGTAGAGCGGATTTTCGCCTACGATATCGTGAAAGTAGCAAGCCGTGATAACCCCTAGCAGCAACAAGGATTGAAGATGAGGCTTTCACCCAGCACTTTTGCAGCATTTCTGACATCGTTGGGCTATAGGAATCAGATGGCGTCGGTCAGCAAAATACAACAACCTTCCTTCAGCAAAATGCTGAACGACTCTGCGGCTGAGGAAAGCCCAGAGGGGCCCATTTAGACGGGGGTTAATGGACTGAATTCTCTACTTGCATTCCCCAAATCCAAGCCTTTATGCAGATATTCTTCCAGTTTTATTATCATTCAGCAATCTTTGCCTGCCGTCCTCCTGACCAAACACAAATCGCATGGATTAGCTCTTTTCCCAGCTGTACAAGCTGCTTCAGCTAACGGTTACCTCACTTTCACAAGCGTAACAGCACTCGCATCACAATCCGGGAAAATACTTTGCACAATTCCACTCAATTCCTCTTCTAAAAGTCCTTGAATTAATGTAGGTTCCTAATTATCCAAGTATACACTTAATTGTTTTAGCTTCAGTCTTTTCATTATGATTATTTATTTTTTTTCAGTCTCTCAATTAGGCTCAATTTAAACGTTTCCAGCTGCAACATCCCAAGATAAATACTCCTGTGACTGCTAGAACAATAGATGGCTTACAGCAGCAGAACTTACCTGTCTGGGAACACAAAAATAAGATAGCGTCTTGAACTTCGTCTTGAACTTGTTTGTTCAACAAATGAAGTTATGCCTACTTGTCTCCTGCTATTTTAATTCAGCGGGCACTCTGTGCTTCTGAACTGTGGTACCAAGTAATCTTGAACTGCTGTGATGCTGAAGATCATGGCCTACCCAATGCTCTAAAGCACCGGACCATGCTACCTGAAGTGGTTATGGAAATGTCTAGCAGTGATAATTTTTAAGAATATGTTAGACAAATTGCTTCTGATGGTTGCTTAAGTGTGGTTGACATGATTTTCAGACTGGGGGATTATCTTTCATGGGCTTTCCCAGACCCGTTTTGTAGAATTTCATGGCAGAGCAGCATTTTGCACAGTGCAAATTTACAAAACAGCAGCAGTTCAGTTTTGTGGGACTCCATGGCCTTCTGAAGTGCCTTCCAGCCCAAGTTATCCTCTGGTTCTCTGTACAGCTACAGAGATTGCTGTATCTCAAACTGTTCTCCTTGGTACACCACTGTGATTTTAGAGGTCAAAGCATCAAATATGGAGAACTACAGAGGAGACCGGTAACGTACTGCTGCGCATGGCTTGGATGGGCGTATGCTTCACTGACTGGTTGGCCAGGCCCAAAAAGTTGCAATGAAGAGAGTTAAATCCGTCTGGCAGCCAGTCACAAGTGGTGTTCCCCAGGGCTCAGTGCTGGGGCCGGTTCTGTTTAATGTCTTTATCAATGATCTGGACGAGGGGATTGAGTGCTCCCTCAGTGAGTTTGCAGATGACACCGACATGCACAGGAGTGTCAATCTGCTCGAAGGTAGGAAGGCTCTGCAGAGGAATCTGGACAGGCTGGATCCACGGGTCGAGGTGAACTGTATGAGGTTCAACAAGGCCAAGTGCCAGGTTCTGCACCTTGGTCACAACATGCCCATCCAACGCTGCAGGCTTGGGGAACAGGGGCTGGAAAGCTGCCCGGCAGAAAGGGACCTGGGGGTGCTGGCCGACAGCCAGCTAAACGTGAGCCAGCAGTGTGCCCAGGTGGCCAAGAAGGCCAACAGCATCCTGGCTTGTGTCAGGAGCAGTGTGGCCAGCAGGAGCAGGGCAGTGATCGTGCCCCTGTACTCAGCACTGCTGAGGCCGCACCTCAAATACCGTGTGCAGTTTTGGGCCCCTCAGTACAAGGACGTTGAGTTGCTGGAGTGCGTCCAGAGAAGGGCAACGAAGCTGGTGAGGGGTCTGGAGAGCAAGTCTGATGAGGAGCTGCTGAGGGAACTGGGGTTGTTCAGTCTGGAGAAGAGGAGGCTGAGGGAAGACCTCATCGCTCTCTACAGCTGCCTGAAAGGCAGGTGTAGGGAGGTGGGTGTTGGTCTCTTCTCCCAGGTAACTTGTGGTAGGACGAGAGGAAATGGCCTCAAGTTGCGGCAGGGAAGGTTTAGGTTGGATATTAGGAAACATTTCTTCACTGAAAGGGTTGTTGAGCACTGGAATGGCTGCCCAAAGAAGTGGTAGAGTCACCATCCCTGGAGGTGTTTAAAAGATGTGTAGATGTGGTGCTTAGGGACATGGTTTAGTGGTGGACTTGGCAGTGCTGGGTTAATGGTTGGACTCAATGATCATAAAGGTCTTTTCCAACCTAAACAATTCTATGATTCTATGCATGCCTATGCATAAACACGCTTCTGCTACCATACATTTCATACCCTTAATCTTGGTGTGTTTATACATCCCCCACCTGCTTCTCTCTCTATTGTGGTCTGCTTATACTCCCCCTCTATTTCTCTCATCTGCTCTGTTTTCCTCTGGAAAGCACCACATTCTAAGAATTTCAGTGGGTACTTCTGTGTGTTTAGAATTTGTCCTAAATGTTTTATCATTCCGAAAGATCTTCACATCTAACTGGGCTGTATTTACAGATGAACATTCAGAACAATTTAAAAAAAACAGTATTTATTTTCATTTAAATTTGCAGTAAAAGTAACAACTTGTCTGCTACAGCAATAAACTTTTATGTAACAAACTTTGTGAGACAGTAAACACTTTTCCCTATCTATAACAGATTTTGAGTATGTAATACTTTGAGTTGGCTCTAAGATCTCAACACAAAAACAAAGAAAAAAACCCCAAAGAAATTATCACGTTAGAAAAACACACAACATTCTTGAGTTCAATCTTCAGTGTAACTAGTTTCATAATCTGACTAGTACAAATGAGCTTTTGATAAATGGTGTAATTTACATGTACTTCTAGCATGTTATAAGCCCACACAATAATTTTATTTTTTTCTCTACAATTTGCTTCTTAGCAAGTATTTTCTGACAAGAAAAACAACTTCATGAATCCATAAGAATGAGAACATTTGGAGATTGCTTCTGGTAGCAGACAAAATTTAGCTATGCCCAAAGCACCATTAAAACTGAAAAGCTAGACCATTTTTTCCCTAAAACTTAAAGACTACATAGCTGATATCCCAAAGACAAAATAAAGTTAATTTTATTCTTCCCTCAATATTATTTCTGGTTTTTTTACTCTTTAGGTTAAGAAGGATTAGGAGATGCTAAGAACTGAACTGAGATGTTGTTACATTTTGATTTCGGATGAGAGGAAGGCCTCTTGCATTCTAGCGGACCTCAGACAAGTCTGGGAGGCTAGGGGTGGCTAGGCCAACCTCTTACTGCAGGTTCAATCGCCTTGAGTGAGACTGAGACACAAAGGAGGTCAAATGCCATATATCCAAAACAGCTTTTATTATCAACAGTAGAAAAGAGCAGCGACAGGATAGGTTAGAATAACAGGACAGAAATCAAGCAAGCAATCAGGATAAAGTTGCAAGAATAGTCACCACCATGGATCCACGGCGTCCCGGGGCTCCAAATCTGTTGGTGGTTCAGTGATCGCACCGGAGTTCCAGGGGTCCAAACCTCTCAGTGGGCGATCACATTGGGGTTTGTCCCAACAATCCTTTTATCCCAGCTCAAGGGCTCTGGTTTCTGACCACCTGCACATCTCCACATTTCTGTACGTTCGCACATACTTCACAGCTCTGGCCCCACTCTTCACACAGTTGTTACATGCAATTGTCCTTATCTTATCCAACATCTTATCCAGAGTTTCTCACCTGGCCAAGCAATCCTTTGAGACAAATGCTCTATGGTTCAGTCTTCCATGGGCAAGCAAGCTTTGAGACAAAAGTCCCACAATTCAATCTCTCAAAGATATGAACACCATGAAAAACACCCTACTTCATATAAAACAGAGCTCAGTCAAGTATAAGAGGTTCATATGACCTGCCCTAGTTCATACAAACCAGGGAGGAGAGGAGGAGTTTCCTCTCAATCACGTGGCATCAGTAGGCTTTGTGTTCCAAACACAAATCAACCTGATCTAGTCGAAGATGTCCCTGCTCCTTGCAGGGGGGTTGGACTAGATGACCTTTGAAGGTCCCTTCCAACCCAAACCATCATATGATTCTATGATTCTAAGTCTGAACGTATAAACCTTAGTTCAGTCTCATGTATATTTCCTGTTTTCCTTTAAATCAGCCAGAAATTAAGAATGAAAGCAAAGCTTGCCTTTAGATTTCTTAGAATCATTGAATGGTTTGGGTGGGAAGGGACCTTCAAAGGTCATCTAGTCCAATGCCCCTGCAAGGAGCAGGGACATTTCCAACCAGATCAGGTTGTTCAGAGCCCCGGCCAACCTGGCCTGGAATGTTTCCAGGGATGGGGCACCCACCAGCTCCCTGGGCAACCTGTTCCAGTGTTCTACAACCCTCATTGTAAAGAATTTTTTCCTAATATCCAATCTAAATCTACCTCCCTCTGTTTTGAAACCGTTACCCCTTGTACAATCACAACAGATCCTACTGAACAGTCTCTCCCCATCTTTCCTGTAGGCCCCCCTTGAGGTACTGGAAGACCACTATAAGGTCTCCCTGGAGCCTCCTCGTCTCCAGGCTGAACATTTTATTTGTTAAATAAAAACTAAAATTTTAAAAAAGAACCAAAAACCAAAAAAAAAAAAACCACCTCAAAAAAAAAAAAAAAAAAACCAAAAAACCCACACACAAAAACCCCAGAAACCACACCAAGCAAACTTACAAGGCAAAACTTCAGTTCTGTACATGGAGGTGAGCCCACGGGCATGGATGACATGTATCTCAACACTATTTTTTTTTTTTCCAGTGAAGGCAGCATCCAGGCACCAGTATAGTCGTATGGCGTTACATGCATTTAAGTTATTCAAAACTGAAACTAAAGTTACTGAATGAAAGCATTTTTAATGAAAAAGCTCTGCTATTGCCATTTTCCTGTATATTATGATTTTAAAGAAATATGCCAAAACAATGACTTTTTGAGTCTACCTAGAAGAATGAATAAAAGCCAATTGATAAAGACTTTTTAAAAGACTTTTCATGTGAGTGTCTTGACAAGCTTTAAATGACTTTATTAAGGCAGAACAGCACACTTTTTTAGAGTTATTTCATAAAAGGAAATGTATTCTCAGTTTAAACTCATTGTCACATTTGAAAAGAAAAAGAACTGAATTTTTAGGTGAAAACAGAAAAAGTTTTTTAGAACCAACTGAATTAGAAACACAAACCATGAAACAGTTGGCTCCACTGTTTTAATAAGTGACTTAGAAGTTTGCATCCATTCCTGGACAATTCCACACGTAGAGATACACTAATCCCTCAGAAAACCTGTCCTGACAGCAGGACAACCACGGTGACCCAAATGCTCATTTCTGGGAAAATCAATATCTAACCTGGCAGGAATGGGAATTACAATCATATCACTGGTGTCTTTAAAAGCATTTGTAGAATGTGTTTAAAGAATACAAATTAGGGTTTTTTCCTAGAGAAACCATAATTAACTTTTGATACCTAACATCTGATACAGAAGAAACATTTTCATGTTCTGCTGAGAAACAAGATGAATAAACTACAACCAAACTGAAAATACCTCCTCTAACAAGCATGACGAAGTCATTGCATAAATGTTGGAACAGAAGATAATGATACAAGTATCAGATAATATATATGTAGGTATACCTTCATATATTTATATTTTATCCAGAAACTTACATCTATACCAACGTGTGACATTCAGATTAGGCACCACATATTCATGTGCATTTTTAATGGTGTTTGAAGGAACTGCAATGACACTCATTTCCCTACTCCCTTCCCTCACCGTGTGTTTAAATGCAGCCTATGAAGTACAAAAAGTATGGCTGTCCCAAGAATTTCATAAAGCAGCCTTATATATCCAAGTAGGCAGTATTTACTCATAAGACTCAAATGGTGCAAGGGAATTTCAAAGGAGTTCTGCCATTGGTGTTAGAGAGCCCAAGACTGGATGGTCAAGTGGATTCAACAACAGAAAAATAATCCTAATGAGCACAGAGTCTGGTAACGTTACCCAGTGTTCAGCTTTATACAAAGAGTAGGGGAACGGTTGGAGGGATTTCGGCTTGGAAGAGTGATGATAAAGAAATTTGAACACGTACCATGGAGCATACTCCTGAGGTCTACTCCAAATGCTTTACAGTATGTATATATAAAGCTCAACCCAAAAGATATCTACGCAGTGTGGCATAAAATAAGAAAGTCAGTCATTCAGAGAAGCAAGAGACGATATAATTACCATTTGCTTAGCCTTTCCCTCAGGTTTAAGAACCTGTAATTGAGAACCACGGGGAAAAAAACATCAAAGTAGGTCTAAATTTATCAAGCTTTAATTAAATTACTGAACCGCTAACTCAGTTTAACAAAGCTGGTTTTGTACAGCTCTACTGTTATTTCATTTTGACTTTTTTTTTGTAATAAAAGTGAAATGCAAGGCCTTCATTCAGAAAATTATTTAAGCATACCTTAGTTGTAACAATGGACTACAGTTAATGACATCTCTGCATGCTTTATAGTATCTTGCTGAAGAGTGATTGAATAGATGCTTAAAAATTTGGTTTTTAAAAAATTAAAACTAATTTTAAAAGCACTAAATCTGAAACCTGAAGCCCAAATACCAAACTGAGCCTGCTCCCACTCAGACAATCCCGCAAAGGGCTCCACTCTGCTGGGCTAGAAGTTTGAGCTGCTTGGTGGATATTCAGGTTGTCTGAATCGCATCCAGAAATACGCAGAGCAATTCACACGGCAGATGTCAGAGAGTCGTACGAGTGAAATCTCTAGTGCGTTTGGCAGGAAATTTTAAGTTTAAAATTGGTTACAAATTTTAGGAATCTCAAACCAGGTGGTGCACCCTGATGTGAACAGAAACTGAAAAAACCGTCATTGACTTCAGCGAGAGGAGGAGAGGATCTTCAGTCTGTGAGATTTGGGATGAGAACGGGCTCAGCCTTCCAGCCTTCCAGCCTTCCAGCGGCATTCCGCCGCGTCCATTACAATCCTGTCTAGGTCTTTTGCATTTCCCTCTCTATCCATTAACCAGTATGGAATTGAAGTTTGGGTCCCTGGAAAGGTGCAATGCACTCATTTCTGAAGTGTAAATATTTTGGCAAGCCAAAAAACTGCAGAAGTCAAATAGAAGCTCTGTCCTATCATATATACCAGCTCTCTGGCAGGAGTTATGAATGGCAGTAAAAATTAGAAGAAAGAAACAGGCGTTGTATCAGTACTGTGTCCTTACTCAGCCTCCCCCAGCCACACTTGGAAAGAAGTTGAGAAGTTAGCATAAGATTTTCAGACAACATCACCACAATTTAAAACTCAAAACTTACCCGTGATAATTAACGCCAGGAACTATACCAAGAACTTTGACCAAAACATCCCCAGGAGGCGACTCGGTCGCTAAGCACAAAAAGTCCCAAATCTGTGGGAACACGTCTATGTATGCACACCCGAACCCAGAACACAGCTGCCGTATGGATGGGCTTAAAGAGTGATGAGAAGTCAACGCAAAAGGATTCTGTTTGCTACTTGTTTCTGAGGACATCTCAAGAGCACTCAGGGAGAAATATGTAGACTAGATTAATTACATTGGTAACAGATGTCTCCTCCCAAAAAAAATCTCTTTTTTCCTAGGGCAAATGCAGAGTCCAAAAGGATTTGCTAGCATACAAGCACAGCAGAGTACATAAGGAATAAATTAAAAATTTATGAAGAAGAAAAGTGTTAATCCTGCAGAGGACTGACATGAGTCTGCTGTGCCCATGAAATGGCTTGCGTAGAATAAAGCATTTTCCAGATTCCAAACCAATTAGCAATTCCAGTTCCGAAGGTTATAATTAAAGTCCAGCTTCACTGAGCAAAAAGTAATGGAGCCGGCACACTGTTTTTCATGCTTTTAGGTGATCAGGAGAGCAAATATGACAGAATGGCAAAGAAAAATCCATGGAGAAGGAGACAGATTAGACAGCATTTAAGATTGCTGAATTATCAGTTACTGAGTGACAGCCAAACTCCTAAAAATCCCACTGGGACAACACGACAGTCACTATGGAGAGTGCGGATAACGCTGACTGCTTTTGAAAAATACATTGCAAATGTAAGACAGGAAATGTAGGAAAAGCTATCAGGCATGTCAGTAAAAGCCAAAGAAATGTATGATAAATACTCAATGCAAGACATCAGTGTGGTAGAATTCTGTGGGCTTGTACAGGATCTTCACACAACTCTTCTGAGACATTGAAACTGGAATAACCTGGACTTTTGCAGTGGTTTTTAAATTCTAAGTTGCCATCATTTCCAAATGAATTATGCAGGAACTTGCTCAAACTTCAGGAAGTAGCAACTCTGCAACATTTTAAATTTACACAAATTCTTCAGGAATAATAAAACCTCTTCCTGATTTTAATAGACTTAAAATGAGATGTGCATGATTGACATTTTTACAAATTCATTCTATTGTCATTTAAAGTCTTGATTTCTGTTAATTCTGCAAAGGACTTTTCCCTAAAGACAGTATTTTTATTTCAAAATGCTTTTTTTAAGCAATCTAAACTCTAATCCTTCCTACTCCAAAATAAAACAAATAACTAGCCATTGCTTATCTCCTTGAAAACAAAAAAAACCAGCTCAGATTCGGAGAACTAAAAAGTTAGTGAGAGGCACCATGAAATCCAGTCTTTTCAGGCTTTATCAGTATAATAAAAGGTTTCCATTTTTGTCAGACCCTTTGCCATATTGTTACGTACTTTCACCATCAGAATATCAACATGCAAGAATAAACTTCTTAATAATAAGATGGTGGATGCATCATCCCTGGAAACGTTCCAGGCCAGGTTGGCCGGGGCTCTGAGCAACCTGATCTGGTTGGAGAATGTCCCTGCTCCTTGCAGGGGGGTTGGACTGGGTGGGCTTTAAAGGTCCCTTCCCACCCAAACCATCCTATGATTCTATGATTCTATGATTCTATAATCCTCGTATTATCTGTAGCTCCTTAAACAGAGCCAGTCTCCGTGTTTTCAGGGAGAGCTTATTCTTACCTGGACACACATCTTTATTGTCACTGAATTACTGGGGCCTGATTAACCTTTAATGACTTGGCCACTCTGGCGATGAGTATCTAGAGACTGTCACTTAGTGACAGACCCCTCTAAGTTTCAAAGACAGCAGAAGCGCTGAAAGTGTACAAAAGCAGCAGCTGTACAGTGCAAATTAGAAGCACCACCTTCTCTAAAGACACGCGGTGCAGCAAGCGCGCTCTGAGTCGGTGATATTATTCACATGCTGGTCAGGAGGCCACTGGCCACAGAGAGCTCTAAAAAAAAAAAGCCAAAAAACAAACCAAAAAACCACCCCAAACCAAAAAACATGAAAACCCACTCCAAAACAAAACCCCATCACCTAATGAAGTTAGATTAGAAATTACACAGATCTCGATTATGAATAGCTAGAATTTCTTGAGAGGACTTCTAAGAGCTTCGTCTTTCAGAGCTCCATTTCATCAGTTTGAAGAGCTCCTTTTTCACACCACTGGTTTCAGTTGTACTACAGAAATCTCCAAAGTGCAACAAAAAAAACCTCAACATTCACAATGGCTTTCTCTGCTTACTGGCCTTGTTTGTTCGTACTAGACCAAACTAGCTTCTCCAAAACTGTGACAGATCCCCTTCTACGGCAACTGAAAACACCAGCCAGGAACTGCTAATGCAGATTCATTGAATTTTTATATTTGTTTCAGAAAGGATAACAATGGTATTAACATTACTGTATTCTTCAAACACTAGAAAAGAAAGTGGATTCTTGAATATACATGTAAATTAGTCATCTAAATTAATAGCTAGTAAATTTGCGTCAAACCTCAGAAATTCATTTTCTGTTGGAGGTCTTTGATGTCAAACATCACGTTCACTTTCAAAGAAATATTCATTCTACACTAAAGAT
Source organism: Chlamydotis macqueenii (assembly GCF_036417535.1). NCBI lineage: Eukaryota > Metazoa > Chordata > Aves > Otidiformes > Otididae > Chlamydotis > Chlamydotis macqueenii. The sequence continues at coordinate 947,174 of NC_141564.1, forward strand.
GAAAATTCATTCTGGACAATGACCAAAAATCATCAGTTTCTGCAAAACAAAATTTCATACAAAGCCTATTTTCTCACCACTAAGCAACAGTCATTTTGCCAGTTCTGTAATAGTTTCTTGATGGTTAGGGCCAAAGATGCTATTAGCAGGTCATAGCACTTTAAATATGCATCGGTGCAAGGGTAAGCAGAATCTGCTCCAATTTTATAGAAGCTTCCAAGATGCAAAAATTACTCTGCACAGATAACCAATAAGCAGCTACTAGGCACAGTGAAAAACTGGTAAAAATATCTCCAGCAATTAGAAAGACTTTACCCATAAGCCAAAGGATGAATTCTGCTATTTTTAACCACTTGGCAAAGAAAAATAAGGCTAAATGTTAGCTGTCAATCCTGCAATCATCACTCCTGGAGTAGAAGGGCCTGATTAGAACGGTAATCCAAACACGAAAGATCTGGGTCTAGTATCATTCAGAAGGTTTGTAGCCATATAGGTAAACTTCCAGGGGCATGCTCTAGTCATTCCAGATGGCCGGAGGTGGCAAAACTCCTCTTCCCTACTGAAATTATGCCATTGTATGGAAGAGATTTTGAGAAGCAATGGTGTACCGAAATCCCAGAAAGGGAGTAAAACTCACCCGGGAAAGTACAGTCTTGACGCCATTCCATACTCCCAAGCTACTTATGCATTTTATTCAAAGAATGCCTTTATGTCATATCTCTGAGCCTACAGACATGAGCCCATGAGGCCAAGTAATGAATTTTCAATTCGATTTTATTTCATTTCCATTTTCAAGATCCAGAGAGTTGAGCGCTACAAACATATACACGCAAACCCCAAAGCCAAAACAACCCGTAACACTTACTCTCATCTCATGATGTTCACATCAGAATATCATAAGCTTACATTTTAAAGTAGTACCAGCATTATGTTTGTATAATTTAATAGTTTAGTAGCATAGACCTTTTTGCCAGAATGAAAATGTAATGACATCTCTTATCTGGACCAACACCTACACAGTACGGGCGTGATCCTTCCTTCATGTTATTTTATGATATATTAACTCAATGTCAGAGTCAAACTCACCATTAATAGCAGAGCCAGAGGATAATCTCATAGGAGAGGTCATTAAAGGGTGTTTCCTTCTCATATTATGCTAATTCCATTGTGTTTGGCATTGGTTTTGTTTGTTTTTCAAATAAATTAAATCCGTTAGCAATTTCCTCGCTTTTCATACAGAATATGGGACTGGAAAGAAACTCAGGAAGTCATCCAGCCCATATTGCAACATCAGTGTAATGCCAACCCCGTTTCTTACTGATGGCTTCCCAGCCGTTCTCAAGAACATCCTGTGATAGAAGAGTCACAGATCCCCCACTAATTTATTCCAGTGATTGCTCATCCTTAGACTTCCAGTCCTCCACCTAAACCAAATTTCTTAGGACTCTGAGAATCCCTGCATACTGTCATCTACCAGGACAGCAGAACTTGGTAACACCTTAATTTAAACCACAAATAAAGAAAACTCGGCGTAAAACAAAAGGAAGACCACCAAAAAAAAAAAGACCTGAAAAAAAAACCAAAAAACCACGAAACTAGGACTCATTAAATATTTACTGCAGATTTACTCATTTCTGGGAATGCCTAGCCATGCCAGAAATCTTCTGATTTTGTCTTGTTGTGCATCATATTCCTTTGTCCCCCACAAATTCACACCGTACAATGTGATTGAGACTTCTGTCCAACAATTACAACCAGCATTCTGAAACCACTCTGAATTTATTGCAGTCCAAAACTTTCTGCAGAGAAAAATAATGACTTACCATTTCCCTTTGTATCCTTCTCTTCCTCTTTACCAAAAAGTAGGGGAAAAAATAAGGTGTTTCAAAATTTTTCATGAAAAGACAAACTTTTTTTGTTTCACCCATTCCTCTTCCAATGAGGAGGAGTTCATCCCATTCAAGTGAAGTTGCGTTGAGCATCCACACAAATCCCTCACTTGTTTCTCAAATACACCATTACCTAGATGAGTCTTCAATTGTATATTTTTAACGAAGCATCTCTCTGGCTCCAGCTAATTCTGCGTTTAGCTCTTAGAAGTCAGTTACACAGCAGAAGTACCTGTGCCTTGCTTCATTTTTATTACCCTTTCCTATATCAAAATGTAAGTAACTTAAACATGGAGGTGCAAATTCATGGAGAGAAGTAAAAAAGCACATCTGCAAAAGCGGAGATTTGTGAAATGAAATGCCTGCCTTCACGTGCAGTTATGAGATCCTAATTTTGACTTTTCCTCATAAAACATAAAATTATCTCAGGACCTCATCAAGCTCTAAACACTCCCCCTTTCTCTCTACTCCTTGCAGGGGGGGTGGACTGGATGACCTTTGAAGGTCCCTTCCAACTCAAACCATTCTATGATTCTATGATTCTAAATCTAGATAAAATCTTTCTGCCCTCTTTCAGAACTATACATGAAATTGCCCTTGCCTTCTCAAAACCTTCCCAAAGCGTCCCTTATTGTTAAAGTTAGACATCTCTCTTATTCCTAGGTTGCCCTACAAGCAAATTTTCTTTCAAAAGTGTTGCAAGTTTAGGCTCTGATGTTCTCATGGTTGTCCTGAACCATGGCCGTCATGACCCTCGTTCTCATTGATATCTTAAAACGTCCTGTAATCGACAATTTTACAAGCTTCCTGAAAAAATGCAGCAGATTACTAGTGCAGGGACTGTGTGATTTCAATTTCCCCAGGTCTGAACGCATTAAAGGGGCTGCGCAGAGAGGCGTTCACTCCTGTGGCTCAACTGTACCTGTTACAGGGGAAATGCGCGTTTCAGCTGAACAACTGGTATTTATGGTTCTGGAAATACCATTAGCTGCTATGGTGATGCAAATAGATTTCATAGTCATTTTGAAACAAACTTTTAACTCCATAGGACTTTGTACGTGGCTGTAGGCATCTATTTACCATCTCCCCTCCTGCGGCTATTTAAACGGCTGTACATGGTAATTTAGCAGCAGAAAGTATCAAAAATGAGGAAAGGTCAGTGTTTTCAACTTTACTTAAGTCCTTCTGGCTTGCACAAAGGTTGCTAGCTTTTTGTTGTTCTCTAGAGAGTTCAACCAGAGGTGTCCAAACTGGGACTGAAGGACAGTGTACAGTCAAGAAGATTGGTTTTGTTCTTTTTTTTTTACAGGTGGTAGCTGTCCTGCTCTTTTCATACACCTGCTTTTCACTGTCAGTACATCCTGATTTTTATTCAAATAGACTGCATGAGCAATTTATCACATCGCATCTCATGAATATATAATCCACCCAGAAAACTATCACACAGCAGTTGGTGTACGCTTCCATGAAAAAAAGTCTACCAAAAAAGTAAACCACTTTCCTTCACATCTTAGTTGTATGTTCTCACCACCTGTGCAATTTTTAGGCCTCGATAACCGTTAAGAAAGCACTGAACAGTACAGCTACGGAGAATCCTATCAAATCAGACTTTCTGCATTATTATTTGCATTGGTCTTTGAATTTCCTTTTTCAGCCTCTTTTTCTGACCTCTTCCAATATTTCTTGTTTTCCACTTGCTCATCCACATGAGGAAAAACGCATTGTTCTTATTCATAGCTGCTATGAGGCCTTTTTAGTATGTCTTTTGACTTGACCTCTTCTTCTAGGGAGAGAGAAAATACAATTTCTGTTTAAAAACTAACTGCTCTCAGCACTTCAAAATTTCGCCCAAGAGAACAGTCTGACAGAAACACTATGTTGGAGGATCACACCTAGAATTAAGATAAAACTTACAAAAATAATTTAGTAATGAAGAATTAAAATGATTTTCAGAATTACCACCATTTCCAATACTTATTCAGAAAATTTTCAAAACTCTATACGTATTCTTGAAACAAAGCTGACCCATATGGTCACAGCCTTAAGTAGGTACCAGCACTTTGGACAACCTCTGGAGTTGTAGGAAGAGACAGGAGTGAGCACGCAGCAGTTGTACAGTACATCCTCCCAGATCATGCGACACGAAGTTTAGAGGCTCAGAGAACAGGGGGAAACCCAAAAGCATTTTTTTTTTCTTTATCCCAAAACCCAGAACAGCATAGGTGAACTCAAAGAGTATTTGTGAAGGTGTCTCCTTCTCTTTACTCTATATGCATCATCACCTTGAGATGCCTAAATATTCCAGTTAATGCTACAGATTATGGCTCATTGTCTACCAGCTGGTTATTATTATCAGTTTTTAGCCCAATTCTGAATAAAAGTGAGCACATTAATTTTGACCTAATAGGAACTAAATGTCTCTGAGTTTATTGCAAACATCCGCTTCTTTCCTTGTGGAACAATACAGTTGAGATCAGCTGAAACACTCAGTTATAGGAGCTCTCGAGTCTACTGGAATGAGACTGACAACAAACCATTCAGAATTTCAGAAATTAAGGAACAACTTCACATTCTCGATTTATCTTCCAGAATTTAAATGCAATCTCCTATCCCCTTATCTTCCCCCATCTTTTCTGGGAACGCAAGTAAGCTGAAAACAGAGTGTAGGTTTGGGAGTTAGAGACAGACAGACTGAATGAGTAGGTTTAATATTTAAGCATGTATATTAACTGAAAAATTCTGAGGTTATATTAGAAAAAATTCTTTTTGTAGTAACAGATATGTATATAGACGAAAAATAAATACACCTACCACCCATGTTCTCTGGTAATGATCTGCATTTTTTAATGGGGAACCATGTCATGCAGTCTGGAGCTAAGTGACAAACGACACTGATCATTCTCTTTTGACTACATCCAACAGCTATCTCTGTCAGACCATCTTCCTTCTCAAGCTTCTGGCCATTGCCAGCAAGAACCTTGTAAGCTAGATCTATTCTAACATAAATTAAAATAAGTCATAGTACTCATTTGTTGCAACGCGCTATGATACCTTGTCAACGCTGCTTTGGTAAACAAGGATGCTTTAGTCACAGCCCAAATACCCAGCTCAACAAGGGGAAAAAGACTTTGATTGACAGAACAAGATTTTGTAATTAGATCACCAAAACTGTGGAAAAAAAAGAAAAAAAGAATACCTGACAAGAAGCTCTTTGTCCAAAACATGTTCGCATACTAAAGCTAACTCACTCATCTTCAGTGACAGCAGTTTAACCAATGTAACTCCACAAGGAAAACACACCTGATATTTTGAATAAAAGGTATGTGTCCGTTGACGGTGCTGGAACTCAGCCAGTGTACTGAACAACTACATAAAGAGAATTATGCAACCTCATCCATAACCAATAGCACATGAGGCAATAAATTATGCATGATAATCAACCTCACCATAATACCGTGAACTGTAACATCTATTTCAGCAAACAAACATCTAGTAAACAAATATAAACCATGTCAGATGGTCTCTATTTTAAAAATACTTTTTCAAATAACTGCACAAAACTCCTGTAGCATCCATTTTACACTCGTTGGAAAGGGCCGTTACGTTAGTTGTAAAGGAATAGCGGCACATCCATCAAGATGGTAATCCATGCTCACACACCAACCGCACAGCAAACACGGATAAGAAGGATAAATAGATAAATCAACCAAAAATACTGGTTGATGAACACTAGTGCCCAAAGGCCTCTGTTAGGGTTAGGACCTGGTTGTCCTAACTGGATGCAATGTTTTATCACGTAGGAGAGAAGGTCTCTGTATTGGGGATTTGACAATATCGTGTTTATTCCGGAAATATTATGCCTCTGAGCAGAAAATGCTAAGATGTTGAGAGGTTTTTTTGATCCTGGTTTTGTAAACACTCACCACACGCTCAGCTTTCCACCTCTGTCCTTCTAATTAGGAGAGTTCTGTAAAAAGCAAAGCGAAGTGACAAGCAAAACACTCTTTTCCCCAGTCCACTAAGACATTGGTCTGCTCCTGAAATTACCATCCAGCTACAGCACCAGTACAGACTGCGTAGATTGCCTGGGACAAACCAGGTGATGCATAAGCAGATGTTTTGAGGACAGTTTTTTACTGCAAGTGAACAAAATTTCAAAGCCACAGAAAGCACAGAATCGCCTCGGTTGGACGGTATCTCTTGAGATGGCTCGGTCCAGCCCTGCTGTGCGGCCACAGCTGGTTGTCCACAGGAGTTCTGAACATCTCCAAGAACGGCAGCAGGAGGAAAAAATCCAAGTCTTAGTGTAAGTTTGGCTCCCTCTGCCTTTTCAGGAATGATTGACGTATTTTCTCATGCGACAGTCAGCTCTGTTTGGTGCTATTGTTTCAGTTCCTGTCAGCTCAAACGAACGACTCCACAGCAGTTCTTTTCTGCCTGTCTTCCCAACACAAGGGCTGATTCACTATTTTTAAGTAGCCCCTTGAATTTTTGTGAGAGTCTAAACCAGCAACATCTTAAGGCAAAAAACTGGAATAGCCTATATCCTTAAAATAAAAGGATGTAGTATTCTCTGGCTCTGCCTTTTTGTTATCCAGCATGGGAACGGCGTCCTAGGCTGACACGGAAAAGACAGACTGAGGTAACGAAAATCCCACAGTATTCCCTTCCTGTTGCCAATTCATATCCGAACGCTGAGGAAAAATACACTCCCGGCGACAGCTCTGAGACAAGTCAATGCATGACAGTGATCAGCTCTCTCCTGTCAAGTCGGGTTCCGGGGGAAAAGAACAGGTTTTTTAGGCTGTGTGCCAACATCGTCAAGGAGGAAGAACAATCTCACCAAGCAGTACTTGGCTTTTTCTCTCATTCTTTCGATGAAGAGGAGAGCCTGAAAGGAGGAATTTTCTGGTAGATTGTGAAGAAATCAAGGGATAAAGGCTGGCTCACAGAAGAGCTCGGAAATGCTGAGGAGCAGGTGCAACAGAAGAGCCCACGTCCATTCAAGGCAGGTTTGTGGAGTTTCTGCAGGATGATGGAGCCGGGCAATAAAGAGCTATTCATCAAAAAAAAAAAAAAAAAAAAGAGAGAAGGAACCAAATTACAAGACGAGACTCAGAGGGCTTCACATCAAGGGTGTGATAAAAATCAAAGGCAGAACCAGTGCATGTGTAACCTCCGTGCTGTCTGCTGCAGTAAGGGATGGATAAGTGGCAGTGTCTCCGACGGACAAACGATGGCTCAGAGATGTATCACGCCCGGGAACAGAGACCACATGTAAAGGCATGACCAAGCAACAAATATCCCCACTCCTAACGATGGAAAAACCTCTCCTTCTCTCTTTTTCTGTCACAGAGCTCTTCCTCCTGACAACTCACAAGAGCAGACAATCTGAAATTACAGAGCGGAAAACCTGTTATGGACTTCTGGAGCGCAAACATCGCTGACAGAAAATGGTCATTTTCCTTCTCTCAACTGTCCCTAGCTGAAGGTCTCTCTGTCCTTTTCCTTCACAACAGAAGCAAAAGCATCGCAACAATACTGAAGAAGCTGTTCCGAAACCCAGAAACTGGAATGCAAAAACCATTTCTATAAAGTTGAAGGACTTGGAGCAGAATAGTGGAAAAGACAAAAGGGAAGGGAGTGAAAAAAAAAATTAGCAAAGACTAAAGGGAGTAAAAGTAAAAGAAGGGAGAAAACAGAAAAGATACAGAGAGAAAATAATCGCATGCTGCTAGGGAAAAGGAGGGTAACAGAAGAGTTAAGGATGGGAGAACGTCTTTAGACAAGTAATGTCTGAGCCTCTTCTCCAGAAGCTGTGAAGAAGATCAGTTAAATATAATATCACCGGGAGAAGATAACATGAACTGCCTTACCCTTGGTGGTGGCAAGGTTTGAGTAACTACAGTGATAAACCCATGAAACCAAACGAGGGATATACAGAACAGAGGAAGGCTGCGATGCTCAGGGTGTTTCCAAGAGAAGGCATCAGAGAGGTCAGAGAAGAAATATGAGCATCTTAACACCCAAAGTAGACAGTCATGCTATGTGAATGTATTGTCTGCATGCGTGCTACGTCTGAGTGTGTCAACAGAATCATAGAATCATAGAATTATTAAGGTTGAAAAAGATCTCCAAGATCATCAAGTCCAACCGTCAACCCAACACCACCATGTCCACTAAACCATGTCCCAAAGTGCCACGTCTACATGTTCTTTGAACATCTCCAGGGATGGTGACTCCATCACTTCCCTGGGCAGCCTGTTCCAGTGCCTGACCACTCTTTCAGTGAGGAAGTGTTTCCTAATATCCAACCTAAACCTTCCCTGCCGCAACTTGAGGCCATTTCCTCTTGTCCTGTAACCACAAGTTACCTGGGAGAAGAGACCAACACCCACCTCCCTACACCCGCCTTTCAGGGAGTTGTAGAGAGCAATGAGGTCTCCCCTCAGCCTTCTCTTCTCCAGACTGAACAACCCCAGTTCCCTCAGCTGCCCCCCATAAGGCTTCTGCTCCAGACCCCTCACCAGCCTCATTGCCCTTCTCTGGACGCGCTCCAGCACCTCAACGTCCTTCTTGTACTGAGGGGCCCAAAACTGCACACAGTATTTGAGATGCGGCCTCACCAGTGCCCAGTACAGGGGCACGATCACTGCCCTGCTCCTGCTGGCCACACTGCTCCTGACACAAGCCAGGATGCTGTTGGCCTTCATGGCCACCTGGGCACACTGCTGGCTCATGTTCAGCCGGCTGTCGGCCAGCAGCCTCAGCTCCCTGAGTCAGGCACAGCCTGATCATCAGCTGTACTCTTTAATTGTTAGTGCCTTGTGTTCAGACAAAAAAAAAACAAAACCCAGCCTGGAAGAGGTCACACTGCTTTAAAAACCATGGGAGTTTAGACACGAGCCATACCCTACTCCATGCCCATGGGGCCAGCAAACAGGCCTTGCCCAACTTTAATTCCTCACCTAAATGCAACCTAAGAGACACCTAAGGTAGAGTCACATGTGGACTCAGACCGAGGTACCAGCAAATATCTGGGGCAGAAGAAATGCTTGAACATTGCCAGTGACAGAAAAAGGGTACAATAGTGACAGCAAGGGAGGAGCAGACAAGCCACCGAACGAGGAAGAACGTGTGAAAGATTAGGAGCTTGGTGGCAACAGGACTGAATTCATCCGAAAGGGAATGCAGTGATGTGCCAGCACCTTTCAAGCACTCCCCAAAGTGGCTGCTGTGCCTCTTCGATTCTCAGCTTCTCCCCTTTCCGTTTAAAACCCAACACTTGTTGCTTTGATCCCCATGTACCCTTCACCACCACGATGCAGCTACCAGCCTGGCCGTCGCTCATCTGTCACTCCGTAAGTTGACAGATGACTGCCACAACCGCAGGGATAATCCATAGCATCCTTAGTGCAAGGTCTTGAGAATTATTTAAAATTTCACATTAAGCTTTCTCCTCTTGGCTATGCGAAAGTCACCAAGAACAAACCCTTGGTTCGGGAGTTAAATGGTACCGTTCCTCCAGCTGTAACATTGGTTTAAGAAGTTTCTGCACTGTAAATTGGAACAGAGAACAAAACCTGATTTAATAGATAAAATAATTCCCTCCGCATGCCCCAGGCCCTTCCAAAACTCACTAAAACTTCATGATTTCATAATGCTGTGCCAACTAGAGGGAATAGCAAGGCGTAAAAAAGAGACAGGACCGGCACATTTAAAGGACAGGAACTCTGAATCTTTATTGCAGAAGAAAAAGATGGTTGTCAAAGAGAGGTTTAGTCACCCTTGCCACCCGCCGTTTCTCTTTGTCTTCGTATTCGCTCGGCAAAGCTCTGAACACAGCAATGGCTAAAGAGCAGGGCTCACCCATCACCAGTCAAGCTCCCAGTAGTATTTGTGGGTTTTTAAGTTCTCGCCACGGTTTTACTGCTGGATTCCTCTGTTGAGCACAGTGTTTGCTACGTGACGAGCAGAAGTAAAATATTCATCACCCAACTGGACAGAGCAGACCTTGGGCTCTGACTTAGATCACAAATCCATTGAAAATAAATCTCAGCAAAAAGGGGGATCTCGCCAACACCTCGCCAGGTGAGGACAGTTGTCTCCAGGCCCACAAATTTCACACCTGGGCCGAAGGAGTCCTGCTAAACCCAGGAGGCTCTGCATACACTCCAACTCGGGAACTTATGCTTGCGCCGTGCACCACCTCAGGGGTGACTCAGATGATTTTAATCTCACCTCTCCATGACTACAGACCAACTCTAATTGGTTCTCAGACATGGGTGCACAAACACGACAAAGCCAAGCCAAAAGTCATTCAGTACGTGAAAAGAGAAAAAAAAACAAACGAGTAGTGGACAAGGGATGAGCAACAGATACCATCTACCTGGACTTGTGCAATGCATTTGACACTGTCCCACAAGACATACTTCTCTCTAAACTGGAGGGACATGGGTTTGATGGACGGACCACTCGGTGGATATGGCACTGGATGGATGGCCAGTGGTGGTCAACAGCTCAATGTCCAGGTGGAGACTGGACAGGGGTCCGTGTTGGGCCCGGCCCTGTTCAACATCTCTGTCGGTGACATGGACAGTGGGACAGAGTGCACCCTCAGCAAGTTCGCCGATGACACCAAGTTGTGTGGTGCCGTTGACACGCTGGAAGGGAGGGATGCCATCCAGAGGGACCTTGACAGGCTGGAGAGCTGGGCCCGTGCCAACCTCATGAAGGTCAACCAGGCCAAGGGCAAGGTCCTGCACATGGGTTGTGGCAATCCCAGGCACAAACACAGACTGGGTGGAGAATGGATTGAGAGCAGCCCTGAGGAGAAGGACCTGGGAGTGATGGTGGACAGGAAGCTCAACATGAGCCAACAATGTGCGCTCACAGCCCAGAAAGCCAACGGCATCCTGGGCTGCATCCCCAGCAGCGTGGCCAGCAGGTCGAGGGAGGGGATTCTGCCCCTCTGCTCCGCTCTGGTGAGACCCCACCTGCAGCGCTGCATCCAGTTCTGGAGCCCCCAACATCAGAAGGACGTGGAGCTGTTGGAGAGGGTCCAGAGGAGCCCACGCAGATGCTGAGAGGGCTGGAGCAGCTCTGCTGTGAGGCCAGGCTGGGAGAGCTGGGGCTGTTCAGCCTGGAGAAGAGGAGGCTCCGGGGAGACCTTAGAGCGGGTGGCAGCCTCTCCCCGGGGCAGCCCTGCCCCAGCAGCCGGTTCCGGACCCCGCCGCAGCCCGCACCGAGGGGCCCGGCCGGGCCGGAGGGAGGGGGGCGTGGGGGCGGGACGGGGGCGGGCAGGGGCGGGGTGAGGCAGCGGGCAGGGCCGGGCGGTTCCGCGCCGCAGCGCTCGGGGGCCCCGCTCTCGCTGCCCCGACACCGCCGGAGCGGAGCGGAGCATCCCGCCACCCGCCATGACCGCTCGCCCCCCGCCCGCCGCCGCCGCCGCCGCCGCTCCCGCCGCGGCCGCCCGCCCCCCGCCCAGGTAGGACCCCGCATCCCCCCGCCCCTCCCCGCCTGCGCGCGTGGGGCTGCGCCGCGTCGCGAGGGGCTGCCGCTGCCTGCGGGGAGCGAGGGCTGCGGGCGCCGCCGGTCCCTGCGCGGTGAGTAACGGCGGGCGGGAGCCGGCCGGGATCGGGGTCCGTGTGTGTGTCCCCCCGCCGAGGGCGGTCACGGAGGAGCGGGAGCAGGGCGGGCGCGGGGCGCCGCCGCGCTTGGCCGCTGCCGTTACCGGAGGCTGGAGGGCGGGGGGCGGCCGAAACCGGCACCGGCACCGGGCGTTTGGCCGCGGAGGGTGGCCAACCGCCCGGGCCATGCTCCTACGTAAATTAGATTAATGGGCTTTTCTTAAAATAGGGGGCAAAAAAAAAAAAAAAAAAATCTTGTCATCTAATTTTGCTTAATAGCCGGTTTTCATACCGTAGCGCCATACCAGAGAGTCAGTACATTATTAGTGGTTAATTACCTTTAGGATATTGTTCTTGAGTCGCTTGGACGCATGTACACCACCTAGTAGATCGGATTCCTTCACAGTTAAAAAAAAAACCAACCTAAAAATCTCAGTCCTTGGATTATCCCGGCTCCAAACGCGTGCCTACCGCACCGAGGAACAGCGGCTGAGAGCAAAACTTCCCCCAAGACAGAGATGGAGGCGCAGACGGGAGAAGCCTACCGGAGGTGCACGCCGTGGTTAAGCGTAATTTTCGGCAATTGCGAGTAAATTGTGTCTTGATGATAGCAGCCAGACAAAAGCGTTACAGAAATTGGACCGATTAAGCGTGATAGGGACTCGCGGGGATAAAAAGCGTGTTGTGTTGCCAACTATTGCAATTCGAGTTGCTTCCCGTGCAGCGTCCCAGTGAGAAATGAGTGGTAAAAATGATAGAAATAAAGTTCGGAGAAAACACAGCCTTAAACGGAAGGTGGTGAAATGATATATAGCTATATAAATGATGTATAACCTGGGTGCTCATAAGAAATTGTTATGGGGAGGGAGGGAAGGATGGAGGACTCTTAGGTGGGTGATAATTACTGGCAGGAGAAATTGCTTTTGTTTACTTGAAGGAAACAAAAAGCTTTAAAGCAACCCCTGAAAGAGAGCTGATTTGATAGTGTTTGATATCGATAAACATTTACTGGCCAAAGCTTCGTAATGGGTTTGCAGTCTGACATGAATTGTCTGATCTAGAAATAGCCCCTCCTGATTTTTTCCCTTGGCATTTCAGGGTGAAATGAGCAGGATTTTTTTTTTTTTTTTAAATCATGGCTAGTAGTTTTTATATGCACTTCTATGCAATGAATACCAAGGTGATTTTTACAAATTTCAGTATTTTACGGGAAGCCACAATCTGAAAGTGAGAGAGACTCGGAGTTTAAGGCCAGAGTTAGGTTATCCCATCTGACGTCCCATATTTCATGCTCTACAAGAAAAGTTGGATGCAATGCGATCCTGGCCCCAGTAACCTGGGTCAGGATAAAACAGGTACTCCAAAGAGGCAGTCTTAAAGGTATTAATTAGACAAGCTGCTGCTTCCTGTGCTTATTCTCTTGCTTTCGTTGTTCAGCACTGACCTTCTTGTAGGCATACAGCCACCTTCCAACTCCACCCTAGTGTCGCTGAGCTTTTCATCATTGTATAAACCATCTCTTGAGGAACCTACTCCTGCTGCCGCTCTCCACGCCTGATCTCACTCGCGTGCTCCCAACTTCCTAAACCAAGGCCGGGTCTCCTGTCACGCACTACGATCACTACGTGAGTTCAGCGTAAGCTCAGGGTGCCCGTTAATTCCTGCTTGATACCTTCTCCTGCTGTGGCTTCCGTATCTGAAGGCAAAAACACGAGCCCGGGGACTGGACGCCTGCAGCTGCTGTGGAGCGTGGCCGAGCAGGCTAGTGGCCTTTGGGCTGATAAACTGGCATTTCTGGCGGTAGCTTCTCGCGGTGAGCACTTACCCTGAGGATCAGAGGAGCAGCTGCAGTAGAACCGCGCAGAACTGGTAGCTGTCACTTTTTCTTCAAGCAGCTGAAAGACATTTTTGGTGCACATCACAGTTGGGAAGCTGGAACTGTGGTCGATGATGATTTTTTTATTTTTTTATTTTTTAAGGTGGAGAAACAAAACCCTGTTAAAACCTTAAACATACCAGTTTGTACTCTTCCTTTTCAGGCAAGAGGCAGGAAAAGAAATACTCAATTTTTTTACATATGAGCCAGGAACTTTGGTGCTTCTGTCCCCTGTGTGACTATTTGGGATGCTGGTGCACAGCTGCCTGAGGAGATACGAGCATCCCTGTCAGTAAAACTGCAGTTTCTCTGCTCAGGCTTATGAAACTAAACCTATGCATATATACAATTTTTTTGGCCAACCTTCTGTATCTGAAGGTAGTCTTAGCTGACAAATAAGGGTCTTCAGACGCGTCTTTTGGATGGGCACGTGCTTTCCACACACCTTTTGTGTGAATATGGAAAAGCAAAGCAGAGATAATAAGATAATTTCTGAGAAACTTACTCTCCATACAGTACTAAAGTTTTGTATCACCAATATGAAATGAAATATCTTTGTTACATCTCAGTAACACCTGGCACGGCAGAGAACTTGGGCACATCGAGTGCAGGGAACGGCTAAGAAACGCTTTTCTGGTTTTATAGGGTCCTGTTGGAAACTCAGCATTTTTTACATATGATGAATATGCTAGGGCTGAACACAGATGCCAAGGGGTAAGTTGAGGTATTCAAAGCTCGGAAGAGATCCAAAAGCTGCAAGTGTATCCGATGTTTCTTACAGATGACAGGCATGCGGCACGCGCTCATTGCCCTTGGAAAGTCTCACGGTGACACTAGTGTCACGGACTTCAGCCGGCAGCTGCTCTTGTGGTCCAGCAAAACAGCCCAGATCTTGTGGAAGAGGGAAGACAGATTCGGTGGCCTTGTGCTAAGATGCCTTTGGGAATGAGTGAATCAAAACTTCGATCCATTAAGGAGACAAAATTGCAGGCAGACTTGAGTTATGAAGTTCAACAGTCGTGAGACTTAAGCTAGAGACAACAGTTTCTTCAAAGAAATTGTTAAAAAAAAATTAAAAATAACCTCAAACAACAAAGGTCCAACAAAAATAGCCCCCAAACCAAAACAGCAGCACACAAACCAACAGGAATGAGTACTAAGGATTTCTTCTGAGCAATTGTCAGTGAAGGGTGGAATGAAATTAAGCAAAGACAGCTACTTGGGGGGTGGTGGTTGGTGTTTGGTGGGACTGACCACAGAGCTGGCAGATCCATTCTCCATGTTGTTCCACCTCTGTGAGTAAATGAGAAACAAGCATATTACAAATCTTATTTAAATGAAAGAGGGCAAATGAAGAAACCCCCTGACAAGAGTGTAATGTCAGAACTTTCATTATGAAGACAACTGCACGCCTTAGAATGGTAGCCCGTGTCTCATCTGAGGATGCAATTTGTTTTTCTGCACTCCTGCAGAACCGGTAGCGCAACCCAGGCAGAGGAATCAGTTTATCACTGGTTTTCTGCAAATTAGCAGATGAATTTACCAGACGTTTTGAGTGGAGTGGCCAGAAAATTTATCTGATGCGATGTGGTCATTTTGGGCGTTCACTGCCTTCTTACGACGTCAGTTTGGTGTCAGTGGTGGGAATTCCTGAAACAACATGCTGCCTTGTATTTTCATGGGGAATTCCTTTAGACAGTCTGACCTGGCTAACCTGTGTTGTCAAACATAGGCAGCAGTTCTCCGAGATATTTTCCTTCGGTGAGGTCGGGGGAGAAAAAAAAAATCAGATAAATGCAGAAGGAACTGAAATTGTCGGAGGTCGTAAGTCTGTGGGTGAGGAATTTGGTGGCTCGAGGAGTGGGGCTGTGGGTGACAGGAGAAGGGAGACTGAGAGAAGTAGTAAAGAAGTGAACTGTGTCATTTCCGTGCTGTGTTTGGTTGTTTCCCGATTTTTTAACTACCTCTTTGCCTAGCAGTGGGCAAGACGGTGCTTCAGACTGCGGGTACCATACCCCTGCCCTTCCTCCTGCTTTGCCAAAAACAGACAGAAAAAATCATACTGGATATTTCTGGTTTTCTTTGAATAGCAATTCAGTATGTGCAGATTAATACTATGATTGCTAGGATTTATTTGATGCCCAGTATGAATTTTAAACTTTCTTTTTTAGTCTTGTCATCCTTGGATTATTTTTATTAATCTCTTTAGTTTCTCTCATTAATTTTCTTTTGATTATTTTTAAATATCTGGCTGCTGCCAATGCCCATGACACATTATAGATAGTCAGTGGTTTTTTTTATCCATGAGTTGGCTCCATGCACTTGCAGCTTCTGAGTATTACAGGAATTTTTTGTTTTCTGTAAAAGTTTGGATTTATTACATGAATTGCTGAAAAATTTGAATTCGTTGAACTAAGAAATCTTTGTGTTGCAGTTACAAGTTTTTCAACAGAAAGATGCATCGAGTTCAGGATGCCTAGACTCGGATTATAGTTTAACTTCCATGAGTGGCTTTCCCAAAGATACTAAATTAAATTCGGTCTGAATCCTTTTCCCCCAGGATTCATTTATAACTGTCTATGCTATTTAAATTCGAAAAGGGAGGAGATAGAAGCAGCAGGGTAACAGTTCAACAAGGTGCTTATAGATTGTTCTTCTTCTGTGTTGTCAAGGGAATGTCTTCCTTCCCAGTGAAAAATGTGTGTTGCCGTTGTAGACATCCAAGAAAAATGAACAGCTCGTTTATTTTTAAAAGGAAAAGATTTGCATGCTGTGATACTGAGATGAAAACTCATCGTCCTCACACGAATTCTGGAATAAGACCCTCCCCTCAACTAGAAAAAAATAATTGTTTCTGGAATGTGTAAAATTATAGAAATAATAGCCTGGCTATTAAGGAGTGTAGTTAAATGGCCACATTGTGCCTGCCAGGAAATTCAATCCGAAGCAGGATATATGGCAGAAATTCAGTGGAATCCAGTGGTCGCATTACCAGATAGAAAGTTTTGATACTTTAAAAAGTACAGCCATACTTCTAAGACTGTGGAAATCAATACCGTACTTTATGGAACTGTGCATCCGAGTAGAGAGAGAGGTGGTTTGGGGTGGGTTGGGTAGAACATTTTTTATTTCATACAGGTAAAATTAATTCATAGGTACGCACGTATTTGCTGAGTGCAACAGATGATTTTCTGATTCAGAAGACATGGCTCTTAAGGTAGCAGGTGTTAGAAAAATAATTGAGTGATTACTGAAAAAATAAGAGGTGGACCAGAAGCAAATAATACAAATAATAATCCACATCCAGTAATTAACAGTGCTGATCAGAGCGAAACTTAAGCACACCAAAAGACATGAAACAAGATACAACCTCTGCCTTTTCATTCATTAATGAATGAAATAATAATTAATAATTAATAGCATCTAATAGAAACACTTCTATCTGCCAGGACCAAGCATGAAAAAGAGCAAGTGGCATCGAAGAGCAATTTCATCTCGCTCAGACTCTCCACAACCAGATCTCCTTTTGATTTCTGAGTGGATAACTGAAAATGTGTGTCTGTCCATGGTCTGGTCTGTGTTTTTGCATTAGGTGTAAATGCACGAATAGTAATGTAGCAAGCGCTCACGTAATCACACCGCTGATGATTGCAGGGTTATTTGAGCGCTTAGCCGGAGCTGGGTCGGTGGTGCGGATGGCGCTGCTGGACCTCGTGCATCCCAGAGAGGACGCGTCGAGCGTTTCAAGCCCAGTTGGCCCTACAGTTCCATGGTCACTCTGGAGTTCACTATAAAGCACTGAAGAGGGTCTGTGATTTATCTACATCATGCCACCAAGGAAAAAAAATAGATTGATTAAATTAATAACTCATTGATCTGATTCACCTTTAGACTGTCAGGGATAACGTCCTGTGTTCCTTACCTATAGCTGGAAAGGGAGCAGATTTTAAGGCTAGAAAGAAGGAGGATTCATCTTGCCAAAAAAACCTCAATCATGATTTCTTGGACTGAAATCTCATGCCTTTCTTATGCTGGTATAAGCTGGGAAAAAATTGGGAATGCTGCCGTTCTACCTGCCGCTCAGTCCTGCTAATCACATTACAGTCCGTGGGAAAAAAGTTTCACAAATTCAGGCAAGCTACACCAAAAGCAGTGCTTGGCAGAATTATACAAAAGCATGTTTTATCGTATTAGAGGCCGAGATAATGAGAGGCAGCTTCATTTTGTTCACGTCTCTGAAAACGTCAGTGTGCTTTTTAAAAGTCCCTACTTTTAAACAAGCGGGGTTTGTGGTTTTGTTTTCTGTAAGTTTTCACAGATTGCCAGGTACTGACTTACTAATTAGCATCAAAATTGGTAAGATTGGTGTTCCTTGGGGATATTGGTATCAAATCCAAATTGTTCAGGAATATTTCTGGCATGTAAATTATGTTAAAATGAGATTTGTTGTGAATGACAATGCAATGACAGAATGTATTCTTTGGCGTTAGAATAACTTCAGAACGTACCCTGGCATTTTAACTACAAATATAACTGCAGGTGGTCATAGAAACAATGCAGGATTACAGAGAATAGGACTTTTCTGTGAATATTTTAGATGAAATCACTTATTTTTAGACTATTGTTTTGCTTTTCTGGAATCATTAGTTAAGGTAAAAACATATTGGTTTCTGAACCCTGTGATAATCCTAAATGCTGTTTTGAAAGATTTAGCAGGAATCTAAACCAATTTGGCTTTCTCTCAAATAAAGTGGGCTGGAAATCAGAATGGAGTTGAAGAAATAATACATTTACTGGATGGGTACTTTTGAAGGTACTTTAGATACCATTAAAGTAATATAACCAAATTGAGTTTAGCAGGGACCAGCCTCACAACTATGTAGAGCAGATTTCACCAATTGTTTTTTGAATGTATAGATGTGTTGGTGAAGCTGCCTGTCCAAGGAAGGGAATGACAGCAGACTATGAATTACCTTCATTTTTATTGCTGTAGAAATGATTTTACAGTTAGTTAATGTTATTTCTGAGAACTGAGGAAGAAGAGTAGCCGCTCCGTGGAATAATATCTACCAAAGCTTCCGGCTTTGCTCCCAGCAGCAAAGTCTTGGTTCTCTTGGGGATCCTGATAATAGGATCACCTCGCCCTATTCTTTCTCCCTCTGCTCAGGTTGACTTGTACCTCAGAAATGCCCCAAAAAGAGGAAAAAAAAAAAAGGAAAATAAATACGAGATGGATATGGTTTACTGATTAGTTCTGTGGCTTACTGGTGGCTGGGGAGTCCTCAGGCACTTGGAACGCATATTTTGTTATCATTTCCTTTAGCATTCAGAAGCATTAACTTCTATGATATGGAAAACTGAATCTTCAGCTACACTATGCTGAAGTCATTTCTAGGATCTTATGATTTGTAATAAAGAACCCTGTACCACCTGCTATGATGGCCTCTTGGCTGGTCATACACGTACTTTTTTTTTCCCAAGAACTCAGGCTGTTCCATAATTCAGATTCTGTGTTTAAAAATTTGGTTTTCCAGTATCACCAGTCCCTTTTCACTGACAGCTTTGCTCTTTACCTTTATTAAAGTACCTGAAAGCGACTCTGCGACAGTAGGAAATTCCCAAGCTTCTCCCTTAAATATCTGGGGACAAGTCAGCCCTTTGTTAACCTCAGATTTCCAAAGCCAGGTTTACTCTTTCTGAGGAGAGCTGGTGCAAAGAATTTCAGAAAGTCTGCCGAACATTAGCAATATGCCACTCACAACATGACAGCGATGTTCGCCTTCCTGTCACTCGCGTCATCCTGAGTACCTACCACATTTCCATTACGCGTTTGCAGCCTGTTAGATTTGTAATCAATCTAAAAGGGAAAACACTGGAACAGCTAGCAAGTTTTGATTAGCCACGTGCATTTTCTATTCAAATAAAATCACGACATACGCATTTACTTAAGAGTTCTGAACATCTTTGTCACATTTCCTTTCAGAAATAGTTCGTATCTGTCTTGACTTTAATTCATGAAAAGCTTTTGTGGAGTAAATTTGAGATCTTTAAAGGGAAGCTTTAAGAGAAGTTGTCAGATAGTGAACTGTTTGATTGGACCTGCTGCGCTTTGAGGTCTGTTTTGTCAGTATTTGACTCTTGTTGGCCTAATTCTCAGAATGGGAACCGCACTGCATGGTCGATTTTGCCATGGGTCGATGGCAAAAGCTGGTTGAGAAGCTTGACTGTGGCGTTTGGGTATGTAATACAAAGAAGACGCTAAAAAAGGCTTAACAAACCAGTTAAGCCAAGATTACCATCCTTCACATGAAATCTCTGGTTTCTTCCCGTGTCATGTTTCACTGGTTCCCCTGAAATGCCCACCTTTGTGCATCGCAAAAGGGTGAGAGGAGCAGTTAGAGATCACAAGTTGGTTGTCAGGGACAAGAAACATCTACACCAGACTTTTAAAAATTACCCAGGGGTTAAGGCATGAAAGCCTAATTTGCAACATCTTTGGCCTCCTCCTGAAAAACGCAGAGAATTTCCATTTCCAGCAGAAATCTCTGGGAGCTGCGTGCACATTTGTTACGTGTTTAATGTGGACCAAATTCCACTAGATTCCAGCTGTGTCACAACGTTTTTCCCATTGTTTTTCAAAGAAGTAAGATCAGATAACATCGCACACTCGGAATATTACGCTGTGCTGCACTAACGACATAATCTGCACTAAGAATAGGCATTGCCGCCAAAAGTGCCGTAATAATGTAAGTTGTTTAATAAATACACAGTCATGAACGTTCCTGTTGGAGAGGAAGAACGAGTGTTTGCTCTTTGTCCTCCTTCCTACAGCACAAGGACAAGTGCTGTTGTACAGTACACCCACATGTGCTAAGTGAATATGGAATTTTTTGGGGGACATCTTTTGAAGAATATTTCTGATTTGGTATTGCTCCTTGCTGACTTAGCAGGCTGAAATCATGGCGACCCTGTTGCGTTGATGTAGAGGAAATGAAACTGCCTTGTTCTGGTGTTTCTGCCGTGCCTGTGCCTGGTTATGTTGAATTCAGTACATATCTCTCTATAATCATCTTCCTCATCAGCGCTCCCCGGTTAAGTTATACATACAGACGTGGCAGTTATCTATCTGGAATCATCCTAACATCCTGTCAAATCCAGGGATGGGTGGGGGAAAGGCAGGATGCCTATCAGCTGTATGCAAAAGCCCGGTTTATACGGGGTTGGCTCTCTGAAATAGAGTTAACCATCAAAAAAAACCCCAACCCGATCATCTGTCGTTCAGCTCCTGGTTGCCAACTCTTTGCTTTCACCTGAGCATCCCCTACTGTAACTATTGAATGTGGGGAAGTTTGTCGGACTTGTACATAAAAGCTCGTTATTTTTCCTTTAAGAATTCAATCAGTAAATAAAGGAAGAAAGGAATATTTCTAAGCAGATCATACAAAATTTAGTTAGTTCAGTTTATATTTATTTATTCTTCAGTAAAACTTGTCTATTCTATTACAATATTTTTAAAATGTGGTTTGAAAGAAGGCTGATCATTGCTAATGCTTGCAGAGGCTTCTAAATTCGTTTGCTTTTTTTTTAATAAAGGGTATTCAGGGCTCTGTGAACATGGAAGGAAAAGGTTTTTTTCTTGTGTGCTGTACTTGTCTTTCTCCGCTCCTGTTTCTCATTGACACGTAGCTGAGGACCCAGCCTTTTTGCAGCTGTATCGCTGATAAAAATGAAGTGTAAATCAAGAGTACCCGAGAGACATTGTGAAATGAGCAACCTGAATATAAAGCACTGAAACTTCTACTCTTTTTGGTGTGCTGGTCTGTGAAACTAGCACCCCAGCCCTGTGCCTGTTAGGCTGCATAGACGCTCAGGTCTGGTAACGATGGGAAATATTCGGCATTTTCAGTTCCCAGCGAGGTCAACAGCAGCCTGAGACTGAAACGAGCCTGCGAACACCTAACGAGACCAGACCTGACATCGCCAGTGACTCCATTCTGCACGTGGCTTCCAAGCCCGTAACGAAATCGGAGAGACATTTGTTGGAGATATTTATAGAGCGTCTGTTTGACTAACCATCTGCACTCTGATTGAAGTATACACATGGTCCAGACTGAATAAAAACCAATTCCACGGATTAAAATAGCAACTTTGACAGCGTTACAGCTAAAGGTTTCGCTGCTGGTGACTTTGTCGACCTGTTTACACGCAAAGGTAAATTTGGAAGCTGTAAAATCCGGGAGGTAGGATGAGAAAAGAGCATGGCTGTTCTGTCCGCTTCAAAAAGGCTCTGAAGTTAAGCGATGCTGTTTGAAGGCTGCGTGCCTTTCAGAGCTGCCGCTCGTTCAGGGTCTGGATTAAGCTGCCTGCCTCAGTTTCTGAGCAGCTTTCAGGTTCGTTTGTGAGTGTAAAGGCAAGAATAACCTAAAGCGTTTTGCCATGCTTTCACTCGCCTCATATTTCTATTTCAAAATGAAATTAATTCCTTTGTTTTGTTGTTCATGGTGTTTAGTAGAAATATTAGCAAAACGTCAGAAACGTAGCTGACTATGGCTCGGAGTTAATTGCGCTCAGAAACCTCACTGTGTTCGTTCAGTGTGCTTCCTCCATCAGGATTATCTTTTTCAAGGATCAGTGTGTTTTGAGTGTTCAAAATGCTGAGATTAGGAATCATAACGAAAAGATGAAAAGCACGAGGCTGTAATAGGGTTGGTTCAAAAAATATCTGTCATGATCACTTGTTATTTATTGAAATTGCTCCCTAGGAACGGCTGTTGAACAGCAAGTTTTTGGAAGCAGGTTGTGCTCGTTCAGGATGGTAGGCAGTGGAAGTTCCTGATATTGTTTCACAAGATTAATTTTCTTTAGTGATATCCTGGGGAATTCTTTAAATTACCTCTTCTTAGTTGATGTAGCACCATCTGCCACATCTGCAGAGAAGATAATTATTTTTAGGAACAGCTGAGAAGATAATTATTTTTAGAAGCAGCTGTGGGTTTTTTTTGATTACGTCTTGAGTCATCAAGGTCAGTATTTTTGAATTATTCAGTGTAGGAAAATAGAAGGAATTGTTTTGCATTTGGGTCAATAATAAAGGATGTATTGTTATCACAGTTGGTGCCATAAGCCTCATAGCTGTTTACTGCAGTCCTCTAATTTCTAAGAAATTCTTCATGAGAGTGTTCAGCTTTGGAGGAAAAAGGGATCAGTCATCATTGATGAATCAGTAAGACAGCACCTGGTGGCAAATAAGTGGTTTTGGAGACTCTTCTGTTAATGGAAATACTAAAGTGAAAATGGCGTCTGGGTCCTCAATTCCAGTTCCAAAAGATGAATTGTAAATTGAGATCTCTTACAGCAAAGAACAAATCCCCAACTGAGCCATCCTTTAACAGAGATTCCTTGTTAGGCTGGTGGCCTCCGCCTGAGCCCATCCAAGTCAGATGAGCATTCTCCATCATGTAATAAACAAGGGGAGCCAAGCAAAGGTGAGAATTAGAACCTGAAACCTTCAACAGCTTCCTTTATCTTGCAGAAAAAAGGCTCCACTCTGTGCCATATGCCATAAAAGACTAGTGCTTTCTGTAAACTCTTCATGTGCTGAAGTAATGGGTAAGGTACGTGAGTGCAGAGCTGTCGTTTGATGATGAGGTGGCTGCATCTCTGCAGCAGCTTCTTTCAGCTTCCTGCTGTTGAGGAACTAACGAGAGCAGGCAGCTTCTCAAAGACAGCATCGTTTTTCCCTGGGGAGTTAATGGAAAGTAGGTTTATCTTACTGGCTTTGCTACAGAGCAAAGGGGGCAGAGCCGTATGGCCTGAGGAGGGTCTCTTAAGAAATCACACATGTGTTGGAAATTAAGCTTAGAAGGGCTGCCCACAGGGTAAAGACAGAGAAGAGGAAATGGGCAGGTCCAGAGGAGGCCACAGAGATGATGAGAGGGCTGGAGCAGCTCTCCTGTGAGGCCAGGCTGAGAGCTGGGGCTGTTCAGCCTGGAGAAGAGGAGGCTCCAGGGAGACCTTAGACCAGTACCTCAAGGGGCCTTACAGGAAAGATGGGGAGAAACTCTTCAGCAGGGCCTGGTGTGACCGGACGAAGGGTGATGGTTTTGAAACAGAGGGAGGTAGATTCAGACTGGACATAAGGAAAAATATTTTTACGCTGAGGGTGGTGGAGCACTGTCCCAGGTTGCCCAGAGAGGTGGTGGATGCCCCATCCCTGGAAACATTCCAGGCCAGGTTGGCCGGGGCTGTGAGCAACCTGATCTGGTTGGAGATGTCCCTGCTCCTTGCAGGGGGGTTGGACTGGGTGGACTTTGAAGGTCCCTTCCAGCACAAACATTTCTGTGATTCTGTGTAACTTTGATCTGAGAGATGAGGTAATTGCAAAAGAGACGTTGAAGATCCAAACCCATGCTCCATGTTGAAAGACTGACCCGTGAATCAGCATCTCCTTCAGTTACGGAAGAGTCAGGTTTGTGACACTTGATGCCTGACCTGAAGCTCAGCTAGCTGCTCATTTTTCCACCAGTTAGTGTGTACTGCAACGTATCTTTTTTGCATGATACCCAGAGGTGTTCTCGTAGCTGACTGTCAGTGTATGGGGGTATGTGTTCCTCTGCTCGCTCTAAGACAACAAAGAAGCTCTGAGGCTGTTACAGATACTTGTAAATGTGATGTTCCACAGTTGCTGATTTTACCTCTGCTCTGAGTAGTCAGTTGGATGTCAAATGCAGCTCTGAGGACCGGGATAGCTGACGAGAATTTAGATTTATGAGGTTTCAGTAACGCCAAATGCATTGTTGTTGGCTGTCTGACCTTCAGTCTGAGGTGGAGCCTCTTCTAAATCAAGATGTCTAATGGCGTTCTACTTTTATTTCACTCACCGTGTACTTTTAACAAACTTTTCTATATTTACAAATGAAAAGAGGGTTTATTTTGGAAAGAAAAAGGATTAAGAAGATTTTACAGATCTTTTTGCTTTCCACATGTCTAGGAAGACAGCTTTACTTCTGCATGGAATACGTGGTCTACTACCCCTTGCTGGAGTATCAACCAGCGATAGCACAGTTTTGTTAATACTCCAGAACATGACTCCTCAACCTTATTTACCAGCTATGATTTAATGTACTGTTCTATTTGTACTGTTTAATTAAGGTCCACAAAGGCCTTCAGGTGGTGGCTACGCTACCATCAACACCTTACGCACTAGCAGTTCACTTCCCTGCACACAGCGAGTAAATAGTCGTTATCAGTGTATCGGCTCCCTGCGGGGCAAACTGGCGGCAGAGCCGCTTGGTCTTCCTCTCAGAAAGACCAGAGCAGGAGAAAACCGTGGGCCTTGTACTTCAACCTGCAGGCCAGGCTTGATTTGTCGTTGATGACTGGATTGCAGAAGTGATGCATCTTATAAAAGGAGGCAGTGCAGAGTTTCTGCTGGGAGTACTGGGTTGTACCCAGTACCCAGTACAGAGGCTGCGTCTAAATGTGGATTTGTTGAGGACGGTACTTAACTTATATGATACTTGACCCTCTGAATACGAGGTTCTTATTTTTCATGAAAATATAAGCCAGAACGACTTTGTAAGTTCCATGTCCCTCACTCTGTTAAAGAACTCAGTATAAGGCCTGTAAGATGCTGTTTTGCTTTGTCAAATGCCAGAGAAATTACTCTCCGGAAATGTTACTGTTTATCTACATAACCTTGAGAAATGGGCGGAATTTTGTAAACAGACAGAAGTCTCCCTTCTAGATAGAAATGATGCTGGTATCTTACAGAGTATTAAGTAGTATCACGCTTTTCAGGTGAAGTTGGTTAACCTACAGGTCTCCTCCTGTGTAATTCCTAAGTTAATTTTATATTTTTCATTCACTCTTCTAATTCCAGCACATATACTTAAAAAAAAAAAAAAATGGAATGGCACCACACACATCAGCAAAATTCTTATTGACAAACTTAGTTATCAGTGGGAGTGGATATATTCATAACTGATCCAAAGCAGTATCAAGGGAAATATAGAATCATAGAATCTTTAAGGTTGGAAGAGACCTCCAAGATCATCAAGTCCAACCATCAGCCTAACACGACCATGTCCACTAAATCATGTCTTGAAGTGCCATATCTACACATCCTTTGAACACCTCCACGGGTGGTGACTCCACCACTTCCTTGGGTTCCAGTGCCTGACTGCTCTTTCAGTAAATAAATTTTTCCTAATATCCAATCTAAACCTCCCCTGCTGCAACTTGAGGCCATAATCTTTACGAGAAATGTCACCTTATTGATGTTTGTCTGGATTTGGGCAAAAAGTGAAGGTAGCCTCCTCTTGTCATGGTGGCTTAAGCTCCAGTGAAGGTGACTTATGAAAATGCATTTCAGTTTTTTATTGAGCGTACCAGGAAATTGCACGTGTTCTGTTACCCTGTGGGAACAGGATAATCTGTGTGACAGGCTATTAGTTAAGTCATGGTAATCTGGTCCCTTGTTACGGTCTATCAGAATGCGTTCCACATCTTCTCGTTGATGACTTGCAATGAATGAAAAGTACTCTAGGACCCCAAATTTGGGAAGCAGATCTTGATCGTGTGGGATACTCTTTCCCTAGTGCATTTGTGGAGAAATAGCCCTTCAGCACTGCGTGGTCTTTAACTGCGATCATGCTGTGTCTGGAGAGAGGAGCTTCACCAAGCCTGCGACAATTTGGTGATTACATGGAGCGAGATCTCACAAGACTGCTGTTCCTCAAGCAAAGCGTGCGGGGTGGTGCCGGCTGTGCGTACGAATAGCTTGGCTGGCGGAGCCTTGTTGTTAGGGTTTTGTGTGTCACATCCGCACGGTCCCAAAGTAAACACAGTTCTGTTGTGCACGGATGGCTCACAAAACGGAGTACGTGCACGACTTACCCCTGTGTAACCTACCGTGTACCAAGCTGTCCCATCTAAATTACCAAATTCAACCCTTCCTGTTGTGTTTTTTACGTTTTAATCACCACCCCTCAACTTCTATCCAGGCAGGTGAAAACGCAGCAAACGTTGCTTTTCTCTACCACGCTGAATTAATCTGCACGGATTTCATTCGCTGCTGATGGGAACGAGCTGGTACCGCTTCTTACGGTGTCAGCCAAGACAGGCGATGCCATTATGGGCAGCTATGTGCCATCATCTGGTCTTCAAAAAACATTGGTCTGCAGTTTTATGTGCAAAGTAGAGTCCTCCAAAAAGGGGAAATTAAGGTAATAATTAGTCTGGTAACGTGAGCAAGGAGAGTATGGATGGCTTCTTGTAATCCAGGTTAAGTTACGTCTCTTTACTGGGCTGTATTTTGGTATCATTTGAGATGTCTGTGTAGCTGAGTCACTGGAAAGGTTTTTTGGGGCTTTGTTTCTGTTTTGTTCTTCAGCAACACTGAATCTCCACTGATGCACGGAGGCCCAGAGCACCAAGGCAGCAGCACAGACAGTTCAGCAAGCAGCTTGGGAAGCTCCGTCACAGCATGTAAGAAGGTAACTTCTACCTTTATGTTATATTTAAAGGCAGATGTATCCCAGGTTGGAGCTTTGCTTTTTAGCTTTTGTCTTTATTGGGGAACACAAACTTTGACTGATACCTAAAAAAGAAAAGGGCTGATACAGACAAATTCTGGGTGCTGTTGTGGTATCTGGCAGTTTTGCCTGCCTGGTGCATACTTACCTGGTCCCAAAATATATTCTATATATATGGGAGATAAACTCCCCCTGAACGTTTCTATCATCTTTCCTCATTATCTGACGATGTGAAATAAAAGCAGTGCGTAACGTGAACACCTTCTTCGGTACATGGCGAGTTTCTGGGACCCAGCTTCTCTCAGGTCAATAGAATGGAAACTCCTTCATGAAACAGCTTTTCTGCCTTCCCTAGGATCTGACTGGGAGGGTGTCAGCAGCCCAGGAGGTAGCATAGGTTTAACCGGTGCTGGTTTTGTTGCCCCAAAATGGGTTTATGTGGAGTTATTTAATTCAGAAGGTGGGAGAGGGAGGAAAAAGCAGTGCCTGTGTGTGTGTGTGTATGTCATTAGAGGGAGTCAGATATGACTAACGTCAGTTTATGCTTGCAGCTAATTTCAGTGCGACTGATAATACACAGGTGGAGACCATAGATGCTGCCCTTTATTCCTCCTCCCCAGGGCTGGGTTCTGGCAGTAGTGTCTGCGGGACTGGGGCGCTACCAAAGACCCATTGAGGAGGGCAGGCCACCTTTCATCTGTCATAGGATCATAGAGTCGTAGAATCACAGAACGGTTTGGGTGGGAAGCGACCTTCAAAGCCCACCCAGTCCAACCCCCTTGCAAGGAGCAGGGACCCCTCCAACCAGATCAGGTTGCTCAGAGCCTCATCCAAACTCACCTTGAACGTTTCCAGGGATGGGGCATCCACCACCTCTCTGCGCCAGTGTCCCACCACCCTCATTGTAAAAAATTTTTTCATAGTATCTAATCACTTTGCAATAACCCTCCAAGCTCTACCATCTCTCACAGGCATAGTTCTAGAGCTGATAGGAAAGCATTTCTTCTGGCACAGAAATGTTACAAAACTTCACAATTCGTTCACTTTTCCCATAATTCTTACTTTTTTTTCTTTTCCTTCAACTAGTAATAATAATGCTTATTACATATTTATATATGTAAGCCTAGAAAGAGAAAGATAAAACGTGCAGAAGATAAAGATTTATTTTCCTCATCCTGAAAGCCACACTGCAGGTGTGGGAGGTGAGTGTTATCTTTCTACCAAAATCTTCTTAAATGTAAAATCATGGATGTGAAAAGGAACTCAGCAGACTCATGTGTAATGCTGGGACTGCGCATCTCCAGCTCACACCAGCACGGCTAAGAGACAGAGTGTCAGTATTTGATTTGATCAAAGGGTTTTGTTTGTTTGCAAAGGAAAACCTGCTTTTTTAAAAATGCTGCTGGCTGCAGTTGGAGTCTTCATACAGGCAGAAAATCCATTGTGTGGGAGAACATCTTAAATTCTCATTTCACCTCAGAGTTGTCGGTTTTACGTGAGACCGAAGGACGGTGGCACAGCACCGAGATGTGCCACCGCTGCGTTTGCAAATGCTCCCAGCTTGGTCACCTTCGGAAGCACTGCTCTCTTTTAACGTGATTTAGAGCCGCTTCGCCTCTCTGATCCCTGACACCGGGACGTTTCATTGTGACACGAGTCGGCTTTGTGATTGTCGGCGCGCTAAGAGAAATGATTCACTTCTGCCAGCGGTTCTGGCAAACAGCAGGATATTTTGGGCTTCGTTACAGCCTTGTCACAGAACGTGTTGCCATTCTTTTTTTTGTGTGTGGAAAAGGATAAAGAATTACCAAAAATCGGCCGTTACCTTCTATTTTAGCCTCTGTTAGTTACAGTGATTTCCAAGTTAGATGTGTAAGCGCTGGTGAGACACTGGGTTCCCGCTGCAGGGGAACAGTGTAAGCAGTTGACTTGCAGGTCCAAGTAATGGGATTTGGCATGGGTGGCTCCTCACAGGAACCACACGAGATGCGGCCCGTTACTACACAAACCAATCCGAACAAACGCAGAAGACGTGCCCTTTGATATCTCATCTTATTCTGTATGTCCCACTGTCATATCTTCTTTGATGAGCAGTAATTAACTGCAGCAATTAGGATGATCAGCCACGAAGACGCAGATGTTTCATTTGTGGAGCACAGTCCTTCTCATGTTGTCTCGTTTATAGATATTTACTGTATTTTAATGCCTTGTGATCTAAATCGGGGAGCAGGAAGCTGTTACACTGAACTCGTATGCAATGTTTTCCTCTGGGAAAGAGTGACTTTTCTAATCCACGCTCTGCTAGAGGCTGATTTAGTTCATTGATTCACAGCCCACTGACTAATGCTGACGGCTGAGTCTCTGGATGAGAGTGGAAAACTTTTTTTTTTTTAGAACCATGAATTACTGCTGATTTAGTGCATGATGCACATTCATCCTGCATTATTTTCTGAGTGTGATGATCCTGTTCTGAACCAGATACACAGCAGTACAGTGTGTGCAGCTGCTACACGTAAGTACGGTCAGTGATTCAAGTCCTGCTTTCAGTTGTACCCTTGCAAATCAGAAGCAACCTCACTGAATTCAGCAAAATTCTAACAATGTATGGCTGTGGGACTGGCCCAGGCCTTGTCTCAATTAGGTGAGAATGAAGAGAAGTTATTATGCTATAAGGACTTTAGTATATTCCTTTAAAAGCATGAATATCCCATCAAG
The DNA here is from genome assembly GCF_036417535.1 of Chlamydotis macqueenii. Taxonomy (NCBI): domain Eukaryota; kingdom Metazoa; phylum Chordata; class Aves; order Otidiformes; family Otididae; genus Chlamydotis; species Chlamydotis macqueenii. Next base: position 976,818 of record NC_141564.1, read on the forward strand.
TTTTAATACGTATGCAAACTCTCACATGAACGCATGCACAGAGATAACAGGGACGATTGTCTTACAACAGCGAGATGCTGTAAGGAGCATTACGTTCACTCTTGCCGTATGTTCGTGTCTTTGACCCTGATAATGTTGCTGTCTGCTACCAAAGAGGTGTGCCCGAAAGTCCACATGGCTTCTATACACGCATTTTTGCACAGCAGGTGTGTGTAACCCTACTGTGGGGTGGCCCAAATCATCCTTCCTCCAGAGAGGAGCTGGTGAGAAGGTTCTGAGCAGTAACGCCTCTGTAATGGGCCTAGTGCAGCAATTTGCATTCCATAAGGTAGCGTTTAGACTCCTCCAGAGTTTACTCCCCATTCCTGCCACCGCTAACTCGAATGTTACCTCCCGTCTCCCAAACACCAGTCAGATGTCTGCTATACCAGATCATGTGCAAGGAGGCCTCTCCCGCGTGTTCTGCGTGTGTCTCTCTCCCCCAGCACTGTCTTTTCCGAGTATTTTCTGGAGGACTTTGGGCCAACCTGTATTCCTTAGATTGCTGACCTCTGCCAGCTTCTGCTGCGTGGACTCACGTGTATCTGGTTTTCCTTTTCTCACCTGGCTTCCTCAAATCCGAATTGCTGCAAGTTATTTTCTCTGACCTCCAGCGGTAAAAATGTTGTGCCTATTGCACCCGTCTTCGTATTTCTGGATGCGTGCTCAAGTGCATGTGCAAACTACTGATGCACACAGAATCTGTCCCAGGAGAGACATCACCCAACTGAAGTTGTTCATCTCCTTGAGGTTACTTTAAAGTCCTGCTGTCCAAAACTTCTGTGTAATAATTTCTACCCTTGACTTCAAAGTCTAGCACGAAAAGCTGCATACAAAAATGCTGTAGTTTTGTAATTTATAAACCATCCTGGAGTGACCCAAGCTTGGCCTACGACCTGACCCAAATGAAACATTTGTTCAGGAGAGTTACTTCTTCTGTTGGTGCTTTACCAGAGTTTGCTGCCTGGTAAGAAACACCCTCTGAAAGGAAGACAGAGCTACCAAGGGACACTGAACATCCCACCGGAGGTGAAGTTTGGACTGCCCAGCTCGTTTCATGGATTTATCATCTGCAATACATGTTTGCACTGGTGCAGCTGTTCTGAAATGTTGGGTGCGCAGACCCAGTCCTTACGAGACAAGAATTTCTGAAGCTTCTTTCTCCGTGATAATTTCCGCCTATTCCAGTTCATCAGAAACCGTCTGAGATTTGGGAAAGGAAGATCTAAAGTGATTAAGGCAGAAGACATACCCACTTTGATTTTTAAGGAGATGAAACAAGACCACTTGTTACAGCAGAAGCTGAGCTGAAGAGAACTGCTTCCTATGTATGCAAAATTATGTCTTAACTGGTAAGTAGAACGTCAGCCCTTGAGGCTGAGAAGGTCTAGAATCAGATGGAACCTGAAATCATACATACATCGATCTATGTGTGTGAGCATGTATGTATACGTTCAATTCTTTATGTCTTCAGAAAAGCCTCAGAGGGTGGTCATTTTTGGCAAAGAGGAAAAAAATGCTTGATTCCAGATTTTACCGACCAGTTTATAATGGTTCGGTTTTTCCACATTTGAAAACATTTCTTAGAAATAACTTTTAAAAAATAAGAGTTTATAACAGTAACAGAACATTGTTTCTTTGGGATAAGAAATATATTCTCTTGCCCATCTAGTCCCAGAGTTAGTTGTGGTGACAGGAAGCTGTTTGCACTGAGATGGGAGGTTATAAATTTTCATGAGTGCAGAGTCGTTCAGCCGGTAACGAGACGAGCCCTCAGCGTGGAGATGCTGCTGATGTGAAGCATCCATGAAGCATCTGTGAAGTATTCGTGAAGCATCCCTGAGCCTCTGTTGTTCTCAGAACAAAGACTTCGGGCACCGTGCTTTTTCCAAGTATTTTGTGAACCCTCAATGCGTGTTCTTTGGAAGAAGTCCCGTAGCAGGACTGGAGGAGTGAGGAGCAGCTCCCACGAAGGTGCATAGCCTCTGTGGAGGGCACTGACAAAGAGCACTCCAGCAGGCCAGACTTACGGACTGTGGTGTTCCCCATTACCTCCTCCTCCGTTTTCTGCTGACTTTTATTCAGAAATCAATATAGAATAATACAGGGAGCGCAGTATTAACAATCGAACTGGCTTTCTGCCAGAAAGATTAAAAAATTGAGTGGGTGTAAGTCTGTGGGTGGTAATAAGCTTACTTCTGGGTTGCCCCTGAGGATTAGAAAATTGTGTCGACTGCCCAGCTCAGCTTTCCACAGTCGTTCATCTTCCCTGAGAATTCTTAACTTCACAAGGCCTCACAAGTTTTTCTCACTTCTGTTCCTAAGGAAGGGATCTAGGCTGATGGGTGAGGTGTTCCTGAAGTCGGACGAAGGTGTGGCAATGCCAAACATGCAGTAGGATAAAGCACTGTGGATAGATTTTTTAGATTATTTTTTCCAGGTAGGGCAACCAGATTTATGTTTTAAAATCATAGAATCACAGAAGGGTTTGGGTGGGTGACCTTCAAAGCCCACCCAGTCCAACCCCCCTGCAAGGAGCAGGGACATCTCCAACCAGATCAGGTTGCTCACAGCCCCGGCCAACCTGGCCTGGAATGTTTCCAGGGATGGGGCATCCACCACCTCTCTGGGCAACCTGGGACAGTGTTCTACAACCCTCAGTGGAAAAATTTTTTTCCTAATATCTAACCTAAATCTACCTTCTTCTATTTTAAAGCCATTGCCCCTTGTCCTCTCACAACAGGCCCTGCTGAAGAGTCTCTCCCCATCTTTCCTGTAGCCCCCTTTAGGCACTGGGAGGCCGCTCTCAGGTCTCCCCGGAGCCTCCTCTTCTCCAGGCTGAACAGCCCCAGCTCTTTCAGCCTGGCCTCACAGCAGAGCTGCTCCAGCCCTCTCATCATCTTCGTGGCCTCCTCTGGACTCTCTCCAACTAAAATATCATTATTAAAATAAATGGCTGAAGAGCTAGAGTACAGCCTGTTTCCATCTAATACAATAACTAAGACTTGCACCAGACTTGCAAAACTGGCTTTGCCTCTTTATAGGCTACAGATATCTCTAGCCCCATTTGGGTTTTGTTAGAGCAAAGTTTGTGGCAGAAGCTGTAGGGCTGAGTGAACACAGAGACACTGAACGCCAAGTTTTGGTCTCAGGGTACTGACTATCATTACATAATTATTTTTCCCAACATCTGTGTTTATCACTTTAACACAGAACAAAGCACCTAGCAATGTTTTCCAATAAAAAAGTTGGGTTTAGGCATCTCCTTCAAGCATCTCCAAGGACTTTCAGTTCGGAAATAACATGGGCTAATACTTCAGGGGATATATAAATAATCTGATTTAAGGTGCTTTAACTGGACAGGTCCAAAAGGAACAGGGGTTCCAGTCTTGCCCTCTTCTCCCCCCCCAAAATTTTGTAGACAAAATTTGCCTACAGTAGGACTGAGTAAATTTTTAAATTATTTTAACTATTTTAACTGTTTTCACAGATTCTCTGCAGTAACAGTCTGCTAGACTCAACAGACTACTGGCTGCAGAATCAGAGGACACCATGCCAGATTGGCTTTCTGGAAGACAAGTCAGAAAGCAACTGTGCCTCGGTAAGTGCTCCGTCATCTCCTCTGGGGAAAAATCCACTAGATAGGGTGTGGGGCCAACGGCGGCACATGTTAAATTAAAAAAACTCAATGGCTAACTGACACTGAAATTATAGCTGTCTATCTACAGTTTCTGTAATTTCCAGCTTTCTCTTAAAAGCGAACATTCAGAGCAAAAGTGCATACAGATTTTTATACAGAGCATATTAATAAATATTACTACAGTAATGTGGGGTTTCCCCACATTTGGCCTTTAGACTTTGTGGCCTTCTGTATTTTTTTACGTTCATCATCTGCAACTGACAAGTGAAAAAAATAAGCCAAAGAGAAAATTATTCCAAACCGTAACTTGTTAAGTGGCAGGTTCGAACCAGCAGATGTTTAAAAGGCTGCTCAATGTTATTGGAGGCATAGAGATACAATTAAAGAAACAACTCTTTCCATATGAGATGATGAAAAGCTGCTGAAGTACTCAAACAGAATTATTTTACATCTGAAATGAAATTTAAGTCTCACTATTGTGGGCTATAATGCAATTGAGAACCGGTTTCGGTTAAGACTGTACGTGAAGAAATAGGAGTTGTGTTGCTTTACATGCTGTCTACGTGAAATTGGATGGAAGTAGGTTGCTAGGATTGTAATGGGTTTTTGTTTGGTGGAGGACTCAGAGAGCAGATCCTTACTTGGAATTGCATTTGGTTGCTGCTCCCTGGCCCCGGTGAGCCAACAAGAGCAGTTTCATCTTAGGCAAAAGGTTTCCAGCACTGCTTGTGCTGCACACAACCTAAAGACTGACTGAGGACTGCTGGGATTTCCTCGAGGATGCGGACGTTTCGGGGGTATTAAGGAGTAATGCAAAGTGGTACTGATTTCCTAGACTCCCAAAATTAGACAGTTTCCTGGTCTTTGAGCATTCTCCCAAGCGGGAGGGTCAAGGGTCACAGTGTTAGGAAGTGCCAGCATGATTCAATTACAGCCAGAATGCTGTCGCTTCAGCAGTGTCCTGAATGCGTTCTTCCCCAGAATGGGGTCATCAGGCAGGCGATCAGTGGCATCCTTGTGTTTGATCTAGGAAAGGATTGCTTTTAATGCAAAAAACATTGACCCCAGTCACTTGGTTTTACTGTTTAGTATTTCATATCCTAAAATGAGGCTCATTTTCTCAGAGGAAATGATTACTCCAGATAATAATATTACAATGAATTATGGCTTGCTTTTTGATATGTTGAGCTTTGACTTTATTCTTCATGTCTCTGAATCTTACAGGAAATTATATCTATCTCTGATAACGTGGAGCTGCTGAGGAAAGAGAGCTTGTTAAAGCAAGACTATACTCAGATTTGATTTAAAAATACCCAGTAGAGCAGCCTAATGCACACTTTTCCTCCTGAAAGCACAGATCACGTTTTATCTAGCTCGGGTCAGTCGCCTTGTAGGGAAAACAAGCATTACTCTTACCGTGCTGCAGATGCGCGAGAAGAGGCAGAAGTACCGCAATGACTGCTCATTGCAGTCCCATGAGGAAATTCTGAGAGAAGGGGTTTTGGCATGTCACAGACCCAAATCTTGCATGTGCTGAGTGCCCACAGTTTTCCCTGGCGAAGTCATTCAACATGATAATTTTGGTTTAACCCCCTCTTTGCCAAAGAAAAGACAAAACTCTTTCCTAAGGGAACAGCTTGTGTTACTGTAGTGTGCTGGTGTAGTTCTGCTTGTAGGCAGAGCGTGAGCAAAGGTGCTCCGGGAGGTTTCCAGGATACATTTCCTAACGCCGTCCTAAACTACAAGAGCCTGACCAACCCCTTTCTTACATGGGAGGAATATTGGGATATGCTTTGAAACAAGTCACCTTCCCCCGTTGCCTGTTCCTCAGTGCCCACGCTACACACGCAGAAAGTTTTGCAATTTTCAAAGCAGAATTTTAGTACCGAGTTGATTCTGCAATTTACAGTTATGACTGTAGAAGAAAAGAGATTGTATCGGAAGAATTTGGTATTAATGAGATTTAAGTGTAACGTACAATGTTGTATTGAGTGAATTTAAAATATCCTAGATAGAGAGCTAAGAAGTTAAATATTATTTTGGAACATCACTGTTCACATCAAGAGAAAAGGGATTTGGTGGCCTGGAAGCTTAGTTCTTGATCTGACCCTCAAATTTATGCTTTTGAGTCACTGTTGAATAGTTACCCATAAACTGTTAGGAGCACAACTGAAGTTTTGTTCATGTTCCTGGTTAATTTATTCTGAGTGGTAGTAGAGGACAGAATTTTGATTGAGTGCCTACAAAGTTGTACAACCAATGTAAATACAAGCAGCATACTAGAAAACTTTGACTTTAATCATCAAACTGGATATGTGGATCAGAGTGTAAGCACATGGGGCTTTTTTTCGGAATTCCTCTTCACACCTTAGGTAACTATAAATGCCACAAGACCATATGAACATAGCTTTCATAAATGTTATCTTCATTACATCCCGTTACAGATTAGCACAGTTAGTACCAGTAAAAATAGACTCATGGCTGTCCTACATATGCTCACCAAGTATACTAATGTTGATTTATTAAAACACTAAACATTTAACGCAGTTATAGCAGACTACTTTTTCAAGAATAGGAGGTTTTTTTGAGCAGAACAGGCATTTTGGTATGTGTAATGGTCCATTTATTTCCAAACTGGTTAATTAAAACGTAGCTGTTACGATATGAAAACAGTAAGTTGTGTTACAGGAAGAGCATTTCATATTTAAGTTGTAAATCTTCTTGTTATTTCAAATTCTGGTTCCCCACCATAATAGAAGAAATGCTAGCGTGTCCATAGTTCATCCAGTGTTTCTGGTCACCTGCACGGATGAACAGTGAAAATCGTAAGGAGGAACAATAGCGAGATGTGGTGTCTGCCTTCCGTTTTTCTGCCAGCTTGGCGGAGTGTTGGTGAGTTGTCCATGAAAAGAAGTGTTATGTGGATAATGAGTCGATGTGATGTGAACAGAGTTTGAGAGATTGTCTGGTCCTAGCTTGCCTTTTCAGCTTTCTGTACAGACTGTTTTTGTCCAGTTCTCTGTGTCGGCATTTAGGAAATGAAATTAGAGATGCAGGGATTGAGTCTGGGGGCCAGGGCTACGTGTCTTAGGCTGAGAGGGCTTTCTAGGGAGACTTCCCACAGAGGCTGGTCAGGAAGGGTCGGCTGAAGGAGATTTCTATGTGCTTGAAGTGAAGGCACAGCAGGAGAGAGTGAAGGTAAATCCTGTTTGTTTTCATTTCTGGACTGGAATAAAAGATCCCAGCAGCTCTCTTTGAAATGTCCCTGGGTCGAAGCGTGCTACCCTCCTTATTTCAGATGATCTGGTCTGATTTTGCCGTGCTGTCTGCTTGGAAAGGTTAGACTCCCTCAAAAAACTTCTGCGCTGATGTTCTGACTGGTTTTTCCTCTTCAGAGAATATTGTTATTTTCAGTTAACAGTGGCGCTGTTTAGCAGCAATTTCATGCTGATGTTATCATTAGAGGTCTAAATTTGAAAGGTAGTTTAGTTATGGAAGTCCTGTTTTGTTTCTTTCCACTGAATGAGAACTTAATCAACATCCACCTAATAACATAAAGTATATGGATTCATGAGACATAATCATTCACAAGCTGCACATTGTGACTTATAAATGTAATTAAAATATCTATAAGGTGACAATCTTATTACCCTGTGTAGAGACCTCGTAAAATACATGTAGCTTCACATAAATCTGTATGCCTTTGTCCTCTCCGTTACTACCAGCTGGCTTTCTCTGGATCTACATCAAATGCTCCCTGCTTTGGCCATGCTCTTAAGCAAAACTTATTCAAGAAGAAAATAATGGTAGATACTTTGTCCCTACTTTGCCTCCAAAATCTAGATTATTTAACTACCACTGCTGAGCATTTGTGGCTGGCTTATGTAAGCACAAGTTAAGAAATTTAAGTTCTTCCTTAATTAGATGATTTGTGTTTCCTTCTAGCATTGGACAATCCTAAAGTGCAAAGTCTTAATCTTGCATGCAGAAAAGTCATTTATGATTCTTCTTAGCAGCTCCTAAGGTTTGGCATTTTTCGTTTCACTGCCTGTGCCATAAGAGTCAGCACGAGCAAAGTGGTATTGCCACGCGGCTATAAATGTGTCTTAATAGTCTTTTAGGAATTGTTAATGAAAGGAGTTATTCAGAAAAAAAAGTAGGATATAAAGCAAACCCCCCCCAAAAAAAGATGGTATTATAGTCCTACAAGACATTTAGCATTCATGTACCTCAGATGCACAAATCACAGCAGTGAATTTTCCAGAAATTCTCTGGACTTTCACGCTCTACACCAGCAAGGGATAGAAGAGCCATTAGAAGTGATATTTGCACTGAAAAAAAAAAGATTTTGTCTCAGAAAATAAAATGAAATAAAATAAAATCTTGTCCCAACACGGAGGCTGGGAAGTCTAACAGGGAATTGCACCTGAGAACCACTGATCTGGGAAAAGACGCCCTTTCCTTCCCACGCGGCGTGCCTCCCTGCGAGAGGTGACGGGATTCCCAGGCTTTGGCAGAAGTGCTACAACCTTTTTTGTCAAGTATCAGTAGAAACCCAAACTTTACACCATTACATGGCAATGATAGCTACGGAAGGCAGAGGCGTTTGTCTGGCCCCGTGCCGTTTGCCCTTTTTCTCCAAGTGGTCTGATGAGCACTGGTGGTAGCAGCAAGGCGAGTGGGGGACAACGCAGCTTGGGAAGTGGGGATGGTGGAGATGGATGGTACCCAGCAAGCGGGTGGGCTGATGCCACGTGGAGGAGGCCTGATCCGTCCACAGTGCAGGAGGAGGAGGAGGAGGAGGAGGAGGAATCGCCGCTTGGGGTTGTTAGCCAGTTGGTTGAATCCAGGAGAACATACCCAGTTGAGGAGACAGACGTTAGCATCTCAAGGAAAGGAGGAAATGCTTCTGTTGGTGAAGGGTGGTGGGGCTGTTGCCTTGGTGACAAATAAAACAGATTGGAAGCAAACAGGATCATGTTGTCGATGATGATCGCTCTGTTTGCTGAGATAATGAAGAATGTCGTTTTGCCATCACAGCAGCTGGATTTTCAGAGCTGGCTGCTCACCTTGCTACCGCATCGCCTCACTAGCCTAGGCAGGTGCCAAAGAATTGTCAGCGTCACTGCGGTTTATCCACGGAGCCTTTAAACAGATTCGGGAGGAGGTTAAGGATGCCATTACACATTCATTGGAGCTGGTCAAATCAGGGCTTCTTTGGTCTCACCTCCTCCTCCTCCAGACCCTACTTTATCTTTTTTTTTGCTGCCCTGGCATTTGTACAAACGTGGCGTAAGTCAGTTAGGAAAGAAAAGTAACTCTGAAATTAAGAAATACCTTTTTCTTGATGATTCTTCCTTGAATCGTCTCACCATCGTGTCGGACAAGTGCCAGTGCTCACTCAAATGATGGAACAAAAACATCCAGGAACCAGCTCCCACAAATAAATTCAAACTGAATGTTAACATATGCAGAAAGGGAAAATCCTTGGCAAGGTGTATTTTGTGGAAATGAGGAGACCAGCTTTCGGCTGAATTAAAGTAGATTGTAAGTGGTTTTCATTCACTTCTTCACTCGAGTCTTTTTAAAGATTTGACACTACTTATCTTTAGATACCAACATACAGATTCATATTTTACATCACTCTGACACTAGAATTGCTCCCAGGTAACTTGCAGGGATGCTGGGCCAGGGTGTTGAAATCTAAGCGCCGGTACATTTTGTATCGCTTCATCAGAGCCCCCGTCTCCAGTATGTCCTCCAGAGTCTCCAAAAAATGACCCTTTCTGAAGGGTGGAGATCTGGTCTTACCGGAGTTCGGAAAGGAGGATGTTTCTTCCCAGGTTTGGCCGTAGTCAGCAAGACTTTATACAGCCAGATACGGAAGTGCGATCTTGAGGTTTTAAAAATCGAAACCCAATGCATGTTCCTGAAGAGTGACCATACATAGCTGAAGCAGCTGTTTTGGTTTATTGTGTTTAAATTAAGATTTAGATTTTCTAGTAAGCATGGCCAAGCCCTATTTGTCTGCATGAAACGACCTACCAAGGTGTTTGCCCTCCCTGGCGAGCGTGCACACGCGCTTTCGGCGGTGTGTCGCACAGACAAGGCATTACAAAGTGTTTATTTTACCTTTCCCTCAGGAATTATTCAACCGTCTTCAAGAACAGCATTGTCTCTTTGAGAAATCAAAACCCATCTGTTGCTTCCCAGCTCTAAGCCGTAATTACTGGAGTTATTTTTAGTTTTAAGTCCCGTCTTCCTATTCAGCCTGACGATCCCTTAATTATATCCTGACAAGGAGCAGGAATCCACAGCTGCAGGCGGAACTGTGGTGTTGAGTCTTCGTCCTTTCTCAGGCGTGCGTGGGCGTTGGCGCTGCCGTGGTGAGGAGTTGGACCTTCGCGAGAGCCCCTCTCCCGCTCCCACCCTCCTCTTCGCGGGTTACTCTGCCGTCTGGAGCCCCGCACAGGCAGACCGAGCACCAGTCTGAAAGACCGGTGAGAGGATGGCTGGTATAATCTGTAAAATATGTTCCTCTTTTTGCTCTTCTGCATACTTGGCTCTGAAAAATACATCTTCCCACATGAGCTGATGTTAAGGCAGAAATTAAATATGCCCTTAAAGGGTTGTGTTTCCACATTTTCAGTACCACACACGTGTTTCATACAGCAGCCAAAAGCTGCTTCAGGAATTTTGAGGCAGGGGAGATTGACAATAGATTTTCTTCTCTTTCCTTGGACACTCTTTAACCTTCTGTCTCGATCTGCCATCTCCTTTCCTGTCCCCCCAGGATGCTCTCATACGAGCGGTGTTTTCCTATCTGTCTTTAGGAGAACTGGATGCTTAGCTAGAAATAAACACTGGGAGGATCCAGCGTGGTCCTGGAGCTGTATCCCCTTCGGCATTTCGCACTGGCGTATTCTCAGTCCCTCCATCATCTTCTTTATCAAGAGATGGGATTCTTGTGCTACCTCTGGAGCAAACGTCTGTAACTGCTTGCTGCTGTTACAGGCAGCGGCTCCTTCTAACAAGAACTGCGGTGTGAGGCTTACAGAAATCTGTTAAACGCTGAGTACCCAGGGCACCGGAGAAAGCAGATGGTGCGTGGGGCATAAATATTTATTGGCGTATTTTCTTTAAGTCATAAGTGATAACTGATTACACCAAACCCAAAGGAATCAGCCTTAATGGAAAGAAAATGTTCACAGCTGGTTTTGGAGCAGTGGATTATGATGAGGTGACTCCGGGTGATTCATTAATGCAGTCCAGCCGTTAAAACAGGGATAGCCTTGAAAATACCCAAACTCATAAATCCACCAAGTCATCTGAGATCTCCACCTTCTGAGGCGTAGTGGGGACTAAATTTCAGGCACATTACTGCTGAAAATGCTGGAGGGGGAGCAGTATAACATGTCCTTCTGACAACTCACAGCGCGAACCTAAAAAAGAGTTGTGGCTGGGCTGGGGAGACGCAGGAAAATCACATCAGGACCTGATTTAGGTGAACCTGAGTGACTCACAGAAGGCAGTATACACGGGGTTGTCTGCTTTTGGAAATGCTCCGTTAAGGCTTGCAAGGAGAGCGGTTGGAAACCTCATCTGCGTGTCAGAGAGCAGCTGTGCGGCTCACGGGAGAAGTTTTACACAGAATCAGGATGGAGTAATGTGATTTTTGTGGCAATCCTAATGAAAATGCAGGGCAAGATCGGGGAAAAAGCCTTTCTCCACTCACAGCTAGGGAGGGAAATGGTCACTCTCTGATCACGCTAGAAACTGCACGGCGGAAGGAAGACCCAGACTTGGCCTCATGCTGTTGTCTCCCCAAGTTGCCCTGCATCCTGTTGGATTGCTGGGCAGAGAAGCTGTCAGTAGAGCGGCATCATCCTGCTTTGACAAGGATGGATCTTTTGAGGGATGGCCTGATCTCACTTTGGTGAGATAGAGAAGGTACCACTGCATAGCTTAGGGGCACCTCTCGTGAAGCCTTTTGAGTTATTTAGATTACCGTGCAGAAGATGTGCCTGAGCCTTTTCATACTCTGGGGTTACCATTGGTAAATTGTCCCCCCTGGGTGCTGCTCCGCCCTCACACTTCCATTCATGCGCGTCCTTTTGCGTGCGGCTGCGTGGCCTACATAGCACTTCCAAACTAATATTTTTGTTTCTCCATGTCACAACTGGCTCCTCTGCCAGAATCGTTTTGGCAAGCATGGAAATTAATGCGAGACAAGCATCGCATCCAAATGTTAATGGATAATTAGCTCTGTCTTCCAGAAGATGCTTTTTTTTATTCTGAGTCACTGTCAGGCTATTCCAAACATCTCACATAAGGCATATTCCAATTCAAGTTCCTTTTTAACCATTTAAATGTACAGGATCAAATTCTCCTGTGTGCAGAGGAGAGAGTTACATCTCTTAAAATGTAACAGGTTGCCCAGAGAGGTGGTGGATGCCCCATCCCTGGAAACATTCCAGGCCAGGTTGGCCGGGGCTCTGAGCAACCTGATCTGGTTGGAGATGTCCCTGCTCCTGGCAGGGGGGTTGGACTGGGTGGGCTTTGAAGGTCCCTTCCCACCCAAACCATTCTGTCATTCTATGATTCCCAGTCTCCTACCTACCAAAAAGTTGAGCTATGCATATTAGTTGTAGCTGTTAGTGACTGCAAAAAGAAGTGATCAGAATCAATGGCAGGGAAAATAAGTCACCAAAATTTAGTCCATAGGGGAAAGGAAATTATAATCTAAAAGCAATAGCTGCAACATGAAAGCAACAACTGGTAATCTTCTGTTTCCCTATTTCTTATGAAATATCTCAGATCTCTACAAAAAGGAGATGTTGATCCTTATAACACATCCTTCCTCAGTAGGCATTGATCTCTGTGCTCAGGGAAGGGAAACGCTTGGAAATTACCCAGTTGCGCTCTTCCGTCCCGTAACAGCACACCCATTCAATAGCAGTGCAGGAAACAAGATTCTGTCTGCTTCCCAAAATCCTGAGAGGTGGAGCAAGAGGAGGCTAAACAATAGTAATGACAAAAAAAAAACAGGTGGGAGGACACTCGATAGAATATTACTTGACACAGGACAATTCCAGCTGGCAGTGTGTGAGCAGCTGGGATCTCTCTCTCTCCTGGGAGCCGTAGGAAAGCGTCTTTTCCTTCTCATGCTGTGTAACGTAGGTGTCACAAGCCTCGCCGCTCTGCGTGAAGGCGTGTTAAAGAAGCACCGCTTAAAACCAGAAAGCAGCTGAATGGAGACATGAAACTGTGTGCACAAGAAAGCCACACGCACACGCTCCTGCTTCAGGTAATCCTCACCCGTTAGGGTGCACGTGACCGCACAGTGATATCTTTAAATAGTCGAGAAGTTTCTGAGCGTAAAGACTGTCTGCCCGCGGGTGGGCTGTCTAATTGCCTCCGTTCCCCGTTAGTCTGCTGCTGGCTGCAGCAGAGCTTCCATTAAGTAGAACGAGCAGTTATGTCGTAGATAAACACACAGACCCCACCACAGGGTATGTGAGAACTTGAAGAACGTAGTAGGGTCAGAAGTTCTTCTGCGTAGCTTTGTGCTCTTCATATTCAGAGCGTGAATCACAGAATCATAGAATGGTTTGGGTTGGAAGGGACCTTCAAAGCCCATCCAGTCCAACCCCCATGTCAGGAGCAGGGACATCTCCAACCAGATCAGGTTGCTCAGAGCCACCCAAACCATGCTGTGATTCTGTGAGTCTATCTGCCTGACACGCAGCGATTAGGGAGAATTTCCATAATTCTGATGTGGTGGCCACCTCCTCCAGATTCCAGCAGAAGATATTTAACTGAGCTATCCCATGCTCTTTTTAACTGATGGTATGTGTGGGCAGAGCCATATTTTTTGAAGTAATTTTTCTAAGCATTTGAGAAGGGTCAGTGTCAAATCCACCAAAATGAGGTTGCCCGGTTAAAATCACTTAATGAGTTATGCACAGTTTAAAAAATTTCCCACCTTGCTTCTTAAACAGTGTATTTCGGTGAGATAAGTCGTTCCAGATCCACACCTCCCCCTGCCCCTCTAAGAGGTCCTCAAAGACCTCTGTGAGACAAAATTATTTATCTTCACTATTTTGTACCGGATTCTGGAAATGAGTGGATCAGACTTCAACAGAGGCAAGACCTAAATCTGTCCAAAACTACATGTAGTTGGGCAAAACACTGTCCCAAAGCAGCTGTGGATTCGCGTGCATAAAAATAGTTCCACAAACTAGTTGAATTAGATTTAAATTAGTTTGATTAAATATTTTTTTAAAAATCAAGAGAATACCTAGGATTAGCGCCTCAGTGAAGAAGCATAATTATGTTTTTCTGGTTGCCTGTTTACCACCAGAAGCAATTTCAGGTTCAACTGAGAGCAATGAAAAAGCAAATTCAAACTGAGGGGAGAGCAAATAAAGGAGAAATGGTGGGGAAAGTTCAGTTAAGGCTTTCGTTCTAGTTACGCAGTGGCATTTAGGGTTTTCAGAGCATATATTTAAGATGTCAAATTAACTGACTTGAAGAATCTTTTTAATGTGACTGATCAACACACTCTGCAAGCATGGTAGGCATGATGAGTCACGATTTCATTTAAAAAAAATTGTGGGATCTGAGATGGCATTATCGTAGAAGACACTATTTTTAGTGGATGCTGAGACAAAGCAGTCCTATAAAAATAGGCAGAGAAAAGGAGAGGGCAGCACCAAAGTAAAACTCTAGTTATACAGAAGCAGACAGACCTAGGTGTCCCGCTCCTTTCGGGGACACATTTGGGAATGAAGCCTCCCCCCATGGCTCCGAGAGGCTTAACTAGGGAGACAGAGGAGCCCAGTGTCTTGATGCAGCCACCTCAAACAACCTCCCACAGCAATAGCCTCCATCGGTAGAAGCAGAGTGTTGGTCTCCAGCTTTTGTCAAGCCAAATGTTGAGCCCTAATGGTCTGTGGGAGGCAGGTGAGAAGAACAAGGAAGGCTGGAGGGTGGGTAGCTTTGATAAGGAGACAGACTGTGTTGCTACCAGTCCTGACAGTGGGAGAAGGAGGAACTGTTGCTTCTGCCCCACCAGCGTTCTTCTTGTGACTCCTCTGCAGTTGGCAGGATCTCGTATCTGATGTGCTTGACGTGCCACACGAAGCTGCCGTTCTGCGTGCTAGCGATTAGACCTTCGTTTCTGGTCATGGCGTATCTTCCGTGTACACGCGGTCAGGGTCTCCACATGACAATCTGTAGTCACTTTCGAACTGGATGGTATCTACCTAATTTGACAACAGGCTAGATGTCCCAGAGGTAAAAGTTCCTACAGGTTTCGTGAATATTGACGGAACTGGGAAACTATGAGCGCACCAGCTGAATGTGATCTCAAACCTTGCTTATACAGCAGAGGAACAAGACAAAGCCGCTCCTTCATAAACACTACCGAAGGGAAAGTGTCAGTCAGAGCTTACACCAAGATGCCAGGGGGAATGAAAATTAACCTTGAAACATTAATGCATAGGTAAGCAGGCTTTTCTAATCCCAGCACTCCCATAGCCAATCAGAAAACCAGCTGTTTTCCAGACCACTTCGTAAGCACAAGAACGTGTAATATTTCTTCTTTTTGCAACTGATCTTGCTGCTTCAGAGCCGTGCCTATTTGTAACCAGTCAGACAGCCGGGGCAGGGCTGCCCTGGAATTTGTAAAGCAGGCGTGAGCAGACAGATGCTCTGCAAGTCTCCTTCGGCAGAAACAAAGCTCGGTCCCTAAAGGTTTGGCTTAAAATGACTGGAGCCGTTGGCAGCCATGTGTTACCTTCATTATAGAGCTTCAGTCAGAAATGGTGGAAAGAGAGGTTAGCAAGCCACAGCAGGAGGAGAGCCCGCGGTGAAGACTGAGCCGGTGATGTTGGGCGATGAACCTTTTGTTTGAAAGGTGCTGTAAGAAGAGGGCACACAAAGCAGAGGGCGGTACTGCCGTTCTGGGCTCATCCTCCGCTCCGACAAACCTGGCACTGGTGTTTCTGGTTTTCCGCTTTCACGTTGCTCTTTTCTGAGTAGTTTGTGTCTGATCTTCACTGGCCTTTGTGTAACTGAACCAGTGAAGGTTCGTAGATTTAAGGCTGTGTTTAGAGGCTATGCCTCTAAATTCAGAATTGCTGAATTTAGAGGCTATGCCTGGTGTTGTGGACTCAGTGTTCAGAACAGGGTGTGTTGTGTGTTATCTTCTGAAGTGCAGTAGAAACCACGAGCTTGTTGCTAAGAGTTTTTTCTATGTGGAAAAAGTCTCTAAAGGACAAGCTCGTTCGGTCACAGAATAAGTGGATTTTTTTATTCGTACTTTAAGTTAATCTAGAGATTTCTACAGGGTGACTTGGTTAGACATGGACGATAAAGTGTGTGGAGCTAGGAACGCAGTCACCAAACCGTGTCCGTTGTAATTTCTGTTCCTTGTAACATTGGGCGCTGTAGCTGGATCTTGTGTGAGCTGAATGCAAATACCACTCAGGGAAGGATGTAGGTTCCTTTTCAAAGGGGAGAAAACATGATGGTCTCAGTTTAAAAATTTAATCTTACGACCCAGGAAGCAAGAGGAACCACTGAGGCCAGGATGGGCTCAGTGAGGGGAAGGAAGAGTTTAGGGCATTATACCAATCAGTTAGGTTTTACAAACCTGATTTTTATGGTTAATGCCTATATTGATCCATATTTATCATCCAACTCATCTCAGTCAAAATCCGTCATCAGACCTGCAGGTTTCCTTCCTTAATTAGTTCCCCCCTCATTGTCTCAAGAGCAGCAAGAACTCACAGAACGGTGATAGGTTTAGAGCAACGCTGTACCAAATGAGACTGTCTGGGTGTGTTAAAAAAATAGTAGGCAGATCCCCAACTGTCCCAGAACTCTGAACATTTATTTAGTGATGCACCAATGTTCTCTTCTCCGTGTATCCCAGACTGTAATAATTCCCTGCTTCAGTTGCTTATAAGATTAAAGAATGCGTCTGGTTGGCATTGCAGAGTACAGGCAGTTTCATTTCTTGGCTTGCCAAGACCGGCCTGGGCAGAGACCGCCAAGACAATCGGAAATTTAGGGCTGCAGGGAGTCAGTCTTTCACTTTGGTTTCATTGTTAAATAGCTTGTTTTTCCAAACTATTAAATATTTTTTATTCTTTGATGCAGTTATTTAGCAGAGACTGGCCTGTAGTTCACCACAAATGGTTAAAACTTCATGGCGTTTTTCCAACTTGTCCTAGTTCAGCCCCAATCGGGACCAGACTATGCAGTCTCTCTCTCTCTCACTCACTCCCCCCCCCACCCTCCGAGAGAACAGGGGGAGATTTGGTAAACAAAAGAAAACCAGGAAAAAAAACAAACACGTGGGTTGAGATTGAACAAAAAGTAAATTTAACAACAATGACAGAAGAAAACAAAACAGTGATGGAAAACAAATACAGTATAATGGCTTACAACAAATCTCCACACCCAGTTTCTTCCAAGTAGCAGGGAGACTCCCCTCAGCACCCCCCTCACTGATACACTGAGCATGATGGCAGATGGGATGGAACAGCCCTTTGGCTAATTTGGGTAAATTAACCCCAGCTGTTAGCTAATTAGTTAACTATCCCAGCCATAGGGGCTACCAGCTTCAGTTCTCCACCCAGCTCAGGTGAATATTAACTCTATCCTAGCCAGAACCTGGGCACAACTGAAGGTTTCAACAACTTCTACAAGATCTTTTCCCTAGAGGCGTCTAAAATTTGGAACTATTGTTTTGTAAAGTTTTATCTTTGTCTTTCTGGAGCAGCCTAGTCACTGACATACTGTCCCAGACTGGGCCAATATTTGGGTAGCAGGAAAAGGGGAAGGAGCAGGACTGGCTTCTGCGCGACCCCCAAACTGGTCTCAGGTCCCGTTTTGCTCAGGAGCAAATCCTCCTGGAAAGCAGCATCCCCTGCCATGGTCTGGTGGAACCGTAATTTTTTCCATACCAATAATCTTCAAATACAGAAAATGGAAAAAGACAAGATTGACTAGAATAACGCTAAATGATGGTATCAATTATGGTTTATTGGTTTATATTTATCATTGTTTTATTCGGACTGGCCTTGAAATCCGATTTCTCAGCTTTGCTAGCTGTCACAGTTATATTATCTAATCCTCTGAGGTTCTACTTGACATTTAAATGGGTACAGAAAGGAATAAAATAAATCAGCATAAGGCCTAGGAAAAAAAAATAAATAATTTAAGAATACTAATAAATGCAGATACAGTTTTACAGAAATGTACATTAACTTTGCAGTCTTGCAGGAGCAGTAGTACTTTCTGTTCGTTCTGCAGCAAGAACTACTTGTGACCATAGTCTGTAAATTAAACCGGTGACAGAGAAACATAAACTTTTTAATGGCAATGTGAGACAAGCAAGGGGTAGAAATATTAGGCTGGATATTGCTTTTGGCCCTGAGGGATGCCGAGTCATTTACACTCAACATGTGTGTATTCTTTGGGGCAGTCACTGAGCTGTTGATAACAAGATTCCCGCCAAACGCAATGAATTTGTCCAAGATTTGTCCCGACTTCATAACCGAAAGGACGTTCTTAAACACGGCTTCTTCATTTCTTATCGATGTCAGTTGGTGGATCACAACCGCGCAGCCAAAGACGGCATCGAAATACCGAAACGGTGGCAGGCCGACATTGGGGTGGCCCAAAGCACCTCATCCCGGTCAGGCTGGTGCTGTACCCACACACTGATCCTCACCGGCTCTGGCCTCAGCGTCTCTAGCAGGCTGGGGCTGGTGCGCGATGCCTCAGCGCACGCTAAACCTCTACTACCTTAGGCCCCCCCTCACTAAACAAAACCACAACAGCTTGTTTTAATCTCGCCAAAAGCTGTATTTCATAGAACAAAGAAAAAGCCTTTCCTTACTGTCAGGCATTGATACGGACGACGGAAAGAAGTACCAGCGCTTCGTAAAACAAACTGAAAAAAGTGGTTTGGCAATCTCTTATCTGGGGAAAAGAGTACAGAGCTGAAAGAGACTTCACCCTAGAACAGACACTTGGGAAAAATACAGGGATTTTTTTAAAATTACGGTTGTTAGTATTATACCTCTGAGACAGTGTTTCTGTCTTACCGTCAGTGTCCGTTCTTACCTAGGGAAGATTAAAATGCCGGTAATACCAAGCTAGGTTAACACAAGCTGAAAGAACGCAATAAGGAAAAATACAGACAACAATATATTCCTTTGCTTGTCGCTCAGCTGTTTGCCAGCATCAGTGCTCTGAAAAAAACTGAAATTGCTGTACTCTTCCCAAGTGAGAACAGTGCTACGCTTTTAGCAACTGCCTGAGGCCGTCTGTCAATGAAGGAAATATATTGTGTGTGCAGTACATTATTTCCTTAAGTGCTTTGTAAACAAATTATTCCTTCACATGGAGTTCTTTTAAGAAGTAATAGTCCTAATGTGCAGACAGTGGGCGCTGAGGTGTCTGCGTGGTTTCTACACCGACTCACGAGGAGATTTCAGGACTTGGGATTGTTGATCTGGAGAATTTACTGCATACACCAGTCACAGAAATTATCCTGCAAAATAGGGAAGAATAAAAAAGAAAAAAAAAAATTCTCTGTTTGCTTTTTGTATGATCCTGGAAAGTAAAGGCTTCTTCAAGATCCAAGCATGGTGATGAGGTTTTAGGAGAAATGCCAGGAGAGTTTCACGAAGAGGAATTGGGAGTCAGACCCCAATTCATGTTATTCGTGTACAGGAATCTGCATAGTAAATGGGTTGCGATTGACAATGTGAGGGTGTATTAAATGGTTTCTGGATATGCAGCACACTGCGTCGTGCCAGTATTGAGACCCTTGATTTGGGTGGCTACACGTTTGCGAAAAGAACAGTATTGTTCTCACTTGAGCAAACAGAATTTCTACACTGGAAACGCTACTGAACCAAAACATGGTATTAGCATCTAACAGGGAAGTTGTGCAGGAATATCTCGCTATGTAGAGCCAGCATTTGGGTGGTGTTTTTTTTCCTTTTTTATTCCGTAACACTATTTAGTTTTATTGGTTTGTCCCCCCCAAAATAAATATTTCCTAAGCCAGAAAAAAAAAATGACATATCTTGATGTTTCTGCATGGTTTCCAGACAGTAGCTCAGTATGAGTGGAGAGCAGACACATTTTGGAAGTGAAAAGATGTTTGTGGGAAGACAAGGATGCGACGTGTAAAGGAGACGCATACGGGAAAGGACTGGCATTGAAAGATGCTGTGATTAGGACAAGGTTAGGTTCTAGTTAAACTAAGCTAAAATACATTAACCTGAATCCAATCGAAAGGAAAAAAAGTCATAGTTAGATTAAGGTTAACAAATGCTGACCTGACCTTGGCTCTTTCTTCATAATCTATGCACTATTTCCTTCCTACAGTTTATGAATTATTCTGTAGTGTTGGTTTTTGTTGTTTTGATAGAGGTGTCTGTGATGGTTGCTAGAAGTTCATCAAGCAATGCAAGCTAATGAAAGCTTAAATTTTGTATTACATGAGCAGAAAACAGCAAGAGATTTTTCAGATGGATCTTCTTCTCTTTGAGCACCTCTAGAGAAGTATTTCCAAGAAAAAGAACCTCACAGAGAGCTTCGTAGAAGGCAGCAGAGCCTGCCAGGATGGAGCTGTAGAGTTAATTTATGAGGACAGTAGCCATCTAGTCCCACCTCCTGCTCCAAGCAGGGCTCATCTCAAAGCAAACAGCGAAACAGAAAAAGTAAATGAGTTCTTCAGTGTCTTTCACCAGCATGAAGATATTTTTTGTGTAAAAATTGCCTATAATTAAAACTGCAAAATCCACAGAACACAAAAAAGCTGAGACACTGCATTGACAGTGTAATAAGTCAATGTCAATGGAATTTGACAAGTGTATCTGGAAACTGGGTTCAGTACTCCCGTAGGTTTTATAATATAAGCTCATTGGGTTCTGAAAATAAAAAAAAACAGATTATAGAAAGATAATATGACTTTAAATAATAGACATTCCTGCTTATAAAAATCTTTCACTATACTGCTTCAAGTTCTGAAGCCCCCAACATCAGAAGGATGTGGACCAGCTGGAGAGGGTCCAGAGGAGGCCACGCAGATGCTGAGAGGGCTGGAACAGCTCTGCTGTGAGGCCAGGCTGAGAGAGCTGGGGCTGTTCAGCCTGGAGAAGAGGAGGCTCTGGGGAGACCTTAGAGCGGCCTCCCAGTGCCTAAAGGGGGCTGCAGGAAAGATGGGGAGAGACTGTTCAGCAGGGCCTGGTGTGACAGGATGCGGGGTAATGGTTTTAAAATAGAGGGAGGTAGATTTAGATTAGACATTAGGAAGAAATTTTTTACACTGAGGATGGTGGAGCACTGTCCCAGGTTGCCCAGAGAGGCGGTGGATGCCCCATCCCTGGAAACATTCCAGGCCAGGTTGGCCGGGGCTCTGAGCAACCTGATCTGGTTGGAGATGTCCCTGCTCCTTGCAGGGGGGTTGGACTGGGTGGGCTTTGAAGGTCCCTTCCAACCCTAACCATTCTATGATTCACACCGAATCCAGTACAAAATGAGACCTGACCACTCTGGCAGGGGGATTTGGAAACAAAGCTCAGCAGTAACAGCCCTAGGTTTCAGTACAGGAGTGAAGAACCTTGGGAGGACTAGAAACTGGACCGGGACCTTCCAGCACTCCTACCCCGGCTGCCAAACAAGTGGTCGCCTAAGCGAACGCACCCCTGTGCACCTGCAGGCTCACCACCGCGGGCATTGGGCAGGTACAGATGCGAGTCAAGAGCGTCGTTTTCTGATGCTTTGTCATAACCCCCCATTGCTGATGTGTAAGATGCCTACACGTAAAGGATGGCGAGACAAACTTTTATCTGTGTAATTAACTGTAACGTGTGTAGGACATCATTACCTAACTACCACGTTATACTGCTAGAGGGGATTTTTAATACCTTATAGCTTAGAAATTTTGATAACTATTTCTTAGAAGTTAGCCAGCCATAAAATGTAGATGGCGGTGGCCTATCCTGATTGTTGACATTGTCAGGCAGAGAAATGTTTTTTCCTAAAATTGCAAAAATGTTGGAAAATATGTTTTTAAGTTCCTATAAAGATGCTATTAAACTATTTAAAAGGGAAAAAAACTTTCTCTTTCAGTGGGTTTTTTTTTGGCTTTCAATGGGAGGTCTGGCTGGATCGTCCCATCTGCTGTGCTGGCTGTTACTGCAGGTGGTGGTAATCTGTACATACGGTACGTGCCTATAGAAACTGAAATCAGCGCTGTCTCGGGGTCAAAGCAGGAGCTCGGGTGCCTAACGGAAGAGTATTGGTGAAGGGGATAATTTAGAGCATTTACATTTTTCTAGGGGAAATTTACATAGAATTAGGGAAAGAAGCATTTACTGTTAGCTGGAAAAAAAGAAAAAGAAATCACTCCGCTCTTAGAAGGCAAGTTCTGGATCTGCAGTTTATTTGGAATTGGGTGTTGGCTTCAGCTCAGCCCTGAATCTATGCCAGGTTTTGGTTTAAAGCAAGACAAGACCAAACTCTCACAAACTTCTAACAAGATATCTACAGCACTCGGAATAGGATGGTCTGCCTAGCTTTGGAGTCCCGGCTTCTACCTTGGAAATAAAGCTGGAGGAGGGACTTTCTTATTCCTGAAAATTAGGAGATGGCCTTCCAGTCATGTAAAAAAAAATAAAAGTCTTCAGAAATGAAATGGCCTTTGGATCTGAAGTTTCTGTTTAAGTCAATGTCACTACTATTAAATGGCTTCTGAAGCTCATAATGATCAAAGACAGGGCAAAAGGCATTGTCGGCACCAGTAGCACATTCCAGTGGACCACTTATAAACTTACTAGTAAGTTTACAGAATAAACTAAATTATAGAATAAACTTACTAAAACTAGTAAGTTTTTACTATCATACCAGATAATAGGCTGTTCTGCCACCTGTTGTAGTGCCCGGTTAGTGCTGCTGAAAACTTCGGCTTCCATATTGGCTCATGAACCAAGGTTAAAAAAAATTCTTTCCATAAAGTCTTAAACTTCTACTTAGGAGGTTTGGAAAGTTCAAAAGGTGCTACAATATTTGTGTGATGTGGAGAAAGCTCTAAAAGCAGCTCACAATTGTACATGTATCAGTACTTACGAAATGTTCCGCAACCAGTGCCTGAAAAGAAGAAATCATTGGAAAAGCAGGACGCAAAGAGTTTATCTGGTATACAATCAAATGCATTT
This sequence comes from Chlamydotis macqueenii, assembly GCF_036417535.1. Lineage (NCBI taxonomy): Eukaryota > Metazoa > Chordata > Aves > Otidiformes > Otididae > Chlamydotis > Chlamydotis macqueenii. Next base: position 999,747 of record NC_141564.1, read on the forward strand.
TTAACATTTCCTCTCTCTTTTCTAACATCCTCCGTATTACAGTTCATTGTCAACATTTGCCCATTCATCATCAGACAAGCTAGTTGTCAGGGCAGATGGAGTCATGACTCTCAGTTTTGTTCCTTTTTTCTGCTTTCTTAATGTCTGCTCTGCTGTTCTCTTTGCCAACCTTTCAGCCTTTCTTCTGCTAGGAAAAGGCTTCACCGGCTACAAGGCTAGAAAAAGAAAATATATTGACTTTTAAAGGGTTGCTGCCATTCCAATGTTACTTTGAAGCTACTGTGTCTTTTTCTCTCTCGTTGCAGGTTTGTTTTGTGAATTTAGATGCAAGCAGAGATGACTGCAGCGATGAGCAAGTGAAACAGGTAAAAGTTTAAGTCTTAGTAATACGCGCGGTGGGTCTGGTCAGGTATGTCAGGACTCTCCAGTACAAACCCAGATCAAAATTTGATGGACAAATCAAAGCCAGGCCTAGATTTTTAACCCTTACAGCGAGCAGCACATCAGGGATCTGGCATTATCTCAACACCAGGCCATATTTTACAGCTTTTCTTACTCCCATCCCGGAAATATATAAGGGATTACTGCAGCCTGTCAATTCACAGCAGGTATCGTGTGAGTGGACTTCTTGCTCAGCTTCGGTTTTATCAGAGACGTGAGCGTGGATATGTCATACGTCCAATTTTTTTTTATTTTACATAATACTATGTAAAAATAATTTCTGATGTCTCTCCTGCTGCCAAAAAGCCTTTGAGAATCTTCTACTCATTTAGGTCTCGTTCAGCTGACCAGTCTTACTCAGACTCCAGATAGCTTGATTACCTGGGCTTGAGGAGGGGTCTAGATGAAACAGAACTAAAGGTGTGTTTTACCTGTTTAACTGAAGGTTTGGAGAGTAGAAAAAAAAAATTGATTCAATAAATAAATAAATAATCTTAGTTATTTTGCAAACACTAAGACAAACTACGTCATGATACGCTATTTAAAATGCATACAATTTCAAAAAAACCTTCAAATCTGAGGAAGCTCCATTTTAAAGAGATGGCCTGCTGTCAGTTTTGAGCTTACGTCTTCCTTCATCAGTTCATTTTCATTGTCCCGGCTTGGTGCCTGTGACGGACACAGCAACACGGCAGCGTTATGCGGTAAGTGAACCGAGGCAGGATCTCCCGACGGTATCCAGGGAGTTCCTCAGCTGTAAAAGCCAGCCTAAACTAGCTTTACAGAGCTATCTCCTACAGTGCCTGGAGACTGGATCACTCCCTCACAACCACAAATCGCTTTTGAAAGCAGCTGCCTGGTTTTTACCTCTCGGCCCTACAGCAGCAGTGCGTTCACATCGCCCTGAGCTCTTCCTTCACAGCCGAGCCCACTCAAACCCCCAGAGTGGGGGGCCCGGGAACGGAGAGACTGCAACATCTGGCCGCGGTTTAGAAAGGCGGTTTCATGGTATAGAGTCAACACATTCATTAGCCATGACTGGGAGATGATATTTTTCTTTTCTTTTTCAGCGCAGGTAATAAAAATGCACTGCTAGCACGGGTGCTGTGAGTTCTTCTCCAAGAGGAAACTCCCTCGTCGCAATTTTTGTGTCTAATACACAGTTTGTGTAAATTTCCTTTGAGTGGGCTGGATTTTTATACAACACATTGATGTGGTGAAAGGATTTCATAGAAGAATTTTTGAAGATGTTAGCATAGCTGTTGTTCATATATAAAAATATAGAGCTGTTTACTAATAGGTACTGTTAGGATTTTGCATTACCCTTTGAACCTTGGAATGGGTTAAATTGGGGGTTTTTTAGTGTAAAAGAATCATCTTTCCAGATTTTTCCTTTTTTATTCTGAACAAAAAGTAAGGGACTGAAGTAAAAGATAAACAAAATACCATGATTTCCTATCTAAGAAATCCGACAAAATGTGGCAATTTAGGCAGTAGAAAAATAGAGATTCACAGAGAAATGTGTGCGATAACAGAAAGGTTATAATTTAAGAAGCAAAAAGGATGAGAACTTTTTTGTACTATACTGAAATGTCAAACTGAATTGAAGTGCTGAATTCAGTTATGTCAAATATAAATACTTAGCCTCATCTGAGGATCAGTCTACTGAAAAGTGAATTCTTCCCCAAAATTGAATTAGATTTGCTAAGCCAGAAAGTTTTATTGTATCTAATTCACTGTGAGGAAAAATAATGGTACTGCAAGCTTATTATTTTGAAGATGAAAAGGAAAAGGTGAAGTATCATTGAAGTGCGCAGTATCTAAAGCGCACACCTGAGCACCTGAGAGCTGCATCCCCTGAAGGGCTTCGCCGTTCGATGGGCTGCCTTAGTGCGTAGAATGGAGGCGGTGTTTGGGGTCACCCTCCGTTCCCGTTCATAAGGCAAGCACGCTGCGCTCCTCGGCAGAAGAGAAGAGCCAGCCCCTCTTAGAGGAGGTATTGTCCCTTTGGCCCGGCCTTTGTGGACAAACGAGCACGGGGGTCTCCTGTGCGTCACTGGGGAGCCATAGCAGCATCGCAATACACATCTCCTGCGGTACCTGGCATCGTTGACGTGGTGAATATCACCACTTCTGGCTCTAGCGAATACATAACAGGTAGAAAATGATTGTATCGTTACAAACGAAACGTCCTGAAGGTGTCCAGGGGTAGTGTTGCAGCAAGTTGCTCAGTAGTTTCCAGCTAGCTTTCCCTTCGGTTTCTTGCTTATCATACGCCTGGCGGAAAACTGGAAGACTTGCCCTGTTCTCATTACCACACTGAATCTTCTCTGCTTTAGACAGTAACGGAGTGTTCTCAGTCTCACAGGAGCTCACTAGCAGTAGGAAGGCCAGGCATTTAGATGAACAAATACAATCAAGCTGTTCAGCACATGGCAACGCGAGGGAGGGCGGCTGGGCGGTGGTGCAGAAGTTCATTCTGTCGCCGTTGTCTTGCCCGGTGACTCAAGAGAAAGCCTGTGCATTCCATTTTTAATGGACTTTTAAAGTAATTTTTAAGTAATAAGCTTTCTAAAGAGAGGCCTATAAGCGGTGTTTCATTTTGATATTTATTAATATAACTGTGCAACTCAGACTTCATTACCTGAGAGCAAAATCTCTCTTTCCTACTGCAGAGGTTGATCAGTGTCTCTCCAAATCTCCCCAAACTCATCAGCTCGATGAACGTACAGCCACCGAAGGAAAACGAGATAGTTCTGCTGAGTGGATTGGCATCGGGAAACCTTCAGGCCGACTATGAAGTTCCCCAGGTAGGAATCAAACTCATCTTTTAAGATCACATCACATCTGTGAAGGACGGAATTTAGAAAATGGAAAAAAAGGAAGCTGAAGGCAAAGACCTTGCACCGGTTTAAGAGCTGAGTGGGAGTTTGCCAACAGAAAAAAATAAATCTGTCTGACATAAGTCTGTTAAGTGTGTGTGGCGGGGGGGTGACACGAAGATCACGCTTTCAGCCGTGTCAGCAGTCAGTCCTTCAGGGAGGGCAGGCGTTGGTGGCAGAGATGATTCATCAACCTGGGTTCCAGAGTAGCTGGCGTCAAAAGGGCAGCGCAGAGCAGGGAAAGGAAAGACACTTTTCCTGTGCACGTAGCTAGATCGGGGCACATCTCCTGCAGGCTCCCTCGCGAGTGAAGCCATGCTACTTCCCACCTTTGCTCCCAATCCATCTTCTCCCACGCGCGCACCTCAGAAAAGGGCTGACGATAGGACTTGGAGATGCTAGAGGCCACTGTAAGCCTGGATGTGACAGTGGAAAATACCAAGCTACGTTAACTATATCAAAGCTCATGCTTCATGTAGCTTCTGGCAACTTAAAAAGTAATTGCTGCATTAATTAAAACTTAACATTTAAAGGAGCTAAAGGCAAATTTCTCATGCTGACTCTTTCACTCCCGTTACTGCCAATTAGATGTTCCCTGTCTGTGATGTGGAGGCTTCTTACTGGCACCGTGTAGAGAAAGGAAGAAAACTGTAACATTTGCTTAAAACCGTTTTAACACCCAAGTTCCAGAAGCTTAACTCCTCATTGTCATAAAAAGCAGTAAGGTGGGAGCAGTGGGGCTGCAAACCCCGCTTCCCTGGGGGGGGAAGCTGCTGCCGTACACAGAAGGGTGTTTCGAGGCCCAAACAAGAGGACTCAGGCACCCAAGTTCTCCCCATCTCCAAAAGACTGCAGCCATTGAGACTGGCAACCTTCTCAGAGAGACTGCAGGTGGGAGGCATATGAGAACTAACCTGCATTAAACCCTGTTCAACATCTTTGTCAGCGATATGGACAGTGGGATAGGGTGCACCCTCAGCAGGTTCACTGATGACACCAAGTTGTGTGGTGCCGTCGACACGCTGGAAGGGAGGGAGGCTGGAGGGACCTGGACAGGCTGGAGAGATGGGCCCGTGCCAACCTCATGAAGTTCAGCCAGGCCAAGGACAAGGGTCAGTGCAATCCCAGGCACAAATCCAGGCTGGGCAGAGAATGGATGGAGAGCAGCCCTGGGGAGAAGGACTTGGGAGTGCTGGTGGATGAGAAGCTCAACATGAGCCGACAATGCACCCTTGCAGCCCAGAAAGCCAACCGCATCCTGGGCTGCATCAAGAGGAGCGTGGCCAGCAGGTCGAGGGAGGGGATTCTGCCCCTCTGCTCCGCTCTGGTGAGACCCCACCTGCAGCGCTGCGTCCAGCTCTGGAATCCCCAACATCAGAAGGACATGGACCAGCTGGAGAAGGTCCAGAGGAGGCCACGAAGATGATGAGAGGGCTGGAGCAGCTCTGCTGTGAGGCCAGGCTGAGAGAGCTGGGGCTGTTCAGCTTGGAAAAGAGGAGGCTCTGGGGAGACCTGAGAGCAGCCTTCCAGTGCCTAAAGGGGGCCTACAGGAAAGATGGGGAGAGACTCTTCAGCAGGACCTGGTGTGATAGAACGAGGGGTAATGGTTTCAAAATAGAGGGAGGTAGGTTTAGATTAGATATTAGGAAAATTTTTTTTACGCTGAGGGTGGTGGAACCCTGTCCCAGGTTGCCCAGAAAGGTGGTGGATGCCCCATCCCTGGAAACATTCCAGGCCAGGTTGGCCGGGGCTGTGAGCAACCTGATCTGGTTGGAGATGTCCCTGCTCCTGGCAGGGGGGTTGGACTGGGTGGGCTTTGAAGGTCCCTTCCCACCCAAACCATTCTATGATTCTAAATTTCTTCCGTGTAAGACAAGTAAAGGTTTGCAGTGCAACTGGGTGAGATTTATTGGCCAGGTAAGCCCATGCTATGTTTGTCCTTAAATTTGTTTGGCTTTTCAGTGAATTTCATTTGGTCAGGCACTGGAACAGGCTGCCCAAGGAAGTGGTGGAGTCACCGTCTCTGGAGGTGTTCAAAGAACGTGTAGGCATGGCACTTCGGGACGTGGTTTAGTGGACATGGTGGTGTTGGGTTGATGTTTGGACTTGATGATTGTGGAGGTCTTTTCCAGCATTAAAGATTCTAGAATTCTATGTTTTGTAAGAGGACTCACATAGTTTTCATACAAGGATTCTTGTTCTGCTCCCCCTCAGCCCTTTGCACAAGTACAACCCTGCAAATTGTGGACTGGAGAAACAGCAGGGGAACGTTTGATCTAACGCTGCATCTGTTTTTAATAACATTTTTCACAATGTGGTGTCTGCTCAAGTCTGATTCAGCACCGATTTCTTAGCAGCTAGTTTAAAAAAATAAATCTGTCTTTTCTATTTTACTTTTAACACACTAATTTATGTGGTTTTCTGTTCAGACACACGTTTTAGGTGGAAAGGAAGAGCAGGCTCATAAAACACGCTGTTCCAGCATAAGGCTCATACCACTCACTTTATCACTAGACATTAGCTTTGCATGCACGTTCAAAGTCAAAACATCTAGGATGGGTTACATCATGCTAGATACCGTGCAAATGCACAGGGGGTCTGTGGCATCTTTCACACAGCTTAAAATCTACTCCTTCCATCCAGAGATGGTTCCACTAAAGGTGGGCCTGGAGCAGAAGACCACAAGCTGCAAAAGCTCAGCTTTGCTTCGGAGAACATCCATACCACAAACATAGTCCCACGCAGAAACACCAGCTTAGCTCTGTGGTTCTATAAATATCCCACAGTTTGGTATCAGTAAAATGAAGATATTCTCTGGGTTAGAGAGTTTTATATAAAGGCTCAGCCCAGGGCGCAGCAGGAGGTTATACTGGTCTGAAATAACGGGACTTTAGGCAAATAAGGGATGAGAGGAAGAAGAGCAAAGAAGCAAAATAAAACACTATTTTAAAGCAGCCTGTAGGAACATCTAAAGGTGACCTGCTCTTCACAATCTCACCAGCTGGTATTTACGGGGCTGCCTTGAAAGAAGCCTTGCACCACAAATTATCCTGAAAGGGAATTCGTGCCCACAAATGATTCCCTCCAGAGACAGATAACACCGCGTGGCGCCATGAATAACAGCGTGTCAGGTGGCTGGCTCTGACATGGCTAAGAGCAAGTAAGTCTCTGCCGTTAAAGCAAGAAGTTGATAGAAAAGAAAGAACTCGGTAATTCCAACAAAATAAAGATGCCACCGCGATACAGCAGGGGTCTCTACTGAAAAGCTTGGGTAACAAAGGCCATCCGTCCAAGCGGTCTTATTTGGGCATATATGTCACTGCACACTGCATTACAAACATCTAAATGAAAAATTGTGTTGCATCCTTGCAACGGAACATTCCTGAGGTATTTATAGAGAGGGAAGCTTAAAGTAAGTTGCATTTTTTAATGAAATAACTATTTGAGATTCTTTTCCCCTCTAGTGTCCTTGGCTGGCAGATGTCTGCTTGGTTCAGTGTGCGAGGGGGGACAGGAAAAACAGCGCAAGCTGCATCATTTTTGAAATAAACAAGTTTCTGATTGGCCTCAAGCTCGTTCAGGAGAGACAGCTGCGGATAGAAGCTCACGTCTTAAAGCCCGAGGATGACACAAACTGCTCGGTGTCCTCAATAGAAGAAGATTTCCTCACCGCGTCCGAGCACCTTGAGGATGACAACGAGGCAGATGAGTATAAATCCGGTAAAAGCAACGGGACCACGCGTAATTCTGCTGTTCATACCGTGGATAGCCATTCGTATTTTTAAACGGTTGTCCAAAGACAAGGGTGCAGGGTTGTGCGATAGTTTTACAGAGCAGTAACGTGTTACACAGTTGTGCAGCCATTTTCTTTTCAAAGTTACAGGCTACTCTGCAAAAACTAAATTTCTTATTTTTCTTTTAATAGGTCCTGAGAAAGTAAGCATTTCAGAAGCATCTTCAGATGTCAAAAAAAGTAAAGGAAAGGGATTTGAAAATCTCCACTGCAGAAAAGCCAGGTTGCCATTCATTCTTGAAGGGAACAGCATTAATAAAGACAGTGCAGCTACTAGAGTCACTGAAGCTGTCAGTGCTGTGGCTGAAGATAGCATCTTACAGCCTGAAGAGAAGTCAGACCAGGAAATACAGAAGGAATTACCTGAAAGAGCTGCTTCATCCTTCAGTACTACTAATCTGACCAGCGAGGTTGAAAATTCCTATTCGGCGCATGTGTTAGAAGATGTATCTTTAACCGAAATGGCTAAAGAGGAGCTGGGGCCTCCGTATGACCCAACGGTGAAACAGAAGAGTAGGACAGATGGAGAGGATTGTGCAGGCGCCAGGAAAACTGACCCTCCCTTGCAAAGTGAGCAGGCAACTACAGGTCAGTACGCCACAAATTTGGCAGAATCTGTTCTGCAAGATGCGTTCATTAGGCTGTCACAGTCGCAAACCACTTTTAGCGAGGAGGCTGCAGTCAGCATCTCCGTAGGAGGCTCCTGTAAGTCAGAAGACGTATCTGCTGCACGGTCGTGGAATGAACTTCCAAAGATCGTCATCGTGCAAAGTCCAGACAGTTCTGAGAATATATCCGACTGGCCAGGGTCTGCCTTCCCCAACCTGTGCCACTGGCCGGAATCAGAAAGTTCTGCTGAAGTTTCAGATTACTTTGAGGAAGAACATTCAAACGGACATGGCCAGAGCGCCTTGGAAGTGGCTCTGGCTTGTGCAGCCACTGTTATTGGAACCATTTCCAGTCCCCAGGCTGCAGAAAAATTCAGGCGGGATCAAGAAGCCACAGACTCTAAAAGCGGAGAGGTTGATAATGAAGAGCTGCGTGCAGCATCTTCACAGCTGCTTGATGACTCTGCTGGCACAGAATATTCATTTCCATCTGCGCTGTGTGGCATGACTCAAGTAGCAAGTGCTGTAGCCGTCTGTGGTCTGGGGGAAACGAAGGAAGAGAAGTACCCTGCAACTTCAAGTGGACTTCTGTCTGCAGCTCAGACTTCTGCAGCCATTACTCTTCATTGCAGCATCGCTATAGGAAGCAGCATGGAGAAGCTAAATGACAGCATTGCAGAGGCACTTCTCAAAGAAGCATCATTAATTTTGACAAAACCCAACGCATACAAAAACGTAGGGCATTTTATGGAATCCTTAAATGGAAAAATTATTGAAACAGCAGCAAGGCCACAGATTCCACACACTGATGAAGTGATCAGGGATGAACTTGCGCAAAACTTATCCAATATTATTCTACGACATTCTATTGAAGAGGTTAGAAAGAAGAGACAGCTACATCCCCGTTCAGAAAACGGCTCCAGTACACAAGACTTTTTCATGGAGACTGCAAATGAGTTGCTTTTTAACGTAATATATTTCACTTGCAAGAAGATGAACGATATAAGACAAGAGTGTTCTCTCTTTTCTGAAGGCACAAAAGCAGAGAAAGTAACAAGAGCAGAAGGATGGTCAACAGAGGCCACAGCCCATGAAACTTCACACAGCCCTTTTGATCTCTCTGTTGTTAAGCCGTTTGGTCCATCCTACGGCACTGGTGCTAGCAAAGATCTTGGAACCATCACAAACAGTAGGAAAAGTAGTATGAAAGATGCAAACAGCAAGGAAAGTGCCACGCTGAATTCAGAACCAACAAGCAGAGCTGCAGGGCTTGTTGCAAAAACATCTCCCAAGAAAAGATACCTGAAAAGAACCGCACGAGAGTGTTACAAGTCCCCAAATCAGAGTAACAATCATCAGAAGAAGAAAGACTACGGATCATTTTCAGAGAGAGAAAATACCGTCGCAAACAACAAATGCAGGCACGGTGTTCAAGAGCAGCTGTCTGCTGGTGCCACCACGAATGCAGAAAACCAGGCCAAGCATAAGTGTGACGCTGCGCTAAGTAACGATCAGGTTAGCTTGGCTTTGTTAGGAAATCACGTCTTGCTTCCTTCTCAGCCTGTGCTACAGGTGAAACACTCAAGGGACAAATATTGTATAACAGATTTTGCAGAAGAATTGGCAGAAACAGTTGTCTCTATGGCAACAGAAATAGCTGCAATTTGTCTTGAAAATTCAAATGGAAAGCAACCGTGGTTCTGTGCATGGAAGAGAGGCAATGAATATCTGGTGACCCAGAGTTTATCATGCAGAACCATGAAAAAGAAAAAGGAAACCCATGCCAACGGTTCAATTGTTCGGAAGCACAGAGCACCTAGACTTAGTGAGATCAAACGAAAAACAGATGAGCATCCTGAGCTAAAGGAAAAGTTGATGAATCGGGTAGTAGATGAATCGATAAACCTTGAGGACACGCCAGATTCGGTCAATATCTTTGCAAATGAAGTGGCTGCCAAGATCATGAACCTCACTGAACTCTCCATGGTTGACAGCATCTGGCAAGGTCCAAACCACCCCAGGAACAGGCTGCACTGTGAAAGATGGAGCCGAGCCAAGGCCTCGAGCTGCGAGAGCATACCGGAGGAGGACTCGGATTCCAAGGCCTCTTTCAGTACCCTGGGCCTAATGAACCCCTTTGGTCAGTCTGTGAGCCAGACAAGTTCTGTCTCAAAGCAATCTAGTTGTGAAAGCATTACAGACGAATTTTCAAGATTTATGGTGAACCAGATGGAAAATGAAGGAAGAGGTTTTGATTTATTACTGGATTACTACGCAGGGAAGAATGCAAACAACATCTTAACTTCTGCTTTGCAACAGGTAGCCAAGAAGAATGGCCATCTTAATGTAAGGCCAAGTTGCCCATCCAAACAGTCCAGCACAGAAAGCATAACCGAAGAATTTTATAGGTATATGCTAAGAGAAATAGAAAAGGAAAATAAAGATAACGTATCTTCCCCTCGGAATTCAAAGGACTGGTGCGGCAGTTTGCTACCCCCGTCTCTGCGATCACCGTTTTGCTTTAGGCAGTCGTCAGTGCCTGACGGCAGATTGTCAGGCTCTAAGCTAACCGTTAACATCCCAGTTAAGGCAAATTCATTAGACGGGTTTGCCCACCATCACCAAGATTCCTTGAGCGTACAGCCCGTCAGTACCGTGGCTTCTTCAAGCCTTTGCAAGTCTGACTCCTGCCTGTACCAAAGATGCAAGACGGATCAGATAACAGATATGCTGATTCATGAGACCTGGGCAAGCTCTATTGAATCTCTGATGCGCAAGAACAAAATCATAGCAGATGAAGCAGAGGCAGCAGAGGCGGAGCAGTTCCACAGTGATTCCCCACCACATGTGGAACAATACGCGAACAGACTGGCTGCAAACATTGTTGAAAGTGGTAAAAATTTAATCGTTGTCCAGCAGGATTCCTTTGATTATGCAAGCCGAGAACACGTGCTGGAAAGCAAACATCCCCCAGGCGCAACTCAGATTCAATCAACAGCCAAAAGGGATGGAGGAAATTTGGAGGAGAACAAAGAGCACATGAGGAGCCCTGGATGCCTCCCCGCAGGTCAGCACAGGGAAGTGCCTTTAATTCAGATAGAAACCGACCAGCGAGATGAGCCAGATGCAGATTCGGAGTCCTTAACCTCCTGCGGCCCTTCTGGAAAGGAGCATCAAAGCAAAGCAAAGCCTCCAGAAGCTTTCGGTGGGAAACACATGGCTCCCAGTTCCTTACTGAATAGGTAAGTGACAAAACAGCAGATCAGCACATTGTGCTTGTTTTAATTTCCCTGTAAACATTATTTTGGTAAAGGAAGAAGATAAGAAGGGGAGCACTTTTAATGAAATAAACAGGTTATAGCTCTGACTGCAGGTTTCTAGGGGCATAAAAATCACCCAGTGACATATCACAGTGCTGATTTCTGGAGCAAATTTACATTGAATGTGACAATACATGGTCCTGAGACTCAAATCTAACACTGCACAGACAAGTTTCCCTGTACAGATATTTAAGTCTTCTGTAGTCAAGACAGGAAAGATGGACAAAGTTGGAACTTTCATTTAGTGCTGGCTGATATCTCAATTTAAAAAAAAAAAAACAACAAATAAAAGTCAGTGTTAGTGTGAAACTGAAGACAGCAGAATTTGACCTGTCGTTCTCTGCTGTGCTTGGTCATATAACTAATGCTTTGTGTACCTGGAAATAAAATCAGACGTCGAGAGCTTGAAGTTCAGCTTTTTGTTCACAGTCTGGAGCTACAAGTAAAAAAAAAATTCTTTAGTGGAGGAAACAAAATTAAAGAGATCTCTCATTTCCTTTGGTTCAAGACTTCTCTGTTAGCATTTAGATAGAGAAAAAGAGTAAAATTTTGTTTCCTGGGATTTGTACCACGGCCTACCACCCTGTCCTTGTGGCTGGACTCCCTTTGTTGAGACATCCGCAGCTTGCTTTGGTCAAGGCGCAGCGTGAGCCCTGCAGTAGGAGAGTGCAGTGAAGATGCTGTGGGTGAGACGGGGTTAAGAGCGAGGTGCTCTCTCAAGGCATCGCCTATTTTTAACTGTACTTCATTGTATCTCTTACTTTAATGGTACCTAAACTGGCGATTGCATGGAGCATTTCAGCACCCATTATCTCAGTGCTGGGAGGAGCACAGGTGCCAGCGTTATAAACCTTTTTGTAGCTTATTTTCTTCTAGGCAGTGCTTTGTTTTGGCTTTTGACACAGCTCTGCTCAAAGTGAGAAAGCGTGTACTTTCCTGTGTATGGTGTAATTAGGTGAATAATTACCATAGCGTCGCTCTTCTTCCCTGCTGATTCTCCCCCACTCACCTTCCTCTTCCTTCGAACGCAACCCGCTTTTAGTAAGATACATTTAGAATTCTGCCAATTTAGAATCTTGAGTGTTTGAAGTCATTTTCGTACAGTTTGAGCCCTTTAATAACAACTTTTCCTCTGCCTTGGGTGCAGAGTTCCCGAAGTGGCTCTGGGAAGTTGAGAGTGGTAGGATTGGTGGGGCAGAATTGGCATCCAGAGGCTACACCTACCAAATACCTATATGATGTAGGTGTGAAAGCATCAGCACCCATTGCTTTGATCCATTGCTACCACAAAGGAGCAAGCAGACATATAGTTAATTAGAAAAAATAAAATAATTTTTAAAAAAGCCGTGCAGGCCTGAGGAAGAGGCCTTCAGCAAGGCAGGCGCGGGGGGGGGGAAGAGTTGTTTTTTGTACGTAGGCAGTGCAACAGACCCAGTCTTGTCACAAATACAGAAACCGTTCCAACCGACTGTTCAGAAGTAGGGAACTGTCAGTTCAAAGCATCACTCGTCTGAGATGTGATTGCATAACCAGTGAAAGAACACAAGGCCCAGAGTGCCAAGTAACGGCCCCCACAGACACCTCTCGTGTTTTGGAACACGTCTTAGGTGCTACCTAAAATCTGAAAAACGCCACTACCCTGCCACCTGGCTGCTCAGTGCCTTCGTCTCTCTGGAGATGGTGAGTTCTGTACTGAAGGGCTCGCGGAGGACAGCTGTCGTGGTCTGGCAGATGCTGACCGTCTGGTAGAGCAGAGGCCCTCAGGCAAACGGCTCCCCATCTCCCTGCGCGGGACACGGCCTCTCTCCGTCACATCCAGCAGTAACGCAGCGACGTCTCGGCTGTCCGCAGAGTGAGCGTGGCCAAAGATCTCTGCAATGATATTCTCTCAGTATATTCTTAATCAAGTTAATTGCTTGGGAGCAATGGAATTTGGGGGATGACCTCCTGCTCTAACTGAAGACGAGGCACCTCAGCTGTAACTATGGATAAAAGTCTGAAGGCAACATCTTCTCTGGAGGGGTCCTGTGAAGGGTCACCAGCACACCTGACATCATTTTACTGCCGAAGTTGCAAAAGCAGACCATCCAGTAAATACAACAAAACTGCAGTTTTGCTTTAGCTGTTATTCTGGTGCCGCGGTGATATAGTGAATTCTTTCTTATCATTGAAAAAGAGGGGGCTTGGATTATTGTAGGCTTTTCTGCCCACACATCAAAAGTTCCCTGGTAAGTCTCACAAAGTCCAGCTTGGTTCTGAAAAGTTACCGTAAATATCATTTTAATTTTCAGTTTGTCTGCGCATTTGTGGGAGTGTGTATATATAATGCGTCATATAAATGTGTGTGTGCGACGTATATCGAATGTGCAGAATTATAAAGCATTTTTCCTTAACCCTGTGTTTTCAGTTTGAGCTCCACGTTCAGTGTGGTTTCTGATGACTTGCTGCACATCTACCTAGAAAAATAGTATTTTGTCCTTCCCTGACCTAAGCTGCAAAGATCCTAAGAAACACAGAAGGCTGAGAGCCATTAGTGGTTCACAGCCCACAGTACTTTCCTACTTTTACTTCTAGACCTCTTTTGGATCTACAGTGCTAACAGAGTAGAAAACTCTGGTATGAAACTTACTCACCCATCAGTAGGATGGGGATTTAGTGCCAATATATATTTCCAAGCAATGCTGTCATTATGCACCAGCATAGAATCACAGAATCACAGAACGGTTTGGGTGAGAAGGGTCCTTCAAAGCCCACCCAGTCCAACCCACCTGCAACGAGCAGGGACATCTCCAACCAGATCAAGCTGCTCACAGCCCCGGCCAACCTGGCCTGGAACGTTTCCAGGGATGGGGCATCCACCGCCTCTCTGGGCAACCTGTTCCCACATATTTCAGCCACTGATGGACTGAAGAGCATTGAGCAGTAGGCCTATGCAGTGAGCAGTTCCTTTTGTACATGTAAAATCTTTTTGTACCAGTTAAACCTTTTCTATGTGTATTTCAGCATAAGGCTTACTTCGTTTTGTGTTTGTTTATAGCAGTCATAAGAAGATCCTTCTTTAAGAGCATCTCAGACCATATGTTCAACTGGACTTTGTGTGCAAATTACAAGCTTGCCCAGTCTCTTGCATCTGTATAATCTTGCAGCTCAGTTGGCTTTAATGAGCAGCGTTGCCTGAAGACCGGCGGCAGCAGTTTGTTTGCCTGTATTACAATATCAGTGTTCCTTCCTTATCGCCCTCCCAGCAGCAGTCCTCAGAGCAGACCGGATGCCGAAATCACAGGAGAGGCAAAAACAGCGGAAGAGTTTCCAAACCATCTCAGCAGCAGCGAAGAAAGCACTGGCAGCTGGTCCCAGCTGGCTAACGACGAGGACAATCCTGACGACACGAGTAGCTACTTGCAGCTCAGCGAGCGCTCCCTGAGGTACCCATGTTGTCTGTTTGCAGTGTACGATATGGTCCAGTCCAATGATTTGAGTGCCGTGCATCGGGAGTGAGAGTCAACAGCTTGAGATTTATCCTTAATGTTGTGAAGAAAGCCTAATGACAGAGTTAATTCTCTTTATTTTTTAAAAAAGGGGGGAAAAAATAGCCACATTCTGGTTCTCAGCCAGGTCTTTACTATTGTCGAGCAGCTAGGTTCAGGCAAAACCTGGCACCACTCAAGTGGCCTAGTCCTACAGCGAAAGGGCCACTGGACAAGCTAATTGCCACGGTCTTTCCTTTGATTTATCTCCTACTATTTGCGCAATATTTATTTTGGCATCGCCTTAGCTGAGATTGACGAGACTGGGGTTCCCGCTGGGTGTCTGTGCACTGAGCACAGAGGCAGAGCCCTGATGGGCTCAGGCTGGCACAGGGTAGCAGATGACAGGGGACGACGGAGTTCCCCCTGAGCAGGCGTAAATTCCAGAGCTCCCCCTGCACCGCGCCGCTTTGTGTTCCTATCCAAGTCCGGACACGCATTTTAAAATGTTATCTAGCCCTTAGAGTTTATATAAAAGTGATGTGAGTTTGACTTCAGCCCCTTCACAACTTCAAATTGAGCAAGGCTTTTATCTTCACATTCCCTTAGATTAGGTTTTAAAATATTGTCAGGTAATTACATCGTTCTCTTGGGTATTGAGGCGAGAGGGAGGGAAGACAGTATGGGAATGGAGCAGGGAAGAGAAAGAGTCGCTGTCAGAGAGCACTGCTGGCCAGCTGACAAAATACTGAGCCAAACTGCTCTGTCAGTGTGGGTGAATGTTCACCCCCTTATTAGAGTATCAACCTTTAACGAAGCCCTTGGGCTGAGAGAGCTCATGTAGCGTGCCTTTTGGCTCTGCCTTGAAACAGAAATTGCTACGGCGAGTCTGAACGCATGGCGTGCTGACGCTGACTCAGAGGGGGGAAGGAACTGGCTAATCAGTCCTTCTCCTGTAAGGAAAAATACAGTCGGGTGCTTTTCCAGAAAAAATGAAGTGGTTCGAGTTGACTCGCCTCACAGAACTCGTTTGTGCTCATTGATCTGCAGCCAACAAATTGACAAGCTGTTCATGAGCCTATTGCAATATCTGCAGAAGCACTCACTGACAAATTTATAATACAGGGAACCGGTACTATTTTTCCCAAAGATTCTCAGGTGTAATACTTAATTCTTGTGAAGAAGTCAAAGAGAATACTTCTACCTTTTAATGGTCCCGATGAGCACTGGCTTTGATTAAAATCTCAGCCTTTCAGAGTAGTCAGAAACACAAGGGGTTGTCACTGCACCCGCGGATTCCCTCAAACAGGTCAGGATTTGGGGTGTGATGTAATACACTGAAACTGCTGCCCGTTACACAGGGTCACCCGGCAGGGAAGAAGTATGAGGGGCAACCAGGCGCCTTGCCATAACTCACCACATCCAGAGGCAGCTGCATCTCTGCAGGCTTTTTCCAGGGCATCCCCGTACCTGATATCCTTCTTCTCAAGGACTCATGCAGAATGGTTTTTTCCTTTGAGGCCAAATGTTCATTGCCGAAGCTGTTCACAAGAACGCAGTGCACTTTATTTTTTAACTCCACTTTACAGCATCACTTGATCCATGCTCCATCTAGAATGATTTTAATAAAAGCCTCGTTATCTTGAGCAGATCAGTGTGCTTCATTCTGGGAACCACTTGCTGAGCGCAGTCGATTTTGTGGAACTCTGCCTAACGGGGGGCAGCCTCCTCGCTTTGCTGTGTACATAAATAAATTTAAAAAAAAAAAAGATGTATGGAGACATGTTCAGTGCAGCTTGGCACTAATATTTAAACTTTTGCTTTGTCAGCAATGGCAACAGCAGTACAACTAGCAGTCTTGGCATTGTGGACCTGGAAATTTATCAGGAGAACGTGCCACCTTCTCCTATGATTAAGTAAGTAGTCACTGAAGTGAGACTTGATGTTTAGTCTAATTTTAACTGCAAATCGCTTACGCCGTCTCAAACGTGCCAAGCCCTGCTTTGCACCTGCTGCTGAGCCTGCCGGTAGTTTCAGAAACAAGCAGGTGTCCATGCAGCGTGGTAGTACCGGACGGTGAAAGATTGCAGGAAAGCCCACCCGGGTGGAGCGCTCGGGGGAACATGGACCCGCCAACCACTCTGCCTAAAGGACAGTTTTCTGCGGTGTCGGTTTCTCATTGCGTGAACCTTCCTCTCCAAGTAACCTCAGTTATCAAAATTCCACTGTAACAACAAGCAAGGTCAAGCAAATAAGGATCAGTTAAAGTCCAAGGAAAAAAGTCTGATAGCATTCTTTCCACGAGTAATAATTTGGCCCAAAGTAAATCTCACCTGTAGTTTCTGGGCCTGTTGCTACTGAGTATGCAATGAAATTATCAAGAGATGTGAAAGTACCTGCCTAAACGTTGTGGTGCCCTGAAGCCTGGTACAACCTGCCAGCTGGTGATGTCACAATGCAGTCAGGGCATGGCCACTGCAGATGTGTATGGGCTGTACATCACGCCTGTAGCGTGGAATTTTGTGAAGTCAGTGACACGAGAAGGTCATCACCGCTCTTTTTTGGGGAAGAAATCTGGGCATTCGTATTTCTGTAGTTACGTGTGTTCTCTTTTGGCTGCTGATGCGGAGGCTAACCTCGTTAAAACATTCCTGTCCTCACAGCAGGCAGCGATGCCTCCCACACACATTTTATTCTTTCCTCTCACGTCTTGCAGCAACCACTACACGGGTACATAGGATCTTGATTCTTTGACGCCTTGGGGGAGATTCTGCAACCCTGTGAATGAGGCTGGTAAGAGCAGCGTCCTCCCACGCTAGAAACAAAATTTTACACTTGCTGCGTTCCCTCCGATTGAGGGCAGAACGGGACAGTTTGGAAACGTGTCCTGTTAGCGCTGTCCCTCCAGGAGCAGCGAAAGGAGGGCAATAGCCCCGACACCCATAGTGAATTCGCAGTCTCCTGCCACGTGTAGATGAGATGGATGTTGCGTTCAGAAGTGGAAGCCGAAGCAGTGATCTTGTGCCTGGAGTTCATTTCCTGTAGTTTAAGAAAGAGCTGATACATAAGAAATTAAGATCTTTGGAAATTTTTGCAAAGTGTAAGAAGAATTTGTTTATCCAAACAGGTAATATCTTTAAAACCAGCAGTAGTTGAAGTCACTGACAGTTATGATTGTATTTGACTATGAAAGATAAAACTAGAAAGCAAGACTGGAAAAGTTCAGCCAGGGAGATGCAGACAAAATGCCGACACTGGAAGTTCAGTATTTCCCCCCAGGATGTGAGACGTGCCGTGTCTTACTGTGATGTCATTTGCTTGTCATTATGTAAAGATACACAGATCCTGGTCAAATGCGACACATACAGAGGGCAACCAGTACAAGTACGTCATCCTGTCACAGGAATAAAGCTGCAGTTCCCAAAGCTTTTCCTGGTTTACAGATTAAATAAGTGAAATATATTCTGCATTTTATTATTTCATCCTGTGTAACTCTTTTCTTGCAGTTTTCTAGGTCTTGCATTGAGGGAGACGTTTATCCATCGTGAAGCAGTGTTGTAGACTGTTCCTAAATATTACTAATAAGCTTTGTTGTTGTTTGTTTCTAAGTGAATTAGTAGAAGAAAAGGTTTTCCTTAAAGAACAGACAGAAAACACAGAGGGTAAGTTGAACTGTAGCAATTAAAGCACACAATTTGAAGTTAACACAGGTAATTGCACCGTAACAATTGGGATTGTTTTTCCAGAAAGTACGGCTGGGCTTTCGGTGGGAACAGCCCATTGTCACAAGGACCTACTGGTGGTAAACTTTGATCTGGAACCGGAGTGCCCCGACGCAGAGCTGCGAGCCACCCTGCAGTGGATAGCTGCTTCCGAGCTCGGAATTCCAACCATCTATTTTAAGAAATCTCAGGAAAACAGAATTGAAAAGGTAGTATTTACAGAATTGGGCATGCTATTAATTCCCTTTAATCACAGCAGCAGCTATGATTTATTGAAGTTACTGAGCTTAAAAGCAGATGTAAAAACGTCTTCATTACAGTAAGATGGCAGTGCTACTGAAAGGGAGGAGAGGATTAAATGTGTCAGAATTTAAGGTATGTGAAATATTCAGAAGCTTGTCCATGGCACAAGAAACAGGATCACCATCAGACATTCCCCAAAGCCTCCATAACATGCTTTGATGGATCTGGTCACTT
The DNA here is from genome assembly GCF_036417535.1 of Chlamydotis macqueenii. Classification (NCBI taxonomy): domain Eukaryota; kingdom Metazoa; phylum Chordata; class Aves; order Otidiformes; family Otididae; genus Chlamydotis; species Chlamydotis macqueenii. The sequence continues at coordinate 1,018,457 of NC_141564.1, forward strand.
TTCCATACCAATGAGGCATTGGGTACCAATGCCCAAGGCAGAATTAATGGAAAGTACTCCCCATCTGCAGCACTGTGTCCAGTTCTGGAGCCTCCAACATCAGAAGGACATGGACCAGCTGGAGAAGGTCCAGAGGAGGCCATGAAGATGCTGAGAGGGCTGGACCAGCTCTGCTGTGAGGCCAGGCTGAGAGAGCTGGGGCTGTTCAGCCTGGAGAAGAGGAGGCTCTGGGGAGACCTGAGAGCAGCCTTCCAGTGCCTAAAGGGGGCTGCAGGAAAGGTGGGGAGAGACTCTTCAGCAGGGCCTGGTGTGACAGGACGAGGGGTCATCGTTTTAAAATAGAGGGAGGCAGATTCAGATCAGATATTAGGAAGAATTTTTTTACACTGAGAGTGTTGGAGCACTGTCCCAGGTTGCCCAGAGAGGTGGTGGATGCCCCATCCCTGGAAACATTCCAGGCCAGGTTGGCCGGGGCTGTGAGCAACCTGATCTGGTTGGAGATGTCCCTGCTCCGTGCAGGGGGGTTGGACGAGATGACCTTTGAAGGTCCCTTCCAACCCAAACTATTCTATGATTCTATAAAAGAGTCCTTTACATGGCTGCATTTGAAGGGTTATGTGGAGTTTAAGCATGTAGCTTAAAAAATAAAAATCACTTCCATGTGGATATCACACATACAAAGTTCAACTACTCAGTGCCAGCAAGAGCTGACTGTGCTGCAAGCCATCAGTTGGCTTTAAGATGTTCAGCTTTGAAATTCCTTAGTCCTTGTGCAGGTTCTGCCCTGCCCATAATCCAGCCTCGGGCAGGTCTGAACTTGTGCCTGGCTGTTCATAAATTGCTCCTGCTGGGGATACGGTGGGATACAGCAGGGGCCTGGCAGTTCCTCCCTCATACATTTACGCAAGATCTACCATAGCCAAATGCATCGGCTTTAAAGTCACTTCATGCTGGCAGAAGGAGACTGCTGCTCACCGAGGAATGTGCCCACTGCTCAAGTGTACCTGAGAGACAAACTGCAAAAGGAAAGATAAGGTATCTTAGCTCAGGTTCACTGTCTCACATTACAAGACAAGACTTCTGCACCAGAGCTGGTGGCAAGTTCAGAGGGTAGGCAGGATGGACCTCTCTGTGTTGGTGCGTCCTTGTTTTATTACTGCCCTGAGAGACAGTTTTAGCCCAGGCAGTGACCAACCAGTGCTTCCAGTGAAGCCATATTTGCAATCGCACATCTGTTCTTTGGAAAATTAGAACAATGGAAATATTTTGTGTCATTGTGTGGAAATGATGAAGCACGTCCCCAGTACACTTTTGCTCCTCCTTGGGTGTAGCTGAGCCTCTGCCCGCCACCATTTCAAAAGCAAAAGTCTATTTCCAGAGAGAGGCAGTCACAGACTAGAGCCGAGAAACCTTCTGAGATGTTAGGCCAAGCCAGAGCACCAAGAGCCACGCTGAAGTCCCAAACAGCCACGAGAAGCGCAGATCATTTCTGTTCTGAAGGATGAGTTAGCGCTCTGCTGTAGACACCATCCACAACATTTCAGGAATGACCAAACCAGCCTTTTCCAAGGTCAGCAAGAACGGCACAAGCCTCAAGGCTTACAAAAAGGGTCACAGTATTCAAATAAATTCATGACAAAAAGTATTACAAATCAGTATTCTGGTCTTTTAAAATAACGTCTGCAGGAAGATCATTTTAACTAGGAGAGATATTGTTTGATTTTCTTGAGTGCATGCATTTGGGAATCATAAACATAATTTAAAATGCATTCAGCAGCAACAGTCCAAATTGCGTCTAATTAAAGAAACAGCTGTCAGCTTTACCCATGTGCTTTGGCAAACCGTTAATTCAATTGCAAAAATACACTAGAGAATAATGAAGCACATCCTGCCTACAACAGTGCTCGTGGAAATCGTGTGCCTATTAAATATCATTAAAATACATATTAAAAGTTTAGGCTTCAGTATGTAAATAGCAAACAGATCCACTAACTAGAGACACACAGTATTTTCTTGTGTGGTTTAAAACTGGAAACGTAGAAGGAGCAAGCTAATTAGATATTGAATGTGAAATTCAAGGAAATGAAAAGCTTTGATTTTCATTTATGTGCTTCAGAAAAAAGTGAGACCAGATGTATGACATTGTGAAGCCCACTGTTAAATACAAAGTGGACAAAATTCAAGATTTTTTGTGCTGCTTAAGAATGTATATTTAACCTCTGGTTTATGTGGAAGTTAAAAAAAAAATCAAATATAGATCCTCTTGGTCATTCAGCCACAGTTGTGGTAAATGTCTTCATGTGACAGAAGTTTACCCAGAAGTCCCTCTCCCCAGCACTACGTGGATATTTAAAATACTGTGGAAATAAAGAAAATTAAATACTAATTAAAATAGAGCTAATGGCAATGAAGAGCGGTTTTTTTTTCCTTTAAAATGGATAGTCACACTTCCATTATTTTGACAGCAAGTTGTCGATAACAAGGAAAGTTGTGATCCTTTATCAAGCTCACTGTCACTGTTCTTACTTTCATTGCAATAAATAAGAAATAATTTATGAGAGCAGCTAATTTAGAAAATGTCATGAGATCTGATTAGGCTTGGGGGAGCTGTGGACCTTCAGGACCTTTACGTTTGCTGTGCTGTGAATTGTATCCACTCCCTCCCACCGTACACAACCTTAGCAAAACGTGAACTAAATCCTAAGTGTGTTTTGTTTGGGTTTTTATTTAGTTTTTAGATGTTGTGCAATTAGTTCAACGGAAGTCCTGGAAGGTGGGGGATATCTTTCATGCCGTGGTGCAGTACTGCAAGCTCAGCGAGGAAGACAGAGGGATGACGCCAAGCCTGTTTGATTGGCTTCTCGAATTGGGTTAAGAAAGTTCACCCGTTCAGCACTTTTGTTTTATTCCCGTTTAAATAAGCGGTGGTTTGTGTAACGCTCTGGTTCCTGAACATCACTGAATAAAATGAGCAAAGCTATACAAACTCTACAGAAACAGCACACGTCCGTTCCACAACCAACCAAGGAGCAAAACAAAACTGAGGTGTGTTGTGTCTTTCTGTATTCCAAGGGACTCTTGACCTGTTGTGCTATAGGATGTACCGTACCAGGAGGGGATGGATTGTTAGCTTTTGGAATTAATGGACTACACAGTACAGGCTTCATGAAGTGTCTGGTATGTTCCATTTTCATCAGTTTCATTAAATCCATCACCTAAAATGGTATAAGTGCACTACCATTCAGTTTTAAAAGACCAACATTTGTACAGTGTAACTGTTAGACCCAGAGTGTGTTCCAGAATGCCTAGAGAAACCCATGGCCCTAGATTAGTTTTTTTTTTTTTTTTTAAATCCCCATAGGCTGCTAAGGGGTTAAAAACATTTGAACACTTAACACCTTTGCAGCTAGACAACACAATAAAAAGCTGCTGAAAACACATCTTAGTTTCTTTCCATGTGATTATTTCCCTTCCCTAGCTGTTCCCAATTCTTGTCTCCTTGAGGAAATAAAGCCTAGGTTCTCCGTTGCTACGCTTACACTCAGTACAGCTAACAGCTGGTACCGCCCCAGCACAGCTCCGCAGGTCAGCGCAGCAGGTTGTCCCACCGCAGAGCTGCCGCACGACCTCGGGCAAGTCACTTCACCTCTGTGCCTCAGTGTCCCTACCTGGGAAGGGGGAAAAGGATGGTGCAATTGTTACGTGAAGTGCTGGTATTTGAAGCACTATGTAACATGCTATATATCAGTTAAAAGCAGTGGGGGAAAAAAAAGAAACTATATTATTTTTTGTTTAATCAAATAAATTGTTAATAAGGTAAAGAAATGCATATCTGAAAAGAGTACCATCTCATCATAAAAATGTTAATTTTTGTAACCTACAAGAAAGCAAAATGATAGTTAAAATTTCAGCAGATATATTTGTTCATTTTGGATATGAGAGTTTGGACTATACATGATTGTTCACATTCCTATAACTTTAATATAACTTTGGTAAGATATACCATGGTATGGTTTTGTTGAGATGATCTGTTAGCATCCTGCACTTAATGAATCGTTCTCTTGACTCTGCCAAAGAGATTGGTTTGGAATTCAAAAGGTAAATATAACTTAGCACATCACAGCTCTTCTGCAAATTGTTTCTTTGAAAATATTTATCTTTCATCTCTCCCTACCCAAACCTGCCTGCTTTTCCCAATAAAATATTTAAGAGATGTTTTATTTTCCATATGGCAGTATATGCTTCTGTAATATTTCTTGGAAAAAAAAAATCCCTATCCTTTTGCACTAAATATTTTTGAAAATTTTGAAGTAGTTTTAAGTAATTTATTAAAAAGAGCCATATTCTCAATTTTATCTTTAAAACCGTTCCTAAACTTGCATGATTGCATCACTCATTTGTTCCAAAATGCAAATTGTTAGTGAATCAAGATCTAACGTGGAACATTAAACGAGATGAGTGATTCTACACCGACTCTGTAGGAGATGCAAAACCGTGGAGGTCACTTTCCTGCCAAGATAAAGGTCAGATTATCGCATACACCGAACGGAACCGCGCAGGCACCGGGCCTGCTCCCAGGAATTGCTGCACGTCCGTAACTCCCACTGATGTGAGTGGCAACTCTGAATGCTCAGCAGTTCTGAGGGTGAAAGTTCACAAAAAGCAGTGCTTTGTTTGAGTTAATAAATGGGAAAGTGTATTTATTTTTAAACCAAATGCAGCAAGTTGTCAGTATACAATTTTTCGCTGTGATAGAATAAGTGTTTACTTATCCTCCAAAGCACAAATACCATGACAGAGTTGTGACAGTGTGATGCCGTTTCTCTGTACAGTAGTTCTCAATGTTGCGATTTATTCAGAAATAAATTTATGTTACAATGTGTGTCCTCTTTGCCTTCCTGAAAAGTTCATTGATGTGCTATGGTTTTTTTGACCTATTAAATAGTATTTGCGTGCCATCCCTGTAACGTCTCAAAGCTCTGCTTCTGCGTGAAAAGACTGACCCTCGGCTCTGATCGAAACAAGGCGGAGCAAGCTCCAGGTCTCACCTCAGCACCAGAGCTACGGCTTTACTCAGGTTGCACAACTCATTCAAATGATGGAAGGCTAATCGTAACGTTCTTAAGATCACAGTAAAATAAAGAGGAATTATATGTTCATTGTGAAGGATTAACCCCAGAATAATTTCCTACGTACCAAATCTCTGTTGGTGCTCACTCTACCTGCTCCTGGTACCTGCAAAAGTGGGCAGGGGCTGGAGATACAGTCGTTCAGGAGTTTCTTCTGCTGAAGTTTGCACAGGTAGTTGCTGCCCCGCTGCCGAGGTGTAAAGGTATTTCTACCGCTAAACAGAAAAGGAAACCAACACTTTGCTGAGTAAATCAGAACAGGGCTTGTCCACCAGGACAAAAGGCTGAAAGTCAACTTTAAATACATAGAACTGAGATCTTCACACACTTTTAGGTAAAAAGAGTAGATTGTATGCAGTTCGGCCTCTCTGTATACGTGCTGGTTGTTAGTGGCGTGAGGGCATGGAAGGGGTGGCAGCTCACTGTCTTTCCCAGTACAAACTGGGACCCAACAAACAGAACTCATATGAGCCGGATTCAGAGCAAAGAAAGAAAGGTGGCACGTTATCAAATGCGAAGACGCAGAACTTGCACACAGGTTCAGGTGGGCGCCAGATAAGTACCTGAAAGAGATGCAGCACCATTTACTGGATAAGACAAACCCTATGAGCCTCAGGGGATGCGCTGGCCATCAGAGGCCACCCCTGGAAGCAGCATTAATTCAAACAGGAGAATTACCTATTGAAAAATAAGTATTTTAAAACCATTTTAGTTTGGTTTTGTTTAGGGTGCTTTTATGGTTGGAATCTTTAGAAGTTGAAAAACTATAACCTACCTCAATTTTGCCATAACACTGAATATTTTCATAGCATGGCCAAGTAAATTAACCATTTTATTGTGATCTGTGATAAAAATGGTCTCCTGTTTACAGTTATCCTAGTAAACTCAGCAGGTAACCTTTCTGGGGAGGCTGATTTTACAGTTTCTCTTGTCCAGTTTCATGCAGAGCTGCATGACAGGAGCGTAGGAGTGTCGTCATGAGTCCTGCACTCTGACTTCCAAAATGTCAGAAAAAAAAGAAAAAAAGAAACATTACTCGGTTAAAATGAAGAACCCATGAGTTACTTAATAAATAAAATAAATTCCAGCTGGGAAGGAAAGCACATTCATACTAGCCAATTTGAGAATTTTAATTCAAGCCAGAGCCATTCCTAAGCCTTTGCGAAGTATGAGCAAACTCCTAATGCCACCACTTCAGTTTTTCAAACCCACTCTAGAGCCGGTCACCACGAGGAACAGGCCCTCAGAAAGCAACTGACAGCTGCACAGCATTTAGCCAGCCAGACAGTTAAATGAGATAGCCAGACTATCAAACTAATTAAAGCAATTTGCAGTGAAGACAGGTCTTGCTGATGGATACTGCGCCCTCCTCCCAGCTTCAGCTGAAAATCAGCAGTAAAGTGCAGCAAACTGGAAAATATAACCAAGCAGGATATATCTCATATCCTTTCACTACCCAGGAAATGCAAGTGATCATGTGGAAGGAGCCAAAAAAGAAATTATCACAAAATGCCACTTCTAAAACATGAGTGGGTATGAGGATTATCATCCTCACCTGTTCAGAAAATCAACAAGATTTGAAACACAAGAGATACAAAAAGAGTCAAGAGTCCAAGTATACATTGGATGCTTACGTGGAAATCCTCATCCCTGTCTTGTAAAATGTACGTTCTGTGCTGGGGAAGTGACATGACACAAGCTAAGGGCTTCTTTCCCAGAAAAACAAACTTGTACATTCACAGAGGTACATCCTGGAAGGATTCAGAGGCCTAAAGGACAGAAACAATGCAGCAAATGTGATTTTCACTGTGACAGTCCTTACCAAAGCATGCTGCTGGAGTCTCACAGGTAATCCTTTTCAATAAGGTCACAGGGAATCAAGTCTGCCTGCATTTCAGAAGAACACTGGAAGCCACATCCCACTGCGACCACCCAGTGATTACAGTCCTGCTCTCTCAGTGAATCTAGGAAGAGACATAGCCCAGGTGGCCTGCCAGTCCAATGCCCAGTCTATGAAACCTCAACTCACTCACTGTTTCACATAAAAATAGAACAAAAGCTCGAAGCCAAAAGCTACTACAGATGTTTGATTCACCGAATCACCAGCGTAGTATAAGAGAAAAATCATAAATGAAAAGGCAACAGAAAATAACCCAACCTGAAAGATTAAGGAAAAAAAAAATAAAAAATAAAAAAAAAACCAACCTACTCCCTATTTCCAGTCCAAATATTTTTTTCCTTTTCAATGGTTATATAGCATGTCAAGTTTCAGTTTTTAATTATGTAACAGTATCCATACACATTTCATTACACTACTTTTTCTCCATTTTTGTCAGCCAGAAATCCTCCCGTCACACCTCTAAGTGCAGGGACACAGGGCAATTCTAAAGTAACACAGAACAGCATTGTTCCTCCTCCCCTTTCAATTCCAGGCTGCTGAGATACACTTTTGATATCGTAAGCCTTTGCACAAGACAACAGGAAGCACCACAAACATTACAGCAACATTACTATCAGCCACTTTGCCAACTGTAAAGGTTTAATTTTAAATTATCTGCAGCACACTGCTTAGTTCTCCCACAACACAACACTACTCGAAAAAACCGGGATATTTGCCAAGTGATGATAGGCACTTTTGTTTCTTTATTTACACACAAAGATGCTGGCAGGCACTCAGAGACAGTCAGAACACATCAGCATTAGTGACTTCCTACTAAAATTAACAACATTTAGAAGTGAAGTCCATAACCACCTAGAGATATACAATATAAACAAAATACATTCAAGTTCTTTCTCTGCTGCACACTTCCCTTCCTCATTTTTTCTCTCAGTCAACACGCATACCTCTGTCCCAAACGTTTTGCCTCTTCATACTTCTTCCAAGGCTGCTGGAAGAGACCGGTCAGCTCTGCTCCTTCACTACTCCCCTGCCAAGAGCAACTGCAGTTTCAGGTGCTCTGCTGGGAAGGGGGGTGAGCTCTGCACAGGTGAAACCTGCTGGCGATTGCTGGCCAGAGCTCATTGTACGGTGGTAAATAACTTGCAAGACTTCCTCCTCCACTTCTCAGTTTGTGTCATGATCCTTGGCTCCAGGTGTGGTGAGTTTCTTCAAGATGGCCATAATCTTTGGGCCTGGACTCAGAGTTGGAGTCACCACCCTTTTTTTTTTTTTTTTAACCTCAGGTGAAAATGGGAAATATTTAGTAGCAATGCATTTCACAAACGGTTGCTGGTTTTCTCCGGAAATTCCAAGTGGGACATTGTATTACGAGTAGCAAAACTGGCATTTTAACTCAATACTTTATTACACAATGAAAAAAATACTACAAAAGTACTCAGAGCAAGTACATAACAACACCCCTTTCACACCTGAGTGTATCATAATGCAGTATTATGTTATTAAAAGGGTTAAAAGTTAAAAATGACACAGAAAGAAGTGGGCCCATCCTAGTGGATTCATTCACACTCATCTTAATTTCTCTCTGAGATAACAGAGTCAGACTCTCCTTCAGTGGCACCCAGGGAAGAGGCAACGTGCAAAAATTGAAATATAAGAAAACATTCCATTTAAACATATTAAAAAAACAAACAAACAACCAACAGCTTTTTTACTGTGAGAGTGATCAAATCTAAGCAGGTTAACCAGAGGAACTGCGGAGTCTCCATCCTTGGAGATATTCAAAACCACGTTGGTCCTGGAAAGCCTGCTTGGCTGACGGTGCTTTGAGCACCGGTGTTGTACTAGACAATCTCCAGAGGTCCCTTCCAACTTCTACAATTCTGTGATTCCACATCCACCAGACATCAGCAAAGTCAAACCTATCAAAATCTAGGTAACTTTTCTACTACAGCAAAGCTGAAGGAGAACAAAGAGGGTAAAAGAAAATAGATCTGAAAGACTGAGTTTATTGACTACGAAACTCACGAAGTAGCCATATACCAAACCGCATCTTTCCTTCTCTTCAGTCAGTGCCATATTCTACAGGTGTTATCCTTGCTCCCTAGTAATAAACACACACCGTGAAGAAAATCATTTAGCTGTATCACACAATTTATCCAGTTTCATTGACACCTATGTCAACAATCTAACCAGAATGCTGAGGAGTCACAGAAATATTTTTTCTGTCCACGGATAGCAAGTGACAGCAGGATCTACAGCAATATTTATAGCTGAGATCATCCTGTGTCCCAGATTTTGATAGTTCGGCCAAAAGATCAAAGCAATCACAAATACTCCCTTTATGTCTTTTTGCACTCCCACAGTTTTTTGTCTGAAATTAAGGGAACCTGAAGAGAGTTCAGTGCCAAATACACAAAAGGTGCACTCCCATTTAAAAAGCTTTGCCATTTGCTCATCCAGACCTCTCACTGCGATGCACTGGGAGAAGATGGCTCAGTCACTAGTCTGGTGCTAGTATGTGCCCGTGGGAGAGACGGCAGGGTATACCCATGCCTTTATACAAATTTGTGCATGGTCATATCCACTTAAGCCTCAGTTCAAATGTGAGTTTCTGGCTTTTCTTGGCTATATTTTAAGTCACTGCTGGTACCTGTATTTTTTGTGATACGGCCCCAGGAAAATTTTCAGACTTTTTTTTTTTTCCATAATAAGATTTCAAATGTCTCTCAAAAAAAAAAAAAAAAAGGAATATATTAGTTACCTGTAATGATTACGTCGCCTTTGTAATTGAAAGCGCAGGAGAATACCTCATCAATATGACCCTCTAATATCTGAAGGCAGTGTCCAGTAGCAGCATCCCAGAGTCGAGCTGTTTTATCAGAGCTGGCTGTTAATATACGATTGCCTTTAGGGTTGAAACAGACCTTTAAAAAATACAGAAGAGTTATATTCCTTAGCAAGTCAATATGCCTAAAAAAGGAAGGATATCTAGTAATTAAAAGACGAAAACAGAAACTAGCAACTCTTGCATTCATCTTTTCAGCTAAAATTAAGGACAGTATTCCACTACAGTCACTCTGGCAAACTGTGTGTCTGAAAAATTTGTGTATGTACGAAGGTCTATATACCATGACCTTCCTATAGGATCAAGACTTCAGAATATTACCCCCCAAAATATCAATTGCTTTATAATTGTAACAACTTTATTTAAATGTGTTTTACGACTGAGCGGGATCAGCACAAAAGGTTCAAATACCAAAATACTCCACAAACTTAAGTTTCACTTGATTTATTCAAATAGAGAGGGTAATAAAGGCTTAGTAGTGATTATCAACAGATCAAGAGCAATAGCATTTAAAGGTAACACATCTCATCATTACTACATGGAAATAAGTAGTGATTAAGAAAGATACATCACCAATTGCCCTATTAATACACCATCCAGATCCGCAGTGGCTGGGGAGCCCCAGTTGCAGCGAGGATTTGGAGAGCCTGTTCCAGCAATTGGGAGGTCCTACATAGTGCATCCACTTGTAGGTGAGGTATAGAGTTCTACATTAAATACATCTCTCTAACATCAAAACTTCCACTGAAGGCAACTTATTTTGCAGTCTGTCTTCATATTTGTTAAACACTCATTGCCAAAATTGCATGCATTTCCAGATAATCAGATATATTTTTCTAGTGCTAACTGGCCAATATCAGGTTTATTATATAATGCAAAATTGCTTAATTACTGAGGGCAAAATGTCTGTTCTCTAGAAATCTGATTTCAAGTCATAACCTTCCCAAGTGATCCCAGCTATGCAGAACATTTGCAGAAAGAGACTGACTTCTCAACATGCTCCCGGATGAGCAGATTCTGATTTCCAGCAAAGAAACCATGCCAGCAGTAAGGACCCTGATGGAAGCTGTCCCTTACCCACCCACACGTCAGCAGATATTCAGGCTGCATTCCTCAGTACATCTACACTGTGAAATACTGCAGTGAGTATATTAAGTGAGGAAAGACTAGCCCTTCTGAACTTAATATTCTCTCAGCAGAGTGATTATAATAGCCAAATCCACACAATGAAAGCACGTGAGCTTTGTTCACCAAGAACCATCCTAGTTTCAAAATATTAATATTTCAATGACAAAATACATCAAACAAAAGGAGCACACGCTAAGCATACTAGCCTGGAAGCTAGTGAAAACTATCAATTTGAAAGAATAATGAAAAGTTGCAAGCATTAAATAACAAAGTTTGAAAAATATGTACAATTTCGGAAGTAACTAAATGTATCTGGAACTGAACTTTGGGAATCAAAACTAAGTCAGACAAGAATTCCAGCAAAGTACATGAGCATACTCCTCATGACCAAGTCAGTTTTGAAACAGGCTTTATACTTCCAAGTCCCTTATGCACTTTTGAAAATAAGATTCTCCATGTATTTTGCCACAGAAATATGTTTTTTTTCTGTTCCAGTCCATAAATGCAGTGCGCAGAGAAATGAAGAGTAAAGAAGAGCAGAGCTGGCAGAAGCAAGGAATAAGCCTCAGATGCAATAGCCTTAACATGTCATCAAAAGACTAAAAACCTTGTGTTTATTCCATCAGAGGATCTGGGGACTCCAAGGGTGTAATAACACAAGTACCATTTAGGAGAAGCTCTAGTAAAGCTAGAAGAAGCTCTAGTAAATAGTGAGCAAATATGCAGACAGCATCTCCCTCTCTGCTCCCCTGTTCTCTGCCAAGTGATCGCAGAGACTCAACTTGTACACTGTTTCAGAAAAAGGAGAGAGGTAAGGAAAAGCAATCATTGCAGTGTTAACTAAGCCAGATATCCATCCCTGGGAGGGATGGACTTCTTCAGTAGCGTGCTAACTCCACAATCCTAAGGAATCAAATAGCAAATAACATGACAAGATGGAGAAATGGCTCTTGGTGGAGCCTATAGGAGTAGCACACCCGGTGTTATCTTAGCTCAGAAGTGGGGAGTTGGAAACAATCATTGACTGACAGCTTTTAGTCCAAAGGAATGTTCTTTTAGTAAAGATAATTTCTTAGCCAGACCTCTCAATCTTAAATATTGATGATTTTACGCCACATTCTTTAACAGTATTCCTGGCTCATGGAATAACTGGTGGATCGGATGTCACACGTAATCAAATAGGAAAAGGTGCAAACCACAAGCAACTTACCTTTGAAATTTCACCTCCATGCCCTTCTAGCTTTGCAATGCACTTTTTCGTTTCTGCATTATAGATTCTTGCTGATCCTGTTGTAGCAGATGAGGATCCGTTTGACATTGTTATGCTTAAGCAGGCATTTCAACAAGAATGTTTTAATAAGGTCCCAAGGACCTCATACTCGGGTTTGATTTCAAAAGCAATAGAAGACAATCCTAACACTGCTTCCCACAAGGATAAAGTATCTCCAAAAGGATCTGTAATCTGGCTGGACAAGGCTGACTTCTTAATGGTTTCTGCTGGAAAACTTCTACAATGTAAATACAAACGTCCACATAGAACGTGGGCCATTGAAGTCTGTAATTTCAGAATGCATGTACAATACCTTCAGAAAGCTTTCATTATATTTCAGATATTACATTTAACAAGCTATTGATTACATTTCAGGAAACTCATTACATTGTCTTATGTCTTAATTTAGCAGCTACAGCAAGTCAGATCCAAATACTGTCCCCCATCCAGTCTGATATCCTCTTTCTGAAAGTGCAAATCAAAACACTTATGTGTGTAAAAATAATACGGTACTGTCATTATGCGCTGTAATATAACACTGTGCAGGTGAATACACAAAACTATTTATTGCGATTCTTAAAAAAATAATGAGCATGCAAAACTGCTGCATACCAATAACAAAACAAAATTGCTTCTTTCACTACATCTTTATTGTGTACTCTCTTGCTGTGCATTTGGACAGCCTAGTAGCAAATCCACCATTAAAATTCCAACTACCTTTTTCATTTAAGCCTAAATTTGAGCCTCCCAAATCAAACTTCACTCAAAAGCTACTTATCTAAACATTTGAAATACATTTCAAGCCACAAGTGAAATACTTCCGAGCAAGTTTGAAGTTAAAGGGGAAAGACATGTTGATTTGATTAAAGTGTGAAAAATAAGAACATTTTCACTGGGGAAAACTTCTTAAGTATAATGCCAAACTTTCTAAAATGTAACAAACATTGCTTGATTTATAGTCTCGAGCCATGATACTCCTCTTTCACCACGCTACACTCAGAGCAAAACCAAAAGAAAAGGACAAAGGTATTTTATGTACTACTGCAACTCTCCTAGCAGCCCCAGTCACTTCCCTTACCATCAGCAGAGGCAGCTGCAACACGCTGGCCAGCGTAATCAAAGCAGACATCCAGTATTTCATCACTGTGCCCCGTTAAAGTTGCTATATGTGTCCCAGTCATAGCATTCCACAGCTGCATAGATAAATAAGGGTAATTTTCTTGCTTGTTTTGACTAATTTACTTGATAGATATCTAGTTGATCCATAAAGCAAAATGTATAGGCCCCTTCTGATGTGTGACAAGTATTAACATGAAACCTGATATAAATCAATAAAGAGTCACTGTTTAGTCAGTTTAATGAAGCCCTATAGATCTGTTATTTCAGCGTATTGGTTAAAGAAGCCTTAATAAATAATTTTAATAAAATAAATATTATTATTTAACTGGACTTCACTGAAGTGAATAAGCTTACAGGTTTTGCATTTAGTTGCAAATTCTTTAATGAATTACGTATACTAGGTGAAAATAATGCTCTTGCATTTTCAAAAGATACATTTTTATATACCAAGTAACTGTATTCAGTACTTTACTTTCTTACCATGCATGTTTTGTCCATTGATCCGGTGACAATGAGAGAACAGTCCCAGTTGAACTGTGCACAACTGATCTCTCCTCGGTGACCTATTAAAATATGCAACATCCTACAAAAAAAACAGAACTTACATTTTCAGTCTGTATTGTGATATATGCATATAAATTATAAGTAAGTTTATAAAATGGTACAGTTAAGGTGTCAAATCTTCACCATTTTATCCATTAAAGCAATTAAATGGAGTGGTACAGCTCATTTAGGATTCTAGTGCTACATCAATATAATTTTTTATCTTTGAGACAGAGAGGCAGTAAGGAACAAAATGGAAAAGTCCTCCCTTTTCTTTCAAAAATATTTTAGTGAATGTACATTCAGTGAAATGCCATGACTTTCCAGCACCACAGATAGATTTCTTGTATTCATCTACATACAAAGTACATACAGCAAGTTTTTCCACATTAGTCTCCCATTATCCTACTTCAACAAACTGGAAACAGTACATCTTTATATCTCCATGTAAGCGAAACCTTTTACAAAATCCACTGAAGATCAAATGGAACCTAATCAGGTCCTGAATGTGAGCATGTTCCCAAGTAACAGGCAAATGACAGCCTGAAAATGAAATATGATTTCTAATCCTCATTAATCCTGAACTTCTTGCTGCACAAGACTGGCAATACCAGTTCCATTAAATTCTTCCGCTTTAGCTGAATAGAGAGGGTACAATTAGCCATTATTGCTCCCTATGAATTAATGGCCTATAAGGCAACGAACCCTAGAAAAGATTAATTGATATACATATATTAAAGGATTAGTAAATTAGGTTATTATCACAATGCTAATATCACTGTATCATTAATAGAAAACTGCTTTAATGGATAAACTAACAACTAGAAAAACAACTAAATGAGTTTGTGTGACTGAAATGTTTTTACTCATTGCGTAAGATATACGGGGGTAGCTAAAATAATACATGTGCGAAGTGAACAGCAAAGCAAATCTCCTGAGCAACTGAATTTTCTATTTGTTTATGATGACAAAAACTTGGACTCATGTCATTGTAGAGAATTACTCCTTTTACTTCTGAACAACATGAGGCCTGCGCTGTTGGCATTGTGCAGACCTTTTTACAGGAAAACAAAAATCAACAAGCAGAAAACAACAGTGGAAAACTACTTAATTTTGTGAACATATTTGGCCATCAAGACTGCTGTTATTGTAATACCTAATACTCAAAATACCTAGTAATTAAAAAAGTTTTAATTTAAAACTGAACAGCTTTAATTTCCAAAGTTTGAGAAGGCAGTCCAGGTTTCAAACTTGAATATAAATATCCAATCAAGAAGCAGAATAAATAACAACGCGTGGTACATCTCACAGAAAACACTATCTATCAGGAAGAACCCAGAAAACAAGCTGTGAAATGCCATAAAAATTTTCCATTTAAATTATTAAAAAAAAAAAAAAATTAAAAAACATCAATTCCAGCCATGATAATTCGTCTTTAGCCTTCAGTTTCTAGTGAAATTTAATATATGGATGCTCTAATATTTGCACCGTAACTGCAAATAAGAAGAAACTGTCTCTCTCTCAGCATCCTGGTGTCTGGTGCTCTCGACCCCAGTTGCAGGCTGTTGATTTGTCAAATAAAGCTCTGAAGACACCTTCAACTGAACTATAGCTGACTGCATCTGCCATGAAGAAATTATTGATGAAATACAGACCTGGATTACAAAAGCATGTTCCACCACCCCCACTGCCCTTCCTTTTTTTTTTTCATTTTAACACTTTATGAAGAATATCTTGAACCTTTTTGAGATTTCTTGTCCCTACATCAACTGCCCTCAGGACAATTCTGGATACCTACCCAGAATAAAACTGAGGAACACAGATAGTCAGAGTCAGCCAGCAAAATGAAAAGAAACTTCCACGTTCAAACTCAAATTTGGAAAGCAGTGCTTCTCATCTATTTCGTATGGTGAAAAACGGGCACACACAACATCACCTACAAGATTTTTGCAAAAATCTACCTGAACCTGTATACAGCAAAGTATGATTTGCTCACCATCTTTCAGATTGCAAATTTTCTTTATTACTAAGCGTATACACGCCCAATTGCCATCAAAAAGGCTGAATGCTGGCCCTGGCACAATTATGTTGCCCACTAGCTAATTACCAGAGCTGCCAGTGTTTAAATGAGAATTTTCTCCTTCATACTCCACTTCTTGGTATTGAGCCTGATGTGAAGTCCACATTCATTTCTTAGAAAAAAAAAAAAGAATGCAACATGAAAATTGCAATACTTTGACGTCACTGAAGGCTCAGACAAGAAGCTGGAAGAAGCAGCTGTTTTCAAACAAAAATATTTGCAAGGGCACTAGATTGAATAAAGTTGAGTCCAAAGGTCCAATTTGCTAAATGTGTGCCTCCTAAGTAGGTGTTGAATAAGCTCAAAGCTTACAGGATCAGGCCTTAAATGATATACTATGTGTACATTATTTTTTTACATTATGATTACTCTTGTTTTGAGGCGATACACATTGTTAATTACCCCAAGGTACTATACACACACTTTCCTTTTATGTATAAATTCCAGAGATTCCCCTTGCTCTCACAGAAAGAAAAAAGACATGACCTCTGAAAATGTAGTGGAATCATTGTCTTCATAAATTACTTTGTTAGCAATCAAGGCAATCATTTTATTATTCTACTTATATGAGTTTCCAGTTGAGAAAAGAAGTGGATTTGTCAGGATAATACAAGAAGCTCATATTTAGCTACTACATTATTATTTCTTGGTTTCATAATCACAATGTTTTGTGCTCTGCAGTGAGAGGGGCCAATTTTTCTCCTCTTTATAAATTTATACTGACATAACAGATTGCGAGAAGGAGAACGGACCCTCTACAGTTATAAGAACTATGTGACCAGACTAATTTTCTACAACATAAAATATACTTTGTTTCTACTTAAACAGTCTGTTCCATCTAGAAATTCTAGACTCTTTCCAAACCATGAGTTTCCATGTTGATAATTTTTTTTCCTTTTTCCCCACATCCAAAAGCATTTCCTGAGCAGCACTCCTTTTCAGAAGAACAAAGGGAATAGATGAAGGAATGCACACTCTAAATGAAGTAAAAAAAGGAAGGTTTGTAATTTGTAGCTCAACATTGTCTCTTTAATTCATCACTAGAGCACGCAATGTAAAATGATATTTATTAGTACTTTAGTACCTGCCAGTGCCAACGTCCCACACGGCTACTGTATGGTCAAAGGAGCCAGTGATAATCCTGTCTCCAGCGGTGTTGAAAGACAACGCAATAATTTCTGCTGAGTGCCCCTGAGAGAATTTTTTAAAAGGAGTATGAGAACGCAAATTATGACTTTTGCATTAATGTAGTTTAATAGGTAGTTTTATTTCTAGTAGTATAATCCTGCTGTAAACCTTCAATATATTATTTACTGTCCTATCCAGTATATCACAGTTTTGACAGACAGATCTACCGGAGTGTGCAACAGTCAATATCCCAACAACTGCAAAAAATCAGGCACCCCACTTAAGCAGTGAGCAATTGTCCAGTAAGTTCATCAGTGCATCTTTGCACTATTTGGTTTAAACGGAATCACATTTGTTCACCTGTACATACTGAAATCAGGTGATTCACTTACAGTAAACTACAGTACGGCGTGTCATCGGTGTTGGTGGAGACGCTTGGAAAAATGAACGTAAGCATACTTACAAGCTAAAGGTTCACACATTACACTGCTTTTTGCTCTGCTCAGGGCTCTGAGGAAGAGCAAGTCAAGGAGGAGAAAACGCCTTCCTCACTCTACAGGCCACATACACCAAAGGAAGCTTAAGCGCTACTTGTTATTTAGGATCTGTGCAAGCGAGAGAAATGCACTGAAACAGCACAGACCAATCTGAAGCTGTGGAATCCTAGCAAGCCATGTCCAGCAAAGAGGCATCGCAACCTAGAGGTAATCGGATGGCTCTCCTCTGCTGATGCTTACTAGAAGATCCATATAGATGTAGTGTCCAACATCAGTGTTCTCAGAGTTACTTTATGTTAATGCAGAGGAGGTCACAATTTACAATATAGGAACAGGAAGGCATTCTAATCTATAGCAGTAATGTCACTGAAATGAGAAAATCTGTCTTTTGATAAGTAGGACTTCTTATAAAATATCGTAGCTTCAAGTTTTCTTAATCTGTTTTGTAACCACAGTCACTGTGGGACCACCTGGTGAAAGAAACTGCAAGTTTTGAAACTGTTGCAACGGTTATACTGTTACTTATCACACTTAGAAAACTAAGAAAGCGAGGAACACTCTTCAAAACATAAGAAAGGCAAACATACGCTTAAAGTGACTATTTCTTCTCCCTTCTCTATATCCCATAATTTGGCAGTGGTATCCATGCTTCCAGTTGCCACCAATGTGCTCTGAAGATTAAATGATAAACATACCTGTAGCAAGAAACGTTGGATGGAAAAAGTGGGAAAGGAGATTATTTACATACATTTTCTCAAGAACAATGGGTTAGTTATTTTTTTTAAACAAGACAAAAGTCTGACTTAATATTTTACGGCATACAGAAAAATTGAGTTAGTTCTCAAGAACAATGAGTTAGTTATTTTTTTTTAAACAAGACAAAAGTCTGACTTAATATTTTACGGCATACAGAAAAATTGCAGAGTTCTTCCAACAGCTCACTAGAAGCAATGAATCTTTATGACATAGCTCTGGATGACGACTCAAATCAAATGGACTAATTGCCTGCTTTGCAATGGCAATGCATTAAAAAGACTTACTGGAAGAATTCCTGTATTGTTTCCTGAGCCTGTATTAAAATTCACTATCTAGGTGCTTCATTCTGTGTCACAAGGAGAAATTATTTAGTTCACAAAGTTTTAATAAAAATCAAGACTGAAGCAGTCAGTTAATTTATTAACAGCGCATAGTTAACTGACAGAGGGGCCTTTTGTCGAAGCCCCTACTGACATCCACTAGCCAGGCGCAGACTCCTCATGGGGTCTCCAAAAGGAAGGGTACACTCTCGGGTCTCAGCAGAGATTGTGATGCCCAGAGCAACTTCTGGAAGCACCAGAGCAGGTTTTGACAACTGCTGCTTCCAGACTAATGTCTCCCCTACTCTGTTACACATTTTCTAGATTTTTTTAATCTTCTTCTACTTCCTCCTTTTTCTTTATTTCAAAATTCTCTTTGAGATTCTCCAGTCACTGTTCAATCTGACTGACAGTCCTCCCTAACGAGGCAGGCTTCCTCTTTACCTTGACCAGTTTGAGGCAAAGAGCCTCCAGAGAGTTTTGTGTACACACAAACACACTCTGTATACTCACACTCTTCACAGGTGTCATTATCTAGGCCATTTGCCAAGGTTGTCCCCACAACATATTTATTTATGAAAAAGCAAGAACAAAAGCTCAACCACTTCCTTAATTCATTTTTCACACAAAAAAAAAATCATGTAGTCTTCTTCCCATTCTCTGTAATTATTCAATATGATTGTTCTGCTCATAAAGAATAGGAGGTGTCTTCTAAAAAGGAAAACAGCAGCTGAGGTCACTGGTGCATTTTCACTAAGTCTGTTTCTTTTTCTTTTTTCCCCTCTTTTTTTTTTTTTTTTTAAAAATACTGAATAACTATGGACTTCCCTTTCCAGCAATGTATCACACACAATAATAACCTTTCAGAAACAGGTCTTGTTCAGAGAAACACACCCTCTTCTGCTGGCTATTACCTTCTACTAGTTACGTGCTAGCACAAGTCATAACACTTTGGTTTTAATCTAACCCCTGCAGAAATCAGAAGAAATTGAGAAGCCTTTAAATATTTAGGTAACTGATTTGCGGAAGCAAAATCACTGCAGCCTGCCTCAATAAGCAAGCTTGTTCTCCATGGTAAGGGATAACTGTTTCAAAATATCCAGAGAATTAAAAACCCCACAGAAACCAACCTCGCCTTCCACTAAGCTAAATCACCATTTTCTCACACTAGTTAGGCCTTACAATCTACAAATTAATTTCCAATCGTTTCCAGAAATGCTTTATTGAATAATGATTGTATAGCTATTTTTATCTAAAAAAAAAAAAAAAATTCTGCATTGAAATTAAGAGTTTCAGTGGATTTGCCTTGATCTTTTAGATTAGAAAGCTGTGCATCAAGATATTTGCTATTGCTAATAGGGCTCCTAGTGCATTGGAAAGGAAAACAACCATTTTCAAGTTTAAAATGTTTTTGCTTCATATATCTTTGACATTTCAGAGTGCCACATATTCCCAGTTAACACAGTTAGTTTCAGAAATTTATTCTTCTATGGCTCCAGTTGGTCCTGTACATGAAGTACAGACCTCAGCATGAAAGACAGCCATACAAGCAATGATGTTCTTGTGTATTTAGTTCTGCAAATACGAGAGGCAATGCAACATGTCTAGGAAAAAAATGAGAGGTAAACAAATTACAGAATAAATATGTGCAATAAATAGAAAATTTCAATCATTAAGGTATTTTTCAAAGATATTTTAACATTTAGCAAACAAGGGAAATTGGAACAAACTAAAAATAAAACCATCATTTCAAACTGTATACAATGTTTTATTCTGTTTCTCAAGACCTTTTCTTGCAGTGCAGGAATGTTCACAATATCTGAATGTACGAATAGAAGAGGCAGAATATCTGCCCCTTCCAGTGTCAGTTCACAGGGGCTTGGAACCCACAGGCATCAATGATGGTGTGAGGAAACATAAAGCAATGAGAAACGCCCATCAGTACTCACTATTTCTGCACTATGTCCTCTGAAAGTATGATAACATTGTCCTGTTTCCGCACTCCACAGTTTGCAGGTTTTATCAAAAGATCCAGTGGCGATCTTGTCACTAAATTGAAAAAATCCTGTCATTTCTATTTAGAAAAAACCCTCTGACTTCAAAGACAGTAGAACTCCCAGAAACAATACCCAGTCATTGCAGCTTGCATGCATTTTGGTGCAAGGTACGGTAAGGGCAAAAATTAGCGGACAGAATCAGTTTCTAGAAGAGCTACTGTGCACAACAGCACAATTAGCACATAACTGATGAGTAACCTACATTAGGTTATGTGCTGTACTTCCAGACGTATTTAAAAGTGATGTCATCTCACCAGATAGTGTCTGTTTATCAACAGCTCTAACTCTTTCTATAAGGAGTTTATCTAGATTTCAGAGGTCAAACTCCACTCCCTCTGAAGTCAGTGGAAGTGTTGTGACCAACTGCAGTTACAGCAAGGCTGAACTGAACTGAGGTACCCAGAAAACATAGCAAGGGACACTGTATAGAAACCTAAAGATTAGCAGGGGGGGGGAAAAAAAAATAAAAGCATCTTTTTTTTTGCTGAACTTCTAATTTAAAAGTAGCTCAAGGTTCCCATCAGGTTTTTGCTTGCTCTGTATTTCTTCCCCACTTTTATGTTACAGTCTAGTTATTGATCTTTGCACAGACTTTTGGCATACATTAGTTTCTTCAAAGCATATACAAGAATTTCAGTCACTGTTTTTTTAAAGTAAAGAATAATATCAGAATATAAGACATTGACATAGCAGGTTCCAGGTTAGATACACTCTTTCCATTTAGAAGGAAATGATGATGCTCCAAATAGCATAAGAACAAGGCTTTAACATTTATTTCCTGATGTTAACTGTGTGTTGCTTAACTGACAAACAGGACATCTGACAGTGAAGGAAGTAATGTGATTCAACATAAAAATAAGAATTAACTTCTCTTATTTTGCAGAGAAGCAAAATGGTCTCCATGACAGCTCCCTCAAAAAGGAAACGACAGTGAAACTTCAGTGGCTAACATGTCATTCCCTTCACCTACCAGGTGGCAATTCTAACTTAGGGCAAACAGTTACCGCAGAAATCAAGAGGCACAGATTCATATTTGACATTCATACAGCGGCACCCTGTGGATTGTCTAAAAATTACTCAACAGCTGTGACACTTCCAAATCATGAATGTGATACCAAATGGAGAAATCTGCTTTTTTTAATGACAGAAATGTTCTTTCTCCTTAACTGAAGCAACACAAGCTGTTGTAAGTACTTATATCTTGCATCACATACAATTACATGGAGGCAGTAAAGAATTATTAACATTCAGAATACAATCTAATCATGTAGATACTACTGAAACAAATCTGTATTTCAGCATATTAAGCTGACTTGTATATGTGTTTTGCAAGACACTGAATACCTAATCAAATTCATGCTTTGAATGTCTACATTTCATTTTAAAAAATGAGAGCAGAAAACATGCTTGAATGTATCTCTTACCCAAATAATGTAGAGTGTCATCCCGTAGCGATTAGCTATAGTTGAACTTTACAAATTCAGAATTTGAACTCTTTCAATTTGAGATAGCCTATTTTATGTTAAAGTTGAGCAACGGTTCTGTATTTTGTAATAACGTGATTAGCAATCATGATGTATCTCAGAGAAAATATATTTACCCATAGGGATTGTTGAAAGCTATTGCATAGACGACGTTTCCGTGTCCCTCCAGCGTACACAGCTCTTCTCCTGATGCAGTATCCCATACTTTGCAGGTTCTATCATAGCTTCCAGTGATAAAGCTAAAGCAAAGAGAAATTAATTTCTGAATGCAGCAAATATCTCACTGGTGCATAGTTGAACGAGTTATTTCCACAGATTTCAGTTAGCACTGTCTCAGACCCTAAATCTCTTCTTACTTTCAAAAATATAATTAATGATTATAGAGGTTCCTCTTTTTTCTTAAATATTACTCATAAAAAAACCTCTTGTTTCTAATCTTTAATGTGTTTCAACTAGAAAGCAAGCTGCTGCTTTCAAGACATGAAGGAAAAAATGATTAGGCATGTGCCCACAGTGAAATCAATTAACATGAAATTCCACTACAGCGAAAGTCCCAAATTAATTTGTGTCAAAGACTCATTTAGCTTTTAGTAATATTCACTTTATTGCCATTAAAGGTGCTTCTTTCTGAAATGCACTAATTGTCAACAAACTATCACCTTGGAAGAAAAAAGTTACATACATTGAATCTCATCTGCTACTTTCTTGCATCTCCCATTGGTTCTCCCACAGAGGCCTGAAATCTAATCCTCAATCACGCCTGAAGCTGTTTATAAGCAGCACAGCTGAATTCTTTTTGCAACAAGATAAGCACATTGAAATTCCCTTACAAATTAATTCACAAATACAAAACTTCAATTAGTGATTATGTATTTTGACTGTGAAAACAACTTACCGGGAACCCGATTTGTTAAATGCTACATTAGTCAGTGGCAATATATGCGCTCTAAGTACCTGAAATAGAAGTGAGGGGAGAGAAGAAAACATTTGATGCAAATAAAATATGCCTACAATTGCTCAAAATATTCAATAGGTTAATATTTTCTTTTCCTCCTGTCAGATTAGCACTTACAGCTGTATTACATTAACCCCTAACTAAAAAAATCCCCCATGCCTCAGCAGGTTATCACTGCAGATGATACGTAGTACCAAATTTATATTGAATGAACTGCTTTTTCCCTATGTTTGCTTTTTCTCCACCTTCTCTGAGGGTGGAAAACGGAACCCTAGACCAGAGCTGAGAGGGCAAAAACAAATGAGTGAGGAGATTGTGCTTAGTGAGGTCACTGATGAAGGAAATCCCAACTAATATTAAGCCTTATATAGTGCATCAAGAGATCCAGCTGAATTGAGTATTTCGAGTCTTTTAGGTTATGGGATGCTTTCTGCTGGTGTATGATGTTGTTTTAAAAAATAAGAAGAACAGAAATAAGCTACAGGTATGTCCTACGAGGTAATGACAACAACAACAAAAAAAAAAGGCATGTAGAGCCATAACAAAGATACTTCTCAAGGTAGAATTTGAAGAGGGAATTTCAAATTTGGTGTCTGCTTGTATGGTGTAGGCTATGGAGGTCACTGTTTTTCTAACACTGCTTCCAAGGTCTTTTAATCAGATAGCATATAAGGTTCATGTAATTTATCTCATAGACATAATAATACATATTGAGGTTTATTAAACATAGGTGAAAGCATTTTCAGACACTGCCAATGAAAGTCAGCATGCCATTACACCTTGAAAATTACCAAAAAAAAAGAAAGTTATAATCTGGTTTGTGTTTGAATAAGCTGGCTACTGTACAGCAGAGTTTGTGTTTGAACGTCTTTCACCTATTAACAAGCTGGCTTCTGCTCGAGTCTGAAGCATAATGAAATGATAACCTGAGCTGACAGTGAAGTAAAGGGATGTTAAAAACACAGCAGTTGTCCACCAGGTCTTCTCTGTAGGGTAAGAATGAAGAAGAAATTATTTATGAGCGATGCCATTTAACCACTGACATATTACGAGAGCTTCAGTTTTTTGTTCTTATCTCTAGAGTTCTCAGCTGCCTGTCTCCAAAAGGAAAACGACAGGAGCTCATACATCTTCAGAATAGTAGGAACTGAATAAAATGGAAATAACAATGGTCAAGGGAAGGACTGAGAGAGAGAGAAACAGAAAATATATTTCATGTTAGAGAAACTGCAATTTCTGTTCTCTAGAGAATGTAAGACAAGTTGTAGTTTCAGCTACAGCAGTGGGAATGGGCAATCAAGATGTGTAAATGACAATATTTTGCTTTTTTTAAAACAGCCAAATCATACAAATATCTGCATATGAGAACGGATAATTATGGAAATTCATGGAAATTTGATCCATTACATTTTTAGGGCTCCATGCAGGCAGCTCTGAACAACAAACATATTTAACAATTATGAAAAAAAAAACGGAGGAAAACAAGATAAGTTTATGTTTAATTTCAGCTCACAGGACTAATGCTGTTCTTCCAATACCCAGTGCTGCAGTTGCTTCATCCACAGAACTCTAAGCCAGCAAGAATTGCTCATGCAAATGATACAATAATCAAACCCTAAGGCAATATTTGAAAATGTACCTCAGTTCTGCAAAACCTGCTACAGCAGCCCCTAAGGTAAAAATCACTACAGCATACCATTGGTATGTAATATTTTAAAACCTGAGAAATGGTTACAATAGCTCGCTTCTCTGCAGGGTGCCTAACACAATATTGGCACCACAATTGCTGGAAATAACAAAAAGATGGGATTATACACTCATTTAAGATTATGCTCCAGTGCAACAGGAAAAAAAAAATTAATTTCCAAGCTATGTAAACACATGGAATATTTTTTTGAGGGGAAAAAATAATTCTCACTCCCACCCACTTCTTGTATTTTATCAGTATCTCAGAAGCACCTGATACTCATGTTTCATTTGGAAGACTTAAATGGAACTGAAACATAAAACAAGTCCTTTTCACACACTTCTAACTACACCTGAGTGAAGGAAATAAGCCAGCACTGATTGGATATGCCTGTCTCTATTATTTCCAAATACAGAAGCTCAAATGCGGCACTATACCCAAAAAATACATTTACCTGAAATTTGAACAAGCATTTGATGATTTGTCTCTGTGACGAACAAACAGTTTTAAAAGCCAGTGAAAAGCAAAGCATTATCTCAGTTGAGAGCATAAATTGTACAAGTTTCTGGTTTAAGGAAAGATGCCTTATCACATAGCTCTGTTTTCCAGGTTAAATGCCCAGATCTTTGCAGAATTCACCCAGGTGTGTACTGTTGGTCAAAAGAACCCAAGGTATATCTAGCAATATGTAAGCGGGGGGGCAGGTTAGCCAAACAAACCGACACCAAACTTCTGCCTTTTCTCTCTAAATCCAAAGTAACAATCAATAACATAGCACTGACCGTCAACTTTGAACAGCTACACATTGCCATCTGCCGACACAATCAAGATACAACACTTAATTATTTCAGATTGCAACACGCAATCCAGGGAAGTCATTTTATTTTTATTTCCACAGGTAAATACAACAAAATCTATTCTCTTCTGACCGATTGAATCCTGGATTTGAAGCCCTGGAAGGTCTCTCTAATAATTGTTCTTAAAAAACTTACTCATTTAAAAGAAACTTTTCAAGCGCTGTCTGTAAGCTGAAGATCAAACAATCCAAAGAGAGTAGTAATGGCAGATAGTAATAACAACCGGTATTACTGTGTGTAGCAGAATACATTAAAAAAACCCATCATTTTCACAAAATGAAGATCAAGCAGACAAGGGTATGAAAATATCTTGGGCCTTTCCCAGCAACTAATTTACTTGGGGTCTATTTACAGGTTTTCTTTAAACAGAACTATGGGTGTTTCTGGTCCACAGAGTGTTATTTGACAAATAAAAAATTACTTCTCTCCACCCAAAACGCACACTTGTACACAAGCCTGTGTAAGCAGTGTCTAGCAGTTACACCTCCCAGCCTTTTGGGGGAATTCCTGGCAGACATAACCAAGCCAGACTCAGTCACTCCGCATGCAGAGATGATTGAAAAGTGCCAAGAAATTGGTCATAAAGCTCACATTTTGCTCTCAGGCACGACACATGACAGTAAAAACATACTCTCAACATCACAACTGAAACCCCCCCAAATGCCCCAAAATGTTTTGAAGATGCCTCTGACCTTAAAAAGATAGAACTTGTGATCCTCTTTTTCCCCTAGCTTCTCTTGCAATCTTCGTACTAAATGTATGACATGTTCCTTGCATGAAGCTGTGATGAGAGGTTCTCCTTTTTGAATTTCTTCTACTAAGGCTATGGCATCTGTGCTAATCATGAGAGAAAGAAAGAAAGAAGAAAAAAAAAAAAGTACAACCCACCAGATTTCATCCTCTGGCAATAATTATGAATATAACTGCAAAAATATTATTTACTTGCAGAGAAACTGAAGTAAGCAATGAAATTGTTTGTGTTCATCTCATTCTATAGCAGCTGAAAGAGATATGGATATGTTTTTCTTGGTTTCTATACTTCCTTCCCTCTTTTACTAAGCTTGGTCAGTAAGATTTCCCTTTTTCAAATTTTAGCTTGGCAAACAAATTATGTTTTCAAAGGGTTTCCACAGAGGGTCAGATATGGGAGATATGTATCCAAAACTGATAGTTTTGGAATAAGTATCTAAATTAAAGTGGAATTTCATAAATTCCAAATGAATTGCTCATGAAGTACCAACAAGATAAATTATTCATGGCAAGTGTTAAAACTATCTCTGTCTGTCGCTTCACAAATATATGCCTGTTCCTATAAATCTTCGTTATGATAATAACTTCCAAAACATGGTCCGGAGTCTACCGGTGTCCACGGAGCGCCCAGGAAGTGGTTCACAGCTAGTCTGTGGAACCGGATATCATATCATCAGATAAACTGATGATTCCTGGGCACCCATGAGAAACTGAGGGTTGGCAATAGCCAGCAGTCAAAGCAGCAACGCACACTTAAAACTAATTCTAGCAAGAAAGCTTAGGATTTCTATTAGTAAGTAAATTATTGCCATCTAAAGGAGATTTTCTGTATGAGTCATTTTAACGGGACCCACTAACGTGCCCATAAATCAGTATCCTCTCAGTGTTTATACTCCTGTTAAGTAACACCAAACAACTAATTTCTTTCACAAAGTGGCTCCATAGGTTTTATCCAGAGTACTAAGCTGCATAGTTCCAGGAAGACAAAAAACTAGTAATACCTAAAGGTATCCTATTAAAATTAAATCTAACCTTGACTTTCAAATACATTATATTTTTTTATTCTTCAGTTGGGCCAATCCCTGATTTTTAGATACATCAAGCTCCTGCAATTTCTTTTATCGTCCGTAGGAGGCTAGAAAATCAGATTATCCGCTCTTACTTGTTTT
Source organism: Chlamydotis macqueenii (assembly GCF_036417535.1). Taxonomy (NCBI): domain Eukaryota; kingdom Metazoa; phylum Chordata; class Aves; order Otidiformes; family Otididae; genus Chlamydotis; species Chlamydotis macqueenii. The sequence continues at coordinate 1,046,131 of NC_141564.1, forward strand.
TCTAAGAAGCTAACTGCAATTAGGTTCACGACAAAAGAAACCAGAAAACTTCCACTACTTGCAACCAAAGTAGATACTTAGTTTCTCCACACAAACACATGAGAGGGAATCGCTTACTTGCCTTATACCACGTCATCTATGGTTGAGAGGCTTCATCTCTCAACAGAAAATCATGACAGTAATAATCAGCTGGAATGAAAGATTCTGTATTTAAAATAGTAGGATAACGACTTCACCATCATAGAATGACAGAAGGGTTTGGGTTGGAAGAGACCGTCAAAGCCCACCCAGTCCAACCCCCCTGCCAGGAGCAGGGACATCTCCAACCAGATCAGGTTGCTCAGAGCCCCGGCCAGCCTGGTCTTGAACGTTTCCAGGGATGGGGCATCCACCGCCTCTCTGGGCAACCTGGGCCAGTGCTCCACCACCCTCAGTGTAAAAAATTTTTTCCTAATATCTGATCTGAATCTGCCTCCCTATGTTTTAAAACCATTACCACTCATCCTGTCATAACAGGCCCTGCTGAAGTGTTTTTCCTCATCTTTCCTGTGTATTTTATTAACAAAGACATGGCTGACCTCAATTATGTTTAAAACTATCAAATAGACTTGTATGTGAGCATGCTATAAAACAGCAGAGTGCTGTTATCTGAAATAATACCATACTTACTCAGGTGTAAGATCAAGTAGATCTATAGATCTGGTCTTTGCCTCACCACCTTGTACATATTCCAGGATAATTCCTTTAAAAAAAAAAAAATTACAAAAAGGTCTTAATTAGATGTCCAGCAATACTTCCACTTTTACTGCTCCGTTGACTTCAGCAGACCTACTTCCAGTTCTTGGAAACAGAAGGAAGTTGGCCATTCTTGCTGAGACTTAGCAGGGTGATAAACAACTCTGGTGTGTCTATATATATATATATATATATATAAGAAACATTATTATTTATAAGCCAATTTCCATTCTGGAAATGAACAAGCTCTTTTTTCCCCAACAACTTTTTGCAGTATTTCATCGGCTCTACTTTCAAAGAAGCTGTCCTGAAGACACTTGCTGTAGTTTAGCACTCCAAGACGTCTGGAAAATGTGTTTTACAAGATCTGTTACACTTATTTCAGTGTTTGCAAAGGCCTGCGTACAGTAATGCATAGAAAATCATAACACACTTTCCATTTCCAGGTATGCTCTGGCACCTCTGCACCTTCTACTGAGCTGAAGTATTGAAATGTTTAACCGCATTGCATCCTGTTTTGAAACAATTGTTAAAGAGTTCTGCTGCTCCTTGGTTTTCTGTAGGAAGGGATGATTTCAATACTTTTTAAATCTCATTTTACATTTTACCAAGCCTGTAAGAAAAGCATTTATTTTGGAAGAAAGATCTGTTTTTCCAATACACTTCCTGAGCTTGCCATCTCCATCTTGCTTCACTTCTGAAAATTCATTAAGTGTCCTGACTGAGTTCATGACAAATGATGAAGACAACTTAGCAGCACAGCTTTTCAAAGCATGCTTCTGCGCCGAAAATTCACGAAACAAAGAAAAAAAAAAAAAACCAAAACAAGAAACACGGCAACCTTTTGCTCAACAGGTCTCAACGCACGTACATTTTTTGGGGCCAACTACTGTCACTTTTGGCTTTAGGAGACCAAAATACCCCACCCGAAGTCGGCCCAGCTGCCAGTGCAGGATTCACCCCCTTGCTCCTGCCCCAGCCCGCGACAGAGGGGAGGAAAAACCTCCATTACAGGAGCCCCCCACCCCGCACCTCCCCACCCGGCCGGTCCGCCCGCCACACGGCGCTCCCCACGCGTGGCCTCAGCCCAGCCGCGCCGGCACAGCCGCTGACAGGACAGGGAACCAGCCCGGCCTCCCGGTGTCCCGCTCCGCACCCGGCGGGTAATAACGGAGCAGCAGCCGCTTCAGCCCCATCCTCCTCTTCCTGCTGCTCCTCCGCCGGCCCTCAGCCCGCTCCCATAGCAACGCTCAAACAACGCTTGTGCGCATGCGCCTCCCCCGGGCGGGAAAAGGCAGCCCGCGCTTGTGCGCATGCGCTTTCCTCGGGCGGAGCGGGGGGGGGGGAGGAGCTGAAGGGAGGGGGGGGGTCACGTCAGGCATGGCGGCGGCTTTTCAAAGCCTTTCGGCCTGGCTTTTGGCCTCCACACGGTCTGGGGCGGCAGGGAGGAGCGGTGTGCAGAGCTGACTGCCGGCTTTGATGGCTGTGCTGCTCGGGCGGGATGAGGACATGGCCACGTCCTCATCCCGCCTGAGGCTCCCCTATGACACTGTTTTATTTCCCATTCTCAATCCTTTTTTGCAAATTCATAATATTCAGGGCTTTTTGCTTGTTACTTTATTTCAGCAGACCAATCCATTATAACTTCAAGATGTTAACAGAGTACTAACAGCCAGCTAGAAGCCCATCACTACACAAACTTAAGTTTGCTTTCTCCCAGGTGCATAGATTTATAATTATGCCCACTGGGTTTTATCTACCTTTTATTGTCTTTTCACTTGATATTGCAAGGCTTTTCTACAGTTTTCACGGTCTTGACTACCATCAGCTAGAGCTGCTCGCATTATTTAATTCATACAGAGCTGCAAGGGCTTCTCATTTATGCCATAAAAATGTCTCAGATCTTCAAAGGCTTGAGTGCACTACAAAAGGGTAAAATTCAGAGTGCTAAAGAGCCACAAGTGACAGTATAATGAATACATGAAAGCTATTTGAAAAGCAAATAGTGGGTTAATTAGTAAGGAAAACAAGCAAAGATAAACAAAAAGGAAAAAAAATCAGCTTAAGTTTTTAAAGAGAAACTCAGGGCAGATACATGAGTATGAAGATACTCTTTCATCAAAAACAGAAGAAAAAATATATTTGAAAAGAGGTAACCAACATGGAATCATTAAAAGATGATGTATTAATAGAACTAAAACTTTGAGTGGAGCTTTGTGCAGCAATGGCTGTAGAACATTAATAGGGGGAAGCAGTGAAGACATTTTCATTTAGTACATCTCATAGCCCACATTGCTGCCAAGGAGTCGGCAGAAGACACTCCCAGTCAGTGTTTAACAATACGTGACTTTTTCCAAAAACATCCATATGGCTCCCCACAGCTTCACTTTGAAGACAGTCCTTTGGTTTTTGACAGCCAGGAAGTAAAATACAATGGCCAATTCCAGATTTACTCCAGGACATGACTGAGGGACAGTGTGGTCTCTGGGTTTTTCATTCCTATTTGGTTTAATCTTTTGTCTTATTTATATGTGGAAAGTCTTGAGGCAGATAAGAAATGCTTTTATGGAAAACAAATAATCTGAACAGCTTTCCAACAGAGTTGACTTACTTGGAACAACCCTATTAAAAATAAACTTTTGAACAGCCTCTGGTGTTGGTGCTCTCCAGTTTCTTAACAGCTTTTTGTATGCGTTTAGCATAACATGTATCCACCCAGCTTATAATTTCTGAATATAAATATTTTTCTGTTCTTTTAACTTATGTGATGTTACCAATGGACGTGGCATGGCAAGTACTTCCTACGTTAACGCCTTCTTTGTTCTTCACAAACACACATTCATACAGCCTTTCTGGTGCCTTCAGTGTTACTTAACATAAATTAGAAGTGTTACATTTAAAATTTTTAGTCAAATGTAAAGATTTGATGCTTCTGTACAGCAAAAATCAGTACCTACATTTCCACTATAACTTCTGTAGCATCTCTTCAATTCTGTACTTCAGGGTTGTGTTTGCATCCCTGAATGAATTATTGGGATATTCTTGAGCAGTCATTTTTTCAAGGTTTTGTGTATCATGTGCCAGCAAGCTTTTTTTTTTCCATGACACGCAGAATGGGAAAATGCAGCCCAATCTAAAGAGAGGAGAGGGAAGTGGAAAGGCAACAGAGCCCTGTGATGTGAGTGCCTGGTGCGTCAGCACCTCCCCTCCTCACCGCCTCGCTGTACATCTCCATCTGAAGAGATGTGCGCACACCTCGCAGCTTCTCATCACCCGGGATTAAGAGGCAATGACGACACTGGAAGATGATAAGTCAAATCAGACCTCAACTCTTGCCTCCTTTCCTTGCTTCTGTAAGCGGAAGATTCAGGAGCAGCGGAGTCACAGCAGAAATCAGTCCCTCTTAGCTCCAGGCCTGCTATACAGGCTGTCCCAAAGAGGCGCTGGCATCACAGCGTTGTTTGCTCTGTTCCTATGTAGTAACTCGAAAAAAATTGCTGACCACCTGAGCGGGAGATAAGAGCTATGCTGAGGTGAAGTTTTTCCCCAGAGTGCCATCCAGGACAGGTCTGCAGAATAAATATAGAGTAACTACCAGTATGTCTTTGTGACAAAACAGAACCAGCGTGGTAGCACAGGTGGGACTACCTAAGGAAACTTTAGGCAACGAAGGTAAAAACTGTAGTGAGGGAGCAAAGGGAGGGACTTCAACGCAGCTGATCACTTGAGGGCTAGTCACGCAGGGACTGTGGTGATACAGCAGACTGAGCTGGAGTCTGTACCACTAAACCTTGACTGTTGAGCAGAAATGCAACTCTCATTCAGGTTCAGGGAAATGGGCAACTAGTGCATGCTTTTAGAAGGACAATTTTTAGACTGCTGGGGCAAAATTGTTCCCCTAATATTTTTTAGCATCCAGAGAGTGCGCACAGCCTCTAAGCCAGCTTCAAAGAACCTGCATACACACCGTAGAGAGGTTAAAGGTATCTACACTGGAAAGAAAAATTAAATGCCGAGACGTACAGCCAGGATCTCCAGCAATTTTTATCACCAGATGAGATAATCAACTTTTATGTCCAGAGATCAAAAGCATTGATGTTGTCAGCCTGGAAAGATAACTTGTACATCAGTTGTTCCCTGTGCATTTTTGCTTATCCAGCAGTTTGCAGGAGTGGCAGAAAGTTAAGATAGTATAAACATCCCAGTTTATACTGCGATGTCACTATAATACAGTCAACGTTTAAAGCCTTTGAAAGCTGCAATATGCACTTATCTAGAGTTCGGGAGACAACCGTGTCGGACAGTATGAAGCAAAAGTAATACAATTACAATGAAGAGCTTCCTTTTGAGAACTCTGGGTTCTTCCTGCCGACACAGGTCTGAAAAAATCTCTTTTTCTTGAGCCAAAGTACTGTCCTGAGAAGAATAACAAGAAGAAAGTGTTTCTCACTCAAACACACTCTCGCCTGCAGAGAAGAGTGGGGTTTAGGCTTCCTGGTTTAAAGTTGTGTCATGACCCACTTGTTCTGAAGTAGGTCAGTCTGTGGTATGCTGAACTAAATCAGAAAGGCCAGCCCAAGAGTAGTCTGAGTGAAGGGAAAGATGTAAAAGCCACTTCCTATTTCTGTTATGTTAGTAATGGGTGCAGTGGATTTTTACTGCGGGGAGTTCTTGCACGCTGTCCTTTCTCGCGTGCTGCCCTTGCTCATAATTGTCAGGTCTGTCAGATGCAGAAGGGCTGCACTCTGATATTTCCCTGTTTCTGCTTGCTGAACTAAATGGGTTTAGGTAATTTTTTTTGAGATTTTTTCATTCTGGCATAGAAAACCTGCTTCCTCTTGCCCAAACAGGCACCGCTATAGACACACACACTTCTCTGTGCATTGTTAGAGCTCCTTCTCACTTCTGCTCTGTTATTTCCAATGCTAATCGTGACACCACAGCCATGAAAGATGTTAAAACTGTATTACTTGTGTAAGAAACACGATCTTCTGGGAGTTTGCTGTTTGCTAGTTAAGAGCTGTTCTGGGAGAAAGAGCTGACAGTGAGTTACAGAACAGACACACTGCTCTCTTTCCCAAGGATTGTTTTTCATCTTTACATTGCTGTTTTCATCAATTTAAAGTTATCTCCAATTTAAAAAAAAAATGTATTGGTTGCTATTTGCCTAGAAAGTGTGTCACCTACAAGTTTCTGTTCACATGAATAGATGCATGTGTTGTTTACATACAGTGAGATAATAGCAAGTACCAGAAGGGAACAGTAGTTCGCCTCTTTGCTCTTTTCTTCCATTTCTGACACACTGCTTACACATCCCATGCAGTCAGGCAAATTTCGTACATTCCTACTTGTTCTAGTTAAATTTTCACTTAGCTGAAAAAAAGATTTTTCCTTGCCGTTCACTTTTTAAGGGAGAGCCTTTCCTCTTAACCTTACCAAGCTGATGGGTAGACCTGACAACAACAAAAAAAAAACCTCAAAGCAAAAAAAACCCCAATAAGATATATTTATCTTACCCTCTCTGAGAAGAACTGAGACGTGCCTTTAATCTTTCTTTCCGTGGTCCAGATTGTAGGGGGCTGAAGACCTTTTGGTTAAGAAGAGCTCTGTCTCATCCAGTCCAGACGGCAAAGCTGACGGTATCAGTTCATTACGCAACTGCTTTGCGGTCAGATAATCTGAGCTGCAAGATGAAAGCCGGTGAGTTATCTGGATGCAGCTAGAGAGGAAAATAGAGGAGCACTTCTCCTACATATACCTAACACACAATTGAGTCAAACCACTTCGAGTCAGGAGGAAGCAAAAAGCTCCTGACGAGTAACTGGGTTTCTAGTAAGTCTGCAACAGGATTGAAGAAGATAAGTAGTGAAAGCCACTTTGTTTCAGAAAACACAGCTTCGTAAAAGCACAAGTGTGTTCATCTCACTATTGTTTTTAATAAAAAAAAAAGTCAAAATTACTCATTTGGTCTTTTATATTTCATTTTTCTCATGCCAAAATTCATTAAGTGTTTCACATAAACCATCATGTTTTCTACATATCTATATACCTTCAGTAAGAGTGGTAGTCCTATGGCATTGTCTCTGTGTTTCTTGTTTTTTACGTTTCTTTACCATCATTTTGATGTATTTCATATGGATGTGCAGAACAATATGTATGTTTCTCATACATCTTCACATCTTCACGTTCAGCCAGGACTGTGATTTTTTTCACTGAAAAAGTGACTCAAGATCATAATTTCTGATAACTGAAAATAGTCCTCATTGCAAGAAACCTAGCAATAACCTTCCCTTTACATTTCAGTGCTACAGCTGCCACACGAAAACATGAGTCAGATATCAAAACATCACACAGCCAGCTTAGGTGTGAAAAGCTGATGAGTTTTGTCCTTCATTTTTTGTTTCCCAAGACTTTCTCTGTAATTTTGAGGGCTAGACAACAGAATCACTGTGAAGCCCAAGATTTTTAGGTCAATCGAGGTCAGCTCTCCTGAGAGACAGGTAGCTCTTTCTCCTTGGATTTTCATAGCCTTTTCCTGGTGCTGTTAGTCTAGGAGAATCCTTCATGTGCAATCCATCTTTCCCTCACTTTGGCACATGCAGCTGTGTGGCTGTGATCGTAAATGAAATCCCTTTGTGAGCCTGTTCAGCCCAATTCCTGATGCTCTCTATAGCGTCCATGTATCTGGTTTTTCAAGGGATCTCAACCCAGGTATCAACGGTCTCCTTGATTCAAAAGTGTAAAAAAAAAAAAAATTAATTGAGTTTTCCATTTAAATTTAGGGAGTAGCAGAATTTCAGGAATACATAAATGTAGTTGCAGATGCTTGCAAATAAAGTTGTTACTTTATTTTAGAAGTATAACTGGGGTCATATAAGCAAGACTATAGAAATGCTGTCATAAAATTAATAATAACAACTAACAATAGTATTTTAATCTCTACTTTTCCTGTGACATATTTGCTTTTTAAGCATATGGTATTCTGAGTGTCATCTGGTGCTTTTACATGAAATATGTATTTTTGGATTGCATAATGCTACAAATTTGAGGAAGCTAAAAGACTATTAAACAAGTGTTGGGTTTTCGCTCCGGCAGTAGCTACGTAAGCAATACACTATGCTCAATATATAATAGCAGCCACAACACTGTATCTATGGTATATCGTATTCAAGTGTTCTGTCTATCTGTTACTGTCTGCAGTTGATAATTGTCCTTGTTTCAGCAGGGATGGAGTTAATTTTCCTCTCAGTAGCCAGTGTGTTTTGGATTTTGTGAGTGAAGAATGTTGACAAACACCCTGATGATAGGAGTTTTTGATAATGAGACCAAGGACACTGTCTGGCTTTCCGAGTCTCATTAACGTGCAGATGCAGGAAACTGGGCGAAAGACAGACAGAATAATTGATCCAAACTGGCCAAAGAGAGTATTCCATGCCATAAACATCATGCTCAGTATATAAGCCGGGGTTGGCCGGGGGAGTATTGGCCTTCCTGGCATCCATCACCCTTCACTCCTTTGCTTGCAGCTTGGTTTCATGTCCGTGATCGCTGCTCAGGACGGGCTGTATTCGCCATTGGGACATGAGGTGGTGAGAAAACATATGTTGTTCATTTTGTATGTATTAATATCCTTATATTCTGTTATTATTGTAGTTTTCCTTTGCTATTTTAGTAAACTGTCTTCATCTCAACCCACAAGTTCTCCTTTCTTCCCAATTCTCTCCCTCATTTCGCTGGGGAGTAGGAGAGTGAGCAAGCAACTGTGTGGTGACCAGGGCTCAACCACAACAATAATGCAGAAGGAACAAGCAGAGCAATGGTAAAAACCTTTAACAGAGTTAGGACTGCAACACCAGACAGTAAAGGTTGACACCTCCTGGAACAGAGGAACCACAAGGATCCAAATCCCTGCATAGTAACCAATATTTGTCGTACGACTGAATTTTTTTAAACTGGTGACTTACACAATATCATCATTTGTGCCGGCTTTTACCAACGAGAGCGCTGGGAGGCACTTTTCTCTGTGTAAGAAAGGCAGCAATAGTGGTTGCTTTGTTCTAGAGTGGAAGAAAAAAAGTGTTAAGAAATTAGTAAATCTAATTATGATTCCATATGTGAAGAGAAAGTTTTCTGACAGAGATACCAAGCTAATGAAATGCTGCAGTGTCCTGACTGGGAATGGTGAGAGATTGCTTCGGGGGGTGGGGGGGAAGAATTAAAAAAGAAGCAAAAATTGATAAGAAGCAATAATCATACTCCAGCAATCACAGGAATCACCGAGGCCAGGTCTCAATACAGCAAGAGCAGGAGACTTCAGAGCTGAAGGATGAAGTTGTGCTGAGATTTTAAAGGGAAAGCTCTCACACCCGTTATCCAAATGATATCCACGTTATAATAAAACGCCTCATTGGCATTTTGCAAGGAAAAAAATAATTGGGGAAGGAAAAAGTCCCCAGATGACTCTTTAATACTGCACCTCAAGTTACTCAACAAAATTACACATGCTGAATTAGGAGGCGAGGGCCAAAGATACAGAGGAAAAAGAAATTTACCTGCACAAATGCAGAATAGTCCCTCCGAAGTAATCAGGATTAAACATTTTCCTAGAAATGGTCATGATTTTCAAAGCTGTCAGAACTTTACTGACCACTTAAACTTACTTAGTCACAAAAATGTGCCTTGAATCCGATGATTTTGGAGATACAGCACCTGCTGGTAATACCCGTTTGTATCCTCAGGAATGCATGGAGAGAGATGCTGGTTTTACACGGAATTTCCTAACAGTAACGTAACAATCTTATCAATCTATGTTATCCACCATAGAAACCAATTTTCAATTTTTTTTTTTTCCTCCAGTAAGCTTGGTTGTAAAAGAAGTATTCAACCAGAATAAGAGGAACTGAAAAAAAATTCCACGAGTCATAGTCTACGGATGAAGCGTCTGGGTTTCTGTGGCAATGGAGCCACGGCTTACAAGAGGAAGAATGAGTTGCGGAAGCAATATAAACCTTTCAACAGGCCCAACCTGGGAGTACAAAGAGCCACTCACATGATTTCACACGTCAGTCTTCCCCTTCTTATTTTGCTCCCCTGCTTTGAATATGCCAGCTTGGACTCCAGGCTTTTCTGTACTAGGTTCATCTATAACTCTGGTTCCTAATACCTCCACCGAGGCAGGTGTGGGGAACCTCACCTTCTGATGCTTTTAACGTGAATCCGTTCATGGTGTCCTTATGTTCTCGTTTTGTTGGTGCCTCGTTTCACCTGCAAACTCTTTGAGCCCAGACAAGAGCCCACACCAGTGCTGGCAGGCGTGAGAAAGAACTCTGTGGTTTGGCCCAGAGGTTATGGGAATTACCCGATACGGGAATTGCTCTTCCCTGGGAGCCCGATAGCTCCTTAATATCAGGGGCATGGAATCTACCTGCTGGAAATTAAAGCCAATTAATCTTGCTCCTTCAGAGCTTCACCCACAGAGAATTGCCAGTTCCCAGATTTGCAGAACAGGTTTTTGAAACCTCCTTATTTTTCCCAGGCATCAGTTGTACAGCAGGAGTTTCTGCAGACCTCTGTGACGAGACCCTGCATCAGGAAAATCTCGTTATACTAGAAATATTTTAAAATAGAGGGAGATAGATTTAGATTAAATATTAGGAAGAAATTTTTTACACTGAGGGTGGTGGAGCACTGTCCCAGGTTGCCCAGAGAGGTGGTGGATGCCCCATCCCTGGAAACATTCCAGGCCAGGTTGGCCGGGGCTGTGAGCAACCTGATCTGGTTGGAGATGTCCCTGCTCCTTGCAGGGGTGTCGGACTGGGTGGGCTTTGAAGGTCACTTCCAACCCAAACCATTCTGTGATTCTATGATTCTAAGTCATAGGATGCTACAGGAAACGCATGATGGGCAGGAAAGCACTACAAATTTTTGGTAGCTCTTTAAGTTGAGAGCAGACTATGTTACCATAAAAACCCAACATATCACACAGAGTATGCTGATTTTAACATTTATTATTTTTAAACTCCAATTTCCATTTTTTTTCACACAGGCAGACTTTGTTTAACAATAGTTCAAGAAGTATTATAATATTAAGTGCAGTTAAAGGGAAACATTTTGGTACCAGACAGTGTCAAAGAAGTAACAAAATAAACAATAAATAACCCGCTTAACATGTGCTGAGCAAAACAAAAATAACATGCCATAAACTAATAAAATTCATACTCTGTACAGCAGTTTAAGATACTAAATAGTACTCTTATTTCATGTTAGTAACCTACACATATTATTAAAAATAGAAACTTTAACAAAATGCTTCATTCAAGCAAAACAGCGATGCAATATGAATCGACTCAAGAATTTCAACGGTTCCAAGGAAGCCAGAGATAGTGGTGAGTAAGCACACAACAGTGTACAAGACGGCGATCTCAACCGAGAGGTTGAACCTCGTGGTTCTTCAGCCACGTCTGTGTTTAGTTCCCTGCTGGAAACCGTATCACATTGACATCTTCTTGAGCTTTTGGCTGTTAAAAGAACAAGAGAATACACGTAAATAATGACCTCAGCCATGGGTAAGCTATAGCTTTCTCTCTCCAATATGTAGCACCTCCTGAGAGGGCGCTCAGGTGGAAGAAGGGACACATGACATGACTGTTCCTGGGAAGACTCTACAAAGGACTAGCCACGTCTAACAGGAGAGGGAAAGAGGAAGGTATTGAGCACTGCCATCAGAAGTGGCATTCAGGAGATGTAAGAAACAGGCTTTCATACATGCTCTGTTTTCACCAGTCCATTAGTAGTTGGATTTTTAGATCTACCTACCTCAGGAAAAGAAGATGCTTCTTCACCCAGCCTTCCTTGGGATTCACACAGGCCTTCAGTCCACTGTAGGTGTGGAAACTGGAAAAGAAATAATGCAAAGGAGATCAGTACATCATTAGAAATCCCTGCTAGTAAATACTGTGAAGATGCTTTTGGTCAAAAATATGCATCATCGTTACTCTACATAAAAAACAATAGCAGCTGCTTTTGTAAATGCCAGTTAGAGACGGGGTGCTCCACAGCCCTTCCAATCCTACCTGAACAAAAAGAAACACCTCATGAAATTAAAATGCAATAGCTGCTTCAGTCGTGGGGGTCATTTTTTGCACCATGACCTTGTGTTCAATTTATTGGAACTATAGAGACAAAGAACTTTGCTGGATGCCAGAGACTATTTGAGAGACAAAGGAGAATAGTTGCTGTCAAGCTAAGGTCAGCATCTAGGAGGGCTAAAACCTTGTGGGAAAAAAAATTCAGATCTCTGGGGATTAAGAAACCTCTTGTCGCTTATGCGCCTGGTAAGAGGTTTTGGCAAGGGAACACCCTGTGTTGGCCGGAGTGGCCCTCGGCAGGAGACGAAGCATGCCTTTGTTTGAACAGCTGGTTCCCTCTCAGATTTATTGTTGGCATTCTGCGGCTGCCCTGCGAGCTAGCAGTCCCTAGCAACTCGAGGCTGAGTATTTTGTTCACAGGTGTTACACAAAATATATGCAGTTAATGTAACATTTTGAAAAAGCAAGATAAACAACACCTACAATGTTCAAATCATCGTTGCTGCCCAAATAGACATCCTAAGGTTAACACATGTCAGAGAAAACAGAGGATCTTCTGGAAAATGGCTTACATGATTGCGTCGATGTCACAGACTTCGGTGGAGAGCTGCTCAGTGTAACCCTTCAGGGCCCACCGGGGCAGGCGCGCCTTGGTGTACGACAGGCAGCAGTCCTGGTTGCTTTGTGCTGGAGTGAAGGAAGACGACAAAGTCAATAAAACCCGTCTGACCCGCGCTGCCTCGCGCACCTGCTGGTCAGCCCCCTGGCCATCCAGACAGAGGAGGAGGATTAGGCAGCGGAGTTGGCTGAAATAATTCCCTCTGACCCGTCCCTCGTCCCGCTGCCAGCCCCAAGCGCACATGCCAGCGTAGCTGGGCTTCCCGGGGCCGAGCGCCCCAGCTCACTCACCTTCGGAGCTGCAGCACAGGAGCAGCACCAGGAGCCCCAGCAGGGAAACCAGGACCAAGCTCTTGCCACTGAAGCTGGCCATTTCCACCCAACACAGCAGCTGTGCTCTGGTGAGTGCTCGGCTGTCGCCTGCTCGTCCTGCCAGCCCTGCCGCAACCTCCACCTGTTTATAAAGTGGTGCCGCAGGAATTCACGCGCGGGCGGGTTCCGCTGTCATCAGCGGGTTTCCCCATGGCAAATTCCATCGTGCCCGATGCTGCCCCAGCACACCTTCCTGGTGCTATAACCAGAGATAACAGCATGCTGGGGAATTTTTTTTTTTTTCTAAAGTAGGTTAGAAGATTCAGCCAAAAAGAAAAGGAAATAAAAGGCTGTGAGGTAATGGTTCTGTGGGTGAAGCATGTATATTTTTAGGGGTAGGAGTGTGGGTTTTGAAATGAGGAAAGTAAAATGTAGGTAACTCTTTGTTACCTACAGAAACTGCCTCTCGGCTGTGCTCTGCTTTAAGAAGCCCAGCTTGGGGGAGAGGGAGGTGGGCCCCAACCCAGAGGTTCATTTCAGGATGGTGTGCTCGCAGGAGCTGGGTAACCATCTGCAGTGACACCAAAGCACACATAGGGACATCGGGCTTTCCAGATTGCTGCTGTCTGAGCTCGAGGTTGTAGAACTGGTGGGGCCACGTGGGCAACATGGGGTATTCGTGGAAATGGGTTTCTTTTCATAGAATCATAGAATCATAGAATCACATGGTTGGATGGGACCTATAAGATCATCTAGTCCAACCGTCTTCCCACTAGCATTGCTGCCACAGCTACTAAACCATATCCTGTAGCTTCTCATCAAGCCGCCTCTTGAACACTGCCAGGGACGGAGACTCCACCACCTCCCTGGGCAGGCCGTTCCAGTGCCTTACCACTCTTTGAGAGAAAAAGTTTTTCCTCAAGTCCAATCTAAACCTCCTCTGGTACAACTTGTAGCCATTTCCTCGGGTCCTGCTTGTTGCCTGGAAGAAGAGGCCGAACCCCTGTTCATCACAACCTGCCTTCAGGAAGCTATAGAGTGCAATGAGGTCTCCCCTGAGCCTCCTCTTCTCCAGACTAAACAATCCCAACTCTCTCAGCCGCTCCTCATAAGACTTGTGCTCCAGACCCCTCACCAGCTTTTTGCCCTTCTCTGGACACGTTCCAGGGCTTCAATGTCTTTCTTGTAGTGAGGGGCCCAAAACTGAACACAATACTCAAGGTGCGGCCTCACCAGTGCCGAATACAGGGGGATGATTACCTCCCTGCTCCTGCTGGCCACACTATTTCTAATGCAGGCCAGGATGCCGTTGGCCCTCTTGGCCACCTGGGCACACTGTCGGCTCATGTTCAGCTGAGCATCAACCAACACCCCCAGGTCCCTTTCCTCTTCACAGTCCTCCAGCCACTCAGCTCCGAGCCTATAGCGCTGCATGGGGTTATTGTGGCCAAAGTGCAGGACCCGACACTTGGCCTTGTTGAACCTCATGCCATTCAGCTCAGCCCAGTGATCCAGCCTATCCAGATCCCTCTGAAGGGCCTCCCTACCCTCAGGCAGATCAACACCGCCACCCAACTTGGTGTCATCTGCAAACTTACTGAGGGTACACTCAATCCCCTCATCTAGGTCATCAATAAAGATATTGAACAAGATGGGCCCAAGTACCGACCCCTGGGGGACACCACTTGTAACAGGCTGCCAGCTGGACTTGACTCCATTAACCACCACCCGCTGGGCACGGCCCCCTAGCCAATTCTTTATCCAAAGAAGGGTATACCTACCCAGTCCACAGGCAGCCAGTTTCCCTAGGAGAATACTGTGAGAGACCATGTCAAAGGCCTTGCTGAAGTCCAGGTAGACCACATCAACAGCCTTTCCCTCATCCACCAGTCTGGTCACCCAGTCGTAAAAGGAAATGAGGTTGGTCAAGCACGACCTGCCTTTTGTGAACCCGTGCTGGCTGGGCCTGATCCCCTGGATGCCACTCATATGCCGAGTGATCTCACCCAAGATGATTTGCTCCATAACTTTCCCAGGTACTGAGGTCAGGCTGACAGGCCTGTAGTTCCCCGGATCCTCCTTACGGCCCTTCTTGTAGATGGGAGTCACATCGGCAAGCCTCCAGTCCTCCGGGACCTCCCCAGATAACCAGGACCGCTGGTAGATGGCCGAGAGCGGCTCGGCAATCACCCCCACCAACTCCCTTAGCACCCTAGGATGGAGCCCGTCCGGTCCCATGGACTTGTGGCAGTCCAGATGGAGAAGGAGCTCTCTAACTGTCTCCACCTGTACCACAGGGGGTGTACTCGGCCTGGCATCCCAGACTTCCAGATTAGGGCATAAAGTGCCCTGAGGATAACTGATCTGCCTATTAAAGGCAGAAGTAAAGAAGGCGTTGAGGACCTCAGCCTTCTCCTTATCCTCAGTGATCACATTCCCCGCTGCATCAAGTAAAGGGTGTAAATGCTCCTTATTTCTTCTCTTACCACTGATATATTTGTTTTACCGTATATCCACTGCCACCACTTTCTGCCAGTTTGGCACGCATCCGAACTGTTTCATCTGAAACAGAGTTAGCTGGAAACCAGCGTAACGTAGGAGTATATTTCCTACTGAACCCATACCGTCCCGAATGCGTTAATGCCCCTTCACAAGCATGTGCTGTAGCTTGTTATTTTTTCCCGTGGCAAACTCTACCCAAGCACAGTGACTCCTGAACGTTCAGCTCACACACACACACTCTTAAAACTGCCTGGCATGGCTCGGGAAAAACCCCCAGCGAGAACGTCAGTCGTCGCTGCGAGCACGCTGTTTGAGCTGCTACTGGAGGCCGTTGCTTTCCAATGCCGTTTAGTGACCGGTGTGAAATGCATGGGATGGCATGGGATGGGATGGGATGGGATGGGATGGGATGGGATGGGTTGGCTGCAGGCCGTGTCCTGCTCAGCTCCAGGTGACTGTGGAGTAACCTGAGCTTTAAGTAGCTTCTCTTAAGGTAGAGCTCAAGGCCACGGTCATAGTCAATTCATAATTACATACTTTCTACTGCCAGTACTGCTCACAAAGGGTGCATTCCTATTATTTGGGCCCCTTGGTACAAGAAGGACGTTGAGGTGTTGGAGCACATCCAGAGAAGGGCAGTGAAGCTGGTGAGAGGTCTGGAGCACCAGTCTGATGAGGAGTGGCTGAGGGAACCGGGGTTGTTCAGTCTGGAGAAGAGGAGGCTGAGGGGAGACCTCATCACTCTCTACAGCTGCCTGAAAGGAGGGTGTAGGGAGGTGGGTGTTGGTCTCTTCTCCCAAGTAACTTGTGATAGGACGAGAGGAAATGGCCTCAAGTTGCAGCAGGGGAAGTTTAGGTTGGATATTAGGAAACACTTCTTCACTGAAAGAGTGGTCAGGCACTGGAACGGGCTGCCCAGGGAGGTGTTGGAATCACCATCCCTGGAGGTGTTCAAAGAACGTGTAGACGTGGCACTTTGGGACATGGTTTAGTGGACATGGTGGTGTTGGGTTGATGACTTGATGATCTTG
The DNA here is from genome assembly GCF_036417535.1 of Chlamydotis macqueenii. NCBI lineage: Eukaryota > Metazoa > Chordata > Aves > Otidiformes > Otididae > Chlamydotis > Chlamydotis macqueenii. The sequence goes on from NC_141564.1 coordinate 1,062,416, forward strand.
GAGGTCTCTTCCAACCTTAAAGATTCTGTGATTTATTTCTAGAAATGAAAAAAATAAATAACTCTAGAACAGATTGTTATTCAGATAAATTAATTTCTCTATATAACAGCCAGGATTTAGGGAAGCTCGTATGGCTGGGACACATGTCCTTGCAGTGTGCATGGCCTCACATACGTTAGAGATGCTTCTCCTCAGAGCCACTGCCATTGGCCAAGGGACAGGGGAAGAGACAATAAAGATCCCATGCCCTGATGTACGCTGTTTTTTGTAACTGCTTTACGGATGATAGTGGAATGCCGTAAAAATACGTAAAGATCAATGCTCTCAGCGCACAGCTATTCCTGACCTGGCTTGAAGAGTATCTGTCAGCATTAGGCAGTGCTTCAGAATAGCTAGCCAGAATGATGGCACGTGAAGTGACAGAAGTTTGGCTGGATAACTTTTTCCTTTCTGTAAAGACAGGAGTAGTTAAACATGAGATTTTTTTATTTACTTATCATTTCTCAAGCAAGAGTTCCCAGTATCCATTCTCTATCAAGCAAGTGCCTTTAGGAAGATAGGGAAATCAGGCACGGGGTTATCAACCTGCGTTCCTCCACCTCACCGTCCCATTTCGCTCTCGTGTCAATACTAGGGAAGTCTTCAGCTACTTTAGAAAGAACTTTCTGAGATCATCAAGACAGTAACTGCATCTTCTCATCTGTTTGTTATTATCAAGAGCACCTAAAGCAGTAGGCAAACAATGATTTTAAAAATTGCTAGCAAAACCTTCTAAAAAAAAATAGTTAAATTAAACTGTCTCCTGTCTTGCAAACATACTTGTTACTCCCTACTTTCACCTCTCCACTATCACTTGAGACTTGAGATGTAAATGATTAGGGTGATTGTGATGCTTATTGATCAGGCAGCACATCTTTTTTTAAAAAGCTAATACCTTAATTGCCTAATAAAAACACTGTTATTAGCAATAGTACTTCACAATTATATTCAAGTAATATTAAGTTACAATTCTATCGCTTACTATTAGTATTAACACAGTGGTTACATTAATGTATGGGCCAAATTATTAAAAACAAAACTGAAAACTCACTAGTAAGCGCTATTAAATTGCAATTCTGCTGCCCTGCCTCCTGCATTAAGGCATAAGTCCATCCTTCCTTTCAAGTTTATCCCTTCTTACTCCTCGCTCCCACGCAGTCTTTGGGACATAGACCTGCTGGGGACTCTGGGGGGTTGTCTGCAGGGGTTGTCCCTAGCATCCCGAGGAGCCTGGGACCACAGGTCGGCTTCACCAGCAGCACCTGAAGGCAGCCACACTCCTGTCATACGATCCTCCCATTTCGTGCTCTCCTCTTTAGTTTTATACCTTGTTCTCTGTTTTTTTCCCTTTTCTTGAACCCACCTTTTCACCACTTGTGTATCTCATTTCCTCTGCCCAAATTCCTCCCAAATAAACAAGTCATTCCTAATTCCTTTTCCTCGTTGATCTCAAAACTATTACACCCAGAGCACCCAACATGAGGACATGGACCAGTTAGAGAGGGTCCAGAGGAGGCCACAGGAACCTTTCCTGTGAGGCCAGGCTGAGAGAGCTGGGGCTGTTCAGCCTGGAGAAGAGGAGGCTCCGGGGAGACCTTAGAGCGGCCTCCCAGTGCCTAAAGGGGGCTGCAGGAAAGATGGGGAGAGACTCTTCAGCAGGGCCTGGTGTGACAGGACGAGGGGTAATGTTTATAAACTAGAAGGACGTAGATTCAGATTAGACATCAGGAAGAAATTTTTTACCCTGAGGGTGGTGGAGAACTGTCCCAGGTTGCCCAGAGAGGTGGTGGATGCCCCATCCCTGGAAACATTCCAGGCCAGGTTGGCCAGGGCTGTGAGCAACCTGATCTGGTTGGAGATGTCCCTGCTCCTTGCAGGGGGGTTGGACTGGGTGGGCTTTGAAGGTCCCTTCCAACCCAAACCTTTTTGTGATTCTATGATTCTATACCATCTTTGGTGTTTCTTGTGCCATTTCCTAGGCAATTACAGCTTAACATGCGATTACTGATACTGTTAACTGGTGGCATCTCAAGTGCCTCCCTTCTGACTCTACAGCTCTGTGCCTTCTCCATTCAGTGCTTTTTGGACAGAATCTTCTCACCTGAGCTTTGTCACGCCTACCTGCTCCCAATTAAGTGCAAGCAGTTTGGATACCAGAGCCATGACATCACCCAGGTGGTGCCCACCCCGTACGTCTGCCCTCAGTCATTTCCCATCATCGCCCCTCTGGTTCCCACCAGAGGCCATGGCTGGTGGTGTGCCTCGTGTCACGGCGGGACTCTTGCTCCTGGTACTCATTTTATCCCAGGTTTGGTTTGATCGATTTAGGAAATTCGGCTAAGATTTAGAACAAAAGCCATCAGGAGGGCCTCAACCTCCGCAGCGCTTTCCTTTTGTTTGTACTTAGCGTGTACAAAGGACCTTCAGTTTATTTGCACAAGGTAGTTTAAAAAAAAAATCACAAAAGGTGTAATGCAAATGGCTGAAGAAAGTTGCCTGCTACGTCCCGATATGACTCATAACCATATCTTATCAGTTTTTACCTTTACAAGTCCATAATGCAAATAGAAGGCAAAAAAAAAAAAAAACAAAACAGGGAGGTGCTTTGGCTTTCAAGGGAAGTGATTATTCCCCACGGACAAGAGGACGGCGACTGTCGTCCACCCTGACCCAATGAGACTTTTGTCCTGGTCTCCCTTAGCACCTGTGTGCCCCGAAACGGGGCCGTACGGACTGGACGGGGGACAGCGACACGGGACAGACTGGGCCGGAGCCTGTCCATGGGCCAGTCGTGGAAGGTCACTGCCGGGCCAATACGTTGTGGTTGCTGTCCTGATACTGATGGAATTAGGAGGCTGCGCATGGAGTGGGGGTCAGCGAGGGCGCCGCCGTGTCGAGGGAGGCCGTTATTTCCCTGAGTGAGGACCGCAAGGCTGCGTGGGGAGGGCCCTGTCCCGAGTCTCCTCAGACAGACACGGCTGTGGCAAAAGAGACAGCAGCCACAAGTTGTGAGAAGGAAGATTCTCATCAGACAGAGTGAAAAACCCTCTTCATAGTGTGAGGGGAGCGGGTTAAGGACTGGGCCAGGTTCCTCAGGAGGGGATGTGAGCGCCCGGTTTGAATACTCTTGGAGATACTCAAACCTCAACTGGACGCGGCCCTGCCCTGGGCATGGTCTTATCCTCGGGTTCCTTCCCAAGCAAGCCACAGTCAAGCCCACATTATTTTTTCTGGTTTTGTTGTGCCTAATTCTCCTTTTAGTTTCCTCATTTATTTGTCTCTTCCTGACTTCCCTTTGCTGTAAGTTTCTCAGCTTCCCTTCTCAGCTCCCCTCGGAGCACTGCTCCCCCTCCCTGTTGCTGCACATGCGGGAACACAAAGCACCAAAGCGCAGATCGATGACGTTTTCAGCCTCTCCCAAACCTCTGTGTATTCTGCAAAGGCAGCTGAGGTGCCAGTGCGGTAGAGCTGTGAACGGAGGGGAAAAGCATCAGGGAAAACGGAGCCCTTTCCAAGGTAATATTGGGAAACCGGTAGTTGTGAGCAGTTCCCCCGTCGCGGAGCAGCGGGGAATCCGATCGCCTAGTTTCTGAGTACGCGTGGAGTTGTGTCAATAAAGCCGCGTCTGTTTTCGTTCCGAATTTTGCATATGAGAAGCCATGCGCACATGGGAAATCCAGAACGGTGCGTGATTTGGAAAGCAGTGTGAAATGCTCTAAAGCTGTAGCCCCGCAGCGGGAATCTGTTTGACTACGCAGCTCTGCCATGAGATCCCACAGCAGTCACACAGATGCAAGGCGGAAAACACTCCATTCGCTTCTGAAGAGACGGAGTTTTCTCATCGTTAACTATTTGGTTGATGGACTACAGCTCATAGTCACTTCTTTATGGGTTTAGCTCCAATATTAAGAATGAAGGAATTAAAAAACCAAGCACACATACAAACATCTCTTACCCACCGTGACATTAGACTCTGTTTATAACGTCTTTATTTAAGATGAGAAACATATTGGCAGTTTTTCATGGGCAGCCATTTACCAACAGTTCCATTTGTATTCATCCTCGCCAAGAGATGTTGGTTTATTACACGTCACTGCCCTTGTGCCCACGGCTGAAAATAAAGCATTACAACAACACAGCTGATCAACCAGGAAGGACAGAGCCAAAGAGGGGAAATTCCCTTCTGTAATTTCCAGTGGTTTAGGACACCTTTGACGGAGCAAAGGGCAGGAGGAGACGGCGCTGGTTCAAAGGAACAGGGCCAAATGCGGGGATTTAACCGTGGCATCAGCTGTGGTGATGAAATACACAATAAATCCCAAGCACAGAAGTTCCACAGGTAACTTGCTCAATGTCTGTGGAGCTCTAGAGGCTGTGACGCAATACAGTAATTTCATGCAGTTCAACGCTTGCCTGACTGACAAAAATGCCATTTCTCCCTTATCTGGGGGGAGAAACCAACTTTCACTGGTTGTACCTTGCACTTTGTAAGGGACAGATCTGGAAACACTACTGGCTGACGTTGCTTTGGTGCAGGTATGGAGACATTAAATACCTGCTGGGAGAAACTAACCTCTGTGAAGTGCAGGTTGTGAGAAGAGCGGTGCAGCTGCCGTGAGCATCCCAGCGTCCATCCTAGCACTGCCGGTTGCTTGCCGCTACGTACCCGCAGGAGCTGAATATCTGGCGTCCTAAGGGCAGATTTCTCTGTTTCAAAATTACCCCTACTCTGTCTGTAGCCCCTTGTGGTAGCCAACCACCTTTTCACAGAATTAGACCTCTCAAAGAGGAAGGCAAAGCCTGTCGTTGGAAAGAAGGATGAATAAAAAATAGCCAAAGAAGAGCAGATTAAAAACTGCCTACCAAGCCAAGCTCGTGGTCTATCTCCTTCCCAATCTCAATTCTTATGTGCCTTTAGGCGTAATAAGCACAACAAAAAATAACATCTCAACCAATACATTTCTGACCATTAAAGAGGTTGAGAAGTGCCAAGACTCTGCAGAACTTCTGCAAAGGTGCAGAAGAAGAGAAGGAATCACCGGAGAGGATACGGTATGTAAGTCCTCCAAGGGACGGAAACCACCAAGAGACATTTGCAGACAAAAAAAAAGAAACTGCTGACAAAAAGTAATTTACTGTGATTTAGGATGATCTACTGTGGTCTAACATCCTGGAATCTTCACCAAAAAAAAATCTGTCAGCAACCTCTTACCATTGAATTTAAGCCTGAAGCTTCTGGTTTTTCATAGCTGCCATCTCACCACCTCTGCGTGTGTCGGCCAGTGCTTCTCCGCTGCTGTGGTGCGGCTGAGAGTTTCCCAGAGATGTACGGGTTCCAAAGAAGATCTGGAAAAGGACAGTGGCTGCAGCCAAAATCCACAGCCTGAACATCAAGGTGCCTTCCAGGAGTAACAAGTGAGGGCTTGCACTTAAAAAAATATTTAATTCAAAAAGAGGAGAAAAATTCCTTGGCAATTATAGAATCACAAAAAGGTTTGGGTTGGAAGGGACCTTCAAAGCCCACCCAGTCCAACCCCCTTGCAAGGAGCAGGGACATCTCCAACCAGATCAGGTTGCTCACAGCCCTGCCCAACCTGGCCTGGAATGTTTCCAGGGATGGGGCATCCAACACCTCTCTGGGCTACCTGGGCCAGTGCTCCAACACTCTCAGTGTAAAAAAAATTCTTCCTAATATCTGATCTGAATCTGGCTCCCTCTATTTTAAAACCATTACCTCTCGTCCTGTCACACCAGGCCCTGCTAAACAGTCTCTCCCCACCTTTCCTGCAGCCCCCTTTAGGCACTGGGAGCTGCTCTCAGGTCTCCCCGGAGCCTCCTCTTCTCCAGGCTGAACAGCCCCAGCTCTCTCAGCCTGGCCTCACAGCAGAGCTGCTCCAGCCCTCTGATCATCTGCGTGGCCTCCTCTGGACCCTCTCCAACAGCTCCAAGTCCTTCTGATGTTGGGGGCTCCAGAGCTGGACGCAGTGCTGCAGGTGGGGTCTCACCAGAGCGGAGCAGAGGGGCAGAATCCCCTCCCTCGACCTGCTGGCCACGCTGCTGGGGATGCAGCCCAGGATGCCGTTGGCTTTCTGGGCTGCAAGGGCGCATTGCTGGCTCATGTTGAGCTTCTCACCCACCAGCACCCCCAAGTCCTTCTCCTCAGGGCTGCTCTCCATCCATTCTCCGCCCAGCCTGGATTTGTGCCTGGGATTGCCCTGACCCACGTGCAGGACCTTGCCCTTGGCCTGGTTGAACTTCATGAGGTTGGCACCTCTTATGAAAGGTATATGTGACATTTTCCAGATTTTGACAGTTAGTAGACAAAAAGAGAGGTGGGCAAAAACAATCTGGCACTTAAAAATGGCATTAGAAACGCAGTTTTAGGTGAGCTGAAGTTATTCATTAATTCAGTTGAGACATGGTGAATAGTCTTGTCTAAAAATTAGAAGAGAATAAGTTAGAAAATGTGAAGCTTTTTTTCTCATGTTCTATGTTTGCTTCCTCAAGTTAACCTAAAACAAATAATCAAACCCTAAAAAGAAAAGAAAGAAGAATTAAACGTCATGAAATGTGACACTGAGTGAAGAATTTACTGAGTGACACCCGAACCAAACAGGTTTGGTTTCAACAGATATTCGTTCACGCTGGTGAGTGACTGCGTCCGGACCGTTTGCGGAGAAGCCGTGGACGCGGGCTGTCTCAAGGCAAGTGCTGCAATCGCCCTAGCTTTTCTGCACTGCCCAGTTACGTTGCAGGGACTTTCCTGCGGGCCAATTTAAACCACGGTTGCGCAAACCAGCTGGCTTAGACTTCCCTCTGTCCAAGAGTCCTGCTCTTTTTCCAAGGAAACCACGGCCCTGGGTCCTTCCGTCCCAACCATTACAGGTTCTTTTGCGTAACACAACTGAGCTGCTGCCTTGCTTGTCCTCCTGTACCCTTAAAACTCCTTTTCTGTACCTTGAGTCCTCACCCTGTGATTTGGGCGAGAGGCATTTGGCGCCCCTAACAAGGGAAGTCTTGCCTTAGCTCCCATATTAAGGAAACAGCTGCCAGGGTCGTTTTCCTCTTTTTCTACGAGGTTCCCCTTGACTGCTTTGGGCATATGTTGCTTGTCCTCATTTTCAAGGTCTTTCTTGCCATATTGCTGGCCCAGACAACTCTACTTGGCCCACGGGACAACTCCGGTCAGGCACTGCAGTGTCCTGGTCCTTGGCCAGGGCTTTAAGAAAGGTGCTGTTCCCAACCACACAGGACTGCTCACAAGCTTCAAGGGCTCCTGGAAGTAGCAAGGGCTTGTTCTGCAAGAACCAGAGCCAGAAAAGCTCTCAAACACAAGATGTTTTAAGCCAAGCAATCTGGGCTTGACAGAAATCTGCTGTTCCAAAATGACCTGTGTTTTGCAAGAACATTTTAGCCTTGGGTTACGAGACTTGGCCTTCTTCACCTTCCTCAGAGAACGGTCCTTTTTTCCTTCATGTTTGTACACAACCTGTCACACTGCAGGACCTGGGAACCAGGGCCAGAGCTTCAGGCTACGACACGTACACTCTAACTGCTGCCTTTGAAAGCACTAACAGGAGGATGAAAGCATGCGTAAAAAAAAATTATTTTTTTTAATGGTTACGGTTGGAGGGGACCTTCAAAGGCCATCCAGTCCAACCCCCCTGCAAGGAGCAGGGACATCTCCAACCAGATCAGGTTGCTCACAGCCCCGGCCAACCTGGTCTTGAATGGACCACATTTTGGGCGAGATTAAAATATATATATATATATATATATTCTTCATAAAAGGGATAAAACTCAACAAACTTTTGAGGAAAAAAAACCCAAAACAAACACAAACCAGAACTAAACCCAACCCAGAACCTCCCTCATACACTGCAAATGATTGGCGACTCTGTTATCCCATCTCTTCTGAGCTGGCAGGAAACCAAGGCATTGGAAGAATTCGGGACATTCTGCGTACTGGAATTCTTACTTTTAAGCAAACACTAGCAGCATGATGTGTTTATTTTCAGTCTCTTTCAAATGTCATTAGAGATTTAGCATTAAAGGAAGCATCCAGCGGGTAACGCACACTTGTTAAATTGTGCCGAATGTTCTTCCAGCAGGACCTTGCGCTACCTGGGCTGTTGTAATGATTCACAGTCTCCCACAGCATCTGTCATGTGAGATGCACCCTGCAGGCAAAAAAGAAAAAAAAAAAAAAAAAAAATTGGAGTGGAGGTGCTGAGCTGAAACTTCCTACACACACAAGTTGTGCAAATGCAGATTTGCATCTCTGAAATGAGAGGTCCATCTGTGATGACAGGGCACAATCTGCCACCGGTGGGAGGTTTGTACAAGGGAACACACCTCAGAAAGTGATCTTTCGACACGGAAAGTGATTTAGAAATCCTGTCAGGTTTTTCCTCTCGTCTCTCTTTGTCAATCCACATTAAGTCACTATTAGTCACTAAAAGCATTAACCAATTTAAACGAGAATTCTTTGACCTATATATCATTTCCTTTTTGTTACTCAACTGGAGATGAAGAAAGCAAAGATGAACAGAGGCCAAAGCGCAAGCTAAGACTGCGCATTTAATTAGATTGGATGGCATCGTTACAGAAAATACAAATAGAACGGCAAAGTCACCACGTCCAATCATCAAGTTGCAAAGTGGGAGATATGGGGGTTTTTGGGTGCTGGGATACGCATGCTACACGCATCCATCCCTGACTGGAGAGCCCTTCAAATTCTAAGGGTGAAGCTTAAGAGATTCTTCTATTCTTTTCCTTATCTCCTCAAAGGATGAGTTTGACTCATTTTATGTTACAGTGTTGAGCAATGGTTGAATTGAGTTTAAAAGATTTTTTTTTTTCATTTCTACCAAAAAAAAAAAAATATGTGAGAGTTGACACAAGCTCTATATCCAGAGACTACTTGCTTCATGGACCTTGGCTGGCTCATTGGTCATGTTAATGGACCTGGACAGGCTGGAGAGGTGGGCCCGTGCCAACGTCATGAAGTTCAACCAGGCCAAGGGCAAGGTCCTGCATGTGCGTTGAGGCAATTCCAGGCACAAATCCAGGCTGGGCGGGGAATGGATGGAGAGCAGCCCTGAGGAGAAGGACTTGGGGGTGCTGGTGGGTGAGAAGCTCAACATGAGCTGGCAATGCACGCCTGCAGCCCAGAAGGCCAACCACATCCTGGGCTGCATCCCCAGCAGTGTGGCCAGCAGGTCGAGGGAGGGGATTCTGCCCCTCTGCTCTGCTCTGGTGAGACCCCACCTGCAGTGCTGTGTCAAACTCTAGAGCCCCCAACATCAGAAGGACATGGAGCTGTTGGAGCAAGTCCAGAGGAGGCCACGCAGACGATCAGAGGGCTGGAGCAGCTCTGCTGTGAGGCCAGGCTGAGAGAGCTGGGGCTGTTCAGCCTGGAGAAGAGGAGGCTCTGGGGAGACCTGATAGCTACCTTCCAGTGCCTAAAGGGGGCTGCAGGAAAGGTGGGGAGAGACTCTTCAGCAGGGCCTGGTGTGACAGGATGAGGAGTGATGGCTTTAAAATAGACGGAGGCAGATTCAGATTGGATATTAGGAAGAAATCTTTGCGCTGAGCGTGGTGGAGCACTGGCCCAGGTTGCCCAGAGAGGTGGTTGATGCCCCATCCCTGGAAACATTCCAGGCCAGGTTGGCCGGGGCTGTGAGCAACCTGATCTGGTTGGAGATGTCCCTGCTCCTTGCAGGGAGGTTGGACTAGATGACCTTTGAAGGTCACTTCTCACCCAAACCACGCTGTGATTCTATGTGGAGCTTATAGCTGTCACGGGAGTGATCTGTGGTTGGCACTGATGAGAAAACAGGCCACAACTTTCAGAGCATTCGGTACTTTATGAAAGCGACTCTTTCACTCTTACACAGAACGTGTAGCTCATATCAAGGAAGTATTAAGCAAAATGTTCTTATTAGCCCCAGAAAATAGACTTGTTGCTCTCAACCACATTGTTTGCAGAAGTGAAGAGCTCAAAGCCAACTTGCGAACCACACCAACAATCTTAAAGTGATGGTGAAAGATAGCTTTGCAGACACAACAAAAATCCAACCACTTCCTTCTCGCCAGGATCATTTATCCTCCGCTTCATCTAGAAATCCCATCAAACTGCTCTTCTTCCTTTAGACACCGATGGCTTCTCTCCCAGTAGAAGAGCTGGCAGACGTCCTGTGTACGGGGGAAAGCGGAGCCTGGTACACCCACCCACAGCCAGCACTTGCAGAAATGTCAGCTGTGGACAGACAGCAACGGCCACATCAAAGTTCAAATAAAAGAAAAATCCCCAGAGAATCCCACCAAGAAAGTCGTAGTTCCTGTCCTTTGATGATGATCTGGGAGGGAAACGTAAGGAAAACAAAAAGAACCGCTTCAGGTAGAACCTATTCTTCTGTAAGCCTTTCTGCCCTGCTCAGGATTCCTTGAACGAAACAGAAAGACTTTCTCCAACTTCCAGTAAACCTCGGGTCACACTATTTTTGGATTTCGGTTCTCTCTTTTAGAAGTTTCAAATCCATTGGCACAATTGCCACAGAAAGTTGCTGTTACAGCTAAAATACACCTGGTGCCAGGAGGCAGACCCTATGTAAGACACCATTTTTCTGCTCAAGCCTGAAAGTTTTATCATCCATCCAACTTATCTGCTTGACTTTTGTTTTGGTCTTCAAAAGTAGTTTTGAACCAAGGTTGAAAATGTTAAAATTTAATTTTCCAGCATTCTCAGACCTATAAATCCGGAGGCTCCGGGGAGACCTTATAGCAGTCTTCCAGTACCTCAAGGGGGCTACAGGAAAGATGGGGACAGGCTGTTCAGTAGGGCCTGTTGTGATAGGAAGAGGGGTAATGGTTTAAAATAGAGGGAGGTAGATTTAGATTGGATATTAGGAAAAAATTTTTTACACTGAGGGTTGTAGAACACTGGAACAGGTTGCCCAGAGAGGTGGTGGATGCCCCATCCCTGGAAACGTTCAAGGCCAGGCTGGATGAGGCTCTGAGCAACCTGATCTGGTTGGAGATGTCCCTGCTCCTTGCAGGGGGGTTGGGCTAGATGACCTTTGAAGGTCCCTTCCAACTCTAACCATTCTATGATTCTATGAAATCAACGGGGAAGATAGCGCAGAGGTCATAAACAGCCTCAGTTTGAATAGTGAATTTTATGGCAGAGCGGTATCAGCAGATACCTCCACATGCTGGACCGTTTTCCAGCTCGGCTCTGTGGCTCCTCTGGAGCACTCTGCTTCGTGCCCTTCGAACTGGGAGAGCAGGCTATGTTTTGTGCCAACTAGAGAGAGAAAGTGAAGAGCGGATCTTGCTCAACTGACAAACCGTGTCCTCAGAAAACATGAAACACCTTTACCTGGAAGCCTACCAATGTCCCTGACAGGTTTTCGCAAGACACACGGAGCAAATCAGAGCGCTGCAGCGTGTGTCACTGTGACGCAGATAAGGATGCCGCGCATCCCGGTAAAACCTGTGAAGGTGTTAACCAATCACGTACGTTTAATTCAACGATTATAAATTCAACCACTATAAAACTCAACGTTTCTCCAGGTCTTGCAGAGTCTTCCCTCTCCCAGCTGAACAGAGCTGGGATGCCAGCTACAAACAGATCGCCAGGCCCACCCTCCAAGCAGGACACTTCTGCCTCTGACCAGACTACGTTTGAACTCAGCCTGAAGGGCTCGGTTGCTGGATTTGAAGGGGGCCAAGCTCTGCTGCAGGAAGCTTATGACATAGGTCTCAAGTTGACCAAAGACTCACGTAAGCCCATCAGAGTTTTACTGTCTTCCATTCGGCATTCAGATGTGAACCAGTGCAAAAGGATGGCATTTTAAGTACAAATGAAATGGACTAAAGGGTATGGAAAGAACAGCTAGCAGAGGGTAAAAGAGGATCTGAAAGCAGAACAAACAAACATCAGTCACTGGAAGTTACTTAAATCATTCTTTCACATTATTACATTACAGGAAAAGCAGAATTTGGGTTTGTTTTTTCAGTGCCAAGAAATGTGAGTTGGATTCTTACCTAGGCAAGTCAGCACAAACCCAGAGTGATGCTGTTCACCTTGGCAGAAGTCCTCTGCATTTTAGCAAGAGCCCTTGAGAAGAGAATCAAATGCAGGTGTGCACAGCCTCCTCTCCCATGGGCCATGGCCTCCTGGAGCCACAGGTTCAGTTAAACGAGCAGAACCAAAATAGCTCTGGATCAGTGTCAGACCGGGCTGGCGGCTGGGAAAGCGCCTGTCGTAGTTCAGCCCCGATCGGACCAGACTACGCAGTCTCTCTCTCACTCCCCCCACACTCCAAGAGAATAGGGAGAGAAAATATAAGGAAAAACGGCTCAAGGTTTGAGATAAGGACAGGGAGAAATCCTTAAAGTTACCGTCACGGGCAAAACAGACTCGACTTGGGGAAAACTATTCATTTATTACTACAAACAGCAGGATAATGAGACAGAGAACAAGATAACCTCCATCCACCCCTCCCTCTTCCCAAGCTTAACATTATCTCTACTACCTTCCCCCCCCGAGCGGCACAGGGGGGAAGAGGGAATGGGGGTTGCAGTCAGTTCATCACGCGTTGTTTTATGCCGCTGCTTCATGGTCGGGGGAAGAACTCCTCACATTCCTCCCCTGCTCCATTGTGGGGTCCCTCCCACGGGCCACAGTCCTTTGTGGAACTGCTCCGGCGTGGGTGATCTCTTCCACGGAGTTCAGTCTCTCCAGAACAGCTGTCCCAGCGGGCCCTCCACGGGCCACAGCTGCCTTCAGGCATCCACCTCCCCCGGTGCGGGGTCCTTCACGGGCTCCAAGTGGATCTCTGCTCCTCCGTGGACCTCCATGGGCTGCAGGGGGACAACCTGCTCCACCATGGTCGTCACCACGGGCTGCAGGGGAATCTTGGCCAGGAGCCGCATTACTCCTCCCCCTCCTTCTGAACTGACCTTGGTGTCTGCAGCCGTTCCTCACAACAGGCTGGTAGGTGTCTCTCAGGATCTTTTTTACATCTCATTCACTTCTCATCTCCTCTCCACTTCTTGCAGCCGGGCTGGACCGAGTTGGGCCCAGTCGGCTGCCTGGCGAGAGGCCAGAGGGTGAGGCCTGCAAGGCCCATGAGGCCTGCGCCTCCCCCTCTGCGCCTCTGCCCCCGCTCAGCTTCTTCACATCTTCTCTTCTCTCTCTTTTTTTTCTGTTTTCCCATTCTTAAATACGTTATCGCAGAGGCGTTATCACGAGACATTCTGCTACCAATCGGCTCGGCCTTGGCCAGCAGCGGGTCCGCCCTAGGCCTGGCCAAGTCCCCTGAACAAAGGGGAGCGACTTCTAGCAGTTTCCTACAGAAGCTACCACCTTAGGCCCCCCCTCACTAACAAAACCAGAACAGCGCCGAAAGGAACTGTTACATCCCTCTCACACGGGAGTTCCACACACCTCGCAGCAGCTCACACGAGTGCACAGTGGTGTTCAGGCAGGAGGAGATGAGCTCGTGGAGAACAGGTCAGCAGACAGACAATAAAGGCAGGAGGCAGGGATGGCACCTCCACCATCACCAACCCCACAACTTTGACTGCAGGGGAGCAGGAGGGAAAAAGGCTGCAAAATGTGGCCAAGGACTGGCCCAGCTGAGCCCAGCAGGGAATTTTGGGTGTTTTTCACACTCATGTGTATCATCTCCCTAAAGTTATGGTACCAGTTTACTGGGTATGAACTAAGCTGCTGCCTTCCTCTGAAACTGTGAATGGTTTACTATCAGATTATTTACAAATTCATCATTTTCCTATTCCATTGGTCACATTCCTAAGTAATTATCCTATCCCTCGTTCCAGACCTATATGCTGTAGAACCAGGACAGATAGCATCAGACAGATATCTGTAGGCAGATACTTTTTGTGCAAACCTGTACGTTTCAGATAGCATCCTTTCCTGTCCATCCTGCAGGAGCTTCTGAAGATGGCTGTAGGGCCATCTCCATCTTTAGTAGGACTGTGACAACTGGGGCGACATTTAAATCTTAGAACACGGGTGTTTGTTCTGTCTTGCCTCTGTCGTTATCCGCTCATAGCTGCTGCTCCATCTTTTATATAGACCAGTTTGAGGCACAGGTGGGTCCCAAGCCTGTCAAAAAGATGCAAAATTATTTGGGACCAGGATTAGCTCTGTGGCTTTTGTGCTGGTCAAGCACCAAATTGTAGCTTGGCTCTTGATTTACTGCTGCCTTTGGGCCAGGACTATCTGTCTGTTCCTTTAAAGATCCTCAAAGTGGATGCTGAAAGAAAGCCAACTGGAAATGTTTTCAAAGGAGGTGTCATCAGAGGAAGCAGAAATACCAGTAGAACAGGAAAAGCACAAAAACACCAAATAGAGTCCAGTAGCTGCAATGCACGCGGGACAGCCAGAAGACTGGGAATACTAAAAGGGGAACTTTCCTTGGAAGAAAGAAAGGAAGAGCTCCAGAAGGCAAGGTATGATTATACATGAGCTTCAGCAATCCTGCAGTGATGAGGGAAAGAGAGAGGAGAGAATAGAGCAGGCTGGTGGGGAACTGGGGGTCTGGGTCAGGCTGTGTGGGAAAGGAGCTGACACCCCCGGCACTGACCAAGAATGGATGGGGGAACCAGTAACAGAGGATTGTTTGCTGCAGAACCCCACCACGGCATCCCACCGTCTCTCCAAAGGTTAAGAAAAGCCTAGATTTATAAAAGCCCACACGGAGCGATGAATGGGAGCAAGCTGGATCCCTCCCCCTTGCGCGCCGCGGGACGGAGCTCCTTGTTGGAGGGTGGTGGTTATGGACACAGAAATTACAGGAGTGGCCGGCAGGGCTGAGCCCCTCACCGACGGCGAAGGGCTGGGGCGCCAGGCGAGCGCGCGGCGGGCAGAGCGGCAGCCACCTCCCACTCCCCAAGGGCCCGCTGGGTTTCCAGCTCAGCACCAGCGGCAGGTTTATTTTCTTTCCTGCACAGCTGCTTAAATCAGGTGGGAAACTTCTCTCCTGGCTCATCTGCCAGCCTAACGCAGGTGGCTTCAGAGTAAATCTAGGGAGTAGAGGTACGCGCCTGGCAGAAAACCCCGAACGGTGCACCTGCTGGGACTGGGGGGACGCAGTGACCGGGGCACGCCTGACGTTTTTCCCTGTATAGCTGAAAGCAGAAATTACTGCACAGCGTGGCACAGCCCCGCCACAGATGAGCGGCATCGGAAGCGCAGCACACAGCACCCCGCGAGCCCCGGGAATCCAGTGGTGTGTCCCGCTCCCCTCCCCGGCCGTGGGACACTTTGAAGGGATCTCTGGGAGCCCGCTGCCTTTGCGTCATGCAGGCTGCTGCGGGGAGAGCAAACGTGGCAAGACCTGAAACAGGCTGGAGCAGAGAATCTGGGCCGGGAAGGGGAAACGGCAACCTGGCTAAGCCACGGAGCTCACTTGAACAACCGTGCTTCAGTCCAGTCCTAGGGATGCTCTTCTTGATGCCTGTCTCAGACCCTCTGGGTACCACACGAAGTGTTCCAGTGGCAATAGGGCGCTGTAACGCGTAGTAATTACCACACAAAAGGAGAACAAAGGGACGTTATTACTTGAGTGTGGTCCTGGGCAGGGCCAAAACTGGTCCATGTTTGCCGCAACAGCTGGGGAGGAAGGAGGGGCAGAAATGCCTCCTTCCTTCAGCTTTCCTCCCGCGCGCATTTTCTCCTTGGCTGGGGTCATCTTGCCCTCTAGTGGTGTGCACTGCGGGGTTGAGACGGAGCGAAATTCATTTCTGCTGGAAATCTGGTAACATCAACGGTTTCAGCCGTTACGCGTAAAATGAAATAATTCAGGTTCCCTTTGATGTGCACGCATTTCTTCGTGCGTCCGGTCGTTATGCCTGCTGCCGTGTGCGTTAGGTATCACACCCTGTGAGGGGATCCTCTGCCCATCCCGTCTGGAGTGATGTAGTCAACAGGTACACCAACATTTCCGGATGTTTTGGAAGAGATCTTTCTTCAGCTTTTACCAAAAAAAAGGTTTGAGGAAAAACACTGCCTGCAAAATATTTCATTTTTAAGATTAAAAATTTTGCATGGGGAAAAAAAAAAATAAAAAAGAGTTCTCAGGAGTTAAGTAGGTAAAAGCTAAAAGCAGAGTGATGGAAATCCCAGCTGGTAACAAGCACCCCCAGAAGATAAATTGTACATGTCTAGATTGCTGACGTTGCCTAAACCAACATGAATATGGAGTTGTTACTCTTACTGTCTGTTTCCTTCGCTTGCCCTTCTTACACCCATTTTGACTTCTCTTTGGGCTGTGTCCAGCAGAGTTGCAAAGTTTCATTTATTCCATAAGTCTCAGCAAGAGACAAGAACAGAAATATCTGCTTCATTTCATTTTAGTGTGAACCTTCAGCGACCACAAATGGTTTTTATAGATTGCAAATAGGATGTCTGCATCCAAACCGGACTTCTGAGACAGTTAATTCCAGCTGAGGATCTGGTTTGACATCCTTTCTGTATTTATTACCGACTCCCATCTGCTAGGCTCCAGAGTTACCAGCTCTCCGTAACAAGAAAGCCATGCACATCTTAGACATCAGGAAAAATTTTTACACTGAGGGAGGTGGAGCACTGTCCCAGGTTGCCCAGAGAGGTGGTGGATGCCCATCCCTGGAAACATTCCAGGCCAGGTTGGCCGGGGCTGTGAGCAACCTGATCTGGTTGGAGATGTCCCTGCTTCTTGCAGGGGGGTTGGACTGGGTGGACTTTGAAGGTCCCTTCCCACCCAAACCATTCTGTGATTCTATGATCTAGGAGGTGAGGAGAAAAAAAAAAAAACAAACAGCAATGGTGAACTAGTTACTTGTTACTCAGCAAGGTGCTTAGTGGTGATCTCAGTTGTCTTCAGTGACTTTTGTATAGAAAGACTTTCCCTACGGGTAGCTTGGGCAGTGCAGGTTGAATGACAGAGTAATTTGTCTCCCACTAAAGATCTTCCAAGTCATTCTTCATCTATAAAGACAGAGAAACAGCAGACAAATGTGAGGAAATCTGTTCACTTTAAAGCTATGAAGAAAAATGTTTTCCAACTGCCAGCCTGTAAGGAGCACTCCCTAGCATTGGAAACCACAAAATAAAAATCAAGTACAAGACGTCTTGGCGCTCGCATGGGCCATATCGTCCTTCTAACAAACTTCCTCCTCAGCTTTGCTGCAGAGGCCATGGGCTGCTGGAAGCAGAACAGCAACACCTGGACTTTTCCCACCGTGATCCTCTGCCTCTATGGATTCTTCTACATGATGAAACCATCAGAACCTTTCCTAACACCCTACCTAACGGGACCAGATAAAAACCTGACAATAGATGAGGTATGGTGGTGCTCTGCCGTTTTTTTTTTTATATGGATCAGCAAAAAAAAAAAAAAAAGTTAAATTTTAAATAATTTTTTTAAACAAAAATAAAAACCACAAAAAGCACAAGGGTAACCAGCTTTGGCAGGTTACAATTTGCAGCAGATGACATAAATAAAAGATCCGCTTAATGGATTTAAGATTCATTTGCCCGCTGAACAGTCACATGCCGCACCAGTGTGGTTACATATTTTATTAATTCCTTCAGAGCAAAACCTTCTCTCTCCAAAGGTATTTAAAATAAATGGATTTCCTTTCTCTAAGAATAACAACATAGAGATTTCCTCTTTTACTCTCTTTGAGGTTACCAACGAGATTTTCCCAGTTTGGACATACTCCTACCTCGCGCTCCTTTTCCCGGTCTTCCTGATCACAGACTACGTGCGCTACAAGCCCGTCCTGCTCCTCCAGGGCGTCAGCTTCATCGTCACGTGGCTCTTGCTCCTCTTCGCACATGGCGTGGTGGCCATGCAGGTGGTGGAATTCTTCTACGGGATGGTGACGGCCACCGAGGTGGCCTATTACGCCTACATCTACAGCGTCGTCAGCGCTGATCAGTATCAGAGGGTGACGAGCTACTGCAGAAGCATCACCCTCGTTGCAGGCACCGTCGCCGCCGTGCTGGGACAGCTGCTGGTTTCCTTAGCCAACGTCTCCTACTTTTACCTTAACGCCATCACTTTGGCTTCCGTGTCCCTGGCGTTTGTTTGTTCCTTTTTCCTCCCCATGCCCCAAAAGAGTATGTTCTTCCACAGGAAAGATGTCTCAGGAGCTCTCCCAGGCCCAGACAAAGATGTTGCCACCATCAGCTCATCAAGCTGCCCAGAAGACAAGAGCTCCGTGTCGGCTGACAAGGGACCCACGCCTCCCCAGCAGCCTGGGAACGCCAAGGCCCAGAACCACGTGCTCCGAGTGCTGGTGCAGCTGAGCAAGGACCTGCGGGATTGCTACAGCTCCAGGAAACTTCTCTACTGGTCCCTGTGGTGGGCCCTGGCTACGGCAGGCTTTAACCAGGTTCTGAATTACATCCAGGTGCTGTGGGACTTCAGAGCCCCCTCGCACAGCGCTGCAGTCTACAACGGAGCTGTGGAAGCAACAGCAACTTTTCTGAGTAAGTCAGTGCCCAAGCGTTGATCGCGAAGGCGGTCTCTACAGTTTTGCTTTCGAACACTTTCAAGGTGCCGTTCCATTGCAGACGCTCCGGGAAGCCGGTGTTTGCGTTGTACATTCGAGACCTAGTAGAACAAAACTGTTCAAATGCCAGCTCTGCTATTTTTCTTTTGGGACTGGGACACGCAACTTTATCCCACCAGTATGCAGAGAGTGTCCAAGTCACACAGACTTTACATCCAGCAGCTAAATCCATTCAGAGGCAGACGTGTTCCTTTGGATGAGGTTGTTGGGGTTTCCCCCTGCCTCAAATCATTATTGTACAGCTCCCATAACAATGTTACAAAGATGGGAGAAGTTTTTCATAAATATTTTACACAAAAAAAAACCCCCATAATCCTCTCATTAAGATCTTTTTCTAGTCAAATAGTCTTGTGCAGGACAGAAGGAAGAATTTTAGCCATTCCAAGATATAGAGATTTGCAGGGAAAAACCTTGTTGAATTGGTGATGCTACTGACGTCAACCATTACGCTTTTGCACCGGAAGCAGATGCCCACACCACGTAAGCTGAGTAGTGTTATCGAAAGGTGGCATCAGAGGGTACCACCCTGACTTGGCAGCATTTCACACATCCGTGTCGTGCTGCTGCAAAGAGCTTGCACAAGACGTCGGGGTGTGATCCATCAGGGAATGCAAACACGTCTACATCCCACCTGGTCCCTCAGGTTACCCTTCCAGTGATTAAGGAGGAACAGATGCTTCTAAGATTAAAAATTATGCTTGTCTTGAGGTAGGCAACTAGACAGACCAACTGACAGGTTAGAAGGGCGTAGCTCCTTGTTAATGTCTACTCCTTGATGAATTCCTTTCTCATGGCGTTGCCTATTTCTCCATGTGGAGGTGTAGAGGTTTTAAAATTGCATGAGACCCCTGAGACGGCCAGTCGGGTGGCTTGCTTTCGCAACAGATGCATCTTTGTAGCTGGCCCAGCAAACGCAACGAGTGCCTATCCCTTCTCATTTCCCTAAATATACTCCCTGGATACCACACACAACTCCCTTTTTCGGCAGCTTTACTCCTTTAGAGGCTGCACAGAGCTTATCTGTTAAGCCAGGTTTACTAGCTTAGCTATAGTAAGCTGGTAGAAGCTGGAATAATTGTTCTTCTCGAGCTCCAAAACGTGTTCCTGATTCTCTCCCTAGAGAGACGTGCTGGGTCCAGACAGCTAAATAATGAATCCTTCTGCATAACAGTTTATCCTGTGAAGCAGACCAACACATTAAGAAAGGAATGGCAGAGACTTGATTTATGCAGCCGTCTAAAAATGACCAGTCATCCGCACGACTTCGGATGTGATTAGAAACGCTTTCAAAGCAATTCAGAGCTCCTCTGCTTCGTTATTCAGCATTGCCTTCCAGCATGCGAGGGGGGCAAGGCTTGATTATATCAGCTATGGGACAGCTACAACATTTATATGGTTTTTTTTTCTCTTTTTCTAGGCTCGGTAACGTCTTTTGTAGTACAATATGTGAAGATTAACTGGGACCTTTTTGGAGAACTGGCTTTAGGGATCTTCTCTGCAATAAATGCTGGTTCTCTACTTCTCACGCACTTCACTACCAACATCTGGGCATGCTACGCCGGCTATCTCATTTTCAAAGCGTGCTACATGCTCCTCATCACAATAGCAACGTAAGTGTAAAACCGGACAGCGCTGCCGTTGCGCACGCAATACTAACAGTACTTTACGTTTACTCGGGGAGTCCCTCCTCTTTAGGGAAACACAAGGACACCTCGGTTGCAGGAGATTTGCCATAGAGCGTTCCCCAGCGTAACTTTATACATAGAATCCTTAATGGTATTGCGATGTAAAGAAGGAATAAAAGAGAACATTGGATATCTAAACTCAGACAAGATCTCTTAGGAGACCGAGCTATTCTGTTGTCAAAAAGAGAAAAATAATGTGAATAATGAAGGTAATAGATCATCTGTGTAATAAATATAAAACCTTTTTATTACTCCAGTTATTTTATTGTTTGGAATGTCTGTAGACATACCACACTGTTTATTAACAAAAATACCAGATGCACTTTTATGCCAAAACCTAAAATCATTCAGCATTTTAAAAAACTGCTAAAAAACTGTAACACATGACAAGATTATGCCTATCTTGAATGAAGCCAAGTGAATCCTCTGTTTTCATTTTGGTGGGTTGTTAGTACACTACGGTGGATCACATCTGCACTATTTCAACATATTCTACTAAAAAAAAAAGTAAAGCACAAAAAACTCTGCTAAAAATAAATGAGGAGTACTGCAGAAGTAACACACTTCTGTTCAGACAGAAACTTTGGAAGTAAATACTGCAAGGAAAGATGTTCTGATTATTATTTAAAAAAAAAAAAGATATTGCAAGGAAAATCTACGGGCTCTTGACAGAAATAAATGTTATGCTACCTCCACTGTCAAGCCACAAAACAAAAAGAGATTCACATGACCACCAAAAAGTCGGTTAGAAGATACCTCTAGTGACCTCCTGGTCTAATGGAGCACCATTTACTCCGTCCTTGATACATCACCTGCATGAATTGTTTCTTCTCATCACCTAAATGGAGAGCAAGAGCTTTCCACCCCCTGTGAGGTAACTGACAGTCTCACGTTAGGTTCCAGATTGCGGTCAATCTGAGCATGGAACGCTACGCCTTGATGTTTGGGTTCAACAACTTCATTGCGCTGCTGATTCAGACCGTTCTGACAGCAGTCATCGTGGATTCCAGAGGCCTGGGACTCGACATAGTGACTCAGGTAAGAGCTGTTAACTTTCTTCCTATTTACTGCGTAGCCAACTCATCTTCAACAGTCTACCAAGAAAGAAATTGCTACACCAAAGGACAATTTAATTCCCTCTTTCTTCTGTAGACGTCTAGACATCTTGCCCTGCCCTTGTCATTCTTCCCTTTTACCTTTTTGGGCAGCATTTAGGATTACAGATGCTAGTCTTTGACATTTTTTTCTAAAGGCAGATACACCAGAACATAAATAATCAGGCCCTGCTATCTGACCAGCTTTTGCCCGCTAATAGGACACTGAATAACATCCCCTCTGCCCAAAAATTCAGGCTGGGTTTCTCAGATGCAGAATCAACACGACCACGTGTTGTTAGGGGAGTTCAAGACCATGAGACACTGGATTACTAGAGCTGTATCAGCTCAAGTGAAGGGGACACCTGCCTCCTAATTCCAGCTCAGAAGCAAACCTGGTCTGTACCTCAAGATGAATAAGAGAGTTTTCTGCCCATACTTTGGGTACTTAATTTGGGGTGAGATATTCTATCTCACAAGAGTGTCCTGAACGTCAGTCAGCCCAATTCCACTCATGTTGGGGGTCAACCAAAATGCACTGACTTCTGCCTTTTCTCAGCTGGGGCAGCTTCCTGCTGCCACGGATCCAAAGAAGACTGCAGCTATTCAGATGTTCTGCACAGAGAAGGCAAAAGTTACTTTGCAAGATTCAAGACTGAATTAAGCACTAAAAATTAGAACTTTAAAATTAAGGATAGGAATACGTAGGACTTCATAAACAACCTTGCCACTGTTGTTGGAAATACTGACACAAAATTACGGCATATTTACGGAAGGCAGTGCGGTGACAGCACTGACATGTGCAAGTAAGAGCAGAAAAGGACCAGCTCAGCCTCTTCACTTGCATTATTCATGACTACGTGGGTAACGAAGCTACTTCTACATTTTGCACTAAAAAATAAATCCTGTTCCTATCCCTCCCCCGCTGCCATGTTTATTAAGAGGCATAAGGATTGGAAGCGAGGGGCAGTTCTTTGTTGCTCAAAGATCTGCTGTTTGCTGGAAAAGCCAAGATTTTGCTTAATCCCAAAGCAAAACCTTGAACATAGAGAAACTGTGCCAGAACACAGGTAAACAGAACAACGGAGTGCCTGTCACCTCCAGAAAAAGCAGTGTTTCTGTAACCTATTTTTCATTAATGACAATTAATGAAAATTAATTTAATTAATTTCATTCATTGCCTTTTTCTCTCCCTCTCCTAGTTTTTAATTTATGGCAGCTACTTTGCAGTCATAGCCGGGATTTTCCTGATCAGAAGCATTTACATGCTCGTCTCAAGCACATGCAAAAGGAAAACGGCGAGATCTTGCAAAGAGCACCCGAACCACGCCGAGCGCGGCTCCAAAGAGCAGATTGTCACGGGCTCCACGACGCAGCTGTAGGATCAGGCAGACGGGCCCTCCCGGGAGAAGAGCTCCTGCTGCAGCATGCAGGGAGCAGCCGCGCAAGAGGAAGGCGCAACGCAGCCCCGAAAGGCGACGCTGAATGCTGACAGCACTTCTTTACGACATACGCCAGCTAAAGAGATGCCCATCATGGCGCTGTGCCACGATGAAAAGATAAGTTGCTTTAGGTTCTTTCTTACTTGCCTACAAATAGCTTAGCAGCAGTAATTGGCAGACAGGAACGGAGCCGCCACCTTGGCATCCCACCGCGCGTGACGGCAAAGATCGGAGTTGGCCCTCGCTGCTTCTAGCTCTCATGTATGGCGCTGGCGAGCTGCTTCCACGCACATTTGCTCATGCATGTGGGTGAAGGGTCTGTTGCCCCCCCCCCCTTTTTGCATGTGCCCTGTTCTGAACCAAGAAAAACAGCTTGCGTTTGCATCATTATGTTCTTTCCTCCCTAAATACAGGGAGTTCAGTGGAAGACTCCTCCTCGCCAACTCAAACGCCCACATCCACAGCAGGCCTTTTGCACCCAGCGGTGCGGAAAAGCAGGGGTTGTGCCCAACCTCCCTGAGAAGGTTCACCAAAACGCTCCTAAGCTGCAGTCGTTGCTTGGCCCACATTTGAAAGCTGCAACCTAAACACTGCTGAGTCCCTAGCAATCTCAGCCCAGGAGGGAAAATCTTCAGAGTCAAAAAAACCCAAGAGCGCCCCGCTCCTCTCCTTGTGCTTCCAGTAAAATTCAAGTCAGGATTGCGTGTCTTCCTGGTTCAACAGGAAAAGAAAAAAAATTTCAAAGGGATTGAGTAGCATGGACTAAAACCAGAGAAGTACATTGTGGAAAAATTTGGCCAATTCCACCTAGGAAAATTCCAGATTAACACGAATATCCAAGAAGATTCTAGCATCACATGTGCTTTCGAGTGCCAAACAGGGAGGGCCACTGATCTCGGCCAAGAATTTGGCAAGGTCAGCATCTCGGAATTTTTCAAGAAGCTGCAAGCCCGTCGGCTAATGTAGTCCAGCACAAACGACGGTTAGTCCAGGAGGAGAAAAAAAGAGACTACAAATGAGTTTGCATAGTCAATGCCTAATTTTATCGAAAATCTATCCCTATGTTAGTTATTTCTGTACTGCCTGCACTGCTGTTTGCTTCTCGCTTCCAATACCTACGTCTAACCAATAAAAGCAGAAAATACTCTGCATTTCCAGAATAATATTTTTCCTGTAGAGACACGAGCTATCATTTGTACAGATGTATGTGCTTTTCATGCAATTGCCCCATACTGCAGCCAGACCAACTGCCTGGAGGCGAGAGCAGGCTGGGGAGGAGCCATTTGTCCCACGTCACAAGAAGACTCGGTGGGATTTGACCAAACGAACCCAGCTGATTTTCGAGGCTTTTTGTTTACTATTGTGCGTCGCGTGGACGTTCCCTGTTGCAGAAGCGAGAGATGTACTTACTCTCCGCTAAGCACTAAGTGTCTTTTATTACTGCAGAACTGAGGGCATGAAACTCCTGCCTGACGAAATGGGGACAGAGTCCAGTAGAGCCAGGACAATTTTTTTTTTTATTTTCCTTATGAGTAGGAATCTTATTTTGAGGCATTTTGTTAAAGAACTAGGTGCCAGTCCTGGACTACAACCTAACTAGAGTTTGTGTTTAAATGGAAAATAGGACGTTGGTGTTTCCAGCTCCACGGTCCCAAACTGCCATTGGTACAGAAAGTTAACAGATCTTTTTCTCTGTGTAGCATCTGACGGTAGGAGAGGAATCGGCAACATGCGAAATACTTTGCTGTTTAAAAAATAATAATAATAATGGCAGTGGTAAGCTGCAGGAAAGGAGCTAGGAAAACTGGTAGAAATAACCCTAAATTTCTTCTGTGCTGAACAAGTCAGAGCTCACTGCCTTCCGTCTGTATGGGATGGCACTGAGAAGCCGAGGAGCCAAGCAGACGCCGCGTATTTGGTGTGCAGCTGTAGAGAATGCCATCTTCAGGAAACAGAGAAGACTTTAAAAAAAAAATAATAAAATCTACTCCTATTCTCTCAAATTTCCAAAAGAAAGATTCTGAGGTTGGGAACTGGGAGGAGAGAGGGAGGAACAGGGAAGGAGAAGGGCAGGTGGTGGGAGCGTTAGGAAGGACGTGACGCACTGGAGATGGAAACAGCAGCAGGAGAAAGGTAAGGCCTTGCGTTACCCTGGGGTTTCAGCTGGAAATCAGTGCTAACCCAGCAATCAGTCAGAGATTTCCTCCAAAACCTGTGTGTCAGTGTGCACGCGCTCTTTGGAGAGGAGGTCGCTGAGGCTTGGCAGGTGACGAGCAAGGCCGGAACCACGGCCTCTCTAGTTCTGCAGGAAAAGGAAAGAGAACAAATCCACCTCTCCCGGCAGCTGTTGGCGTTAAGCGCTTACCTTTCTCCCAGCGTGCTAACGGGGATCCTGCGTAAATATGAAAATCCAGAGCTCAGCACACTTCTCCTCATTGCTACAACCTCCTCTAAATACAACACTGAGCACCTTTGAAACGTCAATGGGTTTGGGCACACGTCTTCCGCAAAGATACAGGCCAGCACGCTGGCAGGGCCGCTTCTGGCCAACAAGGCAGCACACAAATTGTCTCTGTGTCCAAAGGAGGGGGATTAACCCAGCAGTGTGGGGGTTACCAGAGAAACGCGGCTCAGCAGCCACCGTCCAGGGCCTGCACCCCTACCCAGCGCCATCCTCGTCACCGCTCTTCCCCTTCCTCAGGAGCCGCCGGTCGCTGCCAGCGCCAACGCGCATCCTGCCAGCCCGCTTCGGGGCCAGCTCCGTCCCCTGACGAACCCTGGGAGACGTAGGGGGTCCAGTCAAAAAAATAAAATCAGGTAAAGCAAAGCAAAGCAGCAGCGTTCCTCTGAAGCAGCTCCGGTTTGGTTTTTTGGCTCAGAAGCGAGATTTGGAAGCAATCCCTAGCCAACTAACAGCGCGAACGTTCGACGTCCTGCCTCCCCGCGCCCCCAGTGGAGCTGGGACAGCCAAAACAGCCCCGTGAGCCCCGCGGCAGCTGCGCCACGGGCAGGGGAGCACCCGTGTCAGCCCAGGCTGTAACATGGGATGTCCGTGCCTCGCAGGGCAGAGCTTTTGCAGGTATTTAAGGACACAAAAATGCAAGTGATCGCTTTCTTGCCATGCCAGTTCTTATTAATCATTAGCTACCGCGAGTCTTGGAGCTTTATCTTAAAATTAAAACTCAGTTTGCTGGCAAAACCTGTAAAGGAAAAAAGCTTCCTCTGCAATCTTTATGGGCAAGTTCTGCAAGCAAGAAGAGCTACGATTAATTATTATTTAAATTCTGTTAACATTTTATCAAGTTTAGAGAGAACTCTTAGAAAAGAAAAAGACACAGGAATTTCTTACTACCTCCAGTCCTAAAGGGTGGTTTCTGACTCCTCTTCTGCAAGACAGACAGTCATCCTAGGAAGAAATGGCACGTGAATCCACGGCAAAGGCAGCGCGGCTGCCGCCCTGGCAGGTAATCCCTTACCTCCGCAGTTCTCGGGAAGCGTGTTGGCCACTCGCTGCACTTGGAAGCGATGCCAGTTATGCCGATGGTATTGCTCCGTCCAAGGTTTAAGATAATTTTCTTTTGAAAAGATAAGAGATCTCCAAAGATCTCAAAGCAGATCTAGAGTTAAGGTTAACACAGGTTATATTATGTGTACAACGACTTGTATAAGAAAGGTGATCATCGGCGGCAATCATTTAAAAGCGAGTTTCAGGCTTAGGGCTGGTTTTTGTAAGGCTCCTCTGAGGTCACAGAAATACTGCCTTAATAACGTGCTATTTATGCTAGGTTTTATTAAATACAATTTATTAAATACAATCACAGTGCAAGCAGAAGCACTTTTGAAAAGATTGCCTGCTGTAAAATGGAATTCAACAGTTTAGAAGAAATAGCTTGTAACAGCTTGATCAAACATCCGGCAGTACTTTGCTTTCATTCTCCTACATCCCAGAACGTTCTTGTTTCACTTCTTTTCCAGGAACGGTGGAATTGACTTCCTAACACAAACCAAGTAAAATAAGCTTTAAAAACTTTTTTAAAAAATCTCTTTAGACTTCTTTTTGCTGCCATCTACAGTGCAGAAACAAGTCTCATTCTTTTCCATTTGATCACCACTTTCCAAAATGAAGTCACGGTCCCATGAGCAGGTTCCATGTTTTTCTTTACCCCCTCAAATGACCGGAGCGCAGGAAGGACGGTGAGGATTCAAGCCTTGTGAAGAAACCGAGCTCACAACGGGTTGCGAGCGGGCCGGCGGCTTTTATTGTCTGGAAGAAGGCTTGCACTTCCATTGTTCCACTGGGCACTCAGGCTGTGGATCGATGGAAAAAAGCCGCCTCGAGCGTGCTGAGAGCAAGATTAAATCTCACCGTTTGCCCAGTCATTTATTCGGAAATGAGACTGTAATGGAACTTCATTCTTCCGCTATGGCACATGCGCTCCGTTCCAAGTACGTCATCGAGAACAACCTTTGATAGACGGTGCAGAGACCAGAGTTCACCAGCGCACCTTGATCCAAGTTGTTCATTTACAAGCTGCATCTGTGATTACCGGCAGGTTTACAGAGAAAAAAAAATTACCTGAAGTAGCGCTGGTTTAGAAAGTAAACTTGCAAATCAGGTTTTTTTTTTTTTACCAACTGTGGAGAGCATCTTTGTAAAATTCCTGGTGTGCTCATTTCTTCACTACCTTTTTTAGGTAGACTATGGATTGCTGGAAGGGAGCTGTGGGCCGCAGCTGGATTTATCCCACGCTGATCATCTGTGCGAATGGATTTTTCTCCACAATGAGGCCATCAGAATATTTCCTCACTCCTTACCTAACTGGACCAGACAAAAACCTGACGATTGAAGAGGTATGTGACAGTTCTCCTAAATAATAATTAAAATGCTTCAGAATAACAATAATTTTAGATGCTTCAGGAAAAGAGTAAGGAGTCACCTCTTTTCCAGAAGATCAAAAATTTAAAGTCTCTAAATTTTTAGCGCTTTGAAACCACTTTGGTGGTTATTTCAAAAATCGGTGTTTTCAGCAAAATCAGGTCAGCTCGTCCCTCTTTCCACCTAGAGCCCCAAAGGAGGGGCAGCACTAGGATTTATTTATACCTACTGTAGAATTTATTACGTCGTGATTGCAAACCACAAGAAAACCAAGCAGGCTTCCCCTTACGAGCTGCTAGATTATTGTCTGCATCACAGGGCTATGGTGTGCCTTCATTACCTGCGAGGTCAGATTCACATTCAGAGAAGTGGGGTGGTTTGGGTGGGTTTTTTTGGCTTTGTTGGGTTTTTTGGGGGGGGTTATTTTTGGTTTGTTTTTTTTTTGTTTTTTTTTTTTTTTGACAAAAGCACACACTGCAAGTTTCCTTGCCCTGCTTCTCTGTTCAGCACTGGCTGCTTCAGAGGTACACTTCCTAACAAAAGGGGACGTAGTTAACGAGGGGCTGAGTCACTGAGCTAATGATATAATTAGAAAATACATGCTTGGAACGCCCACATGGAGCCCATATGGAGAGCAGTCATTCCTGAGGCGCAGTAGCAAGCGTTAAGGCAGAATCTGCTAGCATAGAGTGAACCCGAGGTTTCTGCTGAAAAAAAGGAATTCACGGTTTGGGTCGTTGGGGTTTTCCCCCCTTTTTTATTATTTTTTTTTTTAACCACAAAGGGAAATTTTCTCTGTTTTTCAGTTTTCAGTGCTAACTGAAACTTAGCGAAATACTGTTCCGTCAAAGATTTGCTTCCTTCTTGCGCGTTAAATTTGAAGAAAATGTAGAAGGTGAAGATAATGCAGTAACAGCTGCACACTCACTATGTGCAGATCCAGTTCGTCCATCGTCAGAGGCAGATGCTTCTGTTTTTTTTTTAAAAAAAAAGAGAGGTGACCAAATGCATACAGTGACTCACGCAAAAGTTAAAACTAAATAGGCACTGATTTTTGGCTACTGTGGGGAAAAGGATTTGATACTAGACAGACTTTCCTCTGATAAATGCGGCTTTAAACAGCTGCACATCAACAGCTGCCTTCTTCACAGGTCTTTACCGTAATTTTTATTTGAACCAAGCTACCTGTTTACGCAGCAGAGCCTAGCACCGCTGCCTTCGCCCCTTCAGGAGTACATTTACTATTTTGTAATTTAAGACAGTTTCAGGCTGCACAATTCACACAATTTAATGTTTCCTGTCACCACAACTACGTTCCTTCAATACCACCATCTAAAACCTTCAAAAACAACACTAATATGTATTTTTTAAAAAGTATTTCCTCTTTTACTCTCTTTGAGGTCACCAACAAGATTTTCCCAGTTTGGACGTACTCCTACCTCGCGCTCCTTTTCCCGGTCTTCCTGATCACAGACTACGTGCGCTACAAGCCCGTCCTGCTCCTCCAGGGCGTCAGCTTCATCATCACGTGGCTCTTGCTCCTCTTCGCACACGGCGTGGTGGCCATGCAGGTGGTGGAATTCTTCTACGGGATGGTGACGGCCACCGAGGTGGCCTATTACGCCTACATCTACAGCGTCGTCAGCGCTGATCAGTATCAGAGGGTGACGAGCTACTGCAGAAGCATCACCCTCGTTGCAGGCACCGTCGCCGCCGTGCTGGGACAGCTGCTGGTTTCCTTAGCCAACGTCTCCTACTTTTACCTTAACGCCATCACTTTGGCTTCCGTGTCCCTGGCGTTTGTTTGTTCCTTTTTCCTCCCCATGCCCCAAAAGAGTATGTTCTTCCACAGGAAAGATGTCTCAGGAGCTCTCCCAGGCCCAGACAAAGATGTTGCCACCATCAGCTCATCAAGCTGCCCAGAAGACAAGAGCTCCGTGTCGGCTGACAAGGGACCCACGCCTCCCCAGCAGCCTGGGAACGCCAAGGCCCAGAACCACGTGCTCCGAGTGCTGGTGCAGCTGAGCAAGGACCTGTGGGATTGCTACAGCTCCAGGAAACTTCTCTACTGGTCCCTGTGGTGGGCCCTGGCTACGGCAGGCTTTAACCAGGTTCTGAATTACATCCAGGTGCTGTGGGACTTCAGAGCCCCCTCGCACAGCGCTGCGGTCTACAACGGAGCTGTGGAAGCAATAGCAACTTTTTTAGGTAAGTGGAAGATCATTAGCAACTACTTCTCACCCCTCTTGTACCGGTGGCACTTTCAGCAGTGTCTCTGGTGCCTGTTTATCTCCTGCGTGGACCAAAGTCAACAGGAACAACCTCTGATATAGAAAACCCAGCATGCAAAGAATGTTTTTACAACTTTATCAGTGCGGTCTTAAAAAAAATAATTGTAAAGACTATCTAGATATACTTTTTTCCTTCTTAGTGGAGCCTCATTCCACCAAAGTGTTTTTAGAGTTTAAGTTCACAGCTCTGTTCAGGTCTCAAGTAAGCAGCTCCAAAACCCTGTGCAAGGACACCTTGCCTAGTCCTCCCTCGCATACACCTTAAGCTAGGTGGTGTAAGAATTAAAATAATTTTTTAACAGATACACCACTCTAGATGGTCTGTTTAGACAGTGGATTGAAGATCATTTCAGGATGAGTGCTCCTGAACAAATACTCTGTGACATTATGATCTGTATCATCGAATCACAGAACGGTTTGGGAGGGAAGGGTCCTTCAAAGCCCACCCAGTCCAACCCCCCTGCAAGGAGCGGGGACATCTCCAACCAGATCAGGTTGCTCACAGCCCCGGCCAACCTGGCCTGGAATGTTTCCAGGGATGGGGCCTCCACCACCTCTCTGGGCAACCTGGGACAGTGCTCCACCACCCTCAGCAGAAAAAAATTTCTTCCTTATGTCCAGTCTGAATCTGCTTCCTTCCAGTTTAAAACCATTACTCCTTGTCCTGTCACAGTGTCCTAATCCATGAGTTCAGCTCTGGATGTGACACACAAGGAGAGGCTGAGCGCTGTAGTTGTTCAGCGTTGGTAAAATGAGAGATCTTATTAATGTGCATCAAGACTTGAAGGGAAGGAGTAAAGGTGATGGAGCCAGACTCCTCCCAGGGTTGAGCAGTGTTCCCAAGGGCTTTCTTGCACACTGGATACGATTTCAAAAAGCACTCACAGGACTTGCAACCAGCAAACAAAGTCCAATTTTGCCAGCCTGCCTGAAGAGAGCCAGGCACTCTGGACTCTGATAAATAACCTGCCTGGACTAGCCCTCTCACTGCACGCGAGGGCCTAGCCTCAGCATGTCGTGTCTCAAAGAGCTTCGTAAACCTACAGGAAGGCACTGGAGTTTGTTATACCACGTTACAGCCAAGTAAGGGTTTTTACTGTATGTGATGGTCAGTAAGGCATTGACAAATGCAGTTCATAAGATTTTTTCACCAGAGAAACCGAGAAGACACTTTAATAATAAAAGAAAGCACGAAGGAGTGCAACTGCCTTTCATGAAGTGAAACTCCATTATGCATATTTTGGCATAAAATGCTTGGTGGGATTGCTCTTCTCTTTGCTCTCAGCTGTCTAAAAAAAAGGGTAACAACAGAGTGTGCACTGCTGCCTCCAGCCTTGGGCATCGGCAGTTTCTCAGAGAACCTCAGTCTGTGAAGGCTCTGTAAGCAAGGGGGAGGAAAAAAAATAAAAATCCAAGACTCCCACACCACTAATAGAAAATAAGCCGCAGCATTATCAGACCCCATTGTGACATAACGATCTCAAGAGCTCCTGGCACCATCCAGTTACACAGCTATGCAATGGCTCTAGAAGAGTGACAATGTTTCAGAGTTTTAATTATTACTTTGAAAATTTTAGGTTCAGCAACATCCATGGCAGTCGGATATGTCACCGTCAATTGGGATCTTTACGGAGAACTGGCTCTGGGGATCTTCTCTGCGATGGATGCCGGTTCGCTGCTCCTCATGCACTTCAGCGACAACATCTGGGCATGCTACGCCGGCTACCTTGCATTCAAAGCCTGCTATATGCTCCTCATAACAATAGCCATGTGAGTATAAGACAACTGCTTTAATTAAATTTATTTCAATCCCTAAGTGTCACATTTTAAAATGGATCAACATTTTACGGAACGTTTCCCTAGAAATAAGAATTTTAAATAGGTCATGACAGTAGCACATCCTTTCTAGCTGATATAAAACTACGCTTAAAGTTATACGACCTAAACCTTACAAGTTACTCCAGGTCAGAAACTACCTTACTGTGCATTTAGCTCTTCAATGATCTACATACAAATACTCTCTACATGACCAAGGGAACATCCACAGGTCTTTATTTTGCAAAAATAGCCAATCAACTAAAAGATAGGTAGGATGCATGGAAGTGCCCAAGCCAGAAAAACAAAGGATTTCTGCCCAAGTGAAGCTGTTAAAGCTTAAAGAGCAAGACTGACGAGGATTTATCCATTGGAGAATCCGCTGTGCACATTAAATTGTTCCCAACTGCCTCCCGTCAGTATATTGCATGCTCCCGTGCTCTCCATAGTTCAGCTCACCTTCATTTTCAGGTTTCAGATTGCCGTCAGCCTAAGCGTGGAGCGTTACGCGCTCATGTTTGGCTTCAACAACTTCGTCGCACTGGTGATCCAGACCATTATAACCGTTGTTGTGGTAGATTCAAAAGGTCTGGGACTGGATATCAGCACCCAGGTAAGCTGGATTTCCTCACACTGCTCTCCGTTCCCCCACTCTCCCCAAAAGCGGGTTCCAGGCCAAGGCTGGCCTCCGGGAAGACACGAGGTGATGCGCTGAGGACAGTTACTCACTTGAAAAACAGATTCATTTAAACTGGTCTGGCAGCAGCCACTACAACCAACTTGTCCCCTCATCCTGCCAATTTTACATTTCTGCAGTAACTTAAAGCAGGCAGCAAGCCAAAAGGCAGCCTATGGGTCTGTCATTAGGGTAACTCTAACTTACAGTCTTTCACTGGATGCACTTCTAAGTTACCACAGTTCTGAAAATTAACTAATTCTATGATTCTCCATTAAATTTCTCTGCTGAATGAAGTCTTTAGCTTTCATCTTTTCAGAGGTGAGCCAGAGAGTGCAGGGCAGCCGTCCTCCTCCCTTACCGAGACAGGGAGGGGAAGCACGTCACAGAGCATTCTCTTCCCCTCCTCTTACAGTACAAAGTCAAGCAGCCAGACTTCTTGAATCCTTTCAAGATGGGATCATTTTGGGGCTCAGGTGACAGGGAAGTGAAGGTGGGAGTGAAAGGACACCCCTTAATTTATTACCTAACAGCAAACACAGTTTTTGACTCTTCCTCCTTCTTCCCCACCTCCATCTCCCAGTTTCTCATTTATGGCAGCTACTTCACATTCATCGCTGGGGTTTTCCTGATCAGGAGCATATACACCGTTATCTCCATCAAATGCAGAAGTACCGGTGTGGCTGGTGAAAGCGTGAATCATTAGCAATGGAGACACAAAAAGAACGGTTGCAAGCAACAGTGCAGAAGGCTGCGTCATCTGAACAACGAATGAGGAGAAACGTAATGCTCCAGGCCAGCCAGTGGTGAAACAGGCTGTTTGTGAGCCCACACCATAAAGAGCTTTGTCAGCAGGATGATGCGTTCCGCCTGTTTTCTTCACCAGCAGTCTAATACAACCAACCTTCTATTTCAACTCAAATTGAGTGATCTGACACGAAAAATTCTATTAATGCTCAATGAGCACAAGCAAGCACATACAGATGCCCAAACCTCACAGCAGATCTTACAGAACTCTGCCTTTGGACTTCCACTTCCACTGAGTGTTTCAACTAAAGGCAATTTAGTCACGGACATAAGACCTTCAAACACTCCTAGGGAATCTGAAGAAGCAGTTGCCACCTAGCAGGAAGATGATCCGTCAGAAAGCTTGCCACAGAAGCCTTTTGAAAACTTGGGACTTTTTCAAACTGGAAGTTGTGATGTGCATTTTTAAGGCAAGTTAACACATAGCAATAAACCAGGTTTATTTTCCAAGAGACGCTACTTCTGTAAGTTCAGAAGTGGATTACTACAGTGCTATATAGCACAGCAACACCGCCACTTTGGGTTACAAACGGCCAAATGCAGTTATTTCCGATTCCACACAGACAACATGCTCCTCAAATGTGAAGTTACAGGATTGTAAGGCAAACATGTCATCAGACACAGATAAACGGCTACTGACTCCACAACAGCCTTACGGTGAGCTTGTTGAAGATGTAGGGATACAACAACCCTCCCTTCGAGTGTCGGTCTTGAAAAGCACACGCGTTCCATCTGACAACTACCATGACCACGCAACACCTAGCTTTGGAAGCAGAAAACCTCCTAAGTTAACTTATTTTTAAGCCATGGGGAGACGCTTCCGTTTCTATACAAGGCAGTCTTACTTAAATAACACAACTGACAGATAGTTAGATACAGCTAAAGCTAATGAGGGAACGTTCTTTCAACTGTGTTCAGTAACATCCACTTTGGAGTCAACTGTATGGGACAGCAGCAAATTCCTTTGTGTTCCTTTACCACAAGTTACAGATCTGCCAAGAGTCAGAAGGAACTGTTCAGCTCACAAGTAAAAATCATTAATTCCTATTGAAATATACTTTTAAAAGCAGCTTGAGCTTGCCTTTACACCCTAGTAAGGTTTCCCTTCAGGAAAGCAGAATACTCACCTCATATTTACAGTTCTTTTTCAGGAATTCCAACTAAATTGGGTCCTTTTCAAATCTATTTCTTGTCAGTGTTTGTTTCACTGCAGCGCTTGGGAGCCTGCAGGCATTAAATAACTTTGAACTGCAGTACCTGGGCATCGCATCAGCCTTGCAGAACTCAGGATGCACCTCTTACAGCACACCTTCTTAACCACCTAAAAGCTGACATATTGAGATTTAAAGTATTAAAATCTAGAAGGTCTCCAAACTAATTTTGGTATAAGTGAAGTGCTTTGATGCTAAAGCAGAGAGGATACTGAAAAGCTAGCGGAAGTATCGTTTTTTGGCAACTATGCTAGTTGCATGAGCAATCGCGTGAACAACTGCAGAGATTCCCAAGGCAAAACCATTTATAATCACATGGGTGAAGAGATCATTTTGTAAATACAGCTGTTTTAAAAATCTGATCAACAAGACAGCTATGTGTCAGTTTCTGCTCGATATAAAGGAGACACCAAACAATACAAGATCTTCAGCTACTTGTCTGGAGTTCGATGAACTTAATATTGCTAAACACACACTAAACAGATGTGGTTGTGCATAATAAAAGTTGCCAACCTTTTATCCACGTTCCAGCTAGTTACAGAAAAATAAGGTATTCCACTACTTCTGCAGCATAATCTAAAACTACATGTCTTGCATACCTAAACAAATTTCAGTATCGCTGAGCAGTAATCAGCTTCATTTGGATGAGAATCATTCCAACAGATGCTGATCTCATTAGCCCTTGCCCAAAGCTTAATTTACATCAATTCAGGTGAAGAGAGCAAAGGATTGTTTCTCTTCCACAAGGCTGTTCATCTCCTCGATGAGACATTTGGTTGATTTGCTCCAGCTCCCTGCAAAAAGCATATTTAAGCGTTCGGTCAAGTCTTTCTGAGCCCCTTGCAGTTCCCCACTACACTGCATTTATCATCCCCAGACAGG
This sequence comes from Chlamydotis macqueenii, assembly GCF_036417535.1. Lineage (NCBI taxonomy): Eukaryota > Metazoa > Chordata > Aves > Otidiformes > Otididae > Chlamydotis > Chlamydotis macqueenii. The sequence continues at coordinate 1,097,831 of NC_141564.1, forward strand.
TAAGGTCAACAACCAAGAACTACAGCAATTTATGCTAAAAAACCAGTGGTGAGAGCAAGGGCATCACTAACGTTCTGCAAACCCTCAACTGCTGGGATTTGTTCAGCGACTTTCCCGGAGAATCTTGGAAATCAAACTGTACACCATACTCTATCCAGCAGTCCTCACCAGAAGGAAAAGCAGACGTCAAGTCTGTTTTAACTTTAAATATGCTGACAGGACAAAACCAGACATTTAAGTGAGGAATGCTGCTATAGGCAGCTTGTTGTATGTGCTGCCTGTCCCCTGCTTTGGGATCTACAAAGCTTGGGAAGGGAAGAAAATAAAATATATAAGATACAGCAATTACTACTGCCTGCCCCACAGGCAGGCAATGGAAGTCAGAAGCACTGGCATAACAGAGTTTCTACAAGCAGTGGCCAAGTCTTTCAGCTCCCCAAGAAATAAGCAGATCTACCATTCAGGCAACTACAAGTGAAATACCTTACCTTCATGAATTTTCACATTTGTCTCAAATGGGCTTGCACATCCTTTCTCAAAAAAAAAAACAAACCAAAAAAAAAAAACAAAAAACCACTCTGATCATATTTATTCCTGTTATCTTGAAAGCTGTAGAATTTTATTCTGCAGTTGTTCAGAAACCTGTTTTAATCTTATTTTTTGTGTATTCATGATACATTTACATTATTTGCTTAGTTCCAGCATCACATTTGAACTTAGACCAGGTTACCTCTGTGTTTAAAACACCATCCCCAACTACTCAGATGCAGTTAAAGTTTTCTTGAACCTTCTTGCTATTACAGACTAGACAAGACATTTTTTTTTTTTGCCCTCTAGAAATTCCATTCCAGTATGGCAGGAAACATTCTAGTAAATAAGATTTCTCCGGTAACTTCCCTCCTCAGTGTCCAGTGTCCTTCACGACCCAGCTACTCTGACAAAACAACCCGAGTTCACCTAGCGTTTTCCTGTTCGATAGGTCACTTCACTTAAGCTAGAACAGCAAGCTTAATCACAAGGACACAAAGGAAGATATCCAAGCAAGTTTTCAGCTTAACTCACCTTTAAGCACATTGCTTTTGGGAACTCATCTGTGTATGAGACTCATGCTACGTACACTGGAACCCAATAAAATGTTACTGCACAGAAATAATGCTACACGTGGGTTTTTTCTAATATTTATTTTTTTTTCACCTGCAAACTGTAGCAAAACATGATCAGCTTTATTATGCAGACAGGTATCCCTCTAACATTAGAGATTTAGGCATGTATAAATAGAAGAGCTCTTAGGAAAGGAAAACATTTTGAGAAATGAACAAACCTTCAATTTAACTTCATGACCTCCAATACCAATGGTTAAAATGATGTAGCTCATTCATTCATTCCAAGAGATACAACAGCACCTTAAAGTGGCTGATCTATTTCCCAGTAACATTTTTCACATAACAATGTGTTAAAGTTACAAATACTGATATGCACAAATAGCTATTTTCTAAGAAAAATATGTACAGTACTGCAGCATAATGAATGTGGTATCTGCAATAACTTATTAGCCAATTTTAATATACATGATACCGCTACTTTGTACCTGCCAGTTCACAGGTTCAAGGATGTTACCACAGCCCTCTGTTTTGCACATTATTACCTGGTGGGGGGGTTGATTTTCTTGGGTTTTGTGTATTTTTTAAATTTTTTTTTAAAGGTACACAATGCAGGCTTTTATTTTTACTTCTTAAAGACTTCTTTTGTGTTTAAAGCTAATATCAGTGAAACAAGACAACAGTGCAAGAGGCGCAGAGATGTTATGTGACCACGTAAGAGTTCTTTTGGGTAAAGTGTCTATAAGGCTATAAGAAAGGATTGGTTGATGAGCTTCCTGTTGGAAATTGTCCTGTTGGTGCTCCAGCCTGGGGGGAAAATGAAAGACAAGAAATAAGACCAAGATTTTTTTTTTCCCATATTGTAAATCACAAATGCAGGATATAAGAAAAGAAAACTATCTATTTGGAATTATTTCTGGTTTACGTTGCAGTCTTTTTGTGGTTCTCTGATGGAAGAGCATGGTATACAAATCTCTCGTTTGATTTGAACAGCCTTACAAATGCCAGATCATCGTAATAGTGAATTGCATTTTGGATGACATGCTGTCTTCCCTTATTCGAAGAACAAAAAACAAACAAACAAAACCAAACCAACTTTGTGTCTCTAAATTCAGTGTTACAGATTACACCTCTCCAGACATACAGAGGTTATTAATATCATGCAACAACTCACTTACCATAAAAGGGTTACTAGATACTCCAACAGCTGCAACTTGTCCAAAAGGAGTTACTACAGGCTTTGCCTGTCCAAATGCAGCAAAACCTGCTCCTTAGAAAGATAAGTGAAAAATATTAATACTAGTAACCAATCTTCAAAGAATTCTTTGCTGCAGCTCCCACATAAAAATAAGTGGAAGCCTGGACTTCACAATCAGCAGGATGGATCCTACTTAAACGCTATCAGGAATGTCAGCATAAAAAAAATACAGCTGGGCTTTTTGTTTGTTTTCAGTTGTTCAGCTAATCAATTTCTGATTTCTACATATGCACTTTTTTCAATGTTATTTTATCATTTGAATTTAGGGAGAAAGTACTTTCCAGTTTTCTCTTGCTTGTGTTCTATAAAGTTAGGCGAAGTGTTATAATCGTTTGCAGACACTCCAAAAATGAAGATAAAACAATCCTTCCTGCACAAAAACCCCTTAACCCTCGTAATATTTACAATTTTAGTATCAGATTGTGCCAAAATCACAGTTATGTGACTGCACACAGCCAAGTGAGAAAGCCCAAGTAGAGAGCCAAACCAGAGTGTGGTAACCCCTCATCAGTATTATTATCAAGTTCATACGGAAATAAAGAGGCACCCATCATTGCTAGCTTACAGACGGATCATTTTCTCCACGTTTCTGATTTAAACCAGATCAAAGACGCGCAGACCTACCGTTTGGCTGCTGAGCAAAAGCAGTCTGTTGAGGGAAAGCTGCCTGGGTTGGGAACGTGGGCTGCTGGAAGTTGCCACTAAAACTAGTAGGAAGACTGTAGGAGGCAGGAGTTCCAAATCCTGCAGGCATGCTCATGGACGCAGTACCAAATGTTGCTGCTGGTAGGCAAAAAATAACATGCAATTATTTGTAAGAAATGACTTATTTCATGAGATAAATTACTATAACGCCATGTTAAGAAGAGTCTCCTAATGGCTCAGTGACCATACAGAAGCTGAACCTAACTTCCACAGCCCCGGAACTGATTGATTAGCCTGGATCACCACCAACTAGGTGCACAATTTACTGTTTGCACTGTAAAAACAAATGGAATAATTTAAAATTTACTAGATCCAGTACATTCAGATGTACTTCCCGAGAAGGAAATTATTTTTTATTTTCTCTACGTTATCATGTACTGCCCCCACTGGTTTTCTGGTAAAAGTCTGTACAGATCAGAAGCAAGCACTTTCAGGCAGCATCAGCCCCTCTGTTTTTCTTCTCCTGCGAAAGGCATGAAAGGATTTTCCTACTTCAAGCTGCATTACAGGAAGTTATAAGTAAAAATAAATAAATAAATAAATAAATCATAAGGGATACATGCATCCCATCTCCCATCCTTAATGTCACTTCAAAGGAAATCACCATGCACATTATTTGCACACGAGGTTCCTATTGCAAATGCTCTTACTGTTGAGGCAAGACTTAAAACAAAAAAGCCCAAACAAAACTTTTCATCTGATTCTCTGCTGAACATTTCAAGTGAAGGACACAGCTCATATGCAATTTCACACGCCTTCAGCGAATAAAGATGAGCACATCGGGTGCAAAATTGTAGTAACAAAACCATTATTCAGTCTTTTGGGAGTTACTGGCACAAATACAGACACCAGGCGTTGTATTCTAGTTAAACATTAGACAGGACTTTTCTTTTGAAATGTTACAAGTTTGATTTTATGCAAGCTCAACTGTTAAAAAATTAATATAGTTAATTAATATAGCTTAATTACCAGTTGAAAACCTTACCCTAAAAGTATTCAAGGGCAAGACGTTACACATACATACAGTGTTGACGAAGTACGCGCAAAACTAACGTACTAACATTGTTGTCAAATCACCGTTAGCAGAGGAGCTATGCAACAGGAAAACTTGCTAAACAGCAAACAAAAACACAACAAAATGAGCAGTGACGTGGGATATCCCAAAAGGCATCAAAGCTACTGTCGGCAGAAACTTAAGAGTCGCTCAACTTGTCAGCGCTATATTGTGACCACGGAGGGTGTCGATAATGGTTTTGTTTTTAATAGGTTGTCCAGGTACGATCTTCTCTCCCTTGCCGGCGTGCCAAATGCCCGCACCCGCTCCGTTTTCAAAAACGGAAACTCTTCCGAAACCCTACGCGCAGAGAACCAGATAGCTATCAATAAGCTCTTACAAGCAAGAACAATGAGCCACAAGAAACTCGATACCAAATGTGGCCACCTACCAAAGTGAGCCTGAGGAAATATGTGAGAGTGCATTGCTCCCGAGAGGCCTTATGGAAGCCACAAAGAGACCAGACAGTGTCAAATCATTTATATGCTCTTCAACAGTCATTTTTTAGTCACACATACATATATATATATATTATAAATATACACACGTATATGTACCAAGTCATTCGGCCATAGCTTAATCTATTGCTGGTCACGCTAAGAAAATCATCAGAAATAAATGCTACAAAACACCTCCCATGTAATAAACGGCAACGTTCACGCAGGAAGAAAGTTCAGCATAAACGGACAAGCTGCAAGTTTACACCTGACACTGCAAGGGGTATTATCTTTACGTATAGCCATTATCTCTCATCTAGCACATAACATCAGAGTTACGTGCAGGGCTGGAGCCTCTGCAAGCCAAGGATGGCAGCTTAGGAGGTGGAAAGAGAGCTGCTGTGTTAAGTTTAGATAAAGAGGCTGTAAGTTCTAAACAATTCTCCAAAAGAGCACAGTTAGGCATGAGATCAAAATAAGAAAAAAATATATTTTGGGTATTAAACAGCTGAACAAATTTACCTGCCTAATATCTCAAAATGGACTGAAAACAGAATCCATTTTAGCAGAAGACATTAAAAAAAATTGATCAAATTAAACTCGCCTATCAGTTTAATTCAGCCTACCTACAACTTTGAGCAAAGCACAACTCAACGTTAAAATGCACACGTCAGCAGGTTTAAATCTGTAGAGGTCAGGTTAATAGATGAAAGCGCCAAAATTTAGCAGTGCCCTTGGAGAGGAAAGTTAGCATAATCTAGCAGTCATCTAAATCCACAAGTTCAGTTTTTAAAGAAAAGCACATATTTGCTTTTTCAGAAAGTCTATGTAATTACGGTTCTACAGAATCTCCCCACAGAAAATTTATGTAGTTCATGAGTGTAACGATTGTACTTAAACAGATGCTTTGCTGTTACAAAAGAGAAAAAATGAAGGACACCACCAGTGCACTGAATACGTGGACTGATGAGGAGCTAACAGTCTAGAAGCCCTGTCTTTCCTCGTTCTAGCTCCAGCCCTTTGGTTCTGAGGAGTTTCAGGACTTTGAAATAAAGACAAAAATTCTAAAAGCAAGTGTAGCAACTTAGCAGCAGGGCTTTCGAGGTCCCTGATTTCAATGCAACCTGCTACGAAGCATGTTTCAAAGCCAAAGTCTTGGAAGGTACCCAACTGGTAATGCACCAACTATACAAATAGCTTACGTAGTATTAGAAGATCTTAGAACAGATATTTTGATATTTTTCATGGCCACCATTTGAAATCTGAGGATCGGGCCAGAAACAAGAAAGTGATGTTCTCAGCTCAATAAAAAACACTATTCACCTCAAAAACAAAAGTTGATTTCTGCTGTCTATTCATAAATATTGTACTCTGCACTGAACAAACACACAACACGTCAAGTAGACTAGAGACAGGCAATACAGAAGGAACAAATTACACAGCTATGAAAAAAAGAATCAACGCAAGTCTTGAAAGAAAGAGTCTCAAACAGTGTTTTTTCCTAACCTGTTGCTCCTCGGCTATTGGTCTGGAATGGATTTGTTGAAGGTGCCACTGGGGCAACAGGGGCAGCTACAAATGGATTTGTGGAAGGTGTTGCTGAAAAATTAAACACATTTTTTTAAATAAAGCCTTTAAAACTAGCCAATCTGACTCACATTAAGTTTATACAGCAATACGTAAATATCTAAAGTTACATGAAAAATTAGGAACTTATAATAAAATGCATCACAAGAACAGTACTTTTTTGGCATCCTTCAGTAACTTCAATATCATTAGTGTCAAAGTATAGCACTATCAACTAAAAATGAGTAAGATGTCTGCTCACAGCCCACAAAAGGTGTTCGGAACACTCACGTACCTCCAAACGGAGCAGGCACACTCGAAGATGCAGGCTGTGTCTGTGCAGTAGCAGCCACGGGTACTGTTCCAAAAGCGTTGCTGGAAGGAATTCACACATTCAGTGAGGTCAGAATCGCTTGTTTAACAAATAAACATAACTTGCAATTACTGTTGGCATGTAAAAGGCTAGAAAAGGAATGCTCACGTGCAGTTTGAAAACTGCAGTACAATTCCCTGATGCCAGGAACTGAGCCCCTGATGCCAGGGTCAGAGATTATAACTCATGCTGAGCAGGGAACAGCCGCCATCACCGGCGGCAGGAGAAAGAATATCAAACAGAGGGCATCAGCGTAAAGATTGCGAAGCAGAAGCTTTAAGGGCACTTGCAATACCAAGCAGAGCTATAACAGGCACGTGGTATTTATTACTTTAATAGCCTAAAAAAAAGAAGTGGCTGGCATCATTTACATTCTAAATATCTGAGTATCTGAATTGTTTTGCCAGGGATGACAGTACGATTTCCAGTACCCATGCAAATACATGTACAGGAAAGTGTTACCATCTAACAGGTTTATTATCTAGTGACTAAAAAGGTGCAGAGAACATTCTCCTGTCAGAAAGTATTCTTAATTTTATCTTATAATACCCTATCAGACAGTACTGCTACTATTTAAAATAAAGGATGTGGTTTCAGTAGTACCTCTAAACTCATTCAACACTTCCCCATTTAGGTAAGAAATAAGATTTGAGAACAACTTTGAGCTACTTTTCTGCGTATTGCTGAAATCAGTGTAGAACTAAGTACCTGCTGACATTACTGGTGGAAGTATATGCGTTACTAGAGGTTGCTGTGGAGCTGAAGACGCTGTCTAATTCTGCTAGAGCCGCATACTTGTCTGAAGATGCACTTGACTGATTTGGGGCTGACAAGGCAGGACCTGCAGACGCCGACACTGCTGTACTGAAGCCACTTCCTTGCTCACTACCACCTAGAAAGAAACCAGATGAAAAGCAATGAAGACGGTTTTGCTTTCTGCCCTGCCAACGTTGAGAACTAAATGGAAGTTCATGAACAGTTTAAGTTTCAGACTTAAAAATTAAATATGCACTAGGGCATACAGGAAAACAAGTGTTTAGCAAGCCATTAGCTATTAGCAAAGTGTCATGCTTCTACAGATATCCTGCAGCTCCAAAGAGCCTCTGGTTTCCCTGGAAAATCATGACTCAAGACGACCGTCATCTTCAACTAGAAAATTTAACACCACACATACCCTCAAACAATCCATTTCAGAACAAAGCTATAGATTACAAACCAACACAAGTTTTTAGACACCATTTGAGAAGAAAAGTTACAGAATAACTAATTTTTTCTCCTTAACTTAAAACCAACTACAAAGTATCACTGCTACTGATTTGCAAAAAAATTAAGCCAAATCTTTTTGTGGCAGAGAGGCAGGAAAGCCACTCTGGCAGTTCTCTGCAACAACCATAGCTCTCCATTCCAGAGCCTTCACTATAGGTTTTAGCACAAGTACAATATATCTGAAAATCTTTTAATGTATTTTCATTGTTGCAGCAATAATTATTTAGATATTTCTACTCAGAGTTATTCATCTTGACAGGAAGTAGGTTCCCAAAAAGCAGTCTTCTGATGACATCCTTCTGGAGTGATGTTAGTGTTAACACTTGTATCTTACAAATCAAGGGTACACCGAAGTGAAGTTCTACTGACAACTTAAAGAAAGGACATTTTGAATACGGTTACTAGTTTGACAAGTACAGCTATCCTTGCGGTAAGCACACACATGCAGAATGAGCACGTCAAAGAATAAAGTTGAGTACCTTGCCCTGCGCTGAAGATATTATCTAAATTAGCAAGAGCTGCGTATTTGTCAGCTGACTGGAGATTTGGCTTATTCACTGCAGCTTTACTGGCTGCAGTTGCTGTTGCGTTGCTCTGAGAAGCGCTGAAGACTCCAAAATCAGCACTGGAGGATTTGGGGAAGTTATCAAAGTGAGCAAAGTTAGCATTTGCTGATCCAGCGCTTCCACCTGTAACAGATTAAGTTAAACACGATTAACACTCCAAAGCTCTCCAGCCATAACTGATGGCACAATAACCCCACCTCTTTGTGGTTACATGAGGCAACATGTTCCCCCGCCCCATCCCACACGTTTAAGACCCTTTCCCATTTCCTTCAAAGTTACATTGAGTCATCAGGAGGAAAAAAAAAAAAAAAAAAAAAAAATTAAAAATATTTTTCAGCCTGCAGAACAGGGATGAAAAACCCCAAACTTAACAGCTTAAATTGCAGTCACAATTTGATCTTCAAAAACCATATGCTATTTATTAGCTGTTAAAGTAATTTCAACAATAATATTTTTCTAGAAAAATAAGTATTTGTCTGAATCCTCAATATTCAAAATACAGAACCTTTGTTTTCCTGTCACCTGTGTCTAATGACCAGCTACTACTTGCATTTATTTAATGGTCCAATGTTTAACCATTTCAGATGTCAGTCATCATTCTAAGCAAAAAGTAGTGCCTAGAAGTCCCAAAGTAGTACGATTTCATGCCAAGGTTTAGAGAAACAGTTTGGCTCTCTGTTCTCAAAGTTTTAGACTACATCCAATCAGGAAAGAGGTGAGAGGGAAGACACAACACAGCTCTTTTTATACCACGTCTCTGCTGATGTCAGAGATACATAAAATCAATTTTTAAAATCTGACTTAGGTCCACACAACTCAACTTCTCTTAAAATACGAAACCATGAGCTTCCGTCTCTTCGGTGTCCAGACAATTTAATCTATGCAGGTCACATACTTAAATGTGAATGAGATGTCCCATTGTATAACAGTTGGTGGAGGATTCCACTCATACCACAGAACACACAACTTTCTGACAGTACGATCAATAAATTAACACATATGCAACAGCAGGGACAAAAATGCTACACTACAATGGCATAAAATGAAGCAAGCTGAGTTTTCCACTGTGTGGAACTTACTGTGTACAGCCTGGAGAGGAAAAGCTGAAGTAAATTCACCAAAACTGCAGCTAGATGAAAGCGTTCTGAACGCTGGACAGCCAGAAATTGTGTGTGGGTTAAAGTTAACATAAGAAGGGAAAAAGAAAATTTGAAAAAAAGTTTAAAACGACACCACACTCAAAAGAAAAAAAAAAAAAAAAAGAAAAGAAAGTCAGTCAGCCAAAGATCTAGACAAACAGCAAGAGTAAGCTCAAGCAGAAGTTCTAAAGCATGATCAAATCAAAGGAAAGCAAAATAAATCTTAGCAATAGGCTCTACACATGAAGTCACACAGAGTGACGTGTGTGTGTATGCGACAGACACACACCTTTTTTGGTTCTGTGATGTGCTTTTGGGTCTACTGAAACACTTCGCTTCCAAGACTGAGAGTCAATTCAGTATTTATCAAGAGCAGTACGGTTACTCTTTTCAAACTTATTTCAGGTGTAGAGCTAACAAACACATAGTGCCATAAATCAGACTTCTGAGTAGCATTAGGAAAAAAAACAAATGAAAATCAACACCAAACAGAAGGAATTCATTTTGAGTTTCCCCAGAGCTTCAGATGGCTTGGTTGCATTAAAGCAGGCAGATGCAAGAAATAAACTCAAGTACCTTCCAACACAAAGGTAAGGATTATTTCAGTTACGTATTAATCAAAAGTGCTAGGAGTTCTACCTGTATTTTGGGGCTGAAAAGAAGACTGACTTGCTGTGGGGAAACCTCCAAAATTACTCGAGCCACTAGACTGTCCAAATGCATCAAAGTTTGCAAAACCTGCATTTGCAGAGTTCTGCGCTGTAAATTGCAAAGGAACAAAACATGTTAATGGATATGGGAAATAAAACACAAAAACAGATGTATTAACCGAATTCATGGTCATGACAGCCTCCGATGGTTACGTCCTACCCTGTAATTTCTTTTTACGTAAAAAATTATACATGATATTCTACAACTGAAAGTAGTCTTTGCACAAGCTTTCACACATCGCCTTCAATGGGCTGTCCAGTCAACGCTACTTCTCTCCTCCTTGCACACGCTACTACTCACAACTGCGTAACCTGATGAAGTGCAGCTCAGCTTAACCCCAGAGCGTTTGCACTGGTGGTTGGTCCGGGAAAACCAGACAAAAAGTACAGAATACCAGACGTACACCCGTAGAACCCAAACCAGGCGTCATTCTAAATGCTGGTTACCAAAACTAGAATTTGTGGACTAACTGAACATTTCCTTGGAAATAAAGATTAGGATATATTCCTGTAACATAGTGACAATTTGTATTCTGGGTATACAAAGTGCTTCTTCCTTGGGTGAATTTAGTTTGGCACCACTTCGACAATTCTGGCTAGGCTTACACATTCATTTCACTAGAAAATTCAGTTTTTACAAAACTAAATTACAGTACAGAAATATGGAAAATCAATACCAATGTCAAGAAGATAGCATTCATAGAGTGTATCCACAAAATAAAATCCAAGGAAATTTCAAATAGAATTTCAGTTTTCGCCTTCCTTTCGTGCCATGCTACAGGAGAAAATAAAAGTTAACACCCATCTAATTTCAGGCAGCTGGACATTTAAACATCTATAGATTCTATAGGAATTGCGTGCCTAATTGATAAGCTCCACAGAAACTTTTAAACACTCTTATAAGCAAGGAGTAAGAGAAAAAAAAAAAATGTTTTTACTCAACTGCAAACCAAACCCCTATATGCAGTTAACTTGAGTTACTATCTAAAGAAGGCCCACAAAACACCTTCTAGAGTAAGAGATGGCAACACACTGTATTTTTGGGCCAGTACTTGTTTATTCTGGAGGGATTTTGTAGACTGAGTATATACAAAACCAATAAATTAAGGTGATTGTTTAAGTAGTTACTTAATAGCCAGATAATGCCACTGCCCAAAGCGGAGCCCCTCAGCGATCCTGGTGGCACCCCTGTGGTAACACATTTAAGAAAGGGGAGAAGAAAAAAAAAAAAAAAAAACACCACACCCAGAAAAAACCCAAACCACTGAGCAGCAGCTGTGAGAGAGAGGAGTGAGAAAAATGCAGGAGAAACAACTCCGCAAGGTCAGTGAAAAGAAAGGAGGGCATGCTCTAGGCACTGGAGCAGAGGTTCCTCTGCAGCCCATAGTGAAAGTGTTTTGTTTTTATTTTTCACTGACAATAAATGAAGTTAATTTTCCCCACTGGCAAGTGATCTCCCTGTCCTTATCTTGACTCACAAGCTTTTGCATCATATTTTCTCCCCCCATCCTGCTGAAGAGGGGGAGCGAGAGCAGCTCGGTGGGCACCTGGCAGCCAGGCAAGGTCAACCCACCACAGCACGAAAGTCAATGAGGAGGGGGGTAAGATCAATGAGAAAGCAGCAAGGTCTGTCCTAAAATTTTCACCTTTAAAGTGTGCAAGGAGAAAAAGCTGACACAAACATAGGAAAAATAGTTTCTGTTATTATACCATCTGTACTGGTTCAAAGAGCATGCTACAGACTTCAACTGCAAACTCCACAGTTTGGGGATTTTTGTTGCTTTTAGATCACTAGCTTTTTAAGAGGAGTAGATTAAGAATTTATTTGCGCCTTGCTTTAAAATGAAAGCGATGCTTTCACCCTGATGCATCAACTGGATGTGGGCTACTCTGATGTTTAGTTGCTCAAACAGGATTGAGTACATAAATGCCACTCCTAGAATCGTGACAAGATTTTTCATTTTAACCACTCACACAAACAGAATACTGTGTCAACAATCTGAAACGAAATCTCTTTTGGGTCTAGATTAAGAACTGGAAATATCATATTACAGGCCACTTTTAACAATATTATTGCATCAGCTGACACAGAGTATGGTTTGCAAGTGGGCCCATGTTAGAACAGTAGAGCTGTAAAGACTCTTCTGCAGAGAATTCAGATGTTAATCTTGCTTTATTTTATGCGGTAAAGTTTAAACCTACGTAAAAGTGGCACAAAGGTAAAAAACAGGTAAGACTTGTACTTTCCTGCAGCTGAACAATATGTAGATCGTGTTTTTAAGGGTAGGCCGGCAATTCCAAAATTCAGTTCTCTACGCAGAAATCCAAGAACAACCCTAAGTTAAGGGACTGCGGTGGATTGCAGATCGGCATGGATTTGCAGCTGCTGCTGTGAGTGCAATACGCGAAGCAGTACACAAGCTAGCTGGCTAAAGCTGGCTCAGGTACGGCAGCACCCCTACGATCTGCGCACGGTTTCTTCTGGGAGGTTTGCACTACCTGGTGTGCCATGAAACACCGCAAAACAAAATCCTTAAAAGAAAGTTCACGTATATTCAATCACAAAATTAAAAGTAATTCTCTAGAAGACAATAATTGTGTTGTACTATTCCATTCCTCCTGGGTAAAGCCTCTTCTCTCTTGCTACCCGTGATAGGGCTGTGCTGTCACTACACTCTTTAAAAACCTTTTGTGCAGGTCTTCTGTTCCATTAGTTTATAGAAAGTCGACATGGCCAATTTTTTTTTTTTTTTTTTTGTTGCTATTACCGGTCTGTAAAGTACAGACAGAGAACAGTTATCACCATCATCTTCCAAATCTCATCATTTTGCAGAAGTTATGAACTTAAAATTAAATACAGACAGTAAATGTAAGGACAGCATGTTTCCCCTTCAACATACACCACCACCCTGAGCCACCTTAGCACATTAGAAAACTCCAAAAAAGGAGCATATCAAAAAGTTGCACTTCCTGCATAATTTTCAAGCTTTACATCTAGACTTCACAGATCGCAGCACATGTTTTTTAATATTTTTCTATCAGCTGCTGCACTCAGTTGCCCTTAACTGCAGAAGCAGTAACTTATACTGGAAGACCTTAAACTTGCCGGTGCTCTTCAGGGATTTCTTTAGTTAACCATAGTGTACGTGAAGGGAAAAAGAAAAATCCATTCCCTGTAGGCATAGCTAAAACCAAGCCCTAAAACAAGAACACCAGACCACAAACTCAGCGAAAGGAGTGCTGGACTAGAAAGCAGTGCAAGTTCTTCCGTCCTTTGCTGTAGCATGTGATTACTACCAGGAATTACATGTTTACACAGCTCCTTAAATGAACATTTAAAATTCATTTTTGCCAAAGCTGGCGGACCAATTTACCCTCCTTGTGTTCCAAAGGGAAAAGCCTGCAACATTTCATTACTAGTTTCAGTTAACATTGAAACTGGGTTCTAAATCTTATGGAATGACCACAATGGTTAATTATTGAAGCAGAAAACTAGTCAGTACAGCTGAGTATTCCCCTCCATTTTTATTTTCAGCACTTATTTCAACCAGAAATTAACAGACTCTTTCATAAAATTACATTTATTCTTGAGTGTTCATATAGCTTTTTATCCTTTTAAAAACAACCCAGCAGAGATGCAGTGGAATTTTACCGAGATTTGGAACGTAGTATTGAAATATTGCTTTAATGGAATTTTCATCTCCTGAAACCCACAAAGAGGAGTTAAGTGTATATAAACACAGAATCATTCAGCAACAAGTTTAAAACAAGTAAGAATGAGGTATCTGCAGCCTCTTCAGTAGCAGTGTACAGCACTGGGCAGTCAGCACAAGTTCGCCCAGTTAAACACAGCCCCAAAAAGATGATTAACATGAAATCTTATGTTAAGGATTTCATAAAATACACAGCAACTGCAGTTTTATTCTACTATTACTGAATTCAGCCAATTATTTCACTACTTTTTTTTTTTTAAGTTAACTTTGAGAAAGCCTTGATACTTTGCTTGGTTCCTCAAGCGCACCTTACATCCCCTCCATCATGCTTCCTCTGAGCGATTAACAATTTCAGGACTGATTTGCAAGTAGTATCTCATTCTTACTGGCTACGCAGCATCACAGTTTGTCTCAGAAAAAGTAGATGAAAAGCCCATTCAGACAAGGCAGGCAAAGGTACTTTCCCACAATTTCAATGCAAGTTAGCAACAACATACTTCAGTGACCACAGAACCAACTTTTTCTTAAGGGTAGACTTCTATGGCTCAAGATCTTTGGCTGAAAATAAGCCCTGAGGGCTCAATGTATTTTGCTGAAGTAATTCTTTAAGAATTCAAGGCCTACCCCCATCCTCAGTCAAGAAATACACTCAAAGCTTGTTTATTCTTCCTGAAACTCCAGAATGCTACCCACATGGGTCGTATTCGGTTTTCAAATAGACACACACAAAAGGGGAGGTCATTCCTTAAACTGAGGAAGCCTTTGTTCATCTCTAACAAATTGACAGTTACTGTCAATGCATTTCACCTCCCTTCAAGACTCTGTATCTGCTTTCTTTCCACGAATGCTCTTCCTAATAATTTTCAGAAAGAAAACTGAAGGTCTAATAGCAGCTTCTCCCTACGTTCTGTTACTCATCCTCTCACTCTCCAAGAATTTGAAAAGTTCTAGTAGGAGGCAGAAGCAGTCTAATCATGCATATACTAGAAAATACCTATAGCAGCTCCCACTTCAAAAAGTGGGAATACCAGCCTTTGTATCTTTATAAAGAAAGGCTGAAGACAAGGGAAATCTTGAGCAATAAAACATTCTCTAGGCACAGAAATTACACATACCTCATGAAGAAGTTTAGACTAAAGCCATTAAAAATTAAAACTCTATTTTTCGTATTTAAGAGGGACACACTGCTCAGAACACTTACCTGTATGACTGTTGAAGTGTGCAAAATTAGCAAAGTTTGCTGTAGCAGTTGACTGAGGAGGAGCAGCAGCAAAGATATCGGAGCCAAGGTCACTGAGGAGGTCAAATTGTTTCTTTTCTTGTTGCTGCTGTCCTTGAGATCGAACTACAACAGGAGACTGCAAACAACATTTCTATTAGCTAATAAAAGGTGATATTTTACCAAACTGGCTTTTGCAAAATACTAGGACAGACTATGCCTATTTCTTTAACAAGCCTGAAGTTTAAGATGGTGTATAGAGCACAGACCTTCCTCGTACAGTGTGAGGAAGACAATCTGTTTATGGTGGCTTTTAAAGGAAGTCTGCAGATTTCCATGGATTAACAGGGACTAGAATAATAAAGTAGCAGCATATAAGCAACTTCAAAATTATGTATTTAAAACGGCAAAGACTGTACAAACACAATTACGAGTTGGAAAACAGCTGTTCACTGCATTCTGAAAAAATCTTCAAAACTCAGTATAGAAAGAAAAACTGAATTTTATAGAAGCCTGCAAGCTGTAAGTTTCTACTGTTTGAGTCTTAAGAGGTCCAATTCAAGAGCTACCTGTATCCTAAAGGCAAAAGAGTTTTTCAAAACCTGTCTTCCCTCCAGACTCCAAGCACACAGTGTTGTGTGGCTTTACAGAACAGCATGCAGGCCCTCCCTGAAAGCCACTTGGTAAGACAGTTACAGGATGCACAGGAAGTAATGATGAACCCTGGCCCAGGCTGCCCAGAGAGCTGGTGGATGCCCCATCCCTGGAAACATTCCAGGCCAGGTTGGCCGGGGCTCTGAGCAACCTGATCTGGTTGGAGATGTCCTTGCTCCCTGCAGGGGGGTTGGACTGGATGGGCTTTGAAAGTCCCTTCCCACCCAAACCATCCTGTGATTCTATGAACATACACGCTTTGCATCCACATGTTCCCTACTACTGTCACAGTAAACTGCATGAGCCATTTTCTTGTTTTCAAATAAAAACCAAACATGAAAATATATCACATTAGGTTCAAACTGTAGAGATATTGATCCAAAAGAAATGTGTCAATCACAATGGAAAATTCTGCTTACTGAAAATAACCATTTAAAAGAAAAAAAAAAAATCAACTTGGTTAATAAAAACAAGCTTAATTTAGAACCTGATCTGCAAACATCTGTATACTTCAACAAAATACATAAACTTGTCTTTAGTGATCGTATTAGGTAACAGTTGCTATCACAAGAATTCTTCTGCCACTATAGAAGTTCTGTGGCCTTCAGCTCTGCCATGACTCACCTGGCTAGGTGTGCCCTTGTTTAAGTGCAGTGCAGGTGCAGCTTCTCCCAGGAGAGATTTGAGTGGCTTCACCTCAGGTGTGCTGCTTGTACTACTAGCAGAAGACCCCGATATGGACGCATGGACTGATGCCACCACCTTTGCTTGCTCTGGAGGAACATACCTACATTCAAAAACAGCAATGGTTTTTACAAGTTTAAGACGAAAAACTCTGCTCAACATTCAGAAGGCTCACTGTGAGAACTGGTAGATGTCAGCTTTGCTATTTTGACCCTGCAACAAGTTCTATCGGTAGTTTGCAAATACCTGTTATTTAAATATGCCAGATTTTTTTTTTTAAATGGACTAGAATTCCAAGTCATCAGTATTTTATAGCACTTATTTAATACAAGCCACACGTCTTCCACCTCCTAATAAAAGCCTGCGAACCCCTCACTTTACACTGGTGTTGACATCCCCTTAAGCCATTTCTGTTCCATCAATACGAACTGCACACTGAGAAACTTCTTTAAATGGTTTATCTTCTCCGCTTCCGGTAGCAGCTCTTTATGAAGTCCAGAAATCACTTCACTTTACAGAGCTGTGTGAGCTAGTCCAAAGAAGAAGAGCACACTCAAGAACAGGAGGATAACAGTCCATCTTCACTTCTTGTCACAGAATGTTTATAATTGTACAGCTATCTTACCATCTTTTCTTCTCATATTTTTCCTGTAGAAATTCCTTTACTTTCTGTGGATCCCTGAAGTCTGGAATTGCTGATGATCTATCATCAAATAGGCCTAGCCAAATCTGTTTGCACACCTTATAAAAAAAATTAATGAGAAAAAATATGTTAATTCAAAACCTATTTAAGTTTACAACTGTTAATACATCCAACCATTAAAAAGAGTGTGGCTGCACATTTTTTGTTCCAGACTGAGCTGCTTTAATAACTGACGAGTGCACCATGTACTGGTCTAAATACTTACAGTTGAAAGACCATCTGTCACAGCAGGACAAGCAAATCCTAGCATCCAATTTCACCATCAAATACTGCTTTTACAAAATACTTGTAAGTATGTACTCATGAAGGGCCAAAGCACCCCATTTCTACTTGTGATCTTTAAGACTCTTCTCCTTCACCTAATTCTGCACATTCCCTTACCTGTACTTCAGGGTTTAAACTGTTTCAACAGATTCCATGTGCCATAAGCCCCAGATTGTGGCTTGTAAAGGATCTGAGGTTTAGTGTTTATGCTTATAATTACTACTTGAATACAGGAACTTTTTTTTTTTAAACAGCCCTTCTTACCATGACGCAGTTTCTATGGTATCATATACATTTAATTTGAGTGAGGGTATAGGAGAAGGGGGAAAAGTACTCTTGCTCTGCTTTAATTTTCTAATTGTGGTTGTGAGTGACCAAAAGTTGAAGCAACTGCAAAATTCTCAGCATATTCAGCTTCAATTCCTGACCAAAGCAAGAGGAAAGGCGACTGTTCTCAAAACTAAACAAGACACAGCAGTTGTCACACTGAAAATGTTTTCTTTAAGCACTTCAGACTACTCTGCAAGTAACCTGAATATGCACCCAAATATACCAAGCATTAGCTATCCTCTAAAACCAGACTCTGCTGTTTTAGAACAGGTTTCTTCCAGAGAAGTGGAGTCAAAAAAAAGCTTTGTTTTTATGATGCACACCCTTTCTTCCCACACCCTTTCTGAAATAGTCCTGACCATCCCCTCTTACGTGCCTCCTACAAATGTTGCCCAGCAATAGTGTCAGGTTTTCAGCACTGTCCCCCACGACCTCCAGAGCAAGCACATGCTCTAACAAGCAAGAGCCACATCAACTAGTTGCCCTGAAAGTTGGCAAATCAAGGTAGAAGCTGTGATACTTCCACTACGTCATCTTCCCTGGAGAGGCACCAACTTATTGGGAAGCATTTCTTCTTCTTCTTCACCTGGCAAGCTAACTTCACCAAAGTTGCAGTAACTTAGCATCTTTGGGAGCACTAGTTATCAAATGTGATAAGTCTTTTAGTCATTTCAAAGATTGCTCAGCATGAGAGAGATGAGACAGCGAAAGGCTATATTTCATACTTGATGTCTGTCTCAGTTTTATATAGCCTGCTGGCATGTCCAACACTCCGCAGTCCTTGCTGTCACCTACCAGATAGATACAAACAACAACGGGAAACAGATCTAATGATCAAAGGATAGCTCTAATTCAGTTATTTAAATACTCATCTAAAAATAAAATCAGTAGTTCCTACTTCAGATAAACTCAGCTATTCAGCATTCACTCAGCAACTGCACTCCACGAAAGGGTTAATTTCAATGACTGATTTGAGTTTGCAAATTTAAACAGACATTTTTTTGCAGTATTTAAGGTATTTAATACTTATTCATACAGAGTTAGAAGATATAAACCTAAGTCGAAAAAGTCACAAGTCTTTTCTAAAGTAATAACCAGCAGCAGGAAGCACTATTTTAATAGTAGCAATCTTTCACATAAACACTACTTTTTGCTGACAACAGTTATGAAGTCAGAACATTTATGGGCATAGCTTTAATTTCTGCAGTGGACAGTCTGATGTGGGCCAGCAGTAGTATTTCTATTCTTAGATCTGGAAGCATAACTGCACCAACTAGTAGTCATATGATTGCTAGGAGGAAGACGAGTCCTGTTTATGGCTTGTTACGGAATACGCAGCAGCAGGAGTTGGTGGTGTCCGTATCCACACAGCTCTGTTCCACTCCACCCCCATCCCAACTTCAGTATTGGAAACACTGAAGAAAAGGAAAATGCGTGCCTAATTGCAGGCGAGCAGAAAGACAAGTGTTAGAACAGCCCCTAGATGATACTGCACCTAGCAGAATGACACTCAGGCTGTACCACAATGACCAGTTTGCATCCAGCCTAAAATGTGCTAGTGACTGTAAGAGGAGGTCCTCTTCCCCACCCACATTGGGCCATTCAATTATTCCCCCTTCTCCCACCACCCAAATCAAGTCAGCTCAAACTCAGCACAATTACCAGGCCAGCAGTACCACTGAAACCTGTGCTGAAATCAGCTCACAGCAAGTCAATCCACAATCCAGTTTTTCCACCTTTCTCCCTTCCAGTTTTCTGCTTCACCTTCACCCTGAAGTCCCTAAGCATTCGGGGCGGGGGGGGGGAGACAACAAAACTCACGAAGAGCATCCCCAAAACCACCCCTCCCACCTCCCCCCAAAAAAATCCAAACCAAAAACCCCCCACACCAACTCCATGTCAAATAGTCTCAAGCCTTCCTGACCACTACAAGCAATTTCCAGGAGAAATGGGAAAACAAGGACCCGTGGGACTTTAGCTCCTGTACCAGCTATGCAGGCAGACAGCAGTGCATGAATACGCAGACAGGTACAAAGGAGGAGGACTGTGCTGTCCGACCACACTGTTGGTTTAAAATTATACAAGCTTGTTAAAAGGTGTCACTTTTTGCAAACCTTCAGAAAGCAGACTTCCAAGCGTAACCTCAAGCAATGGATTTCTACGTGCTTAACACAAAACCGGTAACAAGTGACATACGCCTTAAGTCATTGTAAAAACTTAATTAAAACCTGCCAGGCACTCCTTACTGGTTCTCTGCTTCTGCCAGCAGAGAGAACAGTGTTACTAACAGGCAGCACACAACCACCAAGCAAAAGAACCTAGACTTGGTCAGCCAGGCTTCAGCAAGGAGTTCCCATTTTAACAGTTTGACAGCAGGAGCTATACAAACCCAGGTTAAAACATTGGCTTTACCACAGAGATGAAAATTAAATTTCATGTACGTTTCTTTACCTAAAGAGTTCTCTAATAAAATACAATTTCTTCAAGTCTTAAATACAGACAAGTCCTTTAGAAATACAAATTTTAAAGCCTTGATATCAGACAAGAAACTATTAAAAGGCAGAGTTTTGTCTATTTCTGTACGAAGCACCACACAACGCTTTGAACACAGGCAGGCGTCCCAAGCAGGCATTCAGAACCCAATAAAAGGCCCGTTGTCTTCCCTTGTTTGCTGTGACCTGCGTGCTCTTTCTAGCCAGACTTTTGTTACTATCATCTGACTTCACGGGGAGCCACAATACTGCATTGATTATGCTTTAAGCAGGCCCTAATACACAATTTTCAGCTAGCTACAAAAAAAAGAAAGTGGCAGTGTGCTACGCAATACCATAGGCTGAAATCAAAATTGGAAATTAAAATTTTAAATTATTATTGTCGGAGACAGAACTCGCATTGTCATGCAATTGTTTTTTGAAGTAGTTATCCTTCCAGAGTCTTAAAATAAAAGTCACTAACAGTTCTGAATCTTGCACAAAGAAAAGTTGCTGTGAGAAACGTGCATATTTTTACTGATCAGGCCATCACACTTTTTTTTATTTCAAAGCCATCTAAAAGTTACTCTTATGATGAAGATCAAGGAAATCTATGCTGTGCAACTTGCTGTTGAGTTACGGTGGGGAATGATCACTCAGTACTTACATCTTTGGTAGCCTGATTATTCCCCACTGATCACAGCCTTGATATCCACTAGCTGAAGCTGACAGCACTTGAGATACTAAAAGATTAGTTGTAACCAAAAAAAAAAAATTAGTAGATAGGTAGAAAAATCAGAATGGCACCTTTAGTTGCCAATACTTGGAGATGAGCTGCGGTTCGATGTTCTGTCTGGCCTGGCAGCTGCCTAGGCGGACACCTGAACAAATGAGCACACGCTTACTCACAGCATGTGCTGGCTCTTACCCAGCCTTTAGTTGCAAGACATGGGGGAAGTGGAAAAAAAAGGCAGCAAAGGGCATATAAATCTGCACAAACCCAAGCTTTAAGCAACTAGTTGCTCTACTAAACACAAACTTTTCTTAGTTTTCTAATACAAACTTACTATTTGAGGGAAAAAAAGGAGCAAAAAATCGGAACAACATGATTTGAGAAATTTGAACTTGATATCCCAAAGAGCACGTATTTCAAAACACCTCTCTAACTACTCCATACATAAGTCGGACTTGCAGAGCTGATTCAGAACATGCTACTGCCCAAGTTTCATGACACATCTTAAGCTTCATCTTAACAAAATTACTCATTCCTCTGCTTTTACAGATAACACATGAAGAGCATCCCAACTCACCACAAAGTCACGCAACACCACTTTTAAGGTACCGGGTCTAAAAACTCTATGGCTTTCTGAAATCCTACATCACACCATCCTCTCGGGGATACTCTGGTTTAGCCATTTAAAATCACTATCGTTCTTTTTCCAACAGCAGCACAAATAAGCCTCTGCTCAAAAGCTCTGTTCATTCACCAAAAGCCTTGCTGCACTCCTCCTTTTGATAACCAAAGCTCTATTAAACAAAATGCTCTGCTTAGAGGAGGAGAGCCGGAGCCAAGAGTAAACACTCAAGTTATGTGGAAGCCCCTAGAAACAGTGGAGCATATCCAACAATCCATAATCATTGCCCACTGTCCCTGAAAAGTATAATTAGTCCATGTCCCACTGGTTCACCAATGCAGCAAGGAAGGAAAAAAAAAAAAAAAAAAGACAGCATTGAAGTCAGAATGATTAAGCGAGTGCAGCATTTGAAAGTCTACTTTTGTTGAAGGGTTGACGGAAGCAAGACTTTGAAGTTTGGCCTGCCTCTACGACACTGCCGGAGCTCCAAAGCAACAAGACAAAGCAAAGTTTTATCTTGTCAGGTAAATAATAAGTAGAAAACTAGATGCAGCAGTTAAAGGTTATGAAATTTAAAAGTTCATTAGAATAATTTACAACTGGTCTGGGAAGAACAGCACCTGTTCTCTGCCAACAACCTCCAGTCCTGCAAGGGATGTCATTAGACACCCGGCAACTAGACGCTGCGAAGCTCAGAATTAGATCGGTAAGTACAGCTTGAAGCAAAGCGGGAAACAGAATCACAACCACCTTCAACCTACTCACCCTGACCTAAATAAAAACCCAGGAGGCAGCAAGGCAGAAACTGTGAGGTGCCATAACTTAAATATATCTTTGAAAGGAGAAATTGGGCCAAGTGGATATTGCATGTTATGATAAAAGTCTTCACCTATATTTTGTTGTACCACAGGGTTTCCTGAATCTGCAACTCAGCAGCTGTTCTATTTGAGGGAAAAGCCTTTTCCTAGAATGACTGCATTTACCTGTCTTGTTTTCCATACACTGTTTACGTTTGTAGTCCTATGGTTTGAGTCCTTACCCTTCTTTTTAGTTTTAACACAAAGGAACAAAGAACTCATCCCATTCATTGCACATCTGGTACTCCACAAGACAAAGTTGACCAGAAAGGGTTCTGCTTTAAAAGCCAGCCTCACAGTAACATTTCATGCTTTCAGGAGCTCCAGGCAGGGCTCAGAGGTTGAGAGGAACATAAACATACCTATTTTCCACTGACGCTTAGCTTATGGTTTTGTTTTTAGGTTTGCTGTCCTGTTTGGGATTTTTTATGTATGTGTTTTTACAGAGTTGGGAAGGTAGGGAAGGACAGGCACACTAAAAAACTGCTAGTAAAGAAAAAAAACTCTGCTATATCCATCAAATTTTGCAGAACGCCCAAGAATCTGAGATTTCAGTTATTTCTATCCCAGTGCTACATATTTCAAGTACCAAACACCACTTTACCATGCTATAACTATGGCACTGATACAGATCTCCAGTGTGTGTGGGAAGGCGGATATGGGAGAGACAAAGGCCTGCTGCTTACACAACACATTGAGCCACCACACTTTAGAAACTCCTGTTAGCACAGCCGTGCTAGTTAGGAATGATAAAAATTCAGACAGGCCAGCAAAATTCAGTTTTTGCTCACGAAGCTGCCTTCTCTCGTATGCAGCGAAGGCAGAAAGGCAAGGACAAGCACTTCAACTAGAAGTGCAGCTTCTACCAGCAGAAAAAGCACGCTCCTAGACCTACAGCTGTAGAGCTCTTCTTCTTTAGACCCAGACATACCCTTGCATAGGAAGCTTACACATGTCAGTCTAGTTTAAAAAGCTCTAATGAGATATTACCTTGCAAGAGTCTGGTAAACGCCAAATTAGATTTCTTCTTCTCTCCCTCCCCCCCAATAAAATATCCTGTTATACACCAAATGTAATGCTGACAGTGCAAAGAACTAGAGATTACCACACAACAAAACTATGTTCCAAAACATAACACTCACCACAGGAAGACGGATTTGGAAACAGTTCCCTTATGTAAGCAAGTTATAGCTTTGTTCAGTAATTCAGCACTTCTGATGTCAATATTATTCATTAATCTATGTAGGTTAAAAGAATGTTATACCGCCAGTATACTGATTTCAAAGACAGTTTGAGTCCAGAAGCTACAGCTGCTTTCATAAGCGCAGCGCCCAAGCTAGTAAATCCTGCTAACAAAGACATTGTTCCCTACGCAATCAGCTCATGTATCTCTGTGTCGTATTAGCAGAACCAGGGACGTACTGCAAGGACACCTGGCATGGACAGCTCATGCTGTCAGGGCTCAGCAGCTCCAGCTTAGTACCGCTCTTTCCACTCCAGGCTTTCTAGGCCATGTTCCATAGTAAAGGAGATTCTAGGAAAGCATTTTGGTCAGCCCAGCCAGCTCTGAACCAGTCCCCTGCTGCTACTAGCTCTGCAACGGCAGGTTCTCCTGGAATCTAGAGTGTGGGAAACACAGGAAGAATGGCACAAAAACAAAATTAAGCACTGATAAACTAATCCCAAGCAGCTGAGCCTACCCACATAGCATTCTACCCGTTAGCTCAGGTAAACATGATCTTTGCCCTCGATGAACACAGATTTTCCAAATACAAAACCATCCAAATAATTTTCTTCCACTATATGCATATCAGAATAGGCTATTTGGAAAGGTTATAAAAAGGTTATAAAACACAGATTTTCCAAATACAAAACCATCCAAATAATTTTCTTCCACTATATGCATATCAGAATAGGCTATTTGGAAAGGTTATAAAACATATGGAACTTTTGAAAAGTGCAGTAGAAGAACTATGTAAGTGGATTGCCTCATAATACTATTTTTCAGATTCAGGGGAAAGCTTCTGAATAAATATTCACAGCTGTAACGGCAACATGAGATGAGTACCACCTCCACCTTCTGCAGTGAGCTCACTTTCTACTATCACCGCACTACTGAATCAGAGGCCTAATCAACCTTAGCATTTGATTATGAGTACTCAAACAGAACCATCTCTGTACCACACTCTCCTCTGCATTCCTAACACGAAAATACAGTGTGACGACACCTCATGCTGCTCTTCATGAAGAGAAGGAGGGAGAAAATCCTACAGAACTGCTTTTATCCTTCAAAAGGACTTCAGAAGGCACTCGAGGAGTATCAGCTTGAAGATATCCCCATTATTGCTGCAAACATGAGCAAACCCCAACGTCAGCGCAACCAGAGGCTAAACATGAGTAAGCAACACCAATATAGATGTCTTCTAATACAGTAAAAAGATTTAAATCTGTATTTGAAGTAGTAGAAACTCATCTGAAGAAAAGTTCAGGTTTCCTGTGCCAGAAAGACATTCCTTGGAGGTGTATACACAGGGAAGGAGATGGTGTCTCTCACCTAAGAGAAGCTGCTCTGAAAAACCTCGCTTTGTGGAAGCCTTTCAGCTACTGAATGTTTGGCCCACATGTGCCACAAAGGTGGCAATTTGTGACAACTGCGGAGAAGATACTATTTCAGAGATTAGGGTTGGGTTTGGTGTTTTTTGTGGGTTGCTTTTTTTTTTTTGCCCCCTAAGAAAACTTCAGCATCATACAATACACTGACCTTATAAATACTCTTTGAAGGAGAGTGGAAAACTACTTTCTCTAAGAACAACTCATCGCCTTAATAACTGTCTTATCTCAGTGAAGCTTTCTTGCTACTTTCCTTTCTATTCAGAACAAGTTCCCTATTGTATACCATGATCTACTCATCTGGAAGAAAGCAAGCTTACTACAGAAGCCGTGTTGGAGAAAGACTGGGAGGACAAAGCAGGAATGAAAGTATTTTACAAGCTATAGAAAAATTGAAGTTCAGCATACTAGATTGCAGAAAGTTGAAGGTTTTTTAAAAATATATATAGCTGCAGAACTAGAACAACTGAGTGTTACAACACCTAAACATTCAGTGGCTGTACTTTGTTTCACATGTCCACATTCTAAAGATGTTGGGCAGTTCCACGTCTGAACTGTCATAGTTTATCATGGAAAGTTTCATTTCTTAATACACACACAACAGCCACCTATGCTGAAGAGTAAGCTAAGCAAAGAAGGTTTTTTGTGAAGTCAGATGAACTTCACCTGCCCAATACTTTATCTTATCAGCAAGTGAGTATTCCAAAGTCCAATCCCAACAAAAGAAAGCAAAATATTTATTTAACTACCGCAACATGCCGCAGGACAAAGTGAAAAGATGTTTAACTAAACTTCTGACTGTTTAATACAATATAACTTCTGTTCTCTATTTGAGCACCTGTTAAATCTGCCATGTGCAATTACAAATATCTATTCAGCGTTACCTTAGAATTAAGGCAATGCACTGCTACCCAACAGCCCAAAACTAAAATCAGGGGGACACCTTCGTTTATGAGGTGGCTCATTTCAATCACTGCAATACTTTCATTAGAGGAATAAGTAGTACAAACACAAAGGCCTCTGCTTTACAGTATAGCACTGCAGAGATGTGTGAACTATTTTATGTCAATAACTAATTATGTATCAGCTAAATCATTATGACTGGCAGACTATCAGGTCTATAGCGAGAAGGACAACTACACTAAGCAACTGAGTAGGGACCACTAAAGGTTTCAGATCAGTGAAAAAAATGAAACTGGCAGCATTCTTTAGTCACTGAAGACTCAGTGAAAAACTGAAATTAAAACAGACGTGGGGAAAGGATGGAGGCATACACACACATTTTCCTTTAGACCTGTGAAGCTTAAAGAAAAGCTGGAGTTTGCAATCTAATCTTATGGAAAGAGACTCCAACATACTGTATCTGAACCCAGGAGAGATTATTATTTTCCCTATGCAAAAACCCAGCAATATGCTATAAATATATATACACATACATGTATAGATATTAATATGCAATGTTAAACAGCTTTAACATGCTAGAACAATTTTAAAAAGAACTAGTCAAAGCCATTAAAAGTACTTTATAATGTCTGGAACCAGAGTTTAGACCTTGTTCCAGCTCTGTCTAGAAGAATCATCCACCAACAGTCACTTCAAAAAATAACACCTATTTACTAGGACAGAAAAAGAAACTGCTACTTCTGTTTTCACTCTTCAGCCTGACAGTTACGAATGGGCCAAGTTTAAGAAAGGTAAGTACCAGCATTTTAGCTAATGATGGGATTTATCACTGCAAAGCTTCACAAGAACATATTGACAAGACACTCCGTAGCCTACAATCAATAGTTCTACTAAAACAGAATACAGATCCAATCAAAGTGAAATAGAGCTTTTTCTAACTCAGAACAGAAGAAAGAGCTTCCTCCAAAATCCTCAATGCTATAGTACAGTACTCAAATACAAACTTCATCCTCCAAATTGAAGACAGCAATAGCCACATCCAGGGTTCACATGCTCCATGTGTCCCTTTGGAGCCAGTCCAACATTTACCTCAGATCTAGTTGCCATCTATTAAAAGAAAAAAGGCAGGACACTAGAACTTTATATCTTCAAAGCTGCCCCAAGCCACTCTAAACATACAGACACTTATTAGATAACAATACTTAAAGGAAAAACGTTCTCCCTTTCCTTTCTCTCAAGAACCTCCAGCATTAATATACTTTCATTAAAGATGCTATTGAAAATACTAAAAGACTTTTGACACCTACTCTGAAGAAATACAGCTACAAGCCACAAATGTATTTTTGACACCGTACACTCTTTCAGGAAACACTGCTGCAGTCAGTCTCAAGGTCTGGGCTTGCAGGAAAAAAAAAAAAAAAAAAAAGACAGATGCATCTTGCCATATGCAAAAGAAACTCAATTTAGAAACACTGATCATGTGAATCTAGATTGTCAGGGTTGGGCAATAACACGTAACATGATGATGATATGCCACCTCAGTGAAACGAGCTCTTTTAGAAGCATCACTTCAAAAGACTTCTGTCTACTTTTTGCCAAAAAACCAAATAATCACATTTTCCTCAAGTAGTGTTTTAAAGTTTAACAGTGAAGTGCCAAAGCCACTTGATAATTCTCCAAGTAATACTCACTTCATTTCCATGTTTCTGCAGAAATTCTATTTCCTGTTGCGTGAAAGTAGTCATTGAAATCGACTTCACTCTGTGGGGTGGATTCAAGCCCCGTCTAAAAGAAGAAGCAAGAAGTATTTAGTTAGTATTCAGGAAATCCGACACCACGCAGTCACTTAACAGTACAACCAGAAGTCAGTCAGTTTTAAACTCAGGAGCCATCTCTGTAAAACCCACTCACTTTGCTACTGCCATACAGCTTAAGGCTGTGTAAGCTCATCTCTAAATAGCACTTAACATCCAAAGTCAAACAATCCAGCCTCAGGGGAGACCAATGTTTGTAACTGCCCATGCAAATTCACTCAGACCCTTTCTATGCAAATTCATTAAGAGTTAAAGACTTTAAAAAAAAAAAAAAAAGAAATCCTAAACTGCTTCCCCAAACTTGTTCACCCTTCCCTCTACCCTTCATCTCTCAATCCTGGGTCCCTCTCTTGTAGTTTTCTTTCCCCCCAACTCCTCCCTCACTTCAACCTATTCTCACTACAACTTCTACCCGATGACCAGATTTCCTCAAGCCAAACTCCCCAGCTCAGATTCTTTTTCTCCTGCTTTAACCTATATTCCCCGTTTCCTCCCAGCATCTTTTTCTGGTTTACTTTTTGTCCCTCCATCCACAGCTCTGTCGCCTTCCCCCTCCAGAACGCTATGCAAGCAACAGCAACAAAAGCAGAAAGACAATGTTTTGATTGTGCTCTCAAATGAGAGATACCATTATTAATGCTCAAAACTCCTTGCAGCTCTGCCTTGAGCAAAGACTGGCACCGTTCTCGCATCGACGCCACAGACTGCGGCAGCGCAGCTAACAGAAACCCCAGTCACTTGTGCTGCCGAAGCCTGACATTGTCAAACCCAGTTCAGTCAAAACCCGCAAGCGCAGAGAAAAATCCTGCGGAGCAACAGTGCCGGTATAAGAAAAAGGTTGCTTTCTTCTCAAGCTCTTTCTTTAAATACATGTTAAGCACAGCTTTTCCCCACAAACACTTACAGTTTTGCTCAGTGGAAACAAGAACGCTACATCCCACGTGTGCCAAACAGGGGAGGCACTAACCCCAGCAACACAACAGGGTTAGGTCAACACTCCAGCGCATCAGGCCGGATTTCTGAGGTATCATCTTAAAAAAAGTGAATACGCATTAACTATCAAAGAACACAAAATTCTGTGGTACGTGACGAGAAAGTTTCCAGAGAGGAAGCTGGGGGAAGCTTTCCAAGGATGTAACATGGGGCTAACAAATTGCCGACAAATGAACTGATAAGAGTGCTTTAGTGCTTACAGTTGTTACTTTGCTTTAATTATAAATTTGGTTCAGATCTCCTTTAGGAATGAAAAAAAGAAAAAAAAAAAGACCAGAAACAAAAAACCTCACTGCTCTCCAATTTAAAATCCACTACTAGTGATTTTTTTCAAGAACACTAACTATAAACTAAATAGTTATCCAGCAAAACAGCAAGTGACAAAAAAAATCTGATGTTCCAAATATTAACACTTTCTGCTCCACTTTTAAAGAATATTTTTAGCACTTTGAGTTTCTGAGTAAGTATAATGGGGAAAACAAAAAAAAAATTCTTGTGCATTTAGCTTGCAAATTCACCTTGACATGTAAATTCACCCTGTAGCTGTAAGATGACAATTCTGATCCAGGATTAAAAAAATTGCCACATTTTTAGTTCAAAGCTGGCCACTGATTAGAACATTAAGCAGTAACATTGTAGCCTGAATTCCATTTAAAAAAAAAATTAGGACACTCAATGCTTGAAACACTTGGGCAATTAATTAATTGTATTTTGCCAAGAAACACAATGAACTTAAGAGTACCTTAAAAACAGAAGCCATACACAAACCTATTGGCATATGAGAACTAATTTTACAGAATGCTATTCACTTAAGCAAATTTTTCAAATGTAAGCATCTAAAATTAGCCTCCATGGTTCAGCAAGACAAGAAGAAGGCAGAAGTTTTAAGGTGAGAGAGGTTTCCAGACAGTTTATTCAACTCAACCATCAGCAAATTAATTTCTTATGTCAAAATAGTCAAATTCCACAGGAAATTGAAATTAACAGTTTAACATCTTTCACCTAGCTCTAAATCAAATCCACATCACAGGAACAACTTACTAAAATCCTGTATTATTATCCAAGATTTTTTTTAAGTTAATAATCATTTTGAGATGATGCAACTTCAAAAAAAAAAAATCCGTAAGAGTTCTATGCAGTTAAAATCCATTGTTTCAGAGCTGGCCCTAGTGTCGGTTTGGTTGTTTGGTTTGGGTTTTTTTTAAACACCACCTTGGTCTGCACACAGGAGTAATTACATTTCGCTAGGCGACACTGTAGAATTGCTCCTTAAGTGACAGCACAGAAATAAAGTCGGCACCGCCTGGCATTTCACATAAACGTGCTCCATCAAATATGACACGACAATCACGGTCCCTCGCTTTTACAGCGAGTATAAAAGTGACTCTGGCTACCTTACTCCGTTCAATTTACTCTCCCCCTATTAATTAAGACAGATGCACAGTTAGACACTTGTAAACAACTTAATGACTATTTTAAAAGCTAGGGCTATTCACTAACACATTCCCATGGATTTTTAGCACAGGTAGTATTTCTGACCTTTCACGCTGCCTTCTGCTGGAAGCTAGTTTTTACAGTAAGTACGGTTTAAGCGCAATTTAAAGGCGCTGCACAAATTATTTCAGCAGTATCTACTCTACACTGATCTATTAGGGCTCTTCAAAGCATTTATACCAGCAAACTTGTATTTTCTGTTAATTTAAGTTCTATTAAGTGGCAATATGAAGCGTACTTAAAGCACAGACCAGGTTTTGTTTAGCCTAACTAAAGACTTCCTACATGCCTCTCTCTCCAGTGAAGACCAACCTAGAGGTTTACAGCTCGGGTTAGAAAGTTCCCAAATTTACACGTTGTATCTGTGACGTGGGAGAAGATGAATTCTTATTTCTTCCACACCCTTCTGCTAAAGGAGGAAGACGCGCCCCACTCAAAAGTGAGATCACGACTCCGAAGCATCAGATGTCTTCTGTGATGGAAGAGAGCAGGTCACCACATCATGGTCCAGGAAGTCTGGAAATCCCAAACATAACTTCAACAGCCATAAACGCAAAGTTAACTATCAAGCTGCAGTACCATACATACAAGTTATTTTTACCTTTAACGTGGCAAGGGCCGGGGGGAAGCCTGTGAAAAGCCTCCTCTGAGGCTAAAGCGGTGTAAGGAGTCTGACTGGCACAAGGAAGTCAAGACAAGAGGCTGTGCTACACAACATAGAAACACAACCCAAAACACACGCATTATGCTCCTTGGATAAACTGCTTTCATTCTACCATTAGAACAGCTAAAACCCTTTTTTTTTTAATAATTTCTAACCAAGATGAGTCACTTTCAATACCATTATACCCATGACCTGACTGGACTCTCCCTAAAACAGAGCAGTTGTGGGATTTACGAAGCAGAACTCGATAACCAAGCCTAAGTACTAAAACTACTCTTACTTCAAAATCCTGAGACATTTCTTACCCTTCCTTACCTACAGAGATTACTTGATGACCCAAATGATTCACAAACAACTCATCTACATATGGGGGAAGCTTACTGGTAGACAGCCAAGTACAATTATCCCTTCTGAGGAATTAACAAGCCTTATTTTTAATAGGAAAAAATGTATCTAGCACTCGCTTTGTTTCTTTCCATGTATTTGACAAGGGCCTTGCACAGTTCTAATGCTTTACGGTATTTCCCATGTAACAGAAGACAAAATGGATTATAATATCTTAGTTTAATTTAATAACACCTGAAGTTAAATTGACCCCGAGCAAATATTTGCAACCTGCATGCATGCACCAGTACCAGTCACTCCTTTCTCTACGACAGAGCTCCTGAAGGAAGACGGCAGCCAAACGCTGGCTCAGCATCCAATCCAGATGACACCCATCTCCTGAGAGGCCCTCAGGAAAGATGACTGATAGACTCCCCTGCCATCTGCACGCACCCGGCACACCACAGCTACAAGGTCCCATGCGTGGATCCCGCTCATCACCGCTGACTTTTGTGCGCTCAGCAACAGTTATTTTTCTGGATCCTCCATTAAACTGGTCCAAGCTTCTAGCGGCGCAGCTACGAGCAGAACATGAGATGTCTGCTCTTCAGAGAGCACTGTCAGAACTGCTGCTCTGGCAAACAAAGGACGCTTTAAGGCCACGGACACAAGATTCTGAAGTCTGGCAACTGAAACATTAAACATTCCAAACACTGTCAATGAGCTCTGAACTTTCCTCACTAACATAATTTAGTAGCAAATTATGGTTGAACTTGTGATTGTTGGCAGAGCAGCCATTCCTGCGTTCGTGTCAAATAAATGTCGGCAAAGCTGTCTGCAAAGGCCAGGGCTGAGAGGGAAAGTGGGCTCTGCTGGAACAGAGAGTCACTTCCGTGGGAGGAATGGTGGGCAGATGGCTACTCAACACTGCTGATGTCCCCCCGTATCAGATTCTCACATGATCTCAAGTCTAAGCCAGCAAAATCTCATCCCCTAAGATGCAGGAAGTTAATGAGGCAAGTCAAATACCACCATCACAGAGCACCCTGCATCCTCAGGTGTCTGGAAAACAAGCTGTAGAAAACCCACTGTCACAGCCTTCGTTATTATATTTATTGTGGAGTTATTAGCAAAAGAGAATATAAGCAGTACTGGCCACTCCTGATACTTGTAGGCCTCCCTGGAGACTCTCCACCACCTCACAAGCTCATTTATTTTTAACAGTAAAACGTGCGCACACACACACATTTAGAAGCACAGTCAAGGTTCATTTAACTTTTTTCTTAAAGAAAAAAAAAAACAAACATCCTTTCTGAACTGCACAGCATTCACTGTGGTATAGACATTTCCTTTGCTTTCCAGCCATGACACTGAAAACACATACATAGAACATGCGAAGCCATCTTCCAAATGTACTCCAAAGGGGGGGGGGGGGGGGGGGATTTACAAAGCAGAACTCGATAACCAAGCCTAAGTACTAAAGCTACTCTTACTTCAAAATCCTGAGACATTTCTTACCCTTACCCCCCCCCCCTTAGGGGGGGAAGAAAAAAAAAAAAAAAGACTGGAAAGTCATGCCAACACAGCAAGAATCACCTTCACTCTCATACTGTTTATTTAGACCATGTTAATTTCTGCAAAACTGCTTTTGGGGAAGGGACAATAACTCACCACCATGGCACACAGATTTGTTTTTCAGTGTGTTACTAATACCCGCCAATACAGAAGTCCCTTACCCAGAAAAAATTAAACTTAAAATTTCAACTAGGAATATCACAAGCAGCCGAAAGAAGGCCCATGATCCAAGAGTTGTAAGAAACAGCATAAAAGGGCTTTAGCTTTCCCCACAGTAACCATACATTCTAAACATTCTTTGTTGCTCCTTCCTGACACAAGCCAGAAACGCAAACATCTGAACAAGAGACTTCCTCAGTAAATTGGGAGGGAGGGAAAGGGTAGAAGGTGTGCCCTAATGATCACATCAGCAGATAATAAAAAAGTCAAGATTAAATAAAAATTTTCTGTAGTACAAAACTTGTGGAAGTAGACTCTTAATCAAACAGGAATATTTTCCATTTGAGAATTTAAACACATGGGCTTTTTATGAAAGTTAGGAGCAGGCTGACCAGCAGTGGTGGAGCAGTGCTTGAAAGCAAAGATAGGCACAGACAGCTGAGAAGCAAGGCAAAGAGGCGTTCGATAAGACAAAGGGAAGGCTATCACCGTCAGCAGGAGGCATGGCAGCATCCAGAAACGCAGCAGACATAGCAACCACCACAGTCCTGTGCACCCAAGGCCTCCTGTCAAACCCAAAGGATCTCGCTGCCAACATTTCCTGTGATAGAACCATAGAATGGTTAGGGTTGGAAGGGACCTTCAAAGCCCATCCAGTCCATACCCCCTGCAAGGAGCAGGGACATCCCTGACTAGATCAGGATGCTCAGAGCCTCATCCAGCCTGGCCTTGAACGTTTCCAGGAATGGGGCCTCCACCACCTCTCTGGGCAACCTGTTCCAGTGTTCTGTAACTCGCATTGTGAAAAATTTTTTCCTAATTTCTAATCTAAATCTACCCCCCTCTATTTTAAAACCATTACCCCCCGTCCTATTGCAACAGGCCCTACTAAACAGCCTCTCCCCATCTTTCCTGTAGCCCCCTTGAGGTACTGGAAGACCGCTATCAGGTCTCCCTGGAGCCTCCTCCTCTCCAGGCTGAACAGCCCCAGCTCTCTCAGCCTGGCCTCACAGGAGGCTCCAGCCCTCTGATCATCTCTGTGGCCTCCTCTGGACCCTCTCCAGCTGGTCCTTGTCCTTCTGAGGTTGGGGGCTCCAGAACTGGACACAGTACTCCAGGTGGGGTCTCACCAGGGCAGAGCAGAGGGGCAGAATCACCTCCCTCGTCCTGCTGGCCACGCTCCTCTTGATGCAGCCCAGGATGCGGTTGGCCTTCTGGGCTGCAAGGGCGCATTGCCTGCTCATGTTGAGCTTCTCATCCACCAGCACTCCCAAGTCCTTCTCCTCAGGGCTGCTCTCCATCCATTCTCCACCCAGCCTGGATTTGTGCCTGGGATTGCCATGACCCAGGTGCAGGACCTTGCACTTGGCCTGGTTGAACTTCATGAGGTTGGCACGGGCCCACCTCTCCAGCCTGTCCAGGTCCCTCTGGATGGCATCCCTCCCTTCCAGCATGTCAACGGCACAACACAGTTTGGTGTCATCGGCGAACTTGCTGAGGGTGCACTCTATCCCACTGTCCATGTCGCCGACAAAGATGTTGAACAGGGCCGGGCCCAGCACGGACCCCTGAGGGACGCCACTCGTGAGCGGTCTCCACATGGACATTGAGCCGTTGACCACCACTCTCTGAGTGCGGCCATCCAGCCAATTCCTTATCCACCGAGTGGTCCGTCCATCAAACCCATGTCTCTCCAGTTTAGAGAGAAGGATGTCGTGCGGGACAGTGTCAAAAGCTTTGCACAAGTCCAGGTAGATGATGTCAGTTGCCCGTCCCTTGTCCTGTGATGCAGTTTTGCTATAATAAAGAGAAGCCTCCTGGTTTTGTATTACCGAAATACTTGACCTGAGATGGTGGCTCCTCTAGAGCATCTCCTCCCACTCAGGAACGCAATGATTGTGTGTATATTCCTACATCCTCGTCCAACACCAAAGAATTGGACTGGGCGCAGCTGTGTGATGCTAGTGTGCTTTTTTCCCCCCACACAAAGAGAATTTAAATACGGGGGACAAGCAGAGATACTTTAAGAGGAAGCCACTATCCATGAACTTTCTCCTACATGCACGGTTTTGCGCATCGAAACTGATAAACGCAATCTGATGGGAAAACTTAAAACCCTGGTATTACAGAAAAGGACCTCCTCTCTGCTATTCGTGCTTTTAACTTGACAAGGCTCACCTTCAACAGTAAAGTCAGAAAAATACCTTTTTTGCAAAGTCACTAGTTCTCTCATTTTTTTGCAGTACTTGAACAAAGCTAGACGTACTGGTTTTGGAAACAGTTAAGAAAATAGTAAGCTTTTAAAGTTAAATCTCGTAGTAAATAGTATCACTCTCTTTCTACACATGGAATCATTAACATAAATTAAGGATGGATGCAGAACAAAGGTTTGGGCTTTGAATAGACTGTCCTTGCCAGGACAATGAACAAACATTTCAGAAAACTTGGAAAAAAACCCAAACCAAGCTAGGCTTCAGATTTGAAAAAAGTTTAGAGTTAACTGTATCTAGAACCACACGCCTGTCTGAGATGATACCAACGTTAGCAACCACCTTTAATGTGCGGAGCCACCTTTCTGAAGGAGACTTGTTACTGCACTGGTATTTTAACCTTGCATTGGGCACTTCATACTTGAAAAAACTGGTTTACATTACTCTTCCACTACAAGACTACTTCCTGCAGCAGATTAGAGAAAATGTATTGAAACAAGAAGCAACGCAAGTCATTCCCATACAAACAAGATGAAGTGAGATCATTAGAGCCTCACAGCAAAGCAAGTGTTACGAGGTAGAAGGCAAGTAGCCATTAGGAACTACAGAAGCAGCAGGACTTTTTACCCTTATTTACCATTATGTGGTTTCTTCCAAAGCAATTTCCCCCCGCTGTGGAATTCTACAGTGAAAAGCATTTGGAAACAAACAAGTTGCATGAAGGACTACTATGAGAGAAGCGTTAAAAATAAGCTTCTAGTTATGAAACAGACACGATCCATCTCCATTTATGAAAGCATTTCCAAGTCAACAAGAAAGAAGGAGCCCAAGCTTACTTCTGAAGAAAGCTGGAGGTCCTCTTAGCAGCCCTTTACTCCAGCTTTAAGTGCAGGTGTTACTAGCTGTAACAACTAAAAATGCTGTTTGTGGTTTCTTTTCTAGCAACACAAAAAACCCTGCATATCGAAAATGAAAGAGCTATTTGCATTTTATTAGAACACAAGTACATTAACAACTGTTCTTCAGAAGAAGTCTCCCTCCTTTAAGCATGTTAACATCCAAACGATGGCCAACTTAACAGCAAGTGACAGCTGTCCCCTGCTTACTGGCTGTTCCCCTGCATGCACATCCTTTCGGTTACTGTAAACTGGACTATGGACTTCAGGAGCCCATACCTCCCAGCCAGCAGATAAAATGAACAAATCCTCCCGAATCCACGCTGAACACCTCAGCAGTACTCCTGATATATTTGTCTATTTAGGCCTTCAAGCCTTAAAAATAAAGAAAAACATTATCACGGAGCAGTTTTATCATGCTGTCAGTTTAACTAGTAAGAACACGTGCAACCATTAAATAAGCTCTGTGCAGTAGCTTAAAAATAGTTTCACATGCCAGCACAAATAACAGTTTGCTAACAGAGCAAACAATAGCCAGGGCTGGCTGACTAAGTAACATGTGTATGTCAAAAGCTAGAGTCCCTTCTCAGTTCCACAACCTGAATGTATTTTCTGTATTTGCGTCAAAAGCCTGTTCAAAAGTCTCCACAAAGTAGAAAAAAAAAAAAAAGACCCAAGACTAATTAGCCGTCCAGTAGTGTAAAAGGCAGCTTGCTCCATGTAGATTCAGCACGAACTAACATGCTTGCTTTGTTTTGAATCTCAGTGTAACTACCAACTTTGTTCTAAAACACCAGGCATTACTTGGAAGGCCTGTGGGGGTACTTAGTCTTCCTTAGTAAAGGGACAGAAATTAGTTCAGGCTCCTGAAAGCCTTTTACAAACTCAAACCCTTACAAATCCGTATCCTTTAATAGACTATTTGTTACTTACTTTGGCCACTCATGGATTCTACTCAGTTCCATAAGCACAGTGCCACTGACAAACAAACAGATTCAGCCACGGAAATACTAACACTGAAGGCAGTAGGGTTTGTTTTTTTTTTCCTTCTCCTCAAGTTATGTCTATGTAACCAAAATTCAGCACTGACTGATCTCAGCTCTTAGTTTCACACACGCTGTCTGGGAGGAGGAAGGGTGGAAAAGGGAGGCGGAGTAGGGGGGAGGCCCGTGCAGGAATGAGGAACAGGAAAAATGCAATCCACTTTATCAGAGCCAATCCCCCTTCTAAGGTTTATACCTATACATATGGTTTATAGGAAGTAACAGACATAAGAATAAACCTTGTACTACTTTTCTGAACAAGTACATTAAAGTACTAAGTCTAGAGTGTATCGAGTTGCCTTACCAACTACGATTAGGCACAATTTGCTACGCAAAAAAAGGCTGGGCTGGTGATTTAACTTGACATTAATGGAAGATTTTTAAACATCACACCGAGTGTTGACGATAGGTTTGTGTGTGTGTGTGTGTGTATGTCCCCCCCCCGTCTTCGATGCCGTCAGGAAAGCGGCTCATGGCCGAACAGGGAGACCGAACACCCCCGGGAGAATCCCCCCTCGACCGCCGCGGGAGGAAGGGCGAACCCGGGGAAGGAGGGGGGAAGGGCTCCCGCCCCCCCGGCAGCCGCGTCCGGCCCGGCCCGGCCAGCGGTCACCCCACCGCCCCGGGGCCGCCCTGGCCCTCCCGGAGGCCCGGAGCCGAGCCTCCCCCAGCCCGCACTCACAGGATGCCGGAGCAGGAGGTGCAGACGAAGCTGCCCACCGTCATGTCGGTGTAGGTGGGGCCGCGCTGGTCGCAGTCGAAGCACTTGCGGTTGGGCGGGAGGCTGCTCATCTCCCGCAGCAGCTTCAGGTGCTTCTCCTCCTGCTTCCGCTTGGCGCTGGCGGCCATGGCCCCGCCGGCGAGGGGACGGCCCGGCACGGCGCCGGGCCCCGCTCACACCCCGACGGCGGCGGCGCTCCGGGGCCCGGCCGGCGGGAGAGGGGGGGCCGGGGCGGGGGGGAAGGGAAGGGGAGGAAGGGGCGGGGAGGGCAACCGGCGCCCGCCGAGGAGCGGGGGCGGGAGCCCGGCCGCCGGCACCGCGAAGGGGAAGCCGGGGAGGAAGGGGAAGCCGGGAAGGGAGGGGAGGGCGGGCCGCGGCGCCGAGGAGGAGGCCGAGGCCGGCGGCGGCGGCGCCAGGCCCGGGGCGGCTGAATGACGGAGCCCGGGCGGAACCTGCGCGACACCTTTATGAGATCAGAGAAGGAGATGGCGGCGGCGGAGCGGCGCGGCCCCGAGCGCTCGCCGCCGGCAGCGCCCCCTCGCGCGCGGGAGGGCACCCGCCCGCCGCGGGCACCGGCGGGCGCGGCCGTTGGGGGCTGCGGCCTGGGGGTCCCCCCGCCTCCGCCCCAGGGTGGGGGGGCCGTGAAACACCGCCCTCCCCGGGACCCCCAGCGTCTCCTCGGCCGCCGCAGGCCCCGCTGCGGTGCTTGGCCGGCGCTGCCCGAGCGCTGAGCCGCGCGGTTTTGCGGAGGCAACCGGATCTGCGGGGAGAACGCGGGGCTCCCGCTGCTTCGTCCCGGCGGTGGAGCTCTGGTCCCGGGCGAAGGCGCCCGAAGCAGCGGTGTCCAGCAGAGCGCAAAATACTTTTAAAAAAAAGATCAATCTACTTCATAATTTGATAATTTGATTTGCAAAACTGCCTGGCGACACTTTTTTTAAGGTTAAATGATTCCCAGTGCTGTCTATTTAGGCTCAGGCCTTGCACTTCTGACATCAGCACCTATGCTAGCGCTAAGGTTCGTATTTCTATTTTCGTCATAATTTTAGTTAAGAACATCCCAGACTTGGTGCTCAACACCAGCTTTCCTCCTCAGACTTCTCTGGATGTGCTCATTTGCCTGAGCTGATCCTTAAGTTTTAAAATCCAGAGTATCTGGGTTTAAAAACCCCACTGATCTCAGGTTTTTCTAATAGGGTTGGCAGGAGCCATTTTTAGTGAAAAATATTCCAGCCTTATAAGGACCAAATTCTCACGGCTTCCTCTACTTTTTCACTTCTCTCTGAAATGCTGGTATTCTTGTTATTCCGAAGGTTTCCTTCTTTTTGCCTTCTCCAAAACATGCTAACATTGGAGATTTGCAAAGGACATAAATGGCCTAAAGTAGATGACCTCAGTTTAGGGGGGGATAGAAAAGTTTAAAGATCAAAACCCAAGTTTTTTTTTCTTGGAAAATCCTTTGGATTGTCCGCAACACCTGCCGTAGCGAACCGTTGCTACGTAGAGTTGCGTTTTGTTTCAACGAGAGCCAAAGGCGCTTTGTAACTGAGGGCGAGAACGTCCCACTTCAGTCGCTTGTGTCACGAACGTGCTTGCATGAGTAGGTGTTAATAAAACCGGTGCCGTTGTCATCGAAGGTGTCTCGTCATCAAAATGTGGAATGAGCTCCTGGGGAAAATCACAAATAATACACATGAATAAAACCCTGCTCTTCAGGTTTACTCTTTGTTTTTCTCTCTCTTTCCTGATACATTTTTCTTGTTCTCTCTCCTAGGACCTGAATATCCTTTCCTACAGCTTCTCTGTCCAAATTTGTTCTTCATTCCTTCCTCCTAATGACCAGACTTTTGTGGTTGGAAATATGCTGGCCAGCTGTTTATGGAAAAGTGCTTAATCCCTGCTGCACCTGCTACAGCTTCTAGCATTAAAATTAATTTCTTAACAAGAGGTAAAACAATGATTTCTTAAGCTTGCAACATCTCTCTTTACATGAAAAACAGAACTCGAAAGTTAGTCCAGTCATGGGTAATGATACCTGAAAGACATTGCTGCAGTAAGCCCTTAAATAAGGGCTAAGAGGGTATAAATTATAATATACAAGCACATAATCTAGGGGATTTATTGCCAGGAGCAAAAGAGACAAGAATCTAAGAATGCGCATTTGGGAGGTGAATGAGACGTTCCCTGTTTGTCGCTAGGATTGAGGTCAATAATATCCATTTTAGAGCAATTAACCCAGCAGGCTACGTGACGTGAGCGCTATCACGCTGAAAGACTAATGGGCTATTAAAGCCATCGTGCTTCGCTAATGACGGGCATACAGAATTAATCCCAGGATTAGGTATATTGCATCTGTAGTAAACGGCAATATTTGTGTGTGGAGGGTGTTCTGAGAACGCGAAGGACGAACACGGGAAGTGTTCCTGGCGGGAATGTTCCTGGATACGCTCTGGTAAAGATTCATCAACTAAGCGCAGATCCGCGTGCTGTGCCTAGCCTTATTTAATCAGTAGCTTTTTGTTGATTAATAGATGCACTTTAGTATGAGATCAAAACAAGAGGAAGTCATAGTAATGTTGATAGACATCATTGTTGATTGTCGACAGTTATTTAAATCTAGAAAATCTAACTGCAGGAAATGGTCAGACAGGTACGACTGAAGTCATTTTCGGCCACCACAGCACTGAAGGTCTGAGGCTGAACGCAGAAGTTCTGGCTCTGAGGATGCCATGGAGGAGGCTGAAGGTATGGGGTGAGAGCCAGCAGGAGAGCAGGAAGTATCAAAAAGACCAAAAGCCATAGACAGAAAAAGCAATTCTTCTGTAGACTCCTCCCTCAACGGTTCATGACCTATCTACTACATCTTCATTGCTAGGACAGCTTTTAGAGTTTCCAAGTGAGAGACTGAAGCTGCTTACAGCCAGGTATCAGGCATTAAACGGCAAGACGCATCCTCTCCTTGCTGCAAAGCAGACCAGAATTTTCCTGCTAACCTGAACAAACCAGGCGGGTTTTCGGAGGAGGACCACAAATAGAATGCCTTCCCAAAACTGATGTGACCGATCAACGTCATCAACTGTAAGTGTCTTTCCTCTTAGCTTGATGCTCGGCTCTTGGCGGTAGTTGCTAAGAGTGAAAGTTCCCTTGTAAATGATGATTTAGATGAGCTTCTTGCAGTCATTAATTTTTCTAAATTGTTTGAGTGGAAAATTTCAATTTGAAATTAATCGAATCAGTGACTAATCCTAAAGTTAGTGTTAAAAATGTGGTTCCTTTTGCCTTGTAGTTCAGTTGAATCTGCTTGAAATTTTTCAATGGGAAGGACTGAGATTTCCTTGTTTCTGACTTGTTCCAAAGCTACAGGAATTTTTCATTTTTTAATTTCAGTGAGAAATTTTGATAGCTGAGGAGGCATTATTCTCTTCCTCTGCTTTCTAGCTGGGTCAGTGATGTTGAAAGGTTATCAATATTTCAACCTTGCCCCTTTATTTGACACAGTTCTTGAATTTCCATCATGCCTTAAATGCACAAGATCATATTGCAGTTGTAATCACAGACTGGGCAGTGGAAAGAACGTGCCTGTATCCAGTTGCAGTGAAGGCAAAACATCTGCCACAAGAATATTTCATACACGAGGTGGACGTGGTTTATTTTAGGTTCATCTTGACATTACCTTTATTTTTAGGGTATGCGCCAACGTTTCTTGTACTGATTTTGGTTTGTTTTGGTCTATCATCATTATTCTATAGGATCCTGTAGCTGAATGATGCTTTATAAACTGTACCACAAATCACAGGACTCTCTGTAAAATAATTCTTCTTGCGTTTTTTTCCAGAGGAACGCATCTGAGGAGAGTGAAACCCTTTGAACTGAAAAGGGAGTATATTGATACTCGGTCCTGTGACCAGCAATAGAGAAATGACAGTGAGCCAGATCGGATTTTACGGTTTCTGGAACTGCCCATGGGAGTGTCAGCAGTACGCAGGGCAGCCCAGCGCCTGCAGGCAGAGGAAAGAGGTTGTGGGACCCATACGAGTGAGGCGAGAAGGAAGCAATCAAATGATCTTAGGAGACAGCGAGCTGAAAGACAGACCTCGGTGGTGGAAGGACAGTTTAACTCCATCTAACTTTTGATTCTAAATTAGGAGAGGGAGAGGCAGAATCGAAATCTAAGCCGCCAACAATTTCAGTACTATTTGGCTACACAAAGTGCTAACCCAGGAAATGCTCTCCCAGCTCTCTGAACAGGAACAGGTTAATATTCAATTAAAGTTTGTATCACATCACTTATTTCTTGATCTATGAATGAGATTTTTATTTAAAGCCCAGTGTATTTTCAAATTCAATTCTTCCTTTTCCACTTGATGACAAGCATTTCCTGCCTGTTTTCTGTAAAACTCCCATGGGAATGAAGAGAGGCCTGTGCTCCTCTCCACTAATGAATCTAAATTATTGATTAGTCAGTCTAATTTGTGGAAACTACTGTCGGTTAGTGCTGCCTTAGAACTGCCTTAGATTGGGCAACAAGAATTACAGGTAATTTGACAAGCATCTTTTGTGAGGGAAACACAATATTAAAATGGGCAGGAGAAGTAATATTCTCAACCAGTGTCCTATTATTTGCCCGTGCTTTACAAAACTCCCATATTCTCCTTCAGAATTCCCTAAAATTTTAGTTATTTTCAGAAACATCACGAGAAGGCTGGTTTGGGGAACACTGGAGTAGAATTAACTGTTCTGAGCAGGCTTCCTTTAGTGCTCGTGGTAATCCTGGAATTTACACGCAGAAAACGGGTCCCAGACTTTCTCATTCTCTAAAAGTCAACCTGAATATATAAAGAATGAAAAAGGTCAAAAAGAAAGGGGAAAGGAGGCTGATTCTAAAACGCCAGGACAAGCCACTACACACCTATCACCCACTCCATCATCTGAAACACCGAGATGGTAAATTCGTGGCACCAATGGAGCAGGGTTTGGCTCTTGCCTGGTGAACAGAGAGTTCTGTATGCTGCAGTGAACAAACCAATGAACATAACCAATGTGGGCATAGCTGGAAATCATGGAGACATCCAGTTGGATTTGATGAAGAACAGTATCTTCACATCAAGCAATGGAGATGGACATAACGAAATAGGGAAATTTGGGAGCTGGAGCTTTCTGGTGTCGGACATTCAAATAGAAGAACGAAGAAAATAAGCTCTGTAATGTCAATATGGGAAAATTCTTCAGTCACCTTGTTTCTGAAATAAAATATTTTAGAAGTGGACTACAAAAGGAAACCTGATCCTTCAAATTTAGCGTAATGTTTCTCATTACTGTAATTTTAAAATCTGAGATCCTGTCACCGAGATTTTTCCCATGAGTCCCTGAGAATTCGTCTTATCCAAACTGCAGTTCCGTTATTCAAGGAGGAGAACAGAGAAGGACTTTATGACTGGCAGTATGACCAAGTTAAAAGTAAGAGCACTAACAAGATGCACAATGAACAAAAACATCCCCAGGCAGTTGCAGTGAATAGATGTGGACAATCCCTGGGAGCTGGAAATCTCCTCTTAAGGCAGGTTTCTGCTGGAGAAGCCTGATCTAAACCCATACAGGGAAAAATACTGCTAAATCCAGTCACATTTTAGCACTTTCCCTCCATGTCATTTAGTTTGGAAGTAAAAGGACAAACTCCCAAATTGTTGTTTAGGATAATTGATTTAACAAGAAAAGTAAAGCCCCTGACATCAAGGCCTCTGGTACCTTCTGCTGTCCAGCACGGGCACCTTCAGTTTCTTGCCTGGTTTCATCATTGCAAGCCACAGCAGCCACAGTTTACAGATACAAACAACTGAAAAAAATACTACATTTCTTTCAAGAATGCACTCTCTCGTTCAGTGGCAGTGATGAGCCTGTCTCTGTGAAACAATGTGTGTGAATTTCACTTGAGAATGCAGATTTTGAAAGTATCTGCCAGTTAGAAAAACTCTTTCTTAACCAAGAGGAAAAAGAGAAGTGCTCATCGGCATGTGACT
Organism: Chlamydotis macqueenii; assembly: GCF_036417535.1. Taxonomy (NCBI): domain Eukaryota; kingdom Metazoa; phylum Chordata; class Aves; order Otidiformes; family Otididae; genus Chlamydotis; species Chlamydotis macqueenii. The sequence goes on from NC_141564.1 coordinate 1,141,675, forward strand.
TCACATGAAAAATAAGCTTTTTTCATTACATGACAGGAATATTTAATTTAATATTTACTGCTTACAGTTTTTAAAAATCTTTAAAAACCGACACAACAAGACAAAACCCAGAAACAAACAACTAAGGCGTGGTGGACACAGTGTTAGTCATATTCTACATCTTGTGTTTGGGGAACTGGAGAAGAGTTAAGTGTTCAGGACATTATTGCAGCCTGACTAGAGCAAAACCTTTTTTTTTTTTTTCATTTGGTTGTTCATTTTGGTTTGTGGACAGGGGAGTTAATGGAAGGGAATGAGTAAATATTCTGAAACAGAACGAGTAAATACTCTGAAACAGAACAGTGAATGAAAAATTGGAGATAATGACCTTTCACAGGAATTTGAGAAACACAGAATTGTTAGAATTTGTGACTAGCAGTCTAATTTCCTTAGAGCTCTCCAAGTTTACCCTGACTTCCCTGAATTATCAAGATCCACTTCATGAGTACTGCCCTTCAGCTTATTTTCCCCTCCCTGCGCGTACCTTTGCGCACACAGATAACTTAACTGCCCAACTGAAATGTGCACGCGTGCAGGCAAGAGATACGGGCAGCATGTGCCCGGCCGTGCCGATTAGCTACCGGTGCCGCGCGGTTGGCTCTAGGCGCAGACCACAGCTTTGGTTACTCAGAATTAGGATCACGAGCGCGACCGTTCAAAGGGAAAATAATTTGAGCAAAGGATGAACAGAGAAGGGTTGTGTAGTAATGAATGAAGCGTCCGTTGTTAATGACCTGGGCCTGTGCCAGGGTAAACTCTTGTTTTACGCTCCTACTCTTTCCATCATGGACTGAGATGGCCGTACAAAGCCACCTGTCGAAGGGTTTAATTCTTCCTGTTTCATCCTCATGATACACCGAGCACCTAAGGGTCAACGAATTTTCAGAGTATTGTCCACAATCTGAGCTTTGCTCTCTTTTCTTTCTTTGCCAGAGCCTCTTCGCGCTGCCAGGCCGTGGCCACGATTGCACCCGGTCCTCTCCAAGGCCAGTTTGATCCCCTTGTGTAACGAAACCAAAATAACCGTCAATACAAACCCTTTGGAAGGACATCTTTGTGCAAAGAGGATGTCTTGTCTTTCAAAAATGGAAATTATGTTAAAGCGTTCATTGCAAGGTTCAGAGTCAGACAACCCAGCAGCAGGTTCTGTCACCAACAGCAAATCCCTTTTGCAACAGGGGAATTTTTATCTACAGGAAAATTTTGAAACTCATTCCAAATTTTGTCATGCATTATCATCATCATCATGTCCCTGATGGTTTTGGTTACTAGGGAACGATGACGATAGTACTCCAGTCAAGAAAAAATGTTCAAACCTGTTATTTTCAAATTGCCTGTTTTTATCTCTCATGGGGTAACGAGATCAACCAAATTCACTCTGACCCGTGATCATCTCCCAAGCACTTGATCTTACAGCCGAGCTTGCAGTAGGCAGCTGAAGTAACCAATTGAGAACTGACAAATTCAACAAGAATCTTTCAGAGAAATAAACCATGAAAGAAGCTGCCTACCTCTGAAACCTGGCAACAATCCACAGGCTTGCTACTGGTCTGGGTTTCCGTGAACTTCAGCAGCCTGCCTGCCGTTTCTGAATCGCGGAAATCATTCCAAACTGCACCCTGAGGCACAGGACACCCAGTGCCAGTGCAGATTCCCAGCTGGGAGAACAATACGCCATGCCAGGGGCATTGGTTTTTGTTTGTTTTTTTTTTTCCTCTCCAAAGTGCTGTCTCGTTGCCTGGTGGACACAGGTTGTTGAACACACCTGCCTGAGAAGATGCTGAAATAGCATCGCCTGCTGTTTGAGATGGAAATTAAATATTTAACATACATTTCTATTGCAAAAGAAACGTAAAAGCAAAACTGGACTGTACTCTGATACTATAAACAGAAAACGATAGGTAAATCACTCCAACCTAAACCCATTAGCCCTCGGGTGATGAAAGCCCCATCAGATTACACGAGTGGTTCTGCCACGCTCATTGCCGCAGGCGTCACTGATGCAGGTCTGTGTAACGGAATAAGCAACCCTCAGATACACACTTTTAGATTAAGCAACCATGTTTTTTTTCTGATGCAATTTAAAAAAAAAAAGAAGTTATTTTATAAACATTTTCAGTTCCTATCATTTGAAATGAAAGAGAATAATTCTCATTAGCATTTGGCAAATGAAGCCATTTTCTCTCTGGATGCTTTTTCTCCTTAAACATTCTCTGACATTGGAATTATTTCTACAAATCATTTTGCTACGTTATCATCCTAAAACTTTATCCCCTAAACTTAGGGGATAAAGCTCTGCCTCCTACTTCTTCTCTTGAAATTATCATTAAAGTAACTGAATTTCTGTATCAGACCAAGCCAGGACAAATTCTTGCTCTCCAGTGGTGGGAAGGCTTCTCCCCGGTGAATCCTCTGCTCTTAACAGAACTCATTCTGTAACGCTTCCTCAGGTTCATTAGTGTTTTCTTAATTACGCAGGGCTGCCCGCATGAAGGAGACGCTCCACAAGAACAGTCTGCAGCCTCTGAACTCCAGTTACTCTGAATTTTCTCTCGTAGGTTAAGCTCTAATGCAGGACAGTGCTGCTCCACCAGCATGCTTCCTTCAGCCTCGAGGAACACGTCATGAATTTTCATTCAGCTGGGCTTAATTACTTGCTTGATCTGGCAAAATCCTCTGCCATACCTCAGAGATATTAATCACAAAACCAGAGACGTCCCCACAAAGCTGTCAGCTCAGCGCGGCAGTGGGTCCGCTACGGCTCGTGACGCACGACGTAAATGGTGGCACCGCGCTCTAGAAGCGGTCAAATGAGCGAGAGCAAAACAGAAACGCGAAACTTCAGAAACGCATCTCCCACATCAGTCAAAAGTGTTTCTTTTCTCAGTTCTAAAAGGTGGACAAATTGCCAGCGGCACTTCCCTCCCCCATCCAGGTACTAGCCACAGGCTTACAGAAGGAAACAAAGACACTGGCGCTGACGAGACGAAAATTTGATTCAGTATTTCTCTCATCGTGTGCGGAACACGGAACTATGGAATCTCTTGCCAGAAGCGAAGGACTAGAGCTACCTATTGTCTGTCTCTACTGAAACAGCTTGCACTAAGTAGTGTTAAAACCTTCCTTTGAAGCTGGATATCGAAGGATTCTTTCAGGACGGTCCTTTTTTTTGCAAGCATGCATGTTTTTAAGGGTTGGAAATGGTACATAAAAATTGGTGAAGTCATTTGAATGACGATTGAGAAGACCGTTTTTAATAGACACACCTAGCCATTGCCTATACAAAGTACCAGAATTAAATACTTAAACCAAAATCATGCCATCAGGACAGAGTACTATCAGGTAATCACTATTTTAAATATGCTACTCAAATTATCATAAAAATAAATGTTGCTGTGATTTATATAAGCATCCCAATCTAATTTAGGGAAAACACAGGACTGCAGAGCCATTGAGATGCCCTGTCAGGGGGAGCTCTCAAGCACATCCAAAACGCGATGAAATTTTCATCTCCTTGGAATTAACAACATTCTCCTGACGTCAATAAAATCAAGAGTTCTTCTGATAAAGAACACCGGTATCAGAACATGTGGGCACAACTGGCAGTGAACACTTGCAGAGGGTAAGGCGTAAGTTTTCATTTCCGTATGGGAACCGGGAGGGTCTGTAATTGTCCCCCAGCGGGAGCAAGAGGAGCAAAAGATGGGATGCTTCTAAAACAGAGCTCAGCCTGTTTCGGGAAAGGATCGTGTGACATGGCTGTGGCGGCGATGGATTGTCTCGATGGGCCAGGAGGCTGTACGATACCTGCTCTGCAGCAATTCAGAGAACACACCTGAACCCAAAACTGGAAGTTCACGTGCGCAGTCACAAGCATGACTGCCACAGGCCGGCAGAAACGTTAATTGGCACCTCAAAAAAGAACGGGATGACAAGGTTTGCTGTCTCCTTAGAGCTACCTTTCTCCCAAAGAGCAGCCCTGGTTTTCAGACACACCATGAAGAGCTGAATTGCAGCACGCCCCGTGATGTAAAGAATCACCGACAGCCCTCAACGCTCTGATTCTGTCATGGGGGTCAGCCGCTTCCACCACGCAGCTGGGCACCACGACAGCGGCTACTGACTGACCGGCTGGTGACCAGTTTGTCTTCCTCATTTATCACCGATTTCTTAGCCAAGCTGAGATGGCACACACACTAAAGTAGTGCCGTTAGATCAGCGGAATCGATTTGAAAAGATAAAAACAATCTGTCCTTACATGTCTGCTTCTCTACACTGAAAGCATTTTGTTAATATGAAACTTCAAAGCTCAGATGGAAGAGAACCAAGCAGTTCAGAGCCCATGTAAAGTTTAGCACAGCACTCCATGAATGTTGAGAGCGAGAAGTAGGGCTCTCCTCATGTTTCTGTACTGCATCATCCCTCTCTCTGTGCCCTGCAAAAGAACAACACCACATCTTTTGACATTTTGAACTCCTTATGGCTTTTTATAGTGACATAACACCAGAGCAGCTTATTTAAATTTTTGATTTATCATAAAAAATGAAAGAATTTGGTATAAGAAATGTCAATAAAAGCTTTAACTTTTCACCGGCAATTTCAAACACCGTATTAACATGGAGATAACCGCAAAGTGACTGTATTTTAATCTCCTGCCTTTAAGTCACAGCAGCAATTAACACAAGGATTATTCCTGGACTTTTTTTAAAGATAAAATTCAACAAAACACTTGGTTATTGTAACCAGAAGAAGCTGCAGGAAGCAAGGGGATAATACAGCACATTCGGTCACATCAGTGAAGAGCTCGAGACACAGGAGCAAAAGCACACACGGAGAACAAAAGAAACTTAATCACATTGAGACATTTTTTCTCCTAATTTCTTAGCCAGGGCCAATAGAGTAGAACTTCTCTTACCTTTCTCAAAATACCATCACTTTTAAAACACCTTCAAGAAAAAGAGAAAGGATCTGGATGACAGAAACGGAGTAATCCAAGAGTGTGCACACACAAGGTTTATTTAACATGTGGAGTAAGAGCAAGTCTAGAGCAAAACTGCCGTTGCTTTTAATGGGTTAACAACTAGCGGTCCCTTTATTTTCATAATTCGACTTATCTCTGTGTCAAAGCATATTAGCATGCTTATGCCAATTAATACGAAAATCAAGAAGGAAAAGCTATAAAGGGTTAGCATACGGCAACGTTTCGAGTGGAAGAAAAGCTGCCGTCTTCACCAGACCCCGTACATACTGATGTCTGTAAATCTACCCGATCTTTTAATGACACTTAGGTATTGGTTATGGCTACTGATTCAGAAAAAGAAAAAAAAAAAGAAGTTGTTAATCTGAAGTATGGAAATGATCCCCCTACTACCATGGGAAATCCTTAAATATCTGCCCGAGTGCCAGAAATTAAAGCGCATACCATAGAAAATGCTTTTCTGACCTTTGGAAGCTCGAAAATAGGACATGTGTTCTTATAAAACTCCTTTCCACTCACACCTCTATAAAAACCCAGTCCTTTCTTTCCCTGTCCCCAAACTGTCTTTCCGTTTGAGCTCCAGACATTCCATACGCGTACTACACAATTAATCGATTTATCTTGCATTACTCAGGTTTTTTCCAGCACGCTACTCAGTAACCCACTTCTCCTAGGACTTGTGCCACGTTCCAGACTGTGAAGCCACAGTAAGCAGATGTTAAATGCTCTTTTAAGGTAAACTGCCAGAAAATGGCGCTTTTTTTTTCTCAAAATACATAAATATGTATAGAAAAAATAGTAGGTAGGTCAAAGTTTGGATGTAAAAAAACCCGCACTGTCACTATTGTCCTTTTAAAATAGGTAAAGGTAAGAGAAATACCTCATCTGGAAACTACAAATAGCACGAGTCATTTCTGTCCTCTTTTCAGATTTTGCCGTTATTCCCCTGAGATGTCGTGTCCTTATTGGCTTTGCTTATGTAAGTGACAAGAGATTCCCTGGCTGGAATTTTTTCTTAACACAAGCAATTCCATTTTAAAGGAGAGACTCACAGTCCTCACACATCTGTTGTCTTCTGGACTGAGCTTCTGTGACACGTAACAGGAACACCACGCCGGTATCCGTTATTCCCGAGTGATTCTCCATTTACTCGGAGCTGCATCGGAACAGCTACAGACGGTGCAGACAAGCCACGCACCGATGTCACTGACTCCAGGACTTCAGTCGCATGACTGCTTCAACTAAGCAGAAGCCAGGAGAAAAATGAAGAACCTGGACTAAACAGGAAAAGTACTAAAAAGAGGAAGAAAATAAAAGAAAAAAGAAAACGGGAATGTTGTAGCTTATCTACTAGCCTAGCATGAAACAGTATTGCCCAATTTCTTTTGGTTCAGGCCTTCATGACCCTTATTTTCCTTTCTACAGATTTTAGAATTAAAAATACATCCTCTTTGAGAGCGTGCTCCAACAACAGCAGCCAATGTGTACGGCAAATAAAATCTGTATGTCAGCAGAGAGACCTCAAAAGTGCCATCTGCACCTTTATTATTATTTTTTTTTTTTTTCAAATTGGACCACCAACAGCGTCCATATCATTGCCATCACACTTCATGTTTTCACAGGGTCAAGGACAAATGAATCCAGGTTCGATCCAAAGACCGATGTCGTGCATGTAACTCAACTCACCTTATTAATAATCCCCTCAAAACACTCCCCAAGGAAGCACTTAGGAAACCTTTTTCTATACAGTGAGACTTTGTCACGCATTATTAAACTGTCTCCTGCGATGCACGGACAAACTTCTCAGCCGAAAGACAGAAATTCAGAAAAGGGGTACGTTGGTTGCACTTAGGAAAATAAGCAAATACGAAACCTGCTTCAAGAGTGAAAGACTTTATTTATTTTCATACCGTATTTGATTTTAAAATCTCAAGCACTTAAGATCAGAAAACCAAATTGAATTTCGCTTCCCTAAATACATTTATATTCAGTGTGGAAGCCATTAATTCTCAAGAGAAACAAGAAATGTCTTTTGTTATCTAGTTACTGCTAATGGCCTTTTCAGCTGCCCGTCCTGGTTTGGGTTTCGAGTAATCCCACGGTCTCCGGTTCTCCGTATACCCGTAGAGCTTCCGCAGCGCCACGCGGGCAGCCTCTTCCTCCGCAGCCAGCAGCGTCTCGCCAGGACCCTCCGCTAGAATCTTCTTATCGCTTGGGGAGAAGAGAAAAAAATAAATTTAAAACATTTTCATTGTGAAATCCTGAGCGCTACTGTCCATCATAAAGAAAGGCTGCTAGATTTTGTTTTTCTCCAGTGTCTGTGAATACTGAAGGGAATTTATACACACACAGATGTAAACATTTCCGTTGGCCTTTCCTGCAAAGATAAGTGATTGTGTATTCAACAATGGAAACTCAAATCAGAAAAGTGTCCATTTCCTGGAAGAACTCTGCTCTGTTCATTTGGATTCCGAACATTTCACTGATTCTTTCATAAATTGTTAGCCCTGTTAAAAATACGCAATGTTGTTACTCTGGTTAGCGTAAGCAAAGAAGTGAAATGCTTCTGTCTGTTCTCCTCCCCTGGTAAGAAAGCATTTTAAAACTCCTTCAGAAGGATTCAGGGCGAAGTTCTCTATGTTATGAAGCTCTGCTGAATCAACACCTCCGGGCACCGAACGGGAACACCGCGTGAAGGGACACCAGGGATTCCAGACGAAAAATAGCCAAAGTTCCTTTCTTTGATGTAAGAAGGCACATAAGCCAAAGAATGATAAAGCAGAACAAGTTAAGGGAACCTCGCCACGTGCTTACCCACAGCTCATCTGGCAAAGCAAGAAGGATGTGGGTTTGGTGGAAGAAGGTCCTGCTCTGCTCCGGGGAAGCAAAGTTACCCTTGGGGAAAAGACCAGGACAGGCGCTGACCCTGCCCGAGACAAGCGCCCCAGGGACGCCGGGCGCATCCCGAGTCCTGTCTGGGTACAGACACTCCTCTTGCCCCATTTGCAGTGCCCCTGTCTTGAAAACTAAAAACCTTCTGAGGAATATAAAGTCAGTCCCCTTCAAACCCACCTCCCTTCACGTCTCTGTCTCTTTGCCCTTCCCTAGGCACGAGCAGAAAAGTAAACGGCGGTCGTCCCTCCTCCCCTCTCCCCCAGTTTAAATCCATTTCCCTTTACACCAGTATGGTACTGACCAGTACAACCCGACGAAGTACAGCGGCAGCACGGTGCTGACGCCCAGCTGCCTGGTGATCCTTGGTTCTGGAGGAGAGATATTCCTCTTGGCCAGCTCTTCCACCAGTAAGCCCATAGGATTGACAACTTTCCACATTTCAAACAGGTCTTTTCCGATCAGCTGGGGAATAAAAAAATCCTAAACAAAAATATTTAGAAATTCCAATTAATGGGAAAGGTAATGAAGTCTCTAGTTGCGGCAGTCGGCAGCGCTGGGTCTGGTTTAGCCACCGACGGGATGCGCGCCTTCGGCAAAGTCAACCAACCGCCCTGCCGACGGGAGGAACGGCACCAGCCTGAAACAGCAGCTGCTAAAACTACGTTGTTACACTGCATTTTAATTCAACATTTTTGTATGAAATGTCTTTAAGTGCTTGCACTCCTACCTGCAAAACCCATGAGCTCAGCCCCTGCTTTATACAAAATGGTTTTTTACATCTGAAGATATGGAATAACTTCATTAATTGATAGCATCGCGCACGGAATAGAATGCTTCCCCTTAGCAAGCGTCAGCAAACACTAAAACATCCCCGTTACAAACCAGAAGTGCATGGTTCTATGTACTTGATCAGCCTGTGCTTCTTACAGAAAAACAAAGCAAACAAAAAAATCGAAACCCCGCAACCCCCCAGCCCCCACCCAACAGATCCCGCTGTTGAATTGCCTCGTTACAGGTACTGTCAAACTCCTGCCGACCTCCCTCCAGCCCTGGCCCTCGATGTACAAGGCAATATTTAATTTTTTTTTTTGCCTTTTTTTTTTTTCCTGTGACTCCCGAGAGCCTTCGATGTTGCTGTTCTCACTACAAACCCACCCGATCAGCGACGACTCACCCTGACAAAGACCCCCGTCCTCTCGGGCCCGCTGCTATCGAGCAAGGCTCCTATCACGGCAAAGAACGTCCTCCGCAGCACGGCTGGCGGGACGGGAAACTCTCTGCACAGGGTCAGGTCCTGCACAGCCAGGTTTTGAGCCACGTACGAAACAAGTTCCTGGCTGGTGAGAAAATCAACGAGGGCTCCTATCCCCTCCGCAGGTAAATCTGGGTAGGCGCCCTCAAAGCGCCGCACCAGGTAGGCACGCGAGAAGGACGTCCCGCGTTCAGCCAGTTCACTGTTGTCCCGCAGGTTAAGAGCCACCGACTCTTGGTCCAGCCCCAGTTCTCGGCGCCTGGCCTCTTCGCTTTCGATATAACAAGAATTTACAAACGCGGTCTTGAGGAGATCCAAAGAAAAATTTTCCTGCAGCCGCTGGCTGAAAGCTTGTATCTCCGCGTGGTAATCCCAGTTGGGCTTCTCCGATCTGCGGGCGTGGAAAAGGAGACAGGGTCAGAAACGGAGCTCGGAGCCAGCGGAGCCAGCGCCGCGCCTGTTGCTGAGGGAAAGGGAAAACGGAGCCGTTTTTGGAGATCCACGCCGGTATTTACGAGCCCGGCTGGCAAACGGGGACCTCATTCCGTTAGCGCCGTGCGGTCGGGCACCGCCGTCTCCCCCGCCACCTTCAAAACCGGGCGAGGGGAGGCGAGGCGCTGCCTGCCCGTCCCGCGGCTCCCGTCTCTCGGCCCGCTCCCCCCCTCCCAAGGGCCGGGCCGGCTCTCACCGCCGCTGAGGGGGCGCCTGCAGCCGCTGCTGCTCCAGGTAGGCGCGGAGCCACCGCTTCTTCTCGTGCTGCGGGGCCGTGCTGAGCGCGGCCCGCCCGCCCCCGGCCCCGGCCCCGGGCAGCAGCCGCCGCAGCAGCAGGCGGGCGGCCATGGCGGCGGGTGCGGGCGCGGGAAGTGACCGGTCCCGCTGTCCCCGACGGGAAACACGGCTCCCTCCCCGCTCGTTCCGGGCGGAAGCGTTCCCGGGCGGGGACGGTTACCGCGCGGAGCGGCGGCGGCGGGGCCCGCGGGCAGCCCGGGCCCGGTGGCGGGAGCGGGGAGCGGGGAGCGGCAGCGCTGGGGCTGCGGGCCGGGCCGGGCCGGGCCGGGCCGGGCCGCCGGGGCGTTGCGGGCTCCCATCCGCGGCCTTCAGGCCGGGCTGCCGCGGTTGTTAAAATCGGCGCTTTTGCCGGATTTTTGGGTTTCAGTTCCACTTGCAGCGCAGGGTCTGCTCCGTTAAAAGCAGCTTTATTCTTGCCCGTTACCAGTGCAACTCTGTAAAATCTCTGGTAGCTCTAACCCGCTAATGGGAGCGCACACAGCGCACCTTTCGCTCGCCGGTCACGGTATAAAAATCAATGAAAATGCAGAAAGCGGGCAGAGCGGGCACAGCTTCCCTTTGTGCTGCCCCTCGGTGAAGGGCAGGGGTGCACGCTGTCAGCGTTCACGGCGAGAACGCCCCAAGGAGCCGCCGGAGTCACCTAACGTGGCGAACGAAGCTTAAAACCGAAATACGCCGCTGCCACACCCAGCAAAGCGCCGGGCAGCGGCCGCAACACAACGGTGCGAAACCCACCCAACGCCGCGTGCAACGTGCTCTTGACTTGGCAGCACGTGGAACGTAGGAGAGCAGCGTTCCTCAACCGGGCTCGCGCAGCGCGCGCGCCAAAATCCTCAGGGCTTCTCGTGCCGGTGCTCCCCGAGCCAACCCGGCCTCACCGGGCCCCGCCACGGCCGAGCCGGCGTCCGTCGTCGCACAAAGGCGGCCCCGCTCCTGCCGCAGGTGAGCTGAGGACATCACTGATGGCGGCCCCACATCCTTCTCTTCTGCTGCCGTTGGCCACCGTCGTCCCTTCACCAGCCTGTGAGCTTCCAGAGCCCAGAAAGGGCACAGAGCCCAGAAAGGGCACAGCGCTCCGAAAGGTCCCTCAGAAGCACTGTTTTGGCGTCACGGCCATCTTCTCCCATGCACCTCGCCGTTAGTTGTTCCGCGTCCCCCCGGCGAAGGGGTGGTGGCTGCCTCAGCGCTGCAGCCGCGCAGGGCCACCAGCACGCCCTCCGACAGCAGCCGCCAGAGAAGGGGATGTTTAATCTGCCCGCGGGGACGCCAGGCTGGCTTCCCACGCCTCTGCGTCGCCACAGGCACTGAGACCAGTCCCGCCACACGCAGGAATGCTCTGCTCACCCGCAGCAGGCTCTCGCGTGCCGTCACTGCCACTGACTTCAAAGTTTAGATGAGCCCTCAAATGACTTTTCTTAAAAGAATATTAAACAATGGTTTGGGATTTCTTTTTTTTGAGAGAATTTTATTAAATTACTACATCTTGTACTCCATAATCTTTTAATCACTCACAGATTGACTTGCTTAAAAATGTATTTTATAGAAAAAACATCTGCAAAATTAAAGCTAAAAAAAAAATACATCTTGCACACCTCTGGACAACCTGTGTGTTAGCAAAGAATACCTTTTATTATTTGACCTGAACATGTGCTTAAACAAGGAACAGAACTCATGAAACAGGACACACTCCTTGAAGATGGCACACTTCAAACTACTCGAACTAAAGGAAAACTAGTGCAATCGTGTTGAATTGCATTTAACAACAGAACAATAAAAATTACTTTGCATTCCTTGGTTTTGATCTTTTTCCCAGCCCCACTCCGTTTGTTCTCTTCCCACCACACCAGAACATCCGGTGGTTATCCCTGTAGATCACTCTCCCTACGCTGCAGGAAGCAAACTCCGTATCGGCTGATGCGTGCTGACACCGACGCATGCAGAGGGAGGTACGGCGACACGGCAGCGCAGATCTGTTACACACGTCGTGACTGAACAACAGGTCTCCCTTTAACACCGCCTCCGCCTGCGCCGGAAGGCTCCAGTGTATGAATTATAGAACAGCATACAATTCAGAAACAGAAACAAAGAATTTTGCAAATTGGTTGTATTTTCAACCAATAAATCTTTGCAAGAGCCGTGCCTAGCGCCGGAACCAAAGCCAGCTGTTGAGCAGCCAGAAAGCCACGGTAATGGAATACATGATCATCTCCCTTTTGGCACGCTCTTTGTTCTCTTCTTCCAGAAGCTGTAGGCGGCGATTCAGTTTGATTATCTAAAAAGAGACACAGGTTTTTAGTACTTCGTTAAAAGTTGCCAGACTTCCTAGAAACTTCTGAGCAGCCAGGTAGGATGAGCATCTCAGAGAGAGGGATTTTAGACACTTGCTGTTTGACCTTCTACCGCCAGTGATCAGACCTTGCTCTCCCCTAACCAGCAGGGACAGACGTGGAGCTGGACTCTCCGGATTCCCGGAACGATACAGGGTATGTGAGGGCAGTCGGGCAGAGGTAGAGAGGATCCCTCCGATATGGATTTGCAGCCACACAGAAAACCTGCTCCCCCATTTTACCACTACAGCTTTTTTTTTTTTTTTTTTCCTCTTTTAAAAATATTACCAGCTGCCACGTTGACATACCTGTCGTCTCAAGGAAGCGGCGTCTACAACTGTCATGTCATCCGGAGTTCCCTCCAGCGCGGTATCCAAGTTGGAAAGACCGTACCTGTCAAATAAGGGAGAGGGCTTAGCTGTCTCATCCATGCAAAGATTAGCAAGTGCCATATTTTATCAGCATTCTAGTAGATGTATTTTTTGGTGGTGATAGAAAGAAGTATAAAATTTTGTTCCCAGCTTTTTACAGAGCTGTTTATTTCAACAGGATCCTAACGGAATGCAGCAGAAATCCATAGGAAGTGGGTGAGTGCTTGACTGGATCTGGGTTTATTGCTTTCCATGTTTAAATATTTTTGAAGATTCACTGTGCAGACAGACTTCTTGCCAATCATTTGATCTCTCAAAAGACTGTTTCCAGTGATTTAACTGATTAACGGAACCTGAAAATTGCGTGAATTAAAATGCTAAAGCTGCAAGAGGTCTGCAGGAGATGAGAACTAAACAAATGCAGACTTGGAAAGAATTGGGTGTCTCATCCTCAATACCTACTTAAATATCCCAAGAGGACACCTACTGACACCCACGGTCTCAATCACATTAATCTTGGCATTTCAGGCAACGACAGAGAACCCTGCAAAGAAAGAGTCAAGTGCGGAGTCACTGTTTGCTGAACTTTACATGCATTAAAAAGTTTGTTCCCAAAGCACCTCCACCTCTCAATTTTCTTAATGTAGCACCTCAGAGAAAGTGTTACTCTAACTCCAGGGCAAGATAATTAAACACAACACATTTTTTATCATTTGGGAAGAGGCAGAAAGTCTACATAAAGTTGTGTGTTGATCATCCAAATGCTACATCTTCACCAGATTCTCTTCCAACAGCTACCAGGTAGAAGTAGCTCCTGATGCTGCATCTACTGCTGCGTTTCTCCCCTCCTCTCTTGAAACCTCAGCTTCCAGTGTCAGTTCCCCTTGACTTGCTGAACAACTGCTGCAAACAGCTTAGGAAATGGAACAAAGCGTGTCAAGGCTACCAAATTCACAACAAAATACACCCAAAAGAATGCCGAGCATCTAGTGACAGTTAACGGTCAGCTTCATCTAACGTGAACACGAGTGGAACTCCTGAAGCTCGCAGAATGCGCTTAAGCTTAGATAATGACGAGATCCTTGAGCAACGTGGTATGAAAACAGAAGTTCGTCACGTTTTGATCTGTGGTTTTTGGGTTGAAGGGGTACAGGGAGAGGGAAACCTTCTCCAAGTGAGATCAGGACAAAACCAGCTTTTAGGAAGGGAAGAGTCAAATAAGCAATTGTCTGCCAACAGAGTCACAGCTGCTTTAAAATCACAGTATGAGACAAAAGAAAAAAGTTTTGGCAACTCCTTCTGTTGGAAAAAGTATTTCTCATTAAGGCCATTATTATTTTTTTATTCTAAGGAGACTTCAAACATTCACTGAACTGTAATTTCTGCTATTTACACTTGTCGTTCTTTCAGTTTGGGCAATATTAAAAAAACCTGAAACTGCTGGGTTTTTTTTATTTCCTCAGTGCTGTGAGGCTCACATTGCTAACTCAGCAAAGTTATCTGAAAACAAACCTGAGTTAATTAGAAAAGTATTTCAACACTTCTACTGTTAAAAAAAAACAAAGTCTGAAGCTTTGCACACACACAAAAAAATAAATCAAGTTTTCTTTACTACTACAGCTCCTCTGAAAGCCAAAGAGATTTCTGAGGAGGGTTGTTTCGTAGCCATTTAAAAATTTGTAGTGGATGGTGAGAAAATGAGAAAACCCCACCAGACCCACAGCACAGTGGTCCCTCACCGTCTCCTGGGAAAAGCAGAGAGGCTCTTAATTTCAGTGAGCTGGGCAACACCTCCCTCCCAGAGAACAGAACATCACGGTGGATCCCTGCTGCTCTACCAGCTTCCAAACCACTCCAGGTATTAAACCAAGAGGGTTACCAGCAAGAAATCCCTTGAGATACTCTCCTGGACCATTCCAAACACTGAATTCCTGAGTTAGAGAAGAGACACCTGCATGAATCCTGTGTCTGCTTAAGCACAAATGTCATCTCCACTTCAATTAAAACACAGAAGTGGAGTGGGAAATGGGAACAACAGATGTGGAAGGGACTATTTTTTATTTTTCCTTCATCCTGACCATGAGATTACGTATCAATCTTGTATCCAGTGCCACTGAAATGATGTCCATCTGCCACGATAATGGGCAGTGGAAAGGCATCCAGCTACAACCAACAATCCCAGGCATGTTGCTGAGAACACCTGGAAAAAATAAGGTGATGCAAGGCCAAATTTTCTAGCAATAAGCATATGAAACACTACTAAACAGAAAATACTTGATGTGTACTGCTACTGCAATTTAAAAGCCTTTACCTGGTGTTGTCATGATGAGGGTTAGAGGAAGTGGTAGCAGCTGACCCACCACGTAACACTGGCCTACAGCAGGTTGTTGTAGATGGAAAGGACAAGACAGAAAGAAGAAATGACAGAGAGAAGAGGTGAAACACACAGAAGAAAGGAACATCAAAATACTTCCACTGATACTGTACAGCGTGTCAGTACAACATGATACCTATTTGGTTTGATGTGAATCGCACTTTCGTATTTCTCTTACTCAGATTTAATCAACACTGAATGTTTCTGCAGGTGAGACATGTAGGCAGATTTTTGGTGACAGAGCTTCATTTGCAAAAGACAAACTGTTGGAATAGAGATCTGGGTGGAAATTATCAGCCTTATAAAATAACCTTGGGAAACTTCAGGTTTTTAAAAATTCCCTCCCAAAAACAAAACACCACCCAACAACAATGGGGAAAAAAAAAAAAGTATCTACACATACTTATAAAATAATCTCCTCCTCCTAGGGAAAGGGGAGATTTGCCTTTTTCTTTATTCCTGTATGCTAGACGTAATTCAGAAAGCCTGGGCTGGCAGCCTAAGGACCACATACGGCCCGAGGAGAGGTAGGTCTCTCTGAAGAAGTCACTAAAAGCTCCAAGCAGATGGCATGAACATCCTTGTTAAGTGTTCTCCTTCAATTTCTTTTCCTTTCCTTTCTAGGCAGAGAAAAAGACAAGGTAGGGCATTTTAAGTTGCTGCAGCTACATAATGTGCATTAACTGCGATATGAAGTTACTGTGTCCCAGCTTACAGAAGACGTGGACACCAGCAGTACCTTCTGACAAAGCCGCGACCACGTGTTTTCAGCCCCTCTGGTAACGCGGCACTAGCGTTCCACATCTGCGATGTGTAAAAAACTGTTCAAAAGCCTGAAATCTTAAAGAAAAAAAAAAATTCTTCCATTTTGCCCATGCCAACAGCAGGTACTTGTACTGTGGATTTAACCCACGTATACTGCAGGCCATAAAATGAAAGACAAAAACAATCTAGGTATGAAGAACTTTACAGCAGGCAGATGGAGGAGGCAGAGGTGGCTGGGAGGACGCTGTGGCCTGGCCTGAAAACGAGCAAGAACCACGCAAAACCATCACAACCACCAGCTTCACTTGGAAGGATCGGAATCTAGGAGACTTTTCAAACTCTGCTACCCGGCACAACGCTTGCTGGGACGAGGCCCTACTCTGATCAGCACCACGAGCGCACACCACAGTGCTTTTCCATCCAGCACACAGGATAAGCCAGCGTAGGAAATCCAGCAAACAGCAGCTACGCAACAGACGGCAGGGTCTCTCTGCAGACGAAGTCACCTGGCGTTAATTTGCAGATATGTGAATGTCAGCTTGCCAGCGTCCAGCAGGCATTTCCACACGGGACACTTGGACACGGGACAACAACATTTGGATTTTGTGCCATGAGAGCAATAGGTCTCAAATGCTCTCTGAACTCTTGGCCTCTGTGGTATTTTGTGGCAGACTTAAACTTTGGTGGATGTTGTAGAACCAACTAATCCGCACCACCACAGGCTTGGAGGCAGCCGAGGGCTACAGCAAGGACCAAAACTGGAGCGCTCTGGGATCTGTGCAAATCAGGAACTTCACCTGAACTCAAGTCCTTAATCCCACTTCCCAACACAGCCAGGCTGTTAAGAAGTTGCACGTTATTTGTTCCCTGTCTTTGCAGTTGGCATTTTATCTCTTTACAGGTGGACCCAAAAGGACTATCAGACAATCACCCTGCGTCTCCTACATTTCCTACTTGCTCGGTTTTATATATTAAAAAAAAAAAAAAAAAATTCATTATGTAGATTGCAGTGACTTCATAACTGAGATCACCTTACCCCAAAATCAGCAAGCAAGTTTTTTTGGTCCAAGTGAACCTGGTCTGTCTTCCTCTGCTTAGAGCAGAGCACGCAATGTGGAGCCCTCTTCAGCGGCCTTAACTCACATCCCATTCTATTCCTACCATGAGAAATCGCGTTCACTTGCTCAATATCGAAAGTGATCTCGGAACACCTCAAGCTATGGTTATGTGGGTGAAGTTTGCATTTAGAAGGGTAGTGGCTTTTGAGAAAGAGCCATCCTGAAGAAAGGAAATAGTAACTTATTTCCATACTTTCTTCTCCTAAATAAAAAGGTATTGACCCAGGAGATGACACATAGTTCTGATGAAGTACAGATTTCAACAAAACTCTTTTCAAATATGAAACTGCCTTTTTTTTCCCCCCTGCATTTACGACATCACTAAAATCTCCTTAAATGTGGGCAGGGGGGGTGTTTGGTTTTTTAATGCCTAGAGCAGAAAAGATCGGTGTTTAAAAGACACCAGGTATAGGCCCTACAGACATTTGCCAGAAATGGAAACATAAAAATGGTTAGAACTGGAAAACAAACCTGACCTAGCGTCCTTCTCCGAGCTGAAGGAAATGCGAGAGTAAACAGACAAGGTAAACAGTGATCATTAAACTGTGGTCCGTTTAAATAATCTATTGTGCGAGCAGTGCCGGCTAAATTAGGCATAATTAATCATCTGCAGCAGTACAATCAGCACCTACCTTTAGCAGTTTTAGTAGATTGGAAAATATTTTTAAAAACCCCAAACCAGCAAGCCATGGAACAAGTTAAAAATATTTCCAGTCAGTAACACATCGTTAGATCTTGTTCATTTTAAAAGATCTCGTTTAGTACTAAGCATAAAATGTTAAAATAGAGAAGGTTTTGAGATAGAAAGCACGTTACACACAGCAAAAGAACAGAGTGCAGATTTGCAGTGAGTTAAAGTGAACAATATTTTGCAACCATGCAAGTGGATCATCCAAATTTCACATTCCTACGCCAGCTGCAGAGTAACGGCGGGGATCGAATGACCCAGCCGCTTCCACCTTACTGAAAAGGTCATTATTTGGGCACCCACGTTCACGGGTTTCCCCTTTCTCCCAGGACGGTCAGTATGAACAC
The DNA here is from genome assembly GCF_036417535.1 of Chlamydotis macqueenii. Lineage (NCBI taxonomy): Eukaryota > Metazoa > Chordata > Aves > Otidiformes > Otididae > Chlamydotis > Chlamydotis macqueenii. The sequence goes on from NC_141564.1 coordinate 1,159,618, forward strand.
CTCACAAATTAACCTGACCCAGGAAGAGCCGTGCAGCTTTTGAGGTATCCAGAGCCCTAGACACTTCCTGCTAATTGGAGTAAGCTGAAAGCGTATGTATGCGTATGGGTATGTCTTCCAGAATCCAAGGAAACACGGGCAGGAACACGCCTGACGGGAGCCAGGGCTGGGAAAAGGGCTAAAAATTTCAGTCTGTTTTTTAACAAGGCCTCTTGGCACAGCATCCGTAAGTGCTGTTACTCACAGACTGTAGAATTCCTTCTTCTCTGGGAGCTTTAATTTTGTAAAACAAAACAATGTTGTAATTCCATCCGATTTTTATACTGCCAAGGACAAAAAGGTACTGCTGCCCAGCTGCTGACAGGCATCGCAGTTTCAGCAGCTACAGCCTGACATTTCATAGGATTAAGTCAGGGTTAAGCACCCAACTTGCAGAATTTCAAGCTGAACTAGGCAGCTAATTTCCTTTTGGTTGTTTGGTGTTTTTTTTTTTGTTTTTAAGTCCCAGGTTAAGAACATAAAGGCCAGTAAGAGCGGAGTTCTGTACGAACTGGGAACGTTAAAACGCATTTATATACTGTCAGGTGAGCAAACACGGTGAGCCAGGAGGTGCCAGTTTGGAAAGTGGCTGCAAACACAGGCATTCACAATAAGATTGGCTTGATAGTCACGTTTTATTACCAAAACAACTCGGAAGCAAATCGTTTAACTGCACACTACAATTAAGAGTGCTGCTGGGATATTAGCCACCAGAGGCAGACGGCAAACTTCAAATAATTTCCTATCCCAGGCTGCACCAAAGGGCTGCAGGCAGAACGAGCGGCTCCCCCCGAGGTTCTTCCCAATTACCTCCTCTAATTCGACCCCTTGGCAAGCCCCGGAGGTCTCAGCTAGCCCCACACTAGAGACTACCTGTGCAATTTTTACCTGAACTTCTCTGCTAGCATACTACTGAAACGAAAATTGCTTTTGGTAAATTAACCTTGCCTCATTAGTCGTTATAAAAGTTTCTGTAGTGTTAAACATGCCATTCATTGTTTTCAAACAGTCCAAGGATACGTCAAGTGGGCAAATCTCCACTGAAGAGAATGGAAGTGCTGCACAGCGACTGCCACAAGGCTCGTTTGGCTCACTGCCCCTCAGAGTAAACTTCTCCATAAAACCAGAGACAGCACTAATCAGAGAGCCACCAGCTTCTCGGTATTCGCTGCCTCTCCCGCTCTCAGCTTCCCGCAAAGCCGGCGCCACCAGGCACGCATCACCCAGAGATAACTATTCCCAGTGCGAACTGAAGCAGCCTGAAGTCTTAACGCGCCACCTACAACGCCTCGTGTGATATTCCACTCTGTTTCCGCACGTTTGTTTTACTGCTCTGTGACAGCATCAACCCAATCTTATTGATTTGCACCGTTGCTCACCAGCAGAAGAGCAGAATACAGGGCTAATAAACGTGCAGGCTCGGGATCAAGTGTTAATTGTGGAAAACCGACAGTCCGGGAACAGCAAAATCCCTTGCGGCCACAGACTAACGCTTCCTATTTTGATTTTTCTTACGAAGGAAACCAAAACAATGCTGTATTTGTCTGAAACAGAAGCACGCTGAAATGTGAATTTTGGACAATGGAATTGCTTATGAATAGTGAAAGCAAAGGAAAGCAGAAGCAAATAACTTCATCACATTATTTTGTAAACAGAAACCAGATTCCACTAAAAAGGAGAAAAGAAAAAAAAAAAAAGGCAGCAAAAGCCGGCAGAATCAGTGACAACCAATCACCTGCGGTTTTCATCCAGCACATCCAAGACCTGCTGGTAAGCCCTACGAGTGGAAGACTGGATAAACGACAAAATGCCACGAGCAGAGTAAAGATTAGCTCCGTCTTCAGGTGACATATTGGGAGGACAGACACGAGCCTGCTGCAGTGATGGTGTCACACTGTTCGTACAAGCATAGTAAATGAAGAGAGAAATACTAGAGTCAGATTTTAAAGTAAAAAACCCCCACCTTTTCAGACAGACCCCATTCCAAAGTGCTTATTGCCTGCTTTGGGTTTACCCTTCTCCCACCACTACAAGGTAACTCCCAAATTCCAGCAACATTTATATATGTTCTTCAGAAACAAACACAAGGATTAATACAAGGACACAGCTTTGGTCTGTTATAGAACTCAGCTTTAGAAAGTCCTCGCCCAACTAGATCTGTACCTGTTGAACTCAGTATTCACGTCCCCACTGGCGCCAATCAGAAAAGTGTTTTTACAAGCACTGGCATTTTAAAAAAATCCTACCCATACAAAATTTTTCTTCAAGCCGTGATTAAAGATCAAGACCGTATTTTGATTTGCAAGTGAACAAAGTTTAAAGGCAACTGCAAGAAATTCCAAAAAGAAGCTCAGAATTAATATCCCAGTGACAACAATTACATGATCTGAGGTTTTTTTTACTATGATGCAAAAATAAGAATTAAAATACACAGGATTGAAATTCAGACATGACCATTTGGATTATACAAACCTCCTGTCACAGAGAAATTAGTTTTGATAAACTGCCTTTGATTTCTAATGGTTCTTCACATTCAACCTGACTCTATCCACATTGTCCTTCACACATCAAGACATTTTACTTATTTTTTTTTTAAATCAGGAAACTTTAAAGGTGAGATGCTTTTTTAATAGCAAGTAATTCATATTAACGTAATTGTAAATACGAACTGAAATGTAAACCAAAGTGCGGGTCACCGCACCCTTTTGTGAAATTTTCTACTCCTCTGTGGATTCGCTGCCTTGAGGGAAATGAGGGAAGAGCTGAAAGCTTGAACTCATAGTATATTTTATATTAAAAGTAATATTTCCTGTTCATCACTTGAGAGATTTACAGAGGAGGCTGAAAGACAGCTTAAAGGAAGGGTAACAAACAGCATTTAGACCTATTGCAAACTAGGGGATGCTGTGGAGTTCCTGTTGCCACAGTAAAGTTATCTGCATACAAAGTCTTCTGTAGATACTGGAAAAAAAATCCCCCAAAAAACTACTTAATTGAAACTGCACACAATTCTCTAGAAGAAAGCGACATGTGCTGATTAAATGGAAAGTGTACATAATAAGGAAAAATCAAGGCGGACTTTGGAATCACATTAATTCCCAACCCCATGCTCTAGTACCTGGACTGCTTTGTGCTCCTTGTTCTATAGGTGGCTTGTAGGAAAAGGCAGCTTCAAGAGATTACTTCACTCATATTAAGATATTATTTAATTCTTATTTAAAATAATATTTAGTTTCTTAAATTATTTAAGAGATTATTTAAATCTGTTTGCTGCTGGATATGAGCTAAACTGTCCAGCTATATACAATTATTTAAATTTTCTCCATCAAGGCTATTGCTAATTTTGATATCCTTCTAAAGTGCATAGTTTGAGAGACCTCTCTCTTCCTCTCTGGCTGAAAGTGAGAATAATTCTATGAAGGGCTCAAATATCAGGAATAAGGAACATGGAGGGGTAGGAAAGGGGAGGGGAAAAAAAGCCACCAATTTTTATTCTTCCTTTGACAGGATTCAAAATTGTTGTCCTGTAAACGTGGTAGTTTTTGGACGATGTCAGAGACCACGGAGAAGAAATATTATGAAGCAAATATGTAATACACAAACCAGGCAAGATGACATAAGAAAAAAAATCTCTGACATAAGGAAAATTCTCTCACGTTTTTGTAGTTACCCTTCTCGCCTCCATTTGCAGGTAAACAGTCTTAGTCCTAGGTGTAATTTTGTTTCAAATCTCTGAGAAGAATTCTTACATACAGCTCCAGCCACTTATTTCAGCACTCCCTGGTTGCAAACTTCAGTCAGTTCCGGAGCTTGGAACCAAACCAAACAACATGGAATTACAGAAATTACTATGGAAAAGCACAGTAACATTCTACTACGGGCAGAGTTTTTAGCTTAGCAGTAATCTCCCCTAAACCTTCTCAAAACGTTTGTGGTGCACACAGGGTTTGTTTCAGACATTTCTCTGACTAACAGTTCTGGAAGTACCAAATGAGAGGTAAAGAGATGTAACTAATCAAGGTTACTTTAAATTCAGCCACGCAGACAGACTGTGTTCTCATCACAGACGTGCAAACCATCACCCTTTCCCCCACAACTCGCATGAAGAACAGAATTTCTCAAACTGTGAATGTGAACTCTCCAGAGAGATGCGTTCTTCTAAGGGAAAGGCTGGAGCAGATTACAAAAATCAATTGCTGCTCCCTTTTCCTTGCACTCTCGGCGGTTCGTCGCCTTCCGGTGCAGAAGTGGAATCCTTGCATTCAAACAGTCTGCCAATGGCCAAACAGCTTTGTTTCTCCAGCTGTTCAAAAACAGCCAAAGAATTAAAGGGATTCTGAAATTTAATTTTTCTTTACGGTTCTTAGTTGAAGCCACCCCTTTCCTTTTGCTGCCAGTAATTTTTCCCGAAGTTCTTTACACAGGGAAACGATGTGGCAAAGTTTGAGAAACTCTGAAGCAAAATTAGAAACCACACATTCAGTGTAGCCAAGGCTGTTTCAAATTTTCTATTCTGAACTACAGATGCTTAGTCAGAACATTAGTACGGCAGAGAGCTACACCATTAAACGCACTCTTGATGTTCGTACACCAGGTAACGTTTCGGCTTACGTGCAATCCTTAGTCCAAAGAGGGGGCTGGAACCGTGGCATTTTATTTCTTGGGACAGTATCTGATCTGTGCCACCTTGAATAATAATTGTGAGCTCTTAAGTAAGCATCCTTATGAATAAAGGCATCACTATTGCTACGCAGACAGATTGTTATTGTACAAGCAGATGCCTACTTGTTAGTCTCAGTTTTTCTACCAGCATTTGAGAGTTCCTGTCTTTAGTGAAGCCCAACTCCCGGAAAATTCTCAGAACTGTCTCTGCATGCAGCTGGACGACAAGAAGAGAAGAACAACAGAAAAGAAATAACAGATTCTGACAATCCACTCCAGAATGTTTAATTTTATCGCTTTGTAGGTCAAGCACCAGAATTTTGTGCAGTACCTCTGAACGTTTTGTCCAAGGAGGACAACAGTGTCCCAGATTAAAACCTGAGCATTACGGCCTACTTAGAAAACACAACTTTTAAAAGGCAGTGCTCCACGCGCCTTTTCAATGGGATCCTCATCACGGCATCCGAGTAGACCATCATGTCTATCAGGGAGTTGAATCAAGGAGGTAAGCGAAACAAGCATTTAAAAAAATATTTTTTTTTTGATAGGAATTAAGTATTTGAAATAAAATGTGGACTCTCTCTCCTGTTTGAAGGTGTGAGCCGGACTCTCACAAGCAGATACTTCCAGAGATAAAGAGCTGATCTTGGTCAAGTTAGAGTACCATAGTATTTGTTACTGCAGAATAAGCTACTTGACATGATAGGAACGTAAAAGTCAAGCCAGTTTTGGTGAAGCAGCAATGTATCATTACAGTAATCAGAACAAAGATTTTTTTTTCAGCCAGCAACACTGGAAATAAGAAGGAAGCTGTTAGGACCAGCTGCTTTCTTATGTTTTTGTACCACTGGAAAAAATACTCTTTCTAGATGGTAAAGAAATGTCCATGTGATATAAATGAGGTAACAGGTGTACCATTACATTTTCTGTAGTGCAAAGAATACATTTGTAGTAGAATTTATCTACTTAAATGGTCTAACTTACCAACAAGGAAGCTAAACTTAGAAGATACGCATCACATTAACCACAAACCTCTCCTAGAAACAGCAGTCTGTGCGCTAGGCACAGAACCATCTGAGGCAGCAGAATTTCCATCAAGCAGGGATGTTTGCTGGTATCGCCTGTTTTGAGCCACCTGGGCAGCTTCTCTAAGAGCCGCCACAGTGAAAGCAGGATGCCAGGTTATCAGGTTTGTTTGTAGAATCGCTATGTCTGGTTTAACTTACATGAAACTTGGAATGATTTACATGAAACTTGGAATTTTTTTCTTTTTCAGCTTACAGTGTAAGTCCTGTGGGCCTAAATTGTGAGGGAACAAGAGCCAAGAGATGCCTTCTTCACCAAGTACAAAAGACTTGGCTTTCCTGCATTTGTGAGGGATACAAGTCCACCTTGAAGACGGGGTTTTCGCCACCTGAATTCACAGAATATTCTCCTGAGAGTTAGGCAGGTACACAGTCACGTTCTCCACTTGGAGACTGACAAAACCTGGATGGGGGAGAAATGCCAGACTTGGCATCACTGAGAATGCCCCAGCGCGTTCAAAGTGATGTCCCTTTTTTGGATCACATTGAAGCAGAAGAGGCAATCGTGACAGAAAAAGAAGCAATATCTAGGAACCGCAATGGTTTCAAAGCAGATGATCTGTGCATTAAGCACAGCGTAACTCCTGTCATAAGAAAACAAGTACTTGAGAAGACAAGAGACAAATGAAGTTCTGCTAAAATATGAAAATTTATTTCCAGAAAATGTGGAATGCTGCCATGAAGAAAGACAGCTTCTTCCACACAGGCAGCAGAGCGCGGATACAGCAGGCTCAGGATCAGCCTGCTGTTATTTTTCATACAAACAGAAGAGAAGAGATCCTGGATCAACCTAAAGTTTATATAATTTTCCTAAAAGACACTCATAATGGAAACTGTTTGGCATTGGAAGTTTGATTTACTTGACAGACACGATGCATCAAGAGAGGAAAACTAATCTCCAGATGTGCCTGGAGCTTTTGAAAAGGATAAACTGAGTCACACAAGCTACCAGCTACATATTCACTGACCACACCCTTTTAAATGCAGAGGGTTCCAGGTGCGTATTGTATCGCTAAGCCTCGGAAGGACTCTGGTAGATAATAAACTGACAGTAAGTAATACTCAGACCATTTTAAACCAGTAATTCTATATATAGCTACTGGAAAACAGCAAAGCACACAGGTGAGTTTTACGGATTTAGGATTTTCAGATTCAAGAAGGCCAAACATACGTGGGAGATCTGACCTCACCTGGATACATCCAGTCAGAGCTGACCTTGCAGCCTCTCAGCCGGCTGGATGGGCAGACACAGCCCACAGCTTTCTGAAGACCAAACTAACCTGGGGAGCGAGGATAACGTCATTTCAAGAAATGGCAAGGATTCCTTTACCATCTGTTTTTCCGTTAAGTGCAATACATCAAAGACTGGCAAAGCAGAGCTGGCAGCATCAAAGGGGTAAACTCTTCCATCACAAGCAGCTTCCATCACATGAAGATCATCCATTCCAGCACGCATCTCGTGCAGGCTATCAGATCATAGAATCACAGAAGGGTTTGGGTGGGAAAGGACCTTCAAAGCCCATCCAGTCCAACCCCCCTGCCAGGATCAGGGACATCTCCAACCAGATCAGGTTGCTCAGAGCCCCGGCCAACCTGGCCTGGAATGTTTCCAGGGATGGGGCGTCCACGACCCCGCTGGGCAACCTGGGACAGTGTCCCACCAGCCTCAGTGTAAAAAATTTTTTCCTAATATCCAGTCTAAATCTGCCTCCGTCTATTTTAAAGCCATGACCTCTCATCCTGTCACAACAGGCCCTGCTGAACAGTCTCTCCCCACCTTTCCTGCAGCCCCCTTTAGGCACTGGGAGGCCGCTCTAAGGTTTCCCCGGAGCCTCCTCTTCTCCAGGCTGAACAGCCCCAGCTCTCTCAGCCTGGCCTCATAAGAGAGGTGCTCCAGCCGTCTTGTCATCTTCGTGGCCTCCTCTGGACCCTCTCCAGCTGGTCCATGTCCTTCTGATGTTGGGGGCTCCAGAGCTGGATGCAGCGCTGCAGGTGGGGTCTCACCAGAGCGGAGCAGAGGGACAGAATCCCCTCCCTCGACCTGCTGCCCACGCTGCTGGGGGTGCAGCCCAGGATGCGGTTGGCTTTCTGGGCTGCAAGGGCACATTGCCAGCTCACGTTGAGCTTCTCATCCACCAGCACTCCCAAGTCCTTCTCCTCAGAGCTGCTCTCCATCCATTCCCCGCCCAGCCTGTGTTTGTGCCTGGGATTGCCCCGACCCACGTGCAGGACCTTGCACTTGGCCTGGTTGAACTTCATGAGGTTTGCATGGGCCCACCTCTCCAGCCTGTCCAGGTCCCTCTGGATGGCATCCCTCCCTTCCAGCGTGTCGACAGCACCACACAGTTTGTTATCATGAAAAGACAGGCACATGAAGGCCATTCCTGCAGCAAAATTCTTGTAGGTCCGGTCCAACAGGACATAACTGGATGACTGATACCGCAGGAAACGCAGGCACTTAGTAGGCTGCTAGAACATCTGGAGACTGAGCTGATCAGGAGCTTAAGGATGCGAATCTGGTTTTGCAGCTCAGTGAATTACTCAGTAGCCTTGAGTACCTAGACATGTGTAATCTATAAGCTTGTATGAACCAAAAGCCTGATGAAGTAAGAAGAGGAAGATATGCAACAATACTTCCATGAAGATCTGGAGGAAGAGGAGAAGTATAACATGTCTGGCAGACGGATCAGAGTACATCTCACCAGTTATAGCAAGCTAAGAGGCAGACAGATACGTGGTGCGTACAGTACCTCCTAGTGCCCCAGCTGTAAATAGAAGAAACCAGACATTTCTAGGACAGCATTCACTTGATCTCTTTCACACTAAAAATAGGAAGACCCTAAGTAGGTCATGCACTTGTTTTCCTCTGAAAATTAAGTTTACGGTGATTTAGCAATAGCGTTATACAGTCTACATTGGGACAGATGAATTCATCTTTTAGGTCTTAAATCTAAGATCCTTTCAACAAGGGACAGTACTCCTTGTGGGAGCTGTATTGGGAATCCTTTATATAAGAGCTGCATTACAAAAACAGTTATTGCCACGTGGAAAGACACTGTCCCTCAGAATAAATGGCGATTAATCAAAGGCCATCAGATCTAATAAAAACGTACAGACCTGCATGTCTTCAGAAAGCACCCTAAGAACTGCTGCCTCAGATGGTATCAGTAGATGAAATTTCCAATTCTAAATGCTACTTGCCATTTTGGTCTCAGAAGATTAAGATATGTACTCACTAAGTACATTGACACCAAGGAAAAGTTACTTATGAGGAAATATACGTATTCCTTTTCCTACGAATAAAAACCATTATAATATCAACAGTGAGAGAACTGTTTGTTGCACAAAGAACTCAATTTCCTGAAAATTCAGGGGAAAAAAAATTATACCAGCTCAGAAACTGAAAAAAATCTGAAGTAACAATTCATGATAACTGGTGAAACCAACTGTGAGCCCACAAACACTCCCACCCATCCACTGCAAGAAATACTTCACTAAACAAAAAGCAGAGAAATCGAGAAAAATGCTGGCCTTGGAGTATTTAAAATTATGTACTTGCCAGAACATACTAAATATTAGTTGGAGAAAACAAATAGCAAGGAGAAAAGGAACAAAGGAAATAGGTGACAAAGCTGTAGCTGTGCCCTGCAGCCCGTTGCTCTACTCACACGGAATCATTTCGGACCAGCTGGCCGTTCTGCCGAGCGGCATTCTCGCTCATGGAACGTTCTCTCTTCAGTCTTCCCACTGAGCGGACCTGCGCAAAAGGGGAGAAAGACGGAGATAAAAGACAGGAGATTCCAGGCAACGCTCACCTTGCTTTGGAGATCTGTAAGTTAGAGCTGCCCTCAGACACAAAGGTGTGTTTTTCAGGGGTTTCAGGGTGATTAGGAGGAAAACAACAGGATCTGAAGCTGGCACCATGTAAAACCAAGGTCCAAACTTACAGCAGTCCTGTCCTTATCCATCCATACGGTCTGATGCCAAAAGTATGAACAAGCAGAATTTTAAGTACGTAAGAAAGCAATATTATGTTTAGTATTACTTCCTGTCACCAGAAATAAATATCTTTCTGCTGTATTTTATCAGTACATAGAACATGCAGCTTCATAAACATTTTTCAGTTTTCAAGATGTCAGTTACACACCATCCACCTGGGTGCCCATGTTACACCATTCTTTGAAGCCGGTTCTCAGAGTTCTGTTAAAACTCACTAATTCTATGTGCTGTTATAGCACCTGGCCATGCATTTCAAAGGTTAACTATACACGTTAAAAGAATGTGAGTTTGTTTTCTGATAGCCTGCAAATTAAAAACAAACCCCAAACTTCTGGCTTCCTCTTCAAGCAAAAGATTTTTTTGTGATTAAAAATGTTCTAATTATGACTTTATTTTTCTAAGTACTGTGGAAGCTTACTGAGCATGCCAACCCCCCGCCATCTGCCAGTTAAATATGGAACGTCAAAGTCACATTTAGAACTACTACAGTGCTAATAAAAATATTTGCATTTTTCCAACTTAAGTCAGCACCAAGTCGATCCACAGCACAGTAGCGAAATCATTGGTCATTCCACTTTCTTTAGCAAAACACTTCTCAGCTGAGGAAAAAGCAAATTAAGTACTAGCCTCTTCGTTTTGAGGTGTCTGCTGTGCAGGTTTTTCTAGATCCAAAAAATCTAGCGGTCGATCACTAAGAGAAATAACACGGGGAGGAGTTTTCAATGCCAGTGGTTTGAACGGAGTAGACTGCAGAAGGTCAAGGTCTGGCGGTCTGGAAAATGGAATGTCTTCGCTATTACCTGCAAGAACATCAGCTGTCAATAGAGAGCAAGCTGTTCTGAGGCCAGAGGGCTCAAGCTCAAAAAGACACCACATCAGTCACTTACCCTGACTACGCCAAATAATTAAACATACTTTGCTTTAACAGGGCTTGTATCTTAAAAAACTTTGTTTAAAACTCCCATAAAGACCATGTTAATTGACACTGATTTGAGCAATTTCTCCAGGAATAATGATCCTGTGTCATACTGAGCAACATCAACTGTTGTTGCAAGCGAGGGCACTTTTAACCTCAAGACACAGTCCTGCTGAAGGTGTATTTGCTTAGAAATACGGTGACTGGGGATGGGAAGATGTCACCCTTTCAAAGCACAACTTATGTGCACGTCACACATTTTGCAAATCATAAGGCCTTCAGCAGTTCCAGCTCTGTCACTGTAAAGCCCCTGACCATAAATACTAAAGAAGTATCGATAGAGTCCACCCAATAATAGACAGATCCTCAACATAATTAGCATTCTGATTACAATCAAACACATTTTGCACAACTAGTATACAGTACAGCCCCCAAATTTCTTAAAGTTACCTTAGCTTATAGTTCATTAAGAAAAATTGGGTATAAATCAATAAACATTAATTTTTTTCCCTCCAGAAATGGTTTAGTAAGATGAAAAGTAAGCAATTAGACTTTCTGTTCATCATTCATTCGTTAACTGTCTCCACTTTCTGTCTTTTATACCAACAGGCTATACCAACACTACTCCTGAAACATTTCCAGAGCTTAAGAAACTTCCTAAATCAAAGTTGATGAGCAATAACTTAGAGAATCAGAAAGCATTTACAGATTTTTTTTTTTCTTTTAAAAATGTATCAATGTGTATTTTTGTCCACCCAGAAATCTGGGGAACTAATCTAAATTTTCGCCAGGATGCAGACATACCTGCCACTACAATCCGCTCCGGAACCTGCATAGTTACGCTGGCATTCGGAAACCCTTCTTGGGCGGCCTTCTCAAGGTCAGCGTTTTGAGGAGCTACTTTGAGTTTTTCCGGGACCCTCATGCGTTGACTGATTCCTTCAGTGTATTCCATTTCGTACTGAAGGCGATTAATTTCTGCCATCTCGGCAGCTGGGGATGGGAACGCAGCCCCGCTCATTCTGGCAAAAGAAAAGCAGAAGTTGTAATAGCAACGTAGGAAACCAGCAGAAAGCACGTAGCGGAAACGCTTCGTTCGGATTACTAGGCGAGTGGTAGATGATCCTAACCAGACTTATTTAGAGAAACAAATCATAGGATAAAATTCATAGGAAGCGTAGTCACAAGGAGAGTTGAGGGCAGTGAACAGAAGTGATGCTGTAGGCAACGCTCAAAGCTGCACCGAGGGTCCTCAAACTGAGCTGTGACCAAAAAACCGGGGAAGTTCTGCACGTAATATACCATCCTGCACTGGTGGGCAGCAAAAGAGAAACAATCAAACCAACGAACCACAAAGAACCGGCAGGACTGGTAGGACTTCTGTTCAGGATTGGTAAGGAATCTGAAAAATTGATCTGTATTTACACAGATCCGGGGTACTGGTATTTGAGAAAATGGATGAAAATGAATGAAATGAGTGATCTACTTGCTGTCAGTCACCCAGATCTCACTCCTCTCGCAAGGACAAAGCTCCTCATCAACAGCCAGTCAAATCAGCTCGAAATCGAGCGTGTTCATCAGCCGTTCTCAGTCACAAGCAATTCCGTAAGCTGTTCTCGCTTCTGAGTTTATCTGTAAATTAAAATCTGACTTTCGCAGAACGAGATGGGCAGAGAGAGAACAAGACTTCATTCACACTTCAAAGGGTTTGCCAATACTTCATCCATACATTTTCCTAGAAAAGGAGGGGAATTTCATAGGAAGCAGTGGGGGAATTTCCTAGAAACTGGGCTGTGAGACACTTACTGATACGGCAATTGCTGGGAGCCGTATGGAAGACCAAGACCAGGATAACAGCGTTGTTAATATAACACGTAAATATAGTTACCCCGGCAAATTTGCCTACGGGAAGCATAGCTGACTCTAGCAAGAAACCTTTTAGTGGTATTGCTTGAAGTCGTTCCCTAAATAAAGTAATCCATCCCGGCTATAGCTGCAACCACATTCTTCTACTATTTTTGGCAGCAAGGCTACATCTACAGCTGTTTGTAAGCTGAACATGTAGCACTGTGCGAACAAAACACCTCAGGGCAGACCACCTACGTGACAGGTGAGATGGACCACACACCATTCCTCCCACCATCACACAGAGGCAATATTTTCCACATTTATCAACAAAACCCCAAACTAATAGTGACCTTCAGCGAAGGGAAGGAAGCACGCAGAAGGATTTGGCCTGTGTTACGCTCTATTAAATGCACCCATGTAGTACACCCAAGATGTGATCCACTTGGCAATTCATCCCGGGATCCTCAGTGTTATTTTCAGGACTTCCTATCACCACAGATCAAATGAAAGAATCTCATTAATCTCCAAGTTTCACTGCAGCACAGTAGGAGAACCAGGGTCAGGGAAGGCAAGAAGGTCACCGTTCTATGTAAACTTAAAAAAAAAAAGTTACAAAGGAAATACCTGAAATGATGCAGATTTAATTGATCTGTTGTATGTACCAGGTGAAATGAACCTGAACAATCCATTTCATTAGAAATAAGCACTTTTTTTTGGAGTTCAAGAGGTGCTTCAGCAGCTCTGCCACTTCAAAATTTTTAAGATTTCACTTGGGTTTTTTTTTTTGTCCCTGCCCTTTGGTCTTGCAAGCTAGATTTGTCCCCCTTGCCAGACACTGGCTAGATCAGCCAGCGATGTGAACAGAGCACACAGCCTTCTGACACTTCCACATTCCAAAAGGTGCTTTTCATTTCAAAACGCGCACTTCCAAATCGACAGGAGTAAAAATCAAAACGTCAACAAGAGAGATCGAATTTAGGAAGAACTTAAAGTACCCAGAATATCTCCTGGCAGCAGTGTAAAGAATAGTTATTGCTCACAAGATTTGGCACAAAGTGTTCCACTGCTTGCTCACGTTCTCATTTTGAAACACCTGAACGGCTCTAGTTTTTGCAATCAGGCGGTGCTGCGTCCCAGCAGCGCTCACACCACAGCTTCCCTAACGTTTGGCATTGCTTTGGTGCCCAAGTCTGCAGGACAACTGCTTTCCCTCTGCAAGGGAAAACACACCGAGAAGGACAGCATTAGAGCAGTCACTTATAAACTATTTATAAACAAAATATCACTGTGTGGGTTTAGCTGTACTTGCCAGGGACCTACAGATGCAATACCTCAACGTCTTCCTATTCTTGCCTGCTTCTCATCTACTTTGCGTCACTGAGAATCATATTTTCTGTCAAAGTGGTTTCAATTTTTACCCCTTTTTACAACAGAAGAGCAAAACAAGACACAGTGAGATATCAGCAACAGAAAAATTAAAATATTTAAACGCAGCTTATTAACAAAATCCCTAACGGTTTGAAGACAACAGGAATCACAATTATATCTTCTCCAGTGTTCTTGCTGCACAAAGCATTTTACAGAAGACATTAATAATAAATCAGGGAGAAGAAGGATTTTGAAACTGGTGTTTACAGCAGCTCTAAAGAGGCATGAAAATAGAAAAGAAATCTTGAGAATGATGAGCCGATAAGAATACAATCACAAATACGGGATAAATAAAGGAGAGAGAGCAGCTGAAGCACAAATGAGCATCACTGGCATTTAACGAAAGAGAGAGGAGGGAGAAAATCCAGAGGACAGGGAAGAGAGAGCAAGAGAAGGCGAATTGTAGGTGTTCAGAAAGACACAGGGAGATTTCCTTCTCCCCTCTCCTAAAAAGGAACGGCAACAGAAGAGATGGGGATGAAGCAACGCATACGAGCCCGAGGGAGGACTTTTTGTCAGCATCCTGGCGATAATCAGACGTTGGCCCTACCTGTGCCACAACCGGGAACGCCGCGCACAGCGTGGATGTCCGAGCTAACCCAGAGACGGGGAGATGCATACCGCTAACGGGACGGCTGCGCCAGCGCCGGGGTCAGAGCAGGGTTTGCAGCCTACGCCGAACTAACGGGAACTTCTCCAGCTGCTTGCTCCTGACGCGGCCACCCGAGCGCCAGCCTGCTCGGCGCTCGTCAGCTGTAAGCGCTCCTTCGGCAAGCGAGAATGAAAAGGGGAAGGGGAGCCCTTAAAGCAAAGTTAAGGAAATCTGTAGGAAGACCCAGAGGAGCCTGTTTTGGGACCCTAAGGCTGTCAGAACATACATCACAGGCGTTCAGGATCAGCTGCCGGGAAATATCAAAGCACTAACGGCATGATTTGAGGGAAAGGAGAGCTAGGCGTAGGCCAAACACCCAAAGCTGTTCTGCACTGCACAGTTACATGCGTTGAGCTTTTAAAATGCCTTACCCCCCTCTCCTTAGCACTAGGGTGACGCGAAGAAAAAAAAAATCTATTATGTGTGAACAAGGCTACGGGATCACAAAATCCTGAAGGCCGCGTTCTTCTGACCTTGTTGTACTCCAGCTGCAGGTTTTAACGCAAAACATCTTTCTTTAACAGAAAAATAATGCTGGAAACGTTAGGAGGAGGAGAATTGTCACAGCCTGACCGCTGTTTCTCTGAGACACCCAAATATTCACCGCGTTGTGCCAGCGCCCAGCGCAATTCGCGGACACCCCCCGAATGCCATTTTTTTGGGCAGCAGACGCTCGGTGAACGGGGCACCGGTGTCTCCCCCGGCGCCTGCGGCCCACCCCGCGCGTCCCCTCAGCCCCGGCCGGGGCCAAGGCCTCCCGACCGCGGCGGGGAGCGGGGCCGAGAGGCGACACGGCGCGGGGGGACACACACAGGGGCTGGGGGGTGAAACCCCCGGGCCCCCCGCCAGGCCCCGGCGGCCTGTACTCACCCAGCGCGGCGGGAAGGCGGCCGGCGGGCCCCTGCCCGGCCCCGCCTGCGCTCCGGGCCCTCGCGTTGCCCCCCCGCGGGTGGGCGGCGGCGGTGGTGGCGGTGGGGAGGCGGGGGGCGGGGGGGTCGTTAACCGGCGCCGCGCGCCCTCGCCCCGCTCCTCGGGTGAGACGCAAAAACCCAACCGTTTGTCCCCAGCGGGCGCCCGTAACGGCTGCCGGGCCAGGGGCGGGGAGCGCGCGTCACGTGACCGAAAGAGGGCGGAAGCGGCTCTCGCCGGCGCCCGCCGCACGGCGAAGGCGGAGCGGCGTCCATGTTTAGTGAGGGAAGGCCTGCACAGCGCTCACCGGCGCCGCTCCGTGCCCGCCGCCCGGCTCCTCCCAGCGCTCCCCGCCGCGCAGCGGAGCTTCGCCTTCGTTGGGAATGTACATTATTTCCCTTTAGAGACATGGTCTTACATCCGGCCTCCTCGGAGCACAGATTGCAGGCCTGAGCCCATCGTGCCAGGCCATCCCCATCGTTCTGTAGTTCTTAGTTCATCATGCTCAATTTTACCACTTCTCCAGGCTCTAAGATTTACACGCTATCAATAGGGATTCAGTCTTTAAAAACAAAGGGCTATAAAAATTCTAAACCTGGTTTTCGAAGCACACGAGAAATACAGTCCATTCCCGCTGAGATCCATTACGTAGCTGTGCCCTCGCCCCTTTCACAACGCTCCTTCCCTTTTTCCATCGTGCAGAAGTCCTAGCACAAATAATTTTCTTCGACGTTTTTCAGATCTCTCTGCAGCTATTCTCGATCTTCTTCTTCGGTGATTTAAAAGGCCATCTTTCTATCTTTTTTTTCCAGGAAATAATATTATGCACAGGTAGTGGAAAAGATCATTAGCACTGGGAAGAAGGGAAAAAAAAAAGCGAAATGGGTCCTTTATTTAGTCAAAATATTTTTATTTGGCTGTATTTAGCAGAAGGTTTGCCTTCCTCCTTTCTCCCCCCCCATTGTTTGCTCATTATTTCTCATTTCTCATGCTTCCATTCTTTCAGTACAATATATTAACACCTTGCACCTCTTCAGCATTTTCCAGTTAAGGCTCTCAAAGCATTTACAGACATGAGTTAACTACTCCTCACAACAATCACTAGCAGTAGGGATGTGAAATGATCTGCATCTGCAGAGAGAAGTTAAAATCAACTTTCTTTCCAAGCTTTTCCTTGATTTTCAATGTCCCACGTGCATTATGCTGGGCCTGATGAACATGTACGTCCCTGCAGTTGTGTTTCTCGCTTTTGAAGGAAAGGCTGAGTTTGAGCACTCAAAATCTAAAGCTATTTCTGAAAATCTTTCTTTAGTAACTTGTTGAAGGCCACACAGTGAGCGAGCAGCAGAATCCCAAACTGGGAACAAGGCGCAGCTTCCAGTTACGTGCGGTACTGCCAGACATAACTCTGTAACTTACCTTTGGACTTTAAAACCACAATCCATTCCCTTCCCCTTCCACGTTATCCTCTGCTGACCGTTCCCAGCAGAGTTCAACCTCAGGCACTTCCAGGCTGCACTCCGCTAGCGAGTTTTACGTGAGGCTCTCCACAGTCATAAATTGCATACAGCGTACAGTGCCGCTGGGTGGCTGTAATGCGAGCCTTAATGGGAAAAAAAAATCCCCAAACCAAATAAAACCCAACAACCTAACAAGCAACGGGTGTGGATTTCATCTCTGAGCATTTTAAGCAAACTTCAGAGTTGATGGAAAAATCTCATACGTGATTTTTTGAAGGAAAACATCCCCATCCCCAAACCTGGATCGGGTTTGACTAAATACTAACTTGACATGAACACCTTCTAATGGGTAGTGCATCTGCATAGCGATCCTTCATAAAACCGGCACTCACAGTCAGACCCTGCCAACAGAAGTACTGCGACTGTCCAAGCAAACAGTAATCTTAAAATACGCGTTCAGTTCACGTCAGTGGTATCTTCGCGTTAGCTCCCTCGGAAGATACTGGCATGAAACACAGATGAAAAACTTTTTCTTAGTTCGGTTAACACTGAAAATCCAAACAGTCAGACAAACACAACGCAAGTATTTTAACAGAAACAATATAAAATTTCACTGGCTTAAAAAAAAAAAAAGATCTAAGTGAGAAATCTTGGTTATTTCAATGAGTTGCTAGAGCCTACATTTAAGGTGATGCATTTACAGAACTCTTCAGGTGAATTAGGCTTCTTCTAGAACACTAAATACTGGAATTCTGGAAGATTGTGCAAGTATTAAAAAATATTAACATTTTAAATGTTAACATTACAATTTTAAATAGCCTTGCAAGTGCAATGTTATAAATATTTTAAAAAACCCTCAGAGCTACAATTTTGTATAAGTTATATGAGTAAATGAAAGTGCTTTTCAAGTATTTATGATCATTTACAGTTGGAGTCTGTTGTACAAGTCAGTGCTCAGATGGTACAATTTAAATATCAGTCTTTTTAAAAAATTTTGGAGGCATGCATTTAACTGGATGGAATAAAAGGTTTCGTTTGCAGAAATGTGTGATAAAGATTTAAATACAGAACATAATTTGTGATAAATATTTAAATATGGAATATTATAAAATGTGAATATTATATTTTTGTTATCCATAGCGATCACATCCTGATGGGTGTGCGATAACCTGATAATGCCACGGGAGCCCTTGAGCCACACAGGGATTGTTAATGCCACCAAAATCCCAAATTATGGTATGCTAAATAATGGTTCTTCGGTAGAGACCAAAGCATGAGAGAGGTCCAGTACTGTCAACTTCTGAAGAATTTAAAAGATCTCACGATCTGTGTGAAAAGCCACGGAATCTGACGAAAACTTTCCAACACTGTCAATTAGCTGTGGTCGCGTCACAGCTAGCGCATGTCTCCAGCGTGCTGTCTGCCCCGGGCAGGGCGCAGCTCCCCTTCTGGCTGGTCAAGAACCATTATTATTGCAGCGATACAAAAAAATATTGCATTCTTGCTTGCTAGCCAGAGGAAGGGTGAGGTAAGCGGGGAGATACTTGTTTATTAGACAAGAAAACCAAAACAAAACAACCCTAAGTGAATCGTTATATATTTAAAAGTGCACTGAAAATATTTCCTATAAGTGCCAGGTTTTCGTCTTAAATTATATCCACTTTGAACACTGAACATACGGAAGCTGATACTAGAGCATTTAGTTTGTCTCGTGGTTTGAAAAGCACACGACGCAAGGAAGCGTGACCATCTTTCGTTAAAGATCTGGCGATGCCGTAGTTTTACCGGGAAGAGGCAGCTTCGAAACGGCAGAGTCCAGCAGAAGCCCCTGCAGACCGCCACGACAAGCTCTCTCCAACAACGTGCTTTGTCATTTCCCAAAGACTAAAGTCAAACTGTTGCCCTACCTCACCACAGTGCTGCACTGGCAATGTATAACTTTCTTTCCAGATGCAGTCAGACTTTAATAAATTATAGCTCTTCAGAGTTAGGCAATTCTTCATAACAAAAGCGGAGTTTCACGTTCCGTCAAGAGCGGCCACTGTTTAGACGGGTCTCTTCATGCACACCTGACAGCGGCTGATGATATTTTCTAGTTCGCCTGCTTTCAAAGTCTGTGGCAGAGGTCTCCTGAAAGAAACAATGCAAATATTTACTTTTTTCTTTAAAAAACCAGGGAGAGATGATGAAGCTTTGGATACGGAATTACCAACGTTAAAATCCTTGGCTCACGTAAGGCATCTTTGTGCTACAGAATGGCCCTAAACCTAGCAAAGGGGGATGTCTAAACTGGGGGGAATTTCTCAGGGAGCCCCCAGGCAGCTACTGTCTCCTTGTGTGCTTCCAGTACGGATGCAATGCCTACGGATGCAGGGAAGTACAGTTTACCTGAACATTCTTCTTGGATTTAACGACGCCAACCAGAAGCTGTAGGAATTTGTGTAGTAGTTGCACGTTCCCCTGCCGTGGCACTCTATGAACGGGATGGCTCGAAATTCTTCCAAACAAGATCCAGGAGATGCCAATGCTTGGCCAGAAGCTTCTGAGCCGGCGCTTGTGTACTGTAACCACCAAGACATTTTGAATGAGAACTTGTCCAGCAGCTTTTAGTAAACTTCAGGCAGAAAAAAAAAATCTCTTTCTAAAACATACCACGTTCTGTGGTATATCTTGGACAAAAAAAAAAGAACATAGCTTAGTTTTATCCAACTTTATAACGAAGCAGAGAAGCCTTATGAAAATTCAAGCGCAGTTATGGCAATTTTTAAGTCCCTGCCAAGGCTTTTTTCTGCTCCAGGAAAAGGCATGAAACTGTAACCAGTACAAAGGCTGGAAAGTAGCTGGCTCCTTTCCAGTTGAGGACTACAGTAACTGAATTACAGATAAGCCAAATCCTCTGTTTCGTGTGTGTTCCTAATTTTTGTTGCATGGATTGCTTCTCCAAACACAAAAAGCAAAGGCGGCTTTTTCTTTCTCTGATGTCAGTAAATGTTTGTAGAAATGGCTCTAAAATAATTTATGACAGTAGAAAATCGGCTAGAAAATACCAATTAAACTTGCTGATGTTGGAAACGAGCAGATGATTTTACCCAGATGCTGCAAAAATCCTCTCATTCTTTTCCAAGATGATGATTGCTTAGGACCAAATCCCAGGAGAGACAACAAATTCCACACTAGACCCACAAGGACTTACATCATGCAAAGAAAGAGGGGTTTTTAATTCTTTAATTCTTTTACCCTCATTTGCTGGCATCCCTGCGACAACACACAGGCATGGATACAAAGATGAAGTGCTACATCCCCTACCACAGATACTCTCTTTCTCCCATAATCCGTTCTCGCTTTGTAGGCACATTACGAACTTTCTTCACTCACATCTCGTTATGGCATCAGAATTGCTGACGCGGTCTTTTGTCGACAGTGTACTGCATTTGTTTTGATTTTAGCTTTCTGTGGAGTTCAGCCCCGAGATCTGATTTATAAAAGAACTGCCTGGCACGGAAGCAGGTCAGTTATTTCTGTGTATTTGTGTTCAGGATCCCAGTCCCCAAACCCGTTTCATGACACATGAAAATGAGAACGTGCAGTTACTTTCGTCAGACTAAAATCTTGTGGTTGTCCTTTAATCTTTTCCCCCTTTCCTCCTGCCACCTATTTCTGGGGACAGATCAGAATAGCTGTTCCTGTGCTTCATTAAGAAACAAATGAGCTATGAGCAGATGAAAATGGAAGCAGGAGGAGATAAAATTAATAATTCAAGGCTTTATATCCTTACCATAACAAAAGAAAAACCCTTCCAGAGAGATATCCAGCCTTCGGGACATGCAGGAACGGCAGTTGTTTGGCTGTGAACTGCTATCACCATTGCAGCTCCTTCGCAGACAACGCACCTGTGAAAAGAAACGCACATGCATTCAGTGCAGATATGAGAGAAAACATGTAAACAGGCAAAAATTGTACCTTCTAGGATAGCAGCTACCTAATGGCAGGACTTACTAAAAATGTTACAACTCACACAAGTTTCCTCTGGTTAATAAGGACATAAGTAAATTGAAGGTAACTCAAATTCCTTGCTCTGCAATCCCTACCAGGAACACCAGACAAAATTTGGTAAAAGATGGAAATTTGTCCTGTAACATTTGAGCTTCCTACTTTTGCGTTTACTGAAGCAAGAACCTGAATTTTACCTTCTTCATGTGCTCGCTACTTTATGTGGTTATGGTGTAGATAAAAGTTCTGTACCTTTACTTGCTAAGATAAAAAACCTAATCTTTATTTCCTAAATGAAGAAACTACAAAGCTGAGCTGCAACAACCGGGTAAGGCAGCCTAGAGTGCAAAGCTTGCCTTCCCATCTTTGACTTTGCTATTCTTGGATGCTCCTGCTTTTAGAGCTTTTCCTCTTAAGATGCTTTTCATCCTTCTGAGCTGATCTAAAGCAACTAGAAAGCACCACATTTGCACAAGGGTGTTCCACAGCAGAGAACCTTCGGCCCCAGCTTACAGTGTTCTTCACCTACAGTGAATGTATCACACAGCACTGAAAGCAGAACTTGATCTGTACTATGTTCCAAATAATGAAGCTGTCCTTATTTCATTTTAGTCTGCCTCCGATATACACAACAATAGATTTTTTTTTAAAAAAATATCATTGCAATCAGTAAGATTATGTGCCATCTTCATGTCAGCTGTACAGATTAAGCCCTCTGGTGCAACTCCAGCTTTAATCTAACTTTCCTTAGAGTATCCAACATATTCAGGTGAGCAATCAAAACCCAAGTGGTTAAAAACAGGGCTTATACTGGCTGAGATGGGCAGGTCTTTGCCTGAGATTTGCCCTTCAAAATGATTTACGACGTCTTTGTGGTTCCAGGCCAGCAGAGCTAAAATTCTTGTACTCTTACCTGCTTATATGGGGCTCTAGTGCCCTGCCAGAAATCGGAGCCATGTCTGCTGGCATTACTGCCGCAGTTGACAGCCAGTACGAATAGTCGTTGCGAGAAGCAAAACTACAAACATCATTGGTGTTACAGAATAAGAATGGCATAGTGGTAAATCTCTGCAAGCAGCTGCCAGCTGTTCCTAAAAGACAGAAGAGGACAGGTTTGTGACAAACAGGAGATTACGTTTAGTGCAGCCAACAGAAGCGACGCGTGATGGCATGCAATCTACTATAGTGAGGAAACAGCTGGTAACTATAGAGAGAGAAGTGTCTGGATGGTGGAATTACACCACCATTACAAAATGCTTATGGTATATATAAAAATTTCTATATAAAAAATAAGGGGCAAGAACAAAATCGGTTAAAACAGTATCTTGTTGGATGGTATCCGTCCTTGACACAGTGGCAGGGATTCAGCTGCTTAAACAAAAGCTTCCGCTGCGATTTTTGACACCCTAAAGCATCTCATTTGGTCTCCAAAAAACCAAGACACTGTGTTGTCACTGTCAGCCCTGTGCAGATGTTGTGAACATTTATACTTGACATCTATCCATAAGTAACAGAATTCCTCCTCAAAATGTCTAGGGACAGTAAAAAGGGAACATAGGAGGGCAGGAAAGAAAGATGTCTCTCAAGCCACGACTCTTGAATTGACTCAGAGCAGCAGACCGCTCTGGAGACCGATGTCTGAAATGAGTGTTCATCTCAGACACTTACTGCGCATTTGGTTTCCTAGCATTAGTGAACTCTAAAGAAAATTATCTGAAAATTTGAACCGATACAGTACCGAGATCTTGTCCATGTGCACGTTCATTTCCTTGTACAAAAAGTAGCGAATAGCCGACATAGATCTGCGATGTCCCACGCGGGCACGAAGGAATCTGTGTCGATTGACTATGCCGGGTGAAGATAAAACCTCTTCTTGTTGGACCAGTAACAACAGTTCCTGGTGATCCAGGTAACCCCTGCAGACCTGGGAAGCCAATCAGTCCAGGTTGTCCTGTGGAGGAGAAAGAAATATGACTGCAAATGCTATAATTTTGTTTGAATTTTTACTTCATTTAAATTAGTGGAACCACTTGAAAACTAACAAAAAATTATCATGAAGATGCAACTTAAAAATTGGCAGTATTTGTTGGTAGATGTATTAATTCCTTCAGACCTAGCTTTACACTGCATAGTTTCACGGGAGAGTGAGGTATTTTAAAGAACCGTGGCCATTAAAAATGGCCAAAATAGTTGTAAAGTAAAAACATTTAACAGTGACTAAATAAAAATAGTTAGTTCCATTTTGATGTCACGTAAAGGCACGTTGATACCTCGGGATTTCGTTACATGATCTCAGTACATGCAAGAGGAAGGATTTCCAGAAATCTGAATACAGTTTATCTGTAAATTCATTAGCAGTCAGAGATGTCTGCTCTCCTGTACCTCTTTCTCCTGGAAAGCCCCTGTCTCCTTTTGGACCAGGCATTCCTGGCTGACCTGGATGACCAAATCTTCCTGGCAGACCTTTTACTCCTTTTGGTCCTAAATTGTCATCAAGAAAAAACCAGAATCATACAGCAGTAGTTATTCTAGATTTTCCTGACCGTTAATGAACAAAGTTAAAATCTCCATGTAAAGGTAGCTGCATTAGAATAAAACCACCAGGGATTTACTAAGTTTTGAGACTGTCGGTAGTGTTACGGTCACCATACTTCCTATCAGAAAGATTACAAGAATATATTGAATGTATTGCAGAAAAACACTATTCTTATAAGAAATATTTACAGAAACCAAAGCAAATAGTTTTTTTTTTTTCCTTTTAGCACGTGTCATACAATAGAAAAATTTTAAAAAATATAGTAACAGGACATAATCATCTTGGTCACGGTCTGTAATCCCATAAATAATGCAGCTCCTTTGTAAAAGAACTTTAAGGAAAGTGTAGAAGAACAATTCTTTAGTGCCTGCTCACTTACTGACTGCAAGGGTGGAGGACAGATGGAATGGGATAGGGCATGAATACAAGGTTGTTAACAAGGTACAACGTGCTGTTTTTAAATATGGAGAGGTATTTTTAAAGACAAGTCCATTTTCGATGCAGAAGCATGTTTTCCTGCTAATCAATAATGTACCAGTAAGCAGCACACACAAACATGAACAGAGATGAAAACAGCAATCACCTTGTAGCCCAGGAATCCCTTGAATTCCTTGATCACCTGGTGTTCCTGGGATTCCTGGTAGTCCAGGAGGACCCTTGCTTCCCGGGATCGCAAATATTCTCCCAGGCACTCCAGGTGGACCTAGCAGCAAAAATATAAAGAAGAGCTATTGGTTTATATTAAAAGAAAGCAAACAAACTACCAAACAAACGCAACAAATGCAGCTAAGTTGGCTGGGGTAAGAATGAGAAGGGTTGGTTACCATGCTGGCCCTTTGGTCCCCTTGGCCCTTCTGCACCTGGTGGTCCAGGGGGTCCTTGATCACCCTTTTCTCCTGAAACAGAAGGTTGGAGATACATTTGTCTGGTTCAAAATATCAAAACAACTGGCAGAATTTCAGAGGCTTATTGAAGAGTCTGTGCAACCTTCCCAAAGAGTAACACAGCCCGTAGACTCATCTGAAACGCGAGAGTGAACTTCTGCATCTCTGCTGTTACTGTGTAATTTTATATAATTTATTCCAGTCAGTTTATAAGAAGATGTTTCCATGCCTCTCTTGCTATAATGGCTGGTCCTGTAAACCTAGCTTAAAATCTCAACTTTAGACTAGGTCCTTTTTATCTTATGTGGTTTTGGCACTAAGTTTGCAGGCCAAGTGCTGCCTTCAGTGATGCTGTGCAGTTCAGCTCCCTGTAGAGCCTACTGTCACTTATGCTGATGGCTCTTAGGGGTTTGTACAGTTCTTCAAGTGTTTGAAACTTAATAAGCAATTCTTTTCATTGTGCAAAATATCCAGAGGTTATATCCAGATTACTCTCCACAGCTCTGCTGGAGAAAAAAAAAAAAAGAAGTATTTTTATCATCAAGTCAAGAGATTTGACTGACTATACCATGAAACAAGCTTTTTGCTTAAGGAAGTATAATTACTGTCTGTACAGTGACTTTTCAAATTAGAACAAATTTAAAATACACAATAACTAGCACGGAACACAAATCAGTAGGTTAAACAGGTAATGACAATTTTGTGTCACTGTAAGTCACGCAATTGAAAAATTAGAATACTGGAGTCATGCAGATCTAGAACAGATTTAAATCACTAGAAAAATGTCTAAGGTAAAAGGATTTTTATCCAACTAAGCCTCGGGAATATGAAATCAATGAAGCCAACACATTTTGAAGTTCATCTGTTGATAAACTGGTAAATTAGATTATAACTGGGACTACTTTTACGGCAGAGGACCCAGTGGAATTGTGATTAAATGCTCTGAGTTCTATAGCTAAGAAGTTGCCAAAAAGTCACATCTTCTAGCAGAGGTGCCTGGAATAGTGGCCTTTAAAGTTCCAGTTGTTCCTCACTTGAACATCAGTCTGGACATACCCAGAGCACCCAACTCAAAGAAAATGCTCTCTTAGTGATCGCCTTTGTTTACAGCTGACCCACACCCCGCTCTTGATTGTGTCTGGCACACAGAAGTGTACGTAATAAATACACAAATACCTTTCACACCCGGGAATCCAAGAAATCCAGGGTCCCCCCTAGCACCGGGATAACCTGATCGACCTTCTGTTCCCTGCAAATCAAGGAACACCAATCATGAGCAGGAAGCAGCATCTGCATGCTATGAAGTAAACTTTCTTTTTGTTCAGAATACTCAAAGCATTATGTTCACAGAAAATGCTACAACTGGAATTATCCGCTCCATTTGTGAGCATGTTAGGAACAGTCACATCATTGTTGATACTGTTCTGTAGTAGAGAATGGCCAAGGAAATGACATGCCAGAAATTCACAATAATTTCTTTTTGGTCCACTTAAGTCCATACAAACTACTTTTCATATCCATTTTAACATCTTTCCTCTATTACAAGGGTTTTTTTTGGAAGATGTAGGGTTTTTTATTTTGGTTTGTTGTTTTCGAGTTTGTGTTTTTTGTTTATTTATTTATTTTTTTTTTAATTAACCTGGGTGTTACTTTCAGGGTAAGAGCAAAATTAACAGTGGAGTAAGAAACAAGCAATACTGCTTCACTGACTTTTGGACCAGGAGGACCGACGTCGCCGGCTGGGCCTGTCGGCCCTGGTATGCCATCTGCCCCTCGAACACCTTTGCTTCCTTTCATGCTGGGATTAGAAAGACCAGGAAGCCCTGGAAAACCAGGAGCACCTGTAGGGAAACATCAAAGTAAAGGCTACTGCCAAGAGCATTTCGCATACGTTACATACAGTGCAGTGCAACATTCCGTGACTCTGTAATGGTTCTCACCTTTACCACCTCAGTGACCCCCAAGGAAATACACTCATTTTTAACAAAATAAACTCATTTTCCTAGCTTGCTAATTTAATCTGAGATCAGAGCTGAGTTCTTGCAGCACTCTACAGCACTACAATTTTTTTAATATCCTCCAGTTGTAGTGATGCCTGTAATCGTAGAATCATTTAGGCTGGAAAAGACCGTTAAGATCGTTGAGTCCAGCCGTAAACCTAACAGTGCCAAGTGCGCCACTAAGCCATGTCCCTAAGAGCCATGTCTACACACTCATGCTCTTCACTTCTTTAAGGTTGGATCTCAGCTGCCCTAGGGACCACATGGGAAGAAAGCAAAATAATCCATCAAGTGGCCTGCAAAGCTTAGCGTTTATGTTTTAGAATTTTAGAATCACAGAATCACAGAACGGTTTGGGTGGGAAGGGACCTTCAAAGCCCACCCAGTCCAACCCCCCTGCAAGGACCAGGGACATCTCCAACCAGATCAGGTTGCTCACAGCCCCAGCCAACCTGACCTGGAATGTTTCTAGGGATGGGGCATCCACCACCTCTCTGGGCAACCTGGGCCAGTGCTCCACCACCCTCAGCGTAAAACATTTTTTCCTTATGTCCAGTCTGAATCTACCCCCCTCTATTTTAAAAGGGAGTTCCTTTCAGATAAATAAGGAGTTATAACAACGCACCTGGTCTTCCATCTGCACCAGAAATACCTCTATTCCCTTTCTGGCCAGGAACTGCCATGCCCGTTGTGCCTTGAAATCCAGGTAACCCCACTAAGCCGGGAGGTCCAACGGGTCCTTGATCTCCCTGATGACCTTTCATACCGGGTGGCCCAGGAAAACCAGGCAGTCCCATGTCCCCTTTAATTCCTGCAGAGTAGAAGTATTACATGTGGGGACAGCTGTCAAGGTGGTAAATAATGTGACGACGCAGAATGTGTGCGTTTACTGTACTGCAAAGGTGGAATTCAGCCTTTGTTTTTAGTATCTCCAAAGAGATACTGTTCTAAGGTCAATCATAGACTGCATGATCTGCATGATGGAGGGTATGAAGAGAGAATTTTTTTTTTCCCCCAAAGTAAAGCAAATCAATGGATTTCTACCAGGACTAGAAATACAATGCAAAACCTAAAAAATGGGAAGAGTCCCCTCAGTCAACCGTTCATCAACACAAAGGGCAGATGAACAAAATGAAAATGCAATCACTGTAGATTTAGAATCATAGAATCATAGAATGGTAAGGGTTGGAACGGACCTTCAAAGGTCATCTAGTCCAACCCCCCTGCAAGGAGCAGGGACATCTCCAACCAGATCAGGTTGCTCAGAGCCTCGTCGAGCCTGGCCTTGAACATTTCCAGGGATGGGGCCTCCAGCACCTCTCTGGGCAACCTGGGCCAGTGTTCTGTAACTCGTATCGTAAAAAATTTTTTCCTAATATCCAATCTAAATCTACCCCCCTCTATTTTAAAACCATTACCCCTTGTCCTATTGCAACAGGCCCTACTAAACAGCCTCTCCCCATCTTTCTTGTAGGCCCCCTTGAGGTACTGGAAGACCGCTATCAGGTCTCCCCAGAGCCTCCTCTTCTCCAGGCTGAACAGCCCCAACTCTCTCAGCCTGGCCTCATAAGAGAGCTGCTCCAGCCCTTTTATCATCTTCGTGGCCCTCCTCTGGACCTTCTCCAACTGGTCCATGTCCTTCTTGTGTTGGGGGCTCCAGAATTGGACACAGTACTCCAGGTGGGGTCTCACCAGAGCAGAGTAGAGGGGGAGAATCACCTCCCTCGACCTGCTGGCCACGCTTCTCTTCATGCAGCCCAGGATGTGGTTGGCCTTCTGGGCCGCGAGGGCGCATTGCCAGCTCATGTTGAGCTTCTCATCCACCAGCACTCCCAAGTCCTTCTCAGGGCTGCTCTCCATCCATTCCCCGCCCAGCCTGGATTTGTGCCTGGGGTTGCCATGACCCATGTGCAGGACCTTGCACTTGGCCTGGTTGAAC
Organism: Chlamydotis macqueenii; assembly: GCF_036417535.1. NCBI lineage: Eukaryota > Metazoa > Chordata > Aves > Otidiformes > Otididae > Chlamydotis > Chlamydotis macqueenii. The sequence goes on from NC_141564.1 coordinate 1,187,965, forward strand.
TTCATGAGGTTGGCACGGGCCCACCTCTCCAGCCTGTCAAGGTCCCTCTGGATGGCATCCCTCCCTTCCAGCGTGTCGACAGCACCACACAACTTGGTGTCGTCGGCGAACTTGCTGAGGGTGCACTCTATCCCACTGTCCATGTCGCCGACAAAGATGTTGAACAGGGCCGGGCCCAACACGGACCCCTGAGGGACGCCACTTGTGACCGGTCTCCACACGGACATTGAGCCGTTGACCACCACTCTCTGAGTGCGGCCATCCAGCCAACTCCTAGTTTAGAGAGAAGGATGTCATGTAGGACAGTGTCAAAAGCTTTGCACAAGTCCAGGTAGATGACGTCAGTTGCTCGTCCCTTGTCCACCGATGCCGTCACCCCGTCATAGAAGGCCACCAAATTGGTCAGGCACGATCTGCCCTTGGTGAAGCCATGTTGGCTGTCACCAGCCACCTCCTTGCTCTCCATGTGCCTTAGCATGGTTTTCAGGAGAATCTGCTCCATGACCTTGCCAGGCACAGAGGTGAGGCTGACCGGCCTGTAGTTACCCGGGTCTTCCTTATTCCCCTTTTTAAAAATGGGGGTTATGTTCCCTCTCTTCCAGTCATCGGGGACCTCACCAGACTGCCATGACTTCTCAAATACGATAGCCAGTGGCTTGGCAACTTCATCCGCCAGTTCCCTCAGGACCCGCGGATGGATCTCATCAGGTCCCATGGACTTGTGCACCTTTAGGTTCCTCAGATGATCCCAAACCTGCTCTTCCAGTGCAGTGGGCGGTTCTTCATCCTCGCAGTCCCTGCTTGCACCTTCTACAGCTTGGGTGGTGGGACAGGAACTCTTGTCGGTGAAGACTGAGGCAAAAAAGTCATTGAGAACCTCAGCCTTCTCCATGTCCTGGGTAACCAGGACACCAGTTCCCTTCCGGAGGGAGCCTACATTTTCCCTGGACTTTCTTTTGTCCCCTACGTACCTATAAAAGCTCTTGTTGCATTTTATATCCCTGGCCAGATTCAGTTCTGCCAGGGCTTTGGCCTTCCTTACCTTATCCCTGACCACTCGCGCAGCCTCTTTGTAGTCCTCCCAGGCTACCTGTCCCCGCTTCCACTCTCTATAGGCTTCCTTTTTTACTTTCAGTTTTTCCAGGAGCTCCTTGCTCATCCACGCCGGCCTCCTGGCCTTTTTGCCTGACATGTTTTTCATTGGGATGCACCTCTGCTGAGCTTGGAGGAGGTGCTCCTTGAATATGGACCCACTTTCCTGGGCCCCTCTTCCCTCCAGGGCCGCCTCCCATGGCACTTTGCCCATCAGGTCCCTGAAGAGGCTGAAGTCCGCCTTCCTGAAGTCCAGGGCAGAGAGCTTGCCATGTAGTTTCCTTGCTGCCCCGTGGATCTTGAACTCCACCGTGTCATGGTCGCTGCAGCCAAGACTGTCCTTGAGTTTCACATCCCCGACCAGTCCCTCCCTGTTGGTGAGCACAAGGTCGAGCATGGCACCCCTCCTTGTCGGCTCCCCTATCGCCTGCAGGAGGAAGTTGTCGTCCATGCATTCCAGGAACCTCCTGGACTGCCTGTGCCCTGCCGTGTTGGGTCTCCAACAGATGTCCGGGTGGTTGAAGTCCCCCATGAAGACCAGGGCCTGTGACCGTGAGGCTGCTCCTATCTGCCTATAGAGCACTTCATCTGCTCTGTCCTCCTGGCCAGGCGGCCTGTAACAGACCCCCACCGTAACGTCCCCTGTCCGTCCCCATCCTCTAATCTTGACCCATAAGCTCTCTGTCAGCTCCTCCTCCACCCCCAGGCGGAGCTCCACACACTCCAGCCGGTTGCTGATGTAGAGAGCGACACCCCCTCCTCGTCTCCCCTTCCTGTCTTTTTAAAAAGCCTATACCCCTCCATGTTGACGCTCCAGTCGTATGTGTCATCCCACCACGTCTCCGTGATGCCAACGAGGTCGTAGCCCTGCTCGTGTGCAAGCATCTCCAGCTCTTCCTGTTTATTCCCCATGCTGCGTGCATTGGTATAGAGACACCTCAGCTGGGCCCCCGACAAAGCCGACTTGCTGGCTGGAGCGACAGGGGTGCTATTGGATCGCAGTTTAGGTTTATTTGCACTTATCTGTGATCCTTCCTCAGCTTCTGGACCCTCGGTGCTGGCACTGGCGCCATGCTTACAGTGTGCTTAGTATTCAGCAGCATCACCTGTTTTTGTTAGAACATACTCTGTTAATCAAATTATGTATCCAAATAGAATTTGAAAAGCTCTGCGATGTGTATATTACCTTCACAAAACCACAGAAGTTGGCCTCTTTATTTCTCTTTCACAATCGCCTTAACTTTACACGCAAGAACTCTTGTCATTTAATAAATAGTACCAAATCATTGATCAGAAGCACAGAATCGTTCTTCGTTTCCTCTGACACTCTTAGTGCCATTTCAAGGGTCCAAAAGCAGGAGGTGACTTAAAGATGATGATGACTCCGGCATTTAAAAATGAAGATTTGCTTTCTGAACAAACAACTCACCTCTACGACCAGGAACACCTCGAAGGCCAGGGATTCCTCTTCCTGGTGCTCCTATAAAATATTAGGTCATATTATACTCAAAGTCCTGAGTAATTGTTAAAAAACATCATACTTGTCTAATATTTTACACATTTCTTCAGAATTCACGTAATCAAAACTTAGATTTTTGTTATATGTAAAATATCATTTATTGATTATTTCCGTTTCTTCTATCCAGAAACACAAATTAAATTTGTAAGTTTTCCTTTGTAGTAGGAACTCCTACTGAGGAATCATACCTGAGGTACATTCTACAACAACAAACTTTGTCTTTTTTAAGCGGGAGAAAAAAGAAGAAAAATCTGCATTGAACTTAATTACTAAGAAAAATAGAAGAAGAAATGTAAATATCTTAAAAGGAAAATACTTTAACAGTGATTACTTCACACTCAATATGAAAAAACTTATTGAATACTATGAATGCCTTCTCAGTATCATCTTTATACCAATACACAAAGAAACATTTTCACTGTAAAATATGAAAACACTTTCTGTCAGAATTCAGTGGAGGACTAAATCTATCTGTGGACATTGATGACATCAGGAGTGACATTTAATGAAACATTTTACAACCCGAGGGCCAGGTGATGGAAACCCTCACTATTCATGTAAGTAAACACTGTGATTCCCTTTATCTTATTTTCATGCAAGAGAGCAGGCTCCTTTCAAAGGATTTTGCTTGTTTCCATCTCTTTGAGACTAAACACATAAGAGCTGCTAACAGCAGTCCTCTGGCTCTTGCAGACGCGCAGGTTTTCAGGTGACGTTATGACAAATCACCTGTTTAACAGAGCAGTGACTTACGCGTTTGGGTTGCTGACAGCACATACAAAAATTACATAGAAAAATCTGTGAATTATGTAAAAGCAAATAACCTTCTACATCTAAACTGATCTTCGGTTCCACAGAAGCTCCTTATTAATTCTTCCCAAATAATCCTTGTCAGTTTAACTAGTGAAAAAACCAATAGTTAACCAGAATGAGAATATTTCACCGGTGTTACCTGGCTCTCCCTTTGCTCCTGGGGGACCAGGCATACCATCCTGGCCTTGATTACCTCTCTCACCAACAAGTCCACTTTTGCCAGGGTCTCCAGCAGCACCTGTGAATTGTAATGGACCACAACATCATTTTCACTTCTATTATTCTGCATTTCAAAGGGAGAGGATTTGAGTCCCCTTTATTAGCATGCGATCAGTTCAGTCACTTCAAAGACAGATGTGACTCTGTTGGTACACGAACATTTGTAAGGAGCAGCACATAATTTTTATTGAGCTCACGGGACTTCAATGGATCTAACACCCCCACTACTTTCACAGGCAATAACTTCCCGTCTTTCAAAGACATTTTAGGACCTTGCCTTGGATCTAGCCCATGCTGGTGAGAATCCATTCAGGCAGCGTGGTTTCTCTCCCTGGCTTTGCTACAAAATCAAGGTTTCTCTGAACAGGGAGTGGATTCTGATCTCTGCTGATAAGTCAGTGCAAGTTCCCTAAAGTCCACAAAATCACAACATTGTAATTTTTATGAGGATCTCTGAATAGAAGAGCATCCAATGCTCTTTTTGAAGACAATGACAGGCACTCATTTTAATAAAGTCTGCATTGCAGAGATCTCTGTTGCTGCATATTTACACACTCCCCCTTAGATACATTTTGATCTTTTCTGTTGCTTTAACAAACAATTACAACTCTGTCCTCTCTTTGCACTCTTAATTCATTTTCTTCTCCTCCTCATCTAGCTACACCTTAGTTTATTAGTCTCTTTTAGGAGGCAGAGCAAGCCTTTCTTACAATTGTGTGGATATCAGTTAAATTCTAAAGAGCCCCGAAGGACAAGAACATGAACTGCCTCATTACAAAGAAAATAACAAGCCATGGGGGGGTGATTTGGGAGAGATGCTGTATACCATACCAGGAGGGCCTGTAACGCCTGGCTGCCCTGGGTGGCCCTGCCGTCCTTTAACACCAGTACCTCCAGGAGGTCCAGGCTTCCCTGAAAGGAGAAAGAGTGTGGGAGAGGAGAAAAGGCATTCTCACTAGATCCAGACTCCATCTGAGAACTTTGCTATCGTTTCTGCTTCCGACCACCGTGAAAGATCTCCAGCTGACGTAAGTTAGCCTGGCTGCATGGGGTACAAAGGAGCGGACATGTTTACAGCAGCTGGATATAAACGTGCCACCCTACAGGCACCCCGTGTTGTTTATTGGGAAATTATCTTCTTCTAGAAGCACGTCAACATCTCACTGCCCCTCCAAAACAGAACATACCTGGGATTCCTGCTCCTCCTGTTTCCCCTCTGATCCCATGGGATCCCGGTACTCCTTTAGATCCCGGATGACCTTGGGATCCTTTTTCTCCTTTGCTGCCCAAAACTCCTGGGAGGCCTGGATCTCCCTGAGAAACAGTAATTGCACACAAAGGGTAAGTAAGTGTAACCATGGTTCGTTGTGATTTTCAGACAAAAATCAAAGTAGATTAGTAAGAAGTCTCCTCATAATACCACTGACCCTTTAGACATAACTAAGAAAAAAAGCTTTTTTTAATCTGTACAAACCGACTTCAGTCTTTAGATGTTTTCACCGGCACACAGACTTCCCTCCAGTTTTATTCTAGCAGCTCCTCTTTTGATCCAAACATGCATTCCTTACATAATATGCAGCTATACTAAATACTGAAACGCGTATTTTTCCTTGAACTCCCACTGACTTTCACAACAATAATCTCATTGTGGCTACCCAGCTAATACAGAAAATAAACAGATAATTTAGACAGATTACAGGAGTTATAGTACAGTTTACAGCCCCAACCAGGTATTTCAGACAATCTCGTGTAAAAAGGCTCCCAGTTGTTCAACAATCAGAATATGTGGAGTAAAACTGTATCCAATTAATCTGCTTAAAAGACAATTGTTTTTTTTTTCTTAGCAATATATATTGCCGAACATAATATATACACAATATAATATAATATTGTGAAAAAAAAGCCAATTAATTTTGTGTAATTATGTTACTAGACTCTCAAAAACCAACAGTACAATTTCAGATTACAAAACTTTCACATTTGATAAGATGATGTTTTCTGTACTTTTTAACATACAAGTATTCCTACTGCTTGGTTTTCTAAGTGCAAGTCCTTGTTTTAATAGATTAGCAACTTTTGCAGAAATAAAGTTGTTTCCAAGACGTTCCATCTTTACAAATAGGAAATTCTTGCACCAAGAGAAAAACGAGATATAAGGAAGGCAAAAATTTCTCCTGAGTAATGACACAATAGGATTTCCATATTTCTTATTACTAACAAACCACCTGCTTCTGCAAACTCTGCAGCTCCTGCTTACGCCTTGTTCCTGTTTCTCTACTCAAAGGTTCTGCTTACTGCCAGCACGACACTGTTCCCACTGCGTTTATACCTTTGGGCCAGGTTCTCCTGGAGGCCCGGCAGATGGGAACCCGGGATCCCCTCTGTCACCTGGAAAGCCACCATAGCCTGGTGGACCAGGGTCACCTGGTGGTCCTGGAAAGCCCGGAGACCCTTTCTGTCCTTTTGGACCTGGAAAAATACAGATACCGATACCATTCTTAAAAGGATCACAATTGCGTACCACATCTTGTGTTCCGTGAACTACTGCTTGTACATGCACGTATTCATTCTTCATTAAAGTAACGAAGCCAGTGATTTTATTTCTAAACACATTAAAAAGAGGTTCTTACAATATTTAAATGTAAGAAGTTATATTTCATTTAGAAAGAGGGAGAACTGCATTCTGCAAGTCAAGCAAATGCTGGGGTGGTGAGAAGTCTACAGGTGCCACAAAGAATAAATCCCAGTCTAAGTATTGTGCAACGCTTACAGTAATGCTCAGATCTGTGCAAATGCCTCTCTCTAGACAGCTCTATGAATTTCTAATACAGCTTGACAGAAAATAACCTGGAATTCCCATGTCCCCTTTGTTTCCTGGTGCACCTGGGAATCCTTGTCCTCCAGGAAGCCCTGGAAGACCCATAAATCCTTTGGCACCTGCAAGAGGAAGAAATAAGTGTCATCTTCACGTGTTTGCTTCACACACTGGCTGGTGACAGAGCTGTCACGAATAGACAATCCTCTGCCGCACACCTTGTGATAGTATCATTATTTTGTAAGTCAACATGCAGCCTCTTGCCTCAGACACAGACAAATTGAGCATTATTGTTGTCAGAAAGTCAAAGAAATAACAAGCATCTTCATCTTGTGTATCAACATTCAAATTAAGGTTTGGGACCACAGCACCCAGAGGCAGCAACGGAAACGTACTTCTACCAATTTTGATCAGGATTGTGAATTGGTATTTAAGCACTGGGCTCATTCTGAGTTCAGGCTGGTTTCGGGGCACGTCACAATCACATTATTACTAAATCATTACGCACTTCTCATGATGAGTATACTCAGAAGTTTCTTCTTACATGGCTTAGGTACTTATCTTTAGTTTAATTTAGCTAAATTAGCTGTCAGTGTAATGACTACAAGTTCTAGTTGCATCTAGAATGTCCAGATGTCCAAATTCCAGGGCACTAGCATTTAGGCAGGTGAAGTCTTATTTTCTTCCATAAGAAGTGAGGGAGCGGTGAAGCATTTGGAGTTTTTCCTGTGATGGCTACACTGCAATGTTAATTAGAGAACACAGCAGTGATGCTACAACGATACCTAGCATGGATCATTGCCATCAGGAAAAGAGCCATCTTGATGACAAGCTTAAGATTTATTCTAATTGTTACCATTTTTATCTATCTAAATACAGTGTAATACAGTTTTCTAGAAAGAAGTTATCTCAAAGAATAAAAAATACAGAACATAGAGAAGGAAAGAGGATTTATTAGCGTTAATTTGGAAAAAACAGATGCATTGTCTCACTCAAGGGTCAACATCATTATGGATGAGGTTATGGTAGTTGCAGAGCAAAACTTTGTGAAATAGCTGAGGTAGGTTTATCATTTGTGCAGGTTCTTTTTAAGTCTGGTTTTCACTGAAGATATAGTAACTTTCAAAATGTAATACAAACATGCAGGCTTTGAAAAGGGAAATAAAATCAAGCCATAATAAAAAAAAAAAGCTTCTGAAATATTTTTCTGAATAATTGTAATGTTCATATTTTAGAATTCTTAGTTTTTTATAATTCTGGGAATTCAAACTTCTCTTCTATGAATACCAATTTTTACTCATTGGCCTCATTAGATTTTTTATTTTAAAATTATTATTATTCAGGATTTAATATTATTTTCTATTTATCACCCCAAACAACGATCTAAATTTGGAAGGAAACACAGAATCATTTGGTGGTAGCTGCTATGACTTCCAAATAGTAGCTTTTGAAATTGCTCAGTTTCAGAATTCTCAGAAAAGCTTCAGAGTTAACACAGAGAATGCAGGGCTGCTGCTGGAGCCGAATTCATGTGCTAGCAGTGAGGCAATATTACCTCTGCTCTGCATGCGATACAGTAATTTCAATATACATATTCCATACCTGGCAGCCCAGGTATCCCTTCAGGCCCATCAAAACCTGGGGGACCTTGCACACCAGCATCTCCTTTCTCTCCTCTTAGACCCATTCTTCCTTGAACTCCTAAAACAAAGATTCATTTCAAAAAATATTACAAAACGCCATCTTAGAACGTAAGTTTTATGTAAAGTTTAATGTTTTATAACTCTTAAGCTAATGAAGCAGAAGTGGAGCACAGGATTTTCACTCTGTGAACACACAAGCTCACAGTTGCTGCCTTCTGTATTTCTCTTATGGAGACAAAAGGAAGTTCTGGAGAGCTTCCATAGGAAAATGTCTACACAAAAAGCCAGACAGCATTAGTTAAGCATGGACAACTCATACACAGAGTCTATACTGCAAACAAAGGAATTCTTCTGACAGTCAAGTATTTCTGAGAAGGCTCAGTTTCTTTGCAATCCAGCATCTAGTTGGTAAGCACACCCATTTCTGCGCTCACGGGCTACTAGACGTGTAAAAACATGTAGCATAGGTGTATATAAGCCTCCCAGTACTACTGACATATTACTACTGGTTTAACGTTACAATAAAAGTTTTTTTAAGGAATATGGACTTGTTAAAATAGAAATAAATATTCAGTGTAACTTCAAACTACTGCATAAATAAAAAGGCAGTTACAGTGTTCAGCAATAATTATTTCAAAGCCACGCGAACACTCCCAGTAGTAGAGTCAGCTTCCTCTATGTTTTAGAGCCCACTGGAACTGGAACACAGATGACAACCCTAACCAGTCCTGAAGGACAGAACAATGAATGTGTACCTTTAAAGCCTTGTTCTCCTTTATTCCCAATACCAACCAAGGTCTCAGATGGTCCAGGGAAACCTTTATCACCTGGTTCGCCTTTTGCTCCAAGAAACCCTTTTCTTCCCTTTAGTCCTGGGAAGCCAGAAGAACCTGCAAGAAAATATCATTAAATTTTCCGAAGAAACCTGACGAAAACATGAAGAAAGCAATGAAACTCCTGTCTTTAAAGGCAACTCCATACAAATCAACACCCTAAACTAGCTTCTGAATTACTCCAATCATCAACAAAACACCTCTGAGCACAGGTTATGGCAAGAGATGGAAATTATTTCTTATACTGAATAGATGTATAATCTTACATCTCTTGAATAGATATAATAACAATGTTTGGAACATGAATGGGATGGAATAGAGAAAAAAAAAAAGCTCTTTGCTCTTTATTTAGCAAATTGCCAGCCACTTTTACAAATACCAGTGAAACAGAAAAGGTGGCAATTCAAAACCACTACAAAAATACAACAATGTTCATTCAGCCTGTAGACTGCACATACACAGAAGCCAAAGATTTACCAAGACTCAAAGATAAATTCCAGTACAACACGTGTACTCAGGAGCGCTACATCAAGATGGATCACAAGACTACTTCAGCACGGAAGTTCTGACGTTCTAAGTAACAATGAAGGCAGACAGTACGGCCACTTGCCTCTGATACCCGGGTTCCCTTGTCTTCCAATCGCGCCAGGGGGTCCTGGCATTCCTAACAGGCCCATTACACCTGGCTCTCCCCTTGAGCCTGTGGAATTGAAGCAACAGGACACATTTGTTAGTATCTCATCAGTGAAACAGAACGTTACTTCAGAAAATTACATGTATGCCTGTCATTAAGTGTGTAATTACTTATTTTATTTTTTTCTCCATTTTGGTAACACAATGTCCAAGCCAGTTTTCCAGCCTTTAACGGCATGAACAGCACTTACACACACAGTAACCCCCAAACTACCCAGTTTAGTGGCTGCAACAGCTTCCATCACTTGTCAAATAGTATTACACACCTGATTTATTTTATGCTCAAACCAAATTTGAACACATTTCTGAAAAAAAAAAAAAACAAACAAAACCACAACTACAGGGATTGCCTACCTTACTAGAAGTTAGCTCTGGTTAACGTGACAGAGTCTGATCTGACTCAGCTCTGTCAGACTCAAGATCTGAACTTGCTTTTTAGAAGAAAGAAGACATAATTAACAAGCTATCTGTTTGAAAAGGGATGCTAAAGAAGAACTACTAAACACTGTGTCATGACAGCTTCAAGATATGCTCGTCATTTAGGGAATTACGATTTGTTTTCCATACAGATCTCAATGACATATGAAAGCTGTTAATGGGAAAAATATTTCAGCACCCGCAGTTTGGTGCATCCCTGACACCTTTTTGCAGAGACTGACTCTTTCTATGTCAACACAAGTATTTGGGCAACCCTTACCTGGCACACCAGAGATTCCTGGCCTTCCAGACTGCCCCTTGGGACCAGGTAATCCTCTGTTTCCCTGAAGACCTATTAATCCAGGTTCTCCAGGCCTTCCGTAGAGTCCTGGGATACTCAAGCCAGGAGGACCTAGTTGTCCTTTGGAACCTTGCAGACCTCTTTCTCCTAAGAAAAATGCATACAGTGTAGTAAGGTACATCTGCCTGAAAAATAAACCCCCATCTCTACGTTGCCATCATAAGCATGAAACTCTTCTTGAACTCTGCCTGTTTGAGGGCTAAAGATTAGATCTGTAGGACAAGATACACCTTCAGGAAGTCTTAAAAGAGCTGTGGGTTGTTTGGTTTGTTTTTTTTTTAAAGGGGAAAAAAAAAAAAAAGCGAGAGTAGACAATTGTCCCTTCTCAGAAAAGGGAGAAAAACCCAAACATGAAAAACTCACCAATTCTGCATTCATTCTCTTAAAAACCATAATTTAAAAAAATACCCTTTTGAGATCATATATAGAAGGATTGTGCTGGGTTAGCAAGCGTGTTTCTTTTGGAATGGAAATCATGTGCATTACATGCGGGTACTTCGGAGACCCTAAACTGGTTTTCTGCCTAGCTGAACTATTCCTTTGTTTTTTTTCTGTATCAATTGCATTGCTCCAAGGAATCCAAGGTCAGCCCCATACAGGAGACATGATGGAAATAGTTTTTCCTGTGGAACGTGGGCCAGTTTGTGATTACTCTTTGTACTATACAATGGAATCTGAATCCTACTCCATCTTAATCAGTGCATGTGCTTCCTCCCATCTGCAGAAAGTGCGTCTTTTAAACAGGCTCACATTTTTTCCACATACTATCCCATAACCAGTATCGAGAAAACAACTTCAGCTCCCTCAGGCCATTGGCAGGCAGAAGCAAAACCCAGATCCACCCAGCAAAAAGGCACATTTGATTCAGAAGGTCCTACCTGGTGGGCCTGTAGCTCCCTGGCCACCTGGCAAACCCGGCAGGCCAATAAGACACTCAGCAGGTCTCCCTGGAAAACCAGGATCTCCAGGAACTCCAGGTGAGCCACGATCTCCTAGAAGAAAGGAGACTGGATTCACAATGATTCAAGTAGAAGTTTCTGGCTTTGAGTGAGCACTGTTTGATTTGGCTTCCCTTTCCTTAAAATAACGTGCTGTGCTCCTTGAGCTTGCTTGACAACAGTACCTCTTAGGCCATCATCACCATCACGGCCAGCACGCCCTGGTAGACCTGGGAGTCCTGGAAATCCAGTATCACCTCTTGAGCCAGGATCGCCACGACCTCCTGGTGAACCCAGCCTACCTGGCTCTCCAGGAATAACCACGCCTGGGTCACCCTGCAACACAGAGAAATGTAAACAACCCACTATGCTTTACAAACCTGCCAAATTATTTTCTCCACTGTGTGGTCAATTAACTTCTGTTATTAGAGTAATTTTCTCCATTTCCTGGGGATCTTTCACATCATAATTTCTAATGGCTCCAATTCAGCAGACCTGGATGTTCCTTACTGACCAGCTGTAGGTTCTGGACCAGAGGAGTAATTAATCTAGACAGTTTTTGAACTCTGTCTCCTAACTCTATGAAATTGCCACCAGCAATGCAAGATCCTTCCCTGCATTTGGCCTTTACTGCGTTGTGATGCTTGCCGTAGCTGTGAAAAGCTTTGGACCTGTATCTGAAAATCTGGTTGAAGTTTGTGCAAATACAACTTTTCCTTTATTTTTATATGATAGTCATATTTTTATCAAAATATTTATTTAAATAATCAAGGTCAGCACCCAGATATCTCTTGGAATACTCAATTATCGGGGTTTTTAAATCACTCTTCTGAACATTGTTTTCCATGAGGACAGGTTTCATCACAAACATCTCAACTCTATTTCCTGAAAGGAAATTTTGAACTAGTTTTTTTTTGGCTGACTGCACTGCTGGTTGTTTCGAGTACCAGCTTTGAGTACCAGCAAATTAGTGTGTTGGTAAAGCAGATCAGTAGAGCTGAGCTTATACCAGTCACTGACTTGGACTACAATGGCCACTCTAACATCCAGCTGTTCTGTAGCATCAAACACAGATTAAATAATAATTAAAAAAAAAAAGAAAAAATCCACCACCCCAAAGCCCCATCCTTTGTCATGTCAAAAGCCACAGAAAAGAATGGCATGCAAGCACACAAAAAAAGAAATGCTACTTTTTAAAAACATTTAGGTGTTATTATTTTGTTCAAGCTTGAATCCTGATTGCAGCGTAGTCAAGAATCCTACATTTACACATGCCATCCATATATTAGCTCCTGTTCATCAGCAAGAGTGGCCACAATATTGCCTCCAGCCTGCCTTCTCTATGCTTCAGTTCAGCAGAGCATTTGCTGAAATTAAATGCATCCTTAGCTGTTACTGACCTCCACCAAACATGTGCTTAACGGCAACTTCTGAACAGCCGTCTTTTCAGAAGCTGTGGCCTTCATTTTTTGCTGTAAGTAATGCATGATCCTCCTTGTGCTCTGACAACATCCCAAACACTGGGAGTTCTGAAATCATCTACCTGAATTTAAAATTTTGGCGTGAGCCCTTTTCTACATAAAGATTTAATTTCGTAGTTTGTGCGTCACTGGTCAGGAAAGACAGGAACTCCTATAATCCTTGCACTTCTTAGTTTATTTGTCTGGTGTCACATTCAGTGGACGGGACCTATGTAGAAGTCTGTAGTGTATTTCTAACCAAACCTTTTCTCCTGGTTGTCCCAGGTTTCCAGCTCGGCCTGGATCTCCAGTCTTTCCTTCACAGCCCGGTGCCCCTCTGCCTCCTGCAAGTCCTTTATCTCCTGCAAAAGGAATTAAATGCAGCACAGATGTTACAGTTATCACCTAATTTTGCAAATGGGTATTTGTACGGATGCAGTTGTGAGCCTCTGACGCCCAAGCAGGTTATATGGGCTGAAGATAGCACCTTGATTTCAGAGCGGATGTGCCACACTGCGTCTTGCTCCTTACACATCCACTCAACGTCGACTGCAACGCTGCGTGGTTACTTGCTTCAACTCAGTTATTAACACAGGATTTTTGTTAAAGTGAAGCTGTTCTGAAGTCACTTCCCTACTGTTTTCTTTCACAAGCAGGCTGGCAGTAGCTTTAGTATCAGAGGTTTCTTTTTTTCTTTTTCCCCTGTCCTGATAGGATTATGAAAAGTTAATACTTCTAGTGCCCCAAGGGGGGTACGACTGCACGAGGAATGGCCCAATTCACAGTATTCAAAATGCTTCCTGTTACCTGCCCAATAGAGCAGGTATTGCTTTGCACATAACCAAAGTTAATGAAAAATAAAGTACTGACACTTATACAGCTCTGTCCCTAACACATCCAGAGAGAATCCACCCGAGAGTAAAGAGAACCATCACGAAAGGGAATCCATCTGAAGCGAGCGTTGCACTCAGATGAGCTGCACCTATTTGATGCCACTCATTCTGGAAGCATGAATGTCTTAAAACATTTTCCTACTGCCAGCTTTGATACTTGATTCTCTGAAATATTCAGAGAATACTTCAGAATATTTCAAACTTGCAATTTATAAGCCTTAAGGCAAGTGTAAAAGCGTAAAAACACTTGCCTGTCTCACTGATGGTCACGGATTTTTTTTTTTAACTTGTTGATTGTTTTTAATATGAACTAAAAAAAAGAGTAGGTGTTTTTTTTTTCTTTGTTTTGCTTTTTTTTTTGAAGAAGATCAAGAGTGTTTTACCTTTTGGACCCGAGATTCCAGGAAACCCAAGCCCTGGATAGCCTGTGTCACCCGTTGGCCCTGGATGACCTGAATCACCTGGCTGACCTCTTGCTCCAACCCTACCTGTACAAAAAAAAATAAGTCAACTGTGATGTATCTTAGCACAGTACATCGAGTTGTAAGATTGAGTGTTTTATAGTTTATCATCATTAATTAAGGATACCAGTGTAGATTATATTAGAACTTAGACACTATTTCTCCTCCACAGAAGGTTTTCACAGTTAAAATGCTAATTGTGTTCACTATTTCAAAGCAGGCATGAGCCTGTGAGTTAAGTTTTTACGCAATCTGCCCAAATTCCAGACTTCTAGGAACAACTACGTGCAGATACAAATCTTCTACTTTGTTGAGAAGATACAAACACACATTATAGAGGTGAGGCTTGGAACAGAAGTGACTGTAAGAATAGAAGCTACCGTAAAGCTGCCAAGAAGTTTTCCTGTGCTGCTCAGGGCAGCCTTAAGGAAATTCTACAATTAATTGCTCTACAAAACCAAAGCAAAGATGCCTTACAGTTAGCCTGAATGTCACTTACTGTTCTTCGGTGCATTAAAAAACTTTGCACAATTTAAAACGCTAGCAACTAAAAAAATCCCACCTAGAACCCAAGCCCAAAACTCACACACAAAAAAAAGGAAACTCAAGTTTTTAATATCTTAGAAAAATGGTTAGCAACAGTTATGTCAAAAAGGAACCATGACACTTAGTAGTACAGTTACTTTTTTGACTGTGCCCCTGCAAAGCACGAGAAGAGCCAAGGGCTTCAGGAAAATTAAGAATGCTTTAAATTAATGTTGTTCCTTCTGCTGCAGCTGTCCCAGCATAATTTAGGATACGCTTTTGCCAAAATTACACCAGAGGTGCCTTTCTGGATATACAAGCTGTGGCACATGCACCAGATGTTTCTGGTTCCTGAAGGAACCAAGTCACAGCACAGGACTGCTTGGAACCTCTGCCATACTGCACACCACGGACATGGCCATTCCTACTCACATCCACTTCCCCTAGTTTTCCTGAAAGGGAATGTTTCAGCTAATTCCATAGTTTCTGGAAATCCCTTTTACAGCTATTTCAAAGTAACCCAGCGCTTTTATCTGGCCAGAGCTGGCACAGAGATCCCACTCAGACTATCTCTGCTGTATTTGGTGCCTGGTACTCACCAGGGACTCCTGGGGGGCCAGGCAAACCATCTGGTCCTTGAGGTCCTGGCAACGCAGGTAATGGAGTTACCCTACTGGTGTCTCCTTTCAGACCTTCAGCAAACACAGAATCAAAGATTAGAAAGGCTCATAGTTGGCAATACGTAATCTTAAGCATTTAAAAATATTACCGATCAATTTAATGGGTTAAAAATGCAGTCTTCTACGGTTTCCATATTTCTGAGACTCCCACAGGCTGTGCAAAGCCTTCAGATCCCGGCTTCATAAAGCAAAAGATTTTTTTTTGACAGCAAGCCCACCTGCAGTCTTCCTCTCAGCACCCCTGCATTCTAGTAGAGACCCAGAAAACGAAGCGCAAAGTCGGCAGGGAAAGGATGCAATTAAGAAATGCTTAATCTGCAACTCCATTTCATAAAGATTTAACGGGTATTCTCTTTAAGAAACCTCGAGTATATCTGCCGTCCAACTCCGAGTTCTTCCAGATTACACTTGCCTATAAACACACACACTGCTGTGTTTTCAGCACTCAAAAATTATTAAGTCCTTCATATTTTGCCCCTACAACTTAGCTCACACTAACGATGACGACTGGATGCATATTTAAAGACTTCTTTTTTTTCACAATGAGGACAGCCAGGCACCAGAGCAGGCTGCCCAGAGATGACGTGCCATCTTTGTCCTTGGAGGTCTGCAAGGCCCAACTGGATAAAACCTTGAGTAGCTTGGTCTGATCTCACAGCTGACCCTGCTCTGAGGAGGAGTTTGGGCTGAAGACCTCACAGGGTCCCTTCCCAACCTTGATTATCTTATGATCGCAAGACTTTTGCTATTATCTCCAGCGGGACCTGTGATGGAACAACACTGTGAAAACCTCACCACAAGAAAAACCTCCTATGTTTGATAAATTACGTCTTTGACTTCGATCTATCTCTGCAATTTCAATGGAGTACTCTTTAACACACGTCAAACAGGAAGTTACAAACCAGCTTCTCCAGGTAAGCCAGGTGGACCAGGTATCCCTTTAGAGCCTTTGAAACCTCTTATTCCTTGTGGTCCATATCCTGGCAGTCCAGGCAGCCCGATCTCGCCAGGAAGACCAGCACGGCCAGGCAATCCAGGCAGTCCTCTCTCTCCTTTGGAACCAGCAAGCCCCTGTTAACGATTACACGTGTGTATACCAGGCATTACTTGCTTTCTGCCACAGCTTTCATAACCAAACTCCTGATTCTCTGGCTATAATCTTGCATTGCTTTAGTAACAGAGTAGCTCCGCTAACTTAAGAGGAATTTTTCCCCTGGTTTACCTGTGATTAATAGAACATAAATTTTAATACCAATGCTTACAAATAGAGGGCTATTAAAAGCGAAATAGTACAAATAAACACAACAGCTTGATTTCCCAATTTTACTGGCATCACACCACACACTTTTTTTCCTTCTTCAAACTGGTTTGGTAAAAAAAAAAATCACATTACCTCTGATTTTCCTTGAATACTGTGGAGTCAGGTTTAGAAACAATTATATTATACTATTATTTCCCTTCAAGTATTTTAAGTAATCAGGAAAACAGTCTTTTTTTTCTTCCAAATCTTATTCATCATAGGAATCCAAGACAATGCTTCAATGTAAACACCAGACTGCTGAGGTTTTCCAGCAGCATGTATCTGCACTGGCCTCATCTCTTTCCGGTATTCCAGAAGAGTATTTACTCTCATTCTTTCATGCATATTGGTTATGTGTATTGGTTGCTATAGTTGAGCACAGCACCACTACGTCAGGTAGAGGATCGTCAGTTAAAGTATTTGAATAAAATAGACTGTGGTGCATCCCTGGAAATGTTCAGGGCCAGACCGGATGAGGCTCTGAGCAACCTGATCTGGTTGGAGATGTCCCTGCTCCCGGCAGGGGGGTTGGGCTGGGTGGGCTTTGAAGGTCCCTTCCAACCCAAACCCTTTTGTGATTCTATGATTCTATACAAATACTGACTTAGATGTTCATTAATTCTATATTAATTGCAAACAGTGCATACCCACCTCTTCACCTTTAGAACCCTTGAATCCTTTAGAGCCAGGTCTTCCCAGAAATCCACTGGAACCTTTTCTTCCTTTGTCTCCCCTGGCCCCGGGATCTCCTCGCTCACCCTTTGGCCCTTCTGGGTACACATATCCTGGCTCACCTTTTGATCCTTTATGTCCTTGATCTCCTCTAAAACCTGGAGGTCCCTGGAACACAGCAATCAAAAGAATTTCAGTGCTACACATACCTCAACTGTTTTCAAGCTTTCTTTTTTTTTAAATTAAATACCTGAGAGTGGTTTTCTTTATTCTCATCTTTATTCACTGTAATGGCACACTTCAATGAACAGGGGGTTGTTTTGTTTTTTCTCCTGCCTTTACTCCTTTTGGCCCTGATTATAATTTCATTTATACTACTCTAAGCAGGAATAATGCAGGATCATTTAACGGATCAGACTGCTGGCTACCTGGTTATGCTTTGGTGGCACAAAAAGGAGGACAAAAAAAGAACTTAAAATCTAATCAGAGATTTCTCCTCCAGATGGGATCTCCCCAGGGACACTACAACTGCCACAGCTGGCTGTGTTCGTAGTTAACTTCTCCTCTCTCTTCTTTCCCCCTCAGAGTACAAAGTGGGTACTCTATCCCCGTCAAAACCAGTACAAGCTGAAACACACTGGGCTCTAGTGATCTGGGGCTCATGAACTCTTCGGAGCCTTCTGGAAAAGCCCATTAGCAGACTCGTTATACATCTGTACGGGACCTACCACAATGAACACTTGTGCAGGACATTTTTTTATTGGACAGCGCTGACTGTCATTTCCCATAAATAATTATTCCTACAGGCACAAGTCAGAACAATCTAACGGTATGCCTGCGGCAGCAGGTGTCAGCCTTCTCTAGAACGTTTCCCAAGAGGGAATGTCCTTTGCAGCCCTGAAGAAGGTATTATGAAAACCAAGTTTCTCTGCACAGCTGGGGCTTCAGCAAGTCCTGAAATAAGAGAAGTAAGCTGTCTGTCGAAGATCACAGCACAGAAAACTCCACTTACAGCCACTTCCATGATTACAGAATTAGGTAGATGAACAGAAGTTAACTGTAAACTGCTCATATCAGGCCAAAGAAGCAGTCTAGCCACAATGAAATACAGCGGAGGTTAACCACACAGGTATTCACCTGCCTCACTGCCTGGGCAGAACTTCTTGCTGCACTGAGCAAAACAGGCTCACGTAAAGCTAGGTCAGGCGTACCCGATAGTCTACGTAGGCCTCTCACACAGACACATTTATTGCTACAGAGAGAAAACTGTCCAGATCACCCAGTATGACACTGCATGTCACACCAACCACCAGTTGTCTCTGAAATAGTTATTGTGGGATCTGAAAAATAATCTGAAAAATCAAAGTCTTACTTGAGCTCCTGGAAACCCCGGTGCTCCAGGAGAACCTGGAGAACCTTTTGGACCTGTTGTTCCTTCTCTACCTGCAAAAGAAACAGTGTATTTTATAAAGAAAAATGAAAACAAGGACATGGATTTTGACAAGCTCTGATAATCACACCCAACATTGAATGTTTCTGCTTGTTACTCTGAGTGTGTGGTCACAGACTGGCCTGGCTACAGGCTGCACCTGCCTATGAGCACTCAGCCTTCACCTCGTTGAGGGCTCGTGGTCATATCAGCGGACGGAGCTCATCAGGCTCTCACGCTCACCACAACCTCAGGGCTAGTTCAGGCACAGCGTGCTGCAGACACGCCCATACCTGATCCTCATGCTAAAAGCAAATCATTGGCACTTCCTCCCATCCTGTTAGAAACAAGATCATTTACCAGGCATGCCATCCTGGCCGTGTGGCCCAGGAGAACCAGGAAGACCAGGTATTCCAGAAATATAGCTGCAATCCGTACACACACCAGCTTCATCACCTAGAATGGAAATAATTCATTAGTTGTTCCACCGCAAGTCATTCCCAAGCCTAACCAACGTGTTACACAGCTTGTTACACAGGATGGCTAACACCGTTTGGCCAGACATCATGGCCTTAATTTTGGGGGAAGATCACTTCCAACACTGTACAAAATTACCTGTGGTCAGGCAGTGAATCAGAACTGACACATTTAATTGAAAATGCAGGAACATTCAGTTGAAATCTCTTGATTTTTTCAAGTCTAGTTTTAGTAGACCATTTGGATAGAGTCACTCTACTGATAAGCCAAATTCTCTCAAAAAACAAAAGGGACACAGGCTTCGAACTAACACGGCTCCATAACAGCCTGCGTGACTTTAGTGACTAGCAAGTGGCAAAGACATTCAGCAGCTCCTGTGGCAACATTTGCTGAAGGAACTTTCTCTCAGAGAACAACTGCTAGTGTTGAACATAACAACAGGAGAATACAAAAACCGGGGAGGTTTACCTCTTAAGAGGTAAATTAAATTACAAATTTCATGAGGATCCCTGAAGATACTGGATTGTACCATCTACTTCAGAGTGACATTTCCCTGAAACTGACCTTTCATGCCAGTGTCTCCTGGGGGTCCTGGAGGTCCTGTACAGCCTGGCTCTCCGGGAAGTCCTGGGAGACCTGTTCTAAATGTTACTCTACCTGTTAATGAAATGAGCAGGGCACCATTATATCAGCAGATTATTCAGACAATTCTCTAGTTGCTAAGAGGAAAAAAAGTTGCAGGAATGAGTTGGAGACAGTATTCTGACCCTTACGGGTCCCTTCCAACTTGAAATATTCTATGATTCATTTAAAAGACAGAACTACCTGGACAAATCAAAACTGGGAGTACTTGAGGATAAAGATGGTAATGCCAAAGTAAATCTCAGCAGACTGTTGGATCCATCTGTCCAGCCTTTCAAAAGCATAGTCCCTTCTGGGGAAAATACTTCTATTTTATTTGAATCAACAGATACAGAATTCTTTCTTTTAATCCTAAATCATTAATGCTGCTCATGTATCTTTGACAGAATTATTCCAGTGTATTTACTATTCCTTTGGAAAAACAGAACACGCATCAAGCTCTGCCTAAGGTAATGTATCTGGGGGATAGATATATTTTTCAAAGCGAGAGAAAAGAGAAGCACTACATTGATATGGGTTCAGAAAAAACTTGTTTTGGCCATACCACATATAAAAGAAAGATGATCTTGTTGGTACTGCTAGTTAAAAAGGTATTCCTAGTTAACACATTTTCTAGAAGTTCTATAAACTGCTACTGCTCTAATTTCATTCTGCCAGAACCTCAAACCTGCTCTAAGGCCCACTAAGACCTCTGGAGGCATGCAAGTCACGCCTCTAGCTTTCAGATTAGCCCCATCTGAATTTTGTTTTACAGATTTACTACAACTTTTGGAGGAATCAATTTTAAGAACAGACTCTCTCTCATTAGTCTTTTCTGGTTTTATGTAACAGAATTTTATAGGCACGGTTATATAAAAAGGGGAGAAATCTTTATACTGGGAAGTTTCCCAGTCATGTTCCAAAGAATCGCATCAGCGCAGACCTTCAGTACATACGTGTTTTCATGAACATTCTAAAACAAAACTTCCAAAGATAAATTATATTCAATCATATTACTCAAAATGTAAGAGTATAAGAAATATAAGACACTATAAGAAATGTGTTTATATAATCTCACACATTAGATATTGAGATGGCTTTGGAATTGGTTTTGTTCATTATATATACAATACTGAAACGTCACCTGGTTCTCCTGGAGGACCTGGTAACCCAACAGAACCAGGTCTGCCAGTAAGTCCAGGGAGCCCCGGAGGGCCCACAACACACAGGCCAGTTTGTCCTTTCTCTCCTTTTGTTCCTTTTGGCCCAGGAAAACCTGGGGGACCTCTCAGACCAGGTCTTGACACACCTAACCGAAGAGGAAAAAATAAAAAAATGCAGTTAAAGAAACGGAATTTCAAAGCAAAGTAAGTACTCAATAGCATGAGTGAGAAACAAACATACTGAGCTCACCCCACAAGTATTTTTAATCTTGTAATACATTAAATAGAATCATAGAATCATAGAATGGTTAGGGTGGGAAGGGACCTTCAAAGGTCATCTAGTCCAACCCCGCTGCAAGGAGCAGGGACATCCCCAACTAGATCAGGTTGCTCAGAGCCTCATCCAGCCTGGCCTGGAATGTTTCCAGGGATGGGGCCTCCACCACCTTTCTGGGCAACCTGGGCCAGTGTTCTATAACTTGCATTGTAAAAGATTTTTTCCTAATATCCAATCTAAATCTACCCCCCTCTATTTTAAAACCATTACTCCTTGTCCTATCGCAACAGGCCCTACTAAACAGCCTCTCCCCATCTTTCTTGTAGGCCCCCTTGAGGTACTGGAAGACCGCTCTAAGGTCTCCCCAGAGCCTCCTCTTCTCCAGGCTGAACAGCCCCAGCTCTCTCAGCCTGTCCTCATAAGAGAGGTGCTCCAGCCCTTTTATCATCTTCGTGCCTTCGTAAAGGCATTTAAAAATGATCTTTAACCTCTCTTTAAATACTTGGCCCATCAGAGCTTTCGGGTGACAATTTTTTACCACACAGAGATATGTTTAAAGTCACCTGAGGTTAAGATTCCACAGAGCTGATTCTGTATAATAGGCAGGAAGCACAATGTAGTTTTTTGTTGGTACTGGACCATTAGACGTACCTGGTCTGCCAGCAGCTCCGGGACGACCCTGTGGCCCTGCAAAAGCAATGTATTTAGAACTTGAATTAAACCACTGTATAGCCCGCGAAGTCACCACTCAATAATACTGACTGCAAGCTTTGTTTTTCTGCACATTAAGCTTATTTTAAGAATTTGGTTTTGCCTGAGTAGGTATCTACTACTTACACAACTGCTGCATACTGAGAATTCTCACTGCCACCTGGCAAGATACAGATGTTTACAACAGGTAGGATAGCATCCACCACATTTGTCTGGGAGGGTATGCACTTAATTACTTGAGAACGACTTACAGCCCTGCAAACTTGCTTCTTTTTGCCACTACTATTTGCTCTAGTAAATAAAGCGCTCTTTAGCAACACGTTACTGCCTTTGCAAGGCTCAGCTTTCCCGTTGCCGTCCCTTGGAAGTATGTATGTAGATTTATAACACCAAAGTGTATTCCCTGAATGCAACACAATCACTTGGATATACAAATATTCATAAAGCTAGAACACTAAAACACAGAAGGCAGGAACTTGCTGGACGAGCACGAGATACATCCTACAAGGTGCTGCCTCACACTTCAGCCCACAAGTCCTTGTGACGTTGTGATACAGCTCCCAGAGTGAATCAGCACATTTTAATTCTACAGCGTGGCCACAATAAACAAAATAAAATCTTGCAGATCTTTATTATTTTGGAATGATAGGCAATAAAAACAAACTATGAAAGCTACAAAAAAAAAAGAAAAATTGTTAAAAAATGGAAGACCTCTAACAGGAGGCTTACAGCCCTGATGGTTTGTCTATGGTACACACAAGTGACGAGCTGACGCAGCAGCCCACTACTGTCACGAGACAGGACGCCAGTGAGCTTAGGTGCTGAACTCAGTTATCTGCACACAGAAGTATGCCAGCTTCATTATTTTTAAGAGGAAATAGAGCCATACATCAAAGTCTCAGGACACATTCCAACTCTGCCATTTGATGGGAGTAATTCGGAAATACTCTGGTAAAGGCAGAAGCGGGTTGCTGGGTGCTCAAAACCCGAGCCTGCAACAAGCGACAGCTCTTGCTAAAAGATTTTGATTCTGATGTCACGCTCACCAGGCATGCCACGTTGGCCTTTCGGTCCTGGAGGTCCTGGGGGTCCTTCATCTCCTTTCTCACCAACCACAGTATCATAATACTCTGTCTTAAGAGAAAGATGGTAAGGAAACAAAGAATAGTAAGACTGAAGAGAGAAGCACAGTGCCTCCTAGTGAACATTTGGTTCGAATAACATTATGACCTCAATCATAGTTTTGATGTCGTGACACCACGAGAACTTTCTAACCACGTGGTAATTATAAGCAGCCAGAAATGAAATCATAATTGTTACACACAGATAATGCCAAGAGACCAGCACAAATAGATGGGGCTGGGATTTCAGCCCAATTCCGGAGAACTCCTCTGCCTGCAGACGCAATTACACAGGCAAGGTATAAGTTGGAATATTATGGTAGCGTGGAATAGAAAGTATTATTGAAAGAAACCTCTAGGAACCACTCAGTCTATTCCATTGGCTCAAAGCAGCACCAGCTATATCAGACCACTCTTTTAAATAATCATACATGAAAATATACATAAATCAACCACTTAAATCACATGTGCATTCAAAAAATCATTCCCATAAAAATAATAATTAATTTATTAAAGTTTAATTTTATGATGTGTCACAGTTTCTAGAAAGGACAGGCAAAATCGAAATGCAACTTGCTGTAGCTATTTTTTTATAAGTACTAATTTTTTGCTCTTTTCTGGATTATTTTGCATGGGCAGCAATACTGGCAAACCAGCATTCTAAGAAGCACTGTGCCTCGATATATAAACATCCCACTGAAATGTAAATGGACCACTAATGCCCCAATTTGAAAGTGAATAAAAAACTGCTTACAATTAAAATGCAAAAATTCACTTTTCTCCTATTGATTTTTTGAAAAGCAGTGGTTTTTTTAGTACTCTGTCAACGCCACAAATGATTTTGATATTTTACAAAGTGACTTCCTTCGAATAATTTGGCCAGAAGGTTTCCATTAGGCATGCACAGGGCTTTCAAGAGAGGCACTAGTGAGACAGCACAACTAGATAGAGAAATTGCACCCACGGCATCTCTTGCTTTCTTTAAAAAGTTGTCTTAGGATTTTAAAATTAATACTACCTGTTCTGGAACCGATTAGAGACTTAAAAACTAACTCTTGTGAACTTTTGTAGCTGTTGTGTGAAAGTCCAATCTCCAGCCAAAATTGCTGGAACGATGGGGCTTATTCTTATTCTAATGGTTTAGAAAAATGATACGATGAAGATAATTTACACTTACTCGACCACAAGCTCCGGGTGGACCCGTCTTTCCTTTCACCCCCTTCATCAGAAGACAGAGATGGGTTTATTAAAAACAATACATGGCATGACATTTGGTATCCATTGTTACTTCAGTACATTGCTCATAACGTGAAAGAAGATCCTCTGTTCCTGACCAGTCCTCCACCACTCCCGTCTCTCTTCCTTACACAACTATTCAGCCCCATACACCAAAAACTACAGGAGCACACCAGCAGGCATAGCTGGACACCAGTTCAAACACAGGATCTATTTCAGCCGATGCATTTCCCATTCCATGATATCACTACTTGTCATCTTTCAGGTAAAGTAAAACATATTGTAAACACAGTCATAAACAAAACGATACACTACCCCCCAAACATACCTTATCCTCACGCTCAAAAGCCACCACAAAACCATCAGACAGTACCTTAGCTCCTTGCCTGCCAGCCACTCCTGGTCTGCCCCGTTCACCCTTTTGTCCCTGCAGGCGACAGTAGACAGTTTTATGAGGATTAACCTTTTAACACTGTCAGCAGCAAGATGTAAAATGGAAAGCTTTACTCTTTCCTGGCGATGGCACGGTGAACGTCATTTGCTCAGGGGAAGAAATCTCAGGGAAAGACTCTGTTTGGGCTACAGTTCCACATCTGTGGGAATACCGCAGGTCTCTGACCCAAACCTGCCTTTAGAACAGCATGCTTCACCAGTCCCAAGGCAGAGCTGCTCTGCACAAGGGTAGGAGGCTCCAGTTTGCTCTCCCTCTGCCAACTACTACTTCTGAAAGGAGAGAAGCTGAACACGATGTGAGACTCACACACAGCAACTCCCTCCCCCAGGACCAGGAGGGAAAATGGTGCAGACTGCTGCTCAGGCTTTCTGCAAGCATAGACATGCAAGGAAAAGGGACTTCCCAGAGGTGTACACAGTTGAATGCACTGCTCGTTAGTACAGCTGAAATGGGAACAGAGCACTGACATGTCTTTGTCATGACAGAAAGTCTTCTTTCTGTTAGCTGAGGCAGTAGAGCTTTGCGGTCTGTCAGTCCTCGTTCTTTGTCAGACTGGAATGTGTTTAGACTGCCTGTGAAGGTCACTTTGGCATGATGAAGATGATGTTTTAGTAAGACATATGTGAAGTGTGCTATTGGGACAATAAGAATTTTGATAAGATGTCCGTAGGGTCAGCGCGACTCTAATGATGATGTTAAAGTGGAAGTGAAGTAAATATAAAAGAATTGGTATTTAACCAATTGAATACAGTACTGCAAATACATTTGAACAACTTTTACCTTTAAATGAGTACATGAATGAGATAATTTTGGTTATAAAATGGTATGTTTTAAGAATTATAAGATGATGAGATGACAGTTTTACATTCATCAGTCATCTTGTTTCAGGCCAAGGCAGCTGTGACCTTGACAATAACCTCTCTTTGAAAAAGACGTCTTTGATTCTAGCGCTTAAAATGATTCATTTTGCTTCCTGATTTGTGCTGAAGCGAAGGTGTAACTCTTTTGCAAAAATTTCAATGTGACTAACCAGACTTAAAACTCAGTAGAGTTAATTTTGCACAACTTGGACCCTGTCTCAAAATCATTTGGTAGTCAGCAGCAAGCAACAGGTCTTTTCACTTCACACAGAGGAGACAGCATCTGTGACCTGAGCCCCTCTCTCCTGCGCAAATCTACGAGGACGTGGCACGTCCCAAGGAAATGTTCCACACTGCATGCAAATCAACATTGTCAGACACACTCTGCAATGGGAAAAAGCTGTGACAGGAAGATACGACCCTGATAAACAGATGACTGTTATTTAGAAAATGTTTAGAAGGCTTCCTTCATTACCGGTAAGCCAGGTGGACCCATGGCGCCTTCTTTTCCAGGTTTACCCTACAAAGGAAAAACATAAAATAAAATTTAAAAAATTAAGATCAAAAAAGGGGTCATTGCATTCAAAGAGCGTAACAACAAAATACTGCGCATATAACTGTATTTATAAATTCTGAAAACCCATTAAGATTATTTTTAAAATGCTCATTATTTCTAATCGTTAACTAATGTTCATAAAACTCTACAGACCAGGAAGTAAGATATCCCCTGGACACTCCTCCACCTGTGGAGGATTAGTTGAGGCAGACACTTCATCTGCACAAAGCACCAGGCAAGGGGAAAAAGCTTGGTGCAAGACCAGGTTCTTGCAGAAGCAAGACGAACGATAAACAATACAGCAGCTAGCAGCCCTTCCGACGGTGAGCACGGAAAGATACGGAAGGGAACCAGACCATGAATGACGATGGAACTCAACCCAAGGTGATACTCCGGAAGAGAAGAAGGGGAGCTGGAATGATGTCACCTCAGGCTCAAAACTCACTTGCACAAAATAAGAATCTTTTTCTAGAATATAAAATCCAGAGCCATTTGATATTTTGTGCTCCCTGATGTAATTTCAATAGCACAAAGAAAACATTTTGTTTTCATTTTAGAATAGCCAGTCAGTCAATGTCTTAACACAACCCATACTTCCTTAGCATTCCTCATGGCCAACAGGAAGAAGAGCAAGAGTGCTCTACTACTTGCTCCACAAAGAAGGAAGGGAGAGGTGAATTGAGAAGAATTCTAAAAAATACTGCATGCAGGAAAGCTTTTGCAAACAGAAGACATAACATAGAAGAAACACAGAAGAGAGATAAAGAACAACACATGTTGGATAGCAAGAACTTTTAGTACTTTACACTAGAAACTCAAAACAAAAATTAAAATTGTCATACTGTATAGGAATAATAAAAATAACAATCAAGTTGCTCTTCAGCATTATCATTGTTATCGCACCATACTGTTGAAGAAAGAGCAATCTACAGGCAGTGCTGCTCTGGTCTTGCTACCTTTCCTTGTAGAAGAAAATTTATTGCAACCAAAAGAAGTATGAGAAGAGTTTCAAAATATATACGTTTGGACTGATTGAAATATTTAATTTTAAAATTATTTTTCTTAATATTGCTTCCAAAATGTATTTGGAATCAAAATATTTTCTTCAGACAGTGTCACAAAACATTCTGATTCATCTGGATATTTTAGGGTTCTCCTCTGATTACATATTGGTTATGAGTTCACACAGTTGGAGTTACTCAGAACCTGCATCTTTCATTGATCAGTTTTGATCTGAAAGTTTTAAAGCAATTTGAATGCAAAGTGGTACTTTTCTAGTTAGTTCTCTTCAAAATGTAGTTATACTCAAGTAAATTATATTTTAATGTGTATGCCTTTAAAAATAAACATATGACTTTTTTCTCATGCATATTAACCTGTTAACAGAATAACTCTCCTATGACAGCTTTCTCACGTCTCCACACAGCTGCTGGTTGAGCATACTAATTTAAGTCTGCTGCCTGCAGTAAACCCAGTGTTTTTAATTCTCTTCTACATATACACCGGCACTATACAGCCAGTATGTGTTCAGAAGAGCACTTTTTAAAACTAAGTTTCAACAGTAAAACATTTACTGCAAGAAAAATAGAAGCGCATCCACCATCAACAGACCTTTACTTCATGTACTCATGGTACGTGGGCCTACAAGAACAGTCACAGAATCACAGGATGGTTTGGGTGGGAAGGGACCTTCAAAGCCCATCCAGTCCAACCGCCCTGCCAGGAGCAGGGACATCTCCAACCAGACCAGGTTGCTCAGAGCCCCGGCCAGCCTGGCCCTGAACGTTTCCAGGAATGGGGCATCCACCACCTCTCTGGGCAACCTATGCCCGTGCTCTACAACCCTCAGTGGAAAAATTTTTTTCCTAATATCTGATCTAAATCTGCCTCCCTCTATTTTGAAACCTTTACCCGTCATCCTGTCACACCAGGCCCTGCTGAACAGTCTCTCCCCACCTTTCCTGCAGCCCCCTTTAGGCACTGGGAGGCCGCTCTAAGGTCTCCCCAGAGCCTCCTCTTCTCCAGGCTGAACAGCCCCAGCTCTCTCAGCCTGGCCTCATAGGACTCATCTGACTTTCAGCTCTCTAGTGTGGTTTACTGGATGAAAGAGCTTTTGAATCTAAGAAAATCTGCTCTGAGAGGCTTTGAAACAAAAACTGGAGAGCAACACTAGTGCAAAACTGCTTTTCAGGAAAGACTAACATACCTGTATTCAATTGTTTGCGCATACCTGTGCTCCAGGTTCTCCTTGGTCACCCTTTTCACTCTGAGAATCACCAACGGGCCCCTGCAACAAAACCACCTTGAAGATATGTGTATTTGAGGCTCACATTTTCCAAATCAAATATTTCATAATTTTATCTTTTTAAAAAAGTATAAAAATAAAAGTACAGCTAGAATGCTATTAATAAATATTCTATTTATTCTATTAATTAGTTCTATTCTGTTCCTTAAAGGTTGGGATAAGCAGTGTAAATCCTGTGGCATTTACTAGGTGATGCTGCCTGAATGTCTGGATTTAAGGGATTTACATCTGGTCACTTACTGTAAACCCCACTGGCCCTGGAAGTCCTCTTGATCCTTTATCTCCTTTCTCTCCTTTCAAGTCCTGTAACACAAAAGATCAAAAATTAATATAGTCTCTTGGATTTTTCTGTCCTTACCATAACACTCAAGTTTTACAAACAGGAAATCCTTATGCTACCAGCAAGCTCCTCCAAGAAAAGATGGTTCTACTTAAATGACTACAAGAAAACTTTGTATCGGTCATCCTGCTTAAGTCTATGATGTTTGAAAAAGAAACTGGCTCCGCCTGTATTTCTGAACATAGCGCGTTCAAAAGGGCCTACCTGTGATTGCATGCAAGGGATTACTGGAGTAAATATCCCCAGAAATGGCAACAAATGGCAAGTGAAAAACAAATAAACCTTAGTTGCTTCACTAGAGCTACAGTTACCTCCAGTGAGTAAAGGCAGTGGCTGCTCACACGATCCTTGCCTCTAGGGGCTCAAGATGAGACCCTCCCTGCTGCGCAGTATGGCCAAAGTTTATGGGCTGCCTATGTATTATCTGATTAGACTCATGCCCCAAACTATTCTCGTAAGGACATAATGGAGAGGGAGTTTTGACGACTCCATGGATTAGATGCAAATTAAATAAGGAAAATAGAGTCAAGAATAGGTTGAAGACTTGTTCTGTTAGTACATGAAGACTCAAAACTGTCTATCAGCTATGCTGTTTAAGTTCTATACAAGGACAAAATGCAATAATTTTAATTCACAACGCAGTATTTAAGCTGAAAGCTGAATCAGAGTACTTCCTTTCTCCAATACTCATTGTTTTCCCAACACTTTCCATGATTACTCATGCTCCAGTAAAACAAGGAGAAAATAAACCATGAAGTGTACACGAACGTGTTGTAAGCTTCTGCGAAACTCTGGTAGCTCAGAGTCCTGATATTCTCAGTGACAAGGCCTGGAAGTCAACACAGCTGTGGCTTGGATAGCCATTCAGAAAATCCATGTTGATTTGGCAGAGCTAAGTGATTTACTTTCCATGTGCTCAGAGATTCAGAGCAGGCGGGTTCCTGCTAGGAGGTTAGCATTCCACTGGCACCATGCAGATGTGCGTGTGAACACGCAGCCCTCAGCTCAGCTGGCCGGACAGACACGCTCTGAGGAGAGCTTAGTATCTAACTAAACAAGTCTGAAAAATGTCAGGATGGGTAAAAGGAAATGTTATCGGAACAATGAGGATGAAAATGTCCTCTCCAAGTAAAGCCCAGGAGGATGGCTTTTCTGAATGTGGTGTTGAACGATTTTACTACCGTCATGTTATCCGGTCCACTTAATGTCACAATAACGGTTCCTGGTGGTCCAGGGGGTCCAGTTAATCCAGTGTCACCCTTGAAAGAAAAAAGGAAAACAGAGCAATTACAAGCAGTGTGTTCTTATTGTTTCAAATTACCATCGCCATACTTTTGCATTGTGAACATTTTTCTGTCATTACACTTAGCTGTTAATGCTGTTAACATTTCTCTTTGCTTGCTGTTTATCTCCCAACACAAAAGGCATACGGAAGACTTAAGACTACGACAACCTTAACTTACCTGAAAAATACAAAAAAGCACACACTGATTTCTGTTAAAGTAACTAGAATTAGCTTAAATTTTAAATACTATTTGCTTAAAGTTATACGGCCATTTCAACTCTACATCAAATTAAAGTATCTCATTGATTTGCATTTTATCAACTGATAAAATACATGATGACATCCTCAAAACCGCAGTCTGATGATTGTTAACACAGTGCTGACAGATAAAATCAGCTTTCCTTTGTGCTCAACTGAAAACATTAATATCGCAGTACACTTTTCATTGAGGATCTTTTAGAATAGGGAAAGTCCTAAACGTGATCTTTCCTGTGGAGCTCAACAAAACAACATCTGTAATTTTCCGTGACTTTAAGCCTTTGTGTGCACTTGCAGCATGACAGCAAAGAACGCATCACACTTTCATGAGGAAGCAAGATGCCCCATGGTCAACCCAGCTAATGCTAATGAATAATCAATTCTACTGCAGGCTGAGCTCCTGAGAGACCATATGTGGTCCGCAGTAATTTCTAGCTTAGTGTCAGTTATATGGGATACAAAGTAAGAACATGGACAACAAACCATCCAATTTTTATTCAAAACCTGTGGGTTTTTCTAGAGTTATGAAGGCTGACACCGAAGAGATGTTGGCCATAAGAAGTTGTGACTCTACAGACGCTATGTATTTACCAATGTTTTCATGCTTAGATAAGCATTTGGAACCCTGTGCAAATGAGAGATAAATGAATTTAATGCTATGTGTTAGTAAATATTAACTACTGGCTCCTCTCAGGTTTCTGCCCTTCAGTCAGGAAGTTTATATCATCGGCTCTTACATGAAAACAGTTTGTTCTTAGATATTAATTGCCATGTTTCCATTTTCCAATAAAAGACTTCCACATATATACTGAAAATTTTTCTTTCAGTGTACTTACTTCCCCAAATATTTCATCATAGTATATCAGAAAAAGCAGAAAACAGAAACAAAGCTCAAAAAATGTTTTAAGCATTTACACAATTACCTTTCTTCCTTTGGTTCCTATCACTTTCAGTCCCATAAGACCCTGTAAAAAAACCACCAAACATTATTTTTTTTTAATTTTAAAAACACCTACAAAATGAGTTAATTGATGCTACGCATAATAGGAAGTTTTCATTTTTATTACCAATCTGAGACTACCTTAGGTCCAGGAGGTCCTGCTTTCCCTGGAATGCCCTACAAAATACGAAAAAAAAAAATTCCTTAACTTAAAAAATGACAGTCTTTAGCATCAATATAGGCGTTTTGAAGTACCCAATTTTCATGAGTTATATCACTAGTTTTATTCTTTCTTCTACCTTTACAACTGCAATTTGTTGTGAGTAGGTGACAGAATGCCTACACAGTCTAGTTGCAAACCTATACATCTCTCTTTCTTACAGCTATACACATTAGCATTTAAAGTGAATTTATAGGTAATTACTTGAAATTAAAATTTATGCCTACATGGACAAAGATGCTTCTGAAAACATGGAAATTATCATGCATAAAAATAATCAAAAGAAACTGAAAAAAACCCAGGAGGATATGAATTTCACACACACAGGTCTCTAGACCTCAAACAAGTATGTGAGAGCCAGGTACCAGTATCTGTATAATTCCGTAGGCTTCTGGGAAAATCAAAGGTTAAAGTAACAAGCGAGATATAAGTTTACACTCACTGAAGCTCCTGGAGGGCCCTGGGGTCCAAGTTCCCCAGGATATCCCTGAGCACCTTGGGCACCCTGCATATTGGAGAAGAAACAGGAATAAAGCTCCCGGCAAGATTACAAGCAAACCACACCGCTGAGTTCAGTGAACCGAATAACAAACAGAGGAGCAGCACTGTGGATTTCCTTTTCCTGTCCCAGGGTAACACAGAAGTACAATTCCTCCTCACTGTTTCCTTGGTTGGCATGTTCTGAAATCTGAGAAAACATACCTGTCCTACAACTAGACTACTCAAGTGAGGATACACGTCCTGTTAACTGTGGTGGTTCTCATAACGCACACAGTCCTATTGCTAGCCTTAAATCTTTTGAATATTCTGTGCAATAAATTCTACACTCTATAACCTCATTTTCAAATAAATGGCAAATAAAAAATTTTTATTTTCCTTTTAATTTAATGTCTTCCACTTACTGTAGCAGTCAAAAGAAATGTCTGTTCTGTCTTCTCCTATTAATCTCCATCTTAGAATCATAGAATCACAGAATCATGGAATGGTTTGGGTGGGAAGGGACCTTCAAAGCCCATCCAAGTCCAACCCCCCTGCCAGAAGCAGGGACATCTCCAACCAGATCAGGTTGCTCACAGCCCCGGCCAACCTGGCCTGGAATGTTTCCAGGGATGGGGCCTCCACCACCTCTCTGGGCAACCTGGGACAGTGTTCTACCACCCTCAGCATAAAAATTTCTTCCTAATATCTGATCTGAATCTACCTCCCTCTATTTTAAAGCCATTACCCCTCGTCCTGTCACACCAGGCCCTGCTAAACAGTCTCTCCCCATCTTTCCTGCAGCCCCCTTTAGGCACTGGAAGACCGCTCTCAGGTCTCCCTGGAGCCTCCTCTTCTGCAGGCTGAACAGCCCCAGCTCTCTCAGCCTGGCCTCACAGGAGAGCTGCTCCAGCCCCCTCATCATCTGCGTGGCCTCCTCTGGACCTTCTCCAACAGCTCCACATCCTTCTGATGTTGGGGGCTCCAGAGCTGGATGCAGTGCTGCAGGTGGGGTCTCACGAGAGCGGAGCAGAGGGGCAGAATCCCCTCCCTCGACCTGCTGGCCATGCTCCTCTTGATGCAGCCCAGGATGCGGTTGGCCTTCTGGGCTGCAAGGGCCCATTGCCGGCTCATGTTGAGACTCTTGTCCACCAGCACTCCCAAGTCCTTCTCCTCAGGGCTGCTCTCCATCCATTCTCCATCCAGCCTGGATTTGCGCCTTGGATTGCCCCGACCCACAACCCATCTTTAAAATACGGATCATACTGTCCTTTGTTATTACTGCTCTAGAAGCAGGGCTGGCCTGATCTGTTCAATCTTACTTCATGGGGAATTTTTGCAGTTGGATGAAATGGTCATTGCAGCCACCTTCCAACCGAACTGTTCTGTTCTGTTCTATTCTATTCTACTCCTAGGGCTAAACCCCTGAATCTATGACCGGTTTTTCTCTATTTGTAAAGTATTGTTTGTCTGCAACCTGGCTTCCCTGTCTCACTTTGGACACTGTTTGTTCTGATGGCAAAATTAATTGCTATTGTCTTGGTGTAATCTGTTTTGTAAAGTCAAAGGAAAGACTTTGAACATACTGTAGTAATCAGAGTTAATAATTTTTTTAAGACACAGAGTTATTTTCTGGTTTAGAAATTAGGCAATTTTAAAAAATACTATATCTATATAAAATATGTAACACATACAAAATTATATAAAATGATTTTAATATACATACACACTTGCAATACACTCTCTATATCACAGTCTGAATCGGATCTGAATTACCTGAAGCCCAGGCACTCCTGGCAATCCAGGATCACCTTTTGCACCGTACCCTGGGTTATATCCATCTGCAGGGGACCCCTGGGCAATCAGACAGAAAGGCAGATTAAAAGTTATGCTGGAGAACAAATATTCTAAAACAGTTTGGGGGGAAATAAGCCGCATCAGAACTGCATAATGATGGCAACTGTTCCCTGTGGATAGTTCTACCTTTAAAAAAAGATTTTATTAAACAGAATACACCTTTTTCAGGCATTCCAGTTCTGTTAGGAGCAGTCTTCATTTCAGACATATCTCCGTTACTCACCCACAGTCCTGACCTTCAATTTTTGGGTTTTTTTTTGTACTTTTTATCTCCGTAAAATACTCTCTAGTGCATCTGCAGATTGCCATACGAATTCATAAACTGTTTGAGGAAGGGGTTTAGTTCTTGATGTGCTTGAAAGGGTTAAATTAATTACATGTAATAACTGCAGTTAAAGGGAAAAAAAAAATTATATACTGTTTTGTAACCTGAGGTGAATGCAACCAATACAGATGAAGCACCAAAGTTTGCGGTTGCTTCTTCTGGAAAGCAAACCTTCTGTTCCCCACGAACGGAGATCACTTTTCCAGCAGTGAACACACACACAAACTGTTGATCACCAATAAATATGTCACGTAATATGACGTAATAAGTAACTGACCTTCTCTCCTTTGATGCCAGCAATGCCCTAGGGAGAAGAACAACCATATTACTAAACAGAAAAGGCAAATAGACAATGGCGAAAGGATACATTCTAAATATTCCTTAAGTTCAGCGCTCTCAAAGTGATTTATTTTCACAGACATGATGTATAGCCAGGTACATGTTTACTGTGCCAGACTTCAATTGAAGAAGAAAGGGCATATTGTTAAAAAATAGCCCAGTCTCACAGTTACAACTCTGCAAGTGAAAGCAGAACAGTTCTGAAGCCTGACCTTAATAAATAAATAAATAAGATCAGGAGAGTTGGTAAAGTAAAATTCATATTTAGAAGTTATTACATTTGAAGCCACTGGAACCTGACAGAGAGCATTCCCTTTCCATTTGTTGTTTAGAAGTTTCTTTCAAAAACACATTTCTACAGAGAAAAACCAAATCCTATGGTTAAATCAATGCAGCCAGAATGAAAAGTTCTGGGTTTAATGCCTGGTTCTTACTGACTTAAACAGGCCATACCCTCGAAGATAATCAGGCATGAACTGAAACCGCAATCTATTAAATATACGTTAGACACCTTTAGAGACGTGAGTGGTAAATTTTCATGAGTATCCCTTGAGATGCTACAGAGCTAACACCAGCCAATGAATTTGCAAGCACTCGTTAACTGAGAAGTTGAGGCCCAACATGCATAAAATTTGGTTCCTTTACCACAGAGTTTTCATATTAATGAAATGAGGATACCTATGTATTTCGACTGTTGTCGATACTAGCTAACGTCAGGCTTCACGCTCCTTCGGTGAACAGCTTTACGTGGTAGAAAGGCACACAGTCATGAATTTCACAGACACTTACTGGAATGCCTGGAGCACCTCTTCTGCCTGGAGGACCTGGAAAACCTTGATCGCCCTGAAAGTATGACGAGTGACTGTTAATGCATATTATTGTTTATTATTCAGTCTGATTTTAGCAAATGTGATTACAAAAGAAGTTTTTATTACCACCAGATTTTCTAGAAGGGGCACAGCCTGACTCTGTGGGTCTTGACTTCTATCCCAGACACCAGGCTTTATTAGAAATGCCAGATCAGTTCACAGTTTCACTAGAAATGTGTGACTTTCTGTGGTGGGCATTCTTCTGACTTCCTCTTTCACTCTTGTTAGTGGAGCAAAGTAAAACTGGTAAACCTGTAACTTAGCATTAAGCCTTGTCTTTTAATTGCTTTCAGGACTTATGAATTGTCAGCTGCAAGCTAGATACTCATGACAAAAATTTTAATTAACTATCCCTCTCTTCTATAACCCATTTCAACAGAATGACAGGTTGGACAAAACTGATCAGGGCTTCTGGATTTTATGAAAAAAGTTTTAACTGTCAAAATATCAAACATTATTGTTAAATTTTTAGCTAAAGCCACTAACATGTATTAGTTAATTATCTATCTTAGAGGCAGCACTTTACCTTTCTCTGGCCTCATGATTCAGATTTTTCCTAGCTGTTAAAGTCAAACCAAAACAAAGCTGTGGCATATCAGGGGAAAAATTCAGAATGCCTTTGGGCCATTCCTAAGCACAGCCAAAGACAATCTCCAGAACATTCAGCTCGGTCTGTACCTTTGTGCCGTCGCACCCTGG
Source organism: Chlamydotis macqueenii (assembly GCF_036417535.1). Classification (NCBI taxonomy): domain Eukaryota; kingdom Metazoa; phylum Chordata; class Aves; order Otidiformes; family Otididae; genus Chlamydotis; species Chlamydotis macqueenii. The sequence goes on from NC_141564.1 coordinate 1,224,118, forward strand.
AACACCCGGGTGCCCAGGAGGACCCACAGCTCCCGGTTCACCCTAAAAAGAAGTACAAAAGTCACATGAGCTTTGTTTCTGAACGTTCATATTACCCTACAGCAACACTGAGAGAGTTTATGTTGGAGCAGCGTTTCACAAGCCTTGACAGATTACAGTGTGTTCTTAAATCGTGCCGATGACCAAGAACTGCTGATGCTAAGATTGCTATCTCTGGGCTAATCGGCAGAGACAATATCGATGTTGAGACCAGAGTGAGCACGCTGGGCTGAGGATAATTGTGTGCTGAAGACCATGGTGAGAGAGAAACGGTTAAATCAGTGTTGGTTTTACTTACTGGAAGGCCTGGGGGACCTGAAAATCCAGGTATTCCTGGGACTCCCTGATGATATGAAAACAGAGGAATAATATTACAAATACTAAGCAAAAGCTCATCATGCACTTTTCCTTTTGATTGCATTCGTAAGAAGGATGAATGCAAGCATGATGCTACTAAAAATCATTATTTCCTTAACCCTTCTGACTGTGAACCAAATATAATGGTAGTTTACGCGCTGTTAACACAGACTGGTTTCGCCCACAGAAAAAAACCAAAACCAACTCTGTGGAATTCTAGTCTGACTTTTTAATAGCACATCCCAATACTAAATACACACAGCATGAAACCTGTACACAAGGTGTAGCAAAAAAGGCAAAAGTTCCAAAAAAACCAGACAATGCACGTGCATACCCTGTGTATTATAAATTTTAAAAGTACTTTAAAATAATACATAAAGTTTTGTTTTTATTTTTCACGAATTATTGAATCTAGTTGGCATTTAACATGACATTTAATACATGCAATTTTGTTTAAAATGTAAGTACTTACTCGTATACCTTTGGGTCCAACGAAGCCTGTAAGACCTGGAGAACCCTAGATTACAAACAGAGAACAACAGTTTTCAGTAGAACTGAGAAAAAGTACATACATGTCAACAAGACATGCAATATTTTTAACACCAACATGTGCACACAAAACTATACAAATAATGATGTGCCTGTTACAGACACTAAAGCAAAGAGGCATTTAATACAACTTGCCTAAATCTTGGCATCCTGCCCTCCTTTTCAATGTTTACAGGGGATATATCTCATCATAGCTCAAAAAAATCAGAGCCAGTTGTGCATGGAAAGGAAAGGCAGGAGCAGGCTGAAAGGGGGCTCAGCAGGATGGGAGAGCAAGGCTGAAGGAAGACAGCAAAGCATGTCACAGCACAGTCTAGACAGAACCTGCTGGAACTGTCTCAAGACACTTAGGGCTTCACCGATAATAAGAAACTGTTATCATTCCCAGGAAGGAGATGGGGAACGTACAGAACTGCATAGCTCCTAAAATCCCAAGCAATATTTTATTTCGGGTAACATACGGGTGTTGAATAGGAAGAGCTAACTGGAATACACTGCAATTGACGGAGTCCAGGCTAAGAGAGATGTTATTGCTACATAAATCATCCCTACTTTTTGCCATTCTTGCAGAAGTTATTATCACTTATTGAAAGGGAAATGCTCTGCTAAACACTTTTCAACGAGGTCAAAGAAATGGCTCATCAACATGCATGAGATCCACCGTGAGTATGAGTCCCAAAAAGTATTGCAAAAATGAGACAGGACAGAATAATGCAACAACACTCAAACAAACTAAAACTATAAAACCTGTTTGTTTAAAGGTATGGATAAGTGCTGGAGACACACTAGTGCAGGTCCTAGACATAATGCGATTGTAGCAGTACCTTCCCGACTTATCTATGACAGCAGGAGTGCTGTTCCTCAACATAAATATAAATAAAATGCTTTTCCATGAGCAATTTATTTGTTTTTTTCCACTCATGCAGAAGCCATTGAAAATTCATACTCAGCCTCGGTTTAGGCATACAGGAAAAAAAGCCCAAGCCATCGAAGTCACTCTCTCCGTACTGCAGGCAACTAAGTATTTCCTAAACAGACAAAGATTCTCTTAAAAATCATCTTTCCCTTCTAATTTTCTTATATCTATTTTTCATATTTGTCTCAGTAGTAGCTTGTTTCCTCTCACTCCAGCAACAGATGTCGGAGAATACTATCAAGACAAAATTGAGGTTATGCTGTAAAATCTAATTAAACTCTGTGATGGTTTAGCCCGAATCACCACACAGTTTCTCGCTCACCCTCCCCCTCCCCAGGGGGATGGGGGAGAGAATTGGGAAGGAAGGAGAACTCGTGGGTTGAGATAAAGATAATTTACTAAAATAAAAAGGGAAAACTACAATAATAACAGAATATAAGGATATTAAAAATATACAAAGTGAACAATACGCGTTTTCTCACCACCCGATGTCCCAATGACCGATACAGCCCGTCCCGAGCAGCGATCACAGAAACAAACCCGAGCAGCAAGCAAAGGAGCAAAAGGGAGCCAGCAAGGGAGAGGGAACGATGCCAGCAAAACGAGCAGGAAAGATGGATGCCAGGAAGGCAGATACCCACCCTGGCCTGCCCCCATGAGCATGACGTTTATGGCATGGAATACTCTCTTTGGCCAGTTTGGATCAATTATTCTGTCTGTCTTTCTCCCAGCTTCCTGCATCTGCAAATTAGCGAGACTTGGAAAGCAGGATGGTGTCCTTGGTCTCATTCACAACAACTGGTATCATCAGGGTGTTTATCAACATTCTTCACACACGAAATCCAAAACATAGCAGCTACTGAGAGGAAAAGTTAACTCCATCCCTGCCAAAACCAGGACAGACTTATGTTCATTACCGCTGGCAGTTCAGTCCAGACGCTTCAGCACTGGCCACCGGACAACTGACAATAAAAGCTGACGTTCACATCAGTCAAAAAGTGACCATTGCAGCAGCTGACCACACAACATCCCTCACCAAACAGGAGACTCCAAAACAGGTTTTGGGTTTGTTTTTTGAAACAGAGTCCTTCCTCTACCCAATCACAGCTCACTTTCCCAGCCAAGCACAGTAGTTTCTCTGTCTCTCACACACACCCACCTTTGGTCCCTGTGGCCCTGGAGGCCCTTCTGGGCCAGGAAAGCCTCTATGACCAGGTGGACCGGGAACACCAGGAAAGCCTTTTTCACCCTGTGAACATGAAGAGAAAGAAGTTCTTAAAATATCTATGAATTCTCCTTCTGGTAAGTTATTTCCAAGGCGTTCATTACTTGCAGTACCTCTTAACTTCTGCAGATGTCTGCTGCCGTGGCAGACACACCACCCTTGCCCACACTGACCTGTTTTTACGGTCTCAGCTGTGTGCTGTCCAGGCCACACGGTACCACTGAAGTAACACGCTCGTAAGTATGGCTGAAGATATCAGAAGACAGCCATACTCAAGATTTTGCAGAGTACAGAAGTTAATGGGCAGCATGAAAACTTTAAGAAAGCAGCTGATACATACTCCTTGTTAATATTTCCGTAGCGTGTTTAGTCCCTACAAGCAACACAAATCCAAATCCATCCCAGCAGCCCCAGTTTGTAGTTGGTAAATTTAACGGCTGCTGCTATACAGCAGGGTCAGTTCCAAATCACCAGTACCTCTCTTCATGCAAGCCATGGAAAGAAACAGTGGGAGCTGAATGCCACAAAACCATTCAGATAGAATAAAAGAAGTTTTCTTTAAGTGACAGCTTCTTAAAATTGTTCTGAGTCCAGAGATTAAGACACTCAGTTACTTTTTAAGGTCAAATTCAAATAACCAAAACATGTAAAGGGAACACAGAAGAGAAAAGCTACACAAACAGCTTATTCAAGACCTTGAACAGGTGACAGCATGACACGAGAGAGACAGGATGAGGTTATCGATTCTCTCAGAGCTGATTTTCCTATTGCTTTATCAGGGGAGAGTTATACAAAAAAGCATTTGAAATGTTGCCGTGCAGAAGTTCCAGTTTCTTATTATTCGATGTACAAGACGGGATCCAAAAGAAGTCTCTGGGAAGCCAAAATACCTTGGTTTGTCCCTCTACAAATTCTCACCCCTCAAAATCCCCCAAAATCACCAGATTTTAAATAATTTTTGAATTTAAAAAAAAGAAAACTAAAATATATAAAGACAGAATGTAATCCTAGAATATTTTAACACAAATCAAAAAGAGAATTGCATTCTGAAGTGTCTGTGAGATCTGTGGCATAGCTTTTTATAACAAATCGTTTATCCCACCCAAAAAGGACACTGCTATACCAAGACGGGCCACTGGAGGGGGTGCGGTGCTAACTCACAAAAAAAGGAAAGAATTCCTTGATCCTCCTCCCCCGAGCCTGCAGCCCCTGACTGAAGCAAGCCTGGGGTGTGCTCTCCTGACAGCTTCACTGACCTCCATCCAGCACAGGCGACCTCATCCACGCCTGCTTCTGATCCGCAAGATCAGAGGATCCTCAGGCTGGAGAAGTTCTTAACACTGAACAGTTACCAAAACATAGCGATCCATGTAATCGTCCTGACTTCGAACCTGCCTGAAAAACTGCATCGGCGTAAACAGTTATTAACTCTTGATTAACTCCTACTAATTGCCCAGTTGCTTTAACGGGGAACTGATGAAGACAAGTTGTGGGTGCTCATTCTTATTACTACTTCTGTTTTAGTAGGCAGCTTTTTTTCCTAATTTTTCAATTGGTCTCAATTTTACTGGTTACGACAAAGTCAGGTTAGGCCAAGGAAGAACATGGAAAATAAGCACTGAGATTTTACTAAAGCCATAAGTACTCTCCTTTCACACTTAGGAAAATATCTTTTAATAATTGACATATTTCCTTTGAGAGAACCTTTCTCCACCACTGAAATGAAGCTTCCGAAAGGCAAGACTAGGATAGTGCCCTGTGGTGCAATATGACATTTTTTTCTTGTTAACAGAAGTACAGGAGAGAAGTTGCGCGTCATTCTTTCCCAGCCAGATGTGTCGATCGATGGGACTAATCACAGCCCTAGGTCTACGTAAACATCTGGAATCTACGGATAAGGTTTAGCACGGCAATCACTGTGCCCTCACTTAGCCTGAATTACAACCATGGCTTCCTTAATAATGCCCCTTTCATTTGTGAATCAGTTGTTTTTCCAAATACAAGCAGGAGTTTGAAAGAATTTCTGGCATTTGTGTAATTCAGGTTTGTCTAAAAGCCACCCCGAGCCTCTGCCAAGCTACTCCTGGCAACGGCCAGAGCCGCGGCTCTCTCACTTTTGATGGATTTGATGCTGTTCCCTCGCTGCTGGCAAGGTGTTTGTGATCAGGACCCAGAATCCCATCCCCTGCGTCGGTCCGCAGGAGATTTATCTGCATGACACCAGCGCGTGTAGCTTTCCCTCAGGAAGCGGCAAAGGGAGGGAGATGGGCAAGGTCCCAGGATGGAAGCACTGAACCCGACGCCCTCGATGGCATTATGAAATGCGTAACAGGAGCCCGGCGGCCAAGGTAACGGCATCTGCCGGCGTTTGTTAGGAGCTTGCGAAAGGGACCTACTGTTTTGCACAGTTCTTCTGTCGGTGTTCAAACATCAGGCAATGCCATACACAAACCCATGCATTTAGAAAAAAAAAAAAATCTTCTCAGTTAAACAGTGTGTCCAGAGTTATTTTAACTGATTTTTGTAAGGCAATGTATTCCTTTCACAGTTCTCTGCAGGCTCTGTTGACAGAATACTGTCACACAATAAATTCACTCACTGTATCAACCCAACTAACCTATTAACAATTTCCAGGTGTAAATTAATCTTAGAAAAGGAAATACATGTTTCTTCTTACCTTATTACCTTTCATGCTATCGCAGAAGCAGGGACTTTTACCTTTGCACACACAGCTCTGAAAAACAAGACAAACTTTATTACAAAATTATTTTCCTCATTGTGGTGTTTGGTGAGGAGTAGGTGAGAGCTCAGTGGTTTTAGGAAGGTAATTGTTTCACAGACAATACAAATTAAAAATAAGTGTTTGTGAAGAGCAGCAATTCTCAGCAGTGGAAAAGAGATCATTATTCCCCTGTACTGTCTTTTGAAACAGGTAAGGTTTTTTGTTTTTTTTTTATAGTTGAGGTAAAGGCCAAGAAGCTGTGCTTAACACTAGGGCTATAATATCAGTACAAAGCCTGAAACTCAAGAGTTTGGGCTCATAGCACTGAACAGCGATGATTCTTTAAAAAACTTACTATAGAAATAGATACATATACTGATATTGTTTTAGATTACAACGATATTCTTCTTATTTTCATCTATTAACCAATAATTTTCAGACTTTCTGTAGCTGCCTTTACCTCCTGACCCTGGCTCACGGTACCTAGAACAGTTGCAAAGGAGCCTCAACTTTGTGGTTTCTGAATTCTGGAGGTTTCCTGAGCCAGGCTGTGCGACAGCGCGCAGGCACACACCGGGATGTCCCCGCTCCCGGGCTCTAGCTGCGACCGTCCTGGCTGTGTCTTCAGCTGAGCCTGGAGTTCAAACTCCTGCTTGGAGGGCTGAGCGTTGAGTCTGCGGCTTCACCGCCAGAGTACGGCCTGGCTACGGGGGAGCAACGACGACTTGGGAAAATCCAATGATTCATGGAGTAGGAAAAGAGACTCTGTCTTTTCTTGTTCACACTTAAGTGTGAAGATATTATTCTAAGTGGCATAAAATTCAGGAAAGAAGGAAGAACTGCATTTTTCTTACAGGATTAAAGCCTTTAAGATGGTATGATACAAAATTTCTATTTAGATCTTGAAGACAGAATTAATTAACCCCTACAGCTGGTCATAATACAACAGCAGCACTGTTCCAAATTTGTAACTTTTCCAGTGGGGCTCTCAAAAACAGAAAACAAAAGAGAAGAAAAAAATGTTCTCAGTTACATTTTCAAATTATAATGTCAGATGGCCATTAAATTTAAATTTTCCTGGAGCAATCTGTCCAGATAAAACATTTTACAGAACTGAAAAGCAGCTTTTCTTCCCACAAGCTAGGACCAATTTATTCTCTCTTTATCATCCAGAACCGAGGTACGCGGTATCAGCTGCCTGCCTTCATTTCTCACACAGTTCACGGTGTTCGTCTCTTTCCACTGACTACAGAAGGAAACTTGACATCTACTTTGGAAAAACTCATCCAGTCTTGTTAGGTGCCTCTTTTAGGATGGAGGAAAGACGCCACGAGTGCCTGCTGTCCTCTATGGATAGGTGGCTGAAGTCAGGTGAGATTACACCATCTATTAATTTAAAAATGGACAGATGGGCTGTGCCTCATGTGCACAGCTATTTAACCATGCATTTACAAAATAAACCAGCAATTAGAATCAGTTGGCCATGAAAAGCAAATCCCCCAAGGAATGACTGTGTCTGCCTGTGGCCTATAAACAAATCAACAGGTGATTATTTGATGTTTCAAGAGAGAGTTGCAAACATTAAAATCTTAATTCGTTGGCATATTTAAAGAAGACTCTTTCTTCCCCTGATCTGAGAGCTCGAATTCAAGTGGTACTGCATCAGAAATCTGGAAAAGAAAGGTGTCATGTAAAACAGAAACCATGTGACTAGTCTACCTTTACCGTTATTTTAATCAATGTGATTCTATCACCAGAGACACAAGAATAAACACTAGTGCAGGTTTAACAACAAACAGTATCCTGATTTCTTCTCAGTGACGTCAGTCAGTTTGGCACCGAATAATCTAAATTCACCACTTAAGTTATATGAGAGATATCTGAAGCCTTTAAGCACAAATACCAGAGGATAAAGTGACGTATATCTCAAAATAAATATGGAATAGTCTAGAAGAGAACCAATTTGCTTGTTCCCTATTCAGTAACAGTCCCTTCTATCCCAAAGTATTCTCCTCTAAATGGGCGACACGGGTTATTGGTACCTGACTGCTAAGCAGTTGGAAAGCCGTAACTGTTCAATGTCCAGCATCCCAAAGAGAGACGCACACACAGCACACCACAAAAGTAGTCTTAAACTGCAGGTACTGCACGTCACTGCTCTGCGGGGCTGGTGAGTGACTCAAGCCACCACATTCTTAAGGCTTGCATATGGAAATTGTAAACTATAAGACCTAAGAGACCCATTTACTCGGCAATCTCAACTGGTGAAGCAAAGATTTCACTTACAGATTTAGTAGAGGCACATCTAAGTCCAGGAAAGGTGCTGCTTACCAAGGAAAAAACGCTTGCAGCGTTCCAGACTCTCTGAATTTTTTCAGTATAATCAGGAGCATAGAGAGCTTGCCCGAGAAACAGCCACAGCTTCTAATCTTCCTAGTCCCATCATAATTCTACAGACCTTCACGGAGTTGCACCTTATTCCTACCTGTAAAAGTAAAGCTAGAAGCACGTTCTTTGCAGTATTTGTACGCGAAGCACAGTTTTCAGGACATGGGGAGAAATCACCAAATGAAACGACTCTTCTACAACAGGTCTCATCTGCAGGAGACTTGGTATGTACACATACAGAAGAAACTTTTTAACTTGCAATCGCAGATAATTCAATGTGAAGTTAAATTCATGAACAGGTAGGAACTTACGATGCTACAAAACTAAACAAGGTGATTAAACTATTTAAAGAAAAAGAGCCTTCGCTCTTTAGGAAGTCAGAATGCTTAAGATGTGTTTAATTTGCCATTAGTATGCTTCCGGGTCAATTCAGACCTTTTTGTGTACGCAAATCACTTCAAACTAAACTGCAAAGACCAAAGATGGTTTTACATTACACACTCAGTTAGCTGGATAACACTAAATGTTTTGGCATATGATTTTTACGTAAGATTAGATTCTGCCTTCTGTAAATGAGCTTTGAACCAAAAAATCATTGCTCACTTACACTACCGGATGTTTCCACGTCCCTGCAAGATGCCTGCAGCTCGTTTAGCAAAGGACCGTAACAAAACAATAGCAAATTGCTGGATTATAAGATAATGAAATTGAATATTAGTTATGAATGGCTTATTCAAAATCCTCACAATAACAGCTACACCAGTAAATGCATTAGCAAAGCCACAGGTTTACGGCATGTTTTTCACTTTTGCGATTTCTGGAATAACCACCTCCATTTATTTCAAATGCGTAGATATGGTAGATGGCACTAGATTTTTGATCTAAAAACCTAGGCCAAAGGATAGAGTCAGATCATTATATGAAGAACAAATCAAATTAATTCACCAATGAACCAAAATTTTTTAAACACCCAACAATTTCTTGGAGTAATTTATAGAGGAGCTCCTTTCAAAAGCGTTTTGAGTGCTAGCAGCAGTAAACAGTTTCCGTTGCACATGCTGAAGCACATTTTCTGCAGCGGTTAATGTTTTGTTCAGGGGGTGCAACCTTACCTATAACATGGAACTGCCCCTCCTGCACCACGGGCTTGGATTCTATGGGGCTTCTGCCCCTTCCTGCCCCCAATTCAGAGGCCAACTTAGGCTTCTGTTTAAAAAGCGTCCCGGTCCTCTCCTTCACTGAATCCCTCAAAGAAATGACAAAGACAGAAGGAAGAACTCACGTACTACCGGTTACACGGTCACCTATGCAGAGCTTAACGTAGACTCAGCGTGGCACTGCTACTCCTACCACTGCAGTCGTGGCAACGTAATTTGGAGTCTCAGAGCAAATCTTACATGGCTCACGGCACTTTGCCAACAGATCTATGAAGGATGTCAGAGAATGTATTTAGAATCACAGAATCTTTAAGGTTGGAAGAGACCTCCAAGATCGTCAAGTTCAACCGTCAACCCAACACCACCATGTCCACTAAACCATGTCCTGCAGTGCCTCTTCTACACGTTCTTTGAACACCTCCAGGGATGGTGACTCCACCACTGCCCTGGGCAGCCTGTTCCCGTGCCCGACCACTCTTTCAGTGAAGAAGTGTTTCCTGATACCCAACCTAAACCTCCCCTGATGCAACTTGAGGCCATTTCCTCTCGTCCTATCACTAGTTACTTGGGAGAAGAGACCAACACCCACCTCCCTACAGCCTCCTTTCAGGGAGTTGTAGAGAGCAATGAGGTCTCCCCTCAGCCTCCTCTTCTCCAGACTGAACAACCCCAGTTCCCTCAGCCACTCCTCATCAGACTTCTGCTCCAGACCCCTCACCAGCCTCGTTGCCCTTCTCTGGACGCGCTCCAGCAACTCAACGTCCTTCTTGTACTGAGGGGCCCAAAACTGCACACGGTATTTGAGGTGCGGCCTCACCAGTGCCCAGTGCAGGAGCACGATCACTGCCCTGCTCCTGCTGGCCACACTGCTCCTGACACAAGCCAGGATGCTGTTGGCCTTCATGGCCACCTGGGCACACTGCTGGCTCATGTTCAGCCGGCTGTCGGCCAGCAGCCTCAGGTCCTTTTCCCCCAGGCAGATTTCCAGCCCCTCTTCCCCAAGCCTGCAGTGTTGTGTGGGGTTGTTGTGACCCAAGCGCAGGACCTGGCTCTTGGCCTTGCTGAACCTCATACAGTTCACCTCAGCCCATCAACCGGCCTGTCCCGATCCCTCTGCAGAGCCTTCCTGCCCTCCAGCAGATCGACACTTAGGGATGTTATCCAACCTGAATATGTCAAAGGATGTCACGAAGCGTTAATGTAAGGAAAAAAGCGAACAATTATGGGCATTTCCATCAACAGCACAGGCTTTGAGTCCCATCACTCACATTGCGGGGCAACACAGTCATACCGGGAATGGTTTAACGGCACGAAGATGGTGGACAGACAAAATGAGCCAGTGAGGGTGATGAGCCAGTATTTCTCCATTGATCTCTTTGTGGAATGACATATATGATGACACAACAGTCAGAGAAGATCAGGGCAGGTCAGCTAATACATATTTGTATTAAAAATACTGCACCCGGGACAGAGAGGCAGCAAAGTGTGTCACTGTAGGCAACAGGCACCACATTCTTTATGTTTCAGATGGAGACCACATCAAGACCACACAGGACAAATAATAAGGACATCCAGATGAAAGCTGAGGTGAAATTAATGTTACACTTTCGGTCTGATTGGTCTTTAGTTTAATGGGTGAACTCCACCGATTCCAGAGGTAAATCCTGGTTAACAGAAATGAAAGATGACTGCACAACATGAGGAATTTTAAGATTAATTAAAAGCAGTGCAAGCGATATCCATTAATTACTCTGGACAGTGAAAAGAGCCCAGGTGTCTTCTCTCAAGTTGGTGGTGAAACTGTCACTTTCCTACATCGGTGGTTCTAATGGCTGACCAGGCTCATTTTTAAAAATGCAAGCCTGATTTTCCATTTAAACTTGATTTTCATTAGCATCTCACCTATCCTGCCGTTAGGTCTTCACCTTCCCCCCTCAAGGATCACTAAATTAGAACTCCATCAAACCACGGAATAAGACTTACTGCATAAGATCTATTTTTCTGTGAAGCTGCTTTTTTTTTTCTTTTCCATCTTTCTGCTCATTCATGGTATCCTGAGCAGCCTACAAATAGGCAGGTCATCACAGTGGTCCTTTCTAAGTGGAAGCAAATTATCAGCTAATTTCCAGTTTTCTGTAATTTCTCTTAAATTGCAATACTTATTAAAAATTACCTATCAGTGAGCCAGCTCCTTTAAGAGCCTTGATTACGAATTTCCAGGGCTGCTGACACACGGAGATTTCTGAATTCTTCCTGAGCTGTCTCAGTGCAGAGCCATCACTTTACACATTCCAGCTGCGTCTATAAACCATATCCGAGCGCACCGAATAATATTGCTTAAATAGTTGATGTTAATACAGCGCTTAACACTACAAAGGGCCCGTTTCTCTCGTGTTCTCTACGACATGTTTTCTATTACATCTAATGAAAGTGGGCGTCAAGCATTATGATCACAGTAAGTGCCCAGCGTGGAAAAGGCTCTCTAAGGAAAATCTTTTTTTCGGAGTCTGCCGCACCTGCGTGAGGATCCTTACCTCGGCTGGCACAGCCAGGAATTCTATCCAGACACCGTTAGTGGATACGTGACCCTGGCAGCACATTCCTCATGTTGTACAACTGCAAATCACCACGCAGCGGACAAGGTCCTGGAGAAGGAAGTCTCCTCACTCCAAAACATTGCTATCAAAACAAAATGCCAGTCTCACAATTACAATCTGTATACTAAAAGTTTTTCATGCATTCTAAGCATCAAACATGAATTCATTAAAATTATCAAAGACCACGAAGAACTTCGTGTTTTCTTAGCGACCGCTGGACCAGTACAACAAAACCAAATTATTAAGCCTTCAGTAAGTATAGACAACATAGAGCAGAAATAGGAGATGATGAGATGAAGGAAAATATGTCGGTTCCCAAACCCTGAAACATTGTGTAGTCACTTGTGAACTGGAAGGCAGCCAGACATTCCTACCTTAGAAGACTCCTGTTCGCAGTCGTGTACGCTATCAGGATTCACCACGTTTTGCCTACCAGCTGAATACCCACCGCGTGACAACAACCATTTCATTTGGAATCTCCACTGTAAAGAAATACACCTGTAACTTTAACTGATCAACAACCTGGTCAGCAATGTCTAACGCGGGGAGAGCGGATCTCCAGGGACACAGTGCCAGAGAACTGTTACGCTACAGACAGCGCAGTTGTTGAACAAGCTCCATTAAACACTTGTAATGGGAACCCTGCTCGGGGAATCAATCTCCCTGCTTGGCGACACAGGCCTTGTGTTACCGGTTACGTGCTGCTTCCAGTGTGAGGTGCAGAAGAGAAGTCCTAAGCACAGGAAAAAACCTTTATAACACTTCACAGAAGCAGGATTTTGTGTCTAACCTGATTTGTGATCACACAATGTGAACACACAACACGTGTCTATCCGAACTTGGTAAGAATTTCCTCGCTTTCTATCCTTAATTTTAAACTGTCAGGAGTTATTTTGGAAGGGATTTGTTCCATTATGTAATATAAAGATATTTATAATGGTACTTGCAAACCAACTATGGTAAATGACTGGTATGGAGAAACAGAAGAAGCTGCTGTGGATGAACATCCAAACAACTTTTTTATTATGCCAAGAGAATGTGTGTATTCCTGGAGCCTGGAGAAGAGGAGGCTCCGAGGAGACCTTAAAGCGGCCTTCCAGTGCCTAAAGGGGGCTGCAGGAAAGGTGGGGAGAGACTCTTCAGCAGGGCCTGGTGTGACAGGATGAGGGGTGATGGTTGTAGACTAGAGGGAGGCAGATTCAGACTGGACATAAGGAAAAATATTTTTCACTGAGGGTGGTGGAGCAGTGGCCCAGGTTGCCCAGAGAGGCGGTGGATGCCCCATCCCTGGAAACATTCCAGGCCAGATTGGCCGGGGCTGTGAGCAACCTGATCTGGTTGGAGATGTCCCTGCTCCTTGCAGGGGGGTTGGACTGGGTGGGCTTTGAATGTCCCTTCCCACCCAAACCATCTTCTATGATTCTAAAATCCTTTTTCACCTTAGAGTTCAAAACCGTTTTGAAAACTTTCCCTTAGTTTTAAAAGCAAAAACCTGTTCAGAAAGAGTTTTGTACACTAACAACTTTGTAGTGTTAGCCCAATCTCTTCATTAAAACTATTCATATTTATCACAACAAAAACCCAGTAACATAAACCTTAAGTAAAACAGTATAAAACAGATGGAAACAAAATTTTCATAGAACTTTTGGTATCTCTTGCCTATGCTTAAATGGAATAAATTATGTAATTAGGGTAAAAAAAAAAAAAAAACAACAACCAAACACCAAAAAAACCAAAACAAAACCCGCAAAACACCCTGCAATTCTTTTTTGTAATATATTTAATGTATAGCCTATCTTTTTGGCCGTGAACCAGCCCGTCTGTACGAAAGGTCGAAGGACCTACCCTAACACAGCTGTTCATGCTGTTCTACTGGAAGCACGCCGTTCTGGCATCCCGCTCGTAGTTCCACACTCAACTTCCATGGCACCAACCACAATCTCACCCAAGCAGATCCAATGTAATTAGTTAGATGGAGCTTCTCCCTTCTCTCCAACTCACAGAATTAAGCCGTACGAGAACGGCAGGGCTCTGCCATCTTCACTGTGCCCGCACGTTATCACCGTCGTATTAGGATATAACAGGTAAAATGTTGTCATTTAGACAAGAATCCCAACACCCTGAGTTTTCACAAACTGAAATTGTTTGTGAGCTCTGCAGCGATGACCACGAAGGCCTGTGTTGTAGAAGCTGCCTAAAATGACTCGGTATCTACCTACGCAGAGCTGGCACGTTGTATGCAGTTTTGGAAAACTGTAAGTTGAGGCTCTCAATCGAATCTTTGGGTTTGGGGGTTTTTTAACTGCTTTTGGTCTAGAAAGAGAAGATACAGAATTACTCCCTCTTTAAACAGAGAGAGTGATGGTTTGCTGTCTTCCGCTAAAACGCAGAAAATTTTGATACCTGTATTTATAATGACCAATATCCTACTCTACCAATAATCTCCCTAGAGTGGAAGTCCTTGTGCAGAGGACTGTCAGAAACCGGACCAAACTGTTCACGGGATATTCAGACGGGTAAAATCTCCCAAGGCAGACCCACAAACCCCATCCCTATTCTTCTCCCGACCTTGAACAGGACACGGGGACAAAAGAAATAAATATTCTTCCTTTCCACAAGGAAAAAAAAAAAGATTAGGCAATTCAGGCCACAGAATTTTGTTTTGTGTGGCAAACTTGTAAGGGTGTTTAATCAGCTTATTCATCCGTGCTCTTCCTTCCTAACAGAGGGTCATCGTAAAAGAGCAATCTAATAACAAAGAATCCACACCATTTAACTGGTGAATTTTTGCTTACCTACCATAATATGGTTAGCATTACATCGCACAATTTGTATTTCTTCAATGTGGGAATGGTATTTACTACAACTGGTGTCTCCTCAGGCCTGTATATTTGTATATTCATAAAATTCCTGGTGTGCATCTTCTGTTAAATGGTACAAATAGCAATGAAAGCAACAGTAGCTTGTTCAGAGAAAGCTTATTGCACATGCTTTGGTTTCTCCTTTTTTGAAAGGCTTTGTGATTTCACAGGGAAAAAAAAAAAAGGAGGAAAAATAAAGATTACTTTTTCTTGCAGCTTTCTCCAAAATGACCTGTGGAAAAATGTGGCACAAAGACCTAGTTAAAAAGCCTTCACTGAACCAGGCCAAACAGAAAACCCGTGTGAGACTTGCACCTTACCACAAAACTGCTAAGTTAAAAAAACCCAAACAGCAAAAACAGAACTAAAAATATACTAGGTGGAGCAAGACGGAACTTTTTCGGTGCATGCACAAGAGACTGGGGCTGTAAACAGTTAAGAAGAAAGAAATCTTTTTGTTTTCCACCTTTCTGCCAGGTTCCTGTAATCCATGCCAGCACACTGGGCCTTCTAGTGTTACTTTGTCGGGCCGCGGGGTGAGAATGTGACAGTAAAACAGATGACCGGACATCCCATACTAGTTGCACTAGTATTTTGTTTCAAAGGCATGTTATGACAAATCAGCTCTGGATATCGCAGAAGAGATTGCTAGCGCACATCTTGAAATAAAATGCTGTTATACCTAGATGAATTGCAAAGCAATGAAAAAATAACCAGTGTTTGCCTGCCTGCTTTGCTTGTTTTCATGATGTTATTCAGTCAGCAAAATAACTTGTAACTATAGAGTTTTGCTTAAATGCGGATTTACCTTGTTCGAACAAGGCTATACACCAAGTGTTAACAGTTCAGCTTTCACGGGTGTTCACCAAGATCACCTCTTCTTTCAGTTGTACCACGCAGCAAACACAAAGGCATTTCTGGGCCGTCAGAGCCAGCCTCCACGTGGAATAAGACAGCAGAACTCCACAAATGTTGACGCACAAACATCAGGGGAACTCTGCTCTTAATGCTAACTCTCTTGCCCCGGCAGAAGAAGCATTGCTCTGCAGTGCCCTGGCACTGGCCTGATTCTCCATGGAGATGACGGCTGAATTACAACTCAGAGGCAATCAGCACCAGAAGAGTCCAGCATCAATCGGGCCCAGTTATCAAAGTAACGCCCCCATTGACTTCCGAGCTGGGATCATATTAACCAAATCAAAGCGAGCACTTCACAAAGGACTTGTTTTTCTAACACGCTCAGTGAACTCCCTTTTGTATATTCAGGTGCGCATCTTTCCTTCTCAGCTGCCTTGCGCGACAAAGAACCTGGGCACTTCCACAGGCTGGCAGAGAGGGGAAAACCTCACTGTGACGCTCTGTCCCCCCAGCATTTTGACTCCTAGTTAAAGAAAGCAGGTCAGCCTGCATCCCATCCTTACCAGCCTTGGAGATGCTCAGGGCTGAGCTAGAACGCTGCATTTTTTTCCTTTCAGAGCCACGTAGTATTTGTGACAGCAGAAGAGTTTGCATGTAATTAGGAAAAAATATTGCATGAAGAAGAAAAGACTAGCTTATAAGTATCTGCGTGCAAATTCTAACATTTGTAAAAAATGAAATTAATTGGGAAGTGTGAACACTTGCATCTAGTCACAGACAATAAGTGTAAGTGAGAAAGGGAGTGGAAAAAAAGATCTTCTCAAGCCTTACAGTCACTGAGTTTGTTATCTTCCCTCCTTCGCCAGCGGCACAAGATGAAAAAATACAAAGCGTAATGCCTGAGAACATAGAGCACTTAACCTTATCTGGTGAGCTAGTACAATATTGCAACCGTATTACAACGCGAATTAAAAAATGGTACTAACACGAGGTGCAGCTAACTTGCTACCGAGCAATCTTGCCCAAGCAGAAACCCTCTTTTATCCCGTTCTGAACTCATGCTAACACGGTGTCAGCATCAAAAGGATCAATGCCACTAAGATTCAGTACTGACGAACTTGACCCGGCTATTTTTCTTACTGCTGTCATTTGAAACAGCAAATTGCAGGGAACATTTTTAGACGAGTATTTAATTTCAAGACACACAAGAAGTACACGGATGGTACCAAAAGACAGGACACACTCAGGAGAGTGAATTGGGTTGTACACGTGCACCAAGACAGTACCAGCTCCGGGGGCTGTTCAACAAAATGAAATAATGAGTAAGAAAATATATTTTTTTTTTTCTGAGAGGAAAAAAAACAGAAGTGAGGTATGAGAAAGATTTTGCTCCCTGAGAAAACATATTGATAATTTTTATTTTTCTTCTGAAGTATTTAAATGAGCAGTGGGAAAAAAATCACAGGAATTATGAGTATTTGGAGTGAAGGAATACATCAAGCAAGCTGAAAAGCCTTTGACATGGGAAGATGCTGCTTCTGCTGAGTTTTCAGAAGCTGTGATTAGAGCATGCCAGTGGCCAAGAATGCAGATAATAATACTCCCTAGCAGGTGCCAGAAAGTTCAGCCTCCGAAGGGCAGGGAAGTCTGGACTCTGTGAAGGCTGTGAGGACCAAAATTTGCTGTATAAACAGCAGCAGGCACAAATCAACAATTTTCTGTCTTGCATTTGGGAATAAACTACTTAGGACTTATTAAGAGACACAGACTTAAAACTTTTCTATGTTGAAACATTTTTAAATTTATGCATGCAGCAAAAATATTGCTTGCTGGTCAAATATCAATTTGTTTTCACATATAAAAGCGTAGCACGATTCTGAACCAGAAACAATACCTATTTCTTTGCAATGGACAGTCCTGCCAAGATGCAATGATTTATTCATCAATCATTTCATGTCAATTAACATTAGCCACTAATATTTAATTAGGTGCTTTTATAAAATTGCTTTTTAAAAAGTTTTCATTTCCTCCATAATCTAGAGAATCTGGTTAGACTTTCTCTTTTGAAAATACCGGCATTTTCATACAAGAATAGAAATGATAACATTTGAATCTTAAAGTGATCTCACTTATCTGTTGCAAATCTAGTTTAAACTAATCTCAGACAACATTTGAGATCCACTTTGCTTAAACAGCAAGATTTCTGTAGAAGGCACTTCTTACCATCCCAAATCCCGTCTTTAAGGAGGTAATCGAGGATCTAGTAATGACAACGCTCTAGAAAACTGATAGCTCAGAGCTTCTTGATTGACCTTAAGCCCAACGGGTGCTAGTTAACGTACGTGAGCCTGCAAGACCAGCAAATACTCTAGGATGCTACTGATGCTGCTGAAAAGTGTTGAAATGCTTTCCTGGGCCATATGAGGGGTCTCACTTGTGGATACACCCACCTCCTTTTCCCTTCCTTTGTAGGTGAAAACACAAAACAGGACGACAAGATCAACACAGCCAGAATAGAGGCTTAGGAAAAGTGTGAGTGTGCGTGTCGTGGGATGGGGAGAGGAGTTCCCGGTACACAGCCTGCGCTTGTAACAGCCATCCGGAAGCACACGCGGTGATGTGCGCCTCTTAGGTGCAACAAGGGCAAGGGATGAGAGGCACCAGCAGGTGAGGAGGATGGAACGAAGAACAGCAAACTGGGTAGAAGACAGAGGCAGGTCTTGAGTTTATTCATCTTGCTTCAGAGTAAGGGTCAGACGCAGGCAGAGCCTGGAACAACTCTGCAGAAAATGTGTACTTTGCAAACAGATCCGGTCCCTCTGCTCTACTTAAGAGCTAAGAGGTATTTTAATTCCATTACAAATAAAACAACTAGATCTTTGTTAAATGACTAAACTTGACTGCAAGTTTGTTAGAGTGCCATGAAAGAAAACATGTTTGGTGCGGCGCTGATGCTGCTTCCAGAATGGCGAGTGCAAGACCTGCCATATTTTAGCAAAAACATTATTACTAATTAGTCTCCTTCAGATAATTGCAGCAGAAGGTGGCTCTATTTTAGCAACAACAAAGTAGAAGATCCGATTTTCTCTTTATAAAGGTGAACTGCAAAACGTTCCGATAGGCAGCAAAGGATTTTGACGTACGGCATTCGAGCTTTGCTCACACACGCAAGGAGACATTAAGGGAGAAACAGAAGGTGAATTATACTGAAACTAGCCGTTTCCTGTGTTCGATGCCTATCAGGAAATTACTGAAACCGGCAGTTTTGTGTTTGGTAGCTGCCAGAAATGCGGAGGGCTACGCTGCCCCGTTCACCCCGACGGCTGCCTGCTCTTCTCCCGGTGGGAATGCGGGAGCTAAGCGCAGGCAGAGGAGAAAGGAGCGGCAAAGCCCACAGCACGACCTAGGAGGGCTGATGGATGCCCGCTCATCGCTCAACCTGAAAGACAAACCGCGAAGCGCGTTTCTGACGAAGGCGGTGCGGGCGGCAAGCTCACCAGCGCTCTGGCAGCGCCTCACCTCAGAGCCCACCCACGCCGCCCCGTCCCCGCCGCTCACGTCCACCCGTGCCGCTGCCCGCGGGGCCCTGTCCCGGTCCCCTCCCGCCTGCCCTCGGCTGGGAGCGCGGGAAGCCGCCCCGCCACCCGCCCTGCTTCCCCTCCGCACTCGCGCCGACGCGGGGCCTCCGCCCGTCGCCGCCGGCTCTCACCGCGCCCGGGTGCGACGTACCTGACGCGGCCGAGGCGCACCGTTTTAAACACCATAAATCCACCTTTTCCTCCTCACAGCCCGCCCCGCTCTGCCCCACACCGTCCCGTCCCGTCCCGTCCCGCCGCCCCGCTCTCACTCACCTCAGCCGCCCCGGCGCGGCCCGGCCACAGCAGGGCGAGCAGCAGCAGCAGCGGCGCCAGGCGGCCGGGGCAGCCCCCGCCGGCCATCCCCGCGCTGGGCGCTGCCTTCCGCGGTGTCCCGCGGAGCTCGGCCCGGGGCACTCGCACTCTGTCCCCCTCCCGCCCGCAGCTTTTGGCCTGGGGGCTGCTGCTTCGCACCCGCCTGGGAGCTCCCGGCGCCCTGGGGTGGGGACAGGGGACCGGGGCGGGGCCGGTCGGGCCACCCCTTTCCTCCCCTCTGCTCTTTCCCCCCCGCGTCTCCTGCCTCGGGCACCGCCAGCAGCCGGCCGCTCGTCCGTCCGTCCTCAGCGGGCATGGAGTGAGCGAGGAGCCGGGGGCTTTCCCGCCTGGGAGCTGAGGTGAGCGCCGCGGAGGGGCAGCCCCGGGCGGCGGTACCTGGAGCGGCGCTGAGGGGCCAGCCCCGTCCCGGGACGGTGTCCCCGCTTAGCGGGCTGTCTGCGTCCCCCGCCCGCCTTTCCCGCGCCGCCATGAGGGCGCAGGTGCTGGGCGCCGCCCGAACGGCCTCGGGGCTGCGCGGCGGGAACGGGGACCCGCCCGGGCACCGCCCGAGCAAGGACGCGGCCCGGGCCCGCCCGCAGCGGGGTGAAGGGGTCGGTTAAAGCGGGGCGGCGGCGGCGCTGGGTGCGTGAGTGAGGCGGTACCGGGGGCGGCCGGCGGCAGCCCGGGCCCTCAGCGCCATCCCGGGGGCCGCCGTCCCCGGGCCCTGACGGCTGTGGTTCCCTTCCAGCAACGCTTTCCTCTCCTCCAAGGGTTTTCCTAAAGAGACAGCGAAGACCAAGCGGCCGGTTACAGAAAGGGCAAAGCGCTGCCCACTGCATAAATGGAAATTCTGAGTATAAATCTATTTAGGACTGCTCACAAGATGCAAATCTGAAGCCTGTCATGAGCATCAGGCTAACCACAGAGTTGTGTAAAATTGCTGCTTTTCACGGGCGTGAGAGCGGAGTCTGCTGTCAACCCCCTGTGAAACCCACTGTGAAAGCTAGTTGGTAGAGGCTGCTTTTCCCAAAAGTTTGGTACTAGCAGCAAGAACAGATCTCTGCAAGCGCGGAGCAGTATGTTCAGTGTCAAAGATCTTGTACATCGTCACAGACGTTATCACCTGGGCTCTGAAATCGCAAGCATCGGTGACAGCAGGTTAGTAGGGAAAGGGAAAAAAATCCTGTTTTCAAGCCAGATTGATGGTGACCATGTAGAGGAAATGGTATCTTAGGGATAAAATCACTTAACTGATGCATTTTATTTGTCAGATTCCTAAACCTGTCAACTGTAACAGTGCTACATTTTTTTTTACACAGGAATACTGTAATAAGGACAAAAATGGGTTCTGCAGTTGCTTAACATTTGAAGAACTGGTGTTAGAAGGTAGCAGAGACTTACGTGCACAAAAGTGAAAACAAAAGGTGCAGGGTTTTCTGAGGCAACAAGGTCAGAGCAAGCAAGACTACGGTGGAAGAGAGTGGTCAGTCCTCAGAAATGATGCAAATTCAGATGCAGGATGAATAGTATAACTTTTTCCGAGCAAAGAAAATAGTACTTAGAAGAAGAGCTCTTGAATATTAGGCCAAAGAAATATTGGAAGGTGCGGAAGAAAACAGGCAAACCACTGTTAGGAGAATTAAATGAATGTATGTGGTATACCTAGTGAATGAAATAGTGCTGTAGTAAAAAGATATTGAGTCAGTTTTCAAATGATGAAAACCGTGTGTGGAAATTTAAAAAAAAAAAAAGTCGTCAGCAAGCTCAAAGCGAAGATGGGCAAGTGCTAACAACATTTAGAGCACAAAGGCAGCGTTTTAAAAAAGGGCCTCTTCGAGCCCAGTCGTATCGCGGTGCCACCCATTCCACTGACCTCGAGCAGCTGGCTACTAAGTGGCATGGCCCAGCTGGATGGGCGTTAGAGTTAGAGTTAAGAAACAGCACATATATGCCTTTATGTGAGTTTCTAGGACAGGTAAGCGACTTCAGAGCAGCATCGAGCTGGAGCAAAGGTAAGATCAGCCACTGATGCACTCTCTGCTGCTCGTTGCTACCATAATTAATGGCATCCGACCAACGAAAGTCTATGACACCTTGATGCAGGCTGCCTTGCTGATACCGTTCTAGTCCATAATACCTTCAGAGAGCTACAGAGAGATGGTCTTGTCTGGCAAAACAGACTTAACATCAGTTAAGTGTGTTCTGGCTTAACATCAGTTGTATCAAAATGTGTACCTGCAGCTGCAGGTACAGGTACTTTACCAAAAAAACACCAGTGCATGAACAACAAGGAGGTCAACTTTAATACTAGAAAGCAATGGAAAGCTGCAACAAATTAAAGTTTGGCTTTTATCACAGTAATTTATATTTAATGATTTTAGCTTTGATTTTGTTTCCTCAGTTGTCTATGGTAAAACAAGGATAACAGTATTTTCTCTTTTTGCAGATAAGGAATATTTTTGTGGGAAACATTACAGTTGAATAAATTTAGTATAAAAGTGCCAAGTTTCATAGGACACTGTAAAATTAAAAAATAGGGCTTAAGGAAAAGGATGAAAAGTGTATGGAATGTATATCCACCGTGAATAAGTCCTATGGAAAACAGCATCCATGTTCTTGTACTTTAAGTGACTAACGTAATCGTATGCATAAAGGAACCACACTAAATTTGAGCACACAACTCTAATTTTTATTTCCTAGCTTCTGAATCCTTGACTTTGCAGCTTCAATGGTCTTGTTACACCTGATGTTGGCTTATTTAAATGTAATGAGAATAAAGTTAGGGCTGCTCTAATTTTTTGCACCTCAGTAACTGTAGTTGTGTGTCTGCCTCTGGACTCATGTCCTGTGGTCTGATTTTTATCAGAGTTCCTAAGAATGAAATTGTCTTCCTCCTTGGTCCTTGTCGAGAAGCTAAACATCTAGTTTATGTTATAGTGCCGGCTTTTTCCCGTCCATCTTTTGAGAATTTTACGAGCTGAGGTTTGGTGATGCTTGTATAAAACCTGTTCTGTTGGTGGTATTGAGTGTGTTATCCTGGGGATATTGTATGTTCTTTTGAGTTAGGTAAGTATTCTATTGAGGTAACTGTTGGGATTACTACAAAACATAAAACATGAAATCAATTTGGTTTCTCAATCTAAATAACACTTTGTAGTCCTTACGTTATTGCACTGGCTGCTGACACTTCAAACTTTAGGAAGCTCGTTCAAAAAATGACAAGTTTTTGCAGCCGTGATGAAATAGCAAGCAGAGTGGTTTAAGTCTTCCACTCACGCATTAAGTATGATTGCAAACTGTGTCGATGGGTTGGATCAAAATGGGTTTTAATTTGAAAATAAAAGGTTCTCTACTAGTACAAAGCAAACATACCCGATTTAAATTTCTATTTCATTTTCAGAAGCTGTTTGGATAATTAAATAATGACATGGATAGTGGGCAAGAGGAACAAATTTCTACAGTCTAGCGCTTCATGACTGGCTTAGATTTTCCATTTGAGGCAATCCATCCCTGCAGTATTTTATTGCTTTACAATCTTGCTTGTATTATTTATATTATTGATGTAAAAAGTCAGTGAGGTAGGAAAGTTATTGGAATATTATGTTGTTATTAGGAGTGCTGTTATTTTTTTCCCCTTGTTTTTTCCTTTTTATTTTTTTTTCAGATGGGGAACTGGGGCACAGAAAGAGACTAAGAGTTTGGCAGATGAGCTAAGTGCTGTACAGTACATGCAGGGTGTGATCTTGCAGCACGGGTTAGCTGCCCTGAGGCTATTTATCCATTAGTCAGTGCACGGGAGTTTACAAAGTCTTCTTCAGACTGGGATATGGATGTACTGTGTATACACACGAGAGTCGATGTTATTTATAGATCAGTTCTGATTAGAAAGATGTTACGCCGCCTAAATAGTAGAACGCAAGACAGTAATATTTCAGGAACTGTACACTCATTTGTTTTACAAGGAAAAGAATAGCTGCTTGTTGAACAGCTGTCAGAGAGCTGCTGGTTTGCTGCAGGTTCGTGTCCTTGCTCCCTTCTCAGTAAGTGATTGTCTTTTTTTGCTCAGGAGGCTTCTCCAAAGGAAGCGAATCCCTGTCAGTTCGCTCTAGTCAGTGTTCAGTCTCCTCAAAATTAACCTCCCCACATTTGGAAGACCACAGCACTAAAAAATAAAAGCCTGTGATAATCCATGCTGTCGTAGGAAAAGTCCAGCCTCTTAAGCCCTGGTTTGAAATAACCACCATGAGTCGTTTGCCAGACATGCCTTATTCCAAACGACTGCGGATTTCTTCTTACTTGGGTGATGTCAGAGTTTGCACAGGAGCTGGCCGTTTCTCTGGATTTGTGAAGCCTGAGCTTACAGAAAGGTTGGTGCAGCATGTTTGCACGTAAAACTGCGTATATGCTGTTGGACCTGAGTCAGGGGTGACAGATGCACCGTGCCGTTAATTTATGCGTGCAAAATTTGGCTGCCTGGGACTGCAGAGGCCTCTGGTCACCCCTGTACTTACGGCTTCCAGCTTCCTAAATCCTGGCAAAAGCTGTGGAAAAAACGGTCTAAAAATAAAGGTAAAAAGATCTAGGTAACGTTTGCAAGGATTGCCATCTATCCGCGCACATGAGTAGAACTGCTGAGCTGAAAATGTGTGTGGCTGCTCCTGCGTTCAGAGTAGCCCTCCTGGGCTCAGATGCTCACACAAACACTGGTCCAGCCCAGTTTGCAGAAGACATTGTCTTGAAAGCGTAGTCAATATTTTCTTGATTTTTTTTTTTTTTTAAGTTCATTAGGTCTTTACTGTAGACGGGCGTCATGGTTTTTTTTAAATCCCTTTAGCTGAAATGGCCAGTATGACAGCTTTTTAAGAAATAATGATGCAAGTTACGCTTTGTCCATTAATTCCGTTTGTGATTTCATATATTGATATAATTGAATTGCTGATAAAATATAATGCAGCCTGAATAGGATGAATGTAATGTACTGCCAACATAAAGCTGTGCAGTGTGACATACGTCAATGGTTAGGATGTATTTTGGTTATCTGGTAATTATTCATATCTGTACATGAGGTGTCTATTTTAATATAAACAGGTTCAGAGGGGAAAACAACAGCAGTATGGAACAGTATTTATAGACCATCCACAAACAGAAGGAAAGAGAAGATCTGCTATTAAAAAAAAAAAAAGAAAGAAAAAAAAGTGCTGCATATACAGATCCTCAGTCAGCGTGAATGGCATTAACAAAGGATTCGTTTGAACGGATTAAGTGGCTTATCACAGCTGCCTGGTGAGTTTTACAGATCACTACGTTTTTTAACTAGAGTCACTGGGATATATTCTTAGCTCTCAATTTAACAGTAATAAGAAATCACCAGTTAAATAATTTGTAGCCTGTCATAAATCTGATAAGCCTATACAATAATTTATTGTGTTTGATTTTGGTTGCTGGTCTATAAGTTTATGCCATTTAAATTTCAGGTGTTACACTATTTAAATAGTAGGAAACAGGAACTGCAGTTCTGAGTATGTTTTAAGAGGAAAGATATTCACACATTCTAGCGATGAACGTATTTGGAGAAGAAATAGCAGTGACCAACTCAAACTTGAATGTCTATCCCAGAAGAAATTTTGCAGATGAGGGAGAATCATTAAAAGGCATGAAGAAAAGTTTTCAGGACTATGATGGAAATACCTGCTAGCAGCTGTGGCAGGAGTTTTTCTGGAGGAAAACGATCCTTAGGAGAAGATTAGGATCACTGTGACCAGGAATTTTCAGAGTGGTGCATGGGATCAATGGTGCCATCCCTACAATATCTTCTAGGAGAAGTCAATGCAGTTTTCCTTCTCGCTCGCGGTCTTTATAAAACTTCACGCACCAGGCTCTTTAGGAATGTGAAACTGAGCTTTTCTAGCTGGGAACCTGGCCCAGAAAGTGTACCTTGCTTGAACCTGGCACCCTGGCTGCTAGGCAGTCTGCTGATGTGCCTGAACTCTCTCCAGTGGCTTTTCATGTTTATTTGGTTTGCGCAAACCCAGGCTGCTTGTTACCTAGATGTTTCCCAGTGCAGCAGCCTTCTGTCCTAGCCCTCTCTCCAAGGTAGCTCCTCTTGCCTTTTTGCTGCGTTATTTGTGAATGGCTTGCCTGGCTTCAGGAGGCAGGGATTTTGACATGACAGAGAACAAGCTGGCAAACACATGCCTTCTGTATATGGCTGGAAAAGGGGGAGTCTGCAGCGCTGTGCACCAGGAACAGCATCACCAGGTCTCCATTACAGTTGTGCAAGGGTTTTATGACAACTTGGCGTTTTCTTAAGTGAAAAATAACTCACACTTGGCCAACGTGGATATGAGAAAAAATATTTACAGAGGCTATCTGCAAGTTCAGAAGGTTAGAAGCAAAAATGGCTTAAATTAGTAACAATCACAGCACAAAACAATGCTATTGTCTGCTACCTAGTTGAGGTGTTCCTGTGAAGTTAAATAATTTCTACACAAACTTACTTGGTACATTAAAAGATGGACTACTGGGATGGACAACAGTTGTCCACCACTTACTGGTGTAGCTGATTACCTGGCAATCTCCCGTTGTTTAATCAATCCTTTGTTTCTCACTTAGCAAGAAACAGTATGAGCTTCTATCTTCAGTTACCACTAATTATTTTCATAAATATTTTGTTTCTGTAAAATCGGTGTATTTGAAAAATTTAGAGGCAACGTAGGTTTAAAAAGTATACAGAGTAAATATAAATCAATGGCTACAATATGTTACGTTTGTCAGTACTGAATTTGTCAGTGTGTATCAGTGCATGTGCAGGTTATACAATTTGCAGTCTGAATCGATCAGTAATTAATAATCAGGGAGAGGAATCGTGGGTTTGCTGGCACAGTACTCAGTGCCCCGAAGAGTTGACCATGTGAATAATGAAGGAAGAATAGAGGCTGATCTCAATAGGACTTTGGGAAATTTACTACGTGCCTGAATATTTGCAAGGTTGGAGTAATTTTGATACAGGCTTCACTATAGCCTGGAGAATAGTAGCCTATACATTATGGCTGTATCTCATTTATCATTTTATATAACGAGTGAGCACCTTAGTTCTCGTTAATAATTACGTTAGTAATAATAATTGTTAATAATGCTTATTTCTGGTATTGCTGCAGAAATTTTGGGCTACCTTTTTGTTTTACTTTATCCTCTTTTTTTTGCATGTGGAAGTCATAACAGACACGATTTCAACTTTATAATCCATCACTAGCAATGGTTGGCGTGGAGCGGGGCTTCCCCAGCAGCTGCTCTGGAATCACACGGCTATTTTGTGTGCTGCTTTGCTCCCTGCCTTCTCTTGCTCTCTCTCTGAGCAAAAAGTAACCAGCACCAGCTAACTCGTTTTAGGACGGATGCAGATCACCATTTCTGCTCGGTCTTCACCCCATGGTTTCCACGGAGGTGCAGAAATCTGTATGGAATGGTTTCTCTCTGGCCATTCCTAACTGTGGGATTGGAAATGGGTTACAATGGGGAAGTTACAAGGACTTTTGCACAGTCTTATTCATGCCTATCTCTTTGTGCTCAGTCTCACAAATCAAAAAAAAATACAAATATATGGAGCATGTGCTGACCATTTCTTGATGGTGCGTCCCCCTTGTAAATACACGCTTTTACTAAATAATCACCCCATAATCACCATGGGTACACACTTCTCACTTTTTAGAGGCTACATTTTTGTGAAGGGTGGATGTTGGAAGTTTAGTTTTAATTCGGCTTTCTCCTTCTTTTAAATCAGGTGGCTGCTGATTGTTTTTTCAGCACAAGAAATTGATGGGGTAAGTGACTTTGATATTTACTTTAGACAGGGGATAGCCAGAATGGTAAAGTTCAAACAGGTAACACTAAATACATTAAAATGACCTATGGTTCTGTAGGGAAGCTGTGATGTTTATTTCAGTATTTCTGCAGTTCTCACTTTCCTTTCTGTTCCTGTTGCTCAGCTTAACTATTCTGTAATTTTCTCCTTTGGGTTCTTCTAGATTCTAGCTTTGGCATCTTCGGATGTTTTTGGAAAGCTGCATGTAAAAAAACCTCTCTCGTGCACTGAGTCTGTCTCCTACATTACAGCACATATCGTACTCATTCTAGCTTTCAAGCCCTCCTCTGTATGTTAGCCTAGATCTTAAACTGGCCTCCCTGTACATTCCCATCTCTCTGAAGCCAAAATTTCACATATAATACAGTCTCAATATCTACTTTTATTTTCCTCTCGGTGCTGCCCTCCATATTAACCTTACGTTTGCAATGCTCTCACTGCAGCTTCTTTCAAGTCCGTCCTCCTTGTTTCTTTCAAATATTTATAAGCTCTTTTTTGTTTTTCCCCCAAAGTAATCTCTTTTTCATGGAACTGTTGAAAATGGAAGTAATTTTAAAAAATCAATGTCTTCAATTAGAACAGAGGGTAACAGCTTACATTTTTTTTGAAACTTGCGTTCCAGTGACATTCCAATAGAGGCAAGTTTTTAATAACTGGGTGAGAGACTAGTGTGGAGTAGATTGGAAATTTCATGGGAAATCCAGTGCGTGAAGGAGACCATCATACCCTCTTGTTCTGAGATCTGGAAGTACCAGATATTCTACAAATACTGTAGATAGACAGGACAGAATTTTTGCTCCTTATCTAGTATTTGTCAGTATTTTCTCCTTGAAAAACTGAAGTGTGAACCTGTTGTGTTCTGTTCGTTATTCAAACCAGTAACAAAACAAGGTTGACCTTGATAAAAATGAAATCCACACTGAGCAAGTATTTTCATGTTATCACTGTTTACTTGTTTACTTAAATTGTTCTTAAATCTTTTGAGTCCTTGTCATCCTTTTCCAAGCCACTTTGATCGTTTACACAATTTCATCAAAAAAAATAATGTCACCTAGTGGACATTCCAGCCACCTAAGTGAGTTCATAAATGTATATGCTGTGTGTAATTGGTATCTGTTTAATACTCACTTCGGGAAATAGAAAAGAATAATAAAATTATGTTCACGTACCACACAATAAATTACTGAATTTACATTTTGGTGTGTTTTAGTTTCTCCTCAAATATGCTTTTTTTTCTTCATTCCAATTTGATGAAACAAAGTAGTCACTTCTTTGCTATTAAAAGGACAGTGACAGAAAGTTTTAATATAAGAAATAAGTAAATTAATGGTAGGCAATGCATAATTACACCATGCATATACTTCTTTCTTCATTTAATAGACAAGAATTAAATACAAGGCCTTATTGCTGAGTGGGCTTGTTGCTCTTCAGGCTGTTTTGCCTTTTATCATTTAATTGTAGTTAAACAATCTCCTAACCTAACGTGATGGGTTACAAATTTCACATTGTTACAAATTAAATTCTAACTCTGTTGAAATATTTCTAGATGCAGCCTATTTCCTTACTTGTATTTATCTGTAATAATTAGCCTTACTTAACATAACTTGCAGGTAATGTCTTTCACCTTCTACAGCAACAGTAATAAGCTTCTGAGAGGTCCAAAAAGGTTAGGAGGGTTTTAAATGTGGAGTTTGCATGTGTATTCTATTAAGCATTGGAAAATATTCATACGTGTCAACCTGAAGACCTACATTATATTCTGATGTTTGCTGCTATGCCAAGTTTCTTGACCAGTAGGAAATTTCCCTGCGGGTATGCAAGGATAGCCAAAGCTTTTGCCTTAAAAATAATCTAATTGGATAATATGTCCCATTGATAATATTTAATTAAGTGACTGTTGTCTGTTGCATGTTAATAAATCCATAAACTTTTAATTTTTAGGGAGGATATGTGTATATTGACCCATGCGGGGGACAGGATTGTTCAGTTTGTCGGTGCTTTCCAGAAAAAGGATCAAGAGTAAGTGATTGTTAGAACTAATGATAATTACTGCTGTAAATACTGCTCCTTTGGTGCACATTGCTGTTTTTTAAACCAATATGGTTGACGTAAATCATTAATAATTCAATAAATCAATATTCAGACATAAAAAATTCTGAATATAGCAAGCTATCATAATTCTCCCACTAGTGTGAGACGTAAGTTAAGATTGTTTGTAAAGACGTTTATTCTAAATTAGGCTTGTAATAATCCTGATGCCTTTTTTTGTGTTAAGGGTTCTTTGAGATCAATCTAGTAGTTGGACATTCTTTATATATATTAAGTTTAGAAATCTATGCTTGTTTTCTTCTAAGAGGTTGGTTAAAAGAGAATGTCTGTGCCATTTACTAGTTTTATGGGAACGTAAGTGTTTCTTATTTGGGTTTGGTGATTGTGGAAAAGCTTGCAGACTTTTTCTTTTACTAGCTTAATGCACTAAGTATTAAAAAATATCTGAACCATCTTTGCCTTATAAATAATTGTGAAACATTGAGTGAAGCTGAGGCATTTTCATATTATACACTAAAATTAGTAACTGTGCATGGTGCTGTTTGTTAATTGAAATGTGGTCCAGTGATGTTTGTTATCTTGGCTGTTCTTTCTCAAAATACAAATTAAACAATTTAAACATTATATGAGGAAAGGACTTACTTAGATGCATGCCCTGATTAGCGAACAACTGAAAAATTGTCAGTAAGTGATGGAAATTTTTTTCTTCCAAAGTACTCGTGTTCAAGTTTGGGGTTAGAAAGCGTGAACATGGTGGCTCAGTTTTTAGAACTGCATGCCCCATTTGTTTGTGTACAACCTGGGTGGTCACAAAAGCAGGACACACCTTTTCCATCCTGCGCTTCTGCAGAGAGCTGCGGGCTCTGCTGTGTCATGATCACTGCCCTGGTGTCCTTGGATCCTATCCTAATCCGCCGGGATTATGTCTATACGAAAGTTCCCCATGCTGTAGGATTTTCATAATAGGGGCCTAGGATGCGTCTATCTCTGTAACACTGTGCTGACAAAAGGGCATCCCAGGAAAAGTATTTTGACTAGCAGCATTGCGGTGTCTCTCAGTGCTGCTGAATAGATTGTTTTGGATACCGACAACCCGATCTGAAGTGCCATTAAAAAGCAACGGACTTTGAAACTAGAGGAAATTCCCCTGATTGTGGTTCTCTCTCGGTAGCCTGGAAGTTCTGAATTACATGCCCATTATTGATCGATACTAAATACTCACTGCGATCGTTGCGGCTCTTTCCTGAGCTGTCCTCTCCACCACGGGGAAACTGAACTTCCATTCATGCGTTTGCAGTTAGCTTTCTAAATACTCCAAGGATCTGGACCTAAGTGCCAAAGAGAAGTGTAATAAACATTTCAAAATAAACCCAGTCATTATGCAAATGTGAGTCTGAGAATTGTACCGTTTCCTGAAAGAGCTCTGAAATACATATGCATAAAACAGAAGTACTTGTCAGACCTTACGTGAAATATGGCTGAACTAAACACCACTTCGGATAGACTGTTGCAGATATTTTCTATACTAAGGTATGGTGATGAGGTTTTTTTCATAGGATTATTTAATCTTTTTCTCATCCTACAATCCTGTTGGTTTCTAAACTTTGCTGTGTTCTGCCTTTCCACTCTGACACACTAGCTTTGCTTTCCTAGCTTTTGTGGAGACTGCTCATTACAAAATAAAAGATTTGTTTATCTCATTGTTAGCTTCCTAGAATGCAAAACATCTGCTTTATCTACTTTTCTGTCTGAATCCTGCTCTCAGGCTGGTTCCTAAGAGTTTTGTGCCTTCCTCAATCCTGTCTTTAAAGTGCAAGATTGTTTCTTGATCATTGAAAGCCTCCAGCACTGTACAGTATGCAAGCCTAAAATTTCACAAGTGTACTGTTTATTAAATAATCCTTCTCTTTAAAAAAGTCGGGATAAGGGCATCAGTATAAATTTAGTTGCCTAGCACCGTATTTTTAACTTTTTCACTATTTTGCACAGGCTAGCTGTCAAAATTAAGGATGAGCTGGCCCCTTCAGCAAACATTTGCTGAAAGCGCAAAAAGATTCTAGAAAATTCATGTGCTTCCTGACAAGAGGCAATGGAACAGTAATCCCATCCAGACCAGCTGGAAAGCCAGCCTTATAGCAGCCCTCAAAGTTAACAAGTCTTTAATTAGCTCTGTTCAACCAACTGCGGGATCGGGAGCTTTTGCAGAGGCTGAATGGGAAAGGCAGCACCTGGGTGAGCTACGTCAGTATACGTAGTGAGTTACATTGATGATATAGACCAGTCCACCTATTTTTTATTTTTATTTGTTTAATTTTAAATCTCTTTTACCACAGGGAGTCGGATGTAGGGTATTCCTGTCACGATCTTCCATTGACCGTGGTAATCCAAGACTTACAGGGGAGCAAGGGCAAATTGTCGCATTATTGTACTGCTGAGGTATCATCTGTGTTGGAAACACACAAGGTCACACCTATTATGAATTGATTAAACACATTATTCAAACTCTTCCAGGAACTGCAACCAAATCCTTCCTTAGACTAGCTGGAACGTGACAATTCGTGTGTTATTCTGAATCTTTGTTGTTGGCTGAATACTTCCAAATAAAGTTCCAGTTTCAATGGACATTTTCTGTTCACTTTTATCTCCCCTAAAAGTGCCCTGGGAGAGAAGTTGTTTAGCAAGGAGCCTTATTTGTAATACATATGGTGGAATGCGTAGGAATTATTATCCATAGGAGAGATGCTCGTTGTATCATACTGTGGGCTTTGTGCTAGACAGGTATCAAACATCCAGCTTCAAGTGATAGTTTAACATCTGAATTAGAACCTACGTAGTTTGTTTCGTATGTTGCTCATGGTCACTTCCCTGCATCCTTCTCCCCACGCTACCAAAAAGGAGATTTTTAGAGAAGTCAGAATGTCTATCTGCTGATAAAACAGCAGTTGTATAGTTTCAAAGGTAAGGTGTGCCCATCTGATAAGGCTTTCACTTTGTCAGCAGACTGTGAGGAAATATTGTTGCTAGTTTCATCTGAGGGATTTTTGTTGACATATAAAACACTATGACAGGTATTTGATGACCTTGCCATTTTACAGATGTTAGAATATTACCTTTTTTTTTTTTAAAAAAAAACCTTTCAGTGGAACCATTGCCCACTGGAAATTTAGCTAGTGAAGTCAACAAACAGGTTATTTCTATGTCTGGAGCAGACTTTTAGTCAACCCATAACAAATATTTTTACTAAAATTAAGGTACAACGAAAGTCTTAAAGGTGATATAAATCATCTTTGTTTATTTCTAATTACCGCTGACAAGGGAAGTGTGTCCGCATTTTGTAAAACTAAAAACATTGTAAGCTCCCTATGACATAATTGTAGCCCTTATCCTTAATGTCTCTCCACTAAAGTAGTAAAATACAGGGTAATAAGAGAATAGACACCTAAAATTAAACTCCTAAGTATGCTTAGGTTTATGAGTTAAGTAGAATGGCTGTCCAAAGTGTGGTATATGCTGAAGCTTCCGTAGGAATGTAGTAGGCAAGACTTGAAGTTCTGTCTTTGGCAGAATGACCTTTCTTTGTGTCCGTTTTGTTGGATGCAGTTGAAGTATGATCAGTTGAAGCTGTGGTTACCAGAACAGTGTAAGAAATCCGTGCCACTGACTGTGAATGCAATGGGAATTAAGACTTTGCCTTCTAGTTGCCATTTGAAAGTCTTTTAAATGTCAACATGGAAAGCCTTCTTCACCTTAAGGGAACAAGATAATTGAGGTTTTAGCTAGAGAAAAGATGACTATGGGAGCAAAGAAAGGAAACTGCCATGGCCATATTGGAATGTAGTGAAACTGGGCAAGTTGGAAGAGAAGTAGAAGCAAATAGCTGAGCTTTTGTTTGATATTTATATAAAACCAGTATACTTATGCATTGGTTCCTATGTTGGGTTGTAGAAGAGCTTGAGTACCTGTCGTTTCTAATTTCTCTCAACCTTAGATAACTGTGCTGTAAACAGATTGGTGCTACTATTCATTAGCGAGAAGTCACTGTCTGAGAAACATTCTGGTGACTACTGCGATCCCGTTTTGGTATCATTACAGACGTCCACATCACAATGAAAGTTGGACTTCTGTTTAGCTGAGATTACAGCCTTGTGTTTTTTTAGTAGTGTTTATCTCTTGATCTCCTGTCACATCTCAAAGTGACTCTTTATTGCATAAGACACCATTAAACTGTGCTGTTAAATCCCTTTGTGCGTACCGTGTGCTACTATATGTATTCATTTAAGAACTACAGAATAGATAAATGAGGGGAGAAAGTCATTAGGGAAAGTATATGTGCCAGTAAGCGTTCTACATGATTTTTGGTGCCAGCCTGCAACAACTGAGACTTTATCCTGCCTTGTCTTTCCCAGTCAAGATGTATGGTCTTCTAGGAGACAGTAGCAGTCAATATTTTTAATTAGAGGCAAACAGCAACTTCACTGTTTTAGATTTTTTTCCCTCTTCCTCTTTGGTCTCCCATGAAGTCCATGATTTTAATTTTCTCCTCATATGTCCAACAGACAGTGAAACCTTTCCTCCCTTTCCTCCTCTTTCCCTGACTTAGGAAGTAATTTCCTTGATAACTCCTGCATTGTTGTAGCTGAGGCCTCCAAAAATGCTGGCTGCTCTAAAAGAATTTAGCTAGTTAAAATATTTGCAGTTAGCACTGACCGATTGTAAACCTGTCCTGTGCCGACCCTGGAGTTTGATCCCATTCAATTCCTTTGGCTTTGTTTATAGGTTTAAGTAGATTTAGAAAGCAAGCGTCTATTCATGACCCAACCTGATCTAGCTTCTATGAGATCATGTGAAATCCCCGCAGCAAAGTGAATAATAAATATAACTCAGCAAGAGCAATGTTCGTTCTTTTGCAGATGAAGCCAGTGGCCTGTTTTCATACTAGTGTGGGAGAGAACCTAGCAAACAGAGATCTGAGAGGGAGATCTCACATTTTCTGGCATCTGAGGTATAAGGAGTAAGCATTCACAAGAGATACTAAGTCAGTTGGTTGCTACAGGTAAGCTAGAAAGTCAGCTGATGTATACTTCAGGGCAGTGGGGTGAGAACGGTGAAGTTTAACTCTAGAGTAGGTCTGTCTTCCGGCATCGCTTCTCTTGTAACATCTCCCTAGGAGATCTTGTGGGTTGTCACATCTCCCTAAGGCGATCCTGTGGGTTAGCCAAGTCCAATTTACAGCACAGTGTAACCGTATTTAAAATTCACTAACTGGGAAAGTGTGCAAGTTCTGTCTGTTTTGGGGAGTTAGAGGTGTTTATTAAATCACACTTCTTTTGCATGTTGGTCTGCAATGGCAGCCTGTTGTTCACATGGAATATCAGGCACTTGTATTGGAATTTTCAAGCCGCACTCTCAGGAAGTGAATATGTGAAGTCCATCTGTTTGATCTCAAATACACGTGCTTCGTTGAATCCACTATCGGAGATGTATGCATCCAAGCATCTGAGGAAACCCAGATCGCTCCCACTATTTGCCTCATACTTGCTGATCATTTTTACCAGCTATGATACAGGTTTAAAAGAGAAGATTCCTGAGACCAGTTATACGTTTCTGTAGCATTTCTATTGCACTTCACTTATGTTCACTGCGAACCACAGAAAAACAGACCTAGAGAAATGAGACCCCTGGATCTGTATGTAAAGCAGACCATGATTTTTGGTTTTTTGGTTTTTTTTTTTTTTTTGTAACTGGGCAGAGCAGTAGGCAGTTCTCTGGCTCCAGAAGTTAAGATTTGAACTGGTAGGGAAGGGAGCCTGCTTACCAGGATGTGGAATAGTGACAGGATCACTGCATTCTCCTCACTGTAAGGTCTGTTTGAGGCTATTCTTTGTATACAATGTCCAGCTACAGCACCTGTAAATTAGCATTTTTTGTATTAGACATGTTTCCAAATTTTTCCAAAGTTTTGATCTTGATAAATTAGCCCTCCTTTTGTTCTTGAGGATCTTTCTTTCCTTAGTAACTTTGGTTCCCCTATTGCCCCATACTAAAAATAGTGCTTTCCTCAGTTAGTGCAGTTTGGCAAGCTTTTCCCTATCAGGCAAGACAAAACTCTACAAAATCATTCCTTCGTAGATTTGAATAAACCAAAAATTGCCAATCAGTGACTTGTTTCAATAAAAGGAATCAGAGCAAGTTAATTTTATTTTACTAGCTGATCTGATGTTAATTATTTGTGGTCTAAAATGCTCTTATTTGCAGCTCTCTGCTGTCAACCATTAACAGTGTTTCTTAAAGTGCTAGATTCTCTCTTGTTCAGTGTTCAACACAATAGTGACACCCACTGGCTTATTGGATACTTTTCCTTTCCATGGTTGCACAGAGCTAAACCACAAAACAGTACATGGTGAAAAATGTTTTCAGCAATTCATACTATGTTCTTGTAGCATGTTGGGTTGTTGGAAAATATGACAGAAGGGCACAGAAATTTCCAGGAGTTCACAGCATGATCCAGATGCTGAGAAAAGTCAAGCACAAAGAGTTACTATTGCAATTGAATCGTCTCAAAATCTGACTGTAAAAAGGAGTTATCTAATACTGCAACACTGTTATGTGATCTGCTGTTTCTGAGCAAGCTGAGAATAAGTCCGTGCCATATATTAGTCTGACCCTCACTCCCTGTTTAACCCACAGTCACACAAACATTTGCTCCATTAAGGACAAGAGAGTGGATTTAATTGCAATTAATAGTCTGCTTTCTCAGCTCTATCTCATCTTGATAAAGTTACTATTTAGAAGGTTTATTTTGCAGCCTTTGCTTATAGTGAAAATGATTTTAAGTCCCAGTCCTACACAGTTACAGTGGAAACTTCCCAGAATGGACACCCCTACAAGCCCTGGAAGCTGTGGCTTCGCTGTGTGATAGACCTGCTCTTCCAAAAGGGGAGAGGATGTGGGTGGAGCTTAGACTAGCAGCAGATGCTCCCACCTCACTAAGCAAATTACAAAAGAAAACATCTGTCTGCAAATGCCTTTGTGTGCACTCCCCTCTCGCCCCCAGACTGCTCCGCTTTCCTCCCCTTCTCTGTCCTGCTCCTGGTAAAATGAGAAAGACCGGTTACAAGCCAGAGCCCAGTGCAGAATGAAAAAGAGCGCTATATTATTTGCCTAGGAGTTGCTGGGCTTTTTCATTTTTGTTTATGTGAACAGAAGGTAAGTGCATTTCACGTGTCACTGGTGCTGCCTGTTACGCAGGGTGCTGTCCGAATTGAAGGCAGTAACTGGACTTCTTTTGACTTTATCAATAATGAGAAGCAAGACAGAATTCACTCTAATAGCACGAAACAGGTTTTTTATTTCCAATTAAGGCTCCTTTAAAACATTGTCCTTTCAGCCAATTAAGTGCTCAGGGCACTGTAAAAATCGGGTGCTATTTGGTGTCTCGGGCAACCAAACCAGTAATTCCAAGTAACCTTGGCCATTGCCTTTTCCAAGCAGTATTTAAAGCTTTGCTGCATGATTCTGAAGTATTTGCAGTCTTAGTCTTAGGAAGCATACTTAATTAAAAAAAAATATAGTCTTGTTTTGTCAAAAGTCAGTTTCTTACTGCAGGTCAAGCCCAGGATCTGCTAAAATAACAGACCATAGTCTTGGCATGGGTAGTTCCTGACCTAGACAATTAACAAGGCATCGAAATCCTAAAGGAATTTATTGGCATCAGATGGCAGAGCAGGCATAATATTTGTCATTTCCACATGAGCATGACTACCTTCATCCCCTTTATTTGTACAGCTGTGCTGAGACTGTAATGCTGCGGTAGTCACATTGGATGGGCACAAAGAATAGATGTGCTAATAGATGTTATGACGTGGTATCAGTTTGGTCTTAGCAAAGCTCCCCGCCATTATCCGTCTTTGAGCTGAAAGAGAGAGAGACAATCCACCAGCTTCACATGGCATGCTGAAGTTGTATCAGCTGTCAAACCCATTGTCAGCGCTGGATTCAGTGGCTCTGTTTCATGACTTCACTGCCTCCTACCGAAGACATAAACCAGGGAGTCAATTAAATTCACAGGGTAGCGACGAAGGAAGACGTTTTATCAGCCCAAAGGACTACGTGTCCTGGAAGTGGTTGTTGGTTAATTATCATGGGTAATTACCATCAAATTCACTGAGTGTCTCCGCTTTTTTTTGGGTACTACCAAAATCATGTTTCTTCAACTGTCCAAAAAGTCTAACAGGATTTGAAAATTTTCTCTTTCAACCCTTGAATGCAGAGCATACACGCTATGAATTAAAAATATTGAAGTTGCTGCAGAAACTTGTTGGCAACAAAATGCATTGTTAAGACAAAGGCATTAGAGCCTTAGTGAGAGACGTCTTAGGCCTTTTATTTTTTTCCTGCTGCTGAATGTTGTGTTTGGCATGCTAACAGCTAGTTCGGTGTACTAAAAAATGTACCGCTTCCAGTAGAGTGAATGCTTCAAACAGTTGTATTTTACTATATTATTAGTCTCATTCATTTCACTTTTCTTATACTCAAAATTATGCTTTAATTAAAACATTGTCCAGTCTTTTTTTTTTATCAAGTATTTAAAGGATGTGGTAGCTGCTTTTAGGGTACTTCAATTAATAAATTCAGTTTTACAACAGAGGATGTGCAGGGCACTGCCAATAGACAGGCTGCAACTGTTCATGCAAGCAAATACTCAAATTAAACACCCAGAATCCTGCCTGCCCATTCATTGTTAACAGCGATGCAGAATCAGCAGATTTCAATACCAGGAGCCCTTAATTTGCGTAATATTTTACACCGCTCAAATTGTGGTATCAAGGAAATGGTAACTGCTGTAGCTAATTCATTCCTGTGAATGGAGGTTGTACTGAAATGTCCATTGCTGCCCTCACGTGGTCCGAGAGCCATCGGCTTTTCTCGGGAAGGCAGGGGGCTTCCATTCCATTCCGCTCTCTTTTTTTCATAATGTGGTAGAATTGATGGATGAACTCTGCAAGGAAAGCAAATCATTCTTCACTTGGGAAGCACAAGTTGTAGCTAAACAAAGATCATGTTACAGAATGAAAAAGATGAGTAAGAGAAATAAAGACCTGTAAGTACGTAGATTTTGTAGAGTGAAGGTGCAGACAGCTCAGATGTGAAGTCTGATTAGAAAGCTTGCTTTGTTCAGCACTTTGAATCTGTGGTTTAATAGTTGTTTAGCAGCACAGAGCAAAAACTGCAGCAAATCCAAAGCAACTCCACACTAATGCTATAGACTCAAAAATCCAGTTGGCATGGGAAGTACTTTTACTTTAGGGGAATATGTATTACCTTTTAAAAGTGAGTAGAAAACATGGACATGGTCTGTATGGTACTGTAGGAACAGGTAATCAAGTTAGAGCTATTTGTAGATAAATGACACTCTGCAATCTCCCAAACCATTTTAACACCATCTATTGAAATTGATACTTTCTGTAAATGTGTTAGCTAATATCTATAATTTTTTTTTTCCTGCAGGAAACTTCACCACTATTAAATAAGGCATTTATATCTGAGAGTGATGATGGAAGCTATGTGAGCTAGAAAAACTTAGGATAATTAGCATATAATGTGACTTAAACGGGGAACTCTCAATTTGTTTTAATTGTGTACAAAGTCCGTTTGTCTAAAATGAGCCAACACTTCTCTGGAGGCAAAAATATGATGCTCAGTGGAGTCTTCTGCTTGAGTGTGTACACATTGTAAGCCTGGTTCTATCCGTAAAGTCATCTCCAAAACGCCGCCTGCTGTGAGGCTTACAGCAGTAGTCATTCGCTTCTTTGGGCTCTTTTCAGGGTCAGCCCGGTGAGCTGGGAGCTCAGGGTCCCATTGGGTCCTTGGGATCTACAGGAGCAGCTGGTCCTCCAGGGGAAAAAGGACGGAGAGGTGAGAGCGGGCAGCCTGGCCCAGCTGGAGAAAAAGGTGATAAGGTAGGAAACACCATAGTCGGCGATTGTTACATACCGTGGCGTCCTCCTTAACCTCAGAGAGGGCTGCGGGAGGAATGTGGAGCCGGAGGGAGAAGTATGGTGCTTTTAAAAGCGCTGTACACTAAACATAATTTTACTGCCACTTATGGAGTATGAATTGCAGTTCAGGTCCATATCTTTCATAGCTGTACAGCCCCTGTGCTTGGATCTTGGTACTTTGTGTTACAGTTTTAATGGTCTAATTCCACTGATCTCAGTGGATGGCTGAAATCACCGATGTCAGTGTCTAGCACACCTGAAATATAAGCCCTGGAAATAGAAATCATGCTGGTATTATCAAAACAGGAGCAGGGTTGCGAAATTACGTACAGAATTATTTTATAAGTTATAGGCAACTTCCTCTTCTCTGTCATTTTATAATCTTTGGAGAATCAATATAAGAGTTAACATTTGTCCTGCTGAGCCCATATAACTTTTTTCAGGTACTCATTTCTGACAATTATGACATTTGATTCTTATTTCAAATAAAACTCTTGTTTCTTTCTGTATAGTATCACATATTCTTGTTTTTCATTCTTTTTAAGAGTGAATGACCTCAGCACTTTGTTTTTTCATGTCACCTGTTTTTAGGGCCCAACTGGAGTTCCAGGATTTCCTGGTTTAGATGGTGTTCCTGTACGTATCGAATGAATATTGCCTTATAAAAATTACAGTTTCTATAAAGTCATAGCAAGTCCTCTAGTAGAAAAATACACTTAATAAATTGTTTGGCTTTGTACCTATTGATGTCATCTCACCTACGGAATTACATGTTTTGCAAAAATGTAAAATAGCCAGGTTAACTTCAACTGTGTTTACTATTGATAACCAAACTCCAGAAAATCCCAGTGAGGTAAGTAGATAACTTTCATGGAGGAGCGGGGCAGTGAAGGTAGAGACTAGCCCACGTCCGTGCAGCACCTGTCAGTGCTAGGATTAAAAACAGTAAGTTTATTTTCTCAGGCTCTGTAGCAGGTTGTAGTCTGCTTGCTGTATTCTTAACATCTCTGAAAGCATCTCAGATGACGTACTGTTTTCTGTTCTGTTCTGATTTTCACTTGTAGTCCTTTTGCAGGAAAAAAAGCAACCACTGAGTCCAGTAATTTTCACCTCCGTAGGGACTGAAGAAGGAAAGTGTGTCCTATTATATCTTTATAAGCACGTGATTACATATTTTTTCTGAATATGCAGCGTGGAACTGAGAACTGAATTCCTATGCTGTTATTAGTTTTGTATGGATCAAAGCTAAAATGTTGAATTTTGGAAGTGAAAACAGAACCAGGAGCTGAGTGAGCATCTTAGCATCTGCTTGTCAGCTGGCCACACTTGACAGGGCGACTGTTGCCAGAATGTCTGTATAAGGTAGAGTTCACAAGGCCAAAATTTAGCACAAAAAAAGAAGTGCTTCCGAGAAATGTATACTCTTTTTATGAAAAATGTTAATTAAGGAACAGTGTCCAAAAATTGGGATGAAGAACCTTAAAGACAGGAAGAAGGTAAAATGGACTGAAACATTTCAGGCAAATGACCAGGATACTTTCCTGGTGATTTTTCAGAACTCAGAGAAAAAAAAAAAACTTTTGGATCAAAATTGCTATTTGTTCCTTACAAACATGTTTAATTCGGTGAAAATAACTTTTCCTCCAATGGAAAGATCATTCCGAGGGAAATCTCACTGTTTCTATTGCCTAGTCTCCAATTTGCAGTAGAACCAAGCCCTCTCTGGACGCTGGTTAGTTCTTGCTGGGTTAGAAAATCACTTCCTCAATTATTGAATGTCTAGTCATAATCTCTGTGATTACGGTATGCTTGAGTCGAGCTGTGTCCTGTTTTTCCTTGTTTTATCCTATCAGTTAAAAAATATGAGGCTGCTTGAGATGACTTTTGTGTATTTCTTCAGCTTTTCTTTACAGCCACAAGAAAGATTATAGCCAGAGGGCGAGAGTCTGCCTTCTCTGAGAAGGCGGTGTGTTACTTTTTGACAACTGAGGGCTCAGTCTGGCCCTCCTAGCCCTGTTATATTTGCTATGCACCAAAGAACAAGATATAAAATACTTATATCATTTGTTACACACAAAAAAGATTCTGTTGATCACAATAAAAAACATTTCTAATGCTAAGAGTATGAAGCTGGGACCACTGCAAGATGCCCTCTGTTTCGAATCTGGGACACTTCTTTCTGAACTGTTCTGTTAATTTAAAAAGTGATTCCGTGTGTATCATGGTGCATCTCTAATACACATTAAACTGCCTTCCAGGGATTACCGGGAAGTGGAGGACCTCGGGGCCAGCATGGTTTAGATGGCTGCAACGGCTCGAGAGGAGATCCAGGATTTCCAGGCGAAAATGGTTACGTTGGCCCAAGAGGCCCTTACGTAGGTGAAAGGCATTCCTGCTGTCTGTGAATACTGTGTGCATACGATTCCCCTCCAAGCTAACAGCTCCTCACATGAAAGGGGTTTTAGACTATGGCACTAGCTTTAGGCTGCACAGTGAATTTCCAGGCATTCTTACTGAAGTTAACAGGAGTGAGGGACACCTGATGCCTTAACAGATTAAGTTTAAGCTTCAATGTGTGATAAGTTCCTATCTCCTTAAAGTATATATGTCTACTTTGAGAGTTAAATTCTGCTTTGTTTCCCCAGTACGTAACCACACCAAAGCTCATACCGTTTCATGGAAGTACAGCTGAGAAGGAGAAGCTTCATCATACCATTTATCAATACTTGAAATTTCTTAAAAACCTTAATAGTAGGGACATACCTGAGATGAATTAGCGGTTAGTGGAAGCTTCAACAAGTCTAAGTCCTGTAACACCTGAAGATTTTTAGTGGTTGATCACACAAGTGTATTAGTAGATCTCTTCCAAAATTATGCTCTTACAGTTTCACATGCCGCTTTTTACATACACCTGTTCATGACTGCTTTGTGCACACCTAATCTTGTCTGGGTGTTTATCTGTTTATGTAGAGATCATTTCAGTTAAAATGTTTAAAATTGACAGTTTAATATTGTTTCCTTTTGCTGTTAAAAATGGAAAGCATTTTAAAATTGTTTAAATAGTTGTGCTAGCAGTGCTCTAATAATGAAGATAAAACACAGATTCTTGTCAGTACGAGATAGGAATTACTGTCTCTCCAAAGAAACTTTGCTGAACAGATCTAGTCTCCATTCTTTGACTTCTCATGGAAACAAGTTTTAGTTCTGAATGATTAATAGCTAATTAGTTGGCCTAAGAGCTTCCCTGAAATGTTTTAAAGAAAACAATAAAACCAGCTGCAATTTACATGAAGAGTCAAATGTGTTTAGTAGGAGGTAAGTACTGATTCAGCCATAGGGAATCAAAAAATGTGCAGTGGGTGCCAGAGATGTTGTCAAAATACAGCGATGAGAAAACACATACCGTTTCAGTCCTGGACCTGTAATAAATGCTTTGAAATACATAACCTGATAAAAAAAAAATTGGTAGTAACCTCATTTCTTATACCTCTCAAAGTAATCCATTAACGCTCCCAATGGTAGAATGACTTCTGCTCAAACTCTGATTTTACCTGTGTTTTCTTACTTACTATGCCTTTCAAAATAGAGTTTTGCCTTTATAATTAGCCAAATGGCAAAGGAAAAATGAGACATGGGACAAATTACAGCATACATCTTTCCAATTCCAGGAGCATGCTCTTTGGCAGGCCTAGAAAAGTCTTTGCAACCGTCAAAGAATGGGAGACACAATTGGCATGTAGCCTTGGATATGCACACTGAAATTCCAGTGCAAATTAATTTAGCTAGGCAGAAAAACAAGACATAGTAACCATATACTTGCTTGTGGACAGAATGCTATTCTAGCCTCTCTGTGCAGACTGCCTTGCACCAAGTACTAACTTGACTGTATATTACAGCTAGCATTTTAATGTTACTCTGATTTCTAACACTGTCCTGTATAATTTTATTTAACACTGTGTACATATTCATCAGCTTTTCTTCTGGTGCCTTGTAGAATCTGTACATTTACCTCACCAATAAATTAGAAAAGAAAGTAATTTCTATGTGTAAGCCCGTACCTAAGTCATGTAGAAGGTAACAAATTGAATCTAATAAAGATATTTTATTACACAAGAAGATCACATGTAAAATAACCGAAGAAAAATACAGATTTTGGTGTGTTTAATGTGTTGTTTGACCTGTAATCTGCATCCAGTCTACTGTAGCTATATCCAGCTGCAGGCAGCTGTAACTCTTCTTTTTATTGTACCATTCCAGGCGTAAGTACTTCCCCTGTTTCATTCTGACTTCAGGCTTTGGGCAGCCAGTGTATAATATCAGGAAACCAGGACAGTTTTAAAGTGGTTAAATTCTGTGGAAAACAGTATCCCGTTTTATTG
Source organism: Chlamydotis macqueenii (assembly GCF_036417535.1). Lineage (NCBI taxonomy): Eukaryota > Metazoa > Chordata > Aves > Otidiformes > Otididae > Chlamydotis > Chlamydotis macqueenii. Next base: position 1,267,964 of record NC_141564.1, read on the forward strand.
ACGTCAGTAGTTAAGTGGTTAGAGGCTGCAGTTAAATTCTATCCAGTGCTTTTGGATTTCAAATGAGAAAACTTCAGAAATAATGCCTCAATATATCTGTTCTTCAGATATGTACGTAACATGCTCTTAAAAGTCAGTTAAGCATTATGATTAAATTTTGCAAAAGCAATCACCTGTTCCTGCCACGTCAGACTGAGATTCTGAGGGTGCTAAGGTTTGCAAAGTTTTATGAAGTACTCCACAGCAAGTACTGTGGGAACTTAGTTTTTTTAAAAAACGGAGCCTTTGGGCATCATTTTTTTTTTGTAGACTGTGCAACATACATCCTAATAGTTGGAAATCTTGAAGATTATGCATGTAACAGTCCATACTTTCAGCTTTTTAACTACATGCAGAATCACACCAGATTCTTCTAAATCCCAGCATGAACTTTTGGAGAAGGCAGAGTGCTAATCCTTGAAGCCACTGACTCACGGAAAGAAATATATCCTTGATGCTAAAGGCAGGATTGGTGAGGATTGTAGAATATTGAAATACCCAAGAGCTAAGGAACATCTAAGAGAGCAGGAGTCCAGAAGCTATGAGGATCCGTTTCGCTCAACTGCACAGAAGGCAATCTTACTTTTAAAGGGTCTTGTTAGGTAAAAGAACTGCAAAATGCTCACGCAGTGATGGCGGTTCTAGTGGATGACCTAGTGATGTATGGGCACCAGAAAAGCACAGCCTGAGAAATTATCATTCCATCTCCATAGAAATGTAGTATCTCACTAAGCAGATCATGTTTTAAAAGACTTTTTTTTTTTCTTTAAAGGGAAGTCCAGGGCAAAAAGGAGAAAAAGGAAATTCAGTGTATGTTTCCTATTTTGGAAAAGGACCTCCAGTAAGTATCTGATTATGAAAAAAATCGTGTCTTGTAGGAGAACATCTATGGCAAATGTAATTGTTCTCATAATTCCTCACTGTTTAATAAAGCTTGGTGCAAAACTAGAGATTAAAAGCAAATATACAGCTGGAACAGATTGCTTGTGATCTTAATAGCTATAAAGTTAGAAAAAAAAACCACAACAAATCTTGTAATGATTCATTTGCTAAATGACTGTCATTACAGGGAGACAGAGGTGATCCGGGGCCCCCTGGCGTGCCCGTAAGTACAGTCAGTAGCTTCCATACATGCTTTTTGTCTTGAAGATCTTTCAAATTTTCCTTCTTTGTACGGTAAAGAAATACTGGGAGTTTCTCCCTGCCTGCCTTAAATAGCAAAATTCCGGAATAAAATCTAACAAACATTGAGTTCCTGTAGTCTGCCCCATGACCAGTTCATGCTGGCTGAGAAGGAGCAGAAGCAGACCACACCTAGCTGTACTAGCTGTGCGTTGAGCAGTTACTGGTACTCGCAGTCTCCAGAATATCTTCTCCACAAAATTCAAGATGCGTAGAGATGTGACACTTTCTTCCACTGTATGTGGTGGATCTCCCAAGAACATGTAGCACACTACTGTATTTTAGCCAAAATAGCATGTGAGAAGAAGAGTTTATTTTTGTTACTGACTCACACTCTTAATGGCTTTGGGTTTCTCTTCTTATGCCCTTCAAAAAAGGGCATAAAAAATGAACTGTATCAAGTCCCCACACAGTAGCACAATTACTGACGAAGGGTTATTTCCATTGATAACATAAAACTGCATTGTCCAGTGTCTGCACAGTATTATCCAGAAACTGGTGCTGAGCTGCTCTGGTGACAGGGATGTTTCAGTGTGATATCAGCTTCAGGCTGTGAGTGGGATGCAGTGGCCAGTAGACTGCGTCCAAGTGAGAAAGGCATTTTGGAGGGACTAGTTTCGTGGAGAAAAGGGTGAGCTCTTGGTATTTTCAAACGAGACCTTTTACCATCTTTTCCAGGGACCTAGAGGGTCAAGAGGTGCAACGGGCCCATCTGGATACCCAGGCCAACCAGGCTTGCCCGTAAGATTACCACGGTTTTACAGCCTCGCATTGTCAGGATATGCATAAATTCTGGTCTACCAGTTTTACAACTTGCCTTTATGTGAATCAAAGCCTAGAAATTATTTCTGAGGCAGATGATAAAAAAAAAAAAGAGATTTTTGCCTTACCTTATGAGTTTGGAAGTTCAGGAATTGGAGCATATGTTGTTCCTTCCCATGCCTGCATGAACACGCTTCATCCTGGCAGTCCGTGGTCACGCAGGAATGCTGCCCTCTCCTTATCCCCTTTCCCCAAGGCCACCTTGTGGGAGACAGGAAAGTGGGAAGCCAGAGTTCAGCCCTCCTAAAAGCAGGGACCAGGGGAAGTAAATTACACTTTGGGATGGGTACATCCTAAGAGGAAATTCTGCCTCTAGGTGCTACTGGCAAGAGAAGGTAATTTTCAAAGCAAAGCTGTCTCTAAATCAGAAATATTAACTTGTCTTCATTCTCTTTTAAAGGGTATTCCAGGTTACCCTGGTTTGCCAGGTGAACAGGTAGGCAACGACTTTTCCTGAAGTTGTTAGTGAAATAATAGATAAATTTATACAGATTTTTGGAATGTCTCTTACGGTTATTTGTTACCAGTTTTTTTCAAAGGAGTTGCTTGATTAAATTCTGAAGTCAGCATTTTCTGATTATCTTCAAACTGTACATTTTTTGTCAATTAGGGAAATCCAGGTATTGGAGTGGATGGACAGAAGGGGGAGCCGGTAAGAAAACAAATATTAAATATATTAGTGCAGTAGAATTAGAAGTATAATAAAGACTTGTTGGGTTTCCTGGAACTTATTCATTTGTGGCTGTGTGCTCCCACTAATCATGTTAGAATGCAAGGAGAAGTAATATAAGCTATTGAATCAATTAATTCTGGGCAGAAGTGATTCCTTCAGTGAGCTGCATCCAGGAATCGAGCGTATTCTGGAGGTTATGAAGAGCAACAATCAATATGTTCGTTAGCATTTACGCAGCAGTTACCTTCTGTACAGATACTGCCTGAATAATCACAACAGTACCCTCCGGTGGCTGCACCAGATCAGTCACCGAATCTTCTCTTGCTGTGTCCAGCAACAGATGCCGAGGAAACGGTGTAAGAAGAGGACAAGCACATGATAATAGTTCCTCTCCCAGTCTTTACAGTATTGGCATACTCAGGGCTTGTAGAACTGAAGTGGAATATTTGATTTTTCTTCTATGAATTTGTCCAGTCACTTCTTGGAATTTGTGCAAATTTAACGTGCACAACTTTCCACAGCAAATCAGTAATTTCATCTTTACTTTCACAAAGCCTTCTGCTCAAAGGCATCGGTCTGGAGCATGAGAAACCATCTGTACATGCGAGAGATGTGACAATCCTCCATCTCCACAGCAGACTGAGCAGGAGCCGTGAGCACAGTTACTTATTTCCCTAGCCATAATATTATTTTTAATGGCTGAGGAGAACAGGAGGGGATTAAGATTGTCAGCCTTGGGGAAACAGTAGAGAGGCTTACGGATCTCAGCAGAAACCTTTATTTTTCTACAGGTATTGGTACATGTTCAATGAGTATAGAAATATGTGGTGCTGTAGTACAACAGGGGAACATGCCGAGTCTCACTGCAATGCTGCGTGGAACAGAATGTCTCTCTGCTGTTTCTTTGGCTTCCACAGGGCGACATTGGACTTCCCGGGCCACCTGGGACACCGCTGCTGGTTGGACCTCCTGGAGCTCAGCTCTTCAAAGGAGAAAAGGTGTTAATTTGTCTTCATATTTAACTTGGCAAGTTCAATACTGTGACGTAATTTTTGCAAGGCTGGCATAGGACAAATATTTCTGTAATAAACCATCAGCTTCAGCAGAAATCCTGTTGTTCAGCACCCTTCCTACAGGCTTTCAGGAGAGGAGACCCACGTGTACTTTAGCTCGCATCCTTGAGGGAATACTGTCTTGATGCAGAAAGGAGATCCTGCCCTTGTTTTGATTTTCTTCGCTTTTTGTCATTAGCAAATTGTATTTCAGGCATCTCGGGTAAAGTTGGTTACTTTGGTATTTAATCTCTTTTGTGGCTCTTCACGAAAACTTTTGTTCTTCAGCTCTTTGGCAATTATTCTCTTTGAGATTTCTCCAATGTCATGTTCTGAACTATCAAGCCTAACCCTTTTAGGGTGCTCTTTTAATATGAAAATTAGGTGTGATTTCATTGTCTGTTTTTAATGCAAGTTCCTGTTATTTACTGTACTTCTTCAGTATCACACCTACTGTAGCCACAGCTGTGTGCCTTAAAACATTAGAATGTTTGTTTGAAAAGAACAGGAGTTACAAGAATTACATTATGTATCTATGTTAACAGAAAAAAAAAATGAGTACCTAACTGTTTTTCTTGTTTTTCTTCTGCCTAGTACACCTAGAGGAACAGGTCCAGTGCTTAAGAAAATACTTTTTAACGGTTGTGATTCAGAACGAGACATTAAAAAGTTAAACAGCGCAGAGGCATGTCCTGCATGTTAATACACACAAAACTTTCCTTGTGTTCCTAGGGCCAAAAAGGACTGCCTGGGGTAACAGGATACAGAGGGCCACGTGGACCTAAAGTAAGTAGTGGTTTTTATTTTTTTCACGGTGCTGGCAAAGTCCTTCTGGTTATTAAGTTAATCTTTTAAAACACAAGGTGATGGAAGAAATAAAAGCATTGTGCTGTGAAATTTATCACCATCTAAATCAGTGTGAGAGCAAAAATATTTCAAAACCCTTTGGAAAACCTTTCTGAGTCTGTTTTGTACATACCTGATGAACGTTGCCTGGTGGCGAAAGGTCAGTCTTGTTTCCAGTTGGGCTATTGACATGTAATGGCTTGTGACAGAAGAAAATAGAAGCACAGATTATTTTTTTCTTGAGAATAGAGAAGATCTGTGTATGTTCTTAATGGGGGACGATGTGTGTTTCCCTAAGTACGTTAGGGAAAGACTTTAAGTTCACATTACGGGTGTCCTCAAGAGTGGAGAAGGCAGAGCTATCTGTTTGGAGAAGGAGTTGCTGCTTGCTGTCTATTCTAGCTTTGCTTTCCTTTCTGTCAACCTGGTTAATTTAAACATTGCTGTGCCAGTAAGGATTTCCTGGATGCTGAGCAGAAGCAGCCACAAGAAGAGATTCTGGAGTCTTTATTGCTGATAGATTTGGAAGAGGAGAATCCACAGGCAGAAAACTACTAGATCTCAGAAATACAGAAGATAACTGGGGACAAAAGAATCAATCTAGTTTATGTTAAAAACTTACTTAGCTTTGCAGGCAGAAGAGAAGAAATGAGAAGCCTGAACATCACTTTTCTGAGTTCTATGTCTAGCACACTTTCAGAAACTCATTCTCCATCATAAAAGGACCACTGTTACTTAGCACTGAAAAAGGAGACAAAACTGATATTTTCATTTCACGTTTACATGGGAAAAGTTGGGCTTTGTGTGCTTGCTCCAGTACTAGCTGTCCATGTAGATAGCAGTACACTTGCTCGTTACAGGCAGGAACTGAGAAATTAACTGATGCAGCCCAAAAGATGTCCAGAGCTTTAAAAAAAATAAATAAATAAAATCAAACTGCTGGCAGCACATTAAGCTTGGAGAAGGGCAGGTTCCCTGAATAAGTGAAGCTACGTAGGCACTGCTAGTGGTGCTGTGTGAACTAAGCCCCAGTGACTGAGCCTAGCAAGGGAAACAAGATCCGTTAACTTAATATCTACAAAACTTAATGAATGTATGTCAGACTTCACTGAGCATCTCATTTAAACATTTTTTGTATTTTGAATGCTCCAGGGGATGCTGGGGAGAGGAGAAAAGGGTGAAAAAGGCATTCCTGGATTCCCTGGATTGCGGGTAAGGAAGTTGCAGAACAAATTAGTCACAAATTCACGATAATTAAGTTCGTAATATATCTGGAAGTTTTAAGTTTGCATTTCCAAGGAAAATTTTAAGGATTTTTTAAACTAATCTGTCATAATGCTGTGTGGAATATTTAGGAGTCTTGCCCTGGGACTCACGCCGTCTCAGACTTAAACATAAGCTCATATAGACTTTCTGTCCTTGGAAGGAAAGTAAATCTGTGGGGTTATCCTCTAAATATTTAGAGCTGCACAAAGCCGCTCAGGAGTAGCGAAGTACTCACGCAGTAATTTGAATGTATTCCATACATGCCGATGGCAATTTTTTTTACAGTGGCTTGCGTTTGATTTGCGTAACAGTGCTCATGTGGAGCTACGTGTCCAATACTGTGCTTGGGGCAATATGATTAAAAAAAAAAAAATTAAGTGAAGACCTGTTCGGTTTACTTTGGTCTACAGTTTAAATTCATACCCATCTCATATAAAGTATTTGGAAAAACTGCAAAGTTTTCGGGAAATACCTGAATAATCTAGCTAAGGAACATTAACTGCTCAGCAATTCTGAATAGGTCTGATTTTGAATAAACCAGGTTTTACTGGTTTAGCTCACATTCTGCTTGCTTTTATCAGGGTAATCCTGGTTCTTATGGACCTGCAGGTTTTCCTGGAATGAAGGTAAGAAGACATAAAGTATAAGCAGCTCCCTGAACAGTGGGATCTGTGTGATTTTCTGTAGATTTCTGCAGATTTGGAATTGCCACATGCTTGATAGTCCACATTGCATTCCTTCCTTTCTCCCCTGCTACCTGTTGCCACAAAAGTTGTGTGAACTCTTTATCTTTCGGCCACTCTGAAATTTGGCTGAAATTGGCTAATGGGATCTGAATTTGCAAGCAGAATGAAAAGCCAGTGGGACGTGCATATAATATGATGGAAAAGTTACGCAGCATGTTAATTTTGGTTGCCATGGTGACATTGTTTTGTGATTTTTAGTTATATGCATATATATGCATCTTTCTGGCTCAAGAAATTTCAGGTTTGCTCTTAAGTCTGCTAAATGTTAGTTACAAATTTACAACATCTTATTGGAGTGAAGAAAAACAGATATAGGTATATAGATCTTGCCCCTTTTCCTATCGCCTCTCCCCAGCTCATTTTCAAATCTAGTTAAGGTAATGGTCGTACTATTTATAAATCACATTAATGTACAGATATTTGCATTTAGAATCGTGTTCCAGGTGGCTGGTTTATCTGCAAAATGACTTTTTGCTCTGTTTTTTACCACTGCCTACCTACAGAGTTTGGATACTGGATGGATGAGTATATTAGTAGATCATAAAAGGAGAGGAGGAGCTGATAGGCAGCGGCTTTCCGTGCAGGAATAGTTTCCATGCTGAATAGTCATTCAGCAGGCAGCAAACTAATTTCAGCTGTATTAAGCAGACAGTCTGTTAGAGTCTGCTGGTATGTATTCCAGTTAGTTCTACGCCTGAGCCACACTGAATCCGCTGACCACTGTCTAAATGACCTGGCAATGCATGTTGTTTTGGTTTTTTAACAGAAGAGATTCTATGAAATATACCATCTCTTGTACAAACAGTGAATTTTCTGAAACTACGGATGCTATTCGAATGTGACCGTATTGTATGACTGCCTTACTGGGTTTTGTTCAATTAGTTATATTAATGTCTTAACAGATTAATCAAATTATATTGATGTGATCCTTTCCAGGGGGAAACAGGATTTGCTGGTTTTCCTGGACAACCTGGCTATCCAGGCATACAGGTAAAAAAACCAACAAACACAGTCCCCTGTATAAATGCTAACGATTCCTCCCAACCGAACCTTCTTATCAGACCATTTCCTTTTGTACTGTCATCATGACTTTTAAGATTTACTGTTTTCGTGATGGTCGTAGCTACTCAACATGGTGATAGTAAAGAACAATGTAAGCAAATGTTCCTGCTTGGTGCATGTGAGAGTGGGAACTCCATTTTGCGTACCACAGGAATTGGTTAATCCCAGTTGCCAATAGTAGCCTTTAAGTATTCATGGATTAGCTATCTAATCCATGAATTCTAGTACTCTGCAAGTTATTCACGGTGGAGCTGCGTTCCCCAGAGAGGTGTGCTAGGTAAGGGAACCTGCTATTTAGGTAACAGTACAATCCTATGAGCTTTGGTCCATGAACTAGTATGATAATTGGCACCAAATGAGGTGGCAAAATTTTTTACAGATGGGCTTCTTCGCGTGATTTACCAAAAATCTCTTTGCATGTGTTCAACCTGTTCACGTAAGTAGCTTTTCCAAAATGCTTACCAGAATGGAAATTGGACTCCTTTGCACCAGCTGTGTTTAAACATTTCCTGCTTTTGCTCACTTAGGTGACGCTAGCCATTTTTGTTTATTTTACAATAGATGCTGCTTTCCCTTAGGGATTAGAAATGTAGGTGTCATATCCAGGGAGCTAAGCAGCAGAGGAAGAGAATATTCATCTGAAAGGCTCTTCTGTGTCATTAGGGAAGACAAATTTACATTCCTGTTTAAAATAGCCAGCGATGACACGAGGACGTTATTTCATTCTGCAAGATGCAGTCAAAGGAAAAAGGCCAGAGATCAAGAGGACCACAGTCAGTGACAGCTCCAGAACTGTTTAAATATCACAGCAATTAAAAAAAAAACAAAACCCACCAAACCAGAAAGAGGCACAGACTCCTTGTTTTCACTTGGGTAAGAATGGGAATCTGGTCCCAGTTCTCCTTGTCTGTGTCCCAAAAAGCCCCGGACTCCAGTCTCAGGAATGCAGCCTCACTGCGCGGTTCCCACATCCACAGTCTTTTTTTTTCAGCTTCTGTCTGCTGCAGAGTGCCGGGCTGGTTCCTAATCTACAAAGCAAAAAGCCTAATACAATTTGCCACATGAAAGACTTCCCTGGAATCCACTTCACTTGCAATTCTAAATGTCAAAATCCAAGCTAATTTAGAAATCCTCCGAGCAGAAGTGATTTTCCTTGCCATTAGGACATACTTTTATGTTTCCCTGGTGTAGATGTTTAAACTCCTTATAAGAACTTTGAGTGTCTCTTACCGCCGATAATATCCATCAATCTGTGAAACTTCTTTTCTTAAGGCTTATCTATCATCATAAAAGTAATTTCCAAATTCTGGAATACAATTTTAAGGCAAATAATTACAGCTTGGTTGTTCGATCAACACATCTCAATTAAATAGGTACTGATTTGCTGTAATTGATTCGTCTTTACGATAAATGAATGAAATCAGATACAGCAATCAAGTTCTAAAGAGTCAAATAGATATGTGTGGTAGGTATATTGCTCTTTAGTCACTGGTATTCTGAAAAAAAAAAGATTATTTGAAATCTTTTTGCCTGGTTTTAAATGCTATTAAGCGTCAAAATCTGAGTTTCCCAGGTGACGTGTGTCCCATACTTACGTACCCCGCCACTGTTGACATTTTCAGTTACATGCTAGCATACGGCGTATTTGTATCTATCAGTAAAGTGTATTGTTGGACTTTTACAGGGGGATCCAGGAGAACAAGGGCCCCCAGGTCCTCCTGGAGCTGTTGGAACTCCGCTGCTTCCTATAAAAGGTCAGAGCTAGTTTGAACTACTCTTACTGCTGTATAAAGTGTGTAGGACCTGTTTTGTTGAGGTGTTTGAAAGTGATCGCTAGGGATTCAGGGGACAGGATCCTGAAATATCTTCCTAGTGGCCACGTTCTGCGTTTGCTTCTTTCAGATTGAATATTTGCTTGAAAGATCTTTATGCATACGGTCACACTAGATCTGCAGGACTATCCCTAGTTATTGGACCTAAGCATATTTAAGAAAAAGCTGTGAAAAAGGAGCCCATGCTGGATAATGGATGGCAAATAAGAAAACTGGCCTTCCCTTTGTAATTTAGAATTCCTATTTTCAGAATTGCCACAACACACAGATTTTAGACTGCAATTAAGCTTTCTGTTGCATAGCAGGGCTGAGATCCTGGACCTGGAACTCCCAACAGAATACCTGTCAATCTTATTACCTTCACACCTAAACCTCAGGCTGGGTTCTTATGTCCCAGCTCCCCTTATCCCCATCTTTATCATCGAATTAGTGAAAAGATGGGTGGAAGTTTTCATTTCATAGAAGGAGGCAGTGGGGAACAGCCAAGCCTGCTGCCTGGAAGGGATTTGCTTTGGCATCTCACACTTGGGAAACCTGTGTCGTAAGAACATTTAAACAGAAAACTCAGCAAATGCTGATTGTGAACACAGAAGTTAACACACAACCCCAGTTCAGCAGAACCTCTGTATTACATAGGGGCCTCATCTGAAAATCAATTAAATTTGCTTTCCATCAGCTTCTGTGTGTTTCCAGCCCATGCTACAAAAACTTAGCCCCATGCTTAATATCTGAGTAACATTTAAAGTTAACCACATGCATGGTGTGTGCATGGATACATTCTTCAGAGAAAGAGGCCTTTAGTAGAGTTGTTTCAGGACAGAACTACTACCACTATTTTGTTTTTCCAATCACTATGCAATTGCAATTTTAAAATTTATTTGTTATAGCAATTTTTAAAATATACATTTTCACATTTGGATAATTTCAAGTAGGACAATCCTGAAATGACCTCCCTGTGTGCACTGCCAAATGTGCATAACATGAGATGCACATTTATTTTAAATGCTACTTGTATTTGTTTTGGGCAAATACTTCTCTTGGCATTCTGAAATACGTAGCATGAACCTACTACTACAGAGTGACAAAGTTAAAATTGTGCCGTGAAATGGGCAGGAATCCGTAGAAAAGTAACCAAATCCTCCCACCTTAAAATCAAATTGTTACACATTTTTAAACGTTTCATAAAGACAAAAGAATTTACTGTATTTTACTTTTGTGTAGCTCCCAAGTTATAATTTTGGTTGCAGTTTAATTTAGATTAACATGTTCAGTTCACATGTTTTTATAATTCTGTGTAGGTCCACAAGGAGATCCTGGATTTCCAGGTCCCGCTGGTGATACAGGGTCAGCTGGACCAGTTGGGGCTGCAGGTCTGCTGGGACGACCGGGAGACGATGGAGCAAGTAAGAGAAGTAGGGGATGAAACGTGAACTGTATACCGGTAGGAGAGAAAGCAGCTAGAAGAACACTGTTCTTTGTTCTTGTGTGGTGGAAGTCACCAACACTAAGGATTTGAGCTCTATGGCGTTCAATAAAAATATTAGCTCAGCGGCCAAAAAATAACTAAAATGATCCAAACTGTGCTCAAAAATTCTGTTCTCCATCTCAAAAAGATACAGTGGGAGGTGATGAGGAGGACTTTGCTCTGTATAAGCAACTAGAATAACTGGGATGTCTGGAAAAGAGATAATGGGGAGGAGGAAAAGAAGCAGTTGAAGGTCTAAAGCAGGAGCCTCTTTTCCTGGGAATCCTGGAAAATGTAAAGATTTAGATTTAAGTCTTTGTTATGTAGAAGCTCTTCAGGACAGTTCTGAATGGTAATTTCCTCCTTCGTAGTTTGTAGTACTCATTACTTTGAAGCTGCATGGACCATATGCCGTTTTCTTTACAGGTCTGCCTGGCCTGCCAGGAGTGAGTGGGGCACCAGGACCTCAGGGATTTCAAGGTGACCCTGGTTTACCTGGAACAGGTGAATTAATCCCAGGAAGACCTGGATTTCCTGGACCACCAGGCCTGCCAGGACAGCCAGGAAGACAAGGCTTACCTGGTCTACCCAGTAGGTTCAACAGGAATTTATATGGCAAGATTATAGTTCTGCATATTCATAGATTCATTGCTTTTGTTGGTCCTACAAAAAACAGAGGTGAAAAGTGCAGTTTGACAAACATATCAAATTTTACACATGATGTAGACAACCAAGTTTTTCTTACTAGTTGTCAATCAGGGAGATGTCAAGATTTTCAGTTTTCTGGGTGATTTAAACATATATTAAAAGTAACATATATTAAAAACATCCCTAAAAAGTAACATATATTAAAAACATCCCTAAAAATATATTATGAAAGTTAAAAACACAGCAGACTGGGGAGGAAACCCAAATCCTTTAGTAGAGAAACAAGAGTTGTAAAATTCTTCAGTGGAAAAAAGAATAAGTAGCGGCAATGAAAAAACAATGTGTCAACATCAACTGCAGCCAAATTGACTCTTGGAGTATGATCTATAAAGCATTAAAGCGTTTTGTAAGATCTCTAGCTTTTCAGGTGAGGATTACAAGCTAAGGGAGAGGAGAACACGTGATGTAAGCTGTGGAAACAGTCACCCTGATTTATACAAGCTGTACAATTTGTTTTTGTAAAGGTGTGGTCTGTACTGACAGAGGGGTCCTTGGAGAGCCTGGAGCACAAGGTCAGATAGGCCTTCCGGGAAGAAAAGGTGAAAAAGGAGAAAAGGGTAAGCGTGCCTGGAGAGCAGCAGTTGGAATACGAGACCTTTGCCAGATACGTCAGACCTAAACTTGCAAGAAGTTTGTGGTAACTTGGAGGATAAGGCCCAGCGAAGTGTGGCCTGTTGGCCCTGGGGAGCGGCGTCAGCGCAGCCGTTATTCAGCTCTGTGAAAAGAGGCTGATGTGGTGCACTCCTTTGAAGGCCATAATGAGATAAAGCGGCCCATGCGCTACTCACACAGCGAAAAAAAGGGCAGTGTTGGTTTTTGTGTATTCATTTTGCAGCTGTTTCAATATAATTTGATGCATTCACATAGGAAATCAAGGCCTCTGCTCATGTAGTGCTGGTCCTCCCGGTCCCCGAGGTACACAAGGCCCTCCAGGTACTCCAGGAAAGAAAGGACAAATGGGATACCCTGGGAGACACGGAGAAAAGGGTGATCCGGGCTTACCCGGTGCAACGGGATCTCCAGGGCTCCCTGTGAGTAGTTTTCACGAGCTTCAGTAAATAAATAACCTCGTTACCACTGGTGCAGGAGGGATTTAAGCAGAGTGGTGGAGGAACTGCCCTGGAAAACCATCTGAAAGTTTTACCTGGTTTTGCTTATTACCGTCTTGTTGGAGGATGCATTTTATTAGCTGCTGTCCGATTTCCCTCGGGACAGTGGGCAGAGTTTTACGCTGAGGGACAGAATCCCACTCTGTGGGGTGGTCAGGAAAGCTGGTGTATGTTCGTCTTAGTTTGTTTTGACTTGGTTTTAGTTGTAGTATTGAATACCCATTGTTTTTCTTGAAAACACTGTAGATGCATGAATTCTTCCCCTGAAGATGATTTTTCAGTTATTTCAAAGGAAAGCATTTTCAGCACAACCTTATCAAAGCAAAGCATTGCATTATGTCAGCAGGTCAAGATGGGTTTTATGTCAGCATCCACTTGGTGAGGGGACAGGGTCTGAAGAAAAAGGAATCCTTGATTTTATGCATTTCAAATAATTTTCTTTTTTTTTTTTTTTTTAGAAATTAATTGAAACGCTTGATTTATTTGATATGCTGTCCTGGTTCTGGCTAGGATAGTGTTAATATTCACCTGAGCTGGGAGGAGAACTGAAGCTGGTAGCCCCTATGGCTGGGATAGCTTACTAATTAGCTAACAGCAGGGATAATTTACCCAAATTAGCTGAGGGGCTCTTCCATCCCATCTGACACCATGCTCAGTGTGTAAGTGAGGAGGGTGCTGAGAGAAGCCTCCTGTTACGTGGGAAGAGCCTGGGTGGGGAGATTTGTTGTAAGCCATTGTGCTGTATTTGTTTTCTATCACTGTTTTGTTTTCTTCTGTTATTGCTCTTAAATTTTTTTGTTTCATCTCAACCCAGGTGTTTTTGCTGCCTTTTATCTACCAGTTCTCCCTTCTGTCCCACTGGAGGGTGGGGGAGTGAGAGAGAGAGAGAGACTGCGTAGTCTGGTCCCGATTGGGGCTGAACTACGACAGTTATTTTGGCACCTAGGATGTATGCTTAATTTATTTTATAAGGCTGTCTGAACATAATGTAGAGTCTTTCACTCCCACAGAGTCTGAGAGGCCTTGCTCTTTGTTAGTGTTTATCCCTTACTGTTCCATATTACTTTATAATCTCAGATTTTCAGTCGCTACTCAGCCAGAGTTTGTCCTCCACAACGATCAGCTGCTATAGGGAATGCCTTTTCTCTCTATGACATACATATGTCAATGATGCTGAAATGGAATAAAAGTTTTGCCCTTGATTTAATAGTTCTTTGAAGGAAAAATTACTTAGCTATCAAAATAAAGGCTTTTCATTTGCTTAATAGCTTCCTTGCAGTGTAACCATTGCAAGTTCCTGAAGAGCAGAAACTGAATTTTAGCAGTAGGAGTCTGAGTACTGGAATCATTTGACGGCATACAGTGTTCATTTTTTCCTAAAACCAGTTCATTCCAGTCTTAACAAATCTGACATCCAGTTTCTCATGGAAGAACCCTAGAAAGACTTTTTCATGGCAAGGTGAGCTGAAGAAAATAATTAAGAAATATTTACAAGGTACCTTTGGGTCAGGCATCTATTTCTACTTTAATATTGTCTATCAGCAGGAATAACAAAAAAAAAAAATAAAATTAGTTCAAGATTGAGATGTTTCCTGGGCCAGTACGTTACTGGGTGGTGCTTGTTGCCAAACCCAGTGAAACTAGCTATCACTTTTGGAAATGGACTTACTTTTTAATGTGCTTGATATAATTTATCTTATTTCTCCCAATGAACGATAACTCAAAACACCACGTAATCTAACTGCCTTAGGAACTCATTCTAGGATGTTGTACTGGACTTGCTGTGATTTCGTTCCACTTGTTCTGGTCTGGCACGCGTACTGCGTATTCAGGATGCTGCGTACCCAAATGATACCAAATAGGGAGGTTTTAAATATATTTCCTTCAGTGTGAGAGCAATTTCTCTGAAAATATAGGTGGGTGTGCTTGGCTTTATGACAGTTCTGTTATGGGAGTTTTTTTGTTTGAGTTTTTTTTGAGGTTTTGTTTCACATGAGGAATTGTTTAAAAGTTTCCAGTATATTTTATTTCAAAAGAAGAAAAAAAAAAAAAACAAAACAAACAAAATCATTGTGAGACTGAAGGAAGGAGATGGAAGGACTCTGTTGTTCTAGTTCCAGTGATTTCATTACAAGGTTTGCATTTGTTTTTGTTTTTCTTTTCTTAAAATCCTACTACCTGAGTGGATTATGTGAGATTTTGATCTTTTTGGTACTTTTGAAAGCACGCTTTAGTGCTTGTAGTTCTGAAGTAAAGCTTGAAGCCTTGTCCTGAACACTTTGGCGTTCTTAGGTTACTTAGGTGAGAAACAAGGACACAGTAATCAGTTTGGAAAGAAATAATTCACTTAGATACAGAAGTGCTTTGGTCTAATGGATTTCATATATATATACACTTCTTCCATTTTTCTGCACTCTTCCCAAATATCTCATTTCATTTTTCAAACACTAATAACTGGTCGTTGCCAACTTGAAGATCTGGTCATGTTAACAAATACTCACTGCTAGTTTCAGATACACCACATTTGTCAGAAGTCTCCTGCCTGTTTTACAATTGTCATACTTTACAATCACTTTATAAATTATACTTTCTCCACCTATTTCTTATGAAAAGAAGGTAAAATATAGTTACCCACATCTGCTGTTACAAGATCAGACCCTCAACCGCGCTCCGTTTGGAGAACGGAAAGCACAAATCAGCATAAAAATATAGAAAAGTTATTCTTTTCCCCTTTAAACCTGTCAAGCCATAGATTCTTCTGACAACACCAGGTCCCTGTCTAGACATAGCTGAAATTTTTTTATTGGCAGCTTTGTGGGCTCTCACTCAGCAAAAATCATCACTTACTGACTGCCCGTTCACGCTGGAGGACAGCCTCACCCCGCAGTCCCTGCACTCCAGACGTTCCCTTCCTGCATAGCCTTTAATCGGTCTGGTTTTGGGAAACAATGCAAGAGATGATAAATATCTAATTTCCCCCTCTATTCCCACGTTGATTCCTTGCTGGAGACAGCAGATAACTTTTTCTTTTTTATTTCTTTTTTATTTTTTTTTTATTTTTTTTTGTCAATGGTAAGGGGACACCTGGTTCTGCTGGACAACATGGTGAAAAAGGAGAGAAGGGTGATCCAGGAAGAGTTCGAATAAAAGGTAAACACACATTTTATCGTTAGCGTTTTTGTTTCCTATATGCTGCCTAGGCAATAGTGTGAGCAAACCACATTCATCTGCTCTTTAATAATTAGGTTAGGAAGTCACTGAAGCCTAGAGGTCATGTACATCCAAACCGCTTTCTTGGTACTATCTTGTTCTTCTTGCTAAACACAAGATCAACACAGGATTTTATGGTTTTTACTCTAGAGTTGAGCCACAAAACAGCTGTAACAGCTTATTAATGCTAGCAAATGACTTTTCGTGTCATGCGATTGATAATCAGGGTCTCACAGAGGTCTGTGTAGCAAAGACTGAGCAGAATGCAATTAGTGTGAAAGCACGAAGAAATATTCTTGTACAGAAGCCACTTCCCAAAGCGTCATATGCCAGTATCCCAGCTGTTATCTCAACTTAAACCACCAACATCCTTCTTGGGAAGAGCTCACAGTCTCAGTGGCTGCTCAGATCCCTGCTCCTATTTCTAAAAATTACTCCTGACCCTGCATTGAAGAGAAACAATAGGCCAGCAGTTGCACAACAGAAATTGTTGTAATTAAATAGATCAAAACCTCCTCACAGTTATGGTTATGATTTGCCAAAGCAAAAGAGAGACCAACAAATTACTGCAATCTGAGGGCAAAGCTTAGTTAGAAATGCTAAAGTAATTATTCAGACAAAAGACTGTTCATCTTATTGTTTGAGAAAAGTGAGCTTAGCTTTGGATGCCTTTGTTTACAGATGTTGGAGCAGCGCAAAACATTTGCTGTTTATTTGCAAAGGATTTCTTGACACAGCAAAACGAATCTTTGAGTTAGAATAGTTTCATTGTCATTTATGCAAAAATTATATTTTCGTACATATCAGTGCAAGAGAAATCTAGGGCTAAAAAGAAAAAAATAAAAATCTTTTGGGACTATTGATGCGAATATTCTGCATCGTATGGCATTGCTAGGTCCTGATTTCACTGAAATAAATAAATCTCTGATTTCAATAGCAAAATGTTTTCACTCTATGTAGCATGAACAAAAGCCACGTTCTTGTGGTGCCTGTACACACGTCTTTTACAGAGAGGCCAGGCTGTTCCATGAGGTGTCCAGCTACATCCTGCCTTCCTAAGCCTGAAACACCTCACTAAGGAATGGGAATTCAAGAACTGGAAATTATCATACGGATCTGATGAATGGTTACCCAGCATTTACCTGACCAGAAATAAAAAACCCCAAAACTTACTGCAAATCTCACACTTCATTTTTTTTAAATTGTTTTAAGGAACAAAAGGTGAAAGAGGCCCTACTGGGGTTCCAGGATTTCCAGGCCAAAGAGGTAATGATGGCAGAGATGGGGAGCTAGGACTGCCTGGGGAAAAAGGAGATGAGGTACGTTTGACTTGCTCAGAATTTTTTCCGTTTCAGTTAACATATTGTCTTATGGAAGGGCTAGCTACTTAATGAAAAGTACCATTTCGTTCCAAATTCTTACCAGATTGATCACTTTTAGCATTTTATGTTAGCCTAGATCAAAAATCATTGTTTTTACCTGTTGAAAAATTATTTCCTTGCAAGTATTACTGTTTATTTTGGTATTCCTGAATGTAATTTCTGCGTATACTGTGTTCCAATGTTATGAGATCAGGAAGAAAAAAACCCTACAAAACTCTACTCTTTGTTCCTATGGCCTTTCAATAATTAAAATTACTAATGTCATCCATGTAGTCACTTAATTGTGGGAGAGCGGTTTCTCCGGATAATTCTCTAACATGGCTTTTGAAAGTCAAACAGAGGAAAGAAATGAGGTCTTGTTATTTCTTATCAACAGTTTCTTTCTTTTAGGGTGATTCTGGAGTATCGGTGCCAGGTGATAAAGGATTCCCTGGGGTCCCAGGATTTCCTGGGATAAAAGGACAGATGGGATTGCCTGGCCTGGGGTTCCCAGGCCCTCCAGGAGTCAGAGGTAGCCCTGGAGACTTTGGCGATATTGGTGATGTTGGGCCACCTGGTCCAAAGGGCCAGAAAGGTAAGTTTCAGTATTTACAATAAGCACCCAATTTACAAAATAGATGTTTGGTAGCATCCATTACATTTTCATAAGTACTACATACAGTGCTGTTCATCTGTGGTGAAAAACAGTTTTGGCAAGCTCGGGGGTTATGTGAAATACGGCCACAGAAATGTACCGTACTGTCGGCATTTACTGGCAGACACTGGTGAGAACAGAAATTGCTAGGGGCCTGCAACCTGCAAAGTGCCGCTTGCAGACTACCAGAGAATTATTTTCTGGAGTGAAGAGTATTCCTGAGCATAAGAATTTGCAAGGCAATGCTTTTTTTTTGCTGAAGAAGCAGGGAAATACAGCTCATACTTAAGGCTTGGTCTGCTTTTTGGTTATAAAAAAATC
Source organism: Chlamydotis macqueenii (assembly GCF_036417535.1). NCBI lineage: Eukaryota > Metazoa > Chordata > Aves > Otidiformes > Otididae > Chlamydotis > Chlamydotis macqueenii. The sequence goes on from NC_141564.1 coordinate 1,286,313, forward strand.
CCTAAAAAAATTAAAAAATCTACGGTGATAGCAATATGTATGAACCAGAAACGTGCATGGAATTGACATGAAAATATTGTTTCTTTCTTGCTTCAGAAAGTATTGTAAAGACAAATTTACAAGTAAAAAAAGTCTTTGTCCTCACAGAACACAGCTGTATTGCACCAGTTTGAATCATTACCAATATTCTATACAAAATAAGTGTCAAGAAAAATACATTTTAAGATTCTCCATCAAACCTTAAGCAGTATGGAAAGAACAGTGTGCATGAACAGTTCCTTCTCTTTTCCTTTGCACATCTGGTTTGTTAGTTCCGCAGAAATATTGCTGTAAGCGTTCAGACTCTATTTATTCTACGAATAGGCCGGTTTCTGTCTCCCTCTTCCTTCAGGTGAGACTGTCTGCATTACGTCACCGTACCCTGGAAATCCCGGTCCCCCAGGTTTTAAAGGTGTGCAAGGTACGTTTACAGATGGGAGGCTTTTTGGTTTGAATTGAAAAAGAGTTTTAAGTTGCTAATTAAAAAAAGAGCTACACTATTCTGGTTTTTCAACAGATCCATGGCTCAAAATGTAAACCTGCAAATCTGAATACTTGCTGCCGTTACTTCAAATTGTTCAACTTAATTCCAGTCCAAAGAACTTATCCAGGAACTGGCAAAATGTTGCTTGTGATCACCTCTGAAACATTTGAAATACCCTAGAAAATCCTGATCAGAACAAATGGAGATTCTGGATTTTCAGGCTCCTTAATACGGCGTCACACAGCTCCGTGACGTCAGTGTTGTGGGTGTAGCTAAAAATTTATACAGACGTGAAAGAACAGGGGTTAGCACATTGAGCTCATGGCACCGTTCCCAAAGCAGCCTATAGCACAGCAGAATTTGGATTGACACCTGTCATTCACTAGGTTAATACTACTGATGTCCTGTAGCGTTGTCGTAGTTCAGCCCCAACGGGGACCAGACTACGCAGTCTGTCTCTCGCTCCCCCCACCCTCCAAGAGAATAGGAGGAGATGATATAAGAAAAAACAGCTCAAGGTTTGAGATAAGGACGGGGAGAAATCCTTAAAGTTACCGTCACGGGCAAAACAGACTCGACTTGGGGAAAACTATTCATTTATTTCTAAAAATTAGCAGGAGAATGAGACAGGGAACAAGATAACCTCCCCCCACCCCTCCCTCTTCCCGGGCTTAACATTATCTCTACTACCTTCCCCTCCCGAGCGGCACGGGGGGGGAAAAGGGAATGGGGGTCGCGGTCAGTTCATCACACGTTGTTTTACGCCGCTGTATCATCGTCAGGGGAAGAACTCCTCGCATTCCTCCTCTGCTCCAGCGTGGGGTCCCTCCCACGGGCCACAGTCCTTTGTGAAACTGCTCCGGCGTGGGTCATCTCTTCCACGGGGTGCAGTCCCTCTAGAACAGCTGTCCCAGCGGGCCCTCCACGGGCCACAGCCTCCTTCAGGCCTCCACCTGCTCCAGCGTGGGGTCCTCCACGGGCTGCAGGTGGATCTCTGCCCCTCCGTGGACCTCCATGGGCTGCAGGGGGACAACCTGCTCCACCATAGTCTTCACCACGAGTTGCAGAGGAATCTTGGCCAGGAGCCGCATTACTCCTCCTCCTCCTTCTTCACTGACCTTGGCGTCTGCAGCCATTCCTCACAACAGGCTGGCAGACGCCTCTCAGGATCCTTTTTACATCTTATTCACTTCTCATCTCCTCTCCACTTCTTGCAGCCGGGCCGGGCCGAGTCGGGCCCAGTCGGCTGCCCGGCGGGAGGCCAGAGGGTGAGGCCTGCAAGGCCCATGAGGCTCGCGCCTCCCCCTCTCTGCCCCCCGCTCAGCTGCTTCACATCTTCTCCTCCTCTTTTTCCTGTTTTCCCCTACTTAAATACGTTATCGCAGAGGCGTTATCACGGGACATTCTGCTACCAATCGGCTCGGCCTTGGCCAGCAGCAGGTCCGCCCTAGGCCTGGCCGAGTCCACTGAACAAAGGGGAGCGACTTCTAGCAGTTTCCTACAGAAGCTACCACCTTAGGCCCCCCCTCACTAACAAAACCAGAACAAGCGTTAAAATATTATAGGAGATTTTTTTTTTTCCCCCTAGTTTACCCTGGTGATTTGCGGTCTGCTGTTTATGGATTAGGGAACAAGTCCATTTAGAAAAATGGCAACCATGCGTTTGGTTGTGACTTGGGTGGTGGGATAAAGAAGCAATACTGTTTCTTAGATCACACATTTTAGAGTGCTCTCTCTTTTTTTTTTTTTTTTTTTTTTACGTGTTTTCTTTCCATTTCCAGGACCAAAGGGTTTAAAAGGCCTCCCCGGTTATCCTGGACCAAATGGCTTTGATGGGCAAAAAGGCCATCGAGGAAGGCCAGGAGCGGGAATTCCTGGGCCAGAAGGTGAGTTGTGCTTTTCTTACTCCAGGAGACGTGCTGGTCAGGCTGTAATGCATGCGTGCGGGGTAAGGTAGCTACCACGGTAGAATAGAATAAGCAGCACGTTTCAATGCAAGCTAATGGAAGAGGAATCTTTAGCAGTTTCCCTTTCTTTCCTCCAGCACTGCAGGTGCTGCAATGACCTAAAGTTCAGTGTCCAGAGAAAAAATATTCTCAGAAAACTGAGAAGAATTTGAACTGGACAAGAGTGACAGTACACAAGATAGGTGCTGCCCCAAAGAAAACCACTGTCGCTTCCCCAGGATGAATTACCTCCTTCAGTCCTCATGTATCATTAGCTGTGTGTAACTTAATGTATGATGTTGTTTTTCTTTGCAAAGTGATAATTCAGTTCTGGTTAGATTTGCATTATAATATTGTAAAGTTTAGGGGGAAAAAAACCCAAACCAAAACAAAAGCCAACCAACTTCTGAATTATGTCCTATTTGAATTTAAAAATTGCATCAACAGGCTTTCGAGGCAAAGCCGGTGATCCTGGTGATGAAGGTGAAAGAGGATCTACAGTTGATGGTAAAAACGGCCCTCCAGGTCCACCAGGCATAGACGGTCAGAAAGGTGTTCCAGGTGACACCACGTACGGTCCTCCAGGAATCCCGGGCAACAGGGGACTGCCGGGACCCCCTGGTGCACAGGGAGCAAGAGGTGATCCAGGCATTCCTGGGTTTCAAGGTATGAGCCAGTTTTTATGAAGCATTTCCATGCATTCAAGGAGAAAATCTGAGCAAAGTTGGTCCTGATTCAGATAAAACTTAACTCTTATCTGGCTCCATGATGGTGACTGTGAGTGGCAGGCCCTGTTTTTACATTTTGACAGTTAAGGTTGGCCATCCCCTGAGATCTGCCCTGCAGGAGGGGGAAGATGCCGTTACCCAGTCCATGCAGTAACAATGCAGCTTCCCATTCTTACTGCTGTTGCTTGCTGCCTAGCGCAAGTATCCCTGCCTCAGGTTGCTTACTCAAACCTGAAAAGACTGGCAAAAGGTGGGAGAACATTCAGGAGAGAGGGATTAATCTATTTCCCCGGAACTATACTATGTAGTCCTCAATATCTTGGCCACTGCACTCCTCGCTTCTGCGGGACAGTTTTGGTGGATGCTGCAGATGTCTCCACAGTACCGCTTCATCCCACTTGACAGCTGTTTCCTTTGGGAGGTCTCCCTTTTCCCCGGCCCCCAGCAGACACACACCCCTCTGTGAGGGAACACCCACAGAACTGACCCCCGTGCTGCGTAGCTGGTGTGGGCCCCTGAGCTCCCACACATCAGAATCTAGCTTTAGTGCCCTGTAGGTGGGAGTTAAATTCCTATTTGTTCCTTAAAGAAAGAAGCTCTCCACAACAGGCAGTTCTAAATTGCAGAAAAGCGTCCGTTTTCACAAACTGTGCAAAAACTAAAGGATAAGTAAGATACTAAAATACCTGAACGTGTGGTTTCAAAATGACAATTAGGAATTCTGAGGGATGGTGAGTAACGGAAGTAAAATGTTTTACAATGTTGGTTTTGTTTCCAGGGCAGCCTGGTACCCCAGGATTTCCAGGCGCCAAAGGTTTTCGAGGCCCAGAAGGTGACATAGGAGCGCCGGGCTGTCCAGGCTTCCCTGGCCCACCGTGTGACGCGGGCCTACCAGGGCCACCAGGACTCAGAGGTGGCACGGGCCTGCCAGGACCCCAAGGTACCCACCATCCATCCGGTTGCCTCACGGCTCTAAGCTTTGCGCATCTTTTCCAGCAGATTTAATCCCGTTATTTCTGTGGCTGGCATGACAAATGTTTCCATGGGGGCTGCTCATTAGTGGGGGTGCACCTTACACTTTGCTTTTAAGTGGAAGTTTTATTTAGGGAGAGCTAGGAGACATACATATCAAAAGTATTTCAGAATTAGTCAGGATTTTTCACGAGGCGCTTCTACTGATACATTTCTCATTAAAGACGTACAAGAAAACAAACGTTCCAGGTGAAAAGACTCCAGCATGATAACAAAGTTTCCGAGTTATTTTGCCATGTTTGGTAATATTCAAACTGATGCCAAAATCTATCACTTTCTACTATTTAGACACAATTGCTGAACCCTTTTCCTGCATTTACATACATAGATTAAAGCTCTTTTTCTCAGGTTTACCAGGCTTCAAAGGTCAGAGCGGAGACACGGGCCTAGCTGGGCCACCTGGAATCAAGGGTCTCAGAGGCTCTCCTGGCTCACAAGGTCCCCCAGGTCCTCCAGGATCCCGAGGCCTTCCAGGACTTCCAGGCAATAAAGGACTACCTGGCTTCCCAGGACAACCAGGTACGTTAAACATCCTGCAGACCACCTCATCTGGAACCTCTCTTGTAGAGGGAGCTCTTCCTGCTGCTGTGAAAGCTAAGAAGTGCTTTGTGCCCTCCTCCATTTCCAGCTTCGAGAAGAAGACACTGCGGTAGCATAGAGGCAATAACAGCAGCACCCTTTGTTCTTAGAATTAAAAAAAAAAAAGGGGATGGAAATAGTTTGGTGCATCCTGGTGCTTTAGGTGTTTTAAAACATATTTCCGCATGTTATTTCCTTACTGTTTGTAACAGGCTGTTGGTATAATATGCTACAATAAGAACAATATACTTTTAATTATGTCCAGGCTGCCTCCTTTACTGGTGCGGTCTGTGGTTGTATGCTGAAGAGTAAGTGGAGAAATAGCTTCACGTTATGTCCAATACTTATAAAAAAATGTGATCTGGGTCCCAAATCATCACTGGCTAATGGGCAAATCTTCAAGGAACTGTACCAAAATCCTGTTTTACCCTGTGTGTCGTCGTGATTTCCAGTAGCCATATGCAAAATCTGGTGGTGTCGTAGGCAACGCGTTGTATTTAAGATGTGCTGAGGACCGCTGCTTTATCAGTAAATGTAGCCTAAATCTCCATGGGGTGGCAGCAGGGAGGGGGAAGATCTCTGCTTCAAGGCAATCTGGATTTCAAGACAAGCCACGCTGCCAGCTGTTGGTTCTCTAGCTTTGCTGATTTCCTAAGGAGTCCGTCGAAACTCCCTGCCTTTTGCTTTATACTCTTCCTTAGAACGACAGCAACAGCGTAGCAGAGTGAGTATGTAAATAAAGCATTTACTATTACCAGGAAGCAAAGGGATTCAAGGACCCCAGGGATTCCCAGGACTCCCAGGAACACAAGGCCCAATGGGAATCTCCGGTGTAAAAGGTGAAGAAGGAGAAATGGGTCCACCTGGGCCTAGTGGAGAATGCGGGGATTTGGGAATAAAAGGTTTGTAAAAATTCATTTCACTCTGTAGTTACGTTACCACTCTGTTGTTTTGTGTTAAAAATCTCTTTACTTTTTCTTCTTGTAATAAAGGTATATTCACTTCTGTTTTCACATATACTAAATACTATATCCAGTTATAGAATCACAGGATGGTTTGGGTGGGAAGGGACCTTCAAAGCCCACCCAGTCCAACCCCCCTGCAAGGAGCAGGGACATCTCCAACCAGATCAGGTTGCTCACAGCCCCGGCCAACCTGGCCTGGAATGTTTCCAGGGATGGGGCATCCACCACCTCTCTGGGCAACCTGGGCCAGTGTCCCACCACCCTCAGTGTAAAAAAAATTACTCGTAATGTCTAATCTGAATCTACCTCCCTCTATTTTGAAACCGTCACCTCTCATCCTGTCACACCAGGCCCTACTGAACAGTCTCTCCCCACCTTTCCAGCAGCCCCCTTTAGGCACTGGGAGGCCGCTCTAAGGTCTCCCTGGAGCCTCCTCTTCTCCAGGCTGAACAGCCCCAGCTCTCTCTGGGTTACTGCTGAATTACCTGAAAAGCAAGAGAAGGATAATAAATTCTGTTAGCAGTGAGTTTGCTGAAACAACTGAGAACTACATTAGTATTTGCAGGCTTTCCTTGTTAGGAAAGTCTTCATGAAAATTAATTTTCAGGACAGGTCACTCATGAGGAATTACTTATGTTCCATATGTTTGGTTCCAAGGTGAAAGAGGGCCTCCAGGAGACAGCGGCTTCATTAACATCCGTCTCGAGAAAGGACAGAAGGGGGAACTGGGGTTTCCTGGTGAGAACGGATTTAGAGGTGAAAGAGGTAAGTTCATAAAAGAAAGCCCTGCATACACACACCCTCATCCGATAAAGTCCCTGGTGTTTTTTCACAGGTTTGGACTCCGAGCTGCAGTAGCATCCAGCTACCTTACTGTGTTTCTAGATTCTTGAGCTGGCTGGCTAGTTCCTTTGGGGAATTGCTAAGGCAATTCGCAAAGTGTGAAAGCACAGCCATATTCAGAATAAGTGTCAGATAATGGCTTGACCATACTGGTTGTGATCTTGTTCTCTAATTAACTTCAGGTGAAAAAGGCAATACTGGTTTCAGAGGCACCCCCGGATTTCCAGGGAGGAGTGGTGTCCCGGGACTGCCAGGTGACCACGGTGACACCGGAGTGATAGGCTTTCCAGGATCACGGGGTTTCCCAGGCCCGAAGGGCTCTAAAGGAATTACGGGCTTTGCAGGCCAGCCAGGTGACCAGGTAAACAAAGTGGTAGTGAAGTGTCCTGGACTTCTATCTCCTGCCTCCAAGAAATACGGTGAAGGGTACTTGTGTTGTACTTACCTGTTAGATGTTCCTCCTGAGAGGAGACTGACAGTGTAACAGGAAAGGGAAATTCCCTCACACGACACTTCAGTGCTTTGATTGCGTTTTAGCAGCAACTGCAGTGACAGTCAAGGGCCTCTCTCCTCGCTGCGCATTGTAATTTTGTTCTATTGCCACTTGGTGGACATCCAGGCTACACCGCGTTAATTAGGGGGCGAAAAATGGATCACACTGGAGTCTTTAATGATATTGCTAAGAATAGATTGACAGGTCATTTCCTGCAGAGACCAGAACACAGCAGCACCACTATGAAGTTAATCTCTAGCTGCTGCTTTGTATCTTGCTGTGTGGGCAGCCAGGCTAGTAGACAAGACAAACCAAGTCCTCTCTGCCCACACAGACAGCTTGCAGCACACACAACCCAGCAAGCAATATTCCTCAAAACAAATTTAACAAACTGCACATATCCTCACACATGGATCTAAGGTAACATTCTTCCCTGGCCTGTGCGCTAGGTAGACAGGCAGGGAGATGATGTGAAGCCCAAAGCACAGTTGTCTTTCTGGGAAAGGGACACATCCTCGCTTGGCTTGTGGTTTATTACATTTCTCTGAAGAGATAATCTGTGTTTTGCTGATTACAGGTCATTATTCAAAAGGAAAAAATAGAGAAATCCTTACATTTTTACTCTTACATCACAACATACATAGGTTAATGTTTACAGAAATTTTGGGTAGCGTACAACAATATTTGGTTCATTTTTATGGTACCTTTTAAATCAAATTACTCCAGCTATCTGTGGGGAATTAAAGCTGTTCAAGCCAGGAGTTAGCCTAAACTATAAAAGCACAAATTCAGAATGATTAGCAAGTTGAATGTACAGATTCTTGGAAGTGTTAACAGCCAGTGTTAGATGTGTAACAATGACAGCGTGCTTTTCTGTTGAGCTTAAGACACAGTTTTGCTATTTATAATGATTGCTGGTCCGTCTGCTAGCGGAAGAGAACCAAATGCTCTCATATGTATAGCAGGAATGATCTATATGTCAAGCATGTTTATTTTGTTTTAAAAAAAAATCAGGGTGACGTTGGCTTACCAGGAATCCCTGGAAACCCAGGAGTGACTGGCCCAAAAGGATTTAAAGGTAACGAGTTTATGTGGACATGTGTTTGGAAAGAGCGATGTTGGTAGCGTGTGCGTGCTCTGACAGATGGCAAGGACTCACCAGAAAAGGGAAAACGGGACAGAAGTGAAAATAATTAAAACATGAGTGTCATTAGAAACAAGTCTGACTTACCTGAAGGCAAAACTTGCATTTCAGTATATTCTTTACCAGTTTGTTCCTTATAAAGCAGGTCTTGCTAATTTAGAAGATAAATTTGTGTCAAATTTCACGGAGTTTAAAAATTCCATCAAACACATGTGAAAATCCACTCCTGTGGACCCGTAAAATTTGTCAAATAAGAGAAAATTCACTCAGTTGTGGTATCACGGTATGGTATTGTACAGATATGTAGAGTTTGTTAAATATTCCAACACGATTTATGACTTATTTTTTTATCACTTATTTTCCAGCGTTGTCCAGGCTATGATTGTTGAATTCTTGGAACTTCTGAAAATGTAACCTAACAAATCAGGCAGAATTCATACCCATGCATGCAAAATTATTCCGTTGAAAAGATAAAGTTTTGCATATTGTTATTGCATAGGTAGAGATTACTCTGGAAAAATTTATCTGTAATACTGAGATTTTAAGAAGTGTTTCAAAGAAATACAAGAGGTGTCATCCATCACATTCCAAATTTCCTTGGAGCAGGATTTCATTACTAGTAAATAACGAAATTAAATAATTGCCTGGGGAAAAAAAAGCATTAAGAGGACAGGAGATATTCTTTTCTCAGTTCGATTTTCCATTTCTTCAAAAATTCAAGATGTTCTCAGCCAGGGAATGTATTCCCTCCCACCAAAAAAAAAGGGAAGAACAATATTCAATATAAAGAGAACTTTATGAAATGTATTGAAAATAAACTTACTGGAAAAGTTATCCTTAAAACTAGAGGAGGAAATAGCCAGTAAAGGTGGGATTGCTGTGGCAGGGGATTTCTAACAACACTTGAGCTCGATATTTCCTCTTAACTCTTCACCGCAAAGTCAGCCAGTGAAGCTGGAGACAGCATGAATAGGTGGAGAGGTCAGACGTGCACAGACAATGTAGGGCAATATCGCTCGGCGTTATTGATTCTGCGGTAAACAGGAATTTCAGCCCAGACAGAAAGAAAGTGGGCTGGCTTAAAGTCCCCAGCCAGTCCCTAAACAGGTCTTCACTGCGTGAACAGACTCACGCTGCGTTGATTTGGTACATCCTCACAAACCGGTGTAAGGAGTTATTGTTCTTTATTAAAGTGTTGTAGGGAATTTATGCGGTATCTTTCATTTTTAAGTATAGGCTGTTGGTATTGGGACAGATCCTGTAATTTTGGGGTTTGATTTTTTTTTTTTTTGTCATGATGGGAAGTTTGCATGAAAACAGCCAGGAGTCACACTAAACACAAACTGAGTTGGTACTTCAGGACAGGCTGAGCTGGCAGACAGTTCCCATGTGCCAAAGCATCTTTCATTCTGTGTTCTCCCAGTCCCTTTGATAGCTGTTAATGTCTCCGAGTAAATGATCTGATCTTAACAAAATTGCCTGGCTTTGGATTTGTGGATGAAAAGGATACTTGTATGAAATGACAGTCATTGTACCTCAACAGGCAAGAGAGGTGACCCCACTCCTCTGCTTGGTACGCGTGGTCGACAGGGGCCCCCTGGAGATCCAGGATTACCAGGTACCTCTGTCTGGTTAAAGAAAAAACTGGACTTAAGAACTTCTTTAAGTCTTGTTAAGAGGAGAGGGAGCTCTGCTTTCCATGCTTGAGTGGTGTAACTCCAGAAGGGCATCGCTCTGTGCAATACGGCTCGCAGGAACATCGGAGGTGGAGTCTCCTGCTCTCTAGTACAGCACTGCTGAACATGCCAGTCCTTAGCAGAATAAAATCTGGCCTGGCTGTATCTTGCTAGCCGTTTCTGCTTCTTCAGACATCACCAGAGCCATCAGTGTAATTCATTGCTGATAAATAGATCCAAGGATAGGAAGTATTGGAATAAAATTCTTTTCCTACTCAAGAAACTCCTTACTGAGCTTTTACATTTTTAAACTTGTCATGAGATGAAGAGCAGGCAACTTTAAACAAATACATGCTAGGTTATTTTTTTTTTTCTTTAAGGACCTTGTGGATTCCCAGGAGAGAAGGGTTCACCAGGTATCCAAGGGCAACCTGGAAGACCAGGATCCAGGGGTGACCCTGGCTACCCAGGAGTACCTGGATTTCCAGGTAATGCCAAAGTTTAAAAACACAGTGCCGTGCAACAGCTCAAAAGAGAGATAGAACAGGAAAATGCAGCCGAGGAGGCACCTCTGTGGAGAAGCCTAGAGGAATCGGAGATCCCGTGGAGGCTTGCGCTGAAAGCTATTTCAGTACCTGACAGCATCAGTACGCTGCTCAGAGAGCGAGATCTGTCAGTTCTTCATAGGTTCCCGTACACTTTTGGGTACCTGTGATGAATGCAGTGTGCTGCAGAGCATGAAGGAAAAAAAGATATCAATAGCTTAATAGCATATTCACAGATTTTTTTTTTTTTTTTTTTTTTTCTTCCCCCCTGCTCTCAGGAGCTACAGGTCTTCAGGGATTGCCAGGAGAACCTGGAGAAAGAGGGAGACATGGAATTTTGGGACCTCCAGGATTGCAAGGATTACCTGGATCCCAAGGCAGAAAAGGTAAATATACAGTGCAGTTCTACGGGTAATGAAACGGTGTCAGACAAATAGCCTTTCAGTAATGAAAATGGAGAAGGACTAACTGTGCCCATGATTTTGAGTCTGTGTTCTCTGAAACTACTAAAGAATTAAGCCAGCTCCCATCACCTTTGAAAAGTACCATAAACGCTGCCTCAGAACACTGGCTACAATCTCAAGTGAGTAAGGAGGGAGGCAGAAACAGATTCTGGCTCAGCTGGTGTAACCGACAGCAGGAGCTGAGGAATGAGAAAGCAGTTTGCAGCAATTCAGGTGTTTCACTGTCACCTCAGTTCTGCTGTGTTCTCCCTTTTCACCATGGAGGGCCACTGTTACTCTGCAGAACCAGCAGACTGCTATGGGCACTTCTGTCTTACAGATTTGTTTTAACGAATCGTGGTAAGACAACGTGGGCTGATGGTTGTTGCCGTTTTATTTTCTCCAAAACCTGATTTTTGGTGAATTTAATGTAGAAATGTTTCCTCTGCATCCTAATGTACGCTTCTCACGATGATTGCTGTGTTTAGATTGAAGGGCAGTTCCGCTACATGGTTGTTTTTCTTGGAGAACATTATTAACTTTTACTATACGCAGAATGATATATTGAAATTTTAAGTTATATCAATACTTCATAAAGAAATGTAATCAACTGCGTGGTTTGTATCCTCTCTCTGTTATAGAGAGACTGGTTCATAACCAGTTCCTGGAGAGGAAGAATAATATCAGTGAGCCATACACAGCAATCACAGGGAAGAAACAGTTGGGACTATGATAAATGCTTCGAGAGGACAGTAGATTCACTTTTTCTAATTCAGCCTAAGGAAAAATTGAGGTTTCCGATAAAACACTGAAAATTTAAATGAAAAAGGGGAACCATTAATGATTGCTTGCAGTAAATAAGTGGTGCTGATGTAAACTGTCATGACAGATTCCTTGCTGGTGCATAATCTGCAAGAGAACATGTCATTGCTGCAAACAATATTTGCCGTAACAAAGGCAGAGATCTGCAGTGATAGGGATGTCTAAATTGAGAGGGGGCAAAAACAAAAAAAAAGGAAAAAATCAGTCTTCTGCTGAAAACTTCTTAGCAGCAGACAACTCTTTCCTCCTTTTCTGTATCATACACAAGTTAGCCCAAGTCCTGCACGGGAGATGTACCAATTAACACGCGTGCCGCAGAGGGAAAAGTTCTGTCCAAGTGGCACTTCGTTAGAGACCCAGCTGCGCCTCAGGATGCTACATATAGCCAGCAGAGCTGAAAAGGGGGTTAACACCTTCGACTTACAGCCAGTAATGAAACCTGAGTGGAATTTGTATCCCAGTTCAGCTGGAGAACATGGATCTTAATGCTGTTTTCAATAAATATTGGTGCTGGCACTGGAAGTGAAATGGTTAATTGGCTGTTCATAGCTAAGTACGCGGCCTTATTGGTCTAATTGCTTCTCATTTACATTAAATGTTTTGTGCCTGAAGAACTTTCAGATTAAAAAAATAATTATTTAAACAGCATCTACCAAAGCATAATCACATTTTCTTTATGACAGTGATAGTTTTACTCGTTAAGGGCTCAGTCTGGCAAGCCTGACTTGTGAGTAATCCTGATGAAGGCAAGTAACATTCAGAACACCGGTGGAATTACTTGTGTGAGTAGCAGCTGAACTGGGCTGTAAAATACAGAAACAGTGGTTCATACACGGGTCAGCCAATTCAGCTGTACCTAGAAATACGGGACCATAGCAATCCAGCAACCTAGAATTACAAGTGCTGATATTGTAATGGATTGTTGGCAAACGTGTCAGAAATTCCCTGGAAAGCAAGTAAACCAAGCCATCAATCGTAACTGAAGGAGCTAAAGATCAAAAAAAGTTTTAAATGGTGACCTGGGTGCCTAAAAGAGGTAGGTGTTCATAATAATTCTAAAATACCACTGTTAAATTCCCCAAGTTGGCATGCAGCTCTTACATAAATCTGAACATGGGAACGTACCCAAAGCACAGACAGGCTACAGGAGGCAGGACTGAAACCCAGAATGGCATGAAACGTTAAAGAACTCCAGTGCCCTTTTATTTTTCTGTTCTCAGATGACTCAGCTTTGAACTAGGGACCTTTAAATTTGTCAGGTGAAGCTGCTGAGGAAGGGCACTTGTGTTGCTCTTCCTAAAGCAATTTGTTCCTGGCAAATCTAACCAGCTTGTAAACGTTTAAAAAAAAAAAAAAATCCATTCATATGTGCTTAAGTAGAGCAGTAAGATTCATGCGCTGGATATACAGCTTAGGAAACTGAAGTGCTAATGACACGGAGATATTCTTACCTCCGCTGCAAACAACGAACACAATCGCAGATTAGTTCAGCTTTTAAAGAAGGGATTAAAAAATGTGCCATCTATATTTTTACTTATTGAGTTCTAGCAATTTTCAAAAAGCACAGCTGATGATAAAGCAAAAGTTGTATCTGCCATGAACACTCAGCTCATCGAGTGAACATCGTAGGGACAAAGCTGCTGTGTGCTATCACGTGTTGGCGTAAAGCTTCGTTGTCTTCAAAGACAAAAATTCTTTAAACTGAACAGCATGAGGTAATAACGTGATGCAAAAAAAGCGTAGTTTTAGTGTGAAATCTGCAGGAGCAGAGATAAGAAGCCAGGTGAAAACTTACAATTTTTTTTCTAGTGTAGCTAGATTACATTGCACTTAGGTTTGGAACAGAAGCTGTAAAGAAGTTCCAGCTTTACCGGTATTTTAGGTGGTGTCTGCGTTCCAGTCAGCTGGGCAGGCAGCGATAACTTTGGACCGGTCAGTCACTTCCAGCAGCAGTAGCCCAGCCCCAGACACGAGGCTCACTGTAAGCTAGCCCAGACTGAGCTTCCTGCTGCTCGCTGCAGTATAGAAGTACCTAAAGGGTTAAAAGGTAAGGTTTTCTGATGTGAAACGGTATTATGATTGCTATCTTCAGATTTTTCGCATTCTCCTTTCCAACAAGACTGCACTCAGGTGCAATGTGATCTCGTCTCCAGTTGCCAGTAAGAATCAAATTCAGCAAATACCTGTCTTGATCCAGAACACGTTGTCAGAAAAAAAAAAACAGCATTACATTAAATTACAAATTTTTAATTGTGACTTCAAAGGATTATTGTGGCACCCACTGACACCTGTAACACCTCTCAGGTCTTCCTGGACTGCCGGGACTGGATGGCTTGGATGGACTGAAAGGTCAAAAAGGTTCTGCAGGAGCTCCAGGTAAAGAGGGGAATAGTCATGTGAAACAGAAAATCTTCTCCGAAGTGACTGAATGTGCAAGGAACGATGCACGGTATTTTGGTAGTTGCCTTGCCTAGGAGATATCGTTAAGGCTCAGACCGAACTTTCAAACGGAATCTGGAGTATGCCTGATGGCACACCTGCACTTACTCGGGGGGAAAACTTTAAAACTTCCATTACTCATAGTTCTGTTGGAACCTTGCAAGGATGTTCAGTGCAGATGATTCAAAATAGAGCCAAGTCTCCAGGTTTTTTATATGCAAAAGATAAACTAACAAATTAAAAGGAGACTTATGAAATCCCAGCCCCATTAAAGTCCATGGGAGCTGTGCCGCAAACTTCAGAACCACCTGGATTTCACTCACACCAATGTATTTGCAGCTTGCAAAAGGTGCTTTTGAAGCAGCATTAAAAAAAAAAAAAAAATCTGTCTAGAGACTACAAATCTGTACTGATAGAAAATTATGTCTGATAGAAAATCGCAGGCAGTAATGACACAATATAAAATAACCCCTGAAGAAAGCATTAAAGCAAAGAGATTACTTTTTTTTTTTTTTTTTTTTGAAAGAGGTGAATTAGGGCCAGAATCAACAAAAGTCTCTTCAGCTTCCAGGAGAGAACCAGAAAAATAGCACGAGGTTCCCTTGCATGGAGGAACATCTGCAGCTGGTATTTCTCTTCTGCACATCTGTATTTGTACTCACTGTCAGCCTCACGTACATAACTGTTTTCCTATAAAGGTCAAAGCGAAACAGGGCCCCCAGGATACTCAGGAGAACTTGGACCAAAAGGAGACAGAGGTGAACCTGGATGGCCCGGTGTTTCTATTCCAGGCCCCCCTGGAGAAAGGGGATTCCCAGGATTCCCAGGTAAGAGAGTTTTCTCCTCAGTGGTGCCCTGCAGAACCGAAATGAAGCTCGCGCAGGCTCTTCCCCTCGTTAGCGTGAACATTAACGCACAGCCAGAAGATTCCCTCCCTAAAAACATTACTGTAGCAAAGCCGTGCTGATGGTTCTCAAATAGATGCAGAGACCCCAGCATTTCTTGTTTATTGTGTTACAGCAGAGGAAGGAATGAGAACGGAGAACGACGGACTTGGACAAACTCGGGGAAATGCTAGGTGGAGTTGTCTCCGAGGGAGAAATTCCTCAAAAAAAGAGTGCAGGAGATCTGGTAGTCACAGAAATATAGTCCATCTGTCAGTTATTCTGATGTAAATGCGAGCTGGAACTGTGTCAGGTGATTGCGATGATTATTTAAGAGCCTTGGTGGTGTAGGAATTGGATAGAAACAGGAAAAGGGAAGTGTTTGAGGAAGGGCCACTGAGGAGGTTGAGAGATCGGAGCATCTGTCACCTGCGGAGAGGCTGGGGAGTTGGGAAGGGCTTACTCTCCAGAAGAGAAGGCTCAGGGGGAATTTTATCCATGTGTGTATAATTACACGCACTTTATCAGTGTGCATAACGGGAAGGACACGGAGACAGATTCCTCGTAGCGGTATCCAGTGACAGGACAAGAGGCGATGGGCACAAATTGACACACAGGAACTTCTACTTACATGCGAAGAAACTTTTTGTGTTTCCTGTGAGGGCAACTGAATACGAGAAGGGGTGGCCCGGAGCAGTTAGGAAGCGTCCGTCCTTTGCGATACTCAAATCCCAGCTGGGCAGAGTCCGAGGCAGGCCGCTCTAGCTGACCCTGCTCTGGAGAGAGCTGGGCTGGAAAGCCTCCAGATGCCCGTCCAGGCCTCGGCAGTTTGGTGGTTAGGAGTGACATCGGCTTTGCTCTGCCAAACCTTGCCATAGCGTCACATAACACGCAGAAGGGAAACAGCGGAGGTCAGCTCTGGTGAGCTGAAGTGTTCTAAGATAGACGCAGACATTCTTGTCAATTCAGTTACTGGTTCATGAACTGGAGGAGTCAGCAGAACGGTGCTGTTGAGGAAAACAGAGAAGTGTCATCCTGAGATGTGTTAACGCTGCTTGGCGTGGGATGGGCAAGGCCTCCCACGGTACTGTGCCCAGCTTTGACAAGTCAGGGAGAACTCCCGAGAGAGTAAGTGGAAGGATGGGGTCAAAACAAGACTGAAGAAGGTAGGTCTGGGTTTTTTGGAGAAAAGAGAAGACAGCAGAGCACAACAGGCGTGCTAACAAGCTGTGACCATTCAAAAGTTATGTAACCCTTCCTGCCTGTCACGTGCGAGGGCGGTTGTCTTATTTTGCAAAAATCCAGGTTACAAATTAGGAAAAAAAAAAATCCATTTAAGGCTAGTAAATTCATCTTGTTCACTGAGGTTTTAAGGAAACGGCTGAACTCACTTCTGCCAGGAACAACCTGTGAATACGGACCCTGGCCCCGGCAGAACGATTTCAGAGTTCCCACTTGTCTTTTATTTTTACCATTTCTCCTGTTGCTACAGTTCAGGACAAGGTGGCTCTTTGTGGCAGTACGCCAGTGTGTGATGGTGCATTCTTTAGTTTAAGTAGATTTTATGTGAAAAATTCAAAATGTTTAAAAGATAACAAATATTTTCATTTCTACAAGATGCCTTCGTTAGCCTAATCGCTGCTATGCTCAGTGTGCAAGTGAGAGCAGTGACAGCACACATTACCTCCATGACTTCGCATGTCAGCATTCTTTTAGTTATAACTTAATTCTGTGATATAAAAAAATCTGATTATTTTTATTTTTTTTTTTAGGTAGAAGAGGACCCGTTGGACCCACTGGACCTAGGGGAAGGTCTCCTGATAGTGCTTCTCCTGGTCCTCCTGGTGATCAAGGACCACCTGGCTTGGATGGCATCAGAGGTATGAAAAGCAAAATCTGATCGTGTAAAAAGCCCCTGGGGCTACTGGGGAGTCGCCGTCTGTGGAACAATGTATAAAAGTGCATAGGGAGCAAAGAAACCAACCAGTACCTCAGTGAAAAAACAGAAGTGAGGACTGGAGAGGTCTCCAGATTCGGGTTCCTGGCCTGTATGGTAATTCTGTGCAAGTCCTGCTGCTACAACGTACCTCAGTTTCCACAGAAGCAAACAGAAAGATGATTAGTGGCCTCCCTTCCGAGCCAGAAGGATGAAACGCGTTGTCCAGAAGCCTGCTGCTGTTGGTAAACCCAGAAAAAGCTTTCCAGTCTAAATCCAGTGCTCAAT
This sequence comes from Chlamydotis macqueenii, assembly GCF_036417535.1. NCBI lineage: Eukaryota > Metazoa > Chordata > Aves > Otidiformes > Otididae > Chlamydotis > Chlamydotis macqueenii. The sequence goes on from NC_141564.1 coordinate 1,303,599, forward strand.
TCAAAAGCAAAAACCCCAGTGGAACATGACTATCTTTAGATGTTTATGCTTTGTGCAGATATTAAGAATAAAGTTCTTTTCCATAGGTCAGCCTGGGAATCCTGGTCCTCCTGGAGAGACTATCTTTGTGCGAGGAGATCCAGGTGATACCGGTGCTCGAGGGGTACCAGGCAATCCTGGGCAGCGAGGGCAACAAGGAGCCAGAGGTCTTCCAGGGAACCAAGGAAGAGGAGGCCCGAAGGGTATGATCTGCGACCGTTTTAATGAGTGTGAGCGCTTAAGCCCAACCCTACGCAACTCAGCCTTGTGCACAGGGGATTGCCATGGAGACTGAGCCAGGCAGGAGCAGGCCGGACATCTCACAGCTCCACCGCATTACCTACAGATAAGCCAGGGCTGGGGTAGAAGGTCAGGGTAGAGCCAGACTCAGGTGTACCGCTTCCAGCAACATGTTGGAACAGTCCCCTACCAACCTGAGAATGAGGCAGTAAAACTTTGGAGTCTGCCAGATAAAGCAAACCTTGACCTCTCTGCAGGGGTCTTGAGAAACTACGGAAGAGGCAGATGTGTCCGAACTAACATGGAGTCTCACATCTGGCCCACAGCAAGAGCTGTGGGCTTTCAACAGATGCTTTAGTTTGAAACCAGGGACCTAGATACTCTGCTTCTTCCACAGAGAGTAGAGAAGTCCTATCTACACCAATCCCTTCCAATCTCTACAAAAAGAGAAGTCTTAAATTTCAATTCAGTTCAAGACCAGGGAGAGCAGAGGAAAATGTGTTTGGTCTTTTTTTTTTTTTCTCTCCTGGGAGACCACAGAGTTGAGCTGTCCCACACATTTTTTTGTTACTCAAGCAGCCAAACTTCATGTTGTTTATGTGTTCATCTCCTTGGGATGCAACCACCTGTAACTGCACAGCTCTTTTCTTTCCAGGACCTATGGGAATCCATGGCCCACAGGGACCACCTGGTGCTACAGGACAACCAGGAGACCAAGGGTTTCAAGGCAAACCTGGTCCCAGAGGTCCCCCAGGTAGTTATGAACCTGTTCTTCATTGTCATTCAGCTGTAACCACCGTCTTTCTATTAATATATCACCTTACTAATGTTTACTGGCATACAATTTAAACAATCTCAGAAAAAACCCAACTTAACTGACTTGTCATTTGACTTGTGTAAGAATTTCTGAACTGCGTATTTGTTTCTAACGTCACCTCATGTAAGCGATCTCCGTTCTCATTCCATTCTTTACTCTGATTTTCACGCCTGAAACTTGTTTCCACCTGCACCACCATGGCCGCAATCTGCTTTCCACCTTTCCCATCCTCCAGGTGTCATAGGTAAGTTCACAACTATTGATTATTGTTCCTTTCATGCGGGCTTCCTTCTGAATAGATATATTCCACTCTTAGGCGGTCTTCTTGGCTTGGCTACTAGGAGTAGTAGATACTGAACCAAAAACGTAGTTCTAGTAGATTTTTCACATAAACAGCACTTCCGAGCAGACCAATGTGCTGACCATGCTGCACTGAGAAGCCTCGCGCTATGATGTCAGTTAGACGCGTGAAACACGCTTGTTTCAAATTGTCTTTTTGCTTTTTGGCTGTCACACAAGATGCTTTCCAACCAAAAATTTAGCAAAAGCGCGAATCCTAGTACTGCATTGCTCCAAACACTGACCTCAGTCTGACTGCATTGATCCAGTTCTGATTTTGTTCCAAAATGCAAACAGCCAGTAGCTCCCAGTAACATTCAATACGTGAAATGTAGCCACTCTCTATTTATTATTATAAATATTTTAAATGGGTGTTGTGGGTTAGCCTCTTTGGCCTGCTCACTGATGGTTTTGCGGCCACGGAATAGGCAGAGTACTGTAAATCTTCACCTGTGCTAAGGTGTTTGCGCTGAAGTTGAGTAGACTTTAGGCTGTAACTCAAATAATTTTGGGGCACACTAAGACAGAAACTGTGCACCAAATATTACAAACCTTGCCAATACACGCTTGCCATGCTGTTAAAGGCTAAAAGACAGAGTAACACTAGAAGCAGTGAGACTCAATAATTCAGAATTTTAAAATAGTTGAAGTATAGACTTGAATACCCAAACCAGCTCGCAGTTGTGTTGATTTTTCAGATGGGAGCTGTTTCGCAATTTCTGTCTAATTTACTTTCCTGTTACCCACTCCAGGTGACCCTGGTGAACCGGGAAGAACAGACGATTCGTGCCGTGCGACCCCAGGGCCTCCGGGGGAAGCAGGGCAAAGAGGACACGATGGCTCTGCAGGACTGCCGGGGCCAGTGGGCCACCCCGGACCCCCAGGTAAAGGCTCGTGCTTTGAAAGCCTGGATGTCTCTCGTAGCCATTTCGACAATAAATTGAAAGGGGCAGAGTGGCGGTGCTCCTCCTCTGTTTTACCCTGTCTCGTCCCCTAAGCACTTGCGCAGTCTCCAGAAACACATAGTGGGCTGGTTAACGCTGAGGGTGGTGGATCCACGTCACTGAAGCAGGCATTCCCGTGGTTTAGACAGGTTAGAGTTGGAGGATGTTAAAAATATACGTGCTTTACAATTTAGCAATAAGGAATTGCAAAGCTCTGCTCACCTCAGTCCTAAAAGGACACTGAAGTCAGAAAGGCAGCTGCAATAGCACGTTTTATTTGTTATAACACGAAAAAGTTACCACGAAAGAAAACTGACCAAAGAGATTTTAAAAGGAGTCATGAAAGACAAACATTTTTCTGACAGATAAAAAGAAAACAAGGGTGCTGCTGGTACTGATGACTCCAGGACTGGCCATCTTCACAGAAATAGAGCCTAGCACGTCTGTGCAGTGGCCTTGGTTCAGGCTGCGTCTAAACACCGTGTCTTTAGCTTAGATGGCAAATTTCTCAGGTGGCTTGAGACATTTCCTACTTGGGAAACCAGAGCTTGTCAGAGTGGCTGCACTGGACATCCAGCGTCTCCAGAGATAAAATGCATTATCTCCTCCCAGGAGATTCCCCGCAGCAGCCGTTCCCCTCGTGAAAGTGAACGCAAGGGTTTTCAGTGAGCAGTCCCGTTTTACGCGTCGGAATCGATTCGCTAACTAAAAGGTGTTTCTGGGGTTGAACTGCTGTGTTTCCGTGATGTAAATCGTTAAAGCAGTTCCTGTAAAACCAGCTGATACAGTGATCCACACCCACACCGGTTTTGTGAAAGAACAGTAATGCTTTTCCTTTCATTACCATCACAGGATTCCAGTTTTCTCCCGGCTTGGAAGGCAAACTGGAGGTTTTACTGGCAAAAGCAACGTGTATGCTAAAACTTCAGTGCGCTTGGGCTGTGGCAAAATAACTGCCCAGCCAACACTGAAAAGCCGCTCCATTGTTTTGACTGGTTTAGGTTTTCTTAATGGATCTCGTAAAAAGTAACCTGGGGAAACTCTGAATGTTGAGACACCCCCCAGTTACTCAGTCTGCAGGTTACAGAGCGGAATTGGCAAGGAATAAAACACACCGCAGGATTAACGACAAACAGCTGCGGTGCTAGAGAAACGTACTCCTCCGAAATATAAAAAGGTGAGGCCAGTGGGAGCCTCAGAATGCCTTCACCTTCCCCCGCCAGCTGCAGTGCCATCCTGCAGGCCCTCCCTTTCTGTAACACCTGCGTTCCTTCACGGGCACTTCAGTACCCGTTTAAAGACTCGGCTGAGCTGGGTCCTGCAGGCTGAAGGCCTGCCACAGGCTGAGCTGTAACTCATTACCAGTACCGGCGGCAATTCTGCAGGAGGCTTGTCATAATAGTGCTTGCTGGTGGTTTGGTTTCAGCTGTAAATCACACAGGCTCTGTAGAGAACATAAAACCTTACCAGCTGTTGCTGTTTCTGAAGTCGTGCCTCTGAGCTACCGCTGTGGGGACAAGGAGGGTGAGGTGTGAAGGGAATTCCCAGCAGAAAGCAGTTCTGCACCTCTGTGTCTTCTAACGTGGGTTCTGCTGGCTGGCCCTGTGCGTGCTGTGCACGTGCGGCCAACGAGCAACCTTTAATCGCAGCCACGTGACGGGAAAGCTCACGCTCTGTTTTTGCCTAGGAAGGAAAGGTGAAGAAGGGTTCTGCGGCCTGCCAGGTCAGGATGGCTTACCTGGGGCACCGGGACCACCGGGTGACCAGGGGAACATGGGAGAGCAAGGATACACGGGGCCACAAGGTAAGAACAGAGCGTGACTTCTGGGGAGAGAAGTGAGAGGGGATGGGTAGACTGAGTTTTCTCTCTGCTCCCCTAATTGACACGTCCACCTCTGGCCCGAGACACCATGACGCTTCTTTTCCCCTCCCAGTTCAAGCACTGGTAGTGACATTTGTGAATCATTCGTAACACAAAGACCCATCGGAAGATGATTTGTCTCCGCGTCCATTGTTACCAGAGAGGCAGTTACCCATGCATGCTGCAACACCACATAGCCATAGCTGTGCATTTCTGAGTCAGGGCTGACCACGCAACTGCCTCAGGAGTTAACATTGTATTTGAACTGTGCCTGCTCCTTAATGAATTCATGGCTTAGTACACGTGAGGAAAGGGCCTCGACGGTTACTGCAGGGGACCAAGGTCAGCCCAGAGAAGCCACCCTCGTGAGTAAGTCTGGGAAATCACTGCCAACCTCGCTTCATTGCTTAATCCACCCAGCAGAGGACAGAGGCACCACAGAAGAGCCAGCTGTCCAGCATTCAGTGCCCACCGAGCTCATTTCTCTCCCATAAGAAGGACAACCTGAGTCTCCTGGTGTCTTTATCGCCCATGACAACCGGTGAAGTTGTAGTATGTTCAGTCAGGAACCCGTTACTGAACAGCTACATGTAGTGAGAGGTAAAGGTTCACACTGGCTGTGTATTCATACACGTAAATGTTTTTTACCTTTTCTCCTCTGGGTAAGGTCCACCTGGCCAGACTGGTCTCCCAGGACCTCCAGGCCCCAATATCAGATCTGCAAGTGGCTTCTTGCTCATCCTTCACAGTCAGTCCGACAGAGAACCGCTCTGTCCACAGGGGATGCCGAAGTTATGGACTGGCTATAGTCTGCTGTACCTGGAAGGGCAAGAGAAAGCTCACAATCAAGATCTCGGTATGTAACTCCTCTCCTGTTACGGTCTGTTGTGGTGTGATCCACGCAGTGAAAGACAAGTCAAATGGAGCACGCTATAGAATCATCCATTGCTTATTTTCTACAAACTCAGAACTGCGTTACACTGATCATAATGACCTTGTTGTGCTGCCCTATTATACAACCCCTTTAAAAGGGCTTTCTGCTGCTACGCAGCTGAACGAAAAAAGTTGGAAAGACGAGTGCTTTATGTCACTCGTCCTGGCTGTCATCTTGGGCCGTCTTTGAACTCCCTGGAGAGATTTTCCTGTATCAGGAATCTCATTTGGCCACTCTGAAATAACTCCCTGGAGGATCTGTGCCTCTTTACTGTAGAGGCAGCTTGGGAATTTTTTACGCTGAGAGTTGTAGAGCACTGTCCCAGGTTGCCCAGAGAGGTGGTGGATGCCCCATCCCTGGAAACATTCCAGGCCAGGTTGGCCGGGGCTGTGAGCAACCTGATCTGGTTGGAGATGTCCCTGCTCCTGGCAGGGGGGTTGGACTGGGTGGGCTTTGAAGGTGCCTTCCCAGCCAAACCATGTGAAGATTCTGTGGAAAAGAACTGGTTCAGTTAGATGGTTACAGTTGGAAGCTATAACTAACCTTTACAGATAAAATTATGCATCATCTGTGCATCAGAACTGTGTGCTTTTGAGGGTTAGAAGCTAATTTTTTGTTTTTTAAAGTTAGAGCCAAATTTCTCCCAAAGACAGGTTGTTTTGGCGTCTTGTGTCATTTCTTCTGTCTCTTCTACAATTCTGGCTAAAGTTTACTGTCTGAATAAGCTGCCTGACTTGCAGCCTGGGAAACTGGCTGCAATTTGCACAGAAGAAATTTCCTAAATTTTTGGTGTGTTGTTCTACAAGAGGCTGAGAAGCTTCCTAGGAGGAAAGATCAGGGATCTAATAAGCTGAACCAAAAAAAAAAAAGTGTTTAAAAGAGTAGTAAAAAAGGTATTTTTATTACAGCAGTGCTGTTTGGGAATGTTTTCACTATGTGGCATTCCCCAGAATGCCATGTAACAGTAGTGAAAGTGAGAATCAAAGAAAAAAAGAAAGAAAAAATCCTCGTTTCCTGTGACCAGTGAGGTGTTCTTGCCAGCGTTTTCCTTATTCAGGCTGCTCCAGATCCTTCATTACTGCTGGCGCAGAATAACTCACTAGGCCATCATGAAACTGCTCTAAATTCCGTTCTGGGAGAAGAACCTCACCTCTCACCTATGCTGGAGTACGCACTAGTCCTGCCTTAATTCCTGCTGTTGTCTGCCCGGTGAGAATTCTGCAGGACTGGCTCTGCAAAACCCCTCAATCCTTTTATTTTACTTTGGGAGGCTGTGAAACCCTTCTGGAAGGCACCAGAAGAGCTGCAGAGATTTCAGCTTAACGCACTGGCACCAACAGCTGCTCATACTTCCCCAAAATTTTGTGTTCTTCAGCACTGGCATTTGGCTTCTCGCTGCTCCTAACGAGTTTGTAAACAGCTAATCTTCTTTCAAACCAGCCGCCACCTCTTCCCTAACTTATTTTTCAGCGTTGGCACAGCTAAGAACTTTTTGTTATTGTAACAGTTGCCCTTGGTGACAAACCGTGTCCTGGTTAAACGCTGGGCTGTGACACAGTTCAGTGTTCCTGGTCACAGGAAGGTAGGTGTTGTTAAAAAAATTTCCATGTTCAATTTAACTGGCCATTTTGGTAACGAGCCTGGGAGGTTTAAGATCTGAATCGCGTAACTCCTGTTAAGATACGTAGTTTTGTGGCAACAAATTCTGCCACAGAATATTATTTTCAGCTTAGCGGTGAAGATGTGCAGTCATTTTCCTCCTGTGTTCTTGTTTTCAGGCCTGGCAGGATCGTGCCTCCCCGTGTTTAATACCATGCCCTTTGCTTACTGCAACATCAACCAGGTTTGTTACTACGCCAGTCGAAACGATAAGTCTTACTGGCTGGCCAGCGCTGCCCCTTTGCCCACGACGCCCCTCTCTGAAGAGGAAATAGAACCGTACATAAGCAGATGCGCTGTCTGCGAGGCCCCGGCCCAGGCCGTAGCGGTTCACAGCCAGGATCAGTCCATTCCTCCCTGCCCCGCCGGCTGGAGGAGCCTCTGGATAGGATATTCTTTTCTGATGGTAAGGGTCCGGACACGTGAGCGCATGTATCGGTTTCTTTCATACAGCTTTTGTGTTCTAAAGGAGTTTTAGCTCCTTTAGAGCTAAACTGTGCGACATTCAAAGGGAAAATTCACAAAAAGAAACACAACGAGGGTTGGTTCCAAACTGCAGCACCTTGCTGCAGCTGTATATATGGAATTCATAGCCTTCAGCTACACATTTCTTAATTTCTTAAGATTTTCCTTGCTTGTCTTTAATAGACAGGGCGATTGTCATGTACAAAGACACACGTCTCAGAATTAGAGCACCAGGTCTTTCTAACGCCATTCTCTAGTGCCATTGACACCAGTTCAGGTAACGGCATCGTTCAGAATCCACCCGCGCTGCTCGTCAGTTTGATAAATACCAGAAAAATAAGTGAGCTGGCTCTGGATTTTTGAGATTAACACATTTACAGAACAAATTAAGACTTTTCTCCAGCAAAGGAAGCTTAGTCCAACCTAAGGTCACCAAAAATAGCGCAGTTAAAAGCAAATAAAGTCAGAAAAAGACAGACTAATATGACTTACCTAATTTTCACGCAGTTAGCAGGTTCTTTCGTTGTTCTTTGCAGCACACCGGATCTGGAGATCAGGGCGGTGGCCAGTCTCTCATGTCACCTGGCAGCTGCCTAGAAGACTTCAGATCAGCACCATTCATCGAGTGCCAGGGTCAGCGGGGAACATGCCAGTTCTTCGCGAACGAATACAGTTTCTGGCTGACAACAGTGACGCCTGAATTGCAGTTCGCTTCAGCCCCCCTGTCAGGAACTCTTAAGGAAGGACAGGAGCAGAGGAAAAAAATCAGTAGGTGCCAGGTGTGCCTGAGGCACGGCTAACACGCGAATCCGAGCCGGGCAGCTAGAGGAGGAACAGCGCGCTGAAGGTTTTACACGTAGCTGGTGTCGGAATGTATTTGGAAGCGTGCCACGCTGCTGCTCTTGTTTGAGTGGGGAAGGCTGACAGGTGGAGGATCTGTCGAGCCTCAGCCACCCATGTACACACATCTCCAGCAGTCAAATCTAGTGTAAATGACTCAATTAAAAAAAAAAAAAAAAAAAAAAAAAAGAAACTGTCACTGGAGTCCAGTGCCAACACACAGAGGTGACAAGGGGAGCCTGGGGGTTGGGTCAAGCCTGGAATGCCAAGGAGCCTACCTGTTGTGCAAGAGACTGGATTTCCTGTTTCCCGCAGGAGTATGTGTGTTTATATGGCATATTATAAATATTTATCCTTACAGCCACAGATGGGCACAGGTACAAATGTATTAAAGCCCTAGAGCTCCGTTTCCCAAGCAAAAGAAACTTGCACGTGCTGTTTCTGAGGGAAGGGGAAGGTGTAATTGTTAAAAACCTCTAATAAAAACAACAGAGATCAAAGCCTTAGATTGCAGTACTGAACCAGCCTGCGAAAGAACTGTTACTTGGGCTTTCATAAGCAACAAGAAGGGAGAGATCCATTTAACAGCAGGTTCTGTAAGGAAATGAAATCAGTTGAGATAACAAATATAGCTTTTTGAGGATTTGTTATGCTTGCAATTAATTTCTAAGAGCAGTTAAATGAAATTAATCAGCTCCAAGTAGCTGGAGAAACAAAGCAGTTTCTGTTATTAATTGAAAAGAAACAGTAGCATGGTGAGAAAATGGGCGAACTTCTCTGAGTGATGAATATGAGGAGTGTTAGGACAGTTGTCTGAACTTCAAGCCCATAAATTTGGTCCAGTTTTTGCTTCTTTTGTAAATACATCACCAAAGAAAAGAACCATCATCTTTAGGATCCTTCTGGAACCGTAGCTCCAGAGATGCTTTTTATTTTTTAAGTAATTAATTGATTGTTAAAAGGTTTATAAGCTAAAGCACTAACCTCCTTTTGAGGGAGGTTAAACACATCCGTACCTCCTTCACTCAGCTATAAACCCAGAACTGTTAGAGGTGTTACATTTTACTGGAAGGGAATAAAATGTCTTCTCCAGTTTTCATTTCGATTTGTGTTCACGGAGAGAGGCGCTCCCAGCAAGAGGATTTTAAGGAAACCGAGATCCACGTCCAAGAGTCCCAGTTCAAAGGAAGCTCCCTCTGAAGCCGTCACGAGTACAACGGGCTGATCAGCCAATTTAAGAGCTGGATACGCAAACTCAAAGAGCAGGAAAGAGACATTCCCGTCCCAGCCAGAGGAAAATAAACAGTCAGAGCGTGAGTCCAGTCAAGGGTGAACACAGACTGTGCCACTTCCTGCTGGCAAAACCAGACCTCACCCATCTGCTGTGCCTGCATGGTGGGCACCCCCCGGCTCCTTCACCTGGGCCGGGGGCAGGAGCCCTGCTGGGGCTGCTTTACACAGGTTCCACGAAGCAGAAATGCCAAACACCAGACAAAAAAAAAATATTCTAACCAATTTCTAACCAAACATACATAGTAAGGCACCGCACTAATGAACTCTCCTGCAGAGAGTTCGCTGCCAGAGAAAAACCCCTGTGCGTTACCCCTAGTAGTAGTAGTAGTTACTCAAGCCCCAAGGCAACCTCACGTTCAGCTGGGTAACACCAAGTTTCAGCACACAGAAAAGCCGAATCTTTTCCAGAAGGTACAGCCTTCCATTCACTGACTACAAACACCGCTCCCGTTGCACAGGTGCTCCTCCTTACACAGTTTAGCATGATGAAGCCAGCGGTGTCCTCAGAGTGGAGGCTCAACCTTCTCCGAGGCAGAAAGCAATTCTGATGGAATGGAAGACATCTGTATCACAAACAGCTCCGCGCTGAGGTAGCTGCAGCTGCAGTTTGTTAGATTCTGCACACTGTATTTTAAAACTCTAAAGCAAATTTTATGGTGCTTAAGTATTTAAGATGCACGTTAAAAAGTGCCACACGTGGAAGAAAGGGTAGCAGTGTTCTAGAACTTTTGGTCAGACATGGGCTGGGTGTGTCTCTGTGTATGTAACGTATGCTTCCCAGTGATGATGGGCAGAAACTGGGATTTGAAGCATCGTGCCTAAAAGAAGGATTTATCACCACAGTGCCTTCCAAATTAACTGCATCCCTGATCATTTACGCTCTGTCCTACTCATTTCACTTCCATAACTCAATTCAAAAGTACATTTTTATGAGCTAACGGCTCGGTCTGGATTTCAGGTCTGTAGATAGCTGCAGCAGTGAAGATGGAATGCCTGATGTATTTTTAATACAATCGGAAGCCTCAGCTCTGACCAGCAGCAAAACAACCACCCTGATCCCTCCAGCAGACACCCTGCGATACCCACACCCCTGTGATACTCATTTAACCTGCTCCAAAAAGACTGAAGAAGGAAGTTCCAGAATGACCCTAGCCTGTTAGAAAAGTTCACTGTCTACATGTTTAGAAATCCTTTGCTTACATTCATTTTGCTGCAAGTTAGGCCAGTTTCTTCTTGCGAATAGGAAAAATTGATTAATTAATTTCTGTTCTCATGCAGAAGGCGACCGCTACCATATGCGTACTCAATCTTCTCTTTTACTCACTCAGTTACTTTACCGTTCTGAGCACGTCGTGCAAACAAAAATACTCAAACCACATTACATTTGTACAGCAAACTGTCTTTCTCCAGTTTCCACAGCTGCTGAAGGAGTAACTGGGTATCAGTATTTATTACAAGGTCTGGACCCTTCACAAAGCATGTAGTCCTCTTTAGAAACAGTTCTGCAGCTGAAAGCTGACAATTGTTAATATTTTCTTGCCCTCTAAAATCTGGCAACAAATAAGCAATTACCATTATTTCTATATATATACATACATGTAGGAAGCAATTAGTAGCTTACAATAAAACCATAGAATGATTGTCTCCTTTGTGCCTGCACGCTCCAGAAAGCTGCAGCACACAAACACTACTATCTGTTCGCCAGCTGTTTTGCCGAAGTGCCATTCACGCTTCCTCGTTCAGCGCCAAAGACAAACTGTTAGAGCTCACCAGCTGCAGAATCCGAAGTGAGAATGAGCTGCGACACCCTTTCCCATCACAGCACCTCAGCCTGGTTTTCAGGCCGCTCATTCAGGTTTCACTCAGGTTTCCTGTGCAGTTTTCAGATTTTGTACACCTGTTAAGTTCCATGGTCACCTGCAATTTAAGCTCCTTTATATATATATATATATATATATAAAAACCCTAAAGACATCTGCCATAAAGACCCTTGGTACAGAGACTGCCTCTTTCAGGTATGCTCTTTTCTCCATTTTTTTTTTTTTATCATAAGAGCTATCAAAACCGGGACTTCCTTCAGCTCCATCAAACCAGGCTCCCCCCGCAAGGTCTGTTTTAATAAAGAATTCCCATCTCTCCCCAGACACATCATCCTTCCAGACTTCTCTAGATTGCTAATTTAATGAACCAGTAGTCAGGGTCTTTTTTTCCTTAGCTGCAAATGTGCAGTATGAACAAATTGTATCTGATGATAGGAGTTAAATTCTCCCTTTCTCTTTCAAACAGAGCCAAACTAAAAAGCTCAAAGGCAAAACTTTTCTGAAGCAGCCAGTCCCCTCGCTGTCTCCTACAGCACCCTTTAGACAGCGGAGGAGCTGAACTGATTTTAAGGTATATGTGAAAATAAACAAGGTGGCATTAGTCAAACTTTTTATACATTTTTTTCTCCCCCTCCACGCCTCTCCTAGCACCGCGGTGTCATTTTCAGGTGGGCAGGACGGATTTTGATCTTTACAGCCTGTACTGAGGACAGTCCTTCCACCTACAGCCACCCAGCACAATCTCTCCCGCTGGGGTGTGGAACACAGGAACACCGTTTCCTCAGCATCTTCCCCACTCCGGGGAGAAGGGGTCCTGCCAGGAAAAACCACACATATAGAGGGATATAGAATTTGCCTGTGCTTAAAGACAAGGTGGAAGAGGGAAAAGAATTTTAAAAGTTTAACCCACCGTTCTTTCATCACTGCTGAATTCTGGACTGCGAGAAACCTCTATTTATTAGCAGTAACATGTTAGGTCATTCAACCATCAAATTTCAAGAATGTGCCTGTTAACAAGCCTGCTGATGAGGATTAATTAAAAGCGTGAATTTCTTACACGGTACCTGATCACCGAGCTTAGAGCAAGTACACGACGTTCACAGGAAATCACGGCTCCTGCAACAAAGCCATCAAACTTCAGGCGCTCAAGTGTTTTATACAGAACTACTTTTTCTTAAAGAACTCTTACTTTATGTAAAGTTAGCCAGGCACTGAGCAGTGTCAGAAAATACGCAATGTGGAACTCCCATCTACTGAGACTGCCCTTAATTTTTGTCCCTGAAGAGGTAAAGTGCCCCAGAGCATATGTTAGGAATTCCCCTGCAACTCACATCTGCCATCATCAGTGCTCCGAAACCTAAATGGATGGCATTTTTAATGGCAAAAATCCCACTAAGGAGTCATTCTGCTAAAACTTTCCCAAATACTCTCAGTACCAGGACTTTCCAATAATCCAATCCCAAAACTTCCACTTCAAAAGAAACACAATTAGTCCCAACATCATCAATCTGCCCCCTTGGTACCACAACTCTTCATTTCTAACAACAGGGTGGCAGATCTGTAATTTAAAATAGACGCCTTATTAATTATATAATAAACACCAAACAGTTCTAAGTGTAAAAAAAATATATATATATTTATTTCCATTTTGTATACAAAACCATCAAAACAGCTGGAAAATTAGTACTGACAATTTTGGTAAATTTTTAACAGCAAGTATTTCTAACCTCACTTTACAAAAGAAGTGCTTTTGAAATTGTAACCATGTTTTTTATTTTACGTGGGTATCTTTTTTCAACTGACCAGTGGCTAATGCAGCGGTTTTAAATAATTAAAATAACAGAGCTTACCAGACACAGTAAGTGACACGAACTGTTGACCAGAGCATTGTTAGCGAACGTCACTGAGCAGGCAGACGTGCACAAGCAGGACAGCCGCTGTGCCAAACGACGACTGGAGGGTCTGCCACAGCGACACCGGAGCGCTCCGCTCTCCTATCGACTGCTCTGGAGTTGGGCAGAAATTCTTTCCAGAAAATGAAGAAGACAAGGTTGTCTGGATTTGGGCAAGATCGCCACAAGTCCACAAACTCTTCCTGCTGCCACTGGATAAGATACATAAAATGAAATAGAATTTCTAACGCTGCATGAACAGCGTATACGTGACACAATTTCCAAGCCTTCAAAGGAGGAAAAGAGATGCTTTGAAAAAGTATAAGTTACTAAATAAATATATTCTTTGTATGGCATATCCACCTCCCTTTCCATAAAACTCCTTATAAGTTATTTCAGCTCTAAAGGGAAGCGTTTGTTTTTTTTTTTATTTAAAACCTAAATATTTAGAAAGGCTTTTAGAAAAAAATAAGTAGTTACAACTCACTTCGTATCACATGCCAGCTCTTGACAAAATGGCATGTTTTGCGGAAGACTGCAGCAACACTAAAGGCTGCATTAAACATCTCCTTAGGGTAAGGACAGCTGCAACAGTTTTTCCCACAGCTGGCCAGAGTCCTTTAAAGCTTCAGCCCAGACTCTCGTGATCTAGCTGTTGGCATCGAAGTCATCTTTTCAAGTGACATTTCACGTGTCAATCCCCAAACCAGCTGGTCGTCACCTTTGTTAGGGAAATTTGCATAGTTTTTACAATGGCATTCAAAAAAAAGGTAGCGGTTATTTCATCTGTACTGGATGGAGAAAACCTCTTGTCGAGAATACCAGCAGTCAAAAAGCCACGGAATTCTTGAAGCTACGCAAAAGAACTTAAGAAAAATGACAGTTTGGTAGAATCATCAATCGCCTTCCGTATTTAAGGTGCATTAAGTTGGGGACTGCCAAAGGCCCCATTTTGATTCCTATCCACACCTTTTATGCAAGCTCCAATTTTGATCCTGAGCTCACAAAATCAGTAGTATAAAAATTGGAAAAATATTACAAACAAATCTGCAGATTACAGATGACAAATAAATCCGCAAATACTTTGCTGACTCTGAGTAGCACTTTACAATTTTCATCACCACCTGCCAATTTCATCGTCTCTCAAACCTACGCAGCCTTTGCCTTCTTATCTCCTCTTCTGAGTGCCGCTCGGGTGGGAACCAAAAACCATAGGGTCGCCGCTCGTTATTATACGTTGCTCCACCAAAATCTACAAGACACAATAAAAAACAACCATTATTTTATTCTGTAATACAAGAAAAATGCACACATACCCTGTAATCCAAAGCATCACAACACAAAGGGAACTGGGAGTTCAATGTTTCCAGTTCCGATTGTTTCAGGGCAACCACAGCTTCCAGCAACTGCTCCTAAAGACACTGAAATGAAAATTAACATAGAGGAAATTAATTTAATGTAGCTTGTGCCTGTGTCTCAGCTTGCTAGAGACAAATCTGAAGAATATTTAGGCTGTTACTCTGTCTCTGAACACGCTAGCCCACTATTTGACAAACACTGTTCAAAACATTATAGAAAGCTCACACTTCCTGGAAGTCACAGAGCCTGGCACAGGTAACATCAACTGCAATGCTCCTCAATTTCATTTTTTTTAAATCCAAGAGCTATCACCCTATCTAGGAAAAAAATAGATGTGGGCAGAATGGTTTTAATAAACAAAAGAAACATTAAGCTGAAGTGAATGTTCATTGACTACATTTATTTTCCCTCATTTTATTTTCTCTCTTATACACACAAGAAAATTTGTTTGAAAAGAAGAAACATGTTGTTGTTTTACTGTGTCCTGCTGACCGCAGGCTGAGAAAAAAACCACTGGCTTACAGTATTTGTAACCCATTAACGTACATTTAGAAATTAAAGCACCCAAGGGCTTCAGATTAAAAGGCACACAGCATGGCAGCCAGCAGACATCCTAACTTTCACAACAGGGCAGAAATACATCTAGATAAAAACGTTAAGAGGCCTGAGGAAGCTCATTAAGTCATTTGAAGCCAACATTTATTAATTGTAGACACATACTGGAACAGAAATGAATATATCTGTATGTATTTATCTTATTCATCTATGAGTAAGTAAAGAAATTGTTAATGCTGAACTCATTATTACATTCTTAACGATGTTTATGTTGTCATGGCCAGAAAATTTATGAGAAAAATCACTGTGATTCTTAACTTTTTTAAACGGTATGTAACAACTGGGGTGAATAAATGAAAAAAAATCAGCAAGTTAAGGGCTTTTCACAGTGTTGTTTATATATTAATATAGCACCAATCAAACGCCTAGTATTTTCTTCATATTTGGACTTTTGATGGGTGTACTTCAAATATTAACAATAGCTGAAAGGTGTAAATTTCGACTGTATTTCATATATCAAGACCCTGATCATGGAAATAGCTGTACCATACAGGGTGCAGAATTGCACTGTAATGCTCAAGATTTTTGTTTTGGTTTTTTTGGGTTTTTTTTTTTGTTGTTGTTTTGTTTCTTTGGGTTTTTTTTTTGTTTTTTTTGTTTTTTTTTTAAGTCATCATAATTAAGTAAACATTTACATTTTTAAAAAATTCTTTTCTGTAGTGTAATTGTCAATTAAATATCAGTTTCTCATGAAAACATTTGTTTTCTATACAGCGTCCTTGGTTAGTTTTTATTGAAGAAATCAGATACTTGATAAAATATGCTCAACACTTCAAATATGAATGTGCTTTAATAATCACTAGAAATAAAGAGATGTTCTTAAAAAAAAAAAGATTAAAACGCCCGTTTATATTGACCCTAAAATAAAAGACTGATAATGTGTTTTGAAGAGCTTTATGTTCAAGAAAAGATACTATTTTACATCAAACAATGTGGTGAGGGAGGTTTTCTGAATGTGAAGGTTTAAATACATGTTCTTATATAGCTACGTATAGATCTAAATTATCCTGTTACCCAAGATATTTTCTTGACACTTGTTTTTTTAAAATCACAACAGAAATATTAGCAAAATAACACCTTTATCTAACCAAAATACTTATAAGTCACAGTGTTCAGAAATAGCAATTAGGCTGCTGCTGCTACTGGAACAACACTTGGACTCTGCGCAAGAAAAACCACCATCTTGTCCCCGCATCCGCACACTGCGTATGCCACGGAGGTTGCAGCGCCGGCAGCCGCCAGTGCTGGAGACAAGGAGGAGTTTCTACTGCGGGCGTTCACAGCTCACGGTGCACCACAACACCATGACAGTCACCAGAAGTGGCCTACCCACCAGAACTGAATTTTAGCCTTACAAAAAGTCTGACGCAGAAGAGATGTCGGCAAAGAGGTACGAGCTGATCTGATCTAGGCTCAAGCCCTATCCTTTCTGAAGAGTTTCACGTCTGAAGCATCATTCTGAAAGACCAAATCATCTTGTAGCAAAAAGCAGAGAAGCTAGAGAGAATTGCAGGCTGAATTGCTTAAGCAATTCAGAGAGATGCTTGAGGAGCGATTTAATATTCAGTTCATACAACTTATAACCCATGCAGATCCATAGGTTTTAGTCAAGGATGTCCAAGATGACAGCTGCAACCGGGCCACGGTTTCTCTGCTCCTTCAAGAAACAAAAGGAGAGAGGGCACTATCAGCTTGCAATATTAAATTTGCACTTTTAATTGTCCACATAAGACTCCATTAGCAAGCGAGAAGGTGATTAAACAATGAGATGGGAAACCCCGCAGCGCACCTCGGCGAGGGGGCGGCAGGCACCAGCCGGTGCTCCTGCGGGGTGCGGGGACGGGGCTGCTTCACCGAGCAGGTGGCACCGGGGCCACACGGGCTGTCACGGACGTCAGGATAAACTCCAGCCAACAGAGCATTCCGCTCTGTAAGCAGAATTAGGGTTATCTGGAAACAGATGGGCACTAGAGAAGCTGCTGTGCTGAATATTGCAGAGCTGTTTATTGCCTGGCTGGTTTGAAACCCAGGGATTATTTGCCAGCACCTAGCAGTTCCTGTCACATCAGGTTTCATCAAAAGGAACGCAAAGTGAAAGCCACTGGAATACACATATACTTTTTTCTTTACTAAACCAATCCTAAATTCAGAACTTAACTTGCTGTTGTACAGAGTCCGTTGGAGCAGAATGTCTGTCCTAACAAGACCAACTGCACAGCCAGCATTTTAACCCTGAAGCTGAGCAGTGAACACAGTTATCTTCTATACAAAAATCCTCTAAATTTTGCCTGTCTTGTTATCAAGTAAAATTTTTCCAGTGTTTTTCTCATTTTATGGATGTGCAACACAACGCTGTCACCCTGGGACACACACAACACACTCTTTGAGGCTTTTCACGGTCATCCGCTCAGTGTCCCGTTCACCAGATCCTTTCCACACGTTCTCAGCACTTCAGATACTAAAATGCAGTTACCAGATGCATGAGCTAGAAGAGCAGACAGGAAGAGCTGAAAAAAACAAACATAGTTAGTGACAACAATTTATCACGTGTCATATTTTGGTGGAAACAGCAAGGCTCCAGATGTGAAGGGAAGTATCTAGGAAAAAAACCGAAACACACAAAGCAAAAACCAAAGACCACTCCTGTTTCCCAAAGAAAGCATGGAGCTGAAAGGACATACTCAACGTCACTGGAATTGAAAGCCCTAGCTACCTCAGCCTAACAGACAATTCAGAACTGCTCTTCAGATTACAACATGTGAGCCCCCAGCCAAACCCACTGCAAACGCAAGCGGACCACTCCAGAAAGCAGCACAGAGACGTCAAACACCAGAGACTGATCCGGCCGTGGCACAGCAAGCCTTGTTCGACAGCAAAGCAAAACACTCACCACCGGCTGGCAGCGCAAATGAGCCCCCCCGTTCAGTCCTCACCTATGCGCTGCCCTCTAATCATCAGGAAGAGATGTCAGCACAATCTGAAATGTGCCATCCTGTCAGTGTAATAACACCACCCATAGAAAGCGTGTGAAGTGGGCATTTTTTGCTCCTCTGCATGAAATTCAGCATATGGAAGAAAAATCAACCGGTCATCTTCCAGGGTGAGCCAAACAGACAAAGTCTCCACATGAGGTTTTAGTGCTGCTTGTAGTACAAGCCACAGAAGTGTTACATTAAATACACTCACTTGTTTTTAACTCCTCTCTGAAGTAACTGCCTTAGTTTTAGGTTAGATAATAGGATTTGCAAGAGCGCTTCTGTAAGCTTCAGGAAGAATTTATCAAGCTACCAAACTGTGAACGTCTGACTGGTAGAAATAGGTCCCTGATAAATACTGATACTGCTAGATAAAAGAAGGTGAGTGTAGCAAATAAGTAGCAAAGGTATTACAAAGCAGTGCGTCTGCATTTGTTTTCCATGCTAGCTTCAGTTGTGTTAAAGAAGAATCCAGAATATTTCAGTTGAATAGCTTACAGCTTTCAGTATCACTACACCTTGGCACTACTGGATGTGCTACTGATAAAAACCCAAACTATACAAACACTTACGTCCTCATACAAAGAACAAACACTTCTCCTTTCCAAAAACCTCTTACTTTTGAGGAGGCTTTGTCGTAGAAGATAATCACAGACAAGTGATACTCTCTCTCCAACAAAGAGTACCAAACAGCTAAGCAAAATGTAGAGACCTGATCTGGATGACAGCACAGGTCTGTGCCAAGGGAAGAGCCCTTGCCAGGTGCTGCAGACATAACCATTTCATGTCCAGGTGTACACAAAGACAATCCTAGCTTTGATTTTCCCAGCCTTTGAGAGGTGTGGAAGACAGGACATCCACCCTTTGCAGAGTCGAGTTCAGGTATTATGTCGCAGTCTGGAGCAAACTCACTGCGGGATTTCCTCTTCTGTTTCTTGAGGCAATGTTTTCTCCAGTCAACAAACAGCTCACTCCAAGACTGTTAGCTTGGGCCCTCACAACCACAGGACTGTTAGACATGTCTGACACATCATCTCATGTAGACACCACCATTTTATACGGCTTACCCGCCTCACTGCACCTTCTGTACTATTCACTTGGTTACCTAACGGATTGCCAGCATCTGTACCTGTGTCACTGTCAAAGCAGTAAGAAATGCTGTGTTCACTGCCCTAAGAGCTCACAGGTCTGGCAAGCTCTTCCAAGCCTTTTTCTAGGAACTGTTCTGAGTCTAAAGATAGCTTATGTAGTTACCAAAGCTAGGATGTTTGTTCAGCCCATTCAAACCTTTCTTCTAGGAAATACAAACAGCATCTGTCCCTATCCTTACGTAACCTTCCTGTGGCTATCAAAAAGGTTACTTCTCCTCCTGAAATGGAGAGAACAGAAGTATGAAAAATGTGTGGGAAGGTGAGCACATATGGAACCCTCCAGCACAGACTTCCTCAAGAAAAGGGTTGTTGATGTCCTTTGGGGGTCCCAGAATGACACCCTTCAAGAGACAGATCAAGATTGTCAAAATACGTGTGAAATATTTACAGTTTATTTACTGATACTATTAATCAACAGCAGTTTGAAAATACTTGATCAAGTGTCATGACTTAGAACACTTGCTTGACTTTCATTTATAACAGTTTTATGTAATCTAACAGTATATCTCTGCTAACAGTGTTATAATGCCAGGATAGAATTAAAGTTCACAAGATCACATCACAACATCACTACGTTGCTGTACCTGTGGTATACACCTGACTTACCCTGTTTTTTAGTACAAAATACCAATGTTTAAAGTGTTCTGTTAGAGAAAATGGGAGTTCCTTCAGTTTATAAACATCTAAACATGTAACTTTTATGCACAACCAACCACATATTTTTGATGTATATGGAACTGGAAGAAGTAAACTGGAGGTCAGGGAGAGGCTAGAGTTGAACTCCCAGTGTTGCTATAGTTCTTTCATATCTTCCAGCCAGTTAACGGTCAGTCTTAAGGTTTGTGTGACTACCTACCTTCTGATTGAGTTGTACAGAGAGTCCTAAGGAAAGGCAGTGCACATGCAACATCATTTTCCTGCTCTCATGCATTAGAAGGGCTAGGAGGCGTCCAGAAAGAGGTAAGGCAAACAAAACACTCACAGCAGCCTTTTCACTGTTCTATGTTGCACTTGAAGCCAGACAGGAGCTACAGTTGGGAAAAAAAAAAAAACCCCAAAACTCTAAAACGGTAAATCTGCTTTTATTCTCTCATCTTCTTCCCTCTGCAGAATGCAGACACGCTATACAGTCTGACAGATTTTGGCTTTCAGCACTTACCACTGTCCAACTTTTTCCTACTCATCTCCAAGCAGACCACATTTCATAGGCTACGCTATTGTTTCTAACACTGCCCTTCACGTTTCTGTCGATGTATGAAACAGTTTTGTCATACATACCCAACAGTTTGTCTGAGACAAAC
Source organism: Chlamydotis macqueenii (assembly GCF_036417535.1). Taxonomy (NCBI): domain Eukaryota; kingdom Metazoa; phylum Chordata; class Aves; order Otidiformes; family Otididae; genus Chlamydotis; species Chlamydotis macqueenii. The sequence goes on from NC_141564.1 coordinate 1,324,143, forward strand.
TATTCTTCCTGATGCCGGTGCCCATATTCCTCATCTACAGACCTGAACATAACAAACTGATGAGAAAAGGAAGTCTAACTACTGTTTCTGTGCTGTGCTTTGGAATCTCAGACAAATTAAAAATTAAATTAGCAGGAAATTAATTGTGGGTAATGAAGTTAGAAGGAAAGTAATATACAATGAATCCAGGTACAACTGGATTGTTAGAGCCAGTGAGATCAATCTTGAACAATCTCTCATTTTCAAAAGAAGAAATGATAAAATTGAGAAACACACAAAACCATTCCCTCCAAATGGTCTGCTAATTTGTTTTGGTAAGAAGAGACGGCTAGGGCTTAAGATGGGTGTCTTAATTTCTTCACACAGGAGGATTTGTAAGTTTATTTTAATCATGCCTCAAAGTCTCATCTTTGCTGTATCCATACCACCAAAATAAGCAGCTCTTGCTAAAGTAACAGAAGTTGTTAAAAGCACATTGGTTAGCATTTTTAGAGTAGAGACCATCAGTCACTGCCTCAGAAAAAGCCAAAAGCTTACTGCACACTCAGATCATCCACGTGAAACAAATAATCGACACTACAATGCAGAAGTCAGAGGATATAGACCACTGCTGGACTTGACGCCCTCCAGAAAAGAATGAAGGGGGTTAGTTTTACAGCTACCTCCAGTTACCACTTAGTAAAGTTTGAAAGGTTTCATCACCTCTACACATTTACGCACAAGCTACGTCATTATCAGTGTAAAACATGCCGATTCTTGGAAAATATTTTTGTGTGATGCTACAGCACTTGGTTCCATGCTTCTGAATTGTAAAGCTCACAGGGAAGTTCTGGTCCTTGCTGGATCCTGAAAAAAAGACCAGAAAAAAAACCCAAACACAAAGCTCCCCTGCTCAATAGTTAAGAAAAGAATACTTACATTTCATTGATTAACAGTAAAGACTTTGATATTGCTATTGTGCATGACGATTCGGTAAAAAATAAGCACAAAAATAACATAAGAGTCTCACTAGGAGACATACTCATTTTTTTCTGAAACCCACCCCCTTACTCCTCTTTTTATGGCTTGACTAAACTGGTTTTTAAAAATAGCTCAACTAAACTGGTTTTAAATAATTTAGCTGGTATCTTCCTCATTTCCTCAGAAATTGTTCTGCAGATTAATGCAGTCAGCTGCTAGGAAAATATCCTTGCGTTGTTCTGATATTCTTCTTCCTCGCTCATTACACTCTCTAAAAATTCTTTTTTGTCAGGTCTTTGAAGTTCTTTAGCTAAATCTATATGTAATTTGTAGTTTAAAGGTATTTGATTGTAAAATGAAGCAGAACCATAGAAATCAGAGCTACAAAGAACCTCCAATGATCATTTAGTCCATCTTCATGCCCCACAGCACATTCAAAAGAATCTTAATATAAAGAAAATTACATTTGGGAAAAAAAAAAAAAAACAACCAAACCACTTTGTTTTTCCTTTCCTGCGTTGCTGCTTGACTAACAAAGACACACAGCAACAAAGAAACTCTGAACAATATCAATGTCCCAAGTGCCAAGACTAAAACTGAGATGGACGGATGGAGACACCAACGCAGATCGGAGCCACTCCAGAGCAACCACCCCCTTCTCCAAAGTGGGACAGGGTGCTTTTACGTAGCCTACACACGGCTTCTTCCAGTTACGCTCACAGCTGCTAAGCAGAACTGCCTGTTCTACAACAAGGTGATCCTGCCAGACCAACTGCCAGAGGAACAACCTTTGTTCCTTTAAGAAATTCAAGTTACTGAGGGGGGAAAAAAAAAAATAAAATCCAGGGACCACTGAAGTCAGTGAGAAGACTCCTGTTTGTATCCCTGAGTCTTGGATCAAAACACCAAGAGCTCTACCTTCATACGCGAACCATGCCTTTATAATAAATGTCGTGTGAACGTAAGAAACACCTCTAGCTACAGTCCAAGAAGTAACTATTTCTTTAATGGTGTTTTCTTCCTATTTTAATTGTCTTTGGCAGTTAAGACTTTTGCAAGGAAATTATCCAAAAGAAATCTGCTTTGGCAGTACTTTCAAAAATGTTTGCATATTTCAGAAGTCACAGGGGGGGAGGGGGATATATATATATATCTATAAAAATCAGCATTCTGTATACACCTTAGCATGAAAATCCAAATACTTTATGCCAGTGCTATATACTTCTCTTAATGCAAACAAAATTAACCATTATGTAAATTCTTATCTCAAAATCTTTTGTAGCAACGGTCAGCACCTAAGAACAACTATGTCACTGTCGACTTCTTGCCTAAGGACCAAAGGAAGTGAATCCTTCAGGCAGGGTTTCCGAAAACACCCAACACAGCACCAGACACTGGAACGAAAGGCGTGCTGCACTGCGAGAGAGCCGTCACCTCCAGGGTGTTAAACACTGAATACAGTCATCTCAGCACAGGGCTGGGAGCCAGGGAAAGAAGAAGCAGACAATGGCAGGACAAACACAAAGCCAAACAGCCTTGAAAGGCAGGCTGCATCAGGGTGTCAAACCGAACCTGAAATTATCTTCTCAGCTATTCCCAGGGTACTAACGTCACAATGCTTCAATAGTTTAATAATTCTTCACTTTAATAAGTGCAAACACATTACCACTCCTGTGGAATGAAGCCCTACTTTTAAATGAATAGTATCTTTTAACCCTATAACATACAACTTGGGAATGCTGCGCCCAAGCAAGCCCAAAATGCTAGGCAATATTGTATGGATCCATGGGCAGAACTTTTTCAGGAAAGGCACACGAGGGAAGTGGGAAACAGACTCATTCATTTCCATAACCCACTTTTCTATAAATGTACTTTGGATCAAAAACCAACTTCTGTTAACGGTATTGTAACTGAACGCATCTCAGCTCTTCCAGTTTACTAATAAACTATGGAATTAGTTTTCCTCTGTATGTAAAAGTGTTTCAGATGCAGGATGAAAAGGAAAGATAACGATGATTAGGAAAAAAATTGAATTATACAGCATTTCTTCATAGTCTTATCACATCAGTTTCATTCTTATTACAATCTTCCATGGAAATTTCATAGACTACTAATAAAAAGTCCAGTCTCAGAAGAAAACAGAAATGGGAACCTTTAAAAATTCAGAGAACAGGTAAGCCAGATGCCTAGATATTTCCTAACTAACCCCACATGTACCTATGACTAGCCCATACTTGGCTGTCTAAAAATTTGGAGTGGGTGGGTGGTTTTTTGCTTTGTTTTAAATTAGAAATAAGAAATGCATAGAGTTTCATTATAAAATACACAGGGAATATCTGTGTATGTATACTTATAGGTATTTCTCTTTAATCACAAACTGTAGACTGTTAGCAACATGTTTAAAAAATTTAGTCTTATGAAAAAGAGGAAAATTCCTTTGTGCAGATACATGAGCTTGCAAGAGATTCTTAACATTACTGAGCCTGAAAGACAGACACTTCGAAGTTCAACTTGCAAAAACTACAACACCCACGACAACAAAAATCCAAATCCACATCCCACACTAATCAGGATATTTCTTCTGAGCAGAATAGCAAGTCAGCGATAGACGGGAGAAACAGCATACTAGGGTTACATTAAGGACAGCTGCTAATTCTAGTAGTAAATAAAAGTGGTAGCCATGTATTTTACCATCATTGCAAAACCATGTAGTTTAAATACAAAAGGCTACGATTTTTTAAATACCAAATCCAGTTCCTTTTATTAAATGGACCCAAATCATTATGACAGTCTGACAGACTTAACACTTGATGCCTACATAAATCCCATACACAAGCCTAGCAATTTCTTTTCTTGTATTAATTATTATTTAAGAAATTTTCAGGATATCGCATAAAAATAGAATTGCAGTTCAGGAATGGCTGAATGCAGAATAAGCAGAACTGCAGTACCTTCTCGGTGGGTTCAGATAACCCATGTTTGGGATTACGGAATAGTAACTACTGAGCTTAAATTCGATGCATGTCTTAACACAAATTAGTTTTCAGCTGTGGACAACAACTGATACCAGGAAATTCTGTACCAGGCCACTGATTCTTTTAATAGCTTAGTAAAATACTAACACAGGAATTTCCAAGAATGGATCAGCATTCCAAATCCGTAATGGCACTTTTTGTGTCTTAAATACCCTAAAATAAATGCATTTGTCCAACTAAGGGGGAGGGGAGGTGGGGAAGAGTCAACTGAAACTACCGCAGATCTTTTCTATCCAAGCTACAGAGCAACTGTAATGGTTTAAATGTCATAGGTGGGAAACAAAAAAACAACGATTAATAAATTTTGATTGTGGTACCTGTTCTTACATCCATTTAGCTATTATTTTATGTATTTCTTAGTATTTTATGTATTTTTCTTTTATCTATTTTTCTTTTATGTATTTCTTCATGTATTTCAGATTATTTTATGTAATTCTTAGTTGTGTTAAGTACCTGTTTCATCATCCATGTAATTGCATGCAACTGTGAATGTCATGCTTTACGGAAAAATGTATCACGTTCAAAGGATCGTGCTCATTCAAGCTAATTATTTTGCAAATTAACTGACAGAAAAGAATATCCTAGTTGCTCGTTAGCACAGTAAATTTCATCTCATCCTTTGTGTCACTAAACCAGGTACAATCAATTACTTGCTCTGTATGGCTTTATTTGTGAAATAAGGCATCTGCCCATAGGTAAGCTTAGCCTTTAAGCAGCTCGTTTAAGAAAGTATTTGAAGAGTTCAGCTCTAAAGTCATGCTTTGCCAAACCAAAGTGCTCCAGCAGGCAAGAGAAAGAGATGCAAAGTACACCTGTGAAACCACTGAAAACAACATCTAGATGTATTTTATCACAAACTACATTGGAAACAATATAGAACGATACATTTTCCTGCTTCACTTGTCTGTGAGGCTTAAAAACTGTAACTAGCACTGAAAACAAACACTACCGTAGTCTTAAGAAACGCTGCTGTCTCAAACGGAAGTTAAAAATGGGACTGGGTAGGCCAGTCAGCTACCAGTGAGACATACTGAGTTAGAAATACTATTTAAATTCTATCTATGTTTCATCAAAGGCCATTCTCCAAACAAGAAAATATTCCCTCTTATACTTGAAAACTTATCTTTGTCCCGAAACAAGATGAAAAATACTTACCTACAGTAATGTAGATTATTTAAGGCTACAAATGAAAGCTGCAGATGTTCCACAACGACACATGAAAGCCTTTAAAGTGTATACTATCTAGTTATTTATATTATCATAATTTCGTCATTGTTATTTGTATTCTGTTTTCTTGATAGGTTAAAAAAAAAAAACAAACACAAACATGGCTCATTCTTGCAGATAACATTTCAAGATGCTTAATATTAAAAGCTTTGGAGGATTTTTGCCCAGAGAGGTGGTGGATGTCCCATCCCTGGAAACATTCCAGGCCAGGTTGGCCGGGGCTCTGAGCAACCTGATCTGGTTGGAGATGTCCCTGCTCCTTGCAGAGGGGTTGGACTAGACCTTTGAAGGTCCCTTCCAACCCTAACCATTCTATGATTCTGTGATTTTTCTCAAACTCTATGTAGAAATGATGTAAAATGACACATAAAAACAACACTAAAATAAAAAGTATCCCTTACAATAAAGCTCATTTTAGAGCATTAAGTCTAGTACTTACACAGGACAACATATTGATATGATTTTTGTCAATTTAAAAAAATTCCTGAGACAGCATGAAGAGTAACTAATTCACTATCTTCTGCTGACAACCCAGATGGACTAAATGCCATTTTATTGATTTATCTGAAAGCTAAGATCCTCACTATCTTCTGAAGTTTTCAGTACAGTTTGATTGAAATGGGACTGCTCAGAGCGCAATCATTTCTAGAACAAACATATTACAGTAACAATCTTGCTGTAAACTATGAAAAAGGAAAATGACATTGATAAGATATTCAATCAGGTCTAAGGGAGAAAAGGACAGGGTGAAGAATAAGAAATCAGTGCACTGCTTGTCAACTAAATTTGTATAAAAAGCAAAAATATACACACAGAAAATTTAAATATTGGTAATATCAATTCTTCTATTACACCATTTCATACTGCTTTTACAGTCTTGTAAGATTTTTTTTTTGGCACAGCAACTTAGTTTACTTAAGGATTTTTCATTATAAAGGCATCCATTTTACTACAACAGTAGCAAGGGAAACAAACAGTAAGTCATTATTAATAAATGCAATTACACTAAGAGAATGATACCGCATCCTCACACTGCATTCTCTGAATATTCTACCAGGAAACTTTCACGTGTTTCTGAAGATATGTTCAAAATACTGAAAATAATGAGCGATACATCCTTTCCCCGCACCCCCACCTGCAATGAATCATAACTTAAAAACATAAAATACAATAAAATTCCTACCTCTTTCATTAAGACTGTTTAGCACTGCTCTTTCAAGCTGTTCCTCTTCAGTGAGCCCACCTGTATAATCGTCATAGCTCCTTGGCGTTCTGGGTTGATAACCTGGATAGCTGTAATACTCTGAAATGAATACAAAAATAAGGAAAATAAACTGCTGCTACTCAGTGGGAGACTGTGAAATCAGGTATTATCTCTATGCTATCTTCCCTCTACAGATTATTTTAATTTGGGAAAGAAAAAAAACTATTAGGGTTCAATTACTTACACAATATATGCCATGAATCCATTTCAAATTTACAATTTCTAGTTTATAGACTATGGTAACAGAAGAGAGAAAAACAACAGAAAAAACATGGGTCAAACCTCTCAGGTTTTATAACTGTTTTAAGTGCCACGGAATTGCCATTACTAAGAAGTTCCACGTAGAAACCGAAAGACACTTCTCATATTTTTAGCAAACTTTAAAAGCCTTTAAGTCATACTGGCTACATGTAAGAGACGTAATTTTGCAGAAAAATAAAACTGCAGCACAACATTAAGCTGTTACAGATACACACTTTGGATGCCATCTTCAGGTATTCCCCTCATTCCACTCTGCATTATGTTAACCTGAATGAACCTTTTCCCAGCTATAAATTTATTTTCTGGAAGCTTCAAAACTGCATGCATGAAGAATATAAAAATTCTGGTACTAAAAGCATGAAATTATCTGACAAAAGAAAAGGCATGTAGTATTTTAAGTTTGTTCTATTACTGTAAATTTTTGTACGTTTGATGTTTTACACTGTCATCAACTTTTAAGTGCTCAGAAAGCTGTAATCTTATTTTACAACAAGAAATAGTTTGGTAACACTGACATGTTCAAGGTATTCCTATTAATCAAAATAAATGTCCTAATACTTTAATCATGCACTGCATTTAGAGAAAACCCAATTCTCTTACTAAATACTAAATGTGTTAAAATTACACTTAAAATCATTTTTTCTTCTAAAGCTGTTCCCTTGTACTGTTTCAGAAAATCTGTTCTGTTCTTAACTTCATCTGTTTTTCTATTTAAATTGGTATTTAAAGGCAGATAGATCAGCAATACCAGAAAATGAAAAATTAATCAAGGAAAGGACGTCATGTATATTCATCACTAGCCTACAACACTAGAGTTTTCTTAGTTCACAGATGGCCAAATTTATTACATATATGATACGTCAAACAAAAGGTTAAATCTTCCACGAAGGCTTCTGCCAACAGGAGGAAAGACAATTTAAAAGTATATACACAGGGAACAAACATAGCAAATACATGTATTTTAAAAATTGCAGTTGTCAGTCATTTTAGATGAATGAATTTAGTACAAAAACAAATGTAGTTATATCTAAAGCTGAGCTTGGAAGACAGGATAATTCATATTAACACTCTCATTTATCTCCCTTTTGTCCACAACAAATCAAAGCAACAGCACGGCTGCTCTGGGGACTGCCCAAGACATGCAAAAAAACCCAGACTTCTTGTTGCCAGCATATGAAAGTTTGGGGGTTTTTCCCCTCAGGCCCCATCACGCTAGATGTATTACATGAAATCTCTTCCCTTTTCCCTGCTTAGGAAGAGCTGGAAAAGGAGAGAGCTATTCAGAATCTGCTCCTGTTCCACCAGGGTGGTTTTTTGCTCCAAGCAGCTGGTGATTGCACAGGAGCTGCAACAGATCATGGAGTTTACACGTCAGGTACAAACTCTTACCTTCATCAGCCATTAAAGTACCTCCTCTGATCTAGACCTTCAGAGTTCCCACCCACCCTGCTATACCGGAGTACTGAAGACAAATTTAGTCTCTACAAACGTGGAGTACAGAGCAGTGCAAGCAGCACACCCAGGCCCCGGTGGGCTGAACAGCCCCTGGAGCCAAGTGAACATCTCCAACTGGGCTGAGATTGCCAGTCATGGAAACTGGTAGCTCATGCTCACCACATAGTCTATGTTCACACCTTTTTTCATTTCACAAGATTACGTTTTATTTCTTTACTGGCCCTTAGATCAAGTGTTTTTTATTTGATGACTCGAATAATGGAAATTCCGGGTAAATGCACTTGTAAGTTACAAAAATCCTTGTTGCTGCTTGTAAGGAAAGTAAGTTAAGATCTGTTGGTTAGGAATTAGAAAACGCATGCTTCAAAAATATCCAAGGGCCTATAATATTACTTGTGGGAATTAGTTAATATAATAATAAAATTGGAGGTAGATCATGGAAGACAAAATCCATCATGGAGAATAAAGGCAGCACTAACTTCAGCTAACTGTGGCTCAGAGTAAACAGATCTCACTTACAAAAGACTAAAAAAAATAAAAAGCCCTGCATGACTAACACCAGACAACAGTAAGAATGAGAAAAGACGAGACAGTTTTCATATAAGCAACCACATAGACTAAAACTTTTTAAACAGAGAGAACATGACTCTGCTGAGTAGAAGATTAAGTCCATAAAACCATACAGAATATCAAGAAAGGACATTTAACTAGCTCCTTTACAGTTTTCTATCATAAGCGAAAATGATGTCCCTATTTTTAACGCTGGAATAAGTTTTTAGGTAAGTGAGTGAGAGTACTTACCTGAATAGTAGTCTCTTGGCCTGGCAGGGTCAGTGAATGAAGAAATGCCACCTAAATAGAAGAATAACCCTTGTACTATTAGAGTAAAATAATAACTTTTTCTTTATAAAATACAAGCAGCTAATTTAAAGTACTCTTTCTTTCAGAGTCTGTTTCATAAGATACAAATATGAAACTATGGGTATGAATTTTTTTGGCCTCAGTGAGAAAATATAGTATTGGTAAGCCTATATGTTGTTCCAGATTTTATGGTAGTGTGCTGTGTTATAGCAACATATCTGTGTAGACTAGAAAAATGCCAAGCCATCTAACAGATGTTCTCCAGAACACATAATTAATAATTTCTGCACTGAGACTGTACATTGGTAAGAATGGGTTAATGCACAGAAAACTGAGGACTGGAGTAACACTGCACTGTTTCTGCTCTGCTACACAGGAGAAAGATGACCTGCGTACTGGAACACCCTTTCCTCCAGGACTTAGTCACACAGCAACCTTCACAGCAGCAGGATCTCCAGAGCATGTTTCACTAACAGTACCATGAGGTTTACCATAGAATCCCAGAATATTTGTGTGGAAAGGACCTCAGAAAGAGGGGCTCTCCCTAGCCAAAGTCCCACTCAGAGCAGGTTTAGCTACGAGATCCAACCGGGCAACTTAAGTCAGGGCTTTATCTTGTCCAGTCCTGAAAACATCCGAGGATGTAGACTGCTGAACCTCCCCAGGCAGCGTGATCTGATGCCTGACTGTCCTAATAGTCAGGAGATACTTGCCACACCACAGAAACATGCAATATTAAGATTTAACTAACTATTATGACTGTTCACTCCAGTGGGGTAGGAAATCTGATGCTTCGGTCTATTTTTTCCACTTAAAACTGCTAAACATATGATGCACAGACTGTATCACCAAACTGCAATAAAACCTCCTGTAAAAAGCACACACATCTGAACAAATAATTTCTCACTATACAAACACCATATCCACGGTTAACTTGATGGCACAGTCATGAATAAAGTACTCAATATATTAAGTAATCAGACAAACACCAGATATTCTGACAAGCAACCCCAGCCCAGCTGTTGTGACAGGGCTTAGACTTCCAATTAAAACACTGAAATTTATGGGAGCGTTCACAGAAAAGTTTACAGGGCTGTATTTAAAACAATTGTTAGACTAAATATGTCTAAAGATACAATTTTTTTAAAAATAAGAATTACTACAATATGAAAAGCTGTAGTAACATCCTGCTGGAAAGCTTGAGAATTCCTGTAACAATTTCTCAAGCATGCCACAATCTTTTTCAAACTGTAGGGAATTCCACTAGAATGGATGCAAGTAGCAGAAATTAACATGGAAACATATTGTGTTCTGACATATTTCTATCGCTCTACCACACTTTATTTAAAAGTACATATTAATTGACACCTTAGGTGAAATATTTTACTCTAAATAAACATTTAAAAAGAAGGGTAAAAGGTATTCCTCTAAGTAAAAATATCTGAAAGACATTTACTGGTTCTTATCAACTGTATTTAAAGGAAAAAAAAAAAGTTGATTGTTTCTTCTGCATTCACTTTAATAATCGGTATACCTTTAATTGCCTAAAAACTTGCTGCAACAGCCTGAATTTCTATATGCAAGATTTACTGATTTTTTTTAAATAAAAATGTCTCTTATGCAGATTTTACAAAATTACATACCTGCACAGGCTTTCATGATCTTTTTCAGAGGTCCCATAGTATACATCAATCCAACAAGAATCCCTGCCAGATGTCCAGCAAACGAAGTCCTACAAAGAAGGAAAATATTGCAATTAATGGAAAGGAAGACTTTTTTTTGGTAGGGATCCAGAAGAGGGAGTGCAGAATTTGTAACTGAGAAAGTTCCTGAGTTCGACCGAGCGTAGAGAAATGCCTTGCCTGCAAGGACACGGTGCCAAGTTTTCTTTCTTCATAACTACCTTAAAATTGTTAGGTATACACAGTTACAGAAAAGTATCTAACAGATACCCTGAAGAAGCTGGGAACTAATGGGAGAGATAATTTTAACTGCTTGTTTAAAGGACAGGATACCATCTCCCTAAAAAGGCTTACTGAGGTAGGAGATTAGTTTTAATCTAATTACATTGAAAAGTCTAGGCAGGATCCACCAGAACCACTTATAGTTTCACATGAAAACACAAATATAGTACTTCCTACTGCACTACGAACACAATCCTACAATTAGCCTGATAAACATGGATACAGATTCATTGCAATCTTTGTAACAGTGTCTTCAAAATGAAAAGAAGTGAAGTGTTGAGATCCAAATTCTTTTCTATACATACTAATAATTTATTCCAAGGACAGCATTGCCCATTTACACAGAGAATGAAAAGGCTCTAGAGGCTTTTCAGAAACCATCAACATGGAAGCATATGTTTAGAGTAAATAAGGAGATTCGCTCCAAGGGATGCCATGACTATGGGGTATTTTATACATTCACAAACTAAGTTTCAGCATTCAAATGAGGAGTTAAACTCCTTCGTGTTTAATCAGGTTTAAACATTAAGATTAAAATCATTTGAGTTTAACCAGGTTTCAACACTATTTGAAAATTGCTTACCTCTATTCTGAAGTGAGAGAAGCCAATACACTGAACATTAAGATTTCCTAGCATATGCAATTATAAATCACTCCGTTCACTGGATTTATACTGGTTGTCCAAAGTAATATTCAAGTAATAAGAGCTTTTTTGCCTCTATAAAGCAGAAATGAAACCTCCGTTTAACATAAAAATAGATTTAAACATTACACTTTCACATTCCAGTCAGAAATCCAAGAGTTGCACAGATGACAGCATATGCACTCACGATAATACAACTTCCAGGCATCACTGGTAAAAGCATACAAGAAAATGCATGTGTCACTAGAGGGAGATAAAGATCAAATCACAAATTCCCTCTTTCGCCAGCTACTTAACCACAAACTCGTGTTCTGTGATGCAGGGCTGCGGCTCTCTCCCATAAGAAACCAACATCTTTTTTTAAAGTATCACATAAATGCTGATGTGAAAACTGATAGGTAAGAGGTACCCAAATAAAGTATCCATAAGGAACATCCATTTTCCAAACAGATTTTTCCGGAACAGATTTTCCAAGTCTACGAAAAATACATGCCTGACTTGGAAAATGTCTGTACACAGAAAACATTAAGTCCCTCAAGATGCTTTACTTTAGAAATCCCCAACATGAGATTGATTCACCTATATTCCTGGCAGAGTTTTGAACAAATCTTGTGCTCGTCTTCATTTATCTGCACAGAACAGGGTTCCACAAAACCCAAACCCAAGGTCTTTGCTTGCAACACAGTGAAGCTGTGTATTTACACAATATGAATAATCAAAAACCTTCAAGTTAAGAAGTCTTTCGGTGGCTAAGTTCCATTCTTAAGCAGGAGGGGGCCGGGAGGGGAGTTACCAAATGTCACACATGCTGCAGGAATGCAGCACTGTCTCACAGCATTTGTCATAAAGTAGGCTTAAAAATTTTAAACTCTGAAACTACACTAAGCAGATCCATAAGTGGCTGGTAAGCCTGGCTTAACACTTATCAGTGATTCATTATCAAACTTAGGATACGAATCAAGTGGATTTCTGCAAGAGTCTATTCCAAATATTTACAAATGACAAGCTAAGAGAAGGTGGAAGGGTCACTGGAGATGGCACTACAATTTAAAGTAACCTTGACAAAATGAAGTAGTGGTTTGGAAAAAATAGGGTGCAATTCAATACAGATAAATACGGAGTTCTGAACATACCACAGAGATCATCAACTATACACACAGGCTAGAAGTGAGTGGCTAGGAGAGCTTCAGGATAGAATCTGGGGCACACAGTGGATTATACAACAAAGCACAGATCAACATGTCACACCACGATGGAAAATACAAGAATTTTACTGGAAATACGTAAACAGGTGCACTACCTGGAAGTAAAATGAAGTAGCCTTCTGCTCTACTCAACAGTGGTCTCAGCTGGAAAATTGAGCCTACTTTTTGCAGACTGCACAGAAAGAAGGGCAACAAAAAACCAGAGAGCCCACAAACCAACATCTGAGGAAATACTGAAGGGATCACAATCACTTAAGTCTACTGACTGATTCTCTCACAGATAGAGTAACCTTAAAATACGGAAAAAAGTGTCACCAGTAAGAACAAACGCACCCTTCACAGTCTCCATCCAGAGGACAAGGTAATGGACACAGGTCACAGCAAGAAATTTAAGAACATGTAAGCAGTCGAGCAGACTGCCTGGAGAACTGTGCGGTCTCCACCCAGCGCAGGCTGAGCCCTCCCAGAGCCTCCTGCGCTCAGGGCCCGCTCTCGCCCCTGTTTGCCTCCGCTTCGCGTGGGAAAATGAGAGGGCTCCTAAGTCCCTGCAAGGAGCAATCAGAGTTCATTAGGGCGATGATCTTTAAAAGCGCATTAACTAAATATTGACAGGTGTGAGTTATATATACATACGTGTATCAGTCAGAGCGTTTGTTCTGAGATCAGATTCATTCAGAACCCCTATCATCTTTCTTACTTGATAAAAAGAGACTGGAAGTATTCAATTTAAGGAAATTACATAAAATAACTGTTTTACATATGCAATTAATGTTTTCCTTTCCACATGCCTTAGTCCGAAGTGGATACTCCTATTTCCAAAGAACTTAAATATATTTGAACCATTAATCTCTAAACATTTCAATGTCAATATTCTTGACATTTTACTACATTTTAAAGTGAATTTTAATTTTCTTTTTAAAAATTTGCATAATGGATTTCTTGCCTATGAGGCTGGCTGAGTTTTATCTGCAGACATGAAATTAATGGCAAAACTACAACTGCTTTCACAAAGCAGGATTATATGCAAAATTCAGAAAGAAATGCTACAGATTTTGGCTGAAAATAGATTAATAAACAGCTTACAAAAAGCACTAAATAAGTTGTCCGAGGAAGTCTTGTCCCAGCACATATTACCAAATCTCCTTTGTATAATAAATTCCATGCTTCTTTCTTGTCTAATCTAGAAACTTGAGGCTGCTCCCTCTTTCTGCTTTTTATATACCATAAATAATCCTGGATATAATTAAAAACTTTTTTTTTTTTTCCACATGATTCGTAAGAATAGCAGCGTCTTTGACTGGAATGTCTATTTTACTAGGTAAAAATTGACTGTTCTTTTTCAGTTAGATTAATGAAGAAACAGTCTCATGATTGCAACATGGTAAACTACTGCCTTTTTTCTTGTTGGTTAATAAAGAAAAATTACCATATAATTATTTTTTTTCACAGTACAATTTTCAGTTTCTCTAATACAAGCTGAACTTTGAATGGGAATGAAAACAGGGTTCTTGACTTTTTAAATTGCATGTTTTTCCTCTAAATGTCAACGAGCTTTATCAATATTAACTAACATTCTCCCTGGTACAAAGAAATTAAAATGATGTCTCATTTAATTTTTTGTTTGAAAATGTAGCTATCCCCAGAGATCTTATTTATCTCAACCATTCACTTCATACTAATGATAATTATGCAGTATGTCTAAATACTGTTTCCTGAAGACATTTGCCATCAAGCTGATGTGCACATTACTTCAGAAAAACCTTCTAAACAGAATTAGTTATACTTCTTCATGTGGCTGCCTAATTTCTGTGAAAACTGGTATCACCAGAGGGAAAACCATTTGGACTGTATTTGCTTTTCACGTATGAGAGATCCTGACCCAACGTTTACAAGCCTCTCAGTATTAATTTTTACATTATTATTGTTCCAGTACCCTTACAACAAATTCGAATCAATTCTCACTCTTGGTGAATTTTAACAGAGCAAGAAAGGCTACAGCTATCACTTCACTTCCGTAACTTCTTCCCAACAGCAACCCCCGAAGTCTGGTAGGCATTACTATTTATGCATGCAATTCTGTCGCAGGACTCGGCAACAAAAGTAAGTCTTTAGCTTAAGCCATTGTTGCAGTCTTCTGTGAAAGGATCTTGCTATGCATCTCCTACTCCGAGGCTCAGATAGGAATCATGCCTTCACTGAACAAGCAAACAAAGGAATAATATGAAAGTGATGTACTACAAAAATCTAGACTAACCGTTTTTTTAAAGGAATGATTTTTTTGAGACCATGGGAAACAAATCCATGTATTTATACACAGTTTATTTCCAAATTAACACAAGCACAGAGTCACCTGCACACGACAACTGATACACTTTGCTACAAAAATCAATCTTGCTTAGAATGCCGGCCGTGTAGTCAACTTACCAGCGCTAAACAACCTCCCTGAATGCAAATTAAACCAAATTAAATGGCTGCCTAAGTAAAAGTCAACTTGTTTTACACAGCCCTATACCGGAAAATACCATGGCTTCTCTAAATGGAAATGGAAAACTTGCTAGTAACTTTGTAACACATTGGAAAAATAGCAGAGGAAAGTGAAAGCTAAGTCTGCCAGAAGACTAAAAAGCTGTAAAATAGTTCTCATCACACAATGACATCCCAGTCAAACTTGGGGTATTTTTGGTTGGTTGCTTGTTCTTAGCCCTTCTGTTTCTGAGGGACATTTCCCATCAATAAACAGTAAATCTGACTGATAACCAGGCACGACTCAGTGATATTCCCAAGCGTTAAACAAATGGGAAATTAAAAAACAGATTAAATACAAAAATAGATACATACAAAAGAGGAAAACAGATACATACAAAAGATCTCATGAGGTTAAGTTTATTAGAGCTATGCAAATATTTGTATTCACCCCTGACACTATCAGGGTTGTGACCGATAAGGGTACAAGCCAAAATAATAAAAATTTCAAACCAGATTTGTCAAGATATGTTCTTATATTTTCAAATATATTTACCGTAATTTGTGGGTTTGTTTTTTTTTTGTTTGGTCTGGGTTTTCTTTTTTTTTTCTTTTTCCTGAACTCCAGAACACCAAGTCTCCAAGTCTCACTATTTCTGACAAACTGCAAAAAGCACAATTCTGAACAGTCAATGTCAAATCTCTACATTTCTGAATGCTGAAAAAAACATCCTCTACTCTTCTCCACTCCTAGTTTTCCACTCTCCTACTATTTTCATCCTTTGTTACTCAGCTTCTGGAAAAAGAACTTTGAGGGAAAAAAAAAAAAACAAAACAAACACCCTGTAATCTCCATCTTCCAAATCTAAAGTGTCTTCTTTGTCAATCTGATAGATATTTGAGTTAGTTCAGAAACAACCTGAAAGATAAGCTTTTCCTAAAGGAAAGTGACCACAGGAAAACCATCACTATGCAAAAGGGACAGATGACTTAAGACACCACATGCCCAATTCTGGAAGAAGCATAGAGATTAAACGTCAAATAACTTTCCACATGCCTGCCCTCAAAGAAATAATCCCAAGGATTGCTATGAAAAGCCTAAATCTCAACATCCCTACTTTATGGAAGGCAAAGATTAGAAGGCTATTACACATTTTAAAATTTCCGCATAACAAAAACATTACTGAGAAAGAAAAGAATTCAGACACCAGTAAAACTCTAAACCCTCTCCTAGCACACAAATCAAAGTTTTCAATAGACTCAACGTTACTTTTGCATTGTTTATGGATTCTTAGGTGATCCTGCTATATCATTCCAGTAAGGCAGGTCCAAATTTATTGCATGTCTTTCCAACTGGACAGAATTTTGCCCGAATTACTGACCTCTTAGCTATTCAAAACCAAACTACAACTAGATCTGCAAAGAGACACCACTTAATCAGACACTTCAAATATATAACATGCCCTGAGTATGCAGATGAGCATGTACGAGCAACGCTCTGAGAGTTACAATTGCTATGGTTCATTTCAAGGCAGCTGGCAGTTACTAATTAAACATTTTGTGTTCTGGGACATGAATTTCTGGAGATTACTACTAGTTTTTTATGTCCCTCATTATCATTTCAGTGCTGTGAAATTGTCCTGTCAGGATGGCATGTAACAATGTAGAGGTTCTTTAGACCAGGCAGCAATCTAAGCTTCCATAAAATTACGAAAAGGTTTTTGATGTTATTTCTGGACCTTCTATACACTTTCCACTCCAAAGACATTTGTAGAGTAACGCAATTGAAAAATAACAGCACCCAACCACTAAACTCATGTTTTTCCTCTACCACATACAGTACATGCTCATGGTTTTACTTCAGACATAATGTTCTTGTATTATGCTTTAAAAATAAAATATACAGTAGTATTAAACATACCAGTAAGTAAAAATTATGTTCAGCTAACATGACAGTTTGTATTTTTCAGAAGAATGTTTTTAATGCACAGAAAACTTCGGTTTCACACTTGTGGCAATGCCACGCAAGTGATCTCTCAGCTCACACTTGGAACCGCATTTGGAACAGAGCGCTCTGCAGTTCAGCTGTGTTTTAACCTAGGATTGCTTGCTGCAGTCAACCAGGCACTGAGTCAAAGCAATAAAACCAGCTTTTAAAATAAGTAATACTCGAATTCTCATTCTGCTCTAGGAAATGTTCTATCTGCCATATCATAGTATCTGATAAGGAGTATGTCAATATTATTTCTTTTTTTTTTAAATCTTTCTGAAAAGTGTGAAATTGTATATAAACTGTGACTTGGCAGTTTGTAAGTGTGGTGTCTGTATTTCACATACATTCTGCACTACGATTGACAATTACAAAATATTATACAAGAAGATTACTGATGTGCAACTAGAAGTCCAGAAACCAACTACCAAAGAAGATAAAAGCTCTGTTCTCACAGAGGTCAGGGTAGATGAACTGTGTTGGCAGAACTGAGCACACAGGAAAATTGAGGGAGGCAATCAGCAAGACTGCAGGACAGTGAAACGGCATAAAATTTGCAGAATACTGGATGATAGCTGTTTGATAAATTAGCAGTGACTACAACGAATGGACAGAAGGGACTAGGACAGAAATAGCAAGCAAACCATGGAATGCTCTTTTGCTAATGAAGCCCTTGGCATTACAGTAATTAGCTCGGTTACTTTGCTGAAAATGCATGTCCCTTTTCCCTGGCTATCAACTCTTGTTATCTTCCCTCAAATACTTAGTAATACCTTCTGGGCGCAGCGTTTCAGGTTTTTTATTTTGAAATGTGGTCAAAATAGAGGATGTTGAGGAAAAAAAGCAGACTGTAGCCTCAACACTTAATCGCAGCTCAAACACCCCATTTGGATACCAGCTATCACTACACATACTCTGTGATGCATTTCAAACTACTGCAGAGAGCCCGCATCTCTTCTCCTGACTTTTAAATATCAAATGCACTTACCCTGGGGAGATCAAATGAATAGCCACCAGCTCCACCCAACAAGCATATTTGCTGGATATCTGCAACCCAAGGACATTGCTGACTCTTCCTGGATTGTAATGGTTGTTAAGAACTTTCAGAGCAAACAGGACTCCTGCAAACAAGAAGAAATCACTTAAAGAGAGAAGTACTTGTGCCTAAATAAAAAAGAAATGCAAACCACGTAACTACTGAAATTGAAGTACCATGCAGTTTCACAGCACCATGAAGCACATTGCTGCATGCCAGAACACCAGTTCCGTTTTTTCAGCGAGACTTTTCAGTGACTTAAAGTAAAAAGGGTTAAAAATTATATATTTGTGTAACATCAATTCTAAGTTGCTTTTTAATATGCCTACTCATTGTGGCTATTCAGGTATTCAAAACAATACATAGAAAATTTTAAAATGGGAGCTCTAGTTGAAATAAGTGACAAAATTATTGAACTCAAGACAATGTTCCAAGAGTTGAGAAAAGCCATCACTGAAAATAAGCCAAACAAATGCATGTGAAGCTCAACAGTAGGCTCAAATTCTGAATTAAGGGAAAATCTTACATATACTGCAGAATCACTTGTTTCTGAAAAAAAAAAAAAGTAGATAAATCACCTTTAATTACAAAAAACAATAATTAATTTCTAGTTGACTGCAACTGTTCTATCATGCAAGCAATAGCCAATATGATAGCATGAATTCACATAATTTGCTGGAACTTCCTAATTGTTTTTGGAAAAGTTCCTCTCAAGAGACAGCTCACATAGTTGTTTGAAAAACACCACTGAAAAATCAAGAAGTAAAACATTTGACATTGAAAAGATAGCAGAGTTGAACATCAATACGGATATACTAAGTAAAAACATGAAAGAGATCTCACTCCCCTTCTAACACCACAGAAAACAAGAGATAACAAGATTCCTTAACCTAGCCAGTGATGTAAATATTGTTGTTCTAGGATCAGCTATAAACAGGAATGTGTGTATGCACACACGTTCACTTTTTTGCTGCTGATAAAACTGGACTTGTTCAGAAACTATAAATTTACTAACGGGGAGAAATATTCCATAACAGTAGCATATTTCAGGAGTTATTTCCATCCAGTCCACCCTTGGCTCACCAGAACCCTGTCTGTACAGCTTTTTTTTTTTTTGAAGGTTTAAATATCCATTTGGAACTGCCTGACCTGGTGTATTGTCAGGTTTCACGCAGGGTGGACAGTGGGCAGGCCTGTTTCATCCATTTAAAGTAAAAAAAAAAAAAAAAAAAAAAAATACAAACCGTATTACCCAGGCATCATAAAACTCTTAAAATCTGGTAAAGTGGTAATACAAATGCCTACAGACTGGGTTATATGGCAGTATTATATTCCTAGTTATACAGTACAAAAGTTTCATCATAAATTCTTGATATTTTCACCCTTCTCCTTCCTAGTAAGAACCGGGTTGATACTACGCTGTTTTAAGGTAGGGACTGATGGGAACATACAGGAAAAGCCTCACACGAATGGTGCATTATATAAGCGAATATCTGAAAGGGATACTTCTTCACAACTTCTAGGTCCCAACTGCTCATTCTACAGCCTAGGACGATTAAGGCAAAGAGGTTCAAATCGAAGCTTGATGGCAGCATCTCCCAGTTGTTCACAGAGAACAATATTACAGAGCACAGCGCCCCCACGAATCACCCCGCGATACCTGGGAGCACTGTGTAAGAGCTAACCCTAGAAAACCCAGCTGAGACTGGACTGAGTGCAGGTATTTCAGTCATTTTGCCACTAATAAGAAATATGCAGTAGGGTTCTGCAGCCCCTGTCAGGGAGCAGCAAGAGCGAGATGCTCTTGCAAAGGAAGGGTACCCAAAGGGAACAGGGAGGGAGGGAGCCAGGCAGCAGCCTCCCCAGTAAGGGCCCAGTCCCACCGTCCTTGAGCAAAGAGAGCAGGGCAGGCTGGTGACGGCAGTGGGGTCAGCCAGGAGCCCAGATCACCAGGTACGTCCTCCTGCCAAAGCAGGGCCAAAGGAAGCCAGGAAGTCAAGCCGGGGCCCTAGTCAGAGAAGCAGGCGGCCAGGCACAGAGGCAACGTAGCTCAGACAGGGACAATGCGGAAGGCTTGGGCTTACAAGCAGCTGAGTAATGGGGACAAAAGGCCTCTTGCACACCTCTTTTCCCACTAGCCTGAGGTGTGTCACCACTACTCCATGTCAGAGCTGTTCCTAAGCATAGGCAGCCAAACCCCTCACGGAAAGAGGCTGCACTTAGGGCCCCCACAGCCACCACGCAGGCCGATATCAGAACTGGGCGTGTCTCGTCACCAGCGGGTGGGTGACCAGAGAATAGCTGAAGCTCCAAATGAGCAACGACCAGGCGTCGGTCCTAGGACCACTTCGAACACCACAGGGTATTCAGAACACTCAGAGGGGTTCAAGCACCTTTCTCAGAGGCTGAAGAGTGAGGCTTGCCTTCTAATGCTGGGTCCCAGTGACAGCAAGAACCCTGCATATCTAGAAGAGCAGTGCAACCTCTCCACTTGACTGCAGATTTTTTTTTTTTTTTAAAGAGGAGGATTTCATTAACTCCAAACTTTCATCTCCTAAATGAGAAGACAAGACCGTTATTGGAAGATAACCAGTATCAAGTGGCTGGATGTTTCTAGCAGAATCAAATCTAGGGTAGCTTCTCTAAAGACAGGCATTAATAATTTGTCATTTGAAGATAAAAATTTTGAAGTGACAGGCTTTTCTAGAACACACCTAACGAGCATTATTGACAGCAGAAATTGAAAAGCTTCAGAATTCAAATAGTCAGTGACATTAAACAGAAAACATAATTCTACTGGGATAAAAATATTTCTCATGTTCTCAGGTAAAGACACTGCTGGTCACACGAACATGAACTGAACCACATAATGTTCATACCCAGAATACCTGCTTTAAATAAAAAACCCAGAATAACTTTACTGACATAACAACCACATACATGCACACAGATGTATACCTATCCATTTTCTGCAGTCAACAAATACACGATTTATAGGTACTATATAGCAAAGTTTACGTATGTAAATTGGACCAACTATGCGCCTTACCTGAAAAACCAACAGCACAACTCATCTCATACGAAGGATCATCCAGGATTGTCGCAAGCGTGAATTCCAGCACCATATAAACAACTCCAATCAGCACTGAAAAAACTGCAATTACGTATGCAAACCATACGCTCTTAAGCTTTTTTTCCAGCATCATCCCCTTCCAAAGCATGGAAACCATGTTATAATATAAATGCCAGTCATCTGCATGGTGGACAGGAGAAAACAGTAAACGCTGCCAGTTCCTTCGGTAGAAGCCTTCATGTACGCTGATACACACCTCATGCAGTGGCCTCACAGGATTCAGAAAGAGAAAAATATTCAGTGCAAGCACCCCAAGGGTAACAGCAGGAATGTTCTGGAGTCCAACTTGAGAAATCTGATAAAGCAGCAACAGCAGTCCAGCATTGACTCTTCCCTGCCTTCGTTGCATTATTACTTCGTATTCAAAGAAATGTGAAGATTATTCCAATTCCTGTTTTTTTGTTCCAATTCAAAACCATACAAGTTTTGGAAATTCTGAAAGAAAAATGATAACTGCATTATTATACATATACATGGGTTTTTTCAAGCTCATCACTGCTTTTTTATTTTTTAAACATAGCAAATTCTTCAAGCTAATTAACTGAAACCTTTTTAAAATCAGAACAAAAACTCAAATAAGGATTTTTTTTTTTTTAAATCACAGTTTTTAAACTGGTATAAGACAAATAAAATGGATTTATACAGATAATCCAGGCAAAAATTGTGAGAAAAAGGAGCCTGCAACCTCTTGTTCATGTCCCTGGATAGGTTTTACTTAATTTATAAAATTCCTGGGTGTTCTAGATGTGTTCTCATTAATATTGTGATTCACTCACAATTATTAAAATTTCAGGAAGGAAACCAGTTAAAAATTCTTCTCTAGAGTCTCAGTTTTCAGGTTTCCCATCTTTGCTACATATACAATTTTTTTTCCATGACCATTTCCCCACTTTTACAAATATTCAATACAAGCTAAGAATGAAAATTAAAAGTTACCATTTCAAAAAGTAAGAGACACAGCTGAATACTCTTAAATTTAAGCTTTGAAAATTGTTATTGTTTTCCTACTGAATAGAATTCAAAGTTCAGTTTAAAAGCACGCAATGGAGGAAAAGTGGTAGGAAAGTATATACAAGAAAAAAACATAACATTTCCAGACAGTTACATCAAAATATTCATCTCCGCCCTATTTATGCCAGCTAAAAGGGAGGATTAAATAGGGCTAGAGAAGTTCTACATCTAGCTAAAAATAGGGTTACTGTGCCAGAAATTGAGGCATCAAGCTAACCTGTGCAAGCCTGTAAAGAGAGGAGGGAGGAAACGGTACTGGAGGCTACAGCACAAGGTGATGCGGAGTTTCCAGAGAGCAGAACCACCTGCGGGAGACGGGAACAGACACTGAATTTCCCGTCAGTTCCGAGGGCTACCTCAGCTTGACCCATTACCATTCTTATGGACCACTGTTAGTTCTCAAAGCTCTCCAAGGTGGCACAACAAGAGCGTGGCCACTCTTCACCTCTGAGATGCCACTTCTTTGCTGAGCTACTGAAGATACTTGTGTGAAATAATATATTGTGTATCAGCTATGCAGAGCTAGCAAAATCTTTACATGTTCAGAATTCTCATCTCAACACCCCAGTCACCTCCTTTTCCATTATATTACAAAATAGAGTAAGTTGCTAATATGTGAACTTTTATTTCGTTTAAACTCCTTTGCAATCCATCACATCAAATGCTTCCTCTATAAACACTGTTATTAGATAAACAAGTAACAATATAGTTCTTCTCAAGGACATCAGAAAAAAAAAAGGTACCTTTAAAAGGAGAAAAGGACAACAGCTCAAGATGCAACATTTAACATTCCACATTGTGTCTACCAGGATTTACTAAATTTCACATTTCTACAGACCCTTGGTATGCCTGCAAACACTTTACTGAACATTTTTCTTTAGATATTCAGAGGATCGCTAATAATGTAATCAGGTCGCACCTCACAAAGCAGGTGAAAACATGGAAAAGACAGAAGTCACCTCTGAACAGTGTTATCCTGTAACAGCAAAAGGAACTACGAAACCTGGACTGGACATCACAGATCATCTAGGGGCCAGCCTACCTCCTCTACTTCAATATAATTGAGAGGAGCACATACTTCCACACTAGTTCAGACACGTAGCTGTAAGAAGTGACATACATTAATAACTCAAATTAAGTTTAAGTTGTTCTAGTGTCTGAATTTCTCTTTAAATGGCATTTATGCTTATTATAGCACTTGAAGATAAGAAAAAAAAAACCCTGCTAGCATCCTCAAAACAGCTGTAGTAGAGCAGAATGCAAGTAGATGTATTTGCCGGATTAAAAGGAAATTCGCTTCCTACCTGCACCGGTGCCTTTAAGAACCAGTTTCTAACCCTCAATTTAACCACAGAGACCACAGCTGTAGTCCCTACAAAGTTCAAATGAGCCAAGACCTCTTAAAGTGTAAACTGGTTGTTGCAGACAATAATTGGCATCATCATGCTTTTACTTTTTAATGTCAAAGTTACAAAAAGTACTTAATCAAAAGTTTAATCGATGTCATTCTCTTTTTCCACACCACAGTCCCTGACACCAGGTACACCAATATCCCCAAACTGGTTTTATACGCGTGCACCAAAATCTCTGGCTTTTCTTGTACCACTGACACAGCTACATTTTTTCCCCACCACAAAACAGTTGACATAAAAACTGTTAGAATTTGAAAGTCAACATCACTTAAACCCAACTTACGTGGAAACCCCAACATCTTGCCATACCACATTGTTCAAGTTGCCAAATACTACAGTCTTAGTTTTTAACATTTTCCTCTGCTTTTGACGCTCTTTAATTCCCAATTTAAACACTCTTAACATACATGCACCTAGGAAAAGTAACCCTCAGACAGCACAGACAGTACAATAATCACGTAACACGGCTGGGAACGGTTTACACCATGACTACAGCAGTGCTATGTATTATAAATCATCCCCATTACTGGGAGCAATCAGAAGTGTCAGCCAAGACGCATTATGTGTTTAATTACAAAGGAAAAAGAAGTAGGAAAGAAAACAGTAGTTATTTGAGAGCCTTCTGGAATGCAACTCTTAAAATATATAGGGCTTTCAGCTGCTTGAACGTTCTTCCTCAGCCTCTACTCTGTTTATTAAAAGTCTAATGAGGCTTGAAACAATGAAGCACTTATTCCTTTTTCTTTTTTGAAAACATGCCACCCACTTCAAAATGTACAAATTTCCAGAACAGACTTGAAATGGGCATTTGTCTTGCATCTAGGCTGCCACGTGTCTGCATTTTTGTCACCTACTCAAGATAAATGTCTGAACTAAACATTCTCGGAATTTGTTTGTTTGTTTTGTACTAACCAAGTGCAAAGCATTTAAACTTTTATTTTTACTGCGACGACCCCCCTTGCTCACTTGGCAACCATAAAATATTATTACTTCATATTACTGAAAAATCATGTAATAAAGTAAATGTTTTAGTAAATACCAGTTGAAATGAAATGTTATACTGTCTTTTCCCACAGCTGTGATTTGAAGGTATAGAAAAAGAGTCTTCCTGTACCCTCGCTCCCCTCAAAATGGACATTTTGATTTATGTTTATGTGGAGCAAAATCCAGTTCATTGCCCTTCTTCTAAAAAAAAAAAAAAAAACACCACCAAAAAAAATCACAGTGTCCTATAAGTCTAGATTTCTATGAACAGACGGAGACATACAACATCTCATTCCCACTGAGGGTGAATGCAGCCACAACCTACAGATTTTGCCATTATCTGCACGGCACATCCTGATCTTCAGATCTGTCACCAGCCTCCTTTCTAGAACTGCTGTGTTCTTCTCGTTGCTTTGCAAAAATTATTTTTATTGGTGGTACCTGAGCATTGCATAACTCTCCACTGACAGAAAAAAATCCCAGAGTTACTCCTTCAATTCAGATGAGGAGTATGATTTTGACATTAATTTCTCCACTGCCCTCACTGACTTCACTGCGGTTCGCATCATGAAGCAGCCCGAGTGTGCTGAACCAGTCTCTTTTCAGATGAAACTAAACCAGGAAAGAACCCAGCACACGCCAGAAAAAAGGGGGCATTCAGCTTACCTGTCCAGATTAGAGCTAGACCAATGTAAAATAAAACTGAAACGTGTAAAGGGTGAGTATCAGACCCTGAGCATAAAGCGTTTCACACTACAGATAAGCGTCAAGATGCCCACGCTACTTGTCTACAAAGACACAGTCTCAGGGTACAGAGTTATCCAAGTTAAGAGTGAAACAGAAATAGTGGGTTTGGGGGGAAAAGAAAAAAAAAAAGTCCTACAAAGGAAGCAGAAGCAAACCATAAACCCCTCTACTATTGCTCTCAAACTAGGGTGGGTGGGAGGAAGGCATAACAGAAAAAAACCCACACAAAAAATTCAAAAATGTGAAACTGTTGAATGTTTCAGAAAAATGTGAAACGTCCTGTTTATATTCAATATGTATGCAAGGAGAAGGTCACCCACAAGCTGTCAGCTGCAATGCGTTTTGACATGTACAGTCAATTACATAGCTCGTAACAAAAGACAAGGTTCTGACACAATTATAAAATAATTACTTTATGAAGAATGACTTCTGGATTAATCAAATGTGCCCTGAAAGGGCATAATACGCTTTCATTCACAAAGGAATACTGAATTTAAACTGAAAAAAACCCCACAACGCTTCAGGATTTTCTATGAAAAGTCATGTATCTGCAATACAAATGAATTTAAGTCACTAACTACCTCGCTGAAAGGAAACAACACCAAGCTAAATATCAACACAAAATGACAGCATAAAAGGCTGTGTCACAGTCTTTTTTTTTCTTTAATATGCCACTTCTTACTTTAAATGTCCTCAAAGTTTTCTATGAGAATAAGGAAGTTCCTCTGCCCCTTACGTCTGCTTCAGCATGAAAACTGAAAATGTTTTACAGTTCTTTAATCCTCTGAAGTACTACTAAAAAGAAGCCCTTAACAAAATAAGATTTTAAGCTAACAACTTCAACTTAAAACTGAAAATTGTGTTCTGAAGGGTGTGACAAGTGCTATTCACAATAAAATATATACATGTGAAACAATACACGTCAAGAATACTCCTGGACATCTTATCCTAAAATAAATGAGACAGTTTTCAGATGAAAGAATGGAAGAGACTAGGTTAAATCTCATACTCTGCCTCACCTCTTAAGTATGAAGATCTGAGACGCTAAGCATCATTTAGGCTTTTAATCGCCCCACTAGTTTGACTACTGCTATTTAATCCAAAAGGAAAAATACTTAAAGGCTGCAACCTGTGCATCCTTCAAATTAAAGCACAGAGTTATTCAAACTGTTTCATTATAATTATTAATTTGCAATATCACTGGAAGCCCTGCCAATTTTGGACTCATGTTTTCATTAACAAAAGAAAAAATCAATTTACTTTATATATTTAAATTTCATTATAATCAATACACAAATCTGAACATCAGAACGAGCGTTCACTGGAATTTTCTTTAAGGCCTATCATTGTAAAGACCAGCTACATTCCCCGTCATCATTTGAGACTACAAACACTACCTCCAAAATGCGCTTAAGATGACTGGAAATTACACTATGCATTTCAGACACCACTGATACGACGCACTGCAGATAATTCACATGTTGGACATGATACAGCAGAGATTTAATCCAAACAAAACCAGTGAGCCCAAGTTCCAAGAAAAATAAGTGACAGAAGTTAAAAAAAAAAGCCAAAAAAATTCTTGTAGTAGCAATACAAGAAACTCTGCTCTGGGGAGACACCATCTGCAGCGCTGCGTCCAGTTCAGGAGCTCCCAGCATCAGAAGGACATGGAGCTGTTGGAGAGGGTCCAGAGGAGGCCACAAAGATGACCAGAGGGCTGGAGCAGCTCTGCTGTGAGGCCAGGCTGAGAGAGCTGGGGCTGTTCAGCCTGGAGAAGAGGAGGCTCCGGGGAGACCTGAGAGCGGCCTCCCAGTGCCTAAAGGGGGCTGCAGGAAAGATGGGGAGAGACTGTTCAGCAGGGCCTGGCGTGACAGGACGAGGGGTCATGGTTTCAAAAGAGGGAGGTAGATTCAGATTAGGTATTAGGAAAAAAATTCTTACACTGAGGGTGGTGGCACACTGTCCCAGGTTGCCCAGAGAGGCGGTGGATGCCCCATCCCTGGACACATTCCAGGCCAGGTTGGCCGGGGCTGTGAGCAACCTGATCTGGTTGGAGATGTCCCTGCTCCTGGCAGGGGGGTTGGACTGAGTGGGCTTGGACGGTCCCTTCCAACCCTAACCGTTCCGTGATTCTATGATAGAGTCTTCAAAACCTCTTCAGTTTGTGAAAAACCAGAACAATTACTGAAAACTTCTGTACACTGTGATCTAGGAAATTACTGACAACATATTCATTACGTGACTAACCTACCAGTATACTCACTCCCTTCCTGAGCTTTCCACCTCTCCATTACCTTTGGTAGGCAACGGCTGTGGAAGTGTTCTCTTCACGCACCTCAAAACTGAGGCCTCATCTCTGGTGAAGAGGACTTCCTTGTAGCACGTATACTAGTGACACTGCCTATGTCCTCCTCTGGAGACAAAGATCACGCCAGTCTTTTCATAGCGCAGTACAAATCAGCTCCTGAAATGGAACCACCTGATAAAAATCCTTTTCACGGCCATCGCTTAGTCTAGTCAAGAAGCTAGTTATACATACACTGTCAAAAGGAATCGGTTTTGCTTATATATAATTATATATAATAGAAATTCCACTGCAACTGCCAAATCATAAATCATTTTAGTGTAACACAGGGAGAAAAAGCAGGAATCTTTATAATTTACACTTATAAAAATCTACACTTTAGCAACTCTTCTTAGAAATTACTAAGTTTTGAAGGAAACAGTGAAGGAAAAAAAAAAATAATTCTGTTCAGGACCTGTACAGGAGCCACGACAGCAACATGTTACCACTGCCTTTTTTGGTTAGAAAACTTAAAACAACACAGAGATAGTTTTCTCTACCTCTAAAATTATATGCCACATATAAATAACAGATAAAGCATTTCTGACGAAGCTAGAAAAAGAATACATAAACAGATAATTTCTTTCTTTGGAGCATCAGCTGTTGCTAAACCCCTGCAGTTGGTTAGTCCGAATTACTTAAACGTAATATTCTGAGGGCAGATAATGGGCGTGTTAAGTCCCTTGCCAGTTCTGAGGAAGAAAAAGGACACAGAAGAGTTTGATAAATATTCTTACTATCCTCATCTCATAATAGACAGTAATTAGTAACTACCTCTCAAAATGCTAGGATGCATCTACACATAATTCAAGTTAGAGAAATAAAATAATCATAATTATCTATAATTATCATAATTATCCCCTCCCCTAGTGCAGCTGAGGGGATATCACAGTTTAAAACATAAAAATATATCAAAATAACAGCAGATTTCAGATTAGGCCACAGTTAAATTTAACTTCACACGTTTAACTACTTTAATTAGGGTCAGGGGTTGGTTTGTTTGGGTTTTTTTACTTCACTGTAATACTTACACTTGTAGAATCCTAAAATCGGGTAACTATACCAGAAAAGTTTCCTCTTTTATTTATCTCAAGAATTTTGTAATATAATGAAAATAAAACAACCCATGCCTCCCTGACTCCGGAAGTGTGAAGCACAGGGGCTCTTACACATTTAGCTTTCCTTAGTTTGTGTTGCTTCGAGGGAAAAATCGTCTGCAGTTTGCAGGAGAAAGGAAGGATAGGAAGGTTACTTTCTAATGAAATTAATTTTAAATAATACTGGTTAAATATACAAACAATTCAGAAATGTACACTTTCTAGTGTTAATGTTAACTCTTGTCAAGGCCCCCCATCTCTTTGAATTAACAAAATACAGCTCCAGAACATCACTGCTGTATCTCAGGAAATTAACTAACTCAGGTGTCACTAAATACATTTTATAAACCCCTGAATTACTCAAACTCCGTATTTACACAAACATAAAGAAGTTTACCACATATAGTTGAGGTACATTTGTCCCTGCTTCTCCTCTGACAGAGGTGCAAGTTATTTAAAGGTTTGGGCTGTTTTGAGGTTTTTACCATCTTAACAGGGAAAGAAAGGGATATAGTTCTAGTCAGGATTTTTTTAAATTATTATTTAGTTGATTATTTATGCGATCTGTAAAAAAATACAGCTCTAAAGGAAGAGAGTAAATAAAAAAAGCCCACTGAGGCCACCCAGCTATAACGAGAAGCAGCACATATTAAGGTGTCACTGCATTTAAAACTAATTTGCTGCAGTTTGCTGATAAGAGAGGCGTATCCGGGTTTGGGCCTGGGGAACCAGCACTGTCACATCGCCACCATTTTTCACGGGACACTCCTTCCCCTTTCGGGCACTGCCTCCTTCTGCCGCCTCAAAAGCATTTCTAGGAGTGAAGTCCCACAGAAGCCGGGAGGGAGGGAAATGCTAAGAGCTGTCACAGTGTGAAATATTCGGTATTTTTGCTATTTCTGAAACCCACTTCCGTAAACTTCGCCCCGCCGCTCCGCTCCCAGCGGCGGGGGACGAGCTGAGCTCGGCGGAAGGGAGCTGCGGAAAGCCGCCGGGGAAACCTTCCCCGGCACAGCCGCCTCCGAGGCGCCTTCGCTCCGCCGCACCGGGAACCCTCAAGCACAACAAGGGCGGGCGGCGCCTCCCCGGACACGGCACCCGGGCTGCTCCCCTCACTCCCGCCCTCCGCCGGAGCCCTCACACCGCCCCGGGCTGAGGGAGCGGGGGGGGAAAGGCGGGAAGGCGCCGCGCAGCCGCCGCCTGCTGCTGCTGCCGCTGCCGCCGCTGCCTCCCCTGCCCCGCGCGGCGGCGGGCGGCAGCGGCGCGCGCCCCTCCCCTCCCGGGCACTCACGTTTTCCAGCGCCGCCGCCGCCGCCACCCCCCAGGCCCTCGCGCCGCACCACGCGACCCGGCCGCCACTCAGCGCCCAAGGGAAGCCTCGGCTGCGCATGCGCAAGGGGGCGCCCAGCCCGGCCACAGGCGC
Source organism: Chlamydotis macqueenii (assembly GCF_036417535.1). Classification (NCBI taxonomy): domain Eukaryota; kingdom Metazoa; phylum Chordata; class Aves; order Otidiformes; family Otididae; genus Chlamydotis; species Chlamydotis macqueenii. Next base: position 1,354,661 of record NC_141564.1, read on the forward strand.
CGAAGGGGGGGGGGGGGGGGCGGCGGGAGCGGGAGGCGCCTGTGCCCGCGGCCGCGTTTTGCGGGTGGTGCGGAGCCGCTGCGTCGGCCTTAAAACTGATGCGGAGTAGCCAGGCCCGCACAAAGCCCGCCGACCACGCGTGTCCGGGCCGCTGTATCGCTGAGAAAGGTTCCGCCCAGGAGCGGGTGAGGGCTTCCGTTTGGCTTTATCCGCACTGCAGGCCGGGGTTGGGGGGGGGGGGGAGTGTGAGGCGAATACAAATTAGCGAAGGTAAGGGTGGGGTGTCTGAGAGCGGGTGCGGAGCCCACCAGATCCCCAGCGAGGCTATTTTGCAGAAATACCGGCTCTAGGTGATAAAAGCTGCCCAACCTCCTAGTTCAGCCTAATAACGTCTGTGAAAGCATCGGTTACCGGTACAACTCACCATTAAAATGTGTAATTATGTTCCCTTTGAAAATGCCTCACTGCACATGCAAAACAGTAACTAGTTCTGTAAGTTTAATATAGTTCGACTGCTTTATTTTTTTTTTTCCACCATTACAAGCAATTAGGTGAATGCATCAGTTTTACTTGTGTGGAGTACTAGTCACTGGTGTTAAGTATTATTCCCCAAATTTGATACCGATAGCTAGACTGGGAGCTTTGCTATTAATATTCAGTAGGGAATGCATTGAGCAAATTAGAAATGCCTACAATAATAGGTTATCATAGAGACGCTGGCGAGCTGATGGCGCAAATATGCGAGGAGAAATGAATCATCCAAAATCCGTAGCCAAAGCTACATGTAAATGGCCCTGTTTGGCCGTCATTTATGTGGCACTTGGGTTTCATAGAACATTTTGGCAATTCGCACAAGTATGTCATAGAATTTATAAGAAAATTGTATTCTGCCCTTCCAAAAACAGCACACAGCTCAGCAGACTGGCAGGCATGAAAGGGGCTGAATTCCTAGAAACAGGGTGGAGATCAAGTTAAAGGAGCGGACTTTGCCAAAACAAGCAACTTCAGCATAGTCTTCTCTTCCAGGAACTCACAGAAGCCAAAAGAGGAGGGCAGATTCAGCGTGTGCCACCATTTAGACATGTCATCTTAAGCTCCTTAGTTTTGGCACATTTGGGTCTGTTACCTCAATTAATGCTAATTTCATAGAAATCGCAGGATGTGGGAGGTACAAATGCCTAGACTGACAGATTTTCTAACATACACCAGGATTTCTATAATTGGCACGATTTGCTGTAATAGCATACTCCATTTTCATACAGTCATATTTCCAGTCCATAATTCTTAACGATGCAGTATGTATTGCCTGAGTACAGGTCCAGATCTTATTACTGGATGTACAAATCCTGAGGTGGTGGTTCTCTTCTGGGACCTGGAAGATCTGGATTTCATTCCTAGTTCACTTCCTGGGTTGACCTGAGCAACGATTTTTTCATATTCCATCTTTTCAGGGCCTTATGGGTACGGCAGGGATAATAGAAGTCGCAGGAACAATGGGAGGCCAAGTAAATGAATGATGTGTTCAGATGCTGTAATTAATGGGCCACATATGTAGATCAATTTATAAAAAAAAAAAAGCCACTGTTCCTGTACTTTTTACCCAAGTGTGGGATTTGATACTCATTAAGTTCTTAAAATTTGTAGGTTTTTTTTTTCTTGTTCTACACAAATTTTGCTAAAAAAAACCCCAGATCTTCTGGATTATTTTATACTTGCATAAATAGCTGTGTAGGAAAAAAACCAACCCTCCTGCCACTCTCATTCTTTAATCTCAGGCCACCTCATGGATTTCTTTTACCTTTCTGTCTGAATGTTCATTTTTCTTATTCAATAAAATTGAGTAAAATGAGAAATAGTGTTCATGAACTGTGATTTTTTAAAATGGAAAAATTCAAAAGTTGATGAAATTCATTTGTTTACCCTTGCCTGTACATATCCCATATGTGTGATAGCCCGGTTTTCCTCGACGTGGAGGATGTTCTTGAGTAAAAATAGCCATTTAGTTCCGCTGAAGGGCTGGCACCCAGAAGGTTGGTGGAGTCCGCGTAGTACAATATCCCTTTCCGTTGAAGCGACTATTAACAGCATAGGTTCTGTTTTCTAGTTATGGCTGGTCTGATTAGAAAGAAAATTCGGTACTTCGAAAGAAAATAAGGAGGAAATAAACAAAACCATCATTTTCATAACCCATATACGCTTAGCACAGGAGTGACGCACGTGGTTAGCACTGCTTACGCCTTACTGCTAACTATATAATCCCTGTAAATATTTATAATGCAGCTATTATCAGTGTAAACATACAGCTTAGTCATATGCTGACCCATAATGAAAAAGTGACATTGAGATCTTTCCTTTGCTTAACGAGGTTTAAACAGGTTTTGGGAGCAGCAGAGCAGGTCTCAGAATGCTCATTTTTTTTCTGAGATTTATACTGAGGCTTTTCAACAGGAAGTAATTGGGAAGGAACAGCCTGCTATGGATGCAAATTAAATCCATATCTGAATGATATTTTTTTAATTAATGCTGGGAATCTGATAGCAGCGTATTTGAAGCACTGTTTATGTTAATCTTGAAGGAGCTAGTTAGGACTAGCCTAGAAATGTAAGAAGAATGTCAAAGCACGGCTATAGTCAAGGAACTGTGACTTTCCTAGACGGTCAGTACGTGACAGTGTTTACAAACGGTGGAAGAAAAGAGAAGCAGCAAGCCAGAATTCGATACACGGAATATTATGGGTCTGCCAGAAAATTAAGAAAATACAGATGATTAAAGGATCGGTTTAAACACGTTCTTAGTTTATATACAGCTGTTGTGCCGCTGCTACCATTCGGCTTCTGAAAACAACACGAGGCTTTGGAAACTGCAGAGGCAGGCCCTTCTGAGAGATGCATACGGAAATATGATCTGATAACAGATGTTTGGTATGAATTCAGGGCTTACTCCTTTGGAGTCTTTGATCTGACGTTGACTTTCTCTTCGCCATGTAGCCCACCCATGCTAACTTTTCCTTCGCTGGTGGTGTACTTTCTCCAGTTCAGCTGCCGTCGTCACCAACGCTGTAACTTTATAATACAGTACGGACAAATGGAGTGAAAAATGTAGATGTTTTCTCTCCAGCTGATAAAGATAAAAAGGAATATATCCTGGAGGTTCTCGATCTCTTCGTATCGTCTGCCGGAAGGAGAAGAAGAAACATCTGGTTGAAAATAAAAGAGTGTATTGGTCTGAACGTGGGCCGGAAGAAATTTGTCTAACATCAAAAAGGTTTCGTAATACTTAGAGCCAAAGGGACCTTTGATCTTCTAGTCGCCTCCTGCTTATCCAGATACTTCCACATTGCGTTGAGAGACTTCAGCTCAACCAAAGCATTTTCCTCCTCAAAAGCTGTTGTATGTGATCAGAAGAGAACAGAGTAGACCAAAAGGCGATGTTAAGGAAATGAATGTGTGAAATATGCCAGGAAGATGGTACCAGGCAATCCCTCCACGCAGCTAGAGAGCTTTCTAAAAAAGTTATCAAAAGCAGTGAGAATATAATTTGAGATCACTGCTGAAAACAAGCTACAATGCAAAAAGTTACTGGTTATGGAAAAACAAGACAGCAACCTCCTGTCATCTAAATTTTACTTTAAAAGATGTATATGCAATTTATTTCCTTTTGCTTGGCCACAGGAATATTAAATAATCATTACTAGAACAGCCTGAAAGTTGTTAACTGTAATAATACTATAGGCAGAAAATACTCTGTTGAATACAGTTCTTTTGTCAGCGGCAACGTGATTCACATCTCATCATTCACAGTTTATACAAATCATGAAGTTAAAGTATATTCTGCTGGCAGGGAATTTTTGTTAATACTGTAGCTGTGAAAAAAAAATGTGATTATTTCCCGTTTCTATAAAGCATTCACATAATGTTTTCCTTTGTGGAAACATGGGGTTTGGTCCAATTTTTTTTATTAAATTTTAACCTTTATAGCAAGGATGTATCAGGAATCAGGTGACGTCTTTGTGTGCTCCATTGGCCCGCAGGATGCCAGGACAAGGGAAGCAATGCGCTCCCCCAGGGAGATGAAACGTCGATTTGTAGTATTCCCAGGTTCCCAGCTCTCAAAGTCGGGCTAATCCGAGGGCAATACTGAAGGGCTTTATCTGGCACTCCTTATAAAGAAGGATTTATCAAAGATAGTAAAGGAATTTCTCCAGAAATTACGTTAAGCCACTTTTTGGAAGTCTTTCCTTGCTCTGTATTTTCTCATGGCTATATGAGTAGAATTCAGGGGTTTGTCTTTTTCTGCTGACCTTGGTTCTGCACTGTATATGCTCACAACTCATGTCCCCTGCAGAGAAGCTGAGACGCAGAGGCCGGGGTGGGGAAGAGGGGTGGCAGCAGTGGAAGACTGCTCCTAAAATTTTACTTCACGATTCAGTCTTTTTATTTCTGTTTTCATATGATAAACGAAGCTGTGCTTCCCTTGGTAGTCTGAATCCCAGAAGCAGTGAGGAGGCATAGTATGTCATAATATTTGTAATACGATATTGAAACGGGCCTCGACGGTTTGGTTTTGGCTTTTTCTTGTTTCTAACTTAATGGGCTTTCTAAAGCTGTCTTTAACATACTGAGTTTTATTTAACAAAGCTAAGCCTAACGAAGGCATCTGTCGTGGCCTAGAGTGGACTGACAGGCACTAATTGCCCTGACCAGCCTCACCCGGGTTCCCCTGCCCAGAAGCCCCATTTAAGGTCAGACCTAGGTGCTTGGGCCTTGCTGAGCTGAGCCTGGTCTCTATGGGCTGCTGGCTCAGTCCAGTCATCCTGGAGATGTGTCTGGTCCAGATTTCTTGGCTTTGCTGCTGACCTGCCTCATCGCTGTCAGCTGCCTCATGGTCTGGGCTCTTGGTTGAACCCAGCTGCCACCCCCGGACCTTCCCTCTGCCCTCTCCTTGGAGCTGGGCCCCCTTCACATAGGTTGTTCCAGAGTAGGAGAGGGGTGAATATGATACTCTATGATTCGATATTTGAGGAAGTGAATCTGAAAGTGGCCATTCAAAACTGGTAAGCTCTATCAAAGCATTTTAAAAATTTTCTTCATTATTGGTTCTGTTTATAAAACATTCTGTAGGAATTACGAAGCTGCTGTAGAAAGGAGAAGAGTAAATGAAATGAAGATTGAACTGGCTTTCTATAGAACTTAAGGATTTTTAGCATAGATTATGGATTATAATCAAACTAAGTAGAACTACTGAATATCACCAAACCTGGGAGCTTGTGTTTTGTAGCTGGGTGTTAGGCAAGTTCAGCTCACGAGAAACTTGACTCTAACCTGGCAAATCAGAATTTTCTGGCAAACGTTTGACCAGCTAGTATAGATGGGAAACGTAGACAAGCTTTCAGGTGTGCAAGGCTTTATTCAGCTCTGAAACAGAAGCAGTGGACTTGAAAGTTAACTAAAAGTTGAGGGCCGTGTTTCTTTATTTTGGAGCGTACTGGAAGTAGCACATAGCAGCTGAGTGGAAATAACTGGCGAGTCTGCCAGGGATAATGCTTTTTCTTATGTACGTAGAGGAGACAATCATCAGCCTTTGGGTTGGTTCAAATAGCACGTTTCACCCTGTTTTTGCGGTAGTGCTGCGGTAGCCATAATGGTCTCCTTAGGACAGAGACAGAAGCGTGCAGACAGACGTAGCACCTCTTGGTGGTGGCACCAGCAAATCTAGACGGAAGCCTCCCTTCGGACCTGGGGTTGCAGTGGGAGATGCCTCCATGTTGTTCTTCTGTCACCTCCTCTCGCGACGCCGCGGCTGAGGAGCGGTCTTGCCGTGGTGCTGTCGCTGTGCAAACGGGTTGCTCCAGGGGCTGGAGCAGGCAGGGTTCACATCATCCTCTATGTGTGCTGAGAGGAGGCAGGCCAGCTCCCAGCTGGAACAGGTAACGCAGCCCCGGGCTGTCCTGTCCCACAGGCCATCTCCACAGCGAGAAGCCCAACCTTTTGGAAGCCCACCACTGGAACAGAGCAGAGGTTGGGACAGAGGGCTTGTGATTGGCATGGAATGAGCACCGACGAGGGCGGAAAGATAGCGCTCAGCCATCTGCATGGGCGTTTATGCAAACTTTCCAGGACTTGTTCGGGTTTCTGGGGATCTTCCAGCTTTCTAGGTAGAAGGGCAAGTTTTTCAGCTGTTAGTGAGATGAACCCTCCCACTTCTCAGAGTCAAAAAATTCCCATGGGGATTGCCCCGGGGACCTCTTCCTCCTCTCCAAAAAAACTTTCTTGCAAGAGTCTATTTGCAGCTTTTTGTTTCAGCAGCTGAATAATATCTATTTCTGCTACCTGTCACATTTATTTCAATTATTCATTCTCTGGTTTAGTTTTGATCTATGTCCAATGAGGTTGAGAAATATCTTTTGTAATTACTTTCCTTGTTCTCTTTACTGGCTTCCCATCTGTAAAATAATGGTCTCTGGCAGCTTTTTGGCTTTTGGCGTTGCGGAGTACCTAGATCAGTTACAACAAGGTGACTCAGCGTTCTGCGCCGCCACTTGTGAAGATTTCAGCCAGACCTTCGCTTGGTTAATGAGCATTGGCCTATTCTTGAGATAAATTCATGTTGGATTTTGCCCAAGGGCTACAGAATGGGCACTCCAGGGAATTTAGCGGAAGAAATTTGTACTTGAAATGACTTCTTTGAGATCTGTTTACTTAATGGTTGCTTGCTTGAAGGTAATACCACTGATAAGGAGGAAAAGCCAGTTAAAAAATGTAAAAAGAAGTACATTCATTAGATTATTATTTTTTTCTCCTGGGTAATAAAGCCAGTTTTCTCTCAGAGGAAAGATTATATGGCAGACCCTGTGCTTGGCCAAGTCTCTGAGGTAGGTGGGAGCTCGCCAGATGTTAGCTGGCGTTTGTGACACTGGGGCCTTGGCAGCGCGCACTAGTCCCTCTCCTGCCCCTGCTCAGTGATGACTGGCGTGCTCGCGTTGATCACCAGCCACACGTATGAGCACGTTTTTCGGTTGGTTTCCTGAAGAAAAATGAATATGTGGCCGTCTCATGCTGACCTCCCCCCAGTAAGTTCGGAACCAACAGACCAGTTTTGGTCTCATCTGCCAGAAAGTGCGGGTTCCTCGTGGGTTAGGAGGCTTTAAACCATTAGGAGACTTGAAACCATTGGGTTGGAGATGGGAGGTGGGGAGGGAGAGGGGTAAACAAGCAGTATATAGGGAACGTGCCAGGGAGCTGACAGTATTATGATTGAACCCGATCTTTGTAACGGGCCATCGGGGTTAATTTTGCCACTATTCATGATTTCTACATGTACATAAGAAGTTGGATACCTGTTTTGATGCACCATTGGGGAGGATTGTTGAAATATTTAAAATACTTAGCAAAAAAAAAAAACCCTACCAAGTATATAATCTATGCAGTATTTGAGTACTTCTGTTGGTCTATCAGAAAAAAAGTGTTTCTCTGAAGGAATCGTATGTGATTCTGCAAAGCCCAGGTTCATTTGCGGAAGGAGAAGAAATAAATGGATGTGTGCACAAAAAAAAAGTCAATATGCTGAAATGAAGAAAGCAACATAAGACAAAACACAATCTGTGTGTTTTTAGAGTATCTGTCAATCTAAAGTAATAATAAATAAGTAAACAGAACCTTTCTAATTCGTGCAAGTTAATCCCTTTCAGGGCTGAATTAGCTACAGCCTATCCCTGTGAAATAACCTTTGTTCTATAAATCAGCGTGCTGATGGATTACTGAGTTTGCAGCCAAAAAATTGTACTACCATAGGTGCGAAGTTTCCCGATCAGCTAATAAATTGATAACTTTGAAGCCTAGTTGTGACAATTTAAATGTCATCACTATTAAACAAGTTGCCAAAATGCAAACAACCATCCTAAGTCATTAAAATGTAATTATAAAGGACAGCTGGGTCTGCTATCAATCTGGGCTGCGGGGACTCATAATGGGGGGGGAAAATATGAAACTTTCACACAAACAGAACGAGCCTGCTGTACGCGCCAAGCAGAGCCGCCAGAGAAACACGTGTGTTGTGTGTGCAGTGAGAGATGCTCGTAGCAGGCTTGTGTTACTGAGAGGGACGTAGGCGTCGGTGACAGCGTGACGTCCAGCTAACGTCTGCCCCTTCTCTCTGCCTTGTATGAAAAGTCCTCTTGCTTATTAACAGGATGGTGTTGCTAATGAGAGGCAGGTAGACTGGGTGGCTGTCACAATCTAGCAGAAATGACTATGAAGCAGGACTAAATCTGGTGTATTGTGGTGTGGCAGCACGGGTGTCGTAAAGTCCAGCTCGTTCTCAAAACCAAGCTTATTTGATAATGAAGGTTTGGTTTTGAATGAGCGTAACAGAGAAAAGCAACTACCAGGCTTTGCAGGCGTGGACCAGATACGTTTATGAAAGCTGTGTTGAGTCATATTGATAACTAAGTTATTGAACTTTATTTTTTGTGTTTATTATTTGCTTGATAGTTATTGACTTGATGAAATGGCCGTGATGCAGACAGCAAGCCCAGTGCGTCCTCAGGACTCGCAGCTCCTGCCACGTATGGCAGAGCTCTAAACTGCCGCTGCTTTCAGCTACGTCCCGGTGGGTTCTGGCTGCGACTCGGATGTTCAGCGCGCTGTCGGTTAGATTTACTGCCGATACGTACAGCGGAAATGGGGGAACAAGCTAAAACTGTGGTACTGCCTCATTAAGATACTGGCCCCCAGAGGCCCCGCAGTCCTTTGGTGTATTACTGAGATGCGTTACGGAGCTGCAACAGCTGCCAGCTTCCATAATGAAGGCCCATTTTCCCTAAATGTGGCAGGAGGGGTGAAATAAGTGGGAAATGGTAATAATTGGTGAAGTTCTAAAAGCAATATCTTTTATGTTACCTATATTAATGCATATGATAGCTCCTTTTTTTTTTTTTTTTTTTTGAGGCTTTCACAGACCCAAATAGACTAAAGGATATGCATGAATGCTAGCACATCACTTGAAATAGTGAGATTCTTTTTTCCTGTGCATCAGCCTGTAGCACATCACTTTCCAAAAGCCCGTCTGAGTATAGTGCAAACGTTTCCAAGGTGCGTTCTAACTGATCAGCGTTCCTGAAATATCTAGGTATCAAATTCTCCATGTATCTTTGTCTAAGATGAAGTGAATCCTTGTGGGGTCTCGGCGTATCCATCGTGCTGAAAAACTTGGTCATTTATTCTCACCAAGAAAAGCGTGCTATCGCGTATGAGTGGTCCAACCATTCATTTCCTTCCTTTTGTGGACTTGGAGATGATATAATGACTGGGTGTACTGGTGTAATTACCTACCTTTCGCTTTTGTAAATTGTAATCTTTGTTTGTTTTGTGATGAGAATCAGTCGGTATGGAGCTTAGAGAAACATTTAACATTACAAACTGTTTCTAATGAACAGACTGTTTTCTGATGCAAATGCAAAGCCAAGTTGAGAGAGATTTTCTTTTTTTTTTCGTGCAGAAGGATACAGCCTCTCAATAGGCTTTGTCCTTATTTTTTGGCAGATTTGGACTGCCCTACTCAAAAGCATGAACAAGCTTCAGCCTATCAACAGCAGAAGCAGGAGGCTAACCTGCCAAATCCAGGGAAATGAATAAACGGAAGAACAGTGAAAGTCGGTAAAGTAGGAAGTCTCATGTAGTGTGAATGATTTCCTATACAGCATAAGCAACATTTTCTGCTGTTTGTTTCACACAGCTACACTAAGGATGAATACACTTTTGTCACCCGTGCTGTTATGAAAAGCATGCAAATTCCAGAGATCTCACTGGCTAATTGACGGAGTGGTTATTTTGAAAGGGAAAATAAGATTTCCTATGATTTCCATTCATGTCCTCCCAATGTGAGATGACGATTTACTGCAGGTTTAGGCGACTAAAATAAAATGCTAGTTTTCCAGGTGCACTGAAGAGGTGTTGAGATTAACTTAGCAAAGGTGAAGCTGCATGATGTTTCTTGCTGCACAGTGAGAGTTGGTGAGATGACATTGTAAAATATCCTTCGTAATAGCTGGTTAGAGGGGCTGCAGGGGAGAAGGTCAAAGAAAGGTTAGCAGCTGACATCAAACCAGAAGCCAGATGTGCTGACCCTTAATCATAGGCTTTTTGCAGGCTTTCTTGGACTGCAATTCAGCATAACATTATTGAATTCACCTTTAGATTAAGCTGGTCTGCTTTGACATATACAAAGCCATATGCAAGTTAATGGCGGTGTCATCCACTTAATTATGCAAGCTTTGATAACGCATCAGGGAGGTGACCTTTGCAAGCTCCGCTTTTCGAGGTCCTTAACCATTTGCATTTTCAACGAACAGAAAGTGGCACTCCCCACTTAGGTCACGTCACATCGTTAGTTTTGTGTATGCGAGTTAAACCTGGGGATAGTAATATGCAGACATGGTTTTCCTTTTTTTTTTTCTTTTTTTTTTTTTTTTTTCCTTGCAAGATTATTCAGAGCTATTTAGCTCAGCACTGTGTTATGGTGAAAGTCATCTGCTGATGTACTGGTGCAAAAAAGTCATCTGCTGATGTACTGGTGCAAAATCTTTGGCTTTGCAGAGAAAACATTCTTAGAGTAGTGCCAGCAAAGGCATTGGTGTTACTCAGTGACTGAAATTAAACATGGTCAGGAATTTTTGAAGGATTGAAATGTCTTAGAAAAAAAATTACATTTTCATCAAAGTCTGGAGATGGCAAAGTTAAGATTATATATGCAAGCCTTAACTGTTCCTCATTGCTTATATATGACTGTGCAGTCTTTGCTTGTGAGATTGATCATTCTGCGGAAAATTTTTGCATTAGAACTGAAGTGAAAGAGGACTTCCCATGGTACAATTTCTATTGGTTTAACTAATATTTTGGGGCTGTTAAGGTAAGCTTAAAGTAATGATATACTGATGTAGTGTTACCTTTATTCAGAGGATACGCTCACTCACAGCGCTTACTCAACGAACCCCGCAGTAATCGGGAGTATTAAGGTCAGTGGCGACAGATCTGTCTCACGCTGCGCACCAAAGAGGACCTTCACTGAATATTGTGCCCACACAGAATCAAACTGGTTGCTGATTCCACTGAAATTACTTCCCTTTTGTGTGACTGTGGGAAAGCATTTAGCCAGGAGCTGGCCAGTGGGCTTCTACCCCTCACAGTCTTCATGGTGCGTAGTCCAACTTGCATACTGAGTAAGACAGGTGTGTTTCTTAAATTGAATAGTCTCTGACCCTCTTCCCAGTCAGGTGACTTCAGTGGGAATTGTGTGTTCCTACTGTGAAAGACCTTGATGGTGTCCATAATGACCTGGACCCACACAAAATGTTCTCCTGGCAGCTCTGAGCTTAGTATCCCAGTTCTCAGATCCTGAAACATGGAACTTGATCTGATCTCTCCTGTTCACAGGGCAAGGGGAGGCATAGGTACGGGCCAAGCTTATCCCGTGTCTGATTTGAGTCTATTTCCTGTATTTCTTAGCCCCTATTTCACTCTTACTTTTGTATTCAGTCCTTTGTTCCTCTCAACTGTTGCTGTGGGAAAGCAGAGTTGAATTATTTTAACACTTAAACCTGAATTTGTGGTCCTTCTAATTTCATCTGGGTGAGGAGTTTCAAGCCAAAAGGTTTTGGTGGGTTTGTTTTCTGCTCATAGGAGTTTCATCCAGGAGGTTGGTTGCTTCATTTCTGAGGAGGGCAACTATCGAGGAAGACTGTCATCACAGATTAAAAAAAAAAAAGTCTTGGCTGTATAAGGCTGCTTCCACAGAGCCAGCTGCAGTTTTCCAGTTCCCCTGACAAGCCTCTGCTCTACTTTTTGGTGAAGGCTTTGCACTTCTAAACAGATGTATTTCACTTGTAAGTCTCAAGACTCCAAAGAATGTACTTGTATCGCATAGGCATGCTTTCTCTTTGAGGTCTGATGTGGAAAAGTCATCGATGCAAGATATAGGACTTGCAAACCACGGGGTAGGCATCCGCATGGTATTGCTACTGTTAGGGCAAGAAGCAGCGTGTGGCCAGGACTAATGTATTTTCACACCTTGGTTTTCAGAGTTCTCTCTGGCGACAGAGGACAGGTAGCGTGGGTAATTCCTGCCGCAGCCAGAACAGGACTGTGGCGGGTTGGCGATGCCACGCTCCGCTGTAGCACTTACGCGCCGGAGCGTGGGGCAGGACACGGTGCTGTGTAGCAAGCTGGACCTGGGCTCTTATACCAAGTGCTCTAATGTAACAGAAGAAACTGGATATTCTACAGTGGCTTAATTAAAGTTAAAAGAAGACATTTGAAATTAGTTAAATCTGAAAGTGTTTCATAATGAGAATTAATTCCTCTGGGATACTAATTTTTTTTTATTACTTTTCCCACCACATGGACAGCTTTGGACTGGAGGTTAAGAACAAAGGCTGGATGCTTCTGCTGAAATTCTTCATATAGAAATAATTACTCAGGGCAACATTTTAACTTATCTTTCAGTTCCAGGCTTGTCAGCCCTTTCAGCTGATGAGGAGGGAAGCAGACCTCTCCATTAGCTTTTTTTCAGGTTGTGCTGCAGACTCAGGAAGATGTTAGTTATGCTCTGTTCAAGTGTTGATGTTGGTCTTTGTGTGGTCAGAAACATCTGTTTTAAACAACAGAAGCTGAGATTATTAATCACTATTCTATAGGAGGGAATTAATTCAGTATCAGACTGTATAGCTAGAGAATCATGCAGTAACTGGAGCCTTGCTGATAGCACGGATAAATGAAGTGTTTCATTGTATCGAGATGTCAGTCTTGCATCTGTCATCACTGCTAAATAATTTTTAAAGGCTTGAGAAGCCCAAAAGCTATCCTGTTCCCGTATGAAATTCAAAATTCATTTGTTCCCATCTCCTGGATGCTATTTCTAGCAATAGCAGAAGGGATGGACAAATCAGTCTGCTAACTCTAGTAGTGTTTGTAGTTTAATCCTATGAAAGGGGGAGAGGCGAGGCAATTGTAGCCATCTGCAGAAATCCGAATATCCTTAGGAGTGTGTTCGAGTTTTCTTGTTGGTAACGATATTCAGATTGGAAAATTGTGTGATCCTTAAAGATTTCTCTCTGAGAAAGCAAACGGAGGAACTGCAGATGGACGCAGAGGGGGTATCTGGAGGCAGCCTCTGCCAATGCTGACAGTAACAAGGAAGCGATAGGGTGCAAAATATACTGAATAAAGTACAATATTTCACTTCATAGTACTTTAACTAGTTTTGTACTCGTAACATGAAACAATAAATACAGAAGTGATCCAAACAGCTAGATAAATCTAAATGGTGCAAACCTGGGGAGATCTTGGGTGAGAAAGTAAGTGAAGCTGCTCTATATTTACTTGAAATCTGGCCCTTGAGCCAAGAGCCCTCAAAGAAAAGGAGAACAAAGATGGGATTCCTGCAGGGAGTAGCCTCATATGTAAAAACTACGTAGAATGTGGAAACCTTAGCTTTGTGTGCTGCAGCTCAAGCCAGAGCTAAAGGTCTAAAACTGGGCTTCTTCAAATGTGGGGTGCAAAGTCAAGAGCATGGTCCAGCACTGGGCTGAGCAGCGCCTCTCTGAATCACACTGTAGGTACATGAAGGGAAGCCCTGGAAATCAAACGAATATAAGCAACCTATTTTACGACTTGCTTCCCCCCTCACACTCTTTATGGTCGTCCTGATTCTCTCAGGTTTTACAATTGGGCTTTGCTGGCTTCTTACACTGCCTAAATCTGTCAACTGATAAATGTTTTCTTCCTGTCTGCATCAGAGGAAAAAAACGCAGACGTTATCCACTTTGGTCTCATGTCTTGGGTGACAAAGCAGGTACTGGCTGCACTTTCAGTGTAAACACCAGCATGTAAATTTGTATAAGGAAGCCATGGGAACGGGGTGCTCGTGGACGCGCTCTTTTTCTGGACTGTATGGCAAAGACAGCGTGTTCTCTGAATCTGTTGGCTACTAATAATCCCCAGTAATGCTTTGTAAAAAAAAAAAAGAAACCTAATAACATAATAGGAGGGGAGGCTGTGTTTATGTAAATGAACTAAAACATCCTCACGAATGAATGAATTAAAGTGGTTAGAAAAGCTAGCAGAGGATAACAGGCACGGGGACCTTCTGTTTGTCAGCAGAGGCTGCTGAATGGCCGGAGCTGCCGCAGCGCCGCGCATGCCAAACAGATGCCAAATAATTTTCAGCACGGGAAAACCACCTGAGAGCAGTGACTCCAGAGTAAAATGCTGTATGCATGTATTTAACTTATTGTATCGATAAATACTATTCTTTAATCCTTGTGGGCATGGTCATCTGTGAATGCAGAGCAAAAATAAGAAATTTACTTATTTTACTTTTTAGCGTTTTCGTGGGCAATCTTTCTTGCAAGAAACCGTGTTCTCTTTGTAATTAATGAGAATTAGGCACCTGGATTGCTTTAAAGATCTGGCTTTCGGTGTCCAAAGTTAACATAAAAATGTTATTTTGTTGTAAGAAAATGGATTCGTCAGCTCAATTGTGTAATTTAAATTTATGGGAGCAGTCTGTGAGAGGTGGAAATCCTGCTCTGTTTGTGTTACTTGCGTCACGCTGAGTACAGTATTAGGGCAGCAAGTCGTTTTTTCTAATTTTAGCATACACGCCAGGGAGGCCAGATGCCATTTCGTTTAGATAACTTGGCCTAATTTGTGAGAAAAGCAACTGCCAATAGTCGTGGCTAGTGGGAATTTTTTATTTATAATTCTAGCTGTGGGTTTGTTGAGGTGCAAGTCGTGGGGTGAGTGCAGATGCTGGCTGGGAAAACGGGAGAGAGTGGGAGAGCCCGAGAACCCCCATGCAGAAGGGGCAGAGCCGCTTTATCCGGACTGTGTCGCTTCAGAGGCTCTGTAAACGGGCTGTGACGTGGGAAAGGTCTGGTAGAAGAGCGACCAGAATTTAAAAAAAAAAAAATTAAACTCTGAAGTCAATGGTTGGTTTGCAATGTTTGCCTCACCATTAATGATCTTTCCCTCATTCTACTCAGTGAGACTTTGCTTAATTCAACGGACATGGCTTCTCCAGGTCAACATGCGTGCATAAATTAGTATTTCCTTTTTTTCCTCTATGCGCTCCGCTTTCCTTTCTGCTGGAATGGTTTCACTGTAAACAGAAACAGTTTACCTTGGCCCTGGAATTAACAGTAACTTGGATCTCCTCAGTTTACTAATGAGACAGAATTTGAACTGATATACAGAAAAAATATTTTTTCAGTATTAAAAAATGAGCTCAGTAATTGTTTTACGGCTAGGTCAACACCACGCTTGGATGACAGGCTGTTTCCTATCTGCTCATTTCTGATATCCAGAAAGAAGGATATATTTTTCTATTAATAAGCTCCCCAAAAAATCTCAAAAGACAATTTTTGGAAGGAAGTTCCAGTATCTGTTAAATTTGTTGCTAGCAAGTACTTTGAAGAATTGCTATTTAACAGCACTGTTTGACAGATCTATTTAGGGATAAATGTAGGTACTGGTTTGGTAAAACAGCTTTTAGCTGCGTACATTCCAGTTGCCTGCTTTGCTCATAAAAGACGAAACTTGGACCTTTTTTATGATGGTCCTGAAGTCATCTCTAATTCGGACCACCTCAGGTGGAGGATTGAAGATGGAAAACAAAACCATTATTTTATTAGTCTCCTTCGAACCTGGTAGCTCTTAGACACATAATAAACTAACTCTGAGTATTTCAGTAACTTAATCTATGTACAATTCTACAATAATATTTTTTTAATAGAAATTTTAGCCTACAAGGCAAAACTGCTGGCTTTCTGGGGCCAGGGTCTGATTTTCTTGCTCAGGTCTAAAACACGTGACACACTAAAATGTAAATAGAGAAATAATGTTTTAAGAAGGCAGATAAACCTAACATTTCTTCATGTTTGATTTTCTTGCTCATTTGTATTTAAAAAACCAGAAGTTGCTATTACCGTTACGAGATCCTCCATCAGATAGAGCAGTTTCCATTGACTGGAGTCCCATTGATGTGCGTGTTTCGGGAAACATAATCCATATTCTTTGGCACTCTGGAACTTCAAAACCCCAAATCCCGTTACTTCCCACTCAGTTAGCTATCCCATGCTCTTGAATCAGACCCGTATTTCTAATCTGAGGAATCAATATTTGTAATCGCCTCTTTGGAGTGACCGAGCCATTCAGATGCTTAGAGGCAGGAGCCCAGTCCCGAGCGACTGGTGCCATTTCAGCTGCTCAGCACATCTGGAGTGTTTGCACGGGACTGGTGGGTGTCATCCCTGGTCCTGGGTCCTTCTGGAGGAGCACCTGCAGTGGTTCCTCTCTGCTGAGTCTGAAAAATAGCTGCAGGAACCAGGATCAGCAGGCATTTAGGAGAATAGTCTTGCTCGGGACCTATTAATTAAATTTGACCTTATCCAAGCAATAACAGTAATGATGTTCCAAGTGAACAGCGGTTATTAACTTCCATTAGGCTGAACCCAGTTTCTTCAGCCATGTCCCCCAAAAATGACTGTTTTAATTTGGCATGTATCATTCAACTGGTAATTACTGTGGTAACATTTGAAATGCATGTGGTGCCTTTCATTTTATATACAGCGAACCTGCACTAAGCAGCAGTAGGAGTTGAGAGAAATTAATGGATTTTGACTAGGCTATTCAGAGCAGGCTAGAAAAGGAAACATTTGAACAGCGGTAAAAAAGGAAAAAATGTAGTATGGGTTAATTTTTCTTGCAGACAGAACTCAAAACAATTGATTGGATTTTGTCGAAGATTTCCTAAACATGCTTTTTATCTGAGATCAGTCATGAAAATTTTCAGTCCTGAAAGTATGAAGAAAATGGAATAATGTGAAAATGGCATTAACATTCTCCCAGTGCCTTCTTTTGCATGATAAAATGTATGAATTTGCAGGCATTCTTACTCATCAGTGGGCATGTACGAAAGTATTTTTTTTTTTTTTTTAGTGCTTCATACACAACCTCCATCTTCCCTGAAAATCCTCCCCAAATGCAGATAAAACCTTTTGGCAACTGGGGCAAATTAAAACATAAAGCATAGCAATTAACATGCATAAGTGTGCTTATGCCCTATTTTTATATTTGAAGTTTAAAGAGGGATCTCAGAAAAACAGCAGCTCGTGATCCGCACGTGAATCAGCTACAGGCACATCTAGAAATCAAGGAAAAGCAGACTTTGGATGGCAGCTTCTGCCTGAGCGTTTTACCTTGCAACTTCTTGATCGCTGATGTAAGGGCCTATTACAGAGGTAATGGTTAAAATGCTTAGCAGAAATCACAGCATCATGGAATGGGTTGGGTTGGGTTGGAAGGGACCTTCAAAGCCCACCCAGTCCAACCCCCCTGCCAGGAGCAGGGACATCTCCAACCAGATCAGGTTGCTCACAGCCCCGGCCAACCTGGCCTGGAATGTTTCCAGGCCCTGCTGAAGAGTTTCTCCACACATAAAGTTTCCTGTAGGCCCCCTTTAGGCTTTTTGTGTGAAAGGTGTTATGAAAACAACACGTAAATAGTGAAATTACTACATCAGTGCTGCTTGCATCATGCAGAAGCACATGGATGTTTTCTGGGTCTCATCCCAGAAACTGCTGGGATGGTTGGGTTAGGAGAGGTGTGAGATTCTAAGCAAGTCATTTAATTTGTATTTTGAATCATTCCCTGTCCAAAAGTTCTTTTAAAAAAGTCAGTGGATTCCTTACTGCAGTAACTTAAAAGGATATTTGGCAAATTCCTAAATGTTTCCATTTAAATAATGTAGAATTAATATCACTGTTAACAATTCTGTGTGCTTCTTAAATGTAGGAAACTTTATTTTACAAATACACAAAAGGGATGACGGGGATTTAACGGGATCTGAGCTCCAGAAGCTGTCTAATGAAAAGTAATGGTGCAATATCGCCAGTGTGATCTCAGAAGATGTTACAGTGCAATCTCGTACTGGAATTAACTGTCTGCAAATCATGATGTTTTTGGGATGGACTTATTTTGCTTCCTACTAGCTAGGAAGTGAATGTTAGTAGATTGGGCTTCCTGGCCAAGAAGAAGCTGAAGCACTGGAATAATAAGGGTTTAGAACTGGAATACACTTAGATTACTAATCCCCACCGTGTGCCATGAGTATGAATTTTCATTAAGCTGAGTCCAAAATCAGTCTTTGTGTTGCATGGACTGACTTTCCACAAATATCTGTCCACTGATTTTTTTTTTTATTTTTTTTCTTTCCCAACTCACAGCATCCTGTGGCAGCAATTTCACATTGACATTTTCTGAAGAAGTAACTTCCTCTTTGTTTTGAACTGTCTAGTTTAGGCCATGTCCTTTATCTTTTTCATTGGAACAATCAATCCTTTTCCACCTTCTCCATGCCAGTAATGATATGTCTGCATATCTGTCACCTCCCTTCTTGGGCGCTTTTTTGCCAGCCTGAAAAATCTTAATCTGCTAGTTCAATTTGAGCTGTCTTTGATCATCTCCTCTTATCTTTTTCCAGTTGTTTAATATTGTTTTCAAGACCAGCAGGTAGAATTTTTCCACAGTAGGCAAGGACCAGGTGCACAATAGATCATACCTCTAAAAAAAAAAAATGTTCTCTACTTGTTTTTTCTCTCCTTTACATGATAATTCCTAATGTTCTGTTTGCTTTTAGACTGCGTAAGAGTAACGAGCTGATGTTTTCGTAGAGCTACCTCTTACAATTCTGAGAGCTTCTTCAGAAGTAGCCGTAATTAACTCGGAGCCTGTCACTGACTATGTAAAGTCAGAATTGCTTTCTCCTGCACACGTTTACCACTTACCATTTCATTGCCCAGCATCACACAGTGTCATGAGGCTTTTCCGCAACTCTTTAAACTTTTGGTAAGTCTTTGACAGAGCAGAGGCCCAGAAAGTATTTATGATCAGCAGGCCATGATTACGCTTGATCCTATCGCACGAGTGAAAGCTCAAGGAACCCGGAATCACAGCTGGAGCCTGTGAAATAAGTCCATGCTTTCCCCGGTCAATAAAAATCAATAAATTCTGTCCACTATCACTGGACATAAGTTGGGTCTTTAGATAAGCTCAACTGCTATACTTTTTGAAAAACACAAGTAATACTTTTTTCCTCTAGAAACCATCACTTACTCTTTTACTCTGTTATCCCGTTTTCAGTCCCTGATTAACACAACTGAGAAATCAGTAACGATCAAACACCAGCTGCGCATCCTGCTTGGAAGTCATCTGCCCTGAGACCAGACTGCAGCGCGAGGACTAGCAGCAAAGACAGCCGGTCACCGGCAGCTTTCTGACGGCCAAAGGAAGGCTCTCTGACTTCACGCTGCACGCTTTCCACGCGGTGTCTGACCCAGTGGACCCCAAAGTGTGGTTAACCCACTGCGGTGGCGTGTAGTATGAGCGGATGGGCCAGCACAGCCTGGCTCCGTTCACGCCTCTCCAGAAGTGCAAGCAGACAGCTGATTTCCTCCTCAGAAGGTTCTCGCCCGTGGGATCCTATAGAGATCAACACCTTTTCTCCTTTTCTTCTGTAATTGCTGAATACCACTGCAGGCAATGACATGCACGTTACCTTCTGCTTTGTCTATCGCTCATGGTTAAACACTGTGACACCTAAAAGATGAAAAAAAAGCTGACTCTGAACAAGACCAAGGCTCGTTGCTCTCACCAAGTAACCGTGGGCAAAACCTTCTTTTTTCATACTTCTGTGGACTTTGCCACAGCAGGGGGAAAAAAAAAACAACAAACAAAAACAACAAATCCCCACAGACTTATGAAATGCCCTTCCTCAGTCCAAAACTGCTTCAGACCATTGCTTTAAGCTATGCACAGGCAAAAATTATTATAAATTGGATAAAAGATTCTGTAACTTCCCTTTTGAAATTCATGCTCGAGGCAATTTTGTCTGTGGCGAAGGAGACGGAATTAAAGCCAAAAAGAGAGAGTCTGTGAAGCATTGAAACCTTTTCTGAGTGTATTACAAAATGGAAATCTAAAGATAATAGATGCAGAGCTGAAAGTTGATCGGTGTAGTCTGGGAATTATCCAAAAGTATTGCTTAGCTTCCTGTTAGTTTAGTCATACTGCAGTGGGATATCCATATTCCCCAATGGAAAGCATAGGGATGATATTTTATCTTTTCTGGCTTCTTTAAACAGAGATATATGAAAGTACACAGGGAGGTAGAAAAAAAAAAATCTGTATGACTTAATAGTGTGTTTTTAAGATGAAAGCTGGTTAATTGATCACTAGAACATACTTAATGTAATGAATGTGTGCTCTGTCTAAATGCTGTTACAAGTAAAACTGTTTTACACGTGAACTGGAGAATACCCTGTAGAAACAATCCTACTGAGTGAGGTATGGAAACTTAGAGCACTTAGAGTGCTCTAGTTCTGGTTACTGTGATATGGGGAATGCAGCTGCTCACCATCAGATACGCTTACTGTTCACCATGTAATCCATTTGAAGATTCTAATCAGTCATTCTGTATGTGTTTTTGACTTGCCTCAAAGAGATGGCAGTAGAAGCTGGGGATGTCAGAGCTGTTGTTTTGCATTTCCATTGTTATCACAATATCGCTACCATTCCTTTAGCAGAGGAATTAAACAACTTGTTTAATTAAGTAATGACTTAACTAGTTCCGAGTCAGCCACGCTATTTTAGATGGAGGAGTTACGAAAGTTTCATCCTTACTGTTGAATGTAGGAAAGTAAATACTGCAAATGAGCTTAAACAAATAAAATATGCAATCAAATCAACCTTGGAACGAGGGCCAGAACATAACTGTGTCCATGTGATGGGAGGGACAAAGAGCCGAGCTCTCCTCCCCGGTGCCAGGACAAAAGGCAGTGAGCGCAAACTGAACTACAGGGAATTCTGACTGTAAGAAAAATCTTTCTTGCTGTGAGGGTGGTCAGACACTGGGGCAGGCCGCCCGGGGAGGCGGTGGGATCTCCATCTCTGGAGATCTTAAAAACCAGATGGGACCAGGACCTGAGCAACTTGTGCTTTACCCTGCTTAAAATGGGGGCAGGAGGTGGACTAGACAATCTGCAGAGGTCCCTCCCAGCCTCACAGATTCTGTCATTCTGGTTTCTGTCACCGGTTTGCCCCGCTCACCTTGTTGGGGTGCAGTAGGAGTGGGCTGCTGTTGGGGAGGTGACAGCCCGCCTGCCTCGCTGCCCCTTGGCACCCAGCTCCCCTTCCTTTGCAGAGCAACATTCTTCCTGTGCCCGGCCAACTTGATTCAAACTCTGAAGGAAATGGCGGGGGGGGGGTGGAATTCAGAAAGTTGTGATTTCCTGACCTGTAATTTTTCCATGAGATTCTGCCCAGAACTAGATATTTTTTACAGCTGATTTAACTGCAGAGTTGCATGTGGAAGATGGGATCAGGTGTCTGAGGAGCAGCTGGGAGCGGGCGTTAGAGTGACTTGTTGGTCAGTTGGGTCTGGAAGGTGAAGTGACAAAGCTGACGAACAAGTTGTGCTGCTTTTTTTTAGGGGCTTACAGGGATGTAACTTGTCCTTTAGGGAATGTTTCCTCTGGGGAATGTTTCCTTGTGAGTGAGACTTTCAGGGGACCCTAAAAGTGACAACCAGACTAACACCCTTTTAATGGGACAGCCAGGTATGTGGAAAAGTGAGCCAGGTGCACGGAGGTGTGTCAGAGGAGGGGAAAGGCTGGGGAAAAAGAGCAGAGAAAGCAGGTGACAGTAGGGGCAAAAAAGACCAACAACCCATGACAGTCACCTGAAAAGAGAAATGAGAAGCGAGGTTTTTTATTCTTACCACATTAAGGGTGCGTGTTTAGTCTAAACTCCTACTTTCACTCCTTTTTTTCATTCAAATGTTAAAAAAAAAAATCCCAATTTACCCAAACCCTCTTTTTATTTATTTATTTATTTATTTTTGCAGCCAGCTGAGAGTCTATATGTGAATGGGTAAAGGTGGCTTCGTTGTAATTTAGAGCAGCGCCACGTCTTTTATTACGTCTCGATGCTCCCAGTGGTCTCCCTGACGTGCCGTTCCCCCAAGGCAGCATTACCAAAAGGCAGGTTTTGGTTATCTCATGGCCCTTACCTGTCTGCCCTGCCAGCTGTAGTAGTGACCCAGTAGGAACCAAGTGTTTCAAGCACTTGATGCCTTGTGGGATTACCTTGTGCTAAATTCATCTCCAGCCGCTCACTAAGGCGGATAAAAAGTGGGAACTTTGATCCTTATCTGTTCTACTGTACTATTTTCTTCTCTACATCAAGTAATTGCACCGTTTCCAAAGTAATGGTTAGTTCCACTGTGTTCTGAGGTGTGTGATCGGAATGTGGGCATGGAGGGTGCTGCAGGGTTGTATGGAAGGTAGGGTTCGGACACGGATACTGAAATAGCAACCTCTGTGTCGTTCGTGTTTATTGAAGCGGAATGTCTCGTAGAGACAGACAGCGATGCAGTGTGATGGCCACGGGTATTTATACAGGGCGTGAAATGTCTTGATTTTCTGCCAGGATATTGGCCTATGTGAGCCCCTTTCCAATTAATGGCACAGCCTGAATTCCCAACAGCTCACGGTCAAAGCAGGGGGAGTATTTAAACAGAAAAAGCAAGGGCACCCTCTTCTCTTTGGTGTGCTGGTGCACACGCTTACGTACCTTACAGAGAAGTGCAGTACTTCAGAACTTTGGAACCCAAAGAGCCAGAAGACAATTCCAAGATGTGGTCAGGTATGCCACAAACTATCTCTAAAACAATAGTTTCCAAAATACGCTGAAAGTATTAGTTATTGCCTGTTATTTCTGCTGGATGAAGGACGTGAATCTGTATATAAAGTTTGAAAACGTTTCTGGGGCATTTACTGAATCCTCTGGAAAACCAGATGAGAACAACTGAATTTCACTGTACGTGCAAAATCAGTTGTTATCGAAGAGAATATTCCCAAGATGAATGGAGCCCAGTTAAACACGCTGCCTGCCCACGCCCTGGGGACAGGACGTGGTATGAATGGAATGAAGCTGTGCCAGGGGAAGCTCAGATTGGACACTGGCAAAAGGTTCTGCTCTGAGAGGGGGTGGTCGGTCACTGGAATGGGCTCCCGGGGGAAGCGGTCAGGACAGCAAACCTGTCAGAGTTCAAGGAGTGTCTGGACAATGCTCTTAGTCATATGGTTTAGTTTTAGGTGGCCCTGTGAGGAGCAGGGAGTTGGACTCGATGATCCTTATGGGTCTCTTCCAACCCAAGATACTCTATGATTCTAGGACATTCTCCTGCTTTTACCCTCAAATCCATATTCCCTTGTGCAGCACAGTGCAGAGCAGGTGGTTGTTATCATCCCACTGTGCGTATCAGTGTATCACTTGCCAAGGGAAAGAATGGGACAGAGCGAATACAAGTTATTATTTAAAATTAATAACTTTACCTACTATGTGCAAAATGATTAGTTAAAAAACAGTACGACATACTCTGTGCACAAACGTGTTCCCGTGCTTGTGGAGAGAGGAGGAGAGGAGGCTTCAGAGCTATCACAGAATCTCAGCATGCTTTGGGTGGGAAGGGACCATTAAAGCCCACCCAGTCCAACCCCCCTGCAAGGAGCAGGGACATCTCCAACCAGATCAGGTTGCTCACAGCCCTGCCCAACCTGGCCTGGAATGTTTCCAGGGGTGGACCACCTCTTTGGGCAATCTGGGCCAGTGTTCCACCACCCTCAGTGTAAAAAATTTCTTCCTTATGTCCAGTCTGAATCTGCTTCCTTCTATTTTAAACCCATTACCCCTCATCTTATCACACCAGGCCCTGTTGAAGAGTTTCTCCCTGTCTTTCCTGCAGCCCCCTTTAGGCACTGGAAGGCCGCTCTAAGGTCTCTGTGGAGCCTCCTCTTCTCACAGCAGAGCTGCTCCAGCCCTCTCATCATCTCTGTGGCCTCCTCTGGACCCTCTCCAACAGCTCCACGTCCTTCTGATGTTGGGGGCTCCAGAGCTGGACGCAGTACTCCAGGTGGGGTCTCACCAGAGCAGAGCAGAGGGACAGAATCCCCTCCCTCGACCTGCTGGCCATGCTTCTTTTGATGCAGCCCAGGATGCCGTTGGCTTTCTGGGCTGCAAGGGCGCATTGCCGGCTCATGCTGAGCTTCTCATCCACCAGCACCCCCAGATCCTCCTATCCTCTTGCCACAGGACCCGCTGCCTTTTTAGCATGTGCAGTGCAACATGTGTGTATAGTGCCAGTGCCCTCTGCCCACAAAACATGCCTCGTCATTAATGACAGCCGCGATAGCGGATCTTTATACGTCTTGAGGCTGCAATTCTGTCCTGCAGCTCCCTGGCATGGGCTGGCGGAGCAATTTTCTGTTCTGATTGTTGAAGATGGAAACATGTTTGGTTTCTAGTAAGCTTTATCTCAAGGTGCGTATAACTGATTCATTTTCAATTCCAGTATTTGCTTTTCTCATGTCGAACTACAGTGTGGAGGAAAGGACGAGATGATGATACAGGTTATTGTTATAGCATGAGTTACTATTATCCCTCCTTCTCATTCCTTGTGTCTGACCAGCTAGACTCTGCTCCTACATTACAAACTGTCATCGGTGTTTGGTAAACACCTTTAAACAATGCTGTCTTTTATGGTGTTCTCTGTAGGATAAGATGAGAGGGTGGCTTGCAGTGCTCCTTGTTTTCCTCTCTGGGTTCGCCATGTTTTTGTGCAACTGTTTCAGGGGAGTTTTTCACCCTTTGACTAGCTAACTTCTCGTCTCAAGTCCGCGATCTCCCTGACAACAAACTTTGTAATACAGATGCATTAGAAAATCATAGAATCTTTAATTGGAAAAGACCTCCAAGATCATCAACCCAACACCACCGTGCCCACTAAACCATGTCCTGGAGTGCCACCTCTACACGTTCTTTGAACACCTCCAGGACTGGTGACTTCACCAGTGCCCTGGGCAGCCTGTTAAAGCCTCTAACATACTTGTTCCATGTTTGGACCTACATAAATCCAAACAAAAGCATTGTTTTGTATTGCATTTCAACCTTTCAGAGTGAGGTGGGAGTGTTGCTGTCACACTTTCGCCTCCAGCCAAGCCGGGGAACAGCCTGCTCCAGCTGGGCAGTACTGGCAAAGGGCACACTAGAGATCTAAAGTCGCTTGCTAGGAGAAATGGCGCTAGGAGAGAGAAAAAAAAAAACCAAGCAAAAAATAAAAAGAAAAACACCAAAACGAAAAAAAAAACGCCAGCCCATACAGAAGATGAAACCTGCAGGGAGGCCCTCTCTACTGAATGCAGAGAGGAACGGCGGCCATTTTGAACTGTCCTGGAGATGGCAGCATTGAGCAATTTATTTTTTCGGCTTGGCTTGCGACACTTGTTTCTCACTTAAAAGTTATGCCCGCGGTAAGCTCCAGCCCTGTAAACTGCAGATCACGTTGGGCATTCGGTTTAATCCAGCGTGATTCGGGGAAAATACAGCGAACGTCTTGGCGTTGCGCGGGAAAAGCCTTACCCGGCCTCTACTGGGGGATCGGCTGCCATGGCAGCGCGGGGGCCACGTATTAACCGCAAGAAGGGGTTCACCGAGGAGCGGAGAGGGGGAAAAGGGAGGCGGGAGGAGGCCGGGGGGGCGGCCGCCACATTGCGGAGGCTGCCGGCGGCGGTTATAAATAACACACCGCGGAGTGGCGCCTACGCCTCCTTACTACGCGCCGCCCCCCCCTCCTTCCCTCCCCGCCGCCGCCATGATGGACAGGCGGTGGCACCAATGGGGGCGCGGCCCCCGGCGGGCGGGCAGGGCGGTGCGGGCTGCGGGGCCGGGCCCAGCGGTGGCGGCGGCCCCCGCGGCCGCGCTGAATGAGGGCGGGGGAGCGGCG
Organism: Chlamydotis macqueenii; assembly: GCF_036417535.1. Classification (NCBI taxonomy): domain Eukaryota; kingdom Metazoa; phylum Chordata; class Aves; order Otidiformes; family Otididae; genus Chlamydotis; species Chlamydotis macqueenii. The sequence continues at coordinate 1,380,554 of NC_141564.1, forward strand.
GGGCGGGCCGCGGGGCCGGGAGGCTGAAGGCGGCGGCTCCGGCTCCGGGGATGGTCCACGCACTGGCGCCGTCACGTGTTGTTCTCCTCGGAGTGAGCCGCGGCGGGAGGAGGGGGCCGGCCGGGCCCCCGCCGCCTGTTTTGGTGCGGGGCGCCGGGAAACTCCGTGAAGGGAGGGAAAGCGACGCGGCCCTGCCCGCTCCCCCGCCGGCCTGGGGCACGGGAAGGAGCCGCGCCGCCGGCCGCTGAGGCGCTGCCGACTGGAATGAAGAGGAGGAGGAGGAGGAGGAAGAGAGGATGTTCGTTCCTTCGGCGCTCGGGCTGCCTCCCCTCCTTCCCGCCGCGGAAACCGGGCCGCGCCGCGCGTGGAAATGGCACTTTCTCCGCCTAACGCGAGGGGACTGAATGGGGTCGCCGGCCTCCTCCGCACGCACGGGCGGGAGAAGCAGCAGCAGCCTCGGCGCTGATATTTGGGGAAGGGGGGGGGGTTGCGTTTTGGGCGGATTTTTTTTTTTTTGTTGGTTTTCTCTTTTTTTTTTTTTTTGGGGGGGGGGGGAAGAAAGCAGCGTGTATTTTTTTGGGTGCAAACCCCGGACTTTGCAAAACAGTCTCCGCCCCCGGGGAGGATTATTTAATCTGCCAGAGAAATCGCTGCTGGCGGAGGCCAAGTTGCGAGGGGGCAGGGGAGACCCCCAGCCCGGCCCCGGCCCCGGCGGCGGGGGGAGGATGCGGTTCTCTTGCCCGCCGGCTCCTCTCGAGACGAGACTCGGCGTCTGGACGGGTCGGGACCGGACTTTTTAAGGACGCGCTTACCCATCCGAGGGCGGTTCGGGCATAAACAGCCACGCAAACTCTGACTCGGAGCTGGAAGCTGCCTCTGCCTCTGAACAGCTGGTCTCGTCCCGCTTCTGTCCCTCCCCCGTCCCGCTCTCAAAAGAGGATCCTGAGCTATTTTGCTGCTCCTTCTTTGTTTTTGGTTTTTTTTTTAATTGTTATTGCATGACTTTTATTTTAGGTGGTTGTCTTTTGCGGCTGGCTTGGCTGTTTTGGGGTCTTGCGAACTGCTAGTAACAGCTCCACCGCCTCTCGCCATGGCCAGCCCCACAGATAATAACGAGGGCTTCTTCTCAGATGTCAGAAAGGTGGGTTACTTGCGCAAACCCAAGAGCATGCATAAACGCTTTTTCGTGCTGAGGGCAGCCAGCGAGTCTGGACCCGCCCGGCTGGAGTATTACGAGAATGAGAAGAAATGGAGACACAAGTCAGGGGCCCCCAAGCGCTCCATCCCGCTGGAAAGCTGCTTCAACATCAATAAACGGGCTGACTCCAAGAACAAGCACCTGGTGGCCCTCTACACCAAGGACGAGCACTTTGCCATTGCAGCCGACAGCGAACCCGAACAGGAGAGTTGGTACCAAGCCCTGCTGCAGTTGCACAACAGGGCCAAGGGCCACCACCACCTCCATCACCACCACCACCACCACCACAGCGACGTCACCTTTGGGGGCAGCAGCGCGGGACTGGGGGAGGCAGGTGAGGACAGCTATGGGGAGGTAGCCCCTGGCCCGGCTTTTAAGGAGGTTTGGCAAGTAATTCTGAAGCCTAAGGGCCTAGGCCAGACAAAGAACCTGATTGGCATCTACCGCCTGTGCCTGACTAACAAGACCATCAGCTTTGTGAAGCTGAATTCGGACGCGGCTGCGGTGGTGCTGCAGCTGCTCAACATCCGCCGCTGCGGTCACTCTGAGAACTTCTTCTTCATTGAGGTGGGGCGCTCGGCCGTCACGGGGCCTGGCGAGTTTTGGATGCAGGTGGATGACTCGGTGGTAGCGCAAAACATGCACGAAACCATCCTGGAGGCAATGCGAGCCATGAGCGAGGAATTCCGGCCCCGCAGCAAGAGCCAGTCCTCCTCAAACTGTTCCAACCCCATCTCTGTGCCCCTCCGCAGCAGGCACCACGTCAACAACCCTCCGCCCAGCCAAGTGGGGCTCAGTCGCCGGTCCAGGACCGAGAGCGTCACGGCCACCTCTCCTGCCGGTGGTGGGGGCGGAGGTGCGGGTGGCAAACCCAGCTCTTTCCGGGTTCGAGCGTCGAGCGACGGGGAGGGCACCATGTCGAGGCCTGCCTCTGTGGATGGGAGCCCGGTTAGTCCCAGTGCCAACCGGACCCATTCGCACAGGCACCGCGGCAGCTCCAGGCTCCATCCTCCGCTCAACCACAGCCGCTCCATCCCGATGCCTTCCTCGCGCTGCTCTCCTTCGGCCACCAGTCCGGTCAGCCTGTCGTCCAGCAGCACCAGCGGCCACGGCTCCACCTCGGACTGCCTGTTTCCACGAAGGTCTAGCGCTTCAGTTTCTGGCTCCCCTAGCGATGGCGGATTTATTTCTTCTGACGAGTATGGTTCCAGCCCGTGTGACTTTCGTAGCTCTTTTCGCAGCGTGACCCCGGATTCGTTGGGGCACACTCCACCGGCTCGGGGCGACGAAGAGCTCAACTACATCTGCATGGGGGGGAAGGCCACCTCCTCTTGCTGCAGCCTGGCAGCCCCCAACGGCCACTTCGCCCCACGCACCTGCCACCCGCAGCAGCAGCAGCCCCGCTACCCCGGCACGCCGTGCTGTCCTCGAGGCGGTAGCGAGGAGGTTGCCGACCTGGAGAAGGCATTCAGGAAGCGGACTCACTCGGCAGGCACTTCGCCCACCATCTCCCACCAGAAGACACCCTCGCAGTCTTCGGTGGCCTCCATTGAGGAGTACACGGAGATGCTGCCCTCCTACCCCTGTGGCGGCAGCCGGCTGCCCTCCTACCGCCACTCGGCCTTTGTGCCCACTCACTCCTACCCAGAGGAGTGTCTGGAGATGCACCCCCTGGACGGCGGCCATCATCGGACCAATTCCGCCCCGCACACGGACGACGGCTACATGCCCATGTCGCCCGGTGTAGCCCCGGTGCCCGGCGGCGGGGGGCCCCCCAAGGGCGGTGACTACATGCCCATGAGTCCCAAGAGCGTGTCGGCCCCGCAGCAGATCATCAACCCTGGCCGGGGGGGCCGCCACCCTGCAGCCACCGTGGACTCCAATGGCTACATGATGATGTCCCCCAGCGGCAGCTACTCCCCCGACAGCGGCTCTGCGGGCTACAGCAAGATCTGGACAAACGGCGCCGGCCACCACCCGAAACTGTCAGTGGAGAGCAACGAAGGGAAGCTGCCCTGCGGCGGCGGCGACTACATCAACATGTCCCCGGCCAGCGGCTCCACCACCAGCACCCCGCCTGACTGCTACTTCGGGGGCGCGGGGCAGCCGGGCGTCGAGGAGGCTGCCGCCGTGGCCCACCACAAACCCATCTACTCCTACTTCTCGCTGCCGCGCTCCTTCAAGCACGTGCACCGGCGGGGCGGTGGTGGGCCGGTGGTGGCGGGCGAGGAGGGCAGCCCCCAGCCCCGTGCCGCCCTCGGCTCCGGCCGCCTCCTCTACGCCGCCGAGGACTCGTCCTCCTCCACCAGCAGCGACAGCTTGGGTGGCGGTGGCGGCCCCCCGCCTCAAGCGCAGCCCCCGCGCAAGGTGGACACAGCCGTGCAGACCAAGGGCCGCCTGGCGCGACCCACGCGCCTGTCCCTGGGCGGCCCCAAGGCCAGCACCCTGCCGCGCGCCCGGGAGCAGCCGCCGCTCCTCCTGCCCCCGGAGCCCAAGAGCCCTGGTGAGTACGTCAACATCGAGTTTGTTGCCGGCGAGAAGCCGATCTTCTTCCCCTCGGCCGCCCTGGGGCTGGGCCTGCCACCGGCAGGCAAGGACGGTGCCGAGGAGTATGTGAACATGGAGCTGGGGCCACCGCGGGCTCCCTGCTCCCGGCCCGGCCGAGACTACGTGACGATGCGGCGGCTGGGGGGCTCCTGCTCGGACTGCGCCGACAGCCCTTCCCCCTGCTCGCCCGCTCTCTTGCTCGGCTACCCCGACGTTCGGGTGGGTCGCTCCGCTGCTGAGAAACCCCCACCGACGGTTTCTCCAGAGCCGCCGCGTTCCTCCTCCTCCTCCCTGCTCGGGGGTCCCGGGGCTGGCAGCGCCTTCACCCGCGTCAGCCTCAGCCCCAGCCGCAACCAGAGCGCCAAGGTGATCCGGGCCGACCCGCAGGGCGGCCGCCGGCGGCACAGCTCCGAGACTTTCTCCTCCACGCCGAGCGCTGCCCGCGGAATGGCAGCCGCCGGGGCTCCTTTCCCCGGGGGAGGCGAGGAGGTGAAGCGGCACAGCTCGGCTTCTTTCGAAAACGTCTGGTTGCGACCTGCTGCGGGGGAAGCAGCCCCCCGCCGGGAAACAGGGGTGGCTCCCGCCGCGGAGAATGGCCTCAACTACATTGACCTGGACTTGGTGAGGGATTTGGGTCACCGCCGCCACCACCCCAACCCCACCGCCGAGGGCGCCGCTCTGCCACCGGGGAAACAGCCGCTGCCGAAAACCCCTGGCCATTCCGGCGACGACTCCAACGCCTACGCCAGCATCAGCTTTCAGAAACGGGAGGAGGTGTAAGGAGCCAGGGAGCCCGCCGGGAAAGGTGAGCGGGAACCGGGGCTGAAAGGCCCCAGGTGCCTCTGTGAGCGGGGAGGGTGGAGGCCGCGACTTGTGAGATCGGTTCCGTTGAGTGATTTGACCTTGATATCTGTACCGTGCGATAAAAACATCCGGGAGCACAGCGGCCCTGGGGAAGTCCCAGCTGTTGGCCCCCACATGCCTGCGGCCAGGGTTTGCACGCTGGACGCTCTGGTTGAGGCGAGGATGCGGTGCCTCGTGTACCGTGTGGCCTTGTTTCTTTACTTCTCAGAATGAAATGCATGTGGGCAGGGAAAAAAAACCAAAACACAAGTGAATTAGCTATAGCGTAGCATATAGCTAATAGCATAGGGCTGGAAACGGGAAGCTCCTGTTGTCATCCTGGCTTGGTCAGTAATCACTGACCAGAGAGTAAAGCAGCCGACCGCGCCAGCTCTGCCTTCCCCATGTGCAGAAGGCAGCGTCTGCCTCGCAGGGCTGCCATGGGCGTTAATTCGGTTTGGTTTGGGAGGTGCTTTGAATTTGAAAACGGGCTTCAGAGCCTTCTGCCTGCCGCTTTGGCTGGTGCTGCGCCTGGCTGTCCGTGCTCACAGCGGTAAGAGTCGGGCCGTGCGAACCTTGGCGTTGGCGTTGACCGATGCGTTCCATTTCTCCTTGGAGCTTTTCGTTTTTCATGCGGGGAAAACTTCTGCCAGGCTTGTTGTGCGTTGACTGCAGGCGCGTGAGATGAGTAGGAGCGTTGTTGCGGGCAGTGTGATGCGTCTTTGCGTACCAGGTACGCCTCGTTCGGAGCTGACGAAGTGCGGTGCGCCTGTGGAAGCCCTTTCACGAAAGGCGAAGGGCGTTTCTGTGCAGGCAGGCCCTGGTAGGTAGCTACCCAGTTGATCTTGTTGCGACACTGGATTTTAGCAGATTCTTACACACTTGAGCAGCAGCAGTCGCAGTGGTTTAAGCAGTTGTTACGAAAATGCACGATGACATTAAGGGGCTGAATCCCACACCGCTGTTTATGTCCTAAGTGTGATAAGCTTGCTGTTTGTATTACTTGTTCCCTTGGCTCGGGGGAATGCTGAGGGCTGGTCTTGGTATGATGCTTGGAATCGTGCGTTCACCATTTTTACGTGTTTTCCCTCCTTGTAGCCTGAACAGAAGCAAAACAATCTCTTGGCCTTTGCCGCTTAGCGCTTGCAGCGCGATGTTAGGTGTTGGTCTGACGTGACCTATGAGTACCAGCTTGATTTCAAAGTTCAGGGTAAGGTTTAAGATCAGCGCAGATATTGCTGGTCTGGTTCAAACTGTAATGCGTAGGAAGTGATTATTTTTGTGGCTATCTGACAGGAGCTGTTGCAATACCTTGCCTGTGACCAGACTTAAGCTGCCACACCCTTTCTCTCTGCTGGGATGCTCTTGCAAGAGCCTGTCTAGACTGTCTTCTGCCCGCCGTTACCCTGGGAATCCGCGCGCGCCTAGGGCAGCCTTGGAGCATCACTGCTTTTTGGTTTTTATTTTTGTTTTTTTTTTTTCTTTCCCCTGTTGTGTGCTCAGATTGGGGGAGCAAGCGTGAGAGGAGATTCTCTCTCAGCGTGGGGATAAACAATAAACGTGTGCAAGAGTGTGAGAATGCAGGTCTGGGGGGGAGCAGCAGTGTGCCTGTTTACTTACACAGGGTTTTTTTTTCCAAATGCACTGTTTACTTTTGCTATAGACAACTTATTTAGTTACTCCTGTGTGTCATCTTTAGCAGAAAAGCTGTGGCAGCGTTCTCCATCGTGGGGGTAGGTGGGTGCCTGCCTGCCGTGCTGGTGCTGCTCAGCGGAGGATCAGGACACGGAAGAGCACGCTGGAAAATACCGCACAGATGTTTTTCAGAGCAGCGCTGTGAAAGGTGGTGTCTAACAGAGAAATTGCTGTTTGAAGTCGGTTCTTGTTTCCCAAAACTAGGATTGGACTGAGCAAGCACAGCTTCTGCTGGGAGGCTGGGGAAGAGTCGGGCTATAATTATCCGGGGAGGTTGTAGCCCTGGCTGTTCCCTTTCCCTTCCCACCATAAGGCTGTGCTGGTTGCTTGTAGCTTTCTCAGATATTAACCCTTCGGACTCATGTTTCCCAGGCCAGACTTCTCGCCACCAGCTGAAACTTCCTTGCAGAATTCAGCCCAGCTGGCTCACCTGCTGTTTGAGTGTGTTAAGGAAAGGAAACCCAACCGCGTTTTGTCTGTGCTAAACCATTTTTACAGCTGGTTTTTGACACGTCCTTGTACCTTTGCTGCTTTGGAGGTGGAACCATGTAGGTTGTACCTTATGCTGTTCTTGGGAAAACCTGCCTGGAGGTGAGCGATTTACAGGCCTGCGAACAGTCTGTTTGCACATGCCTGAAAAAGCTGTTGAGCCCCTTCAGCTAAAGCGTTCTCCTGAAAATTCCATGTGCAGTGAGGATGCTCCACTTCCCTGGAGCTTTGCATGCCCTTTCCAACGAGCGGGCTGTGCTGCCTCTGCCAGCTTCCTCCACACTCATCCCGGCTGGTGAGACAGTAGCCGCCTTCAAATCGCCCAGGAATTACCTTTTGAAGTATTTTTAACCTCTTTCAAGTGTACTTCCTTCTCCTAACGTTAAAGATACTGGCTGAAATAATCACGTTGTTTTCCAGATTTAATTAAAAAACATTTCTTTTGCATTCCTGCATGCCCCCATACCCAAATGCTTCCGAGAACTAGGTAACGGTTGTGCGTGACTCTTTGGTGCTTGGGTCCTTCTGAGGAGCGGACTTTTATGCTGTAGCTGGAAGGCTGCATTGCTGCAGTGGCAAATCCTGCTGGGAAACACCAGGCCAGGAGGCGGAGAGAGCGAGGCGGGAGCTGGGGATGGGGGAGAGCGGTGTTGCCATTTCCATCCTGCTTGGAGTTTTGCATGCACAGGTGAGCAGGCGGTGTGGATACGCTGCGGATCCTGCTTTTGGGATTGCTGTGAGAAGAGAAGGCTTCCAGAACGAGCAGGGGTTTTGAAGATGAACCACTGATAGTTTGTGTTCTGAGCACACAGTAAAAAAATATTCCAAAAAGGAAACCATTATAGACATTGGCTCCGGAGAAACAGGAAAGGCTGTAGTGGAATAGCAGCGTGAATCCAGGTATGAGGCTTTGATCTCCGGTGCTTCAAAGCGAAGCCATTATTCCCCTGCCTCATTTCCATTTTGTTGGTGAGGCTGGGAACTCGTGAAAGTGAGTGCTAATAACACCGAATAGAATATGCGCAGCGTGAGCAAGCGGCAGCTTGGCTCGCTCGCAGCTGTAGTGACGCCTGTTTCACCCCGTGCATGGGCGGTTTGGGTTCTTCTGACGACGTGAGAGAGCGGGATACAGCATAGCAGGAGCGCAGTGCAGTGGCACCTGTATGGCTCTTCCGCCTTTTGTCTGGTTCCAGTTAAAGCAAAGCACTGCTGAGGGGAAGAGCTAAACATTTGTTTGGGTCTTGTGAAAACACACGTGGTGGTCAACAGAAAATTACTCATGTCATTCTTGTATAACGCACCTGGATTTTTTTTTTTTTTTTTTTTTAATTGGGACGTTGCTTGCTTTTTAATTTTATTTCTTCAATGGTTTTCAATAGTTGGTTTTGTTTCCTGAAGTTAAAAACTTAAAGGTGAAACAACTGAAACGCAGCAAACACCAAAACAAGATGTGTACAATTAAAATGAATGTTTTGGGGGAAGTTGTTTTCAGAACTGAAAGAACAGAAGTTTTTGGTCAGCACCAAGGTAAATACCAGTAAGTCATGAAAGTTTTCCATGCTTTCTGGGTATTATTGTAGACAAAACAGTGCATTTCTCGCTGCGCGCACACACCAGTTTTTCCCCACACCTAATTATTTGCCAAAATTGAGCCTGTGTCTCCACATACTTGCATATTTGCAGTTGTCCTGTTCAACAAGACCACAAGCTTACAATTAGTGTGTTTGCAGTTTTTGAGAGGCTTTTTTTGGGGAAGGGGGTTGGTTTGTTTGGTGTTTTGTCTTGTTTGGTAATTTAGACAGTAGATCAGTTCCTTTAATCTAGCTACATTAAACTGTAGTATTGATTATTGAGCATTGATTGTTTCCCCATCCGCACCTTGACTTTAACAAGTGTCTTGGGACCTTTCTTTTTTATTTTCCTGGCTTAAGAATCAGAACTGTATGATTTATAAACCAATTCAGATCATTATGGGGTATTGTCTGGACTCCTTTAGCACATAGGTTTCATATGTCGTCAGTGTATAAACAGGTTTCTGAATGTGTTTTAAATTTGAAAATGAAACGGGACGTTGCAGGGCAAGGATGACGCTCATTTTTTAACTAGCAACTGTGGAGAGATCCTATGTTTCCTCAGATAACGCTCGTAAATCAAGAATTACAGCTTTTCAATAAAATGCAGCAGGCAGCTGTGGAGTAGGGATGTTGTTGGACCAGTATCTTCAGCGCGTTGCGTTGTTTGATGGAGATGGGAAATGCAGTGCTCGTAAGGGATGGGGATAACGCTGCTCATGGGGTGCGTGCTCTGGCTGGAGGAGAGACTGCGGGATGCTGATGTACGATCATGGGGAGTTTGGGGTGCAGGGTGGGGGACGGAAAAGAGGGATGCGTTACTGATGGGACGTGGAGAACCTGCGGTATGGTGACAGGGATGGAGAGAGTCACGAGGTGTTGGTGATCTGAAGGGATCTGGGATGGTTGTACGTGAAGGTTTGAGGATGAGTATAGAGTGCGTGTGTCCTTCCTTGTGATTAGGTGTTTAAAATAGGTATTATTTGGATATTTTGCTGGCCTTAACAGGATGATGTGCATGGTAAGGTAACCAGAACTTGCCGCCAGCTCTTCTTTCTGGAGTGCTTGGTCTGGTAGCATCCCTGTCACAACCACAGCAGTAAACCACAGGTGGGAATCTGAGTTAAGTTCCAGATAAATGAGTGAATTTTAACGTTACACCCCCTTGTTTTCCTAAAATACATGTAATGAAAGGAGAACTATATTCGCACAGGATTTTTAACTACAGAATTTCGTTCTTTACGCTACTTGGACAGTTACAAATCTGATTAAAAATGAAGTTCATTAGTTTTATAGTTTGTCTTGTGCTTTAGTAAGTATAGATTCCTGTAAAAATTGTTTAGTTTGAAGAATATCTTGTAAAAGAAAACGTCAAATGGTGAAGTCATTGTGGCTTTTTACAGCAGATCTTGTGTTTTTTCGTTTTGTGGTCAGAGCTGGAACACAAATCTATTAAGAGATACATCTGAATTCCCAATTGTGAAGGTGCTAAAAGCTGTCTTTTGGGTGTCTGTACGTAATCGGATACGTTGGAGTGCCGCTTCCTGAAAGTGAATAGCGTTGCTCTGTTTTACATCCTTCTGGGGTTTTGATAAATGGTGATCGTGATGATTATAATTTTGAATACATGAGATAAAGGAGGTAACGGAGAGGCGTAGGCAACTTAAAAAAGATTCTCAAGTTTAACAGCTTTCCCCTCCGCTTACAGAAATGGTGGGAAATATAACAAAAGCCAAGGTGTGAACAGATAAAGGAGATTTAAATAAGCCTGGCACTCTTAACTAACTAGAAGATGTCTTGATATATATCTCTCTGATCGTGTTTGACACATCTAGGTCATGTTCTCTGAAGACTATTATTAGAGATTTAACCTTGGGTAATTGCAAAGTGTATCTTCTTCAGAGGCGTTTTTGATCAGGTAGGTGAGACACAGCGCAAGTTGGTGTGCGCCCAACTGCTTGTAGTAATTTGGGAGCCTGGTGAAAGGGCCTGGCGTCAGTGAGACGTACCGTTCCCGTGGCGCAGCACACGCGACTCGCCTCTGTACGCTTTGTCAACTGTTGTAAAATTCCATTTTTTGGGAAGCTGGGGGTGTGGAATACATGATCTGTTAAAGTCTCAAATACGATACATTTTGGGAGGAACGGAGCTCCGCTGTGCGCCTTGCAGCCGGCAGAGCTGTGGAAGCCTACTTGCACAGCTGAACTCTCTGGTTGATGGCTGGTATAAAACGCAGGAAGACGGTAGTCTGGGAGCATCTACAACTTTAATTTACTACGTTTCTTCTTTCTCCCCCCTCCTCAGTCTGCGTAGATTGGATGTTTGTAACCCACTAGGGCACCTAAGCACTGGACAAGCTTTCCTGGAAATACAGAATCTGTGTGCATTAAAAAAAAAAAAGTGAATTAGTTATCAGCCTGGTCCAGTTTCAGTGGTCTGGCTTTCAGTGTGGTGCAGAAAGGTTTGTTAAGACGTAACAATGGTGTAGGAACTCCATAATCTGGCTGTGCCAGTCAATAAAACGTGTAACTAGTCTGTCTGTGGGAGCTTTCCTTCAATGGAACAGTTCCTGAAGGGGGAAAAAGCTCAGCCACATGGAGCGGAGGGAACGAGCCAGGAATTGTGTGCATTCCTTCTGCCCTTACTTCGCTGAATTGTAGACTTAAAAATAGAAAACACAAATCCAAACCCAACACAAAGCTGCCCTCCGTTCTCCTCACAAGATCCTGGACCTCTGTACCTCACTAGTAACGTCCATGTTTGAGCACTGTGCCCAGAGCTGTGGGGGAGGCAGACGTCTTGGTCAAGAGAATCAAGAACCTTGGAACTTGTAACTGGAGGTAGAAGATTGAGTTAGTTGCTCGTCTTACGGCGTATCTCAGTTGGGATCTCACAGTTTTTAAGCGATCGTAGAGGAGTGGGAAGGAGGTGGGGAGCTTGAAATGCTGCGGTTGAAGCTGTGTAGGAGAGATGCAGAAAGACATCTGGAGTGACAGCCGATGGGTGTCGGTGAGGGAATCTTTCCGATTAAAACACCGGATGGAAATTCATCTTCAGCATAGCTGGCCTTCGTTTTGAAGAGAGGATTGCTGTGCTGGAAAAGGAAGTGTTAAGCCCTAAAGAACAGGGAGCAAGCGACAGGGGGGACGTCTCAGATTCCGAGACAGACTGGGAGCTGCACCCCGCGGGAGTGCTGGTGCCCAAGCATAGTGTTCAGTGATTTTGCTGAAATACCTTGAAAAGTACTACTGCATTCCTGATTCGTCCCCTGTAATTCCTGAGCACAAATTCCGAATTACTTGCTGCTTCAAAATAGCAAACTGTAGCATTTGTGGAGCGGGAATGTCATGGAATAATGAGGAAATAAGCTAACAAGTTGTTTAGTCAGTTGAGGCTAGGGCAGTGTTCTCTTCCTTTTTTCTCTACTTTGGAACACATCCGTGAGGATTGTCCTGTTGCAGTACAGTTATATTTCCTGGAGGTGACCAGCAGCAGGTAGCCCAGCCGCAAAGTCCTTGACAGAGGTAGGACAGCCCAGCTTGTCCAGAGGATTTGAAATGACTGGTAGGTGTCGGTGAGGTAACGTACTGCTTGTTTTGGTGGGAACGAAGATCTGTACGGTGACCGCGCAAAGGGAGAAATGAGCAATACTCACCTTCTTGCAGTGACAGTAAATTCAAACAGAACCATTTTCACCTGGTAAAAACAAAAGCGGCTTATTGAAATCCTTAGGAGGACAAAAATATATTTTGGGCAAGTAGGAAACTCTTTGTTAAAAGTGGAAAAAATGCCCTCTCTTTAACCTGCTGCATTTACCCCATTTCTCTTTTTGACTTCTTTGCTGGCGATGCAGGGGCACAGCGTACCTTTCCTCCGTGCTTTGCTGCGTTAGGGTATTTTTAGCACTTGGTCCACTTTTGCTCTTCCGTGCTGTGCTGCACAGCACAGCTGAGTTGGGGTTTTTTTTTGGTTTTTTTTTAAGTAGTGGCAACTAAACTGCAGAATAATAAATACTTCGTCTCATCTCAGCCCCCTTTACTCTCATCTGCCTGCTCCCGCTGTTTCTCTGCTCCGTACCAGTAAATGGCAGCTACAGTTAGGCTGACGTATTATTTAGTAACTGTTTATATTTCCTCATTTTGCACATAATGGCGTTCAGATTTCAGAGAAATGACAAAATAAAGCGTATAAAGAGGAGTTTAGTTTGTTTAGGAAGCTGTAGGTTGAAAACTGTAAATATTTTTCTCATTGAACATTAATATTTGTTCTAGTGTCAGGATTTTGGAAATAATCTTGTATGTTGTTGACTTTATCATCATCTGGTGAGCATGATGCAGAATGTTCTTGAATTCCTTAGATATCTGGCTATGGGTGGATAGCCATGTGTGATTTACCAGTTTTAGAGGAAAACAGAGGCAGATGAAACTAAATAGAAGAGGCATGATGGAAACCAAGCAGCTCCAAATCATCCATCTTCCTTTTACGACTGCTGTGTGCGCCCCTGTCTGCCGTGGCCGCCTCTGCAGAAGTTAGAGGACTGGTGTCCGCTCCCGTCGGTGCGTGGCGTATGAACGTTGTCGTTCAACGTATTTGAGAGTTTTGTTTCATTGAATTGTTTCAACTATTCAAGAGTCTCTTGCATATAAGTTGGTCAGCTACATTAATCCATTTAAGAATAAAGTTTCCCCGTTTACACATTTGAATTCTTTTCTGGATGAAACTTCTTTCCCTGGCGCGTTGGGATACAAGGGAGAAGCCCTTCAGAAGGTGTGCAGGCATGTAGCGAGGGCATGTTTTTTCAAGCCTTTGAACTGGGTTAGGAATGCATCTCAAGATGGAAGAATGAATGGTTACTTGGTGCTTTTAGCCTCCGGGCTTGAAACTCTGCAAGAGGAATGTTATTGTGTCTTCAAAGCCTGTTTCACACGAGCCTTTGTTGAGCAGGAACTCGGAGAGTCTTTGTGTTATCCTGCGCACAACAAACCCGGCCAGCCACCCAATTTGATCTAATTGGGCGGCGGTGGGGAGATGTTTCTTCAGCAGGAAGGCTCTGGAAAATAGGGTGCGTATTTTTAATTAGGAAACACCCCTCACAGCGAAGGGATTGCCTACGTGGACACTTACCAGCTTGATAAAACTCTCTGATTGTCCTGAGGCAATTCCCCGCAGCACATTCCCTCTTTTCCCCTCCTCTCTGTAGTGCTTTCCCAGGAAGAGAGCAAATATTTACATTTCTTTTAAATTCTGTTCTGGCCCTGGGGTGGTGGTAGCACATCTCTGGAGAAGGCACGACGAGGTTGAGAGAGCAGGGTAGTTCAGGTTCAAGTAATTTTTGTACTGCTTTCTCAAAAATAAACCTGGGTTCAGGATGAAATCTGCCGTAATGTACTAATATTACCTAAATTAAAGCAGGCCTGTCAAGTGTTTAGAGGAAATAAAGCCATTGCTCTAGTGGCCATGACTGGTGAAGTATCCGGAGTCGGGGGCTGAAGTGCTAAAAACTCATTTTTGAGAACAGCAGCTGCTTCAGTAGGTATCCAGAAAAATATTATTTTTGTTGTAGTATATGACTAGCCTGATTACCTGAGTAGCTTATTCAGAGTTGATTGAGATCAACCGAGACTGAAAAGACAGGAAAATGGATTTCCTTTCTAACGGTTTTTACTTAAAAAACCCGTGAACTCCACTAAACCTGGCATGTTGAAGTCTGTAGCAGCCAAGCCCACTCAGTTTCACCTGCTAAGTACAGGGGAGGCTTTATAAAAAAAAAACAAATTATCTTTAAATGGAAGTTATCTTTAAAAAACCAAATTATCTTTAAATTTTGTTAAGCGCCTTCCTTATGTCTTCAGGATATTTTGTTAATTTTTAGTTGGTTGGTTAGTTAGGTTTTTTTTTAATACAGAGCATACTATTTTACAGTTTCATCCTGATTTTCATTCAAACCCAGCTTTAAAAAGCCCTAAATAGAGAATTTAACCAGCTAGTAAATAATGACCTGCATTGGTCATTAATTTTATGTCAAGAATCTGCACAAGTACACACTAAGGGTGTTGTCTGACTAGGGACGACACCAAATGCTGAATTAAAAGGTGATATTGCGGATCAGCGCGATTTAGGGGTTATCGCTGCTTGAGAATGACCGTTAGGAACCTAAGAAGATAAGTTTCCTCATTTGCTAATCTAAATTTGATTATTTTAATCACTTTAATTTGAACTAATCCACCGTGAAGCGGAGTGTCAGTATATACATGATAATTAAATGTATCTGAACCGATACGATCGTGCAGAAGTGGGTGTGAAAATCGGCTGCCTGGCTAGCGGGGCTTCTGTGAGAGACGTCTCACAAGGTTTGAGGAGGCAGAGTTGTGTAGGAGGGGGTTCGGGGCAGAAGGAGATATGGGAATAATGCTGGGAAGCTCAGATTTCCGTTGATGTGATTGGGTTTTAATGGCTTGAATGGTTCATAGTCTCGTCGCTTGATAGGCTGTTATAAAAATTTAAACCTAGGTGTGAGTGAAATGACTTACGCTGATAACGTGTGGGGTTGCGGTAGCGGGCAGCATCGATGTGCCAAGAATTGCTAGAGGAAAAAACATGTGTAAGATGTTGGTAACACTTGTGTAAACGTATTTTGGAGGAAGGTTTGGATAATGAAGGTTCTGCATGAGCGTGCCGTGAAGTGTTCCTCATTTTCGCTGGGAATGGGAGGAATCTTCAGCTGATGTAAGTTGCTGTGCCGGCCTGAAGCCGGTGGGACAAGGGCAACGCGCCTCACTTTAGAGTGTGTCCCTTTAACAGGTTTTTTCTTTTTTTTCTGTAAGCTGTTACTGCACTGTTCTGTTTGAATTAATAGCAAGTCCCCACCAATTTTAATTAGCTATAGTAATGAGTGAGTTCTAAAGTGCTACAAAATGATCTGTAATTCAATGGCTAATTTATCTCCTACCTTGGGTATTTCATCTTCTCCAAAAATGCTTCTCCTGAAGACTGGTGAGGTGTTTGATCTCTCTTGAATCGAGCTTGATTACTCCTGTGTTTGTCAGAGTAGCTCCCCAGCTTTTACTCCCTTATCGCGCAGCTCCTGTGATGTTAATGGTGCTTTATGGATTTGGGTCACATCTCCGCGTTTGCGTTTAGGTTGAAGGAACAGGTACAGGCGAAGGACTGTTAGCGGAACTGCTGCGCGCCTAGAATGAGCAGCACTGCAGAGCGCTTCGTGAGAGCCCGTGCGCTGTAGGAGCGCTGGTGTTTCGGGAGCTTTGCAGCCTGTTTGTGTTTTTAACCGATGCACTCCTATAGTGGCTTTTTACCCATCTTCCCTCTTCCTTTTTGAAGGTTTTTTTGGTTTGCTTTTGTGAAATCAAGAGTGATACCACTGGTATCTGGTTTATCTGCATGTCCTATAGTCACACTTACAGCTTCCACCCTTGTTGTGACTTTCTCTGTTCTGGGTCCCCAGGCGCGGTTCACGCAGGGATGTGTGACGGATTTAAGGCCAGGAAGAGCTGTGACAAGTATGGGTGATCATTCCATTTCAGAAGCAGAGTGCGGGGCGCAGCTTTGCCGGCAGCTTGAAGTAATTGAAGGCCACCCTTCTGTCTCCTTGACCAGGTTTCTCCTTGTGTTGTCCAGGTGTCTCCTTGTTGCTGTTTCCTTGACCAGATTTCCCTCTGAAGAGTTGGTTTGGCATCCTCTGTGCTTGTGATGGCGCAGGGGAGCACTTGTATTTAGGAGGGGATATGGGACCATCTTTCCAGGCAGCAGCTTGCTCCTAGTTTGGTTCGAATCAGAGCGGTTTTATCGAAAAGGCTTTGCTTCTTCGCTGGCCCTGGAGGTACTGCTTTTAAGCATGAGTGCAGTATAGGTGTATTTGATTTTTGTTGAGGAGAAAAATAGCAAGTGGTATCTGAGAAAATATGCCTTTTACTGGCAAACCTGCACCTGCTGCTTTAGTATTCGTGCTAGTTAGCTGTCTGTGTTAGCCGTCTTCTCAAACACACCTTTACCCCCAAACCCACACTGACAAATTAGACTTTCTCGTTGAGATAAGGTCATATGTATGTGGAAAACCTTTTCAGGTGAGAAGGAAAAGTACGTGTCGTGGCTTCAGACAGCTGTCTCTCAGACCTTCTGGTACAGCTGCTCAAGACATCGTGTGAGAAACAGCAGGTCCCCACCTTCCTGCCCCCAGTTCTCATTTGGATTTAGTGATTATAGGAGGGTTTGGTAAGTAACTGGCTCCGACAGAAGGAAACATCAGTTTCCCTGAAACATTTCTTACAGCAACTCAGATGAGTCTGCGGAAGAAAATCTTTGTTCTTTTATTAAGAAGCTGTTTGCCTGCTGTCCCCTGCGGTGTGATGCAAAACTGAATACATGTTGTCCAGCAGATGCATGATTGTAAAACAAAACTTGCTTTTAACTGCTTGTTGAACTTCTAACGTTACGCTCTGCATTGGGAAGTAACCTCTTAAAGATAGCTCTGCCTTTCTGCTGCTCCGCGCAGCGTTTCCAGATGTGGTTGAGTACAGCTGGAGGATTAAAACGCTCCAAGAGCTGCTACGCTCATCTGCAGCTTGGCCTTTTTTCTTCTCAGTTTTCTGTAGCTTTCTGGTTTAAGCCTTATTTATTAAGAAATGTTGCTGTGTCCTGTTTGTTTTTTCAAACTACTGTGTCATTTATTTGGCAGGAGAGGGGGAAGGTTGAAGTTCCTCCTTACCTCCTCCGCCTCTCTCCAGTGAAATTTTTGATTGTTCTGTTTAATGAGTCATTTTCTCTACAGCTGAAGTTAATTTAGTGGCTCATTCAAACAATGAGTATGTTCTGAGCAAGGAAGTGAGGGAAGTTTAGTTCTTTTCCCTCTTTTTTGTAAATATAAAGGTGTGTCTAGGGTGTTTCCAAAAAAATGCGGAAGGGAACACAAGCACAGGTCTCCTACATCTTTGGAAAAAGAACCTTAAATTTTGTGTTGCATGCCCTTGACTTTTTGTGTTTGGGTTATGTTCCTCCTCTTCCTAGACTCATGGAAGTCCACCGATCCAGATGGGTGAGTAGTTTTCTTCCACCTCTCCAAGGGCTATCCAGCCCAGCCATTTGGCATTTGAAGCAGCTTCACCTTCTTCTACTTGAGACACACCTCCCCAGGGTTTCTTCTGTGTCCGCCGTTGCTTCTGGGTCTGTTTGCAGTTGGAATTGCAGTGCCTTAGGAAGAAGGCTTGGTTTTGATTTCTCTGTACCACAGTCAGATTTTTGAGCCAGGTAGTCCTTTGTACCATTATCCTGAAGGCAGCAGGAAGAGATGACTTCGTTGGCACGCAGTTGGGAGGGAATGTATCATTCCAGAATTGCTAATGGAACGTCCACTGGCTTCCCTGGAGTGGGGTTTCCTCAGTAGGGGGGGGAAGTGGGTAGGGTTTGCAGTGCTGTTGTGCTACTGCGTGTCCAGAAGTGCTCTTTTTGTTGGGTCCTGTCGTAGTTCAGCCCCGATCGGACCAGACTACGCAGTCTCTCTCTCACTCCCCCCACCCTCCGAGAGAACAGGGAGAGAAAATATAAGGAAAAACGGCGCGAGGTTTGAGATAAGGACAGGGAGAAATCCTTAAAGTTACCGTCACGGGCAAAACAGACTCGACTTGGGGAAAACTATTCATTTATTACTACAAACAGCAGGATAATGAGACAGAGAACAAGATAACCTCCATCCACCCCTCCCTCTTCCCAAGCTTAACATTATCTCTACTACCTTCCCCTTCTGAGCGGCACGGGGGGGGGGGAAGGGAATGGGGGTTGCGGTCAGTTCATCATATGTTGTTTCACGCCGCTGCTTCATCGCTGGGGGAAGAACTCCTCACATTCCTCCCCTGCTCCAGCGTGGGGTCCCTCCCACGGGCCACAGTCCTTCGTGAAACTGCTCCGGCGTGGGTCATCTCTTCCATGGGGTGCAGTCTCTCCAGAACGGCTGTCCCAGCGGGCCCTCCACGGGCCACAGCCGCCTTCAGGCATCCACCTCCCCCGGTACGGGGTCCTTCACGGGCTCCAAGTGGATCTCTGCTCCTCCGTGGGCCTCCATGGCTGCAGGGGGACAACCTGCTCCACCATGGTCGTCACCACAGGCTGCAGGGGAATCTTGGCCAGGAGCCGCATTACTCCTCCCCCTCCTTCTTCACTGACCTTGGCGTCTGCAGCCGTTCCTCACAACAGGCTGGTAGATGTCTCTCGGGATCTTTTTACATCTTATTCACTTCTCATCTCCTCTCCACTTCTTGCAGCCGGGCCGGACCGAGTCGGGCCCAGTTGGCTGCCTGGCGAGAGGCCAGAGGGTGAGGCCTGCAAGGCCCATGAGGCCTGCGCCTCCCCCTCTGCGCCTCCGCCCCCGCTCAGCTTCTTCACATCTTGTCTTCTCTCTTTTTTTTTTTTTTTCTGTTTTCCCCTTCTTAAATACGTTATCGCAGAGGCGTTATCACGGAACATTCTACTACCAATCAGCTCGGCCTTGGCCGGCAGCGGGTCCGCCCTAGGCCTGGCCGAGTCCACTGAACAAAGGGGAGCAACTTCTAGCAGTTTCCTACAGAAGCTACCACCTTAGGCCCCCCCTCACTAAACAAAACCACGACAGGTCCTTTATCGGTATTTAAAAGCTGATGGTCAACGCCATTGAACTGTTTATTTTCCTTGTTCTTCCTTTCCTGTGGCAGTGTACATGTGCGTTACGGTCAGCGTTGTGTGCTGTTGCAGCCAGTCGCCCCAAGAGCGCTGTTTTCCAGAGCAAAAGAGAAATCAAAGATCTGAAATGAAAATCACTTGTGAAATATTTCTGACGTGTATGTCATGGATTTGTAATATCTGTTTTACACTTCTCTTTGTGAACAGAGGCTGTTCTGATTTGGCTGAGTAATGCCAAGTTATCGTGCGTCAGTGTCCTCACACACAAGGCTTTGATTAAGCAAGGGAAAAACGCTACGATATTAAAGACTGGCTGCGTACAGGCTTGCACAGAGAAACAAAAAGTGTGGATTAAGAAAGTTAGCATTTTAATACAAGTGTTTTAATAGCAGGTGCAGTAGCGGCTGGTCTGGGCAAAAAGAAAATGACGGCGTGAAGCGCTGCTCTGCGGTGCCTGGTGCTGGGCAGAGGAGGGGATGCTGCGTAGGTGGGAACACTCAGGGCAGCAGCAGGACAGCTTGTGCTGGCTTCAGGCATGGAACAGTGACTGTCCTATCCTTGCGACGTTTCTGTTCGTTTTTCAGCGTGCTAATTTCACTGGAGCAGGACGATAACTGTGCCACCAGGCCTGGTACTGATGGTGTAAAGCAGAAGGGGCTCCGTCTTTTCCTGCGGTAGGATCGCAGAAACTTTCTAAGCCTAAGGGCTGCACAAAGGTTCCTTTGTTTTGTTTTTGTATAAACCCATTTGATGTTCAGCAGCCAAATCTCATCCTTTATGGTTAGTCTAGTGGATTTTTTGGAAGCTCCCCGGCTTCCTGTTTAGCTTTCAGCCCCTGCTCCAGGAGGGTATGCATCTCCTTACATGGTCCTGCTCGTACCTGCTGATGGCACTGGGCACCGCTGGCTAGGAACCTGAGTTTCTGCTTCGGAGGGTGGATTGCTCTAGTGATCTTCCTGTCTTTCAGCTGTGGAGAGTTCTGCGGAGATTTTTTTTTGAGGAGAATTCCAGTTATTAGTAGAAACCAGGATGATTGTGCTGAGTTATGCAGTGAGAGAAGGGGTGTGGTGGTGGTGGTTTGGTTTGTGTTCTCTTGAGTAGCTGTCCTGGAAGGACACCTGCCTTCTCTCTGTGCTTGCGGAGACAGACAATCTCTTGGTCACTGGGAAATGTCTCCCTACACTCTCTAACGGTTCTCTAGTACAACAGGTACAATATTTGAGGCTAATTCTGCAAGCCTGCCACTACCAGCAGCAGATAAACTGGTATTTTACCTTGCCCAGTGTAGGACGTGCACTGGGGCGTGCAGGGAACAGATCAGTAATTCACTTTGCTGTTAAGCACTGGAAGTGATGCGCTTCTTGTGCCACGAGGCAGATTCTGGGGTTTATTTCTCAGATCTATGAGCAAGTGGTTTGATTCGGACTTTCTACCATCTTGCTACTTATTTGAGAGATAGGAACAGATGTCTGCTTAATTGTTTTTGTAACAAGGATTAAATGATTAAAACTCAAGGCGTTCTTTCAGAGAAGGAGAAATAAAAGATGTTTCCTCATGTTTCAGGCCTAGAGAAGTAGAGGGGGGGGAAATAATGAACTTGAAAGAGAAACCTTCTGGATCATTTCAGGAAATGCCAAATAAAGAGCGGGTCCCAAAGACCAAAATTAGTTAATGAAATTTTTACTTAAAAAGGACAAACCTGAAATTTGTCTGTGGGATGGGTGACCTCTGCAGCAGGCTCAGTGGGCTGAGTTTGGAAATGATAACCGTGTGATCTAAGGGCTCTGGCCATGAAGAAATTAACAGAAGCCGTGCCGCTGTAAGTTACCGCTCTGAGCATTGTGACTCCTGGCCATCCAAGCGCTGAGCCGGTGCGGCTATCTGCTTGTCTCTCCTGTCCCAAGAGATCTGCTGGGGCAGGGGCTGTCATTTCGCGGTGTTTGTCCAGCAGCGGATAAAGTGAGGCCTTCAGCTGTGGCCGAGGTTCCCGCGTGCAGCCGTGGTCCAGGCAGTATGGATCATCGCTGTCACCGGTGATCGCTCCAGTTAGTAACGTTCTGCCGCTGCTGGGCTTCAACCTGTTCCTGAACCCCGCATCAGTTAGCTTCACTTTGCTCGCAAAACGTACGTTGTCGCGCTTTCTCCTCCCCCATCCTCTTTTGGCCAAAACTTCTCCAGAAGTGCTGGCAGAGGGATTTTTTTCAAGCCTACATCATAAGGGTTGTAACCAGGAATCTGATGTGTACACCGGCTTCCTTTCTGTATTTAACCTCGAAGCACGTGTGCGATTGCTTCCGTTGCCCTCTAACCTGTCTTGCTGTCTCTGCTCGCTGATATTTAAGAATAGCACATCGTTCGTTATTTAATAAGAACTGGATCCTTTTTAACATCAAGTGATATTTAGTTAAAAAGCAAATGACAGATATTTAAGTATTTTCTCTCCCTGTGACGACTTTACGGCTAGTGTGGCGTGTGCACTGCGTGAGCTGCTGCTCGCGTAGCCGCTTCGCAGGGCAGCAGATCTGGTCACCCTCCCTAAAACAACCTGGAACGGCAGCGTTCGGAAGAGGGGGAAAGAGCTTCTAATTCTTCAATTTTGTGGCAGCAGACATTTAAGTTTAAATCTGCGGTGATTTCAAGGAGGGCAAAACCAGATCGCTTGGGAGGTTCCTCTTCTGGGGGCAGCCGAGAGGGAGCCCCAGCCGGGCGACTGGGACGGACGGGCACGAGGCCTGGGAAGGCGCAGTGGGACGGCTCGCACCGTGGGGAGGGAGAGCTGTGTTTAACAGGTACCAGCACTGATAGCCAGGCTTCAAAGAGAGCGGGGGAGGCAGGGTGGCCTTCCAGGGAAAACTCGCTTCGCGTCTTTGCCATGGGGAAGGAGTTCAGAGAGCTCCAAAATGAGCTTAGAATTGCAGAAAGGTGAGAGGGAGGGAGAAAATATGGGGTAATTACGAGTCTTGGTGCCAAAGCCATCGTTCGGAAACAGAAGACTTTTTAAATTCCACCTTGTACTTCACGGGGTAGAAAGGTTTTGGGGGTTTTTCTCCCCTCTGTATTTCCTTTTAGTTTCAATTTTTACTGTTTTCATGTTTTTACCCACTGCCAGTAGAAGTTCCCCTCTGTTTCTTGCTGAAAGCTCCTCACTTGACAGTTGACTGTCTGTCCCACGGACAGACAGTTGGGCTAACTTTTTGGGCAAAACAGTCTCAGTCCTTTTACCACTGGAGTCGTTTCCATGAGGTAGGGCAGAACTTTGATTCTGTTTGTTTCGGAGTGGCTTTTCCCCTCATGTAAGAAGCCATAAACCGTGAAGGGAAGCTGATACACCCGTATGGTATTTGCAAGTTAGATTGCAGAGTGTTTTGGAGTGCACGTGTTTGGCGGCCGGTGAAACCGCTGGCTGCGAGTCAGAAGGCGTCGAACGTTGTTTTCAGAAGTGTCCTTAAGGATGGGGTCACGTAAACGATGGAAAAAGATTTCTGAGAAGCAGCAGAAGGCTATGCTTCGTATCTTGTGAGCAGGTGACCCGGGGGGCTGGAGGGTATGTGTCAGCTTTCCTTGCCTGTACAGCTCTGATAAACCGTTTCGGAGGAACTAACGGGGAACTGAAGCGTTACACTTGTGGCATCAGTGGAGATTGGTTTTTTTTTTTATGCAGCTTTCCTTTGCCTTTCACTTCAGCTGTGGTCTCGTTTCCTGCCTTTCTAAGTTAATTTAAAAATATTTCTAGCTCAACCTTTTAACTATATTTTTGTGGTTTAGAAATGATAAAGTATTTTGTTGTGGGTGGTGTTAGACGTTTTTAAATGCCTCAAGTCGAGACCTGCAGGGTCCCAGACACCGTCGGAAGCGCAGGAAAGCTGTTAAATGAGGTTTATTTGCTGCTCAGCTTTGCTTTTCCTTCATGGATGTTTTTCATGACAGGGCTGAGGCGGCTCCCTGAAAGGCAGGACAAAAATCCTCCTTTTGGTGCTACCTGCTTGGCTGCTTTGGATCCTCAGCTGGAAATGTGTCGCTTACAAGCCTTAAATGTGGAAAAAATCCCTTGCTGCCCGCGAGCGCTGGGGCTGCGTGGTTCCCGTCCCTCGCCCGGAGCTGCGGGATGTGAGCGCAGTAAGTGGGGCAAAGTTCAGGCCCTCGCCCCGAGCTCGCTGCCGCAGCTCCCCCCTGCCAAATGGGATCCAGCTGCCGCCTCGGCACAGCTGGGTTGCCGTTCCCGCTCCTCGCCCCCTTTGTTAAGGTGTGCGCTGTTCATATCCTAAGTTGTTATTTTTAAATAACTAAAGCTGGCTGCCAGGCCAACTGACAGCTTTGTTTGGGCTGCTGCTGGAGAGGCCAGGAGTTTTGAGCAGGGAGGAGGAATCGGCTGCTGGAGGAAACCCTGCTCCGGGATGGACGGAGGATCGTGTTCTCCTGAGTCAGCACGGGCTGGTGAGCACGCTGCTCCTAAGCACTACATTAACTTTGCTTTTTAAAAGTGCATGTGCAATATTTTTTTTTAATTATCACTGGCAATACATATACATTTATTTTCATGGAATCATAGAATCAGAGAAGGGTTTGGGTTGGCAGGGACCTTCAAAGCCTACCCAGTCCAACCCCTCTGCAAGGAGCAGGGACATATCCAACCAGATCAGGTTGCTCAGAGCCCCGGCCAACCTGGCCTGGAATGTTTCCAGGGATGGGGCATCCACCACCTCTCTGGGCAACCTGGGACAGGGTTCTACCACCCTCAGTGGAAACATTTTTTTCCTAATATCCAGTCTGAATCTGCCTCCCTCTATTTTGAGACCATTACCCCTTGTCCTGTCACAACAGGCCCTGCTGAATTGCAACTTGGCAACTTGTTTCACGCTGTAATTCTTCTTTTTTTCTCCAGAGTTTTTAATTAGCACTAGAATTCCCATCCTGTGCTAAGAAACACCAGTTCCTTAGACCATCACATCTTGTGTTTGTTTAGTGCAAACCACACGGCTTATGTTTCACTGAGCAAGGGACGGGGTTATCTGTGGTAGGAAACTTGAGTGCTCCGCCTCTGTGAGCGTAATTCCTGAGAAGCTGTGCCGCGTGCAGTCCCAGCTGTGCCTGTGGTGCGGAGGGTCTGTATTGTTCCTGTTACAGAAGCGCCTTTTCAGCAACCGGTGTTGGCACATCTCTTATAATGCAGTCTCCAAAATGTTTTATGGGTTTCCTGAGGCTGGATAACCGGGATGTACTGATCTACCAGCAGAGCCCGTTATCATTATCCTCTGAAAGGACTGACAGAACGGCGTAGTGTGATCCTGCTGAAACTTCTTGGATGCAACTGTTTGAAGTTTACTCCTCTATACCCTGTCCATTACCTTGTAGTCAAGCACAACCAGTTCATAAAAGGTGTAGGGGTGACAGATAATCATCCTAGATGTGCTGTCGTCATTGCATGCCTCCTCTCCCTTAATAACTTAATGCCTTAGTAGATGAAAGTCTTTGTTCAGAGAACCTCAAATTAATTATTAACTTAAACGGAATAGAACAGATATGAGTGAAAAAGCCACGTAACCACTGCTGGTTGGCAGAGGGTAAATACATCCTCCATCCTGGCGTTTGGGCTGTGAGTTGAGACTAGACTGACCGCTGGGAAGTGACCCCTGAAGGTGCGTGGGATGGACTGCGTTCCGCTTAGACGTTCTGGGGCGGCCTTTCAGAGCCTTGGGAATGACTGGGAATGTTTCTTTGCCGCTGGGGACAGAGGTATCAAACAAGAAGTACCCAAGTTATAAATGCGGCTTTAGGGCAGCGTCTCAATTTCACTTGTCACCTCCTCGTTTTGTCTTGTTAAGTACTGTTTGTTTTCAAGGGAGTTTAAATCTGATGGTTTTTACTGGCAAATGCAGATTAGGGAAACCAAAAGATTTGGTCCAATTAATAGAGCAGAGAATTGGAAAGAGGAGAGATGAGCTTTGCCTGTCTCAAACAAGTTATACCTGATGTTATTTGTTTCCTCTGACTTAGGTGGGCAGGTTGCTTTTTAGGAGAGCACTGGATATATGTGCGAAGTCAATGTGATGGTAGCAGTCTTTTCTGCTTTACTAAGCTAAGCAGACTTGGGGTGCGCAGGGTGAAGAACCAAAAACCTGATTCAGCACGTGCTAGCGTCGCAAATACGTGTGTGCGGGCATCTCGCACGCTAACAGGTTGTTGTTGCCTATACAGGTGTCAAAATGTTTTGAAAATAGATTCTTCATACGAAAGTTGTACAGAAAATAAAACTTGAAGAACTGAAACAGAAGCTGTATCGGAGTTTCGGAGTCAGAGATGTGTCTCTTAAGCTGTGCGTAAGGAGAAGGCAGCAGGCGTGATGTGACGTTAGCGGTGGAGTTTGTGTTTTCTTCAGTTCGTGGAGTCGCGTGTAAGGCTTTCTGATGCGTTGGGTGATGGAAGCGCACAGAACAGCTAAAGTTGGGCGAGGCAGGAAGGAGTTTGGAGGATGAAAGGAGCAGCGTTTGAGAATGTCTTCATTTTAATGGACTAATTATTTGCACCTTTTGTTGAAAAATGGAAGCAGACTTATTCTGAGTGCAAGGCTCATTGAAATCGTACGGAGAGTGGAAGATAGGATTTTGTATAGGTAGGAATGTTTGGTTTTTCCCCCAAGAGAACTGTATCCTTTAGTAATGTTTAAAATTGTTTTTACTCAAATGTTGAGGCAACCGCCGTTCCCTATTTAGAACTGGAAAATAAAAGCACATTATGTGAAGAAACAGTGATACAGCTGCACTGCTCTTGCCTGGTACTCGCCGGAGGAATTTGGAGCTGCTCATTCTGTGGTCGGGATGGAGAGGCTGCACCACGTAGCGCCATGCAGCTTAGTGCTGTTCTGCCGTAAGCAGGCACTGCAACAGCATTAAAACCTACTTTGTGAAATTCCTTATTGCACAAATCCTTCCTTTTTCTTTCTTCCTTCTTCCCCAAACTTGCTGATGCTTTCCATGTTGGCTAGCCTTTGGTTTGCTCCTGTTCTGAACTCTACCACTCCATCCACAGGCTGGTTTGCCTTTTTCCTCAGCTTGGGACACTGGAAGGCAGCTCTGGCTCCTTCAGAAAGACCCTCTGGCCACCAACGCTGGTGGAGGACCTGGAAAGAAGCTGAACCGTAACTCCCACATCAGCTTTCTGGCAGGAGAGCACCAGAAAGAGATTTCTTGTTCTGTGGCAGTAGGTTACTAATAGCAAGGTCATTTAAATAACTTTTCTTTCCATTTAAGAGTGGAAATTTTTTGGCTTTGTTTCTTTCTCCTGGAGTGTTTTCTAACATCCAGCTCGTTGGTGCTGGATGCACGGAGAATACGCTGGTAGTTTATTCGGCAGATTTGCCGGTGCCTCGCTGAGCAGAGCTGGGAAGGAGAGTGATGTTGCTTTGCATAGCTGTCGGCACGCTCACAGCTTCCGTACTCGGCGCTGGACAGTCGCGGTGGTGGAGGGAGGACTTGCTGCCGTCACTGCTCATCAGGCTCAGAAGCTCCTGTGTATTTAGCGTGACTTTGCCGTACCTGTTACGGGACAAAGAATCATAGAGTCATAGAAGGGTTTGGGTTGGAAGGGATCTTCAAAGCCCATCCAGTCCAACCCCCTGCAAGGAGCAGGGACATCTCCAGCCAGATCAGGTTGCTCACGTGTTTTCTAACTTCTGACTGGCTGACTTGTAGGAAAACAAACCCAAAAACTTCTATTTAAGAGACAGTGCACGGAAGCTTACAAGGTTTTTCATTTGGGAACCAAAAGTAGGTTTTCTTCATTTATAGGTTTTCTCCTTTTATTATTCATTATCTCCTACTTTACATTCATACTGGGAAAATAGAGTTACCATGGTGGAAAGTAGAGGACAGATGGCAGACTGGACTTCGCCACTCTCCAGGAGTGTGCAGTGCTTCCAGTTGCAGGAGATAACGCCCCGTTGGTTCCAGGTACGCCAGAACCACTTGTTCTGGGCTGCTGCCCTAAGGTTTCTTAGCATTCAGAATTTCGAGAAAAGAAAGTCAGTACCTATCCGTCACCTGATCCCAAATGGAAGATTCTTAGGGAACAGGGGTTTCTGAAAACAGATCTGCTGAGCAGAGCATTCGGAAAATCCCAACACACACATGGAGGGGAAGACGGAGGAAGCAGATTTCAAACCTAAATCTGGTGGAATCAGAAATTCATTTGCACCCTGGAGACTGGAAGTTAGTGGGGCTCTTTGGTTTTGGTGAGGGTTGGGGCATTTTCCAGTAAGTATGGTATATGCTCGTTGTTACGTGCAATGTATAAGCCTCTTTGAAGATTAAAAATATAACATGAATGTGATATTTATATTTCTTAGGAAGCAGTCTGTGCCAGGAAACCTGAAACAGACTCCCAGGACTGCTAGGTACAGCTGAAAAAATAGCTTTCTCCTGATGGAACTAACTTTAAAAATTGATAAGCCCTCGAACTTGAGTAAGTTTTTGTTTAGTTTCTCTTGGTATTGTGGTGATTCAGCTTTGCCCAAATACAGAATTCTTTAGCAGAAGATCTGCTTCAATCTTCAGTGTGATTTTTAATTAGAATAATTTTTTTTTTATCCATGAGCAGCCTACAGTTCTATGAACAAGGATTTCTACTGTTCTCTGTCGTCAGTCATGGAGCTGTGAAGTATGTGGGGTTTTTTTTGTTTTAGTTAAATTTTACACCCAATTTCTGTCCTGTTTAATAAATCTCCTGTTTCTGGTAATCTCCCCACAATGATAAAACTGCCTCTAGTGCACCTGATTGATCTCACTTGCCTTACCCTGTGGCTCCAGGACATCACTCAGACCAACAGCTTGGTTTGTGAACTCGCACCGGCCTTCAAATAGTTCCAGTTCTGATGAAAAATGGTATGATTGTTAATTTTGGGTAGTCAGGTGCTGTGTCAGTGCTGAGGAATTCCAGAAAGCCATCACGTAACTAAGTGGGCAAGAGCATGGTAGGTAAATGTTAGCATAGGTAAACGTAGGTTTTTAAACATATGTTTTTTCTGGTAAGGAAAAAATAATACTGAGCCATGCTTGTGTGATGCTGAGCTCAGAGCTGAGGGTTGCGACTTGGGAAAGTGGCCCTGTGGTTGTCATGGACAGTCCTCCAGCGTGGAACAGCAGCAGCCCGAAAAAGCCGCACAGCCACAAGCGGTGCCTTCTGGCATCATCACAAAAAGGTACTGCGGACAAGGAAAAGGTCTGGTTGTGGCGGTGTTGGACACAGTGGTGTGCCCACTGCATTCTGAGCGCCTGGCGCCGTTTTTGTGTCCGTATCGTGAGAAGTTAGTGCTCTTAGTTTAGGGAAGGTATGGAGAAGGGCAGCCCTCAACCCTCGGGGAGGGTATCGCTGCTTGTGTGGAGTTGTGTTGCCCAAAGGGCTTGGTTTAGGGGATGAGAGGCCGAGAGGTGCAGTGCGATGGAGGTTTACAGAATCCCGATGTCGGTGGGTGAGGCGAGCACACAACTCTTGCTGACGGAAACCCTGCAGTACCAGAATTACAGGACGCTTGGTGGAACCGGTTGGGAATCGGTTTAAGACAGATGAAAGAAGGTGTTTGTTTACGTAGCAGGTAGGGAATTCAGCAACTTGCAGCCAGAAGCTGTTTTGGAAACAGGCGCTGTAGGCAGGTCCAAAGCAGGGCCCAGAGAGTTCACAGTCAGCAAGCAGAGCGCGAGGGGAGCGTGCCACGGAGCGTGGTCCGTGGGTTCTCTCTGAACATCACCTTTTCTGCCCTCTTGGAGATGCTTCCTGGACCAAACGAACCATCGGTCTGACCCAGCCCGAGCTCTCAGGATCTGCTTGCTGAAGCTTGTCGGTACTGCAAGCTGGGAGGGCTATTGCTTCGTAGTAAGCTGGAAAAAATTTCCTTCTTCCTAGCCAGGAAAAAAATACTGGGAAATTCATCTGAGAATGTGATTCATCTGGGTCACACTCATCATTTTCCTTTCAGGTCACCAGGAGAGGTTTGGGATGGAGCTCGGCTCCCAGTGATAAGATCTGATTTAGACGTAGCTGTCCTCAGTTTGTGGTGGGGAGAAGGTACGCTGCTGTTTACGCAACAAGACACCAAACACACTTTTTATCGCCTCATCGGTGCGACGTAGCCCTCGGCGTTCGGTTCTGTCCCGGTGCGCTTCAAGAAGTGCGCGCTCGTCATCTCTGCGTTACCAATGCCACAGACTGGGGCAAGTAAGTGGGTGGGCCTTGCTCCCGAGCGAGAGGAAAGGCGTTGATTTATAATCTGAAGAATGCAAGTAGCTCTTTTGTTAGAGGCTGGGATAGTACATTACACTGTTTTCGAATAAATGTGGTGTTTTTTTAAAAATCCTCACAAAGTTCACTTCAGTATAGCAGTGGCTTGCGGGGCGGTAACCAGTGGTAACTGGAAGACAGTGAGCCCAGCGCTGTTAGTGGTTTTCTTTGTTATATTTTTAGAATTAATTTGGGTGGAAATCATCTAAAAGACAAATTAATAAAGAGAACTTGGAGGTTTTGCATCATTTTAAGACTGGAGAGACTGCAAGGCTGAAAAATAGCAATTTGAACAAATGCTAAAAATGGCAGAATGAGGAAAATAGAAAAAACGAGGAGAGCACTCCTTTCAAAAGTGGTGGGGTTCTGTTTTATTTTTAACTTCAGTTTCTTACAACAGAGAAATAAATGTCCCATTTTAAATGTCAAGTTCTGCGACGTATTTTATCCGGCAGGAAAACGTCATTACTGGAAAGAGCTGGGTTATATCTAAATCTGGACACAGTCGAGCTTCATCTTAGTCTAGCGCCAAGCTGCTCTAGAATCCATCACGACGGGGCTACGCTAGCAGTAGGCGTTACTCATCTGGATGTATCCATCGGGATTTGTCTTGCTGGGCCATAGTTGTCTTGGAAGAACACCAAATATGAGCCCTGTGAGAGCTTGTCCTGCTTCCTTTCTGCCTTCCCCATCCCCTCTTTCTCTTCCCATAACTCTGCAGTAAAATCTGATCACCCAAAGTGTGAATTAATCCGAAGTTATATGGAAGTCTCGCCTTGAGAGAGACCGTAAGTCTCAGCAATACACTTCTTAGAATACAGGAAAAGAGCCTCTGTTTGGGGAAGGAGGAGGAGATTGAGTTGATTTTTTTTTCTTTTTTTTTTTCTTCCCTTTAATACTGAATAGAAGTGTATAACGTAAAGCTTGCTCAATAACTTCAGAACCAACCAACCGAAAAGAAAAAAAAACCCACCAACTTTTCTTCCTTGGCCAAGAGAATGCTTTCTTATTAAATTATGAAATACTTAGATGAAAAATATCAACATTTACTAATCTATCAGCAGTCTTTAATATTTACTGCTTGAGCCAGCTGTGTATCTTTTTTTTTTTTTGTTCATTTTTGAGAGTCTAGTGTTTCCACTCAATGCAGTGACAATACTCTTAAATGTTGATGCTTTTAATTTGCATTGAAGGAGTTTGAGGTGATCTCAAAGCCATTCTTGGTGGGTGGAAGAAGAGCGCTAGCAGAAAATACAGACAGAGTGGTTGGTAACATGATGAGCACTGACACCAGAGACCTGAGCTTAGGAGCGTTAGGATTTTGGTTGGTTTGGTTCCAGTCACAGCATGCAGCCGGGGAAAACAAGCATATTGAGAAACCCTCCTTGGCTTCTTGTTCCTTTCTGGGATGCACTTGCCCGAGCGACTCTGGAGACATGGACTTTCCCCACTCTTAACACATTGGTGGGAAAGAAGGATGATGGTGCTGTAGATCGTTTTGTGACTTCTTTTTGCTCCCTAGAAATCCAGCTGTGAAGAGTGAGAGAAGTCAGGGGCGTGGAGTGAAGTCTTCCTCAAACCTGTTTGGATTTTTATGGAAGGCCACAGTGTAAAGCTCCTCGGATTGTGTTGGTCCATCAGTAGCCCTCCCACTCTTTGAAATATTATATTGCTGCAATTTGGTCTGCGCAGGGATGGGGTCCTGGTGTCAGCTGGCCAACCTCTGAGGGTAACGTGGAGCCCACCTCTGTCACAGGGAGGCGTGCGGAGGCCCGCCTGATCCCGCGTATTGTGAACAAGCGCTCAGGGATAGGTGTCAACATCTTTGGATCAAGGGGAGCTGGAAGTACGTGTCTGCGGATGCTGAGAGAGCATCTAACAAACACAGCGTAAGAGGAGGTGCGGGATGCTGAGGTCCTCGCTGTGGCGAGGTAAAGCTGTAAACTGCATGCCAGCAGCGGTGAATTCAGGGCGCTCAGTACCCATTCCACAGCCTTGCTGCCCAAAGTGTAGGCGTTCCTCTTCTGCAGGTGGATGCTTACAGATAACCTTACAGCCTCATCAGCACAGAAGGAGAGAGCTGGAGCTCACAGCCTGGAAAAGCCAAGCAACTTTGTTCAGTTTCTGTGTTTCTAGGGAAGTTGGGGTCTTTTCCAATGATATTTGTAGGGCAGAAACTGAAATCCAATCCATATTCCTATGGGAAGCTGGATTTGAAGCTTTGCTTGGTTATTCAGCTTTGAGAAGTTGGCAAAAGCTGTCTGAATAACTCTTCTCTAATAATGAGGTGGGTGACCGTAATGTAGCGTGTTGGGAAGGCTTCTTGGGCAGCCGCAGCCTACAGGCAGCTAGAGGCACAGGAGAGGCCCCGTCGCGCGCAGAGATTCCTGAAGCTACTCACTGAAGTCTTGCCGTTGATACTTTGCGCAGTCACGTTCTCACCCCTGAAGTTCTGTGAGCGGAAAATTCTTCCTGTTACTCTTGGAGAAATATGTGAAGTATCCGCATAATCCCCTCAGCCTCTCTGTTCCCACAGATCACGGGGTGCTTGGACGGGCATGGTCGTCCCTTTCTGGGGGTTCTGCAATAATGAGGAGGCTGAAGTCTTGTTAGACACTTTTGGAGTTAACTTTAACACCTCATTGGAAGTTACCACAACCTGTGAGATTTGTGGCTTTTTATATTTAGCTGAAATTGTCTGATATAATTGGCATTTAGACTTGTTACGAAAGGGTAGCTGGCTCCCTGCGAAATGCTCTTGGATTTCATGTTACTTAAAAGCACGCATCTCTCTTTTTGTCATCTCAAAATCTGCTTTGCAGGGTGAGATTTATTGACGTAACTCTACTTCCTCTGTTTCCCTACTTGAGTAAGAACCAGGTGAGGCTCCTCGTGCTGCTTCTTTCTTGGCTACGCGCTTAGCATGAAAAAATGGCAATATTTGTGTGGCTGTGATGTTTTGTGTTGATAGCTGTTCTCAGTACCTTGTTAGGGCCTTTGGGTGATATGGAAAGAAGAATAAGTTGAATTTCTTCAAAATATTCTGTGAACGTGTGGAAACAAAATACAGTGAAAGTCAGAAGTTTACATCTTCCCACTTCCCCCCATGCCCCCCCAATAAATGTTTTTTATTGACTGGCAGTTCAGTTGCATTATCCCAAGCCTAGTTGTAGTCTTCCCAAACTGACAAAAGTAGATACATCTAGAACTCCGTTCTAGACAAACTGACAAAAGTAGATACATATAGTTCTCAGCTGATGTGCGGGGACGCGCAGGGGAGCCGGCAGGCCGTTAGGTACGCTTGGGAACTGGGAATTTCAGTTAGGAGAGAATCACAGACAAAAAGGAAAGCTTGAAAGGTTATTTCTCAGAGTCCTCGGAATTTGAACTGGGAATCGTAAATTGTCCGTTTTATATATTTCATGAGCATCAGGTAGCTGAAGTGGCCAGTTCAACGTTTAAAATGCACAGCTTTGAAATCTTACAAGTCGGAATGTATCATTGCTTTTTTGTTGTCACAAGATTGCTCTGACTGAAAGAACAGCGCAGAAAAATTTGGTTCCTTACCTGTCTCTTGGAAGTTTAAGCTGAGAAATAATGCAGCTGAGCACAGAAAGGGAAATAAGAGCATGGAAGCCTGTATGGACGTCTTCCATCTGGAGGACACTCCAAAATTAAAAATAGTAGCAAAAGAGGAGGGTTTGTTCACTGGGAAGCTTTGTCTAAAAGAATGTAACCATCCTGAGTGAGGTGAGCACACTACTCCTTTTCCATCTCCTCCAGCCAACGCTTGGGGCAGTTCTGATGTTTTTCCAATTTTGAAGTGACCTTGAAGTTCGGCAGGAAGCGATCGCCACGTCTCAGGTGCTGTATGTGTTTGAAAGCCGTGCTTTGCAACGTCGGTACTGGGAATCACTGAAAAATGCCTGGAAAAGTTGCATTTATGGGAGGACTTGCTGCACCTGTGAGTGGTTCCCACTGTGCGTGTGCTTCCATGGATCTTGGTGGATCTTTTCCTAGCGACTGGGAGTTTAGCTAAGAGAGAATCCCAAACAAAAAGGAAAGTTTGAAAGGTTATTTCTCAGAGTCCTTGGAATTTGAACTGAGAACCATAAATTGTGTCTGACAACATGGAGATTTGCGGGTGGCCGTGTGTTTGGTTCTGGTTTTTGGCTGGGGTGGGGAGCTGTACTGGTTTGGGAGGGGTTTTTTTGTTTTTTTTGCAGTAATACAATTGAACTTTTTTTTTTTTCCTTCATGCTGCTATAGCCTGCTGCAGCTCCTTTTTGTACAAACATGTACTTAGGCAGTGGTGGTGCGCTCTTACGTTTTGTACAACGCGTGCGATAAGTAGAAAGCTCGTGTCGCAGAAGAGTGTGATAAGCAATATACCTGCTGATAAATTCTGAACGGCAAAGATAGCTGTGTTTTCAGTAGGACAACATGGTTGCAAAGTTGTTTTCTTCTGTTCTTTATGTGATTTTAAAATGATGAAACGTACCTTCAAAAAACTTCTACTAATACAAAAAAATCTGCTGTTGCTGGAAAACAGGCGGGCAAAATAACGTAGACTGAGATCTCTTTGGTTGTCATGCTGTATATGGTTGTGGTTTAGGTTTTTTTTTTCTTCCCAAAAGGCTATGAAAATGGAAGTTTTGTAACAAAAATGCTAGCTTTAACTTACAGCATTCATTTAAGAGAGCTAGACCTAAAATGAGAGTTAGAATTTGTGGCTCTGGCACGAAGGCAGAGACGGAAGGTAGAAGTCAAGACCCGTTCTGCTGTTCTTCCTGTGTTCCAGATTCCAAACGTACGCAAGGACTTAAAAACCAAATGCAATATTCTGTTGGATAAGGGGAGGGGTACAGGGAGAATTTCATGTAGGTAGCTGAAAGCTGTTGAAAGCAGAGAAGATTTTGGAAGTGGCTGTGCTATAAAGCATCCTGGCTGCGGAGCGTTGGCTGTGGAAGTCGGTTCCTGCTAGGTGTTTTCTGTGGTTCTGATTACCCTTACAGCAAGATCAGAGCGACGAGAACCTTGAAAACTGCACTGCTGCTTGTCACAACCACTGACTTTTTAAATTATTATTTTGTAAATCGTATTTTATCATTTCCCTCTGCTTTTCAGGCTGCCTTCTCCCACCTCAGGCACATGTTTGATCTGCGCTTGCTCCTTGAAGTGTAGCGCAGGCCTGTGGTTTTCAGCTCTGTCTGTAAGGCTGATCGGCACATTGCCCTCCTTGTTTGACCTCCCGCACGTGATACACAATCCGTTAAATCTCATGTAATATTTAAGAGTTTAATTCATTCTTTGCGTAACGTATCGCTAATAGTGATAAAACACTGCTTGGAGCACAACCACTTGTACAAACAGATGCTCTGCCAGCGGTGGAGCTGGTGAAGCCCCGTCTCCCGTTGATTTCTCTTACATTTATTAACCGGCCCGTCTGTGCCCTGCGCCGCCTTTCCTCCGCGCTGTGTGCCGGGCGGTGATGGGGCTGCTGAGGAGAAGGCTGTGGGGGCTGATGGTGGGTGCTGACCGCCCTGCTCCGTGCTCCTTGTGGGTTGAAACCGCGCCTCGGAAAAGGAATCCTTCACTCGGCCATGGGCTTTTTCAGAAGGACAGCTTGCTGTATCTGAAATTTCCTGCCGTTGCCAAAGTTAAACGGAATTTTATGTCCTCTTCAGAAGGTCTGCTCTCTGTTTCTGCTTTGCCCCTGGCTTGGCTTACGTTTAGCTGCCGGTTGGGCAAGGGCTGAGCAGCCGCTCTGGAGGAAGAGGAGATATTGATGTGCCTAGAACAGTTATTTTCAGGGTGTTTTACCAAATGGCTTTTCTGCGGTGTGGCTGAGCTATAACACAGACCTCAGTACGCAGGTGTGAGAGGACCTGATGGTGAAAGGAAGCACGAGGTCATTCCAACTCAGTTATTTGTCTGGAGGACCCTTACTTCTGTAATAACCAATGTTCATCCTTTTTCCTCATCCTGCTTGCTTCTCCTTCTCGCATGTTTTAGGTTTTAGAATCACAGAATGGTTTGGGTGGGAAGGGACCTTCAAAGTCCACCCAGCCCAACCCCCCTGCCAGGAGCAGGGACATCTCCAACCAGATCAGGTTGCTCACAGCCCCGGCCAACCTGGCCTGGAACGTTTCCAGGGATGGGGCAGAGACCCAGGGAAGAGACCTTGTTCTGTGCAATGTGTATTTTGAATAACTGTTTGAATTAAGTTGATATTAAAGGGTGATTGATATAATTTATTTTGAGGAGAGGTTTGAATGTAGCCTCGATGACTTTTATAATCGCTGAGACCAGCAGCCGTCCAAGGGAGTTAAGAATGCCTCTCTTCGTTAGGAAGACTGAGTGGCCGATGGTGCGAGTTCTTCTCATAGGTTACGGGAACATGGAGAGCTTTACATTTCCTGAGATGATCTAGTGCGGTCGTACAATGTAATGAGGCTGAACTTGAATATATTTTATCAAGGTCAGTGTATAGTGAAAGTTTTCAATCATTGATTAACCAAGACGTCGTAACGAGACGTGATAACAGGTACAGATCCTTTTGTGTGCGTACCAAGCCTTTAATCTACTATATGCTTTTAATTTTCAGTTGACTTATAGCTTCTAAAGGCTTCTCCTGAATGCTGGATGTGACCACGAACGGAATACGTGTGTCTCAGTAACAC
The DNA here is from genome assembly GCF_036417535.1 of Chlamydotis macqueenii. Taxonomy (NCBI): domain Eukaryota; kingdom Metazoa; phylum Chordata; class Aves; order Otidiformes; family Otididae; genus Chlamydotis; species Chlamydotis macqueenii. Next base: position 1,416,514 of record NC_141564.1, read on the forward strand.
GCTATCTATAATCGGTGAGATTCTCGCTGATACTGATCGTTATATGGGGAAATTTCCACTTGTTTTTTTTTTAAAAAAAGACTTGAAGTAAGAGCTATTGAATTAAAATGTCTGAAAGCAAATTCTGAGATGAGAAAAACTTTTACCTACTTTGACTTTTGTGCCGTTACACAGCCTCATAGTGCTCAACTGGTGTTAACATTGTGGGTGTTGATGAGTTTCCCATTTGAAATGAGGGCAGCTGAGCAAGGGAAGATCAGTCCATTTAAGCTGTTAGTAGCTTTAAAATATCATACCGGTAGTCATGCAGGCTTTTAGGAGTTCACTGAGTGAAAACTGGAAAGGAACAGCAGTGAAAGACTGGGTTGGTCTGAGTGGGCGTTGTAATTTGGATTTAATTCACAGCTGCGTCCAAACAGGGCTCTCCCCTCCCGGAGAGCCGGGCGCTGCGCCCTGTGTCACTGTGCTCGGAGTCAGAATCGCACCTCCTCCGTGCCCTTTCATCCCCTGTATTACTGTTTTCCTGTTACTGTGGTTGCTGGAGATCAAATGGATGACAATTGTTTGGAAAACCTAATCTATCCCCAAACAAGTGTTTGGGTGTTTATCTGGTACGGTGAGTAGTTCATACCGCAGAGCTCGTTCAAGTGCTCAGCGCTGTTTTTGAGGTTAATCCCATAGAGGTCCAGGGTGTCTCAATTGCTAGGTCAGTGGGAGTAGGAACGTAGAGCTCTTGCTTTACCAGCTTTTTTCCAGCTAAAAATTCTATTTGCATGCAAATTACACTTAATTTTATCAATCTCCTTAAAGATGGAATAATGCTTGGCAAGATACGTGGTCAGAAAATTCTCAAATGCTATTTATTTTCTTAAGCGTTGATACTTTTGCCCCCCACCCTCATACTTCTGCATTCTCATCATTTAAGACCATGTAGTAAGACACTAATATTTCCCCCACAGAACATATTTTTGCTCAGTTTGTAGGTGGTGTTCAGGGAATGAAGCAGTTTTAAAATTATTTTTATTCTCATCAACTCGTGGCTGGCCCAGTGTTTGATTTCTAGCAAGTTGTCCGGGTGCTGCCCAGCATCCGTCATCGTGTGGGCGCTGTGGACACTTACACCCAGCTGTCTGAGCTCTTCTGTTGAGTAGCAGTTCTCATCTCGCGGTTGAGACGCCGCGCTACGGGCACTAACCTCATCCTCTGGATGTTACGGTGACTGGGTGTGCTTGGGACATCTTGACTTCTTCCTCCTCACCAGAAAATTTCCTGTGGAAAATAGATGGGGTAGGTGCCTTACCTGTTTATACATGAGACCAAGACAAGGTAGCTTGAGGAGAATGATACAGCAAATCAAACCGAGAAGCAGAATTGGATTGCAGCTCTTTCTGCATCCAGCCGTGTGCTTATCCACCTACCCGAAACTGCGTACCCCAACCCCAACGCTTCGTTGCTGACGAGCTTTGGAGCGTGGCTGGTGCTTTGGATTTCGGTTGTCAGCTTACGTGGTGAAGGATGTTGCGCGTCAGGTGTGAAGGGCTAGGATGGGGAAAATGCCCCACAGCTCCACCTGGAGAAGTTCTGCAATTTGTGGCACAGAGAGAAGGTTAAAAGGTCAGGTCAAAGGGGTGGGAATTACTAGAAACCAGAGATAAATGATGAGTGTATATGGGCGTACGTGGAAATACGTTCTTACGGAAACAAATTTTTGTCAGATGTCCCAGACCCGTGGGGTTTGTTACCTTCCTGATCTGCAAAGGAGAAAGCAGTGGGTCGAGGCAGTTAATGTCATTCATTTGATGGCAGGCTGCTGGTGGGATCTTGGTGGAAAGCTGAATCTGGGGTTAAATAATTATCTTCTAGTCCAGCTTCAAGTTGTGACAAACTTTACTGTTGCTTTTTGCCTTTTTGTTACAATTCTCTCAACTTTATGACGTTTCGGTTGCTCTTATCCGCTCCTGTGTTTTCCTGCCATGTTTTCCAGACCGTGTTTTCCAGCAGCTCCCTGTTATCCCTTTCTGCTGTTTAATGCACTGTTGTTGGGAATTGAGGAAGCGTTTCATCCCGAATCGCTGCGGAGCTTCCTTCCCGTCCTGCTGCCAGAAGTGCCGCGGACGAGCTACTGCATTTGTGCTGGCGGGGTTTCAAAGGGGAGGTCAGCTGGCCAGGTTATCCCCCGCGGGGCTGCTGTGTGTCTTCCTGCTAAATGCCATTTTTCTTCTGCTTTTTCCCCTCATCCACTGGGAGGAAAATGGCTCCAGCCAAGCCGAACCGGTGTGGATCCTCGCTTTAAGGCGGAACTCTCCCAGTTTAGCGTGTATCATTAGTTTCAAGGTAGCTCAGGCTGATTACGTAGGGGTTTTTAACACGTCAGAGAAAAGTAAATCTGGCAGCAAATGAGTGTTATAAACCCAGGTCAGGAAAGCCCAGGAGAAGATGGCCGTGTTTGGTTGTATGTTTGATTAAATGCCAAGCGGTGTTTTCCCCTTTCAAGGACACGGCCGTACGAAGCGCGTTTCACCGTTGCTTTCTTGAGCTGGGAGTGGGTTACTGGATTGTCGGGGGAAGCACGAATGACCCACGTTCTGCAGGGTTAGGCTCTGAAAACTCGCTGAACTGAACGGTGCAAATTCCAAAATAATGAATTACCCTGGTCATTGAATCTGCGATCTTCTTTGAATCTTGGAAATGGAAGCAGCGCTGCCCTGTGAAGGCTGAAGCTCTGAACTAGATGACACAGACACACATAGGTTTGGATATCCCTCCTCATTATTGTGGTCTGGTGGAGGGGAGAAGACCCCGGGCTGTCTGAGGGACATCAATCACAAACAATGCTGCTGGGAGTATGAGAGAGGCATCGTGAGAAGATTTGGGATGAACCTGGAGTATTGATCTCGTGAGATCCTCTATTCCCTGGCTTCATAGCAACGTTGGTATTTTCAGTCCTGAAACCCAGGGAATTTCTCTTCATGTCAGCTGGGCTCCACCTCTAGCTGGGCTGTTAGTAAAGGAAGGGGAAAGATCCAGAGCTTCAGGCCTTAGAAAACAAAAATCTGTGGGCTGCATCTTGGGTTTTTGTAACTTGCAAGCGTTAGACAGTTGGTTTGCTTTAGCACTTGGCTGTATCACTGCAGGAAAGGTTGTAGAGTTTCTTTCTAAAGCCGGCTGTTGAATTTAAGCTCGCTCTTTCTAGACTTAGTCATATCTTGTTTCTTTGAGTCTTCAAGCAAAGCAAAAACTCAGTAACTTTTTTCCCAAAATGGAAGAGATTAACTGTGTAATCAGAAATGCAGTACTTGGGTCAAGCCAGTTCAGACCCTGGACTGCTGCTGGTTTTGTGTAGCAGAGCAGGAGATCCCCTAAATGATTTTTCTCCATGCAAACTCCGTGAATTCCTTTTTCTGGTATCTTTGGGTACCAGAGCGGAGAGCCGGCTTGTTTCCTCCCCTTTGCAGGTGGCAGCAGGCAGATGTGACCTCCAGCCGCGGCGCTGGCCTCCGCCGGGTCCCGGCCTTCCTGCCTGCCGCAGCGGCCGTTCCTGCTGACCTCAGGGATGGGTTCGGTTTTGTCTTGAGTGAGTTGAAATCAGGTTGGCACCCTGGGAAGTTAAAATCAAACATAAAAGTTCTTTGCTGGGCAGAAGCTCATCTGAAGAATGCGTGTGGTTTACTTTATGTTTTCCCACAGGGTTCTTCAATGTAAGAACTTGGTTCTGCTCTAAAAGTTTCTTAGTTTTTGTTTTTTTGCCGTGTGGTGAGGATGTGGTTTTTTTTCAGTGTTACACATGAAGGGAGTGAATTTTGTCTGAACCCAAAGCAGAAACGCTGTGCTGCTCCTCAGGTTCCTCCATTGGTGGGTGATTACCTACGTGAAGAAGAAAAAAGGGGTTGAAAACACCAAACCTGGTCACTCAGCCTGAGAGGAAAGGACTTGGTGAAGCCAAATCGCCGCTCGCAGACGTTCAGGAGAAAGCCGAAATAGGCGTTTTGGGGTACAATGAAGAAAAGCTTATCGAGGCTTATTAAATGTAGATTATAGCCTGTCAAGTCAAACAGCAATGCTGTAATTACCTTGTTTAGCTCTGTTTTGAATTCCTTTTGTTAGTTCCCAGGCTGCAATTAACATACTAGAGCAAGCATTGGTGGTTCTTGCATTCCTTTACTCTTTCCACATCCATGTGAGATTGGGGAAAGGGACGATGTGTTTGCATCCCTTTGAAAAGGAGTTCCTGGAGCTTGTTTCCATTTTGATTGGTGTTTTTCATTTATCCGAATGGGATACTTCCCATATCTGCGCATGTTGGTGATGCCAAGAAATATGTAAACAGACGCTGCTTACGATCGTCAGCGTGGGGAACGCAAGAGCATAAACAGTAAAAATTCAGGATAAATTCAGCTTTGAAGTAGATGTGCGGCGTTTGGTTGTCACTGGGTGGTGACTCGTGCAGATGTCACCCAGACAGGAGCTGCGAGCGAGCTGTTCGGGGCTGCTGAGGGTGTTTACTTTGTGTCAGGTTACAAAAGATGCGTGGTTATACCTGTCCAGACAGAGGGTGCAGACCTCAGCTTGTGAAATTCTGCACCGGTCCGCTGCTGTATTTTCATGATCTTTCTATTTTCAGCTTTTGTTCCTGAGCTTTTTATTCTTCGCTAGGTGGATGTGTTCGTTATGCAGTACATCGCTGTTTAATCGACCAGGATAGGTCCTCTGTATGATCCTGAAGGAAACACCAAATGCACTTACTTTTCAAAGCTTGTATTTGTAACAAGTAGTGTTGACAGGGAGCCCTCAACCAGTCTTTGATAGAATCACAGAAGGGTTTGGGTGGGAAGGGACCTTCAAAGCCCACCCAGTCCAACCCCCCTGCAAGGAGCAGGGACATCTCCAACCAGATCAGGTTGCTCAGAGCCCCGGCCAACCTGGCCTGGGATGGGGCATCCACCACCTCTCTGGGCAACCTTGTTCCAGTTTTCCCCAACCCTCAGCATAAAAAAAAAATTCCCTGATGTCCAATCTGAATCCACCCCTTTGGAAGGGTGTTTCTGTTGGTGTTTTTGGGACAGGACATGTTGTTGGCCCTTAATAGCAAATGGAAGTTTGAATTGGTGACTGGAAAGTCTCTTACTGGAAGATTGTTTTCATTTCTTTTGATATATTTGTTCTTCCTTGGTTACTTTTCAAAGAGAATGGATTGTGAGGAAGGAGTGAGGATTACCCTTTAAGTGTATTTTAACAGCACATCTATTTTATGTATGAAAATTGTGCTAACTTCAGGAAAGATATATTATTAAGTTGTCTAGACACTCTGCTGCTCTTAGAGAGTTTAAATTTTAAGTGCTCCTCTCCTTCTCCAGCTCCTCGATAATGGAAATAAAATGAAGTATCAACTTATTTTTAGTTACTGGATTTAAGAATGGGACGTCGGCCGTAATAGGAACTCCCGTTAGCCGTGTCGTATCCAGCCTGGACTAACAGATTTGAGAAGAGCGTGGTGCCAGCTGGATCGTGCGTGAGTGTTATCTGCATGTGTGCTGTTCCAGATGTTGAGCAGGGACTGCTTCTCAAAGGTACCTCGTAGGAACTTTTGAAGACGCCTGCTTGTTTCGGTACGTTTTTCTTGCATCACTCATTCTTTCCATAAAGCCAACCACAAAGTGCATTATTGGGGACTCCAGCTGAAGCCTGCGGTGAACAGGAAATAGATTAAACACAGGTTTTCCCTTTCCTCTGCTTGCCAACGGTGATGTCAGCAGCTTTAACGACCTTACCTCAGCGCGCCGCAGTCCTACCGCTCCCTGTGAAAACACTTCTTCTGCAGCGTTTTGGTGTGGTGTTAAGGAAATGCTGGTGGCTGTTGATCAGAAACAATGACGAAAATGCCAGATACGATCCTTCTGCCTTAAAACACGCTGTAACAGCTCACGGCGGGGAGAGGAGGTTCAGATTGCTCTGTCAGAAATTTAAGAAATGTTCTTTTAAGTCCAGCAAAGAGCGTTTGTACGCTGAAGTTGAGCATGGGCGGTTTTGGCTGTAAGTTCTGCACAAACACGAATTCCCTGCATCCAAGGCCTTGGTTGGCTGTATTTCCAGCGACCTTGGAGGAGCAGGTTTGCTCTGAGTGGTGGGTTTCTCGGCATCTTTGTGCGTTTGGACAGAACAGCAAGGCTGGCCTGTGGCAGCGGCACAGGTTGACATTCCCAGTCACGCCGTTTTTCTTGGGTGAAGGAGATTCGTCAGAGAAATTTGGAATGTGAAAACCAGGAATGGTGATCAGTAATTTCAGATGGTCTGTAGCAAGGAGTCTCATTTGTTCTTCCTCCACAAAATTAGAGGAAAACAAAAGCTACCAATAAATTTGAATCGAAGAGCGACAGATTTCCATGCTGTGCTGCTGAAGGTCCTGGAGGTGTAATTAGAACTGCTCCGTGCCCCTGCGTCCCCTCGTTCCGCAGCTGAAGGCTGTGTGAAATGCAGCCTGTACCATTCGTGTCCTACGGGATTCTGGCTCTTCATCCCAAGTCTCAGACTCCGGGATATTTCAGCCTGCTGTGGTTTTTCACTCCTTTTACACGTGCACAAGGCTTTAATACGTGAGCATCTGGATTTCTGTAACGGTGGCTTTCCTCAGTGGGATTTTCTTAGGGAATTCCTCTCGGAGGTGCATTGTTTTTCAAATAGCCTTGTTATTCTCCCTCTTCCTTTTGTCTCCTGCCGTCTGAATCTGGGAAGGAATGCCCGCTGGTAGTGGTTGCGATGACTTCTTGGCCATGTTGTTTGAACTGGTGAGGAATTGGATTGGACAGGCTGTTTTGTTCAGTACGTGGTATATTTGAGTGTAGATGACCTGAATACTGGTGAAGAGGCATAATCCTGGGCCCTGATACCGCAAATCATTATTTATGTACATAAAATCTCGTAGCAGGATGATGTTGAAGAGCTATTGCTGGCTTTCCTTCCGCTTGCCCTGTAGGTGCTGGGCCGTGGGGCCTTGCACGTGGGCACCCTCTGGTCCGCTCCTTTGTCGCTCCTCTTTCTTAATGAAGTACGGCGTTACCGGCTAATTTTAGGTCCAACATAGCTGAGAGCTGCAAAGCTATGTGAAGCTGTATATAGATATTTGGGCAGGAACATTCCAGTAGATCGCAATGTGAGTGCAGGAGAAAGCTGGAAGCAAATAAGAGATCTCTGAGATCGTTCTCCGGGGAGTTTTCACAGCATACCACACATCATTTGCAGGGATAGGCTTTCCTTTCACTTGAGGGACCACACAAAGTAAATTCTGTTTCTTGGGCAATTAAAGAATATAGGACAGGAGGGCTTTTCAGCTTTTTTACTTCGGCGTGTCTACGGGAAGCCTTTATTTGTGCTGAGGAAAACGCGCTGTTTACCTCTCTTCAGGAGCGTGGTTAATATTGAGTGTAGAAATCGTCACACTTTTATGTGAAATCGAAGCCTTGCTTCTTCAGATTTGAGGTGAAACTTCTGAAATGTAACCCGCCACGTCCCGGCCTGCGACCTCGACCCCACGCCCTCCCGCGGGGATGCCGCTCCCGGCCGTGGGCCGAGGCCTCTGCTGCCAGAGTGCCGAGGGGACGTGGGGCTGATGGGCTTGTGATCGGAGCCCTTGTACGATTTTTTTTTTTTTTTTTTTTTTTTGGTAACTTGTGTGTCAATGGGCTGTGGTAACGCTTGGTCATCCTCGCGCGAGTGGTGGCTTCTGCAGGTGGCTAGGAAGCCCTGCCAGGAGGCCTGATATCTAATAAATCTTTCTTGCAGTGGCTAAAAACGCCAAGAGCAGGCTAATGCTTTGAGCTTTTCTTTCTGTCGGCACAGGAGCCTGTCAGAGTTAATCGCTATGGACACTCACATTGTTTCTGCCGAGGTGAATCTCTTACAGGTTTTGTACGTGTTTCTGACTGCTCTGAATTTTATTGCCAACGTCTGTTTTAAAGTCCCCAAAAGGGACTCAGATGCTCTAGTACGGTTCAGCTGGGCATGCCGTAATTTTTCAAGGTGCTAACGTTTTCAGTTTGGATGATCGCTCTCTTAAAGGGGAAGAAAATGGAGGGGGAGGGAAATAATTACAGAAAAGCTTTTAAAGTGCCCATGACGCTAATTTTCTGTCTCTCTTAATTTCAGAATGATGACCTATACAACCTCAGCAAATCCTTCTTGTAACTCATGGGTATCAAGACTATAAACGTTTCATGCTATCACAACTAGGACCTCACCTCCTCCCCCTCCTCCTCCTCCTCCTCTGTACGTGGGTACGATGCATCCAGTTCCGTTTGTTTACCTTACACAAACCTCAGGAGTTAGCTGACTGAGCTGCACATCCCGTGTTGTGCCAAGCAGAAGCACTGTGACACCCGGACACCCAGTCTGACTTTCATCCTCCACCGGAAGGACCTAGCTGGCCACAGTGAACTGATGTGCCCGCCGCCGCGTCACGGCGAGCGCGGGTGTTTTACTAGCACATTGACACAACTTCATTTGCTGCTGAAATCCTGTACGACAAATCATCATTGTAAATTATTACATACAAACCTTCATGTTGGTTGAAGAGTATTAAATATTTAACATAGGTTTGGATTTATACATGTACTTTTTTTTAATTAAAATGTAACTTTTCCTACAGCACATCTTTTTTGATGTGGAACTGAGGTATACTATATTCTGTTGTAAACAGAGTGGGAAACCTGCTTAAAACAAGGCTTCTAAGAATAGAGTAGGGTACTATTCTTGTTTTAAGATTGTAATTCAGAAAATAATATAATACGAGTCATTGGTCCCCGGGCCTTGATTGTACAGTCATATTTACTGATGCTATCAGTTGTAAGATAACCCCGACGTTGAGTTGAGTTCTTTCCAAAAGAAGAATAATTTTCTACTCCTTGTAAAAATAATAGTCTGTATTAACGACAACGAAGACAAACATTACTGTACATGGTATTTGCAAGCGTCAACTTGAATTCGTCGATTGCACAGGAACTGACAAAAAAAAAATCAGACAAAAGAAATCAAAGTCTTCCACTGTATATATTGTAAAGAAATAAAACCAACCAACAGAGAACCACAAAACAAAACTGAAACAAAAAAGGGTGAACTTTTCAAATTGACTCTTTCCCTGGAATGACAATGTGGGTGTTTGTAAATTCTGGAAATCTCTTTCTATATGTAATAAACTAGATACTGTTTTATCTGCTGTGGTGTTTCTGGGTTTTTTTTTTTTTTCTTGGTGAGCTGTCTCTGATATCTCAGATTGTCCCACCACGCTGTTTTGATGTTCGGTTGTGTGTAACTGAGCTGTGCATCACCACAGCCTAAGAATAAAGCCGAGCGTCATTAGGTGTAGTAGGGAGTGTGCTTCCTTGAGTTATTTCCCTAAAGGTCGTGTTTTGGTTTTCCGGAGAATCTTCAGGACACAGCTCCCCTTTGGCTCAAGCCAGTGGAAGAGTTCACAGTGAGTGAAATCAGTGGAAGCCATCGCGAGACGACAGCGTAAAATCTAAAAAGAATGGCCCAGATGACTGGAAATCAGTGCAAGAGGAAGGACGAGGAAGAATTTTTCTGCAGCTCTCCTGTACTCGGCTCTGCTTCTGTGCAGACAGAAATTACTTTGTGCGGAGCATTTTCAGAGCCTTCATTCTTTTGGGGTCTGGAAGAATGCCGAGATCATGGATTTCCAAGTAGAATGTTGCCGAAGTGATAATTGAGCTTGAAGCCAGGTCTGGTCCCTGTTGGTCTCTCCTCCTGCTTCTGCGAAGCAGCTCCATCAGCGAGTGTAGGCTGGACAGGATTCTAGTTACCAGGACAAGGTGGGCACGCGGAGCACCAGCTCTCCCAGCGGGAATGCTGCCAGTCCCTCAGGAGGGGGTTTCTTTTCCCTGAGATGTGTGTGAGGGCTGGGGTTAGGCTGTGGTTCGTGCGATGTCCTCTTCTGACTGCGGTGCAGACGAAGGGGCCATCGCACAGCTATTTTTCACCTCTCCTTGTGCTGGAGGCTTACCAGTCCCTTCAATCCCGGTACGATTGCAGATACGTAGCCGCTTTGACCCTATCAAGTCAAAATGTCCACTTAAGAAAGGACTTACAGCTTAAGAATATTTAAATCATTCCAGATCGCCGGGAACATTGGTGAGTGGGGATGCTGGCAGACATGAGGACGGTGAGGCTGCAGCCTGAGAAGGACCTGTCGCTGCCCAGGGGGATGCTTTTGGAATTCTTGGCTTTTTTTTTTTTTCTTTATTAATGGAGTTTCGTTGCAATGACAACTTGCATATGCTCTGGAGTAAAAACATCAGAGCAACTCACCTCCAACCCTTTGCCCACAGCCGCCTCCTGCTTCATGTGTTGATTTGCTTTCTAAATATTAGCTCGTGTTGATGTTAACATGCTGCAGTATTTTCTGGCCGTTGTGCTTTGCGTTGTTTCAGATAATTTGTGTGCTCCAGCAATTACTGAAATAATAGGTTTGTAGGTACTGCACGCTACTGTTGAGTTCTAAAATATGTGAGTGAGTACGCTTATTCCAGATAAAAGTATCTCACAGTGATTCATATATGAACAAATTTTCATAAAATACGTATTTTAAAAAATAATTGGCAGTGGTGATTGTGGAAGCGGGTGGTGGGAGGAGGATGGTGCTGACCCGGTGGGTCTCCGTTCACGTTAACAGAAACCTGTGGCCAGCGAAACAGCTCGTTAATTATGTTAACGTGCATTGTTCTTATGGTAATTGGGGTTTTTTTTTTCCCTGGTAAAATTAAACATTCCTGTTGAGCAAATGTTTTGAAAAGGCTTTTGAAGCAAAGTGCGTTTGTAACCAGACCTGAAACTCTTGATGCTTTTCTTGCGTAGATTTTTATTCTTAGAAATTGCAGACTTTAATAAATAGACCATTATGAAGCAAGCCATTTTAAATTAAAGCATAAATGCCTCAGAAATACAGTACTGTACTGCTGTCGTGTTTTATGAATTCCTTTGTTCTGTCTGCCACAGAGGAGATTATCATTTCTTGAAGTTTGAAAAGGGGATCAGTCCTGTATCAGCGAGTAAAACTCGGGGGCTCAGGGAGTTTATTTTGCTTTGATTTTTTTTCAAGTGGAAGTTTTTAGTTATTATTTGAGTTCCTTTCTGGTTCCATTACTGGGGCAGCTTTTTCAGAAACTGCTGAGTGCATTTTTTAGGGCTGTTGCTTGAAAATGAATGGGATTGGGAAGACCACTTGGAGCGGTGTCCCAGAGCACCAGCGACACTTACACGCTGGGGTTTTCGCAGGGATCGCTGTGTTTGGGCTCCGTTTGACGCTGAGTTGGTATGTATGTTGTGGAACTGGAAATACATTTTCCTCCTTCTAGTCTGTGACATTAACCTCTTCAATGCGTATTTAAGATGCCATATGTCTCCCCTAGTGTTTATTAATTATTTTTTTTTTCCCAGCAAAGCTACAAATTCAGGAAGGAAGATGAGGAAGCGGAGGCCAGGTTTATCGGCATATTCTCGTGCTGCAGCCTTGCTTCCCGCATGTTTCAGGACTAAGCATCCATGTCCGTCCGGCTACCAGCTGACTTTTGGCTAAAGCCGTTATTTGTGCCCTCCGTGACGCTCCGGGGCTGCGTAATGAGGAGTCGGTGCTTCCATGGGTCCCATCGACCTAGCGCGTGCCGTATTTTGGTGACGCGGCTCCGCTCCGCAGTGACGGGTGACTGCGGGAACACGAGCAGCCTGCACGTTTGCTTTTGGAATGAGTAAGCTGGAGCCGATACTTGGTAGCAGCCTAAGCACGGCGCGTCACCTGTCTGTGGCATAGAGCTGTATTGATGTTGGGGTGCTTTGTTCTGCAACTTAATTCACCTAAGCTGGCTTAGTTTACAGAAGTGATACAGAAGATAGCAAAGTTAGGCCAGATCTTTTGCCCATCTCTTGTGCGACCTCCAACCCATCTTTTGGGTGCAGCCGCTGGTGTTTTGTTTTTTTTCAATCTGCAAGCCTTGAGGCTAGTTCATGGGTGTAAAGTGATGGTATTCACCCTTGTCCAGTTCACCTTCTGTTCACCTGCTTATTAGCAATTTCGTTAAGCCAGGACTTTGAAGATTCCATAAATAAGCTGGCTGTGAACTTACGGGATGCCTGTATGAAATTCTTTGGGCTATAGGATGGAAAAGATTGGAAGGGGAAAAAAATTCAGAGGGCTGGAGCAGCTCTGCTGTGAGGCCAGGCTGAGAGAGCTGGGGCTGTTCAGCCTGGAGAAGAGGAGGCTCTGGGGAGACCTGAGAGCGGCCTCCCAGTGCCTAAAGGGGGCTGCAGGAAAGGTGGGGAGAGACTCTTCAGCAGGGCCTGGTGTGACAGGGACAAGGGGTGATGGTTTTAAAATAGAGGGAGGGAAATTCAGATTAGATATTAGGAAGCAATTTGTTAAGCTGAGGGTGATGGCACAGTGGCCCAGGTTGCCCAGAGAGGCGGTGGATGCCCCATCCCTGGAAACATTCCAAGCCAGGTTGGCCGGGGCTGTGAGCAACCTGATCTGGTTGGAGATGTCCCAGCTCCTTGCAGGGGGGTTGGACTGGATGGGCTTTGAAGGTCCCTTCCCACCCAAACCCTTCTGTGATTCTATAAATTAAATACAGACCCTTAAAGCGAGTAGATCCTTGAATGAGCAATGACTGTACGCCTCTGTACAGTGTGGGTGTCTGCGTTTGTTCTTCCATTAGTTTCATTGTGAGAGCTGGGAGCTCTATGAAATGAAGATCTTCAAAGCTTCCTTGAAGGTGTGACGCTCTTCTCTGCTTATGTCTTGACTTTGTGCCCTGTCAAAACAGAAGCCTCTTTTGTACAAGTCCCAGTCATCTTCCTCCTCTCAACACCTCTTCCCATGGGTGCTTCAAGGAGGGAGCTTCTTATTGTTGAGCTCCTCTCTCACCTCACTGGTGAGCTCCTCATGCCTTCCTGAAACTTTTTCTTTGTTTTCCTTTTTTCTGTGAAGCACTTTTAGCACCTGAGTGTCCTCTGGCCGCTGTATGCTGACTTCGGGAACAGTGCTGGCGCAGTGACAACTTGCCCTCTACGCAGGTGCTGCTCCTCAGGGCCACAGCACACCAGCAGACCTTCCTGGAGACGCGCTGCGAGCAGTCTTGCGGAGTTGACTTGGACTGAAATGACCCGAGAACAGGGGGAAGTGTGAAATCCTTAACTTGCAATTGCCGCTGAAGGCAGTGGATCCTGAAACTACGGCCTCTCCAATTTTGCTGTGAGTAGATGGACCTGGAGCATTTTTTTTTTTTTTTTTAATAAGACGGTTTTTCCACATCGTAGAATTATTTTGGCTTTAAAAGGCTCTGTCTTCTGTGGTATCTTCAGCTGGAAATGATGGCAAATGACGACCTGATGGGATGCGGGGTGGTTACCCGGTATACCTGACTGAGTAATTTTGGTCCTGACTGGATACATGGAATGATTTCACTTGATGTAAGACCTCCAAAACAAAAAGTGAGATCAGTTTTTTTTTTCCAAAAAGAACCCCATCATTTAATAAATACAATTTAGAACATGATTACACAGGTAACACTACTCAAAATGAGAACGTAGCAACCTCTTAAACTTATTAGAAGATTAAGAATCTTCTTATTAGAAGATTAAGATTTAGAAGAGCAGAAGCAAGGAACTGGCAGACTAACAGCTCACAGGACATGCTGCTTTCTTTTCCTGGGATCCAACATGAGATTCCTGTTCGGATCAGAGTCCCTTTCACACACCGTGTTTGTGGCATGCCTTGCTAGCTGGCAGCGCCGTGAAATTGTTTCCGATCGGGACTTCCATCACTGTGACGTAACCACGCATCCTTGCTAAGCCAGAGTGTTTCTTAGCAGTGTTGTTCTTTTAAGCAGGGCATTTGTCACATAAACGGGAACATAAATTGGTGTCAAATAGATTTGATTTTTTAGGAAGAGCTGTGATCAACATCTCTAAGAATGTAATGGCTTTTTGGGGTGTTTTTTGTTTGTTTGCTTGAGTTTGGTTTTTTTTTTTTGCTGCTTACTACATTTGTGTGCCTGCAGAGTAGAGACCGCTTCCAGAAGCTTGTCAGGGAAGAATCAATGATTGATCATGTCACGTAGAGGTTCAGATAGGTGCTCTCCAGTAAATTCCTGTGTGATCTTTGTGTAGACCCTTCAAGTGTCGCTTTCCAGCAGCAGCAGCTCTCCTAGCCCCAGGGATCGCCAGAAGTTATTTTGGGAAATGACAGGAAGTACAGGCTTAGTCTGAAAATAGTGAAGGCCAATTCTTCAAAAGAGGAGTTAAGCCAGAATGACTCACAACTGACACAGATCACTGTCATATTACAATACTGCCCTAAAAATATTTCAATAGCTATAAATGAGGAGGAAACAAGACGTGAAACTCAAAGAAAGTCAATTACAAGTCCAACGTGCTCAAATTCTCCCTTTGTCATCTTGGCAGACTTGGTTGTTGTCAGCGTTCCTGCATATCCTTTTCCAGAGCAAACTTCACCCAGCGAACAGCAGTCAGATTTCCCATGCCTCCCATTTGCATTCCTTGGTTTCTTCTCTGTTGTTTTCTATGGTTGACAAAGATAAATTTTAGAATCATAGAATCACAGAATGGTTTGGGTGGGAAGGGACCTTCAAAGCCCACCCAGTCCAACCCCCCTGCCAGGAGCAGGGACATCTCCAACCAGATCAGGTTGCTCACAGCCCCGGCCAACCTGGCCTGGAATGTTTCCAGGGATGGGGCATCCACCACCTCTCTGGGCAGCCTGGGACAGTGCTCCACCAGCCTCAGCTTAACAAATTTCTTCCTTCTCTCCAGTCTGAATCTGCCTCCCTCTATTTTAAAACCATCACCCCTTGTCCCTGTCACACCAGGCCATGCTGAAGAGTCTCTCCCCACCTTTCCTGCAGCCCCCTTTAGGCACTGGGAGGCCGCTCTCAGGTCTCCCCGGAGCCTCCTCTTCTCCAGGCTGAACAGCCCCAGCTCTCTCAGCCTGGCCTCACAGCAGAGCTGCTCCAGCCCTCTCATCATCTTCGTGGCCTCCTCTGGACCCTCTCCAACAGCTCCACGTCCTTCTGATGTTGGGGGCTCCAGAGCTGGACGCAGTGCTTCAGGTGGGGTCTCACAGAGCGGGGCAGAGGGGCAGAATCCCCTCCTTCGACCTTGACTGACTTGCTTTGATATAACAGCCTTAGTGCTCTCCTCTAATTCCACCTTTAGTATCCCGTTTGGTGCTATTGCAGTACTGGGGTCTCTAACTGCAATGCTGTATCTGTTTTCATTTACTAAGAAGGAAAATAATTCAAAACCCAAATTGCAGGAACTCTTATGGACATGCCTTCAGAAACACATTTTACCTCCTGTGCTCCTTCTCAGGAAATGAAAGGTCAGGAGTGCTGGTTCTGCTGCCGTACAATACGCTTCTGTATGAGGCGGTGGACGCCCCATCCCTGGAAACATCCCAGGCCAGGTTGGCCGAGGCTCTGAGCGACCTGATCTGGTTGGAGATGTCCCTGCTCCTGGCAGGGGGGTTGGACCTTTGGAAGTTCCTTCAACCGAAACCATCCTGTGATTCTATGATTCTATGGTCAGAATTTCAATTACTTCTCCAAATTTGTCACTGCCAAAATTGATCAGGGTAACGTATGGTGGAGTGAACTGAGGTGCAGAAACACGATGAGGTATCCGGACTTCCTTTAGGGAGCTGAATTGACAGAAGGTAGTTCTCCACCACACGAAGCAGTGCGCAAGGTGTTCGTGTGGTGGTTTGTGTTGCGTTTTGTTTAAATGGTGAGGCTTAAAATGAGGCTGCTTAAAGGAACAGGGAGTCCATGGTCACAAGGATTCTTTGGGGGCGAGGGGAAAAAATTGTGGTTCCCTGCCAGGTTTTTATACGATAATGGGAACCGTACCCGGGTTGGTGTGGGAGTATGCTGTGCTCCGGCTTCCATAAACCAGCATCACGAGGCATGCGGCAAATAAAGACGTTCCAGATGATAATTATTGTTTAGTCGATCCCCTGGTTTAGAGCCAGTTTAGAGAGCGGGGAAGGGAGGTAACCCTTCCTCACACCAGCAAAACTGGAATGAGCCGAAAGCCAGGCGATAGGCTCAGGCTTGGATGCGTGTTTATGCAGCAGGTTAAAAAATGTAGCGGACAAAGGTTGGAAAAAGCCTAACAAATAGCACGGCTCTGATCTTTGCCCATGGAAACAGCAGGATCAAAGTGGAGCTTGTCTGCTGAACTTAACCCCGCTCGCACGGGGGGGATGATCCTCTCCTGACCGGCCTTATCTGATCTCCCCCCAGCAGACGCGACCTCCGGAGCAAGGTGCGCCACGTCCCGGGTCACGTCCGTGACCGTGCCGTTGGCCGTCCCCGTGGAGCACGTGTGCTCGCAAGGCTGATGTGACAGGTCCTGCTGCCCAGGATTTTAAACCAAAACTGAACCTGAGGAGGTTTTCAGCTTGTAGGCTTACATTTTCACTGGAATGGAACTTTCCCAAAAGAACGTTGGCCTTGATCGAGGTCTGGAATGGGTGAGCTGAGAAGGGAATTCGTGCAACTCAGCCCTGCCCTTCAGATCCAGCTAGCGTAATTATAGCTTAGCTACCGGCCACTGGTGCTGCTCTGGATAGCATCAAAGCATTCCTGTAGAACGTTTTGAACTACTCCCAGTGACCGCTTCTGCGGTCGCTATAATATTGGAACTTCTGCGCGGGCATGCAGCTCGGCCTTGCCCAGAGAGTTTGGACACCAGCACGGATCCGTGTTGATCGCCCGTCTACCAAAAAGCTCCATTGTGGAGACCGGATAATGTGACTACCCGGGCGCTGTTGTGGCATCTGTTGCGTAGCTGTATGGCAAACGCTGTCTGGAGTCCGCGGCGGCTGCCTGGGCGGGATCTGTTCTATCGGCGAATGTGTCTGAAATGGGCTGTATCATAGAATCACAGAAGGGTTTGGGTTGGAAGGGACCCTCAAAGCCCACCCAGTCCAACCCCCCTGCAAGGAGCAGGGACATCTCCAACCAGATCAGGTTGCTCACAGCCCCGGCCAACCTGGCCTGGAATGTTTCCAGGGATGGGGCATCCACCACCTCTCTGGGCAACCTGGGACAGGGTTCTACCACCCTCAGTGGAAAAATTTTTTCCTAATATCCAATCTAAACCTACCTCCTATTTTCAAACCATAACCCCTCGTCCTGTCACACCAGGCCCTGCTGAAGAGTCTCTCCCCATCTTTCCTGCAGCCCCCTGTAGGCACTGGGAGGCTGCTCTAAGGTCTCCATGGAAGCGTCCAAAGTGGTGTTTCTCTGTGCAGAGGTTAGTCTAAATTATTTGTGTTTACTTTCTTCTTTCTCTAAGGACCTAAAGTGCACTAAGGTTCTTCAGAGTAAAATAAAAAGAAGGCAAAAGGGAATGAGGTGGAACTGTAGAAGATAAGGAAAGTGGAAATGAAAAAAGCATTGCGGAGTGACTGTGTTTAACAAAGTCTGTAAATGTGTATAAAACCGACAAATACTCCAACAGTGCTGAGTGCAAGCTCACCAAAAGTCACAAATCCCCTTGAAAACTCAGTTCTACTTTTATCGCACGACAGCCTTAACGTCTGCGTTCAGTAGGCATTGACTCATTAGCGAACGGCGTGCAGCGATGGTTTCTGTACGGGGTTCAAGCTGCGGTTTGCGTTCTGTTGCCGTTGTGACGCGCGTGTTCTGTGGGATGTGTTTGAAGATGGGTACCTGTTGGAGGAAATGCTGAAGTATTTGTGTTTCAGAGTATGTTAAGTGTTCACCCAGGACTAGATTCCAGTAACAGACCAGTTTCCATCGGCGGGGAGCCGTTCAGCAGTTTCTGTTGAGCCAAGGGGAGCTATTTTCCCGCAGGTGCTCGCCGTCCTGGATCTCGGTGTGTGTAAAAGGTCAGTCCGTGGTTCTCACCTCTATAGCGAGCTGCTTCATAAATTAGATAACCCTCTTCTCTTGCTGTTTGAGTTGAGGGATATCTGCTCTGGAGAAGACAATCTGAGGGATGATAGCTGAACAATGTCTCTGAAATTAAGAGGCCAAATATTTACATTTAGATAGAGTGCACCCTCAGCAAGTTCGCCAATGACACCAAGCTGTGTGGTGCCGTCGACACGCTGGAAGGGAGGGATGCCATCCAGAGGGACCTGGACAGGCTGGAGAGGTGGGCCCGTGCCAACCTCATGAAGTTCAACCAGGCCAAGTGCAAGGTCCTGTACCTGGGTCATGGCAATCCCAGGCACAAATCCAGGCTGGGTGGAGAATGGATGGAGAGCAGCCCTGAGGAGAAGGACTTGGGAGTGCTGGTGGATGAGAAGCTCAACATGAGCTGGCAATGTGCTCTTGCAGCCCAGAAGGCCAACGGCATCCTGGGCTGCATCCCCAGCAGCGTGGCCAGCAGGTCGAGGGAGGGGATTGTGCTCCTCTGCTCCGCTCTGGTGAGACCCCACCTGCAGCGCTGCGTCCAGCTCTGGAGCCCCCAACATCAGAAGGACGTGGAGCTGTTGGAGTGATTCCAGAGGAGGCCACGCAGATGATGAGAGGGCTGGAGCAGCTCTGCTGTGAGGCCAGGCTGAGAGAGCTGGGGCTGTTCAGCCTGGAGAAGAGGAGGCTCCAGGGAGACCTCAGAGCAGCCTTCCAGTGCCTAAAGGGGGCTGCAGGAAAGGTGGGGAGAGACTCTTCAGCAGGGCCTGGTGTGACAGGATGTGGGGTAACGGTTTCAAAATAGAGGGAGGTAGATGTAGATTGGATATTAGGAAAAAATTTTTTACACTGAGGGTTGTAGAACACTGGCCCAGGTTGCCCAGAGAGGTGGTTGGAGATGTCCCTGCTCCTTGCAGGAGGGTTGGACTAGATGACCTTTGAAGGTTCTTTCCAACTCTAATCATTCTGTGATTCTATGATTATATTTACATTGTAGTCATTGCATATTAATTCCTGTTCCTATTTATAATACATGTGCAATGAAAGATATTAAATTATGGATAATGCCGCAAATCTGAGCGTTAATTCTCAAATGCTCTCCTTTCCCCAGCTTTCTGCCAGCTCGCTGCTGCTGTTCTTAACTCCGAGCCATCAGCGGTTGGGTTGGGGGAAGGCGAAAAGCGGGTATTTCATGTCTGCGATTCTTAGTGAGGACAACTGAAAAGCTGGAGGGGTGCAGCTGAATGTTTGTGGGGAAAACTACATCAATGCAAACCAGAACCACGAACTTCCTATTTAAAACTATAGATTTTTATAAAGTAATTGTGACAATTGCTTACGACAGACACAGAAAGTATCTTTATTTTTTATCTCCGGGTTTTCGAGTTGGCCTGATTTCCACAAGCGCGCAGCGATGGCAGATGCTACCTTTTACGTCGGGCTCCGAGGCTGCGGCACATTTCTGCCAACCGAGCCGTTTGCCGCACTTCTGCACTTCTGAAACGAGCCTCTTACGGTATTCAGGGCTGTAAAAATGATTTATGTCATTCCTGGATGTTGTGAGTTACTTGCAAAAAGCCTTGTATTTTCAGGAAAAATACTGCAATTCTTACAGCACCATTAAAGAGCAATAGACCTAAAAAAAATAAAAATCATGTTTGCCTGAGCTATCATGGCTCGTTTGGGGATTTAAGTCTATCTTCTTTTTATTTTCTTAGGATTTGCAGTGTTTTTTTCTGTTTTGTTCTGTTGAAAGGAGGCAGTCTGATAAAGAAGCAGCTCTCTCCTCCTGCTTGCTGCGAACTCTTGCCTTTAAGTTAATAACCCACATGTTTAAAAGCATGCGGGGCATCCGTGCACATACATGTGCGTGCACATAAATAACAATTTTTAAACAGGGAGAGAGAGGAATGCTGTGAAAACCACCTCGGTAACTTTATGAACTTAAGTGCTGACTGCTCCTAAGAGTTACGATCCTTCTGCTCCACGGCGCGCGTTGCTGCAGGGTCGTATTGCTATTCTGTGCACTGTATGTATTTCCATGTCTTCTTGCAATAAAAAGCACCCTGCGTTTACTGTAAGCATTTCCAACTTGTAACAGCTCAGCATCCCCGTGTTATCTCTTTGGTAGGGTGAGGCCAGCGAGCCCTGTCCTTCGCGGCACTTTCCAGGTGATTTACCAGCTATGACTTTCCCTTCGTAGCACGCTTGAAGTTTCATCAAAATGATTTGGAATGCTGGAGTCTCTGTTTGCCAAGGTAACCACACTGAGACACACCATAGAATCATAGAATCACAGAATGGTTTGGGTGGGAAGGGACCTTCAAAGCTCACCCCATCCAACCCCCCTGCCAGAAGCAGGGACATCTCCAACTGGATCAGGTTGCTCAGAGCCCCGGCCAACCTGGCCTGGAACGTTTCCAGGGGTGGAGCATCCACCACCTCTCTGGGCAACCTGGGACAGTGTTCTATAACTCGCATTGTAAAAAATTTTTTCCTAATATCCAATCTAAATCTACCCCCCTCTATTTTAAAACCATTACCCCTTGTCCTGTCACAACAGACCGTGCTGAACAGCCTCTCCCCACCTTTCCTGCAGCTCCCTTTAGGCACTGGGAGCCGCTCTCAGGTCTCCCCGGAGCCTCCTCTTCTCCAGGCTGAACAGCCCCAGCTCTCTCAGCCTGGCCTCACAGCAGAGCTGTTCCAGCCCTCTCATCATCTGCGTGGCCTCCTCTGGACCTTCTCCAACTGGTCCATGTCCTTCTGATGTTGGGGACTCCAGAGCTGGACACAGTGCTGCAGGTGGGGTCTCACCAGGGCAGAGTAGAGGGGCAGAATCCCCTCCCTCGACCTGCTGGCCACGCTTCTCTTGATGCAGCCCAGGATGCGGTTGGCAAACCAAACATGATCGTTAGGAACATGGCTCGGCCGTAACTCCTGTCTCCGAACCGGGGTGGGAATGGTTTCATGGGAAAAAATTTGCTCATAGACCCCGCAGCTGAAGAAGAGACAGCATACCTAATTTAAATAAGTTTAAACGGTAGCCAGTGCTGTGGTTTGTAGCTGGTCTTTATTACCTGCTGTCTTTTCAGATTCTACTTTTTTATTTTAATGTTATCTCAAGATAATTACTTTTCTTTTTTTTTTTTTAAAAACTTGTTTTCCCCATTACTGGTTTTGAGGACTCATTGGAGAAAGCAATCTATATTTCCATCAAAGATTCTTTCTTCTATTTTGCCTTTGAATTTTGTGACCGTGGGGTTCTTCACAGAACATACAGCTGCTTCTTGACCTTACAGTGTTTGGCTTGAAGTATTACTGCAGCATTTGGCATTCAGGAAAAATAAAGGTTACGCGATGAGATTGTTGGGAAGGATGCGGGAAGAGGTGGACTGGATGTGGGGCTTATCAGCTTTGCGTTCGGTACTGGAGTCAGATTCCCAAATTTAGTAGCATCGTCTAAGAACAGCTCATACCTTTTAAGTGGCTTGAAGGCTGAGGCTCTGAGAGGCAGACCCCACACTTTTTGTAACGGCCCTGAAGTTTGTTGATGGAGTTACGTCAGTCACGGGTGGGAACGACAGAGCAGGGTAGGTTCCTCAGCCTCCAGCCCTTGCCCAGCCCCACGGGGGAAAACCACCACGAGTTGATAGAACTAATTTGGTTGAAAAGTCTTTGCCCTTCATTTCCGAGGTGCTGTGAGGAGGACGGTGGCAGTGGGAACGCCGTGTGAGGAGTTTGTCACCCGGGGACCAGGCTGCAGCCGCGCAGATGCAAAGCACCGGATCGGCGGGATAAAATGGGGTTAAGCGATCAGGGTGAGTTCCTTTTCCTGAGAAACTCTGTGGAAAATCTGCTGTTCTCAAGCAAGGAGAGCAATGATTAAACAGCAGTGCTGAGGTTGTTTCTGCCCCGTCTGGAGTTTGTTCCAGTTGGTTCTGAAGAGGGAGAGGGGACGATGGAGCGTTAGTGCCGTGCTTTCAGCTGGCCTTCCCTTTCCCTTTCACTCAAGCTTTCCTACCAAGGACCGTCCAAACACATGCCATCTCGCCTCACGAACGTGTCTAGTGTTTCATTTTGTCCTTGGCTCAAATTCCCAAGTGGTTTGGGGTTTACTTTTCTCCAAGCATCAATGCAGCTCGTGTTTTGTCCTCCCCATAGTTTCCATCGCGCTTTGACAAATTTTGACTGTCCTTTCAGCAGCTTTATCGTCACTTCTGCCAGTATTGCTGTGTCTCAGCTTGTCATTTAATAACTGAAATACTAGGACATATAAGAACACGGGAAATGGCATCGATCACCCAGTTGTCATGTTTGGAATTGTAGCAGCTCTCTTGCACATGATACAGTGGTAAATCAAAATTTTCCATTGACCTGCAGCTCGGAAGGGTATTCTCAGCGCAGTATTTGCTTAGTCAGTTTTGCTGCTCTTGGTATATTTATATCTGGGTTTTTATATTCCTATTTCTTATTCCATTTTGCTATTTCTAGTAAAACTCCCTGCCACCGGCATGCCCTTGCCTTTATGGGAGGTGACACTTGCAACTGTTCTTGAGAAGGGTTTGATTGTAAACTGATTGGCAAAAAGGACACAAAATCCTGCGTGTTCTACCTGTGCAGGAAGTTGGGAAAGTTGACTTTTCTTAATAGCAAAGGAGAAAGTAGAAAATGATGTCTTTTAAAAATGGCTGTATACGGAATAATTCAGGATAGCAAGGTTTTATGAGACCTGTCTTGAAATATTCTGAGATTTGTCTCTTTAAAATTGAACTAGAGTCAAGAGAAAAATGAAAGGTGATGTAGTTTTGCTAAGGTAACACAGAGCTATTTTTAGTAACTAAAAAGGCTTGTCGAAACCACCTGCTTTCCACATGGAAGCAAATCTGGGATTCCAATCCAGCCCCTTTTTGAGTTGTGACAGGCCTAAGACCTCGCTAAAAATCTCGAGATCTCCGATGCTTTCTAATTTGCTTCAGACTTCACAGGTAAGTTCTGCCTCGGCATCAGGTTGTGAAATTCCAGACGTTTTGTTATTTCTTTGCCGAAGCGGAGACTCTGCGTGTGGAAAGCGGCTTTCGGAGGGAAGGGCTGTTTCAGGAGAGGCTATTGTCTCCTCAGAGTCAAGGCACAGATATCTCAGCCGCGCTTTGAGGCGGTGCCAGCCTCCTCGCCGGGCCATGAAATCGGATACCTCCGCTTTTGAGCCGTTTGTGAAAGTACAAACTGTAGTACTTGTGGAATTCATTCACTGCCTTCCAAACTTGACTCTGGCCTGGCAATGGGAAGAAAGAGTTCAAGAAAAAGGAGGGGGGAAAAAAAAAAAGACTTCAGTAGTATGTGGCAGTTAACTGTCAACTTTGGCATCTTTTCAGATTTGCGGCTTCGTGCTTTCTAGAGATAAACTGTGACTTTTCCCTAAGGATTGGAGGATTTTCGTTTGTTTTCCGCGGAAGTTCTTAGGATTCTATGACTGTAGCAGCTAAGTGACGTGCAGAACTACCAGCGAGACGCCTGCCGTGCTCGTAGACCGTTAATTTAAGGTTGCAGAACGTTTCTTGCAGCTTGTTCCTATTTACATTTGTTTCTCAATGTTTTTTCCCTTTGTAAAACAGATGAATAGGATCCCTCCATCCATTTTGTCTGGGTTTGCCTGAAACCTTTTGTCCCATTAACAGGTGAGCTGGAGTTTTATGGGCGGCTCTGAGCATTCCTGTGCCCGCTCTGGGACACAGGGTCTCCTGTAACAGCAGAGAAGGAGCAACCAAATCTTGGAAGAGTCAAACTTTCTCATCCTCTTCGTTCTCAGTAGAGCTCAAGGCAGTGAGGCCCGTGCAACCTGTTGCTTTTGTTTCATTTCAACGGAGTTTCCATCTCTTCATCGCACTCTCTGGGCTCCTCTTGACTGCGCAGGACATTTGAGTCACAACATCAGTGTCACCCCACCTCAAGCCTTGTCCAAACGCAGAAACCTTTGAGGCGAGGTGGGTGGTGTTTTCCCTTGAACCGACGGCCCTGTCTGCTCGCATCGGCTGTAGCCGGAGGTAACGCGGTTTGTCAGCTGCTAACGTGGTTATTCCGTGCCGTAATCCAATCCCTCTGTGCAGCGCAAGGGTTGTTCTGCAGCGCGGCTGCTCTTGGCAAAACGATCCCGAAGAGCGTGATTTACTACGTTGGAGGGGAAAAAAAAAAAACCAGGAAAGGTGCATTTCTGCTTGCTGAGGACAGATTTCATGGGCAGGTAGGGAAAAGTTGGAAAGCTCAGGCTAAAACCCAATTGCAGCTGCCAAGGAAGGAAGCATAGCAAGGAGATACTTGAGTAATCAAGGTGGAGGAAAGTAGTTTATCACTTAATGTGGAAATGAGCAAATAATAAGTGATCTATTTGATGTCTTTCTCCTTTCAGCCACCACAGGAAAGGTGAATGATGACCAGATGCTTAAAACAGTTAACTTTAATAAAAATAGGGCGGAAAAGGAAGAAGTCAGGTGTACTTGATAGATAAGAGAGAGTATGCAAGTCAGCAGGATTTGATACCCTACCCTGTGGTATGAAAAATCTGCACATGCTGAGCTTTTGCAGTATTGAAACTGAATAATGGCATGAAGCATTAGATGATACTTGAAAAATCTTGTCCTTACAAATATGATAAATAACTGTCATGGTGCCACTGCGTACTGGTGCTGCTCGTCTGGTAGATCTGGAGGAACCTTTTTTCAAAGACAAACTAGGATGCAGCCCCACACGGCGTTCTGGTAAGCAAGTTGGGCTGGGTTTATCTGTGGTGAAAGCGTGGTCAGGTGGGCACACAACTGACTGAGACACCCTGGGGTGAACCGACAAACGGGGATTTAGAATTTCCAATCCGAAGACTGCCCGGGGAGGTCACGATGACTTTGCCACTGGAGTCTTTTGGAAATGGTGTGGTTATATGGCTGTCGATTGTGCCTCAGAGGTGGGATGTGGACTGGGTGATTTCCTGCGATCCCTTCCGCTGCTCCGTTCTGGTGGCTCTGTGACGTGAGGCTGGCTGGGGAGATGCTAACTCAAGTGCAAACAACTCAAGTTAACTGTGCACTGAAGGCACAGCCCTCAGCTTAACAGATGTAATTTTAAAACCTGGCTGGAAAAACGTGGTTTCATATGTAGTAATAACGTCCCAAGAGGACATCCTGAGATGAATGGTAGACTCAGGAACGATGTGGACTTATTGGAGAGGCTCCAAAGCGTGAATGATCAAACCACTAGGAAACAAACCTAGAAGGCGGACTGCAACAATTTGCTTTGTGTGGAGAATAAAAGACCAGAGGAAACATTGCAGGAGTCTTCAAATCCAGGAAAAGCTGCTGTGAAGAAGAGCAGTGTGGTGTTTGCAGAGAATAAAAGCTCTGCAGTAGATGGGACAAGAATTAACAGAACTAAATTGCAGCAGAAAAAAAATCAAAGAAGGTGTTAAAAAAAGGGGGGGAGGGGTGTGGAAAAAAAAACCCAAACCAACTATCCAAAGCGGGGATAGCAACGCACTGGAAGGGATTGCATGGGTGAGTATGGAATCTGTGATGAACTTACAGCGGGTTAGAAAAATACCTCTCAGAAAGGCCATGGAGATAGCTGTTCCTGCTTCGGGACCTGGGACGGACTGGATGTCCTCTCGATGTCCTTTCAACGTCCCTATCCGATTTCTTTTACAAATATCTTTTTTCTCCTGAGGAGGAAAGCTTTGCGTTGATACCTGAGGTATTCGGGGATTAAATTTGTTCCATTGCTTTTCAAAATAGAGTGGTTACTCTCTGTTCCTACCAAAATTGTCTGCCTAGCAAGTAGGGAAGGTAGCCAGGATTGCGTCTGAGCTTTTCACCTTTCTGTTCCCTGTTTGTTGGTGACAATATCTGGAAGAATATCTGGAAGATAACCCGTCCTCTGCCCCATTGCAGCCAGCATTACAGCTTGTGTACGGGGAGCTGCTGTTTCTTTGCAGGCCATCTGACATCGCAAATGAAACTGGTTTGTGCAGCTGGTGCGTATGTGATTTCCTAATTAGCATCTGCAGTGGTTCCTCAAATAACACCCAGGCTTGTGTTAATTGCACGTATTTAGATTCTGGTGCAAGAGCTAGAGCTTTTGTCTAAATTTTCTTTGTCTTTGGGGTAGTAAGCTGTTGGAGAATGTGATGCAAATTAAAAAAAAAACAAAGAACCTAGGTGCAAAACGTAGCTCATACAGGCAACATCAGCTACGTTTTCTGGGGCTAGATCTGTTAAAAACTGCAAAATCGTCTGTCATTTCTGTTCAGAAGGAAGCAGACAGTTTGGAGCAGGCACCACCCGTCTGCAGTGGTATGTCCAAAACAAGAGCTTTTGTTCCAAACTGGGCTGATGCACGCCACCAAATATGCCAAGAATGCGGGGCCGTTTGCCGTGCGCTGCAGATAGCATCACCGGAAAGCTGAACACCCGGATTCCTCTGGAAACAACTCTGCAGCTAAGATGAAGGCAAGCAAAATAAGGCAAATCCGAAGCAGGATGCCATCGCCTGTAGTACACTAAGGTTTGATACAAAATGATCTCTGTTTTCCTTCGAAATCCATCATTTGCAGACCCCTTCCTCAAGCTTTGCGTCAGCTCAGGTTGAGAAACCTTTCAGGGTTGAAGGGTCAGGTTGGCTACAAGAAGTGCATTGAGAATTTTTGAATCAGTGAGTGTGATTTCTGTGAAAAATCTGTGAAAGCTACATCCCTTACGTCAGGAAACGATGTTTTTCCAGTTTAAATAACTTCTAAAATCCAACATAGCCATATATGCGAAGGCTCTGTGTGTATGCATGAATTGGATTTGTCGTCACATGGGTTTGGGAAAAGGCTCTACTGACTGTGCCGAGCAGTTTTCGTACCCGTTTCAGTGGTATTTTTATAACATCGTGACAATTAACAGTGACGATTGCGTTCATACGTTAAAGTGGGGTTCATTCCTTGTTGTTAGGTATGAAAATAGTGGGCGAACGTAACCAATATAAACACTCTTCTGGGGAAAAAGTTTCTCTCTCTGGAAAATTGTATGGAAATGTATTCATTCCTTTGGGAATTCAAAGGAGTTAAGAGTAACTGTATTTAAATTTTACAGCTCCTGTGTAACACTTGACCTGTCAGGACATTTCAGTCCCTGAATCTTTAGGCAGGCGTTGGAGGGAGGCCGGGGGCTCTTGGCTTGACCCAAGCTGGCATTTCCGATGCTGGAAATCATTGGAATCGGAGCGTTAGAGGTCTGGGTGCCTGGGGGTTACCTGAACAGGTGTCGCAGTAAAAAAAAAAGGCCTGGAAAATACAGATTATTCTGTAAAAACAGGCTGCTGTTGCAGCAGCGGGGCCTGGCACCAGTGGTGAAATGGGAAGCAAAGCGGATTAAGCTCCCTCTGGAGCCTAAAGGCGACGATTCGCATCCCAACCTGCCTGTTAACGCATCGGAGGAGTCCCTGCTCAGCTTCCCCCCAGCCTCTTGATGAAGTCGTTAAGTGGTGTGAAATCACAAATTCTCCACAACTGATGTTTTGCTGTTTTTCATCCAAACCATTCTTCAATTACGCGTCTTTTCCTTAAGCTCTTAATACACGTATGAGATTAACAGATTTCCCTGCCTTTCTAAAAGGAAACCGTGTGCTGATACTAAGCAGAAAATTGAGGGAAGAGGGACCATTTCTTTCCAATGTCTTCATCTTCTGTCAGTGACAAGGTGGATAGTAAAATCTTCTCTCTTTGCAGAACCCGTTTTGGGTTTTAATGGATAGGCCGAGTCAGCGCTAAAGGAAAATTTCTCAATATATTTTCTGTAGAGAAGACTCCCGGTGCTAACGAGCAGCTGAATCCGTCTCGGGGAAACAGTTTGTTACTAAAAATAAATTGCAGCCTCACTGTAACTAAAATCAGATTGCAGAAACCCGGCCACTCTGATTCCTGATTTCTGCTGCAGAAGATTAATCCGTTACAAACAGTATCGTTACATATTGTAAAATGTGCCAGCCAAGCTCTGTTTGGAAATTAATCCACTTGGGAGCTGCTATCAGACACGCTCACAGCGTTCTCCGGAGATTTTCTTCAGGCTCCGCAATGCCCGCGAGGAACTGGTTCATAGTGCTGAGGCCAAAAGGAAAACCAGCGCACGCCAGCTATATATAGAAGACGAAGCAAAGCAGTGTGATAAAGGGCAAACGAAAGCTTTCGACAAGAGGCCTCTTCCCGTTCCCAGTCATGTGGCCTTTACACGCAATTTATTTTTTACTATACAATTTACTGGGGAAATTAAATCGCTTGACCACAGCCTTTTTCTGCCTAGGAAAGAAGCATTCGGTGTTCCTTTACCGTGTGTAATGCGCTCGTGTGTGGCGGTGGCTGTCTGAGAGGTTCCATTTCTGCGAAGCCAGCGCTGTTCTGGCGGGTGCCAGCGGTGGCCAGTGGTTGCCCTGGGGAGTGTGCGGTGTTTGGCGCTGAAAACCACTCTGCTGCCCAGGCCAAAACGTGGAGGTCATACCCACGAGCCCCCGATGTTTGGGTCGACAGGACATGGATCCGTCTCCTCTGCAACTCTGGCATTTAAAGACAGTGGTGGAAGCAAGTAAGGGGGAAGCCAACCTTTCTAAGTGCTTTTGTGTCCCATCACCCACTGAATCGAAGTGTCCTTCTTCCCTGCTCCTGCCCTTTTGTTCTCCATGCAAAGACGTTTCTGTCCTGGGAGTGCATCACCCAAGCCTCATCGGGTAGATTTTGGATAGCTTTCCTTCAGTCCTAGTCAGCTCAAGTCAAGTTTCTGTGCTACATCTCCAGGGGCCCCCATCAGTAATTCTGACCTTGAAAAAACAAAAAAAAAAAACCCAAAAACTTGACCTGGGTGCCAGTTTGTGGCTTGGCCGCACCACTATATTCCGCTCTTTCGGAAACGTAGGAGTCACCAATTTTTTGATGCTCACTTCAATTAAATACTATGTGATGTCTTCAAGAAGGGGAACGGTGCTCAGGAGAAAATGCATGACCTGTGTCCCAGAGGTCCAGGCAGGTAAAAAGAAGTGGGTTCTCAGATAGATTTCTTTTTATCTTTCCTTTTTTTTTTGTGTCAGTGATCAAGTTTGAGGGAGGCTGAAGAAATGGGATAGTTTATCTCCCAAATATAGAGAATGATGATGTCAGGAGGGTTGGAATAGATGGCCTTTGAAGGTCCCTTTCAACCCAAACCATTCCGTGATTCTATGATTCTGTGTCATTTCAGAATATTTTCACAGACAAGGTGATTTATGGCAGAAGCCTTTCTTTCTTGGACGTAAGCAGGACGTTTGTGGATTTGCAGCATGTGTGCTACCTGAGCTCCTCACTGCTTCGATAGATCAGGCTGTCACACCTTGCGTAAAAATATGAGTATTTCACAGACTCAGTTCTGCATTGTGGCAAGTGAAATGAGGGTGGTGGGACACTGTCCCAGGTTGCCCAGAGAGGTGGTGGATGCCTCATCCCTGGAAACATTCCAGGCCAGGTTGGCTGGGGCTGTGAGCAACCTGATCTGGTTGGAGATGTCCCTGCTCCTGGCAGGGGGGTTGGACTGGATGGGCTTTGGAGGTCCTTTCCCACCCAAACCATTCTGTCATTCTAAGTGAAAGAGTGGATAAAATACCAGGGCTTTAACGCCGCGTGGTGCTGTATGGGAGCTAAACGCTGCAGCTAGGAAGCTGGGTAGCAAGGACCAGTGAAGGTGATGCATCTGTCCATACTCCCATGTGTCAGTCTCTCAGACAATTTCACAGATTTGCTAATGGGAACAAGGCTCTTCAGTGAAGCTTCTTCGGGGCCCTTACAGAGACGTGAATGTACCCCAGAACCTTCATGAGTGATACGAGGAAACACTGAAAGACAAATTTCCACTGCTGCTGCTCAGACACATGAACTCCTTCATCAGTCAGGAGTCACTAGGAGTTTAAAGAAATGAGCGCTGGCTTCCTCCCAGGAGGCGAACTCTTAAGAACTCTGCTTTGTGTGTATATATAT
This sequence comes from Chlamydotis macqueenii, assembly GCF_036417535.1. Taxonomy (NCBI): domain Eukaryota; kingdom Metazoa; phylum Chordata; class Aves; order Otidiformes; family Otididae; genus Chlamydotis; species Chlamydotis macqueenii. Next base: position 1,446,493 of record NC_141564.1, read on the forward strand.
ACACATATAGCGTTATTTTCAAATACCCAGTGGAAATTTAACAGAGTTGCGGGAACAGAAGAACGGAGAACTAATTCTGTATCCACCCAAACACGGCTGCTGAGTCGGTCCCCAAGGGGAAGGCAGAGCAGTAACGCAAGGCCAGAGTTGAGGGGTTGGGGGCTGCCCTACCAAGCTTGGTCCAGTCTAACGGCCAGAAAAAAAACCCACCTTCTCTTCTCTTCTGGTGTTCTTGCTGAGCACTAAAAAAAATCCCCAAGCGAAACTGGAAGTAAAAAGAAATTGGAAAGCATGGAGGAAAAAGAGCGAGCATTCTTCTCAGCAGTGTGTTCTGTGGAAGTTTGACTTTGCTGGGCCAAAATGAAAACGGTGGGTTTTGAACTTCTGAGGTACACCACGATGGCTCATCACAGTTGTTCCAATACGTCCTGCTCCCATTTCCCTCCACACCTTGAACTTCCCAACAGCCTCTCTGGTGGGACGTTGCCTTGCCATCCAACAGCCACACGGAGATGAAGCAGAGGAGCCTGCGGCCGATTTCGCGGATTGGTGCGGAGTGCACCCAGCGCCGTTGTGCGAGGTGGGAAGGTGTCCCCGCTCTGTCACGGCCTTGTGCGAAGGCAAGTTTTTTCCCGTTCTTTCCCATCACCTTCAAATGTAAACCTGCTGACACGGAGCGCTCTTACAAAGCCAGCCCATGCTCCCGCCGCGTGCTAGCAAACAAGGCCCTGCTGGTAAGAGCACACCCTAAAGTGGGTTTGTTTCTTGGTTTTTTCTTTTCTTTTTTTTTTTTTTTTTAAAAAAAACAGATGATCAAGAGGGACAAGAGACACAGGAGATTGGCTTAAGGATATTCAGATCACAAGATGTTTTGACAAAGTGAACATGCAGCTGACTGCCTGTGCTGTTCCAGAAAAGTAAACACCACTTGTAAATACCTAGCCCTCCTGCCATCCCTGAGGAATTTCTGCCAGCTGCTATCGCTATCCGAGGAAGAGTTTGGAAAGCTGTCGCACTGAGGCTGCCACCCTCATGCGTTGGCGGGGCGAAATGGGGCAGCCTGTAAAATCTGGGGTGAGGGAGGATACGCAGAGGCGACCGTCCTGTGCCCAATTCCGCTGGCTGATGTTGTGCGAGCCACGCATCCTGCTCAAGTACACGTGCAAAGTGCATGCACGGGCACACGATTCGCAGTAAAGGCTTAAACGATGAACCTTAACGGGCGCCGACCTGCTTTAAGAGGTTGCTGAAGTTATCTCTTGAAGTACAGTGACTACATCGTACCTGGCAGAGCAAGGGGCTGGCTGGAAGGGCACCCAGCGCACAGATATTTAGCTGAGATCTATATTTTACATTATTTATATGTATTTATATTGATATTTTAGCCCTAGGAACGCTTTGGACTGGCTATGAAGTAAAGCAGCCTTTCCTTGGAGAGACTCGGAGAGGCAGCACTAGGACGGGGAGGCTGTCAGATCTGGGGGTTTTACTGTTAGTAGACGTGTTTTGAAGCAAGCAGTGATTTGCAAAGTGGTACATCGCTTTTCTGAAGAGTGGATGAGCCTTCAGAACAAGCATTGTGCCTTGTATGAATTTCTCTTTCCTCTGCTGTTACTTTTATAAAGGCCACTGCAAGAAGAGTTTTGGTTTTGCTGTAAGAATTCACCTCGTTCCTCATCTGAGGTCAGTGAAGGGAAGGTTCAGGAAGTTCTCCAGGTGTCCTTACCCCATTTCAGCTCCAGGAGTTTCCAAAACACACCAGGATTGCTGGCTTCGGACTTCAGCCCCCCGACAACATGCGATTCTGACACCACATGCCTGGTTCTCTGCGTTGCGGCCTCCTTTTTCAGCACATTGCCTTCACTGTGGTAGGGTTGGATTGAGCTTGGCTGTCGTGAGTCGCACAGGAGCGCTCAGGCGGGTCCGTACGCACAGAGAAACAGGGGGACGGGAAATACCCCGTGATACGCACCGTGCTTGATATCTCTGTATTTGCATAACAAAATCCAGCCTCTTCTGTTTCCATTTTTACACAGACTTGTCTGATAACTTAATCCAAAGCCCTGTCCTATGCTCGGTTACTGCCACGGAGAGCCGGCAGGCAGGAGATGAGCTGAGTTGTGTTTGTTAGTCCTCATGCAAGTTGTTCTTTCCTCGTTTTCTTCCCCTGCTCTGCCGCTTGCTTTTTTTTTCCCCTCTTCTTTCTTTCTTCTTTTTTTCACTTGCTTTCTTTTTTTTCTGATAGATTTTTTTTTTTTGGCCATCATTTTAGACGATGAGCTTCTTGGGTCAAGAGGTTCTTCACCTACATGTTCATGTTGCACCTGGGCTCTGACCCCAAATTTGGGACTGTGTGCTACTGCAATATAAAAAATAATAAGTTCGGGATTTGGTTTTCTTAATTTTTCCCTCAAAGTTATGCAGTGTACAGTACAAATAGCAACAGCACAGCAAAACCTCTCTGCTCTGCCGATGGCGGAAGCATTTTTCTTGCAAGAGTGCAAATGTGCGGTGAGTGCTTCTGGGGTTGATGGCCATCAGGGAATGTGTGGCGATAACTAATCCCGTCCTGTGCTATCGTAAAGGGAGTTCGTTGGCGAGTCTGAGGTCAAAAACCCCCCGAGGCTCAAAGGATGAGAGGAACAGGTGCTTTCCCGGAGCCTTAGAAGTTACGCTACAATTAGTTTCTTCCTTTCCTTTGGGCTTAATAATATACTAAAGTCGGTGTGTTACAGCTATGGTAACATTTAGACTGAGAAAATATGCAAATACAGCAGCAACATCATTTTTTCCAGTCTGCTTAGCAAGTAAATGGTTGTGTACGGAACGGCCGACAATCCCATGAATATCTTTCCGTCAGAGGCAGCTCCTGATATTTATGACGGCAATAAAACTACTTATTATTATTGGACAAATTTGTCGGACATGGAAAAAAAAAAAAACCAACAAACTTTAGACATTTTACTTTCAAATCCCGCAGTATGTAACCAAAGGGTTGGGATTTCAGAAGTTTACTCCCCGAGGATAAACAAATAAAGTTGTAAAGAGCACACCTGGCTAACATGATTGCTCCTTATTAGCATAGCAATTCTCAAATAAACAACCTGCTCATGTCTCTAATAAGCTATTACTCCGTGATGAAGGCTGCAAACGGAGCCCGCTGGTGGGTAACAGATAACGGTGAAATCTGTCAATAAAGCAAATATTGTTCTGCCTGAGCAGCTCTTGTTCCTCCAAGAGAAGGAGAGCAGCGTAGGTATTTTTGCAGGCCGGTGTTTGACAGCCAGGCGTGTGGCAGCACTGCTTTTCCGCTCCGCTGCTGTCACGTTATGTGGAGCCTTTGCTCCTAACAATGTCAGCATTACGAAAAAATCAGGCAGAGACCTGCGTTTGGTTGGAAGCCACCTGCCTGGAGTGCGCGAGTCAAACAAAACTGCGGTAGGGTGAGCGTTTGCCCAGGAATAGTGATGTGCCAGATTATTAGGGTTCTCTTGTTGGTGAACTGAAGTTAATAATTAAAAATTTGGAGTCCGTCCTCTCTCTGAAACATGCAAATTAATGAAAATTGTGTCTCGGCATTCCTCTTACTATCCTAGAACATAAAAAATCATTTACAGTGGCAAAAAAATGCCATAATCTCACTTTCCCAAACATCGTAAAGTGTGAAAAAAAATTCATGATTTTTCAAGCGTAGTTGACAAACTATTTTTGAAGCGATGCAGACGCAATTTCCATCCTTGCATGGTTGCTTGACCACCAATTAGGAAGCCATGCTTACTTCGGCCTCTGTATTTCTGCAGTTGTTTTTTTTTCAAAAATAATTTTGCATATGTTCTCTTAGTTTTCCGGAAATAAGGATATAGAATATAAGAGGGCCACAAATCCCCAAACCTGCTCCTTTCCGAATTCCACGGTGAGTATTAGGTTTTTCCGTGTTATATATAGCTTCAGAGAAAAGGGATCATTTGAAGGAAAATTTGAGCCGTTCTTATCTTTGTTCCACTTCTGGGCCGACATCACGGTAGGAAAATGCAAGGAATGTACAGTAGAGCCTGGTGTGGGAAGAAGATCTAGGCAGAGGGATGATTAATGGTGTCTAAAAGGGGGAAACCAGTTATGTAATAAATACCGCCCGTGAGATTCAAACTGGAGAAACCGTCACAGGTGCAGGCCGTAACCAGGCCCTGGAGGAAAGAATTGTGGCCTGTTAAAGGGGAGCTCTGCAAACAAACAGACAGGGAGTAGGAAAAGCCCTTTCGTGTACATTTTTATGGTACAAATCAATCCTTTGAGCACATACGCGATGTTAAGTGTTTATAAACTCAAAGAACATCCCTCCTGCAGCAAAGCTGCACAAGCAGTGCTGCCGTGTACGTTTATACAGCGCGGGGAAGATGTGTGGTCTGATGGCTCCGTTCGGTTTTCCTGACTTTCGCGAACGACGTGATTTCTGCCTTGCCGGTTTTGTTTTGTTCCGTTTAGCTGCTCTCAGCTCCATAATTGTTCTTTTAGCTTGTAAATATTATGGTCAACCTCCAGCAAAGTTTAGACGAGGCCAGCCCAATGTAAACAAGTGTGCCTGCGCCAGAGATGTGAGTAAGCGAAGCCATCCCTTCTGATATTTCCTCCCCCTTTTCCTAACGCCCCTGGGGCCGCGCGAGCTTCGCTGAGCCTGCCGTGGTAGCGCACGGCCTGGAGTTCAGTTTAACTGCCTGGCTGGGATGGTTTATTTTAATTTTTTTTTTCTTCCTGGTATTTGATGTAGGAATTATCCAGTGAAAGGAGAACAGTGGACCAGAATAACTTCTGGGGAGTGTCCCCCTGTCTGTCCATGCTTCTGGTCTGGTGACGATGCCGTGTGAGGATCTTGGACCCTCTGCTCGGCTGGGCTGGGATCAGTTTTCCAGCGGGGCGACAATTTGTGGTTAGACACACGCTAACCTTTAGGGAAAAACCCCACCAAAGCCATCGGTGCAGGGCTGTTGATCTCCTGGGAACGGGGGCTGGGAGGTGTCTGACATTTTGCGTTATTATTTATGGGAGAGGAAGGAGCTGGCCTGGTTTTTCCCACAAGAAGCGTATCTATTTTTGAGTGCAAAGTACTTTCTTTGCCATGGGACCCAAAACAGTTTTCATTCACTGACTCACGGTCTCTGGAGGCTTTTTCCCTCAGCTCAGAGATTTGCAGCTGGACAAGTGACAGCCCAATTAGCTAAAACTGTTAATTTAAAGGTAAAGATGTTACCTGGTAGAAGAAGAACCGAACAGTTCCCACCAGCCTGGTTCCTCTGTGTTTGCGTACGGAGTTGCTGCACATTTGACTCTAATAGCTATTGGGTGAGAATCCGAAAGCAATACATCAGCAGCGCATGATTTATTCCATAGCTCTTGTGCAGAAAGCCAAAATATGATTTCATGCTTTCCTGTTTCTCTTTAGGGTGCTTTCTCTTTTTTTTTTTTTTCTTCTTATGGTATAAAAATCATTCAGGAGCTATTTGCTATTTTATTAAACTCGTCCAATAGCCCATTTGCTTAATTATGGATAAATGCTTCCTGACTAATCCTTCCTTCCCAAGAGACAATCTCTCCAGGGCCCAGGCAGAAAAGACAGAAAATGTATTTGGGCGGCATTCAAGTTGCACCTTTTGTTGTGGTGTATGGCAGCACCAGTATGGGTCAGTCTGGCAGTTCATGGCCTTGGATTGATCAATGGGATGCTTCCATGTGCTTTTTTTTTTTTATTTTGAAAGATAAGGAATGTCTATAGGCAGCTGAAAACTCTTCTTCTAAACCCAGTCGGTTCTTTAAAGTATGCTCCAGGCATAGTGAAGTGGAAAGAAATATTTAAAAATGCCTGCAGAGATCACGTCTCTTGGTATTTTTGGTAAATGCCGTGCTTTTGCTCCAGTTGGAGATGTCCCTGCTCCTTGCAGGGGGGTTGGACTAGGTAGGCTTTGAAGGTCCCTTCCAACCCAAACCATTCTGTGATTCTGTGACTCTTGGGGGCTTTCATTAGTTTGAATTATCCGTCTTACTGACAATAAAGGGGATCCCAAGATGGCACGTTACTATGAAATATTTTTACTGTTAATAGATAATAAAGAGGTAACTCTTGTTAATCCAAAAATTAAAATGCAACTTCAGATTCCTCATGTAGGAGGTGATACCCTCACTGAGCTCCACCTGGGAGATGACTGGAGAAAGTTCATGTGATGTTTTCACCTAAGGTGCAACTGTCAGGTGCAGTTGGTTGTTTTGAGAAACACAGCAAAGAGTTTCAGTGCAGTGAAACAATTTTTTTTTCTGCTTGTCCACCAAAGTCCAAGTTTTCAGTTGGAAACAACTGAGAGCCCCTTGCGACACCATTTTTACACCAGCGGGCAGGGCGTGGGCACACGATGGTCTGAAATGCGAAGTCTGGACAGAAGTGGCGTTCAGTACCTGGTGTCTTCAGTGAAGGAGCATCTTTGATCCCAGTCTGTTTGTGAAGTAACTGCTGTACGCAGAGGACCTGATCTGGCTGCTTTTCTCTCCTCTTCTTTTGAATCAGCCTCATGTGCAGAATCTTCACTCAAACTCCTTCTTACTGATGTTTCACGCTTCCTGCTTTTCCTTACTTGCCCATTACCAAAAGGAGGTCTCGGAACCAAAACAACATTAAGAATAGATCTTACAATCAGTATTTTCAGCAGCTCTTTCTATTCTCCCTGCTTTTGTGGCTTATTATAAAAGTGTCAATCCTCTTACTGCTATCTAACAAACAAACTTCTGCCCTGGATCCATTTCCTCTTGGGCGCTTTGCCAGGAATAACAAATTTAACTTCAGCTCTCAGCTTCAGAAGTTTTGTTTCACCGAGTAGAGTTCAAGTAGAGTCTATTACCCTGACTAAGTGATAGAGGAGCCCTTTGATGTTTGCTTCTTGAGTGGCTTATACAAGCCAGGGTTTCCTGTAGGAAAAAGAACTTGCGGCTGAAGGAAATACTTGATTGATCGGGCAACTTCTTCCTCTCGCTCTTATTTGAGAGGAGCTGAGTGCCCGACGGCAGGATTATGCAGAGAGATAAGGAGAGAGGCGATAAGTGCTCCCCCAGCAGAAGTCATGTAAGGTTTGCTGATGTTGCTCAGTCGAGTGAGAGGGATCAATCCTGCTCCTTCCCCCTTCTTGTCCCCTGCTGCGTTCTCCTGCTGCTCTCCCTGTGTCAGCGCTGGTGCACCGCCATGGCTTGCTCAACGTGCTCCACTGGTAAGAGTCAACAACTGGAGCTAAGCTTTCTGCCATGCCCGTGAGCTGAACCCCACAGAAGGGGCTGGGCTGCACTGGTGGCACCTGGAGTGGGAAGCACAGGGGAGAGAGGAGTAAAAGCATGGGGGAACAGGAGTCCTCCGTCTGCGGCTGCCAGCCTGGCCTCCAGAGCCCTTTAACCTTCAGCTGAGTCCCGCTCTGAACTCTACTGGAAGATACTGTGTTTTCTCCTACGATCAGGGGCTAAGTTCACTTTATCGCATAATCTATTCCAGTACCACATTTTGTCTCTCTGTAACAAGACATAGTGATGCTTCATTCCCAGCGATTCTGGTACGGATGTTGGAGGAAGAGGTAGAACTTGGCTAGAGTGTATAGAGAAAAAATTGGGAGCGTGCATTGAGATCAGAGCATAGGGACTGGCCAGGAACACAGAGGAAAGGGAAGAGGTACCAGCAAACCTTGCATTGTGTAAGTTGTTTCAAGATCTTAGAATCATAGAATAGTTTGGATTGGAAGGGACCTTCAAAGGCGTACGGAGTCCAACCCCCCTGCCAGGAGCAGATCAGGTTGCTCACAGCCCCGGCCAACCTGGCCTGGAATGTTTCCAGGGATGGGGCATCCACCACCTCTCTGGGCAACCTGGGCCAGGGTTCTACCACCCTCAGCATAAAAATTTTTTCCTTATGTGCAGTCTGAATCTGCCCCCTTCTATTTTAAAACCATCACTCCTCATCCTGTCACACCAGGCCCTGCTGAACAGTCTCTCCCCACCTTTCCTGCAGCCCCCTTTGGGCACTGGGAGGCCGCTCTCAGGTCTCCCCAGAGCCTCCTCTTCTCCAGGCTGAACAGCCCCAGCTCTCTCAGCCTGGCCTCACAGCAGAGCTGCTCCAGCCCTCTCAGCATCTGCGTGGCCTCCTCTGGACCCTCTCCAGCAAGTCCACATTCTGTTCTTTGGTCAGTGCTTACAAACTGCTTGCTTCATCTCTGAGCCTATGTATTTAAAAATCTCCCTTTGTTAGCTTGTCACTCACAGGTAATTGTTTTTTTTTCTGGGCTGATGTGTGTTCCTAACTTTACCTCTCCCTCATCTTTGTAACTGGGACCACAACGCGTGTGGTGAGCGCAGCGTGGCTTTCCTGTCCGTGCTGGAGCTCCCGGGCGCCGTACCGACCCGCAGAACTCTCTCCTTTAACCGAAGGGACTGGGGAGCAGTTTGTGAGCAGCGCTACTGTGTCAGAAGTACCTGTGCCAATAGCTCAGCATTACTGGTGGGAGAGGTCTTACTCCCCTTCTCAGCTCCTGGCCTTGCAAGTCCGCTGTTCCCCTTGAGTTGGATGTGTTGGGTGCCTGGCAGACGATTATTGAGCTGATTCAGCTCACTAACCCAGAAGAAAACTGTCCCCATGTAACACCGTCGCTGGTGGCTGGAAGGAGGGCAGGAGGAGGTTTAGAGGCACACAGCCTTTATTTTGCAATTAGATGTTGCAATACCTATGGATGTTGCATGTTCCACGGTGTCGCAAGAGAGTCCCTTGAGCAGAACTCATTGAATTTGGTCTGTAAAAGCCTCTCTTAAGTATGGGCATTGGAAGTTGTGAAATTGCCCATTATTCAGTGGATCCAAAGTAACAGGACATTTCCTAAACTACTTTATCACAACTTATTTTGCATTGTGCAGAAGTGGCTTTTTCTTCAGCCGTATCCATGCCCAAGTTCTGGAACAATTCTGATCCTGGATACTCTGGCTCTCCTGAGCTCCTTTGTTGTATAGTTAAACCCTTTAATGAGGTCTAATTATCTGTAGAAATGCGCACATTGGAGACCTCAGTGCTTTCTCCCTTGGCAGCTCTGATGTAGCGGGCAGTTTTGGTCTCAGGATGCCTGAATAAACCTGGGAATTGTCTTTTTTTTTTCCCCAAATGATCTGCTGTTATGACCGTGCGTTCAAGATCTGGACTCCTCCCAGAGAGAACCTCTGAAACTTTTTGTGGTTCAGTTTTGCGTCGCAGATGCTGACATTTTCCAATCAGCAGTGTTATTTTTAAGCTCTGCCATGTCATCAGCTGGTCGTGTATCTTATTGCTTCACAGGTCCTGTGGCCTCTCGTGCCTGCAGACACAGCTGTCCTGGGCAAGGAGGAGAGTAAGGCCTCCTTTTAGGCCTGTTCCTTCCCCTCCTGCATCCCAAAGGCCCATTTCTCACTGATTTTGAAAGGGCAGGTGACTACGTGTGTGACTGTATATGACAGTGCCTTCTTGAGTCCAGACAGCTCTGCTGGGGCCCTTCCTCTACTATCCACCTTCTCAGAATCCTTCTTGTATCCCACAGCACTGCTTCTTCTCCCAGTGGGACTTCCAGTTCTAAAAGTGCTGTCAGTTTTCTTGGGGATTATATCAAAAGGAATTAGGATTTTCCTGTTGTACACCCAAGATGTGCTTTCTTTGAAAACCCCACGCACCTATGCCTCATATGGGATTTTTTTTTTTTTTTTTTTTTTTTGCTCTTTGGTGCATCTCCTGCCTTCCCGTAGAAACGCTGCTCGTCAGCTAGTTCAACATTTGTGCATTCCTTTTCTTGGCCTAGAGCTAAACACTACTCGTTTCTCCGTCTGAGGATGGATAAAGTGATGGTCCCTCGCTAAGTGGAAACATATTTTTCCCCTCAAGAGATTTGCTTTGATCCAACTTGTTTCTTGAAGAGAGACAAAAACGCCAGAAAGGGAGATGTGAGCTGAAGGCGTTTGTTTGTCTGACTGCAGGCTCACCCTTACTTCAAAGTACGATACGGTTGTGTGCTCGTGTTGTCAGGTGCACGTCTTGAGTGTGAGAGAATGAAGCTTACTGACTGCAAATGGATAAGCTTTGAAAAAAGTTGACTTGGCCAAGTCTCAATCAGTTCTCTCTTGGTTCTACTCATTAAAATCATACTCTTGCTTTCTCATGAACTCTCTTCTGGATGAAACATTAGAATAAATTCCATTACGCTCATCCTATGCAGGTAATAAATATCGTGGGGCTCCTCTGGAAAAAGCAAGTGATAAAATTCTGCTATCTTTGCCAAGATTCTTGTTGTTGCATTCAATGAAACATGTTCCAAAGTGGTGGAAAACAGAGTTTCTGGTTTGTAGAAAGTTTTGTTGGGGGTGTTTTTTAATTTGTTTTTGGACCTCAGTTTCTAGGATCATCAGCCTTGAAGCAGGAATCCAGGCTGGGTCCTGGCTCAACCAGCTTCTGACCTGGGGAAGGTTTGGAGCAAGGTGTTTCAGATCAACAACAGTATTTTCCTTGGATTAATTCTGACAATTTAAAATGTCTAATACTTCATACTGCTGGTCAGTTGGATTTGTTGGGGAAAAGAACCGGACTCTGCCTGGAAACTTCGTATTTTCCCTGGGAGACTCTTCTCAGGGAGACACAAGAGCGGGCACCTCAGCGTTCCCTGTGGAAAGTCACCTCTGCACAGGCACACGGGATCTCCCCGTGCAGCTGCAAGGCTGAAGGCGTAGCTTTGGTGGCTGACTGAAGCTGTCATGGGAAACGGAAAATGTACTGCCTATTTACAGTGCGAAACAAAGCCCTACAGCAACAGGGCTCCGAACTGCCAGCATTTCTGAACGGCCAGTTTTCTTCCGTTAGTAACTGAGATAAGGCCTGAGGGGAAAAAAAAGCCATGACAAGGAACGTGGCAAAATAGGAAGCCCCTTTTCTTTAGTAGCAACCGCTCTCTTCCTACAGTTGGCAGTGAGGGAGCAGACATGAAGAGGAAGGCCTGCAGCTTCTTTGTCCCAACGTGTGGCTTGGTGATGGGTTTCCTCCGCTAGCAAACGACGTGTAAGAAATTCCTGCCCCAACACATTGTTCCTGTCCCAAAGTTTTGAAATAAGGGGCCCATCCAAGCAGCATGGCAAGGCGTGTCCGGTGTTGCTCTTGTTCATTGTTCTCACCGCTGATCGCAGTCGGTATGCTGAAGGGTTGGGAGTTTTTCTTTAATGAGAGGAAAGAAGGCTATGATAGAAGAAGACTTGATTTAAAAAGCTCAAGGAAGGACAGAGGGATGGGAAGCACAGCCCTGACAACTCTCTACCAAGCATGAAAGAGGAAAATGATGGTCCTTCTTAGGAGGGCTGCTTTTTAGGAAAGCTTTGATGCTTTCTTACGAGTCGCTTCCACTCAACTGGAGGGCTTTGTTTTGTCTTCTGCCCAGCACAGGAGGAAGTCTAAGCATCTACCACAGAAGCTGTAGGCCTCACCAGCCAACACGAATTGAGTTCAGCTTTGGGAACTTCACGGTTGTTGCGCCAGAGGCTCAGTGTGCCTCTCGCTGTAAGTACTGCTGGTGATGGCGTTACTTGCGAATTGGTTTTGAGACTTTCAGGCTTTTTGGCTTTCACTTCTGTGGAGAAACACCCCTCCTAAAATTTCGGAGGGAAGATGTGAGAAAGGGAAAACTGAATGCAACAGACATTTTTACATCGTTATTGAACTGTCCAGATGAGAGAATCATGGAACTCTTCTGACGATTTGAAACATTTTCATTTCTTTGGCAAAGCCAAAGCTGTTGCCAGCTTTCTTACAGGTCTGGTAGGAAATGCGTAGACTCAGGTGTGCTGCAGGGCTGTGTGTTCCTTGGCAGGTTTTGTCTCTGTGACAGTCCCCAGTCCTCATTTCAAGTTCTAAAAGTCTGCACGAAGGTGAAGGCCTGGGCATCAGCTGCCCAAGTGCAAATGAGAACCACCTTCATTTGGCCCCCTGATGCCCATGATCTTTGCCAATAAAGATTCACAAAGTGGCAGTTGGAGGCCAGGAAGAAAATCAGTTATCCAGTGTTTGAAATACCCGTGTAGCTGCTGGGAGCCACCGTTTGATCTTGAGCAGGATGCTTAGATGTGTTCATTTTTAAGTGTCAGGTCGTTCGGTGACTTCACTCAGCATTTGCGTTTTAAGGGGGTACATGTAATCTGAAGAACAAAAGGCAAGTTTGCTATTTCCTGTAAACACTTTTATATAGAAGTGTCACATGAAAGGCTGTTGGATGAAAAAACCACTGTATTGTTGAGTGCCTGGAAAAAATCACTTAGGCATTATTTTAATCCTTGGCAGTAACTATTCCAATGTATACTGTTTGTTTAAGAAATCTAGAACACGGTTTCTGAAATGACTTTCTTAGGAGTCTGTAAGGCGAATCGTTGTACGGACAAGTAGATAGAGGCTGTCCCCTTCGGGAGAGGAAGAGCTCATGTTAAGGGACCATTTGACCTGGAATTTAATTCAGATCATGGTGGGTGAGCAGTGGCATAAGCCTGTAACCAAAGCAAGTAAGCCTAAAGGCCGGCAGTCATTAGGTGATTTTCTTTGTACTGCAATTGGCAGAGAATTCTCTCTCTCCTCATCTTCTTGAGCTCTTCAGGTTGGTTGAAAGGTGTTAAACATACGACTTTTGTAGGGCTTTCATCTTATGGAATGCTGTTATGCTGCTCTCCTTATGTAATTTGGTTATCTCTGGGAAAAAAAAAAGAAGAGCAGAGGAAGAAAGAACCTGGAAAATGAGACAAGAACCTGGAAAATTAGATGAGAACCTGGAAAATGAGACAAGAACAAAAAAAGAACCCAAATGAGAGAAGTGAAAACCCGTTTTGCGAGGAAGAGGTGTGAATCAAAGATCTTGGAAACACTCAACAGCATATTCTGTCCTTTCAGGGGGTAAAAGGATTTGGATCAGTAATTTTGTGTTTAATCTTGTACCCCACCACAGAAATAAAAGTTGAAAGAGCAATCTCTTGCCTGACAACAGAAACAGATTGATAATTTTGAGCCTTGATACATCCCTAGCTGAAAATAAGTGCCAGTAAGAAACAGAAACATCTCTTTAATAGGAAAATTGGTGGCACAGGTCATCATCTCTTTCAACAAGTTGTTTTCTCTTGTGTCATTTGTAGTTTTTCCTATTAACTGTAGGAAGGATCAAGGAGGCTGGTATGTCATTGGAGAGCAGGAGAGAGGTCGCACATGAAGCACATCTTCTGTCTTGCCTTTAATTGAACCTTCCCTGCTGCTTTTCCAGGCTGGTGGCTTTTCTGCACGGAATTAGCTGCAGGCAGCGCCTTCAGAGAGGCCGGCTGAGCATGACAGCTTGGCTAGAGCAAGGGCCTGAAAAGATAGCAGGAGAACTGAAAACGTTGATAGGGGAAGAATTTTTGAGAATGGTAGATGGAAAACAGATCCATATAAATAGAGGAAGGCAGCCATAAAAGGTCAGTGAAACGCGTAATGGAGGGAGACAGCTTCCAACATTTAAAGGACCTTCTTTATACCGGTGATGGTTCTGGGCACATGAGCTGGTCTCGTGTAGCTAGATACTTTTCCCAGGAAACCTTTAAACTATTTAAATGTCCTGGTTTTATTTTTGTGGTGCTTTTCACAGCTGCTGCCACTGTCCCCAAGGGAGGAGGGAGAGATATCCCTCTCCTGGGGCAGTCTTTGAGAACTTTAAAGTCATCTAATTTATCTCTATAACCCTGGCTTCACCTTTTCCTTGAATCCTCACTGAATAATGATGGCTCATTCTTATTTACCATGTCTAATTTGTAGCTCTTCCAGTGCTTTGCAGTGAAGGTCAGGATGGCTCTTCTTCTTTTCCAGTCAGGAAGGCGAGATTCAAAGAGGCAAAATAGCCTGGACCCCGTGGTCTTATTCATTCCGGCCCCTCTGCTGTACCTGGAGGCAGGTTTCTGCTAGGAAGTCTTCAGAGGCTCTTTGCCCACCGTACTGGAGGAATTGGGAAGAAAGCTCCCTCACCCCTTCTCTCCTGCTCCTCGGAAGCAGCTGCCTGACACGTGGCAAGTCAGGTTCTCTTTGGAGGCAGGTCAGGTTATGTGTTGTCCTCATAAATTTTCAGATGAAATTGATGTTGAAAAAGGTGAACATATTTAAGAAGGGAATTGGCCCCCTAGGGATACTTCCTCTGCTGTACTTTTCTTAAACGCCGTTATAGTGAAACGTCTTGGGACATGGGAGAAGTTACATGACTTGGAGTTGTATGATATTGAATCGTCCAGGCTAAATAACATCCAGAGACTTCAAGCATTCTCTTTGGTATCTGCCTCTTGCCAGCATTTAAAGGTTCTTTCTTTCTTTCTTTTTTTTTCCTTTTGTCTTTTATTTTTTTGCAGTTTTTCTTGATTTCCTGCTGTGTCCCTGAGCCTTCAGGAGGGATAAGAAGCAGGGCCATCTTCAGACCTTTATTGATAGCTAGAAGTGGCAAGGCAGAAGTAGTGTAAAGCCCTCACCTGAGAAAGTAGAGGAGGAGGAACTATTAGTCCTGGCTGTCGGAAGAGCCACAGAGATTTGAGGGCAGGTATTTTATTCTTCTGGTTTTGTGCTGTAGTCTTTGCATTTTGTGCCGTACCATTCAGGACAGAGCCAAAGTCACACAGGTGGGTGAAAGCCGTTCTAAGCTTTTCCCTGTCACAGCAGCTTGTCAGGGAATCTCTAATAGCTATTTTTATTCTCGCATCGGTTGAGTCAAATCCATTCCATTCAAAATTACTGCCCTGACCTTTGAACCTCCCAGGCAGACTGTCAGTGGCAGCATCTTATTTTTCTGTTGGAAAAGGAGAAAAAAAATCATTGACGTGTAATTAACGGAACCAGATAGAATCTGAAATCTGAATGACACCCATTATTGAATAATGAGCTTCAAATCCTTTGTTACAGATTTCTTTAACGTAGTAATGATATGGGAGGATTCAGAGAGGACAGTAACTTATTTTCTTGAGCGCTGATCTTGTACGTAGATGAATGTTCACGAGAGTTGTTCTGTTAAAGACATACTGCTACAGAGGAGACAAAATCTTGGACCAAAATGGCAAAATGGAGCGAGCATACGCAGCACTAAGACACCAAACGCATCAGGTGAAATCACAGCAAACGGTTATGAATCCTGTGTTTCTGTTTGCTGTGTAACCGTTGTCTCTCGGAACACAAAATACTACTACTGCCTAATGGAATACTAAGCTTCTAATGGAATACTAAGCTCTAACTAATTGTTCTTTTCAATTAAGGGGGAGCTTTGCTGCCCTAAGATCTCAGAATATTGAAAGTAATTAATTGTAGATTAAATTTGAAACCAAATTGGGCTTAACAAAACAAAATTCAAATTTGTGAAAATGGTTTTGTGCTGTAAAGAATACACTTTAACATGAGGTAAATGGTTATAATTATAATGTCAATTACCTTTTTATCAGTCCCAAAATATCAAGTTTCTCTAGTACATGAAACCTCTAAGTTTTGGAGGCATTTCATCTAGCAGTGTGGTGTTCAGGGGGATAGGTACGGGGTGTCAGACTGGCGCGGGGTAGAAACAAATGTAGGTCGGCTGAAATTCTGGGGCAGCTCAGAGACGTTTTAAGAAAGTGTGATTCTATCATGTTTTTAAGAAGATGAGAGAGGAAAAACAAACAAGCATTTGCCTGCTTTAATAAGACAGTCTGCAAAGATTTTGACGTTGGCTTTTAGCGGTAACTGAAAGCTGAAGGGTTTGGGGAGGTTGCTGTTCCGGAGCTGTCTCTGTGGGCAGAGCCAGAGGAGCGAGCGTTCTTCAATGCCACATCCCGGGAGCCAAGCTGGCAAAGCTGGTTTCTATGCAAAAATGCATAAAACAGAAGCTTTTTTTATGCCTTTTGTAAAAAAAAATGACTGGACCTCTGGTAAAGTGATTGTGATGCTCCAAAAGTTCAAAGATTTGCTCCAGTTAGACCCCCTGTATTTCAAAAAACTGTGGACATTTTTCTCTTCTCTCTGCCCAAATCCCTTTCCCTGAATGCCAGCCCCTGTCCCGGGCTCTCTTGCTTTGACTCATTCCTGATTGGAATCAGCTCCTGTATTCCTCGAAGAATCTCCATCCATCTGGCCTGACAGGCTGCTGCCGCGTATCAGGCATGCCGAGGGACTTTCCTCAGAACTGGGAAGGTACAAAATCTCTTCAGTGCTTCTGTGCAGAAGCCGGTCAGCGAGCAAGAGTTGGAGACAACCCCGTTACCTGTTATTGAGTCTGCTGTGTGTTTCACAGAATATCAGCAACGGGATCCCCCCGACAGCTTTTGGAAAAGACGTGGCTGGGTGATTGTATGATGGTATGTATCCAGGTGGACCTGTCTCTGGAAAAAGTGATTTGGTTTATTCTGCTGAGAAAAGTCAAGTTCTGAGATAGTTTTGTCAGCGCACTCATAATTCTATGGTAAGCATCACCACTGATGGAATCTACCTCCTCTCCTTCTTGGGTCTTATTTTTTGCGGGTACATTGGAGATGAAGGAACTGGAGCCCAACTTAACAAACTGGGACACAGCCCGATGCAGTGGGCTAGTGTCACAGAACACCTGAGTACCCCACGTGTCCTGGGGACAGATCCGTACAAAGCTGGTTAGAAAAGTCTTTAAGGGCTTCGACTATTGCAGTTTGTGTTGACTCATGCAAGAAAGCAGCTAAAATGTAAAAGAATTAATTCACTTGTAGGAACAGTTCCTGGAGGATCCAATAGTAAGAACTGTTACTGCAGTCTAGCTTTAATACCTGACAAGTTAAAAATGCACCTTGTTTTACACATCATTTTTTTTATAAGGGTATGTAGCTTCCAATGGAAATGATTTTATATCTGATGCAACCTCTTAATGGGAACAGGTTTTCTTCTAAAAAGACAGCAGGGTAAAAATGTCTAAAATAGTGCCTTTATTAGTGCTTCATCACGTCAAACAATGATCCAGTAGCTCCATGTGCTTCCTGCGATTGCGCACAGCGTGCCCATGCTCCTACTGCAACTGTCCTGGGCAGCACAGACATACCACTGGTCTCTAAGCAGTGTGGCACCAGTGAAGTGTCCACTGGACAGCTGTGTTGTGTTCTGACGTTAAGCTATTTCAGTTTAATTTTTTTTTTTATCTGCTCAGTTGTGGTATTCTGATGGGACTGGAGAAGATAAGGTTGCAGGAAGAGGCTGATAGGAGAAAACCTTACATGCTCCATTAGACTGAGTGGGTCAAACGCATGGCATTGTATGCCGATAAAGAAGTCTACTCTTGTTTGTTAGCAGTTACTTTTCTTATGGAGCAGAGGAAAAGATAGTGCTGCTTCATCCCTGTTTCAATCCAGTAGAAGTCCATTTCTCATCCAAGCTTTAGTGATTGTTTATTCAATCTGACATGATGTCTTTGGGAAGAATGACATAAAAGAAACGTCTGGAGAGGAAAATGCCACTTGACCTCACAGGCTTGTTCCCCCTTAAGTTTCTCTTAACCCCCAGTTTTCTGTTTTGTCACTATATCTTTTAATCCCCTCTCTCTCCATAAAAGTGCCAAGATGTCTCCAAGCCACTCAGCCTGTAGTACTTGTTTCCATGGTCTTACTTGGCAACTAATTCCATGGGTTCATTATCGTGACCCTGAGTGAAATATTTTGAATTTCCGGTATACACAATTATTTTGGGTTATGACTTCTGACTTTTGAACCCCTCACCAGAAAGCACCATTTAAATCTCTTCATCAGCTCTGAGTGCTATTACTGGGTGAACTCAGTGTCAATATTCCTCTAACAGCTTCATGCAAGGCAGAATTTCTTCCTACGTCTTCTCTTGGAACAACTGCAGCAAAATCTGGGATCGTCTGTTCCGAGGGCGTGATCCTTCCACTATTACTCATGTTCTCCAGAAGCCATGGGATTGTTTACAGCGTATGAGAGTTAGGTGCTTTATGAAAAGTAACTAGCAGTTCTTGTTGTGTGGTTCATGCTCTCCGCTCTCCGCGACTGTGCGTTCCGATCTCATCTGTGGCAATACGAACAGTAAGTAGCACGAGCGATTTTAGTACGAGCTGGGTGCAAAAAGAGGTATAGCTGGAGAAAGCATTCAGCACTCTGATATTCCTGACGTGCAGCCATTCCTCTGGCTAGTAAGTAAAAATATTCTATATGCATTTTGTTTTCAGTGTTTAAAACATCTATAATTAAAAAAAAATAGCAGATATTAAATATCTGGTCACTGCAGACGGAAATAGATCATCTGATTTATTTTATTCTTTCCTTCGCACATTCTGCTCTGTAGCTGTAGGATGTAATATGATATTAAAGAGTGGTTTTCCTTCCTGTTGCTTCATCCATTTGTTGTGTTGATATTGTCAAGTCCTCCTGTAAAATAAACTAGCAGCCCAGACCCACTTAATTCAGCCAAGCGTCAGCGTACCAGTACGTGTCTTTAGTGAAGACTGATTTGGTGGAAGGGAACGTAATTGAAGGTGCAAAATGAACATACGGATGGATTCCCAGCTGGAACTGTTTTAAAGTTTGTGTAAAAGCCGATAATAATCTCCTAAAATGCACTCCCAGCCAAAAAAAAAAAAAGAGCAGAAAAGGGCTTACACCACTGAAGTGGTATTTACAATTTTTTATTTCCTTCCTTAGCTTACTATCAGCTGTGGGAATTTACAAGCTTTCCAACAAGGCTGAAGAAATCCAGGAAACCACAATGACAGATCCACTTGAAAAGACTGTTTCATGAAAGTGAGCTGAGAAAATAGAAAATATTTTTTATCAGGGACTGAAGATGCCCATTAGAAACATCACTAATAATACAAAGTTTAGTGTCATAAAAGGAGTTTCTCAGGCACAAGCTGGCAGATGTTTGTTTGCATCAGTATTTTTTTTTCACATGAAAGCCACTATAAGCAACCCAGTTCTCTCAGAAATGAGTGTAAGGTTACAAATTTTGGGCACATTCTTTAAATAAGCAATTTGTTATTCTCTTTAAATGTTAATTTATAAACAAGAGATATGCTAAGAAAAAATCTCTCCATTTTGGAGAAGTTTTTTGACTAGGCAAGTATCGATAAACATTGTGTAAAAAGTTTGATTGTGTCAACAACATAAATCGTTGATTAGCGTAAGATAAAACCTCTTGTTCTGAATGTGCTGGGCTTGAAAATGCCTGCTTCTATTTTGGCCAGAAATAAGAGGTGGGATGAGGAAGGAAGCCTTTCTAGAAGTATGCTGGTAGCCGTCAGCCAGAATGAGAAAGTGCAGAGGCACACAAAAATGAACAGGGGGGGAAAAAAAAGGTAAGAAATTCAAAGAAACAAGTACAAAATAAAATAAAAACCTTGGCTTGAGGTTAGGGTAAGGATTTGGTGCTATTACTCTTTATTGTTCCAATTTTTGAGGAAGATATTTATCCCCAGAAGTTCTTTTCCTTCCCTGGGACAGATTCAGAGAACAGGCTTTAACAACTTCTACTCAGATGGTTTTGAGAGAACTTCAGATGGATACACTCAAAGGGAGTAGAAGCGTTAGCCCCACAATACCTGGTATTTGAAGTGCGTGGCTACCCAGAGGAGTCAGTGGTTGCCTGTGCTGTCCCCCTCTGGGCTAGTGATGTGTGAGAGGACTTGGCTGGACGGTCTCATGTGTATATGCCTGTCACATAACCAGACGGTTGGTCAGAAGTGCCTCAGCAGAAGCTGCCCATGCTGACCTCCAGCTTTTTCTGCTCCTGCGGCCTCCCTATCCCCACCTCCCACTACTCCTCCACTTGGACCAGAAACGCAAAGCTCTTCTCTGCCCCTTTCCCTCTGTTCATCTCCCCACAACCCTCCTCATCCTGGTGGGCCGTGGAGGGAGTGGGGTACACCGTGCGACTCCTCAGAACCAGTTCAGGAGAATAATTTGTGCCCTTACTGAGACTGGGCAGCAGAGAGGTTCTGGGCAAGCAAAATCATCTTCTCCCTTCTATTTCTAGACAAAATTCTGGGGCAGAAAACCTGGCAGTATGGTAGTGTGGTGTGGAGATGTAATCTGTCTTTACTTGTCCCACAAACTATTATTATGGGTTGCGATAGAGAAAGAAGTTTACCAGAGTGATTCTCAGATCCCAAGCTGAGCTTCCAAAGCAAGCAAAATAAAATCAAATGAGCACAGTTTATGTGGAAATCAGTAAGAGACAATCAGTGTGGAATCTGAAGTGAAATACTCGTGGGAATAGCCAAACTGTTGTAGTTACTGAGGTTCTGCTGTATCTGAGCACGTGGATTTTAGATTGCTTCTGTAAAATGCTCTTTGTCAGCTATGCTATACTTCTTTTCTTCATGCTTTGCTGAGTCCCCTGCTTCGTCTACTTTATTCTCATGAACAGAAGTTTCCTTGACGGCTGCCTGGGCAGTGATACCCACCCTAAGTATGTTTTTTTCTGGAGCAGAGCTTAATTTAAAACAAGGTTTTGGCCCAAATGAAGCCATATGAGCCCACGCTCTCCAAACGATTAGCTGGCTTTTTCAAGAGGCTTTTTCTGCTGGATTCCACAGCGTGGTTTCTAGTACGTTCACCACCAAGAGCTATTAATTTAATAGGATTGAGATTGTTTCCCATAACACAGTGCTCCACTGCTTCCTTGTAAAAAATAATAATGTGGGGTTTTTGTAGGTTACATGCAGTCCTCAGTATTTTGTCATTTCATTGGGAGATGCCTACAATTATCAACTAACTTCAGGCTTAATTAGCTTGTCTGTAAATCTGCCTGCTATTTAAAGTTTCTACTTCTTTCCAGATGTTGCCCAGAGTGTCATTTTGTGCTTATTTCAATTTTGTGGATGGTTGGTGATGAATTCTTCTTGGTTTTAAGTCTAGTTTAAATAACTACGCCTATACTGAACCCCAGTTGACTCTGTGTAAAATATTGTACCGGCACCAACGTAAACAGAGCTGAAACGGCTAGCAGGCCGCAGCATAATAAATCAGAATGATTAGTCATCCTCCTGGGACACAGATGAGTCAGCTCAGGTCAGGACACTTCTGGGAAAACTAGATAGCTGGTAAATGTGTGACCAGCTGACTATCAAAGTCCCTGTGCCATACCAGGAAATAGCCCTGGCTTGGGCAATTCTTCCCTTCTTGCAACGACAGAAGCAAACCAACTGCTTAACAACTCATTCTCCTTCCTTCTAGTCCTTGCTACCACTTTTGGCAAGCTAAACAAATTGTTTCTCCATGACATTCTGTGTATTTGTGGTCTAACAACAAAGCTTTTTATTAGATGAAATACTATCTGCAATGTGACGTGCAGCCTCTTTTTTTTTTGTTCTTCTAGTAGACAAAAGGCAGAGTTACCTCATGATCCTTGAAAATTTATTTCTTTAATCATGTTTTACTCTCTTCTCAAATCAGGTCCAGATTGTAATTTCAGAATAAAGCAGAAGCATTTATTTTTACTGCACCAAGTTTTCCCATGGCATGCAGAATTAAAGCCTGTGCTCCCACCTGAGTAAAGGTTACATCGTTCGCTCCGTTATTGGGATGTGCAACCAAAACAACATCTGTTCTCATCAGTAGCTCTTCCTTTTTGTACTGGTATTTAAGGAGAGGCTTGAAATGTGCTGTTGGGGCTGAGCAGTGGTGCCTCAAGGTAAAGATGTTTCTTAGTCTGGGCTGGAAACATCCACAGCGCCTTTTTATTTTGATAGGCAGAGCTGATCAGCAGATCCACAAGGCCCTTTGCCTCTTTATTTTGTTTTCATAAGGAACTACTCTCCAAAGAAAACATAAACTCCTCCTATCTTAGCCTTTTTCATATCATCTTAGATGTCTCTAGATATGCCACAAACAGGGATGGCCTTGGCGGTTTGTTCATGACCTCACCAGGGATGAATTTACTAGGGAGTCTGTTAGTTCCCTCTTCTCCCTCCCTCCCATCTGCCTGTGCCTATCAGCACTTCTCAGTACAAAGTCTCAGCCGGGACCTGTTGAACATCACAACCAGATCCAGGTCTGACCTAATCGTTCGCCTCCGTCATTCATGCCGCCGAAGCTTTGGGCCATAACCTCATTCCAATGTGCTCCCTTTATCTCAAGTGTACCTGAGTGTCAGAGATGTCATACCAGCCAGAGATTTGGGACGAGAAGAGCCGATGGGAGTGGAACTGTCTGAACATGTTCCAATGACGCCAAGGTCTGCAAACAGATCTGTTGAGGCTGAAATGTTTGGAATTACATGCATTTTTTGCTGAATTGCTGCAGCTTTGCTAAGGAATACAATCTTGCATCTGGCATATGGCTATCTTGGGAACGTGATCCCAATGCCTCGTGGAGCCTCAGATCTCAGGCTGACCGACAGCGGCCTGCCCTGCGTCAGGAGACTGTGGGAACTCGGCAGAGGAGCAGCCCGTCTAGGGGCTGTGCTCTAGAAGGTGGGCTCCTCGTGTTTGGTGCTGTTTCCGTCTCACAGAGGTTCCAGATAGCCTCACATGTGTGCGTATACTCTTTGGCAGAGCCCTGTGCAGTGCCAAAACAAGGAACTGAACACATTTCTATTCCTACAGCATGTGACCTTCTTTATATTTGCTTCTTCAAGTTCCACCAGGACAAATTTTTATGTAAAGAGTGTTTCTGGCTCAGAATTCTACCAGTTTCAGAATTTGTGTTCTGTGAGCCATCTCAGACTTGAAGTTAGCTTTTGAATGAAAGGCTCGTTTAACTTAACAACACAATGTGCGTGAGGCACCCATCCTCTCTTACAGTGAAGGAGCTGCAGGTGAAGACACGTTATCTGACATTTATTTTGATTTTCTGCTGTTTGAGATGTAAACCTATACGGTCTTTCATGATACATCTGAGAATTTTGCAATGTGTGTACAACTTGCAGACACGGAAAAAAAAAAGTCAAATTATTTACTTAGATCCAGTCTGTATGTGCCAGTGATGTTCAGGTAATAAATAACTTTGTGCAAATAGATAAAATTATCTACAATGCAATATATTTGTATACATAGCCCCTCATTGCTCTTTTGGTCACTTATCTACCTTGGCCAGAACCGCACTTTCTAAACCTATGAAAAACTTGATTATGTTTCAGAAGAGAGAAAAAAAAAAAAAGGTTTTGTCACAAAAGGGTTTGATTATTCCACTCTGGTAGACATCATGAAGGATTTGATATTGCTGGGTTAGATGAGTGTGATTCTTAGGTTTTTTTTCTGAGTGATCTTTTCAGGTGTCCTCTAGCACACAACGCATGGCAGGATTAAGCAGATTCTCCCTTATTTTGGTTTCTGAGAAGCTTTTACCTGAGAACAGGGAAAATTGGTGTTACAGCCATATGGACACTGTTCTCAATGGCATAGAAATCCTAGTGGTCCACAGGAACGGAATCTGACTGGTGCTTTTGTCTGACTGAACAGACCTAGTTATCACCTCCCATTATTGGTTTTTTCCTATTGCTGCAGTTGTGAACGGGACTTTAGAAATATAGGCAGTAACATCAATGCCACAGAGCATACATCTGAAATGGGAATGCTGTCTTGGTCCTGTGGATTTTAATTTGTAACACGGATATTTATACAAAAACCCAGGTAGAAGTATACTTCTGGCTTCACACATCTCTCTCAGACTCGTTTCTTGCAAACAGCACTGCTCTGTTAGAAGCCCCTTCCGCAGAGGACTAGGATTAGGACTGTAAGTGAGCTGTGTCAGAAATGCCAGCTGTGCCACAGGATTGCGTGTCAGTGCTGTGGGAAGATGGCGAAAGAGCCGAGTTCCTGCGCGGCACTTCTCGTTCCTAGATTTTGAGGACTTCAGTGTCATTTTACAGCGATATGCCGAGGTTACTCAGCAGATAAGTGACACAGCTGGGAATGAAGTCCAGGTGTCCTGAGCGCCAGCCCACTCCTCCATCCATCCCACCTCCAAGGAAGCAATGTTTGTAAAGAGCTGTAGGAAATGCCCGATTTGCCTGCGTTTCACCCCAGGAATGGAATGCTAGGTCACCAGTATTTATTTTCTTATCTTGATCTTCCTAATTTTTACTTTTTTAACGAGCTCTCTCCGTGACAGAGCCTCTTACAGACTCAAAACGTGTTGCTAGCAGAGCTTGGAAAATTTCTTGCAAGTTATTGACGCTTGTAAAATGGTGATTCCCAGCCTGTGGAGCTTGGAAAATGGTGGTGGGAGGAACCCATCTCCTGGCAGTGTGTCAGCTGCGGTCCTGCCTGCCGCTCCGATCCCAACGATGACTGGATTTGAGAGTAAAGCACAGCTGGTCCTGCCTCTGCCCTGTGCTGGATTTCACCCCATTGCCCTTGCTGTGACGTTACTGGGTTTAGAGACATGAACTTGCTCTGAGCTTCTCAGTCTGGAGCTAAACAGATTGTCGCACTTAAAAGCCCCACCACCCATTGCTACAAATCTATTAAACCTCTCCATACAGCCTCCTGCTTCAGCAGCTGAGCATGTAAATTCCTGTGACCAAATAGCTGCACAGTTAACCGCTTTCACATGTGCTCCCACCGTGCCCATCTCCAAAGGTGAAATCCTATCCTAGCTTTGCCCTGTGGGCAGCCGGCTGGTGACCAGGCCACAGCTGTTTTGGGGGTGGGATGGGGCACCCTGGAGCCTTACTCTTTACAGTTCCCTGGGAGTGGGGCGGAGGCGGCCCAGGCGATGGTGGGACCTCTGGCTCGCCCTCGTCCTGGCCCTCGGAGCCAGTGGCCGCTGCGGGAGGCCAGACTTGCTGCTAGGTTTTCCCAAGACCTGATCCTGTTGGAGCTTGGGCCGTAGGGTCCATGGTGGCTCCCCAGGCATGGCTCCGTGTGCCCTGGTGTGCTCCTTCCCACAGCCCCACCGCACCCAGGGGAGGGGAAACCGCTTTTATTTTTCTACCTGCCGGGCTGCAGAGGGGCTTTTGTTCAAAGTGGAACAACGCACATCCAGGAAAAAAAGCACCGTGGCAGCTCTGAGGGGCAAATCGTTTCCCCCAGCTGCCCCTTACCCCGGCCGGTTGCTATGGCCCTGCTGCCCCTTCTCTGGGTGCGTGGCATGGAGGGGCAGCTGGGCCTGGGGCCATGGCAGCGGGTGCCTGGGCGGCTGTCGTTAAAAACAAAAGGGCCATGTTCCCCCTAAAGCCTGGAAGCAGGGTCCGATGAGCCCTGTGTGCGAGAGGCAGCGGTTAATTTGAAACACAGGCGAAAATCACAGTGGCGCTGGGAGCATGTTTGCCTTGGCTGCTCCCAGCCCCGCGCTGCAGCACTGAGCAGGCCCCTGGCCGCCGGCCAGGCTGTAATATTTCCTTTCACTGTTGTTCATAAAGGCATTCAGGAAAACAATTGAGTGCAATGAGGGCCTTCCCGTTCCGGCGGCGTGCGTGCTGCTGGTGAGCGGAGCCCAGGCCCTGGCCTGGGGGCAGCCATGGGGCCTGGGGCCACACTCGGCCGGCGGCGGGGCCCAGCCGGCTCTGAGGGAGCCGTATTTCACTGTTTCTCCCACCCCTCAAGGCACAACGGTATTTCTCCCGGCAAACAAAAAGAAATGTCAGGGCTGTGTTTTAGTGTGGGGGTTACGGGTGTGTGGTTTTAAAGGATTGATCAACGCAAGGGCTGTGGCTTTTTAAAATGCCCAAATAGCAGGGGCCACACACCCCCAGCACAGCCGTGAAGATGATGGCGTCGTTTTCCTCTGCGGGAGGAGGAATACATCGCAGTGCTGTAAGGCACCCTCATAGCTGGGTCATCTGAGAGGCAGTGTTGAATGAATTGCTTTAAAAAAAAAAAAAAAAGCCGCTCGCCTCACACTATTGGTTATATGGGCATAAAGTCTGCGCATGAAGCAGGCCTCAGGCTACCCAAGATGTCAGCTATGCAAAGGAAATCGTATGGAACATAAACTAATAACGACAGAAGTGCTCAAATTACATGCCATTTGCATTACCTGGGGCACGGCAGCAATAAACGTGAACGCGAGGGAAGCTTGGCAAGTCTCTCCCTCCTTGTACGCATACAACCACACCAACTGTCATGGAGCCAGCCAGGTGCTGGGAATGCCCCTTCACCGCTCAGGGAAGCTCTGAGACCTCCTGAGACCTGGCACGATCCTGGCTCCAGCGCTTATGGAAGTGTTAAAACACCACCGACTTGGGGAGAGCGGCTTGATGGCCTTACGTAAATTGGGACAACCCTATCCAGGCCGTGTTTATGGTTGTCAATGGCCCTGGTTCAGTGCTGAAGGGTAGTCCTTGGTGGAGCTGCGACAGGACAAATCTCAATGGACAGAAAGCACCTGGTGGCCTCGTGCTGACGGAGTTAACAGAAAGTGAGGTCAGCAAATCCTGGACCAGTGATAAGATCTAAGAATCTGATCTTTCACATCTGGGATGGGCAAGTAGTGACCTAGGAATTGAACCGGGCCACAGCGTGGTTTTTTTTCTGGCTCTTGGGAACACTGGCCAGTTCACATGAATGCTTCAAGGGGCTCAGGAGGAGATGTATGGTGTTCCAACTCTTTTCAAAGACAAGCAAGCTGCGAGCATGGCAGTTTTCATCTACTGTAGTGTAGCCCAAACATGTCCTCTGGTGCTCTTGCCTTCTGGCTCTTTAGCTGGACACAGAAATTCTTCTCCCTGCACAAGTTTCACCATCCATGTTTTAGCTGTTGGGAAGAGAGGAGGATTGTCTACATCCCAATCACCCTGGCTCTGGCGGCTAAGGCACTAAGAGCCAAAGCTGTAGCTCGTTAAGCTAAGGCCGAGGCGGGTAATCAGCAGTAGGAGAGCATTATGTAGGGCAGAGGACTAGAGGGCTTTGTGATCACCTGTGTGAGGCTTGTTGAACTAACCTTTTTGGTGTCTCAACCCTACAGAGCATTTTTTTTTTTATTACAGTGACCTTAGGTTTATGGCTTTTTACAGGTCACTGGGGCCTTGTTTAGGCCCATGCCTTTGAAAACAAACTTCACAAAGGGAATCAGTACCTCAGGTGACAGAGTTCGTGCAGTTGAGATCCTCAGGTAAGCCAGAGGAATTGTGTTTTTGTGAGCTTGTTGAGGGGAATGCTGCTGGGGACACAGTGGGGTTTTTATCCTGGACTTTAGGAAGAGCTGAGACAGGTTTGCCCTGAGCCTCCTCGCAGATCTGAGCTTGTGGGCCAAATTGGGCACAAACATGCCATTACATGTTCCTGGTGCCAGGGTAATTCCGTGCAGGCTTTTTGGGTGAAGCTTGCACGTGCTGACGTGGCACTTTCCCTGTTGTTGCAGGTTGGGTTCTTCATTTCGGGGTATCACAGTTAAAGGGGTTACCTTGTTCAGGAGGCAGGAATGCTAAAACTGTAACTCGGAATTGTTAAGTGATGGCTCTCAGAGGCCTGTTAGGATTGGGTTGTGCACAAATGACCATTGTAAATAGAATAAGCTTTTTCTTTCAGGCTAATGCTCACCTGACATCATATTCCAGGAATCTGTCTTGGAAGGATTGTAGCCTTAAGGGCAGGTGCACTGGTTATATAGGAGAACATCCATTTTTCCAGTGTAGTTAACAAAACCTTTGACATATTGCAGCCTAAATAATTTTTTTATTTTTATTTTAATGACATTTGAAAAGCGCTTTAAATACTTAGAACTGGATTTGTTTCTAAATGCATTCTAAATGGCATTTAAAAATAAATAAATTAGGCCCCCCCTCACTAAACAAAACCACAACATTGGGGTTTTTTTGTTGTTGTTTTTTACATACACCTCAACTTCAGCTGATCCTTTTAACATGAATAGTGTGTGAGAGACCTTTGGGCTGTTCCCAGTATCTGCAAAGTGAGTATTGGTTGCTTTTTTTCTTTAATGCCAGCAATTGAATTATACTGTTTTGTTTTTCAAGACTATCTGGACAGGGGAGGGGCTTGAAAATTTACCTGGAAAAATCATCAACAAATAGTTGCAAGAGCACAAGCTGTAGTTTTCAGGTGCGTTTTTCTTCTTCCACATCAGAGGTAAGTGGCAGGTATATGCTACCTTGAGGAAAAAAAAATAATAATAAAAAATTGCACAGTTGCCATTGAGGCTGGCGAGGGATGCAGTGCCTGTTTCTCTTTCAGGCAGAACAGTTGTATCTCACATCTAGCAGTACCCACAGGGATTTTTGAGAAATAGTCTCCCCCAAGTGCTACACCTTGTCATATCTGGAGAAACACTAGCAGCTGTGTCTCAGTTACAGTGAATTGGTGATGTTCCTTTAGCTCTGTGAAGTCTTATATTTTCCTTGTTGTGGCAGCTCGTGAAATGGACTTGCTTCTGGAGTTTTAAACTCTGAATTCTAATTCAGAAACTCTGAATTCTAATCGGAGCTTAACAGGGCACTAGGCTTGCGATTTTATTCACAAAGCTACGGGTCATTGCAAATTGCTTCCTACTGTTTGACAGTTACCTTTTCAGAAATTTCAGCACTCCAGCTATCTGTCTTCAGCAGTGTGTGATTCTAATCGCCGCTATGATTTTATAATCCCCCTTTAATTTAGCAAACATTCCGGATTATCAACAAGTGCGATTTGTGTTTTGGGAGGGCACAGCGCAGCAAAACTTTCCTGTTGTCTGGCTTTTAGGTTTTGTAGCTGCAAGGTGCGTATCGTTAACCAGGGGTAATTTCTTAGGTACAGTTTGTAAATGTATATGTAAGTATTTTGGGTTGTGGAGATGACATTCCCTTCAATGAATGTAAGAAGTGAAGCTGCAGAGTTTAAAGCCAAATTCAGCAGGAAGAAAGAAAATTACTTCCATGTATCTTCTGTATGTCATTAAATGGAAAATGAGAATTCTTCTGTACAACTGAAAACTAAATAGAGAGGTCTATTCTCCTCTCAGTTTCTGTGGATAACTTCAGCTAATTTTTGTGGTAGTAACGCATGTTGATGGGAGAAATGATGCCTCAAGTAGGATGATACAGTATACATACATTACTAAATAAACTGCTCATTTCACTTAGGCTGATCCGTCTTTGTTCCAAATACATGTATGCATTCTTCTTACAGCGAGTATTTCAGTTGTCAGGATGACTTGATGCATTTGTTCTTTGATGTCAAATTCAGCTGCATCACCATGGAATGGTTGCTACAGAAACCCCAGCCCCGTTTTTAACTGTATTGAGTTCACTCCTTTTCACTGAGAAAAGCTGGATTTGATTTCTTTCCTGTAAAGCCGTTTGTCATGAAATGGGTGAAACCTCTCAAACTGCAGCAATAAGTGTGGCAGAAATACCCAGCTAGTGAGATCAGAGACCAGGAGGAAGAAAAGCAATTTAAAGTCCAGCAAACAAAGTGTATCTCTTGATAAAATGCTCCCTGTTGTAATTGAAACCAGAGCTAAATTAGATCAATACCAAAATATTCAAGTGGGCCAAACCTGTTTTCTGTAGGCTTTGCTATAATTGGATTCTGATGTGAGAGATCGCTTAAGTAGGCAAAGTCTGTTGACTCAAGACCATGATTATTCATAGAAAAAGAGTTCCTGCTAAGGTATACAGTATTTTATCCGGTGTTTCTTGAAGAATTAATACATCTCCATCCTTCCCTTCCATGCCGATGCATTTGAAGTCTGTATCTTGCCTACAGTAAATCTCTGTCGTGCTTAACAAGAAACTATTTCGCTGTATAAGCGAGGCATATTGACAACAGATTTAACCCAGACAACTCAGCTTTATTCAATCAGAAGAATGCTGGCCTGGTTTCAGGTTTCTGGGATACAGGCACAAACGGACATGCCCCAAGTAGAATCCATTTGTTTTCCCATGAATGCACCTAGTAGGAGGTCAAATAAAAATAAATATTTTGGCCCTTCGGGACAAGATAGATTACTGGAGTATTTGCGATTCAGACTCTAAATGGGATCACGACAAGCAGAGGTGGCATCAGAAATATGTGCTGCTGAGAGTAAAAAAAAGCATTGTTTTTTCTCTCTCTCTGTGTTTTAAAATGTGGTTATTCCTTGTCTTCACTAGTGAGATTTATGAGAATAACTACATATATCTTAATGCCCCTTACCTCCTCGGAGAAATCGTTCTGCTCAGGAGTTTAGGAAAAATAGCCATTTGTGTAGCCTGTTAGGATTTTTTTTTAATGTAGGTATAACTTATGCAAAGGAGTAGTTTATGGACTTCCCCCGTGATAGTAAGAATAAATCAGTTTAAATCCAGTGTACCAGGGGCCCCCAACTCTCTGCGGAGTCCCACCAAACAATGGAATAAATTGTGCAAGGGCAATTTGTCCCTAATGTTTTTGGCTATTTGATTTTGTTGAGGTTTTGCCGGCGTTATTTAGATATTCACTGTAATTTATACTGCAGTATAAAAAAAAAAATAAAAATCCCTGCATATTTGCCTGCAGGGGAGTGAGTGCTCGCTGAAACAATCCTTTGAACGTAATAAAAATTAAATCCCCAGGTAATAAAAAAAAAAAAAAGAAGCCCCGGCTTTTATGAATAATGCATTTGTGGAGCAGGGGAGGAAGTGCTTTTTAGATTTATTCGCCCCCCCTTGCCCCGCAGTCAACCTGTTGGCAGAAATAAACTCTAGGTTGGGAATGGGTTCCTACGCTGTGAATGTCTTCTCAGGATTTTTCAGAAGGTCCTGACCTAAATGCTGCCACACAGCCAGCCGCTAAACACTGGTAATTCTGATTTATTTGTTTGTTTGTTTGTTTGTTTTTACAGCCTGTGGGTGTCTTCCCCTGCGCGCTGACCATCTGGTTGTGGGTTAGGCTGTGTGGGATCTGCCTGGCACGCTGAAAAGCGATGCAAAACCGCGGAGTGGTTGGAGGCCCGTTGAAGAGGGTTTGTTTGGGGTCCTCAGTGAGCTTTGACGGAGAGCAGGTGTTGTGATGATCAGTTCAGGATGGGGTTGAGGATTTCTCTCTTCAGCTGGTAAATGTGTGGGAAATGCTGGAGGCACACTGTAAAAATAAATGGTACTTATTCAGGAGACACCGGAATGGAAACACTTTTGTGTCACCGACTCAACGGAAAAGCTGTTTGAGGACTTTAATGGATTTCACCCCGTCGCAGTGGCTTGGGTTCAGCGTAGGAGGCTGCGGACTCAGAGCTGAATTATGGCTGTTGAGCCAAAATGAGACTTAAAAATGGACTTTCGGTACAGTTCCCATGAAGAAGAGTCCCCGTCGTGAAACCTGCCGCAATACCTCTGTCCCCTGGGTTTTTCGCAGTGCAAAGCCTGCGCTCCACAGCCATCGCAGGAATCCCACACCTCCTGTGTAATTTCATCAAGCGACTTGGACAAGCTGTTGGTTTCCAGTTCTCTCTCTCTCTCTCTGACATAATTGCTTTGTAGGGTGGAAGACAAGAAGGCAAGCTGAGAGTTCCCAAACTGGGATACAGGAGGAAATTTCTGTACTGTGTGTGAGGGATGTACCTCAGGCAGCAGAGGGTCGGCGCTGTCAGGGTTCGGTTTCTAAGAGGCTCAGCGGATGTGGCGCTCTTACAGCCAGTTAAACTTTGAATAATCCTTTCAGGAATAAAATATATTTTCTGTGACTATGATAGTGCCAAATCATTTCAAGTTGCCAGAAAGCTGCTTTGGAAAGACTTGAGGAAACCACAGCTGGGAATTGTGTCACAGATATAAAATGAGATTTATTTACTCTTCTACATCCAACACTGAAATAATAAGGAAGACAGGAACAGACGAAATAAACATTTGCTTTTTGCAGATTTTCTTTTTTTTTTTTTTTTTAATTAATTTACTTTTTATAGAGTCTCTGTAGCAGATCTGCATTTTCAACAGGGACTTAACACTCTTCACAGTGAGGTCATTGGCCAAACGAGCGCTCGGAATGAGTTTAGTGATGCATTTTGTGTTTTGGGGGTAGGGAGGAGAGTGCACGTGCTTCACGACTCGGCAACATCTTGAGGATCTCAAAGCACCCCGTTTGGTTTGCAGGCCCGTGTTCACTGATGCCCTTCTCTGCACCCTTGTTCTGCCTGTGGACCCTACTTCTCTTGTTGCCCAATGTCAGAATTCAAGTGGTGGCTAGAGACTGGCTTATACTTCCACAAATAATGAATTTATCACGATGATTTTTAAATGCCATAAAATGTTTATGTATTTTGTGAGTTGCAAGGATCCTTGCTTGCGTGAGGAGTGTTTGTGGACCACCCGTAATTCAGCCTTCCTTCCTGGGCAGTGCTTTGGAACTAGCCATATGGAAAACTTGCAGGTTTTACTTGGACATACATACCCAATATAGACCCACTCCTGCAGTTCTATCCCCAGGGATCCTGATTTTTTTCAGGGTAAATTAAAAAGAAACAGAATTGCAGATGATAATTGTTCATAATTTTTGTATTTGCACAACTGCCCATGTGACAGCGTGAGGAGTATATGGTATGCTCTCTTCTTTCTCTCTTCTCTCTCTCTAATTTACTGAGAGATACATTAGCAAGAAATCTCTCTTCTATCCTGGTGCAGGCAGGAACTTTCATAGATCAGAGATTATAAGGAAAATTGTAATAATGGGAATCTGGAAATACAATACGGCTGAGCGCATGTGTGTGCACGTACACCCTATCTCATTGTATCCGTGTTTCTAAAAGTATTAGGGCAATGAATTTTGTGTTCTGTTAATATTAATATGAATTATTTATTAAAATACTCTTGCTTTGCATCAAGTGAAACTTATTAGAATGCAATGAATCTTTTCCTCAAATGGATGCCCATTAAAAAATAGCACTTAAATTAATTTATTTTTGAGTAACTGATTTGAGCATTGGACAGGTATCTGCTTTGTAAGCAGCAACTGGCAGGGGAGAAAAAAATAAGGCAGAGCAGAGACAACCAGAAACTGCTAATAGGTTCCACACCACTGGAAAAGAGAGCAGCTTTCCACTGGAACGTAGAGACAGCAGTAGCATGGTAAAGAAACTGGAATACGAGGAAAGTTATTTTACAATGAAGACATTTTTAAGGACTCCTAAAGAAGCAGTAGGATTCTTGAAGAGTACACCATGGAGTCCTTTTTAGGATCGAGGCCGTAGGGTTGTATCATTTCAAACACTGAGACTGGGATTTGAAGAACACACTTCTTACCAAAAGGCTTCTTATATCTCACAGTTACTAGACAATGCCTAAACTTGGCAAATTTGAGAGAAAGGAGCCAAAATTAGACTCCTAATGAGAGCCTAATGAAATTATCTATTTCGCCTCATATCTTTACAACCCATTCAGATGTTTATAGCAGGAGTTGTGTGAGCAAATGTATAATCCCTGAGGGAGGCAGTTCTGCAACTGCTGCGTAAGACGCGCATGCCACCATTTCATAAAGTTCCATCTGCTTCTGCTGGGGGCGGTTTTGTCCTCTTTTATGGACAGCTATTCCAACAGTTCCGAATGAGCTTATTGGGGATGTGTGTGGTGTTATCAACACTTGTGCTGAACATTTGTAAGAAAAAAAAAATATTTCACTGGTAGGAGAGCAATGTTTCCACATTACCGTGCTGCAGACCGACACGGGCTACAGGCTGGGCCATCCAGCCCATCTTCCTGGAATGAATGCGTCTTTATTCCAGATCAGCTGATCCTCTCTCATGGCAAAGGTGTGTATGTAGCCTCAACATTTAAAAAGCAAATTAATCTGTGGTTTTAGCTCATACTGCACATGCAGCATCTTTAGGCACTGCAGGCTTTGGGACCCTCATGGAGTATTTCCACTGAGCGTAATTGGTTCAACTTTTCCTCGGGTTTTGCACAACTGCAGCTCTGAGTGAAATGGAAATTGAAATTGAGTGCCCCAGTGTTATTCTGAGGGGGATTCAGCACTTTCTATCAAAGCTGGTTTTTCAACCAGATATCAGGTCTTAGAATATTATTGGGTTTTTTAAGCACCTGGTCCTCATGGACAGTTTGAGGCTTCTCTTTCTTGTTTTAGCATTGGAAAGCAGACCATGAGAAGAACAGAGAGTAAATTACCATGATGCTCTTCTGGGAAAAAGGGCCAATGTTTCCTCAGAAGGTTTACCACAAGGCCAGGTTTTGTTGTTGTTTGCAGTCCCTGCCTTCCACCCACTGCAAATGTTATGAGAAGCCTCATATTCTCTTGGAGAGACGTGAGGGTTAAAGGAGACTTGAACTATTTTATTGCTGCGTTGGCCATCTCAGGAGACCCAGTTTGATACCTTGCTGTTTATCACAGGCTTGCAGCAGAGATGCTTAGCTCTTTTTTTAAACCACATAATGGATTTTCTTGTTGTGATTTTGTAAATTGATTTTTCAGTAAAGTTCTGAACTTTATTGTATTGCGACTGTCCTAGATGCTGAAGAGAGCAATCCTCCAAACTGAGGCTTTAGATGTAAAATACTAACACATTCCTTGCTGGACCTAATACGTCTCCTGACAGAGCACTCCCTGTTCCTATCCCTTATGGTACTGAGTTAAAAGTTCTTGGATAAATAACTTGTCTGCTGTTCTCACATTTTAAATTAACTCCTTTTTAGTATAATCAGCAGCAGCTCCTCCTGTAGTTTTGGAGCCTTTTCTTGCTCCCACATATCATTGGCTTCCGTATGACTTGAAACTCCCTTGGGAAATGCTTGTTTCTGGGATGCTGTTTGCTTTCTTTTCACTTCTTCTGTGTTGAAGTAGATTTCCTACTAGGTTTGTACAACATCTGTGAATGCATTTCAGAGGAAAAGTTGATTTGCTTGTGCAATGCTATTGATATTTGTGGAAGAGAGGTTATTAATGTTTTGAAATACTATGTAACTGATCTCTTTCATACATGCAAAAAGTGTGAAAAACAATTTTTAAAAAACTAGTTGAACCCAAGACTATCTATTTGACATTTGTTTAGTTTTTGGAATAAAACGAATTTTGTTGCCAAGAAACGATGCCAAAAAAAGACTTTGAAACTACTAACTTCCACTCTTTATTTGATGTGTCTGTATTATAAATCTGTGTTATTTGGTAATTTTTAGAAGGAGACATTTGCATCTACACTAGCAAGTTGATGTGATGCTTCAGCTGAGTATGACTTAAATGGTGAACTAATAAAGTGGTTTTAGATGGAAATTGAAATTATGTCTTTAAAGAAAATTATAGTGATTATCTCTGATACTTTAGTAAGGTAAATACATATTTACTTAGAGAAATATGTACAGGATGGAAGAATTTTCTAAACAGATTCAGAAATACCTGTCTGCCTTGC
Organism: Chlamydotis macqueenii; assembly: GCF_036417535.1. Lineage (NCBI taxonomy): Eukaryota > Metazoa > Chordata > Aves > Otidiformes > Otididae > Chlamydotis > Chlamydotis macqueenii. The sequence goes on from NC_141564.1 coordinate 1,481,725, forward strand.
AACAGGTTCAGGGGCTCGGATTGTTTCTCACAGCAGAGAGGACCAAAACAGGTCAGTGTCCCAGAGGATAACATTGTCCAGGAAGGAGTAGCAGTCCTCCTGATGGTCTGAAGAGAGACTGTCTTGGAGGGTGAAAAAACTGGCAGTAGAATTGCCGAGCCTAACCTCTGGAAGCTTGATTATTCTGGAGTTACTTGCAAAGGAGATTCTGTCATTTAAAACCAAAGAAATCCCAACGGAGTTTAATTTGACGTTTTGTAAATGAACTGTAGCACTGTGTTTATGAAAATGCAGAGACCGTGCGATGCTCTGATGTTCTATTATTTTGTAAGGGTGAGAGATCACAGCTAGCATTTTTTCAGGGGTTTTCCCCGACAGCCATAGAGCCTGTTCACTTGAAAGGTAGGGAAGCACGAAGAAAAGATGCAAGTCTCTTCAAAAACTACCTAATCAAACTTGTTTGTTCATTCTAGAAACTGCACGCTGCTCTTCCTGTGTCCTTTCTTCCTCCTTATCTCTGGAGGTGCTATCTTCAGTTTGCAGTAGCAGCTTCTACCAAGGCCTGCGTTGATGTAAAGTCTGTGTGGAACGGCGGTTCTCAGTGGTCAAAGGGTGCCTTCCACCCCACGTGCTGGCATGTAGGTGGTGTGACGTTGCAATGAGGTAGCCAGCAAAACGGTGAAGGATCACAAAGGGTGGGATGTGCCAGTTCTGAAATTGCAGTTTACAGAACATTTTCCCTGAAGGAATGTGCCAGAGGTGCGGAGGCCTTTGCCCTGGGGGGATGCTGTTCCTCACCTCTGTACTACTGAGAAGGAGCTCTTGTGGTTCTCATGCTGCCACGATATTGGGCCTTTTCACTGGAAGCCGTGCTGAAACGTTGGTGATCTTTTTGGCTTTCTTTGCAAAACTGAAGTGACCTGCATAACTTTAACTGAAGTCAAATCCTGATTATGAGTGGCCATCATGGCTTGAGGAGACCTCTTGACTGAGAAGACTGTTAGGGCAGAACCACGACTAGCAATGACTCCCTCTCAAGTGTGCAAAAGCTGTGTTGGCCTGGCTGGCTGGCCTTCAGGGAAAGCGAGTATGAAAGCTTGTCTGAGATGTGGCAGCCCAATGAGAGGTTAGCCAGTGTCAGCTTTGTTTCTTGGAATTAAAAACTCTTTGTGGCCTATTCTGCAACTTCTTCTTGCAAGCGAGGGAGAAATTACAGATATGACTGCGGTATGCTGTGGAAATATTTGAGCTTCCTATATGTTGGCTAACTCCAGTACTGGAAACTATCTTTCCACAAGAGTTTGGAGATCAACCAAGTAAAATTTGTTTAGCGGGCAGGTTGTTGGTGGTTTGCAGCCTTTGTTAGGACTTTGTACTGCTGTGATCAGCCTACTAAACTATGTGGCTTGAACTTAACTACATAACCGTCATGGCCTTTGCAGAAGTACCTTGAATGGAATGTCTTGTCCAGAGCCAGCTTCTACATGGGGGCATGAGGACCTGCTGTGGCAGTGCGACTGAAGAAGCCAAGGAGCAGAGGAGTCAGACTTCCAGAAACACCTCTGGAGTTGAACAGATTTCAAGGAATCTTCTTGGCCAACATTGACATATTGCGGCAGCCGTGAGTCTAAAGCGGGGACATTGTCATTCTCTCTTTTGGCAGAATTTCTAGCACCAAGAGCCTTGTATTTGGCTGAGCCTCAAGCATCAGCTTAAGAACATCATGATGATTTGTATCTTAATATTCAGGCCAGTTCAGGGCCACCAGCCCACCCACCATGGTGGGTCTGTTGGTTGATATGTGCCCTGTTCGGGCAGCAGGATGACAAGGTGAATGCTCCCTTCCCCTGCCATCCCCTAGAAGGCTCAAGTAGAAAAAGAATCCTTGAGAAAACCTGCAGTGGCAGGAGGGAATTACAAAACAGGGGAAAAGCGAGGAATGCTTCTGCCTCCCAGCATCGGAGGTGGTTCAGCACCTTGGCCAACGCCTCCGCAGGCCCCGCCCTTCGCCCCGCCCCCTGCCCCACCCCAAATCGATGGGGCCGGATTCCCTGAGCTGTCCAACCCAGGCGTGTGGGGTGTGCTGGTGTGGGGTTGGAGGGTGGGATGGAAGATGCTCCTCTTCTGCGTATTCCTCCTCCCTTGTGTGCAGTGTGCAGCCTATGAATTCCTACCCCAATGAAACCCTGCGGAGGTTTGGATGCCAGGGATAAGATCGGCGGATCATGCTTGCAAACACCTGGCATTTAGAATAAATAATGAGTCTGCTCAACCATGTAGGAAACAACCAGCTCGTAAGAAAGTGTGCAGCACACGGATTACAGGAGAGCTGGAAAATCCTGGTTGTGGAAAACCTGCATAATTCTGAATAAACAGGGAGAGCGGTGAAGTCCTGTGCTCTTTCCGAACCTGAGTTCTACAGAAAATTTGGAGCAGAGGTTTTCCACTTGCTTCTGCATCTAATTGACCTATGTGACCTTCTTGCTTACTCTTCCCCCATTGTGCAGCTGCTAATGTGGCCTTCAGCTCCCAGAAGAGTGCACAAAGGGCACTTCTTTTTGTACACTCAGCTTTCCGACGCATGCTTTACGACAGGAACACCTGTGTATTTCCAAGCACTGGCTTCCCTCTCCCGCAAGCACAGATGTCGCGCTCCGAAGGCGCGCTCGCTGAGCTTGTGCCGCAGAACAGCATGGAACAAAGTGAAGGCGGCTGTTGGAAAGCTCGATGGAAGAGCATCTCCCCGTGGCTCTGACGCGCCTTGGAAAGTGGATGGAGTTCACTTCTGAGAGCATCACTTATTTGCCCGTTAGAAATAGAAGGGGTTTGTTTCTCAAACCTCTGCTTTTCTGGCAAAGTTGGTTGAAATTGGCCAACGCCTTCAGGAGTTACTGGAGGAGAGGGAACATATAATCAGACACAGACAAGCTGGCTTTATGTGACTGTGTGAGCCTGGCTTCTTTAGGAAACCATGGTAAAATATATGGATAAATTGCAGTGCTATTAAGGTTAGAGTTCATGCTGGCCTCTATTTCTCTCTCAATTTTTCTAGCATGATGGTGTTAGTCAGCCTGGAGCTTTTTGAAACTTTTTATTCCATACGCAAAAATTTTTCAAACCTAGCTTCTCTGTCTTCCCTGTTTTTTCCTTCCTGAGCTTAACCATTGGGTCGGAAATGTGAACACTTCAAAAATAGAGGAGCCTGTGTGGAAATGCTGCTGGCTAGATTTTTATTTTTATTTTTTGTAAAAAAATTGTAGTATTGGTGGAACTTTTGGATTCATTATGGGCCTAAAACAGCATTGAAGTGTTCTGGCTAGCTAGATTCCTTCATGGCTTGCCAGGAGTCCCAGTCACCACGATGATGTTACGTGAGAAAGGAAACATGATGCACATCAGGGAACAGGGCTGTATCAAGCACAGTTGGGGAGAGCGTTAACTGTGTTCTCTCAGTCTTATTTTTTCATTTAAACTCGGTCTGCTGGACTATAAGGTGGCTGTAAGGACTATAAAGACTTAAGCGATGTAGATAGATCCATAAAGGAAAGAGAGAGAAATATTTCAAGGGGGAGAAAAAAGCACTACCTGACATCTGTGGGTTTGCAAGGTTGAAAGTAGGTAGCATTGCCTGTGAAAGAACCAATTCCCAGATTTTTGTTTCCCATATCAAATAGGTACAGAGGGATGAATGGAGAGGAACCTAGCCGGGCATGGTTTCCTCGTCAGGTTCAGCGTACGTGGGAAAAGGCAATTCCTTGGTGTGAGGTGTAACCTTTCGCGAGGATTGGCCTTGTATGTTGAATAACGGGATGACAGCAGATGTGGCAGGAGACATTCAGGCTTATTTGCTCCTACAAATGAAACAGCTCTAACGGGGGAGAAAAAAAAATAAAAAAAGCTTTACCAGAATTAGCTAAAAAAAATGTGTCAGACAAAGTTGTGCTTTGAATGCATTATAAGAGCTTACTGTTTGGCAGTGAGAAAAGGCAGTCAGGTGTTGATAGCGTGTAGGAGGCAAGAGCTGTTATTAGGGAGTGGGAAGAAACACAGTGAGCGTGCTGTGGGAGGAGGGCAGATGGGAGGGAATCTAGAGGCTCTTTTGGAATTACTCACATTCTGAATCATCTTACCAACTGACTCTCACAGCCTCCAGTGCAGAATGCCGTCGTTCTCCGAGGTCCCACAACAGTGCCGTGCTAAGCGTGGCACGGAGAGGTGCGTCCAGGCCGCTCTGCGTGCAGTCGTAATGGGAGACGTTTGGTGAGGAGTTCAGGTAACTGCTGCAGCCAAGTAGGTGGTGACCACAACACACAGGTGGGATGCATAGCCATTAATTCAAGCCCTCTGTGAGGTAAGAAAATTATAATATATTGTTACTAAATTAGAAGCGTCCATGCAGAGCCATTAATGGACCAGTTTCCACACTCATCCACTTGTGAACGCAAGAGCTCCGTTGCCAAGAGCCAGCTGTGCACGGTACCTGGTGGGAGCCGTGAAAGCATGGCCGAATGGTGCCTGGAAATGTCTAACGAGAGAGCTCTTCCCTGGATTTGACATACATGCTGTGCGCTCTGACGGGAGACATATGGTGATGGTGTTTTAAATCTGGTCCTGGCCCCGCAGACCGTGGTTTTGCCTACCCCACTTTGACAGATGGACTCAGCCCAGCAGGTTTGGTACTGGAGGTGTAGGCGTACCCAGACTTACACAAACGTGAGCGTGCCACGGAGCGAGAGCCATGTGAGAAGCAACAGAGCTGCTGAACAAAAAGCCTTGTGCATCCAACCATTTGGTGACAACGTGACAGCTCAGCAGCTTGGAAATAAGAGCAGCAGCAGCGGGACTTCCCCAGGACCTCCCGACCTCCAGGGCCATACTGGGTGCTTGTATGCTGGAGGCTTCTGGTGGTTTCTCTCTGAGGCACAGGGTCCTGGCCTGAATTCCCTCTCTGGCAGCATCTCTTACCAATTACCACCTTAACCTGCCACCATGTGACAGGAAGGAAACTTGTTCAGAGACAGGTCTGTAGAGTAAGTTTATGACTTTCACCAAGTATACTGTGCTTTTTATAGAATGGTTTGGGTGGGAAGGGACTCTCAAAGCCCACCCAGTCCAACCCCCCTGCCAGGAGCAGGGACATCTCCAACCAGATCAGGTTGCTCACAGCCCCAGCCAACCTGGCCTGGAATGTTTCCAGGGATGGGGCATCTACCACCTCTCTGGGCAACCTCAGCCCACCACCCTCAGCATAAAAAACTTCTTCCTTCTTCTGAATCTGCCTCCCTTTATTTTAAAACCATTGCCCCTCGTCCTGTCACACCAGGCCCTGCTGAAGAGTCTCTCCCCACCTTTCCTGCAGCCCCCTTTAGGCACTGGGAGGCCGCTCTCAGGTCTCCCCGGAGCCTCCTCTTCTCCAGGCTGAACAGCCCCGACCCTTATGCTCACCTGTGTCTTAAAACATGCTCGGCAATCTGGAGGAAAGAGTAGAAGCTGTGAGGATGTTCTCCCTTTGTCTTTTCCTGGTCTCTTCAGGAAAAGCGCTCGTAGTTGCTGGGTTAATATTCGAGTTCTGCCTCTACACGAGGGCTGCGCTGGGCCAGTTGCAGAGTCCCCCATCAGATATTAAAGGGAGGCACGTTCCTGCTGAACAGAAAATAGCGACAGACGCAGATTGATAGAGGGCTGCATGAAGCCTGTTCTCTAGGCTTATCACAAATCCATTAACTTCTTCACTAATGGATTCTAATTCTGAACTTCTTTGATCACATTCGAAAAGAAAAGAATGTATAATTTTACCAGATTATTGCTTGCATCTCTACACCTTCCCGCTTGTTGCCTTTATTTATTGCTGAATGTACTTGTAGCTGTATTTTTACTTCTGCCGATTTGTCTCCTAATCTAGTTTACCCCCAAAGGACTAAACAAGATTGATTTTACAAATTTACACTTGGACTTCCCAGCACAACGCGGTGGTTTTGCTCCCAATTTTCAGGAGTGGTAATGGAAGGTATTTCCCACAACACTTGTGAAATCTAAATGAAAGTGAGTCTCTGCATTAAATTTTTTATTGCGCTTCATATGTAGTGTTACATTTATTGGATATTCTTTCCAAGGCTTATTATGTTTGTTTGATATTTCCTGGCCTTTGTCGTTAATTTTGACTCAGATACACATGTTTATGTAATGTTTTTCTATGTACATGGATGGGTAGCTAGCTAGCTAAACATTAATATATTTATAGTTTGTTTCTGGGCAACTGTTGTCATATCTGAATAGTAACAGAAAAAAAAAGAAAAAGAAAGGTAACAGGAAAATTTATTTTATTTTCCAAACTATCAGGTGGCTGAAAAGTGGGAACAGGAGACAGGAAGCAGAAAGGCAGGAAGAAAGAAAGCTGAATAATTGCAACAGAGAGGTGAAAACACACATCTTAAAAACAAAACAAAACCCAAACCAAAACAAAAAACACCCCACCAAACAACAGTAAAAGCTGTAGATTCCTTCTGTGTTTTTCTGAGGCCCTGAAACAATTTAAAATATGAAAAACTTAGGCTAATTGAGAGCATTATATTGATTGGCTCCAATTTTCTTTCTTTCTTTGTTTTCAATCCAGCCTCTCTCGTTATAACCTCTTAAAATAAATAAATAAAACCTTTCTCTCTATAAATATCTGAAGGAGTCATTCTTATATAATAGCCCTTTCTTGCAGCAAAATTTATCATTGTAACAATACTGTAGTAGTTGTGCTGGCGGAATCACAGCCAATCAAAGCGATTACAATAATGGAACATTTCATGGTTTTGGAAATTAAAAGTGTAACCATGGCACTGAAATGTCTCTTAAATCATATTTGGAGATGTATTTTTCACCAAATGATTTGCGCATTATCTCATTCCATCTGAATTTTATTTTCATGAAAATTGCACCATTGATTTTTTTCCTTTTTTGTTTCTGCAGCAGTTTTGCAATAGAACTTCCCATCTGCTCTCACTTTTCCCAAGTTTGATCGTATTTGTTCAAGAAGCAGATTTAAACCTTATTTTACCACGAGGCATAATTTAACAGCTGACTAATGGTCAAACTGTAAATGATGCTGTAAATAACGAGCATGCTAACTTGCAGGAGTGAGTAATACTGTTATCAAAATTAATCGCTGTACGAGTTTCAATACGTAAGAAAGTGGCGAATGCATTCACATTAATATATGGCTTTGAACAAAATGTTAAATGAGGAAATGAAGTGAAATCTCATCTTGGTTTTCTTGTTTTGGTCATTAGGAATTTTTTTCTCAGCTTCATAACTTTTTTTTTATATGACTTTAAAAAAATTTTGGTGGATAAGACAATATATGAATATCATTTGATATTTTAGTAACATTGTCAAAATGAAGTGACAACATTTAAACACAGCAATTAGTGATATCAAGATGTATGGATTTTTCCAGACATATGTCCCACCCATGAGAATGGCAGTGGCTTGGGTGCAATTTGGGGTCCAGACACACTCGAGGGAGTTCCTGCTGGAAGGCGGGTGCAGAGACAGTAGACAGGGTTGGTGTGCGTTGGTTTTATGAAAATCTTAGAATCACAGAACGGTTTGGGTGGGAAGGGACCTTCAAAGCCCACCGAGTCCAACCCCCCTGCCAGGAGCAGGGACATCTCCAACCAGATCAGGTTGCTCACAGCCCCGGCCAACCTGGCCTGGAATGTTTCCAGGGATGGGGCATCCACCACCTCTCTGGGCAGCCTGGGCCAGTGTCCCACCACCCTCAGCATAAAAAATGTCTTCCTTATGTCCAGTCTGAATCTACCTCCCTCTATTTTAAAACCATTACCCAGGTACATCAGAAGAGCATCTACATCAGAAGAGCAGTAGGGTTTATGAGTTTGGGTGCAGGTTCATCAAAATGAAGCCCTTCTGGATTGGTGCATCCACAGGCAAAGCCAGGCAGACCCACCGTCAAGAGTCACTGGTAGCTTAGGGATTTCCTCACCTTTGGGGTAGGATGTGAATGCTATTCCAGGGCACCGACCTAGTGACGGGGTTGCTGGCTGCTCTTGGGGCATGATCTCTCTGATTAGAAATTCCATCTTGTACTAAGAAAATGTTCCAGACAAAGTGAGTGTCTATGTTCCTGCCAAAAGCTTTGGTTTCAACTAGTTGACATTTTCTTTTGAGAAATAACTTTGTCAGAAAATGACCAACCAGCTCTGGTTTCACACCCTCTGATCTGTCGTCTTTGATCTGCTAAATGAAATCAGGGTTCCAGTAGTACTTGCTGCTGGGCTTTCCAAAATCTTCTAAGCTGCCTTCTGCTTTCGTCTAGATTTCTCTCTGACTCGACTCATCTGCAGCTATTTTTCTCTCCTCGGGGAGAACCCTGATCCTGTTTCAGTCTCTTTCACAAAGGCTGCCTGCTGCTTTGCTGGCTTTTTTCTCTGCTCTTCTTTTTTCACCAGAAGTGCCCATAACTAAAATGTAATGGGGAAAAAAAATCATCCCAACCTATTTTCAAGCTGAAACCAGGATTATACTGAGATTCAGGAAAGGCTCAGATCATGATTTCTTACGCGATCTGGATCTGGTTCCTGAATCCTTTGGTTGGGGCTTCCAGTACTGCCTGCAAACCAGTACTGTCTGCAAACCAGTACGTCTGCAACCAGTACTCACAGGTAATTCTAGCAACCAAGCCACTCACATTATTCTGACTTGTCCCAGCCTAGATTTTGCTCCGTGTGATTCCTGCTCTTTCTGGGGGACTAACTTATCCTTTTTTATAGAATTAACAAAAAATTAATGTCTTTTACCCTTCTTGTCACAGCATCCTATTCCCCCAAATAACCAGTTTCTTGTAGACTTTGGTGCTGGAACTGTTAAAGATAAATTCTTTACATGGTATTTCATGCTGAAAAGGAGTAACAACACACTGTAGGTACGGGAAATACAGGGGTAGTTCTGGATGTGGTGTGCTTCCGCGAACAAAAGCATTTCCAAATCTACTTGCTTTGATATAGTAGATTGCAAGAACATTTTACACGTATCTTTTTCAACATGCCCATAAGTTACACAGGGGGAAAAAAACCCCAACCCTCTGACTAAAACTGGCAAGTGTTCAGAAACCACAAGTATTCAGTGTATTGCCTGACCGTTTCTAAAATGTATTTTGCACTTTTGGTAGATGTTGTAATGCATTCAGCACAGTGTGAAGTCTTGGCGTAGATGCTGGGTTCTAAAATAAGATGGGCTCTGCCTTTTAAAAAGGAAATGTTTGCCTGTGAAATACCTTGGCTGTTAAGGGTCTCTGGGAAGGGGGAGAGGAAACAGGGGTGATGATGCTGCCAACAGCAAGGAAACAAATGTATTTTGAATTTTAAGAAGTAATCACAGCAATGGACAAAGCCCTTCCCGGTGAAGGCTGGGTGGGCTGAATTTTATGCTCTTTGTCAGACTTCGTCCCTCAGATACCTCGTAGCAGTTGTAACAGCTCTTAACATGCGTTGTGCGTATGAAGGTGGCGTTCGATTTGGTCGAGCGGGAGGCGGTCTGCATCACCACGCGCTGTCTTTCTGAGGTGGTTTCCTCCTCTGTCTGCTGCACAGCAGCAGCTGCTTCCTTGGGGACCGGGTTTTTTTCGCCTTTGCAGCCTTGCTCTTGGACTCAGATATGCCAATGCAATCGGCGTGGTTGTCCTGTCGGTAACACACCTCAGCGGTGCCGTGCGATGCCCTTGGCTCCTGTCCTTTAGGCTGTTGTAGAATAGAAAGGCTGTACCCGTGCAAAACTTTTGGTAAAGCTGAGCAGGTATTAGGAAATAGGAACTACCCCCATGCCAAACCTGTGATGAGCTCCACGTAGGTGAAATTGGAGCTGTGGCAGCGTGAAGAAAATCTCTGAGCACAAATGGCGCGCACTGAGCAATTTGCCGTCCAGACTTGGAAATTCTTTCCAGCTCATGTCAAGCTGGAGATCTGTGGCTCCCTCCCAGGTTCTCCTGTGATGTGGTTTGTCCGTTTGGGTTAGCTGGCCTTGCAAGAGCCTGGGGAACATCCCCGTCCTCTCTAGAGAAACGAGAAGTCAGACAAAGCAGAGCAGGGTCTTTATTCGAGCCCTGGGGCTGGCCACCCTCCAGGCTCTGCCAGCGCTGCAGCCCGGGAGGACTGGGCTGGGATTTTAGAGCTGCAATGTGAGGCACTGGCGCTTGCTGTTATAGTATTGTGTCACACAATGGAAAGTAAGCGTTAGCCCTGCTCTCTTTTAGATTTTCTGTGCTGAGAATGACGTGGTTAGTGAAATCAGTGCTAAAATGAGAGCAGAGTGACACGGCATCTTTATTCTCTTACAGTCAGCACTGACTCGGAGATTCCCTTTTTGGCTTCCAGTATTCTCTCCATTATGTGCCACGAAAACAAAACAAAATGAGAAAGTATGATCAATGACATAAAATATTGCAGCCCTTTCTAGCTTTTGCTTTATTTTCCTCTGTATTTTGGTTTCTTCTCGCTGCAGAGCCAAGTTGCAGCTGAGTGGTGTAAGACAGCTTTCTCATGCTGAGCACTGATCCCATTTGTACGCAGACCGCGCTGCTTTGCGCCGTCCCGAAGGGCCTCCCGTGTTCCCGGACCTCGCCGTGGTGTGCAGCGGGGCTGGCTCTCCTTCGAGTGGCGTGTGATGTAGCTAGCACGACTGCAGTTCCCTGGGCAGGAGTGTGGGGTTAACTCTGGGAGCCAGAGACCTTTCCCAGACACCGCAGTCGAGTTGCCGAATTGTGCCCCGTCTCTCCCATCGGCCCTGCAGCAGCTGCGTCACGGATCAGAATAAAGCCCTCTTGGCTTAAATGGCTTTGTTTATTAGGGCTCCAGGGAGATGTTTTGTGGCCCTGGAAGCTTGTCTCATGTGTTTCCCTTGCAAGCGCCGTCCCTGTCTCTCCGGCTCTGCCTCTGAAGTCCTTCCAGCTGCTGGCTGCACCTTCTGAAGGGTCCTGCTGGGAACCTGCAGCCCCGGCCCTGGGCAGCACGGCAGCCGGCAGCCGTTGCCGCTTCAGGAGCTGGGGCGTATCGTCCTCCTCTGGCACATCCTCTGGGGTTCTGCTACAGCGGAGTTTGTGCTTGGAGGCAGGACCAGCTGCGGGTATCTGGGCAGACAACGGCTGCCTGCAGCATGGAAAGATGCTGGTGCCTCAGTGGGGATGAGTCGTGGCCCTCGAATGCACCAAGCGTTACGCTGAGGGTGGCGGTGCCCTGATGGATGGCTGTGCAACAGAGGGAACGTTTGCTTCCGCCGCCGTTCCTGTCTGAGGGTGAGCGAGGGCTGACAGGAGCCCCGCGGCCCGGCTGGGAGCCCTCCCCAGGGCTCCCTGGGGCACAGCGCTGAGGCTGGCCCCTGCCCAGGTGGGGTGGGGAAGGGAAGGGGGCTCCATCTGGCCTCTTCTTTGTCTCGTGCACCCCTGGGAAAGGAAAGCATGATTTAGCTCCAAAGCATTCAACAAAACCCCCCTGAAACACTACCCCTGCAGAATCCCCTAGCCCTTTATAGCTGAATACAACATGCCTGAGGATTGATGGTGAGAGGATGTTGCTCCTGGTGGTAATTACAAGTTTGCTCTGTTCAGTGTTTTCTGTTCTGGTTGTTCCATTTCAGCATTTAGACTTTGTCTTCAGTGTGTGCGAACACCTTCTGCTGTGTCCGGAGCTTTGCTTAGCTATTCATGTGCTCAAACCCTCGCTAAGATATTTATCCTGCCAGGCAGATCAAAGATGTGTGTTTGGTCGTGTGGAATAGGTAAGCAGGAGGAAAGAATTCTCTTAGAGTGATGACATGATATAACTACTAAGTAACTAATACAGTTATGTACATATATGTGCATGTCTCGCTCATAATCACCACTGCCAATGACGCAGAAATACGTAACAATTGAGATCTAGTTAATCGCAATGGCTGTCACTCAACCTGTCTTGCCAATGAATTTTTTTTCTTTTTCAGTGATAAGCTCCCTTATAGTCTAGAGACGGGCTTCTGCCAACAGAGAGAGAATGCACGAGTTTTAAGAAACAAAATTCTGACCTGGGTGATGAAACTAAAATACAGGATGCTTCCCTCTCCGCAGAAAGCTAAGGGTGCAAGAGCTAACTGATGATTGCTGGGATTCATTCAGCACTCGAGATTTCAGGCACACTGTAAGCATGTGACGCGTTCAGTACAGAACAGGAAACGTGGGGAGATGCAGGCGCTCTGTTTATTTCTCGATTGCAATGTGTGGATAGATAAATAAGGTTCAGTTTAGGGACAGACGCTTTTGCATACCAAAGTGTTTAGAATTCAGACAAAGCGATGCCACTCAACCAGCAGCAGGTCTGCCGGAGCAGGATGATGATCTATGGAACCGTTCGTCATGGGGCTGTACAGAGCTGCTAGCTCTGGATCCAAGCGGGATAACGCGGAGCTCGCCTGAGCTCGTTAGCCCGGGCGTGATGCCATGCTAATATATCTATACTGCTCCCAGGGCCCAAGCTAACGGCTCGGCGTGGTGCTACGCCGGGTACTCACACCAGCTGGTGCAGGGATTTCTGCATTGTGTAGCGCAGACGTGCCATAAGGTTTTCACACCAGCTCTGTAAGCAAAGAAAAATGCATGAAGGGCAAGATATATCCCAAGACTTTGAAAAGCAGGGATTTTTAAAATTTAAATTTGGGTTCCCTACTCTTCAGGAGGAGTCTAGTGTAGTGTATGGAAGTCAAGGAGAGCCTCCGCATTGCCTGCCACAGGCTTTGGATCAAACTCAAGAACTCCAAAGTCCAGAGTACCCAGTAATTCCTACTGATGTGATTTTTCAACACCATTCAATTGTATCTCTGAAAAACAGGCTTGTTGAGCTAGTCAGTCAGCTGCTGTGCTGCCTTTTCAATTTATCAGGAATGGAAAGTAACTCCCAAGCTGCTGCCTTTGTTCAGGGAATGTTTATATGCAGTGTAAAAATCATACCCTGTTCCCCCTCCCTCAAAACCAAGGAACAAGTGGCACATGAACAGGAAGAAGATGGGCTAGTTGATATTATTTAATAATTATTGAACTGCCCATCTCTGGCTGAAGCTTTATTTTTCTTTACAAAAAGGGAAAGAAAAGTGAAGGCTAATGTTTGAGGTTTTTTATTGCTATTTTCACTGGCGGGAGGGACTGAAAGAATAAGTGAGGCATCAAAAGCGTGAAACTTGGGGTAAAACTTTGCTAAAACTCATAGCATTTTAATTTCCTTAACATTCCTGGACACGCTCAGGAGGTAGTTAAGAAATGAAATACTTATTATGCCAATTGTACAGCTGAGGAAACTGAGGGAGGAAGATGAAGTGTCAGATTTTCCCTGTAAGTAACTTGTGTCCCTCCCTCAGTACGTCAAACCTGAGCTTGTTGTGGATGTGGTAACACCTCAGTACCGCTCTTCCCTGCCATCAAGGTCACTGCCATTGCAGTGATAAAAAAATACCACTAGAAATCAAGGCTGGTGTGTTCCTGATTCCCACTCCTCTCACTCCAACAGTAGTATCCTTGACTTTACTATCTGCTTTTTGATTCCTTGGATTCTTCTTGATTCCTTGGAAATTATGGCACATACTTATGTTTGAATTAAACGAAGACATGCAGTAGTATAATATACAGTGATGGAAAATTAAAACCATCTTAAATACACTGATTTAAAATCAACAGATATGTTTTCCAATAGCGTTCCTACGATTTTGGAAATGCGGCAGGTAGATATCTCTTAGGAAAGTCAGTTTGTCACACTGCTGATGACGGAAGCAGGATCTGAAGTGGAAATAGAACCTGCTGCAGAACTCCGTGAGGTCCTAAGGTCAAACCCCTCTTGGGAAATGGTAATGAACGGCTGCTCAGCTGCTGTGTTCTAAAAATATATGGCAGAGAAAACGGTTACCTACCCAACGAAGATTAGAAGCTTCTGTGGCACAGATGGGAGCATGCAACTGTCTGGTTTAACATGCAATTAAGAATGTGCCAGCTCCCAGAAACCTCTAGTCTTCAAATGCAGATCGTGCGGCATCGACAAAATTGTGTTTGCAGTCAAAGCAGAGAGTGCTAAACTGTCATTGTAACAGCAGTAAACGCTTCATGTGCCCCAAAGATCGTTAGGACATGTGCTGTGGGACTGTAAAAAGAATTGGAGAGTATGGGAAGATGTTTTCATCAAAATAGGATTCATGATAAATATCAATCTTCCATGTGATCTTAAAAAACCTACATTTCTGGTGTAACATTGGTGATGACTCCCAGGTGCTTTGGAGCTCACAAGAAGTTCTTGTTGAGCATAATATTTTTTAAAGTATCTTTCTTCTTTTAGAGTATAAACTGGCTGGGATGCTTTTGATCATTCTACCCCCCACCCCCCGCCCCGAAATACAGATTTGTTGGCACCAACCACTTTTGGCAAAGCATTTTGGGATGATTTTGAAAAAAATCTCAGTCTATTGCACCTTCTGACTTTAGCAGTTTGTTTTCAAGTTTTCATTTCAGCTTGAGCATTCATTTCAGCTTTCCCATTTCATTTCCTTTCCTTAATGCTTTATGTAGTTTCCCATTTGCAGGATTTGTGGTGGAACTTGCGGGGGAAGGCCACTCTCTTTGCCTCGTGCTTCTACCTCTTAGCTTAGCTAAGTGTTACGTAAACCGTTACTTCTTGAGATCTTTGATAGCTTTGGTTGATATGAAGAGTTTTGTTTACTGCTAACAGAAGATGTGTTGCTGATAGGACATTGGATAAACAAGCGCCTTTGGAAAGGACACGGGCCTCCTTCCCTTTTGTTTGATTCTAAACAACACAGAGAAGAAAGAGGTTTTGCACCGTGTTTTGCTGACTCCGTGTGTTCACGTCCACTGAATTAACATCACTGCTGTTTCTGCTTGTGACAAATCTGCTGAAGTCTGGGAAAAGGTACACAGAGGAATGGTGAGAACAGGAGATGCAAATACTTATTCTCCTTTAAATCATGTTTTTTCACTTAAAATGTTCTAAGCGACAATTGGTTTGGCATTTCCTTTATTTTACTTATTGGTACGGGAGTCTCAACAGCCACAGAACAACCCGATGAGATTATTTTCTCTCACTGGGGTCTGAGATGAGCTATACTGTATGGCACACTCCACAGAGCAACAGACGTTAGAGGTAACGGTTTTCATTTGCTGTTTAGGTAATCCATTTAGAAATACAAAAAAAAGAGACCATGTCTGAGTAATTATGACTCCAGAATCATTGATTTCAACATGACCTTAGAAGCATAATAAGAGTGGTAAACAAGAGATCCCCTGGATGGCCCATCTAAAAAGCAGCACTAAAGGCAGGAGATGCAAAACAAACCAAAACAAAGCTGGTGGTGGTGTGAGGGGTGCCAGCCCGTGGCAGACGCATGTGAGATTTTCATGGAGGAGTCAGAGTAGTGGTGTCTTCCACTGAGTATCAGAAAAATTGCTGAACTGGATCTTGCCTATGCTAGCAGACGTCATGGTCAAGCCTTTGTGGTTCCTGTTGTGCTCTTAGCTGGTGCAGTCCCTTGTCCCCCTGGCTATGGGGAGGCAAGCGAAAGGATGAACTTGATGAGCAACACTGCAACAATGCGAAACCACACCACTTAAAACAATAAATTAATTTTTCTTATAAAAGCAGACAATTCCTTAAATAGCATAAAATCTCAAACAAATGTTTGTATTCTCCTTTGTTTGTAGAATCGTGGAGGACTTTGACTCTTAAGAGAAGAGACGTTCCAAAGCCAGTCAGCAGCCTCGGTGCAACCGCCTTGGGACTTCCCGTTTTGGGCTGTGGGGGCCAGTAGGACCGACAAGGCCACCCTCCCTCTCTTCAGCAATGAACTCTGTTAGATAAGGTGAGATGGGTCAGAAAAGCGAGGCATTAAGAAGCCAGTTTGGTATTGCTGTCAGTGCAGTGGGTGTCCTGGCACTGAAAAAGGACAGTTTTCAGCGTCATATCACCAGAAACGATGCTCACAATTTGGAGAAGATGGCACTAGTTCATGTTTTTCCTGTGCCATCGGGAGCTGTTACCATAGGGGAAGCTGGCAGCTGTGTTTTTTTCCCTACCCATTCTGCTGGATCACATGGACTCAACCTCAGCTGTATTTGTGTAAATATGTATATGTACATTTGCATACATTTGAATCTGTTTATCCCACATGCTATTCTTAGCTGTCTGAATGAATTAAAGAAGAAGAACTAATGCAGAGTTAACAAGGAGTTTTAAGATTGTTTTCTTTGTATATATTTACACCACGAGGAAATAATTGCTTACTTGATAGTATCCTGTGCTAAGATGTTCAAGGAATATTGTCACCTACAGTTGTGTCTCTGCTGATATAACGACGTAGAGGGGGTAAGATGTGTGATGAGGAGTGTTAAAAGAAATAATAGTGCCAATAGCATTATAAAATATTCTGTAGAAATCTGAAGACTTTAACTGACGAAAAATTGAGAAAGGGTCTGGATTTCATCCTCGAAACTTCTTGACTTCCTTACTGATGTTTTTCATGTCTGATCTTTTTTGGGACGTTTAACATATCTGGAGGTTTCATGAGTGTGATCCCTCTTCCTCCCTACTGCTGTCGTATGTTCAAAGTGAATTTTTTTTGTGCCCACAACTCATTAGCGGCAGGATCTGGAAACTTAGGCCTCTGTTTCATACTTCTCAGTGAGCAAGGAGGGGCAATGGTAATCTGAAAAAAAAAGGAGTTAACTATTTTTAGTTTGGATGCTTGGAAAATCATTAGCATTGTGGCAGTACTGAAGGATTTTATACCTGCTGAGCTTACACTGAAATTTCCTGTATATACCGAAAATACTGCAAAAGAATGTAGCTGCATATGAGAGCCAGCCCCCAGAAAGCTTCAGTTTGGCATTTTTGCATATGGATTTTGGAGATTTCAATTCTTTCCCCCCAACGAGGTTATTTTAAGAGTATTTTAGCTATTTTCTTGGACTGAAGATGCTTTATTTCTATGCTCCTCAGTTAAAGGTGCCCTTTACCTTAACCGTTTTCTTCTCACTTCCTTAAACACCATTATGAGAAATTTTTCTACCTACCTACAGACCTGCTAAGTCACCATAAGGGTTTGAGAAATCAAATCCTGAAAGGCAGAGACTCGCCCAAATTCTGGAACCTCACTGTTGTCTCAGCAGGGCCCCGCTTCTACAGCAGGTTCTGCTGTCCGTGCGAGGAAGGACAACTGGATCTGGTCTGGGCCCAGCTCACTAGAGGAAGGATCTAGACCTGGAAATAAAATTTTGCTTTTTATTCTCTTTGTGAGATCAGAGTTTAGGGTTATTTGGATTCCAAGGGCTTGGTCTGGCTGCTCCCAGGCTTTATAAATGGTATTAGTATCTCTGGTTGCTTCCTCAGAGGCCATGGATACCCTCCAAAGCAGTATTAGCATATGTTGTTATTTTGGTGGTAGTTAATGGTCAGCAGGCAAGCTTTACCTGTGCTTAAAGTGTGCAGTTTATGTTGGGGATTTTGGAAGGGGCTGGAAGAGTTAGCCAATATGTGAAATCTGATGAGAGCTTTGTGCCAGTGCTCCTTATGCTTCCTTGAAAGCCCCAGTTTGGCTTACATCACTCTGGCCCGCTGGGCCAGCACGGTGATGAATCACCATGAGAAACCAGAGGGAGCTGCTGATGGGACTGCCACAGAAACCCGTGGTGGGGAAATACACGGAATCAGTACCTTGGGCAGTTTCCTTGGCCAGCCCCTCTCTGTGGCTACGTCGCCCGCTTTTCAGGAAGCAAAAAAAATCCAGGGCACGTTTTTACTTGATACGTAGCATATGCTGGCAGGGTTGGAAATGTTTTTGTATCTGTGATGTGAATAAAATGCTCACTTGAGCATTTTGTTTTGGCTGAGTCTGCCCTTTCAGGATGCATGTGTAACCTCTTTTTGAATTACTGAAATAAAGGAATTGCCTAACGCGAAAGAGAAAGTCCACAAATATGAAACCCTTGGAATGTTTTCTCCATCAGCCGTTTCCTCTTTCGCTTGCGCAATGCGCATGGATTGTCAGCGCGATGTGGTATGTGGTAACCAATGTGAGCAGGAGGCTATTAATCTTCGCGTTACGGTGCTGTGTGAATGCAAGGTTTGGGAGCGCAGCGGAATTCCGTTCAAACACTCGCAGCTTGGAGTGCTTGTCTGCCTACGTGGGTCTTTCATAGCCACTCGCGGGCCTGAATCTTCCCGTATGTGTCAGCGTGGTCACCCTTTCCTCGCACCCTTTGGGTAAACAGCTTATGGATCTTGATAGTCTTTATGGATAAATTCCCATTATTGGGAAGGGGTTCATAATGAGTATGATGGAAATAAGTAGGTCCGACCTACCAGCTGTGGGAATAAGGGTATGTGATGTACTTTTAGATATCTAGGTTTGGAGTTTGGTAATTTACAGACTGAGATTTCATTCTCCAACAACTTGCCAGACAGCGAAGCTTGCAGAATAAAGATTTATTATGCTGCAGTTGAAGTTGAAGTAAGGATTTAGCCAAAAAGGAGCAAGCTCTGAAAGGCAAAACCATCGGAAGAAAACGGATTTATTAAACTTTTTATTTCCACTGTCTTTGCAATTATAAGCTAGCACGTTGTATACGGCTTTTTCCCCTACAATGCTAATCCTCCCTCTGGTATATGTAGGTGTGTTTTTTTCCTACAGTGTTTAAAGACTGAGGCTTTTAGCAGTTTAATCCAAACCAAAGCATCTTTATCATGGGACTTGCCTTTAATTCTCTCTTAGATGCTTTTTTTCCCTGTATGCCAAATTAGATACCATTCTGAAGGCATGCATTCTTAATTTACATTTTTTTAATCAATGACTGGATTCTCTGGAGGACTTTTTTTCTATGCATCATTATTTTTCTCTTTCCACAGCAACTTCACAAGCAGATTAAATAAACAGAAAGAAACACTTTGTGGATTTTTCCTGTGACAGCCTGCAAACCTGTGAACTTTTAAATTTATTTTTAACTTGAAGCTGCTAATTGTAGAACTGTATAATTAATGCATTATCCACGACAACAAGGTTACACGGTTTGTGTTTAGCAAACATGCTTTTTTCTACAGGGTAGAAAAAATACATAGTGGAAGCTTATGGAAAGGCGAAGCTGTTTTTCACTGCTCTGCATGACAGCCCGTCTCTCAACCATCGTTAGAGCTGTGTGCCTCATCAGGCTCTGAAAAGGTGCCCTGAAAATTGGCCGGAGCCCCGGTATCATTGTCTGAGTCCACAGCTTGAACCTTGCAGTTGAGCCTTCCAAGAGAGGCCATTACAGACAGATATTCTCAGAACTGGGATGTTTGCTCTACTAATTGGCACATTCCTGCTTAGATTTGGTAGGACACGCTGATTTGTAACATGACTCAAGAATTTACTTCTTAATGGGTAATTGCCTCAACTTTCCCAAATCTTTCTGTTCACCAGACTCCTTTCTTTATTGTGCCTGTCTACAGCTCTTTCAGCATTTGTAATTTTTTTTTTTATTAGATAGACATCCTTCTGATTATTTCACATGTTTTTCACTGGTTGGAGAATTTCTTTCCTCCCTGACCTTTTCATAAATCAAGTATGCCTTGGCATATGCTGGAAATGATGGAATTATTTCCATATAGCTTGCAGCCAATTGATGTTGTATCAATGCTGACTTTGTGATCGCAGTCGCAGAAACATTTTTAACAAATTGGATGATGCTTTCTGTATTCAGAAATCAAATAAAGTATGTCTAGGCACTTCCCTGTGAACTGAACGCTTGGTAGCCCCGGAAACAGCGTGACCTCTTCCATTATGAGAATTAGAAGCTGGCTCATGACGTACACAAGTTTTAATGCATCTCTCCGTTCACAGAAATGGCTGTAAATACCATAGGTTTGACTGAACTGGACTTTTTGGCAACTTCTGTTCGTGTAATTTTTGCCCCCTCCTGATAATTTCATTCTCTGGATTTTAAGATTTTAGTGAAAGGAAAACCATCCTGCAATTCCCGGGTGAGTTTTGCAGTTGCTGCAGTTATCACTACACAGTTATTGATGTCTGAGAGCTTCTTGGTGAACCCGTTACGTTCCACAATGAAATACCTGCAGGGAAACTCTTCTGCTCTCAGGCAGAGTCTTCACTGGGTTTGCTCTCCCCATGCTTCTGTGAAAGTGCTGACGACTCTACAGGTGGCTTTTTTTTTTGTCTTGTCCTACCAATTTTCTAAAGCTTAATTTGATCAGCTTTTACCAGAATTACTTATTTGGTGCACCAACCCCCGTGTCTTTGTCCATCAGCAGTTAGAGGGCATGCAGGGAGGCACTGAGCAGCACTGTGGGAGAAGGGAAAGCGTGCTCTGCTCCCATCCTGTAACGGTACGTCTGTAATTCACCGCCTTTGAGAACTGTCTTATCACAGCATCGACTCATTAGTGGTTTAACGCAGGGTAAGCTCATTAGAGATAATCTGTTTACTGAATGGCCTTACCACAGAGCAATCTAGTTAACAGCATCTTTTGAAGCTTTGTCTTCTGAATATATCTTTTAAACTGATCCCTGATTATTTATCTATATCTATATCTTTAGATCCTTTTCTTTAGACTTGGATCTGCTTTGGCATAAAATTACAGCGTCTGGTGAATACACTGACAAACTAAATACTCTCGTGGGGAAGTAAGGCAAACCAACACCACTTTATAATGAGGTAGTCAGGGCAAATAATTCAGTCTGTTCATAGTTGTTTATACTTAAAAATTATTTTCAGTATTATTATTATTGTAAGATTTTTCTAAAGAGCTACTTTTCCACCAGGCGTTGCCACAATCTCAGCAGTGCTCATCACACAGCAGCTTGGGTGTCCAGATGTTAAGGCCAGGTTGGATGGGACTCTGCGCAACCTGATCTGGTTGGAGATGTCCCTGCTCCTGGCAGGGGGGTTGGACTGGGAGGGCTTTGAAGGTCCCTTCCAACCCAAACCCTTCTGTGATTCTATGATGTTTCCTGTCCAACATGCTGGCCGCCTTGAAAACCTGGACCACTGCTTAGGAGGTACAGAAGAGGAAATGGAACTTGGCAAGTCATCCTCCAATGACTAGGTATCATTGGAAATACTTGCAAGCCATTGTATTTAAAAAGATGAGATGGGGAAAGAGTGTTACAAAAGAAAAGATGAAGAAGAAAAGCAAAAGCTGTGGGAAATGTAATGTAGTGACCCCATTTTATCTTTGGATCTTTCTGACCATTGGAAACTGCTCAATGTCATTTTGCCTTGATAGCTCAAAATACTCTACATGCCTATCCTGAAACAAGAGCAGCTCCATCGGTTGCTGAAGAAGGCAACATTAGTGTGCCTAGCGCACGGACCCTTTGTATTTCCTCTTTTCTCGTGGCAGTTCAGTTGTGTCTAAAACAGAACTACAAATTGTCAAGCAGCCTTTTCCCTTCACAAGGAAAGAGAATCCCAGACTTACCAATAGAAACAGTGTTTGAGTGTCTTAAGAAATTCTGTTTTCTACAAAAAGCCCAAAGTTTGAGGCATATAGACAACTGATGACATTTTCCTGTGATAAAGTTCTAAAGTGAATGTGACTTGCTGTTTTAAAACCTGTATTGTATGCTCTGTATTTCTTGCTTAGCTGATCCTTTTGCTGTTGGTGAAGCCTGGATGCCAAGGATCTAACCAACCTGTCTGAAACCTCTGGGGCAAGAACACATTTATATGCTACACTGAGGCTCATTTTCATCAGCGATTACTGTATCTGGTCTGGTCTTAGTGAGCGATAAGCAATGAAACGTGGAGGATGTTGCATCTCAGGTGGAAGGCAAACCTGAATAATGTCTTGTAGGCAAAATCTAGCACCTTGTCAAATAGAATTTTTATTTTGGATCTTCTCTAATCTCCATTCCTTTTTCTTGCCATTATTAGCTGCGTTCACAAAACCAGATGCAAGAGACATTAGGCTCTGTACCAATGTGGTATCAATTCAGATAGTGTTCAAAAAATGAACAGTAAGATCTTTCAATAGGAGCGACGTATTTTGTAACACCATAGGCAAATTCCACAAAGGTCTTTCTTTGTAATGGACAATATACCCGTTGCAAGGGTGCTGAAACTTTTGTGTCCCTCAAGGAAAAAAAAAAAAAAAATCAACATTTCCTTGCCAATGTTTTTAGAAATGTAGTACCCATTCTTGCTGGTGTGGACTGGACATCGCTACCCCATCTCTATGGCTGCTGCAGGAAAGTGGAGAAGTGTTTATTTGCAAGCACTTTAAAGCTACTATTGAATTTCTGTAAATCCAGAGAAATCTAGTACCTCCAGCCTGTAAAACAAGCTTCTCTATTTGGCCTCATTCATGTTTAGTCTGTTTTTTCTTGGCAAAAGCCCTTCAGTGACGGTCTCCACCAGATTGACACTAAAGTGTTTTCTTTACTTGCCATCTGTCTGGACTGATTGGAAAAAGTAAAGTGGGGCTTGTTTAGAAAAATATATAAGCAGTTCATTTGGCACAAAGTTTGTTATAGATGTATGAAAAGCAGCTGGGTCCAGCTCAGGAGCTTGGGGAAAAAAAAATAGTTTTATTACAGAGAGATGACTTTTCATGTACGAGTTCATGCACTAAATGTGTTCTTTCATTTCACTTGCAAGAAGTGACTAAATAAATTAGCTATGGCATTTAATTAGTTTTATTTGTGTTTTCCCAGGCCACTTATAATATTACAAGTGTGAATAGGGATCTGATTTTTCACATGGTGCCAGTCAGGTATAAGTACAGTACTTAAAAGTAGCAGAATAGGGCTCAAAGCTTCTTAAATGTTTTCTTCCACCTTAATTTAGCAAAGCACTTAAACATGTCAAAGTTCAGTGGTTTACTGTGGTGCTTCTGGTTTTAAACATGTTTGTCTGACAGGACTTATGTTTTCTGGCTGCTTTTTTTTTTCTTGAACATTGTGAAAGTTTTGCTAAAGACAGCTCACCCTAGTAATGAAATCCTGGTCACGTTAATGCTTTCTCCCGGTATGTTGGTATGTGTGTGTACGAGCATGTGGATGTAGGGAGAGCCCAAGCGTGTTCACACGATGCTTTTTTCTCTCCAGCTCTGCAAAATGCTTAGCTTCACCCTTATTAGTATCCAAAATCCATCATGGTTAGAGGTCAGAGTCTGTCTTGAAACCGGCTACGTTTGGCCCCATCTATTTTCGCCTCCTACTTTGAACTATCCATAGTTGCGTTTTGCTGTGTTTTTACTACGACACTTCCTCCCTGCCTTTATTGGCTGAACCTCTGCCATGGTGGGTGTGAAGCTGAACAAAAGCCATTTTTCTATGGTTTCTGAAAAAGAGAGGGAAGCTGAATTATAATAGCAGAAAAAATTAGGGAAAAAAAAATCCTTTCAACCTTTTGAGGAACATTAATCCCTGGTGGGAATTGTCTGCTGTGTGTATTGTAATGCTTCTGCTTGATAACAACTCTCTCATTATTGTTTCTGGTAAAAATAAATCAGTTTTAAGAGGGAAATATCTTTTTCAGGCCCTCAGGTAGGAGGGGTCAGACCTCAGTCTTCTGTATTTCCAGTTATGGCGTCTGTGTCTTTGTTACTTATAGTTTAGTGTACATAATCATCACAGCAGGATCATCAAAAGGAGACTTTATTTCCCTCAGGTTAATGTTGCATCAGAGCTAAAGGCTAGTCCAGTTTCTGGTTCCAGAAAATAAAGAAACTGAGTTATGCCCTGCTGAACGACAATTTTGCTTTGTCTGTGTTTCATAATCATGGAGAAACATAACTGTGACCATCTGAATGCGTTTTTAAATTCCAGAGCCTTTGCAATTTCATGTTTACGTATACACTTGTTAACATCTTTAATGGGACTGGGAATATTTTGCACGGTTCTGATGTTTTTTCTCTTCTGAGATTCCATTTTTGGAAGCATTACTCATGTTGAGTGCTAATTCCTGACTTAAATATGTACTGCTAGGGCCTCATGGATTAGGTCTCATCTATTACGGGATGAGAATTTTCCTTGGCTGCACGTGTTTAACATTGCTTCTTCTAACACATGAAGCTTGAAGACTGAGCAGGGACTAGATAGCTATCTTTGGTCTTCTGAATTTGAAAGTGTAGAGTGCTACGGCGAAGTTCAGCAGTCCCCCTCTGAGAAGCAGACTCTGGCAGCAAATGATGCACCTGGAAATTAGCTCTGAATAGGTGAATATTTTAATAAATTAATTCAGATACTCATCTGGGTTCAACGCTATCAGCGCACTAGCTAGGGATGTCCATACATGAATTACTAGCATAGGCTGAACCTGCATCTCCTCTGTGGTTGCATTTGCAGGTGGGAGTTTTGCAAGTGCAAATTCTGTTGTCCAAAATCCGATGCAGCTGTTCTGAAACTTGCCAATATATTGATTTTTTTTTTTTTCTCTCGAGACTTTGATTAACATATAATTATTTTTTGCCATTGTCTTTGTTTTGCAGCATCTGTTCTACATGACATGTTTACTTTGTCTCATCTTGTCTCTGTGACATGTTTCCACTCAGTATTTTTCAAATGTTGTCTGCTGGATTGAGTGATTCATGGTTTTGCTGGACCTTATTAGCTCAATTTGCTGCTTTCACTACTGTTTGTTTTTAGTTCTGTTGTAGAGGTTTGTTCTTCCCTTCTTCATTAAAATTATTACTTTGGGTACATAATGTTTTTACAGATGAGTCAGTTAACTTTTGTAGATGGAGAGGCTAATTACCGTTTGAATTTTATGTGTCCATATGGGACTTGATTTGTCTTTGTTAGACTTGTTTTCTGCTGTTGTGGTTCTACTAATGGCGGTAGAAATGTATTTGTATAAAATGTATATAACAATCCTTTGGTATTGATGGCACATATTAAGATAATACAGCATCTTTTATACGTGTAGTAGAACACTGATAGTCTGCTCTGTGGGCCAAGACAAACTGGTATAAGTCCAGCAAAGTTACTGTGATTTACCAGTTCAAAAGATCTTGCTGCTGTACTTTCATATTTTTAAATCTAACTAGTTTCATGGAAAAATTTGGAGAAATATGCATTCATTCACTAACGTTACTGGTCACTGAACAGCAATAACATTGCTGCCTCTTCAGACAAGCTTTTGATTGATGCCAGTATTTATTCTGTGCATTGATAAACTAGATTTGACCACACGTAGAAGACTGGATTCTTTACAATAAAAAGAATATAATAAAAACACAAACCGTACCAAACTAGATAAATACAAAGGACATGATTGATTTAGAGGGGTAATCATGTGTGCTTTCATTTCAGAGCAGAGACAAATGGGTTTCTTCCTACATATTCCTTTGAATACAGAATTTAGTGTCCCATTGAAAATCTGCCAAAAGGTGAGGGGTAGTCTTCATGGTTTTCCTCCCCTTTGTATAACAAATTGGGTATTAATATAAAGTTATGGGATAATAATATTTTTGATAGACATAGGGTGGGCAAAGTTGTTCGTCATAGTGGGCTGCTATTGAGTTTCAGACTAGTCAACAATATTGAACTACCCTTGAAAGTTCTTTTGGTAGAGATAGCAATTTCCGCTAAGTTTTCCTGTGATGATTTATGAAATGAATGGACAAAGACTAGTACGAGAGCAAGAGATGTTGTCCAGTTCATCCTTATAATTGTGTACTTCTGCAAAACTAATCCTGTCTTACTGGATGCAGTAAAAAGATAGGAAAATAATACAGGAAAAGGAGTCATCGTCGTGTGGTTAAGGAGACTGTACTGAGGACTTGGCTCTGACTTAGCTCTCATCATATCGCATTAGATGATTCCCTTTCAGTAATGATAGGAAATAACCTGTAGATGAATTTAAATTACATGTACTGTGCTGTTTTAACTCACAAAGAGGTACAAGGGCTGTCAGTAAGGAGATTTTCCTTATTCCTGCTCCAATCAAACAATCATAGGCTTAGAAAAGATCAGCTGCAGCTGAACCAAAATGGGGAGGCTGATGCAGAGGGGGAAGAATTCTCTTTTCTGAAATACTTTCTCAAGCACAGAGTCACCCCTTTGGGTGGTAAACCCATTCACAATTAGTCAGTTCTAGCATAGACTATTCTGTTCCTGAAGAACATTTTGGTATCTATGTTCAGCTGTGAGTTGTCAGGAGCAGGAACTCAAGAAAAAGAGTGGAGGTGGTGGACGGTATGCCCCTGTGCCTCTACCTCATATGGTTCATCTCTGTAAAAACTAGTTTCTATCCTAGCCTTTTAGCCCTGGAAAATAGAGAGTGGAGAAATGTCCCTTTGGCTTGCAGAAAGTTGTTCTGGTTTCCTTCCCATGCAGGTTTGAAAATCCAGCTGCAATTTCTTGCAATTCATCCAAATCCCCCTGTGTAATTCGGGTCATGACGAAAAAACTGCAGCTGGTTTTGGGTGCTGATGCCGAGGTGGTTAGTAGATATACTATCTGTAGGAAGTAATGAGTGAGCAGGGATGGGTGCTGCAAACTCCGTACAGAATTACGTTTGGGGTTTAGGTTCTGGTGAGTGTTGTGGTTGCTGGAGCTGTTTAGTGACTGGGGAAACTAAATGGTACTTCTCATCTTCTCTGAACTAGTCTGTCAGTATCACACCAACACAGCATAGTGGTGCTGAGATTTGCACCATGAATGCTTCCAGACAAGGTACTCCAGTCACACGAATCATAGAGTGGTTAGGGTTGAAAGGGACCTTCAAAGCCCATCCAGTCCGACGCCCCTGCAAGGAGCAGGGACATCTCCAACCAGATCAGGTTGCTCACAGCCCCGGCCAACCTGGCCTGGAATGTTTCCAGGGATGGGGCATCCACCACCTCTCTGGGCACCTCTCTGGAGGTGCTCTCATGGGCACCTCCCATGTGCTGGATGGGGAGGAAGGAAGCAGTCCATCGGATCCTTTGACAGATTCCTATTCTCCTGTTCACTTCCCAGTCTAACCTGGCATGTCAGCACCACCCTACAGACCTTTGACAGACCTTTGTCACAAATCCTTCCTTCAGTTGGAGAAGTGTTTTGCTTCCTCCTCGTCAAGTGAGCAGGAGGAAATGTTTAATTCCTTCCTGATGCTTTTAGGGCTCAAGGCAATTTGCAGAGAGCTCATTTCTGTGGTACTCTTCTCCCCTCAATTTTTTGCTTGCCCCAGGGTTGAAATTTGAGACTCAAAAGAAAGACTGAGAGTTAAAAAAAGAAGCCAAATTCCCACAACCCCATTTGATAGATAGGGAAACAGAGGCACAGGAGACCACACAGTAGTTTGATAGCTAAGCCAGGAGCAGCTTCAGATAATCCAACTCATGTGCTTTAGTGATGAGAACGCACTATCTTCCTCCTCAACTCCTAAGCTGGTTCAAGCTCCTTCTCTGTCCCAGAGTGAGATTTCCACGTACAGAGCTTCTGAGAATCACCACTCTGAGGATCGCTGTTAACTCCAAAGAGTGTTATTTGCACATTGAAGTACTTAACTGAGAAGCTTTTCTTTTTCCAGTTGCATTCACAGGAGGTTTGATGGTAATAGATCTGTCTTCTGGTCTCTGCCAAGTTTATTTTCCAAAAGAAATATCAGAATGAGGAAACAATGACTAAAGAGGATATGTGAACTGTCTAGCATACTGCAAGGGTCCAAACAAGAAGAGAGAGGATTTTTGGGATGGCTGAAGGGTGTGTTATTAGGAATAAAGGCATAAAATTGAGCAAAAGATAATTTAGGCTGACTATCAGGAAACATTACTTCATATGGTGTAGAATTACACCCCAAGCGAGCTGGTGGGAGTCTCACGGCCTGAATGGTTTCAAAGGGCAGAAAAGTTTTGGGAACAACTCTCCGTTGGTGTGGGGCGCGCTGTGTAACCAAAGAGGCATTTTCCATCTCCCCGCTTCTTGTAACTGATTCTGTGTCCAGTGTCAAATTCACATGTTAGTTGCCAGGCTTAAACAACGCCTACACAATCGGGCACAATTGCAAGGCAGCTTGAGAAAAGAGGCAAAATGTTTTAAAACTGGGAGTCGCTGGAAACTCTGAGGGGACAGCTGCCAGATTTGGAAGCTGGAGGTGAGATGCAGCCCGGCATTTCACACCTGCTTTTTGGAAGTCCTCGTTGCTATGGGCAGGGCCTCGGGGCCCAAATTGTGCCAATCACCCTCAGCTGGGGCCTCCCCACACCCACCCCTGGGCCCGGAGCCCTATTTAAGCCCAGCCCAAGCCCCCAGCTTCCTTCCTGAGCTGTGTTATGGTGGTGCTGGTCTCTGGCTGTCCCACAGCCCTGCCTGGCCACGGGCTGGTGTCCCCCCTTGGCCCTGACCTGTCCCCATGCGGCTGCCTGATGCCGAACCCAGCCCTGCGTGCGGGGGAGTCTGAGGCTGCGGCTGTTCTGCTGACCTCGCCTCCATTAAACGACTTTCTGGTGAGGAGAACGCGAAGGAGGATTCAGCTTTAGCAGTGAGTTTGTATCACACTTTAAATTTAGAACTTTTTTTGTTTGCTTGTTTTCTTGTAATTTATCTTGTCAAATCATGTCGTGTGTATTCAGTGAAGGTGAACTTTAGGCCCAATTGTTTGAATACTCGGGAAGAAAATCAGACGCCTCGCTGAGGAGAAAAAGGAACTTGTGTTGTCTGCCAAGTTTCAGGCTGGGATGGAGAGTTAAAATGTCAGCCAACTGGGCCAAATCGCAACCTGTGATAAACTCTATCCTTTCAAAGAGCCTGAGGACTTGCTGTGTTTTGTCTAGTTTGGGATGAAATCACCTCGCAGCAGCTTGGATTTAAGCTGTCTTTTCCCTCTGAAGCTTATTACAAGACTTTGAAGTTGTTTTAACTGAACAGTATGCAGAGTGAAAAATTCCACACCAAAGAGAAGACGTAAGTGTGCTTCCTTGTTTCGTAAGGAGCTTTATCCCAGTCATTAGTGCTTTTAACAGTCATCTCTGGGACCAGTGGCTGTGTTTAAAATGCACACAGGTTGTAATGTTTGAAGTAATCCTGGTATAGTGCCTTGAGCTCCACCTGTGCTTTAATTCTGGTGTTTGAAGGCAGCTGTGAGTGATGGGCAGGCGTGCTGCAACCCTGGGGAGATGGAGGAGCTTGTCTGTGAAAGCTGGGGTGGAAAGGAGATACTCTCAAATAGAGATCTCCTTTGCTGTACAAGGTGGTAGTATCTCCTCTATTGCTAAACAGAAGGGCTGGGCTTCCCCCTTTGTGGAAGGCAGGGGGAACACACATCCCAGTTAACCCTGAAGCCTGAATTTGGAGGATTCAGAGGCTATAGATCCATAGTTAGATGTTCCCATGGAGTTCAGATAGGGTGGACTGTGGGCAAGAGCTGGAAAGCGCAACATGGCTTTGGCTCTGGGGGAGAGGGATGCTGCCTGGGCAGCAGGGTGGTCCTAGCCATTGCACGGGCCTTACTGGGCAGGTGCATTTGTCACCTAGCACTGTGGGTTTGCTCCAACTTTCCCCCCCTCCATCTTACCTACCATTTTTCTGGTCGTTATTAGGCAACTTTTCAAATGTTGCCTGAGAGAAGGGATGCCCATATCTTATAAATAATATATATGTGTATATATAAATCTCCATGGCCTTGCCCAAAGCCCACAGTATCTGTCAAACACACAATGCAAAACCTTTTTTCAGTTGTTGCAAGTTGGCTGCATGCGTTCTTATCCTGAAAAGCTATCTAGAGTTGAAAAAAGCCAGCGTGCTTCAGAAGTGGACACAGTATCCTAAACTGAGCTAAGCATAACCACCATTTAGCGTGTTGCTAGAGTGACCCATGGAAAAAGGCAAAATGAACGCAAAGTCTTTGTAAAATTTCAGTGGATCTATCTTTAGATATATTGTATAAAATCAAGGTGAAATACTGGGAGCTGGCTGCTCTGCTTTCTTTATATAGCTCTAGTTTAAAACATGTTAGGCCACATATCAACTGTATGGTCCTGTGCAAAAGAGGTGTAGTAGTTTCTGTTCCCTTCCCAATGGACATTACCTCATTTAACAAAGCTGTAAGTAAGTGGAGCGCATTTGGGCTGTTTCTGTATGAGACAGGTGGAGGGCGTGAGTTTTTTACCGCAGCTTTTACTGTTAAGCGGGCTGAGATCTTACCACAGGGAAGAACTGTCAGCTCCATTTAAAGGTGATGTTGTAGGTTTAGTGGGACCATTATGCTGCAAATGCCCACATCTTGGCTAATATCTGGGTCTACAGAAACGTATGCCATGTAGTTTTTTTTTTTACTAATTGGAGATGCAACTTTTCATTATTATTGTTAGAATAAGCTATAAATCTAAATGTCTAAGCTTCATAAGTGAATACATACATTTTCCAACAGCAGTGGCAAAGGTGTCGAACCATATGTTGGGGTCTTTGTTTAGAATTCACAGATGTGACTCGCTTTAATAGCCTTACTCTGCAAGTTGTCAAAGTCAATTGGAAGATTCTCAGATTTCAGTGCTATTTTCTGTCAATAAAGGTACCAGAACCTGGTCCTTGGCCATTATTTTACAAGGCTTATAACAGTAAAAATGAAATGGATCCTGTTATTCTATCAGAGCAGTTACTGTAAATTTTTGGGTCACGGAGAATCAAGGTGGCTTGTTTTGTTATTTGTTTTTGAGAGAAATATTTGAGGAAAGGCACCTTTGTATTCTGTGTAGCTTGTTGCAAATCTTGATTATATGATAATTCCAGAGTACACCAATAACAAAATGCTGATAGAATATACTGATAATTTGCAGTGGAGAATGTTCACTGGTGGCAGGGAGGTAGGAATGACAGTACTATTTTAAGACGTGAAGGAAGCTTGAGAAATGGAATAAATGAAGGAAAACATGACTTGATAATTTTTTTTGGGGGGGACAATGAGCTAAATGCATCATGCAAATGGACCACATGCATCTGCAAGACCCAGGAAATCAATGGAATGTCACCAGGGAAAGGCCCACCTAGTACAAAGGCGTTTGAAGTCTTTGAAAACACAATTTTTTTTCTGCCATCTTAACTATTTCTTCCATTAGTATCAGCATATCTGGAATTCCACATACTATTTGTTCAGTGTTCGTTTCATCCTTTAATAAAAGGGTCTGTCTTTCCAGAGATAAGCCTCCTCCTTCCCAAAGAGAAAAGCAAGAATGCTTGACAGCTCCTTTCTTTCTCTTTCCTCTGCTTACTATGCAGCAAATAATCAATCTTGGCTGAATGACATTTGAGAGAAGCTGCAGCTGTAAACGTGTCAGTACTTACAAAAAGTGTAAAATGCCCCTTGCCTTTGCATAGGTGGGAAATCAGAATTTACAGAAATATACATGCAGTTGAAAAAAAACATAAAAATAAAGCTGATTTTTTAACAGGAAAATTACAAGGTGGCTTTTTGAGGGAGTTGGGTGATTTACCTGAAGAAAACTGCATGAATGGTTACCATTGTGAAGACTTAAATGGGTGGCTCCCAAATAAGACCTTGAGAAGAGTGAGGATGCCTAATGCTGGGGGATGCTGAGCGCCCTTGGCACCAGGCCTTTCTTACAAAAGGGTCCTTGTGCTTTTTTTGACTGCTGCTACAAGATCAGACATACTGTACCAACTATACATCCTCTTTTGCAGGGTGGTTTGCAAGCTGTTTTTCTTTTTCTCCTCAGTTTTTTTTTTGTAGGAAGTATTTACCACTATTTCAATAATAATGTGATAACGTGCATCGATCCCTTAAACACATACAGTTTAATGCTTTTCCCAGTGGCATCTCGGCAAACGGCGGTCAATCAATACCCTCCACAAAGCCCTCTCCATCACTCTTGGTTACGCGGTTAGGGGACTGAAGAATAAGGGTGTTGAAAGACTTGCCCAAGGTCACCCAAGGAGTTGGTAGCTGACTTAAGTCCCAGACTCCTGTGTCAAACTTCAGACCGCAGGGCCTCCGTGTAAGCGTGTTTTATGTGTTTATATTTTGGGCAGGGTAATGGGAACAGTCTTGCAATGGTGACTTTCCGGGTCAGTGACTATTCCTTTATAAACTGTAAGCTTTCCAGAGCCAAATGTCTGAAAAGTACAAACACGAGGGATGCTTCGGGAGTCTGAAAGCTGATGTAGCGAGGATGTAGATTTCTCACCGAGGGAAACCACTGACGTGTTCCAACGTAATTTGGTTTGCCACCAACCAACAAACCAGCGATGGCGGCACTGACGTGCAGTCAGTCTGTGCGAGGTATTTGTTAACGTTGCTACAACAGATATTCATTACAAACTACACTTACCCACAGTTTACTCTGTTTATACAACCCTTTAGTAGTTATTTATTAAAAATAAGATTTATGTATGGTTATTGGAAGTATATTTTGGCAGGGAGGCTGACCTTGGCAGAAATATGTCTGAATCAACACTCAGCTAGCAGTCACTCTTTATGTTGTTATATAAAACCTTGTTAAATAATATTTTGTTTCTATCTTCAGTTGCTGTTATATAAGGCCAGTAATGAAAATCTCCCAAAGGATTGGTAAATGAAGTGAGTTTTTCTGTATGTTTTCTCCATAAAATAACAAACTAAGCCAATGAGTGTCAACATTATTGCCTAGTTGAAGTGCTTGCTATAAACTTCGATAGTAAATTGTTTACTTTTAGATTTTTGCAGGTAGAGAAGTTCTTTACATTTAAATACAATTGGAATGGCTTTTGGGGAACTAAGGATAATTCCCATTGGGAAAGCACTTAACTTTCCTTTTGGTGGGACTACTCATGTGCTTAGAGTTAAGTGGTTGGCTGAATTGTTTGGTGCTTAGAAAAGATACTAAAAATAGAACCGGGGAGAAATCTTGTATTCAGACAGGGAAACAGTGCCAAAACTGACTGTACTTGTGAGATTTTAAAAAGACACCTTAATGTCAATATAGCTGCAATCTCACTGTCTTTTTCCTCAATTGTTTTGATTTTTTTTAAACCTTTTAAAATAAAGCCTTTGCATGAAAACCACTGAAAGCTGCTACATAGAACTAAGAAAGAATAGAGACTTCTGCATGGTAGAGTGTATTTAAATACACTGATATAGCTTAGTGTGAGGCAAAAGTGGTTTCCATTTTGGCACTAGAACAGACAATATTAGTAGAACCTGTCCTGCTCCTCCTGAGCGAGAATAAAGTGTAACTTTTTTGGAAGGAGCTTTTGGGAGTATGAAGCAATGCCCCTGGGTTAGCAGCAAAATGGTTGTTAGTATTTATCACAGACAAGGTATTGGTGGTGTGAGTATATAGGAAGGCTGATAATTGAAGTCAGTCCATCTCCGTAGACATTGTCAGGGTGATCAGAGTGGTGCATTGGTGCTTCTTGAGGCGAAGGTGTGTGTTGTGTTGACAGAAAGAAATGGCTCATCAGCTTGTGTACTGCGAAAATTTGGAATGATGGAGACAATTATGTGTTCTTTGTGGGTGTTGATTGAGATCACAGGAGAGGGGCAGTGGAGGAAGCTGTCTGCAAGGACTCTCTGGGTAGCATCTAGGTAGGCCACTCACACAGTTGTGTTTGGACAGCTGGTAAGGTGAAGAACAGACAAGAAGGGGTCTCCACCACTGGTAGCCTCTCTGGCAAAGACAAACGAGGATAAATACTGTCCTCAGACATGGTCCTAAACCAGGGGATATCTCACGTGGGGCACACCTGAAGCTGTCTCTCTTCACTGAAGTAGATACTGATCGGTCTCTTGGGTCAGAAAAACCCCCCATGGAGCCTTGGTTGTCAGAGGAATGTAAAACAAACCAGCCCTTGGCATCCAGAACAAAAGGAGTGCAGTCCCTAGCTGTCAGGGGAAAACAAATAAATAAAGGAAACCCTCAGGCCCTTGCTTTGGGGTAAAAACAAACAAAGGAGCCCTCTTTGCTCTGGGCTGGCAGTGGTAGTCACCATTTGGAAAAGTTAGACTTCGCTCACAGTTACCACATGATGATGGCTATTTTCCCCATGCTCACAGGAATATCTCTGTCTGCCAGGTGGGAATGGTTGCTGCGCGATGATTTCTGAATGGTGACCAACACTGACTGGTGTGTGTGCCTCAGCTCAGCAGCAGGTCTGGCCTTTGCTGACCGTCCAGTGTTAGGAGGCCAAGGCAGATGTATATTCCTCCTTCCTAGGAAGAGGAAAAAAAAATGAGAATGGAAGATGGTCTTAATCATGTTTTGTTTTTTTTTTTTTTTCTGAGAGACTATGGCTGGCTTTTGCAGGGCTCCATGTATTTTTTTCAGACCTGTAGACCTCACCTACTTGAGTGGGCTAATAACGTTAGCATTTCCATGATTATTGTGTTCTATCTCCTCTCTTTCTGACCACAGCACTGGGCTCATATGACAAACAGAGCAGCTTGTGTAGTCCTAACAGAGGGAATGGCTTCAGAAATCAGAGAATGGTTAGGGTTGGAAGGGACCTTCAAAGCCCGCCCAGTCCAACCCCCCTGCCAGCAGCAGGGACATCTCCAACCAGATCAGGTTGCTCACAGCCCTGTCCAACCTGGCCTGGAATGTTTCCAGGGATGGGGCATCCACCACCTCTCTGGGCAACCTGGGACAGTGTTCTACAACCCTCATGAACCTTGCCTCCTCGCTCCTCACCCATCAGCACTCCCTGTACCGTCCTGACGCTGTGGGTGCTTGCTCAGGGGCTTTCCCATGAGATGGGTGATGTGGGCATCATGTCTGGAGGGTCCTGCTGCCTCCTCTCAAGCTGCTGTAGCACCTGGCTGTGTGTGTTCTGAAAGCCAGCTGTTAACCCTCCCACAGCAGCAGTAGGTCTGCTCCCTGCCTTATCTTTTCTCTTTGTTCCTGAGCACAACTGTGTGGGAGACATTGCTGAGAGGTTCAGTGTGTGTGCGAAGGGCTCCAGATCACTTCTGGTGCTCTCCCTTTCACAGCACTTTCACTAGAACCCATGGCGCTTGCAGTCCCTAATGCTCTGGAAGAACCTCTTGGGGAAAACCTACGGGCATGGCAAGACAAAGGAATAATCAATACGGGTAAAGGATGTAATGTGGCGAGGAGAAAGGCTTGAATTTAACTTTGAGAGCTGGAATTGGAAGCCTTTCAAAAAGCTCTTACAAAATTGCTATTACTGTTGTGTTTGTAGCTGGTTTTGGATGTGTTTTTTCTCTCTGTACATCATCATCATCTAATGTCGTACAATATGTTTGAGATTTACGGCGGAAGCTCCATGCTCTGCTGTGAATAGAGTAGTGAAGTGGCCTTTATCCACAGGCCATCAGGAGCCATCAAATGAGCCTTGCTCTTTGTGGGAAAACAAGGCGTGCAGTTAGGAGTCTGAATTCACAGACACGCTTCTCATTTGTTTGACTTTAGCATGAAAGAGCTCATATGGGAGGAGAACATATCGAATGAAATACTAGGGGGGAAGAAAAGACGCAACAGGAAAAGAAGGCCACTTCATAAGGCTACAGACACTGATTCCACTACACAAGCATAGCTTTTTTTTTGTGTGTCTGGGTGTTTATCTGCCAGAGCCTACACATGCGCTGCTCACACCCTTTTATAGCTTTTCCCTCTCTGCTGCAGAGCAACTCAGGAGCAGAGTAAGCCGTATCCTGGAAAAACACATTGCAGGAAATGGTATTTACCCTTTGATCTCCAGATCCTTCCTCTGCTGTAATATACAGTAACTTGTTTGGTCTTTGCTCAGTGAACAGGCTTTCTTCATTTAGATTGATGGCAAGGGCTCACTGCTGGAAGAGGAGGCTTGAGTGCCTTTTATAAAATAAGGGAAGGAAGGCAATGTTCTCCACTTATCTTCCAACCTTCTGTACTGTCTGGAGACTAAGGAAACTTTTGAGTTACAGATTTCTTTGATTGCAAGACACTAATTGCATAGATTGGGTGCGTGCATTGGCTGGTGAGTGATAACCTGTCTCTTCCTGGCAGGATCTAAATTCTGTCCCAAACTGTCTGTTTCCCTTGGAAATGCCAGGCCAGTATGTTGAGGTTCCTCATTGTTGGCAGGAGGTGTTATGGACGCTGTAGCTGCCTTGCTATAATGCATATCATATAGGTTAGTGTTTGAAGCATGGATATGCACCTCCCAGGTGCTGAAGGAAGAAGGAAACTTTAACAGTAAAGCGGGAACTGATAGCAGAGGCATAATATGCTTTCAGTCCTCTTTCAACCAGTACTGACAACTGTCCTCACAAAATTTCACAGAAGAGTAAAATTCCAGAATGTAAAATTTGCTCAATGAGAGATATTTTTAGAGTGAAGTTTGTGACAAAGGTCTGTCACTTTAATCTGTGTACAGTTATAAGGCTTTCTATTAGCTGTAGTTCAAGACTCTTCTATGCACTTTTAGCATGGTACACTTTTTGGAATTTAAAGGATATAATAACGAAGGGAAGACTGACAAGATGTGAAGGAAAAAAATGTAGAGTTAGCTTTTCTGCCCAAACTGACTCGGTTATGAAAGCTGTAGGGAAGCATATGGTTGAGAATTTCCTACTGGTTTATAATGCCACCGTAAGTCTTTTATTTAAATAAATAATTATTTGGCTTATTTTAAAATACAACAAAGTTTTATTTCTGATCTGCAACTATATCTGTATGTAAATACAACTTGTGCAGTAAGGAACAAGTAACAGATCAGTGAAAATCTATTTTCATAAATTTTCTATGTTTTGATTGCTTTATTTGCTAGCCCTAATGATCTTTAATCTCTGAGATCTACATTCATGCAACTGCTTCTTTTTTTTTGATAACTTACACTTGATTTTTTTTTTCTAAGGATAAAGCCTTTTTATGCAGCAGTATGCTTTCATGAAGAATTAATGACTTGATAAACATTAGACTGTTATTGTTTATGCAAATACAGTCAGCTCCCTGAAAAGAAGGCCAGGTTGCATAGTGTGGGCGTGATTTAGTGCAAGAAAAAGAAAATATTTCTTTTTGTAGGAAAACAAAGAGCAGGATCCATGGCATAAACACCAATTATTTCATACATAGGAAAATTCTCCTCTCTCAAAGAATTCCCTGCTATCACAGTGCTCTTTTCTCATGGTAAGGAATGGCAAAGAACTGAGCAGTTGAGTGTAGTTTTCTGTAGCTGTTCATGGGTCTCTTAATAGACATAATTTCTTAATTGATTAAAGATACTGAAATAGTTGTAGCGTCTAAAAATGGTAAGGCTTTGGCTACTTTTGTCTTCCAAGACTATGCTTGGTAGTCACCATTGGCTTTGTGTGGAGAGCTCAGTTTAAAAAAAAAAAAAAAAACAAAAACCCAAAACAACACTTAATGTGGAATGGCTTTATTGATTGCCTTTGGAAGAGAAGATAACAGAGCCTTCTCTTAGAGTTCAGGAGATGAACTCCACATTTTCAGAAACCTCTTTCTGAAGAGTTACGCTAGAAGCAAGCGTAATGATGACAGCCAAGGATTGAAAATGAATTCCTAATCTTAAGGTCATGTTTGTGAAAGCCTCTACCAGGCCCCCAGTTCTTGGTCTAGATTTTATGTGGGCTGCTAATTGGGAGCACGGTTTGCAGTGTTCTGTGCCCCATGAACTACTACCTGTCACCAAGACCAGAATATTTCAATTTTAGCTCTAAATGCTTAAATTTTGGGTAATGTGTGTACATTTTAACCTTTTGCACCCAAAAGTTAACATATATCCAAACAGGGGCTGGCTCCAGGCTGCTCAGGATTGCTTAGGGTGTCTTGCCTTGAGAACAGAACTTTGCCTGAGGGACAAAATCTGCTCGTTTTGCCTGGCCCTGTGAAAGCAGGCAAGAGCTGCTGGCTGGTGGGGGAGAAGCAATGGGAATGTAGGGGCCCATCTCAGTCTGGGATTTGCGCAGTTTTTGTAGACCTGAATTGTGGTTATGCTAGCTTTACAGTAATAATTATCCTGTAATAAACTAAATTACTTACTGATTGTAGCATCAGTTATTGTAGTAATTAATGGGCCTAACTGGAGTGGCTATTTTTGTCGTAGGTTATAGAAAAGGAATGTATTGGCCTGCAGTCTTCTTTGGGCAAAACTCTTTTGGCTTTGGCCTAGAACAGGTTGTCAGCAGTTAACGCTGAAATGTAACACAAAGCCCAAGCCAACTGAAATATTCCTGATGACTTAGTGGATCCCACCAAAGTGATCCATGCCTACTTCCACTGAAGCCGATGACAGAATTCCTGTCGCATAGGAGAAAGCTAGAGTGGGCCTCCAGCAGGAATAATGCAATAGACATGTTAATTTACAGTCACATTTTTATTTATTTGACTCTGAGAGTACAACTTCCTCTTCAGACAGTACCAGTTATTGTTGCCGCCTTGTTCCCTTCTGCTTTGAAAATCAACAATGTAAGAAACAGCTTGAGGTATCAAATATACATAGAAATGATGTTTCCGGAGAAAGCAGCCTGCAGTCTTGACTGTGGAGAATGTCAAGCAGCAGTGTGGTTGAAAAGAAAAATCAAGTTTATGATTTTTGAGAGGGGAGTGGTGCCTGGGCATGTGACTTTTTTATTTTTCATAGTTGTTGGCAGTGTTGGTAACTGGCATAGATCTGCGATGGACTCTTACAGAAGCTTTTATGTTACAGCGCTCCATACAATGATGTGGAATGTTAAACTTTTGACTCATTTGGGTACTAATAAATATGTTCACTGGTAGGAATTGATGTGGGAGAATATACATCTTCGTATACAACCATTATGATTTAAAAGGTCAGAGGAGAACAGTTTGTGGTAACCAGTTACAGAGGGAAATTGTGATGTCTTTTCTGCTTGCCATATTGAATTACCTGGAGTGTTTTGT
Organism: Chlamydotis macqueenii; assembly: GCF_036417535.1. Taxonomy (NCBI): domain Eukaryota; kingdom Metazoa; phylum Chordata; class Aves; order Otidiformes; family Otididae; genus Chlamydotis; species Chlamydotis macqueenii. The sequence continues at coordinate 1,520,540 of NC_141564.1, forward strand.
AACGTACGCCCCGTTCAGTTCGTGTAACCCAGAATAATATTTTACTGAAATTAAATATTATGCAGTTGATGTATGCCTAACAATAAATGATCACCAACAGGCTGAAGTATTTGCTGAGATATAGCTGTGAAATGTCAACAAGGTGTTATAAGCACACTTGCCAGAAATTACGCATGGGGAGTGTCTTAAATCTCTGCCTCGAAGATAGGATCTGATTTAAAAACCAAGCACAAACAAAAAAAGCCCCACCTCTTATATCTTAACTTGTGCTGCTGTTTTCTCTGTGCTTTTTACAGTTTCTAACATATGCTTCATGAAGAATATTGCGTGGGACCTGTGCTTCCATTGTATCAAAGCCAAACACCAAAATTCTTCCTACTGATCTGTGTTTCATAAACTCAGTGTATTTATGGCTGAAATCACCACTTTTTTTTTTGTTTCCTGAGGTGCCAGAAGCTGCAGGACACTGGCTAATTTTCCTAGCTTCCTGGCCACTTGCTCATTTACTCTTAAGCCCATACTGATGTTTCTGCAGCTCTGCTCAATCGTGCTGGATTCAACGAGTGCTGTGACAGCCTGCCCGACAGCGATACCGCTGTACGGACATGAACATAGGTAGGTACACAGCTTCAGACTAAAGGTTCACCTTGCTCAGTTATTGTCTGCAGCAGTGGCCAGAAGTGGATGCCTAAAGAATTTAGAAATAGGATAAGTATGTAGGAATACTTTGTCCAAACACTCTTGATAGCTTTTCAGTAGTTCGCAGCTCAGACTTTCAAAGCAGAGATGGCTTCTGTTGTTTAGCAACTTTTTGGTACTTCTCTTCCATTAACTTGTGCAGTCTCCGCTTAAACTTACATAAATGTTGGTACCTGCAGCATCCTTTGTCAGGAATTCACCTGTACCGTAGCTTAACTAGAAGTTGTGCGATGTATCCGCAACCTCTTTGTCTTTGCTTAGAACCTCCCACTTCCTGGCTTCACTCAGCAGCTCTTAATTTGTGTGCTGTGAGCCTTTTGCACTGCTGTTGTGCCCTTTTTGAGTGTGTGTGTGTAAAATATCCCATGGATCTGTGAGATGTGGTTGCATCAGGTCGCACCACTGCATATTGGTGTTCTTTTCCCTGCACTCTTTTCCTGTCTAATAACATCTAACGTTAAGTTTGTTGCAATTTGCTGAGTAGACAAATTGAAGGATGCGGTTGGGACTCTTCCACAGCAGGCTGCAGCAGTTTGGGGAAAAATATTCTTGGCTCCTGCAAATCTGCTGAAGTATTAGCAGCAGTCAAGCCGCTCTGGCTTTGTAGCTGTGAATGCTGGCTGCAGAACTGCTTCGGCTGGAGAATTTCTGGTCCTCAGCTTTAGCATCCCCGTGCCCCCAGTGTAAACACAGTCAAACTGGATCCTAGTCACAATGATGAGCAGAATCCACATAGGGACCAGCTTTTTTTTTCTCTTTTTTTAATCATTGGCAGGAGTCTTCATTCCTGATGTGACACGAACACTCAGCATCTTCCACTAAAGCTGCTGTGGTAAAATAGATCCCACCTCCACATGCCTCCGGTGGAAGCTCTGGACTGTCAGGGGCCCTCAGGAGTCTGACATATGATTGACATTTTGTTAAGTGGAACAAGTCTCTCTGGGTATTAAGTCACTCCATGCCTAATATTACTGCATACATTTTTGGGATGCTCACTTCTGATTTATTTGCCTATTAATTACAGTGCTCATCAATTGATTACGTTAAAAAGTGTTCTGTACACTCAGAAACATGTGCTGGATTTTATCTTCCTGTTCAAGTGCATCCTGTTGGCAAATGGCAGCACTGGAAAGCAAGGAAATTAAATGGAACACAAGTACAACTTAATTTGCCTCTGCATCATTTAGTCTCTCAATAGACGATGGCCAGTGTCTTTTCACTTTCCTGTTTAAGAGGAAAATTATGGTTAATATTTTAAATGATGGTACAAAAATTGCTGAATGAAAGCATCTAAGTTCTGCCTGGTAGTAGCTGGCACGATACCATGTGAGAAAGTAGAGCTTGTGGCTAAGCACAGTTCAAATAAGCTTGAGCAAATTGTTTGTGTTTGGTTTTTTTTTTCCTCTTTTTTTCATGTGTGAAAGTGAGGGAGACTGTTATTCTGGTTGTAAATCAAAGGAGAAAGCAGAGATACCTACTTGCTGCTGTCAAAACCAATTGTGTGTGTTACTGTGGCCACGCTTTTGGCAAAATAAATACATATAAATGGTGAATACGACTGTGAGTCAGCATCAGGAGAGCTACGTCAAGAACTCCTCAGCACAACTTTGCTTTATTCAGCACTTTTGTGTTGCTGTTTGCAACAATTTCTCACTAGTCAGGCTCCATTTTTTTTTAGTCTTATAATGTTGAATCTTGCTGTAATCAATGTGAAAAGTATCCGATAAGCAATTCTATGCTTCTGATGGAAGTTACTGTGATCAAAATGTCCACAAACCAGTTTAATTTTTGTGTTCACAGGGCTTAATCCTGACTAATTCTCTCAAATTTCTGGAGGTATCTGAGTGCAGAATTTGACCCTTGGACATTTTTTTAATTACTTTTTTTCTAATGGTTGTTGATTTGAATGATGATGGAGATGGGTTTGGAAGGGCAGATTCCACCTGCACATCTGAAGCTGCACTGCAGTCCTTCAGAGTAATCACTTTTATAACTTTGCAAATCTGATAAAAAGACAAGATGGGTTGAGTCCCATACCAGTCTTGCTTTTTAATTTTTAATTCCAGAATAAATGTGTGAATGCAGAATTAAGAAAAGCAGAAGAATGCTCTGTGTATGTTGTAATTCCTAGTTCATTCCAGGCTAAGTGTTGGATTTATATAACTAACCAGGTAGTATCCAAGGATTTCTGGAAACTGTTTGAATTTCTCACTCCAGAAATATTTCCTATGAGCAATTCAGGCAGGGAAATTATCATTGTGGAGATGCTCTTAAACCCCCAGGAGTATTTCTATATGTTAATTAGCTCCAAAATTACTCATTTGATGGGATGGTCTGGATTGTTTTTCTGCTACTGGATGCCATTTGTATAACATCCCTGATGAGTTGCTTCATGTTGTGCTGCATGGAGGGGTTACAGCAAATACTGGGATGCAAGGTGTAGTGAAATGGAAGATATTTTTGTGATGTCTACATAACATATTCAACTGAGTGCCCTTCCCAAAGCTGAGCTGGCTCTATGGGATTGAGCTGGGAACTCCATGAGAGAGGAAAGGTATGGCGAAAAATAAAAAAACAACAAAAATGATTTATTGGGTGAAGAACAGTGAGTAACTGACTTATCTGGCTCATCACAGCAGTGAATATTTTGAAAGTCATCTGAATTAGTCTTCCAGTCTTGAGCATTACGCAATCTGAAGGTGTTTGTTTCTACAACATCAGAAGCACAAAGGTTAGCGTGAGTACACGTCAACTTGAATGTGTCGTGAGTGGCGTAACGCTGCCTCAGCGCTTTTCTATGGAAATTGCGAAGGATGAGCTCGCTTGGGCACGCTCTTTTCCGGGTGCGATTCAGGTTGGCAGGATGTCTCCTTGGGTGGCTGTGAGGTTGTGGTTGAGATTGGTATCTTCATTTTGTTCCCTTTAGGCTTGGAAAGGGTACGGGGCAGCAGTAAAGGGCCCACAGACACTTAAGTTCTCATTAGGGAAGGATTTTTCTAGCGCTAGCAGTGCGAAATGGCTATTTAAACATTCATAGAACAGCTTCATAGGAGATGTCGGAGCATTCACCTGAAAGATGTAGATTCAAATCTGTTCAGGCAGTAGAGGCTGTTCCACAGATGGGTTCAGGACTGACTAATGTGCAACTCCATGAAAAAGATGGGAGAGTCACAATATCACTGGCAATATGGCCAGATATTTCCAAAGACTTGCTGAAAAATGAATTCTCAAAAATCTGTCCCAATATGTAGCTGATGTCTTTGAGGCTAGCTTCTCTTTGAATTGAGTATTGAATTTAGTTTGCAACCTTAAATACCCTATTAAGTAAGTCTTAAAAAAAAAAAATCTGAAAAAAAAAAATCTTCAGTCAAATTCCCTCTCCTTCCTTTGCAGTGTGCTTTGGATTTTTTTGGGAGCTGGAAGGGATTGCCTTCCGAACTGCAGCAGATAAACGTGGTAGAGAGCACTGCTCCCGAGGGTTTCGGTGTAAAGCAGAATACGTGCGAACAGGTACTGCATCGCATGCTGTTTGGGATGGGCTGCTTTTGCAGTTGGGGATTTTATGCCTTGCTGAGTGATGGAAGATGCCAACAATGCTCAGAGACTGCTGTGGTATTCATACACGCTGCTTTTCCAAATTGGCTGCTTCACTAGACTGGCAGACAGAAGACTATGAAGATTTTTTTTTTAAATATAGAGAGCGCTTCTATAATTGAAACTTTTCCCCAGTCCACATGCAGCCACTATATCATAGTAGCCTCTGTGTAGGTAATTTTAAAAAGTTGTGTATGCAAATGATGTTTAATAAAACCTTTGTTGGCTCGTAGACATGGTGCCAAAACAGTTGCTGAGATGTATTGAGTGACTGAAGCCGTAGCTCATTTACAATATCAGGTCCCTCTATTTCTCTGTGTGGCCTTGGAAACAAGCCCGCTCCATTTAACGGGGAGCCCCTGCTTGTTTCTTCACTTTTATTTTGTTTCTGTGTATTCACTCAGATCTGTCGTGAGAGGGAAGGATTGCAAGTAGTGTAGACATTTAACGAGGTGAGATATAACTTGGAATCTACTGATTAGGCCCCGGTAATTACAGTTTGTGCAGGAAGAAGCGCTCCCAGGAGATTCCTGCAAATGAGCAGCAGGAATGATGGTGCCTCTCCACTGCACTGCTGAAACGTGGCTTTCTCCTGATGCTTCCAGTTTGCGGGTAACAGATCTGGAGGCTGGTTGTGCTCCAAGGAATGCCCATTGTCCAGGTTGTGCCTTAGGAGTGATTTCCATGGCCGCACTTCCCGTAGCTCCCACCTTAGGCAGGGGCCCTCTTCTCCTGGTAGGTACTGGGCATCGGTTCGAAGATTTTACCAAGGGACTCTTTGGTGCCATGGCTTACGTGGAGTTGATCTTGGCTTGTACTGCTTTGACAGAAGAATGACCCAGATCAGTTTAAAAAAAGCAGGTGAATCAATGCACGTGTGCAGACCAGCAAATATATTGCTTATGTATAAAATTTACTGCATGTGGATTATCCGTGTCTTTCTGTAAATGTGCGTGACTGGTAAAAACTCTATTAAAAAAAAAAAAAAATCCTTGTTTTATGGCTCATCCCTACAGCATTCTGCATTGCCTAGCAGCATAAGTAATTTGGATTTTAAATCATAAGATTTAAAAAGAAAGATGGAAGTCTTTTTACTTTTTCTGGTCTTTGAGACTTTACAGTTCACTGGGGTCTGGAGATCACTAATTCTCTGGCCTTGGGAGTTACACTTTCTTTAAAAGCATAAGAAATTTTTAAAAATCAATTTTGATTTCCATGCAGTCAATACTGCTGGAAAACTCAGGCAGTTAAATTTAAAAAAAACTTCAATACTATGAGACTTGGATTTGGAACTCCAGGTGAACTGATCTTCCCCTGAACCAAAGGGAAAGCAGCTGGCCTTTCCTTTGGAATGACCTGGCCTATTTGGGGCTATGAGCTTTAACTTTTTACCTGTAAGTGCTGTTTGTTCCACAGTAGTATGTGTGAGCTGGAAGCCTTGTCTCAAATGAGTGCTCATGCAGCAGGAATTAGGCCATCCAGCTGTCCTGTGACTTTTTTTTTTTTTTTCCCCCTCTCCTTCCTCTCCCTCCAGGAAATTGAGAATTTGCTCTTGCGATGGCTAGAACTCTCAACCTTGTGTTTTTCACTTTCATTAAGAGTATATTTAGTTATTTATAAGATCATTGTACTGTTTTGATGAAATTTCTGGGCTATTAAAGACAGTTGGTGTATTTAGCCATATCATAGAATCATAGAATGGTTAGAGTTGGAAGGGACCTTCAAAGGTCATCCAGTCCAACCCCCCTGCAAGGAGCAGGGACATCCCCAACTAGATCAGGTTGCTCAGAGCCTCATCCAGCCTGGCCTGGAATGTTTCCAGGGATGGGGCCTCCACCATCTTTCTGGGCAACCTGGGACAGTGTTCTATAACTCGCATTGTAAAAAATTTTTTCCTAATATCCAATCTAAATCTACCCCCCTCTATTTTAAAACCATTACCTCTTGTCCTATCGCAACAGGCCCTACTAAACAGCCTTTCCCCATCTTTCTTGTAGGCCCCCTTGAGGTACTGGAAGACTGCTATCAGGTCTCCCCGGAGCCTCCTCTTCTCCAGGCTGAACAGCCCCAACTCTCCCAACCTGTCCTCATAAGAGAGGTGCTCCAGCCCTTTTATCATCTTCATGGCCCTCCTCTGGACCTTCTCCAACTGGTCCATGTCCTTCTTGTGTTGGGGGCTCCAGAACTGGACACAGTACTCCAGGTGGGGTCTCACCAGGGCAGAGTAGAGGGGGAGAATCCCCTCCCTCGACCTGCTGGCCACGCTTCTCTTGATGCAGCCCAGGATGCGGTTGGCCTTCTGGGCCATGAGGGCGCATTGCCGGCTCATGTTGAACTTCTCATCCACCAGCACTCCCAAGTCCTTCTCCTCAGGGCTGCTTTCAATACTGCACCAATACTAGTGGATCTGGGCATAGAAGAAAGGCTGAGGTGTCGTGTGAGGAAGCCTGCGGTGCTTCCAACACTGACCTCTTCTCACTTGTTCAGATCCCTGCGTGTTGTAATGGGAGTGGAAGTGGGGCAATCCTGCCTGCAACCACTGTGCTGCACTGGAGGTGAAGGTTTGGGGTTTTTTTGTGATGTCTCCACTCTTCAAAAATCAGATAATGGGAAGGAAATGGTTGTCGCTGAGCAGAGAGCAGCACTCCTGCTCACTGCTTGTTTTAATTAAACTTGGCTGCATACCCATTCTATGAACTAAACCAGACGTTTTGAATTCATGGCACTACAGCGTTGGTGTGTGTGTTTGTTTTTTTTTTTTTTTTTGAGGAATGTGGACAAAGTTATGTCATCCGGCGCATGGGTACATGGCATCTCAGCTGCAGTGCAGCCCTGTCAGGTCTAAGTTGCTATTTTCTGTTCTAGAAAGTTTCTGTTCTGTTTCTTTCCTCTTTTGGTTTTTTCTTTTTGTGCAATTTTGTTCCAGGTATTTATCTTCTGATATTTCTGGGCAATACCGGGCTGGCACGTACCCTGGCTCTATTCAGTGTTTTTAAACTGAATTTTAAGCAATTTAAAAAAATGCAATTTTTAAACATCTCTCTTTAATGACTCAAATGGCATTCTGTTTAACATCACTGCTGAAATGTAACATCGGCTGCAGGATTGCATTTTGCAACATACAGAGAAATAGAAATATATTTGCGTGGTTCCTGCTCCTCTGATTTGTTGCCAGAAATGAAATCAGCAGTCTGCCTTGGTCCATCTGAGGCTCACGTTCCGTGTATCCCATGCCATGTGTATGATGGCCTTTTCTCTTAAACTGCCGTCCAAAGTGTTTGTTCTTCAGCACTAACCGCGCACTCATCATGGTTCACCCTTGGCCTTGTGATTGAATTCTGCTGCAGTGGTTGAGGCGCTCACATATTGCTCCCTTTAGTAAAGATGCAAGGGGGGGGTGAAGTGATGGTGAGATGAAGTGATACAACGAGATGTGGTATTTCCAACTTCTTAAAATCATCCATAATGTGATTTACAATCAAAACCCAATGCCACTCTCTTTTTGGTTGCTCACAGAAACTAATTTAGGACAGGAGAATCTTATTTACCAATTAGAATGAAATTTTGGCAAACTTTTAAGTGATTTTGTGGGAATTAAAAACATGAATGAAATCTGAGAGGAGAGAAATCTGCAGAAACCACATGTATAATTGAAGGATAAATTAAGGAATCTTCGTCAATTAAATTTTAATAGAAGAATCCTTCAAAAAATATAATGAAAATTTTAAGTACATTGAAACAGTTTTATGGAAGACAACCAGAAGAAGTATTTTGCATTTCAAAAGCCAATGAGATGAAAATTCTCTATAACAGACAAGATCTATAAGGTAGGACTTACAATACCACACGTATCATGCTATTAAAATGAAAACCTTGCAGAGCACACGTTGATCAGTCATTTAATACACCTGACTGACTATTACCAGACTATGGGTGGAAAGTGTGAAGTTAACTCTGAAATACAGTCCAGCAAACCAAAATACTTTATGTTCCTGCAGGTGAAAAGCTGTTAGAAGTGAACACTGCAGTGGCACTGTCTGTCTATAAAATGTGATGTTATTCCTGGAAGGGGAGGTATTGGGTTAGACCTAAATGCCAACAAACCAGCTAGTTTGGCACTCTGGTTTAATTCCTGGAAGTGCTGAGTTTTAGAAGTGATTATTTATAGGAATCTCTCTCATACCTGTGCTTTCTCCCAGTTTCTGGTGGCAGTGCTACAGCAGGTGAAAACTATCTCCTTCGATGCAATTCCCAGTAGTGTCAGCTCTGGGGAATGAGGGATGAATCCCAGTTCAAACACTTGATTCCAGTGAATCAAGTGGGGTTTGGATGTGTCTGGAGCTGTTATTGTCTATGCCAGCAGCTCTAGTCTCTAGCTACATACAGTATCTTCAGCTCCTCAGTCAGACCCTTCAGTGATTTCTCTAGGTGATCCCAGAAGTTAAACTGGATTCAGATTGGAAAATGTCAATCTAGGCCAGCATGGCCTGTTGTGACAGGGCAAGGGGTAATGGTTTTTAAATAGAGGGAGGTAGATTCAGACTGGATTTAAGGAAATTTTTTTTTCCACTGAGGTTGGTGGCACACTGTCCCAGATTGCCCAGAGAGGTGGTGGATGCCCCATCCCTGGAAACGTTCCAGGCCAGGTTGGCCGGGGCTCTGAGCAACCTGATCTTGTTGGAGATGTCTCTGCTCCTGGCAGGGGGGTTGGACTGGGTGGGCTTTGAAGGTCCCTATCAACCCAAACCCTTCTCTGATTTGATGATGGCCTGTCTGGCCATAGTAGGCTCAGATATGTGCTACTGGCATGATCAACTTCCCATGTGCCTGCCCAGCATGGACAATCCAAGTCTGGCTCTGTGGGCAAGGAAGCTGAAACTATTGTGGTTGCTTTTGATATTACCCCCACCTCTCCCCCCCCTGTTCCTTTATGGACAATTTTGGCCTTTGCTTCCTTAGAATTCTGCATCCTACTGCCACGTGTCCTGACTACCCTTTCTACTTGGGTTGCAAGTTTCCCTGGTCCTTCTAAAAAGATATCTCAGGACTGTTGTTATTTGGAAATTCCTTAGAAGGTAATGGTTTGCAGCTAGGCCTCTTGATTTTATTTGACAGGCCACTGTCTAGGACATTAGCAGACATATATTTTATGTATCTGTTGTGAGATAATTTAAGAGTTTAAATGAGAAGCTTGAGTGAAGCACATCAATGCGTTAGGGTATTTCTGTAATGAATGGAGGAAAGAATTGCCTCTGAGTTGGCGTTGAGCCACTCAGTCTGTTTCACTAGAGCAGGCTTTCCCTTGGCTGTTTAGGGTGGCGAGATTGCTGACTTGGGTGCCTTCGTTCAGGACGTAGCATCTCTCTAAAGACCTTCAGTGGCAGTCAAATGTGGGCTCGTGGTGAATGTGGGTCACCTACCAGAGCAGGCAGTAAGTTGGAAAGCCAAAGGATTGAGCGGGAGTGTGGTGTCCATGCTAGGAAACCTGTTAGGACTAGAAAAAGGGGATTTTCTGCTGGAGAAATGCAATATTCTGTCAGGTATTTGAAGGGTGGGCAGCAAGGATGCAGATGATATCCCATAGGGAAAGGGGTTTTATCACAAGTCTTTCAGCAACAAAACAGAAGCTGTTTGCTAGCAACATAACTAAGGAAAGGAATAATGGTTAGGCTTATTCTCATTTTTCAAAAAGCATGCTTGGTGAGCTGTGCCTTAGTTGTTTTTTGGCTTTTCAGGGAGTAGCTCTCCAGGCTTGGAGGAGCAGGCGCAGGCTTTTTGTGCCTAATACAGAGGGAGGGGCTGTTGTGTGAGGAATTTTCTTGCATGCTCCCCTGCTCAGCCCCACCATCACAGTTGGTGTGGCCTATTCTGTCCTAGAAGCTCAAAACCACAGGAAAATCCTTTCTGTGTTATTCCACTAATGTGTTATGGGCTTTTTTGGTTTTTGCTTTTTTTTTTTTTTAGCATGGAGCCGGTGAGGATGATGTGAGGTACTGCTGATGCATCCTTCCATCCCAATAATTTATAGACTGCTGGATGCAGCTCTGGAGTGTGATATGATATCTGCGCTCAGATTGCTCCTGTGCTTGCTCGAGGATGGGAACGTGAACTTGGATTTTCTGTGACAACTGTGATCGTTCCGACCACTGTTAAATTGCTGCTTTGGGGAATTTTGTTCTTTAGCTTTTATTAAAAACCCCGTAACTGCTACCACCCCCCCCCTCCAAAAAAAACAACCCCCAAAGCCCAAACCAAGTAAGAAAACAATAATTTTGGCTGTAGGGAAAGGAGAAGGGGTTTCTTGACCTGAAACAAATGTTTTCATCTTGCATAACATTTAGGATAAAGTCAAGTTTGGGACTGATGTGAAATACTTCTGGTTTTTCGTCTGGTGAGCCGTGACATCGATTATTCATACACAGGGTTTTGTGTGTGTGCTGTGTTAGAAAGGCAGGCATTTCATGCGAGTTTGGATGTTAACTTTTGGCCTCTGAGAACTGTGGACAAGGCTGGAGCCTACCTGATCCCTCTCCCTGGCAGAGGCTAGGAGTAAGTTATTCCCAGTAAGAAGACCCAGGAGAGGTAAGCGCCTCTTTGTCACAACCCGTCTCTGCTGTGCCTGCCTGTCGGGAGGTGTTGGTACAGGTTGATTGAGGTTTGGGTGGGGAAGAGTCTCCTCCTTTGTGCACAGGAGGGCAGAGAATGGCCATTCACAGAGCTGGCAGTTCAGATGCTGTGAGTGGTCCCTAGGAACAGTAGCTGTGCATCCATCAGGTTCCCTGGGTGAAAGCAGGAGGAAACACTTGAAAAAACTTGGCAGTTGTGACATTCAGAGGGGAGCTGAGCTTTATTCCTCGAAGAGTACTTAGATTGATGCCAGAAAAGCCTCCTTCTGCCCTGGTAGCCTTCATACCTGGAGAAAAAGTTGCTAATGGTTTAATGTGACCCCAAACTCCCTTTTCAGTCTCTAGAAAGTTGATGTACTGTTTCCAAGCCACTAAAAAAAAAAATATTTTATTTAATGTGTACATTGGCTTAATTACATGACTATTTCAGATTTTTCTCCAGCTCTGAATATAACAGTTTTTCAGAACAAAGCCTGGTCAGGCGGTAAGTCCTGTTGCGCCCTGCTGAATCCCGTGATGTGACCTGTCCCCCGTTGTGTGCACGGAGCAGGCAGGACCTCTGCCTTGTTTTTTACAAACCTTTCTTGTTCAGCTCCTCAGGCTAGCTAGGAAAGTGCTTGTTAATACGGTCAGCTGATTCCCATGCCTCCTTACCTCGGTCTGGCTCCAGCAGCTCTGCAGTAAGCAGGAAACTTTAGCTGTGTATAGCCTTCCTGTCAAGGGGCCACTGAGGGGGGATGCCAAGGACGTTTCTCTCCGCTTTCCATGTGAACTAGCGGGGTCTCTTGCTGAATTCCACAGCGGTCTCGTGTGTCGCTTGCCGTGAAATTGCTGAATTACAGGTCTGAGAAAACAGACTTCCATCTGTGATTGTGTGCTGAGAAGCCGGGCGATGTACTGGGTACTGTAACTTAGGAAAAACACTCACAAAAATAGGCTTACTCACGTTTGAGAACATACCAAGACTGCTTTTTTTTTTTTGTGATATTTGATGCTCAGCTTTGCCATTCTAGATGCAGCTTTTATCCAATCCACAGAAGTTTACTGGGACACATTAAGCGGAATGTTCATAATGGTTTTCTCAGCGATCAGCCTTACTGAATTTTCCGTGATATGTGTGATGGATTTGTATGCAATTCCCATTAATAGTTTTGCAGTTAAGATATATTTTTGTTGTGTTTATCTGCACCTATTTGGAGACAGATATGCATAATTTAAAATTGTTATACTAAGTGAGATGAGCTTAGTAGACTTTGAAAAAGGGTTAAACATTTATAAACGTAATAAGATAACTTAGAGTTATGTTAGAAAGGATTAAAAACATAAGAGATCTAAATCCCTGTGCCTCAGGGGATAATTGATGGAGTTTAAAAAGGAATTTCCCTGATGGGTAAATTAGTCTATAATTGCCCCCATAGGGACTCCCCCCTCAAACATCTGATACGAGTGTCAGTCAGTACCACGCTTGACGGACCTTCAGGCTAATTCAGGATGGCAATTCTCGCATCATGGTAACTAACACAGCGTTGTGGTTTATATCATCTTCCCTTCTGGCAATGTAAAAAATATTGACTGTTTAGGAATAGTGTTGTTATAGTAATTCGTTCTGTTTTATTATGCTTATGTGGTATATCACAGTGTGTAATAAATAGTAAATGTAGTTGCTTGTGCTGTGCAATGGCTCTTGGATTTGCACTTTACAAGAAGGGAAGGTCTCTGTTTTACATACAGTGTAAATAGCTGACTTATTTTATGCTAAAACCCTTTCTGTTTTAGAGTTCTAAGTAGTAGTAAAAGAGCTCTGAGTCTAAACTATGCAGAGACCATGAAAAGCCAAACCAGGGATAGCATTCCTCTTCTTCCCACTCTGACTCATGGATTTTTTCATAGGAAGCTTCCATGGGCTATGTGACAGAAAGGGCCTCTGGCAGAAAAGCAAGATTTAGGTAGGTGGGCAGGGCTTGAAAGCCTCACTGACCTCTGAGGCATCTTGGATGTGTGGGAGAAAGGGGATCGTAGGCCTGAGACTCCATGGGTTGGACCGAAGCCACTTCTCAGGAGACTTGTGTGACTCCAGAGCAGTGAAGGTGGCAGCTGAGTGAAATATTTAGGGAACAAAGACAACAGAAGATGCTTTTTTCTTTGCTTTCAGTGATCTAACAAGTCATCTGCTAGGACCTCCTCATGCCACTTTTGTGGAGGGTTGGGAATTGACTGCCAGCATGCCTTATACCATTTACTGCCTTTTGCGTATGATCTCAGGTTCGTACCTTGTAAGAATTTTTTTTTAAGGCGTGGAGTTGATTTCCATGTATGTGATCACCGTAGACTTGGCAGTCAACTAGAACTGTGAACATTTACCTTTAATTGCAGGCTAGACAGTATTTTGGGCAGCTAGACTGAATATTTTCTTGCCCAGTTTCAACAATGATGTAAAAACTGGCAGTAAAAGACTCACCCTAGTAAAAGTCTAGCTTGAGACAACTGAGCACAAACACTGCTGCTAAGAATGTTCTGATCTCTCGCTGACTGGTTCCCTTCTTTGGTCTGAGGGAGTAATTCAAGCGAGGTTTGAATTCATTCCCCAAAATAGATTAATTATCGAAAGATAAGCACTATACTGGAATTAAAAAATATTTATGGACTAACTCCAGCCGTTGGTTGAACCATGGCAGAATGAGCATCTGAGAAGAGGTGAAGAGCTTGGCTGAAGGGTGGGAGCGCCCTGGAGACAGGGATATCTCAGAACATAATCATAAGTAATTTCAGACATTTTGCTGTAACTACTTACAATGAAATATTTATGTGCCTGTAAAACCAGTGGCTTTTGTGTCCTCTTATTTTCAGTATTCATGGTTTCTGTTTCATTTCATATTTGCATAATAATGTTTGCCTTTTCATTCCGTTAGTAAAAGGTTGTCTTATGGGAATTTTCTAGATGAACGATTATGTTTTCCCAAATAACAAACTGCACGATAGATCTGTACAGCAGGCTTTCAGATTAAAATATTATGATCTAACAATCTGTGAAAGTTCTTCTCACCAGTGCATTTCCTCACTCACATGAATTCATAAAAGTGCAAAATGTCTGCCACTGGCTTTTTGCTACAGATATGAGAGATAAAAGCCAGGTTTGATGAAAGGTTTCCAAGGGTTCATGAACTTTGTTTATACTACGAGTTGTCTTGGTCAGCCAACAGACTGCATGGGCACAATCAATAAGTCGGACTCGGTGCATAGGACCTACTGAGAGCCATGGGAAAACTCAGTGGTGGTGTCAGGTGAGTTTTGTCTCTGGACATGTATTCTCCTGAAGTTAGAATTGTGAGCAGTGGCAAGAGAAATCTTGGTTTTGCTCAAAATTATGGGGCCAACAGTTGGAAGATCCTGCAGAGTCAGTGGGAATGAATGTGCGCATCTACAGCTGATGTGGTACCTTTTGCCGTTTCCTCCTTGTTTCACTGCTTCAGTCAATCCTGTCCAAGGTTTTATATAAGAAAGAGAAGTTATTGAAGATGAACTTCAGAATTACTAGACCTAGATTGCCTATCTTCTCTTCGTACTAATGAGCAGTTGGTGTTAGATGCGGGAATAACGTGAAGCTGCACAGCAAACTGGATTGCTCTACTTTCCCTATAAAGCCGCAGCCATGTGGTAGCACTGCCGGAGTTGCAGACCGCAACCAACTCTTCTCTGCTTTCCTTGTCCTGTGTAGAATGGACGTTGATTTTACAGTTTTTCTGGGACAATGTAATATCTGAAATTTAGGTAACGGTGGTAAAAGATGAGTGTTTTGCTGCTGGAGAGTGTTCCTAAGCTGCAATTTTGACAATGTAAGGGAGAGTGGAGTATTTTCCCCTGTTTTCTTCCGCTCAGATACAAGGGTGTCTCACCCAGCCTGCAGGTCTGGTAAAGGAGACCAGGGCTCTTTACATACTGGTCTTGCCGCAGTAATTCAGTGCCTTAGAACACAAAAAGTAAATAAACATCTGCTGACAGATAAAAAAAAGGTAAGTCACCTTTTTCCTGCAGGGAAAACAAAAAAAAACTTTTCGCAACTGTCTCTAGGCAAGTTTTGCAAACAACTGTGTATGTGCTACCCTCCCTGCCCCCCATACGTTAAAAAAAAAAAAAAAAGAAAAGAGTTTAAGGGTTATTGAGTGCTGTGAGTTTTGGCCATTTATCACAGGTGTTTCTCTAATTGTGATTCATGAGGAGCAGTCAGACTGTTCGATGACCATCAGGCACTTGCTTTGTGGAGTGAGGGTGCTGTGCTAGTGCTCTGGGTTGTAACATAAATCATATTGGCTGACTTAGGCACGTTGTATTTCTCTCCTATACGCGCTCTGGGCTCGCTTTTCTTTTTGCTATTTTTCTTTTTGGAAGAGCGCTGGGATTGGTCTGGCTGTCTTAAAATGAAAAGTGAATTTTCACACTGATTCCATTGGTGGAACAGAATCAAACTACCTTTCTAACTTTTGACTGAAGTTTTTAATAGGTCTTTGAAGAAGTAAATAAAAGTAGCTATACCAGCATGCTTGTGGCAGCAGAAAGTTGAAAATAGGCTCAATTACCTAGTGTATTTGGTGGCTTTTGCAGGTTGCACTTGTATGGTTCCTTAGGCTGCAGTCATGTTTCTAGTAGATATGAAAAGTATATCTGACTTATTCACTGACTTTGAGCAGATTATCTAGGGCTTGACACGGTAATGGTGGTGTCAGGAGGAGCTTTAATCTCATTTCTGATACGAAAATCTCCCAATGGCCTCTGTAGTGAGCACCAATGAAAAGACTATCCTTTTTTTTTTTTTTTTTTCCCTCCCTCTGCTTCAGTGTTATCTTAAATACTTCACTTTCACCATGATCATCTGATGACATTGCCAGATACTTGAGGAGAATTCCTGCTTGTAATATTTCATTGGGAAAAAACCAAACAAACCAAGAACAACTTCTGTTAGTAGTTATGTTTTTAGCGGGTAGCTTCTCAAAACTGTGTAGCATGCGAGACTGTGTGCTGGTTTCCGTGTTCTTTGGACAGGATGTCCATTTTTTTGAGAGATCTCTTCACTTCCAAGTACCTGTGTAACTCTTCTACCCAACTGTTTTAAATCCTTTTAAAAAAATCTTTGTTGCATGTTATGTGTTCTGATTCCTGTACTGTTTGATGAAGTCATCAGGCAATTCAGTCTTTGATTGGTGTGGGAACATCTGTAAGTTCCTCTATAGGAACATAATGCTTAAGTGCTATATTAGAAACTCAGAATAAATTAATAAACTATGCCACTTGTAGCCTCCAGAATTTTGTCAGCCACTAACCAATTTACACTTCCCTTATTTCCTTAAAACAACCCTCCCTATTTTTTTACGTCATTCTCTCTTGGCCTTGATGAGTATTTTACAGGATAAGTGTGTCTTTGATAGTACGAAGGTATATTGGATGTGCGTAGAAATGTGTTGTAGCTCTTCAGCAGTTTACATCTTGAACCAAATTCTGTGCTTATGCTATTGCTTGTTGAGTAAATCTCACTTCTTTCTTCCGTGCCCTGACACTCCCACAACTCTCCATGTGCTTGGATGCCCCTCTTCCCCTCAAATATTAGCAAAATCCCATCATTGATGTGAAGCTTCCCTGAAATAATGGCAAGCTACCACTGTGTGCCTAATTTACTCTTTCCAGGCTTGCTTTATAACTTTCAGGATTCAGCACCTCATTTTTTTGAATGAGGAAATATTTGCTCTATTCTAGGTTGTATTTTTGCATACAAGTTTAATGGTAGGCTTAAGACAAATTTGTGTCTCGTTCTTTGTTTGGCATCTTTAATTTTCTATACAATTGTTTATCCACTTTGCAATACAGTGTGAATTTCAATATTCGCAGAAAACAGCCTTCCTCACGCCTGTGCAGTCCCCTTGTCTGTGGCATCCTCATAAGCGAAGGGTGATTTTGGCACCTGCTGTGGATGAGTTGCACTTGAACTCACTTTAAGTATCTAGGTGGGAATTTATGCAACATCAAACGAGCTGTGCTTTTCATTAAGTAAATCAAAGAGTTTTCTGGTTAGGACAGTGTAGCCCTAGAGCCTTATAAAGAAAGATGTGAGGAGACTGAAGTGTTTGCTTTTAACGGGGTAAGTTTGTATTTTCCAAAGTGGGATACTTCACCAACAGAATAAAGGAAACTCAAACATGAGCTGCTCGATCTTGATGAGAATGTAAATGGACTTGTTCTGCTTGGTGGAAAAAGCCCCCCGACCCAAAACATGTCATTCCATCTGTCGGCATGTAGGCAGGAGGAGAAGAAAAATGAATGCCATGGCTTTAGAGGAGTTACTTTTGGAATCGTTTACATAGCACCTAATCTGTACCCTGGTTGAAAAGATAAACAGCTTTCCACTTTACATCAGAGGGAAATAATTTCTTAACTCAGAAGTAGGTAAATAAAATAAAATGTTGTTATGGAAAGCTTCACCTTGATTCTATTTTTACTCCTGTTCTGTTTAATCATCAAAGAAAGGCAGAATAACAAAAAGGTATTGCAACGTGATCCGTCATACACCAGACACATCTTAGCCTGTTGTCTTGCTTGTAGATGGCCGTTGAAGGAACGGGTGTGGATGAGCTTTATACTGGCCTTTCCAACATCTTGCTGATGGTGTTTAGTTTTGGTGGTTTACCTGAGGCATGCTACTTGTTCCAGGCATTCTATTTTTTTCTAAAAAGAAAAAAACCCAATGCTTCTTAGGAAATATCTCAAATACATTCTATGCACTTAGCAAAAACCTCAGACAAACATGTAGGGGAATATCCTCTCTTTCAATACATCATGAAGCATTTCTTTTTACAGAAATTAGATGATTTTTGTATATTTCTTCTAAAACATATGAATAATATTTTCCTTGCTTTTTTTCACAAACTTCCACAAAAGAGGGAAAATTGTGTTCAGTTCTGATGCAGTTTCTCAAAACAGCTGGTTCTTGATGTGCATGAGTTCCTCTCCTAATTCTTATTATTACATGAAAAATGTAGTCATCCAAAATGGTTTAACTTCACTGCTTTGCACATTTAGCTCCACAAGGCTCTTTTCCTGGCAGATTGTGTAGTATCACAGGCATTCATGTCAGCTTACAGAACAACCATGGCATGAGTCTACCCTTGGAGGCCAAGACCCGATATTTATATGAATCGTGGTGAAAGAATGAACATGAGTATGACTGGTTTTTGAGGATAATAGCCTACCAGCTGTGGTTTTGAGGTTGACTTTTTAGATATTGGGGAAATTCTCGCATGGTATAAATTGGCAGAATTTATTTGGTGTTGGTAGTGCTTTGTATGTTCATAGAATCATAGAATGGTTTGTGTGGGAAGGGGCCTTCAAAGCCCATCCAGTCCAACCCCCCTGCCAGGAGCAGGGACATCTCCAACCAGATCAGGTTGCTCACAGCCCCGGCCAACCTGGCCTGGAACGTTTCCAGGGACGAGGCATCCACCACCTCTCCGGGCAACCTGGGCCAGTGTCCCACCACCCTCAGTGTAAGAATTTTTTTCCTAATATCCAGTCTGAATTGATCTCTTTTTTAAAACCACTACCCCTTGTCCTGTCACACCAGGCCCTGCTGAAGAGTTTCTCCCCACCTTTCCTGCAGCCCCCTTTAGGCACTGGGAGGCCGCTGTAAGGTCTCCCCGGAGCCTCCTCTTCTCCAGGCTGAACAGCCCCAGCTCTCTCAGCCTGGCCTCACAGCAGAGCTGCTCCAGCCCTCTCATCATCTTCGTGGCCTCCTCTGGACCCTCTCCAGCTGGTCCATGTCCTTCTGATGTTGGGGGCTCCAGAGTTGAGAATTAGAGACATGTTGAGAATGAGACACATGTTGGACTACTTTTGTGTGATAAGAAGCGGTAAGTGTATATAATTTTTTTTCTTATTTCTCTTTTATTTACTTTTGAGAGCTTTCAAAATATTTTTTAATTGTAAGAATACATTCCAATGACACAGTGTTATGGAAATGATCGAGAACTTTGAGACAACAAATACTTTTTTTCCTTTTCGCTAGATGAATGGAAACCTTGGATCATTTTCTGTAGAAACCTAACTTGCCTTTAAAATTAATTGTATACTTAAGTGCTCTGCTGAGGAGAGGACGTACTATATTAGATCATTACAGTAGCTATGGCTTCTGACAGAGCTGCCCCTAAGCAAGGAGATGAGAAAAATATAAATTTCCTCTGGGATTGTATGGTTGTGTCTGTTAGATAAACATCAGTTCATACTAATGGATTGTACATTCTGAACACTGAAAAAGACAAAGTTAAATTTTTCAAGGTGGACAATTAATGCAACAGATGCAGATATTATAATGTTTAGATTTTGTTGTTTAGAGTGAAGTATTTTTGAACATATAAAGCTGAAGTGCGCTCAAGTGTCTCTTTCAAAGCCCAAACAGGTTTTTTTTTTTGTTTTTTTTTTTCCACAGGAATGATGTTACAAATGAGACAATATCACATTGTAGAAAGAAAGGAAACATTCAGCAAACATCTGCTGAAAATATTAGGTCTGGTCAAAATGAAGCTTACGAGCCCTAAAATATTTCCTCTGTATCATTTGGAGGGTACTCTCATAGCTTGAAAAAAATAAAATATCTGTTAGGTATAAAAAGATTCCACTCTGGACTGAGGAAATGATTTATGATGTTGTGTTATATGTATTTCACTACACTACTTTAGAGCAAGAACATTATATTGATTTTTTTTTTTTTTACTTGCGTAGGACTTATAAAGTATAAACCAGCTTTTTTTTTTTAGTGGTGTTGTACGGAGTATCATGTTAGAATAGAGTATTTCAGTTGGAAGGGACTTGCACTGACCATCTAGCCCAGCTACCTGACCGGAAAATTAAAGGCTGTTAAGGGCATGTTTCCAAATGCCTCTGAACGCTGCCAGGCTTGGGGTATCGCCCACCGCAGGGGAGCCTGTTCTGGTGATGTTACAGTCCGTTGTATTGGCACCTCAACACCAGGTGTACCACCATAAAATATTTTTCTAAATTAGTTCTATTTTTTACAAAAGAACTGACTTTTTAGAGTGAAAATTTAATAAAACAGAAAAGGCCAAGACAGGTTTGTATAAAAACATGGCATTTCTTAGATTTTTAGCATGTAAGTATTTACTTTTTCATACAAAGCACATTTTTGCAACAAACAGTGATAATAAAATGGCAGTTTGCTGTGAGTGCCTAAATCCTAAGATTATTCTTGAATTGATAACTGCTTTTTGTTTTATCTGATTACTGGCTACAGTAGCAGTCTACAGCCATAAGAGCAGTGATGGAGAAGAAATCTTGTTTCATCCACAAAACAAAAATCCACATCAATGTAGCTGACAGACCATTCAGGTATTAACTAGAGATGGTTTAGGTGCACCAGAGCTTAGATGTCACTCAAGGAGTATCTGCATAAACCTCAAAACCAATCTTCAAAGGAATTTGTCTAAGGTAGGTGGAGATGGAAGGTATAACCTTGAGGCAGCAGTTAGAGTTCAATGATTTGAGAGATTTTTCTGAACATTGTCGAATGCTGCAGATTCTTCGGAAATCTAGAGACTGGGCAATAGTTCCTCTTGATCTGTAGGAGATCGTCATGGGGGACAGTAGCATCAGATGCAATTTGTGGGCAACCATTCCCCCAGGTAGGGACATTCCCCCCTTAAATAAATGGGTAGAAGAGACAACCCACAGTTCCAGACAAACCCTGAAGTATCATAAGTGTTTTTATAGATTAGTAGGAGGTGTCTGAGCTGTAGCTCCTAGCTACAGCTCCTCCCATAGCTCCTTCCATATGGAGCAGGTTTTGTATTCCACAACAAAATGGTGATTTAACGTGAATTGAGGGGTGCTCCTGCACACAAGAAAGCACCCATATTGTGTTCTGTATCTTAAAAAATGCAGCAATTGGGCTTTAACCAAATATATGAATGTCTCAATTTTGATGGCATCTTCCTCAGTTTTTAAGGGGTGGGTGGGGGTAATCTTTGGGCAGACAGAGAAACCTGTGAGTTAGCGATCGCTAACACAAGCTAAACGTCTGTCAGAGTTTCAGCTTCAGATATATTGGTTTCTTGCCAGTGAGATTTCATTTTTGGAAGTAACACCTTTTAAAGACTGCTGAGCTAAAAGGGCCAAAAAAACCATTTAAAACCAACCCCTTTGTAAAAACATTCAAGAGTCACAATGCAGGTTGGATTCTAGGGTTTCTGCTGGCATATTTGAATGGTTTGTAATCATATTTTATTCGATGGAAAAGGACTGGATTGTAAGAGAAGGACCCTGGGCACTCACTTGGTTGGTCCCACCTATTTTTTTGGGTCCAGATTTGGGTCTGAGTTAAATAACAATTGTTTTTTTTTTTTTTGTAAAACTGTGTGCCACTCTGAAATGAAGAAATGCTAAGTGGCTATAGTACAAGTTTTCTTTTTTCCTTTGCTGTCTCTGGTCCTGCCAGAAATAGAAGTGTTATTTTTTTCCTGCAAGGAAAACTTTTTTCACTGATTTTTCCAGCCATGTGTGTTAGAGGTGAATAATTTGAAAGCAGATTTTTGAGTACTATGTTTACAACTCTGAGGGGAATTAGGCATTAAATTGCTGTTAGAAATCTGGGCCTTACAGCTTAATCCTGCCATCTTTTTACAGTGGAACACTGGCTTAAAACAAAATGTGTATTTTCTGTGGTCATTTGGAAGGAGTTTTAGGTGGGAATTGGTCACATTACAAACGGAGAAGTATGTTAGTGCAGCGGAGTGTGTAATTAATAGATCCTGGAGGTTGTCTTAGTGTATGTTCTGCACTAGGCCAACATACTTAAATGGCCAGTTTGTAACTTGGACAGAGCGCTTTTTTTTTTCTGGCTATCTAGAACTCTGGAAAGTTTTACCCTACAAGACCCGCAGGACAAATCTTTAGATAAGTTTCAGGGCAACACTTCAATTTGGAAGTTTTGTTTTAAAACTTCGTTGCACTTTGACAACGGGCTGGTGACTTCCGACACAGTCATGCGGTGGTTCCTTATGCTTTTCCCACCTGAGTATCACAGTTTTAGGATTGCCTGGCACTCAGGTATTATGAAAAGAGTTCAAGGGAGGAAGTGCAACTCCTGGTTTTAGAAGTTGTGGGAAAACCTGTAGCAGTGTAATTTCAGTGTTCACATCCTATGACCCGTGCAAAAAAGATATGCTGTTGGAGTTGGGTGATTTTATTGTTGTCTATAAAGAGTTTTAAATGAAATTTTTATTCCAGACTTTTTTAAACAGTTAGAGGAGGTTCTCTCTGTTACCTGTTATACCTCTTTCAAAGCCTTAACGTGTAACACTTTTTTCCAAGGAATAATATACTTATATGTTAACATCCCATTACAAAAGGAGTAAAAGGCTTACCAGATGTCTGTGGAAAATACTGTAGCTGAGAGGATGAGATGGTCAGCTCTGATCATTCTGTAGTGCTCCTCTGATGCATCAAGCTTGCAGAATTCTGAAATACCACCACCTGAAGAACATTCTCAACTGTCTGTAATGCCCAATGGCATTTAAGTGTGTGTATGTGAATGTATCAGCATGCATTGAAAACTTTTTACCCCCATAACACTAAGACCCCTTTCCTCCAATGAATTGACTTCAGAATTTGCCTGGAGAGCTTCACAGATATTCAGGGAACTGTGATTTGCAGTGTTAGACTAAGCTAGGAGTTTGGAGGCAATTTGTGCAGTGGTAATGCTTCTCTTATTTCATGCTTACATTTACTTTTTCTATCATTTCTGCAAGAGGTCTCTTCTATTCAGTGAAGCACGTTGAGCACGCTAAAGGCTGACCTGAATAGATGCGTTGCTGAATAAGGGAGATGAACTGCAGCCAGAATTTTTTTATTTTGCCAATCCACCCTTTACGTGTGATACTGATTTTTCCAATTTATAGAAATAAAAATATCTCTCTCAGGTTTCTGAAGGGACTATCCAGTCTTTCATCTCTTCTAATGTAATTGCTTCAAGAGTAAGTATGACTTTCTGCAAGTTGATGAACATCAAGTAGGCAACATGAATTGGTAGAGTGACTTCAATCCCTACTGGGCACGTGAGTCTTCCACACCAGTACCACAGTAATATTATAATGGGCACTCAGAGAGCACTATTAACTGGGCACTAAGAAGAAAAAGAAACTCTGAACTGGTGTGATCCTCTCTCTGGATGATTTTAGGCATCTCGTGATGACCGTGCTCCTTCTGTGGACAGGTAGCACTTCTTGTCATAGGAGTTTAGACTTTAAACCTATTGTTGAAAGGACAGACACGGAGATCTGGCAACAGTTTAAGCAAGACAATAGAAAGAGCCTATCCCAGACTCCCTAAAGGCATCAGTCTCCGTTTCTTGAGGTTGTTTTCTGGGCAAGTAGTGAGACTAAAGATTACTCATGACCTTCCATAAAGACCAGAAAACAGTCTATGGTTGGCAATTTCAAAGTCAAACAGGTTCAAACTGAAGTTCAGGAGGTAAGATAGAACCACATCAGTAATGTTTTCTAGTTTAGCTAGCAGAGGAAGAAGCAGAAAATTTTTCCTTCTGCTGTTGCTGATGTAGGAAAGCAGTATTTCCTGGGATACAAGCTCAGTAAACAGGTTTCCTCTTCCTTTGTCACAAACATTAGGAAGAAAGGGTCTAAATATCTTTCTAACCCCTGGACATTCAATGACCTCAAGGTTTATTTTGCCTTGTTATCACAATAGATTTGTGGTGAATTCTGTGCTGTCTGTGGTGAGTATCTTCCTAGAGCTGTCTTTGCGACATTAGGTCATGTTTGGTCTTGAATCCTTCCTAACAAAGGAATAATGTAACAAATACTTGAAATTTTTGTCTGTACTGTTTACTACATTCATTTTTCCATTGAGTCTCCAGACACATCTATGTCTGGCTCTGATAAAAGGCAGTGTTTAAAGTGTGTCTGCATTTGATTCAGCTGCAATACTCATATTTTTGGGGCTTCTGTTTCACAAATAAGGTGATGTTGATAGATCATATGCAGTTTTCAAGTAGTAATGTTACCCTGTGCGTGTTCCAGCAAGTCTGGCCAAGTGTATTTCCTCTGCGAGGCTGCAGATTTTATGCATAGCTCTTGCTTCCTCATTCATATTGCTTTTATTCCTTTCTTTCTCTTTTTTTTTTTAACTGCTTTGAACTGTATCTAGCTTCTTAATTCCTGACGATCACCACTGCTACTTCATATATATATATATGTATATATATACACATATATACACACACTATCCTTGGTTTCTGCTGTAGACGAAAGTAAATCTCAAACGCTTCAGATATGCTACCTCCTGTAATGACTTTGAGTAGTAGCCATCTCTTTACTGCCCTAGATGCATGGACCAAAAGCTGCAAGTTATGAAAAATATTTTTTTTGTTAGAATCAAAATATTCTGTTATCAAATTGAGAAGCAAAAATGTTTGATAAACATCACATTTTGTTGATCAACAAAATTTTAATGTTTCAGTTCTGATGGTGGCTTCTGACAAAAACATTTGACTTCTGTTTTTGCATAATCCCAGACACATTTCTGCTCTTGTTTATTTCACTTAAGTGGTATGTTTTGGGAGAGAAACAATGGCATATTCTCACTATTTGTGAGAATTCCTAATATGTCATATTTTCAGTTTTGAGAAAATAACTTTTACTTTTCTCTGGAAGCCTGTTGTTTGCTCTACATATGAAAGCACTGTAATGTATTCTTGTTGCACATGAAGTTAACAAAGAAATTTCCATTGATATTGAAAGATGTGAATCAAATATCACGGTTTACCCAAGAGCTTAGGGGGTGTACAATCCAATGTTTAAGAACTAGCTGAAGATTTGAGATACCCTGGGTCAATACCCTAGTCAACTTACTCACAGGGTGCTGTGAGTAATTTTTGCTGGGTGCTATAACACTGCTGTGATGGGAGCCATCCAAATATCCAACAATATCCAACAGAGTAGCAGTGTGTTCCGGAGAAGCATAGAGTCCGATTAGTGAACACTGAGTGTAGAACAATGTGCCTGCAGAAGAAGCATCTTCACACCTGCTAAATTTATACCCCTCAACAATGAGATTTCATCGTATTTACGGGGATAATGGCTACTGTGCTTATCTGTGCAATAGCTCTTTTTTCATAATTTGTAGTAGTCTCCTGCTCTGAGAGTTCTGCAGGGTAATCTGGATCTAGCATAAAATACGTGTACATCCATCAAGGTAAACACTGGTCCTGAGAGCTGAGAAAAAGGAATCTATATAGACCCCTCTCATATCTCCTGTCCATTCGTGCAGTCTTGCATTCAATCAAGTCCTCAGCCATTGGTGGACTTTAGTGGTCTTTGCCTCAGGAAAGCGATGAAAGTCAGTCATTCACCTGGGCCTGGCTTAGAATTCTGCATCAACAGGTACCAGGAGAGGATAGGAGACCCTTTTTTCAACCTAGAACATGACATTGCTCTAGAAGATAGGTTTGTTCAGGTTTGTTATTTTTTTGTAGAAATATTCGAAGTACATGCTGAAGTAGAAGACTTCCTGTGGACCAGAATGTCTTTAAAACTATTGGTCTCTGTTGATGGAGAAAAATGAACTGCTATTGTGTGTGGAGGGCGTTGTTGTTTTGTTTTGTTTGGTTTTTTTTTTAAATAAATAAATAAAATGATTGATAGCTTTGGCAATACCTCGGCCTCAAATATCTTAGCTAATATTCTCAGGAATACTTTCTGTACCAGATACTTGCTAGTTTAAGCTAGAATTGTTAAATGTTCTTGGAAATTTAGGGGAGGGAAAAAAAAAAATCCTGTCATCTTAACACACTCTTGGATACATTTAACAGGTTCTGCTGTTCTGAGTTGCTTCTAGAAGGCCCAGTGATGTGCCCAGGTACTTCCCTAATAACTTTTTTGGTTTCCTGAGTCTGGCATTTCACAGTAGCATTACCAGAAGCATTTAATTGGTCTCGCTTGTATATCTGGCAGTTCTCTCCATCAGTTCCAACTTCCTGTTTGCACTACCTCCCACTCTCAGAACAGGCGATGTATACTTGCCTATACATTTTTTTTTTTGAACGCCGTTCTTGCATGTTAAACTTCTTGTGAAAATACAGAGCCAGCCAGGCCATTTTTTTACATCCTAGTGCTAGCTATAATCTTGTGCTCTTTCTGTAGTTCTGTGCAGAGCTACTGGAGCTCCACAGGTTCAGTCCTCATTGGCTTCTCCTCCCCTCTGTTCCTCATCTCCACATTTTTCTAAACTTTTACTTTGTTCTCTGCATTCCTGGAGGTTTAACTTTTTTCTTTTTTTACTTTAGCCACAGTATTTTGTAAAATTAGAAGACAAAAAAGAAATATGCTGTCCAGTCAAATGCAATCAGCTCCGTGTATGGCCCAGAGAACATGGGGATTGGGATCCTTGGTATCTGCTTTTCTACCAAATATCAACAGCAGCAGTTGTCATGTGTCCTGCAGCTTCAGGCTTCTCTGGGGATGGTCCATGAAGTTTGCATCTCAAAGACTTTTTTTTTTCCAAGGGTTCTACCTATTTTGTTGCAGCTTTCTGTTAAATGATAAATGCCTGTATGGTAAAAAGGAGGATGAAGTCCCATTTACCCTTCATGGAGCTGTTTATGGAGGAGCAACCTTCTCTCTGCTGGAGAAAAGCTCCATCAGGATGGTGGGAGCAGTTAGAGACTGCTCTTTCTCAGGCTGGAAATCAGTTTCACTGGCTATGTTTGTGTTCAGCTCTGTACTCAAGAGTAGATTTCCAAAGGTCCCATCTCACGGAGTGTATGAACAAGCTGGATGCCATGTGGGTGTTGCTTTAAAAAAAATCTCCTGCAAATACTTCAAATGAAAACTTAGATTCTTCACCCTGTTTGCCAAAGGCCATGTCCTTTATTAGAAGGCCTGGAGGAGGGTCCTGTCACCAGAGGCAGTAAACTTACTGACTTTATTTGGACTTTCACAGGAACAAAAAAGTGCCAGAAAGCTCTAAATTAATGAATTTTGAGGATTCTCTGGAAGTGATTGTAGCAAACCACATCTGAATGCAGTATTCTGTTTCTGCTCCTTTAACTTAACTTGGCAAAGATACGCGATATTCACTATTGGGGTAAAATTATGTGAAGCAGCTGCACTGACAGATAAGATTAATTATCCTTGACATAGCTGACATTAACCCCACTTGTCATCAGGGCTCTGGGAAGAGTTGCCCCCTCATCAGGTCATTTTGTGAACACATTTACTACCAATACATTATTTGAAATTATCGTAAAACAGAGTGAATCAAAATGGAGACCACAGCCACCTGTGGTTTTCTATCAATGCTTTAGGATGATCATGTCTCAGGTTTTAAAATGCGGAGGGGAAAATGTTAGTAGCCATCAAACTTCAGAGTTCTCACAGGGCATATACACCTTAGATATCCTCGTAAGCAACTTGCCGTGGTGAACCTGAGATGGTGTTGTGAAAGAGATCCGTGAGAGCAGAGAGCTGGTCTTGGCTGTGGCCACCAGTTCTGCTTTCTATAGGGATGTTGCTCAGATACGGGCAGGAAGGAATACTGGTGTAGCACAGGGAGTAAGATGTCTAGCTGGTTAGTTTCACGTGGAAAGGCTATGGTAGTTTCATTTTTGTCTCCATTTGTCTGTTCCAACAATTAAGATTTGGTAAATATTTGCCCCTAGTGCTGGACTGCACTCACAAAAAACAGAACCTGGACTATGCTGACAGAGCTGGCTGGTGGGTCTGCTGCCACGTGCTCAAGTGAGACGAGCATGTCTGTCACCTCTCTGACTCTGGACCTCTTAGAAAGATGTGTGGGTCAGAGGAGCTCTGCTAGCAAAAGGTGTCGTGCTGGCAGCCTGGGAGTGGAGAGGTCTTCCACCGCTGCCAGCCTGGAGGCATGATATGTTGAGGAATGCTGGTCTAATTCTTCGTGCGCTATGGGGAGAACCTGCAGGGCCTATCTCCAGAGAGAGGAGCTGGCTAAGAATGGCTTCCTAGTCTTTGTGGATATCTCTAACGGAGGGTATGGTGTCCCTAAGTGTCTAGTGATTGAACCTTTTGTAGCTACATTGATCCCAAATCCCTTTTTGAATTCCCAGTATGAAGTGGGAAAATGACAGTGTTTGGTATGGCGTTAAGACATAGCTCTGCATATAGAAATAATGCTAATTTCTTGTCTCCTCTGTCATACTAAGGTCAATTTTAACATGAGTTTGGGCTATTCTTCACTGATAAATCTTCATGTGGGTTGTAAGAAAAGCCAAGTGCATTCAAATTTGTGTATGAAAAATTCTCCCCGGAAAGACAAGAAAAGTGTTAATGTTTGCAGAGAAATAATGTTTGTAACTTCTAGCAAGCTGGGGCGGCCTATCTCCTGGTTTGCAACAGTAAGCTAATTGGAATTACGAAAGCCGTGGAGAAATATAAAGTGTTAACTCGATTAAATTTGGAATGGGGCTGCCCACCTGTTCTTCTAAATATAAGTGGCTCTGCAACACGACCCGTTAGTCGTCAGAGGTGGCTGTGCCAGGGAAAGCTGCGCTGAGCCCTGGCTCAGGCTGGGCTCGCTGTCCGTGAGTGAGGGCGAGCCAAGGAAGGGGAGAAGCCTGCAAGAATGTCTTGGCACTACCTCCTGGCTCCCACAGTGACCTTAGATACATATCACTTTATGTAATATTTTTTTCAAATGTGTGTAGTCAGCTCTAATGGCTCATTGATCCCAGCTAAGCTCTTTGGATTGGCTCTGCTGTCAAGTGTTCTTTGCCCGGGTCTAGTAAGTTATTGTGGCTTGAAGCTACAGGCGTTTCCTTACTCTGTGGAAATCAATTCAAAAGCTCCCTTGCGATCACTTGTTGAAACAGCTCTGATGTTTCACACCAAGGTTCCCTGATGATAGTGCAGGACCCTGCCAAGCAAGCCTGCCTTTGGACCTCACCCGCAGCATGAAGGAGCTGTCTTACAGAAGCTCATTTAAACCACTCTGCACCATCCTTCTCAGTAGCATTGAGTATGTGTAATCCACACAAATCTCTTGACTCAAACATTGAATCTCACGTACTACTAATTTGCTTTTTATTTAAAGAGTTTGGACACTAAACTTCTGTGAATGTGGCTTGCTTGCCAGTTGCAACCCAGAGCAAAGATCTGAAGTGCTCTTGTTAATTCTGCACGTTGCTCTTAGGCACGTTTTGTGTTGCTGTCCTACAGATATCTTCCTCTGCTCACATCCTAAAATACAGCCTTATCATTTATTCTGCCTAACACATCCATTTTCATGGGGGGCCCTGGCTATCAAGTATTAAATATCTGTTTTGGTGAAGTAACGTTGTGTTTCCACTTATTTTCTTTCCCGGGGCACTAACTTGAAGAAGCAGCCCAGCTTCTGATGATAATGTAGACCTTGATTGTTACTTGCTATTTAATGGTGTGCTGGCATTGAAATTTTGTCTTCGCTCCAATTTTATACGTTTTATTTATATGCATCATATATTGCATTTATTACTGGATTAGAAATTGTATTCCTGATGACTTCCATGGCAATTTTGAAATCGCTGTCTATATCACATAAATAACAAGCTTTTCAGCTGAGAAGTGATTTTACATCTGCCTAAGTTGCATGATTTCTTTGTCAGGCTTGTTAAAAAAAAAAAATCTCAAAGGACACTTTATTTTTACCACTTTACTACTTTTTTTTTCCATTCCCTGCCGGATCTGTAATTCGGTGCTCTGGGAGGCCTTGGGGAATGGCCGCCTTCCACGAGCGGTCAGGCTGATGATGAGTAGCGCTGGCTCGCGGTCCCACCCCAGCGCCTTTGCTGCGCTTACACCTTCGCACTGCTCTGCGGTGTCCTGCTTGTTTGTTCCTGGACCTCTTCTAAGCAGGGATTACAGGTGTAAAACCGAATTGTGTAAGACTCTTCTTTACAGAGCTTTTATGCTGTGGGGAATTCCATTAGAGATTAGCTTTTTGGGCATAAAACTTCTTTCAAATCTCTTCTAAGCTGGATGTGAATTCTGGTTTCCCGAGGCAAACGAGTGCAACTTTCCAGTCCCATTCCATCCACTTGCCAAAACTGGGTCCGTAAGGGCAGCCGGAATCTATTATTGGTTTACACTGGTGCAAATCTGACGTTAAAGGTTGACTCTGTGTAACTGAGAGTGGAATTTGGCTTGTGGCCTTTGCATTTTATGTGGCATGGGTGAGAGCCTACAGTTCAGACTCAAGTCTTGGTACCAGATATAATAAAAGGAGGCTGGGGAGGAGAAGTGATGAAGAAAAGATACTTAAAAAAAGTCTACGTATATGCATGTGCCCATATGTGAGTGTGTAAGTGCTCTAATTGCTTATTTCTTTGTATATTAGTAAACCTACAGAAACATATTTATATTAAATAAAACCTGCAAATATAAATTTATTTTGAATTATCCCTTCCAGAAAAGTAGCTTTTTTTTTTTTTTTGGAAGTCTCTAATACACGTGCATGAAAGCCCATCTATTATTCTTTAACATGGGGAGTGCTTGGGTGTCAACTGCACCAGTTTGTGCAACGTGAGACCCATCTGGTAGTGGTTAGACCTGAGGTTCCGTCATAATGGAGAACTGTGAGAAGCAACTGTTGCTTTTTTTTTTGCTGACTTTTTTTTTTTTTTTGCTTCTGTGTCATCTTTAGATGCTGTGGTCATCATCTTTTCAGTTGAATGCTTCTGTATTCCACCAAGAAAATCCAGTAGCTTTTTCTGTATGTTAGGTAACTTCAGGTAATGTTAGAAGCCGTGAATTTGAAAAATGAAATTAAATGAAAAATTATGATGATGATTTTGTAGAAAAACAAATTAATTTGACTTTTATATACAAAAACTTCAAAATAATAATATTACCTAATTCCCAAGAAAATAGAGAATAATAGGAATGACCACTTTAGCTTAAGGATAGTTCTAGAGCAACAAATTCAGTTTCCACTTGCACTCTAAGTCTGCAGCAACTCCATTGAAGCGAAAGGAATGACTCAAGATTTATATGCTGACAATCTCTTCACTATTGCTGTTCTTTACACACATTTACTGGCAATTTCTTCACAGAGCTCGGTGACTTTAATCAATGTCTGTGGGAGGGCTCTTCTGAATTTTGAGAACGTATGAAAGAGAGGGCACCCAGGGCCAAACTGGTTGTCTGTGGTTTTGCACTGCTTGTAAGAGCACTGAAGTCTTCTTATAGATAAGGGAGTGATGTCCAATATATTACAGCAACTGGAGTAGGTTCTTGGCCCACTGCAGAGTAAGCACTGCATTGCATGTGTGTAAGTTCATAGAATCTCAGCATGGTTTGGATGGGAAGGGACCTTCAAAGCCCATTCAGTCCAACCCCCCTGCCAGGAGCAGGGACATCTCCAACCAGATCAGGTTGCTCAGAGCCCCATCCAACCTGGCCTGGAATGTTTCCAGGGATGGGGCATCCACCGCCTCTCTGGGCAACCTGGGCCAGTGCTCCACCACCCTCAGCATAAAAAAGTCTTTTATCTAAGTTGTTTGAAATCTATGCAGTTTTTCCCAAGTGCAACTGAAAAGAATTTTTCACCCTCTATCCAGTATGAAAGTTTAGAGTCTGAGTCTCAAGGTGTTAAAAATATGAATTGTAATTTCACATAATGATTTGATGTGCATTAATCCCAATGAATCCACTCACACTTTTGTTTTGGGCTTGAATTTTTGTTGTCTGGTGTTTGCAAATGGCGATTGCTGTCATGAAGGTGTTTTTAAATCCTGTGCTAGTGCAGAATCTATCTTGGAGTCAGAAATTCTTTTCTTCACAAATGTTATTAGGGTGTTTCTGGATCCGTGAGTGTTTAACTCAGATTCTTAATAAAATTGCGTCAGAAGCTGTTTTACCCTCCTGTGGGAATTCAGAGTTTGGGATGGAAAGGGAGAACAGAAGGGTACTTCTTGAGGGAACAGCTGTACTGGTCATCCCGTGGGGTTTCCTCTGCCGGGACTCTGAGATGGATGAACATCTTCTGTCATCTGAGCCTGCCTGACAAATGTGCTGAGCTGTGCTGGGAGAGGGCAAAAAGCTGGGTACTTCAGACAGAAATGAGGCGGAGGACAAAAAAGGCCAGGTCAGAGCACCAAAGCTGACTTCATCTCTGCTTTCTGATGGCTAGAGCAACAAAAGGTTTAAAAATTGTGCCTCTTGTTACAGAAGATGTGAAAGAATGGTGGCTTTTTCTGGTTGTTTTGGTTTTTGTTTGGGGTTTTTTTGTGTGTTTTTTTAATGAGATTCTCTGTGAATTTTATGCAATGCTGTAGTCATGGGCTTTGGGAGGAGGAAGTTCATGTTTCAGTGGAGACAAAGCGACTAGGTAGGGAATGGCCTGGCTTCATGAAAAATTAAACTGCTATGACCTTTATTTATCTTGATAGACATATTAAAAAAAGAGTGAACAAAGAGTGACTACTCCATGTATTATCTCTCTCCTCCTCTGTGAAGCTACTACCAGCATCTAACCGTTTGGTAAGGTGATAAGGCATACAGCTCAAGCCTGGGGAAGGTAAGGGGCTGTGGCCAGCGGAGGAAGAGGAGGGTGCGCGTGCAGGCAGGTGCTGGTCCCCGGGCTCTCCTGCAGCTGGTGATTTCCTTGGTATCCAGATTGAATTTAAATATGATGTACTATCTACTACGTCACTTAAGAAAACCAGGAGGTGTATGTAATCTCCTAGTTTGTGCAGGAGAAAGTGCAAAACAGGGCAACACAACAAATTGTGATATGATGATACTGACGAGTATTAAACGATGTGTAGGAGAATATGGGAATCATGACAATGGACTCCAAGAAGTCTGTGATCTTAATGGAAAAATTGTGAAGCACGTTCAACGCTGTGCTCACCGGTTTCCTTTGTTATGCTTTACGTTGCAATGGATACCTGGTGACCAAGGAAACTGGTTTCTGCTGCCTTTTGGGGATCAGTTCCTCGCAAAGAAGGGGTCCTCTTAATTTTGCCTTTGTGGATTTTTAGTCTTGATTTTTTTTTTTCCCCCTAGCTTTCTTTTTTCCTCTTTTTCTTCATAACTGTTCAGAAAATAGAAGCATGAGGTATGCAAACAGTTCGCATTGAGTAGATGTAAACTTCTGCTTGCAGGGTCAGGTTCTGCTTTAACCTGTATGTACGATTCGTATTCAGGTATGAAATGCTAAATGACTTTGCCCAAGAATCCTACTATTGCAAAACCAGGGAAGGTTTTGCTATCTCTTGACTTATCAAATTGACTTGTCTTAAGCCTCTTTCTTTTCAGCTTTCTCTTATGTTCAGTAAAGTGTTCACCAGAGAAGGCAGCTGCATAAACTGCTCTCCTGAGCTTGTGAAGTCCATCATTTGCCCTTTTGGAAAGGATTATTACAAATGATAAGTTCAACTCCATGTTGCTGCTTGCAACATCTGCATTGCTGTAAGCAAAGCGTCCAGCGGAGCTGCTGAATAGTGTGGTGTAAGACCTGGCACTCTCAGTTTCTGCAGGTTTTGCCAGGCTCTTTCGTGGCTTTTCTTCGTATCATATGGATTTTGTCTTCCACGGCTCTCTTAGAAACAAATAGAAAACGGAAAGACTAGTGAGCAAAGTTGTTTTAGCTGCCTTTTGGGTTACTGAACCTCCAAGCAACCAAAAGACTTCTTGGCATAACCCCTTCTTTAGAATAATGATTGCAAAGATTAAAATCTATTTTTTTGTCTTTGTTTGAGATTTAAGGATGAGGGAAGGAGGGAGAGAGATATAGACATCTAAGCTGCTCCTGACAACCTTCTACTCTGCATTTACGAGTTACTTTCTTTTAAGATGAAGGTGTTTATGACACTACCTTGGGCAAAATGTCTAATATCTGGATGGGTATGGGTTTGGTGAGACTAGTATTTCATTTAATTCGTTATATTGAAGCATCTGCTGTCTGTACGGAACCATAACCCATGAGGGTTTCTAGTGTTTTGTGTGAAGGAGGGTACACAGTCAGGGCAATCCCACACTGGGTGGGAGTGGGAGGCTTTTGCAATGGAGTAGAACAGGGACTCTTGCCTCTAGAAGTGACCAAGATGAGGAAAATTATCATGGAGAAGGACAAAAAAAAATGTGTGGCAGACTAAGTTCTGGTAACCTGTCCATATCAGGATGCCAGGCTACTGGGGAGGAGAGAAAGTGTCTTATGGAGGCTGAGAGCAAATCACATCTAACAACTGCTGCTAGGTTGTCATCATTTACTTTAAACTGTTCAGTTTTTGTAAATGCCTTTACTCCTCATGTATGGTTCTGCTGAACCAGTGGCATTTCAAATGATATTTTCAACAGTTCAGATATTCGTGCTTACGTTTCTTGTGCCAAAATAGTGGTTTTTTATCTTTATATTGGCATGACTCAATAAGCAATAAATTATGATTTATTTTTTAATAGAGTAACTTCCCTGTTAAAAAAGGGAATAAGAAATTTACTTTTTAAAGTGGGAAAAGTTTTTTGATGCTTTTCCCCGTTTCTGTTAAGACTGAAGATTTTATCTAGTGCCAAATTGAGGTTTAAGCACCCAGAACTGAAAAGTTGAAAATGACTTAGTATTAAAAAGATATATTTTAATTTTTCACAAACTTTTCAGTAGGGTTGTAATACTGAACAGATGAGCTTGAACATGCCATTCAGTATCAAAGATCATGCTGCTGGCGAGGTAACTTTTCCCTGCAGCTGCAATACAATAAGGGTTTTTATTTGTTTGTCACAAGAATTTTGTCTGATTTCAGGGACCTGGTTTTGTGACTGAATTCCAAATCTCCTGGTAGTGTGAAGACTTTAGAGTCTATAACAGCCCCTATAAAGCAAAACCAGGGTTAATGATAGGAAGC
Source organism: Chlamydotis macqueenii (assembly GCF_036417535.1). Lineage (NCBI taxonomy): Eukaryota > Metazoa > Chordata > Aves > Otidiformes > Otididae > Chlamydotis > Chlamydotis macqueenii. The sequence goes on from NC_141564.1 coordinate 1,555,376, forward strand.
TTTGTAACTACCTGTTCTGTAGATTAAATGAGGCTCAGGGAATTGTTAACAGGTTGCCTCCATCTGTAGGTGAGAAGTGTGAGTATTGCTGAACTTGATGTCTAAAAACTGTTTGGTGGCATGTGTGGCATAAGTCTGGACACCTCAGCTTTTAATGGGCAGATATCTGTGCAGTTCTGCTGGCACTTTTGATTGCAGGCACAGGGTGAATGAAAATAAGTATCCTGCTGACCTCTGGATGGAATTCTTTGAGTCAAGTCTTGGATGCCTCGATGAGGGAGTAGTGCTGGCTGCCCCTCTTTTGTACCCATTTGGGAATCTCCATTGCTAAGGCCCCAGTTGGTCGTATGTCACATGATACCTACCGAAGATAGGGATTCCCTTTCCTTGATAAAATATTCTGGCAAGGGGGTTGTATGGATTCAGAAGGTCGAATGCTTAAAGCCAACTTTTGGCAGCTTTCTTTTTTTTTTTTTTTTTTTTTTAAGGCAATTGATTTTGTTTTTCTTGGTAGGTTTTGGCTGAGTGGCTCTTGTCTTCTCCAGGAACAACAGGATCATGAAGTAGACATTCCTGTGGAGTTAAGTCCAGTGGCCATCAGTAACAGAAAATCAAAGACAGTAGCACCAGCAATTAAAGCACTTTCTGTTTGTCACTCTGCTAGTATTTTTAGGAAGCTGATGGAATTTGGCTTGTCATCTAATGCGTTGATCCTCTGCCAAATGTCAGGTCCCCCGACCAGCCGCCCCAGGCACTCTACCAACTGTCACCCTCCCTTGCCGAAAGTGGAATGCACTGGAGTCGGCAACTCGATGAAGAATTAACAGCCTCTTCCAGCATGCTCTAATTAAACAGCTACATAGACAACAGCTGTGAAAAATTCATCAGTTACAGAAGGTTTATTATTGGAATTAAAACACTTCATAACTAATGCATAGATTTGCATTGATTACTATCTCCAAGAAGGAACAAGTGGTGCCAGCTGACTCTGCCTGGGCGTTTTGAACATTTCTCTCACTTGCACTGTCACCCATCTGCCTCTGGTTTGTTAACCACAGTTAAGGGGTTGATCTGCTTCTTTGCAGCAAGTCGGGGTCTGCATCTGCAGAACTGTGGTGCTGAACATTACAAGGAACTCAAATTCCCTTTGTGAGGAGGTCCATAGGGTATTTCTGTATATCAATCTTGTAGGCATATGTACAGGACTCTGCATTTATTCACACTTGAGCAAATCAGAAGTAACACAGCAAATACTGGTTTAGTTACATTGATTTATAACCACGGTTAGCTCAGAAGCAAGATCACATTAAGCTGCCCAATTTCTGTTTCTCCTAGCATTCTGCTGCCTAATCTAACATTAGGGGCAGCTGTGTGCATCCTTTTTTAATAGATGTCCTCCTCAAGTGGTATATGTTGCAGTCAACGTACTACAAAACTCAATATACAAAACACTTTCTCAGCTGTATGCACACCTCCAGCCCAGCAGGCCAACCGCATCCTGGGCTGCATCAAGAGGAGCGTGGCCAGCAGGTCGAGGGAGGGGATTCTGCCCCTCTGCTCTGCCCTGGTGAGACCCTACCTGCAGCACTGCGTCCGGTTCTGGAGCCCCCAACACAAGAAGGATGTGGAGCTGTTGGAGAGGGTCCAGAGGAGGCCACGCAGATGATGAGAGGGCTGGAGCAGCTCTGCTGTGAGGCCAGGCTGAGAGAGCTGGGGCTGTTCAGCCTGGAGAAGAGGAGGCTCTGGGGAGACCTGAGAGCAGCCTTCCAGTGCCTAAAGGGGGCTACAAGAAAGATGGGGAGAAACTCTTCATCAGGGCCTGTTGTGATAGGACGAGGGGTAATGGTTTTAAAATAGAGGGAGGTTGATTTAGTTTAGATACTAGGAAAAAGTTTTTTCCGCTGAGGGTGGTGGCACAGTGGCCCAGGTTGCCCAGAGAGGTGGTGGATGCCCCACCCCTGGAAACATTCCAGGCCAGGTTGGCCGGGGCTCTGATCAACCTGATCTGGTTGGAGATGTCCCTGCTCCTTGCAGAGGGGTTGGACTGGGTGGGCTTTGAAGGTCCCTTCCAACTGAAACTATTCTGTGATTCCAAGATGGTTATATAAAGATATGCTTGTGTGCACTCACGTTTGTGTATATTCAATGCAATGTATTTGTGTTGGCAATAGCAACATCTCTACCTGATTTACAAGCAGATTTGTCTATTTTTGTCTACGTTTACAAGGATTTATGCAGTATGAAAACAGATGCAGTTCTGAAGCACTTGATCCATGTGTTTAAGGCCGGTACAAGGTTGAAGTCCCACTTAAGCCTTCAAAACTTCTGGTGCTCTGCCCAGAACCATTGTATCCAAACTAAATGGGACAAACTTTTGTGCTAGAATGCTAACACAAGATCCTTCTCCAGGGCATGAGACTGAGCAGAAAAGAGCAAACAAGAGGTTGATTCCAAGTTTCTTAACCTGTCGTGACGTCTCTTGTGGTCTTCAGAGCTCATGGAATGGGGGAGTAAATGCTTTTCTTTATCTAATAAAAAAAAAGAAATGCTTGGAAAATATTCAGTGGCACTGGCAGAGTTTGAAAAATGTATTGGTAGGTAGGCAAAAAAAAAATCAGAAAACTTGTAAATGAGAGAAATCATAGTGCTTGAATTTGATTAAAGAAAATTCATTGGATCCAGTCCTGGAATGTTTTTATGACATGATAAGCAGTGGCGTTTGTGTTTGTCCACATTAGGATCTCATTCTGCGTTATAAGCACAACAGAAGCATGGTTATCTCAGATGAGATTGGCCGGATGTCTTTAAATCATAAAATTCAAAACAAATGTAAAATATGGTGCGGCAATCTAAGCTTCAGATTCCTGCCAGATAAGGTTACCAGCCAGTACTTCACAGGTGCAATAGAAGCTGTTTTGTTTTGTGTTTTAAATTTACTTTTAGGCCAAACTTGGGTGTTACCCATAGTGTGCAAATATATTTGAGGCTTTATAAACAATTCTTACTACTGTATGATTAAGTTAAGGTAAATAATAGTTTTTAATGAATAACCGGGACTTTTCATGTCAAGAGATGAAGACTATAACTCTGTCTAGAAAAGAACGGAAAAGAACCTCATTTGGTATCTTAACCTAATGACTTAGGTGGTGTTCATGGGAGCTGAAGGAATGCAAGAGGTTGAGGAACTCTTTCACGAATGGGCATGGTGAACAGAATTTGTAACACATTTTCTCTTTCTTTTGACAGGTATGACATTTTCCTATGTGCTAAGCACAGCCCAGACCTTTGTCTGTTTACTAAAATGAAGAACCTTTCCAATGGACCTTTCAGAGGTTCTGCTGTCGGGTACTTTTCTGCTTTCACACATGCTTGATCCTGAACTTCCTGTTGACTCCCCTAAAGGTAAGGCTTCACATTGGTTGCTTTGGTTTGTTTCTCATGAGAACAAATTGGGCACGTCCTTACATTTGCCAAAGAGTACTATTGGGATTGGCAGCTGCAAGACAAGGTAAAGAATCAGCACAAACAGTGAAATGTTTGTTGATATAAAAATGTAAATGTTTTATGTACTCTGTGACAACTTTGTGATGGTAGTCATGGCCAAGCTGAATTTCCACTTACATGGACAGCTAAGCTGGCAGATTGTGCCCTGGTATGTCAGTATATTTGTTTCCTGACATAGGAATGTCCTTCTTAAACTGCTCTGTCACGTCTTCGTGCCTAGTGGAGGCTATCAGTACTGAACCCAGAACATGTAGATCGTAAGATGTCCAAAATCTCCATGTGTTTTGAAGGACAAAAGAGAGGTTTTAGAATGTCAGCCTTTGCTGCACTGATGTGTTTGACTTTACTGCCGTACTTGCAATATTTCTTCTATTGAAGAAGAGTACGGAATACTGCTCATCCAGCAGTACAGGTAATTAGCACACAGACTGTAAATGCTTGTTTGGTTTTTGAATTAGGAGCAAATGCATTATAAATGACTCCCATGTTCATCTACTGTAAAACCCTGCAGTTAGGGTAATTTGTAATGTAGTTTTTTCTTACGAGAGCTGTCGGCATTGCAAAAGGAAAACTATGAATTTGGTGCTAACTCTGGAATAACCAGCCGTGTACAGTGTAATAAACCTGCTAAATTTTTAACTAGCACTTGCCATGGGAAAAAGATTTAAAATATTACATGTATATTGAGGATATTGAACCAGTTAACTTATTCTTTACTTATTTTCAGAAACTTGCTTTTGTAGGCTTTTGAAATCTGAAATAGTATGTTTTTCATAAATATGGATTCACTGCATCTAAGCTCTAAGTACGTTATGATAAATCCTGGCTTTTGAAATAAGTGTGGAAAATAGTATACTTCAAGTTTTATCTGTTAAATTGAATGCACTATGAAAAAAGTTTATGGAAAATTGATGGGGAAATTTAATTAAATTTTGAGAAAGTTGCAGACTTCTAATAATATTTTTGATGGCAAGTACTGTTTTTATAGCATTGTAAATGTACCTATAATAGTGTTCCAAAGTGAGTATTTGTCAACTAAAATAATGAAATCTGTTTTAATTTACCCCTTCACTTTATGCAGTTCTGTGTGGCCATTCTTACTCCAGATTAAGTGTATGCTAATTAGTGAAATCTCTTGTTAGTTAAATTATGTTTTATAGGCTGCTCTTACATAGAAATGAAACATAATTTTTTACTCAAATAGCACAGTCTGTGAATGAAGAGCCGCTTTATAGTCCTGCTTCATGCAGGACACACATTTTTGTACTGCACTGATCCCTGTTTGCCTAAATGAGGAAAGCTAAAGAGATTCGGGATTAAGACAGATATGTAATAAAGAGAGGAATTAGCGAGGCATCATTTCTGCTATAAGAAGTTTTCTTCAGAAGAGTAAATTTCAGAGAAAGATTAAGATAATTCAGAGCAAGTTTGGATTTCTAGAGTTGGGAACGTTCAGTAGGTGTGGAGGACCAAGGTATTTTAGAAATGGGAAAAGGTAGAACAATACGCAGAGGGCCAGACTGGGAGGCTGGTAGGTGTTATGGGCAGAAAGAAAAGTTACACCTACCTAATTCAGTTTACACTAGAAAACTCAGAAATTGCCATCTCATACTGTCGTCTTACCTCTAGTTTTAAGTAAGTTTTGCCCTTGGGTATTACAAGAGACAAATCTCCATTTCTAATACCTTAATCAATGCTTCTTGTTTTCTGCAGCTTCAGTCTTTTCATGGTCTTTTCAGTCTTGACTGCTGGTCAAACTTTATTTAGCCACTTAAATTGATTAAGGTTTTTCCAATTTTGCAACATCATCTCTAATGCAATGAATCCGGTGACCTGACTGTCTTTTCAGCGTTACTTCTGTCTCAAGATGAGAAGTTTGGAGAATCATCCAGCTGTTAATATGCTGGATTCTGTATTGGCAATATTTTCATGAGAACTCATGGTCAGGTGTCGCTTCAGATGGCACACATGGTGTTGCTGCACATATCAGCTGTTGGGTTCGTCACTCTGACCCTGAGACATGAAATTCTGCCCACCCAAAGGAAATGAACCTACAGATACCAACACAAATGTTAGCGTAGGAGGCATAGCGGTACTACTCGCAGAACTGTGGACACCCATCTCCAGCATCCTCTTCTGTCCTATATTGAGGTAGATTTGCATCAGATGGGTCTTTCCTTCTATTAGAGAAGACGTACTGCAGATAACTTAAAAGGATAAGTGGGACTGTATGCGAGTCTTTCAAGTCCCATAATATAGTGCTCGAAGGGGTTCAGAGAAAATAGTTAAAGGGCTAGGGAATCTTCAAGAAATAGGAAAATATATTTAAGAGTGGTGGAAGCCAATGCCTAGAGTGAATTTTCTTTGTGATTTGAAATTTCCCCTTTTGCTTTAAAGTTGCAACCAGATGATCACAAAGGTGTTATACTTTTCAGTAAAGTGCTCTGATAAATGATTCCATGTGTTCGGTTAAAAGGATGTTGTTACTCCGTTGTGTCTTTTTGGTCATCAGTGGTGGGATGGGAACAGGTTATCGTGTGTTTAGTGACTTTCTAGGTTTGATTACAGCTTGCTGCTCTCCCAAACAAGCTTTCATAGCTTGTGTGGTTGATGAATGCCTGTCAGGATGCTGCTGTTCTTCATGTTGTCTCTGCATTTAGGCGTTCTTATTAATCAATGTATTGATGTCAGAGTCGGTCTTATTTCCATGTCACAGGCTGCTTATGGCATTGCTTTCTCTGGGCCCTAAAACAACAATGTTGATGCTGGATTTTGCTCTTTCTTGTCTTCCATGGAGAATGCTCACCTCTACTCACTCTACAGTGGAATTAGAATAAGGGATAATCATCAACACATGGTATCTCAGATGTAAAATCCATGTGTCTAGATACTCCTGTCTTCAAGCTCTGTGTCAGGTTCTGTTGCCTTTAGCTATGTTTCCTTTTGAAATAAAGTCTATCATCAAAATTTATTCAATCTATCACAAATTTTAAAAAGTTTAATCCTAAAGTTTCAGTTTCATAGATTTAAAAGGCTGAATAATTTATGATACAAATTGGAAATACTCAGCTTTAAATAACAGCACAATGTCGTTACGCAGTGTGTTATTACCTGCATTTAAGCTTAGAAAAACAGATATTTGGCACAGATGGGAGGAATAATCACAAACCTGTTGTTAAAGTGCCTTGATGTATTTTCAGAGGGGATTTCCCATTCACATGTAATGTGGTTGTACTTTTCCAGGTTTCATAAAGATGATAATGAGAACTGAAATATTTTTAGCACCCTTTTAAAGGGCAATATATTGGGAAAACTTTGTGAGAGCATGTATATCTTTCTCAGGCTATCTTTTATTACAAGTGCTCATCCTTAATCCATGAAACCACTCCCAGATTTAATTCCTTTGGAAAAAGGTGGTGCTAATTCTGGTCTCCTCAAGTTTATATCCAATTCTGATTTGCTTGTGACTGAGGGCCGCAAAGTCCTCTCTTTCCCTGTGCAGATGGCACAGGTTTTAATTTCTATATTTTTATTTCTATGCTTTCATTTTAAATGAATAAAGCTTAAATGTATTGTTCAAGAAATGAGGAGCTGAATTAGTGAAGCCCTGCAGAGCAGGTGATGGTTGAACCCCTGGGTAACAAATGAAAGGGAAAGTACTTTCTGCTTTCAGTAGTGAAAAGTTTTATCTCCCATTTGAAAACTCTGTAGACACATCCATCAAGCAGCCTGACAGGGAAATTAAACTGGGTTACAGCAAGAAGTCCAGATTACCTTCCTGCTGAGCAGTAACAAATTGTGGTGAACTTTATAAAAAGTTCCTTTCTGGTTTGTTTTTTTTTGTTTTTTTTTTTTTTTTTTTTTACAAAATAATGCAGTATAGAGCTAGTCTGTGGTCACAGGAGACGCTGGGGAAACTTCTGGAAAAGCTTGGTATTTGTTAATAAGGAAATTAAACGAAATGAAATTATAGATGTGGCTTTCCATTCCTGCAGAACCACTTCTGTTCTCTGCTCCTTTATAAACCTACCAAACCTGCAGAAGGTACAATTTATTTTAATTTATTTACTGCAAAATTTAAAGAATTAAGTTTCTTTCCAGACCACGAGGAAATATCCTTGTGCTTGGTTGTGGCTGGCAACCATTAATGCCCTCTGAGCGTGGTAAGAGATGCAGCTGTTCTGCTGAAGGTCACAATGGAACCCTAATTTTCCCCCTGTGAGTTTTAACCCAATAATCAAAGAATATTTTAATTCAACTCAGCTCATGTATACATTTTTAGTTGCTTTTCTCTTATCTGTTCCATCCTGGCTCTGAGTACCCTCCAACTCAAAGCACCTTCAGACCCGTCTCTAATGGCAATGAGAAGCTAGGAATGCTTGAAAACAAGTCTGGAGTTGTCTTCAAGCTTTGTGGACTTTAGCCAGCCTTTCCATTCATGTGAGCATCAGTTTTTTAACAAAATCTGAAACAAGGAAAGGTTTGTGGTATCAGGTTTCTTTGCATTCTTCTGAAGACCTTTGCATTCATATGGAAAGTTAACATTGTTTATATACTGGCATGTGTCTAGATATGGATGATTAAATAAGACCTTTAGTATGTGAGATCCTAGGTGTTTTAACTAAACAGAATTAATTCCTTCTGTTAATTCTCTATTGTCTCTTCCAGGACAGTTGCATTTAACTACACGGCCTAGACTATTTTTGAATAATAGCCATGCATTCTTAGACTCCCAAGAAAAATAAAAAAGGGAGAGAAATTCCCTTACATTTAGATGGTCCTCTTACAGTGTGAGCATTAAAAGCCATTGGTATCCAACTTCTATGGAAGTTAAGCTACCTTTTAAAAACAGGTACAAATGAGCCTCTGACACCATTTCCCACAGCATTCTCCTGGAGAAACTGGCTGCTACAGGCGTATTTTTTGTTGGGTAAAAAACTGGATCTGGACAGGCTGGATTGATGGGCTGAGGTGAATTGTGTGACGTTCAACAAGGCCAAGCGCTGGGTCCTGCACTTGGGTCACAACAACCCCACACAACGCTGAGGGCCCGGGGAAGAGTGGTGAGAAAGATGCCCAGAGGAAAGGGACTTGGGGGGTGCTGGTCGACAGCCAGCTGAACCTGAGCCAGCAGTGTGCCCAGGTGGCCAAGAAGGCCAACAGCATCCTGGCTTGTGTCAGGAGCAGTGTGGCCAGCAGGAGCAGGGCAGTGATCGTGCCCCTGTACTCAGCACTGGTGAGGCTGCACCTCGAATACCATGTGCAGTTTTGGGCCCCTCCATACAAGAAGGACGTTGAGGTGCTGGAGCGCGTCCAGAGAAGGGCAACAAAGCTGGTGGGGGGTCTGGAGCAGAAGTCTTATGGGGAGCAGCTGAGGGAACTGGGGTTGTTCAGTCTGGAGAAGAGGAGGCTGAGGGGAGACCTCATCGCTCTCTACAGCTGCCTGAATGGAGGGTGTAGGGAGGAGGGTGTTGGTCTCTTCTCCCAAGTGACAAGTTATAGGACGAGAGGAAATGGCCTCAAGTTGCGCCAGGGGAGGTTTAGATTGGATATTAGGAAAAATTTATTCACTAAAAGGGTTGTCAAGCACTGGACTGGGCTCTCCAGAGGGAGGTGCTGGAGTCACCATCCCTGGAGGCGTTCAAAGAAGGTGTAGACGTGGCACTTCGGGACATGGTTTAGTGGACTTGGCAGTGCTAGGTGGACAGTTGGACTTGATGATCTTAAGGGTCTTTTCCAACCTAAATGATTCTATGAATCCAACTGAAAAACAAAGGAGACTGTTTATTAGGCAAGAAAGGCTGATGCTGTTTAATGAAGTGTGGCATTCTGAGCTCCTTTAACGGCCTTGTTCTTTCTCAGTAAACAATAGGACTGAAACGTTTCTCTTAGGGGCTTCTGCTTTACACATTGCATGCTCGCCTTGAGGGATTCAAAACCTAAATAAACCTTAACTCACAAAAGATGTAAGGATGAGAAATCTCATCCTTTTTCTGGAACGGCTTAGGGGCTGATTGTTTATTTAACAAGCCGGTGCCCTGATTTTGCCACTGACATTTTGACAAAAATCCCTTCGCAGGCATTTAAAGTTGCAAAAAGGAAGAAAACTTGAAAGGAAGACGTGAGTCCTGCGCAAAGCCACCAAGGTCTGCTGATCTAGGTGTTTTCAATATTTAGTGACTCTATTTAAAGGTGCAGAGCTAGAATGATCTCAGAGAGCAGTCAGTAATGTTCTGATGTAATCAAACCAAATTAGATCTTCCTATGAGGTGTTGGTTATGTACAGGAATTTACTCTAGGGAAGATGGAAATCACACCTATGGAAAGACCCAGAGGAGTACTTACAAAAATCCGAACAGACTAAAGTGAAATTTACATAGTGCTTAGGCTTTGTGCTGGGTTATAAAAGGTGAATGCGCTTTATCCTTAGATGTCAAGGTCGTTGAGTGGCTGAATTTGGGAGTTGCCTTTTGTTCTCTTCCCTGGAGCATCTGGGAGTTGTGGTAGAGGGCAGATGTGCAGATGCTGACACAGTGTCCCTACAATTAGTTGAAGTAGTTGGGGAAAGCCTTTTTATACCTTTTGGAACCAAATAGGGAAGAATGAAAATAGCATTTTGCCATTAATTTACATTATTTTTTATTTGTACTGGGCAAAAAGGAAGGTGAAGAGATTTCCTTTCATGTCATGGCTGTTGTCACTTTTGTCATATGAGTTTCTTCCAACTGTTTTCTACAAGACTAAACTCTCCCATTTCCCCAAATGAGATTTCCTGTGCTTCCAAGTCACAGCAGGCTCCTCAACGATCACTTTTTGAGTTCCTGTTTCTGACATTGTGAAACTTGCATTGTACTGCAACTATTATATTACGATTCAAACAAAACCTTAAAATAAGCAAAACTTTCAGTTTCTTTTCATGTACCTGAGACGTTTATGGTTTTTAGAAAGCACTATTACAATATAACTTCCCTTTGTGACGAGGCAAATTAATGAAGTTTGTCGATGACAGGGTTAATAAACCTCCTGATGAAAAGGGAATTTGAGCAGATGATTCTGATATGTGCAAACAGATTATATTGTCAAGCAGTATGCATTTAACAGGGTAGACATTGTAATTAAATTCTACTTCATGGTGTCCTGATGCTTGTTTAAATTGAAGCCGTGATCTGAAATTGACCCAGACTTGCCTAAAATTCTCTCAATTGGAGGGTAATCTGGAAGGAGTAGGCATACAGGATTTCTCATGTTGTCTAGAGTGGGTGGATTCAAACCCCCTGAATATTTTTATTTTTGCTTATTTTGCTCTTTTCTGCCCTGTGAATACTTGACAGTGAGTACAAGTGGAAAAGGATAAAGGAAGAATGAACCAAAGTTTGATTTGATTTCAGTTTACATATAATCTGAAATAATTTGCTCAACCCTTTTTACATTTAAAAATTATTTATTAATGGAAATATACATTTAAAACATAGCTTAAAATTTAACATTCATTTAAAAAATGTCATACAGGTATGTCCTAAACTGGAATAAAACCCAGCATCTTGAACTCTTCACCCAAAAATCTTACTCCTTACTCTACCCCCAGAGAAGAATGGACTTGGAGCACTTCAAGAAAACTGTTAAAAAACATTTTATTTTTTTCTTTGACTTTTAAGAACAAATAGTAGTATCTCCTATTTCCATTCAAGTAGTTTTGACTGGAAAATAAAATCACTCATGTTTCATTTCAAATGGTATCTTTTTCTCCAGATAGTCTTTTTCTCTGAAAATGTTTGCCTCCAGTGTTTTCCTAATTTGCTGAGCGGATTGGGAGGGAGTCAAGGAGGAGAACATGGCAGATGCACCTGTTTGTAGTGAAAGCTTTCCAACCAGTTCTGCTCTGTATGTAGTCTTTTCTAGATGTTATTTCTTTTTTTTTTCACTGAGTAAGGATGCTCCCTCATATCTACATTTGTAATTTCATTGGTTTTGACCTATTAACTAATGCATACAGCAAATCTTTAATTTTCAGTACTTGGTGGCTGAAGATGAAAATGAGTCTTGTAGAGTAACTGCAAAATGAGCTTTAAATTCTAATTAAAAATCATCTTATCAACACTACATTTCACATTGTATAGTTATGGGTCTGATATTTTCTGAATTCGTTACGCTAGATTACTTTATAGTGCTTTGTGATTGAGAAGGAGCATGACTTTTTTTTGAACAATTCCTTTTGCACAGCAGGGTGACTTAAATTAGTGTGACTGACGTCCTTCTAATACGCTTAAAAATCTTTGGAACAATTGATCTGAAACTTGTGCATTTTCATTCCGATTGGATCAGAGCACAGAGAAGAAGTTGGATGAAGTGTATTGACATAACTGCTTCTCTTCAATCCTGATCTATCTAAATATGCGTGTAAACTTAGCATACGAATATTGTTGAGTTAAATGGAAAAATTGTGGCCCAGAAGAAATTGTCACGCCTCACAGGAACACAAATGAATGCAAGACTTTACCCAATGAGTAAATATACAAAATACAGGTGCTTAAAATGTTTGAGAGAAGTAAAAGAGATGAGGAAAAAAAAATTGCCATGGTTGACCTTCTCCCAGAGGAAGGATCTTCTGTATATAAAAACCTAGTTAATATCAAAGGTGCTTTCCCTGGACTAAAACTTAAAATTTTTCCCGCACTAAAAGAGGCTTTTCCTTGGCAATCTTGCTATTAACAGTATGTTACATACTGCAGGCTTACTTGAGCAGGGAGTCTCTTGTATGGAATACCATTGCCATCCCCCTCCCCAATCCCAGTCACTAATTGGACTTCTTTAATATGTTTTGTGTAAAAGTTGCACTTATAGATCTCTAAGCACCTCTTTGTTGTATCTGGCCAGTACAGTAATGCTGGTGTTATAAAAGAAAAAATGGAAAATAGTAGCCAGTGATCAAAGCATCAACCCATCAAATGAGAACAATCTTTTTAAGTCATTGCGTCCTTTCTGTTGTTGCGTATGCACCTGTGCAGAGGGTCGGTGCATCCCCTGGGGTGGCAAACGGTGGATGGTAGGATTAGGAGCTACAGAACGGGCTGCCCAGAAAAGTTAAATGCTTGTGCAAATGAATGTGTCCTGAACTCCAAAAATACTTCAGTCTTGCACCTGACTTTTCAGGTTAAAAATACCGTTGCATTGCCCCTCATGATATCAATATGGCAGCACTGAAGAAAGGTGAAGTCTTTTCCCCTTGATCCACTTGTCTTCTCCACTTCTCCCATAAGACAAACGGTATCTAGCTGGAACTCATGCGGATTGAGGGGGAAGTCATGTTGGCAAAGGTCTGTGAGTTGGCTGAGTGCACGCGTGTCCTTTGGTACCCCCACAATATGTCGTGGGGTTGTTCAGCCAGCCGAGAACTGAGGTCTGGAGTTCAGCTGGTATTTAGCACAAATGATGCCATCGTACCTACAGGGCACGCTTACACAGCAGGGCTGGAGCTGCTGCTAACCACATATGGATGTGTGGTTTGGTGTGCCGTGTGTTGAACTCATGCAGTGTTACTGGTAGCATCACTAATGATGTATTTTACATTGCTAATCATATTGCGTTTTGATTTGAAATATTTAGCAAATATTTTTCCTCAAAGTCTGGAGATAGATATGCAAATGCAGTTTTTGTGATGTTCTCCACTGAGATTCTTAGCTGGTAATTCTCCATTTGTTAAAAAAAAAAAATAGAGAATAACTCTTCTTTGTGTGTTTGGGTTGCATGTTGGGGTGCACAGGGCATGGCGTAAGAGGGAGAGAAATAGTAAAGAGAGCTGGAGAAAAGTGCGATGACGAACAATTGTGTGGTGGAGCATTATGGCTAATCTGAAAGTTTTGTTAAACTTCATTTAAAAGATAAAAATCGAGCTAAAGCTGGAACAATTTGCCTGAAGGAAGGTGCTGCCTTCATGGAACTTTGACAAGTTAGTGCAATAACTGCTGTTCCGTAATAACAAGCAGTAGTAACAGCAACCTCACTGTTGTGAGCCGTTACACCACAGCATCCAAAGACCATCTCTCCCAGCAAGCGTTTCCACATCTAGCTGAGCACTAGCTCAGTCCCTCTGCTTTTTCCTTCCGTCACTGTGTTCATGATCTCCCTTGTTTTTCACATGCTCGTAAAGCAACAATAACCAGAGGGTAAGGTAGAATGGCCAAAAACTGGTTTCTAGAAGGGATGGCATACAGGGGTCTGATCCAGCCCTGCAATCCAAGGAATGGAAAAACCGCAGCGCATGGGTTTATACTGGAAATGGCTTAGTTTAAAAGAGTACCCAAATGCATCCTTGAAGCCAAATGCCACTTAAAAAGCCAAAAATCTGAGGTTTGAGGAGTGGTTTTTGCCTCTTTTGACTGGAGAGCCTGAGTCAGCTGCCTCAGGCAGGCTGGGGTCTACTGCACATCCATACTATGCTGGATGTCTTTATTTCACAACAGAGATGCTAGCTGGCCAATAAAGAACACCCAATCCAACCTTTTCACAGTTCTTGTTTTTGAATAAAACCTCTTGATGTGTATAAAAGTTGACATCTAATGAAACAATGCTGAATCATGTGCATGCTTTGCAGTCTGTGATGGATCGGAACAGGAATGCTGAAGCTCTGAGGCATTTTTCGAAAGTTGGTAACAGTTCAAATCTCATCAGCTTCTGAGATTTCATCTGTTTCTTAGGGAGGGTGGGATAAATGTCTCTGGATGTGATACCAAGCTTGAATCTTTAAGAAGAGTTGGATGAAAATCGTTTTCTTCTTCTGACCCTATCTCTTCTTACCCATCGTGATATTATACAAATCGAATTTCAGGGCTGCTGAACTGAAGTTTCTGCAGTGGTCGGCAGAAGTGTCTTTCCATCTGATTACCCTTGAGGTCAGAAGCACGTAATATATTCAGGGGTGTTTCTAATCGAACCGAGCTCAGAATGTGTGCGGGTTGTAGACAGCAGCTGGCCCCAGCAGAGATGAGCAGATTTGCTGAGAACCTGCAAAGATCTTGGCAGGGTGTCAGCAAAGATACTGCAGGGTTGCTAGATGCCAGGGAAACGAAATCTTTGGTTTGCGGCGAGGAAAATGGTATTTAGGGAGGATGGGATGTAATAAATTATAATAGCACTGTGAACAAGTCTAATCCAAAAGTATTGGAGACAGTGACTGCAGTGGGAAAGCTGTGTACTCATTTTCATGGATGAAGAAGTAGAAGTAGGGGGAAAAAAGATGTGGTTTCTTATAGTGGCAGAGTATTATCAGAGCCAGAAAAAGAAGTAACTCTATTCTAGGTAGGAATTGGTTTTTTAGGGAGGTGAAGGATGAAGGGAACAAAAGCAATGATGGAGAAAGGGCTCACCTGACTGAAAACAACAAGAGAAGGAACGGAGTGGATAAAATAGAGATGTTTGTGGAAAACAAGATCACGGAAGATTTTGCATGGGCCTTACTGTCTTTCTGGGATGGCGAGAAATGGAGTCTACAGCATCAGGAATTTCTAGCATGCAGTGCCCAACTGCAAATTTAGGTTTACTCTGACCACGCATTTGCTGGGGATTTGCTCTCACAAAATACACAGGTATTGCTCCGGAAGCTTCGGCTGCTGGGAATCTTAGCTGGCCACTTGATCAAGTGTAATGATGCATGCCTCAACCATGCCTGACCCTTCGATGTTTTCTGAAGATTTTTAGGTCAGTCTGCAGGAAACTGTTTGATCTGTTATGCTGATGTGTTCTCCTTGCTCCCTCATGAGGTTTTAATGAAATAGGTGCTCTCGAAGGAGCCTGTCCAGAATGAGTAGGTCACTGAAGCAAAATTGTGGCATTTAAAGAGTTGACTTCGTGAGGAGAGAAAAGAAAACAGATTCTCATCTATTTGGCAGATTGAACATGACACAGAGAATAGCAGCCCTAATGGGAATGCCTGCATGGAAAATTTCTGCCCTGTAGAACAGGTTTTGATCAGTGTTCCACAAATTTGATTTAAATTCTTTCAGGGAGAGTTCCTCTTCATGTATTTATCACTGTTCTTAGGACCTGATTTGATGAGAATCCTCCCTGATTACTCTATCAGGCTAAAGTCCATGGGTTATTGACGGTTCGGAGCTAACTAGGTGGCTTTGCTTTTCTGTCAGGATGCCAGCAGAGTGGGGAAGCAGCTGCGTCTTGAGATGGGAATGATACAAAATGCTAACTGATAAAATCTTTCTGGCGCTTGCAGAACTAAAAAAGGTCATTAGTAGTGACTCTTGGGATTCCTCAGTTTCTTGCATTCTTGCATTCCAAGAAAAAATAACATAGCAGGCAGGATACCATTGAAAATGCAGTGGGTACTGGTGGAAATGCCAAACTGGGGGGCAGGGGGAATCCAAAATGCAGACTTAGTAAAATACATGGATGACAAGCAGTTCTTTACAGATATACGGGTCTGTTTTGAAGCAGGGGAAAGTGTGGGCTGGTTTTAGAACTGTTGAATGGGCCAATCCCAACTTCCTTCCAAGCAAACTATCAGCCTGCTCAGAAAATAATGGCTTTAAATTGCAGTTTAGGCCTCTCTGGGTTTGTGATAGTTACACAAGCCTATACAGAAATTTTTCCACTATTTGTGCTTTGTTCCTTTCTCCCTCGGTTTGAATCCCCCAAACAATGGTGCTTAGTTGTGAGATATCACCTTTAGCACAGGTATTAAACAGGTGATAGAGCGGAGGACTCGGGAGTGGTGTAAGGTGCAAGAGTTACAGATCTGTGGAGGTGTCCCTGGTGACAGTCTCCATGCGGGCAATCTGATGTAGAAAAGAGAAAGTCCTGGAAGGCTCTGAACCCTTGGGCGTAAACTTCTCTTTTCCAGGATCCTGTTAAAACAGTGAGCCAGCGGTAGCAGACTCGTCAATGTGGCTTCGGAAGCCGTGGGGAGCTTTTGACAGCAGCTGCTCTGTGTCAGAAGTCTATAAATTGACTTCCTGCCACGGGAGGCCTCCAGCTAGCTCAGCTGGAGAATTACTGGGGGGAAATCCCTGCCCTCCATCTCACCAGCACGGCAAATACACCAGGGGCTGCGCCCAGGGCTAGGAAGGAGTTTGAGCCGGCAGATTCCCGCATCGGCCAGCAAGATCTTGATTAATAAATCTGGTATGGGTAGAGACCTCAGCCTTCTGTTGAGGGAGAGAAGGCGCTCGCTTCCGAGTCATATATGCACATGTCCATCATGTTCTTTGTTTTCAAAAACTCCCAGATGACAGTGAACTTTCATCACATCTCAGATAACATCAAACAAGATCTTTGCTTTTTTTTTTTTTTTACCCTCTTTCTTTGTCTTCCAGGAAGCTATGTGCTAACCCCTCTGCTCGGGGTGGATGCATGTTCCCTTTCCAACGTTTAATTCCCTTCACAATAATCCTTATCTACCAGTTTTGGAACTGTTCTTCTCCAAGAGGATTTAATTTCCTTTTAAGAATTGCACTCACTGAATCAATAACCTAACAGGAATCTCTGGCGAAGGACTGGGTTTTGATGCAGTAGGTGTCTCAAGATTGAGTAGCCTCTATCATTGCCTTTGTTGGAACTCATTACTTAGTTAAAGCTTAACTCCTGAGCTGCTGAATTCAAGCCTTTTGCATTTCCTTTCTGTCGCTGATAAATCAGCCTGTTTTCTGCTATTAGAGGTGTATGATGATCTCAGAAATATATAAGCTTCTCCTCTACCTGTCTCCTGTATTGTTGAAATTTTCCTCTCATTCAGTGCATTAGTTATCACCATCCTTCATGCCAAAAGTTTGCGCCAGGTTTGAACTCCTTCAGGTTAAAAACTGAAACTGAATGTGCTGTTTCATACCGAGGAGAATAATTCTTTAGCATATCTGTGGCTTTCAAATACCGTTGTGAATTCTGCAACGAGGAGGAAAAACCCACAATGAGATATTTTGAAAGTTTATCCTGGCACATATCCATCCTTGATTCCTTTGCCGTGCGGGATAAGGCTATGTTTGTAGTGAAATGGGAAACCCAAAAGAAAGCTGAATGTTCAAGATTCTGGAGATGTTTTGAGCCTTGTGGAAGTTGGTAAAGTGGAGGAAGTGTTAACTTGATTTAAAAAAACAAAATGCGATGCCTGACTTGTCGAAAGTGTTTTAGGTTTAGATTGTTTCAGCATCATAGATTCTGGAAATTGCATTTAAA
Organism: Chlamydotis macqueenii; assembly: GCF_036417535.1. Taxonomy (NCBI): domain Eukaryota; kingdom Metazoa; phylum Chordata; class Aves; order Otidiformes; family Otididae; genus Chlamydotis; species Chlamydotis macqueenii. The sequence goes on from NC_141564.1 coordinate 1,573,058, forward strand.
TGCAGTTTAGATTTCTGTTCAATAAAGCTTTCTGACCTTGGTGACTTCTGGGGTTGGGAGGGTGAGGCATAAGTAATAGTGGAGTGGGGAAGGAAAGCAAGAGCTGCCGTAATTTTTAAACCATGCTTATTAGAACTGAGATCCAATTTGAGCACCCCCAGCTTTAGGTGCTTATTGGAAATGCCTCTAGAGCACTGATAACTGCTTTACCACTGTTTGTGTTCAAATCCCAGTTTCAAATACCTACAGTCATAGACCCCAGATATCAATCTTACACATTTTTGCCATGTGTGTCTCACAATGTTCTACCATGTGGATCGATGGGCTGAGGTCAGTTGTATGAGGTTTGACATACTCGAGTGCTGAGTCTTGTGCTTGGGTTACAACAACCCCACGCAGTGCTGCGGGCTTGGGGAAGAGTGGCTGGAAAGCTGCCCAGAGGTAAGGGACCTGGGGGTGCTGGTTGAGAGTCAGCTGAACATGAACCAGCAGCATGCCCAGGTGGCCAAGAAGGCCAACAGCATCCTGGCTTGTGTCAGGAGCAGTGTGGTCAGCCAGGAGCAGGGCAGTGATCGTGCCCCTGTACTCAGCACTGGTGAGGCCCCCCCCCCCCCCCGAATACTGTGTGCAGTTTTGGGCCCCTCAGTACAGGAAGGACGTTGAGTTGCTGGAGCGTGTCCAGAGAAGGGCAACGAAGCTGGTGAGGGGTCTGGAGCACAGGTCCCATGAGGAGCAGCTGAGGGAACTGGGGTTGTTCAGTCTGGAGAAGAGGAGGCTGAGGAGAGACCTCACTGCTCTCTACAGCTGCCTCAAAGGAGGTTGTAGGGAGGTGGGTGTTGGTCTCTTCTCCCAAGTTATAGGACGAGAGGAAATGGCCTCAAGGGAAGGTTTAGGTTGGATATTAGGAAACACTTCTTCACTGAAAGAGTGGTCAGGCACTGGAACAGGCTGCCCAGGGCAGTGGTGGAGTCCCCATCTGTGGAGGTGTTTGAAGGACGTGTAGATATGGTACTCCGGGACATGGTTTAGTGGGTATGGTGGTGTTGGGTTGATGGTTGGACTTGATGATCTTGGAGGTCTTCTCCAACCATAATGATTCTGTGTGTGGCTGTGTGGGCAAGGAGCCCTGTTGCAAAGATACCAGGTTCCACCCTGCAAATGCAATTTACATGTTTGTGTATGGGGTTGTTTATTCTGCCTTTTTCTGCTGTAGCGGGTTCAAACACAATCTGCACTGCTTGTCAGCACGTGAGTCAGTGGTGTTGTCAAAATAACACTGCAAAGGAAAAAAACCCCACACAATTCCAACCTTTCTTCAATTGATCTTATATCAGGAGAGGGCAGAAGACGGGGAGAGCTTCCTTATAAAACTCCTGTGATGTGCTGTGGCCATTTGGTCTGAGGAGACTTTGTTGTCTGTCTTTCCCTGTGTGTTCTGGAGGGATAATATTGGGGACCCAGCGGGCACGCAGGCTGAGGTTCATACACAAGCGGAGTCCCCAGTGCCTCTGTCCTGTACAACGACCTGATGCACACGTTGGAACAGTTCACGCCTATGGAAACACAGAGTGCTCTCCTACACAGTGTACGGATATAATTCAGAAAGCACTGTTGAATTCTTGGCTTATACAGCCGCATTCTGTGGCCTGACAAGATTGCTCTCGTTGGAGTAATAACTAGAAGTTTTGCTTATTTAGGGCCCGTTCCTAGTCCCGTTGAAGCCAATGGCATAATTCCCAGTGATCTTTAGTGGTGCAGGGTCAGGTCTTTAAGGATGATAGAATCTGCTGTTGGAGGCCTTAGTCAGTTCTCACTGAAGTACACAGGGGTTTCCCCAGTTATTTCAGGGAGCAACTTGCCATTATTTCATTAAAATAATTATTTTAAAAACAGCTTCCTTAGAGATGGTGTTAGTGTTAAGCTTCGAAAGAAGAAAGTAAATCAAGAGACTTTCTTTATTCTGGCTGATACCACGGACTTTTTATAACACTGAAACATTTAGTTCAAGTAAGTTCCCAGAAGTCTGGAACAGGCACATCCAAAAGCAATGAACTTTTTAAATTGAAAAAGACATTTTGTGTTGCTGCCACATCTCCTGTGACTTCTGAGTGCGTTTCACTTCTACTGTTGCGTTAGCAGCCGCTCGCACGGTATCTCAGCCTTCATGCTTCGAGTCTCAGCTGCTCTGACCCAATAGCATCTGCAGGGAAAGGGAGATGACGAAGAGAAATGTTGCAGCTGCTTTAGAAAAATGCTGGCTCTTGCTAATCTCAAAGGCTTAGTACCACTCAGAACCATGGCAGGTATTAAAAAAATTAAAATTCCCCTCCTCTTTCAATGTGCTCCCTGACACCTCAGGAGTTCCCTTTAGTTCTTAAATTGCCTTCACCTACATTTCTCGTAGGATACTGGAAGCTTGCCAAAGCTCGGTTATTTTTAGGCTTTGGTACTTCAGGCTTGCTAAGCTAGATCTGTAAAGGGATAAAGTTAAAATACAGCAGACTGAGGAGAAGCACAGAAAGCTACCAGAGGGCATTTGTTGGCATTTTCTCTTTCTTTGGTTCAACAAATCTATTGACCTAGAGAGGGCATGCAGGAGATCACATCTGTTTTCCCATGGTTCTGAAAGGAAAACAGAGAAAGACATGAAAATTTATTGAGTGTGTATTAATATTCTATTTGGATACTGCTAATCTACTGAGTTGCTTTAACTGAAGGGCAGAAAACAATTTTCCCATCTTGTTTGCTTCGTTTGGATCTGATCACAGTTACGATGGACATCATATGATGGAGAGAGCAATGTAAATAATATTTCTGGTTAGATTGCCACCATCCCTAGCTGAATGCTATTTGGCCTTCTATCTTAACATACAAGTAACCTCCTCTCTGTGATTTCTGCTTCCTGAGGTCTGTATGTCTACAACACTTTTTATCACCTGGTGTATCTGCCAGTCCTTTCACAGGAGTGTGGCCCAATGACCCACATGTCCTTCCTCTTTCAGAGGCAGTGTTAACACTTCAGGCCTTCCTGCGTATCCTAAAGTCCCAGCTTTTGGTGTATGGCCACCTTGTGTAAGGTGGCACCAGATTCTATTTTAGATAATATGAAAACTGCTCAGCTCTGGAAGCTCATAAACAATAAATATTTCCCTGTGTCTCGTTACTACTCTGCCGAGTTCTCTTGGCCTAGGACTGTAGGATGCCTACCTTCTAGGTGTCCGATATGAAACTGGTGTGGTTTTAGGTGTTAGCAGAAATTAAGATGGTGGCTATTTGTGTTAGACTACGGACCTCTGTTTATGATTTATGATACTTCCTGGTCTAATCTATGTGTTTGGTGTCTCATGCAATGGGAAATTTAACAGCTGTTTGAATGATTGTCTGGAGACCTCACCTGCAGCGCTGCGTCCAGTTCTGGAGCCCCCAACATAAGAAGGACATGGACCAGTTGGAGAGGACACCGGAGGAGGCCACGAAGATGATGAGAGGGCTGGAGCACCTCTCCTGTGAGGCCAGGCTGAGAGGGCTGGGGCTGTTCAGCCTGGAGAAGAGGAGGCTCCGGGGAGACCTTACAGCGGCCTCCCAGTGCCTAAAGGGGGCTGCAGGAAACATGAGGAGAGACTCTTCAGCAGGGCCTGGTGTGACAGGATGAGGGGTAATAGTTTTAAAATAGAAGGAGGTAGATTTAGATTAGATATTAGGAAATTTTTTTTTTACACTGAGTGTGGTGGCACAGTGGCCCAGGTTGCCCAGAGAGGCGGTGGATGCCCCATCCCTGGAAACATTCCAGGCCAGGTTGGCCGGGGCTGTGAGCAACCTGATCTGGTTGGAGATGTCCCTGCTCCTGGCAGGGGGGTTGGACTGGATGACCTTTGAAGGGTCCCTTCCAACCCAACCCATCCTGTGATTCTATGACCATAAATTTTATTGAGTAACTCTGCACCAATTCACCAAGACCCGGTTGAACTAGAATATGTCTTTTTATACAACGCTTTTGTACTCTAGCTCAATAACCTTTTGGTCAAGGTGGACCACATGGTGTTCACAGAGACACCCAGGAAGGTCCAGGTAAGCTGAATGCTTATCTGTGGGAAGATGTGAACGAGCAAGGGCTGTTGAGATCACTATTGCTGGTTGTTCTGGGACTGAACCACACGCCCACCCCACTGTGATCCCGCAGTGGAATGATGGATCTTCTGGGAAATCTGCAAACCACTCCTGGAGCTTTTCATCCTTTTGTCTCTGAGGTAGTCCTATCTGTGTGTGGTTTTCAGCCATGGGATTTGCAGAGTTAGGAAGACTGGTTGCTTTTTGACTCTGCCAAGAAAAAGATTAATTTCATTTTCATGTGTATTTGATCACTAATATGGAAGTGTGTTAATAGCACAAGTATGTATATCTGTAAAGAGTGTGTGTTAGTATTTAATTCTGCAGCAGAATCCCAAATAAAAGCAGAGCAAACTGAATGTAGAGATTGTTACAAGAGCAACTACAAAAAGATGCAGGGTATATATTTATAAAAGGAAGTTCTTTGTCCAGATGTCCCCCTGCACTCCTTAAGGAATGTTTCTTGATTGCTCTCTGAAGTTTTATATCACTTCAAATGAAATATATGATACAAAACCCCTCCAGGGCCAGGAAAATTAGGAAAGGCATGTAAACTGTACAACAGCATCACTTAACTGCGCTAGTTGAATTATATTATGAATGAGCGATCATAGAAGCCTCTGGGGAGCTTCTGGTTGAACACTTCAATGTGAAAGAAAGCTACTTCTCCTGGTTTTCTTTTCAAAATTATTTTCATTTTTGCACCAAAGGAGAGAGGAAGCAAAAGAGACTAAAGTCACAAAATCAGTCGTAGAAATCTGCTCCAGTAACACAGTAATATCTTTATCTGCACAAATGATGAATGTTGAATTGTGGAATCATACTGAGAAGTTCTTAGCATTCATCAAAACCAATGGGGCTGATTTGCATTGTGTGCCATTTGGTTAGTTGATTTTTGCCATTTGTTTGGTTGGGTTTTGCCACTTTTATGGTAAAATGGGCCTGAGGAATGTAAATTCTGATTTAATAAGGCTTTATACTCTCACTTTGTGCAGGGATGAAAGAAAGTGAAAGAGATGGCAAATCAAGCCCAACTGAAGACGTAAGGTGTCCCCCATTTTTAAGCCAGGAGGGCCAGCATAAGGCAATCAGATAAAAAAGGCAAAATATTGTAAATAAAGGGTTGTAACCCAGGATTTCAACATTAATGAGTCTCTCTGCTACTGACATCTGATGCTGGTCAGATGCATGGGCAGGAACAAATCAGAGGAACGTTTTACTTCAGTTTGACCCAGGCCTGCCTAAAGACATCGCGTGCAGAAGATGACCTTGAGTTGTTAACTCAGGCTAGCTTGCAGAAAACAATTTCCTGATCTCAAATAGTAGTGACTGGTTTATATTGTAAAATTTTGACTTTAAATTAATCTTATGTTTAGTCTTTGTGAGGCAGTGTTCAGTTGGCACTAACTGAGGTTGAGTTTTACGACAGACCAGAACTGATGTGGAAAAGAGTAGTTTCTTCTTGGTGCAAATTTTTCTAGCGAAAGGAGCGAAAAAACAGGAAGGATGAAAGATTGAAATACTCACCCCATGATGGGCATTAGTTGTTTCATGAACTTTGCAGAGGGCAAAAATGCACAAGAGGTTCTTCAAGGAATAAGTGGAACACAGAGAAGCTTCATCTTGGACGTTGCTCTCTTATTTGCACTTACTGCGATGTCTGTCTCTAGCCCAATAAATATGGACCCCTCTTTTGCAAAGTGGCATGACTTCAACAGCTCTTCACAGATGCATGAAGACAGTGTACATCTGTAGATATGTGGTGAAGGTGTTATCCTGGCAGGTGATAGGTTGGGACCTGACCTTCCTCTTTCCTCTTCAAACTAAGCTGTATACTGAACTGTCTCGGATAATGACTGTGACCCTTCACATTGTGTGGTTGAAAGGAAGAGCTGTGGTCTCCGTGTTTTCAAATCAGTTTCCACAGGAGTGTCTCCAGTCAGTATGATAACTTGCTTATGGCATGCAGTTCTTCAGAAGACAGGTGAAGAACTTCTACCAGGCACGTAAGTAGGCTTAAATACGAGCTAGGCACCAAGCAGAGGAGTCCTGGTAGTGTCTACAGAGTATATGTTCTGAGTGTGCAGAAAAGTGGAACTTTAATGTGACAAGATGAGTGTCTGTGAGTTTCCCTAGGGAAGCCTGGATCCTACTCTTTCACTTGGGAACTCGAAATGCCACCTTACATGGAGAAGTCTGGAGATCTGGACCCTTCATTTTTGAGTGGGAATGGAATAAGAATAATAAATTACTCTGTAGGCCTTGCCGAGACAGGGCAGAGAGAGTGTAGGAGATGGCACTTGAGAATATGATAAGGGTTGCACCAACCAGGTTCTGCAGCTCCCAGAGGAGTCTGTAGGAGGCAAAGCCTCCCAGCTTCTCAAGATGCTTTCTAAATAATGTAAAGGTAACAAAGTACTAAACAATGTGTTGGTTTAAGAAGTTGGTTATGGAGTACCACTGTGATAACCGTCAAAGGCAGCAGATCTATATAGGCTGGGTACGAGACATCTGTCAGTTGGCTTGAGCATCAAGAATGACAGAGAAGGCTGCTACCCCCTGGACTGATCTGAGAATGGAAAAAATCACATAAGGTGTTGGTTAGAGGCATCAATGAGCAGCAGTACCCTTGCGAAGACAAGGAGGTGTTGGAAGGACATTGAGCCTGGCATTTCCCAAGAAAACACAGAGACTGGAGGACAAATGAAGTAAAGGTTAGTGTGGGAATTGGAGAAGTGCTGAGATACTGAAGAAAGGGGGCAACAAGGAGAGAGCTCACCTAGGAATGTAATTCTTCAGAAATAAACTGGGGAGGAAGAGACACATCCACACTCCTTGAACTCCGCAGTAGTTAGAATTCCATATAACTTATTTTTGCATCTTTCTGTTTTGTAAGCAAAACAGAGAGCTTTTTCTGAAGTTTTGTTGAAAGATAGTTTCCCTGTGGGATTTTTGTCAAAGTGTAAAGGGATATTCCATGAAACACTTCTAAAACAAATTTTCCTTTCCAGTTACTGGTTTTATGTCAACTGAAAAAAAAAACAAAACTACAACCTCACAAACTGTGTTGCCTCATTTGATGGCTGGCAATCCTAAGGTTTTACTTCTCATTTTTATTTGGTAGATACAAATTTTCCTACTCTTCTCACCCTTATTTTAATGAAAAATAATATCTCTCTTTCATCTGTTCCCAAAGAAAGGAAAGGGCAGAACTTAAATAAAAGAACAGCCTCAAACTTCTTATCACAGAAATGTAACAGCAACCATGCTCCAATCTGTAAGGCTTACTGGGTGTCTTAGCATTTCCAAAATTTTCCATAAGGTAGCATTTCAGAGACTACAGTTTTCCTTTTTCTCAGAATATAAGCTAATGTTATTGAACTACATCTTGAACACAGCGTTACACCAATCAGGGATGAAGATTGGTTTGTTATTGTAGTCTACTATAACATTTTGTAGACCAAAAACTGAGTTGCACCCAGAAACCAACGGGAAGCTGATCCAACCTAAGCAAAATGATAAAATCAACTTCACCCAAACAATTCACCACAGTTTTAGTGGATTAATATATTACATAGCCTTTGACAGTTGTCCAGGAAATGCTGCAGCAACTTACATCAGGCAAGTGCTAAATTTAAGAGGAAAGACAGAAGCACCTAGTTGGCATGGATAGTAAAATCTCCACTTTTTGCTGCATTTTGTCAAGTTTTGTGAATGATGCATGTGAATCTTACGGACACATAGATTACAAAGTTGGTAGAAAGTTATAGAATCATAGAATGGTTAGGGTTGGAAGGGACCCTCAGGGGTCATCTAGTCCAACCCCCCTGCTCTGATTGGAGCAAGGACGTCTCCAACCAGATCGGGTTTGCTCAGAGCCCTGTCCAACCTGGCCTTCTAGGGATGGGGCATCCACCACCTCTCTGGGCAACCCCTCATCTTATCACAACAGGCCTGGCTGAAGAGTTTTTCCCCATGTTGCTTGTAGCCCCCTTTAGGCACTGGAAGGCTGCTCTAAGGTTTCCCTGGAGCCTCCTCTTCTCCAGGCTGAACAGCCCCAGCTCTCTCAGCCTGGCCTCACAGCAGAGCTGCTCCAGCCCTCTCATCATCTTCGTGGGCTCCTCTGGACCCTCTCCAACAGGTCCATGTCCTTCTGATGTTGGGGGCTCCAGAACTGGACGCAGCGCTGCAGGTGGGGTCTCACCAGAGCAGAGCAGAGGGGCAGAATCCCCTCCCTCGACCTGCTGGCCACGCTGCTGGGGATGCAGCCCAGGATGCGGTTGGCCTTCTGGTCCATGAAGGTACATTCTCAGCTCATATTGAGCTTCTCATCTACCAGCACCCCCAAGTCCTTCTTTTAATCTGTTTTAATCTGTAAAGAAAATAACTAAATCTTAACCAATGCAAACTGGTTACAAAAGCCTATTGTTGCATTTGTGCTATAATTAATGTTACATTTTCATTTTTCCACAGTATTTATTAACAAATATATGGAAGGAAAATGGAAAGCATTATTATTCAAGACAGAAAATTGTCCCATGTGTGAAAGCAGCCTGTTGCAGTAGTTCTCTAGATGTGCCTAGACGCTGTACAAGTCAAGTGAATAGGCATCAGAATGCTGAGTCATTTCTCATTTGGGTACAATTTATATTCACAAACAGTAACTTGATTATAAAAAGCTGCTGGAAAAAAAAGTAGTTTACTCTTTCCCCTCTGATTTCTGAGTGCAAGGCTGGAGAATACCCCGGAAAGTATAAAATTAGTAATCTAACCTGTTTTTTGGGGGATTTTTTTCCCCAGAAATTTTTTTTCCCCAGAAATTTTTTTTTCCCTTATTAGCATCAGTTTTAATAGCTGTAGCAGTTCACAAGACCACAGCAGTATGTTCTCCTTGCTCTTGAAAGCCGTAGAAAAACCGAGCAGACCTCAGGTTTTGGCTCCCTTTGCTCCACCACTGGTGCAAACCAGTTGCAGACAGGATTGAGAAACCTCTGTGGTGACATTCTTTCAGAGTCACCTTTATGTGACCAGAATTCAGAAATTTAATTGGTTATGTAACCCATTACTGCAGCTCTTCACGTTGAGTGGCGCTCAATAATTACGCTATAGCTGCCGCACAACTGCTGTAATTTTTCGTGCGGCCGTGTTACACGATAACACGATAACACTGACACTAATGCTCACGTTGGGTTAGGCAGCTAAAGAGGGGATTGCAGCAGGGAAGTGTTAATAGTATGTTGTTAGGAAACAGGATGCCAAGAAGCCCTTAGACGTGAGAGTTAAGAGAATAAAATAAAAAATGCAGTGGGAAATTGGAAAACTACAGGCAGAGAGTGTTATGCTGCTTTTACTGTCTTTAAATCCTTGTTGAAGGGTATAGACTGAGAGGTCAGAGAATCATGATGATGTGAAAAGAAGTGGGAAGTGACGGGCTTGAGAGCAGTCACCTCATTGAACGGCTGCAAGGTGTCTTCACATAACGCATCTGCTAGGTTTGTGGAGGATTTCTTTGGCATACTCCCATAGATATTTTGCTGGAAAGAGTAAATTGATATTCCTAAAAATACCAGTGAGTCTCCTGAGTAACAGCAGAAGAAGAAAAGGGCTCCAGATGGTGGTGGCAGGGATGAGATAGCAGGCTCTGTGGTGGTTTGTAGCATCTGAAGTGAGGAAGGTCAAAAAGCGGTGTCGTTCTGCATGGACGAGAGGCCTCTGTACCCAGAGCACCGTGACCTCCCTTTGGAAATCCAACTGGCTTCCTTAAAAACAGCCTACGTATAAATGCCAGCACGTAGAAATCAGGATTTTCACAAGTACATTCAGAATGTGATAAGTTTCCTGCTGCGCTCCCATCACGGTGACATATACACAGAAGTGTCGGTAAGCTTGTTGTCTTCTGCACCCGTTTGTGGCAATGAGAGCAGCACCAGGATCTTGGGTGGAAGAGGACAGGCAATGTGCTGAAGGCTCTGCAGGCACGGCGGGGGGGGGGGGGGGGGGTTGCTCCCTGCTCCCCAACTTTAAGCAGGAAAAACCCAGGTAAGGACACAAAAAGGCTTTTGAGGGCCTGTGTAATTTGCAGAACAGGAATCCCCTTGGAGACCGGTGGCAGTGCACACGGGTATTTGTGGTCAGAGATATTTTTAAACAACAGTGCACTCAATTTTTGGTTATTTGCCCTACTGGAAATTCGTACAAATTTGATCAAACTTAAATATCAAAACATCTTGATTCAGAATTGCTCAGCAGAAGCAGATGAGCTCACTGAAGGTTGAGCGCTGCCCAAAGCACCACCCCAGGGCATCCAAGTGCTGTTCTTGTTCTCCTTGTGATCACCTTTTATGACTGGGCAGGTGTGGGACAGCCTATTGGACAGAAAATTTTGATTCTGGTGCAGAAAGGATAAGAAATGAGCAGAACTAGTGGGACATGGGTGAGGACACCAGCGTCAAGTGCTGTGCAAGGTAGGAGGAGGGTGAGGCTGGATCATGAGGTGAGTTTACTTCTGACAAGGTGAGGTTGAGACTGCTACTGGGAACCAGTGATCACGGGGTGGGGGGGAGAGGGGCTAAACTGGAAGAAAAAGAACATTATTAGGAAGACTGCAAATGAGGGCTAAATGAGAACAAAGGAGGAGTCAGAGAGCTGGAGTTGAAGTTGATAAGCTGAAAACAGTGGAGTGAGAGAAGAGCTTGGATAGATGGGGTGGCACTTGGGTCAAGAAGAAGGCAGGAACTGGGAGTGATCATAGAATACTTGTGTCTTGCAAGGGTGTTATTCAGTGTTCCCAAGACTTAAATTTATTGATTTTGTAATAAAAATTTTGAGATCCGTTGTCGAAGCACTTGTGTAATAAAAATTTTGAGATCCGTTGTCGAAGCACTTGTGATATCTCCCCTCCAGTGGCTGGCCAATATACTGCTGCTGGCTAGGCTTTCACTGCACTTGGCTCAGTGTAGCGCTTGTGGTTCCATCACCCTGCCTTTGGAACGGCACGGTAGTTTGTGGCGGTGTTTCTTTCGTTTAATAAACTTGCTTCCTGGGCAATCTTATTTCAGGCATTTTTTGCCTTTTGGTAGGTTGACTTTGCAGTTGTTAGATGTTTAACTTTATCTGTAGTAAATCATGCATTGGTTCATTCTTCTGTAGCAGTCAGTGGTGACATTAGTTTCCTACCAGGCAGTATTTCTCCTGAAGATGTATCTTGAACTGTCGCTATTTGCCAGGACTACTGTGCGCTTCACAGCTGCACCACAAAAAGGCGGCTCACATCTCTGAGAGATTAGGACAAAGCTAAATCAATTGATGAAAATGAGCCTGGGCTGACTCTATTTGCAGGAACATGGAAGCGGAGGAAAAGGACAGCACTGGTGGAGTGGTTCATGTTCCAGGTCTCTTTAACCTTGCTAAAATGCCTGGGTTAGGCTCATCCCAGCTGGACTGGATTGGAGCAGTGCTGTTAAGTCTTCCTGACATGACGGATTGTGTTACGTCACGTGGGTTCACTGGTGGGAGTCTATTCAATATCGGACAGCGTGGTGCTGTGCTCCATTTCTACGTATTAACATTCATTTAACATTTAAGTATGCAGCCAAAATTCTGCTTTTAATTACAGTCAGCTCAACTCTGAGGAAGTTAACTAAGTAAATAAGGGTAGCGTGTGTTGTAACTGTCTTAGAATTTGGCTTCATGTTGCTCACTCGATTTTTCTCCAATGTACTTATTATTTTAAAAAACACTTCAAGTATGTCAGCAAGCCCAACGGCTACAGCTGCAGTCTGGTCATAAATACAAGCTAATGAAGAGAATTTCACTATCTGTAGCGCATTTCTTTATTCCAATAGAACATAAACACATATTAAATAGGGCATAGGACCTCATTTTCTACACTAAGCACTCCAATTTAGTGGCTTCCTGAGGAACTAACATAAGTGCTCCAAGTCTATAGGGGATCTTCTCTGCTCTTAGAAGCACCTTAGCAAACACTGATGTGAGTAGTGTAATATCACAAACAATTGGTAGAATTACTATGTAAGTGAATAAATTCCAGCATAATGTCCTTTAAGAAAAGCAGTTTTAGTATTCAACAATGGAAGAGCATTTATGTTGTTTGGGACGTTGCCCTTAACGGCCGTAGAGAATGAGCATGCCTTGTATTTCACAACAGGACACTTCTGAAAACCTCTAATATGTTGCTGAAAGTCACTTGTCGGAAGCCAGAAGGTAAATGTAGTTGCCAACAGCCAGGCTTAGTGACCTTTAATGTTCCAGTTCTTAACCAATTATTATTAATCTAATTATTCTATGTCTTGACTAATATTATTACATTGGTCCAAAAGTACTTGCACAACAATATTTCAACAGATAATTCTTTCAGCAATAAAAAAAGAAATATATTACCTTATGGTGAAATTATGAAATCTGTCCAACTTGCTGAATAATATATTTAACAAATGTCTTTTATGGTACTCTACCGGGACTGATTATCACCTGAATTTTGAGTTTGCAGCTTCTTATTGTATTTGTGTTATTTTTGCTGCTGCAAATATATACCTGGCCTGATAATATGTTGACAGTCTAAGGCTTAAACTGTAAATTCCCAAGGGACCAGAGCCACTCTTAGTGTGTAAAACACTGAGCAGCAAAAATACTTCCTACACTATGTTCCTATGCTTCCTGTGCAGTAGACATAAGCATAACTTCTTCAAAGGTAATGCCAGCTCCTTGGGAAAGCCTGTGTGAAAGTTTTGCTGTCCCCTCTCAACCAAACCGTCCTCTGATGCTGTGTTTGAGGGTGTCTCTCAAACAGGGATGGGTACTCCTCTGTTGCCAAAAATGGTGGCTGAGCCCAAAGTTGTTCTCATTGTGGTTTTGGGATGAACTCATTGATTCATGGTAAGTAATCCTCTGAGGCTTTCATGGCGCAGACAGCTATGTCTGTTTCTCAGAATGGCAGAAAATGCGCTCATGTTTCCTGTGGGATACACGAAGGTCTGTTGCAGCCCAACTTCTGACAGGCCGACTTCATCTTCGCGGGCTATGCTGGTGCTTGCCGGGATCCCCTGCAGAAGAGGCCTGCGTGGACTCACCGGGGCGGTGGCTGGGCTCCCTTTTGCCTTGTGTGGGACAGGTGAGCACAGAGTGGGTCAAAGAGCCTCGTGGCTTTTGCTACTGCCTCCCTGGAGCCTGGCGTGGCCCTGCTAAACCCCACAATGAATACCCTGCAATGCATCTGAATCAGTTGAAAAGCCAAAGTTGGAAGGCTTCCAAAGATCAACAGAAATATGCTATTTCTGCTTCCACTTCTTTTCCCCCCAGAGACTTTTTGCCTTCTGGAGCTTGTCTCTCTTTTACAGCTTCCCAGTGCAAGGGGATCCCTGTGGTTTCCCCTCCTAAAAATGAGAGGGGAAACCAGAAATGTTAGCTAATGGCTGGCGGTTCTTGTGTTTGCTAGGGCATGATCCTGGGAGCTGCTCAGCACCCTTAATCTGTCGATGAAAGCTAGCAGGCTCTCCAGGTTGTTCCGCGGTACTGAAAGATGCGAGGCCAAAAATACACAACTATTCTGGGAATGAATGTCACCGTGAAGTGGAGCAGAGCATACGGAGATGTCACTGTCACATCACCCTCAGTATATCGCTCTCGGGTGATGCTCACAGCGAGGACCTTACCTGGCCTCCGTCTTCCTCTTAGCCTACGTGATGCAATTGCCCAGAAAACAAATCACAGGCCTGAGTTCCTTGCTAAAGAAATACGAGAAGGAGAACCACTGAAAACGGCTCATAGGAAAAGAAGCCGTGGTCACTGCATTCCTTATCCATATCTCTGGTCTTAAGGAAATCCAGGCTTTTGGTGCATACCAAAAAGAATTTGAGTCTCATTCATCACTTCCTATTTGTCTTAAAGCAAATGCTGTAGATGGGATCCGATTACTACTGTACAAAAACCTTTTGTGCTATTTTGCAGTGACACAATTTTGCACTGACATTCTCTGGATCCTGTTTTCCCAAGAGCTGCCGGTGGCAGCTGGGATTTCAAAAGCCTTAGGATACTTTCCAGCACAAATGGTGTGTGCTCCTCAGCAGCCCCGCGACTCCCACGATCCAGGGAGTGGTGGGAGATCAGAGGCAGCTGTGGAAAAGCCTCTCCTCCGCCGAGGTGGCACGGCATGCGCTGGGAGCGGGGAGAAGGTGGCAGAGATAATTCCTCACCGCTGCACGTTCTCGTTACTAACGTGGGTCAAAGAACTGGTAGTAGCGTGCCTAGCAGCTAGTTTTTGCCATTTTTCTGTACATCCAGTTTCCTGCGAGGACCTTGGTTGTTTTGTAAGTGTTTACAGACCAGTTTGGGGAAATGAGTTCCAAACTTCCAGCCAATGGAAGTCACTTTCATTCGCTGTTCATTGTGTGTAGTGTGTGGTTGGTCATGGAAATCCTAGGCTGTTATTTTCTTGATAAACAAAATTGTTTTACAAGAAGAATAATGAACACCGAGTAGCAAACAATTGAATAACAATAAATACTCTTATTTATGCATTAATTATCTTTCCAGCATTCTAATTTGGGCATTTGTATGAAGAAGAGTAATTCCTACAATATTGTGAACCAAAACTTCTGAATGGATATTTGTATGTTGAGTATGATGAGAATATTTAAACATCTGGTATTTGACTGAAGAGCTGCAGACGCTTGCTTTTACTCTTTCGTCAGGGAGAGCTCAGAGGGTGGTTTTTCAAAGGAATAAGGGCATTGAAAACAGAAGAACTAGCTGAGACTCAGAAGTTTTATGACGGGGAGGGGTGCTGGAGGAGACATGAATTCCAGTATGGTTTTGTACTGAACTGGAACAAAAAGCGACATTTCAAAATTTTCCGCTTAAAGGAAAATGGGAAAATTTTCAGTTCAGGAAAATAAAATAAGGAAAAAAAATGTGGTTGGAGTTTTTCTAAGTGAAATAATCAACAGCTGTCAAAACTTCTGACTCCTGGCTCTGCCGCGGCTCCCTGGGGCACTCTGGGAAGCTCCTGTCCTGTTGGAAGCAGCTTGGGAAGCTCCCTGAAGTTCAAAGGGTTGCTCAGGTTGGAGCCACGAGGCTCTCAGGCTCCAAAAATCAGAAAGCCCTGAACATGCCAGCTGTGACTTGAGGGCTTCCACTTGGGCTTGATTCAGTTTGTATTTTTGCTTTGAAGCTTATCTGATCCTCACTCCCATAATTTATATACCCATAAACTTAAAGATGTTGTATCTTTTGCCTGTGAAAACAGTCGGAAAATTATTTTCAAAAAACAACACCAGTTTGCATCAATTTGGGGGTGTGCTCGCTCACTCATTAGGGGATAATTACGGCTCTGTGACGTGTTAGCGGTATTGAGGGGCACTTAAAAGATGCACGACAGGCAACACTTAGACAATCTGTCATTTAATTATTGAAGACGTATCAGGAAAATTATTTTCTGCTGTCATGGGGAACAAGCTTGTCCACTGGTCAATGGTATAAAAAGTAGAATTTTTGTATTTGAAAAAAAAAAAAAAAAGTAGAATTTCTTGTATTTGAAGAGAAAAAAGTATCCATTACTGAAAAATGGGGAAGGCAGGTGAGGGTTAAGCTGAAGAATGTGCCAATAGGATTCAGTTGAAAAAGGAGGCTGGGAAGATTATACACATAGGCAAAGTGACTCCTGACATTTCTTTGTTTCTTTCAAGCGTTTTACCTTGAAAACCGGAGCTATTTTTCATCTTTATTTTCTCATAAAATAAGCCAAACATTCAGAAGAGAAGGAGAGTTGGTGGACTTGTTGTTTTAATAATGAACATATGCCCGCATGTGTGCGATTTCTTTTTTTTTTTTTTTTTTATGCTTTATAATTGGCATAAACTCCTCATGTGACAAGCCTTCAACTTTAACTGCCGAACTTGTGCCGACATCAAAAGTCATTGTGGAATTTCAGATCTTTGATGTCTGCTTTAACAGAAGAGCTGATGGGTGCTAAGGAGTAGCTACCAGGAGCAAACAGATTTTCTAGGTCTTGTCACATACAACTTATTTTCTGCTTCTTTCTGACATTTTTCAGAGTTGCACAAATGTTCTTCGTGGTGCCTAGTTATAAGTACTTTTGCTGTTTCTGGTGTTCACAATGAGAACTTGGCCTAGAAGAAAATCTTTATAGTGGTAGAAAAACTAAATTAGCATATTAAAACCAGCTAAAAAAACCCCCAAGATTTCACAATATGTTGCAGTGACTGTATAGACATTTAGTCTTTTTTAGTATTGCGTGCCATATTTTCCCTAAATTGTATCCGTCTGACCCTGTAAGTGCTTATGGTTGCTTTCAGTTGCTTTTCCAAATATGAACCCATACACCCAGGTTTGATCCCACTTTTTCCTCCCGTTATATCTCAGAAATCCAGATGGCTCTTTTGGTGCAAGTCCAAGGACAATCCAACACCTGCAAGGAACCTTTGTGCCTCCAGTATCCATGTCACTGCCTACAGAGTAGCTCTGTCGTGTGGATAAACCCTTCTTGAAGTAGCACAGGTCGGGGAGATGAGTTAAAGATGGCAGTGGAGGTGAAATTGCAAAAAGAAAGAAAAAAAGTGCAATGGGTGAAGAATGAGGATGAAAAGGAGAATGAAACAGGGGAAAAAAGAAAAGAATGGGAGAGAAGACAAGGAGACAGATGTGTAGAGCTGTGCTTTTGTGCTTGTTTAGGCTGCTGTTTAAGTTGCTCTTGGAAACAGTGATGTATTGAGTTCACCCACCTGCTTTCGTGCGGCGGAGTTTGCAAGCAGAAATGCTGCTGGGTTCAGACAACCTTTTTTTTTCCAGAAACAAAAAGCCCTAAAAAACCTAAATGAAGGACTTTCCTGTTAGACTAGAACCTGTTTCACAGGATGATCTCCCTCTGCTCTGTGGATTTGCCAGGAAAGGCCAGCTTACCCTTGCACGCCAGGATGCGGCACCTGGCGGGTCGCTGAACGCCAGCCTGCATATGGGCCTCCTGAGGCAGCTCAGGCCGTGCCGTCGGAAAGTGGGCGGGATGCCCCTCACCCCGTGGGCTGATCTGCTCCGTGCGCGCCGTCCACTGACCCAGGCTGTGAACTCTCTCTGCTCACGAACGCAGGCGTGTCTGCTTGAGCTCCTTTTCCCGTACCTTTGTACAGACATGGATTGTTGCTGTCAAATACAGCGCTAAGCACCTTAGGAGATTTCTGTGCTTGTGCGTATTTAGGTAAGAGGATTAAAAACAATAGCTCAGTGTCTGGGACACTCCCAGAACGGTGTCCTTATTTAGCTTCTTGCTGAGGTGTGAATACTTTTTTGATGATGGAAAGTAATTTTCACCAGTGCTTCTAAGGGGTTTTCAGGCTGAGACATGATCGTCTGGACTTTTCTGAGTGAGGAATACGAGGACATGTTCCTGCAGCTTAATATTAGCTATATAGTGCACATTTATTTTTTTTTATTTTTTAGCCAGTAGCCATCACTGTATGACATCTCAAAGGCTTTATTCTCCAAGGAGCATGTGCCATCTGCCCAATTCTCTTGACTGCTAGCATTTGTGTTTGGCTTTAACAGATCTATAAGTGCATGAACTGTCCTGTGTCTCCAGAAACAACTGCTGATCATCATCCTATCTGCAGAGACTGCTGAACAGCAGTTAATTGAGCTGATGGAAATTTTCTGCTAGATGGAGCCCGGGCTTTCACAGCCATTATGGTAATGGCATCTGTATCAGCGGTGTGATGGCACG
This sequence comes from Chlamydotis macqueenii, assembly GCF_036417535.1. Lineage (NCBI taxonomy): Eukaryota > Metazoa > Chordata > Aves > Otidiformes > Otididae > Chlamydotis > Chlamydotis macqueenii. Next base: position 1,590,915 of record NC_141564.1, read on the forward strand.
AAGATATTCCCCCGCCCCAGCCTGCCCAAGTTATTTCATGAAGAATTCATAAATGCAGACACGCTGCTCTTCTTGGGAGATGCGGAAATACGTGAGCAGGGTTCACTTCATCAACTTCAGATAAAACGGTTTATTCTCTGCTTATCTCAGCTCATCCCCCGAGTCTCATAGACCCATGAAGCCTACACTCTGCATCCAAGCTATTCTCTGGAACAACAGGCAGTATTTTCAATTCATGGTGCAATAAACTCAGTGGTACAGATGTTCCAGACAGAATATAGCTCCCTAAGGACAAAACTCCACAAAAGGAATTAAGGAGGTCCATAATCACCGTGTAGGGGTTAGGAGGAACAGTAAGTAGTGTTTTCCGGAGTGCAAAGCCCCACCCTAGGATAGGTGGCCTATCAGGGGCAACATGATGTGTGGTCAGTGGTAATAACTTGGTCTTCATTGACAGCTGAATCAACTGGGATTAGCCTTTCAGGTCAGCAAACCTGGAACAAAGTTTTGAGCAAAGCTTTTGCCTCCACAGCAAGACGCTTGGCCGCTCTGTCTCTGATTTAGTCTGAGGGATAGGTGGAAATGCGTACACGACAGCTTCTGAAAACGGAGGTGGGAGAGGCACAGCAGTTATGGCTTGGCGGTAAGAATGCATGCCTGACAGGACAAAGAGATGAGTGTGAACTCTTTTTGGCATAAGCAAGGTAAATTGGCTCAGGTGGAACAAGTATGTTTGTTTAGGATGATTTTACAAAGTAAGGGCCTCAGTTTCTCCTAGTAGTGGCTTGAAGGGTACGCATCCCTTTGAACACAAATTTGAGTTCCTGAACCACAAACTGCAATTCTCAACATCCCTTTCTACTTCCAGAAATTTGTCTGGTGCTTGTGCTTTGACAGAACTGAAACACCTGGCGATCTGCGAGAGCCCAGCTCACCTGCTTGCTGAGCACGTGGCAAACGGAAGGCTCTGCCCAAACCACAGCGGGTCTGTAAATCCTTCCCCCGGTATCTGTGACCTCTGTCATTGCGATGGGAAAGATGCAGCCTCAGCCACACGTGTGAAGGGGAATGAGCTGCAGGGCTATTGCCGGCTCCAAAGGCAAGTGGCGGTAAGAAGATCGCCTGTCCAGCTTTCCTTGTAAATCTCTCCTGGATGGAGCTCTTGCCCTGTGTTGCACACTGTGAAATTGGATCCTGCGTAAGGTTCAACGTGTGTGTTTCCCTCAGCTGCTCTGTTCAGCAGGCTCTAAGCTATTTTGGTACGGGAAGGTTGAGGACCAGTGGTGTCTCTCCTCCCATCTCTTTCAGACCCGTAATTCTTCACAGTTCTTAGGTCAGAGAGAAATAGCAACTCATATTCTCCTCCAGAGATTTACATAGTGAGAGGGAGATCTGCTGCTCCGGAAACAGTTTGTGCATTTTTGCCACTGGGTAGTGCAGAATAAAAAAAAAAATAGCCTTTAAACCATAAGCTGGAATCCGGGGATTCCTTCTCCACCAAACTAGAGTCTTCCTCTAGTGTACTTCTTCCCTTTCTTCAGCTGTAGAGAGAGTATGATGTTGTGTTAATTTATTTTTTCAATTATAATATGGTTTTGTGATCATCCACAATGATGGAATTCCTACCCCAGTCTGCTAAGGCATTATTCATAAAACATATCTAAAGGAGGTTCCCCTTGTTGTTGGTTTTAATGGGAAGGACTTGAGCTCTTGGACTTTCACAATGAGTGATTAATATTCCTTCCTGCTGTTCAAGTTCTTTTTGTTCATAAAAGAACTTGATTTAGTTCATAAATCAGCAGCTGGTTTAAACCATCACTATTCTGTTAAGCCTGGCAGAAAGATGTCAGTGTAAACCATTGAACAATGTGGCCCCATTTAACTTTTTCAAGTATTAAAAAAAAATTGTATTGCTTGTGCTAAAAAAATAAACTAACAAGAGCCATAGAGCATATCCTTGAGGAGTCCACTCATAATAAACCAGGTTCATTAAAAAGTGAGATGGGGAGCAGGATTGAAAATTTGGCAGGAAGCAGATTTTACTCCAAGCTTACAACTGCTCATAAGGCAAACTGGGAGAAAATACTATTTAAAAAAAAATTATGGATCATTACATGAAGGGATTTTCTGGGAGCTGGGATGCAGTTGATGATACCATGATCATTTTTCTTTTAAGCACTTAGCATTTTGAGTCTTGAAGCTGTATTTCAGTGTGTACAAGCAAATCAAGACTGAGGGGAGAAGTTACACATCTTTAATTTTTATATTAGTGGTCAGGGAATGGATGGAGTTGTAAGTTGCGTAACTTATATGCTCTCCATCCCTCTTCGTACATGCCAGTAAAGAAAGCTGATCTGCCATTGATATTCCTGATGATGCTTCTCTTTACTAGACAAACAAAGACTAAAAGTTGCCATGGAAATATCCAAATCTCTCGGTTCGTGCATTTATCAAAGGAGGATCATCATAATCAGATAATATTGATAGACTGCACACTGTCTCTAGGTGCTTGTCACAAGACTCTTAATGTCAAAAGAAAGAAAAAGAAAAATGACGTGCATTTTATTAATGCCATGTCCATTGATCAGTGTCTAAATGACCCGTTTCTCATTTCAATTGGGTTTGAAGGGAAAATCACACTCCCTCAAAACCAAACATGCAGGCATTATTTCAGCATGCCTTCATTTAAGTGTGATGATTTTTGAAGATTTCCAGAAAGCCAGCTCATAACAGAATCTAATCTGCAAGCTTTTTATATTTTTGCATGTTTGCTTTTATTAATGGTCGCTTCTTTGATTGGATTTTATTTTATGCCCCATCCTTGTCCCTCTCCAAACACAGAAAAGGTGGCTTATAATTTGTTTTCTCAGCTCATTTGAGATCATAGAATCATAGAATGGTTTGGGTTTGAAGGGACCTTTAAATGTCATCTAGTCCAACCCCTCTGCAAGGAGCAGGGACATCTTTGACTAGATGCAGTAACTCTTTGCACCACCTCGTCTACTACTGCTGTAGAGCCCTCTAATGTCTTTAGTCTTCTTCCTAACTGTTTTTTTCTAAAGTTTTGATCCCCTTTCATACATAGAGGCTGCTGGAGCAAATGGGTAAGGTCAAACTCTAAACCAGCTCCCACCCTTTGTACGTGTGAGTGCTGATGAGCTCAAGGCCACCAACACTTTCTGTTTCTGAAAAGTGGATGTAGACATGTCATCATCCCTTGCCTTGGTTCCAGTTTTCAGATTTATTTCTGAGTGGCGCTTGCATGAGCTTTTTGTCACATATTTCAATTTCACAGATTACCGGCACCATCGGAGCAAATTATCCAAGCGCTAAATGTGTAAGCAAAACTGAGATATCTAACATTTGTATAAAGGCAGACACATTTTAAAAAACATCAAAATGAACAAATCCTCAAGAGAAACTATTGAGTTGATAGCCTTGAAGAAAAAAAAAAAGGCAAAAAACTAAAATAGTTGTGAATTTGCAACATAGGAATGGCACCAATCCAAAAAAAACATATTAGGATATTTTGGTAATGGAGTTTTTAGTGCTATCATTTCACATGTTTGCTTTGTTTCACAGTGCTTTATTTTCATTGAAGCTTCTGAGTTCATGATGTAATCAGAACCCCAAACCCTTGCTTTTCCGGTGAATATTCAAGTCGCCTAGATTTGGAGGAACAAACTGCAAAGCTTGAAACATGAATGGAGTGAGAATTTCAGAAGCAAGTGAATCTGGATGCCTCTTTGTGGTCTGGTTTCCTAAGGAAATAAGGCTCGCATGATTCTACTTTGTGGTTAATTTCAGTTTCACAGGGATGAGATGTCAGAAAGACATTAGTCTCACAGAAGTTTGAGTAGTAACTGAGAGGAGTATACATGAAAGAGATCCTGTAATTATCTCCCGTAAGATTTCTCGCAATGCAAAAAGCTACATGTTGAGTTCATACATTATTTGGCTTTCGTGTTTATATGGGAGAAATACTTTACAAGTGTCCCAAACTCTGAAAAATCTTCTATCAGAGTTTGTGGAATCAAGTTGCAGAAGCCCAGTTGTACCAGTTCTTATGTCATGGCACTGTTTGCTTGTTCTCGTTTGTGCATTTCCCACATCTGCGAAGAAAGGTTTTGTTGAGTAGATGGTCAGTCCTAAAGAAAAAATTTTTACCCTGAGGGTGGTGGAACCCTCAGTCCAGGTTGCTCAGAGAGATGGTGGATGCCCCATCCCTGGAAACATTCCAGGCCAGGTTGGCTGGGGCTTTGAGCAACCTGATCTGGTTGGAGATGTCCCTGCTCCTTGCAGGGGGGTTGGACTGGATGGGCTTTGAAGGTCCCTGCCAACCCTAATGATTCTATGAAAAGTTAAGCCAGTTTAACTGCATTTAATTCTAGCAAGAGAAACCATCATGGTATAACTTGCTTCACGTTAATCAGTTAATTAGGGCTGAGGCATGATATATTGTACATTGGCTAATAATGGCATATTTAATTTCCATCAAATACACTTCTCATCATTGCCATACTTCCTTGCAGTCTGCTCCGGGGGTAGTATTTTCTTTCTTATTCTTAAAATGCTGTTACTGATCCATAATATTTGTATTTAACAACTCCCAGGGCCAGTGAAGAAGACATGCACTATTTGTAGATTCAGCGTGTAGTCCTTGACTGGAATTTCTATTTTCTGTACCCTTTTTAGCCAAAGTGTGTGGTCTCTTCTTTTGCAGTGTAGTGACTGGCTTGCACAGCGGTTGGACAGACTGGTGAGGATACAATTTCTTATAATTAAAAGACAAGATCTAATTTCATTGTACAACTCAGCTACTTGTTATCTCGATTGTCTTTCCTTAATTAATTGTATTTCGGGGTAGGCACACTATAAACTAATCAGTCTATTGTCATGTGCCTGTTAATTTCGTAATTAATTATCATGGCTAGAGCTGAGTGAATAATTCCTAAAAAAAATAACTTATTCAGTGACTTTTGCCTCTTTTCTGTTTGTTAATCCTGTGCAAACATCATGATTTTCTGAAATTGGCTTGTTACTTCACTGTTACTCACCGAGTTATTCTTGGCCAGGAAATACCCAACGCATAGTTCGTTGCAACCCTTTAAAGCCTGAAATAAGATGCATTTTGGCCAAATGCAAATGGTCACACAGTCACATTTGTGATATATCAGACCAAACTTGGAATTTTTTTTTTGGTTTTTTTTTGTTGTTGTTGTTGTTTTTTGGGTTTTTTTTAAATGGTTAAAATCACTACTCTGACATTCTTCCTGAATTTAATTGTTCTTTTTTTATTGGGACCATTCTTGCCTGCTAACTTGTTTGGTGGAATATCAAAAGGCAAAGCAACTGCAGTAGGAGGCTGGAGAGGTTTCTTCTGAAAGGCTGCAAGATGTGCGGTCTCGCTGCTGGGCACTGTACCCAATTCAATAGCTTGTGAATTTGATGCCAATTCAGCTGAGCTGCATCCTGTTATGAATCAAACATCTGTGCCCAACCGGTATAGTGCCCAGAGAGGTGGTGGATGCCCATCCCTGGAAACATTCAAGGCCAGGTTGGATGAGGCTCTGAGCAACCTGATCTGGTTGGAGATGTCCCTGCTTCTTGCAGGGGGGTTGGGCTGGGTGGGCTTTGGAGGTCCCTTCCAACCCAAACCATTCTATGACTCCACAATATTCATGATTTGAGGAGTATTTATAGGCTTGCCTAGTACTACCTACATTGTGGCCATTCTGGTGAGTTGTAGACATGTCCTTTTGTTTAGCTGTGCTTTTCCACTGTCAGTTCATCCCTCTAATTGCTGTTCTGCTTTCTCAGCAGAATAAAATAATTGGTCTGTTGGGCCCCACTCGGGCCAGGTTTGCATTCTGTGTTTGGCTTGGGCCTGAATCAATGGTTATGACATCATTTACCAACTCTCCACACTGTTAAATAAATAGTGTCATCGCCCTCGGCCTGGTCAGTGACACTAAGGTTTATCTCCTGAGAAGCAAAGACCCAGCCTTCCTGGACTCGAGGTGTGCCCAGACGCTTCGATGCAATGTCAGCACAGAAATTTGCATTAAGAGCTCGTTAAGGCACCAGCTCCTCGGTGCCTCTCAGCTCTACCTGATGGAAGGAAAGCGCTGTAGGCCGCAGACGTTCGTGCTAACCCATACCAACTTTGTGCTGGAGCTGAGGAGGAGCACTCCTACACTTGGACTCTAGACCCAGCTGCAAAGTTGGTTTAGAAGTTGTTCCTTGCTGCCTCTCGGCTCTCGGTCGCCTCCTCTTGGCATGCCGGCTGCACGCTAATTTGGACTGTAACAGCGGTCAGTCTGCAACCTGGCCAGGCCAAAGCCCCTGAGCTCAGGCCTCAGGCCAAATATATGATGTGGACATGCCCTAAGAGACAGGAGTGAAACTGTAAGCCTGAAACTGAATTTCACTGGCAGAACCCGCAGACTGATTCCAGCCCTTTGTATGCAATAACTCACTTCGGACAAAGCTGCTTGCCCGTTGGCCTGTACGTGTCCTTACAGTGTGACGTTCTGGGTGAACCCCCCAGCTCTCACCCTCGGGCTCTGTTGCCATAGCTCTGTTTCTGCTGTTTGCTAGATAACCTTCTGAGGTTCCCATTACTTCACACTCTCCCTGAGTGCCCTGAATTCAGTTCAATTGTTTCCCAACTTTTTTTGGTAGGTGTTTACAGCCTCCGGCTGCCTTGTCAGATGACGCTCCACCTCAGCGGCTCCCCAGAGGCTCTTCAGTTTCCAGGCTACCTATGGTATTTGTTTTTCTTGGTCTCCTCATTCCCAGGCAGGCAGGGCTTTTATGGAATTAACTCGTCTCACAGCAAGACAAAACCATTTCATTTTTTTTTTACTTTTCTTATCTTTAACAAGCTGTTTAGGGGTGAAATAAGATTGGTTTCTTACAAACCCCTTTAGCAACCATCCAACAGTACCAGACCTGGTGGTGTCTGCATTGCGGTAAGGGTCAGCCCAGTTCTGCGTGAGCACTGGGGTAGGTTTGGACAAGCAGGACACGGACCTGAAAGTATTCTGGACAGAAAGGCTGGAGGTGAGATCCTTGCTCGCCTTATTCCACCACAAGGACAAACTGGAGAGGCAGCAGTCCCATCGTGTGCCGTGAGCTGAGTCACAGGAAGGGATTCGGTCTCTCCTTGGGAAATGGGGAGCACCCAGGCAGGATCTCACCTTCACTGAGTAATTTTGTGGTGGTGCCGAGGAGAAATTTTATTCACAGATTTTCTGTCTTTCAAGTCTACCTTTCCTCCTGTAATGTATGATACTCTTGAAATATGCCCACAGTATTTCTTTACAGTTTTTATATTTAAAGGAGTTTCTTTTCTGTACTTTTTAAAGTAATGACTGTTGCGTGGGTCTGGAGATCTTCCACCATCAACTTCACACTTGTGCATCACAACTTATTACAGCTGAGTTCAGACTGCTCTTCCCGAGAGAATCCACTCATTTTCTGACAGCGTTGTCTTTGCATTAAGCTCCTCCTTTTTACCATATGCTCTCCTTAGAGTAACTTCCATTTTGCCATTGATGCTTTCACATGAATGGAGGCTGGCTTTTCTAGAAGCATTTGTCTATTTGTTAGCTATAACTTAACTAGGAGTTCCTGAAACAGGACTATTCAGTTTTGTTCTTCCTGTGTTGGTGGGAGCTTCCTTCTTCAATATTGTGAAATCAAGTGTCAAGGGGACATTTTTCCTCCTATTTTGACACCCCTACCTTGTGCCTCCAATCTTGCTCCAGGGTCTCCTAGCCACTGCTGGCACCTTGGTGCTTTTTCCTCCAAGATTCTCAGGATTTTTCACCTCCTGGTATTGGAGAGCAGCAGTGGCAGGTAGGTTTTGAGTGGATTTTGATCCTACTTCGTACCCTTCCATGGTTACAGCTTTTGGGTGCAGTGATATTTTCTGGAGCTAAATAAATGAGGTGTGTTCTGCTTCGTGGAGTTTCTCACTAGCCATCCAGACTAAAGCCATAACAGAGAGCCAGGGGGTCAGGCTTTGTCAAACTGTCTTTTAGGCCACCATAACCCATTATTCTCATTTTGCTCTAAAAATAATTTTTCTGTAACCCAGGCTTGGCTCTTTCCTTTTTGTGTTATGCTATAATAAACTCTTCAAATACTTCGATGGGAAGTTGCATTAGACTTGAGCCAAACTACAACCTGGACAGAACACCCACACAGGTTTACAATTTGTAAATCAAGGTAATGGATCCAGAATAGCATGATGTCGCATTTTGCACTTATTCGTATTTATAACTCATACCTATTCCAGTATTATTCATGAGTGTTAGAGGATTACAGGATATTTCTGTTTGGTTTCTGGCCTGGAAATGTTTTGGGTTGACTTGAAACATTTAATTTGTCATGCAACTAAATATTTCATTCCATCTTCTTATTGCTTTACCCTTTTTTTTTAAGACAGGTCATTTGAAACAAAAAGCCTAAATGGCTTATTTTGTATTCCTTTTTTACAGTTGGAAAAACTTGCTAAATTGACCTTGTATTTAAAACCTGGTTTTTGCAGTATACTATTTGCCAGAATAATCACACTAGTCCCTCTGGATTAATCCTGTGCTTACACTGCTATCTATGAAAATGACATGCTGACAAGCTAAACCTGGAGCGGCTTTGGGTACAACTTGCCCCATAAATAATGAACAACTCCAAGTTGGGAGGCACAATAGCTGCCTCCAGTGTGCTGAACCTGGCTTTTGTCATGCTCATCTTTAGTATTTAGGTTTAGATATCTAATTTCATATTCTTTAGGATTTCCTGTGTATCTGGTAGCCCTTGCCAAAGTAATCGCGTGGATGTTTTCCCATTCATGGCACCTGACACGCATGTGTGTACTTTATTACAAACAGAAAACAGTGGAGGACTGTATTAAGAAGCTTTTTATTTTAAAAATGTGTTGATTTTCCATCTATGCCAAAAGCAAGTGTTGAAGTGTGGTGAGAACACCACCACCTGATGGCAGCTGTGCAGATTCTTCCTTGAAGGTGGAGGGTTAGGTCTGTGTTTGCTTTAGCCAACAGGAGCTTTCCAGTTGCCACACACTGAAACGGGGTTGGTTTGGGCTTTGGAAGTGTACGGAAAATGTTTGTTTAGACGATGCCAAATGCATCATCTCTACCACAGATCCGATCCCGTGCAAACAGATGCAGAGGCAGATGCTTGCACACACATCTGCTTTCGTGGTACAAGCTGCAGAAAAGATATTTTTCTATCGATGAAAGTGTTTGCTCTCTACCTTTCACAGGTGGGAGATTTCAGAAAGGAAAATAAAGTACCTGTAACTGGCTTAGAACTCTGGGTTTTAACTGGAGCTGAAGATACTTCTGCGCTAATGGTCAAGTTACCTGTCATATAGGGTTAGAAAGATGTTCCTTCTGCTGATCAATGACTGATTAAAAATAATAGCTTCAAAACTATTTAAATGCTTTACTTCAGTCTAAAAATAAAAACTCTGTTTCACAAAGAGAAATAGGGCATCTCACACTATTTATTGAACTTCTATACCTGAACAAATTGCCTTTTGACTTTTTTCAAGCATTCACAGCTGAAGCTGTGCACTCCTTGGTGCATCTTGTGAACGTACATATTTTCCACCAGAGATTTCCAACAACAAGCAGTTAAAAAGGTATCACTGGTGTTTTAAAATGAGGGTCCCACGATGGAAGGTTTAGCAGGTTCCTCCCAGGGATGGACTTTCTCCTAGGCAGGGAATCCAATACCATTTCCTTCCAAGGGCTGGGAGGATGGTAAGCTGGAGCTGTATTGGGTGTACTGATTTTTGAATGTCGCTCTTGGGGATGTGGAGAAGTGGATCTAGAAAGGAAGCATGGACATTTCCATTTCAGATGTGAGGAGGGGATGATCCTAGAAACTGACTTGTGCAAAGACGACATGGATTTTCCTACAGACTGGCAGACATGGGGATCAAGATGTCCTCAGTGCTTTTATTCTTTCATCAGACTTTATCCTTATTTCGCATCAAATGCAAAGTGATAGCTTTTTGAAAAACAGTTCCAATGTAAGACAGTTTTCCACTAAAATGTTCCTGTATGAATCTGTACAATTGGTTTGCACATGTTCCTGAGCTGGATCAAGCCTTTTGGGGTTTAACAAGCTAAGTATCAAGGAACAAGAAGAGATGCGTAGCCACTCTCTGCAGTATGTGATAGTGCTCCTTGTTTGTGTAAGAGTTTTCTGTATCAAATAACGGGATTAGAAAGATCTGGTATGTCACCAGTTGTTCAAGATTGTTGAGTTAATTGAATCTGAGCCATTTATCATGAAACTCTGTGGGAATGAGACTGAACCTGATGAGAAGCCTGATGAGCAACATTTTGAAATCTGCCCAGCTAATTTGAAAGGCATGAGTAACCTGATTTTTCAAAGGTGAGCAGCAGTGTAAGTTCACAGTAAATGTAACGGGGTCTCCAGATGAACCGGTACTTAACAGATCTTCTACCTCAGTGACTAAACACAGATGCAGGTGCGTAACAGCAGCAGCCCTAAAGTTTGAAAATGGTGATATGCAGAGGATATTGGTTTGGGATTTACATGTTTTTGCTGTCTGATGACATGAATGGGATTATGAGGAAGATATTTGATGATCCTGGGATCATTAAGATCACTTAGTAATAATTCTTTCTGAGATTTTAATGCCTCCGGTATTCTTTAGATGTATCCTGAGAAAAGCAAACTGCTGGTCCTGTTCAGGGGTATTTTCGGCACCTAATACTGAAATAAAAAAAAAAAAAATCGCTCTTCATGGTTAAACATATTGTTACGTCACTTTTCTTCCTTCTGAACACAAAACCAAGATGACTAAGATGAGGTAACTAATGCAATTCCAAACATTTTATGTATGCAGTCAGAAGTATTTTTTAAACCACTAGTTTTCATTTGTTCCAAGCTATCTGTTTTAGAAATGCTCCTCATGGACTCACATCCATGAACAGGTCATGCAAGTGAGACCAGCAGATGCAAAACTTCAGTGAGATATGATTAATTTAAAACATTCTATGATGTATAAGCTCCCTCTTAGCAAGATATTTTTAGTTTTCAGAACTTTCTCAAGTTCATATTGATGGGAATAATCTGGAGTCTTGTTGACATGATGACCAGGAAATGCCTTTATGGTGCTAATGGAAGGTGAAGTATGCTTAACAGAAAATTTAGCCTACACAGGTGTGGGTATTTTTGTTTAAGAAAGACTAATGTTACCAAAGCCCTGACTTTTCACTCCAGGATTTTTATCAGGTTGTGATTGTGGTCACTGCAAGATGAAGCGATGGGGTCTGGAAAGTGATGTTAACAGGATTCAGAGGAACTTAGTCAATATTAGTCAGCACTTGTGCCTCATGTACTTGGGGTCACAGCTTGTTCTAAACTAACTTATTTTCTTCCTATTCAGCAATGCAGGAAGGAAGATTTCAAACCAGCAGTAGGGTAGTAACGGTGTGACAGGAAGAAAAAGGTCACTGGGAATAATATGAAAGCTGATTAATAGGATCATCCTCATAGGTGAATTAGAATTCTGCAAATGGCTTTTCTATTTCTCATTCTTTCCCTGTTGCAAAGTACTTTTATTCTGGAACAGTGCATCTGAGCAGGTGCACCTGAAAAAATAAATATTAAAGGCTATGAGAATTTTTTCCCTTGAATTTTCTTTCTATTTTTCTTTGAGCATTAGTGTGCACTAAGCCAAAGAGAGTTCCGGGCTGTGTATAGATTTTGGAAGAAACCACCACCAAAAAACCCCAATCAAAAAAAAAAAAAAAATCCAAAACCCTTATGGCCAGCAATGTGTGGGGATTCAGTACAATGAAATCCACTCCTGCTAGTCACAGGCAATGAAAAATGAGTCTCATTATTAAGTAACAGCATTTCCTAAATCATGGTGTTGGTGATATGCTCGATCTCAATTAACTGAGGTTTAGGACTCTGAAGTTTTGTCATAGTCAGTATGTGTGGTGGATAATGTAATGCTAATAGGTAAGTGGATATAAACCATGAAGCAGTGATGCAGCACTGCTGCAAATAAGGTCTTCGGAAGGTTCTGGAGGTGGAATTTCTCTTCCCTGGCTTTAACCATTTAAGAGCTGGCAATCTGGGCTCCTTCAGTTTGCTGTGTACTATTCAGCTATTGCTTTTGATTTGAAGTCCTTCACATCCTGGAAGAACGTGTTGTGAACATGACTCAACCTGTAACCTGGAGGATTAAAAGCATAGAGCTCCCCTTTGCCATGTTAGTACTCTATTGCTGATTCCTCTAAGGAAGGGAAGTATGTACACGAACAATACCATGAATTTGGTATGTTTTTTCTGCTGTGACTCACCTGTAAGGCTGTGGTCGGTTTGTCCCTTATTTAACAGATGTGTTCTGTGGACATATTGCAGTGTATCAGTTGCTTATAAGCCATTTTTTTTGCACCGTTGACTTAAATTTTCAGTTAGTAGATCTCTTTTCAAGTCATCTTTGAATTTGCCTTTGTCGTGTTGTCCTTTTGTCTGCTCCTTGGCTTCTACTTCTTCCTGGAGGCAGATACGCAGTTTCCATGGCAAGTACATAGCTCTACATGAGCACAAATTTTTGTGCTCAGATGGAGCTTTCAAGCCTTCTGTTTATTTTTTTGTGGGCAAGTTGTACTCTTCCATGCAAAGTGAACATAAAGGCCAATACCACTTAGGCCACATTATTGTTTTGTCAAAATATTATTCAATAATTGCCAACATATACATCAAGTTTGGTCACATACACCCGATAGTTTTTTCAGTAATGCTGTACAAGGAAGGACAACTATAAAGTTCCATTAAGGTGCAAAGTTTGAGTAAGGATGAATTTTATTTCAGTAATGTTGAAATTACAATAGCCAGATCCTTCAAGCCACGATTCCGTATTCTGACTTTCATAGGCTGCAGTTTGGCTCTGACATGTCTTCTCAATATTTATCCCATTCACTCACTCTATGTGGATGAAGAATATGAAGCCCAGCAATTTGCGTGGGGTCTTGAGGTTCCTGTCACGTGGAAGTCCTCTCCTACATTACAAATATTGACAATGCTTGACAACTGCCATCTGTGAAAAGCTGAAATGCCTATGGTCTGAGGTTTCAAAAAGACCTTTACTTTTTACTTTTTTCTTAGTGGCAATAGGTTAATTAGCCTTAGAAGAACAAATCAACTGATTGAATTTGGTTAGGTAGTTTTTAGTTATTTAAAGAAGAACTGATCAAACCTAGCAGACGCAGAGGATGCATTATGCATTATGTCAATGTACAGAGAAGTCTTGTTAGGAGATGGCACTTGTACTGCCAAAATAGTGAACAAGATTCTGAACAATTAAACCAGGACAATATTAATGGTAGGAAGAAAAGATGAACATGCAATGAGACAGCACTTCTCTTTAAATGGTGTAAAGAAGTGGATGGGGAAATGAAATCCATATTCGATGAACAGAGCTTACAGCAGGCCTGCTGCCTTGCCCCTCAGCTGCTTACTGGAGCTAGGAATCAACACCGGAGCTGGGACCGGCATCAGAACATCAGCACCACTTACCCAGAGCCAGTCCGCATCTTGTTCAAGTCGTACGAGCTGATCAAACAAGCAATGTACAGAGAACATGGCGGTGATGATTGGGTCAGTTCATTATGTAGCTTTTCTACATGAGGTGTCTCTGCCCTTTGAGTAAATCTCACCCCAGAGGAATTAATTCTGAATTTAAACATAGAAAAAATAGGACTCCTAATCAACGTTGACACAGAGACCACGGTGCGGGAAAACATAGCATAAGGATGCATAATGAAATATTTTGTGGAAAGATATTTTTCTCTTTTGCAACTTCAGTTTCCTTTCCCTGTCTTATGACTTTTCACAATTAATAATTTAATTTCAATTTTGAGTTTTGCAAAATTTCCATTTTTTTTTTTTGCTTTCCCACAGTTCAATGGAGAATGCTTATTTGAAATGCTTATTAGAAGAGCCTGGTTCCATGTTAAGGTATTAATTATCTTCAGTCCTATCTACCTCCTTGAAACAAGAAAAAATTCATCACTGCAGCTTACCATAGATCAAGGGACAACAAGAAACTACTTAGCCTAAAGAGCAGCACTGGCACAGGGACAAGTATATGGGTTGATCATTAATACATTCAGCCTGCAAATGAGAAAAAATACTTCTATGCATTCTTGAGCACTTTTCCGGCAAGAATTATGGGAGCAGAAAATGCAATTGCCCATAAAAGGTGAATTTCTTTTTTTTATGAGAAGAATCCTAGGATGTGGTGATGCCAATAGAAGACAATGAGATGTGGACTCTGGGAAGGTTTGTAGATCATCTTTGAGGAACAGGCATGCCTGAAAACAAAAAATATCTCTCATGTTATGTCAAACCCACACTCCCATCTACCAATGTCCCCATTTCCCACCTGAGACTAGAGTGGGATCTGTGGCAGCCTAGGTACCGTGTCACAGCAACGTGCGCCATATGTTACCCACTGAAAAATTATCCTTGCTTCCTATAAGATACACATAGCAATTAACTGCTGCCACCTTGATTTCCAGGGGGACTTCTGCATAAACATAGCATGCCCCCAGGGCGGTAGTAACGTATGCTCTGCGGTTTGCAGGCCTTACGGATGCACCTGCATGCGATTCATCTGCATTAGGATGAGGTTAGGTTTGCGTGATAAGTCTATGCATACAGAAATAAATGTGTCCGTGAACTGTGATGCCGCATGTGCTACTCTTTCTGTCTCTGGTGGCCAACATGCACAGTGGCCCTCGACGCGGTACATTTTTTCAAATATTGTAGTTATAAGCTGACTAACGAGACCTCAAAGTTGTACCCAGCTTTGCATTCTCAGCATTCTGAGAATTGTTTTTTTAAACAGGAAGATGCAGTAGGGGCTGGATACCCTGAATTGTGTCTGTTTTTCAGAGTCCTGGTCTCCATGGCAAAGCAGCCGCACAGCTAAGCTCTTCTGAGATAACTGGGAAATCTCAGAGTGTTCCGAATAAATTCCCAGCTAAGAGCTTGTTCCATGACACTCATTCCAGAGAAGGCTGGAAAGTTGCACATCAGGCTAGATGGATGCCCGGCATCCATCAGGCAAGGATGTTGCACATTTGGTCAGCTGGCAATATCGTATGTATCAAATTCTTTACTGGCACTCAGGCTGTTCTAGAGGATGAAATTTCATCACCCGGGCCTCTGCATTCAAAGCTAAAAATGGCATAACTCTCACAGAAGGAACTGTGGAACCAGTTTGCAAAACTGAAGGGAGATTCACACTGGTGTCCCACTGAAGTTCTAGTGTGGAGCGTAGGGCTGTCATTTTAGTTCACCTCTGAAATGCAAGTTATGCACGGCACTGGTATGACACATGGAAACTTCCTTTGCTGAAGAAAAGTCATATATGGGTACATATTTTTGCAAGATAAGAGAAGGGGAGTTTTAAGTACATTTCCCGATTGGTTTGGTTAGAAGAAACAAGGCTGTCAAATCCACGTAGACAATGTCTATATTCCTCTGCAGCCTTAAAAATGGTGCTATACTTCTAGCAAACTGAGCATGAGCTGGGGAAGGAAATCTAGTTTATCTTGTCATATTTCCATTTCTTGGTGGTCCTATAGGCCACCAAGATGTCTTTCATGGAAAAAGCCATGCTATACAGGGATATGGCATGCGTCTGACTAACAGTTGTCTCCTGCTTGTTGCTATCTGTATTTATTGATCTCTCCATAGACGTGAATATTTTTGTAAACCTTAGTGTATCTAACTATGCATTGATATAAATGTGAGGAAATTAGTGCAATAACATGGAAGACAAAATTAGGAAACAAAGAATGTAAATGACTGGGTTAGAACTATGGAGGACATGAATTGAAGGCCAAAAGTGTGCGGTTCTGAGCATTAGTGTCATCTGATAATTGCAACATCTTCATTCCCCAGCATCCTTCATAAGAATAAGTTATCCTGTAAATACTTATAAACTTTCTGAGCTATTTTCAGTTGTTGTTTTTTTTTAATACAATAATTTAACATTATATGCAATTTTTACTGTTTACTCCTTGTGTTGTTATATAAAGATTTTATAGTCCTCTTTTATTCATTTGCAGGATTTATTTAAACCTTCTACCACCGGTGTGAAATCTTTGCAGGTGTGAGAATTATTCTTTATTATCCTTTGCAGACTTGTTGCGTACTGCTTCACTTGTCTCCAAGCCCTTCCAAGCTTTTTTCATTTAAGTCTGTTGTCCAGTTTTAAGACGTGACAAAGAAAAGCGTAAGCTGAGACTACAGCAGACCTGGTAGAGACCATTATGAAGTACTAAAATGAACAAAATCTTTAATTTTGACTGAGGAAAAATAAAGAGATATATATACACCTTCCTTTCTTAGTTAGATTTTTTTCCCCCTTCTTTTCTTGTTTTTCTTTCTTCTACAAAGTAACCTTTATTTCTCTTTGTTTAAATCAAGAAATTTTGGAAATAGTGACAGTAAGAGAAAAAAGTGAAAAGGATACATAAACTGAGTTTCATTTATCTTCTTTTAATAATAATTTATCTCTCTATTATTACAATAACAATGTAAGAAATGTAAGATTGTAATTTTTTATGTTAATTTCCATTATGTTCCTTGAAGAACAACAGAAGGGGATAGCAGCATACAAGGATTTCTCAGGTTATTTGTTGGGGTTTTTTTCCTAATTTTTTTTGTGTGTTCAATGATTTCTGGAGTAAATAGCAATAGATTACTTAAGAAATATGGAAATTATTAGGTGTTTACTGTTCACCAGTGACCAGTTTGGCTGCAAAGATTGCATGTCTCATTTCTCAATAGCAACAAATTCCTGAATTGCTCTGAGATATCTGGCATTGTGTTTTAGTAGGCTGAGCATGTAGGAGTTATTTTGTTTCCTTTGCACAAGAGCAGTTACATTCAGATTTACTGGTGAATTTGCTTAATGCTGTGTTATCTGCTATATTGTAAAAAAAAAAGGACTTTGTGTAGTAAAATTTTTTTACAATTATATATGCAGATACATATTTTGTAGTTAAAATTTTCAAAGTTTTGATAGTTAGGGATATGTCCACTTGTTTTATTTCAAAATCTGTTTCCCCTGATGAGGTCCTGCAAAGTGCTGAGCATGCTGCCTTCACAAGTCAGACCTGTACTTCAAAATGTGTGCTCAAAGGAAGACACTCTTGAATGTTATGAGTAACAGCAGAATTTAAAAAAACGCAGTAGCATACTTAGACAATTAGCTTGAAAGCAGAAATTTGAGGAAATCTCGGACTCATGGGTTTTTATGATTTACAGTCCACATCCTGACTCCAAGGCAGAGTTCTTCCTGTCCAATGTTGAGATGATCTTGTCCTCCGTACCCCAGATTCGGCTGCCTGTATAAATGCTACTCACCCTCTCAAAGGCCATGAATGCAGAGGCTCTGCTCTCAGACACAGGCTGTAGAGCGTTGCTGGCAGGGTTACACATGAGCTTTGCTGTCTCAGATTGGCTCAACATGAGCCGACAGTGTGCCCTTGCAGCCCAGCAGGCCAACCACATCCTGGGCTGCATCAAAAGGAGCGTGGCCAGCAGGTCGAGAGAGGGGATTCTGCCCCTCTGCTCTGCTCTGGTGAGACCCCACCTGCAGCACTGCGTCCAGCTCTGGAGCCCCCAACATCAGAAGGATGTGGAGCTGTTGGAGTGATTCCAGAGGAGGCCACGAAGATGATGAGAGGGCTGGAGCACCTCTCCTATGAGGCCAGGCTGAGAGAGCTGGGGCTGTTCAGCCTGGAGAAGAGGAGGCTCCGGGGAAACCTGAGAGCGGCCTCCCAGTACCTAAAGGGCGCTACAGTAAAGGTGGGGAGAAGCTCTTCAGTAGGGCCTGTTGTGATTGCACAAGGGGTAATGGTTTTAAAATAGAAGGAGATAGATTTGGATTAGACATTAGGAAAAGTTTTTTTCCACTGAGGGTGATGTAGCACTGTCCCAGGTTGCCCAGAGAGGCAGTGGATGCCCCATCCCTGGAAACATTCCAGGCCAGGTTGGCCGGGGCTGTGAGCAACCTGATCTGGTTGGAGATGTCCCTGCTCCTTGCAGAGGGGTTGGACTGGGTGGGCTTTGAAGGTCCCTTCCAACCCTAATGATTCTATGGTCTTCAGTGCCATTGGTGAAATTAGGGACATGTGGCTGCCGATCTCATTTTGGCACCTAATACATGGCGGGAGACTTTGAAAAGTTGACGTTTATAACTTTCTTACACTCTTGAATCCCAGACTAACAGCCCATGATGTTCTGCATTATGGGACTGTTCGCTGTTTTTCCCCCACTAGAGAAATTGTAGGGAATTTCTGTATCCAGCCAGCTCTGACATTGTTACAGCTGTTGTAGAGAGGAAAAAGGATTTTTTTTTTTTTTTTTTCATGGGCTGAGCCATGTGTTTGCACAGCTGTTGAGATGCTGTCACACCTTCAGCTTCTACTTTGGTGGAGCTGCATAGCATGGGGAAAATGATACTGGTATTTGTATCTGTGGTGGACCTCTTGCAGGCTGAACCAGCGATTGGAGGACTTGCTGGTAAAAGTAGATGTAACAATAGTGGATCCTCACGGTCGCGAGGCAAGCAAATCGTATTAGAGGAGCGGTGGGTAACAGTTGTAATGGAATTTCATTTAAAAATATGGTACATCTTTGTTTACACTAGCATTATTTTTAATAAATGCTTGGTAAAGTGAGGGAAACAGGAAGAGATGCATTAAATGAAGCTGAGATATTGCATTTAGATAAATAGATGTCGTATTTTAGGGCAGTTATTGACCGTATTCATTATGGTTCACTGATCTTGTTCTTCGATCATCTAATCAGTACTAATTGACACAAATATCTTTCCTGTGAGTTAACTCACAAATAATTTGTCATGGCTAAGCTCATGGTAATACACGCAATGGTCGGTAGGAATAGCAGCTTAATGACTTCCACTTTGATAATGCTGTTATTTTGCAGAGATATTTAATAAGAGTACTTTGGGTCCTATCAAAAAAACAATTTAGCAGATTTATTAGTTTGAAGAGGATGCTAAATAATGACATAAAATTGTTCAGCACAAATCACTCGGAGGCTATATAGGATTCTCTCCTAGCACTGATAGCAACATGAAGAGTCACACATTGTTTTGAACAAGTGTTAAAATTCCTGGAAAATTCTGTGAATCTTTGGGTGAAGCAGTAAAAATATCTCCTATCTGTTATTCTTGTTCCCTCACTTAGCCTGCTGTAGCAAAGTGTCGAGGGTTACGTAAGAACAGGGAAACTTTCCTTAAAAAACCAGAACTTTCGGTGAACATACTGAAGATTAGAGCCTGACTACTGAATCGGGTCTTCCATTCCAGTTTGGCAGTCTGTGCTTTTTCTTCTCGATATTTATTGACTCTAGGGAAAAAAAAAAAAAAAAATGAAAAGAAGGCAGCATCACCTCCTCTTAGTGCTGCGTTGCTTCACAGGTTGCAAGATCTCATGTGTTTCTGGATGGTTTGGTTTATTTTCCGGTCGCTCCTGCACCAGCGTTGGAAATGAAGGGCTTGTGATAGCCGCTGGTGTAGACTTCTAGGGTCAACAGCCAAAGGGCAGATATGCTGCTACATTTTGACGTACCCAAGGTTTCTAATCGCAACAGAACCGTGGGTTTTCGGGTTTTTTAGTGCAACTCTGTACAGTCCACCAGTGGGGTCAGTCAGAGGGAGAAATTGTGGATTTATTTGAAGTCTTGCATTTGTAAAACTTCCAGTGGAACAGAAATTTCCCCTTGCCTGAGGTACATGATTCCAGAAAAGAGCAAAAGACTTTTGTGTGCATAAAATGTGGCAGGTTACAGTTGTGTTTTCCTTGTGGGCATTTGGAGCCAAGATGAGCTGAGATTATCCACAAATCTCATTTTCCCTTGTCTCAGACGATACCAAGAGCCTTCTTAAAAGGATTACAAGTACTTTCGTCTGTCTTCCGCGCTGAGCCCTGACGTTGTGCCTTCACCGCACGGCAAGAGGAAGCTGCTGTGCCACGCACACTCTGGCTTCTCTGTCTAGCAACGTTCCTTTCTGTTATCTTAGATAATTTTTTGTCAGCTGAGTTTTGTGTTAGCCAAACTCTTTCTTTCACTATAAAAAGCAATTTTAATAATTTATCTAAAAGGAAACTAAAGTTTTCCAGAGCAAATCCTACATTTTTAAGTACCAGTTAAGGATTCCAGATCAAGCACACAGTAAAATCTTCATCTAGCAAAGGCCACGGTGATTGCATGGCATGTTCCCCGGACAACGGCAATCCTTTCATCCCCAGTAGACTTTAACCTGCCCCATGTGAAAATCAGACTTTCTTCTCTCCTTAAAAACATTGGCATGCAGTAGGAAGTGTCTGGTAATGAAAGTGTCCTGCCACCATAACTGTACGTCCTTGTCCGGACCAGAACCCACTTAGTTCTTGTCAGGTGGTGATGAGAGACAATCTTGGAGACCCAGTCCAGTGCATGAAAGAAGACTGAGCATCTGTGGAGAATGTGAGCAAAATATGTCTAGGAAATTACTGAACTTAACAGACATTAGTAAAGAAAGCTTGACATGAGAAAAGTATTAATGAATAGGAAATGTATGAGAAATAAAAGGGAACTTAAGGGAAAATTGCCTGATAATCAGCAGTATCTAAAAATTTATCTTTGGAGTATACAGTCATGCTCTGGAGAGGACATCAGAGCAATGTGGACAGATTATCTAGCTTTAGCCAAAGCAGCCACCGCTTGTGCAGTGGTATCACTGATTTGGGATGCTGTGGTAAGATTCAGGCCTGTACATGGTCAGAGGCACAGCCCAAGGCTGGGACCCCACTGCTTGGTGTACAGAGATGACTGGGTGGCTCCAAGCTGTGTGCGTTTCTGCACGCGCACTCTAATCCTGAACTTTATCTGAGTTACTTCTTGTGTTATCTCACGGAGCCCTGGGTTCCGCAGCACAGCGGCCTGGGGTGATCTTAAGGGTACGACACGATACCTGTGTCTTCCTGGTGCTACAGTGCAATGTCCCACCAGCCCCCAGCACACTGCTTCTCCCACCCAGGCCTCTGTGGTGTATGGGTTTGTGAGGAGTAAAGGTGGGAAAACAGGCTAACATCCATGCTAGGGATTTCTTTTGTGGAAGGACTGTGTGGTTCAGGACCTCTTTTCATACCTCTGAGCTTTTATAAGTTGGAAAGAGCCAGAAGATGTCAGAAGTTCTCACTTAGATCATGTCAGTAAATTGATAGATCGTTTTGAATCAATGATCAAAAATCCCAGTTGAACCTTTTGGAAAAAAAATGAAGTGTGTTTGGTGAAGAAAATGACATCTCTTGTTTATTAAGTGCTAATGTTTTTTATTTAGTTGTACTGTTTAATAATTCCTTTAATTTTCCTTTACAATGCTACATAATTTCTAACTTTTTTTTTGTGATTTGATTTTTGTTCACCTGGCTTCTAGCCAAGGATATCAGGATGGCTGAAGACCTTGACCCTATGAGTTAGTTAGCTCTAAATCACCCTGTAGGTGTGGATGATTTCCAGAACTGATGTTAGATTGGTCCTGTAGAAACCTTGGAAGTGTTTTACTCTTTAGAAGCAGTGGGGAGTCAAATGAGAATTTAATGTCTGTATTATCTTGACCTTATAATTAAAGGTCCAATTTTTCATTGACGTAAATTAGATATTTCCACTTCCTTCAGTGAGACTTCACTAGAGATGAGGATCTGCACCGAAGTCTTTAAAAGGTCCCACTGTAAAACTTTCATTGGTAGCTGATTTCAAGGTTATTTGGGGAATTTGACATTTTTCATCTTTTACCTATTCTGTGCTAGAGAAAATATTGTTCCCATTCAAATATGTTAAATGATGGTAGTCCTATCTTCATGTACTGTGTTGAGCCCACAGTTGCCGTGGTTTTATGTGTAAACTGCAACTTTTAACTTTTAGCAGCTTAAGAATTTCTAGCTATTTTCTAGAAATAAGCTCAAGATGTATCACAGAGAAAATCTAGCCCTAAATAGACAGACTGGGCTGCCGCATGGACTAGGAATGCATTAAAATCCAATATATCTTAAGTTCCAAATATTAGACTCTTACGCTTCTACTTCAATGCATTTCTTGAGGAATTCAATGTGAACACTAGCCTTAAGGAATGTGAAAAGTTAGTACTTCTGCTAAAGGGACATTATATTAGGCTTTGCTGTTTTTCTTGTCATGCCATTAACATATTAATAGCTGTGTATTTTAAGAACAGTAAAACACATCTCTCTGTGTAGTACAAGATAATGCGAGAAATTAAAAACAGTGGATTCTCTGTCTTCCTTCCTAGCTCTAGGTAGCTGTGGCATGTGACCTCATTTTTGGTCCATGCCTATAAAAATACTCCGTCCTTTAAATGCAGAGGCTACCTTGAATAACCCATCTCTACACAGAGTTATATTGCTAGCTGTCCAAATCATACAAATTACTCTGAAGTGAAAACCGCAATGGAAACAGTCCAACGTCACATTCTTGGCTCAGCTCATCATACCCTGCGTTATTTGCCAGTTCCCTTTTCCTTGAGCTTTTGGAGTAGTTTATAAAAATGTTTCTGTGTATCACATTGAACACTCAAACCAATATTATTTTTTTCACATTCATTACTTGCTGCGATCAAGATAATATCAAAAAGAAACAAATTCATGTAAATCGAATAGCACATCTATAGCTCAAGCTTATTTATTATGTTAAACAGATGACTGGTTTTATTGTGTTTGTATGCTCCTTGTAGTAAACGTTATAATTCAATACTTGGAAAATAAATATCAGAATCAAGACATGGAGAACATTTTTGTGCCACAAGGTGCCTTGTGGTTCCTCAGAGCTTGAACCAATTGCTCGCAAATTTCTGGGTCATTAAAGCACCTTTGAGGAGGCACTTTCTTCTGGGAAAGGGATTTCAACGCAAGACATATTCAGAATATCTGATCTGCATTAGGTATATTTCGGGAGAAGGAATTTCAGGGGAAAAAAGAAAGATAGTCCAAAATTTCTGCACACATTGGTGGGTGGTAATTCTGCAGCATACATACTGTAGTTTGTATTGTTCTGTATGGTGCCCCATTAAAGAAAATTTATTGCTCTATGACAGCTTGGTTATGAGAATCTAGTCTTAACACCCACTATTTAACAAATGAAGGCCAAGATGGAGAAAAGTTACTCTATAAACAGGAAAGGTAAGGAATATTATTTTAAAAATACCTGAATATCAAGGAGAAACTTTCTGTTTATCCATGTTTGCATGAGAGGGGCAAGTAGGATCCATACTGCTTAAGACATTCAGAAGAAGCTAAGGATCAGATCGTTATATCCTTCTGTAGCTGGTGTGTCCCTCAAACAAATCTAATACAAGCCAGTTGGATTAGGAAAAGAGGATGTTATTCTGTGAAGGCAAGTGTATCATAATCTCACTATTAAATGGGAAAACCTCTGAAGGAATTTTCCTCGAGTACTTTGGAACAGATATGTCATTACTATTGTTAACCATAACAGACTACAGTAGGTCTGAATTATAAAGACAATTACTTCCCTGTGTAGAGGCAGACAATATAATTCCAGATCCTGAAAAAGGAAGCAGTTACATGTTTAATCCCAGTGTTTGATTTTGTCTTTATTTATGGGAAGGGCAGATTAATTGGTGATTTCAACATTCAGTGTGTCAGCTTGCAGTGCAGTCTGTTCTGAGACCGCTTCTCCTTCAGACTAACTATCCATGCAATAACCTTGTCAATGGACCAAACCTACACTTGCAAATGCTGCCTTGGATTCTCAACATCTCAGACTCACTGCAACCTGTTGGTATCCACCATTTATGGATGTCTGTATTGCCCTCAACACTTGGATGATGGCTGTTCTTCACATCTCATGTGAATATGGTTATTCATTAAATTGTAAAAATTATTTTCTATTAAATTATTAATTAAAATATTTCATATATTTAGTCTGGAAGCATATATAAGAAGTAGGAAAGAGTCCAAGTGAATATTTCACAAATTCTTCGGGTAAGTTTGTTCATCTACAGCCCTTTCCCATCGCCCAGTGGAGCTGATGAGAGTTCGGGGTCTTGGCTTAGGCACTTCAATTGTCTGTTCTGCAATTACAATAACAAACACAACAGTAGTCTCTTTGCAACCAGCTGGTAATTGGAAAAAGGGCTGAAGTTGTCAGCAAGTGTATTTGTCAGCAGTGATCTGACCAGTTGTACACATTACCTTAAATGACATTTCTTCCCTTCCATGAGAAATTGTAGAGTCTATGTCCAACTACTTTCCTCAGCGGCTGTCATGCAGTGGGCACGGCATTCTGTGGCACACGTCCATTGCATATTAAATACCCTCCAGCACTTGCTGTTTATTAGCCAGTATAAATAGGCTGGTTTCCAATTACTTTATGAAAAAAAAAAAAAAACCAGTTCTAGTAGCACAGCAGACATATTTGTGACAAGTGGAGTCAGGCAGCTCTGCCCAACTTCAGATTTGCCTATTGATAACAGAAGATGCTGAGTATTCTGTCTTGGCAGGAGAATGATGACACTTTTAGAAGCAAAAGATATCTTCATCCAAGCTATGGTGCTTTTGTTGTTTTTTTTTTTTTTTATTTAGGTTAAGAACTATTTGTATAAGGGATCCTAGTGCACAGTTCCCTGAGACAGATCAAGCTTGTGTGGTAGTCACTGAGGCTCACAGAGGAGTGGATTACATGCCCATGGTTTTTTATATCCTGTTTACAGGCTCAGATATCTCCTCTGAATTTCTCTGCCTTTCCAGAGGTCCATCTGCCTGAGAACGGTGCTTAATCCTTGGCTACAGGAGTGCCCTCCTGCGCAACAGCACAGTCACCTCCTTTGCCTGTGTGATTGAAGGGCTGCTCTTGCACCTTCTCAGGTTTCCCTTTTAAGGTAGAAGAGCCAGCAGTTATCACATCAGCTCATGGCCATTCTCCTGTTTCCCATGCTCTGTGTGTGTGTACACCTTCCTTTTTCTTTATTTATTTTTTTAAGTGGATGAAAACCACAAACTGTAGAAACCAGTCACATTTGTAAGCTGAGCTATGACATTGTCAAGACATGATTCTTTTTCTGGTCTTGAGGCTTGTATGGTCTTTCCTCTTTACCTTTTGTGGTCCACAGGCTTTGATAACAAATGTTCATGGATGACCTGTTAGTCACCTCTTGGGTTTTGTGGGGTTGTTTTTTTTGCCTTCACCATCCCTCCCCTCCCATGTTGTCTTTTGTTCTTTTTCTTCCCACTTGCTGCATTCAACCTGATCTGGTTGGACATGTCCCTGCTCCTTGCAGGGGGGTTGGACTGGATGGCCTTTGAAGGTCCCTTCTAACCCAAACCATTCTGTGATTCTATGATTCATCCCTGAGTAGGTGCTTCTACATCCTGTGGTAAAAATACATGTTGGCATCCTGTTCCTTCTAAAACCACCTATGTGGCCTACAGATGGAAGGGAAAGGTAACCAGTTTTGTTGCAAATTATTTTTGTTCCCTGTAGCAATGGCATCTGTCATTTCCTGCCATGAGTTGTAGAGAGCACGAACCTTGTGTTTCTCCCAGTCTTATGCAAAGCTGTTCAAATCCAGACTTGGATGGTCAGGTGGGAAAAGAATGGGATGGAGAGAAGCTGTGAGTCTCACAACTCTCCATTGCACTGCTAGGGTGAAAAGATACCTAACAGGCTCCATGTGAGTGAAATCCTCTCCTGTTTTCCATACTTATGCTATTGTCACCTCTTGACTGTAGTAGCTACCCTGGATTATTGCACATCCTGCGTGCAATAGTTTCCTTTCCACGACTTTTCAGATTGTGGCTGTTCCTCTACAGGTTGGCACAGGATTTTGCCTTTGCAGTGCACCTGTACCAGGCTATATTCCACTTAAGTAGTCTGCTAGCACTCAAGGAAGCACATATCCAACATTAATGTACAGGCAAGGGGCCTTTGACACTACTGGTTTTCCAAGCATCAGTGTTACAGTGCTCAGGTTGAGCAACAGTTGATGGATTGAAATGCTAAAGTGCTAAAATATCAGCACTCATGGTGCTTAACAATTCGGAAGACAACCAGGGTGATGCATATTTGATGAGTTGTGAATTCAGAAATGATGATGGCGCTGTTGACGATACATTAGCTGTCTACTTTCTCTCTCCTAGGTGTCGTTGTCTTTATCCTAACATTTTGTGTGCCTTTTCTTTCTCTTGTTGCTTCTTCCTTTTGGGCATTTAAAGATGAAGTTTGACATTGGCAAAGTTTTCAGTATCAATGCGATGCTTCAGTCAACAACTCGTGATCTAACAGATGGACAGTGGCACAGCCTGGCTCGTCACAAACGCCCGTATCGTGATACTTAAACGGTAAAACCTAAAGTGAGTAATGGAAAACCTGAAGTCAAAATGATCTCATCTTTACATGCCCCATTATCACAGAAGGAAGACGGTTGAATATTTGCCTGTCACAATTTTTTTTTACCAGTAATTATCATGTCAAGACTGAAACTGTTCTATCCACGGGGAACTAGTGGATGCCATGCTTTTTAAAATATTCCGTATGCATAAGACTTCCTTCTTTCCTAGCTTGCTTATCACTTTGACTATTTCTTTTGAAGTAAGAAACAGATGGCAGCATTCACTGTAATAAGTGCAGAAAAACATGCCAGCCAATTAGGAAGGTTTTAACTGACTGAAAACCTGGATCCCTTTCCAATATTTTGGTGAAATTTTTTTTTCCCCTCCCTTGTGTGTCTAGAGGAAATTTTTATTTATCATTTGTTTAACAGAATCACAAAATTAGAGTTTAAAGGAATCTTAGGTTGTTAAATCTCTAGCAATGAACCTGAAAACAGTAAGCAGATTATGGATATATTTTTTTTTTCCCAAAGGATCATTGCTGTTTGCCATAAAAACCCCCAGAAGCAAATAGCCTTGTTAATGTTCACCCACACTTGATTGGACCAGTATAAACTGTATCTGTACATGATCATAAAATATTTACTAATCCTTCAAACTCTAGCTCATCAAACACTATCTCATCCAATAAGTCCTCTTTCAAATATTACAGGACTCCAACTCTTCCTTAAATCCTTAATGTCCTGTCAGGTTCCTGAAATTGTTGTTCACTTCTCAACAAGTTTTGGGGATGATATGTGTTCCCCACAAAGTTCCTCATCAGGGAAGATAACTGTCCTCTCATTTCCTTCCAAAATCAGGGAGCATTTAAGATGCTCTAGGTCCCTCAGAAAAAAAGATTCTTCTTTGTTTCACCCTGTGAAACAAAAATTAGAGGTCACTGCTGAAAATGGAGGTCATTACCGATGTCCTCCTTATGCACCTGTACACCCCTTTATCCTTCTCTAGCAGTCAGTATTATTGAGAGTATGAAAAAAAAGTGCATTTTGGGTTCTAATATGTGATGTTATTCCCTGGTTATGCAGTGCTTTGATCATTTTTGTGAGATATTCTGCTGTCGTGTCCTCGCTGCTCCACTGTTTCATTTCAGATGCAGAACTATGCAGGTTTCACTGCTTTAGGATTTTCAGCTCAGTTTTTATTTTTTATTTTATTCTGTTGCTTTCTGCTGCAACCTTTCTTTACTATTTCTTAAGAATATACTCTCTGAAGTAATACCCTTACGTATATTTCTCTACTAGCCTTTTGGTATCGCTCTTCCTCAATGACTTTGCAGTTGTAGTCAATGTGGGGTGATTTGATTTACATCTCTAAATCAATTTAGGGATGTAACCTAAAGCAAAACTGGTGCTGCTTACTAGAGTAAATTTAGTCTAGGAAAGATGGCTTTTCTGCCTCAGGCACGAAAGCAATTTTCAGAGTAGCATATTAGCTTTTATCAGACTTGGTCTGCTCTTCCTAAATGCAGATCGTCGGTGTGTTTACGGGTGACTACGGTCACTCTCGGAAGCATTTGGTGGTAGTTAAGGGTAAAATAGGGATTGTTCTTCGAAATTAGAAACAACTGGTAGCTCTGCAGTGATGATTTAAATTTCTTTTCAAAATTCTTTCAAACCACAAAGCTGTGTGTTGCGCAATGATTGAACGCGTTTGGACTTATGGAACTTTTCATTTAATGCCGTTCTCCATTGTTCTTGGCTGAAACCCAAGCCTCACGTCTTCGAGTTGCAGGATTCCTTTCTACAAACTCCAGCCTTTGTGGAAGGCTCAGCGCAACACGAGAACCATCACCGCATCCCAGCAGGCAGCACATTAAAGGCCTGCCTGTTGACCAGCTGCAAAGACAGGTGTTATTCTCCTTTTTTAATTCTCCCTTTGCTTTGTCTTCTGACTTCCCTAACATGCCGCAAGTCCTGAATGAAAGGAATAAGTAAACGTTATAAGCTTGGAAAAAGCTCTGATTCAGACAGTGTAGAGCTGGGGATTTTGGCCTGGAGTTGAATGCTATTAACTGCTTGTTTGCCACATTTTCGTTTGGCCTCCAAGAGTCGGAATCAAACTGGAAATCCAGCTCCGAAGGATAACTGCAGAGATCACAGGCAGCAAGCATTTCTCTTTCCAGGCCACTTAGCACTGACAGCACCATGCTGCAAATCCTGCAAAAGCCTCATCATTGGATACGGCACCCTCGTACTCTGCTTCCCAACCAGAAAAGAAGTGCACACCAGAGATTACATGTAAAAATGTGCGTGAGCTCTCAGCGCGCCTCTCTCATCTGTATCTATTTCATGTGCAGGTCACCTGTGCGTTGGGTCTAACCCACTGCAGTCCTGGGGCTATTTGAGTCAGAGACCGTTTCTGTTGTTGCGTTCAGGGATCTCTAAGAAGAAGTAAGGCCTGAGAAGGGAGTGCCGTGAGACCCAGTCCAAAACTCAGACTAGTTTCTTGACCCATTATTGATGAAATGCATCTCTTCTTCCTGCTTTCATCTCTATTGCTTGCTTTTAGTATTCTGTTTAACGTCTAATTTAAACCATGACCTTCTCTGCCGTGATCATTTTTCTCGTACTTGCCTGTACAATATCATGTACACCTGTGAAGATCTACAGGTAAGAAGGAGTAATATGTTTTAGGAGCATATTATTTCTCACAGGAGGGCAACTTCTCTAACAAAAAATACATGGCAACAAATGGAACTTCAGCCAACCCAGAGCTTTAACATCCTTTCTAGCCAGTGGTAATGGTTCAATCTACTAATAGTCTATCCATCAGTTAATACAATTTTGAGGAAGATTTACCAGTCTATGTCAACTTCATGGGCCTGTCTCAACCACTCAACACATATCTGCTATTATAGCCCGCACATCTCCCTCTGTCCTCTTGAAATGATCATGGGGACAACCAGTACCGAGGCCCTTGGACAAATATGTTGTTAATTTTTGCACTGATTATGACAGAGTAGCCTGGCCTTATTATATGCTACAACGGCTTATATAATTGTCTGTTAGTAGTAAATAAAATGATGGTCAGCACCGGGCAGAAAAGCTCTGCAGACATTTTGAAAACCTTTCTCTGACTCATGGGTTTTTTACGGCATTAAAAGGTCAGAGAACTGATATTCTGCAGCTTCACTTAAATGATAGTTTACTGATTGATCTAGTCTTTCTGTTATTAATTTGGTTAACATAATAAACACTTTATACTGGATATTTTGATGTACTAATTTTGAGTAAAACAAATTATGATAATATTTCTTTTAAAAGGATTTATTGCAAAGAAGAAATTATCATTCAAATAGTATGATAGCAGTGACCTCACCCACTAAAATAATTAAAAGTACTGAAGATGCAAACATTAGCCATCCATAAAACTTTAACCACATCCACTTTTCTGCTTTTCATTGCGTAGTCAAAAAGCATTAAGTGAGCTATAAAATATGTGAAAAATTGACTTGGCTGCCAGGACAATAATTTCATCCATCAACTAGTAAACCTGTCCAATTCATAGTAACCTTACCCTGTTCTAGCAGAGTTTATGCAACCTTCTGAATGGTTATTAGAAATTTTTATTAAGTTTTAAAACTTAAAGTGAATTATAACATGTAGAAACGCTGACAGTACTAGATTTCATTCCTCTTTCCTTTGTCTTTCTTAGGTAAAGCGCCAGTGATTTTCCTTAAGGATTGAGTAGATTGGAGTAAGTGAGATCTTATCCAAGCTATTTAAAGCAAATACTCATACTCACAAAAGTGTGTCAGGATATCTCATCTGCTAGACGTTAATAGTGATAATATTGTGGTGGCCGCTCTGATATTTCTGCTGTCCCTGACCAAAATGTTTTCCTTGACTTAGAAAAATATTACACATCATTTATCGCCTAAAATTGTATAGAACTGTAGATTTTAGTCAATGGCAGAATTCCTGATAGTGTCAATGGAACAATGTCCAGTAGTTATTGTTGACAGTTGCTTTAGATATTTCATATTATTTGCTCTTAATACAGAATTGCATCTGGAGCTTGTTGCTTAGGCAAAATATATCACTTGGTCTGGTGAGGTCCCCGATGACTGGAAGAGAGGGAACATAACCCCAGTTTTTAAAAAGGGGAATAAGGAAGACCCGGGTAACTACAGGCCAGTCAGCCTCACCTCTGTGCCTGGCAAGGTCATGGAGCAGATTCTCCTGGAAACCATGCTAAGGCACATGGAGAGCAAGGAGGTGGTAGGTGACAGCCAACATGGCTTCACCAAGGGCAGATCGTGCTTTACCAATTTGGTGGCCTTCTATGACGGGGTTACGGCATTGGTGGACAAGGGACGAGCAACAGACATCATCTACCTGGACTTGTGCAAAGCTTTTGACACTGTCCCGCACGACATCCTTCTCTCTAAACTAGAGAGACATGGGTTTGATGGACGGACGACTCGGTGGATAAGGAGTTGGCTGGATGGCCGCACTCAGAGAGTGGTGGTCAACGGCTCAATGTCCGTGTGGAGACCGGTCACGAGTGGCGTCCCTCAGGGGTCCGTGCTGGGCCCGGCCCTGTTCAACATCTTTGTCGGCGACATAGACAGTGGGGTAGAGTGCACCCTCAGCAAGTTCACCGATGACACCAAGTTGTGTGGTGCTGTCGACATGCTGGAAGGGAGGGATGCCATCCAGAGGGACCTGGACAGGCTGGAGAGGTGGGCCCGTGCCAACCTCATGAAGTTCAACCAGGCCAAGTGCAAGGTCCTGCACCTGGGTCATGGCAATCCCAGGCACAAATCCAGGCTGGGCGGGGAATGGATGGAGAGCAGCCCTGAGGAGAAGGACTTGGGAGTGCTGGTGGATGAGAAGCTCAACATGAGCAGGCAATGCGCCCTTGCAGCCCAGAAGGCCAACCGCATCCTGGGCTACATCCCCAGCAGCGTGGCCAGCAGGTCGAGGGAGGTGATTCTCCCCCTCTACTCTGCCCTGGTGAGACCCCACCTGGAGTACTGTGTCCAGTTCTGGAGCCCCCAACACAAGAAGGACAAGGACCAGTTGGAGAAGGTCCAGAGGAGGGCCACGAAGATGATAAAAGGGCTGGAGCACCTCTCCTGTGAGGCCAGGCTGAGAGAGCTGGGACTGTTCAGCCTGGAGAAGAGGAGGCTCTGGGGAGACCTGAGAGCGGTCTTCCAGTACCTCAAGGGGGCCTATAAGAAAGATGGGGAGAGGCTGTTTAGTAGGGCCTGTTGCAATAGGACGAGAGGTAATGGTTTCAAAATAGAGGGGGGTAGATTTAGATTGGAAATTAGGAAAAAATTTTTTACGATGAGAGTTATAGAACACTGGAACAGGTTGCCCAGAGAGGCGGTGGAGGCCCCATCCCTGGAAGCATTCAAGGCCAGGCTGGATGAGGCTCTGAGCAACCTGATCTAGTTGGGGAAGTTCCTGCTCCTTGCAGGGGGGTTGGACTAGATGACCTTTGAAGGTCCCTTACAACCCTAACCATTCTATGATTCTATGATCAGTTGGAGAGGGTCCAGAGGAGGCCACGGAGATGATCAGAGGGCTGGAGCACCTCTCCTATGAGGCCAGGCTGAGAGAGTTGGGGCTGTTCAGCCTGGAGAAGAGGAGGCGCCAGGGAGACCTGAGAGCGGCCTTCCAGTACCTAAAGGGGGCTGCAGGAAAGATGGGGAGAGACTGTTCAGCAGGGCCTGGTGTGATAGGACGAGGGGTAATGAATGGTCTCAAAATAGAGGGAGGTAGATTCAGATTAGATATTAGGAAAAATTTTTCACACTGAGGGTGGTGGAGAACTGTCCCAGGTTGCCCAGAGAGGTGGTGGATGCCCCATCCCTGGAAACGTTCCAGGCCAGGTTGGCCGGGGCTCTGAGCAACCTGATCTGGTTGGAGATGTCCCTGCTCCTTGCAGGGGGGTTGAACTGGATGGCCTTTGAAGGTCCTTTCCAACCCAAACCATTCTATGATTCTATGACTCTTACTGAGGTCAATGATTGATAAACTTATTATTTTTTTTTTAGTATAGTAATCAAGGTATTGCTGGACAGAACTGTTCCTTAAAATATTTCAATATTGTTTACCTTTGATAATGTGTAAAATAGTATAGCCTTATAGATCGTACTTACTGGAAGTGGCCTTCAGAGGAAAACAGTGACCTTGTAGCAGAACTTGATAATGTTTCCTCCTCCTCCTCTGCTCTCCGCATGCAGTATAGCTGGATTTCCATAGACAACAAGCGGGAAATTTCAGTTGCAAAAATGTGGATGCTTGGTTGTGATTGTGCTGTGAAGGGAGTGAATGTTATTAAAACAAAAGTGTTCGTATTTCAGATAATGTTGTCTATGGGTGTCATAGATAGCTATATTTAGCTTGCAGGGCAGCTAATAAACTCTGTAGGCTGACAAGGAAAACCTGTGCTGACACTTACTGTTGGATTTTGACTCTTCAGTCAAAAGTCCTCCACCTTTACCAGTACTATCTTATGGCTTCTTTCAATACCTGAAGACATCTGAAGACATTCTGATCGCTTTTTCTCATGATAGTTCACTTTTTTTTTGGTTTTTTATATACATATATATATAATGTTACTGTTCAGGTGTGTTGATTTGGTTTAGCAGTGGGTTAAATACAAGAATAATTTAGATCTGAGACATGCTTCTCTTTAAAAAAGCTATTTCACTTGATCTAGAAATGTAAATATCCAGAGGGGACAATAGGTAAGTTGGCCAAAATCACTAATTTGGTTCTAAAGTCACTTTCCAAAGCTTTCGTTGGTATTGCTTTTTGGATAGAGGCTTTATGAAGTTTGAATGCAGGTTCAAATTATTTCCAGGTTTGGGGACATGTGATTAAATCTGATTAATTTAACAAATACTGTTGTTGCCCCTGTGAACAATACAGTGCAGGACTGGTCAGAAAAATTTCTATCACCTATTCTCTGCTGAGCCTGCAAGATTGAACTGTCTGAAAGGACGAAAGGCAGAGGGTTTCTGGAACCCCACCCGCCTTCTGCCTGTCCACCCGCCAGGCATATGGCTGGTTCTCCTCCGGAGGCTGCGGCGAACCCAAGCCCTGGTTCAATAGTCCCAGTTCTGTAGCAGCCTTGTCTTAGTGTAGGAAGAGTCCAGAGCTTCCTGACTCCCTGCCTTTACATCAGCCAGCCAGCGACTTATGTCACTAATGAGATGCTAATGAGGAAATTCCTTGCCTGGGGAGGTCACGAAAATAGTATTTGTGAATATTACTGCTGATGTAGTTTCCCAAAGTACTTTAAAAAAAATAATCAATGATTACGTTCAATCAAAATCATATTAAAGTGGAAGCAAAAGATGGAGTGAAACTTTCAAAGCAACAAGGATTTTTTTTAGAATTAATGTTTAGGTGCTTTAAACTGGGCCTGCTTACAAAGGTCTGCACTGTGGTATTCTTATCAGATGAGTATTTCCCTTTGAGTTGAAATAACTGACTCAGAATTCCTGTGTGTCCGTATTTTTCCAACCCATATCACAAAACCTTTTGGAAGAGAGAGATGGATGTGCTGACAGCTGTGGGGCTGATCCTTTGCAGCCGCTAATTATAGCGCGGTTGAGTTCTGCAATAGTACATCACACAAAATATTTGTCTTATCAGGACAAGCCTGATATGTGGAGAGGAGTAATTATTTTCTCCCCTGCTTATGATGGTCTGCAGATACCAGGGAAAAAGTAAACCTAGTGAGGAGGTCTGAGACCAGACATCCATCAGAGGTTCCACTGTCATTTTCTTACAGTTGTCTTCTGTTCTGAGGAAACTTTGCTCTTTTTTGCCCTCAAACACCGGGGCTAAGTGGATGGGTATTAAACAATTCATGCTGGTTTCAGAAGGAATTTGTTCAGCTGAAGGACTGCAGAATTTGACTACGCATTGAGTTAACCCCATGACACTGAGTTAAGTTGGCTGCATGCAAAAATGCATGCATGAATGTCCAGTGGTTTTTTTTTTATGTTCCTTTCAAATCAACGGTTGATTTCAGAGGTTTTGGCCACAGCTAGTGCTTGAGCCTTTTCCACCTCAGCTCTTAGAAATTAATATTTGGATTCAGAGGCCAGAAGTTTCTTGGCGTTGTCGATGCAGAGACTGGGATGAGGATTTACTCTGTCCCCCGTCCCCCAGCAACTGTAGTAGTAAGAAATAAGTCACACCTCCTCTCTGTGACCACGTGTGGAAGCTGGCCCACAGTAGGGTTATATTTTCTCCAAGGCCAAACAGCTGTTCATCGTATGCTTCATGTACAGGAATGCGTTCTTGTCTACCAAGAGCTAATTTTGACTCTCATCTATGTTAACACGCTATTGATTTCAGTGGTGTTTCACCCAATATTTCTTTGCCTGTTGCATGAAGAATCAGGCTTTGATAGACACAAAAGAGGTCGTAAGGTGTAGGGCCTGATGTTCTTCACTGAAGAACAAACAGTGAGAGAGGGTGAGACTTTTGAAACATATTCTAATAATGTCTTCACTCTTCCTCCCCTCAATGGGAGGTCCTTGAAGAATGCCCTCAGATGTAGAATGACCCAATGCAGCCTTCAGGGCTGGCCAAGATCTGTGTAAATTGATTTGCCAGAAAGGAAGAAAGTTGTTCCATGGATTGTGACTTATGGAAGATATAGAAAACACTAGAATTTCAAGTGTGTATGCAAAGGTATTTACAGGTAAGTCAGAGTAGCCTGGGCTCTGAAAGACACAAGGATGTTTCCTTGTGAGTGAAATCCCTAAAAGAGGAATAAAATAAGTGATTTTCTCCACAGTATCATCACAGAATGCACGAGCCAGCAAAGGGAGCGCTGTCAGAAATAGCAACAGAAAATAGATAGCTTATGAGAAAGTGAAATGCGTTTAAGTTCTCTCAAATAATAAGGGATTTGCTTTCAGCTTTGTGGGTAATACAAGACTCATTAAACATCAGAAATGAGCTGACGCTACAATAGAATCTGTTTGCATTTCTGGGCTTGAGTTTTGTTTTTCCCAGATAGCTCATTGACATTGCTTGTAGGCTTATTCCAAATAAGCAACTAACGTTACTCCAAATCAACTCTGCAGTGTATAAAAGCTGTGCATTCAGTTGACACCTATTTCTCTTGAAAGCATTCATAATTTCATTTTTGGACTGTGAGAACTCTGTTGACCAACCAAAAACCCACCAGCTTCTCAAAAATCCAGTTCTCACCACAGTACAATGACTATAATCCCAGCATCAGATTTATCATGTTTTTCTTCGACTAGATATGTCAGTATTTTAGAGGGTTTTGCACTAATAAATCGCTTTACATTAAAGTGAGATACCTTCAAACCACTGGAGGTTTCGTTGTGGAAAATACTTTGCAAAGCTGCGTATCCTAAATGACTGCACTCCAAAGTCTGGAATTCAAATCTCATTTACTGTAAATGACTGGCAACCAGAAGAGGTATAGGGTTTGTGGGTTTTTCTTTTGTATTTCTAATGTACTTAATAGAATACAGGGGCAAGTGGGCTGATTTTACAATTCCCATATAATGTGTGTGGGCTTATTCAAGAAATTAACCATAAATAAAATAAATACTTCTCAGATAGTAATTACGATAACATATATTATGTTTGAAAGCAATACTGTGAGGTTTGATGTCCTCAAGTAGTGGGTATAGAGATATTTTTATTGCTTCTGTGTCGTTTGGTGACCTTGGTTCGGGTGAGATTGTAGAAGGGCTCAGTGCTGGTCTTGTTCTGCCTCACGGTAGAGAGACCTAATGGCAAGAGAGTTCAGTAACAGTTAGATGGATGGTGGGTGCTTTTCAAAATCCCACATGCAGAACCCTAAGGCAAGCGATATGGATGTGAATGGGCTCTAAACGAGGAGCCAAATGTCAAGCTGACTCATTAGCCGTGGTCCTCCCTACCCTACCCCACCACCTAGGAATCGAGCAAGTGCCTAAAAAAGACATTCTGGGTCTAAATATTGGCTCTCCTTTTCAAAATTATGTATTGACTTACATAAAGTCTCATGTTTGAGTGAACTACTGCTCTTCACATTGCTGTAATAGGCTTTGTTTAGCTCTGTGTGCTTTCAGTATACAATTAAAAACTACAATAGTTTCCATCCTAATTTTGATAACTGACAGTTACAATTATGAACATTGAGAGGGATAATACTTTGCATTAAAAGGAGGGTTTTTTAATTGATGTGTTACTTATTTATCTGCTTCATCCCGTAGCAGTCATCACCTTCCCCATTCATGCCAAGGAGCGCCTTCCAGTTCCCTTCAGAGAAAAAGCTTCCATTCTGAGGAGAAAGAAGGCGAGCAAAATAGAGCAGAGTACAAATAATGTCCCCAAACATTAGCAAGGGACTTTAAGTAGGTCTCGCCAGAGACTGTGGACTAATCAGGCTCTTGATGGGCCGCATAGTTCCCATTGCCACATCAAGTAGACTAAGAAACTTGGATCCTATTTTTGGCTTTGCCATTGACTGGCTGGTGTGACCCTCAGCCAGACATTTAATTCCTTTGTGGTTTTGTTTTCCCTGTTACACACAGCCTGTCTTGTCTGTTTAGTTTGTAAGCATGCCTGGACAAGGATTGTCCCTTGTGGTGTTTGAATAATGCCAAGCTAGCAGGGCTTCGGTCTTGGCTGGAGCTTTGAGGTGCTACCTGGGTAGAAAATGATTATGATGTTAGCACAGTTATCGGTTATCTTGGTTTATTGCTGTTGCACTGACAGTTTGCTTCATTGACTCTTACTAGCGTGGATGAAACCAGAGCGGGTCCCCATGTACTCCCGCAGCGGGCATTGTTGAGCTATAGAAATAAAAATAATTGTAACAAAGAATGTGTCGGAGCCTTCTGCGCAATCCTGGCACCACTTGGGTTGTTGTAACAACTCTTTCTTTCTTTGGGCTGAATCCCTTTTGGCACAGAGATTGTCATGCTTTGAATGGAAGCCACGGTCTCTGCAAGACACTGAGCAAACTGTAGCAGGTTACATCACTTGGGTTAAACACCTCTTTTCACAACTGCTGCGCTTGCTGGCACGCTCAGTGGAGATGTCACAGGCTGGATGTGCTCAGAGACTGAATTACCCAGTGTCTTGCCCAGCTCCCCTCTGAGCTGTGGAGGAGCCCTGCGTCCTTTTGATAGGAACATAAAGGGGGCAGAGATGAAGGAGGTATCTGGACCTGATCTGGTGGTCTGATAAATTTTTTTTGTTTGTTTTTTTAGATCAAAAACACTCCAGACAAGACAAATAATATTTGGAGGAATATTCCTGGGAAGACTATCCTTCTAATGTGCTTCATTGTCTCCTAAATAACTAAATAGGTCTCTCTTCTAAGTAGGTCTCTCAACTTTTTCAACCGTTGCTTTCCCAGGCTCCATGAAATCAGCCCTGCTGGGAGTCACTTGCATGCACTGCTGCTATCTGGGGTGGCAACAGAGCATGAGATGGTC
This sequence comes from Chlamydotis macqueenii, assembly GCF_036417535.1. NCBI lineage: Eukaryota > Metazoa > Chordata > Aves > Otidiformes > Otididae > Chlamydotis > Chlamydotis macqueenii. The sequence goes on from NC_141564.1 coordinate 1,628,892, forward strand.
TTCTGAGGCTGTGAGCGGGAGGTGTTGCTCTGTGTCCTGAGCCACGGACAGGCAGATCTATTCACCTACACTGCCCTTCAAGGTGCATCTTTGAGGGCTTTCAGAAAGGGGATGGGAATAAAACTAAGCCAATAAAAGGAAAAAACACAGCCTTAGCTCAGGAAAAGCTAGCAGTAATAGAAGGTTCTAGGGAGTGACTTTAGAGATTGAAGCAATGTCCGTGATGCTTTGTGACAAAGTGAGTGATGAGCTTTCCTGGCTGTAGAAGCAGTGATTTCACAATACTCCTGCAATAGAAATAGGACTGGAGGGAACAGCGTAGCAGGTGAGAAAAATCACGTGCTTTTAAAAGATTTCATTCCTCTGAAGAAAAGCCAGGCTTTGTTCTTGAAGAGTCAAGTGAAATCTAGCTTGTTGTGAAAATTCTGTTCTCCTTTTGCCTGACTGCTGCTTTCTTAGGTAAATCAGCACGGCTATTATTACAAGAGTCTCTTGGGGCTGTGCAAACACATAGTCCTGTTTCACCCATGCTGGAGAACGCACGGTCCCACTAGCCAAGGAAAGCGTGTTAGTGGCTTGTCCTCAGAGCCTAGTAGAACTGGGACTTTAACTGATGTTTCTTACATCCGAGCTCAGTGCATGAATCCCAGGATCACTTGGGTCCACCTTAGTTGTCTTCTCATGGAGAAAAGTGATCTTTGGGTGTTCCCAAACTGGCTTTTTGTAACAGTAGGAACTACGGCAAAGTGTTAGAACTACAGTACTCTAAATGCTCTATATCAATTACTGAAAGAGGAGGAGAGAAAAGAAACCAGCAGCAGGTTCAAAAGATGCCTCCATGTCCAACTGCAATGGGTGCACTCTTCTCTGTGCAGGACTTGTTGTGGCTTGGACAAGTTTGGTGAGAATATATGTGTACATGGGTCCTAGTCCTTATGGTGGTGTTTGAGCAGAAGCTGCTCTGTATGACCTGCTCTGTACCGTATCTTACATCCTTTACATGCAATAACTCCTTATTTTCCTTGGGGTTGAATGGGCCACCACTATGGGAAGGCTGGGATAACAGCAGACACCAAACGTTGTGAGGAGATCAGTGAGTAGAGTTGTACTTGATCAGCTGGGAAAAGAAGGGGCAAGTATGATGCTTTGCAGTTTGCTCCTGCTAGAGAGAATTTGTTATCTGAATGGGGAGAATATACCATGTCTAGGTATGGTAGATCAGGAGGAGAGATTGGGAGTAGATCGGAAGTCTTCCACTTAGGGCACTGTTTTAGAAGACCCAAAGCTCCTAGTATTCAGGAAAAACAAAAATAAGCCTGTCTCTCTCTTCTTAGACAAGTGATTTTTATTCTATGACTGATGAGACAGCAAAATCTCTTTTTCTTCAATCTGTGGATTCTCACATGAACCCTGGCAAGGCCTTGATAAAAGCAAATGCTGAAGCGTGCCTCTTGGGGGAGCGGCAGGGCTGACCACTGGAACATGCTGTGAATCCATGGGGAGAACTAGCTTTTCACTGCATGTTCCTACTGGCTGTGAGTACCAGAGCATCTTCTTAATGGCTATCCAGGAGCTGATGAAAGTCTATTATCCTGTTTGCTAGGAGCACATTTACGCTTGCTGCATTGAATAATTTGTCTTTAATTACTCTTTTCCATATTACAATAATTTTATTTTTAAGTAAGTCTCGTTTTTCCTTCAGTATTACCATCAAAGATTTCACCTCAGGTCTTAATTTCTCCTTTGCTATTGATGTGTCATCCCACAAAGTCAAATGAGGATTCACCAGTGCTGTAGCCTCTTGAGCAGCACAGATCCTACGTATTAAATGAATTATCATGATCAGTTTGGCACGTTTCAGAATACAGCTACTGTGCACTGTTGATAAGAACAATTGTAATACAAGGAGTCACAGATTTTGTCTGAATAACAGATTCTTCTGGGCACCTCTGGGGAACATGTAAAATCAGGAAGTCTTAAAGTGCTAATTCTTTCATGCTGTTACCGATGGCAGCTTTTGCTAAGTGTGAGGCAATTCCTGTCACTGAAACGTGTATTTATACTCAAAGTTTTTTCCACAGCAACAGAGAATTAAGTCTCTTCTGGATTATATTGACTTTAATGGAATGGGTTCCCATAAAGAATAGAGACTTTGACTTGTTCCATAAAGGTTTGAAACACCTCAAAGCACCCCATGAAATCCAGCATCCAGTCCTAACACTTTTCCATTAACTCAACAGTGTGTAACTGCCAAGGACCAGAGTCCACCATTATCTGTTTGTTTATGACATTCTCTGTTTTGACAACTCTAGGAGATGTGTACAAAATAGCTCTTTGGGATGGGATCATTTCTGTGTTCCGTCTTTGTATAGCACCTAGACAGTTGTTTCATGACTAGACCTCTGAGGAGCTCCTACCATAGCAACAAGGGGGCACAGGAAAGAAAAGATGGCTTTGTTGATGGATCTAGTGTAGTCTTCAATGCAAACCTATACTAAATGAAATTTGGTTCTTCAGTCTTGCTGTTCATTTCCAAAAGTGCAAGGACAAACTGCTTAGGGCTTGACCATGCAAGGTGCTGAGCAACCTCTGCAGAGGTTACTAAATACCAAAACTGGGTTATTTTCTCTTAATGAAACTGTTGCACTTCAGACATTGGCAGCTTGGAGTCCTCTGAAATGGCAAACATTTTAGAAGAGATATTACTGTCGGCTTTTGCAACAGTCGGCCCTTTGGAAACATTCCCCTTGAATAATGCTAAAAGCAATTCCAGTTTTTGTAATTTAACTCATCCCTATCATCAGCACCAATAAACAAAACCTCTACAGATTCCAGGCTCGCCAGGACCTTGCCAAGAGCTGGCATTATACTCTGAGCCAAGTAACTTCTTATAAACAATGAATATTGAGCTCAACAAGTGTGTATGTTCTTGCAGGGTGTTTGTCCGTGTGCGCACTGAGCTGGCACCAGCGGTGATGTGCTTTAGATCCTGCTGTTACATTTGGGTAAAAAATGATTGAGTGTTTCTTCAGTAAGTTGGCAGATGACAACAAATTGGGTGGGAGTGTTGATCTGCTGGAGAGTAGGAAAGCTTTGCAGAGGGATCTGCACAGGCTGGATCAATGGTCTGAGGTTCAACAAGGCCAAGTGCCAGGTTCTGCACTTGGGTCACAACAACCCCACACAACACTACAGGCTTGGGGAAGAGGGGCTGGAAAGCTGCCCAGTGGAAAGGGACCACATCCGGCTGAACATGAGGCAGCAGTGTGCCCAGGTGGCCACGAAGGCCAACAGCATCCTGGCTTGTGTCAGGAGCAGTGTGGCCAGCAGGAGCAGGGCAGTGATCGTGCCCCTGTACTCAGCACTGCTGAGGCCGCACCTCGAATACCATGTGCAGTTTTGGGCCCCTTGGTACAAGAAGGACGTTGAGGTGCTGGAGCGCGTCCAGAGAAGGGCAATGAAGCTGGTGAGGGGTCTGGAGCACAAGTTCCATGAGGAGCAGCTGAGGGAACTGGGGTTGTTAAGTCTGGAGAAGAGGAGGCTGAGGGGAGACCTCATTGCTCTCTACAGCTGCCTGAGAGGAGGGTGCAGGGAGGAGGGTGTTGGTCTCTTCTCCCAAGTGACAAGTTAAAGGACGAGAGGAAATGGCCTCAAGTTGCATCAGGGGAGGTTTAGGTTGGATATTAGGAAAAATTTCTTCATCGAAAGAGTGGTCAGGCACTGGAACAGGCTGCCCAGGGCAGTGGTGGAGTCACCATCCCTGGAGGTGTTCAAAGAACGTGTAGATGTGGCACTTTGGGACATGGTTTAGTGGACATGGTGGTGTTAGGTTGATGGTTGGACTTGATGATCTTGGAGGTCTCTTCCACCCTTAAAGATTCTAGATTCACAATCATATCTATAAGAATTCCTACCAAGGATGCACTGGCAGATAAAATCATACAGTGTTGAGGAGGTTACCCAGGTGTGATCTATTAACAGATACAGAGAGTCCAGGAATTATTTCATATTTTAGTTTAAGGGTTGTGAAAGTAACAGGAAGCTAATGGTTATTGTATTCTTTTGGCCTCTGCGTGTATGCCACGTTTCGGAGTGCTATTGTGTACCCTGGGAAGAATCACCTTCCTATTACTTGCACGTCAGAAAATTGGGGTGTGAAAAGAACTATGGCTTTCTAAGAACCTTGGGCTTTGCTGCATTTCCATAGGAGTAACTCAGTACCGCGGCAGTGGCAGGAGCGAACGACCCGACACTCAGTTGGTAGAACTGAGTATAACCCAACTTCAGCGGCATCGTGCATTGTCTGTTCCCAGCTGTCAAGGACACGATCATCTGAAGAGCCGTGCTTCATTGCAGAAAGGGGTATTAGAGCAGGCAGAATGCCAGGCCCTCTGACTCCTTCCCCATCTGGTGTCTCCCAGGTTTACATCTGCTGTGTTTGTGCCAGGAGAGACTGTTGCAAGGTGTGTGACACACAATAAGCCCCTTCTGTCCTCAAATTATGGAGTTTCATAGGAAAGTAGCCTTGATACAGCTTGTTAGTAGCACCCTTTGTGGGTAACAGACCCCATTAGCTTTTTTTTTTCTTTCAGACTAAGCTTTCAGACACAGATCCTCAGAAACCTTTTGCTTTTTCCCTTTTTTTATGAAACTGGGTTTCTTCATTCCCCACTTCAGTCCAACTCCCACAGGAGAGTGATGAAACTTCCAGTCTTGCCCGAGACCTTGTCTGCAGTTTTCTGAGAGCCAGAAGCCTGCTGACTTGCTGAGCATGGCAAATGTAGAGAAATACTTGGTGTCTCTGATCTGTTCACATTGGATAATGGACGATGATCTTTTCTTACCCCTTTGTCCATGTTTTTTTGTAGCAACAAATAATTTTCTCTCTTTCCCCGATCGTGATCTGTTCAGGACATTTATTTTGTTGGTGGTTTTCTCACTCTAATTTCCAGACCAGTAAGCTAGCACAGCCCCTGCTTTGCTCTGGGCTCTTCCAACTCAATCTTGTGCTCTCTGTAAACTCCCTCCTCTCTGTCCTACGTAGTCCTTAGGGATTTTTTGTCGCTCCTTACTGGCACTCTCCACAGCTCTGGCCCAGGCTGGGGGACTAGCCTCTGCCAAACTGATAGAGTATTAAAAGTTAATTTGGGGACCTTTTGTTCTTTCACTCTGATGTTTTTCACATCCCAATCACCAGCTCATCTCTTACCAGGTACTGAGCTCACTGTTCATCTTTAGCTGACGATGGCTCCTCTGCTTCCTTGTTTGTTTTTTTTTTTGTTTAAAAACAGAGCTTCTTTGTGTTTCATTTTTGTGCAGCAGGCAATACTTACACGTCTGTAATCCCACTGCGTAATTAACAGCAAATTGCCAAGAACATTGCAGTGCTTCTAAATTAACCATTTTCCTGCAGAGTTCTGCCACCTGACTGGTTTCTATTTGCTGACACCCGTCACCTGCGGGTAGAAGGTGAACATCACAGAATTGTCTGAATTAAGGAGCTATAGAGCTTAGGGGATAGCAGGAGCCATTAGAGAGGTATGTGAATACCCTCCAGGTGTAAACTCAGTCATTTTCTTATCTTCTGAAAGCTGCAGTCCCTATGACGCCTCAGACGCTCTATTCTCCCAGTTAGAGGACAGCCAATATAGGTTTCCCTCTCCATACTGTGTGCTGCGTTCTGTGGTGTTTAAAACTTCTTGCAAGAGATCCATCTTGTTCTGTATCCAGTTTCACTTTGTTGTGCCTAACAACTTCCCAAACAATCTTCCCAGCCTCTGAAAGTCTAGTTACGGTGCAGGCAACTAGACTTCTAGAGGCTGGGAAGATAGCTCCTTAAAGACAGAGCCCTCTCTTCTACAGCTACAGAGAAGGAGAAGAAAGGTATCGCAGCCTTTGCAATACCCATGTAGTATGAATTTATCCTGCCTCAGAAAGGGGTAAAAATACGCAAGTGAGAGAGAGCACAGAGATGCTCGTTCTGAGCTTTTCAGTTGATTTTTGCCCTTTTTGCATGTTTGTAGGATCACCATCTCCATAATTGCCTTGGCAAACGCATGAAGCTGTAGCCGAAGCCTTTGTTTCACATTGCACAATGAGATATTGTATTTCATTTCTCCTGTAAGAGACTTTCTACTTTTCCAGAGTGCCTTAGCCAGCTTCTGGCTCCAAGCAATTACTTTTAATAACTGAGACTGACCAAAAGGACGTTGTCTTCTTCAGCAGCTTATGCATGACGTATGACAGATCACTTTGTTACTGTCAAAGAACAGATTTTTTCCACTCCATTGGCAATTTGTTTAATCCTGGATCTTGCTCCTTTGCTCTGCCTCTCCTGCCGTTCACCGGGACAGAAAGAGGAGAGGGAAGAGGAATTTTGCCTTTTAATGTTCTGGTGAAATCACTCTGTTCTATCGAGATGCACAAAAGTGTTTGGTCCCATTTGGAAATTAACTCTGCAAATTGACTGACACATTGCTGGAAGAATAAATAATAAAATACAGCATTGCTTGTCTGTGTCTGACAATGTGGATTTCTTGTGAGAAATTGTTTGAAGTACTGAATAGCGCCCAAATGTAAAATCTTGTGGTGGCTAAAAACTGAAGTGTTCTTAAAATTGGCTTCATCTGACGTGTTACGAGCAGAGTTTTCAGCTGTAGGCTGAAAGGGCTAAAAATTCGGTCTCATTCAGACAACAATACGGTTTAGGTCTGAAAACTGGCATGCTCTACAGTCTCTTTAGCTGCAGAATTCAATCCTTCTTAAAAAAAATCCCAAATGGAACAAAATCCTAAATTTATTCAGGCTTGCTCATGCAGGTTTAACATACATCGTGGTAAAGACTGGGGTTTTGATTGTCTCTGAAGTATTTTGATTGGACTTAAAAGGAAAGGTATTAAGAATGGTTAACTGTTTTTTTTTTTTAAAGAAATTTATTTTTTATTTCTTGTTTATAGATTTCTTTCCAATTGATGTGATCCAGGAAAATTATGTCCATAATGTGAGAAATTGCGTTTTTTCAATTGTCTTTCCTACACCTTTTAAATCTAGAGTTCATCTTGTAGCTGTTTCAAAGGTTGACTATTATTTTTTGTTCCTGTCTAATTAGTAGAGATTGTTAATACATGCACTAAAGTATGTTTTAATATTTATATGCTATTTATTGTGAAAGCATCCTATCAATATACACTTTAAACAAATAGCACATGTAAAACATATAGTGAGATACACCAGGGGAGGTTTAGACTGGACATTAGGAAAAGTTTCTTCATCAAAAGAGTGGTCAGGCACTGGACCAGGCTGCCCAGGCAGGTGTTGGAGTCACCATTCCTGGAGGTGTTTGACGAACGTGTAGACGTGGCACTGCAGGACATGGTTTAGTAGGCATGGTGGTGTTGGGTTGACGGTTGGACTTGATGATCTTAAAGGTCTTTTCCAATCTAAATGATTCTATAATTCTAAATTGGTGACATTGCAAGCCCTCACCTTCCTGATAAAATCATCCTCTTTGATTAGGGCTTGATTATCTTTAAAAAAATCAGTTTTATGCGAAAGTAATACCACTGATTTCACCCAGTGATTCACAATGGGGAAATGTCTTGATTCTTCTCTCTTTCCTGCTCCTCTGGGCAGGTTTTATGTGAGAAGCTTTTAGAAGGGCCCATGCTGAGAGTCCCTGCAGTGTGTCATTCACAGGACTGGAGAGTTTCAGTCTCTAGGGCCAGCTTTCCCTAAATGCCTGTCACACAGAGGCATTTTGGTCCGGACAGCAAAATGTCAACCAGATGATGGCTCTGCTCCTCCCAGCCATCCTGACACATCAGGGCCTACAGCTACGTCGGGCAGCACTGGCACCTTGCTCCAGGCCTCTTGCTGCAATTGCTGTGAGGATGCTTTCTCACGCGGGGTTTTGTTTGCTTTCACTGAAGGATGTCTTTGGGAACAAGGGGCCTGGAATGGTCATGAGTTATTAGCTGAGTGCAAGAGGCCTGTTTATTTCTCAGGGTATGTCTCCTCTGCGGCCAAAGATGCAATGGCAGCTGTGGGGACGGAGCCGAGATGCACTAAAGTGTCTGGCGTGGGTGATGAAAGCAGTGTACTCAAGGCCACACAGGGATCCCTAGGCCTCTGCTGCTTTAGGACTACGTGAGAAGGGCAGCACCCCATCAGTGGGACCAAAACTCCCACTGTCAAGAAGGTGGAGTAAAATTTTATGCCAAGTTAGATCCAATTCATTTTATTTTTGAGTAATGCAACGCTGCATTTTGGTAACTACAGTTTCATGAAACTTCTTGGGAAGGATGGGCTTGTCCTGATGGCAGAGGTCCCCAGTTCCAGGAGCACCTGGACTCCAATGCCAGGCTTGGCCTGCAGCTCTCAAATTGATGAAAAACTCTTGGGTCCAAACATACCGTGCAAAGGCAGTCTGTGGAGACTAGGATGTGAAATTTTCAGTCCCCCTCTATTGCTATCCAATTTTGTAAAAAATCCAGAGCAGAAGTTGCTATATGTTTTTTTTCAGATTCTTTTTAGACTGTGGAGTGTGTCGCTTTTATAAATGCTACATCTACAATCCTCCATGCAACAGGATGGTGGGCTCTGTTCGGTGTGTTGATATGCACATATGGTGCACGGACAGTTGGTGGATTCTAAAGGAATGACCTTCAGGACTGGCATTCTTCTATATTTTCATGTTTTTGTCATGCTGCGGTGGGTTTGTTCGTTCCTCTTTCATCTCCTCTGAGTGAAAAACGCTGCAGTCTTCCAGACAGTGTCTCTCTCTCTCTTTCTCTCGCTCACTCAGCCAGACCATCTGTTCCCATATTACAGATTTCTCTGCATGAGTACCAGGTAACAGACGTGACTTTGCCCAATAACTACAGCAAAAAAAAAAGGCTTTCACACACTCTCCGCAATCTGTGAACATATGATCAGTCTAGGATAACATGTCGTGCCAAACACACACCAGAGACATTTATATGCAGTAACAGAATGAACCCGGAGATCAGGTACTTGGCAACCCCAAACCTGGCATTTCCTCTGTGCATTTCAAAAAGAGGCTTCTGTGCCGGCACAAAAGTCTGTGTTCCTGCCCTGGTGCCCTTTTCTCAGGGGACGGAAGCATGAAGTTCTGCTCTCACGTTCTCTCAAAGAGAAGCTGGTACCATCGCTGCCCTGTGTCAGCCCTCGAGGCTGGTGTAGGGACAAGGTCTCTGTTCTTTGTTGGCAGCTCAATAACGACCATTTGCCAAGTGATGGGAGACACCAGAAAGGGCATTTTTTTCTGTCTTCTATCATCTTAGAATCATGGAATCTTTAAGGTTGGAGAGACCTCTAAGATCATCAAGTCCAACTATCAACTCAACACCACCATGTCCACTGGATTCTGCCCATTTTGTGAGTAGGATATAGAGACAGACTGGCATCTTATACAAAAGTGTGTGTATATATCCATAAATATATATAAAAAAGCTCTTTTATCCCCTTTCCTATTGTCACATCAGTCCCCAAAGGACCATAATTAGACTGAATATTAAAGCTGGGGGTTTTCTGGCTCACTCTAACCACCACTGAGCACTTGCCTCAAGCCTGGACTGCTCATTTTTTCTGTAATGGTTGAAAAGTTAGGAAGCTGGCTTGAAGCTCAGGGACCATGTGTGGGTACCAAAGACAGATAAGGTACAAAGCAACAGTTTGTTGAGCTGTCCTGTGATCTGCGGGCCAAGGTTAGCCTTTATCTCTGCTGCAGGGTACATGCTACAACATATTCCTACCAACTGGTAATATATTTATTTTTTGATAAGTGGATGTGTGTGTTAAGTGTCTCAAGTTAGTCTTGCGTTCCCCAGAGACTTAAATAGAAACAAGAAAAACGTCTTATGGAAATTAGTACCCAAAAGAAACTTCTACAGAGGTTGGAAGGGAATTTACTTGTAAATTATACTTTTAGATGGCTTGTACAGTATTATTTACTATCCCTTGGTTTTCTGATGGGAAAAGGGACTGGTCATCTCCTACATAGCACTAGATGAAAAAATACTTCGAGCAACTCAAAACCTGAGTGCCAAGATTCTTCACAAAGATGGGAGAGTGTCAGCTTGGTGTCATCGGCAAACTTGCTGAGGGTGCACTCTATCCCACTTTCGCCACACTGAAACATTTCCTTCTGTGATGCTGTCCTGTTTACAGAGGAGTTTCTTGTCCCGATGATGAGCAGCTCCTTTTGGATCCTGAAGAGGATTACAGACCGGGAGGAGAAGCCGTAGGGTAACGGAGCGGATAGGTTGACCTCACGTTTCCTCGTGCTGTTACAACATTTTAGCTGCTCAGGCTTCAATGAGAACTTGGAGGAGGGTTTTCTCACAAAGACCCTCAGCCATGTGCTCGTGCATTGGGTGTGCGGCTGTGCAGGGCCGAGCCCAGGACACGGGAGCACCCTTTGTCTCGTAGGGGAACGCCACATCCTCCACCTCCCTCTCTCCAAAAAAGGGATTATTTCCCCAGGGAGTCTGGAATTGTTTCTCAAGTTAAGGATAAAAACGCAAGACCCAGTGTGTTGCTGGTAGACGGGGCGGGAACACTTGTACGTTCTGGCTTGCAGGGAAAGTAACTCACTTGTGCAATCGCAGTGGTGGATGGTGGCTGAGCACACAGACACGCTCAAATATTTAAGAGAGAACTGTAAGTTATAGGCTATTATAAATGAGAATATTTTGCCTGTAAGCAAGTTATTCAGGGCTATTATTTCCTGAAAGATTAGCTCCTAATTTGGAACAATTCTCCCTTCATCTGAGGCCCCCTCCTTTCTCTGCTTTTGGAGAAAACAGGAAAAAAACAATCATTTAAGCTCCGGGGTGGTGATATTTTTGTCAGAAGAACTGCTTTGTTCTGAAAATAAAAATTATCTGGGTGTGATTACCTCTGTGTAGAGATTTATGTTTTCAGCATTAGGCAGAAGGTGTGAAATAAATGTCGACTCAGGCTCCTGCATTTTCTCTCTGATTTCCCACATCTTAATTCTTCACTTCGTGCAACTGCTTCTGAAACTTGGAACTGAACCTTCATTTTAATGTGCTTTTTCATGTTTCTTTCACTGCTTCATCTACGTCTTTCTGCTTTAATGCCACAATAGTGTGTGGGAGGATTAGTTACACTGATTAAAAAAAAAATAAAATAGAGTAAGAATGAATTAATCTAAAAGCCAGACACCTTCATTAAGCAAAGTAGGGAGAATAATATATATAATTAGCAAGAATTCTGCTTACTGTATGCTCTAATGTAATATATTAGCCATCTAATTATATTAAAATGTTATTAATTGCCTTGAAATTGTTAGCTACTGTTGTTAATAGCCAGTTAGGGCTACTTTTAAAAGACAGCTATTTGCTGATAATAATAAAATTTTAGAAAATCAGAGTACTTAGCCATATTTGCTTTCATACTTCTTTTTGTTTATTCCCTTTCATAATCCGTAATTCATTTTCGCCCCATAAAACAGAAGGGCAAAGAGAGACAAACCCACGTTCTATAAAAGGTATTTCCACTGGTAAAAATAGAGCAAAAGACCTTTTTTCTCCTTTTTGGTAATACGAGTGTAGAAATACTCCACAAAATTTGCAGTGGAGTGGACGCCCGCCCGTGTCCTGCTCTGTGCAGCGGTCTTTGTCTCATACGTGTGTTCCACAGCGAGGGAGCACAACTGATACCAGCACAGCCTCTGACTTACTCCTAGAGATATTTTTTCCATTTCATGTCCTCAGAATAGCGAATTACCAATATCGTTCACTAAGCTCTTGTTCTGCAAGACCTCTTCTCCTGTTTCTCTTTCACTTAAACTTTTGTATCTGTTTTCTTCCATGTTATTATAAATTAACATATAGATCATTGCATGGTGGGGAGGAGGGCTAGAAATAGCCATTTTTTTTTTCTCTGGCATTTACTTTGCAAGTAAATCTGTGCTGGGGTCTGTCCTGGGACAAGCAGATGAACAGAGAAGTGAGAAAGTTTGAGGATGATAGGAAGTTAGTTATTTTGGGTAAAAAACATGAAGACCACCTATAAGGAAACACAGAAGTACTTCAGGAGACTGTGTGGGCAAATAAAATTTAGTATGCACAAATCGAAACTGATGCATGTGGGAAAAAGCAATTCTAAATTCACATACAAAATTACAGGCTCTGAGCTGGCCATTACAATTCAGGATCACAACCTTGGGATTCTAAGAGTTAGTTCCACGAAAATGTTGTCTCTGTGCTGAGTAGCAGCCAAAAACTTAATAAAATATTAAGTGAGAAAGAAGACTAGAGAACAACTCTATGAATTGATGTTCATCCGTGTATTGAATAGCATATGCAATTCCAGTCCTTTCAGCTCAAATAGGACGTGGTACAACTGGGAGATGTTCACAGCAGTGCCAGAAGGGTGGGATGACTTCCAGAGCAGGAATGGGCTGCGTATGCTGCGACCATTCAGTTTAGAAGGGAAGTGAGAGACCTACAAAAAGAGACTGGACAGAGTAGGTAAAAATTGACTCCTTGCTGTCTCTTCCAATGCAAAACCCAAGGACCATCAAATGCAGCTCGTAGGAGCCAAGTCCCAAAGAAACCAAAGGAAATTTGGTTTCATCATGCAACAGGCAGTAGAGGTGTAACTTTTTGCAAAGGACATCAGGTCTGCTGGAAGTTTACATGGGTTCAAGGAGAGATTGCCCAACCCTATGGTTGAGAAATTCATTATGAATTATTAAATTGCAGAAACTGCATCCACTCAGAGAATCCCTGCAGCTAAAACCAGTTGTAATGCAGGAGAACCTGTGGGGACTGCCATACCTACGTGCCCTCTTTCTGCTTTTCCCTGCTCAGCTCCTTGGAAATCCTGCTGGAGACAAATCCTGGGCTCAGCAGACATTTGGCACCAATCCTGTATGGCTCTCTTAATATTCCAACAACACTCTGCTCTGGTGCCTCAGTGGTGTCAGGAGAGATTTGGGCTGTGGAAGTAAGAAACTTTTCTTTCTTTCTTTCACGTTCTTGGATGCTATGGTACGTATCTGTTGATTAACCACCAGATGATCACCCAGTCCTTAACTGACCAAACCTGCCTTGCCAGATAAAGCAGAATTTTAAACTATGCTCTGAAAATGAGACATCTCTGCAGCCTTGGGGAAACCTGCAGCGAGCAATTAGGACATCTGACAGACCTGCGAGACCCGGAGTCTTACATATCCCAGAACAAATCAAACAATCTCTTGCATTGCCCAGAAGGAAAAGCTATCAGAAATTGGGATAATATTTCCTACATTGTGAATTTATTTCTAGTAGCTCCTAGAGAGACAAAATAAGAACAGAGATCTAGCTTCTGCATAAATGATGTTGCAAAATAATCTGCAAAAGGCTGTAGGAAGATCAGCTCTGATTGCTCACTGGTGACTTCCGAATTTACAGCAATATAGTGCTGTAGCAGAATGAAAATTTAGTTTATCAAGCTTGCACTTTAAAGCACAAATCTAAAGGAAGAACAGTGCGTAAGCTGTAGCACCAGTCCAGGAAATGTTCTGGCAGCGATGGGAGCAGCATTGCTATTGTGGCTCAGAGAAGACAGCCCAGCCGTGACTCTTCCGTTTCTCCCACTGCAACTCTCCATCAGCAGCAAATTAAAACTCATTATCACCAGACCAGCTGCTGGACACATGAGCTCTCTTGCCCTAGTCAGCGGCTGAGTGGTCTTTTATGAGCAAAGTTTCCGTCTCCACTCTTTTTTGGGTCCTTCCCAGTTGCTCCAGAGAGAAAACACAAGAACAGGTACCTCCACTTGCTCCCAGGTTCCCGATGGTCTGGGTGGTGGAGGATGTGTCTATACCACAAAAGCTTGGTCCCCTGGGCCTCAGCTTCTCCTAGACCTAAAATATTCTGGGCTGTAGTTTTAGTCACATCATTGTCCCAGGCACAAGAGGATTATTTTATAAGATCTAATGTGTTATCTCTAAACATTGCCATTCAAGTAAATCCATTTTAAAATTTTCTAGCAGAAGGATGTTCAATTACAGGTGCAAATATATGATGGCTATATCCATGTACATTAAAAAAAATTTATATTAACTGTACTGTACTGATGTGGCAAATACAAAAAAGAATCTAGAATTTTCACATCAGTAGATTCAGCATGCTGATGCTTTCACTTGATTCTCTTACATTAATTACACTATGTGAATTTCAAAACTCATTTCGGTATTACTTAATATGGATTGTTTTGAAGTTTCTGCACTGAATGACATTTTTAAATTTGTGGTCCAAATCTGATTTAGAATGAAAGGAAATTTCAAAACATTGCAGTTTTTCCCTTGAAAAGAAATGCACGCATTTAATCAGCTGTATTTGAGCTGTTATAGAGCAGATGAATTTATACTTTTTCTTGGTTTCTCTGTACAATCCCATCTCTCCTCTTGTTTGTGGCATTTTTTTGTGGAAGTTGCCTTCTTTTTATTCTGTATTTTTAATTTTTTAGCTCCACCAATATTGTAGCCAGTGAAAACTCCCTCATTTCACCTGAAGAAAGAGGCAATGCATTTTGAATGTGTGTCATTGAGGAATTACTTTTTAATTAATCCCTTTAGCTTCAAAATTATTCACAAAATGAAGAGTTAGACTGAGTAGAATTAAATATTTTCATATCTTATTTTACTGCATATACAGATTTTTTTTCTCATTATAGGTTTTAAGATGAAAAATAAGCATTTATGCTTTTTAAAAGGATATTTTAGAATCCAGGATGTTAATTAACTGATGTGAAATAACATCAAATACATAGCTCTTTTCTATGCTATTATGTTCCATTCCATTCCATCATTAAGTCACTTCAGAAGATTTGGGTTTGACTTCAGAAGATTTGGGTTAATACGGAATTCATATTTGTTAAATTCTTCATTTCTAGTGGTTTAAAATCTTGACTTCAGAAATTTTAGTTATGTTAGAAATGTAAAGGTCTACGGATAGAAACAAGGAAAGGTTTGTGGGAAGAGGTACTGGTTTTTATGTGGTGAGTTGAAAAATGATTTGGAAAAAAAATGGACACTTGAATCACAAAACCCCCAAATCAACAGATAGAATGAATTTATTTGAATTTCTAACTGTGATTCCTTACATCTTGAAGATGGAAATGAAAATGTGTCAAAAACTCACCAAGATGAAGAAAAACACCCGCATCCTCTACAATAATTAAATTATACAAAACAAAGAAAAGTGATATGACTCATAACATTCCAGTTGGAAACTCTCTGTCCTGAGGGAAAACACGGCTGCCTTGACACAACATACACTGTTAGTGGGGACATTCTTTAGGAAGACACAGAGGGAACTTCCATTAGGTTTTGACTGTCATTGATGCGTTAGGAAAATTACAGACTACTCAGATATTTCATTAAAAAGAATTCTGCCACTTGAAACATAATGATTTCTTGGCTAGCAGAGGGTTGTTTAACTTTTAAGACCAGAAGAGATTACTATAATCATCACCCTATGAATAAAATGGGCCACAGCGATTCACAAAATTATTCAAGCTGGAGTGTAGCTTCTGGAAAAGTGCTCGGTCTTGAAATGTAAAGAGCGTCTCAAAACACCAATGAAATAAAATGTCTGGACCATATTTGAAACTTATATTTGACATGTCAAGGAGAGGCTAAAAGATCTTTAAAAGGCCAGTTGTTGTGTCCATTGTTGTTGTTGTTTTTTTTCTTAAATGGTGACTTCAGTTGGCTGTAGTTGATGCCAGTAAAGGGTTACCGTAAAACAAAAGTGCAGGGAACATGCTGACAACCTTCCCAATGATATATTTCCCCCTCCCACCCCACCCCCCGTATAGTATTACCTGGCGTAGTCACCTTGGCCCTGACTCTTACTCCTTCTCTGAAATGTGCTCATTTCCTTTCCTTGAGTTCAGGAACCCACTGGAGAATTAACCTCAGGCACTGCATCCCAAGCTTGCAGTAAGTTGTGGTGAAAATTGAGACCCCTGCACACTTCACTACTGTGTTTAACTCAGAAGGCAAGAATGGATTTACCTGACTTAATAAACGTGTTGGTAAGGAATCTAAATAGCATAGAGGTCTTATGAAACCCTTAAACAAAGGTTTACAGACTTTCTACATGGAGATACAACAGAGGCTGGTGCGATAATCTTATGGGAATTTGTTTATGAATGGCTAAAGGCGAAAGCTGTAAAAACAAATAACACCCGTGCCCAAATTCCCATGTGAAAAGATGCACCAATAATTGCAGTTTCTTCTTTCTTCTGACGGTATTTATCTTGTCTGTTTTATTATTTCTTCCCCTATAAAGTTTAATTTGGATATTACTCTGCTTTATGAAAATAAATTGAGCCTGTAGCTGTTGTTATGCCACCTCACAGGACAAATATCTGAGCATATAAAGAGTAATTATTTTAAATAAGGATTGCTGGTGCCTAGCTGGAGATAAGGATAATAATGACGTGTTGCTTTGTGCTTCTCCCACTGATGAGCGTGTTTGGATGGTTTGCAGAGCAGAGGTGGCATATCGCTTTGTTTTCCATATGTGGCCAAGATATGGTACAGGTGCCTAGACTGAGACTCTCACAGACACACATCATCCCCTTCACCCTCCCCCTCAAAAACCCCACACCAAAACTCCAGACATGTCCTTTTCTCGCCTATTTGTGATACACAAAGGTGAACAGTGCGGTGGTAGAACTTTATTTTGCAGCTCCTTCAGTTTTAACTTAGCAATTCAAGTCCTCCAAAGGGCTCTGTGAATTACATTTTAGGATATTATCAATATCAGGCAAGGTAACCCTGCTATATACTGAAATAAGTGATTTCTCATCTTCGCAGTGTGCAGTTTGGTTTTTCATTTGCACTGAGGTAAGAGTCTCTTCAGTAAGTCAGCCTTGCCTAGGTGAGAATACACGTCTTTGTTTTGAGCTTTTGTTGCACAACTCATTTTGCTTGACCATTACAGGAAAATAAATGTGTTTTGTAATGACTTAGCACTTGCCATCCTTCAATTAAGAACCAGTAGATTTCTCACTTACAGCTTGCTTAGTCACTCTAAAAGTCTTGGTTTGCTTTGTGTTTTTACAGAAGTCAAAAGAGGGAAATAAAATCAAAGTTGTACATGTCTATAAACATCCACACACACAAATATGTCAGCCCTTTAGCCCACCCGAATTAAGGAGAACCTTCCCGAAGAACTGAAGCAGTGTTGTTTGCTGCCTGGTATGGCGCGCTGCGGAAACGTTGTCCTAGGCATGACCCCATTACGCCAACCGCTATCGTTCTTCTGCATAATTAGTCAAGTCAGCGGAGAGCTATGTGTAGGGAGCGGTCATTTTTGTGAGTCAGACTTGAGGAATTAAGGGCAGTATTTTTGCAATTCTACATTTGGTTGGGAAGAAATGTTGCAACTTGCTGCCTATATTGTCCATCCAAATGCCACGGTGAAGCTGAACGTTTAAGCTGGTATGGTCATTTCTCCCCATGGCAGCTGTTGCTGAATGGCCTGTCATGGGGATGGAAATACAAAGCTTTGCAGAGGTTGCATCCCAAGAAAGGAGGTCCTACCTGCTTCCAAAGGCATGCCCTCTTCTCCTGATGGCTTAAGATTGGTTAAGTCTGTTACCTAAAATTATATTCTATGTGGCTTTCAATCCTCTTACTAGGCTTAAAATGATGAACTATCTCCTCAGCATCCAGTGCATTATTACAATGTTTTTATCAGTGAACAAAGCAAATAGGTTTCAAGTTAGCATCAGAGATGCATGATTTTGAGATACCAAACTGTTTTCTCATCGTTGTGCTGATGCAACAGATCACATTTAACCTGTGGACAGATCAATATAGATATGATGTGACATCTTGTCTCTGACTCTTTGACGGCTACTACAGCACGGTGCTTTGTAGTGCTATCCTGTACCCGTTTGTCAGCCGTACCTAATTGATTAGACGACTGTAACATTTTTATTCCGCACATGAAGTTCCCTCCTTACAAATCTCTCCCTCCCAAAATGCACATTCATCATTAATTACAAGATCAATAGGAGAGATGGTCTGGACATAGACAATTGATAGCTTCCCTCTTCGGATTAGCATAACCTACCGATTCGTTATACGGAGTGAATAATACAGTGGCTGCCGCTGTGAAAAGGGGCAGGTCACTCGCTGTAAATTCCTTAACAAAATGCGGTGTCATGTGCCTTTTCATTCGCCAAGTGGATACGGTGTGTTTGGAGGGATCCGTCTTCTTTCTGTGCCAAAAGAAATCATAAATTTAGACAACTAAAAGCTTAAATGTTGAAAGCCTGAGAGGTTCCTCCCGAAAGCTGCGGTTGTTAAACTGAGAGCTGCATAGTGCTGAGACTGCAGCTATGAGTAAGATATTAAAAAAAGATGAAAGGAGCAAAAATTCGGTCCCTTTAAACCTAATGATGTTTCTTGCATGAGAAAGGTGATAGGAATTTAGGGCACAGTGTGCATACTTTCTTGTGTTTTAGCATACTAAGACAGTGAAATCTCCTAGATATTTCTTCCATTCTGTACTATATTAGGATTGGAGTCTTTCATTTCTCTTTTCTCAAAGAAATAAGCTTTCAATCACATTTTCCAAAATAGCTTTTGCGGTCTTTCAGTAGCTACCCACTTAGAACTTTACAAGACAGGTCAATTATGAAAAAGATGTAACATTTCCTGTAAGAGTTGTGAATCCAGCTGACATTAAATAAATAGAATCATAGAATGGTTAGAGTTGGAAGAAACCTTCAAAGCCCATCCAGTCCAGCCCCCTGCCAGGAGCAGGGACATCTCCAACTAGATCAGGTTGCTCACATCCCCATCCAACCTGGCCTTGAACGTTTCCAGGGATGGGGGATCCACCACCTTTCTGGGCAACCTGAGCCAGTGCTCTACAACCCTAATTGTAAAATTTTTTTTCCTAATATCTAATCTAAATCTACCTCTCTCTATTTTGAAACCATTACCCCTCATCCTATCACAACAGGCCCTACTAAACAGCCTCTCCCCATCTTTCTTATAGGCCCCCTTGAGGTACTGGAAGACCGCTATCAGGTCTCCCTGGAGCCTCCTCTTCTCCAGGCTGAACAGCCCCAGCTCTCTCAGCCTGTCCTCATAGGAAAGGTGCTCCAGCCCTCTCATCATCTGCGTGGCCTCCTCTGGACCCTCTCCAACTGGTCCATGTCCTTCTTGTGTTGGGGGCTCCAGAACTGGACACAGTACTCCAGGTGGGGTCTCACCAGGGCAGAGTAGAGGGGGAGGATCACCTCCCTCGACCTGCTGGCCATGCTGCTGGGGATGCAGCCCAGGATGCGGTTGGCCTTCTGGGCCGTAAGAGCACATTGCCGGCTCATGTTGAGCTTCTCGTCCACCAGCACACCCAAGTCCTTCTCCTCAGGGCTGCTCTCAATCCATTCCCCGCCCAGCCTGGATTTGTGCCTGGGATTGCCCTGCCCCATGTACAGTACCTTGCACTTTGCCTGGTTGAACTTCATGAGGTTGGCACAGGCCCACCTCTCCAGCCTGTCAAGGTCCCTCTGGATGGCATCCCTCCCCTCCAGCATGAAAATATTCCTTTAATAGATGGATAGAAGAATATCTCCCTCCCTCCATTTTTTTTTTTTTAATGACAGTCAAGGATCAGATTCAGATGTTGTTGTCCATGTTCAAGGTCAGGCTGGATGAGGCTCTGAGCAACCTGTCCCTGCTCCTTGCAGAGGGGTTGGACTGGATGGCCTTTGAAGGTCCCTTCCAACCCAAACCATTCTGTGATTCTATGTTGTGCCTTACTCCAGTAGTTCCACTGAAATTAATGGGACACCTTGGGGAGTAGGGATGTGAACAACAGGAGTGACATTAAGAGTCTTCCTGTCAGTGCCAGGACACTGGAATCTTTATGTTCAATAAAACTTACCACAAACTACACATGCCTATAACAGGAATCTTAAGTTATAAGATGTGGAAGATAACTCAGCCATTTAAATAAAGGGAATGCATGCTTACAATTCCCATAAACAGCAATGGAGATTTTATGGGAGTTTTAGGGGAAGTAAAAAATCATTCCCAATTAATTAACTGCAAGAAAGCTCTTCAACTCAGCAGGATTTGGACCAGGTTTTAAGTGATTGTTAGTGACTTTAATGGAGTTTGTTCTGGGGATTATAAAGGCGTGCCCTGTAATGTTTAAATTGGGGTTATAAAACTGAAGGTATGAAGTGAAGCTACAGTAGCGTTATTAGAAAATTGTTGTTTATAATAAATAAACTGGAGAGAATACCTAAAGCAGGGCTGATACTAATATTTACAACAAAATTCAAGCCAGGCTATGAAAAAGAGCAATGGCAGTTGTCTTCCTTGTTAGTAAATTGTAGTACAATTATCTTGTGCTAGAGGTCCACAGAATATACCGACAGTTACAAACGCGCCTTCAACCAAAGAAGCCTCTATCTAGTTTGGTATGAAGATAAATTTATTATCTGATTTTAATAGCACTTCTGGGTTGCCCTTGATCTAATTTTGCAATACTCCCAATGCAATTGCCGTTCAAGTTTTTTATTTAGACATCGGTGAAGAAAGTTACTGCAATCTCTTGCTCTTCTTTGCATGTTTGGAGTCAGATACTCCTCTCCAGAAAACTTTCCAAAAGGATTTTTTGGTGAAGATCCAATTGCAAAATCAAAGTCTTACGCTATTGAAATGGTGGTGTCTTTCAGCACAGAAAATAAGCGCAAAGTGCATGTAAGTATTAAATCCATACTGATACCTCCCTGTCAAACGTATTTTTTTTTTATTATTTGCTTCAGTCTTATTTCTCACGTTCCAAATTATGGGGTTTTCCCGTGTTTGTCAGCTCCTCAGTCATCTGGCAGGATTTCCCGGTTGTTATTTTCCAGTAGTCATAATTTCACTATATTACCGCAATCCTTGCCAGAACCCCTTTGTCTCACTTTAAATAATTCTCCCACAGTCTTGTAGCGCGCTCTTCAAACCTCAGCAGCCATCCATCATATCTCTCCTGGCTTAGCCAAACTGCATACACAACTCTTTCATTGCCGCGACACACGGAAAAAGGAAAGACGGATGAACCAGATCTGATTATTTCTGCATGAATAAGGTTTTTTTAGCTATACAGAGGTCCTTTTCATGTGGAAAAAACCTTGCGGAGTGTTGGCCCACGTAACTACATTTACAAAGTTTTCTAAAAACACATTATTGATTTATTTGTCTGCGATGCAGCATTGTTACATTTTATCATGTAAATATGTACTTAGGAGCCTTTAGAAAATGCAGATTATTGACCCAGTCCTATAAATATTTACACACAGTTTTAAAACTCAGATGATTTGGCCTGATTGTGCAACTCTTCATTCTTAAAAAAGAAAATGCTGCTGTAGTATATCTGTATTTGGAGTTTGAAAAAAGAAGCTTAGAATTATCCCAGCCGTACTTCTGGAGTAATTTCAAACTCTACACATTCTATGTTTCTCTCATAGCCTAATGGCTTCCAAAATTTTTTGGTTTAAATATACTTTTTTTTTTAATTATAAGAAGGAAAAAAAATAAATATATTTCAGTTCTACAACTTGTTTGCCAAGTTTCAGCCCAGAGCAAAATTTTTATGGTTGAGTTACAAACCTCTGAAAACAGAGGTTTATCATGGAAACACTGACACCGCTTTAACTATAGCGGTGCTGGCCATGCAGTGTAATACACACTAGAAATAGAAAGCAAGATTAGATATGACATTTAGGGCATGAGGCCTTCTCCAGGCTGTGGGAAAAATAACTGTGTTCTATTTTTTTTCCGCAGCCTGAAAAAGGTCTCCTGGTCGAAGTGTCACTTCTGATCTTATTTCCCATTCGTACCGTGTATTTAATTAACCCATTTC
Organism: Chlamydotis macqueenii; assembly: GCF_036417535.1. Taxonomy (NCBI): domain Eukaryota; kingdom Metazoa; phylum Chordata; class Aves; order Otidiformes; family Otididae; genus Chlamydotis; species Chlamydotis macqueenii. Next base: position 1,650,815 of record NC_141564.1, read on the forward strand.
TAAATTATTATTGACAGCAATTTGTCACAGTTTTAAGGACCAACCCATACCCAAATTGTGGCTTCCCTAGCCTAGTGTACATCAAGGTGGCGGGGAAAGTATCCAGTACTTTGTAATATTTTCGTATCAAGAATCATAGTCCCGTAGCTGGCTGGATCACATCACTCCCAGCTTTGCTGATGAATTGGGCAGAAGAGAGTCCCTCACACATGCAACAGACTAGGGAACTGCAGGACTGTGCATAAATGGAAACCACTTTTTCTACAGGCAAAGGAAAAGTTGACATATAATACTGTTACCATGGAACCTCTGGGAGCAGTAACAAGGAGAAACACTCACTCACGTGCAATGGCTTCCACCACACCTCCTGGAGCAGGCCACCTCTTCCACCGCAATGTAGCCTTCAGACAGGGTCCTGAGTGCTGTAAAGTGAGAACGGGCTGAACACTAAGGAATAATTTGGTAAAATGTGACTCTGGGCTAGGCTGCCTTCACCACAAAGCCCTGGTGTTACTGTTGTCAGGAAGATCTCTCCATCACTATGGCCTGCCATCAAAGGAGCATCTTGGTATTGCCTCAGAAAGGTAGCTAAGCTTGAGAGGTAAGTTTTACATTTAGAATAATAGAATCATAGAATCGTTAGGGTTGGAAGGGACCCTCAGGGGTCAGCCAGCCCAACCCCCCTGCCAGGAGCAGGGACATCTCCAACTAGATCAGGTTGCTCAGAGCCCCGGCCAACCTGGCCTGGAACGTTTCCAGGGATGGGGCATCCACCACCTCTCTGGGCAACCTGGGCCAGTGTTCCACCACCCTGACTGGAAAAAAATTTCTTCCTAATACCTAATCTGAATCTACCTCTCTCTATTTTGAAACCATTACCCCTCGTCCTGTCACAACAGGCCCTATTGAACAGTCTCTCCCCATCTTTCCTGTAGGCCCCTTTAGGTACTGGAAGGCTGCTCTCAGGTCTCCCCGGAGCCTCCTCTTCTCCAGGCTGAACAGCCCCAGCTCTCTCAGCCTGGCTCACAGGAGAGGTGCTCCAGCCCTCTGATCATCTTTGTGGCCTCCTCTGGACCCTCTCCAACTGGTCCATGTCCTTCTAAGGCCCACTGTACTCAAAGAGCAGGTTCGGGATCATCTGAGCAACTTAAAGGTGCACAAGTCCATGGGACCTGACGAGACCCATCCGCAGGTCCTGAGGGAACTGGCGGATGAAGTTGCCAAGCCACTGGCTATTGTATTTGAGAAATCGTGGCGGTCTGGTGAGGTCCCCGATGACTGGAAGAGAGGGAACATAACCCCAGTTTTTAAAAAGGGGAATAAGGAAGACCCGGGTAACTACAGACCGGTCAGCCTCACCTCTGTGCCTGGCAAGGTCATGTAGCAGATTCTCCTGGAAACCATGCTAAGGCACATGGAGAGCAAGGAGGTGGTAGGTGACAGCCAACATGGCTTCACCAAGGGCAGATCGTGCTTGACCAATTTGGTGGCCTTCTATGACGGGGTTACGGCATCGGTTGACAAGGGATGAGCAACAGACATCATCTACCTGGACTTGTTCAAAGCTTTTGACACTGTCCCGCACAACATCCTTCTCTCTAAACTAGAGAGACATGGGTTTGATGGATGGACCACTCGGTGGATAAGGAATTGGCTGGATGGCCGCACTCAGAGAGTGGTGGTCAACGGCTCAATGTCCATGTGGAGACCGGTCACGAGTGGCGTCCCTCAGGGGTCCGTGCTGGGCCCGGCCCTGTTCAACATCTTTGTCGGCGACATGGACAGTGGGATAGAGTGCACCCTCAGCAAGTTTGCTGATGACACCAAGTTGTGTGGTGCTGTCGACATGCTGGAAGGGAGGGATGCCATCCAGATGGACCTTGACAGGCTGGAGAGGTGGGCCCGTGCCAACCTCATGAAGTTCAACCAGGCCAAGTGCAAGGTCCTGCACCTGGGTTGTGGCAATCCCAGGCACGAATACAGGCTGGGAGGGGAATGGATTGAGAGCAGCCCTGAGGAGAAGGACTTGGTAGTGCTGGTGGATGAGAAGCTCAACATGAACCGGCAATGTGCTCTTGCGGCCCAGAAGGCCAACCACATCCTGGGCTTCATCAAGAGGAGTGTGGCCAGCAGGTCGAGGGAGGTGATTCTCCCCCTCTACTCTGCCCTGGTGAGACCCCACCTGGAGTACTGTGTCCAGTTCTGGAGCCCCCAACACAAGAAGGACATGGACCAGTTGGAGAAGGTCCAGAGGAGGCCACGAAGATGATGAGAGGGCTGGAGCACTTTTCCTATGAGGACAGGCTGAGAGAGCTGGGACTGTTCAGCCTGGAGAAGAGGAGGCTCCGGGGAGACCTGATAGCAGTCTTCCAGTACCTCAAGGGGGCCTATAAGAAAGATGGGGAGAGGCTGTTTAGTAGGGCCTGTTGCAATAGGACAAGGAGTAATGGTTTTAAAATAGAGGGGGGTAGATTTAGATTTGAAATTAGGAAAAATTTTTTTACGATGCGAGTTATAGAACACTGGAACAGGTTGCCCAGAGAGGTGGTGGATGCCCCATCCCTGGAAACGTTCAAGGCCAGGCTGGATGAGGCTCTGAGCAACCTGACCTAGTCAGGGATGTCCCTGCTCCTTGCAGGGGGGTTGGACTAGATGACCTTTGAAGGTCCCTTCCAACCCTAACCATTCTATGATTCTAATGTTGGGGGCTCCAGAGCTGGACGCAGCGCTGCAGGTGGGGTCTCACCAGGGCAGAGTAGAGGGGGAGAATCTCCTCCCTCAACCTGCTGGCCACGCTGCTGGGCATGCAGCCCAGGATGCCGTTGGCTTTCTGGGCTGCAAGGGCACATTGCCAGCTCATGTTGAGCTTCTCATCCACCATAAGTGGGTGTAAGTAAGTAGGGTAATGAGTAGGTGTATAGTACTGTACATTTTGTTTGTATGCACAGTGCCATCTTGGCAGGTAGTCCACGGCCAGCCATTGCTAGCTGCGAAGTGCTCAAGGAAACATGTTTGGAATTGCTCTCCACACTGTGGGAGAGTGGCCAGGAAAACAGTTCACATTTAATGTAATCAATGGATTTGGTTCCTGTGGCAAAGATGCAGGAAAACTTGTTTACCTGTGTACATCTTTTGGATTTTAATTTTCAGAAAAAGACGTGAATAGTAATTATTTTCTCTTGCACAAAGGATACATCTTAAAGCCTAGACTGGCTCCCACATAAAATCTGGAATATGAATGATTTGATAAAGTTGGGCTTCCATGTTTATCTTTTTTAACAAGATTTTGACATCGTTATTGGCACTACCTTATTCAATTTCATGTTGTTTATGGATACAGAAAGATGTCATATACTTTCTTATTTCCTAGGAAATAGAAACTTTCTTTTAAAATGTTCTTTCCAGTGGTTACATCTTTCACTGAACAGCTCTGTGTGTGGGTGATTTTATCCCCCCCAATCTAAAACAAAAACTGTGGCCTCCTGTTTGGCACGTGGGAGGAATATATTTACAAAGCAAAGCTCATGGCTGGCGGGCATCGACCTGCTTGCAAGATCCCACTAGCCACGCAAGTCCTTCATCCAGAGTAGGTCTTGTATTCTCTCCCTAGGCACAGGTAAATGACCTTGGAAGTGCTGTGGCAGAAGGTCATAATAAGTCAGCACCGGGTCTTTTTCCTTGTTTGCTGTTGAAACATTTTGCGTGATGATTCTGAGCATACATGATACTGAAGCATAGGTAAACCAAAGCTGTGAACTTCACATGGTTCTAGGTCCAGCTTATCCAATTCTAGCAAAACGTTGTGGTTTCATGCTGCATTTCTTCCTCTGAAAGTCAATGTTGCTGTTTCCTGATGGTTTATTTCCTTCTTGTGTACCACAGAGACATGACAGTGGAAGCTGCGTTTCAGCGTAGACGCACCTCATTTGAGTTATCTCATGCCAACAGCAGGCTCTGTTCTGCACCGCATTGTTCACGGGAGGCAATACAAAGAACTAGAAATATCATGCTGATATTATAGCATCACTACACATAATCCAGAAACTGTTCACCATATTTCTCCCCACATTCGTCATAAACTTGGTAGGCACGTTGGCTGGAGCTGGCTGAACAGATTTGCACTGGACGATGAAGTCTTTTTTCTCTGGACTCACCTTGTTTGCTTCCCCTCCTTGATGAACCTCTTCCTTTAAGTCGCCTTGGGAAGCAGCAGGAATCCTCCTGCAAGAGACAAGGACTCATATCAGCATGACGCTGCTGAGGATTCGCAGTCCATCTACATGGGTAACTGTCCTTCTGTTGTTTCCTTATGGTCCCTTTGGATCAGGCTTTAAAGTTGACCATCAGCTAACTCATTTCTAGATTCTCCAACTGAAGCTGAAGCTCCAGAGTTGCTGGAGTTGGCTCCTCGCTGCTTTACCTCTTCTCTTCTCTCTCTCTGTTGCTCCTTGGAAAAGGGAGGGATTTTCTCTTTGGTTTTAAGAAAATGCCTCTCTGATTTGCAAGTTAAACTATTAAAAAAAAAACAAACCTAAAATAAAGTTTGACACACTGTGCCTAACACAAATCCTTAACTACCTCATGATTTTGCAATAATTTGATCAGAAACAGGTTCTAAATTCTTGCAGTGAAACTGCCATTATATGGACAGAATATTGCCCAAAAAAGACGCTGTTACTTGTGGCTACTGGGAAACACCAAATCCTGCAGTCTGTTAGTCTCCCTTTGAACATTTGTTAGGGAAAAATCTGTAAAATTGATTAATTTATTAAGTATCATAATAGCAGTAATATACTGTAGTGAAGGTTATTTTGCAGATCTTTAAAATATTTACAGAAGGCTCAACACTTGATGCCTTAATGAGGACATATTTTCACGGTAACAATTAGCAGCTTTGTGGTGTCCACTGTAGTACCTGCTCCAGCGGTAAAGGGTCATCTTGCTGTGTTTTTCAATGCAGAAGGTCGCATGTAGAGCTACCACCTTGGCTGGGGTCAATCTCGGGGTGCTGGCTGAACAGCTCGGAGCTCAGCCGTGAGCAGGGTGAGACAAGCAGGGTGAGAAGTCTCCACGCTAATGTGTCTGCAGGAATTTGCACAGGGGAAACAGGGCACTGGTGAGAGCAGCAGAACAAACCAAAGTGTGAAAGCAACTGCCGTCCAATGTCACACCCACGCAGTCAGTGACTTGGCATGCTGTGTGGAAATAGGTCGGGTCACCTGTCAACGTGGGATTTTCGTGCTGTTGCTAAAGAATAACATTATCTGACGATAAAACCTAAGGAGCACAGATGGCTGTTATACACACTTTATCATCTAAACTCTTATCATAGCAAATTATTCCATTGACCTAAATGGGACCACTCCTGTGAAAAATATCTCAGTTATATTCTCTAATTATTTTATAATTGAAGTGATCTATTAACTAGAATCATAGAATGGTTTGGGCTGGAAGGGACCTTCAAAGCCCATCCAGTCCAACCAGGGACATCTCCAACCAGATCAGGTTGCTCACAGCCCCGGCCAACCTGGCCTGGAATGTTTCCAGGGATGGGGCATCCACCACCTCTCTGGGCAACCTGGGACAGTGTTCCACCACCCTCAGTGTAAAAAAATTTCTTCCTGATATCTAATCTAAATCTACCTCCCTCTAGTCTACAACCATTACCCCTTGTCCTGTCACACCAGGCCCTGCTGAAGAGTTTCTCCCCACCTTTCCTGCAGCCCCCTTTAGGCACTGGGAGGCTGCTCTAAGGTCTCCTTGGAGCCTCCTCTTCTCCAGGCTGAAGTACAGTTGTGTTGTGTTGTGTATGCATCTTTAACAAAATAACCTTACTAGGGGGCAAACTGTCATAGTCTAACAGTTGCTGGGATCAAAGCCATTGTTTAGGATATGAATTCTCACTTGCAGACATTATCTCTGCACTTTCTAAACAAAGAGATATACACTTTAATTTGACTTTTGGTGTTTTCTTTGCTGGGGAACCACCAGCCCAGATTCCTATGCCTGTCTAAGGTCTAATGCTTCCCCTTGGTTTTTATGTAGGCAGTGAAGACTTGTGGTTGCAGAACAAGAAAATTTAAACTGTGAACAAGAGGAAAACAGGAAAAACTGATTAAAGTTTAGAATCAAACCTTACTTGTTTTTATCTATTCCAAATTAGTTTATGTATTATAATGCAAATCTCTTAGCATTCCTGAAATATTGATCGTTTGAGTATAAATATTTTAGGAAACAGTCCTGCTGGCTTCAGGAACACGGAAATCAAAATAAGAGTAAGTTGTCATCAGATGGAAATCTTGCAGCCAAGAAGTTGACTCAATTGCTTAACTTTATAATGCACCTTGCTACATCACTGCACAGGTTTGGTAAGACAGCTTTATGCAATTTTTTTAGAAAATCCTTCCCTTCTCCTCACTTCTTTTTGCCTGTTCCACTGCTAGTTTAGAACTGGGGCCAAACTCTTGGAAGTTCATTTTATCTAAGCAAGGATTAAGAGAAAATATTGAATCCCTTCTCTCCTCTTTTGAGGAAAAAAAAATACGATTATTTGCATATAAGCCATGCAGTTCAGCTTTGAGCCTGAACTTTCCTCAAATTTAAGTGTTTGTGATATTTTAGACCATTATTTAGACCTTCTCATTTACAGTCTACTAAACAATTTTTATTTTGCGGATGCTTTTTCCCCAGGAAAACCTGCTGTGTTGGAGCCGAAGCTATCCCCTCCTTGGGGGACGCAGGCCCACCTTTAACGCTCAGCTCCTGCTGAAGCGAGTGGACTGGGCAGCAGAAGGCTAGTTACACAGAAGTTTCCCAGGATTTTGAAATCTGGAATCCCTCTAATTAAAAACACATTATGAATTCTCTGAAAGGAAAAGAAAAAAATTATAGCATTGCTGATTTTCATTATAGCTGTCACTGTCCTACCATGGATTCAACTAGCTGAGCCATTTGTTATGAATAACTTTTAGCTTGAATTCTGGCACTTTTAATTGAGTAACTACGGGTATTTTGTCATTATTTTACCAGAGATGGATTGAAATGAATCCGCCTGCAACGTTTCTGGCTCATATTTTCTATAAAACAGAACCAACGTGATGACCTGCAAATATTTTTCTTTCTTTGGCGCTATTTACTCCAGCATTCTTCTCTGGTAGGAACATATTTCTTCATTAAAGGCTGAAAAGAAAATTGGTATTAGTCCTAAGTTCTCAAATACAAAAGCCATGAGGAAAAAAGATGGAACCATTTTCACGAGCAACAGATCAGCCCAGAGCTCTTCTTGAAAAACAATGCAAGGAGATTTTGTACATCTGTCCATCTAGAAAACAGACTGCCCATTTGGTTTTGGTTTTTCTTCTCCAAAAACATCTTTGCACCAGTGCAACAGAGCATTCATCACTGCCCTTTATCTAAAGAAGCCAAACCATAGCATTTGTTTGGAGCCAATTTTCTGAAGTTCCATCTGAGTCTCAGTACGTGTCCATGTGACTCTGTCATTTGTCTGTTGACAGAGATGTGTGTATGTCTAACCGGACAGGCCTAACGCCATGAATTTTAATACAACAGTGACAATGAAGCACAGCGCAAACTAATTCTGACATTCACTGCTGAAGCCGTAATTTAATTCAGTCATAAATGCGCTTAGCAGAAGTATTAATTTGAAGTATTTTTTATTTCTCATCTGCTGGCTAAAGCTTGCAAACAATAGGGTAAAGGTCTTGCTATACTGCTACAAATTAGTAAACAATCTCTTCTGCCAAGAAGACTACAGTGTAAACACAGAGTCAGGGAATAAATTTTGACTAATTCATCCTGCATATGGATACTTGGAAACTACAGATGCTACACAAAGATCTCTATCCCAAAGGAAAAGAGAACCTTGATTGCACATAGCTTGTAATAAATCATTGCCATGGGCTGCTGTTAGCCCACGTGAAAGAAACCCTGTTGACAGGGTGAGGTGTAGGTAGTCTGGCTGAGCGTTAAGAGCACAATCCTATTTACTCCCTCAGTGAGTTTGCAGATGACATCGAGTTGGGTGAGAGTGTTGATCTGCTGGAGGGTAGGAAGGCTCTGCAGAGGGATCTGCACAGGCTGGACCCATGGGCCGAGGTGAACTGGATGAGGTTCAACAAGGCCAAGTGCGAGGTCCTGCACTTGGGTCACAACAACCCCACACAACGCTGCAGGCTTGGGGAAGAGGGGCTGGAAAGCTGCCCAGCGGAAAGGGACCTTGGGGTGCTGGTTGACAGCCGGCTGAACATGAGGCAGCAGTGTGCCCAGGTGGCCACGAAGGCCAACAGCATCCTGGCTTGTGTCAGGAGCAGTGTGGCCAGCAGGAGTAGGGCAGTGATTGTGCCCCTGCACTGGGCACTGGTGAGGTGCTGGAGTGTGTGGACCAACAAAGCTGGTCAGGGGTCTAGAGCGCAAGCCTGATGAGGAGCGGCTGAGGGAACTGGGGTGGTTTAGTCTGGAGAAGAGGAGGCATATGTATGCATGTGTACATATATGTATATATATTTTTTATTTTAATCTCCAAACCTTCTATTTTATATCAAATATTCCTGAAGAGAACACTTAAAATCAATTAATACTGACAGACTGAAATACTAAAAAGCAGGGCCGAAGTAAAGTATTACTTGAATTAACTTTCAGATAATCCTGAAATGTGTAAGAATGTTGAGCCAAATCCATAAAGCATTTACAAAAAAAAAAGGGCAAGAGATATTTGGGAAAAAAAAAAAAATCAGTGTTCTTATTTGTCTTTTAAAAATTATCTTTTGAATTAGATTTTCTACAGTTTTAATCAAATAACCAGAGCCAATATAAATATGAAGAAAGAGGGTCAAAGATAATTTTAAAACCATCGCTTGGAAGGGCAAAAGCTTTCTGTTTGGTTTTACTTGCACAGAGAAAAACTTCATTCAATTCAGTCAAGCACTGCGTTTTCAAAAATGTTGTGGTTCTGGCTTCATTCCACCAAAGAGAAAGACTTCAAAGTTAAGGATGAAGCCTCCGATATTTGGTCACAATGTGACACAGTTGGGTAAAATTAAGGACGGTAACCCATTGCGATAGACGGTGGGGAGGGGGTGATCCCTGACCCTGCGTTTCCTTTCTTTTGCTGCTTGAATCGTAACAAACCCCAAACACAGATGAATTTCCTTTGCTGTTATGATAATATGTCTTTGCTTTTTATTTTGGAAGCAAATAAATTCTAGAATGTCTCCACATGAGTGTTGGTAATAAAATACTTTATGTCTCTAAGACAGCTACGAAACCTGACTCCTCATTCCTGGTGACCTGTTCTGCGTTCATCATCTCTACAGGTCCTTGCAAGCTCCTTTATTTTTTCTGTTGGCCAACACTGGAACATGATCATAATATCCAGCAACGTGCGTAGTATGTTGTTCCACCTCTAATGGGATCGGCACATGAGAAAAAGCAAGGCCCGCAGACAGAAATATCTTTAACAAATCCATTGACAGAGCTTGGGAAAGTGGGCAATGTTTTGGGCTCAGAGCTAGGGACGTTCAGTGCAATTTTCTGTAGCAAGGCAAGTCAGTGGATATACAGAAAAGACTGTTTGAGGAAAAAAGAAATTCATACATGTTGCTATGTCTTATAGGTTAAAAATTTTCCATCCCCACCTGTTCCTTAAAGGGAAAATTGGATTTTGTGAGAATATTTATTTCCACAAAAAAAAAAAGTATCTGCTTTCTGTAGAAAATTAGAGCTATTCATCAGAAAGCCAAACACCTGCAAGCCAAATATTTCTGGCTGAAAGGATTGATGTGGAGTGCTGCTGCTGCACCTCTGGGGAGGACGGCAGTTTGAGGCTTCACCTCCATGCTCTTCATGAGGGGGCTACTGCCTTACACAGCTGAGCTCAAGTGGGGACAGCAGCTCGTGCCAGGGCAGCAGGGATGCTCAGGGAGCTCAGGCTGAAAACAAGCTCCAGGATTGGGCTTAGCAGGACATGGATTCTGATGCCTTCAGGCACCTAAATCTACCATTCTGATGTCTTCTTTATCAGCAATGTCTTCAGGCACCTAAATCCACCATTTGTGTGGCTAGAGAAGTGTTTCGGACCGGGAGTTTTCATGTGGAACCTCTTTATCTCACCATTATAAAAAGAAATCTCTTCAGCTTTTCCAATTAAAAATAAATCAATAAGCTTAAGTATTTTTTGGAAAGTGATGGGCCTCACTATGCTCCATTAAACTCAAGGAGGCATTAATTGGGCAGAAGATTACCTAGAACTGAAGCTTGGTAATGCATGTATTTTTCAGTCAATGGTTCTATCTAGCAACTTTTTTTTTTTTTTTCAGTCTTGTGTTTTAGTTTTGGTCAAATCGAGCTTTTAAAAAATGTTGGCAAAACAAAAAATAATCAGGAAAAGTATCATTTTTGTTCAGCCCAAAATATTTAGTTCAGCTTCAAAGGAATGGCTTCATTTTTGGTCTTGGGCTGTTTCACACATTTAAAGCTTTTTTTTTGCTTTTTAAATTCAGGCCAATTTTAAAATGGACAGCTAAAAAGCTTTGTTTTGAAAGTTTCTGGAAGTGTTTTGGCAGTTCTAGAATGAAACACTCCATTTTGAAAATACTAAAATGAAGTGTTTTGACATTTTAATTTTTCCCTCTGCATTGTTTCATCTGAGACTATTTGCTAAATTCCATTCAAATGCAGGAAGAGTCTCACTCCCTCTGAAATTCATTTGTGCGGTATATTTATTATTTGTCAGAAAGCAGTGATTCATTAAGCTCTGCATCAGTTCAGCCTTAAATAATGGGAGAGAATGCTTAATAGGGAATTGATCATACAGCTCCATTTCTCTCTCACCTTATAATTACGACCCTAACGGAGAGCACCCAGCTGCATGGAGCCGCTGCAGGAAGGAGGCAGCCCTACCCATCTAGCTGAAGAGGCAGACAGATCCCAGCACCCCAAGCTAGTGCTGCTTCCTCCTCTCCAATTGAACAGAACAGTCTTCCTCACCCTCAAGTGCCCATTTATATTTTATAGCTTGTGCCAGTGTTTCGGTAGCCTTTTGCTTTGACCTGGACAGGCTGGAGAGGTGGGCCCGTGCAAACCTCATGAAGTTCAACCAGGCCAAGGGCAAGGTCCTGCACGTGGGCCGGGGCAGTCCCAGGCACAAATCCAGGCTGGGCGGGGAATGGATGGAGAGCAGCCCTGAGGAGAAGGGAGTGCTGGTGGATGAGAAGCTCAACATGAGCCAGCAATGCGTGCTTGCAGCCCAGAAAGCCAACGGCATCCTGGGCTGCATCACCAGCAATGTGGCCAGCAGGTCGAGGGAGGGGATTCTGCCCCTCTACTCTGCTCTGGTGAGACCCCACCTGGAGTACTGTGTCCAGTTCTGGAGCCCCCAACATCAGAAGGACGTGGACCAGTTGGAGAGGGTCCAGAGGAGGCCAAGCAGATGATGAGAGGGCTGGAGCAGCTCTGCTGTGAGGCCAGGCTGAGAGAGCTGGGGCTGTTCAGCCTGGAGAAGAGGAGGCTCCGGGGAGACCTGAGAGCGGCCTCCCAGTGCCTAAAGGGGGCTGCAGGAAAGGTGGGGAGAGGCTGTTCAGCAGGTCCTGGTGTGATAGGACAAGGGGGTTTTAAAATAGAGGGAAGCAGATTCAGATTAGATATTAGGAAAAATTTTTTTACACTGAGGGTGGTGGAACCCTAGCCCAGGTTGCCCTGAAAGGTGCTGGATGCCCCATCCCTGGAAACATTCCAGGCCAGGTTGGCTGGGGCTGTGAGCAACCTGATCTGGTTGGAGATGTCCCTGCTCCTTGCAGATGGATTGGGCTGGATGGGCTATGAAGGTCCCTTCCCACCCAAACCATTCCATGATTCTATTCTACGATTCTGTGATTCTATGATTCTATGCGAAGCTCTGCCTTTCCAGACACTGAAGAAAGAATCCTTGCACTCATTTTTTTTTACCTGTCTTCCCTTTTTCCCCATTAATGAAGATTGGGTTGAGGACACGCCAACTGGTTTACATATTTCTAAAAGCCATTCACCTGCATTAGAAGTAAACAGCTGGCATACCAACATTTTTGTCTCTTCTTGCTGCTCAGCGTCCCCAGGGCTATTCAGAGATTGCACTTTACTAAGGTTGTGGTATCGCCGTTACAGATTTCCTGTATGACATGAGGATCAGGTTCCAGTAGTTAACAAGTCAAAAAATATTCCCAGGGGTGGGCAAGGAACTAAGTAGATAAGTGAGTTCCACTTGTCCATTTTATTTCTGGAACTGCTGCCTTCATCCATGTGAGAAATAATTGTGATCCAACACAGTCCTTGAAACGTGCTACCCCAAATTACACGGAAATGCTTTTGCAGTCTCCGCTCTGAATGTTCCAGTCCACCCAGGCCAAAGCATGACGGCACCTCAACTGCTGATGCTGCTCTATGCCTGGACTCTCTGGGCCAAAATTTGTGCTGCTGTAATTGGGAATAGTGCCAATAAAATCAACACCTCAGCATTTATTCTCTTGAAATTCAAAGCCAGATTTGGCCCACTATGGGGACAGAGTCCAGCTGAAAGCTAAGGGCCAGACTCTGCTGTGACTTATGGCAGAGCAGATGAGAATTACCTCTACCGCAGTTAATCGGGCTCAATCCTCACGTTTCTCACACTGATATAACTGTTCTGACCTCGGTGGAATTGATCCGAATTTATGCCACTGTAACTGAGATTGCAGCGTGCATGGTTTAAATTCTGTTGGGTGCGCCTTCTCCCAGGATGGAAACTATTTGCAGACTGTAACAGTCTCTTTCCTAACACTGAGGCTTGCCATATCTGAAATTTTTGGTGGGGCAGGGGTGTGGAGAAAAGGAGATAAAGCCAACTTTGTGCTACCTTGTGTACTTTGAGTCCTGCAGTGCTCTGTTAAATTACCAGTGCCTAATTAGGGGACTAGAAGACTTCTATCCTCTCATCCTAACATAGCAAATGTCTTCCAAGATCACCCAAAAGGAGGGAGGAGGTAACGTTAAGAAATTCAAAATGACAAGACGGTAATTCTGTGCAGGCCTGTTTTTTAATACATGGGCTTTCCTGCTAATTGATTTTTCCTCCCTCTGCAGCTTCTGTTTTTTCCAGCTTTTACAGATTCCATGTCTGAAGCGTGTGATGAATGGGATGCTGCGCCACGGAAAGATTACGCGTCTCACATGGCTCACTTGGCGGGCTCACGCTGAACTGACTGGCTGTGTTGAAGCTCTCTGAGAGGGGGAATGGCTGCTTTTCTCTCAGAAGAACGCTGTTAAGTCTTAAACACAACGTGAAGAAGCCTTCACCTAGCAAGATATTCATATACATATATATATATATGAGTGTGTCTATATATATTCACATATATACGTGTGTGTATATACATTTTTGGAGTCTTCCTCTGCTTGCACTGGAAATGTTCCGTTTGTCAGGCTGACTTTTGCCCCCCTTAGCAATGAAATTTGGCCAAGAGTCCTGGCACGCCATAAGAAATCGAGCCGTGACCACACGAAGCACGAGTGGCAGGGCAAGGTTACGGCGTGTAACACGACGCTGCGGTGACCCACTACCGCCTTAGCGGCTGGGAGGTACGCGGCCGGGTCAGATAACTACTGCAAGTGAAGCACAAAGCGAAGCCCAAAGCTGCGCTAGCTGTCTACAAGAGGCATTTAGTGAGGATTTTTAAATTTGAAATCGTATTTTGAAAACTTCAGGTGCGGGGCTTGTAGCCAACTTTCTAGAACTAAACTAGAATATTTCTTAGTTTTACCAACAAGTACACTCATGGCATATTCTTGCTTATTTTATGATGACTTGAAAAGCTTTTCTAAAACCTCATGTACGCTGGAAAGGGGCTGTCAGAGATGTTCAGCTGCAGTCAAATAAAGCACTGCATCACCCAAGGAGCAACAGGAGTAGGCTGGGGGATCTCTCCTGGGATCAGCTGTAGAGTTGTTCTACTCAGCAGGATGTTAGGCGTTCTCTTAAAGAAGGAGAAAAAAGATGGCAGGGAATCATTTACACCACCTATGGACTTTGTTCCCCAAATCTTTATTTTTAGTTTTGTGTCTTGAAATATCAAATAAATTTGGATGGAAAAAAACAAAGACATTTTTTGTTTTGAGGCTTTCTAATTAATGTCTTTGTTTTGGTTTTTTTTGGTAATTTTTTTATTTTACTCTCTAGACCCAGTAGCCCAAAAGGCAGCACCATTTTAATGCAACTCTGAATGGAATTTGGCTCACTGTGCAAAGCCAGTTAGGGAAGAGGCTGGTCTTAAAACAGACTCAAGGCACACTACGTGAATCAGCTTCCAGGATGACATTGAAGCACAATGTGAACTTTGCTTTCTGGAGTGGCATACTTGAAGAACACAATGAAAACTTTCAAGACAACCAGAACCAGGGCTGCAAAAGGTCTGCAGTGTCTTATTGGTTTATAGTGGCAAATAGGTTCTAGTGAAGATTGTGCACCTACGCCAGCTGTGCCTTGGTTTAAGACAGCACACCTTTGTGTGGAACCACTTGTGAGTTATCTTGCTGTGAGGAGAGGGCAACCCAGCTCTCTCACACCTCAGTCAGTTGGGAAACATTTCAATTTTTGTTGAGGATATCACTGAAGCCAACTGAAAAATAACTTTTGGTTATCTGTAAGTTCTGGCTTACGCATCATTATCGGTCTAAGTATAATTAGGATTTAGGTGTTTAAAAAGTCAGTACTACAGCCTTGCTTAAAAATATACTCCAGAGATGTACGCTGGGCCTAAGTATGGGATCAGTGGCAGCAGCACGGGGACCAGGGACGCTCCTCATTTCAGTGTACTCATTGGGAAGCTGTGTACTGTCCCAATAGACATCGGCTCTTCGAGGGTACAGAGCCGCAGGGAAGCACTGCATGCCACTTCTGGCAAGAACTTGTAGATTAGCAGAAGTCTGGAGTGCTTCCTGCATCCTAGAAAGCTGAAGGTGCTGAGGATGTGAGAGGTCATTAAGGACTGCGCCAGCACGGGCACAGCCGCACCCGCTCCATTTCTGATTGACGTTCATCCAGCCTGCTCTTACAACCCCTGTGCTGGAGCACCTCTACAGCTTCCCAAAAAGTAAACTGTGTCTGAGATGGATCTTAGCATTGGACAGCTCTTAGTAATGTCCACTATGAGTCTTTCTTGCTGCCAATTATCTTGCTCTCACTTTTCTTCTTATCTGCTAAGCACGTTTCTTCATTTTTATACCAGCCTCTTATCATAGAATCATAGAATGGTTAGGGTTGGAAGGGACCTTCAAAGCCCATCCAGTCCAACCCCCTGCCAGGAGCAGGGACATCTCCAACCAGATCAGGTTGCTCAGAGCCCCGGCCAACCTGGTCTGGAACGTCTTCTATGTGTGCAGGCTGTTATCCCAGTCGTGCACACCAATTATCTGCAATTATTCAATCTTACCTTTTAAGTTGTATTTTCTAGATTTTTTATTCTCCTCAGAGCTCTTATCTAACAGCACTCTCTCCTGTCACTTAACAACTTTCTGGAAGTCATGTGCTTATCACTGGACCTCATACTTAAGCTGAAGCCTTACCAGTACCCGGTACCTCACCATAGGGCTGATTTATGGTTCTTGCAGTTCCTCTGGTAGGACTGCGGGTTGTTCCCTGCTGATTTCTACTATTTTAATGGCACAAAGAATTCTGTATTTTGACATGGAAATCCTTATAATTCTAAAAATGAATTACAGTATTCATCCAATCATAAAACGACATTATGAAAGCAGTTTTTTTGCTGATGCGGTCACTATGGAGTTGCTTGACATTATTCTGGTGACACAGTTTGACTGGATATGTGTTTTGACATCCAGGAAACAGAGACACTGATGGGAACTGATGGACCCAATGTCAAAAGAAAAAAAAAACTGGCTGCAGGAGGACACCCAGAAAATTAATAGGTGGATTGTAAAAATCCTGTTTCCCAAAAGGCAAAGTCAATAAACAGAGGACCGAAAAAAAACGGAAAGAAAAGCAAAGACAAACTGATTTTTATATTTTTTTTCATTATAAAAATAAGAAAGACATACTTAGAGGCATTTTAGAGCTCAGTAGATGCAGGCTGAGGAGCAGCTAGTTTTAACCAGTATAGCTGACATGCAGTATTCATATTTCTGTTTCTGCCACAGCCTTAACGAATAACAGTGTTAGTAATGTGGAGCACTTCAT
Source organism: Chlamydotis macqueenii (assembly GCF_036417535.1). Lineage (NCBI taxonomy): Eukaryota > Metazoa > Chordata > Aves > Otidiformes > Otididae > Chlamydotis > Chlamydotis macqueenii. The sequence continues at coordinate 1,667,034 of NC_141564.1, forward strand.
TATTAAGCATCCTTTATCTTGTTCACACTTTTAGTCTTTTTCTTAATTTCCACCATAAGCGTGTTCCAGAATACGGTGAACAAAATGCCAGCCTCAGGAGGACTGGCATTTATAGACATTCTTTGTTGTGGACATTTCACTGCAGAAGCCAAGACCATTTCTTACTTCCCTCAAGAGCCTTTGTAAACACTTCTGTTTTCACATTTGTAAAGTGTATTTATATATAGCATCACAAATCTCCAAGATAAAAAAAAAAAAATCTGGTTTTGGAATCAGCCAGAAACGTATCTTTTCACATATTTTGTCCTTTCCAAACTAAGCATTTGTATGTCTCATAGACTGGTGACTCTTCTCTGTTACTGAGTGATAATATGTCACAGGTAAAGGACTTATGGCAGGGCTTAAGGCAGAACTTCGATAAATAATGCAGTGCCAAGAATTCAGTATTAGCACAGTCCACAAAATCTCCTCTTCTCCAAGTAAATAATAATGTTTACATATTTTGCAACCTGCTGACATCACGTGTCCCTTTGCACTGACTCCAGACCACTTTTAAAGCCAGTCAAAAAGTCTTCATTATTCTGATGATTTTGAGCAGTCTGCACAGAGAGGAGCGTGGCCAGCAGGTCGAGGGAGGGGATTCTGCCCCTCTACTCTGCTCTGGTGAGACCCCACCTGCAGCACTGTGTCCAGTTCTGGAGCCCCCAACATCAGAAGGACATGGACCTGTTGGAGAGGGTCCAGAGGAGGCCACGCAGATGACAAGACGGCTGGAGCAGCTCTGCTGTGACGCCAGGCTGAGAGAGCTGGGGCTGTTCAGCCTGGAGAAGAGGAGGCTCCGGGGAGACCTTAGAGCAGCCTTCCAGTGCCTAAAGGGGGCTGCAGGAAACATGGGGAGAGACTGTTCAGCAGGGCCTGTTGTGACAGGACGAGGGGTAATGGGTTTAAAATAGAGGGAGGTAGATTCAGATTAGATATTAGGAAAAAATTTTTACGCTGAGGGTGGTGGAGAACTGTCCCAGGTTGCCCAGAGAGGTGGTGGATGCCCCATCCCTGGAAACATTCCAGGCCAGGTTGGCCGGGGCTCTGAGCAACCTGATCTGGTTGGAGATGTCCCTGCTCCTTGCAGGGGGTTGGACTGGGTGGGCTTTGAAGGTCCCTTCCAACCCTAACCATTCTGTGATTCTATGATTCTATGATTTTGGAAGCTGGGAGACTAGTCTAGCTAATATCATTGTATACTTACTGTTCTCACTGTCATCCTTCTGTAGGCATTGACCATTGGCCACCATTGGACGTAGGATAGGCATTGGCAAAGTGGACCTTTGGCTTGCTCTGGAATGGCCATTCCCATTGTTCTATGCAAAAAAAAACCCTACTGACAAACCCCAATCCAACAGTCATCCAGAATAATAAATAACAAGAAACCATTTTGTCAGCAAGAAATGAGGCTGAAATCAAAACACTGAAAATCAACAAAAAGGAAACAAGAAGTTTTTGTCAAAGTGACTTGGCTCCCTTTTCCTCAGTTCTTGGCCAGAACATTTCCATTGATAGAGTTGCTAAGCGCATTCTATTTACAAATATAAACACTTGATTTTGATCAGCAGAAATGCATCAGCACACTTGAACAGAGTCAGTGATGACATAATTACACTCCCAATTTCCTCTCTGTAATGATTTTTAAATGTCAGCAGTCATTTTTTTGTCTAATTGTAGCCTGCATGTCAGCACTTCCTCTTAAAACAGCATGTTCCTCTCTGCTGGAATTTCACACCTCTCCACGCACTCACTCACTTCACCAGTGAAGATAATGAAGATGATACAGGGCTCCGGGATATTTTCACTCCTGTGCCGTTTTACCATTTAACATCAAGCAGGCAGAACGAGGACTATTTTTTTTTTTCAAGTACAGAGTTTGATCAGTTAGGCTCTAAACAATTATTTGCTTTTCATGACCAAATCAAAAAGTAGTCTTTATTTTTCTGCCCCTCTGCCCGTGCTTTGCTAGTAACCTGTTTAAAAGCATGGGCTCGTGATAAAAATATCCTCACGCATCTCTGCTGTAGACTCACTTGCTCGAGGCGAAGGCTCACCCCGCACTGCCAGACGCTCTCTTCATCACTTCAGTGTTTAACAGGGTGCAAAAGCAGGTGACCCCTTCTCTGCGAAGGCAGCCAGTTGAGAGACGTTGTCACTACCGTCTCCTGCTATGACCTAAAAAGTGACTTTTGAAATGCTATTTTGCATGGTTCCAGGCCTCCAGAGCCCACAGCATAACAAATAGGTGCGGCTGGAGCGCGTCTCGGAGTGCTCTTCCTCTTCCCATAGATCACAGACCACACCATCAAGTGTAAGGGAGTGTATCGCTTGTGCAACGAGCCGGAAGCGCTGCACTGAGGTTACCAGCAGACATTTTCCACCCATCTGAGCGTACACTGGGATGGGAAACGGAGGCCAAAGAGCCCTCCTTCAGTCCAATTTGCTTACGACTCGTCTTCAGCTCTCTGATGATTCTTAGCTGTAGGGTTTATCAGATAAAGCTTATAATTTACTGGCCCATTTAGTATCCAAGTAGGTGAAGAGCCATAAAGCATGCACACTGTGAAATCAAATCAAGAAATATGTTGAGATGTTTGATAAAAAAAAAAGCATACATTTGAGTAGCTCTGATTACGAATACACATCCCCACACAGAGACATCTCACCCCTACTTATATGTCTGAATGGGCCCCCATAAGATAGATGAATGAATGAATGAATACATTGAATAAATAATCATAGAATCACAGAATGGTTTGGGTGGGAAGGGACCTTTAAAGCCCACCCAGTCCAACCCCCTGGAAGAAGCAGGGACATCTCCAACCAGATCAGGTTGCTCAGAGCCCTGGCCAACCTGGCCTGGAATGTTTCCAGGGATGGGGCTTCCACCACCTCTCTGGGCAACCTGGGACAGTGCTCCACCTGAGTGGAAAAAAATTCTTCCTAATATCTAATCTATCTAATCTAATTTTTTTTTTTTTCTTAATATCTATGGTCAGTTTGACTCTCTGGGTATACCTGCAGAGGAGAATGCAAACCCCACATAGAGTTACCTGAGCTAATTCTCAATTACTCTGGCTAGGAGGTTTTGAGTTTACTGCCGCGTCTCAGTATTTTGGTTTGAACCTCACGGATTTTAGTGAAGTACAAAAGCAAAATGCCTTTCCTCCCCTACTCCACTCCCCGCCCCCCCCCCCCAACATTCGGACATGAGGAAATCTGCAAAAGGAGTTTTCCATTTCAACAGACCAAAAGTATTGGATGATTGGTGTTACACATAGGAATTAAGTTTATGTTTTACAACAATACAGTCCAGCATTCCTGTAGCTTGAGACAAATAAATAAATGCTGCTGAAAGAAGGACATGTTGCTCATTTAGTGTCTAACGGTGGTAAGTTCAGCCCATAGGAGCACAGAAATATTCCCCATACCAACAGAAACAGGTTTATGGCTTTTTAAAATAAGACCGTTACGGACTGTGCCGTTGGTGGATTACTCATGACTCGGTCACTGCATACAGGGCGTCGACTGCCGCATCTGAAGGTGCTTGAGAGCTCCTAAAATCATGCCAAAGGTACGTCACGTTGGCCTCTCAGAAAAAGGTGCACATCATTAAATTAGAGACCACAGCTGAAAACTTCAGTCGCTTTGCTTCATATGAACTTGAATTGAACCTCAACCTTACAAAAGAGGGCGTATTAAAACATAAAGACAGCTGAATGGTAACCATGACAACGGTACTTCCAAAAAACCATGAAGTATAGCCAACATTTATATATATCGTAAGGGCTAACAGATTATTTTTTATACTTATTAATATCAGTTCATGCTGTGTGCATTACTTTTCATCAGCAAAACTGTACGTCATGCAGGTCTTTCCAGATACCCTATTAATTTACCTTTGATGTTTTTTTGCTATTCTGACAAGGTCCATACAAAATAAAGTTGGTCAAAATGTTCCAAGTTTTAGGTTTGAGTATAATATAGTATCAAAGTATTGTCTCATTTTTAAAAGTCTTTCTTTTGGTAAAATTTGGTCCTGTAACTATAGGTTGTGTTCCACTGAGCCATAATATTGGTTATAACATTTTCGCACTTTTTTTTAATTGTGACAAAAAGAGTGAAATCTTTTCATTACTTTATTTTAGGAAGAGGGGCACCAATTTTTTTAATAGCTTGTTATTTTAAGTGAAGCTTAAATCTCAATGTCTGTTATTTTTCAGTCCTTAGACTAAAGGACCATTCTTCTGTTTGGACCCTTGTCAGCACTGCCGTAAAATGCTTTATGTCTCATTTTTATTCCCCATTTCACCCCAGCCAGGGTGCATTTTTAATCCCCTTTTCTCTCACTGAGTTGAGAAATACAGCCCTTTCCATCGCTTTGGACAGCAATATGTTTCGTTTATGTTGAAATACCCTGCCAAGGGGCATTTTCCTAAATGAGGATTTTCTAATCTTTAATTAGTATCACAAATACTTTCCCTGCCTGCACATTCCTCCCGAGAAAGGTTGTATAGAGCGAGTCGCTAAATTCTGCATGTCCTGTGGGACTATGTGAGGAGCTACATGCTCCCCTTTCACACAGTGAACAAAAGCCAAATTCTTGTGCTTTTTTTTCTTTTTTTTTTTTTTCTTTTTTTTAAGGTCTGAAATGCTAAAGCTATAGGTGCAATGTAGGGCTGAATACTGATGATCAGGCCTTCTTGGGTGGTATGAGGGTAAGGCTTGATGTAGCTCTATAATTCATCGGCCATCTTTTCTTTTGCTATAACATTGCTTTTCTGGCCTCATATATTTGCTTAACAGCACAGATAGAGTGTTTACTATTTCTTTGGAGGTCTAATGAATTGCAAATGCAATTTCCTTTCCACTAGCAAGACTAGAGCAGAAGTAGTTCGGGTACGATCAGAAACACTACGCATATATACATAATTCTTCTGTATTTTATCTGTGTGTCTATATATATTTATGCATATAAAATGTAGCCCACTGACAATGCGCCTTATCGCATTAACTAGTCTGGTATAGGTCTTTAGGATCAGCCACCGCTATTTTGCAGCACATTTAAGTGAGAGCTGAGGCTCATCCTGCACGGAGAAACCAATGTGATCCGGTGTTTAATTCGTCTTGACTTCCACTGTCTACAGAACCTGGTTGGCTTCTCCTAGGCTAACACCAGAGTGTAAGCTAACACATAAGTAGTATGGATAGAAAAAGTGTAACTGCTGCCCAAATTAGCAAAGTTGTGTAGGTGCCATTATAACAAATCGCCTAAGGTTGTAAAGAAAACTCCAAAGCTTGAATTTCTGCAGTTCTCCTGCTCTTAAGCATGGCTCTGTTTCTTCCCTTCTCAAAATAAAGAGCTTGAAAAAGGAAACTTTCCTTGCCTGTTCTAGGGTACGCGTAGTTTAGGTTGGATTAATTCTCAGATAAAGGAGCAGGCAGCAGTTGTTCAGTGTATGAGTGACAGCTGAAGTGATGGCAGTATCTGTCTTTTATTGATTTTTTTCAGTCTAAGTTATGCTTTCCTTGGTGTGTAGAACCCTGTTCTACTTTGGGGACAGCAGGAATATATAACTCAGGAAATCCTATCTCGATCTGGATGCCGCCCTCCTTTCTTTATCTGGGGCTTATTGCATGAATGCTACTATGAAGTTACCATGAGATGGCACGAAGGGCACGAATGCACCTCATTAATTGTTCTAGCAATGAGAAATTCAAGAGTGGTAACACCCTGGAGGCTCTAATGGACAGAAGAATCATGGCATGAGCAATAAAAACCTGTCACGCTGGTCCTCTTGGTGTGACCCTCCCTCTGGCCTTTCATTTGGGCTGGGCACTGGCTGTGGGCTCTCTCTGGACGCGTACGGCCACAATGGCAACAGTCTGTGCCATCAGCTGCTGCAACCAAAGCCCATGCAAGCCACCAGGCAGAAGTCCAGCCTGGAGTCAGCCATAAGCATTGCTACACCTTTGGGTGCCACCAGTGCCAACTGAAACAGCAAGCAAGGCCTTTCCACAGTGATCTAGTGCCACCGCACCCCTTCCATCTTAAATGTGGTTGGCCCAAGAAACCTTGACATCAAAAGCGATGTTAGCTGGGATTTGTGTGGCTGTGATGCTGTGAAGTCTTTCATGGAGCGGGACATGTAGAGACAGCACCACATACTAAGACACCCTCTCTCCTCACAAATACGAAAACCCGAGCTCCCTGCCTTATAGTCCTCTGTGAAAAGTTACTGCTTCCCCAGACAACATAAGATAACAACATAAATCAACATAAGAAGGACATGGACCAGCTACAGAGGGTCCAGAGGAGGGCCACGAAGATGATAAAAGGGCTGGAGCACCTCTTTTATGAGGACAGGCTGAGAGAGTTGGGGCTGTTCAGCCTGGAGAAGAGGAGGCTCCGGGGAGACCTGATCACGGTCTTCCAGTACCTCAAGGGGGCCTACAAGAAAGATGAGGAAAGGCTGTTTAGTAGGGCCTGTTGCAATAGGACGAGGGGTTTTAAAATAGAGGGGGCTAGATTTAGATTAGAAATTAGGAAAAAAATGTTTACGGTGCGAGTTATAGAACACTGGAACAGGTTGCCCAGAGAGGTGGTGGAGGCCCCATCCCTGGAAACATTCCAGGCCAGGCTGGATGAGGCTCTGAGCAACCTAATCTAGTCAGGGAGGTAATTGTCCCCCTGTACTCGGCACTGGTGAGGCTGCACCTCGAGTACTGTGTTCAGTTTTGGGCCCCTCACTGCAAGAAAGACATTGAGGCCCTGGCACGTGTTCAGAGGAGGACTATGAAGCTGGTGAGGGGTCTGGAGCACAGGCCTTATGAGGAGCGGCTGAGGGAGCTGGGATTGTTCAGTCTGGAGAAGAGGAGGCTCAGGGGAGACCTTATAGCTCTCTATAACTTCCTGAAGGGAGGTTGTAGTGAGCTAGGGGTCGGCCTTTTCTCTCGTGTAGACAGTGATAGAACTAGAGGCAATGGTTTCAAGCTGCGCCAGGGGAGATTCAGGCTGGACATTAGGAAATATTACTTCTCGGAAAGGGTAGTCAGGCACTGGAATGCACTGCCCAGGAAGGTGGTGGAGTCACCGACCATGGGGGTGTTCAAGAAACGTTTGGATGTTGTGTTGAGGGATATGATTTACCTGAGAAGTATTGGTGATGGTTGGACTGGATGATCTTTTAGGTCTTTTCCAATCTTGATAATTCTGTGATTCTGTGATTCTATGTCCCTGCTCCTTGCAGGGGGGTTGGACTAGATGACCTTTGAAGGTCCCTTCCAACCCTAACCATTCTATGATTCTATGATTCTAAACGCTTAGGGTCTTTACGAGACAAGCAACAAAGTGACTTATTTCTCCAGTAAATTGGGAAAACACATCCTTTGCCGCTGCAGAGGTTCCTAAATGGAGCACAGCTGGATGGCTGCCAGTAAAACCTTAGGATAGCAGTTGGCTAGGGAACAAGGATGCCCCGGCAACCACGCGTTAGTGAGGATGCTGCATAAGCTTTAACACACTGTTGTGAGCTAAGGCTGAGGGTGGAGGTGGGTGGGGTCTGCTTCCCAGAGACTTACACAGGAGCTGATGCAGAGGGGAAGGTCCGTACTCTCCATCGATGGAGAGCAATGTGATGGAGCCTTAAGCTAAAGGGCCTTCGACAATTTTGCAGGTGTACTTTACCCTTTCTTGTATCTGCTTGAAGCTACCAAATGCAACAAGGTGCCTCACCATCATGGGATGGAAGATCTAAGGGAAGGTCATGCAGGCTCCTTTTGAAAATAACAAAAAAAAAAGGGAGTAAAAATCTGAGTTATGAATTGTAATTGCTTTAGACTGCGCCAAAATCTGTTTGATCTGATTTAGTTTTCTAGCTTCAGTCTCTTCCTTTGGGTAAGGAGGTGTGCATCAGTGCACTGGTAGTTAACAACCAGTTATAGCTTTATCACAGGTAGTGATGGTTTCTCTTGCTCTCCTAAAAAGCTAGATGAAGTCACTTTTGTATGCTGAGGAAGCAAGGGAAGTTCTCTTCAGACAATCACTAAACATCATTTGATGACCCCACCCTAGAGTAAAGGTCCCTAGGGGAAAGGTTTCAATGCTTTCATAAACCTAAACTTCTGAGGAAGACAAGGGGGGACAGACCATCGTCTTGAATAAACCCGCAGAATACCATCAGTGTTGCAGCAATTAACTGAGGCCCTGGGAGCCTGTTCATTAACTCTGCCTACTAATGACAGCCACACCAGCTCTTTGTGAGGTCCATGTGAGGTCTGGTGACTTCCACCACCCTGCACATGCATTGCGCTGGTGGTTCCTCCTCCAAACTTTTGTGCGACAGGAACGGCCAGTGCTAAAGAGCAGATGTGCTCAACATCACAAGAATCTCCAGCTCATTGGGCAGTGGAATAAACTCAGGGGCAGATCTCATGTATTTCAGAGAGATGGTGTAAATCTTCTCATTTCATAGTATTAGTTAATATTTCCAAAGTATTTTAAATTCCTAGAGGAATCATTATAAAGTTGCTTTAGATTTATTACTGCTATAGCTGACAGGAACAATATTGTGTTCTATAATCTACACAAATGTTAATATTGTTTGGTTTCTTAAGAGTATTTATGCACTTTATAGAATTTCTTGTGTATTTTGCTCTGTGTCCTCTGATCCACAGGAACTTTACAATGATATGAAACACCAACCTTTTGGGATTGGTTTTTAACGTCTTTTTTTTTCCTGCAGCCTTCTACAGAGGCTTGGCTAATGGCACATGCGTGTGTGTTGGAATTAAACCCTTTAATGCTAGGGGAGGAGATCAGTTTGACATGGAATTCAGCTGCTGTTTTTGTAAGGAGAACAGGGTTGCTGGATTTAAGAGTGTTTGAGCATATCTGGTTGACTGAACTGTTTCCTCAAGGAAGTATTCATTCAGCCAGCGTCCTGAAGGGTTAAGAAAACAGAAACCCATCGTTTCACTGAGTTGTTGTTATGTATGTTGCCAAGGGAACCGTAGCTGGAATGTTTAAATGTGTTGTTTCTCCCCAGACCCACAGGAGTGGAGCTGGAGTGTCTTGGTGTGCCCTAATCCTCACAATTATCTTCTATATGGTGGGGGGCTTGTGGGGCTGAATCAGATTAAATACTTGTTGGTGACACTGGATAACTGTCCCACCACGCTGGATGGAGGGAGTTCAGCATCATACTCATTACTTATGTGAAACACAATCAGAAGCAGGAAAAGGACGATATTAAAAGCCTCCCTTATTGATTCTACCTGAACCCCATGGACTTCTTTTAGTAATACACATTATAGAAATTAATGATCTCCAAGGAGCTCTCCTTAAGACTTAGGCAAAAGAAACCATGAGGTTGATTGGTCTTGACTCAGATCTTTAGTATCTGTACCGTCTTGCCTCTCATGCAATTTAACTTAACTGGTGTAAAACTGGAGGAAGTCCTATTGGAACCGACTTTCAACACAGAAGGCCAGTTTTAGCCTTGTTTCCATTTTAATGTTTAGGCTTTTGCACTGTGAACAGCTCAGTCTGCAGAAAGTCTAACCAAGCGCTCCAATTGCTGTAAGAAAAATACATATCTACATGTATCTGTAGGGGTCAACTGTGACAGATCTTTCAAGGAGCTGGGAACAACAACAAGGGCCAAACCCTCCCAAAGCCTTCCATCACGCCATCATTCTCAAACAGGCCTACTCTACCACTGTGCTTTTTTCAGGAGTGGATGGCATCACCCAGTAGTCAAAACTAGCTGAGCAGCACTCAACCCCTGGCTGAGTCAAACGTTTTTCCAAGCACAAACTGACCCACATTTTGACTCATTTCTATCTTTCCTCAGGTATGTGGGAGGATCTGCATGCAGGGGAATGCTTTCAGTTTTGCACATGTACCTCCTCCTATCACTCAATGTAATGTTTTTAATACAGTCCAAGATAAATCCATCCTAATTTGAGCCAATTCTTGTTCCAATGGCCATGGAAAACACAGATTACCTCCTTCTTTGCAGCTGCCCTTCAAGCACGTAAAAGCCCAATACTTTCCAAGACATGGTTTCTAAACACCTGATGGTTCTTGTTGCTTTCTATGGCTTTTAAGCAGACCCACATCTTGAGCTATTGCTCCTGAGGCAGACAAAGTTCTCCACCTTGTCAGTGCTGCGGCAGACCACACACGTTTAATCCATGAAAGCCCTGTGTATACATCCTACTGTGAAGCTTCCTTTTTTGTTCCTCCATCAGTATGAAACCATTGACCAATAGTCGGTCTTTCTGCTTCCAGATAAAACAGTCAGCTTACTCTCCAGCATGTCCTGGGGTCCTCATCCTCCAGTTGTCCAAACTGGGAGTCACCTGAAATGCAAAAATGTAGGGAGACTGACTCACACTAGAGTCTTCTACAGATGATAATGATCTCAAAGCTCCTCTCAAGCTCTCAGATTCATAAAAAGTAGGACACCAGACCCGTATGATCAGTGAGAGTAAAATCCTGGGCATTTGATGCTCCCATTGGTGGTCAGAGGCCAAGTGTCCCATGGTCAGAACAAGTGGACAGTGCTGAAGCCAGCTTGGGCATGCTGACAGCTCACATTTCCCCATTGCGATCAATCTGATTATTGACAATAAAAGAACAAAGAAAGAAAGTCCAGATCTTGATCACTAATTTCTGTGGCTCTTTTACTCTGTACCTTTTGATACTGCAGCGCAAAGAAGGGCAACACACAAAGCAATGATTTTTTGGTTTATTCTACTTTTGTGCCTCGTGAAACTCCTGCAGCGGTTTATTTGACCAGGCATTTCTGCACACTTCTGAACGCAGAGGGAAAGTATAACCAAAGCCCCACACTCCTCAGAAGAGTTAATCCTCCAATGGGTGCTAATCTGGAGGGGCACACCTTTTTTTTTTTTTTTTTTTTTCCCCATGCCATTCCATTTGTAGCCACAAGGTAAGGATGAGCAGAAACCTGCCTCTTCCCTTTTATTAGGTGCAGGAAACTCTTTTGTCCTGGCAGCGCTTCTTTTTGTCATTCGCAAAGTTTGTTTTTCCTCTCGAGAGCTTTTTTTTTTTTTTTTTTGGGAGCTGTTGATTTCCTGCAGGAGCGCACAGCAGAAAGCTGCTGTCGGCTGTAAGTTATGCCCCCCTTACTGTGCCCCTTAGTTACACAGCACAAGGAAAAGAGAAACAGAACCCATGGCATCGTGCAGAAACACCGCGCTGTACAGCCCGCCCCGGTTAAACATTCCCAGAAAGGGAATAACCCAGCGCTGTGGAGCTCTCGGATGCCTTTTGGCCATTGTGCTGCAGAGGATGCAGGCGTTTGGGGTTAAACCGAAACGGCGCTGGATGCTGATTTTCAGATACAAGCTACGCAGATCAGAATTATTTCCTGTTTGTATTACTGTCTCCTCCATGTCGGAAATAAGTGGCATCTAGAGCCCTGAAAAGCAACACTGAACAGCTGTGGGAGAATTTCAGTTCGATTCAGCCACGTGCCCTAATCTTCACCCATGGTTTCTGAGCTTTGTCCCAACAACGTAAAGCGTGCCTACAAGATAACGCCGAAAGTCTTCTATGTACAGACTTTTTGTAGTATGCAATTCTGACGGTTTCTGCCTTACGTTCCAGATATTCAGGGAGATGTCAAAGTGGAAAGGAAAAAAAACCCAGCAATTGAATCACATTTTTCAAACCCTGCAAGAGGCAAGGGTTGCATTTTTGGACCAAGTTTGGGAGGCCTCACTTTCTCACCCATCTTTAACTCACTTCACCTTGCTCTACAGTGTTTTGGTGAGGGAAGCTGAGCACTGAATCTACTCAGCTCCTTACAGCTGCTGGGGTTTTCTGAATTACACCCCAGCGCATTCATGGCCAGTGGTCCCTAATCCCGTGGCAGAAAGGCTCAAACCACTGGATCTAAAGAGCAGCTGACATAAAATTTGAAATTGCTTCTGTAGTTTGCGACTTGTGTCAGCTGCTTGCTTTTTTTTTTTTTTTTTTTTTCTGCTAATATTTGAACCTTACCTATTCCCATGCATATGCTTTAAAGATGCACCGTCAAAATCGAACAGTTTATCTGCTCATGGTTACGCTTCTCCTTAAAGTATCGTGCAGCCTTTAAAGTCATAGAACCACAGGATGGTTTGGGTTGGCAGGGACCTTCAAAGCCCATCCAGTCCAACCCCCCTGCCAGGAGCAGGGACATCTCCAACCAGATCAGGTTGCTCACAGCCCCGGCCAACCTGACCTGGAATGTTTCCAGGGATGGGGCATCCACCACCTCTCTGGGCAACCTGGGCCAGGGTGATGTGACAAGGAGCCTTTCACAAGTCACAAGGACCTTTCACAGGCAAAGACCATGTAAAATGCTGGATGGTTGTGCATAAAATTATCTGCAACTTGGAGAGAACAGGATTTTAACAATGTAAACAAGAAAAAAAAAAAGCCTTGTCCATTAGAAGTGCACAGTGGAATTATGTGGTATAACAACAGAACATGTTCCCACAGCAAATGTACTATTAGTTAACAGAAAAGCCCTTTTCTGATTTCTAAGTAATATTATTGTAAACTGTGAATTACGGTTTATCCGTTCTGCCAATTAATAACTTTTTTTTTGTAATGTTCCATTAATTAGCTATCAATAATGCGCTGAGGCCAGCAAGCGTACAATGAACCAGAGCCCCCCAGTCCGGTCCCACAACACCATTTTAACCACCCCTAAGGCCCTCACCATCTTTCTGAGAGGCCACCCTCTGCTCCCAGAACCCAGCCCCTTCCCTGCAGGCATTCAGGATCCTTTGAAATGGAAAATTTACGCCGTACTGAAATAGTTCATACCATAATAAACAACTGGTGCCATCATTCTGCTGGTATTCAGAGGGCAATTAAACCTAGGCCTCGCTTGCGTATGCTGTTTGGGGTGGGAGGGTGGGCAGCTCTGCCCCACATAGTCTCCCCTAATGCGGCAGATTTTATGGTTTATTAGAAAAAAAAACCCCTCTCCCTCCCCAATTAACATGGGGCAGGGGGTTTGTGGGTGATTATACAACTTACAGGTCAATTTGGTGTCTGGGCAGACGCACTGCACGAACACGGTACGTTGGCCGAAGCCGTTTGTTTGCTTAACTTCTCAAGAGTTCAGTGAGGTCATTTTCTCATCTTCCCTGTGTTTTCTGTATTTTCCACAGACCTGCCAGCCTCAAACAACACCCTCTTTCTTCGCATTAGAAATAGAAACACATCCTCTGCAGGAATTTTCCACTTAATAGCTCTGGCTTTCCTACCGGGGGCCTCAGCGCACCGCCACTGCAATGCTGTATTTCTTTCCACTGCAGTTTGACATTTTGCGGCCAGAACAACGAGCGGCATTCACTCCATCCCGATTTAAAAAAATAAAAAACCAAAACGTGTCTCTGTAGGCACATGGTGCCGCAATCCCCAGGGGGAAATGGCAAAGGTATTTAAACCTCGTTACGTGTCACTAAGATGACATTGTCTAGTGATCATTTTTGTACAGCCGCTTTTCCTCACGCCCCTCTTCCCCCCCTCCAACCTTTTACGCACGCAGATGTCCGAGCCCCTGCCCTGCTCTCCCACCGCCAGCCAGCCCCTCGCCTCTGCAAATTATTTCCTTTCCACAATATTTGCAGAATATTTGACACGGTGAGGAGGCTGCGCCTCATCCGAGCAGCAAACAACGTCTGAGCCCGCTTTAAAATGCGCGCAGCGACTCGGCGGAGAGTGGCAATGTTTGCAAAACTGCGGCGACGCGATGATGTTGTCTGAACTGCGGCAGCCTGGAGGTTGGAGCAAAACAGGCTCTCAGACACTCGGTCAAGCGCAACCTGCAATTCTTTTATTTGTTATTTAACATGTGCTTCCCTCCCCCCGCCCCCCAAGTTAGAGCTGTATGATAAATTATTAAAAGCTGATTTCCAAAAATCCCTTCGCTCTGCCTACGGAGTATTTTTTTAATTCCTTTACGGGAAGAAAAATGCATGGCAGTAAACACTGTTTATGGCTTCCAGCAATAAATAGGAAGGTTTCCCCTGTCTGCGCAGTGGTAGAGTCTCAGACAGCGAGGTCCCAGTAGGTCAGACTGGCACACTGAATTGCGTATCAAATGAAACCGGTTTTCTGGAAAAAAAAAAAAGGCTGGAAAGAGGAAAAGGGGCGTTAAGAGGTTGCTCAGGCCAGGAGGGTGGGCCATGGAAAAAGCAACAAGGGGGAAAAAAAATAGGATTGATGATTTGCAGGACACCTAGGGTATTTCTTTCAGGGGGTATTACTTCCACTTTTAACCAGGAACAAGAGCCGGTAGGAAAAAAAAAAGCTGCAGGAGCTGACAGCTTTGTGCTGATCAAAGGGCCGCGGCGTTGAATGCTAGCTGTGTGTCAGGGAGAGACGGGCTCCTCTGCCGGGCTGCCTGGCAGAGAGGGGATTAAAGATCAAAAAAGGAGGGGAACTAGCCTGACTCCTTTGTTCAGAAAATATTTTTCTCTCTTTTTTTTTTTCTTTTTTTTTTTTTGTGTGTGTGTGCCATGCTGTCCACTCTAAGACAAAAACAGCCTTTCTTTTTCAAGCCTTTCTTTTGTCAACAAGCAAAATTTCAATTCCAGCAGCATCTTATTTTTTTTTTTTTAATGTAAAGAAGGCCCCCTTTGGGAAACTTAGTTAACTGTCTTTTAGCCTGATTAACCTAGGAAATAAAGTTTAAATGCGCTGCTGGTATTCTGTTAGGATCACCAGTTCATAGAGAGAACAGCGGAAGGTGGTTAAATGGGCTCCACTGGTGCAAGGGATCTCCCGTTCTAAAAATGATAAAGGGGCCATGTCTAGATCTGGGAAACCCCGTCAGTGGTTTATTAGCATTAATACACGTATTCATCACAGATGGAAAAAAAACCCCATCAGGACGGTGGCAAATAGCACAGGGCATTAAACCTGCTCTCGTAACTCAGGGAAACGGGATCGCCTTTATCCCTGGAGTTGGAATAATGCTGTTAAGTAGCTTGAATTAAACTGGGAAAACTCTGCTTGTATGATTGGGGATCACTGTGGATTACCTGTCATGTAAAAAGAAAGACTGCTAGGCTCCCATTGCAGAGATGTTGAAGAAGCATGGGTTAAATTTGCTATTGTAGCTCTATGTCAGCTGAACTACGCTGCGTATGGGTTCAATCAGTGGCCTCACTGCTCATCTATGTACTCATTACTGTCAGGTGGATCAAAAAGATAAAGTCTAACCATGTCCCATGCTCTTGGCTCGCTCCTCCACTCCTTGGTTCAGGTTGCTGCTTCCCAGGACGAGTGAGTTAGGCTGGATGACTGGGCAGGTGAGGGTAGGGTAGACACGGATAAAAACAAATGCTTTTTGCCAAACACATGCGTAACTCAGTGGATGAATACCTTTGATGTACACATGGTGTTTGACATGAACAGCATTTTATAGAATCATAGAATCACAGAATGGTTTGGGTTGGAAGGGACCTTCAAAGGCCACCCAGTCCAACCCCCCCTGCAAGGAGCAGGGACATCCCCAACCAGATCAGGCTGCTCACAGCCCCGGCCAACCTGGCCTGGAATGTTTCCAGGGATGGGGCATCCACCACCTCTCTGGGCAACCTGGGCCAGTGTTCTACAACCCTCATTGTAAAGAATTTTTTCCTAATATCCAATCTGAATCTACCTCCCTTTATTTTAAAACCATTACCCCTAATCCTGTCGCAACAGGCCCTGTTGAAGAGTGTCTCCCTGTCTTTCCTGTAGCCCCCTTGAGGTACTGGAAGGTCGCTCTAAGGTCTTCCCAGAGCCTCCTCTTCCATTTCCATTTGCAGCCCCTAAATTTTGCTTCAGCTTGCGAGCAACCACCAGTATCATCATGAAACATCGCCAAATATGTGTTGATTTAATGCAAGATTTTTTATAAGGTCTATTACCAGCATTAGGCTGGCAAAACAAATACATGGGGACAACATTTAGGATCCTTTTTCATCTACAACCTTCAGCACCACCAAAATAAATCTAAGTCTTGTAGTGGAGATTAGGAATTCAACTCTTGGGAAAAAAAAAGTTCTTCTCTCTGTGCTGTCATCTCCTTTCAGCTGTGCCATGTTTGTTGACAATCACCATACTAGAGTAGCACATAGTCTTAACTACTTTAGCACCACGATAGATGTGATAGTGAGACAAATTATTGACTTTATTGCTAAAAATATTGCAGTTATACATGTTCAAACCCTGTCAAGCAGTTGCCTCCTTCGCTCCTGTATTGAACGCTTCTCTTTCAGTGGATATTCGGAGTATTGTGTATGTCTGTCAACGCAGTGGTGACATTTGTGATTTTGCTCATCAAGATGTCACCTGCCTATCAAGACACCTAGGATAAGTAGGACTGGGAAGCGTTATTGAGTCACACACAGGGTTTTTTCTGCCAGCGGATGTATTACAAGAGGCACTTACGTTGATGTGGAACAGCAAGGGAAGTCAGCTTTCCTGACTGCAAAGTTAAAGGAATTAACATTTCTCCCAGAAGGATATTTTAGCAATTGCTTCACAACATTAAGGGGACGGACAGACGATTAAACCAGCCAGTTCCTGGCAATGTAGGATTGTTCTTATTGTTACTAGTGTTTGCAAAGGTCCTTGAAGATGGAGAGGACTCTGTAAATTAAACATTGTAAGTGTTATAGTATTTTGAGCGTGTCTGGCTGGGACACTTGGCTGCCCTAAAAGCCAGAAGAAGAATTTAACTGAGGGCCTCCTAAGTAGCCAGGTGAACAAAAGAGACAGGAAATAGGGATGCTGGAGAAGCGGAAAGCAAATTCTAAACAGGGAGGCAAAGAAGGAATGAAAAGCCAAACTGATGAAAACACAGCGAGGTTTTTAGATGTGACACCATCATGACAAATGATCAACACTATTTCAAATATACTGTGTTTCTCCATCCATCCCTGAGTAGATCTTAAGTACCCTTCACCGCCTTGGAGCCGAGTTGTGTGCCAAGATGTCTGTGTTACTAGTTTTGCAAGTGCTACCACTAATTGAAACCACATCATGTCGCGGATCTGAAATAAGGCAGGCAGGGCATCCCTGCTGAAAAGCTACCCAGCAGGACAAACCCTTTGTTCTCCTTTAAAATGAATTAATTCAAGGGAAATGTTGTCTAAATCATTATTTCTAAATGTATGCAGAATTTCCTCCGCACGCCCCCCGCCCCCCACTTATAATTTTCCTGGTTGGTTATCAAAGGACTTTGCTGTTCTTGTAAACTGCAAAAAATTGTTTTAATCTGCACCCTTGTCATTTCTAGGTGCATAAATTTTGCTTTCGCAAGGATCTTACATGGCACATGTTGTGATCACCTGTGGGTAGGGTGGCTAATTAGCGGAGCCCGGGTCCTATTTAATTTCATTTATACTGGAGTAATTTAAAACGAGGAGAATGATCACAGCCACACTCAGTAATTTAACTCCCTCCTTTCAGGGCTGTTTTAGTAATTATATTTTGGTTGAATGTTTTCAGGAAGCATTTACACAGCTTGTTTTCTTGAACCGCACAAGCTCTCTCCCTTTCCAGCTCCCCTCAACCATGGCCATTTCTCTGGGTAGTGTTAGCTGTGTTCCTTTGAGAAATTAGAAAGGATGCTGCTTTGTCAATCATAAGGCATGGAAAAAGTCTTAGGAAGGTGGGGGGGGGTCACATAATTTCCATTGAGAAAACAGGTTTTTCCCCAATACTTTCTGCAGTACTTTCACTTGATCTAAAAGAAAAGGGTAAAACATGGAGTTTTCTTATCCAGGCTTGGGTTTCCAAGCCTTTAAATTGGTCCTTTTAGACAGTGGCATTGAGATTTAGGAAGACTTTGGGGATGTAAGGACTTACAGAATCCTATTTTTGTTTTCTCTCTGAATAGATATAGATTCATAGAATCACAGAAGGGTTTGGGTGGGAAGGGACCTGCAAAGCCCATCCAGTCCAACCCCCCTGCAAGGGGCAGGGACATCTCCAACCAGATCAGGTTGCTCACAGCCCTGGCCAACCTGGCCTGGAATGTTTCCAGGGATGGGGCATCCACCACCTCTCTGGGCAACCTGGGCCAGGGTTCCACCACCCTCAGCGTAAAAAAATTTATTCCTAATATCTAATTTGAATCTACCTCCCTCTATTTTGAAACCATTGCCCCTTGTCCTGTCACAACAGGCCCTGTTGAAGAGTGTCTCCCTGTCTTTCCTGTAGCTCCCTTGAGGCACTGGAAGACCGCTCTAAGGTCCCCCCGGAGCCTCCTCTTCTCCAGGCTGAACAGCCCCAGCTCTCTCAGCCTGGCCTCACAGCAGAGCTGCTCCAGCCCTCTGATCATCTTCGTGGCCTCCTCTGGACCCTCTCCAACTGGTCCACGTCCTTCTGATGTTGGGGGCTCTAGAACTGGATGCAGTGCTGCAGGTGGGGTCTCACCAGAGCGAAGCAGAGGGGCAAAATATGAGGAAAAGAAGTTCATTGTAATGTCAAGATTCCAGAAAAAGATTGTGCAGTTTGGCTGTTTAAATTTTTATTGCAAAGTAGTAGACAAATAGGCTGGCACTTGCTTTTCAGTACTCTAAGAGAGAGGGCCTGTACCAACACCATTAGGATTCCCAGTTAACTGCATTCTCATCATCTATGCAGTACAATTTAAAATTAAATAACCTCATAAATTCCTACCAGTATTCTGTATTTCTGCTACAGATTATACACCAAAGATCAAGCTTTTAAGATTTATTCATGCTGGAAAATATTTTTTGTCTGTTTGTTTTCTTGACTAAAAATTCTTATTTAAGTACGTCAAATAATTTGGTACTTAGGACAAAATTCCTTCTTGACCATTGGTTATCTTGTTTGTGTGTCTGGAAGCACAGATCTCAACAGTTACATCACTTTCGACTTAAACAGCTGGTGGCAGTCTAATTGTTTATTTTCTTGAGTCCATGGCCTTTGGAGACACAGATTTCCAGTCACTGGCTAGTCTCTGAGTAGTGGGAAACCTTTTGTGGAGTACAGGACTTCAGAGGAGGAGGGAGGGTTTCCTTTAGAATAAGAATAGTGTCTGTGGATTTCGTTTGAAGATACAATGTATGATTAATGATGCTCTATTCACTGGAAAACACCACATCTCATTAAGTGAAATGAAAGTACACCAGGGTGAAATGCAGCCTAACTGAAAAAAAAACAACTGAGCCCAGGAAATCCAAGCACCAACCTTTTTCTTCTGGGCAGTGAAAAGTAAATTGTGGATGTACTAGGCTTAAATTTCCAGCAAAGCAGCCAGATATTTTGGTGCTTTCTGTCAGCTGTATAGGAGATGGGTCCTGAGATCTACCAAGGGTTGCACATTGCTTGTCTGGGCTAATGAGCGAGTTGTGAAAATACAAGATTTATGACAGCAGTCAAGGAATTAATGAGCAGAATTATGAGGGCCGAGGAAGCCTTTGCAAATCCCCAAAATAGAGAGAAATCTCGCCTTGAGTCATCTTCTGTTGTGAATTGGTATGGCATCTGCTGGTAGAAAAAGCAGAATGAATAGACAAAGGGTTTCAGATGTACAAGCTACGCTTAATCACCAAATAATAACAAATAGGAACTCCGCAACAACCCTCCGTGAGATCATGCTCAAATTAGCTACACATTCAAGTTTTAGAGCAACCACTTCCTCACTTCTATTTATGGGAAAGCTGTAGTATATATACCAGCCGCAGATCTTCCCGCGTCACATGACACGGATGATTTTCTAATCGACTCACCCTCTATATTGCTTCATGCCTGGTCCCTTTGGAGGTTTTTTTTTTTTTTTTCACGGCAGAGCTCATTGAGGCTCACTGTAAAACTCTTCTCAAGAGCTTCAACTCTTCTCCTGGCCAAATTTTGTCTGTGAAGAGAAGAAAAAAAAAAAAAATCAACAGAAAATTTCTTAGTGCCTGTTGGACTTCGTGTATTAATCCTAGCTATATCTGTTTTCATGACAGTGTCAGAAGAGCTGGGGAAGAGTTTTATTTTTACGTAGTATTTTTCATACTGAAATTATCCTAGTAGACATAGGCAATTTATGAACGTTGTCAGAGGCTGCTACTTTTTTCCTTTCCTTCTTTCCTCCATCACCAAAACTCCCTCTTGGGTCTTGCAACAGTGAGTAGCAACCCAAATTTTACTTTTTATCTGCTCCTTAATGCACCTTTTTCCCATTCAGCCAGGCGTAAAATACTTCACTTTTCTTCATAAAGGATGAAGTGTGTTAGGAGTAGATTTGGAAGGTATCAACATCTCAACAATGCACTTGAGATCACAGCAGGACTTTTCAAAGGTGAAAGCAGAAGTTACTCAATGGGAATTATGAGCCCTTCTGCTTTTTTAGCTGCCCACAAGATTTAAAAGAAACAGAATTTTTTAAAAATCTGTATTTCCTCTTGAGGGTCACTGGCCCACGAGCCATTTCCAGAGGAGCAGGGCTGAATCATTTAGGTTAAAAGGAAACTAGAGCAGGAATTGAAAGCAGTGGAGCTGCTTTTCCTATTTCAGAAGACGTACCAGACCCGATGGATTGTGTAACATAGAACAGGATGCATCTCCTGGCACCTGTGGTAGAACCCCTCCAGCACATCTCGACAAGACTGCCTCTGAGGTGCCCGGGTAGGATTGTGCTAGTGACCCACATTTATGTTCTGGGTATTAATAAAAATAAAGTCAAGCTCCAAAAAAAACCCAGACCAGCAGTAATTAGTCTGTTCATTCAATTAATGCTCTTTGAGTTGCTGCCTGGACTATCTCTGCCAAATAGTTTGAGATTAATTAACACCATGGTACGGGTCTCTGCTGATGAAGCTGTTCTGTTTTGGATGCAGCTCTATGGTAGCCGTTCAGAAAAAGAGCATTTGGACATTTACCCAACATGTGGAGCAAGGGGGGGCCTGACTTCTCATCAGCATCAATACCACTGCAGAGTCAGGCATGGAAACATTCCAGGCCAGGTTGGATGGGGCTCTGAGCAACCTGATCTGGTTGGAGATGTCCCTGCTCCTTGCAGGGGGGCTAGACTGGATGACCTTTGAAGGTCCCTTCCAACCCAAACCATTCTGTGATTCTGTGATTTAATACATAGTCCTGGCCAGAGACCCTGCCGCTCAGAATCACCCATAGCCTGTGGGCGGAAAGTTTCTCAGAAGTAAAAGGCTCAAAGAAAGTTCTCTTACGGCACAGGAGAGTGATGAGGACATTCCTGGATTTTTTTGCTGCTGAGAAAGAAGAGAACTTTTCCTAATTTTTTTTTTCACGTATAAATCACGTCCTTCTGCAATTCCACTACTTGGCTTTAAACGAACACAAACGTAATACAGATTGATGCCTGAAAGGGAAATAATATGCTCTTTAGAAGGCTGAGTGAAAACAAATGTCAGTTTTGGGTCAACTGAAACATTTCATTCCACCCAAAACCAATTGTTCACACAAGTCGAAATAAAAGGTGCTAGAATCAAGCCATAAAAGCTATTGCCAGAAGCAGAGCTAAATCTGAGCTGCTCAGTGCTCAGAGGCTGCCTGGTGAGCTGGTGTTAGGTCACTAGAGAAGAAATAGGTGTAATTTCAATTGAGGGATAAGAAAAATGTTGTATACTTTTGCCCTTTTTCTCTTCCTTCCCCACCTCCACTGCAGGTGGCTTTTCCATCGTATACCGTCCCACCCTCCCTGCTTTGCGCCACAACTAGCGCATATTTTCATAATAAAAATGCGCCTCTCCCTCTGTCCTCCCAGCTGTGCTTCCCACCCAAACTCCCATTATGAATCAAAACAAGTACGTGTGTTTAAAATAAATAAAAAAAAGAAGTCTTTCTTCCCTCCCCAGCTTTGCTGCCTTTTTCCACTTGTCACCTCAGCTAGATGGATTAAAAAATACGTGCCAAGGAAACTCACCCATGCTGGAGTCCCTTTGCTATTCCAGCAGAAAATGAGAGGCTTCCCATAAGTTGACATAGCATGTCCAGCAACTCCTCCCCAATGTGGAAGTATGCAGGTTGTTGGAAATATCACAATATTTTTTCTCTGGTGAGAATGATAGCCGTGTTCAACATCCTTCTCCGTACCTCGGAGCAGTTCCTCTGGAACACAATTGAGTCGGCACCTATTGAATACCTCAAGACCCTCCAGAACAAGCTTATTTGTATTTGCAGATTAACAAGAAAAATGTCAGAAATATTTGACTGCTGTGTGTTTTCTGAGAGAGCTTTCTGTTCCATTTCTGTTGAGTGTTGCGTGATTTCCAAGTGGAACACTATGGTACCACCTCTTGTAGTCTGACCTAGGCTTTTTCAAACCAAGCCTGCTTCATCCTTCTCGGCCTTCAACATCTGAGCTTTTTGTCAGCCTTCAGCTCACTGCTCCATGTCATCAACTGAAACTGAGTTTTCAACCTGACTTCCCTTGGCCTTTTAATAGCAACTGGGGTAGCTACCCTAAAGTAAGTTGAACAATGTTCTAGCCAAGTTAGTTGCAAGGTCCAAACCTGGCCTTGCTTGGGTGCTTCTGTATAAATTTTTTTCCCCACAATGGAAAACACTGAGGATTTTCTCATTTCAAGTGACTTCTCAACCAACAACAACCATGATCTGCAATAAGTTGCAAGGGTACTGGTTGCTTTAAATGAGCTTGGCAGACCGATGTAGAAAAAAAAGAGCTATTTTGTGCTCGCCTAATGTGGAGGATTGTATTAATGAGCACTGGGCCATGGACATTGGCTCAGTTTGCTGCTGGCTGAAAGGGCGTATTTTGTACAAAACTGTTAGAGTTTCATATTCGAGTTCCCTTTTTCCAGCGTCTTCCCTCCGTAGACAGAATTGATGAACTTTCCAACGTGCCAATGTTGGCCCTATTAGCAGAGCAGCGCCGGTCCCAAACCCTGCCGGGCGCTCAGAGCCCTCTGGTTGAGTGGCAAAAGCAAGGGCCGACTCACAGCTGCCAGCAACATGCCGAAATCGGACCCCAAGTCCTCGGGATGGGTGCCCGCCTGGTTTACTCTGCATGTGCCCAGGCCAAGCACACGTAGAGACAGGTGCATCAGCCTTTCCCTTTTTAGAAAACAGAGCCTAGCTCAAAATTATTTCCTGTCACTAAGAAGTATTCACCTCTCTTCTGACCATGAATTACAAGTCCTCATAAGGGCATTACCCAGCAAGCCAGAAGGGACGTTTAAAGGACACGCGGCTATCTAGTCCGTATATCACTGTTCCATTGCCTGTTTTCATTGTTCTGTGGATACTGTGGACAATTTATATTTATTTGTTCAGGCTTCTACTGGCTGCTGTGGCAAGAGTAATAAGCTTCCCCTAGGTAGGCACCACCTCTGTACGTTGAACAATTCATGACAGGTCTCCCAGTTTTCCATCACAGCCTGTCCACCAGCTTCGATGCCTCCACATCAAAGAGTTCATGAGGACAAGGACAGTTGGATCCTTAAAAAAAGTTCAGTGGATGGTGTCTCGGCTAGGGATCTGTATTTCTCGCATACGCTGTGTGCAGGCTCCCGAGGGGTGAATCTTGAGAATGTCATTATTCCCTTGAGGCTCCTTCTCCAGTGGCCACTTGACGGAGGTGGTCTGGCAGCCTTTGATGGAGAACAACAGCACCAAAAGACCATGAGGAAAACCACGCCTGTTTATGCCATTTATACCTGGTGAAACTTCTCAGAGATTACACTTTTTTTTCTTTTTTTTTTTTTTTCATAAAATTAATTCTAGGCACAGACTGCACCTTGGGAAGATAGAGTTCGAGGTCATAATTTCTTTTTTTCTATTTGGTTGCTAATTTATTACTTAGGCAATGCTGAAAACATGCTAAATGCTGTACAAGCATGCCCAGTAAAAAAAAAAAAAAAAAAAATAAAAAATTGGTAAATTGAATCATTTACAGAGAACAGGCTGATGCAGACTTTCTGCTGGGGTAATCAGGCAGGGGAGAAAGGATTAATGTCTCTGCATTATTAAGCTTTGGTGTGCTTGTCATAACCTTCCACCAGCTTTTGCATTTACTCACTAAAACCTGGCTACCAGATGGCATTCGTTGGCTTTGCCTGTGCTTCTGAGACACCCTAGCATCATCCTGTATGCGATCCAGAACCCCTTGGTGTGTTGTTACACAGCAAGAGGAGTGAGTCTGGCACCTTTCATTAGCAAACCACGCAATAAATAGCACGAGATCCCCAGGAACAAGCTGGTGCTGTTTTAATGCTCATTTAAGTCTGGCATTTTTCTAGCCAATCTTCTCTGCGTTTTAATTTATATCATAATTTCGCATTTCTATTTTTGTTTCTGAAAACTTGGTTTGTTTTTAGCTTCCTGCATCAGGAAAAGCAGGAAGAAAAGCTTCAATCAGTTCGTTTCTCTTCCATTAGTTTTCTAGCTTTATAATTCTCATGCCAGTATTGATTGGAGTTAACCCCCAAGTTTACTGGTATAAAAAAAGCAGATGATTGGCCCAAATGCATTTCCCAAGTCTTTATTTCCTGTAGAGTTTTTTGGTACTCTGTCTCACCTCAGTGATGCCTGTCAATATTTTTGGCTTTTAACACACATCATTGTACAAAGATATTCCACAAAACTAATTTATGAAATCAGAATTTTCCCCCCGTTAAGTCTTTATGAAGCAACTCATGAAGTTAAGAAGTTATGGCATTTCGTAATCAGTTGAGCAATCATCCTCACATACTACTGATAGCTAAATTTGAGTTCTATTTATATTCTTCTCTTATTTTCTATTCTGCTAAGTTTGGGGCAACTCTTTATAGCACTGACTGCTGTGAGCTATGTCTTCCATCTCCCAGCTGGCTGAGATGTACTTGTGGTGGCTTCCTTCAGCCTTGGGCAACGCAGAACTGTGTTTTGTAGTCTGCAGAGTTCTTTTTAACAGTTAGGAGGGCACATCTGGAGTGATGGCGTTTGTCTTCCCGAGTAACTGTTACATGTGATGGAGCCCTGTTTTCCTGGAGATGGCTGAACACCCACCTGCCAATGGGAAGCAGCGACTGAATTCCTTGTTTTGCTTTGTTTGTGCAGCTTTTGCTTTACCTGTTAAACTGTCTTTGTATCGACCCACAATTTTTCTCACTTTTACTCTTCTGATTGTCTCCCCCATCCCACCAGGGGAGTGAGTGAGCGGCAGTGTGGTGCTCAGTTGTCATCTGGGGTTAAACCACGACAACCTCAGTTCTCTTGAGGAAACCACTATGGACTCTGCAAGATATGTGGCTCAGTGGAAGATTAACTGAAGGATGCCTTTAGACCTGATGTTCTCAGAGGGCAGTGAGGCAGAGAGTCCTGAGCTGCTTCTGGCTGTGGCCATGTAGACAGGCCCTGGACCCCCGCTGCCTCTCCAGCTCTTCCCCACAAAGGTCACTCCTTTGGAGTCAGACCAGGACTTTTGCAAATATTGGCTGCTCTGCCAAAGTCTGTGCATGGGCATGGGCTCTGCTTTAGGAAAAGCCCTCAGTAGGATATATTTAAAAGTATTTCATGACTGCTTGTTATTACCTAATATTAAAGGTATGAAAGGAAAATTTGTGGTTGTTTGCTTGTATGTGTGAGGGAGAGCCTTGACATCTTGCTGCCATGAGTTGCGTTGTCTCTTGCAGTAAACCTCTTCAGACAGAGCCTGGCGCAAACTAGAGAGCCTGTGCACTTCCGCACGCATTTGCCTCTAAGCTGAATTCCCTTTTCTGTAGCTAAAGCTCAAAGTCTGGTTACAAAATTTTAGGACTCCACAGTTCCCTTTGGCAGTGCCTCCAAGTAATGGCTTTCGTTCCGTCAAGCTGGAATGGTCTTGCAGTTAAATTGCTCACAGATATCTGAAGATGGAGCAGTGAAGATAGTGAGTATCCATAGCCATTCAGTCACGGTATTTCCATAATGCAATTGCTTGCCCATTTAGTTAAATAATGTATCTAAGCAAAATACATCCCTGCAGCGATAACGTATTCTACACACTAAACCATATTTGTCACCTACCTTTAGACCTAGCGGTGTTAGAGAAGCTCCAGTGACATGAAGAGTAGGAAAAAACATTTTTAACTTGGTCACATTTTCTCAGTATTTCTATAGGAGTGGATACATTTATTTATATGCGTTGCTGTTTTGAGGCAGAGCTTATGTGTCCTAGGGAGGTGCTGCGAAACTCCCACACCTCGCTCTACAGCGGTATGTGAATCTGCCACGCATCATAAATACACTTAGAAAGACTTACTTTAGAAGTTGCCTTCCCAACCTCTTCTCATGTTAGATCTAAGCAAACGTGCAGACAAAAGGCTCACAACCACATGTGGAGGAACAAGTTGTGAGTCGCATTTAAACAAGCTGTCCAGGGAGCTACTGCGGGCCTGCAAGATGTGCCAGCAATGGAAAGGTCAGAATGGAGCTGCTGGCAAATGGAAAGGCGGGGAAATATCTTAGCGTGGAGTACTACTGTGCTAATATGGAGAATGGATGGAGAGCAGCCCTGAGGAGAAGGACTTGGGAGTGCTGAATGAGAAGCTCAACATGAGCCAGCAATGCATGCTCACAGCCCAGAAGGCCAACCACATCCTGGGCTGCATCAAGAGGAGCATGGCCAGGAGATTGAGGGAGGGGATTCTGCCCCTCTGCTCTGCTCTGGTGAGACCCCACCTGCAGCACTGCGTCCAGTTCTGGAGCCCCCAACATCAGAAGGACGTAGACCAGTTGGAGAGGATCCAGAGGAGGCCACGCAGATGACAAGACGGCTGGAGCAGCTCTGCTGTGAGGCCAGGCTGAGAGAGCTGGGGCTGTTCAGCCTGGAGAAGAGGAGGCTCCGGGGGGACCTTAGAGCAGCCTTCCAGTACCTAAAGGGGGCCTACAGGAAAGATGGGGAGAGACTCTTCATCTGTTATGATAGGATGAGGGGTAATGGTTTTAAAATAGAGGGAGGTAGATTTAGGTTAGATCCTAGGAAGAAATTTTTTACGCTGAGGGTGGTGGAACGCTGGCCCAGGTTGCCCAGAGAGGTGGTGGATGCCCCATCCCTGGAAACATTCCAGGCCAGGTTGGATGGGGCTGTGAGCAACCTGATCTGGTTGGAGATGTCCCTGCTCCTTGCAGGGGGGTTGGACTGGATGGGCTTTGAAGGTCCCTTCCCACCCAAACCCTTCTGTGATGTTTTCAATGAGTTTGAAATGTGAATATTCCTGTGGTGCACATCACATCCAAACAGAGAGACAAAAGGAAAAAACTGACTCCAAAAATGTGATTTTTTTTCCCCCAATTTAGAATACACAAATGCAACAGTTCTGTTTTGTGATATTTTCCAAAGGCCATATTTTGTGTGTTCCAGGGTGGAACAAAAAGAATTTGAGACCTCTAAATTTATCGTAGGATGGAACTTTTGTTCTCTGGCCAATTATATTAAGCAGGCTTGGAGTTACAAGAAATGCCCCAGAAATGAGAGATGTGAAGAAAAAGAGGGGCATAGGGAGCTGAGAAACATTACTGGATGTTTAATTCAGGAAAATGATGGTCTTCTCTCTGATTCCAAGGGCGGTAGTATCTTAAGGAGAACACGTAAGATCTTTGGAATGGAATAACCTTTGACAAGCGAGAACCCACCCATAGAGCATACCATAGCAGAGATACAGGGCATTTTTTTTTTTTTAAATTTGCCTTTATGTCTTTCCAAATAGCTGTGCAGATGCATAGCCCAACCTTGCAAACATTAACACTTGTGAATAGTTGGTAAATTCTGCAAAAGCCAATGCCTCTCCTCGCTTTGTAATAAATAGAGACCAGAATTTATCAGATTAATAGTTACAGTTTGGCTGTCTGATGCTGAAAGCCAGAGGGGTTTTTAATGGAAAAAAAAAAATTGTAAGATGGTTCCTTTTAAACATTTTCTGAAAAGAGCTTTCACGCTGTTTCTGCAGCTCATGAGATTGTTATTTCTGGAGGAGTTCTTATCACCCAGTTCACCAGCTGCCCAGCCCTTCAGGATTGGCTTCCCTTTAAAACAAGGCATCAAAATCAGCGGAGAGAGTGGCAATGATTGTTAGCAGAATTTCTGAATTTAAATACGGGGAATGAATCAGAATATGGAGCTCAACAAAACTGAGATGGATTACAGGATGCTTCTCCTGAAGCTGCTGGATCGGCTGGTGAAACTCAAGGCCTTTGGGACCAAGGGTGCGACTTTATTTTTGTTAACAGTCAGAGAAATAATGCCAGTTATTTTAACTCACCCTCGGAGCTGCTGCTCTGAAGGAATGTGCTAAATGCTGTTCGTTTCTCACGTGTCTACTTGAATATGAAGGTTCAACGGCATGAGGCTACGTCTGTTGTAAAAAAAAGAACCCATCAGTGCTTGGCATCTTGGTGTGCGCTATGCTGCAGTTCATCAGATGCCTTGCACTGTAGCTAAGATCTACATTTTTAATATTGGCTCTTCTGGGTTGTTAGCCTAAATTGCCTTACAGATATTGGATGCTCTGGGAGTGAGTACTCTGTGCTGCTTTGAAAAGCCTTCCATGAAAAACCAAGTATTATTTTGGGAGGCATTCCAGAATTATCAATTGCCTAAATACATGAATATTTCAAGTGCTCCTGAAGATAATAATGCTTGAAAACCTCATGCAGTAATATTCTGAGATGTTGGAGAGCTTATTTCCCATTATATATCTTTCACCATTGATTAAATGTTATTTGCTGCTCCTTCAAAGCTCACGAGAGGCTCTAGGAGACTTCAAAATATCTTGAGTTTGGAGTTGCTCAGTCAAGTCAGAAGCCCCATTGCTCAGTTTGAATATAGGGCAAGTTCAGATTTATTTCAAAGGCAAAAAAAAAAAGCAGCTCATTGTTTTTTCCATGGGTTCCAAAATTTTGCAAGTCGTACTTTTAGATAATGAGGCTGGAATAGTCCAAACAAGTGCAATAAGCAGCATTTGGTACCACATAGAATTAGAGAGTGTGCAGAAACGGCTTCATTCAAACTTGAAAACCTCAGTTAATAAATAAATAAATAAATGAATAAATAAGCTCCCTAAGAGCTCCAGTTTAGCAGAAAAAGCAGAGAAGAAGGTGCTGTTCAGCTGCATTCGTTTCACCCGGTGTTCCCAACCTAAAAGTGGTGTGTCCAAGCTGATTGTCTGAGAGACCGATATACATCCAGAGAGGTCTGAGAGGGTGTGAGGAATAGCCCTAGATGCTGCAGTTATTTGAGGTAAATCTCTCCCCAGGTGTGACAGAAAAACAGAGTATAATTCTGTGGTGGTTAAGCCCTCATCACCACACAGTTGCTCGCTCACCCTCTCCCTTCCCAGTGGGATGAGGGAGAGAAATTGGGAAGAAAGGAAAACTTGTGGGTTGAGATGAAGACAGTTTACTAAAATAGAAAAGGAAAACTACAATAATAACAGAATATAAGGATATTAATACATACAAAATGAACAGTGTATGATTTCTCACCACCTGATGTCCCAAAGACTGACACAGCCCATCCTGAGCAGCGATCATGGAAATTACATCAAGCAGCAAGCAACAGAGCAAAAGGAAGCCATTAAGGGAGAGGGAACGATGTCAGCGAGTGAGAGAGATGAGAAGGTGGAATATGGATGCAAAGGATGCAAAGGATGGATGCCCCCTCCCATGGGCAACCCCCACTTACATACTGAACATGACATGGAATGGCATGGAATTCCATTATGGCATGGAATATTCTCTTTGGCCAGTTTGGGTCAGTTATTCTGTCTGTCCTTCCTACATCTGCACCTTAAGAAGACCTGGAAAGCCAGGCAGTGTCCTTGGTCTCATTATCAACAACTCATATCATCAGGGTGTTTGTCAACATTCTTCACACACGAAATCCAAAAGACACTGGCTACTGAGAGGAAAATTAACTCCAAAACCAGGACAAATTCAAATTTCAAACACAAGTAGCCACTTTAGAAGCTAGGCATTTCTATTAATGTCTTACTGTTTCCTTAGGTCAGTCCTGCACATGGAAGTTTGCATTGGGTAGAATCAGTGTCCTTGACTTTATCCCCAAATGCACAATTCCTGTCCCTTTTAGAAGTTGTTTGTGTTCAGCTGTTTTTAAAACAGAAGTTTTAAAGCCGCATCACAGTGAGTTTGTGGAAACAAAATTTTAAGCCGCCACATGTGAGGATGTGCTTCGTAAAGGCTTGAATATGGAAAAACTGCCGTGTGACTTTGCTGATGAACAACAACTGAGCAGCACAGCTTGACTTTCAAATATTCATCATCAATTCATTAAATAAGGAACGAATGGAAGAAAAGTATGATCACAGACATTCCACAAACAGAAGGGAAAGCTAAGTGACAATCCTGATGTGTCCTCTGAATATTTTCATGAGAAAACCGCATTAATAATTAATGCCTGTATTACCTTTTCCAGTCAGTTCTAATTGAAGGGAATTTCATTCTCTGTGAAATGCCTGCTAATAGAATAGTAAAAGCAAACTGGAAGCAGGATGTGATGCCATCTCTTGATGGGAGGAGGCATTTTATTCTGTTTCACACCACTTCTTTGCAGCTGACTATCTTCCTTCCAAGAGGAACAAGGAAATAAAAAACATTTACAGAGTTACCAAAAAGTTTGTGAAGAAATGAAGGGCACGGACACACACTCACGTGCTAATATAACATATACAATTACAGGAACTGAAGGCTTAATGGGCGCGCTAAAGAAAGGTTATTTTAAGTGCCTGATGCTAATAATTTCTCAGTCAACTTCCTGATATCTGTGGAAATGATTGACTTTAAAAAACAATACTTCTCTACAAGTTTGTTTAAAGAAGATTTAAAAACAAATTTCTATACAATGCTATGAGTGATGGTCCTAGGATGATAAATCTGCAAAGACGTGTCTAACTGGAGGAAGAAACACCAGCCAAAAGGGAGAAAGAAAGATCATGAAAGCATAAAGAAGGATACAGCCAGTGTACTCAAGACTTCATTGAACTGAAAGTGGCGCTTTTTAGCCAAGCCCTTGCTAAGGTTCTTTGCTACGTCTGGTTTACCAAACAAGACAGGCTGAACAGATTTCATGTAGAATAATAAAAAAAAAAGAATGGGATCTACTTTCTATGGGGGTTGAGATGAGCCACCTCAATTAATTCCTTACCCATGGCGCCTCTGATGCCAGCCAAGCCTTGAAAGGAGACAGGCCAGTGCTTCAGCAGACAACAAAACCTCTTTTCTTAAGACATTTCTTCTCACACTAGAAAAAAAAATGCTGCTACTTTTTCCTTCTTCATATCTTGGAAAGAAACCTTTTGTGCTTCCTAAGGCAGCTCCTGCTTCCAAAGCCATCTCCCTGGGTGCAAGACCAGGTGTAAGGGCTGCATTACTGAGGAGCACCGTCTCCTGGCTCCTGCCAGCTTCCTACTGGTAGGCTCCGTCCCCGAACTGGGAAGGAAAAAAATCACAGTCTGGCCAACCAGCACTGAAAAGTTGCCAGAATCTGCTCCAAAGCACAAAAAGGGGTTTTTACACTTGGTGTGATCTACCATTCTGCCGTCCGCGTGCGCTTCAGGGAATACATGGATGCAGGATGGTGCTAAATCCAGACTCCTTCCCTGGGGAGAATGCGGTGGGAAAGCAATAATCCCGTCTCAGAGGCAGGCAGAAATGTTGCCTGCAACGTGAATACTGGAGGATTTGGGCATTTTCTTACTTTTTACCTCACTCTAGTGCTATTCAAGGGCAGTGAGGGTTAATTCTGGTGTCTCAGTATCTGACAGATTGACACTGCTAAGCCTTCGTTTCAGCTGCTGTGCACAACTGATCTTAAATCTGAAGAACTACCGAGTTGTGGACTGAGCTTTGGTTTACATCAGGCTAGATTTACAAGAGGCACATGTACGAATGCTAGAGGACTGCAGGAGATCCTCAAGGTGTTCCCTCTCTTCCTCAGTTGAAACGCCAGGAAATTCCACTAGAACTGAGAGGTGTTTTCATGGTGATGCCCTAAGTACACCCACTCCACCTAGATCAGGTAGTATCCAGATAGGAATAACGTACTGCAAAAATGAGTTGTTAAACAGGCATTTTGTTGTACCAAGCTTCCTTACGGAACCAGAATCTTTCCACGCATCGTATTGCTTGGGAGGGGTTAGTGGTAATGGCTGCAGTGAGACCTGAGGGCTCGTCGAATTTGTAGCTGTAGGAAAGGAGAGACTTTCTGCAGGGTGGTTTGATGGACGACACTGAGAACTTGATTCATGGTGCCAGGACATTGCCCGTAAGAGCCGTGCCTTTTGCCTCCCCTCTTCTGGAGCACATGAAGTGCTCTGCTGAGAGCAGGAAACAAATTGGGTGGTTGACCTTTCTCATGACCTTGACATGATTTCCCATTGGCATTGACCAGCAGAGTGCCTGCTTGAATGGGGCCTGTCCTGTTCTCTTTCACACCACGCCTCACCCATATCAAAGTGGCAGAAACAGAATAGAAACCAAAGTTCAGATAAAAAGGAGGATTTTTTAATAACAAAAGCCTTCATAA
This sequence comes from Chlamydotis macqueenii, assembly GCF_036417535.1. Lineage (NCBI taxonomy): Eukaryota > Metazoa > Chordata > Aves > Otidiformes > Otididae > Chlamydotis > Chlamydotis macqueenii. The sequence continues at coordinate 1,699,616 of NC_141564.1, forward strand.
TTTAAGGAAACTGAGTTATTTCGTTCTAATTCTGATATTTAGCAATGCTGACAGCTCTAATACATTGTAGATCCCTCAGATCATATTGTTAAGCCAACTCATTTTTACAAATTAAGCTGAAAACAGACAGATGCCATAACTGGTGAGGCTGATCGGTAATGACAATTGCGCTCGCATTCAAGCACGAAGTGCGTTTCATTCCTTCTTGAGCACCCAGATGTTTTCACAGCAAGAACGCCGTCGTGACATTTTGTTTTGTGGGCCATCTCTCGTGTCGTGGGAGAGGAACACAGACCACTCCTCCTCCCTGTTGGTTACCTACCAGTAGTACAGCAACTACAGTTGTTGATATCCAGTTCCTTATAATCCCGAAGTATTTAGGTGTATGTCTTCTGAAGTATATGGCTGCGTGTGTGAGCAAGTGTTCAGTTACAACTGGAGCTTTGTCATCGCTTAGACGAAGACCTGCAAGCTCCAGGGCACAGGCAGGCAGCAGAAGGATTTGCTTTCTGTGGATCTTTACAAACTGTGTGTAACATTCCTGCAACGGGGAAATCTCCTGCATGCTCCCTGACTAGCTCCAGTTCTAGGCTGGGAGTAAATAAACGTGTAGAGGGGTTTTCCCAGCAGTAGGTATTACACCACGGCTAATGAGGGGATAAATCTCGTTTAGCTCCACTCCTCCGCTAATGAACTCGTCCTTTTTTAGGTTTGCCCGGACTTCATGCCAGTGATTGCTCCTTCACTGGGAAGGCGGCTTGAAAGGAACTAGGAGTGGGGTGTAGGGTCATTAACCAATGAGAGGAATAATGTTGTAGCTAATCATACTGCAGTTTAATCAGCAGAAATGGAGGGTCCAGACTCACGTGCATAGCCATGTCTTTCAACACACTTTAGGCTACTACTTGGTTTTGGATCACGATTTGAATGTGTGTGATGACCAAAAAAAAAAAAAAAGTGTTTTCCAAAGCATTCATTACAAGCCTAATTTGGTCTCCTGTAAGTCAATAATGAATTCTTGGATTTCTGTCAACTGAAGCAAAGTTAAGCCAATGCTAAACAGTTTTGCAAAACTCACCCAAAAATCTTATCCAGCCGTTCAATTCCCATTAAGGATCCGCTAGAATAAAACATTTTTTTGTTGTTGTTGGGTGACTTTTCTGTTCACAGAGACATCTTTCTTCTTCAGCTCTTGAACCTTAAAGAGGAAAGAAAGCTTGAGTTCACAGAAAAGCTTTGTGCTTTGTTTCGGATTATCTTGAAAGTTACTCAGTATTTTGTTGCTCTAAATAATTATGCCAGCTGCAAGCCGTAAAGATTATATGATCCTCGCCTGAGCAGAAGGCTAATCTCCCACAAAGGGAGATGAGCCAAAGACTACATCAACTGCAGTTGAGATTGCAGTATTACTCCCCAGTTTTATAGGGAAGGTGTTCATATGCAATCCTGGCAGAAAGACAGATGAGAAAGGAGATACATGCATGCTCTGTCATGGGAATTTTGGAAGAACGGCATGATTTATCTATTTTTTTTTTTAAGTAACAGGAAAGGAGAACTTGATTACGAGGATGTTGGAAATCAGACAAGCAACTTTTTTACAGAAGAACTGATGACTTTTTCAAATTACTTCAATAGAAATCATCACAGCTATTAATATTCAATAGCTAAGTAAGAGCTCTTTAGAAATAAATAGAGAAAACAGGAGGAGGCAACTGTGTATTTAAAGTGGAAATTACTTATCTGTCTGCAAGGTGTCCCTTGGACCCATGCACTTCTCCTCAGTGGCCAGCATTCAGTTTCTCATCTGTGAGCGTACCCTAATATTTTCACACCAGAGGAGAACTCCATTTCTCATTCTATTTGAGCAGTTGCTTCCTCCTCTCCTCAGCCCAAACCTCGGGAGGAGAGCTCTGGTTTTCAGCTCCCAAACCATTTTTCAATACGCAGGACAAGTTTGCCGCCATTCAACTGGAACACTTTTCTCCGCCACCTTTGTCTGCCACCACTGCACCATCCATGCTTTGTACACATTTTCAATCTTCATAGCCATAAAAAAGTTAAGCTTTATCGTAACAAAATACTTATTTGTCTCCTTAAGTGCTTCTCTGTAATTCAGTTTAGTGGTGCTGCGCTTTCTTGTGGTCTCTCGTTGCCTGGAGGGCACTTTGTATTGATTTAGTCATTGTGTAGGCCGCTGTAACAAACAACCACATACAGCACAGACTGGAAGAGGAAAAACTTTCCTCAGGTGAAAAACCACATTTATCAGAGTAATCAAACTTTTGATTCAGAGGATCATTTGGAAGAAATACAAAAAGAAAGAAATTTAGTGCTTAAATAGAAACCTCCGTAAAGAGGATAGGGAGATACCTACTCAGTTTGTTGTTCTCTGTCCTTTCCTGACAAACTGACCATACAATATGAAATACTGCTTTAAGTACACTGTGTCAAGTTCCAGTGAGTATGTGTAAGATATGCAACACTTATCTAAAGTCCAAAATAATGTTTTTGTCCCCCTTATAGTTATTAACACATATTAACTCAATTAAATTTATTTATTTTTCAGAGAAATAGAGTTATTGGTAATTAGTAACCAATTGTTCTGCAATAAACAGGTTGGACGAGGCTCTGAGCAACCTGATCTGGTTGGAGATGTCCCTGCTCCTTGCAGGGGGGCTGGACTGGATGACCCTTGAGGGTCCCTTCCAACCCAAACCCTTCTGTGATTCTATGATTCTGTGAAATGGCAAAAAGTGATCCAATTGAACTATGATGCTTCTATATTTAATTAACGATCTAAGAAACAGGACCTACCATTTGTATTGCTATGACTGAAAGTCAAATATTGAGAGACCTTTGAATACTTTAAATAGGCAAGAGCTAAAATATTTCTTCCATTCCAACTCCAATATAAGGAAAATCAAATCTCTCAAAAGAGATAATCACGGTCTGGCAGGTGTAAAAGGAGAGTAAAAACTTAGATAATTTTGTAATTACAACCACCCTAGGAAAAGAAACAAACAAATGCCAAGACAAGCTGCAGATTTCCTTCTTTATCATGCAAATCCATGACATGCCTGGGTTCTAGTCCTCAACAGTCAAGCTTTCATTGCAAACAACCATTTCTCTCTCTCTCTCCACGTAAAATAAGTCCACCCTCTAGAACAAAATTATAAAAGAACACTGAGAATAATGTGATCGCCTGTTCCAGAGTGACTACTTTAGAAGGTATGGTCTGGCTACAAACTCTTACAACTCTAAGGCATCCTTTGGAGGAGTCTCCTTTTCTCTACTGGGTGCACAGAGTGCCTTAAAGGACCATCACCGCTTCATTCAAGGTGTCGCAGGTCTCCCCACATCAGTCATGCTGGAAGATTCCAGCTCCCCTTTGACTGAAAGGAGCACTGTCAAGAAAAGAAGGCCTAAAGCAGAAGACAGCTGATGGCACAGGACTGGGAGATACCATCCCTCCATCACCCCAGAGCAACGCTATTCAACTTTTACCAAGGCTTATTCAGTAGTTTTCTTGAGAGCCACTAATGTGTCTCCAGAAGGACATGGACCAGTTGGAGAAGGTCCAGAGGAGGGCCACGAAGATGGTAAAAGGGCTGGAGCACCTCTCTTATGAGGACAGGCTGAGAGAATTGGGGCTGTTCAGCCTGGAGAAGAGGAGGCTCCGGGGAGACCTGAGAGCGGTCTTCCAGTACCTCAAGGGGGCCTACGAGAAAGATGGGCAAAGGCTGTTTAGTAGGGCCTGTTGCGATAGGACGAGGGGTAATGGTTTTAAAATCGAGGGGGGTAGATTTAGATTGGAAATTAGGAAAAAATTTTTTACAATGCGAGTTATAGAACACTGGAACAGGTTGCCCAGAAAGGTGGTGGAGGCCCCATCTCTGGAAATGTTCAAGGCCAGGCTGGATGAGGCTCTGAGCAACCTGATCTAGTTGGGGATGTCCCTGCTCCTTGCAGGGGGGTTGGACTAGATGACCTTTGAAGGTCCCTTCCAACACTAACCATTCTATGATTCTATGATTCACAGCGATGGGCTCAGCAAGGACAGATCCTCTACAGAAGCACAGGAAGCCCCTCCTGCCCAAGACCTTTGCGGGCTCCAGGCAAGATTCGCTCCTAGGCTAGGCGTAGAGGAGAATGCCATTTGAGGACGCCTCCCTTAGAGAATAAAACTGCTCAGGAATGGGAGTCCTTAAGAATAAAATGTGTCCTGGCACTTAATTTTGTAATCAGCCCATATTTTATGTATTTTCATGTCTTGGTAGTGTTGGGTAAATATGGCCAATGGCTGGGTTTATGGTGGGTGTTCATAAGGAATTCTGCTGAAGAGACTCACCAGAGGTTGTAAGGCTTGGAAACAATATCCCAGCATCTCTAGGGAGAGGTAGCTGCTGCTTATCTCCAATTTATTTGAGTTTTTCTGATTTGTGAAACAGATGACAGCACCAACAACTTATTGTTTAGTAAGTAAGAAATGCCCCAGTTTTACTTTAAGGCACCTGTCTCCAGAATTTCTGGGGTGGGCAAGTCCAAGAAAGAATTGCATTTGGTTCTCTCTTATAGAATTTGCTAGGTAATCCTTTTCTTTCTCAGTGCATACTGTGCTTGCATCTGGTAAGCATTTCTAGATGACATAATAGAGAGCAGAGATGTGGGAAGGAAGATGAGTGCAGCTGCTGGAGATACAGATGTGATTTTAAAAACCGTGCAGAAGATGTCACAACTCTAACCATCCTCTGTTCCAAAGGGAATCCAACACAGGTGTGAAAAATTAGTATCTGCTTAAATGATCTTCACCACGTAGCTCTAGGGGAGATAGAAAAGAAACCTCTGAATCTTGACATGCCTTCAGTGATAGAGACTGGTCATCTTTCTGCCTACTCAAAACACCAAAGAAGTTTCTTCACACAACGTGTAATAAAAGATCACTTGAAGTTTACAAGGGTTCTGGCATAAAACGATCCATCAGGGGATGCCTTGATGGTGCTCATGGCTCAGAAAATTCCCAATCTGCTCATTCAGGGAGGCTGGAAGAGCGCATCGCTGACATGTGCCTGCCCTGCTCTCTACTTTTGGTGAAGTTATTGACCACTGTCAGAAATCGGACATGGACTAGAAGGACTTTTGGTCTCATCCAGTACAGTTATCCCAATGTTCTTATTCCAATAAAAAGTTGGTCTGAGTGTGATTTTTCGAGCACCAACAATCAAAACCTTGTCTGAAGTCAACAGCAATTGTGGTTGTTCAAATCTTCCAAAAAATCAGACTTTAAGTATTTTATTTATTGAGACTAACAACCAATTTTGAAATGAACAACTAGTCTGAATATTACCATTGTAAATGGCACAGCATTCTCCTGGCACAGTTCTCCTTTCCAGGAAAACCTTAGGAACGTCCCATAATCTGTGTTTGTAGGAAAGTTGAGAAAATGCAGGCTTAAACAGCACTGCCAGCTCTTGTGATTTTATCATAAATCCAACAATACTTAATGTTTTCTTTAAGGTCTAAAATCCTGGATTTATGATGAAAATCTTAGATTATATGTTGGAAAAGGTAAACTTCTCATTCTCATGGCTCCACAGAAAGGTTCCGAATCTGAATTTTAGACTCCATAATCAGAAGACAACAACCTCTACAACATTTCTGTTAAAAAAATAAAATAAAATAAAAAAGACTGTAAGACTATCTCTTACTTTTTGAGAACCTGACTCACAGAATTTGAATGCTTTGATTTGGCATTAATGCTTAAATTCAGCTTTGCAAAACAGTCTTCATGTTAATGTTGAAATCATCATGTTTTCCACATGAAATTGGCAGGCTTACACGTTTTTCTGGGGGCTATAGTTTTATGACTGGTCAATACGGGTTTATGAATACCATAAACACAAGTCCTTTCTGACTACCATGAACAACTCATTTTTCTCACACTACTTCTCAATCATGACCTGCTTGTTGGATTTCCACATCTAAAGGGAAGGAGACAAATACTTCTATTTAGAGTACATTGGTAGTCAAAGCATGCTGAAGTTGATGGGCCTTTATCAGCAACGCTGGGCTTTGGTATCAGCACTGTGTGAGAGCTCTTATGTTGATTTTAGAGCAACGTGCATCTTCAGTTTCTGTACTAACCCCTGCTCTCTTGAGACAGGAAATAAGCATAACCAAGCATTTTTTCTCTGACATTTGCAGCAGAAGGGATGACATGAACACAGTCTTCTGAGGCCAGGAGTGGAGAGCGGAGCCTAGTGAACCTCAGGACCTCATTTACCTGAAGGACTGAGTCTGCTGAAGACTCTGTGTGTCACTACCTCTATCTGCTGAAAGCAGATGACTTAGCAGGGTTGTATCACAAGGCAAGTTGGTCGTAAAGAGGGTTCAACCAGCTACATCCATACCCTTTGCAAGTAACAGAAAGATGGCCTCCAAAGGACGATGAAAACAGAGAGCTGAAATTAAGCCTGAGGATTGCTTTGTGTTTCATGGCTTCCTCTGTGACCAGAAACAGTCATCCGTGCTCAGTGCTTCTCTTGGAAGCTTACTAACAAAAGGCATCTCCTGATTGTCCAAAGCCGCCAGCCCTCTGCAGTGATGAGCCCACAGAAGGCCCTTGAGGAGCCAGCCAGGCAGAGCTGGAACCCTGCTGCCCTTCCCTGCGTGCCTGTGGACCATGGCCACCACTCTAGAGCCTGGATGGTCTTCATCCCAAACACAGATTCACTAAATAAACACCCTCCAAAATTATTCTCTCACCAACGTGCAACTTTGTTCTGCCCTCTGCCCCCATACAGGAAGATCTCAATTGGCACTGATGGCATTTTATGTCAGATCAAAAAAGATTAAAAAAAAAAAGAGGCAGAATAATATTGCAACTCATCTCCAGCATGAATCAGAACTCATCTCCAGAATTACAGAATATTTAGCTCTTGATAACTGCTTATTGGTATATAGAGTGTCTTTCATCTAAAATATAGCCCTGTGTTATCCCCAGCAGAAAACTAATATCTCATTTAATATTTGCTTTTTTTCACAGAATGCATAATCTGTACTAAACTGTTTAGAGTCTGTAAGGCAAGAGAGCAGAGGCTACACAAATATTTTTGGTGTTTTGTCACCAAAAATTTGAAGGGGTGGGGGAGAAACAGAAGGGTGGAGGGACCTTCTGATCCTGAGCACTCCTAGATACCAGTAGTTCCTGACGAGGTCTAAAAGCAGCTGAGTAGGGAAGAAGACAAGTAAGACTCTGTAAATAGATTATTTTAAATGTAATCCATATTTTTTAAAAATTCTATTAACTTCAGTGTCATGCTTTCTGAGGTACGTAATACCTGGTAGCCAAAAAGTTGTATCTTGAGCCCTAAGTAGCTAGAACTGAAATAAAGCGGGTCTGAAAGGAATGATTATATGATAAAATAATTGAGAAATACTGTTATAAACACCACGTGGCATTCGTATGCATTCAATACGAAGTCAATAAGACCCCAACATCCCTTTACGCCACCCCATGGGAGAAATTGCACAGCCCAACGCGCGACTCTGCCAAAACCCCCGCGACGAGCCCACTGCTAGGAACCGGTTAAGAAGGTAATTCTAGAAGCCCAAGTTTGTTTCCCTAGCTACATAACATTGCACAAACATTTTGGTTGCAGTTCTGCGGCAGTGGTTTCGCAGTTATTTGATTAAAACGCAGTGCCCTGCTGCCTGGAGCCTGGGAGTGTCTGATATCGGTGGAAGCTCTTTAGAAGTGCTACGATTTAAAATTACAGCTTGCCCTGTTTGAAGGGGTATTTTTAGTCTATTTATTCAGAGTGTAAATATAGTTCTATACATCACTGGTTTAACGTGTCGCTGTTGAGCTGGTCAGAAAGACACTTTACCCAGCACTAAACAAAGGTCAACAAATGGGTATTTTTTTAAATTTCTTTTCTTTTTTCTTCCTTTCTTTTCTTGTAAAGCAGCGTTAAGTGCTTTAGAAAGCAAAGTATCTTGTCAGCAGAGGCTGCGCGTCTCACCCCTTTACTGCAGTGACCTACTTATAGGAAACACTCCTATTGAAAAAGAGCTTTTTCCAAGGTCTAGCATTTCAAACAAAAACGTATCTAAAATTAGGTGGAAAGTGTTTAAGGGATCCCTGAGCAAAGATAATCGAAAGAATAAAAGAGGAGAGAAGGGAAATGGTGATGAATCACCGTGTAGTCAGGAGGGGTGATGTAGTGCATATTTCTAAGAATGGACATACTCCAGCTTCATTATTAACAGCTTCATGAGTTATTTATTTCTGATTATTTGTTTGGGTGTCAGGGGAGTGTTTGTGCCTGCAAATCCCTGGAAACCGAAGTTTTATGTACATACAAAAGGCACAGTAGTGACAGTGCAGGCAGGCACATCCCTGCTCAGCTGTTGCCCTTGACCTCAAGAGACTCCCTTCCACGCGACAACGCGACCGCACATACTTGGTTTCTGTGTTAATGGAGCCCTGGGCTTTTCTTGAGCTGGGTTTGCTAGCTGTGCTGAACTGTCATGAATTCTTCAAGAAGTAGGGTTGGGTTGGTTTCAGGTTTGATGCATGCTGGGGCAACAGGGGAAGAGGTGGAATTTCTTCTAACAAATGGCCCCTCCTGAACACATCACTCTTCCAAGTTGAAGCCCTCCTCAGTCTCACCATAACTTACAGAGCTGGGCAAGTAGAAAAGACCACAAAGATTAGGTGAGCTCTGCAGTTCACATCTCAGTGGAGTTCCTCCCAGAAAACAAAACAAAACAACAAACAAAACAAACAAAAAAAAACAAACCCCAAAATACCTCAGCAGAGTCACTTCTCGGTTGTGTTTCTGAGCATCTCATTTGGGAGGCACAGAAATCTAGCATCTTTGATATCATAGACTGTGGATTGAAATGTGTGCATGGAGGGAAATGCATGTAGAATCGCAGAACGGTTTGGGTGGGAAGGGACCTTCAAAGCCCACCCAGTCCAACCCCCCTGCAAGGAGCAGGGACATCTCCAACCAGATCAGGTTGCTCAGAGCCCTGGCCAACCTGGCCTGGAATGTTTCCAGGGGTGGGGCGTCCACCACCAATGTAATGTCCCTTTGTTGAGGTAGAGATGATAGTTACATTTTTTCAGGTGAGTGTCAATGGGCAGAGGAGCTCGGCAGCCCAGAATCTGAGGAAAGGTGGTGAGATTTCTGCATCTGTGGAAAAAAGAGTTGTGACCAGGAGGTACAACGCAGGCACACAGATATACATCATGGGACCACCCTGAGAAATTCACGTTGTTTCTAAGGACACACGTTTATCAAACTTCATCATCGCTATTCAGGCACAACCTCTTCTTAACATCTTTTTAAGACTTCATTTTGGAGATGATATTTTATTACTAGCTTACAACAAATAAGCAATTTGGCTGAGATAGAGCCAGCTTTCCGTGAGGAATATTGTTCTGATTTTTTTTTTTTTTCAGTTTTGACTATACATTAACAAAATTCTCCCCAAAAATGATACACCAGAGAGGAAGAAGAGAATTTACAAGAGGTTTCAGTCCTGTTCCCGGTTTGCTTTAAGTTGGGGCATCTTTGTATGTCCCAGTTCTTCACTTAAAGTGTCTGGTGAATTTGTCTCATTGATGCAATCCGAGGCTACATTCTTAAGATGTAAGGTATCACTCAGATGCTGGTGTGTCTAAAGAGTAGAATTACAAAAAAAAAAAAATCAAATTAGTTTAATCCTTACTTTATTACCTTTTATTCCTTTATTTACTCTCCATCTCAGAAAATGGAGATTTCGCCTTTCTCTGGCCTATTAAAATGCAAGGAGCGATCTGGAGGAATATTCTGCTCCCCGGGCTGCGGCACGGCAGCTGCCGACGCCGGCTCTGCACTCGCCTGGTGTGTGGAATACATATCGACGTCAAGGGGAGTTCCTCCCGCAGAACAAAGGTGGAAGGTGCGCGCGCGGGAATGGCCATGAAAAAGGGGGCTGCTGCTGTTTGGCGGGTGAAGGAAAAACACAGTCTCCATCGCAGGGAGAAGAACGGTGTGACGGCAGCTGTTCTCCTGTTGTTTTTTATCTCACCCTAAAGAAACCATATTGGGGAAAAAAAAAAAATGCATAGCGTATAAAATGCAAATATTTGGGAAGTCGTTTCCCACTGCAGTGAGGTACACAGGAGCCCCGAGAACAGGACACTCGATTCTGTGCTGCTTGCATGGTTTCGTGTCCCCCGAGCACCCCAAATTGAATTTGCAGCGTCTGCAGGCTGCGGTGGGACTCCCCGAAACGCCACAGTTCTCACAGCGCTTCAGCCCTTTCTGAATTCTGCTCATGGAAGCTGGGTGGGTTTTACTGGGTTCTCAGCCACCAGCTCTCCTTTTTAATTTTTTTTGTGAATTATTATGGAAATATATACCTGGACTTTAACAAATCTGTGACAACCATATTGCTCAGTGAGAGAACTTGTTAGCTCTTTCCCCATTTTTTAATTGCTACTAGGCTAAATACGGATTGTAGATGATTATTTTTGTATTATTTGAAGTCCTGGGATTACATACAGTAGTCTGTGTCCTACTCCCCTTAGGAAAATGCCATTTCTTATTCACAGGGTAGAAATGCAATAGGCAGATGACAACGTGGTCGCCGCCTAACATATCACCCCACAGCGAGGACTGCACCTGGAAAGTGTTTATTCCAGCCAGAAAGACAGCCCTCCCTAGGATATTTTAGGATGTGACTCATGATAATGACTAATAGAAAGTTACTTTCCTCATAAATCTGCTCTGTCCCTAATCCATCTGTTATTCTTGTTCTTACAAAAGGCAGAAGAATTTGGCAGCATGTTTTTAGGCAGATATAATACATTTATGTGATTGACTCTCCATGGCTGCTGGAAAAGCAAGCCGTTACAGCGTGAGGATATACCCTAGGAATTCCTTTTTGGATAACATTTTTGCAATGGCAGTTCCAGGTGAGCCATCTAGAGGCAAAAGCAAGATTTTCCCAACAGTACTCTGCAGTAGCCGCGGAATGAATTCCTCTCAAATAAACATCCTAAAAACCTTGTAGCATCGTATGTACCAAGAGCTAAGGAATTGCCATCTGTTAAATTCATAAACCTCTTAAATGCTTTAATTTCCTGCATGCTCACGCTATGAGTTTAACAGTTTCCTCTGCTTTTAAAAATTATTTCTGAGAGTGGTTTGGATTGTTTTATGCTAATGGAGTACTAAGAAAAGCCTCTATTAATTATCATAAATAATATACCAATTAACGGAGGGAGTGTAGAGTTAAAAAAAAAAACTTGGAATCTCTTCCTGCTCTTGACTCTGTGTGACACTGGGAAATTCTCTTCACTGGAGTCAGTTTTACCACCCATAAAGCACGGCTCGTAATTTTACCGTCTTTGTAAAGCACTTTATGACCTTTGGATGGAAAACCCAAATGCTACAATAAAGATACACACACAGTAAATACAACAAACGGCCACATTTTGCCTTTACCTCCCTCTTGCTTAATCCTATTAAAACCAGAACGACGCGGTAAATCAGAGCAAAGCGAACAGCCGCCTTTGCGCTTGGCAGTAGGAGCATCACTGCTTATGGAAGGAGGATAAATGTCACCAATCTCAAACACAGCTGGGGTGATCTCAGAATAGGGGTGCAAGTGGAAGAGTTTAGAGTGGGTGGTTATCAAAGGCTTATTAAAATTGCTAAATTCCTTTGAAAACATTTCTATACACACCAAATCTAACCAAACTCTATGGAAAGACAAGATTTTCTTCTCAACGTGCTGGCTCAAGTAGTGGAGCCGACAGCCTGACCTCCAGCGCAGTCCCAGCACGTGTGGATAATTACGGGGTGCAACATTGGCAGGGCTGCCCAGGCTGGGAAATGAGAGGTGTAGCTTCAGCCCTAGGGACTCAAATTCTGCAGAGACTACCCCGATTTAGAAATTGCCAGTGTCCAGTGCAGCCACGGCTACACCAGCTACTAAAAGCAGAGACAGATGCTCTGCATTTGTACCAATTATGGCAAATGCAATGGGAAACAGAAGCGAAAAACCTCACTTAGCGGCACTGGTCCAAGCCCACACGTAGGCATCACCCTCGTGAGCTGGAAGAGCCCTTCCTGGACTACCAACAAGGCCCAAATGGCCATTTAAAGAAATCTGTACATAGCCTGGTTGTAATTTGTCTACCATTTAGCTTTTCCCTGTAGTATAAAACGTGAAACCTATATCATATGTCAGCTGGACACATGTTGTGTGTGCGTATTGGTGTGGGATTCCGGCCTGCTGAGGGTGGAGGTTGTCTGTGTGGGGGTCATCGTGGGTGGGAGCTTTGGGAAGGATGGGGATAAGGAACAGGCTGGTGATCTCTCCCTTCTCCAAGTTCACAGGGCACGTTGGGATAGGCACTCTGGGAAAACATTGTGTTCTTGTCAAAAAAAATAAATGAAATAGATGAGAGCAAGGAGCCAACAGAGCAATGGTTCCCACTGGGAGCTGGAGTGAATCAGAAAACTTCTTCTAGCCTGGAAACACAGGCTTTTCATGTGGTACAACACTGGGCATGGTGGGGGTGCATGGACAAAGGTGAAAGATGGGGTCTGCCTGTCCATCAGCCCATGATTGGGTCTCTGCCCTGTGCTCTACAGTAACAGCTAATGAAGTCAGGATACGAGAGCATGTGGACGTCTGCCTGATCCTCTCCCGCAAAAGCTGGTGTTTTACTAGGCCTCCGAGGGAGAGGGCTGACCGAGTTCACAAATTCACTGTCTTGGCTACCACAGTGCGATTTGGATGAGGCGATCTGACCCCACCTCTGTTCCGCTCCGTACCTGCGGCTTCGGTGAGCCACAAGCAGCCCTCTTGCCTGGCTCACAGCGAGCTCCAGATGCGTGCCACTATCTTCTGCGGATGGGGCCAGCTGGACTCCTGTCTCCATTTGCTTCGGACAGCTGTGGTCTCCTGTGGCTTCCCTCTCTAACCCAACATCATAAGTGCTTGATAATACATCTGAACAGTTCTTCTTTCACCCTTCTCTTTTGGGAATTACAGAGGATTTTTTTTTTAACCATTTGAATAGCGCCAATAACTGTCCTCAGGTAGCTGGAGATACCTGGTATCAGCCTAATAGTAATAAAAGCATTCACTGCTTTTCCACAGACACAAGCAGGATAAGCCTCGTGTATATATTCAGACAGAATAAATAAATCCCATCCTACAGCTGTTTCCTAGGTAACTAAACCCGGACCACAGAAACAGACTGCGCGTGGCGTAAAGAGTCGGAACAAGGCTGCAACGTTTCTTTCCGTCTCCAAACTTTTGGTTTTTGTGGGGCTACAAATATGACAGAAATGCTTCAAGAATGAAATGGGCAACTGGAAAATATGCACCTATTCTCACGTAGCCAAAAGATGGGATCCCAAGGGTCCTGCCGTACTTCTGTAAGCCACTCAGAGCGACCTTGCCTACGCTTGGAATTCTGTCAGAGCCCTGGAGAGCTGCAGAGAGCAAACGTCAGAGTCTATGTTTGAGAGACATGACCCTTTTTTACATATTTGCATCTCCATTGGATTGACTGCGTTTGCTGATGGCTGATTTTCTTGTGTGTTCTTCTTTTTGCCATGGAAGGGCAAATGTATTTGATCATCATGAGAACTGAGGTGATCTAGTTTTCATCTCCTAAGTGAACATCAAACATGCTGAAGAATCAACAAACAGTAAGTTTAGTAAAAAAAAAAAATAAAAAGAATGCCTCCTTCAGTTGTGCTACTACACCTAGTTATTTTTAAAAGAGGCAAAATGGGCATGCCAGTGTGGGGAAGGAAAGTTTTAAAGTAGTAACACCAAGGCCAACTCATATTCCAGTGTGAAAGGGTAAGAGGATCATAAATACCAGTGGGGGAAAGAGAGGCCTTCTGTTTTCACGATGAATTACGTGCAGTTTTTAGAAAGGGAATTGGAATATGTGCCTATCCACCCAGAAACTGGAGTTCACAGGCTGAATGTCAGGAAACGTGGTGCCAGCTTTTCCATGAATCACATTTGTGTGGTCCCAGTGAAGGTGACGGGGTTACACGAGGTGAAAGCCCATGTGAAAACGGGCTCAGCCAGCCTCTCTAGAGGTACGCAGAAACCGTGGGGCCGGAGTCTGATCTCTTTGGCACTTGATGTGAATTTAAATCATATTAAAGTCCATTGATTGCAGTGGATGAACCGTGAATGTGTGCCTGTGTAAACGTGGCCAGAGTCAGGTCGCCCACAGCTATATCCAGCCCCGCAGCTATGGAACAGGGTCAAACTCTGATAATATGGGTTCAGCGCTGCTGGTCCTATTCACTTCCACTTGCAAATGCTCAGCCTGCAGGGAAACAAGTTCCAATCTTGTCTCCTTCGTGATTCAACTCAACAACTCTTTGAAAAATGCTTATTCTGCCCTCTTGTATTTCATCAGCACATAGGACACACAGTAGTGACTGGTCATAGAGTCAATCAAGGAAAACAAGTCTGCACCTGGACTTCAACCAGAACATCCCCAGATGACTGGAAAAAAAAGTTATTTCTCCCATTATTTGGCTGGTCAGAAGCAACAATTGAAACCAAACAGCAAGCACCCTTTGTCACTGAAGTTCAGAGATCTCATTTCAAAAGCTGTGCACATTTGTCAAGCAAGAAAGCACGTGGTTGCTGTAGTCACTTGCCTGAATGCACCTATTTTAAAATTTGATCACCTCCATAAAAGCAAGAATAGGATCACACCATTTAATTGGCTGCAAGTCATAACCTTCCTTTAAAGCTGTGCACTACCTTAAGGTCCTGTGAATACAGTGGGCAGTAAAATCCTGATGTTCTTCATATATCACCTAGCTAGGAACAACAGCTTCCTGGGGTGAAGCTCTTCAGTACGCACAGCAGGTCCAGGATTTTGCAGCCCAGCCAGTTCAGCTTTCCCCTGGGTAACAGGGAAGGGCCAGGCTGGGCATCCAAAACACAGAAGTATGTTGGAAAGTTTTCTCTTCCAAAAAGAGAAACCTGCGGCTCCGGCGTTTCAGATGCAGGGGTGCCTAAGTAACCCTGACTTGTTTAATGGTGAGGGATGTTTCTTTCCTGAAGACAATGACCTTTATCATGGAGAACATCTGATGTGATGTGGATAGTCTTCTTCCTTACAACTGCCATTCGAAAGCAACCTGCAGAATTGCTGAACCCATGACTCAACTAAGACTAGATGGTCAGAATGTGAAAACACAGACAGGAATTTAAAAACAGGGAAGAGAGCCCTGAGGGGTCAGAGTCAGTGCTATGCTGGTGATGATGGACTCCAGGAAAAGGATCTATCCATATTTACTGATGAGCTTGCTCATCAAATTTACTGTAACATACAGGCAGATGTACAAGAAAACTACCACAGCTAAGCTTCAGAACAGAGACAAGGCCACAGACATGAGTAACCCTGTGCACACCCACTTAATTACGTAATACAAGCTGCATACAACTTACAGGGTGTAAAATGAAACATATCCATGATGTGTCATGTATCCTCCATTCAACTTTATTTCCCCAACACCTGTAATTAACGTTACACTGAAGCTCAACCTTCAGTCTCCACCGCCAACTTCTACCAGGCTGCTCCTATCTCAGGATTTGTACTTGGAGCTCCCCTTGTTTGAAATAACATCCAAAACCAAAGATGTTCACTATTGTTCCAAAGGGCCGATGGAAATATCATAAGGTAGCTTGAACCAGCCTCTCCCTATAACTAATACAGAGCTGGGGCTGTTCAGCCTGGAGAAGAGGAGGCTCCGGGGAGACCTTTGAGTGGCCTCCCAGTGCCTAAAGGGGGCTGCAGGAAAGGTGGGGAGAGACTCTTCAGCAGGGCCTGGTGTGACAGGATGAGGGGTGATGGTTTCAAAATAGAGGGAGGGAGATTCAGATCAGATATTGGAAAAAATTTTTTACACTGAGGGTGGTGGAACCCTGGTCCAGGTTGCCCAGAGAGGTGGTGGATGCCCCATCCCTGGAAACATTCCAGGCCAGGTTGGCTGGGGCTCTGAGCAACCTGATCTGGTTGGAGAGGTCCCTGCTCCTTGCAGGGGGGTTGGACTGGGTGGGCTTTGAAGGTCCCTTCCCACCCAAACTCTTCGATGATTCTATGACTCTGGTAAAAGTGTTGTAATACAAAAGGCTATGATGGAAACACAAGCAAAACTCCTAGACGTGAAATGATGACTGTATTTTTGTACCCAAGACACAGAGGAAGCCAAAACTAACACAGTGCCTATTGCCTGCAGCAGGGCTGTGATAAATACCTGCAATGGAACTGGCAGGCTCTGGGAAACTACTGAGAGCACCCAGCACCCTCTGTGTACATGAGGTCTGACCCGAAGGAGAATTACAGGCGTGGCAGGGACACAGAGAGCCCCAGAAGGACAGCCACAAACTCAACAGCCAGCTAAAACCCACTGCTGGGGCTTGCCAACAATGATGACGCATTATATTCTTACACAACCATCCACTGGGATTTCAAAGGAGGTTTTTTTTTGTTACTAGCTACATTGCAGGAGTCTTTTCCCCTGTCTTTTAAGGCCACTCATACAGACATCACCTTTGTCCTTTTGTACAAGATATTCACAGCTTTCTTCTCCCTCTCCCTTGCTCCAAAGACTGGGTTCCTCCTCCTCCTGAATCCAACTCCCACATTAAAAAGATTGACGCTTTTTATTTCTGATTTAGGGTACATTTTCGTATTTGTGTTTAGGGCTTCATCCTCCTCACACAATACAACACAACGAGAGATGCTGCTGGATGAGGAGCAGCACAGTTTGGTTTGGGACAGCAGGGAGAAGAAAGGAGAACAAAGCCAGGATCCTCCCTGCCCTTCTCAACGCAGCAGGGTGAGGGTACAGAGGGGACAGGCACATTCAAATTGCGGAGAGGAGGGAGAGCTCTTGGTTCTCACTCCAACTTTGTTTCAAAATTTCCTGTCTTTTGTTGTATTTTATTTGTTCCAGCCTTTTGTATGAGTAAAGGAGGGCTGTAATTCCTGGGCAAATTTTGTGAGCCGGTGTCGTGGTATTAAATGACACATCTATCCAGCACAGAACCACTCCAACTGAGTGTAAAGTTCTGCAGTAAAATCTGGATCCCACCGAAACCAAGCGGTAAGACTCCCACCGGACTTCGTCGGGCCAGGGGCTTGCTCTGTACGGGTTTTTAGGAATGACCTTTTTTTTAGTTGGGTTCCCTAGGGGAACAGGAGTTATGCAACCCTGCTGTGGTATAAGCATGTCACTCTGCCCCAGTAACTTTGTACCCACTGGACAATTCCAAGAGAGCCCAAAGACTGAGTTTCTACCAATTCAGTTAAATTCAGGACATGGGTGCCAGAGAGAGACCCTGTCAGAGCCCAGCAAAGGCTACGCGGCAAACCAAGCTCGCTCCTTGTTACACATCAGATCATCAACATGGGAGACGGATGTAGGTCACCAGATTTCTTTAGTCCTGCAACCCATAAAGCAGTTTGATTTTGTTGCTTTTTTTGCTATTCTGTGCTTAAGATTTAAGATTAAAATCATTCAGGGTTTCAAGTTTGGGGTTTTTTTGGTGTTTTTTGTTTTGGCTTTTTTTTTAATAGGACAAGTGAGTGAGGAGTTGCCTCAAGAAATCCAAGCAGTGGTCGAACACCAGTCCTCCTGTGACACTATCAGACTGTCAAATATCCTACCTGCAGAAATAACTAGCAAGCCTCTGAAAAAACATCTTGACCAGTAAGGTATTGCAAAACCCAAATGATCCTCCCTTTTTCTCATCTCTGATTCCTGGGCAGGCACTGAGGCACTTTGTTAAATTATTCTCATATTTGTATCTCAGTGGCTTTCCATGGTAAACCAAGAAGAATTTAATTACTAATTTTTTTTTTATTTATATAAACACAGTAGCCAGATAAAGACGTATTCCTAGGGAAGATTTGCAATTTATAGCCATGATTGTCCATTTTCAGTAGCTTTTCTATTGGACTAATGCTGAGATAACTACAGGGCTTGCCTTGGTCTTCTTGGGCCAAACTCACCGCAGGTGGAAGCCCCATGTAATTTATTAATTCAGTGCCCAGGAAAATTTCAGCCTATTAATTTTTAGATAGAGTAGCACTGTATAAGACCCATGTGAATTACGACTACCCTACGGAAAGTCTGACATTTTTATTTTCTGCTATGCAACCTTTGCGAAGGGCCAATAACCTGTGTTCAGGCAAATGGCCTCTTTTGGGCTATACTTATAATTTTATTAGGACAACACAATTACAAAAGTCTCCACTTAAATTCATAGATACTAAGAGGTCACTAAAAAGCAAAATTACACTGCACACATTTTTCTGATTAAAGCAGATTATATTCTACAGACAAATTAACAATTTATTCTGAGTTGTACTCCTGAGAGTAGTGCTATCACAGTCGTTTCTTCCTGTGTCAAAACTGTTGGCTATTTTTTAAGAATGTACAATAGTTCTAGGACACGGGCATTCTCAGAATCATCCTTTCTCACTGCGCACAATCTAATAAATATGAGAAATATTGCTGAATGAGAAATAATGTTAGTAATACTAAAGCATTTTATAGATTTTTTTTTTTTATTTGCTACAACACACAGTTTCTTGAGGACACTGCCTAGTGTTGACAACTTCCACTGACTTTGAATTCATACATAAATTAACCTAAAGGCATTTTCTCCATATTTATTTCTTCTCGGGTCCACTGCTTTACTTCTGATAAAAATAAAGCAGTTGCCAGTCTCAACAAGAGTTATATCCTTAATAACTATAAAGGTAAATTCCCTATATTATAAAAGGCTAGCTGTTGAGAAATAACGGGTTTTCTTAGCAGATTATATCCAGTAATCCTTGAATTACCTTGAAGTAATCTTGCTTTATAAAGGGGAACAGCTATTTCCTGACAGATGCCAGGAAAAGCAAGAGAAAAAGTATCAAAAAATATTTATAAACACAGTTTATCATATCTTACTCTGGGAAGAACACTTGTAATTACAGCAATTATACAGTAACTGTAAGCCATGTTATTTAATAATGTTATTGCCTGCCTTTGAGCAAGATGTCGCCAATACCATAGAATCACAGAATGGTTAGAGTTGGAAGGGACCTTCAAAGCCCATCCAGCCCAACCCCCCTGCAAGGAGCAGGGACATCTCCAACCAGATCAGGTTGCTCACAGCCCCGGCCAACCTGGCCTGGAATGTTTCCAGGGATGGGGCATCCACCACCTCTCTGGGCAACCTGGTCCAGTGTTCTACAACCCTCATTGTAAAAAAATTTTTCCTAATATCCAATCTAAATCTACCTCTATTTTGAAACCATTACCCCTCGTCCTATCACAACAGACCCTACTGAACAGTCTCTCCCCATCTTTCTTGTAGGTCCCCTTGAGGTACTGGAAGACCGCTACCATGACACGATCAGCCAGGCTTGTCAGGGGAAATTCTGTACCACAAACCAGAATTTTACCAACAGAGCATCACCATTTCTCAGTCTTCCATAGACAACTTATACAAGTTGCAACCACCAGTCCTTAAACGCCTTCCATATTCACCGTAAAAAGTGGTAACCTTGAAACAGAAAGATCTGGGTGTTTTGACAGCTGCAGCAAGACACAAGGTGATCAACATTCCCCAACAGTGAAGTTAAAATATTTTAGTGGAACGACAATAGTTGATCAAGGAGACATGGAGCACTCATGGGTATCCACAGGAAGATACTCAGGGTCTTCATATTGGTCATAAAACACTAATGGGGACCCATGAGTATGCTATAGCCAATTCACTTTGGTTTAAGTCAATGCCAGAAACTTAAATTATTAGAGACAACCAAGTTCCTTGCACCATTTAACTAGTTTTTTGCCTGTACCCTGATGGTTCTTCATTCTCACTGTGCAATTACTACTGCAGATTTGGGGCTTGATTGGTTTGGGCTGTATCTAGGGCTCTGTATCACAAACAACAGAAATGATAGAGATTTTCTTCAGGAAGCATGAGGAAAGTTGCAGCTGTCCTGCAAGACGCCTCACCACTGTGATTTCCCAGGGGACAACCCAAGCACAGGAAGGCAGCGTGGTCAGTGCTTCCAAGCCCTTATACTCAGTGAAAGCATCTGACGGTTGAGGGCTCCAACATCAGCTAATAAAAATACAAAAATGCAGCTTGATTTTTATTTAATTTTTTTTTTTGTTAGAAATAAGGTAATTTTTCTACAGGGAAATTATTACAGGAACCTTTACATAAGTGATGTAATCATGCATATCCCACATGCAAGACTGGAAGATTAAAATTTCAGAGAGCCAGGAGCCTTCAATGTCTAACTTCTTTACGAAGGCCGAGGCTGTCATGGCCTTTCTCAAGGCCTTGGCAGTGTCAGGGTTCCACACTGGCTATCACACTAAAATAAATACATGGCCTCAACCATAGGCATGAGGAGTTGCAGTGGGTTCTGTGAAGTTGTGTCGTGCCTTATGTAAGAGGCCGGCCCAGACAGTCAGAGCAGACCCTCGTGGCCTTATGAGACAATTGAACTTCACATGCCAAAAATATTATCATTTCAAGGAAACAAAACTTTTGCACAATCACATCTTTTGGATTTGTGCACATACCTAAGTACTCTGCCAAATCCAGCTTTTTTTTTTCTTTATTATTTTAAAATCAGTTTTGTTGGCTGAAGCGCTCAGTAATTGTGGTTGTTAGCTTTGCTACAAAGACATACAACAGCTAGCAATTAAGCATGTCACTTGAAGAATCATAGAATAGTTAGGGTTGGAAGGGACCTTCAAAGCCCATCCAGTCCAACCCCCCTGCAAGGAGCAGGGACATCTTCAACCAGATCAGGTTGCTCAGAGCCCCGGCCAACCTGGCCTGGAATGTTTCCAGGGATGGGGCATCCACCGCCTCTCTGGGCAACCTGGGACAGTGCTCCACCACCCTCAGTGTAAAAAAATTTTTCCTAATATCTAACCTGAATCTACCTCCCTCTATTTTAAAGCCATTACCCCTCGTCCTGTCACACCAGGCCCTGCTGAACAGTCTCTCCCCGTCTTTCTTGTAGGCCCCCTTTAGGTACTGGAACTCACTGTGCCAGCCATAAGAAGCATCTAAGTATTATTAAACTCTTTACACAAGGGGATAGTGGGGTATCCCAGGGCAGCAGATTGAGAAGATGGTCTCTCCTATCAATAGCTGGCCCACATTTTGTTGATTCTTTTGCCTGATCTGGTATCACCACGGGCCAGGCCCTATCCCACGGGAGCACGACAAGCCCAACAGGAGCTGCAGGGCAGAAGGGAGCTGGGTTCTGCTCCCTTGCCCAAGGTGAAGCTGTGATGTTGGAGGTACTTCTGTAGGAAAAATAGAAATTTACTCAAGATGACCTTTTAGCTGTTCACGCTCATTGGCCAACAGCAGTTTTTCCCATCCCTTTATCAGCCACAAAGTAGGATATTTCACAGGAAAGAGTTGACTGTACATTTCTGAAACCACTCCAGTTGCCTCCCCATCTCCCACCCTCAGATGCAAGGTGTCCAATGGGTCTTCTACTCTGCTTCTTCTGTTGGCCATGGGCTTTATCTGCTATAAATTCTTGCTTGCCACAACTTGAGCTCGCTGTCCTTGCTCAGATCGACAGCTACGGTCTCATGCATGTAAATGCTGTGATGAACGTGCATACACTCAAAATAAAAAGGTAAAGTTTGCCACAGAACTGTATTGCACACAGTTATCTGCTTACGAACAGAAGTCTCTAAGCTCCCCCTCAACTCTCATAATTTTTGCATCATGTGCTCAGGGACAATTTGGCAGTGCACTAATCGTGGCTGCAAGACATCTTTTCTACTTTATTCTCTTAAGTGAGTTTTTTATTAGTTTTCAGACCTTTGCCATTATTGCACGGCAAAAGTATGTTACATAGAAACAGATGGTCGTACTTCTGGGGCTTTGCATCTACATTACTCCAATTTTAAAAACAAAAAAAAACAAAACAAAAAAATGGAACTCTCGCTTTGGGCTTCACTCACAGTAGGTTTGGACTCTGTCTTCACTGAAGAACACAAAACCAAGTTCTGCTTTTCCTGCTGAAACACACGGGGTTTGCATTTGCAGAGCTCAAACTTGTGCAAGCAAGAACAGGATCTTTCACATCACTGTTTTGTTTAATTCAAAGTTTTCTTTGCACATTGTGCTACAGGTAAAATGAATCTGTGGATTCTAGATAGAATGTAAGTTAATTTACTTGTGAAATTATCATTCCAGCCATAATGTCGGAGGGTGTGGGGGAGCTTCCCAGAAAAGCTGGGATTTTTTTTAGTGCAAAATCAGCTTTTAATCATGCAACTATTTCTAAGTGAAAAAGACCTAAATATCATCCAGGCAGCACAGGATATCGTATACAGGAGTGTGATTCAGACTGAAGGCAAGTCTTTTGCTTGTCCTCAGAAGGGGAGAAAACAAAAGAATGCTAAATGCAGCCACCATAAAGAAGTTTAACATTTTACCACCATATAGTTTCTGCCCAGATGCTCTCGTGTAGCTTGCCCACTCTCTTAGCCTTGTAGTATTTCCTGTGGGTGCTGCCCTGAGAGGTTGTAACATCCAAGAGCAGACCTAGCACACGGCTTTTATACACCAAGCACTGCTTTCAAAGCCATAGCTGCTGCTTTGGATGTGTAGCTGATACCTACAAAGAGCTGGGGACTTCCTTCAGAAGAGCAGGAGGATACACCTCGTGTATATATGAACTACACAGAATCATAGAATCACAGAAGGGTTTGCGTTGGAAAGGAGCTTCAAAAGCCATCCAGTCCAACCCCCCTGCAAGGGGCAGGGACATCTCCAACCAGATCAGGTTGCTCACAGCCCTGGCCAACCTGGCCTGGAATGTTTCCAGGGATGGGGCATCCACCACATCTCTGGGCAACCTGGGACAGTGCTCTACAACCCTCATCTGTGTAAGACAAAATTTCCATTCAAAATTCCATTTGAATGACATTGCACATCTTTGTCATGGCTATTTATCTCTCAATACATTTCTTAATTAATTGGTTCTATTAAACATTAGAAATTAGAGCTTTAGCTTAAGAAACAGAATAAAATGGATCTTTCAAAATCTGTGCTGTAGGTAGCTCATGTGTGTCCTAATGATTCAGTTCACAAGTTGCAAGTTAAAATAATTGGAGCTCAGCAAAAATCCCACCGGATCAAGTTGTGCCTTCAGCTGCGCCCAATTAATTCAAAAGAAGAGAGTGTGTTTATGGATTCTAGGTGGTCCAAGCATCATCTCATGTTGACACCAGTAAGACAAGCCCAAGTAATTATTACATGAAGTATATATTAAGCAGCACTTATTTATAAGACTGAAGAAGACAATGCTCCAAAAGATTTTTTTTTCCAAAATATAACAGATTTAGAAAGTAATGACCCAGGTGCCAGAGGTTAATTCTTCTATTTACAGGCAGCATTTTCATCTGAGCATCTAAACTCACTTTGTACTTGGCTAAGTTACAACTGACCGCTGACCGAGAATTGTACATATGTAAGCAGAACAAATTTTTAAATATTGATTGTTTGATAGCCGAATGGCAGTAATATGGCCAAAACCAAAATGGACTATGCAACTAAAAATATTGCTGATGATTAGCTATAGGTTTTGTTTTTTTTTTCCTGAAATACTGTTCCTAACAGTTATTTATAAAACATGCCAGATAAATAAAATAAATAAATAAATAAAAAGAAGGTACTTTCTTCATAATGTAGCTATTTAACAATCTGCGTACTAAAGAGCACTTTGCTTTTCCCAGCATCCCAGGCAGGAATTTTCACTCAATATCTGCTTGAACTTCTACAGATTGCATAAAACAAAATTTTTAAAAAGGTAAAATTCTCTCAGTTGCAAAAGTACAAAGCAAGAGCAGGGATGCTGACTACGCTACACGAAGGTAGGTGTTTCCAAGCGCATTAAAGGAACTATTATGCCTGATAAGCTTTGATTTTACCTTTGAATTCATTATGGGACCAAGCGTAGGAGCTTAAGTGTTCAGGAGAGAGGCAGGAGGGGAACTGCCAGAACTGGAGTGCCTTATTTCTGTAAAGGGCGTGCTTTCCTCTGGGACCTCGAGGAGGGCGAGTAAGGAAAATACCAACAGCTTCTTGTTCTCTACGCTCGCTACCATAGGAGAGGTTACTGTAATCCTTTAGGGATTGAGGATGGAAGGGGAAGAGAAGGGCCCTGTGTACCTTCCCTCCAGTTGAATGCTCAATTCTAGACCTCAACTGCGATAAAGCTGGCTCAACCTTTTTTTTTTTTACTGAAAATAATTTAGTTCCCAAGTATCAACATATCAACCTTACAAGGTGGATTTTAGCTGGTACCTTACATATTGGAGCTATACTGCCTTTTATTCTTAACTACCAAAGCTGATCACATTGTCTTGCAATGAATTCATAGAATGGTTAGAGTTGGAAGGGACCTTCAAAGGTTATCTAGTCCAACCCCCCTGCAAGGAGCAGGGACATCCCTGACTAGATCAGGTTGCTCAGAGCCTGATCCAGCCTGGCCTTGAACATTTCCAGGGATGGAATGGATGGATTCTTCCATTATTTTAATCCATATATTCCATTATTTTAATATCTCCTAGAGAGAGGGGCTCATTTTTTGTACACTTCATATTTACAGTAGTTGTACTGGTCAACAAGAGCTGCTGCAAACACTGTTTTCCAGTAGTTGCCTAGCTGTAGTAAATCTAGTCATGGTTACTAGGTGAGGTACCTGGGTGATGGACCTGGTGCAATACCATGAACATCCACAGAGGCTGCAACAAACCAGACTTTACAGGTAATGATGCTACAGGCGATGCCACACTCAGCACCTGGAGAGCTGGGCAATGAGGAAGTTAAAGTTAACATGAGGCAACCAGTGTTTTTCAGCTTTTCTTTAAGCTGACAATGCTTTTCTTTAAGCATTGTTGTTTTTCCTAAATCTGAAGCCACTTGCAATCATTTTGAAGGCAAATTCAAGTAGATCAACTCACTTCTTTAAAGAAATATGCAAAAAGTCTCCTGGCACGTATACTTTCCTTCTGACAGGGCTATGCTAGTAGGAAAAAACAATGCAGGGAGAAGCATCTTCCCCTCCATTTCTCAACTATACGTGTTTGTAACTACAGAATCAGATTTCATGAAACAAGAAATAATTGAAGTCTATTTAAAAAAGAAAAAACTCCTTACTTTCCTCTTTTCTTTCTCTCCTAATAAAAAAGCGATGTAAAACACATGGAAAATTCACATTGGTTAACACAATACAGGTATAAGCTGACAGACCAGTTAAAGAAACTATACCTTTAAAAAGGTGTTGACTTTCTAATTTTGATTTTCATGGAGGTAACAAATATAAATGGAGCTCCATCTGCTGAAAATTCACTTACTCTGAGAGCAACAACTCCTCAAATTCCAGGAGCTCACAGGGGAAGTATTATTCTGCTACTGGACATTTAACAGAGTGGTAAAACGCAGCGATTATTTTGGTGATCATTTTTACAGTGCTTTGAAGTGACATCTGAGTTTCTCTGTAAGACTTCAACATTTGAAAACTTGCGTCAAGAAAGAAATAACGCAGAGATGTTTCTTAGTGAATCAGCGGAAGGATTATTTAAAGGGTGAGCACGAGCAACTTTGACTGTGCAAGTGCTAAAAAAATCCAAGGATAAGTCAAGTCATGTTCCTGAGGTTTTTAAAAAAAAATGCACGTGACCCATGCTTTAAGTTTTATAAGCAAGAAGCTATAAAATACGTGTGCTGTCTGAAAGCATGAAAATTCATACTCAGGTAGCTTATAGAAATAACGACTCCCATATAAATAGAGTCATCACTAAATTCCATGTCTCCATCCTTCCAGTTTGTTCCTACTCTGAACATCAAGGCGTGCTGATGCACTGCTCGTTTCCATTGTCTGTGCAGTATACTGGTTCTCAGACAACCACTGTCCTCCTCTATGATCTTGGAGGTTCTTTAGAGTGCTGCACTTCAGCCTAGGGGTAATGGTTTTAAAATAAAGAGAGGTAGATTTAAATTAGATATTAGGAATATTTTATTTTTATTTTTTTTTTTTTACAATGAGGGTGGTGGCACACTGTCCGAAGTTTCCCAGAGAGGTGGTGGATGCCCCATCCCTGGAAACATTCCAGGTCAGGCTGGATGAGGCTCTGAGCAACCTGATCTGGTTGGGGATGTCCCTGCTCCTTGCAGGGGGGTTGGACTGGGTGGGCTTTGATCCCTTCCCACCCAAACCATTCTGTGATTCTATGAAAAGTTGTAGCAAAGCCCACCAGTGAATGGAGAGGGGCAAGGTAAGAAGGCTGGAAATCCCAAAGACCCTTAGTTTTCCCCCCATCACATTCTATCTTGCAAAACAAGCTTAAGTGTCAGTTCCTTTACGCTGAATGACTGAGGCAGTGCCAACACCCTGTTGTTCCTCACCCGTCACCTAAATCCACGCTACAACCAGAAGCAGTAGAGGGACACCAGTTTTCAGGAAGGCTCCAGGCAGGACACAGAAATATCCAGAACAGGAAATCTAACCTTTAGCACATATCCAAGTGGTTGAAACAATAATAAAGAATAAAATTAGTTAACACACTAATGTAATGGGCAAGAGCTGAGAAGGCTTTCTACAAGGGCACATCCTACTGCTCAAATCTAAGAGTTACCTGAAGATGATACTGAGTAGGTGACATATCAAGGCATCATCTCACAGTACTCTTGAAACCCGAAGAAGCACTAAGGGCTCCAAAGGAAACTGAACTGCCAGAGGATCTACAAAAAACCCTCTCAGGAACAAAAGGTTGTTCAAGAGTGGTAAAAGTTACACTCCGAACAATTGAGCAGGCATCAAAATGACTGAAAAAAATGCAGAAGGATCTCATTATATCAAACAAGCAAAAAAAGTCACCAATGAAATTCAAAGTAAAACTGTGTATGCAAGGAAAATAACCCTAAATACATTAGAACTCAGCATTGCTTAATTAGATGTAACATGAAAATTACATTGGATACTATGTAGATAGTTTTGTGGAAACGCAGCTTGATGCTCAGCAGCACTTGAGAAGGCAGAAGGATGTGAAAGCACAATTAGAAGGGCAATGAACCGAAAGAGAACATGCCGTTATTGCTGTGCTAATCTGTGGTGCGGCCACTCCTTGATGCTTTGTGCAGTTATGGTTACCTCACCTCAGAACAGGGAAAACATCTAGAAAAGAGTGATGAGGATAATCTGAGAAATCCGTAACAGCTTCCATGTGAAGAGAGATTAAACAATTTAGGACTCTGGTGGAACAGCTGGAATAGAGTGTCACGGGTGCCTTAAGAAGACTACAGATTGCAAAAAAACTAGTAGTCTACATCAAGGATCATTATTTGTTTGCCCTATTTTTATATTCCTTGCCTCAGCATGTGCTGCTGCATGGCTGCTGTCAAAGGCCAGATATTAGTTCAGAGGGACCATTAACCTACTTCATTAGGGCTGCTCTGGATTTAGCCAGGTCAAAATGGCAGTCGAAGTAGGTGCTCTAAGTTTTGAATAAGTTCGTTTACAATTATTCAAATGGCAACAAAGCAGATTCATGGAATATTTTTCTTTTCTTAATCTTTACTAATTTGAATTTCTCTCTCATTCAAGCAAATCCTTTAACCTCTTCAATTACACCTTCACATTATGGAAAAGTTTCAAGAGTCTGTGTCCCATAATGAAAAGATTATCATAGAATATTTAAAAAAAAAAAAACACCACCACCACAAACACATCCCTACTGCATATTAAATTCCTCCCTTTCTCTTTGATCCAGTCATTTTAATGGTTATGCACCTTTCCTCCATGAAATTGTCCAACTAAACTGTTGTATATTAAAAACTAGCACTATCTCAGCTTCAAATAATAATTTTGGAAAATGCATAACTTAGTAACTTTGAGAAGACTGTAAGAAAACAGTTTGTAGAAGAGAGGCTGTGGGAGCCAGGTTCTTGGGGGGAATCTCAGAAAGTTCTGCCTCCATGTGGCAAGAGGAATCCAAGGGCAGGCTTTTGACTTAGGGTGTTCCTAAGGACGAATGTGTTTTTCCCTAGACCAACCAAAGATTACACACAACAGCCGACCTCTTTGCTTACCAACAGCAAGGAGCTGAACGAATGTCACACACGTCCTTCATGACACAGATCCATCTCCCGGTTAAGCAGCAGAGCAGTGGAATGCCACAGAAAGAAATACTGGTGCTCCATTTCCCCAAGGAGTTGACTTTGAAGATAGCAGAGGGATAAATGCTACTAGGACAAGGAATGGCTTTAACAGGTGTTGGGCACTTTTCTCCTAGCAAATTCCAAATACAGGACCTGTTCAGACTCACCGTGTTATGTCTAAGTTCACTGGATACAAGTGCAGCAGATCAATAGAATAACCTCACCATGCAAATTGCTCAAAATAGGACAACCCTGTATACTGAGTAAGTTGGTTTAATAAGAGATGCTACTGCTCTGCACAAACCTTGCTTTGTACTGAATCAATTATGTCAATTTTTTCATATTTCTTTTTGGCTATTTTGCCTTCTTGGTTAAAAGCACAGAAAGAACAATGAAAACATGTATCTAGTCTGATCTTCAGAAGGTTTTTGAACACAAGAAGGCCAATCAAGACTAACAACCTTCCATTCCGTCCTAAAGAACTGACTGCTAATTTTTCTGTGCAAGTGACTAAAAATAAATGATTTATGCAGCCTCATTGGCTGACAAAAATAGGGCATCCTTTGCACTCATCCTGGGGTCTTCTTCCCTTTTTACTATTGTCAGGATAATTGACCTCCCCTACAATCATTGTTCAAACCATTTCATATACCACTGTCAGCCGACCGATTTTCCTTTTCATCCTATCCTCAAGATCAATAACAATTTTTAACAATACTACCCTACTGTATTGCTCTTAAAGCAATGAACATCTGCCATTATAATAAGTAATCTGCGCAAGTCATTTATATTTCAGACTTTTGTTTTCCATTTCCAATTTCTTCTCAACTGCTTCCTCTGCTGTAGGCCTTTTCTCACATGCACTTTACATCCTGGAGGCTTGGTATTTATATCAGTGATACCGATATAGCTGAACTACAATAATGACATCACGCTCCTCTGGAAAGTGTTTTAGGGTATGTTGTTTTTCCCCTGTGCTCAAATTGACTTTAAAAAACAGACTCAAGAAATGAATGCAAGAATTCCGGTTTTTTGTTCAAGCACATTAGCTTAAGCTTCATTCTCAATCTGTTTTACAGAATGTATTTGCCAGCTGTTCTTTTGTTATTTTCATAACTCTCTATATCCAATTTTCTAGTTAAATACTTACTATTTGGCCCAAATTCTGCTCCCTAATGTGCATGATCGGAAGTCACAAGCATATCCAAGAACTGGAATTGGCTCTAGCTATTCACTCACAGCCTGTCATATCTTTGGGATTTTTTTTGACTACATAGTTTCATTTTTCTTAAATGATCTAAGCCATTTTACTGAGACAGCTTTTAATGGATATGTATATCTAACTACCAGCCCCTTCACTGAATTTAACATTACTCAGATTTGATGTTTTTAAACTTAGTGTGAAGAAGGTTATTTGATACAATATTCTCGGTAGCTGAATAGAATCCAGTTCTTCTCATACATCAGTGCAAATTTTTAAAATCACTTCAATTAGGAAGCCAAATTACATGAGTTACATAAGCTTTCTAGCAAATTTAATCTATAATACAATACCTATTTGCCAAGTGTAGGAGCATTTAGATTCCCCTCCTCTTATAGCTCTGTAATTTATTTCCAGGCACTTCTATCACTTCACTCTGCATACACACATGGAAGTCTTTTAGACAAGTGCACACAGTCAGCTTGTCTGTATATAACATAACCTACATGTGTTAGGTTGTGGAATTCAATATTTTGAATCTAATAACGAAGTATTTTCACTTTAACATGGCAGATAACATTTATAACTCTGCCTTCAGTTCTTGCTATTGTTTTGCCCATTATTTTAGAAACTGACAGCAACTCATTCAGAAAATGGGTAACCTTTTAATTGTGTTTTGGCATACCGGACTATTTTTACTGAACTAAAAGTTCAGGGAGAAGAAAACCCTAAAGAATCAGTCTTAGATCAGATTATTTATTTGCACAATTAAAAATTTGCAGTAGACATTAGCAAAATCTACCATGCTGTAAACGGCATTTACTGACTCACATTAAACTGTGTTTTAGGCTCTGCTTTACACCTCCTAGTTGTAGCTAGCACCTGCTGCTTCAGAGGAAGGTTGAACTTGCCTCATTGCACCAGTAAGTTGAGCCCATTGCACAAAGTTAAGTACAGAAAGTGTTTGTAAGGACTGCTTTGTTCTTACAGGACTAGCATGAATGCTATTGCAACTGCACTCAGTCGTATCAACAGATATTTCAATAGACAGGATGCTGAAAGAATATACACCAGATTGCTTAACTTCAACATCAAGAAAAATACTTGGACCCTTTAGGAATACTTCGATGATAACATGGCAATCAACACATCCACATCGGACATGTCCCTGTAACAGAAGGGATTTGACATAATTCATTTTAGATGACTGATGCTATAGACAGAGGAGAAGCAGTACGTGGACCAATTGGAGAGGGTCCAGAGGAGGCCATGAAGATGAGAGGGCTGGAGCAGCTCTGCTGTGAGGCCAGGCTGAGAGAGCTGGGGCTGTTCAGCCTGGAGAAGAGGAGGCTCCAGGGAGACCTGAGAGCGGCTCCCAGTGCCTAAAGGGGGCTGCAGGAAAGGTGGGGAGAGACTCTTCAGCAGGGCCTGTTGTGACAGGATGAGGGGTAATGATTTTAAAATAGAAAGAACTAGATTTAGATTAGATATTAGGAAAAAAATTATTACAATGAGGGTTGTACAGCACTGTCCCAGGTTGCCCAGAGAGGTGGTGGATGCCCCATCCCTGGAAACATTCCAGGCCAGGTTGGCCAGGGCTGTGAGCAACCTGATCTGGTTGGGGATGTCCCTGCTCCTTGCAGAGGGGTTGGACTAGATGACCTTTGAAGGTCCCTTCCAACCCTAACCATTCTATGACTCTATGTCATACCCTGAATTTAGGAAGGATTTTGAAGGTGGCTGGAAAATCATGTCCAGAGAGCAGCTGTCAGTTGCTCACTGTGAGGAAGAGCCCACACTGGTGCCAGCACTACTCACTCTGTCGGAAGTTGGATGGTCAAAGTTATTTGAATTCTAAACAAATGAACAAAAAAATAAAACCACAGATACAAGTCATTAGGTGAGCAGACTGAGTAATCTTAAGCAAAAAGAATTAACAATACAGGATTGTGCAAATAGCTGATCTATAGCAAAGAACAAAGGGGTTGTAGCAGATTGCAAACATGAATTACATAAAAGAGTCCCTTTGCTCTACTGATCATACTGGTCCACAGGGGAAGGACTAGCTCCTCTGTGGACACCAGACTGTCAGAATTATCTAGGCCAATTAGAAAGAGCAGGGGAAAGCAATGAGAAACAATCAAAGCTTAGAAAACACAGCATATGAGGAAAGAATGAGTGAACTGGAGTTGTTCAATCCTAAAAGATGCTGAAGGACAGACATTGTGAACTGTGGCAAGGAGGTAAATCTCTCCATTGCAATAGGAGGTGGGTTTAGGGGCTAAAAGGCTTCAGTTGATGGAAATGACAGCAAAGAACCTGAGGGAAAGCTGTCCAAAGGCAGAGGCACAGCTGATCCCACCTTGAGGAAGGAGCACGGACTTCACAGAGCAGCAAATACCTGTGTCCTGTAAAGAAAGTGAGTTTTCAATACCAGTCCTCCTGTGTTTCTGCTGCTGTTCTGAAAATTGGACCTTAGGCAGATATTTAGTGATATTTCCTCTCCAACTGTTTTGAAGACTTTCATTCCTCTGCCACTTGAACCCCAGTTCCTTATGTTTTCTACTTCACCTTGCAGAAGACACTACGCGATTGCTCATTACTGGCCTGGAAACAACAGCACATTTAGCAGCAAGGTATGGATCTGCAGGATTACAAACAGTGACAAGTCCTGAGACTTGATCTGATTACACAAAACATTTCAGCTGATGCCTTCTGAGCTACTTCAGAAGGACAAGAACAGAAGCTCAGCCCTTCAGACTGGGGAAGTGGTTATAAAATGACGAGAAACTATCTGACATGCATTATTTTAATGGTTCTACCAGAACAGGTAATTTCATAGAAAATATTACCATTGCAATGAATTCAACAAAAGCTATAAAATTAAAATTCAATAGATAAGCATGCTATGGAAGATAAGTGCTATTCTTTATACCTAATAAAGTGTGTAGAGTTTTTATAGTAACTTATACTATAATTTGCTTATGTTCAGCAAAATAAATTTTAAAACATATTTATGATGGAAAACTGTGCTTTGGCAAGCCCAGAAATGGGAACTTGAGAAACTCATTTGACAGCTCCCAGATGATGAGTTCCTGGGTTTCAGACAAGATGTACACCCCACCTCAAATAGTCAAAAGCTTTCCTCAGAAATTGCCTCTGGTACCCTGTTCACCTCTTTTCCTTAGAACTTTCCACAGCAATTATTTTTCTATTCATAGTATATATATTCATGCAACCCTCAAATTCATCTAAAGAATAATGAGGAAACTAAGAGGCTGCCAGGAGATGTTCTAGTAGAAGTTATCTTCATATAAAAATTATTAACTATTATGTAGAGGGATATCAGAGCTGGAAGAAGGGATTTATGGGACACACGCACACACATTTGCACACACAACATCCTGTCTGGACAAAGAAACCAACACTCCCCAGCTGCTACCAAACTTAGTTTTAAAAATAAAGAACATGCAAAGAATAATACAAACTCTGTTGTCTTCTAAGTGTCACAGGCAGAATTTGCAGATAATTCCCACGTCATACCTATATCCTATTTTCAAACAGGACTTCAGTGTTTAGGAGACAAAACGAGGAACTCAAATCACCCAGACGGGCTTTCTTTGTCCTTACCACCTTTCCAAAACTGTGGAAGCAATTGCCTTCTGCCCCAGTTACAGCCATCCAGCGTTCTGGTTGCACAATGCAGACCAGTTACTCAGGCTCTATAGGAATGCCCCAAGTTTCACTCTTGATGGAAAAAAAAAGAGCGAGGTGAAACAAAAGTAGATATGAGTAATACTTTTTTTTTTCATTCCTACTGCCCAGTTATGCAACACTGTGACTCAACATCAAAACATTTGCTAAATAGGAAACTTTTTTTAATCATGACTTTTAGCTTAATTTACACTGAGGTTTTCAAATGAGAAGATTTATTGCTCCAAATGTTAATCTGGAGATAAATTGCACACATGGGTACGGATGCTAAGTGGGAACATTCTTTCTCAGTCATCAAGCAAAGAACGTTGAACTATTTTTAAAAGGTAGTAAATAACTTAGAGTAACAATGACATCTTTTGGATATCTGCTCTGTTTAAATTGGCAGCTCAAAACTTTGTCTTATTCTCACCAAATTTCTACATAACCACAGTAATGCTAAATTAACCTCCTGCATCTAAAGACTAGCTGCCTCATCTTCCTTCTGCCGAGATAAAACCAACACTCTGCCTTGGCTTTGGTGGCTGCAAGTCTGCGTTTCTACAGATTGTTTAGAATCATAGAATCACAGAAGGATTTGGGTCAGAAGGGACCTTCAAAGGCCATCCAGTCCAACCCCCCTGCAAGGAGCAGGGACATCTCCAACCAGATTAGGTTGCTCAGAGTCCCGGCCTACCTGTCCTTGAATATTTCCAGGGATGGGGCATTGCATTACATTTCATTTCAGTCCTTGTTTTGCCAGGGACTGTGTTTCAAGATGCTAAACTAACCCATGCAATTGGTTTCTTTCTTTAAAGTGGGCACTGAGCCCCATTACAGCAGAAGTTTGACAGTGATGAGAAGTAATATGATTACCTGCTCAACAACCATTTTGGAAGAGAAAATATCACTGTTTCTCCCCCCTCCCATCCCCATCTCTCCACAGAACAGGTAGGGAAGTGATCATGAGCATAATTAAGAGTGGTACCAAGGATCATATACTCACTGATTAAGTAATTTTTTTCTTTAGTAATGTCTTTCACCTTCATTCACTTCAACACAGCAAACTTGCCCCGTCTTGCTGCAGTAGATGTTGTGGGAACTCGTAACAAAGGACCATTTGTCCTCCAAATGCGTAATGCAACAATAAGCATTATTAAATACACTTGTGATATAATCTCTTCTGAGAATGATTATATACTGTGCAAAGATTTTTTTCCACCTATAAGAATGAGTTTAATAAAAACTTATTAGAAAAAGGGAGGCTGAATAATTGCTTTTTCTAGAAATAGCTCATTTATGCCAAATGTCATTCTATTTACCTCAAATTCCACAATGCTGCTTTGTTTGCCTCAATCTGGTTTGCATTTCTGAACACTTGTCACTATCTGCAGGTAACCATTTTAGTCACGTGGAAAGATATCAAATTCACATTCACCAGCTTTTCAAATACAACTTCAATCCTTTAAGTCATTACCATTCTTGCAATGCTTAACCAGGATTTTAAAAGAAAATAGGAAAGAAACTCTGCATTATTAAAAAAAAGTTTTCATTGAAAACTTTGAGTGCAATGAGAGGACTTTAAGAACATATGGCCACCTGGATGTTCTTCTTATTGACCTGAGACTTACTGATCACTTCCTTCCTACAGCAAAAGGGCTCATCCGCAGCAAAAGTACTTTTCTGACTGTTCCCAATGACTTTAGCACACCAAAAGAAGGTGTTAGAGTGCTGCTACAAGCCATCACTAGATCCTACTGTAGGACTGAGAGATGAGAGTTAATTAGGAAAGCTGTCTTTCGCAGCGCTGGTCTCCATTCTCAAATACCACGTTCCATCATGAAATAAATGAGCATGCCACAGCCCAAGAATACCCTGGATTTTGCAATAAGGAGTCCTAGCCAATGTTCCAGTGTTGCTGCAGGGACTGGTCTCCATTCCTAAGCTTTTCAAGAACATTTGAACACCATCTAGCAATGCACTTATTGCTTTTAAATCAGTTACAGAAAATTTCACAATGCTTCTCAAAGGAAGTGAAAGAAAAGCGTGCTAGGAATGCACTCAGAGTTGGCCTTAAATAGATATAAATCGGTCTCAGCTTGGATCGAGATGAGCACCAGATTACAGATTGGCCTGAAGAACCAGGGTTTATTTAGGACTAATTAATTTTACCCTTGTTTATAAAACCAAGCAAGGTAACAACAGGAACCATGTTAGAGGCTACTCATACTTGCAACAGTCATGAGGAGAACAGCTCAGACACACCCTTGAGCACCCACATGCACGATGCGATGGCTGGGCACGATCAAACCTTTTTGTTTAAACTCACCCTTAGAGGAATGTACTAAACCAGGAGTGTTTTGTAGCCTCTCTGACCATCCTATATGTAGCTATGAAATGCAGAGTTGAGTTAGTAACAAATTAAACCAGAGCATGCTACTCCTGCTGAATAAAATATAATAGTTTTAGAGAAATAAATACCTACTTTAAATGGAATTTGATAATCAGGATGTGTTGGATTACTAGGATTTAACTGGTTTTCAGTGGGTTCTCATAAGTTTTGAAATATGCTCTCAGATTTTGCCATAGAGACAGTTCAACCTTGACAGATCCCAAGATAATGATCTTTTAAGGGCATTATGTACTTAGCTGACACAAATAACATATTTTAATTACAGTTAATAAGAGTCAGATTTTGTTTTGAATTCCATGATGTCAAACCTGGCATGCTCCTTTAAGGAGTCTGTACAGAGAGCACAATAGCTTTTTCTGTAACTCATCTGAACTTTTTTTGCTCATGTCAGTTTGACCTTGAAGAGAACATGATGTCCTTTCAGATCCTTTTTTTTTTTAAAAAAGAAAAAGAAAGGTCCCACTCAAGGCCAACAACTCCTTTGCTAAAGAGACCTCTGTGTCTTTAGCTGGTGAAATCTGTTGCTCTATCATGTATTGAAAGGCAATATTCCTTGTACCCCTTGTTTACAAAAAATATAAATAAAATTGAGCTCTGATTTCAAAGCATCACCACTAGACTGGAATTTCTTGTGCCAGTGTTGGGAGTCTGATGAGATAGGCTGTTAAACATATGGCAAGGAGAAAATCCACAAGACGAAGTTCTTCCTATGCACGCTGCCAGTCAAATACTCGCAGGCGCTGTTGTGTCTGCCTGATTCTTAAAGTGATTATACAAAACTCATCAAGCTCAATTGGGATATTAATCTAAGACAGATTTATACCTCCACATAATCCTGCTGGCAGCTACTCAGTCATAGATCATAAGGCCAAAAGGGACTGTTAGGATAGTATAGCCTGACCTCTCACGTAACACAAGCCAGTGAACCTCACCCAATAATTTATATCTCAAGACTATAATTTGTGTTTGAGTTACAGCATCCCTTAGGAAGATCTTCAGTCATACCTTAAAGACTCTAAGTGGAGGTGGAACTGCTCCATCTCTAGGTAAGTTGCTCCAGCGATGAATAACTCTTACTGATAAGGGACTGCCTTGAATTTACATAGCTTCAATTTTCACCATTGGATTTCTCTATGGCTTTTCCAGCCGAATGCAAGAGCTATCTTTTATTTTTCCCTCCAGAGACACTCGACTACTGTAAGTCACATCTTAACCTTCAGTTGGAGCAACTAACAGTCCAAGTAGACACCTTTCAACACACCGTATGCCCTCGTACTCTCATTGATTATGTAGTTCTCTGCAGTTGTTCTTATTTTTAACACATCCTTTCTGAAATGTCGTACCAAAAGGGGCCACTTCAGTTCTACACCTCCACAATGACTGTTTCTTACTTACCGCATGGATGCTCATGCCTAGTGAGCAAACTCGCACAAGCCTGTGTCCTTGTGAAACTCGGACAAATTACTTAAATAAAATAGCTTTATACCGTTAGAGTAATTAAAACATACAAGCAATCAAAGAGGTATATAGACATCTTGGTATGTATCTCCCACTGACAGGATGAAAAATACCTGATATTGGATTTAAAAGCATTCAGCATTAGTAGTTACTGCTTAAACTACTGCCTTAATCTATGACAAACCTTGATTTTTTTTTTTCGGTATCAATATAATTCTTTGTTTCTTTCACAACTCAGTACAGAAAAGCTTGTTGCGTTTTTACCTTGTCAGGATTAAGTGGTGTTGCCTCCAGGTCTCATACTGGACACGGGAGAAGTCAGAATTCAGTTTGTCATCAAACACAAGTATTTCTTGTAACTACACTTTACTTAACAGAAACAAGACCAACTTCAAGTATTTTTAGAATGTCTGATTTTATCTAAACTTCATATTTGTGTGTGTCATTTTTAGCTTCGGGCTGCATTTCAGTTCCCAGAACCCTAAAAAAATCTCCCTAATAACAACCCCACAAACTTATGACATTTTTTTTTTTACCCACACTTACAAAGTCAGTTTTGAGAGGAAAGAAGTTGTCTGCCAGCGAGGTCTGTATTGTTGGAAAATAAATAAATATAAACAAGTAATTAGTTCTACTTGATGCTGCTTAGAAGTGGCAGACAGTTAAATAAGCCCCAAAACTTCTGGAAGTTGATGCGTGGGAACAAGCACTCCAAATGGCACCCACTAACCCATTCCTTAGCTTGAGCCAGGATCTCTTCTGTCTCTATGTCAAGATGTCTCCCAGGAAACTGAAAAAAACAGCCACTCCTCAACTCCCCACGGATTTGTGTACCCTAATTTCCACTTTTTCTTCTCTCTGGTTCTATTGAGGAGCTCACCGATTTCTCTTGAACCGATTACACATTGCGTGTGCGTATACATGCGTTTATTTCTGTACACATATAATGCGTGTATATCTATTCCAGCTGAATTGGCTTTTTTTAATTAAAAAAAATTGAGGAGGATTGAATATGCAGAAAGCCTTCCTTTGGCCTGTGCACCAATTCTCTGCCTAGGCCAAGCCAACTACTGCACCCAGCTACAGTGTGTGAGGCTCAGCAACTACTTCTGAAAAATTAGTCGTATGCGTACCTCGTGAACACAGGAGGCATTAGTCTTATATGAGTAGGGAGAAAAATTCAACTCAAAATTTATAAAACATTCATGCTGCCTGATTAACCACAACTGTTTGATACTGAGCTGCTCTTTACGTTTTGTAACTTAGACTTCAGGATTCAAGGTTTTTTTCCATTTGGGGAAAAAACCCCAGCACTACAGAATCGCTGAGGACAAACCAACATTATGTGACGGAGATGTGATATACATTTTTCTGCATGATTTAGCTATCCAAACCTCTAATATGCATTAAGGCATGTTGTCTTATTGTCTACTTTACAGCCTTAACGTCATATCCCGCTCCAGATTCATGGCCACCCACAGTGGTTGCTTCTTTTACAGATAAGGCAAAAGGGGATTTCTACTCTAAGACTGAAACAACAGTAGATCAAGAGCCATGGCAACTAAGATCAAGGCTCTCTGGGTGACTTAATTACTGGCATTAACAATTAGAAGCTAGGCACACAGTGACGATGATATGTTTAATGAAACCCATGCCTCAGGCACGAGAGTTGGCATTTCTTCATATTTCATGTATTGCACAACTATCACAGATTTTGGCTTTCTGCTAAAGAATATCCTGGGTACAGGGGACTGGGAAATATATAGGGCAAAGACTTCCTCTAGCTCCTATGGCCTCTGCCTTTCCGAAATACAGTTTCAGCAGTGCCACCAGCAGCCTGTTAGGCATCTAGGTGAAACTGTAAGGGATCATTCCAGAAGAAACCTACTCTTCCTTCCTCTTCTGGCCCTCTCTGCTCCAGTGAAGAAACAGAAGCATAAAGTTACTGAGGAGGCCAACACAACACTAGGAGCTGCGTTTACCAGCCGATGATTTAGCTGTTGGAGATCTCATCTGTATTACCTTTCTGCTATATGGTTCATTTCTCTGCTGCAGCTTTGAGCTTGGCTTAACTGTCAGGCTTCCTATTCTATTACTCATCCATGCACCAAAAAAATGTTTTCTGGTCAAGCACTGTATTTGGCAATCTCCATACATGCTGTAAAATAAAAGGGACAAATACATCCCTACAATCTTGTTCTTGTGACTGGAAGTGGTCTGCACTCATTAGCAAGAGCAAATTTGTTATTTGAGTACTTCCTTCAAAATAACCTGTAATATTAGAGTTCTCAGTCCTACCTATTTGTTCTATTAATGTCTTTCAAGTCAGTTATTTTGTGCTGATAACGTCTATACATTTCTCACAGTTCCAGGCTTCTTTCTTTTACTGTGAGGATCTCCATGAACTTGTGTCTTTTCCAGAACTACTGAGAAGTTTTGAAATAGAAGATCATTCAGTCATCACTTCTTCAGACTTGTGTGGAAGTTTTACCAGGTGACAGTAAAACATAGGAGCGTGACTCTTGAGTTTTGTGTGTTACATACTACAAAATACAGCTATTTTTAATACTAGTGGCTTGTTCGTATGCATATACATACGAATGAAGCCTTAGCAAGTAATTTCAGCTCTTACAGAAGACTTGCAGTCAGATCCGTGACAACATTTTATAAATCAGGGCAAAGTGTCATTCTTAACATTTTGTTACACACAGGAAACTGAGGAGCAGAGGCAGCAGATGAGCCAACTGTCAGAGAGGGCAGGCAGGTTCGTTTTTCCTGCCTCTCAGACCGATACACAGCCCAGGAACATAAGCAAACAGATTGAACCACATCTTTATCGAGAGGTCTTTCAGTGCAAGTTGCACTGATACTTATAGGGTGAAAACTGCTAGATGCTCTGCGTTTGCAATGAGGACTTTCATAAAGTTTAATTACTTTAACCCAAAGTTTAAGAATAAAAACCACAAAAATTACACCAAGTGGTGATATTGAAAAAAAAATACCTAAATTTTGTAATATTTAAATTTTTTTAGACACATTGTAAGAATCTATAGAAAATTAGAAAATATTAAGTTCTTCTATAAAGCTAGAACCAACTAACAGAAAAGTAATATAAAGCTTGACATCACAAAAAAAAATTCTTTCAAATTTCTTTTTAACAAGAGCTTGCCTCTTGTTAATATGTACTGTGAGAAGCTACATGGAAGCAACCAGATAGGCCCAATCTTATGCTCAAGTGGATAAAATTAAGTCACTTTTAAGTTTTACTAAAGCTGTACATAACTAAGGTTTTAGCTCACAAAGTAACACTTCCTCCAGATGTGATACGGAAACCATCAAAAGTCTGACTCATGACTACGAGTTACAAATCACAGATTAAGTCTTGATGAGAGGAGCCATAGAAGAACCACAGAGTTGAGAGATCACTGATGATATAAACAGCTGTAACATTAGTAATTCACTTCAACTACATTAGATGAACTAGGACACCTGTTTTCTGAATTGCCATGTTATACTCATGTGGTTAGATAACAAAAGTTCAGTTAAAAACCTTATTTTTCAGAGACTATTTTTGTTAATAATACATAAGCTTAAGGTTCTAGAAATGCTCTTATTTTTGAAGGACTATCAGAAAGTTCTATAAAATAAGTTTGGTTTTCCCCTCTATTTTTTTTTTTCCTTCTTTCAAGCATAGGAATTTCCTACATTTTCAGTTAAATTTGTGACACATATTGTTAAGCAGACACACCTTCACTAAAAACATATGGCTTCAGAGTCCTTTACATTCTGAGCTGAGTATGGAAGGGTCTAAACCAAAATAAACCAGAAAGGTGTAAAAAAAAAAAAAATAGGCTGGGTCCTTCTGAGAAGCACAGGCAATAGGTGATCATCTGTTTCCCTAGGAGACTTCATGTACCACTGATATCCTGAGAAAAAGTCATCAAGAGCCCCCAGTAAACACTAAATCTAAAGTACATTTATATATCATGTTGACTTTTTAGATAGGCATCTTGAACACCACTTCAAGTGATCTTTGACATACCTTCACTCTAATTTTCACAGGTCCTCTATAGGAAATCTCCCTTCCCCTAGAAAAAATGACTTGTTTTTCAGCCCTTCCCAGACGTCCTGCCCTCCAAGGCACCCACATTGGCTGCACTCTCACACCAGGCCAAAAGGAGCCTCCTAGGCTCCCACAGCCTCTTTTGTAGACCTGACTGGGTGAGGCAACACTCCCAGAACAGCTGAGCCTCATCACCCTGAACAAGGCTGGCTCCAAGTTTTCCAGGGAGAGCCAGGTGCTGAGACCGGCACTTTCATCACACCTGGGTGCGGTTGATGTCGTGACAAGCTGTGGATGCACTGAAATATGTGTTGCACGTGATGTAAGGCTTTTCACCTCATCGCACACAAAGCTGACTTTGACATCAGTGGAGAGAATCTGTTTTATCTGGCGGAACGTTTTGCAGGTGTATATACTGTAATTCAACAGGATTGCATGACCCATTTGGTAATTGGTGAGAGGCCTTTTGACAGGCGCAAGCAAGACTCCAGGAAACAAATACCTTCCAGGAAACTTCCTGAAGGTTACACACCAGAGTGAGGTGTGGCTGACCACGAGCAGAAACACCTGGCAGCTGCATACCAAATCAGAGACATTATCAACAGAAGTTAATTCCTCTATATTTTGTTGTTCAGAAAAAAAAATCATATGGAGAAAAAAAAAAAAAACTAGAATAAGAACAGACAATAAAAGTGATACCATCTACATTTGCCAAGAATACTTTGGTTTTGATATTCATATATTCATATGCAAAAGTAAAAAAGTCATGGTAATATGCATATTGTTGTTTCTAATAGGTGCTCATTAAACTATAATGGCTTTTTAAAAATGAGGAGGCTGGTGGAGCACTGGCCCAGGTTGCCCAGAAAGGTGGTGGATGCCCCATCCCTGGAAACGTTCAAGGCCAGGTTGGATGAGGCTCTGAGCAACCTGATCTGGTTGGAGATGTCCCTGCTCCTTGCAGGGGGGTTGGACTGGGTGGGCTTTGAAGGTCCCTTCCCACCCAAACCATCCTGTGATTCTGTGACTTCAGCATCCTTCTCTTACAGCTCCTTACTCCTGTAACACTTTTCACCATTGCTCAGCTACGGTATGATTGGACAAGGAATTTACTAAGGGACCTGCTGTAGAACAATGTCCAATGTCAAGAAAGTGAAGGCAGGCTGAGTGCCTGAAAGCCTGTTTTTTTCCCAAGAATATCAATCTAATAAAAACTATTACCTCCCCCCACAGATGTTGCCTCCCATATACTCTTGGACCATCATGGCTTCAGAAATGACCTTACAAACATCTGGGAGCCACCACTGGCAGGGACGAGCGAGTTCCAGCGATGCTGCTCCCTGCCAGGCCCTCCCTCTCATTTCCCAGCCAGAAATAAGATGTGCTCCCTGTAAGAGCCCTTTGACTGGAGGGTGGCCATCACGCTCACCACAATTAGAGAGAAGACTTGTAAAAAGTATGCTCCAGGGTTGTAAAAGAATAACCTTGCTACTTTTTTATGTCTCTAGTTCAAAGATGCCAATCCTGCCTCTGTATGTGGGAATAAGGCTGATTTAGACCACAAGATACAGATTGTCACGGATAAATTGCCAACTTCAGGCCAAAGTAGCAGGAAAATATAGCTTTTAAAGGGGCAGGTAGAGCTCTCAGAAATAAA
This sequence comes from Chlamydotis macqueenii, assembly GCF_036417535.1. Classification (NCBI taxonomy): domain Eukaryota; kingdom Metazoa; phylum Chordata; class Aves; order Otidiformes; family Otididae; genus Chlamydotis; species Chlamydotis macqueenii. Next base: position 1,742,376 of record NC_141564.1, read on the forward strand.
TCAACCTTTCCCACTCATCCCTGACCTTTTACAATATGTGAAAAACTCAGTCAATTAAAGAAAACAAAAACTACAAAAGCCAAACCAAAAACCCCAAACTTCTTTTTTTTTACTAAACACCGCAGTTGGATTTACTAAAATTGTCGTCGAGACCACTGGAAAATTGCTAGGGTGATAAAACAGCTTGTATCATAACCACCACTTTCACTCTGCTCTGTGGTTTAAAAACTCGTCTGACTTACTCTCTAGCATTTTTCTTGTCCAAAAAAAACCCGTTGCTCCACAACCCTTAGTGGTTAGAGCTATGGCTGAGTCATTCTCCTTTGCCACAGCTGACTTGGCCTTCAGAAAGCCTGCTCCCACCACACCGTCTGGAGAGCGACTGGACATGCTTTGGCTTCTGCAGAGCCATCGCATGGAAGGAGGCCATGTCTATCCCCACCGCTTGAAACCATACAGGAGGTTCTTTGGAAGCCAGGGACTAGCCAAGGAGAGGCACGCGAGAAGCAGTGTCTAAACACAGTGACAGCAAAGTGTACTTCAGCAGTTGTTAGCCTCTGTCACATCTTGACCAGAGGGTAATTCTGGACAATAGGTTGCTTCCCGCACATCTTAGCTTCCCACCTGTAGGCTTTCTTGTGGAGAGATTATGATCTGTCTACAGCAAATTATCCATCTGACTGATTATTCATATGGGAAGAAAGGTCAGATGCAGGAGACCCAAGACTGGGAGAAATGAGAGATTAAGACAAGGTCAAGGAGGATTGTGAAATGGGCTGGAGAAAGGTGAAGAGGGAGAAAGTCTGACAAATAAACTCACCGTAGCAGGATCACTTTCCATTGTCTTCCACTTCTGCTCACTAATACTGCACGGACATCCCATGCTGGCTTGCAAATCCAGTAGATCCTGTTTGTTACTCCCTCTCCTATAAATATGGCAGATCTCAACATCAGGGAGGTGGCAAGTATGCCCCTGTAGACTTGCCAGCTTTTTGTTACATGTGCTACCCATGAATTAGAACTCTGATTTTCTCTCATGAACAGAAATTCGTCCTTCCTCAGCAAAAAAATTCTTTATCAGCCACTGAATGTGTTCTGTCCCAGAACTCAGCATTTCCTATTTGGCACCAACTGGTTTATCATGGGAGAAGATGCTAAAAAGTTGGTGAGATCACTCAGGCAAAAGAAAACAGCCACATCAAAACAAATATTTATTTAAAACAACCATATGATAAAATCCCTTCTTTGGCTCTCACATCCCTGGAGTAATAACAGCAGATCTTACTGAAAGTGGAAGTTCAGATATGACACAGTCTTAAATGATCAGAGACAAAAAAAATCCAGCAGACTCTGCTCTCAGCTCATAAAAAGACCACATTAAATTCAACACATTTACTGCAGCCCCCAAGGGTGCATAGTAAAAAGGTGTATTTTGTACTGCGCCTATACCAAGCCGATTTCATTTCGCTTGGGAATTTTGTTTTCACTGGTTTTAAGTGGCTTGCTTCTGATCTGTGCTCAGTAAATGAGGGAGTTAGCCTGTGTGAAAGAGCAAACTATCTTTATGGATTGAGTAGCTTGTTCTCACTGTGTAATGATGTCACAGTGAAGATGGGTAGACTTTTTGTGGCTCAGTAAGGCTGCTCTACGCAGGTGGATGTAGGTGCTTGGCAAGGGGCTCCTGGCAGTTAACGTGTGTGTAGCCACGGGAGAGGAAAGGAGCCCATCACCCTGTGCTGGAACAGCAGTGGAGCAGCATTAACGGCCAGCATTTCAATGCAATTTAAACACAGCATCTTTCCCTGGACCAAAATGGTGCAGAAGTGACTTAAAGAGACGTTTCACTCCATGACTGCCCCTGGAACTGTACAAGAGACAGAAAATATAACCCTTCCGGCCCAGAATACCGATAACACCTTAAACATCTGTCATCTCTGAACACACAAAGCCCAAGATTTATCACAACATAACCCTACGGATCCTGTGACAGCGTAAGAAACAGAAGATAAAGTAAAATTTAGCACAGGTAAACTGTTACCAACCATCTATCACAGGTGTCTTAATTTCCATTTTGTGGCTAACCTTGGCAAACGCTGCAGTTGTAATGGCAGGCACCCTATGCAACACCGACAATTCTGAACGATCATTCCTCAATATTTTTCTAACAAACAGCATCTCTTTTTTTTATCCTGAAGTGCACAGGTGAGTGCAACAAAACTTTGTCTGAGATTTTTCAGGTCCATGGTGTAAGTGTTGACCAAGAGCTGAGAGGCAAGGTGCCAGGGGATACCCTCACTGCCAGGTAACTCCACCTTTTTCTCTTCCCTCCAGTAGCTCTCAAAATAATTTATTAACAGAACATAGTAGTTTATAATAGAAAAAAATCCAAGCTTGATAAAAGATAAGTGTAGCACAAGAAGAAACATTCACTTAGGCCCTAAGGAACTGAATAGTTTTATGTACAATGAAGATTTGTCAGGGAAAAACCCAACTATATTTTCTTTGCTGTGGTTCCTGTAGAGTTTCAATCCTGTGATACATAATGATGCAAAAATCAGATTTTTCAGATAAGCCACAAAGCAATAGAAATTAAGGCTACGGCAGATAAATTGTCTCAAACCCAGGAAAAAGACTACTAAGAGAAAAATATAAAGAACTAAAGTGTTGATTATTTTCCTGATATGATGCCAGGATAATATTGGTACATAACTAACCTCTGGAGCTGAGGAATCCACCTGTGCTCTGGGATCAACCAGTTCTAATACAATGAAAAGCAAACTGGAAGGTGTCCAAGGCAGAGCTCAGTTGCTATAGAGATTGCTTTGACCAGACTTCACTAGTGTATCCATCATCCTGATCCAACTTCTGTGAGATCAAACGTATCCTAATATTTCATCTATGTGAGTTGAGTTAATCCAAAAGCTGAAGCAAATAGCCATGATGATGGTGTTTCCCAGAAATTGAGATATTGGCTTTGTAGCTGCACTTCTGTAGACCATGTTTTGCTAAACTGCCAAGAGGGATAGTAAGCAAAGGCAGCTCTTCACCGTCTTTACAGAAACACATACCCGACACAATCGTATACACATGAAACTTCCATTTGTATTTTTTATATTCCTGCTCATATCCCATTTTAATAGGCGTTAGAAGGTCTGGAAGACTTTGAGGAAGCAAATTCTCCCGGGACCCATCAAGCACCTTGAATGATCAGGCCCGAGTAAAACCAAACCAGAATTTAAAATTTAGTTTTACACTCTATAAACATGTAAGCACAGTCCCAATGGCAACGTGACTTACATTTCCCTTCACCGGTCAGTTCTAAACTTCAGTAGTAAACAATGACATGGTGCCAAATTTCCACATAGGAACACTAAAAATATAATCTTGTTATTGGGATGGGATAGAGAAAAACAGAGCTCTATGGCGAATTAAGCTAAGCCTTTTTCACTTAGGCCCAGATCCAGAACTTCTCAATAGACATTTAACTCCCATTTGTTTCAATTTCCCTCAGAGAATTAGGTAAGTATAAGTTCTGTCTTCAAATACCCTTGAGAATCCAGGACTTAATTTACCAAGTGCTTAATGGAGGTTAAAGGTAATTTATTTATGAAAATTCTCCTGTGTTTCCATCCCAGAAACTGGGGCTGCCATTAAGTTAACCACTGGAAATTGCTTTGACAAAACATAGTCTCGTGAGCTAGCAACATTGAGATACTTGCAAAAAGAGGCTTTGAGCACATTTGAAATAGCAAAGGAGAAATACTTTTTATGCACAGCTGTGGTTTATGTTTAATATTGAGGTTTCTGGAAATTATTTAGGAAAAAAAAAAAACATTTTTCTCAAAACTATTATTTTGTCACTTTTCTTTTCTTTTCTTTTTTTTTTTTTTGTTTAATCAAGAAGTAAATATACTCCGAAATTGGCTGGTCGATTATAAGTTCAATAACTACAGAAGACTGGAAACGGACAGAAAACAATAAATCCAATCAATTCCTAATAATGGCTCCTTTACTCTAAATCACCCAAATGCCCATGTTTGCCTGAGATCTCCTGAAACAGGATGATTAAATCTTCAAGAGGCTTAGTCCCTCAGGCCATCCCCTTCTTTGAGCTTCTGCTCCTCGAGACGAGGCTCCTTAGTCAGACCTAGCTCCAGTTTTTCAGTAGTCAGCCTAGGACTGGAAATTCTGTTATGTTCCTCTTTAACAGAGAAATAATGAAACACAAAGACCATCTGTCCACACTGAGAAGGCAGACAAAAGTGATTACTCACTTAAAAATCATGATGTGGCTATGATTTTTCTTAAAATGCTTCTTCACCAAGCAACAATATCTGTCTTGTAACCTTAAAATTTTGGTGCTGATATATAACACATTTGCTCTAAAAACATCGTTGTAACTACAGCCTGACATGGTTTCTGTAAAACTCAATGACCTTAAGGAAGGGGATCCAGAGATTAATTTTTGCATTGATTTTTTTAAGCTGTTAAACTTCTGTCTTTTTTCTGAGGATACACATAGTTCACCCAGCTTACCTTGGTTTACGTCCACACATGACCCAGCATTTGCTCTGTTGCACAGACAAAACAATATATATATTTGTGTTGCTTAAAGTCCAAAAAGAGAATACATTCATTTTGACCGATTCTTGAACTTGGTCAGAGCTTATTGCCTATTTGTAGATTAGATGCTAAAAATCCATTATAAGATACCGAAGGAATTATTATGCAAAAGTGAATGAAATTTCCTCACCTTTTTTCCTAAATAAATCACAACATTTAAAGAGAAGCAGAAAATTTTACATGATCCATGCTTTAGTTTGTAAATAATTATTTTAATTTTTTTTTATTATTTTAAACATCAGCATCTTAAGACTCAGTTCCTGGTCATTCAGAGGAGAATTCCCATTAGATCCAGTGCTGTATCAAAATTTTAAACCACAGCAGCACAGGTAAAATGAAATCATTTGGTGACTGGACTTGTGTTTAAAACAGATTCATTCATTATTCCTTTTAATTGGAGATGAAAGTACTCCACATTACAGGAATCAAATACAATCTTTAAGTCTCTGCTCTCAGGAATTCAGCTACTACCTCTCCTTTTTTAATCCCTTAGTATGTGGGAAAGAGAGAGAGAGAGGTAAAATAGCAAATCTGAAATTAGGATAAAAAGGAAAAAAATAGACGTATGCTGAGGGAACCATAAAAAAGGGGGGAGCACTTCCAGTCGTGGATATTTCTCACTGCAGGGACTTAAGAGCCCCTAACTGAATGAGAGAACATCATGAAGGGAGGTTATTGTTGAGGAGGAAAGGTAGTGGTATTGTACCGCATATTTTCTCCTTCCTGACATATCTGCCTTCAACAGATATTTTCAGAGAAGACATTGATGGGGCATAGACTTAATTCAAGGTGAAGTTTTCCAGTTTCTGCAAGAACACTTTGAAATCTTTCCCAATAAATGCATAACCATGATTTATAGAAATTTGCTTCAGGCAGATTGTACTGTTTTCGGAGAAAATTGATATAAAATGCACTGTTAAACAACTGCTTGGCAGGAACACCCAACTTCAACTCAAAAAAAAAAAATCAAAACAAACTTAAGAGGATTATTTTCTCATAAGCCCCTATAAAGTAAATAAAAGCAAACTTTTGAGATCATTAACCATGACAGCTAATCTTTGCCTCTACAGAGAGACTCACCAGCTTCAGCACGGCTTCTTGTGTGCTTGCAGTGTTCCCCAGGGTGAAGAGGTCGGTTGACTTGTCCGCGACCTAGAGATACAAGACAGAGATGAGAACAACATCTAGTCACATCTTGGTCTCCATGAAATCAAGGAGGTATGTGCTCCTGTTGTAGATTCCATTTTGAAGCATCAGCTCAAGTGTTGCTAACGAGAGAGGTTGACCAGTGTGTGATCAGCACAGGCTGTCCAGTAACGGGGCACGGACGAAGTGGTAACCAACGGGACAGCAGAGCTGTGGTGTGGTTGCACGTGAAACATGTCAGGAAGAATGACAAATTCTATATTTTGGCAGGTTTAAATGAAAGTTTTCCAGGTGCTGAATGAAAAAGCAGAATGTCATCTTCTTATGTCTTTGTAACTAATGGAATTGGACAAAACATTCTTCTAAATATTGCATTGTGATTTGACAGCAAGTATAAAGGAAGTAGAAGAGTTTTTCTTTCAAACAACAGAGAGAATTTAAGCAAGGCCAAGCTTAAATGCCTTGCAGTTAATATTTAAAATTACTCAACCCAAAATAATTTTAAATTTAGCATATGGAACTCTTTCTCTAATGGCAAAACCCAACATGATTAATCTTGGCTTTAAATACTATTTAACTCCAAAGTGTTCAAAAAGCTGAAGCCAAATATTGTAACCATAGCTAATCTCAAAACAAACGAGAACATTGCGACATGATTCAACCCAAAAGATGGAAGCTGAATGTTGTTTAACATCTGGGAGTAGAACAGTCACATAAAGTGCCGTTATTCTAAATTAAAAAAAAAAATTAAATGGACACAAAAAGCAATTTTGCCTAAGGAGATTAGTTAGAAAAGATAAACACTGTCGTAGTTCAGCCCCGATCGGGACCAGACTACGCAGTCTCTCTCTCACTCTCCCCACCCTCCGAGAGAATAGGAGGAGATGATATAAGGAAAACGGCTCGAGGTTTGAGATAAGGACGGGGAGAAATCCTTAAAGTTACCGTTACGGGCAAAACAGACTGGACTTGGGGAAAACTATTCATTTATTTCTAAAATTAGCAGGAGAATGAGACAGGGAACAAGATAACCTCCCCCCACCCCTCCCTCTTCCCGGGCTTAACATTATCTATACTACCTCCCCTCCCGAGCGGCACAGGGCGGGAAAAGGGAATGGGGGTCGCGGTCAGTTCATCACGCGTTGTTTTACGCCACTCTGTCATCGTCGGGGGAAGAACTCCTCGCATTCCTCCTCTGCTCCAGCGTGGGGTCCCTCCCACGGGCCACAGTCCTTCGTGAAACTGCTGCGGCGTGGGTCATCTCTTCCATGGGGTGCAGTCCCTCTAGAACAGCTGTCCCAGCGGGCCCTCCACGGGCCACAGCTGCCTTCAGGCATCCACCTGCTCCGGCGTGGGGTCCTCCATGGGCTGCAGGTGGATCTCTGCCCCTCCGTGGGCCTCCATGGGCTGCAGGGGGACAACCCGCTCCACCATGGTCTTCACCACGAGTTGCAGAGGAATCTTGGCCAGGAGCCGCGTTACTCCTCCCCCTCCTTCTTCACTGACCTTGGCGTCTGCAGCCGTTCCTCACAACAGGCTGGCAGACGCCTCTCAGGATCCTTTTTACATCTTATTCACTTCTCATCTCCTCTCCACTTCTTGCAGCCAGGCCGGGCCGAGTTGGGCCCAGTCTGCTGCCCGGTGGGAGGCCAGAGGGTGAGGCCTGCAAGGCCCACAAGGCTCACGCCTCCCCATCTCTGCCCCCCGCTCAGCTGCTTCACATCTCCTCCCCCTCTTTTTCTGTTTTCCCCTTCTTAAATACGTTATCGCAGAGGCGTTATCACGGAACATTCTGCTACCAATTGGCTCAGCCTTGGCCAGCAGCGGGTCCGCCCTAGGCCCGGCCGAGTCCACTGAACAAAGGGGAGCAACTTCTAGCAGTTTCCTACAGAAGCTACCACCTTAGGCCCCCCCTCACTAACAAACCAGAACAACACACACATTCTCCTGTAATAAAGCCCACCCTGCACCCAGTTTGCTCTGTGCTTTGCTGGGAAACTGGTTATCTCATCATAATCACCTCTGAAAAACTACCTGAAACCAGGAAGCTTCGCAAAAGTGCCCATGAGCTTATGAACGGGTCTGAAGCTAAGACTGGTGAATAAGACACTTTATGGAGTTGTGATCTTTTGACAGCATCGGACACACTATTCCTTGTAGAAATTTTTTGCCATTCCTGTAGGAATCAATGAGAACTACTAAAATCTGTTCTTAGAAAGGAAAAAGATGAACGCAGGAAGCACAATCCCGCCTTGTGAGAATTCTGGCAGAGACATCTGATGAGTTAAAGTCCTGATGAAGTACTGACAGCGAGGATCTCTCAGACCCATAATCATCCTTAGGGTACTTAACAGGCTTAACGAATAATGCCTTTAAATATCGGCTCTATACGGACCATTGGTTGAGTCATAGATCTCGGTACAAACGCGTACCTGGGAAATTTGAACAACTCTTGCATGACACATTTTGAAATGTGCTTTACGGAGGACACTTCACTCCCTAATGTAGGAGACATGGCAGACCCATATCAGGTACGGCAGACAGTACCAATTCAGCCTCCCGAAGTCAAAACGAACCGCTCATGCAGTATGTTCGGAAATAGTTGCACGATAAATGGGGTGGCCATGCATGTAGATCATCGAAATGCGATGCCAAGTGACAGTTGCTCGTTCTGGGACAATTTATGACCCACTCCACCCACCTGAGAACGAGAGGCCTGCAAACTCTCTGTGGTTTCTGCACAGCTTGGAGCTGCGTGTCTTTCTGCAATAGCACAGGAGATGAGATGTATTTGCTTACTCTGACGAAGGGAGCGGCACCTCTATTCTTGCTTGCACAGCACTTGGAGTAAACATGCAGCACTCAACCTTGTATTCAAATACAGAGTCTTCCAGACTTAAGGACCAACTGATCATGAGTAAAACAAATAAAAGCACGCAAATGTATTTTACTTCATTATAGACTTAACTTTCTGACTTCACTTGCACTTCCATTATTTCAATTTTTTTTCTTGTCTCGAAACACCATTTTTAATGGTTTGGTGGGGGTTTTTTTTGAGATACTATGTGTATCTCATTTTAATTATAGTTTCAAGGTACTTGTTAACCTACAATTAGTGCAGTGTGAAGCTGAAGGAAAGCATCGGTTGGGCCCAGAATAACCTTGCAATTTTCTCCTTATTCTCAGCTTTCTAAGATCTGAGGCTCCAGATTGTTTGATTCCCATTTGGATTTTTAGCCCATCGTGAACTTGACACAGTTGCTAAGATACATATCAGGCTGCGCCGTGTTGGTACAATATTATTTAAACACTTTAAAGGGCAGCCTAACAGTTCTCTGTAAACACACGACTCCACTGTAAACTGTTCTCAGCAGAGACGAGCAGCCTGACACCAAAATTAAATCCTGACACCAAAATTAAATTTCAAAGATTACTATGGCAGGCTTCGTGAGCATCTCTCCACCACCAGCAAAGCGTTTCCCGGTTGTGTTGCCGCCTTGATCTACCCTCACTGCACACACCAATCCTCAATGCCTGCAGCAGAACCCCTGCCCGCACCTTCCTCTCGAGCGGGACTCCTCTCCCGCTGTCGCTGTCACAAATATGCAGGGAATTTCATTTGATGATAGTAGCCCAGGGGCAAAAGTTGTACCCAGGACTGCCTTCAGTAATCTGCCCAACGTTGACCTGACCAGAAGCCCTGCTCATGACTGAAGGTCTTGCTGCACTGCATGCTGTTGGAATGAAAAAATTAAAAGCTTAATCCTTTACAAAGAAGGGCCAGAGATTCACACAGTCACAGCAGGCAAATACAAGATCATATAGGCCAAGCTCAGGAGACGTTTAATGTAATTGAAGCTTGTTTCATAGAATCACAGAAGGGTTTGGGTGGGACCTTCAAAGCCCACCCAGTCCAACCCCCCTGCCAGAAGCAGGGACATCTCCAACCAGATCAGGTTGCTCAGAGCCTCATCCAACCTGGCCTGGAATGTTTCCAGGGATGGGGCATCCGCCACCTCTCTGGGCAACCTGGGCCAGTGTTCCACCACCCTCAGTGCAAAAATTTTTTTCCATGATACTCTGTTAGTTTGGAGCTGATGGGAACCTCCTTTCACACACAGCCACCAGCGATCACTCCAGAATCCTGACAGCCACCTCCCCGCACGCAGCGAGTGCCCTGGGCCATGACTGGTGTGAGAAATGGCATCGATTCCCTCTCCACGTACATGCGTAGCTAGCTGTTTCTTCAAAACTGCTGTGAACTGTTGTGACTGTATTTTCAAGAGATCATTTGCTTCAGTAAGTATGGCAGGAATAATCAATTAGCTATGCAGGTGTCCTCTACCTTCTTCTCACCATGTAAGTGTTCCAAGTCTTCCTAACCTTGTAGCTTTGTTTTTTACAAAGTGCTAAAATGACAGATATACGATCATTTTTTGATGGTCACAAGGCATTTTTTTTTTACAATAGTAGGCTGTGGTGATGGTGAGACCTCTTGTTTCAAACATAGATGACCATGGAAAAGCCAGAGGAGATGACGGAGAGCATGACAGGCACAGGGTCCCAGCAGAGATGAGGCCTGTGAGTATGAGGGCTTTTTTGCAGGAGAAGGGAGAACAGAAATTATTCTCTAGTCCTACTCTGATCCCATGAAACTTTGTGGAGATCCAAGATTTTCCAGTTAGCACATTCTAGGATCTGTGTCACACTATTTCGTATTTGTGAGTAAATATTTCCATTATTTTTTAAAGAAAGTAAACCAAAGCACTGTTTTAAGACAGAATCACAAAATCATAGAACTGACTGGTTTAAGATCCTGATGCTTAGGTGAATTTTGCACTAAACATACATTTTTCATTGTAAATTCAGCACTGGTAAGCGTCCCCACGTGTTCTCAGGCCGTGACGACACTCTCTAGTGAGGAGTTATGTGGAAGGTATAATGTGAGAACAATCAATAGTGTTATCTTAAAATGTTCAGCTATGAAAGACCAATCAAGGCTTGAAAAGACCAGAAACAATCCATTTCCATGAGCAGTTAATAGTAGGTAACAAGGCAGCAGAGAGATAGATAAAGATTAACCTGAAGGAAAAGAATATTTAAAGCATTAATTAGACACACTGGAGCTTAATGTGCCTCAGAAGAGTTTTTAAAAGAAGGCTCCATCTTAAGGCTTGACATCCCATTGCAGAATTACAACAATCAAATAGCACATGATAAATGTGACACTGAACACTATTTTCTTTCGAAACAATTACATTTTGTTGAATTAAAATGTATACTACTGGCTGGATTCTGCAAGAGTGTGGAATGACATTCCTTTCCCCCTCTGAAGGTAATGTTGGATTCTCCAGAGTAAATCTGGAAAGCACATCGCAGAAAATGGGACTGTATTTAAACAGAGGGCGGAGAGGCAAGGGGGTACCCAAGGCTGAGATCTCCAAAGTTTTGAAATCTTCTCTGAAATACGGTGGGACAGGTTGACACCGGGCCCTCGTTAAGGCTGTGATTTACCTTTGATGGCATCAGACAGCAAATAACAGTCTACCCAAAGATAAATCAAAGGTGTGTAAAACATCCTCAGCCCAGGGTGGCTCTAAAAGGGCATTTCTCTATGCTAGCACAGCAGTACGTGTCCCATTAATTATTCTCCTTGCCTGTATTATCTAGTGCTCTTCAGTGGAGATGCAGTTTGAAGGACAGAGGACACTTTGACACAGGGAAAAATCCCAAATCAGCATTTTGTCCCATTTTCCATTAGTTTGCCACAGAAATAGTATAAAACTTTCCTAAGACACACCTTGAACTAGCAGAATATCTACATTAAGTGCTATATTTCACCGTACCAAGACACCAAACAGGGCTTCCCTCCCCGATACTTGCCAACCTCACCTGACAGAGCTTTCACTTATCTTCTGGACAGAGAGAGAGAGGAAAACCTGAGCAGAAAGCACTACATATTCATTTCTTCTCAGCGACAGAAGGACAGAAAGGTGATTTATATGTGGCAGAAGGCTGTTCACGTAAGCATTTGTGTCTCCGTTGAAATGAAATAAGCAGTAAGAAAGCTTTCTTATGGAAGTACAAAAAAGCCTGTGCTCAAATTTTCTTCTCTATGTTCCTGAATTTGAGATTATGCTCACTTGGATTACAACTTGTCAAAATTTGAAATTTCGTTTTGATAGCAAGTCTCAAAATATCACGTGTGTTTGAGTTCCCAAACCAGCTGGAAAGTAAAGGAACCTGAAAATATTTTGCAAAAAAAAAGGAAAAAAAAAATCTGAAGTGTTACTTAGTTCATTTAAAAAAATGTTATGAAGGGTTCTGAGCATTTCTCAGACATTCAGAGTATTAACTCAGACAGCACACTGGAGATTTATGCTTCTCTGTATGTCTACGAAAATAGCTGTAGGTGATGAAACTGAGGGGAACATCCCAGGATCAATGAAATGCCAGCAAAAGTACATGGAAAAACATGCGGTACCTGGTCAAATTCACAGTCTCCATCAGTCCATAGCGCTAAATCCCTGGCACAGCTGTCGGCACGCCCATCCCAGCACTGATGGTGGTAACTGCATGCAGTACCCGTTCCTGAAGTGCTTACACCAATATTCTGGTCACACATGAAGACACGCAGACACTTACCGGTCTGTTGGTGTTTGGTCAAGATGCCTGGCTGGGCTTTCCCTCAAAGGACACCACCCCTCTGCTCCTCACAGCGATGCTGCAAACCCCAGATAATCCTCCTAGGTGTTCACTTTCAATAGCATGACGCTGTCTCTGCCAGAAATCTCTGGCAGAACACCCTACCTGTTGGCACTGGCAGGTTCTGGTTGAGGCTAACGGCATTGCTTCCAACCTTGGATACCCCAAACAGGTCAAATCCCAGCTAGCGTGGAGATCTCCTCTCTTTGGCAGTGGTACCACCTGGTTAGACACCTTTTAGGAAGTGAGGCCAGATGTTTCGGCACCATGGTCAAGGAGAGAGATGGCTAGAGAACAGCAGGGAAGTCTTACAGGTGCTGGCGTGTGGAAGGAGGATGAAGCAACACTCCCAGATTTTATATGGTCATAACAGCACAGCAGCAACACGTACTGGGAGGACCAAATATTTTTCTCTGACACATCCATCCTTTCGAGTCAGCCTTTAGGTTTTATTCCTGCTTGCCTTGCTTAAACTGCTTGGAAAATACCCAGAGAGGACCTGTGTCTATACTATCTTGATCTTCATGTCAGTCTAGAACAGCATCTGCTCCTGCCTGCCTCAGAAACAAGCACCCAAGGGTTGATGGCCCAGACTTGGGCAGACACCACCTCTCAGCTTGCCGCGAATTAATCGTGACAAAGTCTTGCACGGAGACGTCATCATGGCTACACTCCCCAAGCCCGCTGTTCCCAGTGACACGGCGCGTCTCCAGATTGCCACAGCCACCTGCAGTGGACACATGAGTGCCAGCCATCCCGTCTGGAGCTCACTGCCACACAACTCAACGAGCCAGGCAAGCCACACGGAATAACTCATCCTGACCGCTTATCCCGTACACTACTTGTGCCACCACATCTCATGCACAGGGTAAGGGCCAGGAAAAGGAAATGCTGTTTTCAGACCTCCTGGATGGGCCACATACTTCAGCAGGAGTTGTGACAAAATTCTCCGACACCAATGGACTTCACAGCCAGGCAGAAGGTGAGTGCCTCCACCTGCTCAGCCCAGGATATCTCAGCTTCTTTGCACTGGAAAAAATAAACACAGTTTGTTGTGTTTACAAGAACAGTAAGAAAAACCTGAAGAACTCGGGGAAAGAGCTCTTTGGTGGGAACCGGATTCCACAGGAGTGATTTTAAATTTCCCCAGCTGGCTGGAGTGGGGGGAAGGCCAATTTTCCACCTTGCAGAATCATTTACACTCTTCCAGAGGATGTAAAAACATTACAGACAGGAGCAGCACCATTTAACACCCACTTTGGAGAGGTGTTAACATCTAAACAAAGGATAAAGCTGCGGAGAGCAGGCCCAGAGACATGCAATGAAGAGCGATGGCTGAGAAAGCTCAGGCTCCTCTCCCCCTGGGGTGCTTTCCAAGCCGTGATGGCTCCCAAAAAAGCCCCGCAGAGGGGGTGACCTTTTGGTGGGCACCACGCCTGCTGGAGAGCTGAGTCCCCATTTGGGGAAAGGGATCCCACCGGGAAAAGATGGGAAGGGACCAGCTCAGGCCTTGCTGCCTCAGGGGATGCCCCATACTGGAGATTAAACTTGAGCCTTTACTGCTCAGTTCCCAGGGATTTTTCATCCCACAACCCAGCTGCCATGCTGTCTCACCCATGGGTGCCCTCACAGGGGGACCCGGCCCTCAGCTGGGACGGGGCATTCAGCCTGGGCTGCCCCCCGCCATCTGCCCGGCCCTGGCCTCTGCCCTCACACCGGGCCTTTGCAGGCCTGAAGGCTTCTGGGCTTGGCCGTTGCTACCAGCTGTGGGAGATCAAGGATTTATCTGTTTTTTTTCTTTTCTCTTTCACTGAAATGCAGCAATTCCACAGCAATCCAGCTCCCTCAGCCGTCAGACCATGAGAGCCTATCTGCTCCCCAAAACGCGACCCATGACACTGAGTTAGGAGTCCTGTCCCTCTCCCCGCATCCCTCCGCTCCCAGAGAGGAGAGGGACATCGTCCGCTTTCCCACCTGCGCTCGGGAGGCCTGGCTTGGCCCTTGGGTGCGAGGGGAGGTTTCTGCTCCTCACATTGATAAATGCTGTCCTCTAAAACGAAATAGATGGCGGTTCCTGCTCCTGCTCCCTTGGTACGTTTCCTGAAGGGTTGGAGAGTGCCGAGCCCACGGGAGAGAGAGCACAGCACCAACAGGAACAAAAGGCGACGGGGGAACTCTCATTGGACCCGCAAATGTATTTCCCAAAGCACATCGGAAAAGAAAGGATGGAGACAGAAAGAGAGGCAGGGACAAAAGGAGATGAAAATATGCCACAGGTGGGGAGAACACAAAACCCACCACCCTTCCTGTGCCAAAAATCTCAATTAAAAGGTGACAGGTGTGTAATTTTGCTTTAAAGGCAAAACCACACCATAAAAGAGATGCTGGCAGGTCTAGAAAATAAAGGCTAAATGTGTTCAGTCTTGCCTTTGAGTAGTGTTTCTTTTCAGTCGCCTTTCGTTTTTGTAAGTTTTATGGAGTTTCCCGTGGCTCCCTCGCCAATTCCGTCAGGGCTGGCGCAGATCTGAGCGATGCTGGCCCACCTCCTCCAACAGCTTCTTGACTTCCCCGCGTCGCTCAGGGCAGGCTGGTTCCCAGGCACTGCGGGCCCCTGCCTGCTTTAACGGCTTCCCAGCCACTCTGGCACCAGCGAGGGTCACCAGGAGCGACCGCGGCGCAGAAACAGCCGTGACGCCAGCCAGGGTTATTGTGACGGTTTTTAAAATGCGAAAGGAGCCGAGACCCGTGACAGAGCACTGCGGGCACCTTTCCACTTCTAAATAAACCTCGAGCAAATGTAAGTGTAAAACTCAGCCATGGCTTTTTATGGTCCTGTCTCCTTTTAATTTAAACCTCTTCTGTTTAAGAAACCACAGAAAGTGTTTCTGCAGTGGCAAAGAAAGCAAGTACACGGATTTCAAATAGGAAAAAATCAGAATTTGCCCCAAATTTATTCCCCCTTCTGCACTGGACAATCATCCTGTTTTGTTCCTTCTCTGGTTCAGGTGCCGCTGTCTCCCGCAGCAAGCAGGCATGGCACGGTGGGATGTTGGAGGCATCCTGGAAACCCTTTAGAAATGAGCTAGCAGACAGGACTTCAACTGTCCCACTGAAGAGGACAGGCAGCAATCTGACTCTTTTCCTCTTTCAGTTCTGGAGAAATCCCTGTAGAACCTTCTGTCCATTCCTAGTCATTGCTGTAGGATTTCCCTATGAAACATGGAGCCTGGGACAAAAGGCTGGAATTGGCTTTGGAGGATGAGTCGCTCTGAACATCCATGCCAGCAGCTAGGGAGAGGAAGAGGAGCACAGAGAGGTGGCAAAGCTCTTCAGCCATCACACGGCCACTGGCCACAGGGTTGCTCCTGCAGCGAGGGAGGCTGTGCCTTGGGTAAAGCACGTGGCTCCCGAGGCAGGGGAGCACTTGGAAAGCCCTTTCTGGATCATCTGAAACCCGATTCAGCACCAGCTCCTGCAGAAGACGACCAAAGGTTTCCCACTAGTTTGGTTCTGCATACAGCTCTATAGAAACACGGCTGGATGAGTCTCTGAGCAACCTGATCTGGTTGGAGATGTCCCTGCTCCTTGCAGGGGGGTTGGACTGGATGGGCTTTGAAGGTCCCTTCCCACCCAAACCATCCTGTGATTCTATGATAGCACCTTTTTTTGCATATTAAAGGCAGCTTTTGCCATGAAGGGAGAGAAATTTGGTGTCAGTGCTACAGCAAGAACGTGACTGTTTCTTACTGGGTTCTTTATTCACTACTTGCTTACTGGCTCTTGGAAACCTTTTAAAATTATAAAATATCTTCTTAAAAAAAAATAGGTGCAGCATTTTGCTCAGTCACAGAATGCAGGCTACAAAACTTCAGTAAAAAAACACAAAGTGTTGAAAAGTTGAGCACTGGAAGATCAGTGTGACCTGTAAGGTTGTACAGGTCCTTTCCTTCCCCCCATGCCCGTCCTGTCCCCTCCTCCCACTGTGGAATTCCTTTGTAAGGACTGCGTTTTACATAGAATCGTGGAATGGTTTGAGTGGAAAGGGACCTTCAAAGCCCATCCAGCCCAACCCCCCTGCAAGGAGCAGGGACATCTCCAACCAGATCAGGTTGCTCACAGCCCTGGCCAACCTGGCCTGGAATGTTTCCAGGGATGGGGGATCCACCACCTCTCTTGGCAACCTGGGCCAGTGCTCCACCACCCTCAGCTTAAAAAAAAAATTTTAATATCTAATCTGAATCTACCTCCCTCTATTTTGAAACCATTTCCCCTCGTCCTGTCACACCAGGCCCTGCTGAAGAGTTTCTCCCCACCCTTCCTGTAGGCCCCCTTTAGGTATTCCCGATGGGAGTAAAGCTCTCTCTGGAAACACGTAAGATCATACTGACGTTTAAGCAGATTTTTTTAGAGCTTTATGGAGGGCATAAGGGATCCCTCTCCCACTTGTGGATATTCTGCAAATGGAGATCTTTGAAGGGAGGTTGTCTTTGAAGTGAGCATCTCCCATCCCAAACTGCGAAAGGTACTTCCAGAAAAACTCCTGTCTGCCCTTCAGAGAAATCTTATCCTAAGGATTCAGTTGAGCTCTACGCCAAAACCATCAAATGAGAACGAACAGCCAAATATTTTAAACTATTGCTTTTTATTATAATTACACTGGAGCACAAATAAATAAGCACTAAATTATTGTAAAATATTGTCAATGCACTAAAGAAAGCAGAATTGATCTTCAAACGACATCTTATTACTTCAGAAGTATCAAAGGACATTTAATTACATCTCTTACCTAAAAAAATCAAGTACAAAAATGAAAAGAAAATGAATATGTATTTATACTGTGTATATAGAAACGGCTAATAATATATGATTACAGTTAGCCTCTAGCTACTCCTTACTCCTACACAACCTCAGGCACGTACCTGACAATTTCTAATGAAATATGAAAAAAAAAGCAACATGACATTCAGTTTCAAGATCTTGGTAAATGTATTACACTGGAATGAACACGGAATGATTCAATTTTCTTTAAAAACCCTGTCATTTAAAAACATAGTGCCGTTGTCCACTTAAAAATAAACAACCCAAACAAACAAACAAAAAAAAGCATTTTATACCATTTGCTGTAATTTGTCCAAAGGAGCGATCAAGTAGACATACATCGGCTAATATACGTAAACACATTTTTAGTGCAAGAATAACAAGACCTGTGACTTTACTGTGCTTTCCTGGAATCACAGTGCACTTGACACCAATTGCTACACTAGAATGTTCAACTTCAGGAGTTTAAAGCAAAATAAGTGCATACGAAACGGTTTCATATGTACAGTCTTGGTAAGTGTGTGTATATATGTGATCTGTACGTATATACAGATTGCATATTTATACAAACTACAGCGCTAACGACCGCGTGGAACCGGGCACCATCATCCACCCCGCGGCACGGAAGCTGCTGAGACAACAGGGGACGTGGAAAACGGTGAGCGGCATTTCAAGGGCACGCGCACGGCGTGCTCCAGCGACGGGGCACGGTACAGGCCGCCGGCGAGCGTCTTGCTCCGGCTCTGTCCGCGACCTCTGGGAATGACTCCACCTGAGCCTCCCTGCCCTCCTCCGGAAAACCATTCTCGCAAGCGTGAGGTTTAGTTCACACTTCTAAAGTGCTTTGAAGGTAAGTGCTGAGTTATGTTTTACTTTTTTTCAGGTACTGTCGCGCTTTAAAACAAAAAGCCATTGTTTCCACGGGATCCAATGGAGGTCTGGAAGCACATGGGCGATTATTTTGGAACGACAACATGAAGAGCGTTGAGCGATAAAAGCAAAACAAGGAGCGGCTTCACGGTGGGCTGAGTGTACAAGCAAGCCTGCTTAGGCCAAGAATGCTTCAATTCCCTGATCGTTATTCCTACGGTGCATCGATATGGAAAGGACACAGCATGAACAAACACTATCCAACGCGGAACTGTCGACACGAACTTTGCCATCCCCCAACGGGCCCAGCGCCCGCATGCACCCACAGGTCTGGACCGCAGAATGGATGCCTCGGTAGGGTTCCTGGAGAGACTGCTCCACAAAGAGACCAGCGCAGAGAAGGGGTTTTTGTTTCGTCACCAGAGACTTGGTGCGGCTGGGGGAAAGGGCTGAGCCAAGTATTTCACACACAGGTACGAGAACTTCTCTTGCTACACAACAAGGAAGACAAAGTGTAAATGCTTTCTGAAAAACGAACCTGTTATCTCGACCAACAAGTCATCTTCTTTCCAGCAGATTCTGGAACTTTGCAAGATCTCTGGAGTTTTTCTTCTGCCACTTTCTTTCTTTTTTAAAAAAAAAAGAGAATAAGCAGAACATACACTTGGTGTCTTTTGGATGTAACACGCCTTCAAAGATTCCTTCACAGCCTTTGGGTTTTTTCCTGTCTTCTGTTTTTTTTTGGCTGTGAGGGGCTCTTCAAATCTGCGTTTCACTTGCGTACCCCTTCCAGCCACTGTAAATTCGTAACACGCACCAGTATTTAATGTCTGTGGGTAGATACGTATGCACATCTATGAGTATAGAGAGATACATGCATATATACATATATATGTGTGTACACATATGCATATATACATATACAATAATGCCAATATACATACACACATATAAACACACACTTCATCTTTTACAGAAATCTCAGCTTGGACATCAAAATATACATCAGTTAATTGGATATAAAATATTTAAAAACTTTATTTTGGAGGCTGAAAAGAAAGTACTACTGATAAAGCCTTACTCAAACTCAAATTTTAGCAATATAGATTACAAAAACCTTCTAAAATTTGTCATTTTTGGTTTTTTTTTCTGACCAGCAATTACAGCTGTGGCAACGCTGCCGATATAATTTCAAAGAAAAGCCAATACAACAAGAAGTTCCAAACCACACGCCTTTTCCTCTCGGCGAATGTAATATTAAAATGATTGTTTTAAAGAGGGACTTCTGTGCTACCAAACTGTGTAGATAGAAATTTAAATATACAAAATATATGCCATAGATATTTTTTTTTCCCTACTCCACAGCAGGACAAGTTTCCCTCGCTCTGGACAGATCCTTTTGGAAGATATTTCACTGCATGGATTTCACCCTCATAATCAGGATAAGCCTTCTCTTTCTCCTGTTAAAACCAGGAGGTCGTAATTCTTTGGTCATGACATAATATTCTGTTAAACCGGGTGTAACATAATACAGGATCGTGAGCCAATTACGGAAGCAGCCAGGAAGAAGAAACGGCAGAGCCAGGAGAACGCGTTTACGTGGGCCTCTGCTTGGAAACCACGTGAA
Organism: Chlamydotis macqueenii; assembly: GCF_036417535.1. Classification (NCBI taxonomy): domain Eukaryota; kingdom Metazoa; phylum Chordata; class Aves; order Otidiformes; family Otididae; genus Chlamydotis; species Chlamydotis macqueenii. The sequence continues at coordinate 1,762,165 of NC_141564.1, forward strand.
ATCGAGAGGGATTTCCCTACGGGCATTCACCGGGGCGGAATTCCAGCCTTGAAAAACAACACAAGGAGAGCTGACGCAGCGCAAAGTAAGGATGTGCGGCTGGATTCCAAAATGATAAACATGTAAACAGAGTTTGCTGCCTTTATTTTCCGGACCAAAGAGGAAAGTGGGCAGGAACGGTGGGTGCGGTGCCTTGACCTGCTCGGCGAGCGGGTCTCTCCGCCGCGGGCTGTACGATGCTTTGTCACAGTGAACCATGGTCTCCGCTAGTCAGCTCAGGATACCGAAGGAAGAGTTCCTGTCGCAGGCTTTCTGCAGAAAATTTCGTTTCTTGGCCAAATAATTTTAGTAATCGATTAATATAAACGCACGGGCAATTTATCTGATTGACTCTATGAGAAAAATTCCTATTTTAAATGCAACTTGGGCATCCACATGAAGCACGTTGATTCGCATTGCTCGCAGTTTTGGTGTTTCCAACCAAATCTCTCTCCTTTGCCCAGCCCCCTGCCCCGCTCCGAAGCGCAGGACCCCTAAGGAGTACGGCTCCAGGAAACGCCCCCAGCCCTAGCACCGAGACGGTTCGCACACCGTCCCGTTCCACAGAACAGGCAACCGCACGGGAGGCCACGTCCAGGCAGGCAAGAGAAACAAAATGGTGGCGAGGGGAGGGGAGACATTGGAATACCACATAGAAAATACGTAATAAAACAGTGTAACAGTAACATTATATAGTAAAATTCTTCATAAATTTTTGAATTTATATATATATATATATATTTAAACAGTGTACTCGTTTGGGTGTTTTCAATATATTGGCGAAATATTTACATTTTGATATCTTCCGGATCCAAAAAAATCCTGGATAAATACATACGCCTTAATCCAGTCGGAAACTCAGCTCTCCCTGTGGAAGGACAGGCGAGCACTGCGTCCGGGTGGTTTATTCTTAGGAAGTTCACCACCCGCAGGGAAGCCTTAGGCCAGAGCCTCCGCCTTGCTAAGCACGCAGGCTACCTGCGCTCGGTGCAACGCGGTGGAGAGGGCGTCCTCCCCGCGCCTGTCAGATCGCCGTGTCCCAGAAAACAGTCTGCTGTTTGGAATACGGAGGAGGGCTGTATTTCTTGGTGCCGGTATTCTTTTTCCAGCTCGGCAGAATAGGCATGCTGTCCTGTTTGCAGAGTCCCTTCTCCGATTTCTGCCGAGCTTTTATCTCCTTGCAGAGGCACCGTTTTTTCTCAATCATATCCAGCATCGTATGGTCCCCTTGCAACCACTGCATACACGTCACCTATTGCGGGGAGCGGGGGGAAGAAATAAAGGAAGGAAAAAGAAAAGAAGACAAAAAGCACACAAATAATTATTTAGTCACAGATTGAAGATGCTGTTTCTTTGCAAGGTTAGTATTAGTCTCGTTTGAAACACTCTAATTTGTTTGATGAACAAAAAATCTCTATGCCAACGACAGAAACAAAGCCAGTCTTCACGTCTAACTGGTACCTTAAGAAAAAAAACGGGCAATAAAAGGTCCCCTTTTTAACTTCTCCAGGGCGCTGAAAGCTAATAAAGATAAATGGTTCTGGCAAACTGGTTGGATTTGAAGTGATGGAATAGATCTTAAAAGGCACACGGATCTTAACAACGTCCTTCAGTTGTGGAAATAAAAAATTCTATACGCTGAACTCCGTGTTTTATACTGCTTTCCAAATGCAACCTGTCACATTAAAATCATGGGGCTACCACTTCTGAGTATCAAGCTGAATACAACTCTGTTTAATTGTTTAAAAATTATTTAGTGAACTCTGTGCAAATTATATGGATTGCCCTACCCTACTCTGTGACAGCGTTTCGTTAACAGGAAGGCACCAAGAGCTTCGGAACGCCACGTTTTCATGCACATAGAGCATTTGAAAACCTGATCCTGCTCCAAAAAGGGAGGTGAGCGTGTGTTTAGTCCTAAGTCCATGTCCCAGCCCCTCCAAAGCCCGAGAATGTGGATGTGGCTTCATCCGAGCTCGGTGGGGCGCCGACAGGACTGAAAACGCCTGCGTCTTCCGAGGCCTTCGATGGAACCGAAATCCCTCACACCGAACGACCCCGAAAGGGCTCGCTGTGCTCGTGTGACACACCGTGTACCTGCAACTCAGGAACCGTCCTCCCAGCGCTTACTCTGCCAATCTGAAACGACGCCTCGACTCTCCCAACATTTATTTTCCACGTTAGTCACAAATTCAGGATTTGGGTGTCCGTAAACGCGTGCCATACGCTCGCAGGGGCTGTCCAAGCACATTTTTGATCTCGTCAGGAAAACACACGTGTATGGCAATACTTTGGCAGCGTTTTACGATCCATGAGGGAAATGTATGTTTATTATTATTATCTGAGTACATTTAATAACGCCTGCACCTTTCATTCACAAATCTCAGGATGCCAAGCGTGGGCAAACACCAGGTTCCTAGAACTGGGGACCAGTCTTCTTAGAAACTCCCATGGTTCTTGGCTGTTTTTGTGGTTGGCTTGAGGCGTATTTTGCATTTATTGATAAAAAGATAGAGAAAATGTTCAGATTCATAGCAGGAAACAAAGCAAAAGGAATAAACATGAGTAAGCCTACCAGAAGAAGTAATAATAAACAATGTATTCAAACAGAAAAAAATAAACAGAATGCAGAAATTTGCATATTTGTTCAGACATCTTTGTAAAAAAAAGGTTTTTAAGGGATGACAGAGGATAAAAGAACTTCAGGTAGAATTATCTTTCTTTATACCAAACCAAAGCCCTGCTTACCTTATACATTAGACAGTTGAGTAGAACAAGTTTAAAACACAATATTTATTTTGTTCTTCAATATTCTTACAAATTTAGAATTTCAGAGGTAACGGATCTGCAGGGCGTCCTGGGCTAAAAGTCTCCCGGAAGCCTGCCGAGCCTGCTCTTCCTAATCCAATATTTATTTTCCATTTCAGGAGTGATCTACTGCTTACTGCGGTGCAGGGAGGTACGAGGCCACCGCCGTGGGACTTTCTTTGGGTGCCCAGGTCTGGTCAAAAATCCGCAGCTAACCCGGAGATGCTCCCCCCGCTCCCCCGGCTCGACTCCGTGGGTTTTTGGAAGAGGCTCCACCTAGGGAGCCACTCTACTCATCATGGATGGGTCAGTACTTACACAGCAACGTCTTCGTTTTGGCTGGGTCCTCCTACGTGGGGCAGGAGAGGGACACAGCCCGCACACAATTCATTACACAAAATACCCACAACACACAGCCACACCCCAGCCTCTGGGCTGGATTTGACGACAGTGGTGCCTGAGTGTGGGTTTCCTCCTCTGGGTTTGTTATAAACCACCACGTAGGTGAGCAGAGCACGTGCCAGTACCAAATCCCGATGGCACGCCATGCGCTCCAGTTACCATGCATCACAAGCACCATCCGCGGCACGCACAACGCTGTCGCACCCAAGTCATTCCCCCCCCCGGTACTACATGCAGTGCCGCTGCCAACGCAGTGTCCTCTGGGAGCCGATCTCCTTCCCGGGATCCAGGGGGACGGAAGCAGGATTTTGAGATGCTAAGCTCTAAAACACCCTTTGCCGCTTCCCAAACTGGTGTTGCGGGATTTATCAGTGACACAGACACTGCCACCCCCTGCAAAACGACCCCTAAAATAAACCCGTGTGTCAGCACCTCCAAAACCCCTTTTGGTACTGGCCACTGTGTTGTGCTGCAGTCAGTGAATCATTTATCATGGAGAACTGGAATTTTTCCACTTTCCCAGGCACGGATTTTCAAGACTATGGGTGATTTTTCTTTAACGTTATTTTTGTCTGCTGGCTAAGTCCTTCACAGCAGCATCACCTCAGACGTACTGGCCACGCGGGACATTCCTCCCCTGCAACCGCGTCCCGGTAACGGCGCATGCAGCACGAACGCGCGGAACTGGTGTGTGCAAAGTCGTGGGCTAAAATAGTCTGAGTGAACACACGTAATGCTGAAGGGCTTGGGGAAAAAGCTTAAAAGTGAGAACAAATGTCCAAGGGTTCTATTTGACAGTTCTAGTGTTCAGGTGCAAGAAAATAAAAACGCACGGAACAAGGGTGCGTGCCACTTGAAGCTGCGAGAGAGAGTTAAGAGGAGATCTCCAGGTTGTAGATCGATGACCTACAGACATGACAATAACCATGTCGCCAATACAAACGCTGCAGACTTAGGCCTAATCTTTCCTGCGCCTCACGCTTAGTTCCAGTACTAAATTTTTTCACATCCTCCCTCCTTGCTGGCTTCAGCCCGCTCGTCTGGTCATGCACCGGGTTGTTAATATCCCCGCTGTATCACAGCAAGGGATTTGTTCAGTGGGAAAGGCACAAAACCAACGATGTTCCAACTTAATTTACAGCATTCATAACATTATACAGCTCTCCTGTTCCCGAAAGATCCAGTAGCGCATGAGGAATGGTACGCGTACTGCAGATGTGGATGCAGGCAGACGGGCACAAAACGCAGCAGCGCTGGAGATGCAGGAGAAGCCAAGTTGGTTTTGACCAATGAGTCTTGGCCCAGAGCTGGTTCTTACCGAACAGGGAAGGAAGAGCCAGCAGCTCATGTTAGGACTGCAAGGAGGGATCTCCTGGAGATCCCAGGATGTGTATCAGGTATGACGTCACATAATCTCCTTTGGATTGTGAAATTTGCTGATTGTACTCCAATTTTTGTTCTGATGGAATGTTCACTCATTAAATGATCCAGGGTCCAAGACAATCTTTTTTTCAAGGTCAGACCGAGCAAGAGAGTGAAGGCAAACACCAGGCAAAGGCCCAGTTTGGAGGCTCACCCAGGAACTGCTGGAGGCAAGTGCAAACCCTCGCTCCTAAGCAGGCAGCAGAAGCCGCGTGAGAACCTGGCGTGTGGGAACCGCACAGGAACGCGGAGTGTTTGGAGAAATCCTCTCCCCTGGACAGGACTGAGTGCAAGTGTACATGAGGCTGTCTCATGAGTTCCTGCTAAACGCGCTGACCCTTTGAATATGCATTATTCTATAGTTTTTTTTTTCAAAAATCTTCTTTAAAGCAAATGCTCATTCCAAACTTGACATCAACAACAAAAAGTAAGATATTTCTTCCGCTATACAAAGCTGAATTCTTCCACACCGTTTTAATCTCAGCTTTCTTGAAGGCCTTCAGAGAAACCAGTCTAGGTTGCCACTTTACTTTTACTATCTGCCCTTATTTTTCTGATGTTTTTATTCCCAAAAGACTGGAAGTGCGTTTTATTACGACATTACATACTCTCAGGTTCTCCGTTGGCAGTGCCACGGAACAAGAAGCAATATTACAAAACCATCTTGCAACTAGGAAAAAACAACAGCTTTACACATCCTCAAAACAACGCAAAATGTTTTGTCTAAGGAAATTTTCTGAGTAAAAAAAGATCACTTCTGATGAGTGTTTTAATGCTTTATGAAGATCTGAGGAATAAACTAGGCGGTTGTACTTTTGTGTGCAGGTGCCTCCATTAGCGGTGGGCCCGCCTTTGTTTCCTCTCACCTCTCACCTCACAGGACTGACATTTTGAATTATTCCAGAAAGATAAGGAGCAGGCCCGATGGTTTAACAAATATTTGTACTGCTGAAATGAGATTGCCCTGAGGTGGATCACAGAACTGACTCGGAGCAGAGGTCTGGCCAGCAGAACATCTACGGTTCAATCGCCCTTGGAGGACCTGGAGCCAGAGGTCAGTACACGCCGTAGCTCTCCACCACCTCAGAATTTACTGGGAAAATCTCCTAATCCCAGGGAAAATTCCCAACAGGCTTTGGGTAACAATGACTCACGCTGCCAGGAACTCCCTGATGTCCCAGCAGATGATTTCTCTTTTCTCTGCCCTGGCTCGGGCTCTACGCCCACCCCCGGCACCCCTGCTGCTGCCCGCAGAACGATGCCAGCGCAGCTCTTGCTTGTTCAAAGCGAGAAGAAGAAATGTACATGAGCACAGCGCTTCCCCTGTTCTTCACTAAGCAGGATGGTTTGGTTGGACAAAGAGAGGAACAGATGGGAAAAGGGAGAAGAAAATATTCTCCAGTAACCCCATGAAGCAGTGAGTGACGGACAGAACTTTGCACCCTGGCTAGCTCCTGCCTGCGCCACGGCGGGAGGAGAGCACGGTGCTGGGAGCGATGCTGGGGCAGAGTCGGGGCAGAGCAGTGAAGGGTAGGCAGGACAAAGGCATGCCAATTCCTGGTGCTGAGGAGCGTTTCGGGAAACCTGTCATTGAAAGGTGCACTACAACTTTTCACACAAGTGCCCGTGAAAATATGCGCTGCTAAAAATGCCATGGGGGAGAAGAAACGTTTGAAACATTGCAGGCAGCTCTATCACCAGGCACCACCAAGTCAGAAAACGCTGCCAATTTTCATCCGTTTTTGAGGAAGCCTTTCTAACATTTGAACTGACCACCTGGTATTTCATGCTCTGGACACTTCTAAGGCTGGGGAGGGTTTTTGTGCTGTATGAACTTTTAATGACCTGAAAAAATGTTTTCCACTATAGCTTACAGGAGGTCTTTAGACAACACCACATCCCATTGAGCTGTTTCTCCTCAACACATCTTGGCTGCTAAGTTCTTGGTTTACCTTTTTTTTTAATGCTGCTGGTTCGTTTGAGGTGAAATCAGAGTGGCGCTTCCATAATTTTTTCCTGGTACTCTAGGTTCCCACCCACTGTGCTGAAATGGCAGAGGCTACGGGTTTGAGGAAGGTGCTTTTCTCCTCTGGCCCTGGTGAGTCTTCCGTCTCCTGGATGGGCAGAGGGGCTGACTCCTCACTTACAGGAAGGACGGGGAAAACCACGTCACACGCATGCGATCACAGATGCCATGCCCTGACCACTGCCTATCACAGATAAAATGAAAGCCCAGCAGATGATGTGAGGCCACAACGAAGTGATCTGAAACCAATGCAAAATATGATGAAGTGAAAAACACCGGCGGAGGTGTTTATTGTGGAGGAGATTATTAGCAAGGTCTCCGGGATCTGGAAACGACGCGATCTCGAACAGTGCGATCTGTGAGCGGTGCTGGCAGCATTCAGCAGAGCCAAACGTGCTGTTTTGTTTTGGCAGGCTGCAGTGAGTGAAGAAGCAAGGCTTTCCGAGAGCCACTTACCATCCTCCGGGAGGAAAAGGTTCTCCCTCCCTCTTCCCTGTTCTCAGACAGGAGCTCCCAAACTCTTTCCCACCGCAACTCTCGACGGCACTTTCTGGTGCAGACGGATCCCAGCCAGCCGGCCGGGTATAGCATCTCCGCTTGGGAGAGTGCGAAATCCCACTCGTAGAAGGCAGTCGTGTGCCACGGGTGCAAGCAGCGGAGGGCTGTCTTAAGTAGGAACCGACCTGCTATCTGACACTCTCAGCTTGACGTGGAGGTCCTCTTAGCCCATGTTTGCCAAGGTGGGGTGGTCCAAGGCAGGAGTTCAGCTGGAATCGGGTTTCAGAAAATCTGAGTGGCGAGATCCACACCCGTTTGAAGCCAAGAGGAACGTACCAGCTGGCTTCACGGGTCCCAGGATTTGACTACAGTTTGTTCAAACAAGTAGTAAAAAAAAACCTTCAAATTATTTAAAAAGCCTTTGGAAGAGCACTTGGAAAATGACATTGGACAAGATTTCTTTTGCTAACCGTTCGCTCTGCCCATTGCACTGCAGCTGAATGTTTTTATTTCCAAAGGCTGCAGAAGTTGGTGAGGGAGGGCAGAACTACGGGCCAAACCTGCAGTCGTTTCTTTCATTTCAGAAGAGGGATTCTGGAATAATACTGACGTGACAGCGTAATTTGTTAGTCGTTCATACAGCTCTGTCCTGCTAACCCATTCTCCTGTGACTGTTAAATTCAAAACACAATTGGTTATTAGCGCCAAGGTGATGGGATGTAACGGCACACTCAGGACACGCGGGGTGTGCAAGGTGAGCTGTGAAAGCAGACGCTCCCCGTGCCACGTGTACAGCGTGGTCCCGCTCCCCGGGGGAGCCGTCAGCCCTTCCCTAGCAGTGTCCGGGTGCTTTCCTGAAGGTGTCCTGCGATGCCGGCAGCCACGTGAAAACGATCCTGTGCAGTCCCGCACTCGCATCACGAGCGTGCACGCGGTGCTGAGCACTACACAAACGACCCTTTCCGGCCTCCCACAACTTCCTATTTTGAAGGGACAGAAGTAACATCTCCGTTTTCCCTCTAAAGACTTGGGAAGGAATCCTCCCGGCATGCTGCTCTGAATTCTAACAAAGTAGTTGGGTGGGAAGGAGGGAAGGAGCGCAGTGTAATCTTACCCTGTATGTGTGACATAAAGAACTCACCGACACCTGCACTTCAGCTTACGAAACTGCATTTGCATCACATTTCAGGGCTATGGTTACATTCGAATTGCTGCCTTTAATGTTTGGATTTGCATTATTCCAAATTTCTAAACTTCTGGAAATCTGTTTTCTTATAAATGAGACTTCCACAGAAAATAAAGAAAGCCAGAGTCCCTGTAAAAATTGTTCTTAATGTAATTCTATATCATAAAAATATCTGTATCATAAAAAAACTCTGGGCACCTTTTTTTAAACACAGGACTCACTAGAAGACTCATTACATCATCTTGCGCTCTATGGCCTCGCTATTCCACCACTTAAAAACAACTGGCAAGATCTCTGGAGCTCGAGGAACTCCCAAAGATTCCAGATTATGAGCAATTAATACTTATCCTAAAATTAAATTAGCAAATGGTTGGTAAACCTTCCACACCTCTGATTCCAGACCTCCAGTTTCATGATTCATTGCTTCCCATTAGGAAATGTCACAGTTACTTTGCGCAGAGCCAGCCTTGCACACACTCCTGTGCCTCCAGTTCTCCGGTAACCCTCGGATTACTGCTGAGGCTATCAATAAAGCCATTTTAAAACGATAAATTCACCACCCTGCTTCCCATTTTTACGCTGGTAATCAGTTTAGCTATAGATCTTCCTGACCTTGCATTATTATCTTATCTGGAAACATGGACAAAACTCAAGCCACTCACCAGACGTCCCGTCGTTCACTGTAAAACAGAAAGGAGAGTTCAATATTGCGTCAGGTCAATCGCAAGAGGGACAAAGGGCAGAAGACTTCCCCAGCGTTCAGGGGTGCAGAGATCTCCTGCCAACTGCATTTTGCAGGGGAGCGCTCTCCTGGCCTAGAGCAGGGCTCTAGATGATCGCCTCTGGTGACTCTGGAGGCCAAGAAGGACCGAGAAACGGACTATGGAAGAATGAAAATGAGTGGAGACAAGAGCAAGGCTTTGGAAGAACTGAGCGCTATGAGAAAGCGGACATCAAGGCCAATCCTGAAGCTATAAAAATGTGACGTTAACTTGCCCATTTTATCGGACTTCATGTTTTGCACGCTAAAAACTTGCACATGAGCTTCGGCGCTCTTCCTACTGAAGTCAGGACCAGAACATGGGATCTAACCAACCTTTGCTGCTGCGACAGCTGGAGAACCTCACCACATCGGTTTGCCAGCAAAGCCCCCAAGTCATTATACTTCTCTAGCATTTTCAAGAAAATGGCCACAAGAATAATTTTAAAATAATCTATGGAGGGAGAATGCCTTAGCGCCGAAAAGCCTGGTGTCTCCAATCCCTCTTGTTTTGGATTAGGTGATCTCAATACACAAATATCTTGGTTACAGGCTGTGAAGTTGCTTCATAGATGAGAAATTTTGAAATGTGCTCTCACATTTCTCCTTTCTTGATGGTGAAATTGAGTCAGTGATCATTTTCTTAGATTAAATGCCACTTCTCAAGCATTGCACTGATGGTATGGGAGGAAAAATGTTTAGGGAAGCATGACTGAAAACCACACTGAATGTACAGAGATGTAGGTGGTCACATCTTCCTTTTAAAAAATGCATAAAAACATGGAAACATCCCAGGCCAGGTTGGCTGGGGCTCTGAGCAATCTGATCTGGTTGGAGATGTCCCTGCTCCTGGCAGGGGGGTTGGACTGGAGGAGCTTTGAAGATCCCTTCCAACCCAAACCACTGTATGATTAGAAGACAGAGATCTCCATTTATGATTAATTCCTAACTCCAATTTGACATGCAGTCGGTAATTTTAAAAATGCATATCGCTATTGTCTTGTTTCCTTTTTCGTCTTTTCCATGGTGAACTATACAACTGTGATTGTAAACCCCAGACAGTCAACGTGCTTTTCCAGACTAAAAAAAAGAGGTGGCCCAACCCAACCCAAGGGGCCGCTAATTGCCACTGAATTGCAAAGGCGTAAGGTCAGGCTGCTGGCCCACGAGCAGCAAGCTCCATTAGCAGAACGTGGCCTTTCCCCATCCTATTTTTTGTTGAGAAAAAGCATTCCTTGGACATTCCCGTTATAGCTTATGAGTGAAATGGGAATTTGCTGTTGACGTGAGTGAGGTCAGAATTTCACCCTGTCACTTTACATTTAAAAAAATGGAAAGGATGATCTATTTGTGCAATTTTGGTTGGAGTGAAGGCACTTCACAGCAGTGGCTCTGCGATCCCACAAGTTCCTTAGTATTTCTTGCATAAAGATCTGCCGTTCGAGAATTTTCTGAGCAGCTGCTGCCACTCTGCTGCAGGAACTTACTACGCGCTGAGGCTGGTCTGGCCAGACAAGGTAATACAATGATAAAATTAACTGTAAAGGAAGCAAATTTATCACTCCTAGGTCTCAAAGAAACACGTATGCTCATCATTGCACCTTCAATTCAGTGAAGACCTTAAACACGTACTCAACTGGACAACATCCCCTCGATTTACGGGGATAGTTTGCTGTTTAAGACGAACCAGTGCTTTGCTGCGCCAAGGCCAGGTAACTGAGCTACATACAGTTGTGTGGTGATCAAGAATAATTTTTAAAATGATTGTTAGCTGTTTTAATAAATGCCTAACCAATTGGCAATGACATGTTGCAGTGGACTGCGAACCGTAAAAGGTCTGACAAATAGCGCCTGTAACGTTCCCGTAAAATTGACTGATGAAGTATGATAATTTCACCCGTTCCTAAGGCTCACCTGCACTGGAGAAACTTTTCTTTCCAGCCTAAGGCCCTTCTAGATCCAGGATTTCTATGTGCAAGACGTTACAGACATGGGTCACCCTCTAGATTTACTGCAGGTCCCTCAGGTGAATGGAGCTGGGATTAGCAGCACGAGAATCCAGCTGGTTAAGGGCATTTGGGGTAACGGTTTCAAAACAGAGGGAGGTAGATTCAGATTAGATATTAGGAAAAAATTTTTACACTGACGGCAGTGGAACCCTGGCCCAGGTTGCCCAGAGAGGCGGTGGATGCCCCATCCCTGGAAACATTCCAGGCCAGGTTGGCCGGGGCTCTGAGCAACCTGATCTGGTTGGAGATGTCCCTGCTCCTTGCAGGGGGTTGGACTGGACGACCTTTGAAGGTCCCCTCCAACCCAAACCTTTCTGTGATTCAGAAATCTAGGAGCGCTTGACCAGTGTAAGATACAGAGAACAAAAACTACAGAGCGTGGGCTGTTACCAAACATTTGACAATGAGAAACACAAATATGGATTGCAACTTTGGACCTCTTCAAGTGATTTTTCTGAAGAACCCTTTAAACCATCAAAAATAATAATCTTTTGAAGATCTCATTTAAAATACATGGCATTTTTATTTTCATTGTTTAACAAGACAAAATGGGAATAAAAGTAGGTTATCAAAAGTGGGCGCTGGCATTCGTCCCTCTTCATCGTTGGCATACATGTAGTGTCTATGAATAGCCACACAATTCTAGCGAGAGACCGTGAACAAAGACACGTACATATACAGGGACATATAAACATACTGTACATCCGTACATGGGTGGAGATACATATTTCTGTGCATACAGTATACAGACATGTACTATACAGGGACAGGGAGCGCAATACGCTGCGGAGGGCTCTACACACACCAAAACACCCTGGTGAAACGGTGACGAGTGTGAGAACGATGCCGGGATGGTCCGCCACTCAACGCAGACAGCGGGGAGAACCCCCATCGGCACGCATGGTGCGGACAGAAACGTGGTGCGATGCGTTGCGTTCGGACACAAACCCGGTATGATGCGTGGGAGCGCGTGGAGGGACCTGAGATGCGGGTGAGCGGACAGATAAGGTGGTTCTACCTAGAACACAGAACGTTCGGTTCATGTACAGAGAACGCCTATATATAAACCCATGCTTCCATGAACGCATGCCATTTTTATTTCTATTTTTTCCTTTAAGATATTATAAAATTCTTGCCCTGAGTTAAACATAAATACACACAGAAAAGGGGGGGGGGGAGGAAATTGCATGCTTCTGGGGTTTTTTAAAATATTTTTTTAACCAAGGCACAATGTCTTCAGTAGTGGTTGCGAGACCATTTGACATAAACTCAGCAGTTGCTATTGTTCTGGTACTCCATCCTTCTTCATGTGGCTAAACTCATTGTTTGCACGCAAAAGTCTCAGAACAAGTTTTGAAGTGAATTTACAAGTTTTAGAAGGGAATTGATTTATTCTATGAATAAATAAATTTAGGAGAAATGCCTTAAACAGACATTCCCTGAAGAGGAAGGAATGTTACAAAATGAAATTCCTTTATAGCCAACTTGGCCATGCTTGGACTGAAGTAATTTCACATAAATTTCTCGATATATTTGTTTAGGATTACTGTAAATTGTTACCTCTTTTTAGCAGAACCATGTACAACGCTGTAAGAGCAGCTAAAAATGAGATGGAGAACTTCCAAACAACTCTTAGTTTCTTGCTGTAGGCAGGCCAGGACAGCAACCGCACTGATTCGGTGTTTTATCAGCTGAAGAGTAACAGCTTAGTGACGCTTGTTCAACCAGACCATAAGATCTCCCCAACTCCCTGACCTGCGTAAGTCTCTTATTTGGAATATCAGTTATTAGTTTACATGGTGGGACACTGTCCCAGGTTGCCCAGAGAGGTGGTGGATGCCCCATCCCTGGAAACGTTCCAGGCCAGGTTGGCTGGGGCTCTGACCAACCTGATCTGGTTGGAGATGTCCCTGCTCCTTGCAGAAGGGTTGGACTGGATGGGCTTTGAAGCTTCCTTCCCACCCAAACCCACAGATCAGATCTTCTCACGCCTGTCCTATGCCTTTTAAAGAAACTGCCACTCCCAGTCTGAGGCAGGCGTCAAAAGATGTTGAGCATGAACTGAAAACCCTCACAAATGCCGTATTTCATTGTTTGTCAGAATATTGCTGTAATTGAAGAGTTTCAACAACTCCTGTGAGGGAACAGGCCTCCCTCTGTACTCTGCTGGCAAGCTGACAAAGGCTGCGCAAGGACAAAAAAAGATCAGAGTAAGGGGACAGAATATTCTCCCTCCAACTCCCTTCCATCATGGCTGGAACAGTGGCAGCCAAGGATGAGGAAAGTTCTGGGCCTGGTGCTCAGGGACTGCTCACCCTGTTCCCATCCTCGATGTCGTCTTTCTGTGGCGCTACTTTTCCTACAGTCGACCCACTCTCACCCCTCATGGCCTCCCCCACCACACGGTTTTGGTGCCCCAAGCTCATGCTGTTGAGTGGTACGGAGGAGAGCCGCCAAAGCCATGCCCAGGCCTCAGGACCCACCACACGGCAGTGCGTGCTCAGATCCACCTCTGCCTGCCCGACTTCCCCTGCGCCGTGAAGCAGAGGCCGCTTTAGTGGCGCGGGGGCTGTCAAGCACGCACTCTTCTCATGCTCTTAAATCAGCCTTGGCGCAGCAGGACCCAGCAATGCAGTGACCTGCTTCTGCTGCACGACTGGCCTGGCTGAACGCCGAAGAAGAGATGTTGGGACAGCAAGAGCAGGGCCGTCTGCCAACAGAAGACGGCTTTGAGACATTCGCTTCTCATGCCAACCAGTCAGGCGTGCCTTGGAGGTGAGGGATGATGGATGTGGCAATCCCATCCACCTCAAGGCTTGCGTTTCTTTTTCTTTCTTTCTATTTGAGTAAGTGTTCTCGATTTGCAGTTTGTATTTTTAGAAACAATTGGCGCTGGTTACGTAAGCCCAGATTCAGGCCGAAACTCCACACAACACACTGCGGAGTGCTCCCCAACGCGCTCACACTCTTGCTGCTGCTCCCATCCCAGATGTTGACAGCACATTTAGCTGGACTGGCGACAGCTGAGTTTTTGCCTTCTTGTGTGTGCAAGGTATTTGCTCGCAGGAAGGAAAAAAAAGAACCCTGTAAAGTAATCCAACCGCTCCCTCTCGTGGGCACGGGGCTGCGCTGCACCCTATAACGGCACAAAAGCATCCTGGGAAATCCACACTCTCACCGATTTTTGGCTGTGCCAGCACCCCAGAAGGGTTTGTGACACTTCCACAGCCGCAAAATTCAGCCTTACATCTACGTTCGTTCATTTTCACCCACACGGACACTGAAGACTTCTCCACTGGAGGAGCAGGACCTCTCCATGAGAGGCTGTTTGAGAAAGACATCATTTGTATCACGCTCGTAGTAAAATGTACCTGGTTCTCCAGTTTTAGACATCCAAATGCATTTCATGGTGTTAGTGGCACACGAAACTAATTAAAATTGCTGTCAAAGACACAGCAGATTGCGCTCCAAATAGTTTTTGCGCTTTCTGATTTCACATAAACCAAAGCTTAACCAGCTCCTGGCAGTCTCGTACTTACCAACCTACCCCCATCGGCAACTGCTGGCTTTCTCATCCATTACACCCAGCTTACAAATCCTTGGGGTAAGGACAGGCTTTGTTCTGCACACACTTCTACAACACAGGGACCTTATTTCTGATGACTGTGACTCTTCGACACCGCCGCAGACATTACTGTGGTAGATCCCAGCGGCCAACACTCAGCAGGCTTTGGATCCAGTGACCATCCCCAGCCTTATTAAAGGTGACGGTTAAAGACAAGGAGTAATTAAGTCCCTCCAAGGGAACAGCTTCCCAGGCAAAAATAGAAGCTACCACCCAAAGCAATAAATAGCGTATAGAAAGTCCAGACCAAAACCCCACGGGACTCTGATTACAGAGTGAGAGGCGTGGGGCTGTTCCCACACTGCGGAGATGCGTTTTGAATGAAGAAAAAGATCAAGTATCAAAAAGGAACAACCATAATCTTGGCTCCGGGAGCGCAGCGACAGAGATCTCGGAGGCACGGCACTGGCTGGAGGGGAACACTTGGCATTCACACACAGGGAGAAGAAAGAAACAGTTGCCACCATCCCATGAATTGTTTCATATGTTTCGCTGTTCTATGTCCAAAATACACAATAGACTTTCAAAACTTTTGAAAATTAGAGGAGAAAAAAAGGGACAGAGTGGCAATTAGCAGAGCAGTGAGATATTCCTTTGCAACAGGAATGTGGGACAGCATCTCCCCTGGGGTCTCTAACCAGCAGCCCAGAGGGATCTTATCTCCCCTCTGGCCCAGAGAGCCAGTGTGACAGAACCTGGTCCTTCCATTGCAAATCCTCCTGCATTACCAGAACCACAACAGCAGAATCACTAGAGTTTGATGCTCGTTTTCAGTCTGGGGTTCATCAAGGAGCACGTCTAGCAAAGGCTTCCAGTGCTGAGAGATGATTCAGGTTTACGCTATTATGCAACAGACACAAATTCTCCTCCTAGCACCCTTTTTTCGTTACCCTCGTACTCAAACGGGATGAAATGGTACTTCACTCTGCAGAGCTCTCCATCTCCCTGCAGTGACTGCATTTCTCTCATATAACGGAAGTTTAACAAAAGACCGCTGTGACCAGATAGGGAAGAGCGGATCTTGATTTACATTTTCCAGACGCAGAACTCATTGAATGCAGCAGTTGGGAGCCCGGCCTCACCACGACACTCGGCAGCTGCGGGGCGTTCGCTGCACTGAACTCTCGTACGCTATCGCTGGGGAAACCGGCAACTTTATGCCGAGAAGAACACAAGAGCACAGACGCTTTATTTATGCTCACGGAGTAACACAGAGCCCCTATGCTTCCAGTGCATATCTGCCAGATAAAGCATGATCACATCAATTCCTCGGGGAAGGAGTTGGTCTAGGTGCCTTCAAAAATAATTATAGCCACGACAGCAACAGTTTCTTGCATTCATTAATGGCAGGGCGAACACGACGCTTACAAGGCACAGGAGGACGGCCATACGCTCTGTGTACACAGCTAAGGCTGGAAACATTAAGAGCCGGCCTTGGGATACTGCGTTAACCCAGGACAGAGTAGCTCACAAACTCAGGCATGGGACAAATACTTGGCTGTGTTGCTGAAGAGTACTCAGCACTTGTCAAAACTCAACCCTAAATTATTTCTCTAAAATTTTGAAAATTAAACATAAACCAGTGTGCACCATACCTACCTCAGACCAACTGGAAATAAATACGATGACAAACCCCCTTCCAGTCGCACATTTAAAGTAGAAAACCTGCCTTTCACTTCCCTACCCATGTTACTACATTAGAAAATCATGCTGGAAAAATCCTGGTCTCTTGCTTTCGGGACTGCACAAAGCTGGGATTTCCAGTATAAATGTCTATTACCTGGCGATGGAAGTTTTAATGACTGCTATCTGCTCAGTGGTGAGTGTCCAGGAGCCTCCAACGCGCCCAGAGCAGGAATGATCCCAGCTCACTTTCCACAACCGACAGAAGTGGTTAAACTGGGAGGAGAAATCACCAGGCTACCTGAGTTAATGCCTCACAGCTCTGCACGCCACACAGCTCTGCGCGGCGGTGGCGGGTTTAGCTGGGTGAATCCCCTCTGCAGGTGCCTCTCTTTGTATAACCCACGGGGAACCCGTGTTAGACCCTGGTTTAGACATCTCAGAGGTAGGCAGGATAGACACTCGGTCCTTCTACAAGTCTGATTATTTAGCCACCTAAATATGAATTTAAGGAGTCAACTTGGATCTAAAGTTCTTGCCTATTGAGGACACATACTCAAATAAATTATTGATGGAGTCACTTCACTTGGTGCAAGACAATAATTACCTGATCAAATCCATTCTGTGCATGGGAGGCTCCTCCTCTTTGCTATATTATATTCAGATAAATCATAAAACAAGTGAAAGCCCTCCTCAGTTTTGGAAGGTAATGGTTAGGTTGTCCATCACGTGGGCCTTCTGTGTCATCTTCACTGATGGGATCGGATAGGGGAAGGAAAATGCCATCTCAGCTTGCTGAGGGCTTGGGCAGATACCAGGCAAGTAATGAACAGAGCTCTTTTTTTAAAAAAAAAAAAGCCACAAAAAACTTCAGTGTTGATTCTGATGTATTTTCTAGCTTTTCCTTCATTGCTTCAATGCAAGTTTAAACTCTTTAATTCATAGCTGTCCACGTATCTTCATTCCTTCCTCTGAGTTATTCCTTCTCATCTCAGCATGGCTCATGGATTTTACTTTGATCATCACTGTAAAGTTTAAATCTTCTTTCCTTGCTTAAATTGGAGCCAGATATCACACCCGGTCCTCCCCACAAGTTGATACCAGACCTTAAGAGGCATGGAAACCTTCAGAATTGAGATAGCATACCTCACGGAGGCAACAGGAAAGGCCGGAGCTGTCTTCCCGCTGAAGGGCAAGGAACCAAGGGACAGCACGAGGAGAGGCTGCACGTTTGCAGATAAGGTACACAGTTGTGTGGGAATCTGTCTGAAAATAGGCTCTGCTTCATAGAAAAGCTGAAAGACTGCACTGTAACTGTCAGGAGCTTTGTTTTCAAAGGGTGTGTTTGCCTTCAGATTGGGGATCTTCATTATCAACATCTACTGCTGCGCGGCTGAATACACGTGATTTCCCAACAGATGTCAAAATTCATTTGTAGCAAAACATCTAGAGACAGCCACACTGGTTCCTTTTTCCTAAAATGGAAACCAGTGCCTTTTTGGTGTGCTGAGGACTGTTTCCGAAAAGCCCGGCTGTGACCTGGAGATGATTTTCCGTACATTAAAACCTGGGATGCAAGATGCTCCGCTCTCCAGCAGAGGGACTGCCACGGCGCAGGCTGCTCCAAAGGGTTTTGTCCACTCAGTGCACACGTACCCTGTGTGCGAGGGCGATTTCTGAGTCCATCAATAGCGTGTCGTCCTTTGCTACTCTGAGGTGAAGATGTGGAGAATGACGGGATGCACAGCAGCATCGCTGTGTCGCGGTGATACCTGAGACTCCACATCCTGCTTGCTCTCCACCAGCGAACAATTTTGTTCACCCCTGGTACGACCGAGCACTTACCACTGCAGGGCCAAGCACCCGACCACGCCTGCTACAGCACAGAGGCTCCAGAAATGATGAGTTACTTACTGGGGCACCCCTTGAACCACGTTCACCCTACTTCATGAACCCCACGTGGCACAGAATGGCATGCTCTCCATCTGACTCAGCGTGTTGCTGGCTGCCGCTACACCACAGAATTTTCAAGTGTTCTCCATCAGAGACCAGTCACATAATTTATGTCCGCTTGCAAGCTCTTTCTTTTTATTTATAACTGATCACTGTAATGCTTACCATCAATACACCATCAATACGTTCTGCGAATATTAACTGGTTAATCCTCACCACTCCTACACCAATAAACAAACAAGAAAATAAGGCATAGAGGAGTCAAATATCAATAGTTACATAATTGGGCAACATTTGATTGGAATTATAATTTAGGTTTCCTTACATCAGACCTATTTTTAATTACTAAGCATCCTCACCACCCCCTGCACGATTCTGTATTAAAAATGATGGGCCTTGAGAGCTAGGCTGCAAATCTGACTTTTTTTCCCCAAGTTAAACATTTTGAAAAACATCAGTTTGGGATCCAGGAAGTCCTGAGAAAACCGATTAACAGTGAACTGCCCTTTCCCAGATCTTGTACCCCTGCGTGAGCGTCAGCCGTGCCCATCTCGGCAACAAAGAGGTGGATAACGGGATGCACCCTCTTAATCTTCTGGGAAGTCTACCTGCTGATTAGCATGGGGTTAAGGAAACCGGTATCTATCAATACAATCACTAGCCATCGTAATAAATGACAACTTCATAGATGGAGACTAAGAGATTGACAGTTCGAAGGTAAGATTTACAGGGAGAGAAAGCTTTTACCAGTTCTTGTTGTTTTTCAGGAAGCCATGTCCGTACCACACATTATCCAATTAACAAGATCACCCTCTACACTCACTTGAAAATCCCTCTTATCATCTTTGTTCCTTTCTTCTGTATGAAGTGAGGTGGATTTTTCCTCCACAGTTTCAGTGAACCCTGGCTGAAGCTTCTAAGAGGCTCATTATCTCTCCTATCACACCAGCTTCCGCTTTCAAGGCTTATTGTTTAGCTGATAATACGAACTGAGGGACTAAAATCCCTTCCAAACACCCAAGGTGCCTTTGCCACTGAGCAACCAGCAAAGCGGCGTGCCCACTGTAAGACCTATTTAATCAAAAATGAGCACCGGGACGCTCAAACCCTGATTTCTTCCTGAAGGAACACTTGACATGGTATTTAAACGGGCTGTCGTTTTGAACCTCCCATTATGGGTTTGATTTTCTTAAGCAAAACACGGTTTAGAAATGTGCAGGGCTCTGTCCGGCATTGTGTCCAGCACAGCTCAGAAGTAACGCAACAGCTCCAGTTTTGAAGAATTTTAACCTGTACGGACTAGGCTGCCCAAATAACCTTCCCAACAACAGGCTGGCTGGATTGCGTAAAGCAGCCTTACCGTTCCGGCCTCTGCTTTGGTCCAGAGCTCCTAGAAACAACTCGCCAAGCTACAAACAACTTAATAATAATACGTGATTATCGCAAAGCGGTCCTGAGGGAGCGTTCCGCTCCAGCCTCCTTGAAATTCAATAGGATTTTGGGGCCTAATTCCCTGAAAGCCCATGGAAAAGTCACTGTCTCCGTAAGGATGTTTGTGTGTGCGGGTACATATATGTATGTGCACACAGATACATATATGTTCATGTCTCCGTGCACATAGACACCCACAGCGATGCGCAGGCCCGTACAAGCACGGACGAGTGATACAAGGCCGGAGTGCTGCGAGCCTGACGGAAGGCATTCCTGTTAGGTGTCAGTGAAACCTCTCCTCCCAATTGCTGCTCTGTCAACCTAACAATACAGCTCTGCGCAGCAACACCCGACAACGGCAGCATCAGCATATAAAATACAGGTAAGTACAGGTTTCCCATGTCTTTATTTCCTCTCTGTTTTCTCGCTGTTGGAGAAACTTGCAAAACTCAAACGCTTTCGTTTCCTTCTCAAGGGTCTACGCTGCATTTTTGGTTTTGATGAAGGAAAAAAAAAAAGTACCTCTGTGTAAGATAGAAGGAGGTGTTACCTCTTTGATTTGGTTTTTGATTCCTAGCAATATACAATAAATACAACTAGAGTGGACTATTTAATAGTCCTGTAAGCGTGGCGTGGCCAAGAGCTGAAGAGTCTAGCTGCCTCAACTCAACAAAACACCTTGCTGTGAGAGCAGTTTTCAGGACAGTGATAAATCAAGGAATCATACAATCATGCATGAAGCTCCACACAAACGTGAGAGCGGCACAAATATTAAAGTACAACCGGGCAGAAGTCAGATATGTACAAGTCATTGACAAACATAGGTGCAAGTGCTTTAGACAAGACATTGAAAATAAATTTACATAAAAACATCGACAAATTTATCAAAGGTTGATAAATTTTAAAGACAGTAAAAAAGTACAGAAAACACAAAAAAATAAAAACCCCAGCCAATTGGTACAGTTTTACTACATTTATATTACAGAATGAAGACAGAAAAGGATACAAGGACTTAAGAGCAAAGAAAATTCTACTGGCTGCGGCCAGCGGAATTCCATTGCCCATGAGAGATGCGCACACACAGATGCACGCACACGCACAGAAAACAAAGACGAAACCCAAAAAAACCATTTACTGGAACAAATGACAGACAGAGAGGTGAGAAACGTTTGGCATGTTGCAGCACATGGAGTCAGTCACGATGGGCTAACGATGGTACCTGGCTGGGCTGAAGATCGCCGCCTTGCCTCAGCGGGGCGACAGACGCAGGAGGAACACCCGACGTGGACGCAGAGCGACCCAACCTGCAACTCGCTTTCGGCTCTGCGGAGGAAGAGAGGAGAACACGCGGGTGAACAGGAGACAGGTTACTGCAGTAAACCGAAACGCGGTGGGTCCAGGATCCCCTTGGAAAGGAGACTCCAGGCTTGGTTTCCAGTTAAAGCCTTGGGCTGAATCACAAACACAAGCTGAGGTCAGAAGGAGAAGGATTAAGACAGAACCGATCCCATGTCCTGGCCTCTTCCCTCTGCTCAAGCATCTCTGAAGCTGAAGTATAGAGCATAAAACAGGACACATATAAAGGAAACCACCTCATGGCTCCCACCAGCACCTTTTTCTGCTCCCCAGAAAATACGGCAGTGACCAGCGGAGTTACAGCATCTCTCCATCCCACAGCTGAGGGAGATGGCCGCCCAAAGACAGACTGTGCTGAGGGACAGCCCAAAATGCCAGCAAACAACGGAGGGAGTGTGTAACAGTGGCGAGGACAGTGTGGTACTTGGGGATTTGGAATGATACCAAAAGCACGTGGAAATTGTATGTTATGGCAGCGAACTGACAGATAGACAGTAGGAAGAAAGGAGAGACATCAGAACACCAACAGCAGCAAATTCGGAAGTTGATTCTCCAGAACTGAGGCGATTACAGAAGTGGAGGTTGTGCTGAATAAGAAGAGAAAGCTCTATTCCAGAGAAGAACTGCACAGAAATTACAGTTATTTAATTTTCCTTCTGTTGTTGCACATGGAGGCGTTTCCCAGAAGGCTCCCCATCAACTCCCAGTACATGACTACTGTTAACGCGCCACTGCTGGGGTGACCACACAGCCCAGGCGTGCTGGAAGGTTTTGTCTGTGAGCTGTGCTGACACCAGCGGGCTACCCCACAGTATTCAACTTCCCACCTCGTGTCTAGAAGAAATTGTCTTTTCCTGGAAAATTACTCTGCCTGAGAAAAATATTTGTCCCTACGTTTCCTGTTTATGGCCAAGGAAACATCTCCTCTCAACCCATGACTTCTGGCTCAGACGAACGTGTTCACTGTCTTCATGTTTTATAAGCCTTCCTCCCAACCCTGCACCTGCCTCTTCTATTTAGGAGGCAAACACTGAGGCCAAGGACACCCGCACTCAGCAGACACATTTTGTACAAAAACACTCTCAACTTTAGCATTGATAGCAGTGCTCTACCATGAGTAACAAGTAATTGCATCACGCCTCCTTACAATGGGTTTAAAGAACTCCTCCTATTCAATCGGCGTTTCCAAGACGAGGGGAAGGACCTACACCTTGTGCAATCCTGGTTTAGCAAGTTTGCCTTGGAAGCACATGTTTTCTCATGTGTAGAATCACGGAATGGTTTGGGTGGGAAGGGACCTTCAAAGCCCATCCAGTCCAACCCCCCTGCAAGGAGCAGGGACATCTCCAACCAGATCAGGTTGCTCACAGCCCCGGCCAACCTGGCCTGGAATGTTTCCAGGGATGGGGCATCAACCACCTCTCTGGGCAACCTGGGCCTGTGCTCCACCACCCTCAGGGTAAAAAAAAATATCCTAATATCCAATCTAAATCTGCCTCCCTCTATTTTAAACCCATCACCCCTCGTCCTGTCACACCAGGCCCTGCTGAAGAGTTTCTCCCCATCTTTCGTATCAGCCCCCTTTAGGTACTGGCAGGCTGCTCTAAGCAGCCTTTACTTGTGTCTGAAATGTATTTTCTCACCCCTCACTTACACAGCTGCTTTGTCTGTGTTTGTTGTACAGTAGTATCTCTATTTCCTGCGTGGATCTCTGCTATCCTCACTAGCCACCCTAGTATCCTCACTAGCCACCGGCTGGGCGGTCATTTGAAAGCAATAAAGTGTCCATCGCCAGCAGGTCCTTAAGGTCACTGTGCACATCTTGGAAACCTGAGGACAGCTGGCATACGAAGCCACCTACCAGCAACACGCAGAAATGTGTTCTTCTGATCTCCAGTGCTTTTTTATTGTCACCTTACAGGCTTATTTCCCTCGGATGCTTCAGAATTCAACAGGGTACAGAGAAGAGCGATCCACTTAAGCTGGAGCACTCAGACCCGTGAAAGCATCTGTACGGGTGAATATTCATCAACTAAATTTTAATAGCTTGGTTCGCATCCAGCTGGCTGAGTAGCAGAAATACTGATGCTGTTGGACAAACGCATTGTTCAGCTCGCTCCCTCCCAGGCAGGCTGTGAACGCATCGCGCGGCGGCACGGCGGCACGCACGCAGAAGGGAGCAGGCTCGTCTCCCCGGTAACCTTGCATTTTGTACGTAATCTGTTGGTTATGTGCGGTATTTTTTTTGTGACTGTTGATTTCAGCAGTAGAGATATAATAACGGATCTCACGTCTGCTCCCTCCTGGAATTCTGCTGGGGTTTCAGAGGGCAAGAATTGGGGTTTTTCCGGTTGTTTTCCCTTCTGCTAAGCAAAGCCTCTGTTTTTGCTGTGACAAGCAGAATCAGACACCCAGTGCATCAAAAACTCCCAGGCACTGCCTGCCGTCACTTCCCAATTGTTTGCTTTGCTTTGGGAAAGCAGAGAGAAGTGTCCTTATTCCCAATTTGGATATATGTGCAACAACAAGAGATTCCCGTTTCCTTGCCAAAGAGACTCCTTTCATCTGGCATCAAAGAAAGAAAACCTGTCACGCACAGATGAGGTACCAGCTCCTTTATCTCCCTGCAATGTATTTGACAGCATTAAGGAAACAATTGCGATTTCCACGGTGATCCCCACCAAAAGGGTTGCAGAGATGGCTCCATCAAGCTTTTTTTTTTAAGTTCAGGAAGTTGGGTTATGCAGTTTTTATTTTAATAGCCATTTCATTGGTCTCAGTGGGAATATTTTTAAACCAAATAACTCTCTTTTACTGTAATTAGTGCTCGGAGTAACATCTTCACGCTGCACACTACTGTGGGGAACAAACCCTCCACAAATGGTCTGTGGCATCAGTGATGCCCAACTCTGCTCCGTGCTCTGCAGCACATGACTTGTCAGCTGCGGACAGCTCATCCACTGAGCGAGGCTAACTGGATTTTGATTACTTCAAAATAATAATGATCACCTCAAACGGTAACTTCTGCTTTGAGCTATCTAAAAAGTAGTAAGAGCTCTTCCTGCATAATTACGTCCACCATCCAGCCACTTTCAGTATCTTTACCTCTTGATTTTCACGTTTTAAATGGTCACTGCAGCTTATGTGCGTGGTCACCACACCGGTACCGATTCTGCTTCTGGAATGAAAATGGCTTTTCCTGTTTACTGCTGAGAATCTTGGAGGAAGAACAACTGCCAGAGAATCTCAGGGATGGCTTCTAGTGTTTAGTTCATGTTTATCTCACCTGGACGGTATTGAGACAGCTCAGTATGAACATCTGAAATTAGCAGTCTTGAGACTTCTCGAGAAGTTCCTTTACCAGCCAGCCTGATAAGCACACAGAAGAGGCTCCGTCTGACTCTGAGAAGAACCCATCTGCTCAGGGTCCACGATAACGCAAGCTGAAATACATCGAGCTCCACGCTGATGAAGTCAGCACGGCACCCCATCTCTGCACTGTGCATCACCGTGCGGGAGGGTCCAGAGCCCCCACTCCAAGCACAGGGCCCTCTCTGCACCGACAGCTTTCTGACGCTGCTGTAAGCCACCCGAATGCTGACATGGACTAACAGCAGACCAGCAGGCTGGGGAACGCGCAGGCGTGTGTCTAAGTGCTTTACTGGACGGGGGCCAGGGGATGCAGTGCACTTGAGCAGCCATTAGAGACACCCCTTGCAATCAATGGGCTGCATGAGGCTTGGATTCAGCAGATTGTTCAGTGCAGCTATGGACCTGCATAATGTATTTAGAGATGTTATGGTCAAAATGTTCCTAAGATTCAGCTGCGATATTTAACTGATGAAACTTTGGTGGTATGATTTTAGAATCACAGAATCACGGAATGGTTTGGGTGGGAAGGGACCTTCGAAGCCCACCCAGTTCAACCCCCCTGCAAGGAGCAGGGACATCTCCAACCAGATCAGGTTGCTCAGAGCCCCGGCCAACCTGGCCTGGAATGTTTCCAGGGATGGGGCATCCACCACCTCTCTGGGTAACCTGGGGCAGCGTTCCACCACCCTCAGCGTAAAAAAAATTCTTCCTAATATCCAATCTGAATCTGCTTCCTAATATCTAATCTGAATCTACCTCCCTCTGTTTTAAAACCGTTACCCCTTGTCCTGTCACAACAGACCCTGCTGAAGAGTCTCTCCCCACCTTTCCTGCAGCCCCCTTCAGGCACTGGGAGGCCGCTCTAAGGTCTCCCCGGAGCCTCCTCTTCTCCAGGCTGAACAGCCCCAGCTCTCTCAGCCTGGCCTCACAGCAGAGCTCCTCCAGCCCTCTCATCATCTTCGTGGCCTCCTCTGGACCCTCTCCCACAGCTCCACGTCCTTCTGATGTTGGGGGCTCCAGAGCTGGATGCAGCGCTGCAGGTGGGGTCTCACCAGAGTGGAGCAGAGGGGCAGAATCTCCTCCCTCGACCTGCTGGCCATACTCCTCTTGATGCAGCCCAGGATGCATGAACATTTTCCACAGCTTCAAACGACGCATCCCTCATACCGTGCCACGTTACAAAAGACGCGCTGCTCACTCAGCACCTGCACACCTCCGGGAGCCAGGTGTGATGCAGTGTAATGCTGGTGGAGGACAGTGGGTCAGCTGTGTCTCAGTCCCCTGTACGTCACCCACAGCAGCCACACCACCACCCACCATGGCCACCTCAGCATGAAGTAAACCGACACACACGGTCTGCTGCAAGGGGACCAGCGTCACTGGGCTCTCAGGTTTAAGCGGTCGTCATTCGGAAATGTGTAAAGGCTTGGCTGTTGCATTTGGGGCCGGGGCTGCCGCTGGATTCTCCTCAGTAAGTGCTGAAATGCGATAAGATTTTATGGAAATATTTTTTCAATCAGTTTTATACCAGTGTGCTATGTTTTTCTATATTCTCCAGAAATACAACAGCCCTGCACAATTTTTATTTTTGGATCTTAACAGGAAGAGTTCTTTTATTCATCCAAGGCAGCCTTCATTCTGCCTATCCTAATCTTAATTCAAAAAAATACTCTGGCTGTCACTTACATTGGAGAAGCTTCTTATCCTGTCACAGTCTCTTCTTTGCACATGAAAAGAGAAATATTGCTTATTTGCTACAGCTGCCAAGAAGCACGGTTTGAATTAAACAAGGCGAAGTGACAGGCTGAGAGTAATCACATGCAAAAAAAAAAAAAAAGAAAAAAAAAGAAGAAAAAGAAAAAGAAAACATGCATACTGGAAAAATAAATGGCACCTATTATCATTGTACTGGCCTGGCCATGTTGGTGTCCTAAAAAGAGATGAGTAAGCTGAAACATTTCACTTTATGAAAGCTTAAGGTGGAATAAACTAGACAGCCTTCTGTCACTTGAAAATCAGTATTTGGGGCTTCACCTGCAGAAGCTGCTCTGTGCTGAAACAGCACAGCAGCATGTCAAACTGAACTGTTGCACAAAGGGAGCCCCGAACCCATGAAACTTGGCGCTACTGGGCAGTCACAGGACAAAAGTGTAAAAGTTCTCAAACCCACGCCAGGTAACGAGGTGAATCATGTCTGTATTAGATGGGGTATGGTTTAATTTACGATTTGTTCCGAACGTCACGTCTCAGGTCTATGCCAATGACTGGGGTAATGAGGTAAGGAATAATCATGTCCTACTGGCAGTGTTTTTTTCCTTTAAAATCCTTGCTGTTTTTCCCTGAAGCTTCTGGCATGGGCTACTGGCAATCTTGCGGCGCGGGATCAAAAAGACAACTGCGCATTGCTCCATACCGCTGTCACGCTGCTGCGGCAGAGAGCAGCCTGCACCTCCACAGTCGGGCTCTGACTGGTGACGCTACACCTGGGGATCACACACCTGGCTGGACGCCCTCCACGCACAGCTCCCAGTGCCACTCTCGTTTCACTTTCGGCGACAGGGGAGAGCTCGTGTGCGGAGAACACGGATGACCAGCGCAGGCAAGGCCGAGGGGCACTGCATCCTGGGCTGGACCTCATTGGGCAGGCTGCCCAGTAGCATAGACCTTGACTTGGAGAATCCTTGAGGATTTCATAGCACAGTGATACTCTGATATTGCCCGTGAGGAGCAAATTTAGGGGGCACTCAGTCTTCTTCGAGTGAAGCAGCCCTAGCTAGCGTGCACTGGTCCCTCGCTGCTCCTCCATTCTTGTACTGAGGAACGTGTCTCGTACCTTGGGCTTCTCAGGCATTGCTCCACTCCCAAAGAGCTTGAACTTAATTATTCATTAGTTTTGCAAATTCACAACACCAGCCAGTAATTCCAACGAAGGGTGAGCATTTATTCCCTTCCTGATTATCCACAATGTTTTCAGCTAGAATAGTAATGGGCTGGCTGAGGGACAACTGGTGATGACTGAAAACCAGGACACAACAACAGCGGAGTATCTGGGATTTGAAAGGCAGCGCAGTGCCTGACTCTAGCAGCAGGTGGCAATGCTAAATGCTTCATGGCTGCAGTCAGGGAAAAAAGCAGAAACATTCCAGAAAATACTCCTCAGAGCTCCTGGAGTGAGGATATCACAGCCTTCTGTTTCACAGACCTCGCCTGGCTGCTCGCTGCAACTGCACTGCCTGTCGCACACACCCACGGGGAACCCGACAGGCCAGGAGTACGTGAACGAGACGACCAGAAAGCTCAGGATTCTGTTTGGAGATTGCTCGTTCCCCTTCTGGCCTTACTTTGGGAAAATCCACCAAAAACCAGTCCTCTCGCTCAGGTACACGCTGGGACCGCTCTGTTTCCTCGGCAGCCTGTGCTTCCCCACCCTTCCTGTTTTACAACAGAGCCAAATCCCCACACCAGTGTGGAGCCGGAGGTAGGCAGCAAACTGTGGTGTCTCAAGGACATCTCTGCACAAAAAAAAAAAGAAAGGAGCCTTTTTTCTCTTATCGATGATGTTGGAAAGAGAGCAACAGCAACGAGGACGGTACTGGGGACTGCCCTGATTTTACTTGGTCCTGCGGTAAACCTAAGTTCCTCATTCCTAGCACAGAGTATCTTCATCTCCTCGACTCCAGAAAGCATTTGTATCCATACAGATGTACTAAATCTCCCTTCTTGCATTCCGTTAGAGTCCTAATTTAATTGTGCAGAATTAATTGTTACAGTTCAGGTCCGAGTTCATTGAGAACTGCGTACAGCATTTTGAGCGCGATGCCCCCCCAATGAAAGGTAAAACATGTTGCTCAGGCAACAGCTACAGACACAGGGAAAAAATATTCATGGCAGAGGAGAGGCAATATTCATCAAATGGAATGTCATAAAAACTGCAGAGAAAGAAAAATCATAATCAGCTTTCAGATTTTAATCATAAAAGGAGTCAAACTTCAGCCAATAAAATATTCCATAATTTTTCTTTGACAGTCCTAGCTATGTGAGACAAAGTCACAGTTAACTAAATCAAGGCATGATTCAACAACTATTGCAGTTTGCTGATGCCAAAAGAAGACTGAGGCCAACATCTTTTGTCTGCTTCTGGAGATCAAACAACCCTTTAAAATAAAACTGAGGCAGGAAGGCTGGACAGAAGTGCTGTATTTTGCTAGGAACTTACTCTTTGATTTTCCTTTCTCTTCCATTCTGCACTGTACTGTCGTCTCGCAGAACCGAAAAGGCTGGTACACACCTCTGGTCTAACAACCAGATGCCCTGGTGCTTTGATGTGGTACCTTGGAACCCAGCCTTTTAGCACAGGTGACGCTCTAATACGCAGGGAACAGAATTTTTAGCAAATCTATGAGCTAATTTGGAAAATCCCTACCTCCCAGGGTGCTTTGGGAGAACAGACAAGGAAGCAAAAGGCAGCAACACCCAAACAACCTGTGCTAGAGTCACGAGATCTGCAGAAAAACGGACAGGTATGAATCTGAGACTGCTGAAATCCACAGCCTCTTTTCTAGAAATGTATGTGCACGCACAAAGCAAAGGCTGCCCGCGTCTGCTCCTTGCGCACAGCAACGAGGCAGCCTTGTCTCTGCACGGCGCGTTTTTGTTACTGTGTGTGCTGTCTGAATTGACGAACTTCTCTTTGAGGTGCCATCCCGGGGGTGTTCTTGCCATAGCGTCCCTTTCCAATGGCAAGTGGAATTCCTTATTTTAAAACGGATGAACGGGCAGGGCAGATTCCAGAAGATATTTGGAAATCTAAAGAATCCAAATGCTTACCCACATCTGTGTATCTTTAGAGATCCCTCAGCTCACACGGAGGTTCACGAGACTTTCCCTGCTCTGCTACTTGACGTACCTGAGCTGTTGCTTCCGGCCAACATGGTTGGACTGACAGAGGATCTCCCCAGCCGGCTGGACACCACAGGCGGGCCCGGCGTTCCATCCCATTCCTGAGCTTTCCCTGGCTCCCTGGAGGAAGCTGTCCCGTGATGGCCCCCCCTCTCTTTGCTTTCCAGCTTTGGTAGTGGTTCAGTGCTGTGACTTCTGATCTTCAGCTCGTCTAGTGGTTCTACAAAACACAAATGCACATCTCATTACAGAGTGTCTGCTAATTACCCACACCATATAACAACCTTTTGCTCCACATTCCATATACACCACCCATAAATCTTCTAAGGGCTATTTACATCACAATTTAACTGTCTAGGCCTAAAACCCGGAGTTTATGTCGGTTTCCACGCACTTTTTAATTATTAAAACCATATACAATGCAGCAGAAAAGTTGTAACTTTTCTGTTACAACTTTTATACGCCAGGAAGAATGGTATCCTACCAAATTATGTTCGTATTAACAATTTATGGAACTACTTGAAATTTTTTCAGCTGGCATTGCATTGGAAACAAATTCTTCTCCAGGCACTTTCTAAGGAAGCTCTCTCCTACGGCAGTACTGTGCGAGCAACGTAGCCGTACTCCTCAGAAGCTCTAACAACAAGCACAGCATCCACAAAAATCCAGTGTCAGTATTTTGGGTGTGCCCAGCACCATAACCTAGGGAATACAATTTCATTTGGTTGGAAAATTCTTGGAGTCAGAAAAGGACTTTCTGCTTGCAGCGCCGTGAGGCAATATAAGGGAGAGCAATTCGAAGAACAATCAAATGATTTCTCAAGTGAAGCAGGGACGTCTGCCTTCTTCATGGCCGGTGATCTTCTCTTCTTTTCTCGAGACCTTCATTTCTTTTCTTGCAGGTTGAGCAATGCAACGGAGAAACAATTGATTCCTGAACTTTCCCACTGTAGCTGGGCAAAATTTACATTAAAAACTAGATACAGAAGAAACATGAGACTGCTTTCATTTGTAACAGCTAATTACTGCGCTAGTCAGTCAGTCAAAGCTCGCTGAACTGTTTGCCTCCTTTTAGAAATTAAAAAATCCCTCTATATTTGGAATTTTATACCTCATATCTAAGCCCAAAGACATCCTTACGGGCCACTCTCAGTTCATACGAAATCATTCATGTATTTCATTAACTGCTATTAGTTAACAGTAAAAATTAACGCCTAGGGACAGTGGTACCACTCCATGGGAAAACGGTAAAACAACCCCAGTTCAGCGAGCCCCATTAATGGGATTCAGTGACATTTCATGTGACAAAGACCTTCAAAAATCAAACCTCTTCCTTGAACTCTCGGGTCACTTACCTACTGTAATATATGCAAGAAGACGCTGTAACGGAAATCCAAACTGTTTGTCTGTCCTAGCTGGCGACCCCAGCAGGGCAGCAGGCAGAATAACAGTCAGGATCAAGCTAACTGACATCTGCTACGAAATGTCTGCAACGGCTCCGTCCGTGACCGCGCAGAGACTCGCTAACAGAGCCGGGGAGCCCAGATCACAGCGAGATCTGGACCAGTTCCGTTATCATCAAAAACGCTCTTGTATTTTTTCTGAGCGTTGATCTATCAAGAATAACGATGTGTTTATTTCATATAACAGATACGCCCAATCATATCTGAATTTTTCCTTAAACATGCACTTTTCTTACACACTTTTTAACACTTCTTTTAGATACTGCTTATCTGGGAAAGGGAAGATAGGAACAAAGTTTTCACATTCCTTGGAAGCGCGCACAACCCTCTTTCCCACCAATACAGGATGCTGTCTAGTTTGCAGCTCTTCCCTTCCAGCAACACGAAGAGTGCGCCAGAAGAACAGAAATGCTTTAAAAAAAGACAGAACCAAGCCCTACGAGTGCCCCGCTAACTTAACACATCATTCCACATATTTTATTTCCTGTGTCATTCAGCTGCTGTGATTACCTTCATGCAAACCTTCCTGCGTCCCTCAGGGGTCTGTGCTGGGCCCGGCCCTGTTCAACATCTTTGTCTGCAACATGGACAGTGGGATAGAGTGCACCCTCAGCAAGTTCGCCGATGACACCAAGTTGTGTGGTGCCATCGACAGCTGGAAGGGAGGGATGCCATCCAGAGGGACCTTGACAGGCTGGAGAGCTGGGCCCATGCCAACCTCATGGAGTTCAACCAGGCCAAGGGCAAGGTCCTGCACATGGGTCGGGGCAATCCCAGGCACAAATCCAGGCTGGGCGGGGAATGGATGGAGAGCAGCCCTGAGGAGAAGGACTTGGGAGTGCTGGTGGATGAGAAGCTCAACATGAGCCGGCAATGTGCCCTTGCAGCCCAGAAGGCCAACCGCATCCTGGGCTGCATCCCCAGCAGCGTGGCCAGCAGGTCGAGGGAGGGGATTCTGCCCCTCTGCTCCGCTCTGGTGAGACCCCCACCTCCAGCACTGTGTCTAGCTCTGGAGCCCCCAACATCAGAAGGACATGGACCTGTTGGAGAGGGTCTAGAGGAGGCCACGGAGATGATGAGAGGGCTGGAGCAGCTCTGCTGTGAGGCCAGACTGAGAGAGCTGGGGCTGTTCAGCCTGGAGAAGAGGAGGCTCCAAGGAGACCTTAGAGTGGTCTTCCAGTGCCTAAAGGGGGCTGCAGGAAAGGTGGGGAGAGACTGTTCAGCAGGGCCTGGTGTGACAGGACAAGGGGTAATGGTTTCAAAACAGAGGGAGGTAGATTTAGATTGGATATTAGGAAAATATTTTTTCCACTGAGGGTGGTGGAGCACAGGCCCAGGTTGCCCAGATAGGTGGTGGATGCCCCATCCCTGGAAACATTCCAGGCCAGGTTGGCCGGGGCTGTGAGCAACCTGATCTGGTTGGAGATGTCCCTGCTCCTCGCAGGGGGGTTGGACTGGATGGGCTTTGAAGGTCCCTTCCCACCCAAACCCTTCTGTGAGTCTATGATTCTATGAAACCTTCTCCATGCCTCATCGACACTGCCTGAACGCCAGCCCTTAGGTGCAGTCGGCCCCTGCTTGCAGCGGAAACGCTCTGGCTGAGTGCAGAGTTAAGGATTTATCCGCCCCAGTTTACTTAACGGAGAGGCACTAGTGCTTGTTGCCTGATAAAAATGATTTGTGCATCCTTCGTTTTATTATCAGTGGAATCAAAGTACAGCAGTTCTCTGCAACCAGCTGGAAACTGCGGAAATATCCAGAGTAAATAAAGATTTGGCTTACAGTCTGCTTCTTTATAAGGTGTAGAAAATCAGTTTTCAGCTGGCTGTCTAGACTTTGGAAATTTGCATTCTGCTATCCTTTCTTGGGGATTTTCAGTTCTCAGTTTATCTGAAAAGTAATATATCCTAAAAATGAAAAGCAGATTGAACCAGATTATAACGTCATGCAACCCATCACAGAGCCCGAACCATTATTTGCTGATCACTATCAGTAACACCGATACAGTCGGAAAAAAACGCGTCCATGTTTTATACCGTTTTCTGTGATATTACTTTCCTGCTCAGTTGTGAATACATAAAAAATTAAAAGAAAAATTAATGCCTCACTTGAGGCTCAAGTAATTTGGGGAGGGTTTTAGAATAATTTCAGCTTCCTTAATGACTGTCAATGAGAATCATACTCAGATTCAATTGAAAAAAATAAATCACTGTGCTAGCTCTTGCTCGGCTGGCAGAGCACCTCACCTCCCGTGCGCCCGCGGCGGCTCCAGAAATGCCGAACGCTCCCTCCCAGGTCGCACAGCACATTACTGGGACGTGCTGGTGACCGTCCCAGTCCCTCAGATGCCCTCATACCGTCCGCTACTCCCTGCCGCAAAGGCAGCTCCGCGGCACAAACTCCTGTTTCTCGTAGAAACGCGGTCGCTGCTCGGCGTTTTCGCTCCGGCAGCCAGGCACGAGGCGCTGGTGGAACGCAGGACACGCGGGGAGCTGCTGGCTGTGGTTCCTCACGGGGCGGTGACCTCATCATCGACCGAAAATCCAGCCAGTGTATCTTAAACAGCTTTATAAAAGCTACAGCAGCATTTAAACGGCCACTGTATGCACACTGATCCCATACCAAAAACATAAACTCCGGCCTACCAGTCACAGATCTATTCCGGTGAGAGGTAACAGCAGCTGCTGCGTAACATTTTTCGTATTTTTTGAGAAGTGCAGAAGCATGGATGGGATCTAAGTCACCTCACGCTGTTAGAAACCTTAATTTGGAGCCAGGAGATATTACGCGGGGAGTTCACCGAGTCTTGTGATGGCCACAGGCAAATCCTTTCACAGTCAAGGGCTGTGGTTTGAAAGCTGAAATTATTATGGAAAGCATCTTTATTGTTCAATAATTCGTAAGCCAAAACAGTACATAAAAATGTAAATTTCAAGAAATAATTCAGTGCTTTAAATATTTATGGCCACAGTTGGTTGAACTGCCATAAAGGCGTTCAGATGTTTCGAGCACTTCCAGGTGTCACTGCATTTCAGAATTCAAAGATGTGCACATTTCTTATTTTATTTCACTTGAATCTCAGGCTTTTCCATTTCAAGACTAGGACGGTGGCTAAAACCTCTCAGCAGGAACATATTTCACAAATAATTGACAGGTACAATTTCCCCTCTGTGAAAGGTCCCTAATAGAGGCCGCACTAGGCAAGGCTGGCACGTGAGCTGTGCTGCTGGAAAATTCGTAAACGCTAAAAAAAGTGAGAAACGAACGGAGTTAATGAGCTGCAACCTGGACCAAAGCAAACTGAAAAGCACAGCTATGGAAAACATCTAACCTGAGAAGCTATCATTCACATGAACATACACTTGGGCTGCCGTTCCGCTCTTAAGCAGAAATTAATTTTGGGTCCTGGTGGCTTCTTGAGCCCCCAACATCAGAAGGACATGGACCAGTTGGAGAGGGTCCAGAGGAGGCCACGGAGATGATCAGAGGGCTGGAGCAGCTCTGCTGCGAGGACAGGCTGAGAGAGTTGGGGCTGTTCAG
Source organism: Chlamydotis macqueenii (assembly GCF_036417535.1). Taxonomy (NCBI): domain Eukaryota; kingdom Metazoa; phylum Chordata; class Aves; order Otidiformes; family Otididae; genus Chlamydotis; species Chlamydotis macqueenii. The sequence continues at coordinate 1,796,577 of NC_141564.1, forward strand.
CCTGGAGAAGAGGAGGCTCCGGGGAGACCTTAGAGCGGCCTCCCAGTGCCTAAAGGGGGCTGCAGGAAAGATGGGGAGAGACTCTTCAGCAGGGCCTGCTGTGACAGGACGAGGGGTAACGGTTTTAAAATAGAGGGAGGTAGATTTAGATTGGATATTAGGAAAATATTTTTTACACTGAGGGTGGTGGAGCAGTGGCCCAGGTTGCCCAGAGAGGTGGTGGATGCCCCATCCCTGGAAACATTCCAGGCCAGGTTGGCTGGGGCTCTGAGCAACCTGATCTGGTTGGAGATGTCCCTGCTCCTTGCAGGGGGGTTGGGCTGGATGGGCTTTGAAGGTCCCTTCCCACCCAAACCCTTCTGTGATTCTATGATTCTTGGTGCAATGCTGAGCGATAAACAGCAGAACCTTTATCACAGCATGGGGTTTTGGGGGGCAAAAAGAGAAGCAATTGTCTTAAGGAACTTGAAATGAGGGCTGCTCTCTGCCATCGCACAGCCAGGAGCTGAAACGTATAAGCCACTCATTCATGCATTATTCATTTACTCTTTTTTTTCGGTGTGTTTGTTATAAATCTAAATAAATAATACATCACCCTAGGCAGAACTCGCGTGCTGGGGGAAGGGTACTGCTCACAGGGTCTAAAATTCTGCACGTGCATACAGGGGTAGAGCAAGGTAAGGCACTTGGGATGGGCTTAGGATGTCAAGGAGAGCCGCAGGGTAGACAGGTCTGGCGGAGGAGCAGGAGCGCGGAGCATCCCCAGGGGCAGACCCGGCCCTCAGGAGAGGTGGAGATGAGCGCGCAGCGCCTAGGCCTTTTCTCCCGAAAACCAGGAGTACACTGTACAGCCAATGAAAGCCATTGCCTCATCTCTATTAACTATGGTGCTCTGCCTATTCTGACTTCATCTGCTTGCTAATTAAGCAGAAGTTTGCTTTGCATATCAATTTTTAATACCCCTTTTTCAGCTAAGCGAGAGCTGCGGCAGCCAGCTTGTTCAGTTAAGAGCAGCTCTGACCTAGTTCCATGCGAAATCAACAGAAAGCCTGGAAGAGCCTCGCAAACCATCTAACGTTTAAGGAAACACGGCCGAAACGCTTCTCGGTGTTGGCCAAGCGCGTGTTTCTGCGAGTGGCATCGGGGTTGTTCTGTTTTATTCCGTAGGGTGAAATCCAGCGGAGAGCACCAACGACCACCTCTGCCTGCTACACACGGCAACGGGATGGGACACGGAGTGATGAAAAAATGCAGTCGGTTGGTTTTCTGCGGCTATCTCAAAGCTGCCAGGTGGGCAATCCTGGCTAGGAGAGCAAGATAGGGAAAATAAAAAGCCTACACTGCCATTAATTGGAGACTAACAAAAGAAGGGGGGAGATCTATACCAAAAGATCATCTAAATCTTCAGAATAAAAATATTCAATGAAAACTGTAGTGTTGTACTCTGGTTGAAAAAAACTAGAATAGAATTATTTAAGTTGCAGTAAACTTCAGCTGGCGTTATCAGACACTTAAAAGATGAAGTTTTGAAAGTTCTGCATGGCAAGACATACATATTTTCCTTTTATTTTCCTTTCAGAGCCGACGATGTTCGGAACTGGTGACTCGCACTTGGGAGAACCCCAACGGAAGCCTCTGTGTTCCTCAGTGCCTTCTGGAGCACAAACCTAAGTACAGCAAGTCAAAGGGAATTTGCCCGTTGACCTCAACAGAGCAAGGATTTTCCTTCCAGGAATTATTCCCTGGGGCTAGCCAGCCATGCTGAGTCACGAGGATGTACAGCGTAGTAGATACTGGTGCGCTGCAAACACTTCTCTTAAATAGTGTGGCACCCAGACCTCCCGACACCAGCGTGTACTGCCGTGCCCACCCCAAACCCAACGCTGACCACAGCAAACGGTGTTTGATGAACCCTGCAATTAAACCGTGGGAATCAGTGACCGGAAAAGGTTGCCCAGTGGTTACCAGCACTGGACTGGAAGAGAAGGTGGAGCCTGCCCCGCCCTGTTCACTTCACTGCACGCTCATTCCGTTATTCAGGTTCTTACATACACAGCCTTCAGGTCTGGATGAGAAAACAATGGTCTGACGGCAAGAAATCAGAAGGCAAGGATGAGCCAAAAAAGCTAAACTATATAGAGACTTTAAGAAAAATGTTTTTGTGGAGAGATCGTGACCTTAAGTTTCAAAGCTTCACTTCAAAAACACCAATCTTTCACAGAAGTGCTGACTATATTAAACCTGTCAACATCTTTGGGTCCAGTTTTCTGCTGAAAAACAGCCTTTGAACTGTATCAGTTTGAATGTAGAGTTTTTTTCCATTGTTTGACCACTTTTGTTTCTTCTTAAGCGTGTGCCTTCACCCGGGTTCAGCAGAAACGAGAATCTGCTGTTGGTCAGAAAAATGCAGAGCCAGTAATGGGCAGTGGTGGTGAAAAGTGGGGACAGAAACTCTCGTATTTTCACACATAAAATTAGAAAGTTGGAGTGAAAATAAATTCTTTCCTGGCTACTTTGTCTACATTTTGACTGCCTTTATGAAAAACATTTTTATTAACGCATTTCTTTTTATTGACTCCATCAATGAATGAGAAAATTTGCCTTTCACTGTCAGAACACATGTCCCAGTTGCACAGCTCTCCTTCTACCGCAGCACGTCACCGGTACAAGGGAATCCTGACGTTGCCTTAACACTGGCCCTACCTGAGTTTTGCTGCCGGTTTTACAAAGCCAGCCACAGGCGTATGGGCTCTTCTACGCAGCCTCTTGCCTGGTCAGGGTCCCAGGCACGATTTACCCTGCAAGCTGACGCTTGAGGTCTCTCCCACTTGCGGAATGAAATCCATATGTCAGTCATTCTGTAACAGAGTCAATTTGATTTTGTGAACTCTCGTCACTATTATTGCTTTGACAAGTCTGCAGAGCAGCCAGTGCGGCGGGCAGAAGCATCTCCGTCTGTGCTACAGCGCCTATAAATTAAATATCAATTACATAAATATCGCCCAAGCAGTAAAACGGCTATAGATCTCCTGGAAAAAGGTACTTTTTGGGTTATAAATCTAAGTCACACATAAAAATAAAGTCATTCCCATCTCCAGCAAAATCAAACACGCAGCTTCTCATTTCCACGAGTAGTTACAAGAACAATAGCTCTCCTTACTCTTCCTTACATGCCACATAAAGTGCTAATTGCATGTTACCGCTTTAACAAAAAAAAATAATTATTGGGGTGGATAATTCTGTTCAGAGCAGTAACAGTCACCCAAACCATCACACCAAACTGAACGTAAATTAACCTAATTTTTTAATATGCATTATTACCCTGACAATTATTTCCTCAATGTTCCCGTCCTTTTCACCTTACCCGTACCCAGCACGTTTGTACACTCCGCCGCCTTCACGGTTCAATATTGGAATCGATGCTACACGTATAACCCAAACAAAGCTATCTCTGACTCTCTGATTTCTCCTGCTGCTGACAGGCTCCTGGACGGCCCAGAGGAAATGCAAGGAGCAGCATATCCCCTTTTTCTCAGTTAAGAGCCTAAAACTTTTTTATCAGTAAGGTAAAGGCGTTTAAAGAAATATCAAGAGGAGAAATAGTCAGAAGTATCGGACGATTTAGAACTGAGGGAGGAAACTTGGTTCCTTCCTTTATTCCCCTCAAAGTTCTCACTGTCTTCTCGTAAAACCACACCACTTCTACAGCTGGAGCGACGTCACCGTAAGCAGAGATAAGGCGTTTAATTGAACTCCATCTCTTGAAAAGATGCAGTGACAGCAGCTCGAGAGATCATGAAGCCAGGTCTCAGATCACCAGCTGGCACGCAAAAGGCTTTCACTTAACCATGATCTCAAGCAGCTCCTCTGGCTCCAGTTTCTGGGAAAAAAACGTAGATTTTTGTTTGTAAAACTCTTTGCTCATAGTAAATTTTGGGGAACTGTTATGTTCTGCTCTCTTTGAAACTTGAGGAGTATTTCACCTTCCTACAGCTCCTAGTCCTTGGCTTGGTGGTGGTGTGGTCTGGGGAACTTTGGTTATTTTTCCTGAACAAAACTGTGGTGATTTAGTTTAAGCAAACAGACCTAAGGGCTATCTCTACACACCCACCTGTGGAACACAGCAAATCTGGTTCCAAGCGCTTTATGAACATCATGCTTCTTAAAAACAAACACAACAAACGTAGGCCTTCCTACTAATGGTCTCAAGTTTTACTTTTAGGATCTAACAAATAAAAATGCACTTGAAGTCTTATGCAAAGAATCTGACTCTTCACGTAGAAAAAATTCAACTAGGGGGCCGGCACTTGGTTACAAAGAGAAGTTCAGAAAGGCCTAGCAGCTGCCTTGTAAAAGGAGACCTGGACTGCCAAAGTCAAAGGCCAGAGCACCAGCTTGGGCCCTCCCCAAAAGTCATGGCTTCAGCCAGCCAGCCAAGCTGACCCACCAAAACACGCACGGCAGTCCCCAGCCACCGGTTTGATCTACACTGTCAGGAACTTGCTTTCTCCCTTCTTAAAGCTAACATAGAGTCATAGAATCTTTAAGGTTGGAAGAGACCTCCAAGATCATCAAGTCCAACCGTCAACCCAACACCACCATGTCCACTAAACCATGTCCTGAAGTGCCACGTCTACACGTTCTTTGAACACCTCCAGGGACGGCGACTCCACCACTTCCTTGGGCAGCCTGTTCCAGTGCCTGACCAGGGATCTTTTTCACATGCAACATGTGATATGATTTTAGTAAAACATTCTACGGAAGTCCTATAAACCAAAGCTGATGCCAGGCGTTTCCTCCAGCATGAGGCTCCATGTTGTTTTCAAATAAATTATAATCTTCAACTGACACCAGGTTAGAGACAATCAGACAATGCCCTAACAGCTCTATAGGGTGTGAAGGTTAAACATGTCTACGTTCAAGACAACCACCCACTGTTCCGGCAGACAGAAATAAAGCACGGCCTCCTCTCAAGCCCAGAAGCCCCAGGGAGGAGGACACGGATGAGAGCGCAGGGTTGGGACAGTCACTCCCAGGTGCCACCGCTGCCACCCTCTGGGCACATCCTCTCCGTCCTGGCACTGCGGGATGGGATTCAGCGCAGCTGGGCCAACTTCCTCAGCAGAGGCTATGTCATAAAACCGCACCATTCCTTTACATTCAAGTAGTTCGATTCCTACTCTCTATTTTTTTTAGCTTAGGTCTTTCACAAAAGGAGGACCCTGACACCCTACACTGACACCACCTTCCCTAAAAAAAAAGAGAAACGTTAAGAAATGGTGTTTAGCAGCTTCACTGAAGGTAATATACACTTGTGGAAAACATCACATTACTACTGAGCACCCATAAATTGGCCGTAAATCATCCGGCCCTGTTTGAAACAGAAAGGCCATAAACTCCCCGACTCCCCGGCCTGCTGTACCGCTACCCCGTTTTGAACGCAGGCCGTCCCAGTCACAAAGGAGACATTTATTTTCTGGGAGCCAGCGACAGAGGTGGCGTAAACTGGTGGAGCTCTCCCCATTTCAAATAAGAAGTGATGATTTATAAATGCCGAGGATTTGGCCTAAAGGTCAAGATATTTCTCTGGCCTAAAAAGCTCTGCTCAGAAAAAAAAAAAAAAATCAATGGCATTTCAAACTCAGAGGCTATTATCCACACCCTTAAGTGCAGCACGCGTTACTGTGCTTATCACAACACAGTGAAATAGGTGCCGGTAACTGAATTTAAGAGGTTTTTTTTTCCTCAATTTTTACAACTTTCAGACAACTTCCTGTACATTAAACCTAAAGAGAAAAAGTATTTTCCAGTCCTTTACCTGAAACCATCTTTTCCTTGAAACCTAACAAAAAGATAATAGTTTCATGTCTATGAATTTTTCTTTTATTGCCCCTTACAAGTATTTCTTCTTCATAAAAAGAAATAGCAGTTGAACTGATAACCAGAAATGCTATCAAGCAGCAAAGTAACAGAAACAGAAGGAATAAATGAATCCATATACGTCAATCAGAAACAGCAGCTGTTTCCAGAAAACCCTGAGCAATTATTTATGAAATTATGTCTTCTCCAGTGCTTCTGTGTCCCTCCATGATCCCAGGAGGAGCTGATCTTCTGATGAGCTTTAGCTTGCTGAATTAGAAGAGGAGACAATGTCACAATACCAGTTAGCAAAACCAGTGCCTATCATCTCAAAATGTATGTTTTCTATTTTAATAATTGCATGTAACGAAGACATTCCACTGGAAACAAGTCCTCAGACCTGGATTAGCCTTGGTGCCGAGAAAGGGCTGAGCGACCAGCACGCAACGCAAAACCAGCCACGGCGTAGCTATGGCGGGGCACTAGCGCCCAGGACGTACAAGCTGCCGCCGAGCTGCCGTGCACCCTTTCACATGTTTCTTCGTCGTACCTTTGCTCCTCAGCTCGCCCTCTCCCACACAGAGTAAATGGAGGTGAAATGTTGGCTTCCTGCTGTTTGTGCACTTGGCTGGATGACCTGATTGTTACATTATGATTCTTCCCCCCCACCCCCCCCCAATTACTTCCTGTGATTGTTAATTGGGGAACACATCAGATCCAACAAGTCAGAGGCTCCAGCTGATCTGGATACAAATATGCAGTCTAGTGCCCCCGTTTTCGCTGGGGGATCTAAGGATTACTGGTGAAGGACAACAGGTATGGCTGAAGCAGCACTCAAGACCACTTAACTGCAAAATGAATCTTGTTTTTTTCCCAAAAGCTTGGTTCCTGAAGGGTGCTCAGACGGCTGGTGATGAGGGGGCTGGAGCAGCTCTGCTGTGAGGCCAGGCTGAGAGAGCTGGGGCTGTTCAGCCTGGAGAAGAGGAGGCTCCGGGGAGACCTTAGAGCGGCCTCCCAGTGCCTGAAGGGGGCTGCAGGAAAGGTGGGGAGAGACTCTTCAGCAGGTCCTGGTGTGACAGGACGAGGGGTGATGGTTTAACATAGAAGGAAGCAGATTCAGACTGGACCTAAGGAAGAAATTTTTTTACACTGAGGGTGGTAGAGCACTGTTCCAGGTTGCCCAGAGCGGCAGTGGATGCCCCATCCCTGGAAACATTCCAGGCCAGGTTGGCCGGGGCTGTGAGCAACCTGATCTGGTTGGAGATGTCCCTGCTCCTCGCAGGGGGGTTGGGCTGGATGGGCTTTGAAGGTCCCTTCCAACCCTAACGATTCTGTGATTCTATTCTATGATTCTAAAAAACGTACCACCTTGAAGTGAGTGCAGTTCCCATGCGCACCAGCAGCTTCTCTCCTTTGCTTTTTAGGATGTGGGTGTGCCTACAGGCACACGACTTCAGTTCTATATTTTCACAGAGTACAGCGTGTTTCTGTGGTGCAGAAAAGACAGAGGCAGCAAACCCAGCTCCAGAAAACCAGAAGACTATTCCCTCCCTCTCACCCTAATTTCATCTTCGCTGAGGACAGCCTGCAGCAGCCCACGGAGACCAGGCAGCGCTGGGACCCGTTGAACAGTTTCCCTCTGAGACCAACGTTCTGTTTCACAGGGGTCTGCCAACTGTTAGGGCACGCTGCTGTGCCACCCCACACAAGAGCAGAAAGGGTTAAAGAACAGTCACTGCCAGTTAGTAATGTCTGTCTTCCCCACTCTTTCACATTTTTCATGCTCTACATCTTTCTTCAGTTTTCCACAGAGGTTCTCTCCATCTTTCGGCCTTTCTTTGTCATCATCTTCCACCATGTTTTTCATTTCTGACTTGACTGTTCCATTTATTTTCCTTTGTTCCTCTGTCCTCACGTCCATAACCATGCCACAATGCATATTTAAGATGCCAACAGCACACAAGAGGATTTTCAGAAGAACGGAGCACAATAAATGAGCTGCTTACGAAATCCAGATGCACACATCGCAACCGCGGCTGGTGAGCGCCGACTGCATTCACGGGGGCTTTGATGGAAGCTCATATCCTCAGAAAACACGGCCCTGAGGTGACAGTCTCCTTAGTACCACTCATTTATCCCAATTTCCCACTAAGGCAAACCCAGTGAACTCTACAGGAATAAAACGGAGTGGGATAAAAAAAGGAAAAACTGCAAAAGAGCAAAGAAAACAATACGGAAAGGCTACAGGGGCAGCTTTGCTTGTATATTAAAGAGGCTGACTGGAAATAAAGTTTGTGCAGTCCCCCTCCTCAGAAAGAAACCCACTCAGAAACGGCACGCATCAAAAGCCAGAGAATACACTCAGAGTTTGGACCCAGATGCCAAATTCCCACAAAGTCAGCTGCAGCAATAACAATAAAGATGAGAGAGGATTTTCTTTCTAACTGCTGCAATATTTTCCAAATGCACTCAGCTGAATAGAAAATTTAGTATTGTGCTAATTTTTTTTTTTTTTTTTTGAGTAGCATATGGCAGTGAGAGCTTCAAACAAGTCACAGAGGACTGAGTCCTGGAGGACTCCATGGGAAAGTTGCTTGAGATGTGCTCAGAATAATTGTACACTGCAGGAGCAAACAATCTCTGTTTCCCAGCGTGATTTCGTAAGAGACAGATAACTCCTTTTTGTGCGCGTGTGTTTATTACCCTCCAGATTCTGGAAATCTTTCAGGACGCCGAGAGCAAATTACACTGAAGTGACACCTATAAAACCACAGCAGTCCCAGCCAGTCCCGTGCTATGCATTTGCCCTCTCACAGCTGAAATAAAAATAATCTAGAATGGTGTGAGTGCCTCAGGCTGCCAGTGTGATTTGCAGGAGGAAGATTCCTTTAACGGATCGGACATTTAGCCCAGCCTACACTATCTACTGCTGTGTATGACCACGGCATGTCGATGCGACGGTCTGGTCAGATTCTACATGGAAATCCCAGTTTTTATCCTTTGTGGTGGATCATTTTAATGTAGAATTGCAGGACATAAAACACTAGACTTCACTTGTTTTCTATAAATCTTAGAGTGTCTTCTGCCTCTGTAACGTCTGCGCACAAACCCAGTTCTCGGTGAGCGCAGAAATCCCACAGGATGAAGCCACACTGTAAATACCAGACAAATTACAATCAGATTAGATGGGCAGTCTGTTCATTTACTCAGCGCAGCTGCACTCCAGAGTCTTTTCACCACTGGTGTCTACTTATAACAGGAATGTTTTGTTCTTCAAGAACACAGTTCCTGTTTCGTACCTCCCGTGTCTTACCGTTGGTGATCAATACGGAGCGCGTTTCCACCTCCGAAGGAGCAAGCAGGATGCTCCTCGAGAGGCCAAGGGGAAAGCTGTTCTTGGTACAGATCTGCAGGGCAAGACTTATTTTAAATTTAGCAGTGAAAAGTCCCTTGAAAGGTCTGCATTCCATTGCAGTCAAGCGGAACAGAGAGATCTTTCTGGAAGAACGTATGAGATAGCAGCGCAGATTTGCTGAAATTTCCCAGGACTCGTCACCTTCGCTGCAGAAATTTCTGGAGGTTCCAAAGCTGGTACTTCTGCCTACGTCAGTGAGCGTAAATCCGCCCACCTAACGAAGCTCATCGGGTAGATCTGGTGTACCATGGGGCTTCCAGGGATTCCTGCTCACTTACGGACAAGAAGCATGTTGAATGATGTTCAATATTGTCTGCGCTGTGACAGAATCTCCCTGCCACTTCGCCGCAATTGCGTGTAAACATCACATCACATCCCCCTTAATTGTTCCCAGTTACAAGAACTGTCTTATCTTTCAGGTACAAGCCTGCTTCCATCCAGCACACAAATCCGGCGTTCCTGTGTTTTTATCACTGTAACCACTTAGCGAATCCCTGAGTCACGGGGCTAAGGCTTTCACACAACGGTATTTTATGATTGCAGGCCGCAAAAATATTAAGGTGAAATCAAGCAAACTCCTGCACCAACGTGTACCCTCGGTATCTGCTAACTCCGTTCTCACCTTTTGGTTTCAGAGTCGTTATTCCGAATTTGCGCAGAGATAAAGAAGAACACCCAAATGGGTACAACACAGCACTTACACAAACGTAACATCAGCTCTTCTCCACACTGGCCAAGTTAAGGGTGACCAACGGATCCACGCCAAAAAACAGCTACTGGTTATTTTGCTACAAGCCGCTTGGACAACTACTGTGTCCGAGCATCCGTCACAAAAGGAAGGATGTGACACGGTGGGAAGACCCCAGCTCACATGCAATCCTTACCACTGTGGGAAAGTTAACGAGAACGGACTCCTTTCGCAAGACCAAGCAACAAATTGTTCTTCTGCAGTGCACCATGCATACTTAAAAATCTAAAAATATAGCACTATGAAAACTAGAGCAATTTTAACAATAATCACTTTCCTTCCTGTTACAAGAAATTTATAGAAGGAATTCAGACTTCTGAAGTATTCAATTTTTTTGCAAGCGCTTGATTCAGTAAAATACAGTGAAAGATACTATCACACAAGGAAGAATGAGTAAAAATTATATCAAGAACTTACTTTCTGCAGGTTCCTTAGATCTTCTGCCACTGGAGGACTTCCTCAGGAGACTCCGTCCTGAGGTGAAGAGGCTGGTTAGCTCCTCCAGGGGACTGGTGGGTGTCCGAGAACGGGAGCCACTCTGAGATGACGACCCGTAGGTACTGACCGAGGCATTTACCATCTTTCCTCCTTCTTGCAATGTGTTTCTGGCTGTAGAATGAGGCACTGATGGAGAGCTTCTTGAGAGACTTCCTGAATGTACAGAGTCATAAGGTGGAGGTCTTTTGAGGCTTAAGGGGGTGAGAGACCTACCCATACTGACAGGAGAAGGTGAGGCAGAGTGACTTTTAGGATAACCGTGTGGAGACTGTGTTCTGTACAAGGTAGAAGGGTGAGGAGGTGAGGACATGTGCCCAGGGGTGCTAGTTCCATGAGATACCGTCTGATCCTTCTCCAGTTTTTGATGGCCTGGTGTGTGAGGTGGCAGTGAAGATGGAGAAGCTCCAGCTTGCTGTTTGATGTAAGACACATTTTCTAAAACGGGAAGCTTTGTGACCTCCAGCGGAGTTAGAGGAGACTCGTCAGAATTTGGGGAACACTGCACTGGTGCTGGTGGGAACACCAGCAGTGGAGGTCTGTGAGAAAGCAGATTTGGAAACGGCGGGGGTATATCACAAAGCAAGCCCTTGGGAGTAGATGGCACTGAAGACTTGGTGAAATCTAGGTCAGGCACTGTGGGAGTAGCACACTGAGAAGAACATGTGTGATGGTCGTACTCACATTGACACTTTGAATCTTGGCCTACATCATCAAATATAGGGTATTTCATCTCCTCATAGACCGCTTCGCTTTGGTCATCCTCGTCTTTTTTGAAGTCTCTGAGAATATTCCCAACCATTTCAATATAAACGGGCTCTTCTTCCTCCGCGTCCGGGGCAGGACTGCTGACCTGGGACAAAGAGGCATCCCTCGTGAGCGTTGTCTTCATAGGGCCATGCTTTTTGATATACGTTTCATCAAAAGATGTGCTTAGCTGAGTGTTCGGATTTCGTTTCGGCTTGGGAGGTGGAATCTTCTTTGTGTATTCATCGCTGTGAGGTCTTGGTTTGGCCGACACTGAAAACAGAACAAAAATAAATTCATCAGAAGTATGTATGACACTTTGTCAGTCATAGGATCTCTGTTACGGTGTGGTAATTCTGGAGTGGATTTCCTGGGAGCAGCCTGTTGCTGGTTTTCTCTGGTATTATGTCAGCAGACTGCTATAAAAATAACACTTTATGCAAAACACTCCCAATCCTCCCCCAGAACGCTCTGGCACTCCGGTATTAAGCGGCTAGTGAGCCCCTCCCTTCCTCCGAGACACCTGCTCTCTCCCAAACTCTTTGGACAGGTGACTTTCCATTTTTAAATATTATGCTTTTCAAATATCGCTGTGGGATTTTAAAGACCCAAAGAGTTGCCAAAGACATCAAACTAAGTACCCAAACGAACTCCTTATGGCTGCAAGAGAACAGCGAAGATCCTGGACACCCACATCGGAATGACTCAAAACATTTATTCAGAAAATAAGTTTACCACATATACTAAACTTAATTTATAAAATAAATAGTTCCGGCACTGAAAGCCTCACTAATAAGTTTCCCAATTAAAAAATAATCCTAAACCACAGGCCAGTTTCAAATGGCAGCTTTGCTGCCTTACCAAACTGTGCTGCTTGCCCGCAGTTCACTGCCGCAAACTCAGCGCTCGGAGAGACCTCCAGACACCTTCTGCTGAGCCAGCAGAAATCAGCCAGCAAACTTCTCACGTTAAACCAAGCAGGCAGCGCTCACAGAGTTAAAACCCTCTTTCAGAAACACCTCAAACATATTTCTTCACCAGTTGAAGGACATGTATTTGGACAGGCTGCGAGGTCATCGACTCCGGGCTGGAAGACGCCTGTGCTAGAGCATCTCACCAACCTGACCTGGCCAGCAGTAGAGGAGGGCTCAAACACAGCGTTATCACTTTGTCACACTTCTGCTCTGATCTGCTGAGCAACCCCTCTTCACAAGAGACATGTTGAACAAGATTCCAGCTCTGTTCAGGAATAAGGAGACGGGACGGCATGCGTGTGCACATACACGAAGTAACGAGACCACGCTTCGTTGACAGCATCTGTTTAAATGTAAGGTATAACTAAGGTACAACAAAGCAAAAAGAAAATGAAACCTTGCCAGAATTAAACAAAAAAAAAAAACCCTCAAACCTCAAAAAGCAGCATTATGCCTTCACAATGGTTCCAATTAACGTGTTCCACTTTGCAGCAGGCATGGGACACGCAACAGCTACCACAGATAAGAGTATCTGGTACTTGATAGCGTTTCACTATGTGGATATATCCTAATGCACTTCACATTTGTCTTTTTAATTAACCCAAATTAATTTTCTTAAATGTATTAGGATTAGACTTTTGGGAATGAGATGTAGGCTACCAGAATCATTTGGGCTTTGCAGAAAATATTACCCCTGGTGCATTTGACAATATTTGCGGATTTTTCTTGCCGTGCTTTCAGCCAAATCACCGTTTCCGTTCTGTTCTGTCTGTTACCTGCGTATCACCTTCATACACGTTCTGCCGACACAAACCTCATCTCGATCCTCTCCACACCTCTGTTTGTCTGATTTACAGCCCTGGTAAAAGGAATCTCCTTTAGATTGGTGTCATTACAGCGAAGAGACAGTCAATGAGGCTGGCACGAACCGCCTGATCACTTCTGGACACTGTGCCCAGGACCTGAACTCCGCTTCAGCCAGGCTAAAGGATTACAGAGGTCGCTGCATTTGAAAATTGGGTATTTTGACCGCAGAGGCTTCTCGCAGTCTTCAGCTCCCCGCGCATCATGCTGCCATCCTTCACGGATGCCTGAGATACAAACGTTTCCGCTCCTGTGCCTTCCTCAGAGCCCTGTTCCGGTGCTGTCCTCTACAGCTCCTGTGCCACCAGTGTCACACTGGGACACACTCTGTCTCACAGCCACGTCCCACTCTTCCATTTCTTTACAGAGAGATGTTAGTGATGGACAATGTAATGAAAAGATGCTCCTGTGCTGGAGGTCATTCAAGGCTATTTTAACCTAAAAATAGCCAGAAGTGGTTATGGGTACTGCGTTTTCAAACTAATTGCTAGAAATATCGTATTTTCCCTCTTCCCTCCTTCCATTTTCACAGCTTTTATCCAGCCGATGAGGTTCTGCCACGCGGTCTAGACCTGTCCTTAGGTACTGGGGTTTGCATAGACAACATTCATAAGTTGTCATGTTCCGGACAAGGCAATGAGAAATGTCATGGGGAAATGATGGACATTCCGCCATCTATTCTTTCAAGTATTTTTGCACGGGCTGAAATTAAGTACCGCAGCGACACATGCAGCTTTCTCGTCTGCCATCACACGATAGGCAGCATTAGCCTAAAATGTCTCTGTGACATTATCAACTAAAAGGTCAAATGGCCCCGTCCTGCTGCATGATACAGAACGTAAAACATGCCAAGGTGGAAGATTTACTTTCCTTTTTCTATTAAAAGCATTTTTCCTCCACCACAATTTACTATATTAAAGCATCTGTTTCCATGAGGTGGTAAGTTGCTGAAATCTTTTTCCCTCCTTGACAAATTGGATTTTTCAAACAAAAATTTAAAACTGAACGCTTTAAATAAACCTCATAAGGATACAGATGTACCTCCTAGATGCTACGCGGAGCAGGAACATTTGGTGCTGAACTCTACGGCACACTCGAAAACGGACTACGGATCATGAACTACCACTCCAGCCTGGAATAACAGAGAACAAAACCAAACCAGGAATCCAAACAGCGCTGTGCAAAGGCAATGCAAGGAGCTGGGGGTATTTGTACAGTTCCTGTGTTGCCAGCATTCGGCAGGGATCAATGTGCATGAGCGCAGAAGCGCTGGCAAGGTCCCACCGCCAGCGAAAGGAGATTATTTGGGAATCTCTGGAGAGGAACAGGCAAGACTGCTCCATGCACTTGGCATTTATCAGGCAGAGAAAGCAGTCGGTGTGTGCTGGGAACACGCACTCCTCTGAAAAACAAACCACACCGGCACGGTGGTGGCACGCATACTGCCGCGTTGCCTTTCACCACGGATAACCGCATCCTCGGTGCAACCGTCACCAGCAACCCGCCCGGAGACTCCAGAGCGCACGAGGTCTGACTGGAAGCTAAATGGAAGAAATCAGAGTGAGGACCATAAGCTCTAATAAACTGCAGTGAAACAAAACACACAGGCTGCAATAACTTCAGCTCTCATCCAGGAGCAAGAAGCACGGCGCTTAAAATAGCTTCACGACGCCCGACTGAGCAAGCGGAACATGACATTTTTGAAATGAGATATTTGTAGCGCAAAGGTTACGCTCAGCTTGCAGACAGGCCCCCGTAATCCACCTTTCGCAGCTAATTTTGGAAATACAGAAGGCTTCTTGTCATCTCATCCTTCTGAAGCACTTTTTTACTCTTTAAGGAGAGACTGAAATATGAAAATGTGTTATCATATTGGTTTTTATTATTTGCTCACTGTATGAGTGAAAATACCTAAAAACCAAAATGAATTTTGTCAGTTCCTATTGTCCTTTAGGCGTTTATCAGCTTTGCAGTTCAGAGGCCAAACCACTTTGTTGTGGTGCCGTTCACTGTAACAGAATAAAAATACACGCAACGGGAAAATTCCTCCCTTTCTGTTTCTTCAAGAGGCTATAGCATTCAATTTCTTTCTAAATGAAGGAATGATTTGGGGCCTAAAAAAGTTTAAAATTCTTAAAAATGTTCCTTTAAATGCAGAAGGAGTGAATCTTGCTGTATTTTGAGGGGTACCTCTATCAAAAAGAGCCTCCAGGAACGCAAGGAAATAGGATTTCTTTAATTAAACCCTGAACGTGCTAGATACTGACTCAAAGACACACAGGCTCTGATTTCCATCGCACAATCCAACAGGGAAAGCCCAGCTCCAGGGCAGCACAGAACCTACAGAAATGTGTATGTTCAAGGCCAGGATAACCCACCGGCTCTCACGGAACGAGCTGCTCATTCGAAGCCGCACAGGAGCTTCGGTGCGTTCGCACAGCGGTGCTCACGTCGGGCTGGATTTCATCATCTCTGCAGATGAAGTTTGGATATTCGTAGCGAAACTGAGCTTAAAAAGGCACGGTGCTCTGAGCTGCGCAGACGACTGGCACTCGGGAGACCTGAGTTTAATTCCTCTCTGCCACAGGCCCCAGGGCCTGGCCTGCCATTTTGCCCCCGAGTGCCACCTCGCACCATCTGTCTTTTGCCAGGTCAGGCTCCAAGGTGTTTTATCTGAGGTTTTTATCGTAATTTATCATTTATATCAATCCTTGCACAGTGGTTCCCAGCACTGGAAAGGAACAGCAGGAAACAAAAGCAAATTTAAGTGTACCTATTGGAGACAGGCAGCGCTGAACATCCACCTTTCCTTCCCCACGGCATTTCCGAAGGCACACGTCCCTCCGCTGTGGACGGCCATGAGATGTACGCACGAGGATGCGTCTCAGCAAGTACCTACAGAAACGTCATCTCTAGGCTGAAGTCACCTCTGAGAAGGTATCTGTCACAAAACCCACCTGCCTTCCAAAACAGCATCGTCCTCATGGACACAAGGCCTTTCCCTGCGGGTTACCTCTTCCTTTTCCAAACGACGGGAGAAGGGAAGAGGGAAAGAACGGGGAAGGAATAAAAGACAGCAATAGGTGGCTTCAGCATACTGATTGAACGCAGCACAAATTTCTCTCCCCTCCTGAATCTATGAGCTCTTACTGGAAATTATTTGAGATTTAAAGAGGACAAAACTACTGAAAATGAAAGGACAAAAAGACAGCGTCGTGAAATAATACAGACGTGCCGCTCGGATGTCTCAAGGCTGTGATTAAGGAGAGTTCTTCAAAAGTATCCAAGTCCTTTTATTTTGGCTACGACTTCTTTCAGCTGTTAAAATGACCGATTTCTGCTGTAATTCAAAGCGGTGGGGGCCCAGTGGCTTCAGCAGTGATATTCCAGAATTAACCACAGCGTAACAGAGAGGAGAACTGGGCCCCGCAGTTACAGTCAGTTCTGCAGAAACCCAACAACACAACTCCTGCAACCGAGAGGCACCGTGGATGCAGATGTGCTGCTGGCTGATGAAATCAGGGCTGTCTGGCTGGGCCAGGGTGCAGGTCCTTCGCCCTGAGTCATCAAGATGGGAGCAGATCCAGAGATGCCAAGACATTTTCAAAACCCTGGAGTAGAATCACAGAATGGTTTGGGTTGGAAGGGACCTTCAAAGCTCATCTAGTCCAACCCCCCTGCAAGGAGCAGGGACATCTCCAACCAGATCAGGTTGCTCAGAGCCTTCTCCAGGCTGAACAGCCCAGGCTCTCTCAGCCTGGCCTCACAGCAGAGCTGCTCCAGCCCTCTCATCATCTTCGTGGCCTCCTTTGGACTCTCTCCAACTGGTCCATGTCCTTCTGATGTTGGGGGCTCCAGAACTGGACACAGTACTCCAGGTGGGGTCTCACCAGGGCAGAGTAGAGGGGCAGAATCACCTCCCTCGACCTGCTGGCCACACTTCTCTTGATGAAGCCCAGGATGCGGTTGGCTTTCTGGGCTGCAAGGGTGCATTGCCAGCTCATGTTTTGCTTCTCGTCCACCGTCACTCCCAAGTCCTTCTCCTCAGGGCTGCTCTCCATCCATTCCCCGCCCAGCCTGGATTTGTGCCTGGGATTGCCATGACCCAGGTGCAGGACCTTGCATTTGGCCTGGTTGAACTTCATGAGGTTGGCACGAGCCCAGCTCTCCAGCCTGTCAAGGTCCCTCTGGATGGATCCCTCCCATCCAGCGTGTCAACGGCACACAACTTGGTGTCATCAGCAAACTTGCTGAGGGTGCACTCTATCCCACTGTCCATGTCGCCAACAAAGATGTTGAACAGGGCCGGGCCCAGCACGGACCCCTGAGGGACGCCACTTGTGACTGGTCTCCACCTGGACATCGAGCTGTTGACCACCACTCTCTGAGTGCAGCCATCCAGCCAGCTCCTTATCCACCGAGTGGTCCGTCCATCAAACCCATGTCTCTCCAGTTCAGAGAGAAGGATGTCATGTAGGACAGTGTCAAAAGCTTTGCACAAGTCCAGGTAGATGATGTCAGTTGCTCGTCCCTTTTCCACCGATGCCGTCACCCCGTCATAGAAGGCCACCAAATTGGTCAGGCACGATCTGCCCTTGGTGAAGCCATGTTGGCTGTCACCAACCACCTCCTTGCTCTCCATGTGCCTTAGCATGGTTCCCAGGAGGATCTGCTCCATGACCTTGCCAGGCACAGAGGTGAGGCTGTAGCACACAGAGTATCAGGATGCTGGAGAGAGTCCCCTCCAACCTGCCACACTCCGGAGCAGACTGACTTCTAGGTTTTCTCCTCCATAGCCCTCCACTTCTCTGCACATCCCCCTGACATGCTGAGCTCTGCTTTCTACCCTTTCCCACAGTGAAAACATCTCCAAAAGCTTTCGGAAAATGACAAAGTGACTATGTCTCCTCCTGAGCGCCCAGCCTTGTGCTTTCACGTATTTCAAACTTCACATCCTAGCCCTTTTAAAGAATGAGTAATTGATGTCCCTGATTTTTCCAGATAATGTTGAACAGGCAAAGAAAAAAAAGAAAAGAGAGTGTTTGGAAAAATAATTACAAATTATTTGCAATCAAGCCTTTCTGTACTGTTCACTGAAGCGAAAAGTTGCTGTCAGTCGGCACAGCCCTGGAAAGGCAGAGCAAGCAAGGGTTTTGAGAAGGAGGAAAAGAAAAGTCAGTTTGAACTACCCTCCTTTCACAGGATGGATCCGAGGAAAGGATCCTCCCGCCGCCCACACACGCAGCCGACAGCGCTGCCAAAGCGCTGGTTTGCTCTGTTTCAGACCGCCTGCAGCCTGCACACGCAAAACATTCTGCAGCCGGCCCAAGAGCAGCACTAAAAAATTCTGTCACTGCATATAAGCCGAAGGAATTCTAGATTTAAAAATGTAATTGGCACGGGAATTCATCAATCCAAGCATTGTTAGGTGAACAACATGAAGAGTGTGCAAACAGGACTACTGAACCACACTTGTGGAGATGGAGAAATTCATTTACCAAGTGTGTGTGCTTGCTCATTGCTGGCTGCAGAGCTCTCCTGCGGGAAGCTGTACGGAGTTGGGGCACTGAGGAGCGAAACACGGTCACAACACGGCACGGACACCAGCCACAGACCATAACTGAGGAAAGCCCTTTCGTTCTAAAGCAACGTGTATTGACTGAAACATTGGAGATGAAACCTGAACAGCTTTCGCTGTTTTGCTGTGAATTGGCCGTTATCGCTCTGCTCCCGCAGCTACCCACCAACGGACTGCACCTCACACCAAGAGCGATGGGCGACATCAGCCCCTGCCGCCCCCCACCCAGCACTGCCACTGTGGCGCAGCCCGGTTCTCACACGGCTGTCACCCTGTGCTCGCTGCCCCCTCTCCCTCTCTGGAGCCACCCACCTCGCCTTCCCTGAACACCACACAGAAGATGGGGAGGCTCTGCATTTTTGTCTTACTGAGCTTCTACAGGCCGTGCCACATGATGACTGCACTTCTGTTGACCTGCAGAATCATGTAATCTTTAATGTTGGAAGAGACCTCCAAGATCATCAAGTCCAACCATCAACCCAACACCACCATGTCCACTAAACCATGTCCCAAAGTGCCACATCTACACGTCCTTTGAACACCTCCAGGGATGGTGACTCCACCTGTCCCAGTGCCCGACCACTCTTTCAGCAAAGAAGTGTTTCCTAACATCCAACCTAAACCTCCCCTGCTGCAACTTGAGGCCATTTCCTCTCATCCTATCACAAGTTACTTGGGAGACGAGACCAACGCCCACCTCCCTACAGCCTCCATTCAGGCAGCTGTAGAGAGCCCCTCAGCCTCCTCTTCTCCAGATTAAAGGGGGTCTGGCTCTGGGTGATTTCTAAATCCAGTACCTGCACTCAAACACTGAAATGACTCTTGAAATGATTTACAGGGAAAATGGGAAAGAAGGAAACCAATCTAGAGAAAGAGCAAATCATAGAATCATAGAATCATAGAATCGTTAGGGTTGGAAGGGACCTTCAAAGGTCATCTAGTCCAACCCCCTGCCAGGAGCAGGGACATCCCCGACTAGATCAGGTTGCTCAGAGCCTCATCCAGCCTTTCCAGGGATGGGGCCTCCACCACCTTTCTGGGCAACATGTTCCAGTGTTCTATAACTCGCATCGTAAAAAATTTTTTCCTAATTTCCAATCTAAATCTACCCCCCACTATTTTAAAACCATTACCCCTTGTCCTATCGCAACAGGCCCTACTAAACAGCCTCTCCCCATCTTTCTTGTAGGCCCCCTTGAGGTACTGGAAGACCGCTATCAGGTCTCCCTGGAGCCTCCTCTTCTCCAGGCTGAACAGCCCCAGCTCTCTCAGCCTGTCCTCGTAAGAGAGGTGCTCCAGCCCTTTTATCATCTTCGTGGCCCTCCTCTGGACCTTCTCCAACTGGTCCATGTCCTTCTGATGTTGGGGGCTCAGAACTGGACACAGACTGGTGGGGTCTCATCAGGGCAGAGTAGAGGGGGAGAATCACCTCCCTCGACCTGCTGGCCACGCTTAATGCAATAGGAAGTTTAGCTCACCTGCTTCATTTACTAGAGAAATCGCCTGTATTTGCTCACTTCAGTGCTGCTTTGGTTCACAGACATCCCGTCCAGAATGCAAAGAAAGACTTGTGTCACTTGTCCAGAGATGTGAGACTCTTAATTTTTCAGATCCACAGTAACGCCTGTCTGCTACCGACAGACACAATAAGTAGGTCACAGCCATGATTTGCTTACATAAGACGCAATCTGCTTGCCGAGCATCTGAAATAATTGCAGCCCATTAAATCAAGCTGGCAGACCCACCGAGGAGATACCCTGCAGAATACCAACCTCCTGGGGACTCCAACTGAGATGGATTGTATCTGTTGACCCCACAAATACTGCTGCGCCTCCTCAGCATCTCCCACCAGTGACAAGGAGCCAGACTGGAGGGGTCAAACAAGCCACCACGTGAGCCCCAGAGAAGAAGGGTTCATCTACAGGGGCACTTTTGCCTCTCCCGCACGGACAGAAGGTGACCCTGCAGAAGCAGCTCCTGCAGGTTGTCACCGAGCATCTTTTGGGTGAATATAACGATAGCTGACGCGGACAGAGCGCTGTCAGAGCGGCTCACAGGCAGGCAGCGGAGCCTGGAGGTGTAACACCTCTGCGGTCAGAGGCTGAGCGTTACTGAAATACTCACTGCAATTGGCTTTAGGAACAGAGCTCCACAGCTATTCATTGACTTCCATCTCCACGGGGGTGACTCCTCTCTCCTCCTCAACTCTAAATAAAGTATTGACAAAATTACAGACGACCCACGCAGTACCAGCTGCCTCCCACTCGGAGCTTCTCTGTGTGCCTGGCATCCATCATTTCATCTCACATTTATTTGCAGAGTGGTCTAGTGAAACCAGTAGAGCCCTGCAACAGCGTTGATCTAGAAGGGTCATGCAGCCAGGCCTAATCACCCTAAATTCACCTGGTACGGCCGCACTGCCCAGTACCATTTTGACAGTGTTGGACAGACAAGCTCCTGTTTCAAATGCCAGGCTTACCCTCATTGTGCCACCTGAGAAGTGAGATGGAGGATGAAAAGACAAAGATGGAGCACAAAAAGGAAAAGAGGAATCGCTGCCAGGAGCCGTTCCTACCTCACCCACGACTGCAGAACCTGCTCAGTTCAAATCACAGGGAACATGACAGAGACCTGATGAAAAACTAGCACCCTGCAAAAAAGGGGAAGAAAAAAAAAAAAACCAAGAAGCAGGAAACCGAAGATGGAACAATGAGGAAAAGTGGAGCTCTCTATCAGAAATGTTTGGAAAGCTGAGTTTAATGAAAGGCAATTAAAGAAAGAGCAGCATGACAGGCTACAAGATCTTAGCCAGTATCTAAGGGAAGAAACAGGCGTCAACTACCAGAGTATGACCAGAGAGAGCCAAGACCACCACGAGCTCCCCCAAGCCTTTACATCAGTGAACTGCGTTATTATGCCCCCTTCTCTCTCCCACACTGTATTTGCAGTGAGCACACACAGCACTGCCCTCCTCTTCCCCCTTTTCTCCTTCCCTTACATTTTTCCCTTCTCCTTCCCTTGGGTGGACCCACGCAAGCTTACAGCACAGCCCTGAGCCAGCCCTGACGGTTCAACTACGTGCAGAAGGCAAGGCAGGGACAAGCCCATGCTGGTGTCACCACTGAAAAGCCAGTATCTGCTGAAACTGTTACACCAGTCAGCTTTCTCAGATAAATACCTTATCCTTTCCCTTGCCAGGCAACTGTTCATGGCCAGAAATGTTCCTTTTGATCCCATCTTGCAGCTGCGGAAGTTCCCCACGAAGACTGAACGAGCATCTATTCCTGCTGTCACTAGGATGCAGGAAGGCACGCTTACCACACTCAGGCACGGGATCCCAAGACTGGGACCTTACGGCAATTAGTCACTGCAGATATTTATCCACCACAGCTGTAAAAATTCTCTCATCTTTAACAGAAAATAATAAATAATTCAGAACAGTGGAGTAGCTTGAGCTTTCACGCTTTTGTTTGTAAAAAATTTGCATTTAAGAAAATAAACAGGCCAGACACAACATCCAGGTTTTGAATCCACACTAGTGATGTAGCTTCAAGTTTGTGCTTGGTACCCGTTTCTATGCTTGCTTTTTTTGGTTCTGTTCGTTTGCTGGTGTTTTCGTTTTGTTTTGTTCCTTTCTTCTCTTTTAATCAAAGGGTTACTTACCATCTTATTCATCAAAATTAAGAGACTTCCATTGTCACAAGCAAAAATCTATCCCATTAAAACTTTCCCAACTGAAGAGACTTGTGGCATCACCACATCGGTCGCAAAGCAAGATTTACAGCCAAGCCATCCCTCGGTATTCTACCAAGCCAAAAGAGGAGACAGCTTCCTTTACAGCCTTGCACGGAGGGGAGAATGCCAGGAATCTTCTTCATCCCACAAAGCGCTGTCCAGACCCACAACCCAGAGGCTACACTGCTCCCCACAGCGCTGGGCTTTTCGAGGGGCGTTTATGCTCAGAGAGTCCTGTACTTGCAGTACTGGTTTTGCTTTACTACCAGGCATACGAGGAGCTAGAATTACTCAAGCGCTACACGCAAGCTGGTTGTGAATGTGGAGGAAGAGTATTATTCATTATTATCTCAGAGAAATGATGGAAGCCATGGCAAATATTACATCGCTGCACTGGAAATGGCTATTAAGCTATGTCTCTTGATGATACCATGCTCCAGCTTTTAACTTATCACATCTCAGCCTCCCCCCACCCTCAACAAGCAGCCAGCTGCAAATCACTGGCGCTTCTTGTTCGACATGCCAGCAGTTCAAAGTTCCGGTCACTAAAGTTAGCCCAAAAATTGGCGTGTGCTTGCTTTTTTTTTCTCTCGTGCACCTCTGACAAGCCCAGGCTGGTACACTGTGACCTCCAGGCAAGTTGATGGCATTGCAGAAAGGAAGCTGTGCTCCGTGCAGCCGCCGCTGCTGGGCACGTTCTCCCAACACAGCACCATTTGCACACGTACGGACTGCAAAGCATGAAGAGGCAGACAGAGTTGTGGTACGTCAGGCGTACGTTGGTTGATGTCATCCAGGAAGAGACGGAAGCCGCAAACCAGTGCACCCACTGAGACTACGATATTCAGTTATTAGAAAGAAATTACCAACGAAACAGAGGATAGTCAGGACGGGATCTCACCTGGAGCCACATGGAAGTCTCTCAGGACGGGATCCTGCTAAGCACTGTCCCTTCCCAGTAAAACCAACGCGAGTGCAGGGTGCTTGGCCCCTCCAGCATCAACCTCGTGGCAGGAGATGCTTTGAGAGCTCAGTCATGCTTCACTCCGTAAGGATTGGTCTCGTTTGGTTGTTTAAGTGAGAAGAGAATTAGGGCACCAGCGAAAAACAAGGTAAGAGGAAGAGGTGGAAAACCAGTGTATCTGCTGTGGAATAAAAAGCGCAGCTGTTCTGTGTCTTTTCCTTTAATTCCAAATCACAAATGAGCTCTGAGAGTAAACAGGGACTTCAGGATCTCACCCTGACCCCGCAAGCCCTTACTCATTTCTCCGCAACATCTTTAACAGACAATGCCAAAGACAGCATGGAAAAACGAAGCGTAACATGAGGATTTCAAAATCGTTACTTTTGGAGTTTCATTTTGTTTTACTTAACAAATTCTGAAGGGCTGTCAAAACGAGGCAAGAGAATTACCTGGATTTCTCCTCCCCTCCTCTCCTGGCCCTGATTTCAGAGCCATTCAGTGATGCAAAATAATGCAAGGATCTACTGTTCCATAGCATTTCAGCTCACAGGTGGAAATGCTGAGAAGGCCCAGCACTATGCTTCCCTGATGTATAAACGAAATAAAAAAAAAGAAATACAGTCACAAATATGATGACTTAAGTTTTTTTTCTATCAGCATTCCAGGCTTGACAGACAGTGAGCTGATGGTAATGAATGGATTTCTTAACCCCTAACCTCCCAGTTACATGGGGGCTGGCTGTCAGGGCTGCAGATTAACCACGCAGTGGACAAGGGCGCCCACAGAAGGTCCTAGATGATTTGCTAATTCTGGGGCAGAATTGTGCGAATTCACAAGCGCAGTGTGGCCCTGGGGCTGCAACCAGGCTTATAAACTCTCCTGAGCCCTAGAGCGCTGGGTACACCGTGCCGAAAAGCCCACAGGCTCAGCAGGAACCACAGGCTTACTGGTCCCAGTTCAGGGCAGGCAGCCTCCTCCTAGACTGCTGCGTTTGCAGCCAATCTGGTAAATCAGCACAACGCTCCCTAAACTCCCATTATTACGGCTTTTCCATTATCAGGAACATCACAGCTTCCACCGCCCTCGGGAGCAGAGCGATCTGTGCCGCAGGGCGGCCGCGCGTTTAATTCGGTGCGTTCTTCCACAGGTGCAGTCTCTCGGCAAACGAGCAACATCCTAATGCGAAGAGAGAGCTGAGGAATATACGAAGCAACTTGGTTAAATTAAAAAGAAAAAAAAAAAGGATGTACACAGGATGGACTAGCACAACACAGCTAAAGGACCAGCTGCCAAGTCCTGGGCACAATGCAATCCCAAACGCGTAACTGGATCTGCACGGCTTTACCACCGCGTGGTCTATTTTCTGTTCAACGCCTGCAGCCTCCGTTAGCGTTAATGAGTACGCATATGTGCCTCGAGGGTGAGAACATACTCCCTCCGTGGCTTCAAAACTTGTTTATAAATCCCTCCCAAATTCACATTGCGTTCGTTGTTCTGCGCAGAAAGCTATTGTAACGGCTCTGAGAGCTGCCGCTTTCATTACAACCTTCCCCCCCGGCCCTCCCGTATCTGAGGGACCAGAAAACAGACCTGCGAAGACGAAAGGCTGGAGGAGATGGAAAGCAACCCAGCTGTGGGAGCTGCAAACCGACTGGCTGCAGGGAGGGGCAAACCGAAATCTCAGCAAAACCAAAGAAAACCAAACCCTCAAACACCCCCAAAAGCAAAACCTTTGCAAATCTCTACGTTATTAAATACCAGGGGTTAGACCGAAACCTTTGCCGTGGCCTTCCCGCTACAGCGCGGATCAGTGGGACAAGCTGCTTCGGCAACCAAGGGGCCAAACAGCTGCCTTTGCAGGAGCGGAGGCACGGCCCTCCGGCCTTTCGGCCATGGCGAGGGCACGGAGCCCGTCGAGACGCAGGGCTGAACAAAGGGAACGAAGTGATGGATTTCTAGCACAGACTGCAATGCTCCAGCACTGCTGAAGGCACTGTGTCATCCCCGTGCCTCCTGGACACGCTTCTCTGGAGTCAGCTACAGCAGCTAAGAGTCTACTGTACTCCTCCGCACTCTACTGACATTTTTAGGAAAAATTTTTTACACTGAGGGTGGTGGAGCACTGTCCCAGGTTGCCCAGAGAGGTGGTGGATGCCCCATCCCTGGAAACATTCCAGGCCAGGTTGGCCGGGGCTGTGAGCAACCTGATCTGGTCGGAGATGTCCCTGCTCCTGGCAGGAGGGTTGGACTGGGTGGCCTTTGAAGGTCCCTTTCCACCAGGCCCCAGGGCTGGCAGGGGTTCCAGCTGGGCCTGTGCCCTGCGAGGTGGCCGTGGAGGGCAGAACCAGAACACCGCCTCAGCACGGGGTCGTCACGTCTGGCAGAAGGCCAAGCGGAGAGCCCAGAAGTAGTAGCATCTTAAACCGCCCGTAGCTGTACCCACCAGAACGCATCTGTCAGGCCCCGCAGACTCGTTAGGTCCGAACAGGGCTCATTAGTGAGATCTATTCCTTTAGGAGGCACGGATGAAAAGGTCTGGCTATAGGGAAGGACAGGACGCCGTTACTGCAGAGGACACTATTTCAAAGCTCAGGTTAAATACATTATTAGCTAAGGCAGGGAATAAAAGGAAACCAGCACCTTGCAAGAACAGCAGAAGCGCTAAATCCTTTAACCCAAGTTCTGTTTAACGAGGGCAGCAAAAGTTCAAGTTTACAACGCAGAGGCACCAGTCCAGCTGACAGAAAACTAGATTTATGAGAAAGACCAGCTGGGCTGCAGCCCCCGTTACAGTTACCGGAATTGCTTTTCTCCAGAGGAAAATTCTCCTTAGGAGTTGCCCACCTTTGGGATTGCTGAACAACAGCAAGAGGCTTCCGCTCTGCGGGCTCAGAAAGCAGCAAGGAGCACATCTTCCTCCGCACGCGACACCCGGAGGGAAAAGGGGACAAATGGTGTGAGTTTGAGGGGTGGGGAACCCCGCAAGCATTTTCATGTACTAGACCGAAACTTCCCCTGGGCTCTGGCAGGAGCTGAACCACAGCCATGCACAGAGTTTGGAGCTGTAATTCGCGTTTGGGTGCACGCGTGTCGCGTACATGCAAGCGCCTGCAACTGGCGTTTTCGTTATACATCAAGGCGTGTCTTATATACATAAATTATATTATATTATTTTGTGTGCATATATTTATATAACGTAGTCATCATCCATAGTGCTAAACAGAATTTTAACAAAAAGTTCACTTTCAAAACGCAATTCACCTGTACCTCTTCAGTTCCGTCTGCACTGCAGTGGGTCTGGAAACCTTTCTTGTGGACGTGCAGCCATCATATCAAAAACACCGCCTGAGGCTGGCTGCATTCACCAATTAGACTGTTTTATTAATTCCTTTTGCTGCAAGATTGGGCACTGAAAGCACATCAGCTAATTAAACTCCTGCATCTGCTCAATAAAGAGCCTTTCAGGATCAAGATCAGATACGCCTAACGCCGAAATGTTATTTAAAATTACCCTTTTCAGTCCACTTCTCACTTCCAACGTGTGATGCAGGGGGCACGGCTCCATTTGTTTGCTGTTCCTACCAGAGTTTGAAAATTCCGCAGAAAGCCAGCCCACGTTTCTAAGAACAACCTTCCAGAAATCTTGTCACGGAGGAGAAACGCATTGGGTGGAAGGCGTTCGGTGGGTGCCTGTGAGGGGTAGCCGAAGAGTGAAAAAGGAATATTGACACTTAAACTCATATTCAAAACACAGTCTAATGTTATGGTAGCTCTTATGATGGGATGGATTCAATATTTTGCCATTACCATGATCAGAAAAAGAATAAAAGTGACCATCAGCAACTGTGTGTGTTTGCATAAACGGGATTTGCTACCAAAAAGCCAAAAGCAAACATGTTCAATAAAACTGAGTGGTCAGGTTGGCCCTGGTTGCCTGGAAATGCAGCAAACTCCTTCTCAAAGTAGCCCCTGGGTCAGACAATAGACGTTACAGGCTGAATTATTCTGCACTGCCATGAAAAAATGAGCCGGGAACAATTTTGTGACAACTCCTTTGTAGGGATTCCACAATAGTTGATGGAGAAACAATAGAGTTTTTCATCATTGTTCTCCATAGTTCCTGGAAAAAGCTGCAGCCATTCAGCCTGCAAATACCACAAGCACACAAAAATGTGTGAGACACCCGCATAGACAAATATTTGGGTACAATACGGACAACAGTGACTGAAATTCAAACCAATGTCTTCTGGGACTTGAGCTTCCAAAGACCTCCCGAGGAGAACACGAATGTTGTGGACTACTCCACTTAAGGCTGGAAAGACAGAATTTCACAATTTCTGGAGTTCAAAGAATGAGAACTGCTAGATATGGAAAAACCTAACTACCTGCACTTAAAAACCAGACTGGCAGAATCAGAGCTTCACAGGTGTCTTTGAGCTAGGCACAACTTCAGAGACTAAATTTGTTAAGTTGTACAGCAACAGCAATAATTTCATATTCTGGGACAAAGTTGCCTTAATATTTGTATGAAATCAGTCCTGCAGATAATGAACTTTGGATTTCATCTGACATCCTCATCAATGTAGGACCACAGTTTTTATATAAACACTCCTAGTTACCTCGGAGTGCACACGTGACAACAAAGGCTCTCCTGGTGACAGCAAAGCATTTTAGAAATCCGGTCTAATCATCCAAACGCCATGTTGTACCCTCCTTGAGTATATCTCAGACTTGAAAATTTGACTTCTTACTTCAAAGAAACTCTACAATCTGATCTCACTTTCTACGTGTCAGACTCTGGTGAAACCTCTGTAAGTCCGTCACAAATAAACCCAGACACATCCAAACAGGGCAGATATTCTGAACACACGGAAACAACGGTAGGGTTAAAGGGTTCTGTCAATTCAACATCTCCAGGAACTTCTGCATGATAGTCTGGAAGTGCCCGCTGCTCCACTACAGATAAACCAGCAGAATTAACCTAACACAGGTCATATATTAAGCATCATAGAGATTCTCAATATCCCATGAAGGTGTTTAGTCACTCTGAAAGGTAACATTTAGCTATCACCTTTTATGCCAGTGATGGAGTATTGCTCACTCACCACTTCTTTCCAGAGACCTTGCCATGAATATTAAACTCTTGATTATAACAACAAATCCGAGGCGCTCCGCAATACTTGGTACTGTGGTGTAGTGGTACCATACCACACGGATTATCCAAAGCCAACACTGCGCAATCCCACGCGTGCCACTCAAAACCATCATCTGATGGGATAAATCAAGCTCAACTTGCGCAGAGTGGGAGGAGGCAAACTGGTACTTGGTCTTGGAAAGAGAAACAGCAATCAGTTTCCAACTTCGAGATCTGTCAGAAGGGACACGGCTACACACTTCATCCTTGGTGTCAAACATCAGATGAGGCAAAATTTTCAGAACCTTCCATAATAATAATAATGCTGAAGAAGATCTAGTTTCACGAGGACACAGACTGCTTAAGGGGTCTGCCATAACTTCTAGAAGACTCATAAAACACCTGTATGTATTTCAGTTATCACTATCATCATTATTATTGCTGCTCTAAGGCTGTCAGTCTCTGGGGCTGGGGGACAGATGTAAGACAGACCTCACTCCTAATCATCCTAGAGCTAACGCCGAGGTCAGCTGTACCGAAGAGTACCATACCCTGTGTGATCCCATGCACACTTGCATATTTTAAATATTTTTAAACAGAATATTTTTAAAAGCACTTGTGAGTAACCTAAGAGCTCCTGCCTTTCACCTCAGAGCATATCAGACTGAGAAGTCTGTGCCATGCATTCTCTTTTTGTATTAAATGAAAGACTTGACAAAATTTCTGATTTGAGATTTTAGGCCTGTCTGTGGCACGAATCTGAATGCTTTTTATGTGGGCTTTGGCCCAGTAAAACAGCGGTAAGCCGCTTTTATTAACGGCAGCTACTTAACGCTCGGGTTTGTCACGTTAGGCTGGTCAGTGGAACTGAGGTAATGGCCACTGCAGAGGACGAGCTATGGAAGTAACAGCAAATGTCATATGCAAAATAACCGCCACCAGCAGCATAAATAAAGCTACAGTTTCGTTCCCTGTTTGTGTTCAACCTCCCGATCGTAGACATCCATCCCACCAGTTGAATTACACGTTCCTTTGCCTCTTTGTTACCACTGATGACTTTTTAAAACCATATTTGCTTAAGAGAGGTTGTAGCATGAACGTAACTAACAAGTATTTCTGGCCACAACAACAAGCAAAAGGCATGTGCGCTAAGGGCACAGGACACCGCATGGGATGTCAAAACCGATACGTAACGCAGCAGTGGGAAAGACCAGCAATGATCTAAACCATTTGTCCCTGAGGGTGCCTTCTTCCGGTTCACGCCGCGAAGCCGAGTCATCCTGATCTCTCCTAGCAGGGAGTACAGCTGGTCCTACTGCTGCACAAAACAGATTCCAGCATGGAAGAAAGGAAGGAGAAGATCCCTACAGCGTTAGCTCGTCTGCACTAGTTCAGAGTGAGGAAGCGCTACCTTTATTCTCCATGTGTTTATTTTCTTCTGAATGCTGCACTGGCTGAAATGTAACTCGGAGGAATGGGAAGAGAAAATGTAGACTCAAACGCAACCAGAAGCTCTGGGCATTACAACATATCATCTCGGGTACAATTTCTACCCCTGGATGATATTTCCTTGCTGCAGAGTTTCAGGGCCACGCAGAATTCTTTTTAATAATTTCTGCCTTTCCCGTCTTTGCTGAGGAGGACCCTTCCCAATGCCGTGGTTTGCGCAGTGCTAGTGACGTGGCGAGCGGTCCCTGGCTGGCGTGCAGCTACCACTGTCCTACACGCCAGCTGACAGCAAGCTCTTTTTGCCTGCGTCTTGAATAAATTCAGCTCATACTCTGGTATATAATCAGGCCATATACGCGGTACAGTTCTGTGAGAAATGTCAAAGGTTAGCAGTTACCCACTGGTCCAAAATTCAGAGAAGAGGGATCTACAATACCTGTACTTGCACTGTTACACCAATGGGGAAACATACAGGTAATTCCTAAATGCAAGATTATCAACTGGATAATCTTAACACTGGGTCACAAAAAACCCTTTTTCCAGAGGATTCTCACGCTTACCTTCAGTCCTGTCTGGTAGTTTCCCACTTTTGCTTGTTGTTCCAGTGTTGACTGTTTCAGATGAGGTGCTTAGTTTGGTGTTGGGGTCTCGCTTCGGTTTTGGAGGTGGCTGCTTACGAGAGCTACTACTTTCGTCATCGGTTCCTCCGACAGAATGAAGAGACTGGGATCTCACGGCAAAGCCACTGGAGCAAGGATGTGGCAGTCTGTCCTGAGGAGCAGGCATCGTCATAAATCCCATGCGGAAATGTTTCCCCACGTAGCTTCCTTCATTTCCTCTCACTACTTCTCCACCTATGCTGTAAGAGAAAATACGCGTGTGAGTAAAGGATGCACCTTTGCCCGAGCTGTGCCTGGAACCAGGGTCTCAGTGCCTGTGCTGAGCAGATCGTGCTTCTGGCTTTGCAAACAAGCAACGCTCTTTCCTTAAAACAAAGTGACTACTAGAGTGGAGCGGTCTGTCTTTCAACGCAAGCTGTCAATGACGGAAACGCAGGTAGACCGCTACGCACTCACTCAAAATTTTACAAGGAGAAATTGAGAAAAGCTTTTGGTCCGGTTTCACAGCATTGTGACCAGAAATTGTCTACAGAACAAATTTCAAACATCAGAAGTCAAAACTGAGCTTTCAGGAAGACAAGAGATTGCCAGTAGGGCAAAGAACACCGCTTTGGAAAGGCAGTATCGTGTATTGATCGGCACTGCCCTGCGCTCATCTTCGACTACAGACACTCACGTACCGTGGGAAACACAGCTCTTGGGGTCCAATCAACCAGTCCCCTTCAGACTGAAGGACGGTAAGAGAATGAAATACTCTAAAAATTACTCGGATCTAAGAAATTGAATATTGACATCTCATCAAATCCACATGAAACTGCAACATTAGCAGCATCAGACGAGTAAGATCCAAGCGTAGACGAAAAGGCAATGGGCTATGGGGCACCAGGAGAAAAACAATCTCCAACCATTCAGAAACACAGGTACAGAGGGAGGAAACCCAGCTGGAGCAAGTGCTGTCACATCAAGTACTGCATTGTACTGGGGATGGCAGGACTGGGAACCTGGTATCGTTCTGCTACGCTCACGCACGCCTGTCAGTTCTGAACAAACAGCTCTTCACGAGGCTCATACTGCAAACCTACAGCGCGTTTCCATACGGGCAACTCAGTGACCACGCAAACAAACACAGCCACACACAGGTCAGCACGGGCCTGTTTGCGAGGAGATCTGAAACAGTACCGCTGCGGGCACGCAGGAACGCCAGCATGGAGCTGTGAGCTCCCAGACAGCCCCAGTTACCTCCCGTTCCCCTTCACACAGAGGGAAACTGTAAGCAGGGTCAGTCTGCTCCTCTGAGCTCCCTGTTCAACGCTGCCTTGGGCTGCGACAATCTATTCGGTGGCAAACACTTTTCCCTCTTTAAAAGACAGGAATGTTTCTCAACAGTTTCCCAGAGTAAGGTCACTTCATGCCCTGGCACTGTCCCCATTCCATTGCCGGTGATACACAAGCTGTAGCTAATTGCCCTAAAAGCACCAGACTGGCACCATGCCACACACAGCTTCACGCACGACAAAGCGGAACTACCACTTGCTTACCACCCTCCTTGCATCTTTTTTTCACTTCCACCAGCAGAGAGGTCCACTTTCCAAACTGGTGACAACCGAACAAGTCTGACTGAACACGTGCCACTCTCCACGGGCACGGACACCTTGCCGCACACGTGCACACACTGGTCCATGTTCACAACCAAGCTATTACCAAATTCTAACCGGCATCAATTCCAGAGGGATTTTCAGCCAGAAAGATCAAAAGGTAGAAGTCATTAATTTGAAGATTAATAAAAAACCTGTAGCTGATGTAAATGATTAACTATGCCTCTACTAATCTTCCATAAATTGTTCTGAAAATAGAATAATCCTCTGACGCTGGACTAGAAGAAAGGCCTGCCACATAATTTAAAGAAGATTACTATCCAAACACGCGGAAGAACGCAGGTGGGGAGCCTGCTTCCTTCCTGAACTCCATTGGATAAATCACGCTGAGCAAACAGAATTTAAGTTTGCCACGTTTCTGACATTAAAATTCTGGCTGGGGCTAGTGCATGTCCCACCACGGCAAAACAGGCCCAGGAAGATTTATACGCACCTTGCTGCACAAATGACTGCAGAGACAGCGAGGGAAAATAACTGTGGAGATGATCTCACTCCATTATTCCTGACAGGAGAGGGCCTGTGCTCCTCACTGTACTGATAATGAGCTCTATCTCATTTCAAACTGCATTATGTGAGTTGCTGCAAGCATTACACAGTTTATTAATATATATGGAAATAGAGATTTGGATTATTCCTCTGGGAAGTTTCAGTTTGAACTTGGCCAGGTTCAACTGCTTCTCTGACAAGGAATTATGTACAGTGTTCAAATAACCGTTAAAAATGCAAGACGCTCATCTACACAGAGAGACATTAATTACATAACAACAAAATTAATCACACGATGGCTTATGTTGCACACCGAAAGCCAAGCTGACTTCGTGCTGAAAATGCACTTTGGTGTTTGCCCAGGTCTGGCGGGGGACGCCGCAGTGGATGGAGAAAAGGGCGGTGCAGAGAGGTTGGCTCCAGACGCTGGAAAGAAGTGCCCTCTGAAGCGGCTCTGCTTTCAAAATCACTTTACAGGGCTTCTCCACAGCCCACCTGACAGGGCCCATGCAGCTGGTCGAGCGCTGCCAGGTTACGCACGCCTTCCCTGACCTGGACACGTCACAGCTCAGCTCCATCAAGTGGATACCGGAGCACCGACCGAACCACAGCATGGAATAACTGAAATGTTTATGTGTTCGAAGAGCTACAGAGGGGGAAAGTCTTTATATTATTAATTTTATTACACATCACAAGAGGGTAAGTTATAGAGGAAGGCTAAACATTAAAAAGGAACACAGAAAATACTCTAAGTGGACAGAACATGAACAAGGTCATGTCCACCCTGCTTTGCCACGAGTCGTAACGTTCCTATTGACTAGGAACATATTTTCAAATTGTTCAGTTAGAAAATGAAGAACAAGAACTTGTCGTCACATTGCTGAAAAGTACATGGCAAAGCAAAAGTACCCAGAGACTGCCTGTCTCCATCCTTGCAGTCGTTTGAATTTGCATTGTTCCTGCTCAGCATTGCAAATAACCGTTTTACTTTGCTGTGAAGTTTCATTAGTTGGTCCAGGCAGAAATTGAGTTAATTCCTGGAAAACAAAACAATGGTTGTGTGAAAACTTTTGGGTTTACTTGGTGTTACTGCTTTAACTATGGACAATGCGGAATATTAAATCCCTCAGTGCGGTTGTAAAGGAGGAGAATTCTTGGGAACCCCTAAGCCCCACAAAGTCAGAATACCCTGGAGCTACGTTTTCTCCCCAGCTGTCCATCCACCCTTGCTCTTGGTACTCATCCAGAAATTCTCTTATCAGTTCAGACTCTCCATGGATTAGTTTCACGCCTCAGGCACCAAGAACCACTTGGTGGTTTTCCTCATCTTTGTGAGTTTTCTGCTTTTCTTCCTGTGCTCCCTTCCATGAGACTTCCCGACTTTTTATCCACCAGTTCAAACCGGGAGCTACACTGGGTTATAAGACCCGACCTTCTACGGACTCTGCTGGTGACATGGCATCTTTGAAGGTTATTTTGCCATTTCTTTGCTGTTACACACCCCAAACTGGGACTGCAGCGGGTCACCGTCCTTCTCTGAGCGCTGAAATTCCAGACAACCGAGAAAATCCATTTCAACAGCACCTAACCACTCCTCCTGTGCTCAAGGAGGAAGACTCAGCCACAGATACTGGTTTGTTAGCCAGCAGAAACTGGGCTGGGAGTCTCCGCAGACTCCTCTGCAGAAGCGGGGGGAACTCTGAATTACAGGGCAAACAACGCCCGCGGATGGCCAGGCCTCCTCCCTCCAGCGAGCTGCGAGCCCATGCAGCCCTAACCCCCCCGACGCGTATCTGATCCATCGGGGAAGCCGTCTGCAGCAGACACTGAAGAAAAAAGAAGTCACAAAAAAATCAACCGTGGTGACGTAGGAAGATTTTTATAAATCCATCACGAAAGTGACTGATCATCACTAAAAATACAACAGGAATAGAAACACCTAACTCAAGGGTTGTACATGAGCTCGACTGACCAAACAGCAGCTCATCCCTTGGCGCACCCATTTTTAGGTTAAGAGAACGGCTCCTGTTATTATTTTAGGCTTTTTTAACCACTTCCCTCCTCTTACAGCGACGAACACCCAGCTCCGTTGCTCGTATCAAATGTTCTGAGTAGAAAGGGCTGGAATGGCTTTGAAACGTCTACTCCCCATCGGAATAAATTATACACACATATACTAAGGGTGACACGTTTTACTTTGTATCTGAGAAGCGCTTTCAAGATTAGCATAAATTATATTTGTAAATTAGAGGTTGGATGCCAAAAAAAACCCAGAAGATACACTATTTTTATCCCCCTAAACATGATTTCAACAGGCCATGAAATGTAACACTGAAGGAAGAAGGGCAGGATCACAATCACAGATTCGGGAATTGCACTGCGAGGATGGATTTACAGAAAGCTACACCATTTTTATTATAGAAATTAAAGAGAAGAACAAATCAGACACATTTCATTTCCTTTTTTTCAAAAAAAAAAAAATCACACTTCAGAGGTCTCTCTCCATATTCCCAAGTAATACATGTACTTTTTTCTTTTTTCTGCGTTACTTTGCTGGAAGACTCCAAAAGACTGACAATGATCTTACATCAAGATGCAGAGGATAATCATAGAATCACAGAAGGGTTTGGGTGGGAAGAGACCTTCAAAGCCCACCCAGTCCAACCCCCCTGCCAGGAGCAGGGACATCTCCAACCAGATCAGGTTGCTCAGAGCCCCGGCCAACCTGGCCTGGAATGTGTCCAGGGATGGGGCATCCACCACCTCTCTGGGCAACCTGGGACAGTGCTCCACCACCCTCATGGTAAATGCTACTCCCATCCTTTCAGATAGAGGCTGAAGTGCAGGTGAATCATCACAAGGCTCAAATTTAGAGTCACTTTGTGTACCCGGAGGACTATCTACAGTGAGCA
Source organism: Chlamydotis macqueenii (assembly GCF_036417535.1). Classification (NCBI taxonomy): domain Eukaryota; kingdom Metazoa; phylum Chordata; class Aves; order Otidiformes; family Otididae; genus Chlamydotis; species Chlamydotis macqueenii. Next base: position 1,832,212 of record NC_141564.1, read on the forward strand.
AGACATGTCTATGCACATCAAACATCTTACCTCTGCCACAGGCCCCTTCCTTTCAAGGTAGGACATAGATCAGGGGCTGCTTAAGACGTCAGACTTCTCAGGACACAGAATTCGTTAGTGCTATAATGTAAAATTTATTCTTCATTCACATCTGTCACACCCACAGGCCAGGGTTTGATCCTGCAAACGAGCTGACACTCCCTCGCTGGGTACCTGTGTTACTGCACTCGGAAGCCCCGCAGAAATCGCTCGGGAAAGCGTTGTAAGCAACACCACTTACAGAGGCGTGCCCGTGCAGTCCGACACCACACTGTCTCGAGGAAATCCTTTCCTCGGGCCAACTTGCACGTGTAACAGAAGTGGTTCCGGATCCAACCGAGCCAGCACGTGCTGTGGCTGCCCCATGAGATTAGCGCAGTCCCCGGCGAGCAACCAAAGCCAGCTGTAATTCCTAGGCACTGCACAGGGGATGATAAAAGCAAAACCAACCAGGACTGCCCACAGCAGGGTTTCCGTAAGATGCCAGATAACGTAACTGGAAATGATGGTCTGCTGGGCTCCACAGTCAACTATTTTATTTTTTTGGCGGGGGGAGGAATCAAACCAAAACAAACCCAAAACACTTTATAAGAAACGTTGATAAATAAAAACAATGTATGCTATTTTTACAACAAATCTAACATAAGCTACTCAGCTTGGAAAGGAATATCTGAGGAGTAAGAACCTTTCTGATCCACAGAGAGCTGAAAAAAACCCGATTTTCATGACCCTGAACAGAAGCGCAGGCACTGCTTCTTATTTCTACCAGCATTCCTTCCATTTTCAGTAGGCTGCCTCTTAAACCGGAGACTAAGGAGGAGGATGAGGCACTCAACGTCCACGACGTCGCCTTCCTCAGAGGACCAGCGCTTGCCACCAGATCTGGGGCTGAGATCTCCAGTGCTCCAGCCCCGGGTATGAACGGTGACCAACTGATGCCCATGGAAGGGTCTGCGAGTCCTGAATACACAGGATGCTTAGCAGGCAGGAGTGAAAAGCCGCCTGCTTTTATACAACTACGGATATTTTTAATTTTGCACGGGAGATGCAGAGCTAAAAGCCAGTAAGCGAAAGCTCATGTGCTCAGAGTCACCTAGAGTTAGACATCAACCACATGCGACGTTTAAACCGAGTGCAAATGCACGGTCGCGTTGACGGAGCGGGGTTTTGCATCCCGTCAAAAGCGGGTGGAGCCAGGGCACGGCTGGGGTTTTGTCGCATTCGGTGGAAAACCACACGGCGCAGACTCCGCTCTCCCTCAGCAACTGCGCCTAAGTCAGTGCTTCAACGAGCTACGGGGATAAATTAACACAGGAAATCATTTTGGTGGATTTCTGTAATAAAATGCTTCTTGGGTTTTGAGTCGCAAAGTTGCAACGGAAGGAAAATCTGTAAAAATAAAGAATTCTTTTCACGGATCAGATGCTGGGAAAAGTTTAAACTTGGACAGATGAATGAAATGTACAGACGTGCTAAGGACAGCAATTTGTAAACCGACTGCGCTGTGCTGGCTGAGATACGACGCTGTGCCTAACCTTTCCAGACTCAGGCTTACTTCAAACGGCGGTTGTACAGACGTTCTTCTGAGTCCCTCAAGCAAACACGACTCTACTCTCCTTTAAAATCCATGCTCAAACACAAGGAAATTAAGGTTTTAAATACGTGCTTCCTACAGCCTTCAGCCCCAAAGAGAACGGATTTTGATCCTGACCCAGCAGCGAACAGGAAGAACATTTTGTTTTGGAGGAAAAGCCCTCAGAAATCACGACCCACAGCAAAACAAATAAAGAGCTGTTTTGGTTTGAGTTCGGCACACGGCGCCTGGGAGGTCTCAGCGGCACGCTCACAGCAGGGATGCGACAGGGATGCAGGCTCTGCTGAAGAGCAGTTTTATGCAAATGCTTGTCTTTTGGCAGCTCACCACTCCGGATCTGTTACATTCATACAGGGCAATTTTGCTTCCAGACATCTCAGCACACGGCAGAACCCAGGGATTTGCATTCTCTTGTGCAGGCATCTATCCAAATATTCCAGGCACAATTTTAGGTACTGCTTTCATACACAGATATTCAGGGTCAGATTGTAGTTATTAAAAAAAAAAAGCATCTGCACATCAGTAATTTAAATGGGACTAAATCCATTTTAATCTACAAATTGTATTTTAACATTTTTATTTAAAGGGAATGCACAGTGCTAGTTCCTACAAAACAAGGTTTACTTGGGTATTTTCTGTTTCTGTGTGCGGAACTGGTCTTTGCACAGGAAACAAAAAAAAATTTAACTTCCTGCACTTTGCCTCACAAAATGAAATGAAGACTCCAGAACCTAAGTGAAACATTTCTCACAGGTGTGATAAACCCAGAAAACAGGAAAGGGCATCACTCCACACAGGCGTGTGCTCCGGTCTTCCTCTCCGCTCCCTCCCTGTCTCAATCTGGTAAATAAAAACACATGAAATCCTGTGCAGCAGCACTGACAGCTCTCTGCGACACAGCCCAGACAGGCTTCTTCGCCAAGACACAAAGTCACTTTGAAAATCTCTCTGCTGATATCACTTTTTTAATCCACAGCAAAATGACTGTTATTGCCACAACAGAATAGTAACGCGCTTCACACCTGAATTTATAAATAATAATATAAATCAACTCATTCTCTGTCTTGATGGACGGCAGTTTCTCAGCCCAGGTTGTCACAAGCTGGTTATTTGTTCAGAGAAATACATTAAAAAAGGACATTATATTTTCAGAAACACAGTGGATTCAGCGTTGCTTGCTGGAGCACGTGAAAAGCACGTGTGACGGGCGTATAGGCGGTTACGACTGATTTCAGCCAGGGCACTGAAAAATGCTAGCCAGCAAAATTACAGCTTGTCCCATGCATGTGTGTACCCAGAGCGGCCCAGAACCAATTCCACCCGTCTCCCTTCCAATTCTTTCATTGCACACCCACGCACTCCCTCCAGAAACCGAGGTGAATTGTCCAAAAGCAAGGTATAGAAATTCTTTTTCTCCTCTGTATCCACGCACAGAGGTAACGGGCAGATCCAGGAACTCCAGCAGGCTACTGAGAGCTCTCTGCATAGATGGGAATTTAACACCAGAGACAGCTGACCGCGACAAACTGCCAAAGCTTCCAAGCTGTGAAAACCCGTGTGAGGATCTTTGAGGGAGCTAACGCATCAAAACAAAGAGCAAACACCCTCACAACCTGCATTCAGTGGTATAAGGGTAAATGAAGCGGGGAACGCACTGGTTTAGTACCAGTACCCCACGTGAGAGGGGAGCAGCTCGGTGCTGTTCATACTACAAGTGTGTAAACTCCTTGTACTCCTCGGGTAATTCCTTGGAGCTGTCGTTCACGGCGTGGTACGTTCCAAGTGTCTGAGCTTGCAAGAAATGTGGCAGCTGCAGTTACACAAAGCCTGGACCTCATCCTACAGAAAGATGACAAACCAAAAAATAACGTGTTGCTGCTTTGCTTTGCGCTAAGAACTGCTATTAAAATCTTCAAAGCCGCTGGTGGTAAATTTTAGTGGATGTGCATTTCTGCGTCACTTCAGCCTCTCTGAAAAGTCTGATCTAGAAAATATAACCCTGACATCGTATGAACTGTGCTTTTCCATCTCCCAAGGCTACATTGCAGGCAGCAGGCTACTTTAAAACAATTTAAGCAACAAGGGGCTCAGGGACACCCTGTATGCACCTACCAAGCGCTGCAGCCCCCATCAGCCAGTCGGCAGCCCAGGCAGCACCAAGGGTGCCTCCAGTAAGAGCAATTCAACTCTGCTTTTTCTTCTTCCTTAAACAAGAGAATACTGTTGTTCTCCGCTCCAGAACACATGATGTCCCTTTCCCCGCCACGCACAGGACACAGGACACTCCTGCTGTGTGCTCACTGCACTGGCCACCGCAGGATTTCGCGTTTTGTCATGCTAAGCCAAAAACGAAAGCTCTTCAAGATGGTCTCATGATAAAAACCTTAAACCAGAGCAGCCCCAACTCAGACATTTTGGACCATTAGTATGGATCAGGCAGGATTTCAAGTCCTTCAGAGAGCTGAGGGCAGCACATCTTTTCATAGGCGCTGAAAAGCAATTACTAAATGGAGTAAAGGGCTAGTAGTGAGTTCTAGGAAGGATGGACCGCACGGACTTCACACACACGCTTCTGTGAATTTTCCCGGGAAAGGGTTTTCCAGGCTACCCAGAATGGCACGCAGAAATGTTCACATTTCTGGTGGTGACCAGTGCATTATCCTGGTATGTAGAATCTCCTCCTATTTTATTTTTTTTACTCAGTAAGAAATGAAAGATAATGATTGTTAAATAAAGCCTATCAGCACCCAGTTATTTAGCCAGTGAGTGCACTGCTTTACAACAAAAGCAGATGATCAGAGGTAGGAAAAGATAGAAGCAGCACACTTACATTAGCTCAGCTCTAAAACGCGTCCTCTAGAACCTGTGCGGAGGTAGAGGATAAAAGCGACCTATTTCCCACTGGGGGTCTGGAGTTTATACGGGGAACTGTGGTCATGTTCTCAAGGTTTGCTTCACATCCACGAGGAACAGATAGACTCTTAAAACGAGAGCCAAGGCTCCTCTGTAATCCTGCTGCTGGATTCCGGAAGGGAAAACGGAACACAATTGCGAGATTCTAGAGAAAAACGTTGGGAAATCAAAACTACGGAGTTTTGCAGGTGTCTGTGAGTGATCCAGGCTGAAGTTTTTAATCCACTCTCAGAAACGAAAAGGGAGTTCATGCTTTACAGCTACATCCAGTAAAATTTTTAGGACAGCTCTGACTCAAGACCCAGATCCACTTCAAGAGGGTGCGCGAGAGAATAATATCAAAGAAAGAAAAGATCTCCCAGGGAGAGATCCCCCGCTGGGGAGGTGACAAAACTGGGCTGTCTAATAGACACTGGCATCTATGATTCTTGAAATGCAGACAAAAATAAATGCAAATGATCATCTTTCATAACACATACGAGTTCTTTATGCACAGGCTTATTAATCTGTGCTTACTGCCCTTCAAGCTGAATAGAGAACATGGAGGGAACTTATCTGCACACGACCAGCACCACCACAGCTGTATGTCTGTGCTTCTGACAAGGTTTTACAACAGCTGATCTTAATCCAGGGACAGGAGAGCACGAGGAGTATGGGGGGGAAGCAGGGGCCACCCTTGAGACTCCAAACATAGAATCATGGAATGGTTTAGGTGGGAAGGGACCTTCAAAGCCCACCCAGCCCAACCCCCCTGCCAGGAGCAGGGACATCTCCAACCACATCACGTTGCTCAGAGCCCCGGCCACCCTGGCCTGGAATGTTTCCAGGGATGGGGCATCCACCACCCCGCTGGGCAACAGACACAGCTTGTTTTGACAAAGAGGAACTGGGCATGGAAGAAAGATGCCAAGGACTCCAGGAGACCCACTGAGAAAGTGGGGTCCAGTCTGTACAGCAGTCTTGTCCAGTTACATAGTCTCACAGACTTACAGTACCCAAGCTTCTCCTAATCATTGCCTCATCTCTGCTACTGCCCCATTTCAAAGGCTGGCAGATGATGCAGAACACACAGCTGAGCAAAAACCTGAATCCACGCTCCGTAGTTCCCAGGTGGCAACTTCAAACCCAGAATCACCTTCCCCTCTGTCACGCTCCCGCTTTTCTCTGTGTGGTTCGAATTTCACCTCTGAAACACAAACACGGGTCTGAACGCAGCGCGGCACGTCAGAACACAGCCCCAGAGCCTTCAGAGAGGGGTGCGTCACGAGCCATCACCGATCGCTTTAACGCAGAAGGAAGCTGTTGACACTACAAAGACCATCAGCTCGCTCTCTTGTGCCGCTCTTGACAACAGCGGCCTCTCCGGTAAGGCCGAGCCTTTGGCCTGGGAGCACAGAAGGGGTTTGCAGCGAGGCCCCGGACCTGGAAGGCAAGGGCAGAACGGGCTTTTGGCTCACCTACAGCTGTCATCTCATTCCTTCCCACGTCGCTTTCCAAAGCTCCCCAGCAAGCTGGCAGGAGAAGCAAAAGTCTGATAATATGTAAAATACAGGATATATATACGAAAAGGAGAAAATAAAATAAAATACCGCATATTGTTGAAAGGATACAGCCCTCAGCCAGTGACCTGGGAATGGATTTGACTATCTGGGCAACCTGCTCATAACAAAAGGCACGACATGCAGCGTGCAAAAGTGCGTCTAACAAACGCGGTGAAGTGCCCAGGCTGCGGGGACCAGTAACAACTGGAGAAAAGCGGAGGCAAGTTATTCTGCCTTTCAGGAGGCAGACACGCAGGAAGAGGATGATGATGAGAAAGAAGGGGAAGTCCTGCCCTCAGCATGCTAAGGCGCTTCATGGCTGGAGGCGTATTTGCTGCACTGCAGATATACTTACACATAATCAACCTGAATTCATTAATACTAAATATTTACGCTCAGCTTGAAACCGGTCCAAAAAAGCCATTATGATACATCACGTTGACGGAGAGTATAAAGCCATTAAAACTTGGATCACTCACACGGTACGCTGCGTCAACGCGTGGTTAACAATCTCACCCCTTAGTGCCGTGCACGTAAAGGGGGCCAGGCCGATACTTTCTAACAAAGCAACGCAAAATCCGTGTTTTGCTGTGACACATACCCTGCAGTAAGATCCCTTCCGCTGGAAACATGCTACAGAGAAAGCCACGAATACATTTTTTTTCACACTGAGGGTGGTGGAACACTGGCCCAGGTTGCCCAGAGAGGCGGTGGATGCCCCATCCCTGGAAACATTCCAGGCCAGGTTGGCCGGGGCTCTGAGCAACCTGATCTGGTTGGACATGTCCCTGCTCCTTGCAGGGGGGTTAGACTTGGTGGGCTTTGAAGGTCCCTTCCCACCCAAACCATTTTGTGATTCTATGATTCAATTGCCCACCAAATCTAGCACAGTTTTATCTGGTAAACTCAGCAGGAGCTCTTGGGACTGTACCTTGGTTGTCATATTTTCCTAGCAGCCTAATACGTTATAGGTGTCATTCATGGAGGATTTAAAACACGAAGATAAGCCGGCAGCAACAGCATCTTCAGTCTCAAAACGGCATGTGAAGAGAAGCCACGCAAAGAGAGACTGCAGTGCCCATCCTCAGCCTGTTTTCAGTCCACTGGAATCTCTTTGAGAAAGGAATAAACAAGAGTAATTCCCTGGTTGGAAATAAAGAGCAGAGCTGTCAAGAGTCAGACCTCGAGATGTGACATCACGTTCAGTTCTCTCCTCCCTTTCACAAACAGCAGTCTGGAGAGGTTAACCCTGTGTCGTAGTTCAGCCCCGATCGGACCAGACTACGCAGTCTCTCTCTCACTCCCCCCACCCTCCAAGAGAACAGGGAGAGAAAATATAAGGAAAAATGGCTCGAGGTTTGAGATAAGGACAGGGAGAAATCCTTAAAGTTACCGTCACGGGCAAAACAGACTCAACTTGGGGAAAACTATTCATTTATTACTACAAACAGCAGGATAATGAGACAGAGAACAAGATAACCTCCATCCACCCCTCCCTCTTCCCAAGCTTAACATTATCTCTACTACCTTCCCCCCCCCCGAGCGGCACAGGGGGGAAGAGGGAATGGGGTTTGCAGTCAGTTCATCATACGTTGTTTTACGCCGCTGCTTCATGGTCGGGGGAAGAACTCCTCACATTCCTCCCCTGCTCCATTGTGGGGTCCCTCCCACGGGCCACAGTCCTTTGTGGAACTGCTCCGGCGTGGGTCATCTCTTCCACGGGGTGCAGTCTCTCCAGAACAGCTGTCCCAGCGGGCCCTCCACGGGCCACAGCTGCCTTCAGGCATCCACCTCCCCCGGTGCGGGGTCCTTCACGGGCTCCAAGTGGATCTCTGCTCCTCCGTGGACCTCCATGGGCTGCAGGGGGACAACCCGCTCCACCATGGTCGTCACCACAGGCTGCAGGGGAATCTTGGCCAGGAGCCGCATTACTCCTCCCCCTCCTTCTGAACTGACCTTGGTGTCTGCAGCCGTTCCTCACAACAGGCTGGTAGGTGTCTCTCAGGATCTTTTTTACATCACATCTCATTCACTTCTCATCTCCTCTCCACTTCTTGCAGCCGGGCTGGACCGAGTCGGGCCCAGTCGGCTGCCTGGCGAGAGGCCAGAGGGTGAGGCCTGCAAGGCCCATGAGGCCTGCGCCTCCCCCTCTGCGCCTCTGCCCCCGCTCAGCTTCTTCACATCTTCTCTTCTCTCTCTTTTTTCTGTTTTCCCATTCTTAAATACGTTATCGCAGAGGCGTTATCACGAGACATTCTGCTACCAATCGTCTCGGCCTTGGCCAGCAGCGGGTCCGCCCTAGGCCTGGCCAAGTCCCCTGAACAAAGGGGAGCGACTTCTGGCAGTTTCCTACAGAAGCTACCACCTTAAGCCCCCCCTTACTAACAAAACCACGACACCCTGCGGTCCTTCAGCAGCGTCACACTCCCTGCAGATGTTGTCCGCAGAAGTGCTACTGGATATGGCTCCCAGCTCTTCCAACACTGACCTTGGAATCCAAGTCTGGGGAAGTGGAGATGGTAAAAGGTTTTGAAATTGCCAGTAGCTCCTTCAAAAATCTGTAGCCTAAACCACAGTCCAAACACACTGCAGGGAAACGGAAACGCAAGCAGATGAAAGACAGAGGTTTCAGGGGAAGTATCTGCCCGGTTTGGCACTGGGAATACATTACTACCACAACGTGCCCTACACAAGCCACGGGCGTCCCCTCGTTCCATTTACTCTCCTCTCTGGGTGACCCTGCGTATAAACACATGGTGCCACGGGTAAGACAGCAGCTGCCAAGGTACGTGGTAGAAGGCCCAGGATTAAAGCAGCCATTTCCAGGGCCCAGACCCAGAGACACTAATCCTTTCATCAGGATTCAAACTGACAACATTCCATCAAGGAGGACACTTGTTCTCTCTCTGAACTGGATATAAAACCCATCTGCTGAAGAGAGTAAACTCTTCTACTCCCAACTCCAGTACGGAGTGAAGGAGTAAAGCCACGTTTGCTGTCTCTGTGTACCCAGAATCAGAGTCCCGAATTCACAAACAGACCCAAAGTCTGCGTTTAGGTCTGCTGACACAGCTCTCTGTGCCGGCACAGCTGTGGTATAATACTTCAACATTTCCCTTTGGAGTCGGGAAGTCACACCGATGTTGTCGACACCACATCATGTACCTGCTGACTTGTTTGTGGTGACCTGCGTTCCCTCACAAAACTCTCACCTACAGCAAGCAGCTTTCCAAAACAAAAATCGCCATTCGGATGTAGAAGATGATCTGATGATGTAAGTCGAACAACATGTGAAATGAGTCAGAACCACCTCAGAAGATTCAGTCTATGGTCCTTCTCTCGAATTCCAGTTTTGTCATTTTGTTTACTCTCGAGGCTGAGCCTGAGAACTTACATCCGTGCTCCGATCAAACTGTATGTTGCTGCTTTGGGCAACCACACTCCGTAAATGGCATTGTGCTTACAAATCAATAAAGATGTCTTGTGTAGCTCTCTGCTCGAGTCTTATGCACTAGGATGTTTACAAGACGGCCAAAGTCAAACAAATCATTATATTCTGTGGTAGCAATAAAAGTCGGATCATTAACTTGGATGTTCTGTTTCACCCTAAAAACATGGGACGGGAGTGTGATACCACCAGTGAGAACAAAGTAGGGGGGAGTGTTTCAGGGATTCAAACCAAAACGCCAGCTCCAGTTTCCTTAGAAACAGAAGGGTCCAAGGAGGTATTAAGTGAAATGTTAACATTAACATCTACATCTCCCAGGTAATTTATTTAATTACTATAAAGAAATTCCTGCAATTCTGTGTGGCCATCTTATGTAATAAATGAAGAACCTCATCCTGTTAATTCCTGTACGTATAAGCAGAGTATTTTCTGGAGCCCCCAACATCAGAAGGACATGGACCAGTTGGAGAGGGTCCAGAGGAGGCCACGCAGATGATGAGAGGGCTGGAGCAGCTCTGCTGTGAGGCCAGGCTGAGAGAGCTGGGGCCGTTCAGCCTGGAGAAGAGGAGGCTCCGGGGAGACCTGAGAGCGGCCTCCCAGTGCCTAAAGGGGGCTACAGGAAAGGTGGGGAGAGGCTGTTCAGCAGGGCCTGGTGTGACAGGACGAGGGGTAATGGTTTTAAAATAGAGGGAGGCAGATTCAGACTGGATAGAAGGAGGAAACTGTCTATGATGAGGCTGCTGGAGCACTGGCCCAGGTTGCCCAGAGAGGCAGTGGATGCCCCATCCCTGGAAACATTCCACGCCAGGCTGGCCGGAGCTCTGAGCAACCTGATCTGGTTGGAGATGTCCCTGCTCCTGGAAGGGGGGTTGGACTGGGTGGGCTTTGAAGGTCCCTTCCAGCCCAAACCCTTCCATGATTCTATGATTTTCAAGGCCAAGTGTCTCCTGCTAGCACATATTTACACATCTTATAATGTGTGAAACATGGTTCAGGCCATTCAGTGTGAAACCCAGCTCATTTTTGTTATACGCACTTGCCATGTTGACATGGAAAGTTTTTGGATAGCAACCATATTTAAACACAGTTCTCCATAGCTTAAAAATAAAACCAGGGCTTGATAAGCTGTGTTTTACAACTTCTATGCAGAAAACATGATAAATAATATTACTTAGCAGAAACCATCAAGCAACCGTCTATTTCCCAATGCTTTCTAAAGCACTTTTGTGCACAATACATTAAAAAAGTACTTGGCGTTAACATCATGCATTGACAGAACTCCTGGTCCTAGGATACGGTGGAAAGAGCATCAAAATCCACAACCCTTACACGTTTCTAGTCACCAATTTAAGCTCAGAGAGGGGCCACGGCGATATGTTAGAAGAATGTTCTTCACTCTTTTTCCAAAGGCAAGTAACCCCTGGCTTTTCAGTATTTCCTCATGTTGTTGTCTAGACGTCAACAAAGTGTCATCGTATTTCTTTAAAGTACTTAAAAACACTTTCTAAATGCGGTATTTTAGGATAGATTAAAGCATGATAAGCCATTTCAGTGGCTTGGAAAAAAATTATAACCATTTTAAACCTGCCTCAATACCGATTTAAATGCCCGAACAAAGGAACTCTTTTGGATAACCCTAACAAAGGATTGAAAATACCGAACACGTCTGGTCTGCTGGGCAAACACGAGTGTGAAGAATCCATTTCAGTCTCTCAAGCAGCACTTTGCATATTTTATAACTTTCCAGGGAAAACTTTGAAAAGTTCAGTAGTTTATTACATATTTATTATTGCGCTGTACCTAGGGACCCAATTTAAACTCACACCACGTGAGAAGGAATTAAGATTGTCGTTCTCTCCCAAGCTTGGGCTGTGTTTGTCCTGGCTCTGACCACCTTGCACCAGTGATGTCTGTTACCTCCACGTTCAGCAGCACTGGGATTTTACTCTCTGAATTAAGCCTGAATTTTGGCTTCCACCACGGGCTTCCCCTACTGCTCTTGCTTAGGATAGAGTTACCAGTGAAATAGTCCCTCCTCGGTGGAAAGAAGCTGGGGAATAACAACATCCTGGTAATGCTGGCTAAGCAAGCATGAGCAGGGGGTGCCTTCAGGTCAGCCCTGCCTGCACGTGCAGGCAACCAGTAAGCTCCAAGCCAGATCTAGGGCACTGGGTTTTAAAGACCTCCCAGTCTACCACACATCCAGCCCCTGTACTGGGTCTTTGGCAAAGCCAACCTGAAGAGCCGCTGGTCCAGGGATGGGCGGAAGCCGGGTGATCCTGGCGTGAAGCATCCATATTGCTGCTGGCCTAACTGGTCAGGAAGAAGACTGCATTTGTAGAGTATGAGCCAAGGATCAGACTATTTGTTCTGCGTCTACACCACACTGCTGAGCAGGCTTCACAGCACCAACTTAAAAACAGCTCAGCGGGAGAAACAAACCCTCTTTAATAACTATTAATCACCTCACAATTCTCGTGATGGGTATTAACCATCATGAGGCCTTACCATCGAAGGACTGATGCCAAACCAGTGCAAGGCTGGGCTCTTACCCTCTAGCTGGACCTCTCCCTCAAGGCAAGTGGCTTCTGACTCGGGATGAAAAGCAAATTCAGCTGGCCCTATGAAGTGACCGTCCTCCTCATGTCTGAGGCCCCAGCCACCCTGTCAAGCCCAACACATCAATATGAGGTCTGACTGCGTGCTGCAGTGATCAGGGAGGGGATACATCTCATTCGGCCATCTCCAGCAGGAAGGTCAGGAGGACAGCTGGGAGCTACAACTCACTCAAGCCTGCAAACACAAGCCACAGCCCCCATCTTGCTTTTGGACAAACAAGACTCCTTCCTTCCAGCCTGCACAATGCAAGACCCAGGAGAACAAGCCAGTGAGCAATGCCAATGAGAGGAGCCAAACAGGATCTCCAAGGAACGACAAAAATACTTGCTCCATATGAGCAACTACGTTTTGCAAGTTCAGATGCTCTGAAGGAGCTGGGGACTGGTTAGGGAGTAGAGTTCCGTGCAGCCTGGGAAAGGCAGGGCAAGCGATGAAGCAAAAGGTGCTGCAGAGCGGCCGCAGCAGTGTGTGAGACTGCCTCTGCGAGGGGACGGGCTGACAGCACCCTTCTGCTTTTTACTCACTAGACTGGACAGGAAACTTTGCTTTATAACTAGAGGAAATACCTTTGGATCTGTGAATAGCCACCAGTTTTCCTGGATGCAGCCATACACGCTTTGAGCCTTGTCTTCTGCCCAGTTTGAAGTCCTCACGCAACCCAGTCACTTTGTGGAACAGTCTCAGAGATGGGGAGATGACTCATCTCACGAAACAGGAGTTTCCTCTAAGGAGATCAGGGCTTTCCTAGCTCCTTCTCCTCAAACCGATCTCCAGGGGAATTATCTGCCTAATTACTGACTTTTCAAACACTGGAACAATTCCCCTGTCCTTCACAAAGCATCTCTTACTGACCGGCAGATAACCTCAGTAACGAGGCAGAGTCCTGGACGGCAAAGAGCCAAGATTAATCTTTAATCTCATGGGAAATAATTGTGACAGAGCTTTTAAAAGATTTTCAGGTAATTCAGCGAGACGTTACATCCCTCGTTACAGCCATCTTAAATGCAGCAGAATTGACCGAGCTGGAGTTTCTGGGATGAAATGAGATGCACCCCACAGCACGCTGAACCGCCCTTTCCTCGGCGTCTCCCCCGTTCCCTACTCAGCCTCCTCAGACAGGTGACAAATGCAATCTCTCTGTTTACGGGGTGATACGTCACCAAACACCAGTGTATGTGTCACCGTACATCTGTGCACTCCCTAAATGGGATGGTCACACCAGAAACCCAGTACGCTGCCACGCAGGGACTGGGTGCTCATCCTACACACCATGGAAGAGCAGGAACCCAGAGCTGGTCGTGAACCCTGGAAACCAGCTCCTGATCACCCCTGAATTCTGAATAAATCATCAAAATAAATTGTTTATAAACTAATAGCTCAACAATTAGCTACAGAATTATCCAAACAGTTATAACAAATTTATAAATACATTAATAAAATCATAAGCCCCCTTAAGCAATTTATAAAGGAAGAAAATACCATGTCAATTACTTGCTGCAAACGTCTTCTCCTTTAGCTCCTACTTATGTAGCTGCAAAAATAAACAGTTTGCAACTCTGTTGTTTTGGCATAGCTGCATTTGAATTTGACTCTTAACAAAAAGCAGTTACGGTTTTTGAAGTTCACTTACATTTCAGAAAAACAAAGAATATTTACTTTGTTTTGGTCTTTAGGCTTATAAAGCACCTTAGAGAGAACAGCCTACAGCACGGCAAGTCTGGACTGGAGGAGTTGCAGAAGCGCCTCTGGAGATCCCAAGCAGATCACCACGAGTCAGTGGCAGACAACTCAAAAATTCAAGAGTCTCTCGATTCCTTCCTCCTCAATTCAGAAATTCCTTCTTATCAAGGACGAGATCCTTGATAAGGATCATCAAGGATCACATATAGTTCACTATATGTGACCTATTTCAAAGTTCAATGAGGTTCAGATACAAACTTCAACTTTGTTTCAGATGTGAAGACACTGAGCAAAGTACGAAATCCAAACCCATTCTGCATCTGGCTAAACCTACGGAGGCTGGGAAAACGGATGGGGAAGAGCTGAGGAATGACATTGAGATGCAGCTGAGCTTCACGTAAGACAGACAGAGGATGGATTTCCAAGGGTCACAGTGGTAAAGTGAACTCTGTGCGGAGACCACAGAGGACCTGAAGAACATCAAACAGCTATGACTCGGTATCCTGGTCGTGCAGATAAACTCTAACACTTCAGCCATATGAACTGCAACACTCCAGCTAATACAAAGAGGAACCAGTTCATGATCCATGCATATTCACATGGAAATAGATGAGAATGCGCGGTTGTTTTGCTGAGTATGGTCAGACCTACACTTCTTGAATTGCACAGCTGCTAAAATTCCTGCGCTGTAGATACGCAGCAGCAAACCTACAGACTGGTGTTACCTCACCAAACAACTGAAAGTTTGAACCGCTTTCTTATCCAGCCAACGCCACGTACCAACCACAAGAGCAAGCCAGAAAGTTATCTTATTTCCATGAGTATCATACTAATGCCAACAAAAGTATTGCTGATTTACACAGTGGCTGGGGGGAACATCAAGCCCACAGTGCAGAAACATTAAAAAGGCCCTAATTAGGATCAAGTATTTTTGACAATTGTATTTCCAGCTAATTAGCACTGATGTTTTAGTACTAGGGCCTGACTGCCCTGTATTCCACAATAAAGAATGATTCATATCCACATTCAAATAAATAATTCAGCAAAGAAAGATGCACAGAAGCGCTTTTGTTTATGGTGCTGCCAAAATGAAATACTTGGGAAAAAAAAATATTACTCATCATGCACTTTTATCAGGTCGGGACTAGACTGAGCGCTGTTTCCAGGGAAGCAGCAAGCACCCTGCAGACTCAGGATAATCAGTCACCAGAGTAGGTTTCTTGCCGTCTGATACGTGAGGGCCAGTTTCTGGTGTGCGGACACAGTCCCACGTCTAACAGGAGCAACGGTTCTCCACGTGCAACTGGGAGACTGCAGCTACACCACCATAAGTGACAGCACGGGTGGCTTCTGTCCTCCAGACCTCAAAGGGAGCACAGAGGCTGCTGGCACGGTTCTGTGCCTGCACAGCCCCAAACCACAGTCAAGCTCCAGGACCGTGCTCCACCCTGGGGCTCCCACCCCGCTCCCGTGCAGGGCAAACCGCGGCCAGAGTATCACACACCTCCTGTACGAACGTAAGGGTACATCGAATCTGCAGGCACGAACCCGAGAAACCGGGATCACTGCACTGGCAAATATCTATTGCCATGCCTAAAACCTTCCGTACACAGGCAGAACTACAGCTTGCATGTACCAGCCTCAATATTTAATGCAGAATCTGTAGATGAAGCGACCTGGAAATAACACCACCACCAAGAGAGAGAGAGGCTTCACATTCAAAACCCAGAAATCTATTGACTGTAGTAAGCAGAGAAACCTGATGCACTCGTGTGACTCCTGTGCACAAAACAATGACTTTACGCAAGCTGATTTTGAGAAATAAACGATCTCTAGGCAAGGCTGCCATCAGAAACGGCACAGAGGCAGAACAGGACACCCGAACATACTCCATAAGATTGCTGCAAGGGAGAGGACGCTCCTGGAGTCACAGGCCACTCAAAATTTGGAAGACCTCCATTCACCTCTCTGCTTCACCACACGCTGCCGGAGCAGCCTGGCCCAGCCATTCATATCATCATTTATCCAAATATTCCCCCTTTGGAGGCTCTGTCCTTCCACAGCAGATCGTAGTTCTGACGATTCACGCCACGGGACGGATCTAGGGGTTTTGCCCCACTTCACAACCAGACCGTCGAGATCGGGCGCACCGTGGACCAGAAGGTGTTACGACAGGCAACACCCCGGTACTTAAGGCACACGGAGGCGGAGCGGCGCGTTACAGCTCTTGTTTCTTTAGCACGTTAATAAAATCAGTTTAATACCTAACGAGTAGCAACTGCAAAACAGAGCTGGATCCACTTGCTCCTCTGCGAGTGGCAAAGCACTGACTGCAGCCCGAGTAACAACCCTGCACACAAACACCTCGGAGGCGAGGTTCCTCCTCCCTTGTCCCAGCCCCGCTTCGGGCCAGGTGCTCAGCTGGGGCAGGCTAGCAAAACTCCGCAGGACTGAAGGAACGACGCTGACTTACAGCAACCAAGCATCTCTGCTTTGTTAAGCACGGGGAGGGGGGAGAAGGGGAATTTATTGGTGTAGTTACTTTAAAAGGCCAATTACGATTTTATTAGAGGAGAAGCTTCAGCAGTTGCAGTTATTTACAACTTAACAAGCACGCGATGAATTAAATTCATGTGGATTTTTTTTTCCCCACAAAAATAATTAACACTATAAACAATAAAAATGAATTGAGTGTTGATCAAGACAGTTTAGAGTAGACTGGTGGTATTTTCCATTTGGTGAAGCCTTTATTATCACCGCTTTAACGACCTGAGCTTAGACATTCTGCTTCCTTTTACCATATGTCACTTCTGTGCTGCCCCCCTGGACACACCTGTAGGAAGGAGCGGGACTGAGGTATACTGCAAAAGTTAACTCGGCCAATTAATTAAAGCCTTTCTTTTTACACAGCAACATTCACGAAGTGGGAAATAAGAAATTAATTCTAAACCAATAATAAAGAATCCACAGCATTAATTAGACCTTTCATAATGAGTGGCAGTAATAACCCCAGAGAATAAAATCTGGTTTAAGGCTGGTAAATAAAAGCTGATGCAATAGACTCGTGGTGCTGGCTCACCAGCAGAGATCGAAGCCCCTCACCTGAGGACAGGGAAGTCCTGGCTGAAGTCTCAGGCAAGGGGCTGGATCCGCACGCAGTGACAGCTTCTGTTGGATGGAAGCATCCCGCTCCTTCCGTACTCCCAGGGAGCTGACATGAGTAGCCAGACTCTGATTTCACACCAGTTTAACACACCAGTAACACTTCAACAGTGTAATTCAATCTCTGAAACGATGTCTTGACTTACACTGATGGCTGGACAAGGTGAAAAATCAGGGCAAAAGAGCAATTCCAGCGGCAAGGCAGCTATTGCCTGGAGACAGAAAAACGCGTACCTCCCACACAGCCACTGTCTGCTGAGAGAGTCGTTTCAGTCCGTTCACCCAGAACAAGCAAACCCACACAGAGCAGAAACGCAGCATTCTCTGTGCTTGGATCCGCAGCACGACGAGCTGAGATCCGTCCTCTCTGCCACGGGCACATCAGCGAGCAGCTCCTGCTGCGTCAAGGGAAGAAGGAAAGGGGAGACTGACAACCCCACCACACTCACACCAACCTGCTGCAGCAGCAGGGCCAGAGCCAAGAAACGAAACGGTCCTCCTCTATCCAGACAGCTACAACTATTCCTCCTCCCTCCCTTATCTCTGCGGCTGTGACCCTCGCCTCGTGCTTGGGATAACTCCATCGTGGACTGGGAGGGAAGCGGAGGCACCTCTGTTCATGGCTGCAGTTCCTCCTCAAGCAGAGCCCTTCCCCACGCCTCTCCCGGCCTGCGCGGAGCCTTTTCCCTGGCAGTGCTGCCACAAAGTCTAATCCCCGAAGGGAAGAAGAGTTTGCAATCTCCGGCTCTACAAAGAAGGCGTCTTTATTTGAAGCAGGCTCCAGATGCAGCAGAGCTGCGCCCCTTCTCACAGGAACCAGGCAGTCATTAAACCTGAGTGGGCCTGGCTGCCAGATTCTGCTTGCTAGCACTTTACAAAGCAGCCACTGCAGCTCCTCGTTTGCTCCTCTGTGCCAGCGTTGGCAATTACAGCTCACACAGCCACAAAACACAGGTACGTGGGCCTAATTAGAGCTGAAAGGATTGAAGGACAAATATTTTCCTTAGAGAAAACTCATCTGAAACCATACCTTGGACAGGCTCTTTGTGCTAAAAAGAGTAATCCGCATCGCACTGTGCTGGAAATCTTTCAGGAGAGCGAAGGAATGAAGAGCTCAGAGCAAGCACTAATTGCAGATGCACCACTGATGTCTGCATCCCTGTGATCCCCTGACACATTTCTTTAACCAGCCAGCTGGGATCGCAGCCAGGCCAGCCACGGTCAGCTCCAGGCTGCAGGAAAAGCTGTTTGCATGTTCAGCCCTCTATAAGCAGATCAGCACGACCAAGAGTTAGCACTGTTACACGTAACGATGAGTTAGGGCTCAAACACAAACCAGCTTTTAGAAGATGCTTTCCTTAGACCATACCGCAGCAAGTCTGAAACGCTGTCACCTGTCTCGTTTGAGTTGACAGTCACTGTTCCACACAGTCAGCCTACTGTCATTTACAGGAATAGGAAAGATATTTTTAAACACCTTTGATCAGGTTTTTTGTGGAAACGGCTGAAAATAAGGAGTGTCTGGTGCTGTGTCATCCTGTTCCTTCTCCTACCGCTTGCGCTGACTGATTCCAGAGACGCGAATCCCTTGGCTGACGGCAGAAACCCTGTAGCTTCATCAAAACTGGTGGCACAATGAGAGTTTGCGTGCTTGAAAGTTTGGCTCCGTAAGGATTCATCTACCACACCGAAACGTGGTCTTGGATAGCAAATTGCTTCCTCCAGCTAAATTAAAAATCCAAAGTTAACTTTGTTTAAAACACTAAAACAGAAAATCTATTTTGTTCCTGAACAGACCCCATGTGGAAACTTTAGAAGTCTGAATCTTCATAAGCAGATTAACTTTGGCATCTCCCACCATGAAGCAGGAATATTTGAATCTAAAAATAGCACGCTAAAGCCGTTTTAAGTTGGATAATTCAGCCGGAGGTGGCTCTCATTTCATCTAGCACTGCCTAATTCGCTACAGCTCAAACCGATTTGAGACACGCTGAGCAGAAGGGACGAGCAAGGCATCCCCTTGTCCGTAGCTCAAAACTCCACGTTAAATCTTGCAAGTCACTGCACACATCCTACCCTGTATTTAAAAGGTCACGTTTGACCAAGCTATCATTAATCACGCACCCACGCAATTTAATTAATTGACAGAGAGATTGTATGAGCAGCTTCCTACAGCAGCACGCAAATCTCGTTGCCCTAGTTTAGCTGCTTTCCAAAGAGAATCCAGCTTACAGCAGAAAGGTGAAAAGCGAGGAGACAAACACAGAGGATGTCTCTTCTTTTTGTTTCCATACTTCAAGATCAAGGAGAACGTACACGGGTATGGGGAGGTTGTTGTTTAATTATACAATAGCTACGGAGAGAGAACGATCTCTTTGAAGAGCTTTAACTGCTGTGCCGCTTTCTCAAGCGCAAGAGGAAGAAAGCTGCTCATCACTTTGGATGCTGCCAGCTTAGATCCGGGGGAGGAGACACGGGGGAAGAATGTCACATTGAGGGAGATATATATTCAGATGGATTAATAAATGTAAACACATCATTAGATTAAATAGCAGGTTAGTTTCCTGACAGCTAAGTTGTCAGGAGTAGAGCAAAGAAAGAAAGATAGATCATAAAAGCCCCAAACAAGCAGCAGCTAAAATGCTAGAGTTGCTGTGAGCTCGATGCTCTATTTGAGTGGGGGAGAATCCTGCTACCAACTGGTCACAGCAGGAGCTGGCCCTGGGTTGTTCCCTGCATTATTTGTGTCGGTGTCAATTAACCAATTCCTACTTTATTCAGCTTATGCATAATTAGAATCAAATTTTTAGACACATAGTGATTCTCTTTTCCCTCTCCGCGATTAGGACCCAATGCTCTTCCACGAGGGGTCTCTTGTTTTAGGAGGATATTCTGGCCTGGCTATTCTATACCCTCCTGCTAGCTGAACAAATATCACCTTTTCAGCTATGGAAACCCGTAGGAGTAGTTGGGGAGGAGGAAAATTCTGCACGTGTCTTAAACTGCTCAAATCTGGCAAAACAAAACAGGATACGTTTCAGATGGATAGCTTCTTGAACAGGGAAGGCAGAGTACACTGATGGCATTTTTTCCTTCCACTGAAATCCATTAGAAACATGTATTCTCAATATAAACTTTAAACTAAATCTTTAGAAAAGAAAGAAAACCTAGAGTAAGAAGACAGAGGAAAAATTAAATTAATTCCACTGTTATTTACTGACTGACCAAAAACCTCTAGCTGTGAATTTCTCCATTCAAAAAACTCCTATTTTTGTAGACCTAAGGATGGCTGAATTTAGTGAAAACTATGGACTGACAACCTAAGCGATGGAAGTGTTGCCAAGTGAATTACACAGCTGATCAGTGCCCGGTAAAGCAGAGGGAGAAGGGAAGGATGATCATTTAAGCCCAATATCTGAGAAGACATAAGAAGCGATACCTTTTCTGGAGGTCTTGAAACCCGATCAAGTCATCTTCAGCTGCTGCTTACACAATTTTTGCCCTTTCCACGTCATGATATTTATTTAATCTTACACATAAGACAAATGCCTATACATGTTTTTAAATGAAATGTTGCTTAATTAAAGCAAGCAACCTATTTGATTAAACAGTGTATCATTTCTATGTGCCACGTGATGCACACGGTTTGGTTATCGTAGCACTAAGTTACATTTAGCGCTGTGCGCTTGCAAATACTCCCCAGAGACCAATAAAAGGGCATATGGCACAACGGCCTCCCCTGAATGGTAATCATTATTAGTGTACGTTAAAGCATCGAGGGTGAGCTGAGGGCTTGTAAAAGATGAGCCTTTTCATAGAGATGCTTGCTTTTTTGTTTCAAACGAAATCAGTCCTACAAAGGATGGTATCTGACCATTTTACAATGAGGGTGCAGCTTTGGGAAGCACTAGTTTTGGCAGCAAAACCAACTTAAGAAGGTCTGCCCGCCCTGTTGGTCTTTCACAGCCCAGAAGTCCTTCAGCTGGGCTAATATCGCAGTTTGGGTTAAACCCAACCCTTCATTGGGAGGCACAACAGAAATTTCTTCTTGGCAAACATACTGCTCCAAGCGTGCTCTGTTCCTGCCTTGGAAGAATTACTTCTAGACATGCGAAAATATTTCTCCTAACTATCCAGTTCCACTCCAGAAGAACAACAGGTTGCATCTTATTTGGAAAACACATCTTTGTTCCTGTGGCTTAGATGCTCTCATAAAATTTTTCAGGCTCTGACGGGCAATGAAATTTGAATCCAGAATTAGATCTTCAGTTAAATTTTCCCAAATTTTTGAGAGCTGTCTGGATTCAGGGAATTACAACTGAAGGCCAGACACCAAGGTTCAGTGCCTAAACTCACATACGGGATACGTTTTTAATTCAGAAACTAGGCTAACGTCCAACCACGGCAATCGGGACGCTCTTTTCTACTCCCACTCCCAGTGAAGAACCAGTGGCTGTAAATGAGGGAACTATTTCCAAACAGCCCTGCAAAAGTTGCTGTCTGATGCAACAATGATAACAGGCGACCATATTGTGTCTGACACCACGGAGGTATTGTCCTCACAAAATCAGGACGTGCGTCACTGGGTTTCTCATCACAAAGATGCTCATCAGTAACTCCAGGATCTACCACGCGTACCTGTGGGTCTGTACACAAAAGGTGGGGTTTGCTTGCCACTCCAGATGTCTGGTGCACAAGACATCCGATGCCCACAATAACGAAAAACCCGTAACATTAGACTTACAGATGCAACCAGCAGTTTTACACCATGTTCTGTTTCCCCTCACGATAAAACAGCTCAGTATCACCTTAAAACAGACCAAGGCCAACAGTCTGTTAACCCAAACTGCTGGCAAAAAGGTCTGTTTGCCCAAAACGTACATCTCAAGAGGTGCTGAAGGAGCACAATATCCTTCTCATAACTCAACTACTCTCCCTAATGACGAGAAAACTGAGAACTTATTTCCAGTTGTTTTCCTACAGGCTAACAGAATTAAATGGCTTCTGAACTTCAGTGTCTCTCAGAACCCTCAATTAAGGAACGTTATGCCCATTTTACTTCAAGGTTTTCCATTATCAAAAGCAAGCACGGCAAAACGCAAAGGAAGGAAAACATTTTGGGACTCCTAAAGCGACCGATGGCCTCTGAGCCAGCAGCTTTCAGCTTGAGATGATGAAGAAAAAGACAGACAGGAGCACTGCTCAGGAAGTACCCAGCACATCTACGGCACTGGCACAGCGGCCGAGCGGAAGGGCCCGTAGGCAGGATACGCCTCGCCGACGTCTCCGGCATCCCTCGCATGGCACCAGGGCCCCATCGGCCGCACGGCACCGCGGCCGTCAGCCACAGCCCCTCCCCAAGCAGTTCGCAGCCTGAACAGAGGAACCAGGCAACGACCGGAGAAGTAAAGGAAAACAGGTTGAATGATTTTCTCAAGGTCGTATTTCACAGCAGTGGCAGAGACAGGAGAAAAGCCTGCTCTCCACAGCCCTACTTGGGTAACTTTTTGCCCACTACTGCGCTGCTTACGGCATGGGAGACCACACAGGAGTCTCTCCAACCTTCTTCCTCTGGAAAACAGGACACTCCCCACACTTTAACCTCTTCTCTGTCTTAAAAAGGGCTGAGGATTTCTTTACATCAGGTTAAGTCCTCTTATTAGAGACTCTGGAAACACATACATAATTTCCAGGAAATGTTTTTTATTATTATCTCCCTGTTACCATCTCCTACTCCTCACACCTCCTCCCCCACCCAATATTCTGCTGAAGGAAAAAAAAAAGGGAAGAAAAAGGGTCAGTGAGGCATAAAAATATTTACTGAGAAAAATCCGTGCAGAACTGGACAACACTAGGAATTTGGAGTTAGAATTCTTAAGCAGAATAGACTCAACTGAACCACATCTTTGTGGGCTCCTGCTTGAAGATGTAAGCAGCCACAGACTCACCAGTACTGCTCCGCTAAAAGCAGCCGTGGCAAAACACGACATAAATATCCTTTCTCTCATCCAGGAAAGGTATTCCATTTGCTGGGAACTATTCCACGTTATCTGCTAGCCTCCGACGCAAAAGTTGCGGGCAATAAGAGAAGATAACCAGACACCATGATCGCACACCAAGAATAACAAACCCAAAACAACTCACGGGTGCTCCATAGGCTGGAATTTGTTTGCACAAATTATTCAGTGAGCACTTATAAATAATGAACGCGTTGTGGAAATCACGCTCAGCTTATGAATTATTTATGGACTGAAATATGGGCTGAATTTGTCAGATAACCTTATCTTCCACAGATCACTCAACCATCTCTTACATTAAACGGTACCAACTGGTTTCCAAATAGCCCTACCTGCAAAATACAACCTCTGCTTTCTGTGGCACGAGAAGAGCTTTTTCAACCAAATTTCTGGACACCTTCTATAATATTATCTGTCAAAGCTTTGCTCGAAAAACAAGTAATTATCCAGAACCAACCCTAATGCCATCCTGTATTTTAATTTCCAAAGGCTATAACGTGACAGCTTGGCACCTACCCTATCAATCCCGAGTCCGCAAAGAGAATATGAGTGGAAATTACCTATCACAGGATACTTTATAGACTAGGAATAGTCCTGCCAGTCACAGGGCCTTTAAAAGGAGTCATTATTTGTGAGTGAGTTGTCTGGGAGAGAAAGAACATCTAAAACAGCCACGGCAAGCAGATGAACATGACCGGAATTTTAAGATACTTAATTCTGAAGTATTTTTAAATGCTTAGGAAATTAACTCAAACTTGACAGTTTATGACACAGCCTTATTTCTTGCAGATTTTGCTCTGTAGCCAGTGTAACCAAGGAACTGGAAAGTAATTTACTGGTATATACAAAAGATCTCCGCATGGTAGGTAGCACCAGTTCACAGAAACTGTCCTGCTGGATCGGACTCAGTCCAGCCAGCCCGTTCTCTTCATGGCACCCAAAGCTGTGAGAACCCTGCGGTAAGAAGCAAAATCTCCATCACGCTCATAAACACCAGAAGGGCAAGCTGTTCCTCTTGGCCCAGTTCCTCCCTGGTGCTAGAGGCATGTGGAAGGTGCTGTCGCTGCACCCCTCCAATCTCAGACACGGCTTCTCTCACCCTCGCACAGCAGAACCAGACTCCTCAGCGCCCCCTTTTCCCAGGCGTTCCCACAGAGCCAGGAAAAACTCGGCTGAGGGCGAACTGGGGAACATCCTTTCAAAAAGCACTGGGATTTTAAGAGTCATCCCTCTAATGCACAGACAGCAGCGGGTTTCGCACACCATTACTGTCAAACGGCGTGCGGGGCCCACTGCCTTAATTTAACGCTCTTGATTTGCTGAGTGAACACCGGGATGCAGAGAGCCTGCCAGCCGTGGCACGCGATGTCAGCAGTCGCTTCGGTGGCTCCTTCACAGCCCGTCACACCTTCCAGGGACGGAGACGTGAGGCAGCTGGCGCACGCATCACCTTCAGAGGGAACAACCTCTCAGGTGGGATCTCATCTCCCTCGGGGCGGAACAGCTTTCCATAAGCGGTGGAAAGCCGCTAATGATCACGTAGCGCCGAGATGGGAAAGGCAGCTTCCTTGCCCTGTATTTGCGGCTCACTCGTGCAATCGGAAGGCAGGATTGCTGCAGGATTGCTAAAAGACCTGGAGTGCTCACGACCTTTTTTTCGCTTGCTGCAGTCTCCGACAGGTTCAGCAGCACGATGCTTCGCAGCAAGTCCTGAGCTATTTATTTGAAGTACAAATGAATAATGAACAGGAGCTGAATCAGGACCCCTACATCAGCATCCCTACTCTATTAGCGCCAAAATGCATCAGGCTACTCACAAATAAACCACACAGAGATGAAAAAATAGCATATTTGCAATAAATCATTGGGGAAGAAGTTCGGGAATGAGGTCATCCCAAGTGTTACTCCAGTAAACAAAGGAAGCTGCAGTAGATGTGATGTTAGACCTTACACTTCAGGACAAACTGCCGGTTTGGGAAAAGCAGGAGAAGGTATTAATTAAACATTCTTTGGAAACAGACGGAATCAATTTCTGGCTTCTCCTCTGGACACATACAATGAAATCAAAGTGGAAGCAAATGTAACATATTCTGCAGAGTGGCTTCATTCTCCTTCTGTTTAGAACTAGCATCCCAAATCAACAGGTACCCTAACATGGCTGAAGCACGGTTATTGGAACAGGATGTACCATCAGCACGGCCAGGAAATGGCTCCCTGGAGAGAACTAGGAGAGCAGACATACAAGCCTTCGTTATAATCACAAAATTGTGAGGGGTTTTGACCACCCAGTTGGTTTTTTTTCCAGGTTTTTTTCCAGCGTGGGTGTATTACGACCTGAGCACATACTCATCACAGATTCACATTAAAGAGCAACAAAAAGCATATCAAAAGCATCAGTCTGCGAGGAAGAGGATAAAGATTAAACTGCCGCAACTGTGCCCTTCATGAGCAGGCATAAAGGACCCGAATGAACAGCAACACAGCTGCCAGAAGTGGAAACTTCATCTTCTGAAAAATAGTCACAGATCGTGCTTGTTGAGATGGCCTCTCTTCTCCTGGTGCTTTAAGGCACTTCATAAATAAATTTAAAAAAAAATATAATAATAAAAGAGGGAAATGCCAGAGACTGAGAACTCTACTCCAGAAATCTACTTGCTTTAGGCTGAAAACTGTATTTTTAATCACATATGCAAAGAGGTTCTACAACTCCAGTTGGCTGCTTTTAAGCTCCATCCACTCCTGAACACTTCATCAGCTTACAAGAGACATTTGTTCACAAGAGCGCACAAGTGGATCTCCTGTTCCCCTTCTGCATTTGAGTGAGCGGGCTAAGAGCGAGGCCTGAGCGCACGCCGTGACAGCCTCAGCCACCACAGGCTCAAAAACGCGCCGATTAGGATGCGTTTCACTGTTTCCCTGTCACACAGAGAGAAAGCTGGAAAGGGCTGGGAAAAGTGATTTGAGTCACCTTCAGCAGAAAGGATTGCACAGAGACAAATGAGGACATCGCACCGAAAGCAAAGCAACTACAAAGTTTTAGGTGAGGCAATCTGAGAGTATGAATCATCCAAGGAACTCTGCCACTGCTTGTCAAACAAATTATTCATCAAATTACCTCTGCTAGTATTTGACTGGTTGTAATACATATCTCAAGCTTAAAAAAAAAAAAAAAAGAAAAAAACAAAAGTGGTAGAAGAGTAAGATTAGATATTATATCCTCTGGTCTGATAACCACAATGAAGAAACTGAAAACTCTTGCAAATTGAAGACACCACTGAGGCAGCAAGCAACCTGATCTGGTTGGAGATGTCCCTGCTCCTGGCAGGGGGGTGGCACTGGGTGGGCTTTGAAGGTCCCTTCCAACCCAAACCATTCCATGATCCTATGATTTGTTGTAGTTCAAACTAGAAAAGATTCATGTTTTGACTTCATGGAGAAGAAAAGAAAAATAGCAAGTAGTACATCTCTTTCTCTACCTGTTGTTTCGTGCTCAACCTCCTGAACAAGTTCCCCTCACCTCAGCAATCCTAAGGCTACTGCTGCCTTGAAAACCAAAAGCTCTGGCCAGTTGCACCATACCATACTGAAACTTGCACCCCCTTGCATCCCCTAACACCGAGTTACTTACAGCCACACAAAAACGTTCAGGAAACCCTGCTCATCCAGGCACCTTCTGTTACAACTTCCACACCTGGGTCGTAAAGGTAGAGGCATTTGAACTGGGATAGAGTGCAAAACTGAACCTGAAGATGGCTGAATCTGAGCACAGATTCATGTGTACATCTGCTCCCCTGCTGTCATCTACACGGCCAAAACCTGGGAAAAAATAAACAGTCAGGTATGCAAATAATTACAGTAACAGCAACAGTCTAGGACTTAAGTGAGGAAAAAAGGCAAGGCATAGATAATTGAATGTTTTAAGTGAAACAAAGTTCAATTTGCTCTTCCAATGAAATTAAAAGGCCTTCTTCAATGCACAGCCTAGAGCTGTAATTTGGCTAGAGAAAGATTATACTGCAAGAGTACACCTACTTTAATCTTTATGTGTTCCTTTTCTGTGGTGGTGTTGTAAAGACCTTCCCTTCCTTGCTGAAAGCTGACAGAAGTTGCCATATACTACAGAGGACACGGGAGAAAGGACTTCCAGTTCCTCCTCCGAGAAATGGGGAGGGTGGGTTGTGAGTCTGCACATAATTGTATCTGACCACTCCGTTCCTTTGTTTTGGCAGAAAACAGCTAAGATTTAACTTCTTCTGCTGGCTCTCTTTGTGCTGCAGTCTATCAGGTATAAATTAATTCGGGCCCTTTTTACTGCCTCTAGACTTGGCCTGGATTACGCTAAGGAGTGCTGCTCAGTTGCCCCCTTATGCACTTGGCTGAAAGCCTACTGCGGTCCCATCTTCTGGCTGCCCCCAGCGCTGGAACCGCAGCAAACCCAGAGGACAGAACCACACCAGAGGGATCTGGCGGATTCACGGCGCTGCTGCCCTGCGGGGAGAACAGATACAGGTGAGCGTTCTAAGCAGGCAGAACAAACGGTTGCAGTATTTTCTCTGAGGTTTTCTGCATCTCCTGAGTATCACTGCCACATTTATACCAGAGCTTATGTAGAATCTTCTCACAGGACACTTGATGTGAGAAAATTATGAAGGATTTTGCTGCAAGCAAGACTTTCTGCAGCCTGTGTCATTTTGATAGTGTTTTATGTAGATAAACAACAACTTGAAAGTGAGCATATCCAGGGAATCAGTATTCAGCGGTGACATTCGATGTTTTTAACACGTAGATGTTTCAACATGAAGTGACCTTTAATTTCAATATTTTAAAAGTACATACAGGAAAAGAAAAATGCAGACCTTGCCTTTTAAATTCATTTCACAGGGGAAAACAAACAAACAAAAAAAAAAACAAAAAAAAAAAACACCAAAAAAAAAACCCCAAACCCAAACAACTCTGGTTTTGGTTTTAGTTGATAAGAAAAATTTGGAAGAGGTAGAATTTCCTACAGAACAGGATTTTTAAAGTCCACCTAACACTTTTTCAATTGATCACAATTCTTTTGTAGGAGGAAAATGTGACTGTGGAGCTGAGAAAACATTTCTCATGGAGACTTAATTATTAACTAATAATCTCTAGAGTGAGAAAGTACCAAAAGACAATAGATGCTGGGTTATTAATTGCTACATTTGGTGATATTAGAGCGGGAGAAGCAGAGTGGGCATGTTGGCAGGAATGCTCCCTGGCTTTGCCTTCAGAAGAGGCCACGATGGAGAAGCGGAGCTCAATCCAAGGAATCTGCATCTTTGTTCAGCATAGATTTCCTTGAGGTGTTGGCTTCAAAGTGAAATTACCTTCACCTGCAATTTCCTGCTCCGGTATTTGTCTCTGCTTACGACTTGTAAAGTAACTGAACTAATTCAGACACTGCAGTAAGTGTTTCAAGCAGTATTTGTTTTGAAGAACTAAAATACTGCGTCCTTGTGATATCACAGTACTGGAAAACATAATCACATTCCCTAAGATGTTGCTACATTTGGAAAATACTACTGCTACTGTAAAAACCAAGGCCCTGAATCCCTTACTTTGAAATCTACACTAGCCGGAAAGGCCAAATGGATGTGAAATGGAAAGAAAGTGGCACCTGCACTTTTGCTGGTCACCTAGCACTCTACTAGGCAAGCACAAGGGGTGTTTATCTGCCCTCAGCTGGATTCCCTAATGTTCTCATCCTCAGCTTTCCATCAGGTATGAGACTGTGGAAGCGCAGAATTCGAACAAGCCATAACCTCTGTGAATCCCAGTTCTTTATACAGCAAGCAGATCTGAGTTTCTGTTCCTTGTACACGGTCGCTGAATTCTCCAGTGCATTCAAACCACAGCGCTGTTTATATACACACCAGCTACTGCATAAGCTGTAAATCCAAGTACTGAGCAGCTGGTGGCTGCTCTGCCCAGTAAAACTTAACGTACTCCGAAGAAGGACTGTCACACACAGCGAGCGCGACGGCGGAGCTCCGGAAAGCGCCTCTGCAGATCCTGTGGAATCTGACCACAAGCTATAGAAACGCTCGGGGCAGGGGAGTGCAACTGTGAAACCAAACAGATGCAACCGATTACCAGAACAGTCCAGCATGCTGAAGGGCATCAGGTGTACCGACAGCTTTTTCCACCAAAAGCAAAAGCATTCTTTCTGTCTTAACGCAAAACACGGTATAAATGAACATAAGAAAAGTAACGGTAAAATATAGTTTGTTTTAACCAACGCTGAAGATGCACTACATGCCATTTAAACACGGAACTGACCTTGCAGCAGCAGGTTTAGCGTGACTGTATGGCACTGGGGGACACGCTAGGAAAAAAACACCACTGAAATTACGCATTATCTCATGAACTAAACTACTGTAGTTAACACGTGTGCCTGTCAACTAACTGCTAATGTGCATGGAACAATTCTTCATATTTCTTGAATTAAACATAAACAGCCAGTAAACAGCCATAGTCCACAAAAAAAAATTAAAGTCTCTTTCACAAATAAGTATCAACTAAAACCAGTGGTCCTCAGAATAAAATTATAAAAGGCAAGATTACCATCAATATATCAAAACAGAAGACATGCAAGGGAAAGACCCTTTTGCATCAGTCTCTCCAAGAATTTCACTATCAAAGACATTTATTTATTTTTTTAGGTTCTACTTTCGTTACCTCCATATAGCAAGACGAGAGTGGAAAGTTGGTGATTGCAGACAGTAAAATTGGAAATAGCACAGGAAAAGCGGTGTGCCGAAGAAACAGCAAGGTGCACCTAGCATCATCTTATTCAGAGCGTCAACAACATCACCAGAGTGTTTAGCCCAGTCTTTTACAAGCACTTTATAATACGAGGGCTACAATAAATACGCAGCTCTGATGACCTTGCCATTAAGGAGAAAGACTGGAAAAAAAGCTTTTCCTCCCCCTCATTTGCATGAAAGGGGTAAAAAAGGTTGAAAACAACCAACCTCCCTTTCTGCTTTTCGTCATTGCATTTCACTTGCTCTCAAAGAACAGCCTAACGTGATTCTGAAAAATGAAAAAGAAATAAAAGTTAGGTGATTCAGACTGCTGTTCAAAGAGGAGGAAAGTTTCGGGTTCTATTATTTTTCATCTTGACAATTGTCCATCTAGACATTGAAATGTGTAAAGAAATATTATTTCAGTGACACTTTTTTCCCCCTGACTATAGGTTTAATGTGGAGTAGAAAAAAAAAATCATCACATAAAAAAAAAAACAAAAGAGAGAAAAAGTTGCAGCAAACCCCTTCATGGAACGGCATCTCCTTATTCTCGGGGCTTTCTGCCTCCAGACACAGCCCTGGGTGGTGCTGCAGGCAAAACAGATCAGAAGTGACCAGGCTCTGCCCTCTGCCCTTCCCTGAGAGGCTCAGCTCCTTTTCCTAAGGCAGCAGGCCACTGTGTCTGCATGACACATTGCAGCCAACAGCGGACCACCGAGACCCCAAAGAGAAAAGAAGCAATCCCCAGAAAGCCCTTGCTGTGCTCCTGCGGCCTAGGAGCCAGCTTTCCAGAGCAGTCCCAGAGGATAACAGTTTTTCTGGGGAAGCAACCTGCAGTTTGGTTATGCTGAAGCTTGGTGAAAACGTCCACTTGAGTCTGTCCCGACAAACTTCGGTGAACAGCAGGATGCTCGCTGCTTGGGGCAAGGTGCAGAGGGCAAAGACCACTCTCCAGGACAACTCCCTGCCCCAGCCTTCCCAGAGCCGTGTCCCACAAAACAGGGACGCACCGGATGGCCGTGCTTAAGCACTACAATGGCAGAGCTACTGACTGAACACCAGTTCAGATCTGAGCTTACGCTTAGCTGGTCAGAGCTACTTACTCCTTCAGTACTGCTGTGAGTTCTTCAATTTTGCAGCTAGTGGTTCCCATTAGCTAAAAATGAACCTTTATTTCCATTAAAGAAAAAGCAACGGAAGATATCACCATTCTGAAAACAGAGGGAGAAACCTCTGCTTCTCTCTTTTTACTGCCTGCACTTAATTTACTAGATGCGTGCCCTTAAAACCAAGAAAATGAAGAGCTCAGGGCGGCATAAATCTTACACTGTCTACATAATAGCCACAGCGACACAGAGAAACGTAAACTGCACTGTGGCACAGACTGAGTTTGCACTCAAAATAAATTGCAGCACTTATCTCAAAGTGCAACCACAACACAAAGCGTTTTAGGAAAAGAAACACAAGATGAGTCAATGACTTGCGCTGCTCAACCTCAAATTACCATCAGCATACATCAGAAATGGAATCACGACAGAGGAACGCCCAACGCTGCTAGTATTAAAGTAAGAAAGTATTTAAAAAACAAGTGTAGCTGTAAGTCTTCTCCTAGAAAACCTGTATGTTCCTATACATTTCATTTGTTCACATTTTCTGTATTCCGAGTTAAAAAACATGCAACGTATGTAGATTTCAGGAGTGAGAGGGAAATGAAAATAACCGATATTATACATTTAGAAAAAAAAGCCCACAGGTCAAACTTAAAAAGCTCTCCTGTCATTTTCAAATGTCCTTCTTAAAATTGCATTTGACAACAAAATGCACTGGGTTTATTTTGCACGCAGCTTAGGATTCAGTGCAGCCCACAGCTCTCGCCCTTCTAAGTGTTTAGGAATGGTAAACAAACTGGCAGATAATTACATTCTGTCTCTTAGCAACCTTAACTGTCTGCCAATGAAGTTCCCAGGCTTTTTTTTTTCTGATGCATTCTGGTAATGACATGATTTCCACAAATTTTAGACCCAATCTGACAAACCTCTTTTGTAGAGAACCTCCTGGATCAGCCTGTCATCAAGCGACGGGAAAGACCAGCCAGTGAAAGCTACCATCCTGTTTGGAATCTCTGGGGAAGACAATCCACAATAAACATACACTGAGGAAAAACAAATGCCTAAGTAGGAAGGGGCTAGTCAAAATATTTTGTCATGAGCCTTTTCCACTGCCTAACTGCAAACACACACAATAGAAAACCTGTGGTTTAAACACAAACCTTTAGGTAGCACAACTCCCGGTTACTTAACTGAAGAAATGAAATTTGGAATTCCGGAATAGAAGAGAAGTCTGGGCCAGTTTTTCAGAGACGATTTGATTTTGGTAACCTCTTTTGAAAACGCAGTCCCCCTCGTAGGCATGAAGGAATTCTGAGAAGTCAGCTCTTTGCAGATGGAAGGGGAAATATCGCTGCCGCCTCTCTACCTCTGCAGCCCTGGCAGCGTGCAGCAGCTGCCACCTGCTCGGAGCAGCTCCCAAAATCCTCGCTGCGTTTCAGTGGAGCGGGCAGGGCCTTCATGCAGTGCCCTCCTAGGAAAGGAGCGATCTCTACGTCCTCCTTCCCTCTTAATAATATCAGAGCAGGTATTAATATCAAAAGCTGCTGAAAAATCAGTACTGTCACAAAATACAGTAACTAAAATACCTTACCCTGCCAAGAGAGTTTTTATTACAAACCATCTTAAAACGTCTCCTTGCTCAAACACTGACTTGGCATTAGGATCCGTGTACCACTGCTGGTAGAGATGCGTGGATACACGCTTCAGGAGAGAGCACCTTCCTCCTCTGTGTCCCTCATAACAAACACCATCCTGCTTTTCTGTTTAACGGTCAATTTAGGTACAAGGACGTCTCTAAATTAACTCCCAAAGCAGGTTATTGCTCTCTTACCGTGGATCGACTCCAAAATGGTAACCAAACAATAAACTCATTTGAAATGGAACACAAGGAACCAGCAGTCTCTCAGTGAACTACGGTAATTATAAGTATTTGCACCTTGACTGACTGCTTGGGAAGTGAAGAGGAAAACCTGACATACTGGAATGGGAAAGAGAAAACAGATTTTGCTTAAGTTCAAAAGCAACACCATAAATCACAAAAATGATTAATTTCAGCACATGGACCCGGGAGTTGGTCTCTCTCTAATTCTTGGTAAACTGTATGTGCACATCAGACATAGCAGACTACATAACTTAAGTTTTTGTGGGGCTAATTAAGGCTAATACAGTCTTTTCCCAATGTTTTGTTGCTGTGCAGAGTGCGCTTCTCCATTTCAGTCAGGCACCCGGTGATGCATCTGGGCTCACATGAAGTGCCTGCAGACAGACATACCTGCTCAACTCCAGCCCCACCTCTGAACTTCTCCTAGCTTGCTCATTCCGCTGAGCGTGCAGCCCCTCGGGTTTGCTCATCAAGTGCCACACAACTTCTCCTAAACAAGCAACGTTAGGAAAAGCTTCTACCAGGCTACATTTTGTTGGGTGAGGAGTTAGAGATCATTGCTGCCATCATCATCAGGTGTAAGAGAAAGGGTATTAAGTATGTCTGGGGAGTGCATTGTCGATAGTGGAATGGACCAGGGTCGCTTTTTTGGGTTTTTTTTGCTATGGCCTCATTTACACTCCTGAAATCCAGTGAAATCCCACAGGAGGTGAGAGCGGAAAATGTGTCCAGAAAAGCAGTACATTGTCCACTCAACTGCACTAAAGAGCCCCTTAACTTCTAATTAAAAATAATTTTTTAAAAAACCCATTATTTTATCTTTGCACATCAATTTTTTCCAAACGAAAGAGACAGAAGAAAACACCTGTAAGCTGAGTCTTGTCAACCTTCCTCCATTTGTTACAAACTCAGGAGAGAAGCTAAGAGCAGAGGCAGGAACTCGTGCGAGATGATGCTGATGCAAACCCTACGATGCTCACACACAGCTTCCCTTTAACACACTGCCAGGGCCAGCGCAGTCACGCGGCAGGACGGCGCGTGCCCGGCTCTGCGCGTGCCTGTTCAATAAGCCATGAAGCTCTCCGGCTCAATTGGCGCGTGTCATGTGGTACGGGGGTTGCCATGGCAAGCACGTATGCGGGTCTTGATCTGCTTCATCACAGACACAGCCTAATTCAGATTAACACCGCAGGAATATTGTTTCCTAGGGAAAAAAAAAAAAAAAGCTGCATTTGGCTTAACCTAACAGTTCAGTTGTAAAGTGGACACAATTTAAATTATCTCTTAAATGGCATTTGTGATATGCTGATGAAAAACTTTTAATCTCAAAACAATAGCCATGTAACACACGCTGTCAGTTCAGCCTTCGGAAGCAGCTGTGTGTTTGGCATTTGTTGCAGTACATGAATTTCAGTATGCTTTTCCATTTAAATACACCGAGTATTTCTGCTTCGGCCCTCAAAACACAGCTATAAGCGGCAGGGAGAGGAACAGGGGACAACTGTTCCAGTGAAATAACAAAAACCACAGCGAACCAACTCTAAAATGCAATCAGTGCTTTTTTTTTAATCTGGTAATCCACAGGCTGACAGGCAGCACCAGAGATTCCTGTGAAAGGTGTAGAAGAAACATCCTCAGAGTTTTAACATCTGTTACCAAAACTAAGCAGCTTGCTAACACAACAGGCTGACGAAGACCTGCATCGTAGGTGCTGCCATTCCTGCCGTGGTGACAGGAGCTGGAGCTACTCGCAGCCCAAGGCCAGGTTTAGAGAGGGGATTCTGCTCCTGCACCGGCTGTTTGACCTGACTGAGGTCAGCTCCAGCGAGGCGCACTGCTCCTGCACCCGTAGGAACCTCACCGTCACGCCAATATCTACCATGAAATGGCAGAAATACCTTTGGCACACCTTGACCTTCAGCGTTCAGGTGGTTTTCATGTGTGCTACTGTTCCAAGAGAAAAGATATCCAAGTCCTGAACGGGTATGACAGAACAAAAAACGTACAGGAAAAAAATTTACAAGGAGCCTAACCATAAAGAGCAAGTGCCCAAGCTTCTGAGCAACTACATAAAAGCAGGCAGAGCTCAATGCAATTGGAGTTTTTAATAAAAGCTAACCCTTTGTCTCCGTGCTTTTTGTAGAAGTGCTTGAAAATGGATAACCTGTATTTGATTGATTCTCTCAGTGTTTCTTTCCAGTAAGAAAACCACATAAAAATTAAATTTGAGCTAAAGCCAAATGGATTCCCCTCCTCCTCCCACCCTCTGGCTTCCCAACTCCTGCACCCCGTACATGGGGCTGGACTGCATACCCACGGCCCCGTTCACCCCCTTAATTACTGTCAACTCAGGGCATCTGGAAGTGCAGGGCTTTCCCAGCACCTAAAGAACAAGATGTTGCTTTTGTTCTTTACCTTTCTTAGAAGACGCTGCATTAGGGCTTCTTACTCCGCTTACATTCCTCACGTCTCCAAACACATCTCACTTCTGCTGTGTATCACGGGTTTTTCTCCGATAGCAATAAAAGGGAAAATCTCCATTGCCAATCACTTGCTGATTTAACGGAATCGGCATACTGGAACACACAGTGATGCTCCAGGATTTCCTCTCCGTTAGAGTGGGCTGCATTTAGTGTATTGTTATTGTTTTTAATCGGATGTCCACAAAATTGAAGACCTGCATCATCAGTGACCCAATCAAGATGTTTCTCGCATAACAGAATTATAACGGATTGTATGGATTTTTACTGGAAATACCTTGAATCTCTCTGCTTACGGAAGTTTAAGATCAAAATGTAACCACTAAAATACCGGATGCAGTTTCAAGATGCACATAACTGATTTTATTGTGCTACTCGGTTTCATTTATTACAAAATTGCTGACGTCTCCTTCAAGCTCATCTCATTACCAAAAATCAGCAAAGTGAAATCACTAGTCCGAGCTCCTACTAACATTATTTTGGCGTTAGCAGAACAAATTTTTAATGAACCTATCTTTGTTTCCACATTCAGACTTGCACATTGCGGAGGGATGCAGGATTGTCTCACATCAGAGTCACAAAGTGGAGCATAGGAGAAATAATTCCTCCCGTTCCCCAGTACCTCTCTTCCAGCCCTGACCTTTCTGCAGACAGCAGGAACCTGCTTCCCCACAGCTGCACACAGAGAAGCAAAACAAACTTTATGTTTAATTATAGAAGATTATTCTCTAGATGGGCTACATTTTCAAACAAGCTCTTTGACAATACTAAAGGACTCAGCAGCTTCCTTTTGTCTTTAAAGAGTCAATTAAAAGTATGTTTCAGAAATTAAATTACCGCATGAAATTAGCTAAGGGTATGAAATACTGCATGTGCCCTCGCACTCGGGGAACGGCTGTACAAAGCAATTCACTTAATGGCTCCTAGCACGTGAGCTCAACTTAATCACTAAAGTGCCCTCAGCGAGCGGAGGATCTACTGGAGAGATACGCCCTGTATAATCCACCAAAAAGAGAAATTGAATAAACGCAGGTAAATCTTATTAATTTATGGTAAACCCTACAGTGGCTCTCATTTTTGATCTTTCAAAGTATTGCAGTTTTGTCCTGTAACGTGCATGTTGGCAGGAATATTTCTGTGGGCTTTCGCTGGCTGTGGCCCTCTCAATCTCGACACGTTCCAGAAGCCTCTGCCAGAGTCTACCGAAAGCATTTGTTTCTCTCCAGCTTTCAGAGCTGGATGTAATTCATCACAGCCACTGAGGATACACTTTGGTTTATGCGTTGCTGTGCTAATATTGGGAAGGAGATGAGAAGTCCCCTAACTCTCCGGCTGTCCCTTTAGTCACCTGTTGGGTACCATTTCAGCCCACGCTGTGAGCTTCGTGCTGCCTGCGCGCGCTGGGTTAGCATTTCAGAGGAGTCTAATTTCCATCTGGGGTCCTTGGGTACTGTGCGATAAAAAAATAAAATAAAAACCAATTCCCCTTATAACTGCCTTCTGTGGGACCAAACCAGCTCACTGTGCTCGTCGGCAGGCTCCCCCAGCTCGCCCAGGGAGCTGCTGGGTTCGCTCCCAGCACCGCACCGGCGCTGCCGATCCCCGGCTGAGTGGGGGTCTCCCGAGGGTTGAGCAGCGCCCATCCCGCGCCAGCTCCGCCACGGCCTCTCGCTGCAGGAGATGGCTGCCGGCACTATAGTGTTGATGAAGTCCTGGTGCTGAGGACACACTCCACACAGTGGGGTGTCTTTTACAGTCGGTTAATTATGTGGTTTTTGTGGGATGTTTAAAAAATATTTTGAAAACTGATTTCACTTAGGACTTCAAGTCAAATTAGAGCAGAAAGCCAGAAGGAAAAATAAAAGGAGTTTCAAACTAACTATAAATCCTACAGCTACTAATGTCTCTGCAATCCATTTCTTCCCTAAGCTCCCCTTAGTCCCAGTTTAATCCAACTGCATAAAAATCTAATCAGTGCACATGCACATTCCTATTCTCACACAAACTTTAGCCACCGATGTAGCGTTAACTCGGCAACAAGATGCCCATCACCAGACGCTGCTGTGGCAGAGGTGGTCTGTACGGACGTTCTCTGCTTGAAAGCAGAGTAGACCCAAGAGCAGACTCTCTTCGTCAGGCTAAGAAAATAAACATTCCAATTAAATTATCAAGCACCATACTATGTTTGTGCTTTCCTATGGAGGAAAATAAATAAGTAAGCAAACAAAAGCCTGTGTAGCCTGTCAGAAGGGTGCTGAGAAGGAGAACATGCACAGGGAACCACGCCTGCCAGCTGGGTGGGGCATGAGGTAATCTTTGTTATTATTAACGACAGCAAATACAGCCGTGATTTATGGCCCTGGAAAGAGCAACGCACTGAGCTGTTTGCTCAAAGAGCATGTTTGGTTTTCCTCAACTTTATGAACAGATATTGTTAAACAATGGGATTTCCAGAAGGCACAGGAAGATTCGCTGATATTATTCCAATGCCAGCCCAGACCTTCAGCTCTGCTGGGTTCTCAGCCCAGTGCTGCGTGTTCCCTGGGTTTATTCTAGACAGTTCTGGCAGAATTTCCAAAGTGCGTGTGGCTGAACCTGCACGTGTGCACGTCTAGGAGCGTGGCTAGCTGAAGCTTTGCTACTTACGGGCCATGAGACTTCTTTCTGTCTGTCTCCTGCACAAGTATCTGTCCGTCAGGTTGTCACACGAGTTCTCAATTCAGGGCACAGGCAATTACACCACCTGTCAGGTGTCAGTGAACTTCAGCATGGAACTGGAAGCCGTGGACCAGAACAGATCAATGCTTCAATTTTGCCAGCGGTCTTGGGCTAGACGTTATTAATTTTACATGGCATATTAATTGCACTGTTTTAGCAAATGTATTTCTCCATTAATGAAGTCCAATCTAGAGTAGTTATAATGACTATCTGGCCATGCTTGAAAACGATCTTCCTTTTTTTTTTTTAATCCAGTCTTCACAAGAACAGTTTTCATTTATTTCTGCTCTTCTCTATGCACGTCATAACATACTTGAAGACATTTTCCAAGCAAACGTGAACCTTTGACTAGAAATAGCAGCGCCAGCACCCTCCAGGGTTGTGCAAGATACCTACTTCCCCAGAGCTCTACATGCATCTGTCTTGCTAAGGGGGCTTTTTGGTTAGAGGCAGTGCTGGATTATTTTAACTGTCAGGTTAAAATTACAGTCCTACATCCTACAGCTAAAGAGCAATAAAGAGATAGTGAGGAAAAACACCCTAGAAATAAAAGCAGAATGGGAACAAATGTCTGAAAAGTGGACATGGAGATCCACACGCCCCCAAGCATCCTTCAGCAATGGTATGCCTCCTCCCAGACGGAACCGGAGCAAGGCCAGTACCCTCGTTTACACAGGTGCTCAGACAGCCTGAGAACACTGATAGCGTGGAGACTGGATTTTAAGAAGAAAGGCATCTGTAACCCCTTTAGAAGTCCTCTAGGCTCTTTATGACCCCACACTTTTAAACACAGCAAATGAAGCCTGAGCAAAAATGCACCACCTGAGGTGGTGGGAAGGTACATATCTGAGCAACCTGTGCAACGATGAAGGGGAAGAGACCAGTTAACTTCCCCGAAAAAGACCGAAAGTGGTAGGCAGGAGCCCTAAAATCATGGAAGATTTATTGAAAATAACATCAAGATTTAGATACCAATCTCATAATGGTTTGTGTTTATTTCCTTGGCACTTGGGATTACCGCGCAGGCTATCAGCCTCTACGGGAAATTTTAAACGACATTTGTTGCACGGCTGTCCTAAAACAAAACTTCTCAGAATAACAGCGACTGCCATATAATATAGCTTGCATTGTGTCTGTTGTTTACTTTGTGTGGCAGTAACACAGGCGGCCATATGGAAACGAGCATTTGGACGGGAGGATTTGTTGGCTGGATCATCACATCTGTTTACTTACAAACGCCACAAAAATACATTTGGAGGTCACTGGCTGCACAACCATTTTGATGAAAAAAAAAAAACCTATTGATGCTACCTTTTCTACATCCACCCGACTTCAAAAAAGACCCTATGATATTTTCACGAGAAACAGGTTTTGAAATCATACTAAAATTAGTCTCTGTCACACCTCAGCCGCCACTTCCACCATGGAGGAGGTATCACAGCAATAATTTAAGCCAGGATGGAATGAGTACGCAGCATGTCCAGGAGGGAGATACAAAAACAACCAGTGCCACTGGTTGTTAATCTTCCTCATAACACATACCCTTTGGTTAAAAGGAGCACATACAGCTGACCTCACATCCAAACATCACGTTCACCGAGAAAATTCGGATTTGAATTAAATAAAAAAAACAAACCCACAACAAAAACACCCCCACAAAACCCCCACTGACACACCAAATCAGTAACAACAGGTTCCCAAGCTTGCAATTTATAACAGCTCCATAATGTGCTCGCAGGTATTTCAACTGGGCCGTTCGCCGTGATCCGAAATATTCATTGCGCTTCCTCGACATTTTTCTGGAGGTCTGCCTGTAAGCGTATTGTAATCTAGCAAGCATAAGTATTCCTGCAAATTCAGAAATGTACAGCTCACTAGGTAAGACTTCAACTACACACAAATGTTCAGAAAAAGAGGAAACAGTACTTTAAGCATTCTTTTACCCATTTTTCTGATTTCAAGACACGATTATAAACAGTAAGTTCATAATGAAATTACTTAGGTTATTTTTGATTCTGGTGGAAATCTTTTGGTAGAAACACCTCAGCATGTCCATATACTTTAAGATTACACACATTTTCTCAGCTGAACGGAGCTTTTGCCAGTGAATAATGCCATGCACAGAAATATTTTATATTTGTTTGCTGTCGCCCACGCTTGATAACACTTAACTTTCAGCTGAGGGACACATAACGAAGGAACCTAAGGACAGAAACTACAGAAAACTACAGACAGACAGTACCTGAATTCAACTACTTCCACAACTTTAAAAAACAACAGAGCAAGTGAAAAATATGATCTTACTTTTGCCGATGGGGTAGCCTTCAATATTTGATTTGCCAAGGGAAGGAGAGGTTAGGATGACAGCTGTTCGTTACAGTTCCTTCTTTATTAGAAGCGCTTAACTCTGGCACTGGCTGGCTGGCCCATTTCTGCTAGCTTTAGCACACAACACTGCTCCTAAAAGCTCCTCCTCTTGACAGCATCTGTCTGGACACTTCCCTCAACAAGCAGAAACAAGGCTTCCACGGAGCCATTGAGGTGCTGGGAATGAGCTACAACATGGGAAGCAATCAGAAGGAGAAATAAATATTTTGATGGCTAAGTCCAGGGTTTGTCAGGTAGAAATTCGTGACCACTACCAGCTTTACACCAGCACAGTCACATCTTCACAGTGCTACAAATCAAAATGACAACATCCCCGACAGAAACAGCAGCTGAAATGTCACC
Organism: Chlamydotis macqueenii; assembly: GCF_036417535.1. Classification (NCBI taxonomy): domain Eukaryota; kingdom Metazoa; phylum Chordata; class Aves; order Otidiformes; family Otididae; genus Chlamydotis; species Chlamydotis macqueenii. Next base: position 1,872,917 of record NC_141564.1, read on the forward strand.
CGAAAACTAAAAGCCAAAATTTGGAAAGCGTACATCTCCTGTGAAAGCGTACAGCCCCAGCCGCTCCCTACGATTAACGCAACACGCCTCAGCCTTCGGGGGAGGAAGCGGGTTCATTACTTGTTTCTTCCCAAGATTTTGTATTTCTACAATTTGAAAAAGCACTGCTGAAGTCTCCACACCAGATTATGTATAATAAAGTATCTAAATAAATGTATTTAAATTACGGATGAGTCAGAAAGCAACTGCTCATTCTAACTGGTGCCCTACACACACCCAAAATACCCAGCTTTTCCCTGGCACCCCTAAGAGCTGAGGCAAAGCTGCCTCCTGTTCCCAGAAACGCTGCCTGCGGCAGACACGGTGTCACGGCAAACGCGCATCTCGCAGTACTGCGACTTTATTGCCAGGGAAAGCCACGCTACCTCACAACTTTATTTGCAATTTATACGACCTGTGGGCAGTATGCCACTATGTTCTCTTGCGCTGGACGCAGCCGCCTGAACAGACAATGATCGAGCAGTGAGACCAGACGAATGAAAGAGGGAAGGAAAAAGACCTAAAAATGTGTCCTAAAATACACATCCTAGCATATTTATTGTGGCTCACTCAGCGACTGATCAGCGCGTTAACCTTATTTTCTCTGCGTGATCGCTAAGTACCACAGGAAAATTAGGTCAGAAATTCAGATCAGATCAGCTGACTCAGCCCAGCAAGATCAGACAAAGCCTAGTTGCTTTTCTTCCCAATCCAATCCGACATGTTTTATCCCCTGCAATGTACTATAGATCCATACATTTTTCCCCACAATTAACCTACCAGAGCCACAGACAACGAGACAGCAATCACACTGAAGACACATCACTGCTAGTGAAGAAAAGCAACAACACGTGTCCTTAGGAATGCAAAATGTACAATAAAAAGGTTTCTTGTTTTTCTAGGTCATTTTTCAGCTCTTGTTTCCAAACCAACGCATTTCAATGAACTTTTAAGACATTCAGCATGGTTATGAGATGATTTAGGTAAAAACCAGCTGCTTCAAAATAGTGTTGTGCCTGAATTCCACCACTGTACTGGATAATAAATTACTCATTATTATGTTGTTAATATTCCTGATCAGCCTGCTTCTAAAAGAGACCATCTGAACACTAAAATTGAATACCTTCTCAACAAAAGCCAATCATTGCACTAGTAAGTAATTTTCAGTAGGTGCCAAAAGACTTCGAGCTGTTTTATTTTGGTTCCTGCAAGCAAAAGCAGCGTGTTTGCTGGAGCCCCCCCTCCTGTTCCAAACCCACCTGCGTTAATGGCAGGGGACGACTCCCGCGTTGCTAAGGAGATTGTTTGGAGCTGCTGGTCGTCTCCGGACCGGTAGCACTGTTACCACTGCACACGTGCACCGCTCGCTATCTAGGCCACGCTACCAGGAATTAGGGATAACGTAAATACCCACGAAGGCACAAGGAAAATAGTACAGAACAAAGAAGAAATCAATAATCCTACTTCACCTTCCCCGACTGCCATGTTTCAATAGATAGCAGGGTATTGGGATGAATCTCTGGGGGTTACTACAGGGAGCAGACGAAATTGCAATCAGCTAAGTGACTTCAGATACCATGGTTCCTGTAGTCAAACCAGATGTTCTCCCTTGCTCTGCCACTGCTTTGAGATTTCCTAATCAAGGCTTGATCACAAATATCTCGTTTTACATCTCCAAGCTTACACAGGAAAAAGAGAAAAAGACTCAAAGACAGCATTTTCCAAGGTTCCTCAGGGTGTTTTTCCTATTTTGTTTTGTCAGAGGGACACCATTTACCCCCTCAACGTTCCTGAGATAAGCCAGGTGGGGAGGGAGTAGAGTGGACCACCACAATCATGGCTTCCCACAGAAGAGTGCTGTATTTGATAAATTTTGATGCCTCCCATTCACATACAAGCTGTTCCTCCAATAAACCCTCTCTATTGCTGATAATCTTCCTCGTGTCTTCTGCCTCTGTATCTGGGGAGCAGAACTCTGCTCTCAGTGATCTCAGCTTAGTGTGAGCAAGAATTTCATGGTTTGGCTCAGCCCTAAATCATCTGCACTTACCCAGAGCTCTTCTTCAACTCAGTTTGCCAAGATCAATAAATAAAACCACACAAGCCAACCGTAAGGTAGGAAGTACTGTTACCGCCATTCAAATCAGGTAGAGAAGCTTGGGTAGAGGACTATAGCTATTCAGTAATCAAGAGAGTGTTCAACATTAAACAAAGATGGCAAGAATGAAACCAAATGTATATCCAGCAAAAATCAAAAACAAACAAACAAAAAACCCTCCTGTGTTAATCTGCTGCAAGAAAAAAACATTTTCTTCCATGAAGTTGTGCATAGTAGAGTTCCTGCTACAAGCAGCCCATGCTCTTGACTCTCCAATAGTTTGAATCCCCCCAAAAATCACCCAGAGGTTGGGCTAGCAAGGTAATAGTCCAGAAGGTACCAAAATACACATTGCATGGGCTCTCATTATTCCCCCTGGTTTCACATTTTGCTTACCCTCCCAACCAAAATAGTGACAATCCAAAAAGTTCTACTTCCTGGAACATACAGCAGCCATAATCTTGCTTTACGTTGCTTCTTCTCCCTCGTCTGTCAAACTGTATGTGCTGCTCTTTCCCTTTCAACATTCCATCCAAATCACCAGGCTACCGAGGTGTTTCTGGAATGTTCACAGCACAGCACGTCTGTTATACCTGGATGTACAGTACCCAAGACATAGCGTAAAATTTAATCACTTAAACTGAAATACAGAGATTCACGCTGGGGGAAAAAATTCAAACGACCTCCTATCCGTTTGTGCTAAGCCACCCGTTTGCGTGTAGAAGTTTAGCATTTGGATGGATGATTCACCTGTACTACACAATTTGTCCCTCTCCTCAAGAAAACGCAAAGTTTTTATAAGCAAATGAGTCTATAACAAATATTTATATTATCCCATTCAACCTTCTTTTCCTCTCCAAGAGGCTGCAGAGATTTCACTGCTATCCGTTGGCACTAGAGGCCAGGTCATCTGAGTGCTCCTCTCATTAACTGTCAATTAAAATCAATGGCTTTGTTCAAGAAGAGTCATTATAGGGTTCTGCCCAGCAGGGGCTTGATCCATTTTCCTTTAAACGACTGCAATATTTCTCCTGACTTGAGAGCGTGCAGAACAAAATCGTAAATAACAGACGCATTTTTTGGTAAAACCTCAGACTGCAATTAGAGAGCTTTGAAACTTGACCAGATTTAAAACTCAGGGAGAGTCTCTTTTGACCCAGGAGGCTGTCCTTGCCTTGCAAGAGCTCACACACAAATATATCTGTGCACAAAGTACACACTGTGCATCTAAAAGCACTATTTTAGGACCTATTTCCCACTAGATCTACATCTACTGTTCCAAAAACCCAAACTTTCTGTTGCAAATCACATCTGCTGAAGGGGCCACACGTGCTCAAAGTGAATACATTGGGATGGGAATACTCTCTGCCGTTGAGGGAGGCAGAACCAGTCACGTCTACCCAACGTAAAACACACGGGCCAATGGTCTCTACTGCTTTTACCAGCAACCTGCTTGGAAATCAACTGGTCTGCACACATTTACCGCATCCGGGACTGAGCCCCTCACTGTCCATTCACTCTGCCAGACCACGCATTTTTTTTTATCGGAATATTTACCGTTTTATTGCTTCTTCTTGTTTTCGGCGTTTTTCACTCTTTTCTTTCAAGTAAGCCAGGTTTGTTTCATTCCTCATGCGATCATTCTCTCGAGCAATGTCTGATGCATTCTGTATAACCAAGCCATCATAGGCCTTCATCCCCATGTCTTCAATATACTGGAGAAAAGCGCCCAAAGTGACCTCCTCCTGATTAGAACTCATCATCTTGCAGGAGATAATGAACAAAGGAAAGTAACGTTTCCTGCAGGTTGAAAAACACAGAATACCTCAATCAGTAGGAAAATAGCTTATGGTTTATGACAGCAAGATTGTGTCGACTGTAATTAACATCTCTTGCAGAGACAACTTTTTAGACTTTCTCCTGTCTAAAGGATAATAAACAAAGCAATTCAGAACACAGAACAACGTTACTCAAGACAAGAGGAGATAAAACCCAAGAGTCTCTTCTTTCAAGCGATGCAGATCCACCCGGTTACACATTGTTCAAATCCCAAATGGGTTTTCTCCCACCTCTTCCCTTTTCCTAATGCCTTACACGTGCTGTGACACTGACCTCCCTGAATCTCAGGTTGAACTGGACTGAAAACGCTTCCATCCCAGCACAACAGGTCCTTTTTGCAGTTTAGATAAAGCTGCACCAGAGCAGATCACCAGACAAAATTCCTGTTCTGCAGGATATTCCAAAGTTCATGTGGAAAACACTGTTCCATTTTTTGGAACAAGAAAGTTCAACGTTTTCTTCAGGTTCAAAATCTGGAAAGAAATTTTGTGAAATCGTTTCCTATATTTCTTAGTAACATAGATATGAGCCCATAAGCCCTGATCATAGAATCACGGAATAGTTTGGGTGGGAAGGGAGCATTAAAGCCCACCCAGTCCAACCCCCCTGCCAGGAGCAGGGACATCTCCAACCGGATCAGGTTGCTCAGAGCCCCGGCCAACCTGGCCTGGAATGTTTCCAGGGATGGGGCATCCACCACCTCTCTGGGCAACCTGGGACAGTGCTCCACCACTCCCAGTGTAAAAAATTTTTTCCTAAAATTTTTTCCTCTGCTGCCCAACAGCCTGTTAGCGTGAAGCTCCAAGACCAGACAAGAAATCCCAGCTGAGCTGGGACCTTCAGAACTCTGAAGCCCTTGAGTTCTCCAAGCTTCCGCATTTCTTCCACCTGTACGACAGACATGTGGGTTTACAGCCCCTCCGGCTAAGCAGCACGGAGCGCAGACAGGCTTACATCCCCAGGTCACTCCTGGCTCCGTGGCAGGCAGCCTAAAGAGCTCGGAAAAGCCCCAAAGGTTTTCCTCTCAGCAGCAGACGCCCCGGGCATCATGAGAACCCTGGTGTACAGACACACCAGTAAATACTACAGGTGATAAAGGCGAGATACAATCTCAAGAAACATACTGGGTATCTAAATTGTGTACAGCTGCATTAACTGCTTATTAAACAAATAAAACAGAACTTTAATAAAACAGAATTATTCCATCTCCTCATTTTAAATACTGATTACTGCTCGGTCCCGAGACATTATGATCTTGAGTGGCATTATCCTCACACAGCCCTGTGAGGGCGTCCTCACAACCCCCCTCACAGAGGGGTCCTTACGAACGAGGACTCGATGCAGAAAGTGACTGAGCAACGCGCTGGCAGCCCTGGCAGCTGAACGCAGCTCTCTAAGGCAGGCTTGCTTCTCCACAACCAGAGCATCCCTCCCTCCCTTCCCCGAAGAAGGGTGGTGTGACTTCTCGGAATCAGCCTGAGCGTGATGCCAGCACTGCAACTAGAAGCGATCTCACTGCATAGGCAACGAGCATCCTGTCTGCACACAGATTTTTAGGGGCAGAGTCCCTGCACTATCTGTAACAGAAATCTTTCCTTCATTTCCTAATATACCACCATGTGTTTCTTTCTTCGTTACTTCATTATCTTTATTACATTGCTGGACAAGCAAAATTCTGATCAGGGTAAGCACTGATTCTAAAAAAAAAAAAAAAAAAAAAAAAAAAAATTGAAAGCTCTTATAGATTCTAGCAATCCACTAGTGCCTTCAGGCACAGCCCTGAACATGAGAACAAAATGCCTTTACAAGCATTTTGCAGGAGCAAGCAACCTGCAAGGGATGAAAAGAAAAGAGAATTTTTTTCACCCTTTCCCCTCCTCCGTTTTTGATCTCTTAAAGTGGCAATGGCAACAAGCGGCTGGTTTCAGGCAGTTAATACTTTAAAAGCACACTAATGTTTTTTCCCTTGTTCTCCATGTCTCTATGTCAAAATTATTTCTGTACAATGGTAACCTGGCTGTTAAAAATCATGAAGATTCAGAGGATGCAAAGGGTCTGCTCCTGTCACCTCCTCTGCCTCCCAAGACAACCTTTTCCAGCCACTAAGCCTGAACGTGGCTGTAAGGATGACGTTCAGGGTCACTAAACTGATGTTAAAGTATGTTCAGGCATGGGTATAGGTATCTCCCTCTAACCCCTGCTGGGTAAATCCAGTGGAGGAGGTGTCAGTGCACCCCAGCGTGCACGCGTGGCCTCTCACACAGCTTTCATGCCGGATGTGGCTAGAACTCCCCCGGGCTGGAATACGCATGGAGCCTCTCCATGTATTCACCACAAAGGGCACAGCATCTGCAAAGGAGGGCACTGAGAAGCTAACGAGGAGCTAAACACACTCTATCAATGTTACAGATGCTTCAGCAGACATCATTTTAGACCCCTTCCTAAACTTCTGATTAAGAAAAGTAAATCAGGTACCCTAGGCTCTTCCCGGGAGTCTCTGTCTACCTGGTTAAAACCAATGCTAACAGCACAGGCAGCTCTAACTGCACCGCCTCTGAACTTCTGAAATGCTGTCTGATGGTCAAAGTCTGGGCCATTTCCCCAGCAGACAGCTATTTCACTGTATTTTCCATTGGGGACATGTAGTAAAGCCTAGTTTCTACATGTGTTGTTTTAAATTCACATAAACCTGTACAACAGAGAAACCCCGCCCCAGCGACCACGATGGCAATTTTGTCATTGATTTCTCCAGTGACCAGACTTTACTCCTGAAACATAATATCAAATTTTAAACCAAAGATAACTTCAGCAGGCTTTCAATAAATGCAGTTCTGATCCATATTTCCCTGAAACATACAGAACGTGATCTGCTTCACATTCTCTCTCAACAATGCTGCAGGTTTTGGGTTTTTTTTCTAATTGTTTCCCTTTCTTTTTGGAGGTCAAGAATGACCTGACACTTAAAGATACGCTGAATTTCCTTTTATTAAGATATTTATTTTTAAACGAAAGGATAAAGAAATTGCAATTCAGAAAAGACTGAAATAAAAAAGCCCTTATTCTGCTGCAGGCACCGACCATATACTTTATGCGCTGGTTTATCACTGATATTTTCCATTACTAAATTCATGCAGAATGACAAAAATTACACAATATTTAATAAACAGATTGAGATATAGTCTTTGTCCTAACAGGGGTCCAATCCTGCAACAGTGCTGAGCAACTGCAGCTACTGAACTCCTCCTGTGACTGCTGATGCTGCCATGCTCATGACACCAAAACCAGTTTGGGGTACTCCTTGGAGGGGGCTGGGGTCTCCCAGGTATTTCCAGACCTTGAATCAGCTCTGACGGCACTAACTCTGACAAGCAGCAAGCAGTTTCTGGATCAAAACCCTCCTATCTCCTGCATGCATGGTACTTTCCAGCCTCATTGCATTTACTGAGATTGGACAGTTGCGCACGCTACACTTAAACAGAGAAAAAATGCAAACAACTGGGACAAAAAGCTTAATTAATTACTGTAAACATTTTTAGGTTACTAGCATCCCTTGCACAGCACACTGGGCCAAATTTTATTTAGCGGTATTAACGCCACTTCAGGGATGCTACGTTACCTTCATAAATGTGCTTTGTAACTGCAGTAGGCTGCCACCAACACACGTGGCCATGGAGTCCCACGCATCACTTGCTTGTCACCCTCCTCCGAAAAGGCGTGAGCAGCACTAATCAACTTTGGATCAAAGGTTCTGCTGACTGGTAACCTCAGGCAGTGAGCAATTCCTAACCATCTGCCAGGTCTGGTACAAGTACAAGCAAGAGTTCTGTTTGAATACGTTTATATTTGATTAAAAATATGCAAACGCGGGTTGTTAAATAAGTAACGTAAGCTGTAGGTGCGGCACCACCATTTTGGTATCCCTGACACGCACACTGTGGTCCAGTATTTTGGTAGCTGGTAACAAGGAGCATACAGAGTAATCTGTGTCATCGCAATCAAATTGTTTTCAGGGCATTTTGTTTTTGGAAACTAAGCAGCCCTGGAAAATTGTAACTGGGAGTTGCTCTCTTTGGTAAATCCTTTTGACAGTCCTTTCTCTTCCCCTCCTCATTGCGAAGGAACAGAAGGAGACAGCAGGGAGGAGGAAAAGCCCTGGGTTTCAGCAAATGAAGCCAACATTCTGAAAAGTCAACAAAAATAGACTGGAGGAACTTTGTTGTGAGTGCTCACCGAACAGAAACATTTTTGGAAATTCGCCTGAGTGCAAGGACATAAAGGAGGAGCTCTCCAACATGTTCCTTTGCCTCTTAAAGGTTAAACTAACGCTGTGCGAAACCTCACTGAGGAAAAAAAACAACAAAAAAAAACACAACAACAACAAAAAAAAACAAAAAAAAAAAAAAAAAAACAAAAAAAAACCCCACAAAACCCCAGTCACGCTCCCTGGCCGCGGCCCCTCCAGGTATCCCCAAGTCAGAGGGAGTTGGCAAAGGGGCACAGAGCGGCTCGCACTGTCGTGGCCATGCTCTCCGCATGGAAGGACTAAAGCAAGCAAGATTTTATATTTTTTTTTCCTTCCCTGCTAGTGCATCTGGTTTACTGGCAAGGGCAAGCCATCCCCTTACTGGTTTGCCTAGAAATATTTACAGAACTAAATTCAAGACATTTGTATTGATTCGGACACAATTTCTATAGGAGAGTCTTGTGCTTCACAAGACAGTTGCATACCTTACTTCTAATTTAACTATTTGCTCTGGTGCCAAACATCATTCAGCATTCTTGGTCAAACCCCAAACCACCTCCTTTTCATACGATCAATTTGCGAAAATGCCGAATTCAGCATATGAGGAGTAATCAACCCCATATCAGTATCAAAGCAGCGCTATATGTTATTATTCCACATGCAGTTCTCCTTCTTATTCACATGAGGATCCCCAAAATATCAGCTGCTTTTCAGCATGCTCGACAGCCCTAAGCTGCAGCTGTGCTGCACTGAAAATTGGCAATGCTGACGTTAAACTGAAGGAGCTTTTTGAAGTAACAACAAAGGCACTGATTGCCTTCTTCCAAACCAGAGGGATTTTTAATTGTAACATCGAAGAAAAGAGCCTGGAAATGCAAGAGTGGGGTTGCCCAAAGTCCTGAGTGCAACCACACCTCTCCAGTCCTGCCCGTCTCCCTTCCAAATACCGCCTCCTCTCCTTGAAAACACATCTGCTTTCACATTACCTGTCAATTCCCCCACTAAATTCAGTATATCAGAAGGTTTCTACAGAAATCAAGGATGCTAATCAGCCATTCAGCTCTCGAGTTTGAGCTCTTGCATTCTTGTTGCTTCCAATCCAGCAAGAGCAAAGTAGACAGACGAGCCGTATCCAATTTTCACAAACTGCTGACCACAGCAGCACTAATGAGGACCTAATGGTATTGGGTGTACAAAGAACGCTTTCACTGCAACTAAAAAAAAAATCAGCCACGGAAAAAATATACTAGAGACTACCTTGCAGAACTCATATCATAATTGTGCCTCATACCAAGTAAGCTTTGGAACATCCAAACAGTTGAATGTGATGAGACACATTGCTAAGACATGCTCTTTAGAGCTGCATTCCCTGCTCATGCTTAACAATGAGCTGGCATTACTGTTTTCACACATGGTGATGCATTAAATTCTAACGTCAAAGAGGAAAGACCTTCTGAAACAGGTTGCAAGTTTCCTACTATAGATATATATATATCTATAGTAGGAAACTATATATTTTATATATATATATAAAATTTAACGAATTTTAATGCAGATATTTAAAGAGAAAGAACCACTACACTCATGCAGAAATACAAAATACACTTTGTATTTTGAGTGGGATTACAGATTATATACCTTGTCCTCATTACACTGCCCAGCATGAGCTCCAGCACCTGGGTGAAATCACTGAAGCTAAGTAGTGCTAAGCCCTTCACTTAAAGAGGTTAAGAGTGGCTCCTTCAGTAGAAGGAGAGTGCTACTGCCTGCCTTTAAAGAAATAGTCCATACTTATAGGCACCCCACCCTTCACAGGGGAAAGTTATGCCCCCTGTAGTTTTAAGAACTGAAAAAAATACCTTGAGCCTTGCGTTTTGGCTCCCTTGCTAGCCTTGTCAGAAGGGAAAAGGTCTTTGCTAACAATGACTCCTCTATGACTCCAGAATGTCAAGAGCTGTTGTTTACTTTGCAATCCCGCAGCACTTTCATCACTTTACCCGCCCCGAGGAAAATGCTGCTTCCTCCTAGCCACATGGATGTCGGACAATTACAGATCTAGACTCGGAATGGCCAGCACTTAAGTGCAATTATGACATTTTATCATCCCAATATTATGCAGAAGACTTATGAACAACAAAAAGAAATAAAACCACACAACACAGACATACACACACAGACGTTCTGTATGCCAACAGAAGTGCATTTGAACTCAGAAGAAAGAATGAGCTTCTTCCTGATGGATGTATTTTTTTCCTCCTCCTCAAGAAAATGAAATGGAGATTTCACTACCACCAGCATCACGTTAAGATGCTGTAAAATATTAATGGTGCAGCAGGTTCGATCAGTAACTAACATAGATGTTAGAAATTATTTTAATTAATTCATCAGAAAATAGCAAAGCATGTTTTTAATTATTTAACAATGCTTTTTACAAACAAACAAAAAATCCAGCTGCAAAATGTCTCTGTTGCAAGCACAATCAACATGTGTAGTACACAAAACCAGTCAAATAGACTTCAGCTTTTAGTTTAGCAATGGCTTGGTTAATACCTCCTAAAAATACATGCAACTTCATCATTACGCACTCTAACTGCTCATTATTTCATTTTGTAATATTATTTGTTCATTCTCATTAGCACTGTATTTTATTAGCATGCTGATGTAATGTATTAAAATATGTACGTACCAAAATTTAAGTCCACGGGGACTGCTAAGTGCAATAATCAAAGGTGACTTTTGCCTGTAAAAGCCCTTTCCTGTGGTTATCTCAGTGCAGTCGGAAGGGGTATTTCAGCACCATAAGAAACAGATTTGCAGTTAGGCTCAGTTTTTTCTTCAGTTAAAGTGCATTAAATCTTGTTGGCAAAATTGCCCAGATTGTAGTATTCGACATCACTATAAGTCAGCGCGTTACGTTACAGATCTTCTTAAAATGCGATTAAAATAGCATGGAAAGTTTGGCTTTTTTTTAAATGCAGTGGCAAGAGAAGACAGGTGCTTGCTTCTTTAAATCCACATTCAGAGAAGCGAGGGTACAAATAATGGGAAGGTATAAACAACACCCTGCTTTGAGGTCCAGCAGAGAAGAAACTGGATGATTTTTACCCACTTTACAACACAGACGATTACAGCACCATCATATGCACTAACACAGGGACTTCTAAGGTGCCTCATTTGAGTATGTTCTGTGGAGACAAAAAGAAAGGAATATAAGGAATAGAAAGCATCCCATCCAAATGGCTTCTTGCAGCAGGAAAGACGGTCACTCTCTCATTGCCACTTAGATGCGGAAGGTCTGAGGAAGTCTCGCTTGTGGCATCGTGTCTCTCTCTCTCTCTTTCTCTCTCTCTCTCTCCCCCGTGACTACAGGCAGGCGTGCTCTCTCCAGCTGCCTTGGTCCGTCGTTGCTGTTAACCGGGGATTCTCAAACAAAGAGCAAGCCTACCTCCGGGCGCCGGCGGGGCCGCGGGGCTCCTCTCCTGCTGCGGTCCGGCTGCCCCGGCCCCCGGCGCAGCCAGCATCCTAGCACCTCGGACAGCTCCCCCGCGCCCGGCCCATCGGCGGGGAGCGCGGCGGCGGCGGCTCCGCGCCCGGCGCGGGGCTGAGGCTGCGGCTGCGGCTGGGCTGGGCACCGCCGCCCCGCTCCGCACCCGCCCGCCTCTCAGCTGCGCTGCACGGGAGCCCGGTTAGCAAATAATCCAGTCAGGGAGGGGGGAAAAAAAATAATTAAAAAAAAATTAAAAAAAAAAATAAATAATCAATCTGCGTGAACGGCACTCTACGTCACATTTAGGAAAGACTATGCAACAACGCCCTTCCCTCCCTTCCCAAAAAAAAAAAAAAAAAGAAATTGCTCTTCCACGGAGAATGTGCGGGTTGACCTTTAGCCCGTGTTGCGGCTCAAGGAAATGATCAGCCGCTTAAAAGGAACACCTCAGCCTCGGTTTGATACCTCATCTTGATGGATCTTTTGCACTCGCCCTCACTGCAAAGCTGTGCAAGGCACACAATTACCGCTGACGCAGATTAGGCTGCTGCTTGGGGAACGGGGGGAGGAGCTTCTTCACCTCATCAAAACAACCTCCCACCACCTGCTCCCATTGCGCGAGAACAAAACTGCGCGACTCGGCCAGAACCAGCCTGACATTTACGCTCTTTTACTTATACTGATACGAGAGGCGCGCTCTGGAAAGAAGAATTCTGTTTGAAGAGCATTCAGGGTGGAACTACAGTCTTATGCTCACCCAGAATTTGTCAATGTAATGGTCTGGATGAAAACGCTTCCTTTTTTCTGAACCGGATCTGTGTTATAGCTCCTCCTTCCAGAATATGTGCAGTTTTGCTTTCTCTCCTCCAAACCCGCAGCCTGGACACAAAGCAAAAGCTTCAACTCCCTGTGCAGAAAGTAAAAGGGGAGACATCTGAACGCGCGCAGAATGCGTCATCCCATTGTTAAATGCCATTTCGTTCTTCCCCCTTTCTTAAGTTACAGTCATATCTTCCCCTTGTACGAATCTTGATTCTGATTCAGTAACAGTTGAATTTATTTTTAAAACTAATAACAGAAAATATGGTTTCAAAGTACTGCATGTCCACATGAAAGGCAGTGCTAGCACACAAATAAGACCTCAACTACAGAGCACGGGAGAAATTCCTGCAGATTTACTACACCTCAACTGGAATATCACTATTACCTCACATTCAGGAGCACTCACGATAGCCAGCTAGGCACACTGCAAAACACGGCGACCTCGAGGCAGCAGCGGGCAACGCTAACATTGGAACCGTAGCCTGAAAAAAGCCTGCTCCTACAACTCTCTCCCATACTCACTAGTAACTCACTCGCTGCTCGTTGCGATAGCGCACGTCCCAGCACACCTCTTGCAACCCATGAAACGTGGCAGTGAAGCTTCCACATAACACCTCCAAGAGACCATCTCAAAAGGATGCTTTCAGAAGCGTTACAAAGGCAGAAGAACAGGGTCGGAAGATAGGGAGGGTTTTCCTTTTTGTCAGGGAACACGATCTGGGAAGGCAGTACCTGCAGCGGAGAACTGGAGGCAGGCCTGGAAGGAGAGTTTTTCCTCTAGCCCAGAGGCAGCTCTGCTTCTGATCTTCTCCTTCCTTGAAGGATACCTTAAGAGCAGCCGTGACTGTGCAGCAATTGGGAAATTCTCTGATTTTCATCAACGGGAGATTCCTATCACATAATAGCCTCTTATTCCCAACGCTCCTCCAGAACTGAAGACTTTCCCTATGTCTGCCCAAAGTCATGCACCAAAACCAGAGAAACTGCCCAGTCAGATTTCTGTCTGTGTTACTTTCACACGGATGTCACTGAAAAGACATTACAACTTCATAAGAAATTTGAAGAACTACAAGTTTTAATCCACAAGTGGGAAACAGTTGGCTATGTCTTCACTGCATGGCTCATCTCAGTAATTGAACTAACCCAGATACAATCATCTTCCAGACTACCTATGCTATTGCACTTTTTGGCAGTTTCAACATCATTTTCTCGCACCAAGGTTCCTGGGGACCATATCTCCACCAGATGTGGAAGGAAATGTCCATTTTTCCTTCCAGTAGCACTGTGGGAAGGGCACTGGGGGAATATCACAACCTCTGCGAGGCTGGCAGCTCCATTCCTGGCTAAAGCACAGGAAAGTCTCTCATCTGTCTCCAGATTCAGATAGCACCACCCCAGGAAAACGCACCTACAGAATCAATCGTGGAACTGTCTGTGGGGGTGGCAGAACAGCTGGATCAAAACTCAGGCAACCCGTTGGGTTCCCCCCCACCCCCCCATGTTTCTTACAGAACAGTGTTATGATCATCTTTAAACATGTTTAATGTCAACTCTAATGAAGCTGTGACGGGCCTTCACTCCTTAGCTATGAAAAGGGCCTAATCAGTACAAATACATGCACCTCCACAAACTACTACCACCTTGCAGAAGTCTACACCTGGCTTCCTGCTCTCCAGACAGCTAGCAGCGGAGAACTGGTCCTTCCTCATAGGAGCTGGCCATCCCCTCTCCCCATCTCCTTTTCTCCACATCCTTTGTGGAGGTTACAACCACACAGAATTCTGGCAGAAGTAGATTATTTGCACTCACTTTGAGCTTCTTAAAAACTTGTGCAAGGCTTCATTACTTAGCACACAGATGAACACATTTTATTTGTTTACGTGTGCGTACACACTCGCATACACACATGTAATATAAATATACACAAAGACAGGGAGAGATGTCCCTTGACCTGTGTTGGCATTTGAACCCTGGGAAGAGAGGATGAACAATCTGCTGTGGAAATGAACCCTGGCAGCTACTCACTCTTGGAAGAGTTGCCGGGACACCACAGCCCCTGCCTGGCCGTGCTGGAAGCAGGCTGGAGGCACAGCCTGTGTAGCAGGGAGAAGGCAGACCTCTGCAGGAGGCTTCTTTGCCAAGGGGATGACAAGACCTTTCAGGCTCAGAGACAAGTGGATTTGCAAGGCCTGAAGACTGCAGGCAGTGGAGAGACAGAAGGCTTTCAAGAGGAAGAGAATATTCAATTTAAGATGTTAACTGGCCACTTAGTGACTGAGAAAGACTGTCTGCCTCTCTCTGAGGTAAGGGAAGCTTGAGGACAAATGGATTAGAGTTCAGTGCTGTTGACTCCACCTCTGCTTGGTAGGTGAATGGAGGAGGAAGGCTCTCCAAGAAAAGGAAACTCCATTGTTTCCAGGTCTGAACCTACTAACACCTGATAGATGCAGGGACCCTTATGTAATTACTTACAGTTATGATGTTCAAAAAGGACAAGTTTCTTCACTTTGAATGCACCATCCTCCAGGTCATCTGCAGCTTCTCCTGAGAAGGCAGTCCCATGGCAGATTTTTATATCTGACCTCCCGGCCATAGATTAAGAGTTCCATGAACGGAGACTCCAAAACAGCTAAAAAACCTGAAATTAAAACCAGAAATGGAGGACAAACCTGGAAATTTCTAACACCTAACGAAGGGGAGTGTGATATGAATCTACATCCTCGTACCCAAACTCTGCATCCTAGTGAATGGGAAGAGAGAGGCTACTGAACCATGCAGCAACAAAATGAGACATGGTTCCTATCAGCCAGATTTTGCTAAGAGGAAAGCCTCTCCAAGCCAGAGTCACAGGGGAACCTATGGGTTGTCAGTTTACCCACGCTTACAAATAAAAGGCCATCAAGATGCTAACTTTGGCTGATTAACATGTCTCTTAGAAGCAAACCAAGTTTAGCTTAGCTTAGCTTTCTCCTTTACCCTGCCTCCTTAGCTTCAGTTACTTTCTCCTGTCTCTGGTGTGCTTAGACCTGATTCTTAGTTTCTACTGCTGCCAGCCTGCAATCGCTCTAGCCACTTCACAGCCCTTAACCTAGGCCTTGCTACTGTCCTTGACCTTTCCAGCACTTGTATTTGGCTTTTCTTGACTCCAACACTTGGTATCTGTTTCTAATCAGTCCCAACTGTTAGGACCAAGCTAAGTGTCTTATTTTCACGACAAAACAATAGTTTTCTCTAGAAAAGATACTATCGTCCTTCTCATAGGAGCGAGGCAAGACTGATAATCTTACCTACGCTGCATCCTAAGTTTTGGTTTAGCAATCACCACGATGTGCCTTTAGCACTGAGTGTGCATGCCTGAAAAAAAAAAAAAGCTGCTTAGATATTTATTTGGATTTAAACCTGAGTTAACAAATATTTGGGTTAATTCAAGTAAAATGCATAGAAAACAAACTACAACCAAAACCAAGCACAGTGCTCACCATAACCTTGACATTCTCACATTTGGTTCCTTCATGCTCTTAGTAGCCACCTATGATCACGCTAAGCAAAGTGAAAACCTAATGATCTATTTGCAATTAATTTTCTACATGCTATGCTGAAATACTAAGTTGAGCCTTTGAGGCCACTTTTCCTAAATTATTTCATTCCATGCCCTAGATAAAGCTTTAACATTTGTGTCTTTTCCCCTCAAGCATTCTTAGAACTCTGGCATTTCTGCAGTTGCTCCTTCTCCCAGCCGTGCTTGGCTCCTTTTGCCCCTCTCCTCCCTCCTCACACACAGCGCTTCCACGACAAGTTCCAATAACAGCGAAGGAAGCTCTCATTGCTCCATCTCCCTCTCGGCAGATGAGATTTCAGCTATTTCACATCCCTCTGTAGCAGCCTTTCACTTCCCTGGAGCACACTGGCTCTATCCCTCCCAGCAACCGACTACCCACAAACGTCACGTGCGTTTCTCTTTTCAGAGTACCGAGGAGGATTCTTCCAAAGGTACAACAGTAGAGGGGTCCCCACTCATGGAAAAAGCCAATTAAAGTTAAATACTTAACTGCCATCTGTGCCTTTAAGAATAATCTCTTAATTTTCCCCAGTGATCAATTTTTTTCACATGGGACCAATTCTGCTGTTATTGCTTAGGCAAAATCCCCCTTGAAGTCCACGGGGAACTTCGCCTGAATACAAAATGTGGAGCAAAACCTTCCACTTATTTGCATAGACCACAAATCACAAAGATCATGTCCTGCTGCAAGTGATTTATCCTACATGACAGCTGGCGCAACTGGGCTATTTTTAACCATGATTTGTTGCAAAATATTTCATTATATTTACCATTAAAAAAAAAAAAAAAAAAAGAGAGTCAATTGATTCTTTTTTCTTTTTTTCTTAAACTGGATTAGATTGAAAGATTCTGGCTGCTTTCCAAACCCATTAATTACTAAATGGTACATTTTCAACAGAAATGTTAAGCTATAAGAGGTTCCTCTGGAGCCGGTTAGCTGCTAGCTAAAATCAATTAAAGCTGGTGAGGATACATTTCCATGGTCAGGTCCCAAACACAGGCATCTGCATTTATAGCGCTGGCGATGCTGGTGAAATCCAACACAGATGCAGTTGTACTAGCTCAATTCTGCTTTTACTGTACAGCTCACACAGGGGGTAGGAGGTGGTTTTATTTTTCAAGGATAAACCCAGCTGTGTCAGTATGGCTGCACTCACGCTACGCTCGATTTCTGCAACAGCAGCCTCAATTTTCGAGCCCCGCAGCAGCGCTCTTTAGCCCACGGATTATAAAGGCAAGGCGGTCTAAACTTGCTTGTCACCCCCTCACCCTGCTGCTCGTTCCCATTTGTGTGGCCTTGCAGGGAACTGGGTCATGGAAACGATCCAGAACAGAAATAATTTTGGGTGGGAATGAGGAGGAATCCAAGGAAAACAAAGAGGGGGGTGTTCTTTTCAACAAAATCACTTCCTCGCACTACACAATGCAGAGGGCACTTCGCAGCGTGAGAACGGTGCCCCTGCCAAAGCGGTCGGTGACTTTTAAAGCGAAAAGTCCTTACGCTACAGACACCAGCGTGCCCTGAGCTTCCACGGGAATGACTCCCGTGCACAAGCAGCACACGTGCCAACGCTGTTGCACCAAGACTTGGGTCTGAAGTCTACAGGAGCGAAGAATGACTTGAAGGCGGGCAGAGAAGGCTATGTACACAGTATACAAGTGTGATTGTGTACGTCAGTCGCAAAGTGCTTCACCCGCAGCACTTGATAATCCCCAGGCATTTCAAATCTGTGCAAGCCAGCACTGCAGCTAAAAAAAACAGAATCAGGAATGCAGCTCTGCTGTCCCCTCACCCCCAGCTATTCCTCTGGCCTTCTGCTGCCACAAATGCTGCCTGGCCGTGTGGGGAAGCAGATTGGGAAACCGATCAAGCTGAGAACTAGCCTGGGATTTTGGCACCGCGTGGATGTTATTCCTTACGAGAGGACCACCCTGCCTATGCAATCAGCGGGCAGCAGAGAGCCGGCACGGCCCGACAGATGGAAGGCCAGGCCAGTTGGGTCTCATTCAGGAGCAGCCAACTTCTTGCTTTCATCCGAGCTCCTTAGAGACTCAGCTGTGAACAAGGAGCTCCACTGAGCCCCACGGCATTTCTGAACTCTGGGGGAGGAAAAAAAAAAAAAAAAAGAAAAAAAAAAAAAAAAGGTGCCCAGAGAGCACAAAATCTGTAAAAGCGACCCATGAAGCCTAGAGCAAGAGGTCTGGGAATGAGAGCTGAGAAACTGCCTTGAAATTCAAAGTCTCCTATTTGCACTCTTTAATATAACGTGCAGTCCTTTTTCAGTCCTACAGGTAAGTCAGTCCCATCAAGGATGAGGGAAGCCAGGGTTGCTCACTCCACCAAAAAAGCATCTGGGACACTAAAGAAAGGCACAGTAAATACTGAAAGAATGGAAAGACTCAGAATAAATTGCAGTCTGTACTTAGGGATTGACAAATGGGGAGATTCCTCTATTAAATAATGTAGTTGTGCCATGTATGTTAAGATGGTATTTAAGAGTAAATTGTGGCTGTTGGCTAAATTCTTTAAGGTATTAACTTTATAAAGCAACTAAAAGATGCTATTTGTTCAGGAAAAGCTTTATAAAAAATGCATCTATTTAATGTATTTTTCAAATGTGTTTGTTTTCAGTGTTTAATAGAAATCCGCATGATACGTCACTACACACTTCAGGACAAGACAGGAGGGCAAGTGAAGTTTGGAAGAAAAAAGCTGTTAGACCCCTAGAGAGAGCACGTACAGCCCAGTGAAGGCTAGGGCAAAAATGGAGGAGCAAAAGGTAAAAAAAAAAAAAAAAAAAAAAAAAGGAAAGAAATTTGAGATGCAGGCAATGTGACCTCAAGCCAGAGAGGAGATGGCTGCAGCAGAAAAGAAGAAACTGAGGGCATAGATGTGTGTTTGTCCCTTTGTTGGCTTTTCTTAATGAGACAAAGATTGTCTCATTAGCTCTAGAGTTGAAGAAACAATGACCTTTGGTGGAAGAGGAAGGCTTCGTAGGAGGGGATTTAACGTGGCAAGGGAGGCTAGTTACCTCGCGCTGTTCACATCACTCAAATGAGTTCACATCATCCAAATCAAGCTCAGGGAGGCAGGAACTACGTAAGGTACCGCCTGAGCAGGCTCTGCGCTTCCTTATGGTCCACAGGCAAGCAGCACTAGGAGGTCCTCAGCCCCTGGAGCCCAATCTAAGCGTGCAGAGCTGCGGGCAGCCGACGGAGACTGGCTGTGGTGCAGTCAGAAGGCACTGCCGACAGCTTGCCCTGTGGCACGTGGCCAGGCTCCCCGAGCCCTCCTTAGCTGCTCCCAGCTTAAACCCTGCGCAATGATCCCAGGTTAAAAAGCAGGAGGGGAAGACCTTACCGACAGAACAGGCTGGTGACAAGATGAAAGGTAGCCCGGTAGCCTTGGCTGGCACCAGCTGACCAGTTCCTCTGGTCACAGACCAACTAAGCTGCCGTGAGGGCAACAGGGAGCTCCCATCACGTATGGAGATGGGCCTCATTTTAGGTATCTGGGTGTCTAGATACAGGCTGTGCAAACACTTCCTTCACCACCTCAGACTAAGCAGAAGGAAACAGCAGTAGCTTCTCTCTTACAGTCAGAAAACCCTTATCTCCACAGAGCAAAGGCTGAGGTTTGTAACAACATATAAGTCATGGTAAACACTCTGACCAGCGTGAGCTATTTTTTCCATGCTCAGATTTAAAGCAATTTAAAAAAAAAAAATCAAATTCTTCTAATTACTATGGAAACAATAATTTCCTGCAGGCACTCCCTAAATAAACTCTTAGGAAAATCAGTTTTCTCCACAGCTATAGCTGGCTAATCATCATATGTCAGTTAACATATTTCTAGTTTTCCCTCCTGCTTATTCTCTTGGAGAAAATATTGTGATCCTTTATATTCTCTCAGTATAATAGCGATTCCTATCCGCAGATGAGCTTAAATTGCCACCACTCAGGAAGAAAGGAATGCAAATGAGGAATACCAATTAACCCCTTTACAATTAAAAATATCTCTATCTATTATAGCACCCATTAGTGATACTCTAGTTAATGGTCTGTCAACATTTCCATTAGACCTTTTCCCCCTGCTCCGGCACAGAGCTAAATCCTAGCTAATCACCTTGAATACACCTCTATGGATTTACACAACGCATATACACAGCTCAAATGAGGCAAAATACAGATTTCTCCGTTATCTTGAGCCATTACATTCTCCTAAGTACCTGTTTTCTAATGTGTCATTCTAAACGCTCTGTGCTCCAACTACACTGCATAATTTTGCAGGATTTTTTTTTCCACTATTACAAATACCTTATGTACATAAAACCACACGTAATTTTGAGGACCAATCCTAATATACACTGTGAAATTGTAGAGTGGAGCTCTGTTCACACCAGATTCCTTTTGCCCAATATACTTCACGTTATACCTTTTTTTTTTTTTTTTTTAATACTAGATGGGAAACAGTGGGTTTGGTGCCATGTACTGTAGTACCTAGAAGTGACAGGGTGAATTAAGGACAAAGCTTCAGCCTTAATAGCTTAAGATCCCCTGGCATCCTGATGGTCAAACCACATTCACCACGCTCCTGTAATGTATTTTTTTGTGTGTGTCAGGTTCATTACAAATGTATCACATCCATATATATTGCATTTGTTAGTCCTTGCAACTCTTAAAATACACTTAAAGCATGCTCATCATCAACCACCCTTATTTTCACCAGGAGATTTCCTAGTAAATTTATGATGGTATGGTTTGGTATCTCTACGCACCTTGGCACCATCCTGAGCACTGAGCGCACCCAGCAATTCCGCTATGCCAGGTTTTCCTGTCTCATTTGTAATCCTCAAACAGAGCACCCAGAGCTCTGATGGAAACTAATTAAACCCATCTTGTAGACAGCCTGCCCTTCAGAAACAAAAACTGCACTCTGCTCACCAGAGCTAGTGTTTAATACGGTGTGACTGGCTTTTGTTTGCAATTACTGTTTGCAGACGCTAATTAGACCAACGGAAAATGACTCGCGTTTTATGTATTATAGCTGATAAAACACCCCTTGGAAAAATTGTATTTTTCATGCTCGGTCTATAGGCATAGAAACCAACGCCACCACATACATAAGTGCTAGGAATATTATTTTCTGGCAGCCCCGCAAAGATGTCCTCAGTTTTAGAGGCTGGTTGAATTTACAGGTCCTTGAATTCATGGGGCTACTCCAGTTTGTGAAATCAGAAACAGAACGGCTTGGAAGATCCTTTTGTACACTTGCAATACCAAATTTGCTTAATCTGTATTTTAAAATTTCACTATTTGTGGCACATCTTCAACATTACAGTGTTTATCATTAAATTTAATCAAGTACTTGCTAAACTGATCCCATCCAGAAAATAATAAGCAACAGCGCAATGGAAGTTACAGTTCACATCTTCCAGTGTAAAACTGTAAAACGGAATGTCCTCCATTTCCTGGAAAACAGGCCTGGCCTCACGAAAAACCAACCACAAAATTATTCTGTAAAATAATCATCTGTCTCTAGAGCAGCCTGAGACACCAACTAGCTTATTGTGCAGCCATACCAATAAGAAAAGTGAATTGTTTTTTTTCATAAATGCTCAGCATTACACATAGTATCAAGAATGGCACGTCCAGAACGGTTTCAGGGTTAACACAAGAAATAAACGGCAACAACCTTGTCCGCCTTGACTTTTACACATTAAAGGCCAGTTACTCCTATTTTCTGGAAATATTTCAAAGGGAAAACCTACCAAATGACTAAGACACAGGGCAGGGGTGAAAAATAAAAATAATAATAATAAAATAGATGGTTTTATTGGCTCCATCATGCATAGAGCCAATGATAAACTCCAAATGGAATTCAGACTTTTTTCCTGCTATCAGTGGCATTTTATTTGTTGTGGGTGTGAGATTAATAAATCACAGGTGGCACCAAGAATAAAAATTTGCTGCAGCTTCTGTTACCCATCCAGATATGAAGAAACTGCTACATGGCCTTATTTGCAAGAACAAGTCAAAGGACAAGCGGATACTAAGGGGGCACCAAACAGAATCAGATCAATGAGAGATTCCATAGGGGAAACTCATTAAGTGGGAAACGGCCCTGCCTCACTTTCTTTTTGAGCTAAAAAAAAAAAAAAAAAATTAAAATTAAAATTTAAAAAAAAAAAAAAAGGGAGCGAAGTGTAAGAGAGGAGATGCCAACATTTCCAGAAGGAGTGTGCTACCAGGCAGGAACTGAAATGCAGAGTTTCTATTACTGCACACTTGACTCGATTTTCCCACCTTTCCTGATACACAACTGGTAAAAAGGAAGAAGAGATGAAGCCTCTTCCCTGGAAGGGGAGGGGAGAGGGCTGGGAAAGCAGAATTTGGAGTATCTGTGGACTTAAGACAGAACAGATAACCTTGTAGCAAAATAGATCCTGTCACCTAGACACAGCAATGAGACATTTCAAAGACTAAATATTAAACTTAAATAATTAATCCTTTCTGTAAACCCCGGGAAAGAGGATCAAAAGGAAGCACGTAAAGCAGACTTGTCATTCGCCTGAACTTATTTCTGGTTTTTAAGATCCAAAATAGAATCCTTTTTGAAAGCCAGACAGTCGCACTGATGAAAGAAATTACAAAATCAGCACATTTCTCCAAAATGTTTTGGCTTCCATGAATTAACATTTTCTAACTGAGAAAAAGCATTTAATTAAAAATGCAATCAGATCCAACTTAAGTGAGGCACATGAAGCCAAGAAAATCTCTTGAGCAGGATAAAACCACGTCCGAGGGAGATCTTTCACTTACATTAAAGATGGTGACCGTGGAGCAGTGGGCAGAAGTTACGGGCATTTCTGAGCTTTTCATTCTCAGGCGCCATTAACCATTTTGGACCACTAAGAGATCAAAAGCGATGATTAAATAAGCAGCACAGCCCCCAAATTAGACAGTGATATTTAGCCCTTTTATTATCTAGATTAAACATTCAAAAACCTTTCAAAACAGATGGCGTTGCATGCCTCTACCTACATATCTACATAGATAACTCTGATTCACCACTCACAGTATGCTTTTCGTAACAGAAAGTTCATCCTACCTTAACACATTTTGCAGGAATGTAATGGCAATGCTTTTTCCTCCATGATCAGGAGGATCTCATATTAGTACTATTTCAAGGATTTCTAGTGACCAAAAAGAAATTTAAAGAAGTGGATGTTTAGTCAGAATTCTCTTCTAAAAAACAAAACAAAACAAAAAAACACACAAAAAAAGGAGAGGGGAGGGGAAGAGGAAGATCTTGCTTCTACTTTAACCCAAGAACAGCAACAACGGCATAACTCTTAAAAAGGTTCCATTACACAGGCCTCCTATATTCCAGTTACTCAAACTATAACACGCAGTCAAAATTTAAAAAGTCTTCCTGGCATGGAAAATTCAAAAGTCATTGTCCTACTGTAAGCTATGCAAACAAGGTGGCAATGGGCACTGGATTTGTTATTTTCCTTTGGCTTTATAAAGGTGAAAAACGCTTACGGCACAATTCCTTTCTTCCATAAAGTCCTTGAACGACGTCGTTCCTCCCTGCCCAGCACACCTATTCTCAGGATAGTCACCATTTGCCTCTCCCATTATGGGAAAGGCTGTCCTCTAGAGTTATGAGAAAGATAGGTGACTTGGACAAACAGAACTTGGTCCAGGGTGTATTGGATTTGAGGTACTGCCACTGAGACAGCTTTGTGAGAACTGGATTAAACGATCCTGCCGAGATGTGCGAGAGGAACAGAATTGCAAGTTTTCCTTTACATCTTCATCGTATAGTACTGCAAGCAGTTACAATCCTGGGTCAGTGGAAAATTACCTGTGTCAGCTATGTCACCCATCCAACCCAGTAGATCTCTCCAGGAAACCAACACTGCACGCCCTTCTACGATGATGAAGTTGCCACTACAAACCCATTTCCTGAGGAATTAGGCTATTTCCATGGCGTCGGCTGAAGTCTCTCTGGCATGGGCTTCTAGGCGTAGCATGGTTTTTTTCCCACTTGTATAGAATCATTACATTGTAGGTCTCCAACATACCACAGATGGACTCTGCTTTCCCCAGTACAGTATAGAGAACCAATGTGAAGAACTGGCATTGTTTAAAGGCTCCATAGCACACAAGTTGATTACACACACACACACGAAAGAACTATACGATGAAAAACCACTGCAGATTCATTTTATTATCTCTTTTCCACTTGGAATACCTTAGCTAACGCTCACTGCAAGGCTGCTGTAGTGAAAGTTGCTGAAGAGCTGCTCAGAGACGTTCTGACAGAGCATTCTTAAAATCAGAAAACACCAGCTTGTTCAGCTGAAGAGCTTTTGAGGCAATATGAAACTGCAGTAGAAACCTGCAAGCAGGGTTAGTGGCAAGCAACAGGGGAACTCAGATCCTTCAAACATCAGCTTTAGGATCCAGGACAAATTGTCAGGCATGCTGCCACACAATTTAAGGGACTCTTTCAGGGCTCCCATCTCTTCTATTACAAAGATCACCAGAAACCTTCTGGGCTGCTATGTAGCCATTCACAGGAGATACGGCACATGGATCAAACTAAGTCGTGATTATCTCCTCAATCCCACCACGTGCTGTAAAGAAAAAAGACACAACGCTAATCCCATGCCACGCTTAGCTGGTAGCAAGAGGCTGACACTGAGTTTCAGCAGCCTGCAGGACTGATCAGCATTGCGCTACGTCCTTCAAACACCTTGAGGAACTTTTCAAGTGATCACATTCTCCTCTGCCTAAGACTGCTCTGTTGCTTTTGGTCCTTTGCATTACATCTTTAGATTGCTTGTCTTCCAGAAAGTTTTGCTGAACATCTCTGTGCCACCCCAACTGTCCATAGCCTTGAGAAATCAGATCTTATGCCTCCATATTTCTCTCTTACTGCTTCTCTGGCCACATTCACTTATGCAAACCTGCCCCTTCAGCACATCATGCAGAAATATTTAATAGCATTTTTATTCCTGCTTTCCAGATTGTTGAAAACAAGGCTAGGTAAGTAGCACAAAATTATTAACGCCACATACTCATGCACAGGAGCCCCCCAGAAATAGTGGCTAGGATCTTTGTCATCCAGACAAAATAGAGGGAATTTTGTGAGCCTTCATAAGTTGCCAAACACCACAGGACTCAAATTTCTCACAGCAGTGAAAGTGATCAACAAATTTCACTGAGAGCAAAGGGGAGACATCCCTATAAAACTCATGTAAACAAGAAGAGAAATAGATCCACTGAGTTTTATAGCTCCAACATATTTTTATCACATAGAAAGACAATACAAGGGCTAAAAAGTCTGCATGGGAAGTCTGCAGACCCCTGTGATCTCGTACTCATTGTTCACTGAGCTTTGCTTTTATATTTATCACAAACGTACATTATCCATGGACAGAGAACTGTCCCGGGCCAGCATCTGGGAAGAAATAAAAAGAAAGCAGCTTATGATGTTGTGCCAGCTATAATCACGCAGTGCTCAAATAGGCACATCCAAGAAAAATACACGAATGTCCCCCTCTCCCTCCTTTATCCCCACACTTCTCTAAGTTAAAATGCACTGGCAATCTCAGATAGATATTTCTTAATCTTTAGCAAAAGAGGCCTTGAAGTTTCTCGCTTCCATAATTCAAACAAATCTCAGGACTGTTCTCTGGTGGGATTTTTTTTTTCTTAATCATTCCTGGGAGTCATAAATAGGATATGAAAGAGTAAAAGGTGATGTGAACTCTCTGCCAGAACAGGCACTCCAGAATGAACGTGGCATTACTGCTTACCTTCTGCGCCTCATTATTCATCTGTTTCATGCCTCTTCATTGCCAAGATTTTAGTGAGGACAAGTGACAGGACAAGAGGAAACAGCCTCAAGTTGCGCCAGGGGAGGTTTAGATTGGATATTAGGACAAATTTCTTCACTGAAAGGGTTATCGAGCACTGGAACAGGCTGCCCAGGGAAGTGGTGGAGTCACCATCCCTGGAGGGATTTAAAAGACGTGTAGATGTGGAGCTTAGGGACATGGTTTAGGGATGGACTTGGCAGTGCTGGGTTTATGGTTGGATTTGATGATCTTAGAGGTCTTTTTGAACCTAAACAATTCTATGATTCTAAGACAGCTTAACATTTCTGATGTTTCATATTTTACTGAGGTTTAATTTCAAATCACTCCAAGGAAGGAGAAAAAAGGGCAATAAAGACAGACACAGGCTAAGGGATTTTTGTTTAAACAGTAAATGTTGTTGAGTACAATTTAAAACAAATTAACTGTGAGGGTGACACAAAGGACTGAAAACAGACTTGACTGTTTCCTGATCTCTCGCTGATGAAGGTCAGTGTGACAAAGGTTAACGTAACCCGTGCAGACTACGTGTCCAGCTCCCGGTTTTTATGGTGACAAAGATGTCATTCCTAACAGTCAGGGACATGTGCTTTGAAATATATTGACTTTCACATTAAATAAGTCACTGAATACATTTCCATCTGCTAAAGTGGAAGGGTTTTACAAATATAAATGAGAATATAAAAGCATTCCCCAAAAACGGTCTCAACAAATGGAGGAATACAGCAAAAATACTTTGCATCTAGATCAAACCCGAGCAGTGGGAATTAACTGAAAGTTACATGGTGGATTCATGCAGAAATACTGACAGCCAACTCAAGAAAGCCCTTTTTATTCTACTGCTGGTCAGCATGATGTACTCAAGTACTACTACTAGCCACCTAAAAAGCAATACATGGGACGATACATGGACACTGGTGTTTGATGTGGAGTTACTGCCATACTCTGACCCCTAAGGGCAGTAAGCACTCCATTGGGACCAGCCCAAACCAACTTGTACAGATCGTGATAGCCTTGACTCATCTGAAGAGCACAGAAATCCTTTCCCTGCTATGGATTTCCCACTAAGGTGGCTTCCCTCTGAACAATAATGCATGATTTCAATATTCATTACAACATCTTAAACCCCTTTGTAGGCATATCTGATCTTGCAGGCATCCTAACAGGGCTGCAGAAGCGTGTAGATTGGAATACAACTCTCTGCATGACCCTCCACTGCTTATCTTGCAGGTAAACTCCAGTTCTCCTTCACCTGTACGACAAACCAAAACCCAAGGAACAGTGAGACATTCCTAACAACCATCGATTTCCTGGAGATTCCTCACTCTTGTGGAACAAACTGCAGATGCTTGGAAGCAAGGCAGGCTACCACGAGGAAAGTGAGGAGATCTCTGCTGGACCCACATTTTGGTCAGGTTTTTTTTGTGACGGGCTAGGTAGGAAAAATACTTGTCTAGCAGATCCCTCAGGGAAACTCTTAAATCAAGAGAGACAGGGTAAAGGATGAGGCTGCTAGCACAGACACGGTGCTACACCTCACATAGAGTACAAGCACTCATGACGAAGGGCAGTACCATCACTGCTAACATTAGGACTACAACGATTCCTAGAAACTAATCTACTCTGAGCTTGCCTCAGATCAGACAGCTGCTTTTACTGGATTCAAGAAAGGCCTTTCAGAACTGTAACTGGCCATCCCAGAAACAAGACATTAGCTGTGGGACAAACTAATCCCAAATCACTGGCTTCACCCAAGGGGCTTCAGGTTCCTGGGACAAACAGTTGTTTATTATTTGTAGTAGTACTGCTCACAGGGCACCTAATTTAATAATCTACAGAACTTCAAGTATGTATAGTACAGTTTACCTAACCTGTAGTAACATCTCTAGCTTTTGTTTAAGTATCTTCTGTTGTCCCAGTGGCAGACTCCAGTCTTTTTCATTTTAGTTTTATATATTCAAGAACTGTACCTGGCTTCTGCAGCTGGAGGTGTTGAGTAACCAGAACAGATCAAAATATCTAGTGGTTGAATCCAGTCAATCCAGTTTCTAAACACTACCAGTATTTGAACACACTAAATACTTTGTGTCTATTCATCCACAATTCTGCTATTCATTAACATTTCAAACTCCACTTAGGTTTTCTGTAGGTCAGATGTGTGACCTTGTGCCAGATGTTTCTGTCCGTCAGGTGTCAGATAGAAACTTAGACTCTGAACTTCCCACTCATTTAGTGGACAAGTGGCATTTGTGACTACAGGACACTTCTGGAAATCTCTGCTGGGTGCTGCTGCTGGGCAAGACAACTGGCAGCAGGTTAAGAACCAAGGGCTAGAGAAACTCTGTGCCAATTTAAAAGCAGTTTCAAAAGCAAACAATTTTTAATAACCCTTGATCTATTTGAAGCATAAATCTGTTAATGGGCATCTCGCTTTCCTAACATTTTCTCAGAGTTGTGAATCATCCCTGTACTGAAGAACACGAATCAGATCTTGCATGTCTGCACACAGATTTAGCAATTTTACAATAAACCTTAATGCATTTTTCACTCTCCCAATGTTCCTTCAGACCCAAGGCAGCATCTAGCATTGCTGCAATATATAACTGCTCTAAAAATATATTGCTGTAGGCAGCAACTCTGACAGTGAAGACCTGATAGAAAGCCACCAGTCCAGCCCCCGCCACATCTCATTTCTGATCGTGCCTTCTTCGCTCTCTCCATCAACAGGAGCAAGGTACATAGAGCTCCACCCACTCACAGCCTTCCCTAGATTCACAGTGACTTGCCAAAATGGTATTTACACTGTCTCGCATGCCACAAAAGTTCACAGCACTCTTGAGCAGATGGGCCAAAAGATGAGGGTGGTAAGAAAGCTTGAAAGAGACTGTGCAGAGGGACACGCAACAGTAACCCACATCAGTTTTAATTTACAGCATATAATTTTCTTACCACATTTTGAATCTCAAGTGCTAACAGTTTGGTACTTTAAACTCACTTATTAGTCTCAAGTCAGGAAGGAGTGACGAGTTTCTGATAGTAGCAGATGCAAGCAAGTCCAGGCTAGAACTTCACAAAAACCAGAGCTCATAACATCATCTCCAAACTGAGACAAAGATAAGAAAAAAGTAAACAGGCCTGAATGGAGTGAACTGTCATCTCTTCAGCTTTCCCACCCAACTCAGAGAAACACACACCTTGCATATTTTTGTCAAGAGTCTTCTGAACCAAGACTAAGGAAATGGCACGTTCTCTTTCAGCACCATTCATAACACTGGATATCCAACGGACACATTTTTCCAACCTGCATTTTTGGTGGCAGTAATTGATGCTACCTTAGTCTTCAACCACTGTCTTCAAATGTGTGTCCCTGACTATTAAAACAAGAAAGTACAGGAAATATTAAAAGGAAATTTTTCTACCAAAGCAGGAAGTTGACAGTACAGTAACAATACAGTAGTTGTCCTTTTATGTATCAGATGAAAAATGCTGGATACCTGCAGGAAATTTTGTAGATCTCTCCAGGAGCTGGCTGGGCTTCTATAGAAGAACTGAGGTCTCACATGTCTCCGCTGTGGTTTTCAGTTGTTGGTGTATGCTTATCCACACACATGCTGTCCTGAACTGTTGCTCATTTTGCACAACATGGTTCCAGGCAGCAAGGACACCATCACTACAGATGACGCTGAAATATTTTCAGCCTGAGCAGAACTACATGCAACAGCAGTGTTATCAGGAAACGCTGTGACACGTTCGGAAAGTTGCTAATGACATCCCTGTCCACGTTCAGAAATTTAAAAAAAAACCTGCCAGACTGAGGTACCAATACAGAAACAAACTAATTTCTTCTCCTGTCCAAAATAACCTCCACTACTTCAGGGTATGATACCTGGCCAAAACCTGGCCTTGTACCTTTAATTTGAGGCTAGAACCAATAAGCAGAAAAATTTCCTTAACCACATCTTTGCTCAACTTTGATCTACTAAAACATATGCAAAACAAGTTCAAAGCTACCAATGTAAAGCAGTAGAGTCTGGCTCATAAACAAAGGACTACAGCTAAGTGTATTTAAGGCACATATGTATGTCTGAATATTTTATTTTCATTTCAGATGCCAATATTCAGCCATCTGGCTTTCCTTGAGGCATTTCTTTTGTGGCTTTTTTTTTTTGTTTTGTTTTTAATAGACACTCTTCAACAGAAAGGCATTAAAAATATAAAAGAAAAGAAAACCAAGTTCTCTAGTGTGAACCACTGCAGGCTACCAACCACCATTCCATTGTTAAACCTACATGAAACATAACAAAGAAGTGCTTTAGAAAATAGAAACTTTCTTGATGTTATCTAAAATATTCATTCCCCCTTTATCCTACTAAATGTTAGTCTTAATGGCCATATGGCTGGACATTTATAATTAACAGTTTTTATCTAAATAAATACAGTGCTTTGAATATTTAATAGCTTTATCTATTAAGAACTCTCAATGAAAGGCGAAAAAAGCTCTTTCTAAAGTAAGAACAGTAAAGTAAAGAAAGTAAGAACAGTAAGAACATGAACTTCACGAGGTGCCTGCAGGCAGCAGGCAGTATGTGATCCTGACCATCACCCTGAACAAGGGCTGGATACCTGCATGGAAAATTCCATGTAAAGCAGATTAAATGCCAGCCGAATGAAAAGGAGTTCCAGGAGACGCACAAACCACAGACCTACTGCTTCTACAGCGCAGGGGATCCAATAGCTTGAATTGGCCTCGGAGACACCCGCACGCAAACAGTAGCCCACAGCACAGCACCAAGAGACCTTTGTTTTTACGTGACCTTACAATCTAACCACGCTGATTAAACACGCTTTCTGGTTTTGATGTAACGAGTGTGAAAGGCAGAGAAGCGCAGTCATTCCTCCACCCTGGCACAATGTTGTGAGCATTTCCAGTGGGGCACTGCACATTAGCAGCGCCTCATCCCAGCAGGGTCTCTCACTTTTCGCTGTCCATACTGCCACAATGTTTGGTGCTGTACTAACAACCAAATTCTTGTTAGATTTCCACATCCACTCATTATTTCCTTTCCTTGTTTATATAAATTACCACGGCTTGTTATTTGTCAGGATTCATATCTGTGAATTTAATGGAACTGCACTTCTCAAAATCACCCACACTGTCAACAGCTCTAATTTGTTTATGTCAAATCAGTCTTTTTTTCCCCCCATTTACCCTTCTGTTTCATACCATTTATATTAGCTTGTCAGCTGGGATTTTATTTATTTATTTGCTTTGGAAGGTTTGCTTCTGTGAAACCCTGATGGCAGAAGAACTGCACAACTCAAGGGACAAGTAATAAGATCTAAATGCTTTCAACACCAAGCTGTTACTTCCAATTCAGTCCTGGTCAAGAGCAACAGAAGTTCTGGCCAGTTTTTGCACTTACTGGAAAAACAGATATGAGTGGGTTTGTTGTTTTGTTTTTGGGGTTGTTTTTTTTTTTTAACTCTGCAGATTGCTCTTTCTTACTATTTTACTAGCCACCACCCTAGGAAATGCTTAAGAAACACTACGCTTTTAAGTGGAAATGTAGCCATCTAGAGATTTTACAAACTCTTCCAAATATCAACGTTGTAAGAACCTAGAAGACTTGCTAGGTTACTGCTTAGATATCAAAGCACGTATGAAATTTAATATGTACTGAGAAGAAGTGAAAGCCATTGCTCGCACACATGCACAGTACCTGCTTCTCAGCGTCATCCAAGGTGTGACTATTGTACACAGTGTCTGCACAGGGCTCGGTGCTGCAGAAACCCACAGCAGGGACAGTCACAGCTTACGCTGTGACATCCAACTCAAGGCCCTTTCGAAGGGGCTTGGTCCACAACATCTCCTCCCAGCCCACAGAGCAGCAGAGACTGCATCCCCCCTCTCAGGTGCTTCCCATTCTCTCACGGTGGCCTTCCCCAGCTCCGTCACCACTCCCTACAAAAGCGTGTTAACAGCCCTGTGCAACAAAGGAGGTGAGCATCTGGGCTCCGCAGGCAGGCACAAAACCCAGCTTCTCTGTTCTCCACCCCTTTTTGTGCTGTACCAATTTAATCAAGCAGCAAACTACTTCTGTCAGCGCTCTTCGGCGGCAGCCTGGCACACCAGCTCATTTGCCGGCCAACTTGCTTTTTAAACCTTTGACAATAGCTCAGCGCTTTGAATGCTCAACACATCTTATATTATTGCTATTGGAGTGCTGCTGACTTCCATTTCATTTTGGGTACCGATTTTTTCCAGTCGTGGCAAGATTTACATGCTGGCAAAGCCTTAACAAAGTGATTAATGGGAAATATTTCTGGACATTATGACAGAGAAAGAACAAAAGTATCTTGTTTCAGTTATGCTGAAATCCACAAATTCTTATTTCTTTTAAAACACCTAATAGAATTTGTGTATTTTTTACTTTCTGTACTTTTCTCCTAAAAAACCCTTAAACTTCACAGCAACAATATTAGTGCAACTACTGCATTATCAGTACCAAAAGAAGTTGCTATTTTAGGAGTCTACAGATCTTCGCAGCTTAAAAAAAAAAATAAAAATGCCTTGGTCTAAATTTATCTCTCAAGATTTTAGCATTTAGGTGGGGGAGGAAAGGACTTTGAAAGCCTGGCGCACTTGAAGTCAGTGTGCATACTTCCTAGATTTTAACAGGACAGGATTTGTTCTGTTGATATTTGCTGAGTTGAGAAAAAACCTTGTAATAACAAATATGCAGGATAGAATCTTCTTGCTCATTCAAACAACGTGCCTTCAGTTGTACATAAGCATAACATGCACTAATTTTACAAACAATTTGAAACTAATTTAAGCCCTGAATGAGAAATATTCTGAGTACCTCAACAGAGCTGCAATCATCATTGCTCTCCTTGCAGCATACTGAGATGGGACTGATCCCATCTGTTCAGACAATAAAGCCAGAAATCAAAGTCGAGATAATGCAAAATCTGGACTGGTTTTTTTTTTGTTTTGTTTGTGTCAAAGAGATCTTTTTGATATTTGGGACAGAACCCAGCATGGTTCTTAATCTTGAAGTCTACTTTAATAAAATTATAGCTAAGATTTGAAAACCTGCACAAACAATTCAGCTAGACATCGAGATCATCACTTCAAAAGATTCCACATGCTTCAGGATTCACAAAAAATAAGCCTAGAAAAGATATATCATCCATTGCCCTGCTCCAAGTCAAGAGAGGGATACATAATCCAACCCCACACGGGTGCTTTTAGCTTATCACTAACGGCTTCCAATAACAGAGAACAGACCATGTCCTTGTGAAACATGCTCCAGCCTGAAAAGTCAGCTAACTCCTTACTCTGCTCTCAGACAACAGCAGGTCATATTTCTGTTTACAATAAACTTTCACATACCGCAAATTAATCACCTCAACTCCTCCTCATAGCTTGTGTAACCTAAAAGAGAACAAGGATAAAACAGAGAGCTAGAGTTTTTTTTCTACATCTTTCTCAAAACACAGCTCCCAAAGAGAACTTCCAGGACTGCAAGTGTCTCACATACCACGATCCTATTTGTTCACCCTACAGCAATTTGTTTGCCTTCTTCAAGAGGCAGCATGCTGCGGAACATTTGTGTTCAGGGCGTGGTCTGCTAACGAGTATTTTCAGCAGTACTGCTGCCTACCCATTTTCTCCTCATTCTGTAGCTGATCATTCCTCTGCCTTTTTCTTCGAATACGCAGCATCACCTGGGTGAGCTTGGGTGAACCTGGCAGATGTGCCAGCAGTGCTCACTGGGTCCCTTTTTAATGTTGTGTGGGAAATTACCATTCCTGTAAATAGGTCTTCTATACAAACAGCCCACTTGGTATCAGAAGCCAATGGTCCAGCCAACCAAGTAAACAGCAATACAAGCTGTTGCCACAATAGCTTTACTACTAATTCACACCAGCCTCAGTAACGACTTTTCGTTAGTTATTACTGTTTGATTGATATTAAGCACTGATTAGCCTCAGTTCTTCATTAACAGAACCCTGAGCAGACTGTGAGGACACATGAAGCGATAAGGCCAAGGCTGGCAGTTTTGAGAGTTATAAGCCATATTCTGGGATAATCACAAAAAGGAAATACAGCATTTTTTTAATCACTTCTATTCTTCAGAGGGGTATACACTGTTCAAATTGAGATAAGAGTCCACTGGAGTCAAGTAATTATATTTGTGTATATAATCAGACTACTTAAGTTAACAAACTGGCATCCATGCAGAAGCCTCAAACATAAAAAACAGCTTTGATTTTTCCATCAGGCAAGAACCAGAAGCATTTTACAAGATTCACGAGAGGACAAACTTGGCTCATTCACACTGCATAATCACTTGATACTGCTGTGGTGGAAGCCTGAAGACCCAAAACTGCGAGGGAGTGAAATTATCCTAGCACGGAAATGCGAGTTCAAACCTCATACTGAAAACCTTCCCCTTTCAAACCAGGTACAAGAGGGCTTTCAAGATCAGAAGTGACTGGAAATGATTTTAACTGCAGCACTTCTGTAATGGTTTTGCCAGTTATGGACCTTGGCCAGCTTTAACCAAGAAAAGGTGCAGGACCCCCGGTGGCTAGGGCACAACATCAGCCTCTCTTGACCGAGGCCATAAAGCAGTGCTGTTTCCTCCTCCTTCCTTCCCCCACAAATACAGAAAAATAGATCACTGGTCTGGAGTAGTATTTAGATCTGAAATAAATTGATGCTGACTGCTGACACAGCTGTTCAAGTTTGGAAGCTTCATGAAGTCCTTAAAAAAAAAAAAAAAGAAAAAGAATTAAAAAAAAAAAAGAGAGACAGACACCAGGAGGGATCTCAAGTGTATTCAGATCAGGGAATGTGATTCAGACCTATACAAACAGAACAGGAAAAGATGTGTTTTACACTTCACTGTAGCTACCGAGTTATACATCCCTGCAGCATCATTACAAATTTTGAGAAGACTTTGTCTATTACATTTCCGATGACATTGTTAGCTCACACAGAGTCAAACAGGACCATAAAACAGGATGATCTGGCTCCTCGTTGCAGAGCTGACACAGCAGAGGTCCAAATATTTGCTTTTGCTGCCTGCAATACAGCACTTCAATGAACAACTGAAGGTATGTAGCACAGTTGGCAGTGAACATTTGCATCCAACAGCCCATGCTGGTTACAGATCCCTGTATCTGTAGCAAAGCCTGCTTCTGAACTTTGGGGTGGATGATTGTTTCTTTTAGAACGCATTCAACTCTGTTCATTTATATTCTCACAAACACCATGATAACAGCAGCCTGGTTATCATCTTGCTGCTCTGTGAACTTTTATACCTAGATCTATGCTCATGCTTTAGATTCAAACACCCTCCACAGTTATCCCAGGACCTTTGCCAGTTTGTGGGGCAGGAGAAATGAAAAGGGAGGTATTCCAGATAGTCTAGACATTTAAAAAAAAAAAAAAAAAAAGGTAGAACAATACTCTTGGGTATTTATCTTTTAAAGTGAAGATGTAAGCAGTATCTAGCAGTATACTTTGTAGTACTATTTCTTAGAGGCTTCACTTAAAAGACAAAGCACTTGTCTGAAAGACCCAAGATTCACATCTTGGTCCCAGCGGGGATCCTTGCTTTCACTTACTAAATGTACGCAAGGTATTCCATTAGGCAATTGCTTGCCCATCAGCATACAATCTGGGCTAATACAGGGCCCCTTGAAAACACTGTATTTGATAGCAATCGTAAGGATTGATTAAATTGCCTCAGATAAGAGTACCTGCTTCTATCGGATCAGCTAGTTATGCTAACACCATGTGGCAGCAGTTATGAAGCAGATGAATTTGTGAAAACTTCTACAGAAATTTTGAGAATATAATGGCAATCTTGTTTTGATTCTTCAGATTAAAAGTTCCCCCCCTCCAAACTGCTGAAAAGCATAGATGTATAAATACATTAAAGCTAACAATTTCTAGCTCCCCTTTTTATTTAAGACTTGCTTAATTAAGGCATTTATATTTCTGCAAATTACTGCAAAGTGATTGACCTAGGGGTTGCTCCAAACCTTACAGATGAAAGAATTTACATGAACTCATTCTCAGCAGCTTTTTTCCACATTCATTTGGTTTAAAAACCTTTTCAAAATGCTTCTTTTGATCATTACTGCTAAATGAAACTTCCTTAGTTGGCCAGAACAGGAAGATATTTGACTACCTCACCATGAATCTGTTCCTTAAAGCTAATAACTCCTATTTCATAACAGCTCTAAGCGTTCCGTTATCAGCAGTGACTCCCAAATAACCACACTGGACGCTTACAACGAAGCAAAATGTACTTTAAAGCAAACAATTGCAAATGCAGCATGCTTCAGATTTCCTAATGTCATTTTAAGTATTATTGCCTATTAGGAACAACAGCACAGCTGAAGCAGCTAATAGAAATGAAAACAAGTTACATTTTAATTGCAGCCTTAGAGCCATATTCATTAGATGAACATATCCCCTTCACATCACAAGCAGGATGCCTGCATACACGATCTCAAAAGTGATCCACGTCTGCACAGAACAGGACTTTTGTCTTCCCATAACTATCTGATGTCTCTGGTAAGGACAAGAATGCTTCTCCCCTAAACTTACCAGCTGTGTAATGTAGAACAGCACACATCTAACAAAAAAAAAAAATAAAAAGAAAACTACACTTCAATATTTCTTTAGACAGAGCTTTAGGACAAGAGGTAATTTAAAGTAATACAGCAAGAACAGTCAGTACAGTCAGTACATTTTCATGCGTCTGTCCCATTTTAAGAAACCATGTATTTCCAGTGCCAGACTTAAGAAAACTATACCTGTGAAGCAAAAACCTCCTCATACTCTCAGTACTATCCCTTGGAAACACAAAAAAGGCATTACACAATGTTATTTCCTGTGCTGGCAGAGGTCAACTATTGCACAGGGGTTATTTACATCTCTGGAGGAAAAACAGTGCTTGTAGAGCTCGTAACACCACCCTGTTTATGTCAGTTCCTGCAGCCTTCGAGGATACATCTTGTACGTTTCCTCAGAAGTCCCAGAGCAGGGTTCTGTAACTACAGCTGGTAACACAGGGGCTAACTGGGCAGCAAAAATCCAAGGAAGACTGTATAAACTTGAAAATGATCCAGTACAGGATTAGAGTGAATGAAGTGGGAAACAAAGAGTACTTGGCTGTTCTGACACTAAAGATGTCAGTCCGTGACATCTGTCTAAAAAGGAAAAAAGTTCAAAATGCAGATCTGGAATGCAGCACTTCTTACTGTGAGCTGATAGGTGTCTGTAAGCCAATTTCTGACCTTCCAGTCACTGGGCTTTAGGGAGGTTAACTCACTGTGGATGCAGGAAGAATAACAGACTGGCAAGCTTCTCAAATGAGAAGAGATGAAACTCTGAGGATGCCGACTCACTAGCTGAGTGAAAGACTGAAAGCAGCACAGGGCAAAGATTCATTCCATCCCTCCAGGCTTTAAAAAGCCAGGAAGAAACTCCAGTGACCAAGGGATTCCCGAGTTTCACTTCACCATTTATCTGCCAGTTGGAAAAGCTAAGTGTGTTACTCTACAAAGGTCAAGTGTTTCATATACTCAGAGAGCTACGCGAGTCCAACAGAACACATTGCATGTGTTAATAACGTTATATTCCTGAAACTTGTTTAAGAGGACGTATTATATAAACAAAGAAAAAGCAATTAATCAATGCAAGGCTTTTTTATAAATATATATATCTACACTATATTCTGCACTTGAACTCTGAAAAATGGTTCCTCTTGCATGATTTATTTTTCATTTTCTACTGACAGACACGGCTAGATAGCTTATACAGGTCAGTGTAGTCTGATGAATCCATATATGACCAATTACAGTACACTGCATTAGCATGTCATCCACAGAAATTATACTTTAAGGTTAATACAGTATGGCTAGTCATTATTAATCAGCAGATAAGTTGAATAATTTTATTCCTTCAGAATGAACACTAGGTTTACCATTTGATATACTCAGCACAAACATAAAAGGAAAATAGAAACTGCAGAAGAAATATACAACATATACTGAAAATAAATTTGGCTGCACCACTAAAACATTTCAATGACTTGCAATTTACTGGAGAAAAAAACGTGCCAATTTCACCTAGTGAATTTAATTCTCTTAACTGTTCCTACTTCAGCTACAGCTGTGCTGGCTTCACAGGTCCTGCCTGTGTCCTGCCTTTGGCTCCACCCTCACCAACCCTTAAAGGGTGGTCTCTGAGGAAACAAAGGTCTTTTCAGTTCTTAACTCCAGCTCTACATCTTTGTTTATCCATAATGCATCTAGAGCTGAACTGCTGAGCAAGGAAATTACGCCAACAGTAGCAGCACTGTTGACAAAAGGGCAGAAATAGACTGCAGCACCCAACAAGCAAATCCTTGCTCCTAAGCCCTTTGCGTTTCTATCACTGTGTTGCAATTACTCAAAAAAAAAAAAAAAAAAATTGAACTCTTTGGCTACCAAGACTCTCCTTGAAACTCTGACTTGAATTTTAGACTCTCTTCCTACCCCATTCAAACTCACCATCCTCATCTTCAAATTTCCAGCTTCAGTGCACACATTTCTTCTGCTTATGATTTAATACAGCCAGTTCACACTTGGCATTTGAGACCTCACACACCTGATCCTGTCTTTCCCTGTTTCTTGTCACCATTGCTCCTGAGTCAGGGGAAAAAAAAAAGAAAAAAATATTCGGGAAAGCCATGGAACAATACTGCCAACCGGTGTACTTTTCTTCCTGTTTTAACAACAAAAAGTGTCTAGCTTATCCTTTTTTTTTTTTTTTGAGGTACAGTTACAATTGATTCAAGAGCAACAAGAATTGAGAAGGTTCCTCATGCTCAGCTCCAGAAAGCGTATCATAGACACCAAGCTTACACAGCAAAAGTTTAGAAACAGCCTCCTCTGGGAAATCAGCTTTCCTCTTTTTCACTGCAAAATTTCAGTCTCACTTGCTCCCACATCAAACCTGCCCACCTCCTGCTACAGATTTAAAGAAACGGTAGGGGTGTGTCCATAAATACAAAGAGGACACAGCTGAACCACAGAAAAGACCTCTGATGTTCTCACCTTCTGCAGGCTTTCACCTTTTCACACCTGTTTCTGATGGTGGCCTCTCAAGACTGAGAATTTGGCCTTGACATGAAGCATCAGACACTAAGTCTACGACACAGCATGAAAAGCAGTAACAGAAACTTCCAAATAGCAAAGTCAGAGAAAAGGCAGGAAGAAAGAATTCACACAGTTAAGATCTTCTTTCCAAGATGCTCCCTCATCAGCTTCCAGAGGGAGTTCTGCGTCTGGAGAGGTGGGAGGACTGGGCCCCCTGCTGCTCCCCGAACAGTTCATTTCGGCATTTCCCTCCTGCTCCCCTCTGAATGTAATGCACAAATGCATGCTCACCAGCGTGTCACCCTCCAGATGGTACACTTCTGCTCTATCCGTTTTGTATTGGAGGGACAATTTCCTCATTAAACCTGCGTGACCTACAGAAAACCAATTTGGTGTCTTACTCCAGTTTGGATTCCTGGCCCCTTTTCATCAAGGTTTACCTGGTATTTTAGCCAGCAACCACTACTGCTGATTTTTTATAAAATGCAGTAGTAACACATAGCAGCACAGTCTTTGAAAAACACTGGAAAGAAGAAGAGCACGGCACCAAAGGGAGAAAAAATGGACAGAAAAATTGTGTCTACAATGAGTAATTCACAGACCTGAGACAAGAGACACACAGCATGATGTTCAGAACTACTGAAAAAGAAGCACAGCGTAGAAAACTGGCAATGCTTTCACTAAGCATCTCCATGAAGGCCTCAGGTCAGTATGATAAATACAGGATTAGAAACCGTTTGTTTAAGCACTTAGCTGAATTAGAACATAGGAACAGCTTTCTTGGATCCTTCCCAGTCAAGTCACCGTCAGGGACGTGAACACAGTGCAAAAGTCTGGACTTGTAACAGGCTTGGGAGACATATTCCCTTACAGAGACCTGTACATACAGAAATTACTTCCAACCCAGAAAATGTAGGTGCTGTGGTCTTCCTTTATGTTTTCTCAGAGAAGGTCATATCCCTAATTCTAGTCCAAACTTACCTTAAAGCTTGATTATCCAGCTTCAGGATGAAATAGATTCCCTTTGTAGTCAATAGACAGCCATTTTCCTGCCCATCAGAATCAGAGAGGAGGAGGAAAAAAAACCCTAGACACAACTCACTCCCCTGTACAAGATAGGGATTTTTTCAGATGTTTTTAAACTTATTAGGGATCACGTCCTTCCTGGCAAAACAAGAGATGTGGGTATTAAGGACACATGAAGAACAGGTTGAAAGGACAATAGTATCACAGACTTCTCAAGACACTGGAGGGAAAGCAGTAAGCAGGGAGGTTGTCCAGACCTCCCCAGGTACTCTGTAGTCTTACAAGGAAAATTATTAAATTACAAAAAGCATGATTAAAGCCATCAGAGACACTCTTCCACGAAAGCTGGTCACACCTTACTGCAGGGTTCCCTGCTGTAAGCCACCACCAGCTGCGAAGAGGCCGTTGGTGGGAGCAAAGCTCCAGCTCTGGGTGGCACGCCTCAGCCTTCACAGCCCAGGTCTGCTGCCTGCTACTCAGAGGGAATAACACACACAAAAAAGGTGATAGCACTGACAGTATAAAGACAGTACATTCATCCCTGAATGCTCCTCAAGCACAAAATGTCTTCTCGTGAAAGAGGGTGGACTCTCTTTCAACTAGAAGAAATTGCTACCGACTAAACTGAATCTTCTGATCCTAAAAACCTACCAAAAAACACAGTCCAGAAAAGCAGGTTATAGTCTGGACCAGCAGAAGCACTTCCAGTAAGGTGGAGCTATTTGCACATGAAGCCATCTCAGCACCAGCACTGTTCTGCTGCACTAAGCACAGGTATTTTTAATTGCAAGCCTCTCCCAATCCCCCTCCTCAAACATGCCTAATGTAAAGCATACCAAACAGGACAGGGTAAACCCGGAGGCACATAGTAACGCTGCCACACAGCACGCCAACTCCAGCAAACGCTGGCAGGAGGACACCAACCACCCCTGAGAAGCCTCCAGCAGTACCGGACAGCCCCGCTCCGCAGCCTGCCCCCCTCTCACCCGCATTCCCACGGGTTTCAAGGTGGACGAGCCGTTCCGTTTATCCCCAAACCCTACTGACACCCCAGCCTACCTCGACGCCACACCCACAGCCCGCCGCCCGCCATCTTTTCAGCCATCAGCCCTTCCCACCCCGGCGAGGGCGAGGCGGTGAGTGCCGCCTCCGTGGACGGGCGGGCGGGCGGGAAGCGTGGGGCGGGAGGGCGCCATCGCCTCGGCCGGCCTTGGGAGCGGCGTGGGGCCTCTGCCTCAGGGCGGGCCGGGCAGCGCCCTTACCGGGGAGAGGGGCTTCCGCCGTTCCCCCCCGAGCACCCTCCTCGGGGGATTCTGCTGGGGGAGAAGCCGGTAAGGAGCACTGCTTTCTGCAGGCACACCGGTTACGTGTGCGCTGAGGCTGGGGGGGTCTCACGCCTGCCGGGAGCCCGTGGCTGGGGAGAGGTTTAGCTGGGGGGAAGGCGGCTGGCCCGTGCGGCCCGGTAAGCGCTGCTTGCGTGTCTGTTCGCAAGTGACTCCGCATCCAGTGGGAGCTTTCGCTGAGAAGCGTAAAGTCTGTGTGGGAATCAAGGAAACGAGGTTGCCAGAGGGATTCTGTCTCTTACTAAACCAAATGACTGAAAGAAGTGGGGGAAGTTTTAGTTACGTACACTATTTTTCCTAATTCAGCGTACCTGCAGCTGCATTGTGTGTAAGGAACAGCATGGAACAGGAGGTCTGGAAGCAGAGATGCAGAGCAGGCCCTGGGAGACAGGGAAAGCAATTGCTAAAAGACACTTGGAAGCAGGAGCTTTTGCTCGGCGGTGTGCAGTTAGCTGGGTCCACGGGCAGTGGAGTTGTTGTGTTTCTTTCCCTCTGGAAAACACCACGGGCCAGCTGAGGCCTGTTTGTGTGTGCCCGTTAGCTGCAGCTTCACACACATGCTTCGTAATGGCTGCACAGAGGGGACACCAGTGCCAGCGAGGGTACTAGCTGGTGATTTCCAATTTTGTGGGGGCAGCTGGGAGCGTCCACGTGTACCCAGACCCAAAGCCTGGCTTTCCAGCGCCTCCGTCGACAGCATCGCGTGCTGCTGGTGGGAGATTCCTCGCTCAGCCTCACCCCGTGCAGTTGGTGGGATCACAGCTTGAGGTTGTATAGCTGCAGGCTGTAGTACCAGTAGGCTGCTGCTTTTATAGTGCCTCCAAGCCTTGCTCTGGCTTAAAGAAGAAGGAAATGAACAGGTGGCGAGTGTCCCAAGAGTGAATACGAAGAACAATGCCCTTGCAACAGCCCCTCACTCGCTACTGAAAATGGAGTTGCTTAATGAGTGTTATATTTCTCTAAGGGTTTTTTTCTGCTTCATTTCTTGGGACCGTTTGAGGATATTACTTGACAAAAGAATAGAGGCTAGGGCTGTGTGATTGTTTTCATGGTTCCCTCCCCGTAGTGCTTCAGTAACCGTTCTTTTATGTATTTTTATACTGTTTTTTCATAGCGTAATGGATGATTCTGACCTGCTTTTTCTGAGAACCCTACTTGCCTCTGGCTTCTCCACAGAGGTTAAGGTGGAGAAGATTAGCCTTGTTTTCCGCTTCAGATGTAACGCTGCTTTCCTGTAAGCAGCTGTGGGCTGGACTGCGGAGTCAGTGTTTCAATGTGTTCAAAAATGCAGAAGCTGCAATAAATCCAATTGAAAGGTTTGATAATCACAAAAGGAAGGGAACAAGCTTGTTACTTTGTCCTGCTTCCTCAGGGAAATGGAAAATGTGGAGCACTAGTTTAAGTAAAAATGTAGGGGTGTTTTTGGCTATGTAGCACATTTTTTAAGCAGCTATAACACAAATATAGGTATAAATGACAAACATAGCATAACGATTACCCCAAGAATAGTATGTTTTCTATGTGTTAATTAAAAAAAAAAAAGCCCACCACACAAAAATCTATTATTGTGGACAAGAGAAATTATTGCTCATCCAAAGGGGTTTGGACAGCCTGAGGTGCAATGGTCAGGACTCGTCACTTCAGGGTTAAACTGAGCAAGTCCACTTCCTTTCTAAAGTGTGAGGTTTTTTGAATGGAGTTAAGAAGAGTGTAAGCTTACTATTCCCCTGATAACAGGAGCAATAGTCTTGCCAAAGCATTTGACACATAGTAAGTTACCTGAAGAGTCTGGGTATTTATGTAGTCAGTAACCTTCTTTTACAAGAATATAAACACAAAGCACTTAAGGGGAATGTTTTCAGTTGTTGTTTATTTATACAGGAAGGCCTCTTATGACCAAAGAGATTCCCCTCCTGCTTCAGAAAGACAGAATAAATTACTGCATTAGACTTGGAATTCATTCTTTTAAACTGTAACTTTACCTTTGCAAAAAAGACAAAAAGATTATGAGTATCACAATGTGCAAAATATTTTCCTCTGAATCCTGTTCAGTGCTCTTGCTGTAAGGCAGGTTCTCAGAAAAAATAATACTACTTCCCCCCCCCCTTTTTTGGGCAAGAGGAGTTTGTCTCCGAGAGATGTGGAACTGCAGTAGCACGTTTTAATCAGGCACTTTGGCTCATGCCTGTCCATGCTACTTAAAAACTGGCTGATTAGTTTTTATGACATGTGGGACATTCTGCTCTCTGTTTTGTGGCAGCATTCTCTATAATTACTTATTTTTAAAGTGAATTCAGTGCTTATGATGGGTGACAGATTTATAGCTGTAAACAGTGGAATTTTCAAGTCACTTGGGGGGAGATTGAGCACCCAAAAATTCATGGAGCAAGTCTGAAGATGTAAGTATTATAGAGGACTGAGGGTAACAATTGTGTTTTCTTTAGAGTACTTCTGATTCTTTTTTTCAATATCAAATTCCTTCTTTTTTTTCTTTTCTGTTCAGCCAAGACCTTTTCTGACTTGTAGATGCATAGGAAATTGAGCTCTATGTGATGAGTCAGGCCAAAAAGGGACTTAAAAAAAGGGACGTACGTCGAGTCTCCAAAAGGCTGTCATATATGAATTTTTTTCTTTCGCAACAGCGTTCTGAACAGTGTGGCTTGAAAAGAGCAGTATGTTCTGACCCACTCTGCAGCAACTCTGCAGCACCTTAGCCACACTTTCCCCCTCTAAGCTTTCCTTAGAATTGACAACAGTAATTTTCATTCCTCTTCAGCCTTTGCCCTCTGTTGTGGGTAGCAGTAGGAGCACTGCTTGTGCATCCTTGGTTTACTGCAGGTCTGGTCAAATACTTTCAGAAAGTCCTTGTATGCCTCCAGCTCTGTTTCCTGCTCTGCAAAAGGGAGAAAGTGCTATTGTGTTGTACAAACTTGTGCAATCTAC
Source organism: Chlamydotis macqueenii (assembly GCF_036417535.1). Classification (NCBI taxonomy): domain Eukaryota; kingdom Metazoa; phylum Chordata; class Aves; order Otidiformes; family Otididae; genus Chlamydotis; species Chlamydotis macqueenii. The sequence goes on from NC_141564.1 coordinate 1,917,376, forward strand.
TTATAAGAAGCCAGTATTACTAAATGTGTTTTGATTTCTGAAAAATCATCATTGTGGTACAACCAGCTTGCTTTGTATATTGCAGGTCACCGGTCTCTTGTATTGATAAACTCATTGTTGATTGGAGTTCTTCAAGACTTCCACCATATATAATATTTTTCACAATATAATAACATTATATGCTTATACATAGTACTCAATATATAGCATGTAGAGAGAAATTTAATTTCTTAAAAGAAATTGAGACACGCTATTCCTCTTTAGCATACATGCTGTATTGGTAGCTGCAGCTGTTTACTGTTATGACCTGAGACTGTATTGAGAAGGAGCACTAACAAATACTCTTTTGGTGACTAGGTGCATAAGAAGTGATTGGAATTTTTTTCCACCTTCATTCATATTTTTATTAACTTCAGACATGATGCAAATCATCAACAAATAGGTGTGTAGTCTTCGGAGTGCCTTGTTTATGCTACATATGTATGCAATGACATTGCTAAAAGAAGCATAACATTACATTTATTTTGAAACCACTTGAACTTATGTGCCAAGAATTGAAGTTCAATTTAAAAATTACTCTTTTTCTTCTCTGTATTTCATCCATGTGTTCTGGGTTTTGAGGCTGGGAGTTTTTGTAATTCTTTTTCGTGAATGTGGAGAGTCACAGACTGAGGGGTGGTAAAGGTAGGAAAGATCTCCTGGAATATCCAGTAAGGGAATTATTGTCTCAGTATGTGATTCCAAGAGTTTTTCTCAGTCAAGGTGAGTAAGACTGATGTGACTGTTTCAGCTTCATCTCCAGAAGCTGTATTTTTATTGCTTTCAAAATTTTACCTGATATCTCAAATATGTATTTGTTCTCATTCTGTTAGTGCTATTTATATTAAAATAATTTTTTTCTCCATAGTGCTGTTTGTTTTAAATAATTAATCTATGCAGTCTTGTTGCTTTTTAGTTTCTACCCACTCAAGCTGTGTGTATTTAGTGCACTTAATTTTTCTTCATTGCAACTGAGGTATGATATTCTACACAGGGAAATACAGTTGCCTGTCTTCAGTCTTTACACCTGTCAGCATTCCCCTAGCCCAGCATAAACCTGGCCCAGTTCTTTGAGAGACTGAGCTTTAAGTTTAGCAGAGCTGAGCTGCATCGTGCACGTAGTGACCATTTTGCAGCAGCTTACTACATTTATTTTATTTGGTAAGTGTTGGTTCCTGAATGTGTGTCTCTCTTCGTGTTCCACTCAAAGAGAAATTAACCGTTCTCTCATTTCTGTTATTTTAGGAAACCCTTCTCTGTCTCACTGTTGTGTTGGGGAAGCAGTGGCTATGATGATACGATGTTGTCATGCTAGTCTTCTCAGATCTGGGTCACGTGGAGCAGGATTGATGTGCCTGCCTGGTGGCAGTGGGTTTTGCCTCCGCAGCCCAGAATCACGGCTTTCTTTGCTTGTGTGAATAACACTGCGTACTCTCGATGAGCTTGTAGTCTGTGTTCACCCTCAGCTCTTGTTCGGTTTTATTATCGATAAATACCTTAAATCGTTGTCCACTTTTATACTGACAGGCAGCTTTTCAAGTGACACAGTAGATTTTGTCCTAGTTAAGTCTAAATGTAATATTTTTCTGCCTGCTTGGCGTTTACTTTTGTGCCCTGTGTAAACTCTGCCTTCCCTTTACTCCACAGAAGTGTGATTTTCAGCTTTTCTGTATTCTTTAAGTACAACTTCTAGTTATTTTTTCAAATTTCCCAATGCCTGAAAAAAGAACAATGAGTTATTTACAGATCTGTATTATTCCTGGCAGATATTCTCTAAACAGTGGATTCAAGATAAAACAGTAGCTGTTGTAACATGTGGACTGGAATGGGCAATTTCGATAAGCATTGCCATGTAAGGCAGAAATACGTGGGGGGGGTGAGGAAGTGCCCCTATAACCACTTTTTGCTATGACATGCTTGTTCATGTGACCTGTGTTCAGGAAGAATTGCCTCTCTTCCATAGTGAATTCCAAGTATTTTTTAAAAATTCTTATCTTCTATAATTTCTGGGTTTGGTGTCGATTTTGTTTCTGTGCCATGAGCTCTTTTCTTAAGGTAGGCATTCAGTATTTACCTGTGAAACGAACAGTTAATCTTGCAAAAAGGCTTGGGCATCATAGCTCCACTGCAGCTTATTAAAACACAGCTCTCTCTGAGTATCATCTATTCTTCTTAGGATTTTAGAAGCTTTTGAAGCTAGTGATTTTGGAAAAGCTGCCCAGGTTACAGAGCTAAAGGAACTGTATATTTCATAGAATATTTTAGTTCAGTTATTTCCACTGCTCTGGTCTTTGCAGTAACTGGAGCATAAAGAATCGTACTTTACCTTAGTGCATCAGAGGGAATACTTTTAATTTACCTTTAGTTTGTCAAAAGGCAGCAATGAAAAATTGAAAGCCATGCCTTTTTCTGGGAATAAATCCTCAAAAAGTATTGTGAACAATTCGTTTGGGTTTTAGCTAGTCAAAATATCCTTGAATGCAGGCAGAACACCTTTCATCCGGAAACTTATTTCTGATTAAGAAATGTGCGCTTCCTTTTCTTCATGTATTTTTTAAGATTCTTAACCAGCTTTGTGCTCAGAATTCCTCATGATCACAAAGTCTGTTTCCATACAGCTGTGAATGAAATGTTGTTACTCGTGTTGTAGTAACAGCAAGATGTGATCAATAGAACTTTTTTTTTTCCTCCAGCTAGTGATGAGTAACACGTTATGTTTTTAAGCTGCACTTTCTTCCCTTCAGACAGCAAAAAACAAAAGAGCAATGGTCATTTAATCGTTAAGTTATTCTTAGGGAGATTTAAATTTCAGGACTGAGATGCACTCTAATGAAAAGATCTAGGGACTTTCAAATAATTTTGATCTTTGTCCTGTGGTTGTAGTGTATGTGTATGGGTCGTAATTACTGCTGTCAGAGGCATGCAGTTTCCTAGAAGCCATGGCAAAGAGAGATGAGAAATCCTCTCCCCGTTTCAGTATCATCACAGCAATCCCCAGCATGACAAATACTCATATGGTGAGGATTTAGGATGTACTCGTCCTTGGGTTTCACTGTACCCCGCTGAATTGAGGCTTCCGAGCATCGTTCAGATGGTATGTTCCTGGCGAGTGGAGGCTCTTGTCCAGCTGAAATTAGTCCACTGAAAGGCTTCAAATTCGCAGAACCAGCTAGAATGCAAAGCTGCCTTTGGAGCTCTGTTTTGCTTAGTTTTCTACATCCAAACATCTCTGGAATTACAGAATTCACCACCAAACCTCCAGGTTGGGAAGTGTCGCTGGCCCGGTGGTTTGATCTCCAGGAAGCAGGAGCTGTTTGTCTGTAACCCTTTGCAGACTGGTTGGGCAGCAGAAAACTACCTGTATCTCAAACAGTTGTCCACCTGGGGCATTAAGATGAGTTATATGATCTCAAAAAGTTTTGCCTTTGACCTCCCATTAGGACCATTAAGGTTATGTTTTGATTGGTAAACAGAGCGTTGCTGTTACGGCGTTTCTAAAGCGTGGCTGTGTGTGCTTGTCAAGCATTCATGATCCATCCTGATGAAGGGAATTTGGGGACAATGATTAACGATCTGCTGGGATTGAATTGGAAGGAAAGATTAAGTGTTTATAAAACAACTAAGTAGTGACAAAGGAAAAGCTCTGACCGTTGCCTAAGGGTATTTGGAAGTTGAGTAGGGCATGAAGGGAAATTAATTGTTTAAAATGCCAAGACATTTTATTGTTTGTTGGGAAGAGGACTGTGGAAAGGGAATTAGACTTCTAGGAACCCTTGTGCAGAGACAAAAAAAAAGTCTTTCTCTTAGAGAATTTTTTTCTTACTGTCAGCAGAAATGCTGTAGTCCTTTATGGAAACTTTTTTCCGTTCCTATTTTTTCATCTAAAATAAGCTATTTTGTAGTCTGTACCTTGTGCATGTAGAATGTAATGCTTCTACCTTTACCTTTCTGCCTCCTGAGACAGACTGGAATGAGCAGCAGTGTACCATGGTGATAATCTTTACCACACTGCCCTTTTTTTTTTCTTTCTATAGGAAAGGAGTAGCAATTCTGCTGTCATTTCTGGGAAGTGGAAGTGATGTCTTTTTGAATCAAAGCTCAATCAAGTGATTGAGCAACTGATATTTCAACTAGCTAAAATGTTGACATTTTATGAGAACAGCAGACCAGAATTGGTCAGTCAAGAAAAATAATTTTTTAATTTAAAGAAAGGGTTGTTTTTTTTTTTTAAATCTCTCATCTAGTTCAAGGTAAAACATTCATGATTGGTAAAAATGGAAATCTGTCTTTCTTATCTGCACTATTGCTGTCCCAGTAGAAGGCTTATGTGTCTTTTGGGCCTCTCTGTAAGTTGATGTTTGTGCGGTTAAATACTTAAAGCAGTAAGTGGTAAAATCTCTCATTCACCTGCTCCCATTTTTAGCTGTTTACAACTTTATAAAGCAGCTAGGGAGTTTCATACAGCACTGCGTATAACTGCAGCACTCCCTCTCTCGTTGCTCGTGACATCCTCCCAAGGATGACGGAAAGTGGCAGAGGAGGGATAGGGCTCACTCAGTTTGCCCCGGGAGGTGGAACCAGTTTATTTGGTGAAAAGCGGGCGAGTAAAAAGAATGAACTCTCCTTCTTTCCCAAACCTGAAACCATATGAAACAGAGTGGTATCCACAGGTAGAGGAAAGGTGATTTATTTCATTTCTTAGTGTGAAGGTGTCCAGATAAAAACATACGTTTCCTGACTTCCCCACCATCTGTTCTAACCTTCATATGCACTTCTTGTGTCTGTAGGGAATAAAAGTGCTAACTTCCAACCTAGGTACCTCGCGGCTTTGCATATGGTGTCAAACTGACACCTTTTAGCTTGAAACCTGGTTAGCGGAAATGAGGAGCCTTGGTGACAAATGTTCCACTCTATTATAAGGGAAATGCTTTTGTTTTCATGGCTGGGAAATTTTCCAGGCCTTCACCATGAGCTTTTGGCAGGGCAGACCATGAGTAATTACTTACCAATTTCCTCCAGTAAACTGCTGAGTTCATAAGAAAAATAATATGGTTTTGAGGATTTGAAGAAGGTACACTGCACTGCAGTGTAACAGTTGGGGCATCAGCTTGTGTTGTGTAACAGCGATGCTGAACGATCCAGGGATGGAATTTCCTGGATTAGTAAAACTGGCACAAATGTGAAAGTTCTTTCAGGTGAGGAAGAGAGAGCGTTGCGTACTGTCTTCAAGTTATGTTTAGAGTCAGCGACTGCTGAGCAGCTCCAAAGAGCTGATATTTTTGAAACGGAACGATAGGAGGGGAAAATGGGTGAAATGTAAGTTACTAGAACTAACTCAGGGGGTCAGAGGAATGTTTAGATAATTTAAGTGGTCCAAAGCCTGATCTAGTTCTGTTATCTCAAAGGTAGAACACAACGTTTTTCCAGCTGGCTTGGTCATTAAGACCTACAGGAGAACTTGAAGATTTGTCTGGTTTTGGTAGAAGACAGGAGATACCTTTTTTAATCATGAAGGATTGATTGCTTTGCATGGGACATCAGAAATGATGGATAGCCAGTCCAACCTGACTTGGTGGTCTTTGCCTCCACCCCCTTCAATGATCTGATTATTTGATGCCTTTAAAAATATGAGAAAGCCTAGGCACAGTTTATCAATAGTTCTTATAAAATGAGATTATCTTTTTCATTACCCAGAGAAATTATGATCTTTTCCTTTATTTCCATAACTGCACCACTGGAATACTAAACCTGTGCGGTCAAAATCGTTTTTATGTACTGTATAGAAATAAATCATTTGTAAATGAAATCATGACTGTATCTGTCTCCTATGACAACTGAGTCATTTTCAGCTGTGCAAAATGAGAATTGACACTAAAAGCTGGGAATGATTTAAGGAAATGACAAACTCACACTCTTACAATAGTAAAGTACTATGTGTTTTAAGACGGGGGGAAGCCTAGACAGGTGCGTAGCTGCACATTTCTAATTTATCGTGAGGAACTTAAAGGCATCTGTGTAAAGTCGTGTTCCTGACAGAACAGCGCCCGAGAGTAGGGCTTTTTTGTGAAATATCCATAATCCATATAGAAATTTATGACCGCATAAGAGCAGAGCAAATGAGACTGAGAATGGAACTTGAGCCCGGGAGCATTGGTCCTGTGCCTGCGGCGATAGCCCACCGTGGTGGGAAGGACCGAGTCAACCTCTGAGGATTCAGACTGGTTGGTCTCCAAGTTTGCAGTTGGTTGATTCTTCTCCTCAATGCATTTGGCTTCCGGAATTCTCCACAATGCTGGCACATGCGACATAGAACATGTATGAATTTGGATTGCTTACCTTTGTATTTTTTTTGGATGTTTACTTTTTAGAGCTTGTCATCTGTATGTCAGATGATTTCAAGTGTTCCTTTAGGTTCCTCACGCTTTGATCTTGTATCGTTTTATCAGATTGGCTACATCATTTTCTTGTAAGTAGGCTCAAGCTTCAAGTGGGAGTCCAGCCTCTGCTAGCTTTTTTTTTTTTTCTCTCCTTTTCATCCCTACCTTTGCAATCTGTGTGTATTAAAAGCAGCACAGTCGGTGTTCCTCATCGGGTTGCCTGGATACTGTACAGAGAAAATGCTGTTGCTTCTGAGCACCTCATCTATCTTTGCTTGTTGGAACCTGACAGTGCTAAAGGATCCAAATTATTTTTTGCACAAGTGTAAGTTGAGGGTGACTCCTCTGAGGACAGGGGTGTTACCTGCTAAGAAAAACAAGACCAAGGTGCCCTGCTGCATTCACAGGTCCTCTCTTTCCTTTTGCAGCTCCTCCATCCATTGTCCAGCCAGCTTCCCTGTGACCTATGACTGCATGTAATCTTAGAGCTCTGTCTCACAGCCGGGTACTTTGTTGTTCTGAACTCAATTCCAGGTTTTTTTGTGTTGTTCTCAAGTTGTCACTCACTTGTACACTGCTTACAGAGGAAGATCCAACCTTGAGAAATCAGGGAGAGGAGGGACAGCAATGGGGAATCAAAGAGGGAGGGAAGGAAGGGAGTAGAGGAAGCTCTTTAACCTGATCACTACAGTAAGGGATCCTGAGATGGGATACCAAGGAAAGCTGAGGAAGTGTCTGGTTTCTCAGGAGGCTGCTTTGTAGCTCACAAGAGATGTAAGTTAGGAGTAAAATCCAGTCTTTGAGCCTGAAAACAGGGAAGCTACAGGTAGATTCACCTTGTATTTCCTGTAGTTTAGAGTGAGAATGCCTAACCTACAGCCTGTGGGCCAAAGTTGGCCTGATTAATCTGGCTGGACTTTTGCCAGCCTCTTTCCCATAGGTTTTTCAGATGTGAACACTGCGTAAATTAATAAATTGCTTCCGGAGCCGATTCCTGCTGCCTTCTTTCTTGAGCCTTTCTGGCCCATTCCTTATTACTTGACTCCTGAGCTCTCAGGATGATGTGACCACTAATCCACGATTCTTGCAGATTATTTCCAGGCTTGGGCCCTGGAGAAAGTGCATTTCTGGAGTATGACTTTACTTTTTCTTCCCTTATTTTTGATGTAAGTGATAGCATTTTGACAAATCAACTGTGCTATTGAAATTACTATTTGTTATGTAAAGATTATACCCATACATGGCATTTGTTTGAGTTCTTATTTTATTTCTGGTGATAATGTTCATGCCAGCCTAATTAAATGCTATTTTCCTGCTGGAATGTTACATCATCTCAGCCAAATAATTAGATTGGCTGATATCTATGACATACAATTTCTTTGTCTTTGCATTTGTAGCTTGCTTTTGGGGAGCACAACTTTGTTCCAGGTCTATCAGCAAATGAAAACTCGAGTGCAGTAGTGACAAATACTGCATGTCTGTGGGAGACGGTGGGCGTGAGTCACGAGGGTCTGGAGCTCCCGGTGGTGTGGGGTGTTGAAGAATGTTGGGCTGCTATTATGTGTTTGACTTCACCTTTGCGAAAACAGCTGGTGTTTCTGTCTTCCCATATTTCTTTTCTTTCCCCTTCAAAATCAAGCTCTAAATGTTTTATTAAATGAAATCTAATTACTCTGGCTGAATGCACATCCTTTATTTTATTGAAAAGAAGAAAAACTGTGAAAGCAAAGTAATTATGTAGGAAAATATGCTGTGCCTTATGAGTGGTGCTTCTTCTTTCAAAGCCTGGGTGCCCTTTCTATTGTATTTCTTCACCCTAATTCTTCTTTCTGTCTGAGCTGGACTTGAGACAGGACCGAAGGTAATGGGAAAAGTTTGTTCAGATGCTGGGGCTTGGTTCTCAAGATCCATAATAACCAGCACAACTCAAAGTTTCCTGTAAACCAGAGGAGGAAGTGTAAATATCTCAAGTGCACTGAACTTGAGCCATGCTATATGCACGCTGCAAAGCAGATGCTCTGGCCCATCTGCTGTGCTTTTCTAGTGGCATAACACATTTGGCACGGGCTACCTTGCACCACGTGAAACGTTCTCTCCTGTCCAGCCTGGGAGTGAACCAGCTGCAGCGCAGGGAAGAACTCATTGATCACGATGCCGTGTGATGCTGAGCGTCTATGTCGTCTTGGGCAGCGCTAACAGGAGGGAAAGTGGGATAGACCCCTGCACTCCCAGAAGACTCGCTGTGGGCCAGACACTGATGTTTCTATCTACCTTCTGCTTTCTCCATTAGCTGGCACCAGGGTCTTGCTGTCCTATGGACAAGCCGCAGGGTTTTCACACCAGGTGCGAGCTCCAAAGGTGCTAGGCTGGTTTTCTGCGTGGTGGGACTTTGCTATTGCCTTTCTTGTTGGATTTCTAAAGGGACAGACTGAAGGGAAAGCAGGCTTCTAACTGAATGTGTGCTTATGTACTTTCTGAGGAGTAGTTGTTGGCAAACAATTGTGGCAGCATGTTCTACTTTTTATTCCATTTAATATACAATATTATCAAGTCATACTTTTTACTACTCAAATTCCTTTTCAAACTGGGAGAAAGGCTGCACCGTTGGTTTCAGTGAGGCATTTTGCAGCAGAAAGACACGTGGTTAGTGGGGTATCCTGTTTGGTAGGAGCTTCAGTCTGAGAGCAATTTGGGGATCAGTTTCAGTATACAAGTTTATTTTTGTATACTTTTAGTTTTAGACTTTTAGACTGTCTCGCATAAAAATGAATGTCATATATAGGCTCTGCCTCTGCTGTTTCAAGTAGCATTAAAATGATGCAAGTTGATAACATAGCTTGTGTAGAAATACTGCTCAGCAAGGGAATTATTATTCATGTTTGGTGCTGGCACCGAGGTCTCAGTACAGGTACCACTGGCAGGATTTTACCTGTCTTACAAAGTATTCTTACCCTGGGAGAGATACCTGATATTGCACTGGAAGGCTCCAATGATTAAAATTGATGAATCTTTTCATGTTTTTTTTTTAAGAGGATTCAGATTAGATCCTAACTTCATTGGCTACAGATGCAATACCTCAGCGCAGGGGAAGGAGAATCACTTCCCAGTCCGTCAGTTTGTGCCTTAGAACAGATCAAAGGAAATGTCTAGGCTTACCGGACGTGATGAACAGTCCTATCTAGCTACATCATTTACTAAGCCTTTTATATAATATGGTGTAAGTAGGGAAGTCAAGAATACACAAGAGAAATTTTTTTTTCCAAATAGCTTTACTTAGGTGTTGTTTTTTTTTTTAAATTTCCTCTTTGTCTTCATTACCAATAAACAATATTATATTCTTTTTACTATTGAGGACATTTCCTTTTAGAAAACTGTTAATGCTGATTTCAATTTTTATTCTACCTAATGTTATTTATAGACCCTAAATAAGCTTTATTCAAACTTTTCCTTGGGTACGTAAGTGGTCGCTTCAGATAAAGCAAAGAAATGTGTTGGAAAATGAAAAATAAATTGATTACTTTGGGAATTTTTTTTTTAAGTACCATTTAAAATAATTACATACTCAACAGCTTTCTAAGAATCATTAAATATTTAAAGTTAGTTCATTAGGAGTAAAAAAAAAAAAATTAAGAATTTAAGCCTTTAAATCCTTTCATCTGCTCTGACATGAAATCAAGTGTTTAATCATCAAAACCCTTGGATGCTTGCTGATGATGCACCTGCCAGCTTTCCTTACCAGTATGGAGAGCACGATAAGTAGGGCTAATTTTTCAAGCTGACAGTCACTTTTGAAACCAGTTCTGATGTGTTAGAATGAATCTACAAAATGTAAAGAACATTGTTTTGAAGGAATATGAAAAAAATAAGCTGGTTGGTATTAAGAGAACTACTTGATCAGGAAAATTTCTTAGGCATGTAGTCTGTTAAATTCTTGCTATGTTCTAGGAAAAAAAAAGAAAGGAGGGGAGAGCCAGCTCCATAAGGAACTTAGCCTTGTAAAATAGAAGACTTGAAAATGGTAAGACTTGCTTTATCCTGTACTGCGCTGTATTGGGCCAGTGTGGTTATGAACTTGCTCACTTCAGACTTTCACAGTATATAGTTTCCCAATTAAGAACTGATTCTTAAACAGTAAGTTAAATTGCTGCTCTGACCTTGCTGTGAAAACCCACAGGGTAGCTCTGACACAGCCTTGTGCGTCAGGATTTGTCTCTTTCTGTTGAAAGCCTAGGTAATCAATGCAAGATAATTTGTCAGAAGCGTGGAACCTGAGACCAACTATACAGAATCCCTTTACCTTTTTTCCTGAAAGAATCCTAGTTTCTCCCCAATGTATTGTGGAGGGTGGAAAGCAAGTTTAGCAGATGGGTGAAACAATTGCTACTCTAGATACGTATTTTCTCCTTCTCTCCACCCTCGCAGAGACAGCTGAACAGACTGCGTGTGTATCTGCTTCCAAGCCTCCCCAGAAGTGTATGTATGTATTTTCTTCAGCCTTCTCTATTACGGGGTCGGTAATCTTCAACAGGGGTGACAAGCTGTTTGGGCCAAGTGTCTATCTTAGTAATTATCTATCTCAGCTAAAGCATACGCACTTGTGAGTGTGAGACGGGACTTTCCTAAGGCTCAGGACCATTTTACAGCCTATCTGTTTTCCCAGGGGCCACAGAGAAAGTGCATGGAAGGCTTGGGGAGGAAGCTATTTTACAGTAGCATTTCTCATCCTTTTACTGAGGATATTTAGTCAAATACAACTGCAGAGGAGCGCTATGCAAAGATCGCCTGTGCTGATGTGTATATGTATGTTATGTTATCCGAATACACTGAAAGCATACATCTTTCAAACATCTTTATTTTTTTTTGTTGCTGGGTATCATGCATAAACTGGAACAGAAGGTAGAATACTGCACAGGCAATGGATCTAAAATTCCCATTGCTATAGAGCAAACTCGCAGAAATATCTGCCTCCTTCTCTCACTCCCAGTGCTTTTTCTTGAAAACAGAGGTTGCCAGGATCAGCATTATAAACTCATAGTTACTTTGGCTCTAATTTTTTGGAAGATTGGTTTTTTAAGGTTTTCCCAAATGTGTTTATTTTGTATAAGTGGTTTCCATTTTGGCAGCTTTTTGTGATAGAGACTAAAAGTTTAACAGGAAGTTTTGTCAAACTAAGCCATTGCTAATGAGAAGACTGGGAAGAGAACTTGGATATACAGTCCCCCACTAGTCTGGGACAGAAATTGGGCATGCAAGTCTCTTAATGTGGTGGCCAGGATTCTTTGTCTTAATAATAAGTAAATGCAAACTACTTCTTCATGCATATCCCACATTTAACATCCTTGTGAGGGTCAGACTCAGCACATCTTCTCAACTGCGTCTTTTACTGAAATGTCTCCTTCCTATAAAGTGTTGTTCCTGAGCCTGTTAACTGTAACTGAAGATGTCACGTTGGACTTCTACTGCCCTTGTTTGGATTAGGCTCTCGAACATGCTTCAGACATGTTCTGTGGTCCTGGAGATCTCTGAATTTGTCCTTAGCACATGGTGGTGAGCTGTAAATGTCGCTGGTGCTGTTTAACATTGGCTACATCCTGAAAAACTGGGAGATCACTCAGATCTCTTGCTTTTAACATATAGTTTATTTTCAGTGACTCAGGTTACATCAAATGGAAATTCTTTTCATGCTTCTGTGCTGGCTTTCTGAGTTCTTACATAAGCCGTGATCACCAGCATAATCTGTTACAAGCAATGAGAACTCTTAAAGACCAAACTTACAAATTTATTTCCCCACAAATCGATCCTGTCGTAAGTATGAGATACAGTTGTGGAGCCATATTGCTCAGATGTTAACTTACCTAAACAAAGATTTTTAAATTATTATTATTATTATTATTATTTTTAAATATGGAATCACTTAATATTGTTTAAAAATAGTGATTAGAGAACTTTCTATGGCCCGTGTGCGAAGGATCACAGTCTACTTCAGAAATATTTCTGTTCCATTTTTGGATAAAGTTTCATAGCTATGTAGCTATATACTGTGTAAAATATGATAGAATTATGATGACAGCTAAGAAAAACAGGATCCTAGAGGTTTTTACTAGGTATTGAGCTGCAAGTAGGATAAAATCATGGTGGGTGAGCTGATGCAGGAGGATGAGGCAAGCACAGGAACTGTGTAGTAAGAAAACTGAATATTTTTATTCAGAAAATTTTAATTTGGCAATTTTTCACTTTTCAGGTGTTTCACGTAGAGAAGGCTGCTGCTGTGTGTGTAAGTTCCTGCAGCAGAGCCTCAGGCCGGTGTCTAGAAAGATATGTATTATCTGTAGAGAAATTTATTTAATAATTCTGCCAGTCAGGCAACCTGACTTCTATAGAGACTTCCAGGAATCTTGAGTACAATTACCTTTCATTTCCAGCGGGTAACACTCTCACACTGATCCTCGGAGCAGTCATTTCAGGCTGAGTCCTGCCAAACTTAACACATATAGTTGGCTTTCCTGAAACAGAAGTGTACATTCATGCGTGTTTAAACTTCGCTGCTCAGAGCACCTTGCTGTGTGTGGTACGGGATGGAGGAAGGGCAATAAATAACAGCAGACAATGGAGAAAACGGGCCTAAAAGTGCCTTTGACTGCAGAAACTGCAGGAGAAGGAAGGGTTGGCATGTGAAAATATTTCCCTATTACTGCTTGCCGAAGTAAACGAGAGCACTGGTGACAGAAACTGTAGAGATTTGTGTTCTTTCCTCATTATCTGCTCCTATTTCTGACGAGAACATCCCCGAACTGCATAGTAGGCAAAACCCCCGTTGTGTGCCAGGCACTTGGAGCTGCTAATGAATGCTGATACAGGAGAAGTGCTCCAGCAATTTTTTCATGTAAATGGGATCGACAGTAGGTCAGAGACAAACATGAAAAGGAAGGCAGACGTTTAAAGAGAATGATTTAGTGAGATAATTTGTATGGTATTTTATTCCTTTCATACACTAAAAGAAAAGCCTCTGAAAAATATAAATGAGAGGAGACTGCACCAGCCTGTCTGGGAAGCTACAAGGCTCTGCGTAGGAAGGTGACATTTGAATCAATTAGCCATCAAATGAGAGAGCTAGCCTTTCAGCTGAGTTTCAGTGGGCAAGAGCACTGCTTTTTCCTCCCCCTTTCCTTCCTCTGCCCTCCAATCTAATATACGAAAGAGGGAAAATGAGGTTCGGGGCATGTCACTCTCACTCAAGCCTGCCACAGCAAAGGGATATGAATTGCTTGCTGTGAGGCCAGTCTCAAGTCAATAACTGGTCAGATCGTCATCTAGTACGGATCACTTAACCCCATGGAGGTCATCGTAACAGGACATCTACGGGAGTGGGCGGCTCTGTCCCGTGTTATGGCCCCTGATGAGTTCAACAGATTTTTAACCTCTGATTTGTTGTTCAGGAGACAGATGGTTTCTGAGAGCGCCTTCTGCCCAGTGGCTGTATTCACACCAGTGTGCAGCAACTGCAGGTACTTGCTCCAAAGCAGCCCAAAGCTGGACCACAGTACCAGAGGGAGGAAGTAGTTGGGTAAATCAGTGTCATCATTAAAGATATTTATAGAAGGCCACCTGAAGAGAGCTGTGTTTAAAGCCAAGATTCTAATTTGCCTTCCTCTCTAAATAATACTATTTATGCTGAAAATGGGTGCCACTTTTTATCAGAAATTGCTTCCCTAACCTTATAGAGAAGGAAATGTCATTGCAATACTGCTTTAACATTTTGCGAGATTTCCTGTTTGTATGTGTAATCAAACCATTTTTTCTAAAAGAAAAACCTGTGTGCTCTAAGCATTGCACCAAGTAGCTGAAGATTAGTATTTAGTGCTTCAAAATACACAAGTCTCCTTGAAAATGGGAGGGTGACTAGTTCCGTGATTGTGTCTCTCTCGTATCTGTAGCATCATACAAAATTCAAAGTTACTCTGATTAGAATTTTTAATTATCAGAATAATTGCCTTTAGCTGCCTTACACTTGATGTCTATGTTCTGCATCAATATGCAGTTCACCTAAGTGCGTAAGTCCCTCATGCTTTGAAATGATTGCAGCCCTTAGTGTATAAGAGCCTGTTCCTGAGAGATACTGAGTGCCTTCGCTTTTGTTGACTGCAGTGTGTGCTCAAAGAGCTTAGAGCTTCTCAAGGAGCTCCCTCTGAATCTCGCTGGGTAAGGACCTGAACATGTTCAGAATAAGCCACAGAAGAAGGCAGTCTGAGGACATGACCTGTGTGAGCTTGGCAGGGGTCAGTTTGTTGTGGACTCTATTAAATGAAGAGCCTGCTTCAGTGGACAGAAAGTTGAAATCAAATCAATCTGTGAACATTTGATTTCAAATTCCAGTGCCCTCAAAGAATGCAGCATTTTCCCTAGGAGAAGGCTCTTCCCTCCCTTCTTCACAAAATTCTTATCTCGCTAAATGTTTCCTGATTTCAGTTGCTTTTTTACCCTCATCCGGCTCAGTTTCTAGGGAGACAACCTTGAGGGACCGGTCAGTCCCTTGGGATCACAGAAGCTGTAGTCCAAACTCACGTCTGCCCTATGGGTTTGACCCTGGGTAGCCAGAGTCCAAGATGAGAGCTGTGTTCCCAAGCTGTTTCAGCTCTCCTGGGGATATCTCGTTGAGTTTCCTCGTGGATACAAGCGAGCATGCATTGAGTATGGAGCTGAACCTCAGTGTCCTGTCTTAACTGCATCTGGGGCTGTGCCCTCTCTTTCTCTGGGTTAATATTTATTTGTATAAAGTAGTAGAGTTCTGACAGAAGAGAGTAAAAAACATGCAAGAGTGGTTAATAGGATGAGTGGGTAATTACTGGGATATGCAAAACAGGTCTAATTTCCCAGTCAGAGTCAGCCAGAGCAATGTTGGTTACTTAGGAACTAGATGAAGCTCTGGTGGTCAGAGGTATTGGCGGTACTGGACTTAATGTCCCATCAGGGCTAAGGACTTATTTTCCCTGAAATTCTATTAAAATCAATACTTCCATGAAAAGTTTTTCTTATTGGAAAAAATGCTTTGTCAGAATATTCACCGTTAGTTCTGCTCACTAAGCTGAACTTGTAAGCCTTGTTCAGGGTTCAGAGCTTGATGAAGGTGATGGCTAGGTTGCTTAGGTTTTCCTAAGGCCAGCAGGTCTTTCTCTCATACTGATGGCTCTGATCATGATAGTACTGTACTTACTGACGCTGAAACCATCAGGGCCCTGTAATAAATCAATGGTTTGTTTTTTTTTTTTTCATTTGGTGCAACTCATGCTTCCTTTCCCCTTACCATACAAAAAACTTGGGTGGATATTTTTATAGGTTCTATAGTGTGACCAGTTAGAGTGACATTCACAATGGAGTGTGAATCCCATTCTCTTTTTATCTATATCCGTACAAAAACGTTCACTATGCTGGTATAAATGTGTGCGGACTGAGTAGCTGCATTGACCACGAAGCTGACGGCAAGGTCTGAGCTCAGAAAGTCTGCTGAGTCTCAAAATGGCTGAAAGCTGGGAGAACGCTTCTGGTAAACATTACATATGTATTTGCTCTTTGTATCCTGTTCACTCTTGGCCCCTGCTAAAGACAGGACTTTGACCTAGGGAAACTGTGTGGGCAATCTGACATTCTTACGGTCTGCGGGTGACCACACCAGTCAGTTCTTAGGAGCGAAGTTGGCAAAGTGAACTGTGGGATGAGATGCTCAAAACAGAAACTCATCGTGTTTATAGAGACCTAGCTATTGCAGAGTCCCCTTTGTGGCATGAACAGAATTACCTAACCCCATATTTCTCAGTTCCTTGGTGCACGTGCTGGAGAGGACTTAAAATCAGCCATCTTGATTGCAATGTGTCACCTATCTTTTGAGCATCTTTAAAGATCCTGTAAAGCCAAAATCTCCTACATTATAAAAGAACCTGGCTTTGGTGATATCGAGAGATCTGTACTGATCTATGTGAAGTGCAGATGTGGTACTATCTTTAAAAATAAAACCAAACTGTGGAAAGAATTTGTTCTGTGGCAGGTAGCAGTTTATTGTGTCAGCTGATGAATTTCACAGTGTGCAAGACTGAGAGGAATTTCCAACACGTAGATGTTGTTGAAATGGCAATTGTTATAACTGATCAGAGTATGAGTACTAACAGAAGGCTCATCTTATCTAATCTTGGAGTACAGAGGAAGACCTCAAGCAGAAGAAAAACAAAATTGAGACCACAAACATCTTTATATATTTGCAGTTACCAAAAATAACTTTTCGAAAGAAGATTAAAGTTCTTCAGCACAAATCTAAAACTATTCTTGAAATTGTTTTATAAAGATTTAGGTTTTTTAAAAATGAAAAAGCTGAAGAGACGTGCAGAAGTGAATAAGAAACTTCTCATAAATAACTGAGTTCTATCTGTTAATAATGAATGAGAGCTGAAACTAGGCTATATCTGTGTTATGCAGATGGGATGGTTTAGCCGTTTTTATTAAAAGCCAAAATGTGTGAATTACAAATATATGCAGAGACAGTCTCACAAAGGATATTAATCCCTGTGAATGTTTCTGGCATGAGAAAACTTTACAAAAAAAAAATGCTTTCGCCCTGAGTGATAATGACAGTTTAACTTTAAAGTAATGGATATCGGAGTGAAAGATCTGGTATTGCATTTGGAGAAAGTGAATAGGAGAATAAGAAATGAATAGGAGAGGGTGATTATTTACTATTTCTCACAATATTGAACACAAAAAAAAAAGAACAATGATATGGTTGGGTATCAGATTTAACTACTGAAAGAAAGTACATTTTATGCACACTGGGTAATTAAATCTGGGAGCTCATCGCCATAGTAGAGACAAAATATAATGAGTTTAAAAAAAAAAAAATTAGCACTTGCTAGCCTTCAGTTATCATGGTGCAGTGCAGAATTCTTCTTCGAGTGGATGGCAAAACCTCCCTAGCAAGGGAAGGGTCACACTTTGCCCTGGTTCTTACACTTCTTTTGAAGTCTTCACAGCTGGCAGCTGTTGGAGGTAGGGTGTTGAATTTGAAGGATCTTCAGTCTTATAATCCATGAGCGCTTGTTTACAGTGTCCTGGGGACCTGGATATGACAGTAAATGTTCAGTCTGTGTTTGAGAACGGTACTCTATTTGCCTGTATGATGTCTGTGGGGATACAGCATTCCCGTGAGTGGGTGCGGTGTCTATAGAAAGGGAAAAAGGGATTTCAGTGGTTGCGCTTCATCCTGTCACTGGGGGCACCTTGTCGTATCTCAGCCAGGGTGGGAGCAGAGCAAGTGGTGTGTTCTTCTGTGTGCCTGCATTTTCTTCTGCAGAAAACCTGGGTACGTGGGCAGAGAATTGGTAGTGGTACCCTATGAGTTTCCAAGCAGGTTACTCCGAGGACAAGGATACCCTCTCTGCAGTCCGAGATGCAGCCAGTTCACGTGTCCCGGAACCAGGACTCTTAGGGTACTGTGAAGTGCTTCTCCTCAGAGCTGATTTAGTGTCGCTGTACGGCAGCGGCAGCTTGGGCAGTGTGGGAAGACAACAAAGACTGGCTCTGTTCGTGACTGCTGCTGACTTGCTGAATGAATTTGAGCAATGTGGCTTGGCACTTCCATTTGTTTTGCCATGCTTTTCCTGCTTTGGCTATTCCGGATGAGCAAGATTTGTCAGTTCCCTATCTAGAAAACACAAGTTTGCATTAAGAAGGCTTTTTTTAACCCTCAACAGACGTCATTAGCTTGGATTTGATACACTGGCCAATTTGAAGTTCATTCACATTCACCTGAAAAATATCGCCTGTAGATACACTTACACTGGCGGCTCTTTAGGACAGAGTCCCCTTTGCTCTATGTGTTTGTGCTGTGCTTCATGCAATGGGCCTTACCGTGGCTGCAGCCTGCATGCACTACTGCTTACATGTAATAAATAATTAAAATGAAGAATAATTGATACTTGTCGTGGTTTTGTTTAGTAGGGGGGGGCCCTTCCCTTTTAAAGGGAAAGCCACTATCTCCTCTTACCGTCCATTTTTTTTGTTTCCCAGCCCAGGCAGCAGCTAAACGACGATACGCTAACTTCATAATCTTTTTTTCTATTAGACTTGTGAAAGCTTTACTAGATTTCCATTCCAAGAATTAGACTAAACTCAAATGTAGAGCTCTCCATGGAATTATAATATATTTAATCCTATAAGCTAACACAAAAGATAGCAACGCCATTGATGCTATTTTTAGAGACACAGGCTAAAAGTCTATAAATTTTTAGCGATGTTGTCAAACATGAGAGGAGTTTTACAAGTCACACTAGTGAGTATGTTAATTTCCCAGTATGTTTGTGGGACTAATTTTGATGGCTGCTCAAAGTATCTGGATTCAGCAGCCATTTAATTTTTATCCTGTATCTCCCTGACTGTTGATTTTTGAGGATGGCTTCAGGGATTTCAGTCTGTCTGTGTTTTCTTTGCTACTTCATAAACAGTGGGAGACTTCTCATTTTGCATTCTGTACTGATGGAAAGTGCGTACGTAGTTGATATATTTAAATCATGAGCTGGATCCACAAAGCCCACTGCTGACCATTGCACCATTGTTGCTGACCATGCGTTAAGGTTATTGTTTGTAGGCGTACAGTAGAGGATCACCGTCTTTCCTGACCCTGATTTCATGGCGTAGTTTAGAGTTACGCATGTCCCTGATGTGTAGCAGAGCACATGGAGCAAGTCAATGTCTGCTGGTGAGTTTAGCCTCCAGTGATGCATTGTGGTGGCTCACAGACTGGGGAAGGAAGCGGAGGTTTTTAAACTAATTTCAGTGCTTGGTTGGTCTTTCATGGGCTAGCAATAGTTCTGGCTTTAAAAATCCTGAAACTTCAAGGTTTGGGGGGTGTTTTATTGTTGTTTGAACAGAACTCAACTTCAAAACTGAATATGCAAATGAAAACCTTGAGTCTGCACAGCCTTGAAATTTTAATGTGAGACTACAGATTTTCATTTTGGGTTGGTTACTAATTTGCTATTTCATAGGAGTGTCAGATTTCGTAAGGTTTTCCCGGGATTAGCAAGATAAACACTTTTGTTTTTTTTTTTTCTCTCTGCTTTGGTGCTTTAAGTGCAGTGATTTTCTTTAGAGGTAAATTCTTCACTGGGCTTTGGCCATGCTCTGAGGGGGTCAGCCTGCAATCAGCTAGAGCAGTTCATTCTCCTGCCTAGTGCTGATCCCAGATTTATACATTTAAGATGCAAAAAGCTCTAGGCAGCTTAAGAAATTACCCAAGTATTATTTTATGATGGGACAACTCTAACCATTCTATGATTCTATGACAACACCCAGATGTTTATTTGGGATAGAATGGGCCAATAGGAAGAAGCAACGAGATTTTTTTTTTTTTAAATTGTCTGTTGTTCCTTTTAAAGCACTGAAGCAATGTTCTTATCAATGCTGTGCAAGCCAAGTCCCACAGAGCTGTGGCTTACGTAGTGTGGTGTCTTTGCTAAACCAAAATGGGTATGGAAATGAGCACTAACTCTGTACAGGGCAGAACTGGTTTTGATGCTGCTTCTGTTATAGACTTGTTGTGGTGGCCCGTTAAGGGTTAGAAAACATGAGAGCGTAGTTGTTGCTGTTAGGTTGTCATTGAAAACAATTTGGAGTATTGAAATGTTGCTTGCTTTAATTTTTTTTTAATCTTGATATTTTCACATATAGTAACTTTTTCTTGTCTGAAAGCTGAATCTGTAATTATCTTTGCTAATGAAATATGGCAAATTAAGCAGAAGAGTTTGTATTTTCAAAATGTGCAGCTGATACAGAATCTCCTTTGAGGAGCTGTTACATACACAACTGGGGTAGGCATGGCTGTATGTCTCTAACGTTGTTACCCTTTTTCCAGCTCCCTAAGACTGGGAAATTATTTTTGTGATGTGCAATATTATGTACCCTAATATTATGTCACATTATCAGTGACTACGCATGGCTGCTGCCCACTGTCGTTGCCAGTACGGTAACTTGGACCCACAGTGGGCGATTCTGTAAGGGTGTGTGAACGTGTACACACACAGACACATAGATTCAGCTGGTTTGCATATGTGTGTGCACGTGTACACACAGATAGAAACTGTGGTGTTTGTCAGGGTGAAGCACTTTTAACACATGAAAGCAAAGTGAAATTATTATTGCCATAAATCTACAGTATCAATCTCTACTATTACTGTTTATTGCTATAAATCTACATTGAATGTGTTTTTGTAATAAAATTTTTTGTTCCTTTTTTCCAAGTGTTTACATTGTGTATTTCAAGAGATAATAGTGTAATCTTCACACCATATTAAACTTTCCATGGATATTTCTTCAGAAGAAGCTGTTATCAGAAGACTCTTAAGTTTTTAATTCCTCTTCTACTTCAAAAAAGATCTGACACTTCAAAGTAGCAATCAAGAACTTCAAACTACAACTTGTAAGTCATATTCAAATCCTAATAGTTCCCTGTATACCACTCTGATTTACTGATTGAAAATCGCAGTTTCTTGCATTCTCCATTTCATTGAGAATGATGTGAGATGCCAGATATTTTTATTGTGAAGAAGCCGATAACTTCAAGCTACATTTGATAGAAAATACAGTTTACCCCGCAGCAAAATCCCATAGATCTGAGTTCATCCCAGCTATGGCAAATGAACTGTGGGGAGTCTGCATAGATAGTTTTGAATATTAACAATTAGTAAATTTTGTAGAAATTATTTTGAGGTGATAAGGATTTGGCTGAAGCCACTTTGGTAATAGTGAACAGATTAAATGGAACATCATGTTACAGAACATCTCTTCTGGAGAGCTTAATATTTCTTTTTCTGTGCTGAATACCGTAACACCCTTCTACTCTTGTGTCACCGTAATAAAATGGTTGTTTTAGTTACTGGACGACAAAAATTCTTGCCATATGAGGTGACTGTAACATGAGGTGAGCTAGATATATACAATGTCATAAATCTGTGGTGCCAGCTTAAGGACCCAAAACCCAAGGGGCAGTGTGTACGCTGTGTAAATGCAACACGTAGAAAATTAGTCATAATTGGTTCAGATCATAAGGAAACCGCCTCCATCCTGGGGCTTCAGTATATTTGGACATAGTGATACATATTTTATGTTGCTGGATTTTGCACAATCTTCCATTAGTATTTTTGCAACACACCATCGTTTTGATGAAATATGAGCACGTGTGCATGTAGCTTCATTCTGTACTTTGTTGTTTGCTGGTAGAACATGTCAAATTGATTTATGGTGCTTTTTAACGAACAGGAATATTACAGCTATTATGATGATCTTATTTACGCTGCTGCATAATGTATTTTGCCCCATTGTCTAACTTGTTATTGTTTTTGTAGGTGCAGCATGTCTTTTAGAAATACTTAAAGGTCTCAAGTGATGGGAAATACCAGTACATCCCCAGATAACATATCTATAAGGTTAGCCTACCTTATTGTCATCCTTTGAAATGGCTTCCCTTTTTTTGCCCTTAATAACTGTGTTAGGTCAGATGACAAAATTGGCAGAGTTTTGGGGTTTTTATTCCAGTTTTAAAACATTTTCAGTAAAACCAGTTCTGATTTCAAAGGTTTCCAAATGTAAAGCAAAAAGGAGAATTACTCTCAGTGCCCAAATTTCCCATAACTTGTTTTCATTTCCTGATTCACTCATATAGCAATATTCCTGATAGCTGTTCGATATCTAGTAACTCAGTAAAAATGAGATTTTCATGTTTCTCTGGTGACAACCGATTTGTGCTTGGGACGATAAATATATCTCTTAGGAAGTCCTAGATAGATTAGACATGGCGTTGGTAAAGAATCCCAGCCAGAGTTGCTAGAGATTGTTGGGTTTTTCCAGTGTTCCACAGAAAAAGGTACTTTCTTCAAACGATGGATGAGAAATCATATGAAATAGGCAATGTGCAAATCTCTGTGTGTTCCTGCTTTGAGGCAGAGCTTCTGTCTGGAGTCTTTCCTGACAAACCTGAACTTGCTCTCTGCTGCTGAAGGTATATGCATTGTGTGCAAGATCCTGGTCCCACTGAAGATTTTTCCATTTATTTAATTAAATTTTAGTGGGTAGACCTGAAGAAGCTATCACAATTAGTATTGCAAAGTATGCACACAGCCAGCATCAGGGAATCTAAGTCATGCTAGTTTACTAGAAGCAAGCAGTCATTCGCTTCTGGTCAGTGCAATTCATGTATGCATTGGTTTTTTTCAGGCTCTGAATTGGTGCACTGGTGAGTCTGATGGCTGAGTGTAACTGTGGTTAAGTTCCTCCATGGGGAAAGGGATCTTCTCTAAAAGCTAGGGCCAATCTGTGTCATCAAAGAAGCATTGGAGGAAGGAAAAAAAACCAAACAAACAAACGCAAAAACTGAACAAACCCCGTGGCAGCTTTGAAAATTCTCAAAAGAGAAAAAGTCAAAACAGCATGGCTGAAGTGCACTTTGAATAATAAGAACTCCATTTCTGTAGGCACGCTTTTCAGCTGAACAGTCTCTTCAGTCTGCTGCGTTTCATTTTGTTAGCTTGTCACTGACATTTTAACCAATCCTTCCCAGGGTCCATCTGCTGGTCCATCTGTCTTCAGCATCTACAGTTCGCTGTGTGACAAATGACGTATAGGCTATTAAAGAATAACAATTAGTTACAACATTAAACATAAAGGTTACATAAATTGCATACTTCTGTTAACAAACAGTGTCACGCTAAGGCAAGAAGAATTTGGCAAGTCAGACAGTAAAAGTGCATTTAATATCACAGAGCAGAACATATTTAGGTCAAATTATTTACTGTGATTTTTTTTTTTTTTTATTTTCTGCTCAGGTCTTTTGAATAACAAATGTTGGCTGTACAGTGTTCTGGTTACACAGAACCTTTTTAGTACAGTAGTGTTCGTTATAAATGTCGGATTTCCATGCAAAGGAAAATACTCAAATTATTCATCAAACAAATATTTGTCATTTGCCATACATTACTGTAGGATAATCACCTTGAAGCAGGGAAATTGTAAGACCCTTCTCATTTAAAACAGCATAGCAAATTTCCCTCTCAGCTGCGGTGTGAGCTTAACACTTGTTCCACCTCTTTTGATCCGTAGTCAATCTCCCCCAATATAGGGAGGATGTGTATGGTCTGTGTCAAGTTGCCTGAGAACAAAAGAGGAAGGAGTTAACAACTGAACTTTGTTTGCTTGACTCCTGAACCTCTCTGCAAAGGGAGGTGAGAACGTGGAGAAAGGTGACAGCACTCCATGTATGAGACAAGGGGTGGAGAGATTGCCCAGGGCAGGCGATCAGCAAAAGGTAGTACAAGAAGGATGGTGACATAAGGTTGAAAAAGATGAAGAAGAAAGCCAGGGAAAGCAGCAGGACGACCTTTTCACACAGCACTGTCTTTGCATCAGCATGGGTTAGTAGCTCAGCAAGCCTCTTTCAGTTATTTCATGCCAAAAAGTGGCATTCATCCAAATTCCTTGTATGCTACTGATACATTCTGGTAGGTGCAGCTTTCCCACCTGTTGGCTCCGTTTAAAAGAATATTGAACGCTTAACGAGTGCTTCTGACCCGGTAAAATGTGACTGGACTCTGCAAGTACAGCCCTGCTGCAATACATCTTGGGAAGCGGATGGAGAGGACGAGTCACATTTCTGCGCTTGCAGAATTTTGGGTTTGGTTTTGTTTCGTTTTTTTTTTTTTTGTATTTTTAAGACCTCTTCTGGCACGGATGCTCTTTTTTTTTTTTTTTTAATTTTGTCATTCAGGACCTCACAGTAAATTGGAAAAGAGGTGTGGTCTTAATGGATGAGACTATCTTTTCTCTTCTGACTCTATCGTTCTGGCCGCTTTCTCTTTTTGGAGAGACATAGGCTCAGCTATTGCCCCCTTAAGTAAAATGTAAACCTCTTCTCCCTCCTCCCCTTCCCCAAAGCACACTTGTGAATCTTCTGACAGAACGTTCTCTCGAAAAATGAAGGTTTGTCAAAACAGAAAGGTTTTGAGGAGCAGAGTCAGTTTTGTTGACTCTTCAAACCTCCATTTCTTGCCAGTTCAGCCTCTCACAGGCTGAGAAGTGCCAGGGCCCTAGAAGCTGTGGCTGAATCAGTCTCATGAAAATCTTTTGAACTCTGTGCATCTTAATTAGCCCACCGGGCAAGCAGCCAAAGCTCCGAGCTGCAGAGGGAAGACGGCCAATTGTTTTTAGACACTTCTATTCTGCTCCCTTAGATGAGAACTTCTGCTTCCAGGAAATGGAGTAACACTAAGTTTCACTCCAATGCAGGAAGATTTTATTTTGTTTGTCTCTTCCCCTTTCCTGTAGCTCACCTCATCACCATCTTCTTTGTTAAGCTTTGTCTTCTCCTTGCATGACCTGATGACACGTGGAGAGAATGCATGGATCTACTTTTAAGTACTCTGTTTTTAAAATTATTATTTCCTGATGGGAAAGAAGGGTGGTTATTGCCATGAATCCTAGGCAGAAAAGTTTTAACCTGAGCTTTCAGAGACTGAATTATTATTAAGAAGAAACGTGTTTAAAAACCCTACTTTTATGGGCAATAACGGGGACTTTTTCTACTCTGCTAAATGCATGAAGTGAAAGTAGTTGCGCAAGCTAACTCGTGTGTGTTGGTGACCAGTGGGACTGTGTATTACCAGGGTATCATACAGTTTTTTGACCCTTTCAGGGCTTGGCAAACCACCCTGAAATATGTGGCTGTTGCTTAACCCCGATTGTTGTGGTGAATTCATATGCCCTAGGGGAAGCACAGCAATGACTCCAAAGGGATATGGAGCACATACAAGGTCACAGTGATGTTGAGAAGCATGAAGGAGTAGTGACCCGAGAAGACCAGGTCATAGATATCAGGGGAAAGGCTACGAGGGGCAGAACTAAGGAAGAATGCGGAGGAGGATTACAACCTAATCACAAAATTTATCTGTTCATTTCTCCTTCAGTGTCAGGCAGACAGGAAACATTGGGAAGAAGCCATATGTGTGTGTTCTTTCCTGTGAGGAAGGAGGGGGTGAGATGACGTGGAACGCAGCAGCAGAAGTAGGCATCAGCGTGCTGGACTGGAGGTAGAGCCCCAGAGAGCGGGAGGCAGCCCAGCAGCTGCCCTGGGTGGGGAGGGAGGAGAGTGAGAGTTTGTCACACTGCTGTCCTTGTTCTGTTCTGAATGACTTCTGAGGCTTAACCCTTTCTCAGCCCCTAGCAATGATAACATCAGATTAGTAAGCAAGCTAGTAGCTCTCGGCATGTGGAAGCAGCCTTCCAAAGGCCTCTGTCCTGAAATAAATTCCCCTCAAAATTGCTCATCGTGATGTATCATGCTAACACTTGGTTCACCTGCAGCTAGGTGTTCTGTTTAAGACATTCAGAGTGCTGAGGATTATATGTCTCACCCTGTGTTGTCAAAAAGGCTTGAAAATAGAGAGCAACATACTCCTTGCCTGCGGATTGCTGGGTCAGTTTTGGTGTAGAAGGACTTTACATCTTGTCTATGTGCCTCGAATAAAATAAGTGGTACTAGGCATGCTGCAAATATCACACCTCTAATTCAATCCTGAACTGTTCTGCTGAACCTTTGAATTCTGGTAAGACAATGAAAGAGGAAACGATTAATTTTGAAAGTGAAAATGTGATTAAATGCTTCCGTAGCCACCCATGCAAACATTTAGGCCATGTCTGAGTGGTACCAGCCCCAGCTGTGCTGCAGGAAGCCAGCTTGGCTGCTGCTGGCTGGTGGAGCAGAGGTAGGAGTCAAATAACAGGGAAGGAGCAAGGAGGAGGTCCTCGTCTCTGAAGAGGAATGGCTGGTCGGTTTTCAAAAGCTGGAATTAGCTGCAGGAGCAAGCTGTAATTTTGTTTATGGAGTGACACTTAATGTTTTGGTTGGTAATCAGGACAAGAGGGCGAGTGGAAAGGTGACAAAATTTTCTAATGATGCAAAATTAAGTTAAACCAGGGTAGGGACTGAGGGAATCTTGAAGAATGCTGATGGCCCTGGCAGAGTGATAGCGATTGAACAGTGCTGATGGACATGAAGCTATCTGAACAAATTGCACTCTTTTTCATGGTAGAAGTGTACCAAAACACCCTGCCGTGCTGCAGAATGTCCAACAACAGTAATACATGTTGTTCATATGGTACAAGGGACAAGGAGTATAGGCTCCATAGTAAATGTTGATAAGACTTACACCAAGTGACAAGATATCCCAGTAGTGAATTTAATTATGTTAGAATTTTCCCATCCCCTTTCCTGTCATACAGCGTTGTAGGAAAATAAAATTGACGCTCTCCAGTGCAGAGATGGCCTCATCTACTGGTGTGTGAAATGATCTGTCTTAGTCTGCTTTGTGTATTTGTAAAATGTTTAAGTCCTCTTGAATCCTTTAGGATGAAAAACATTCTTGAAAGGCAAGGTAAAGCAGTAACATAGTCTACCAGACTGTAGCAGAAATTACAATCATGCCTAAAAATTTTCAGTACTAATAATATTGCTATCACTATTTTTAAATACCAAACTGAAATATAAAAAGGGTGGCTATAGATTTTAGGATTTACCAAGGCCACATATTTCTAGCCAAAACATGTAAAGTGGATTGGTGGTTCCAACAAAAACTGTTTAAAGCCTCCATACTTTTGAGTACCTAGTGAATTACACGGCTGGATGAGTGCTGGTGGAATACTCATTTATTCAGTTTCTACAGTTGATTGTTGACATAACATTTGTTTTCCCTTTGTTGATTTTTTTAAAGAACCTAATGCACAGTGCCTAAACGTTGCACTTAATTTATTTTTCTGCTTGATTGATGAATGCCAATTTGTCTTGAGGCAACAGTTTCGCTGTAGTATCAGCTAGTGTTCCTCTCTCAGTAGCAAATGCAGAATATTTTTTGAAAGAAAATACGCAGTAACGTTAAGAAAAATTACCGCTCGTACAAGAAAAGTTTTAGAATAAAATTTGAAAGTGTCGAAATTTCTGCAATAAGCTTCTGTATCTGTGAAAACAGTGATGATCAGACTTTACGTTTTATGAATTAGATTTTTTATTTTTAGGTTGTTCTTTGAGAGTAGAGAGTGCATCCTCTAGGATTGTTCTCAGACTTCAGTACTACAGCAAAACAAATCAGTGTGTGTACGCTGCGATGATTCCTGTGCAGTTGTGCTCAGCCTGGGTCAATTCAGCAGAGCTGGGCACCAGTGGCACCAGAGATCAGGTTCGGGGAGGGGTTCAGGCGGTGAGCCGTGCTGAGCAGGGTTCAATGCAATCCTTCTTTTCTGCCCCTCGCAGACCTCTGCCTTGTAGCAGGATAGCGGGTTATCTCCTGTGCCCGTCTGAAACGCACATCGCTGGGGCTGCGCTGCTGGTAAGGAAGCTCGCTGCTGCCTGCGTGTCTGCACCCCCTGCAGTCATCCTGCCCAACTGCAGTGCAGGC
The DNA here is from genome assembly GCF_036417535.1 of Chlamydotis macqueenii. Taxonomy (NCBI): domain Eukaryota; kingdom Metazoa; phylum Chordata; class Aves; order Otidiformes; family Otididae; genus Chlamydotis; species Chlamydotis macqueenii. Next base: position 1,945,268 of record NC_141564.1, read on the forward strand.
GCGGGTTGGCCTTGTTTGTTAGAGTCTGGTGAGCTTCTGTGTAGGTCAGCAAGTGCAAGAAACCAGTGTCATCGTGACAGGATGTCAAGCAAAATCCATATCCAGTCCGATTGCCTGTGCAAGGAATTCAGATGTTGTGTGAAGACTGCGCTGCATGGTCTGTGGACAGGGCTGCAGCATACCCTTCCCAAGCCCCACTGCTTTCAGACGCTGCTGGGCTGGGAAAGGAGGTGTTCATGATTTGCAGCAGGATCCCCGAAAGTCAAGGTCTAAGTTACCCATGCCTGGTCCGAAACTAACCATTGCAGAGCTGCTGGACTTTTGTTCCACTTCATCAATGCCCTTGATAAGAAGGTTAGGCTGTATTGTTTTGTTTTTTTTTTACTTTGTTCCCTCTAAAGGTGCCCAACTGATAGTCTTAGAGAATAAAATCCTCTTTTTACTCACAAGGCCGATCACTGCCTGTGAAATGGCAGTGCAGGTCTCAGTCCTGACCTGCAAAGAGATGGAGGAATACCAAAGACCGTAGTGTTTTCAGTTCCTGCTTACTGAGACGAGACTGCCATCCAAGATGCTAAGCGCATCTGGCAATGATGTCGTGTTACAGACAACCTGCCCTCCCTGAGACAGACTGACATTTCTGCTGACAGAACACCTCTGGGATATTCTGAAAGTTTTAAATTTGCACTTGTTTTTTATTTGAAACAAAAGACTTTTTTTTTCCTTATGGAGAGAATAAGAATATTCCTTTCACAAAAAAAAAAATATTTTGGAGCAATGAAATACTGTATTTTTTAATAACTTAAAATAGATCTCTATAAGGTTGAATGCTTCAAATTAATAAGTTTAGAATGCGAAATAGAACTTTCAGCAGAACTGTATTTCTGAGGAGGAAAATAGAAGCACTTCTTTTGATTTGTGGGGTTTTTTTTTGCTGACCCTGTTTACTTAGAAAACTCTTCAGCAGGTAGTGGTGTTCAGCAGGATCAGTATTTCGGTGCGGAGCAGAGAGGGAAGTCCAGGCTGGTATTAAAGTAGCAACTATTCCTGGCCATTGCTGATCTGAGGTAGATTCAAACTGACAAAATAAAGACGAAATGCCGTGGGCTGTCGTATCGTCTGGCATTGTCCACTGAATGGCAGGCTGGGTAAGGGAGTACCAGTTTTCCTTGCAATTCCCAGTCACTCCTGTTCCAGTGCTCTGCTCCGTCCTGATGACACTGGTTTCTCTTACTTAGGAAGCTGCTGATTTCCTTTAGCGGTTTAAAACAGATTCTGTACCGGCTGGGTTAAACTGACTATCAGCACAGTGTGCGCAGTATTTCCCTGTATTGTACACGGGCTTACGGTTTGTGTTTTTTAATAAACTCAAATGTTTGCTGCAGATTCCATACTCCATTTTCACAGAGCTTGTTGCCACAGGACGTATTCTTTCAGGCAACTTTCATATGCTGTGATCAGGTAAAAATATTGGCTATCTCTGTGGCTGCAGCAAAGGCCTTGGGTAACATGCAGCAATCAACTTCAAATCTGATTGATAATCCTGTTTAAACAAAAGCAGATCTCCCAGGGAGGGACTGTGTCTATAGCAGAGGTATTTGTACCAGTCTAGATACAACTGTTACTGTATAAAACAGGCCTGAAGACAGTTCATTTATTTCATTCCTAAATACTTCCAGTCATGTGAAAGCTTTTTCCTTGATGTCAGTTGATCTTGCCACTTAGCCCATTTCAGGAGTGCTCGAGACAGGTTTCACTGGATCAGCTTTGACAGCATGTCCAAGCAATTTTTCAAAGTAGCAATCCTAAATAAATAGCATGGGCTTTGGTCATTCTTTCGGGCTCAGCTCTGTCTGCATCTCCTTTCTAATCACATCAAAAAGCCTTCTAGGCGCCTTGCGTTATAGTATTGCAAGTAGTGAGCTTCAGATTCGAGAAGTGAATGGGAACCTCGCACGAGGAATGTACACAGCTTTGTGTTTGGTAGAGCTGACTGCGGTGCGCAGTGAGTCGGGAGCAGAGCTGCCAGGTCACGTTATGTATTTGCTGCACTATCCTGGTACTTGTGGGAAGCACTCAGAAATCCCTTACAGTTCATAAGCAGCAAATCCGTCACCTTACATCTTTTTTCCTTGCTTGCTTTCTGTCTTTGACCTTACTACGCAGCTGGTTTGCTCCTTTTCTTAGTAAAACCAGCTACAGGACCCGCCCTGGAATTGCCAGTGTTTGTCAGCAGGGAGCTGCTATCGGTGTAAGAGGGAAAACCCGTGTTTCCCTGTCGCTTTGCTTCAAGCTCGGTGGTAAAGCTCCGTTGCTACAAGGACCGGTCTTTTTCTCCTGTGTTTGTACACTGAGTAACAGTGGGGTCCCCGTCAAGGGCTGGGGCTCTTCGATGGTGTTGTACCAGAAATAAGATGTGAAATAATAGGTGTGCTGGCAGGGAACCAAGTAGGAGCTCGGTGGGGAGTCTTTCCTCAGCCCAGGTCCCTGTTTAAAGGTGCGGGTAAGCTAGCAGTGCAAATTAGCTTGGCCAGCTTCTGGTACAGCAGGGACACAATGGATTTATCTAGGCTTTGCCTGCTGGTGTTAAGCACTGTGCCATGGGATGTTTCCTGTGGCCTCCAGAAACACTGAGTAAGGCAGCTATGTGTGTGGTACGGTCACATTTGGAAGTGAATTCAGACCAAAGCTATGTTGCAAGGGCTTTACAAATCTGTCCGGACAATGGCAAGAGTGTTGCTGTATTGAGAATGCCCTCCTAGGTGAATTATTTGTTATTTTATGTAGAAAAGGTTGTGTAACTTAGAGGGGGAAAAAAGAGATACTGCTCATTTGAGAAAAAAAGCATGAGTGGCCAGCAGCAGCCTACGTTTAAAAGTAGGGCAGCTCGATCCTACAGGCCTCATAGATGCTTTGAGATTTTCTGTCCTGGTAGAAGGGAGGGGTGCTTGAAGAGCACAGGCTGTACTTACAGACTTCTCAACCAAGCGGTCTGCTTTTGCCTACTTTCTTGCTGAGTAGATAGCTAGAAGATCGCCTTTACATGCGTATTTATATAGTGAAAGATCCTAAAGGGTTGAGATTTCCATGTACAAAGAGACAAACAAAAGACAATCTTCCTGCATTGGAGTGAAACTTAGTGTTACTCCATTTCCTGGAAGCAGAAGTTCTCATCTAAGGGAGCAGACTAGAAGTGTCTAAAAACAATTGGCTGTCTTCCCTCTGCAGCTCGGAGCTTTGGCTGCTTGCCCGGTGGGCTAATAAGACGTGCAGAGTTCAAAAGATTTTTATGAGACTGATTCAGCCGCAGCTTCTAGGGCCCTGGCACTTCTCAGAGGCTGAACTGGCAAGAAATGGAGGTTTGAAGAGTCAACAAAACTGACTCTGCTCCTCAAAACCTTTCTGTTTTGACAAACCTTCATTTTTCGAGAGAACGTTCAGTTAGAAAATTCACAAGTGTGCTTTGGGGAAGGGGAGGAGGGAGAAGAGGTTTACATTTTCCCTTCTGTCTTCAAAAGCACCGCCAGAAAGATGTTCTCATTGCGTGAGCAGGGACTGAGTCACAGAGAATCGGCTAAAGAAAATTATTTAAAAAGTGAGCAGTGAAGGTTGTCAGTGTGGTGTGCTCTACAGACGTGATTTATCAGTTACATGTCGGGGACTCATTTCTGGCTTAAGATAGAAAGCTCTCTGGAGCAGAGGCTTCTTTTCCTCTGTGGATGTCCAGCCCCCAGTACAAGAGCTGGTGGGAGGCTCTGGGCAGGCTCCGCTGCAGCGCGCGGTACCGGTGTGGGTTCCGGCAGCCAGGCTCTGCCTGCGCCCGGTGGAACCCCCACCCGCAGTCCGGAGGAGACTGCCCTCTTCCCGGGCCTGGTGGGAGTGGGTTTGGGAGCCAGTTCCACCTGAGCAAAAAAGAACCAGCAATTTCATGAGGGAACTTTCTAAATAAGGTACAGATTTGTAATTTTCAACACATGGTGAGGCTGAAATTCAATGTGAAATTTTACCAGACTTTCATTTGTGTCCATGGAGTGACCATCTGCAATGTGTACACTTAATTTTCTATAATATTAACCACAGAATTTGTACACTTATAAATACAAAGTTATCAATGAAATCTGAAACCAGCAATAAATGAACCTCAGGAAAATACTGCCACTACCAAATACTTGATGTGTTGGCAGTGTTCTGTGATACGTGACAAATGCTCTGTCTCTTGCATGGTTTTGCAGATCTCGCTGTTACCTTTCTTTTTTATTTTAGCTTAAATTTTCAGGAGCTTTAGGTTATTACAGCTGCATTGTAACAAAGCAGATTATAAACTACGCACAGAATTAAACTTCGTCTGTGGAAGCGTGTGGTTAATATGGGGTTCATTCATAGTGGGTGTGAAAGACAAGTGAATTTCAGCCAGCATGTGTTTATCAAGCGTTTTCATTGCCAGCTATTTGAAATTCATTTTTTTTTGCCATTTGGAAATGTTAACATTCTAATTCTTGTGTTTTTTCAAGACACAAAGAGCAAACAGATACTTTCTATGTGAATTAGGTTTAGTTGATTAAGAGGACAACAAACCAAACAAAAAAAAAAAAGTCCCCTTGAAAAAAATGCCCTATGTGGTTTCCTTCTGATAGAGTCTGCACTGCGCTTTGCCCTGCTCCACAAATAAAGATTGTCCAGAAACGGGAAGATGCGGTGCACACGGAAAAGGCTTTTCCCACTACTGTTGCTTCCCGGAAGGGCACGAACAGAACGCGGGGTGGGTGTGCAGCGCTGGCGGTTTCCCCACTGGCTCTCCTCATCTCTCATTTTTAAGATTACTTGCTGCAAAAAAAGAAACAAGTGTAAGTGTAGCACCAGTGAACTCGCTGTACACGAGTGTCCCTCGCTGACCGGGAAGGCAGATTGGAAGGAGCCGTTCCTCAGGCTCAGCCAGCCACACGGGTACCATACATCTGTCTGAAAAATTAAGATCTACTTACTTTTCCAGTAAAAGAGATGAAATTGTTCAGTGTCCAGTCAGCAATCTAGCCAAAAGTAGAAATGCAAGGTGTGTCCCTTAGTGGCACTTGGAGTGTTCCTCCTCCCATTTATCACATTTCCATTCACTTACACTAGAGTTTGTTGTCTGGGTTTCTTGATTTGTTTGCTTTTTTTTTTTTTCTTTTTTTTTAAAAAAAAACCTACTCAAAATAGAAATGGCCCTGAAAGCAAAGAGGTCTGTGGAGAAAAGCTCACTTACTGAGGTCTGTTTGGATTTATTTTTAGATCTGTAAAGCATTTCTTGTCGTTCTGCCTTGTGTCAATGTCAGCAAACCTCCCTGAGATGCCCCAGCTCTAGTTCCTGTTAGTTATTAGCGTTGAGATAGGAGCATTAGGAAGAATTTGGGTTGTGATGCTGTGTCGTGTGGTGCTGTCATTTGCGAAATCTGAGGGAGTCAGAGATCCTGCAAATACATCTGCTGTTAGTCTTATAAAACTATTTTCATGTGCCAGGTGGATCAGTGCTAATATTTGTGCAATAAGACCACACATTCAGCTTCTATGGTGTCTGCGGATTCTCTTAGCTTATTATGTCAGCTCCAGGTTGGCACCCCAAGCATGCCCGCAGAATTATTTCTGCACTAGACAGCACTACGTTGCTCATTGCGTGCATGTTGTGTATTTATAGACATGTCCTAAGATGGATTAGTAGTTTCTATGAGCAGATAGAAAAATATGGGAGCTTCTCAGTTCTGACAAGTATTTGCCGCGGGCCAACAGCATCTGCAGCTCCTGTCCTGTGGTGATAGGCTCTTTAGAAATCCAGAGAGATAGAGTGAGATCAAAGAGCATGCTTTGACTTAGCTAGTTCAATAACCCAAAAGGCACACCACGCCTGCATCCTACAGCAGCAAAAGCTGTGATCTGATTATCAGCCTCTGCTCAACAATTGCAGACCCCGAGAAACAAATCAAAGTCATGCTGTAGGCACAGGGGAAGACCGTAGGCAGGACCTCTTCCTCACCCTAGCAGAAGCGTGGGACATTGCCAGCGTAGCATGCAGAATGTCTTGAGTTAAAGTAACGAATTGGTTTGAGTCCCAAGGGTTTACCAGGTCTGCACTGAAGTAATAGAAAACCGGAGAGGCTCCTGGAGGTGACAAAGTTCCACTCCTGGTCCTTGCAGGTTTGTCACTGCTTTCTAGGAACTCAGCAAGCTCCTAATACTGGGGAGTTTGGCTCTGCTGTGCCTACAGGGAGGCTGTTGCTCCTAGAATGTCGTTCCTCTGGTTAAAAACCTTCTGTTGACATCCAGTTTTCAGTTTATTCAGGGAAGGCTCACACTGCTTTATCCTTGTGCCAGCATCTTCTAATTTCACACAAAGAGATCTTCCCCCTTCCTGGCATTTCTCCCTGTGGTGTATTTATAGACTCTAATGGGCTTCTATCCATTCTGAGCGTTCATTTGTTAGCAGAAGCAAGTCAGGCTTCACCAGTCCCCTTCATTTTAGCAAAATTACAGGCAGTATTGTAGTCAAAGCTGTTCAGCATTGTGTATTCTTCCTCCAAGCATTACCTGCGTGCTTTTAACGAAGTAGACAACGATGTCTCTTTGTTACTTTCGCAGGTGTCACCGTGGCAGCTTGTTGTCATCTTACATTCAGATTGTGTGCCCATATTGTTCTCCGACACTTCTGCCTTGATGAGCTCCTTTTTTATCCCGAGGTGTATTTTTTTATTAGGCCATTATGACCTGATGTTTTATGATACTGAATTTCATTCTGCTTCTATTACTCTAATTCTTTCTGTCTAACCTTCCAGTCATCTTCTGTTGCTGATACAGCCTAATTTTGTGTCATTGGCAAATTTCATTAGTATGCTTTTGGTAGTATTAATATTGAAAATATTAAATAAAATTTCAGCGCAGCTCATTGTCATCTCCTATTTATCCATTTTCCCTGCTCTCTTAGAGTTAATTTTTCAGCCCTCACCTTCTTCACCTCAGCTAATGAACTTCCATATGGTGCTCTACTGAACTCCAGATAGTCTCGATCTTTCTTTGGGTTAGAAAATCAGTTATCTTATCAAAGAAACCTAGATGAAGCCAAACTAATCTGATATGGCCTGTCATTTCTTGTCCAATCCACTCAGAATCTGGGGCTGGAAATAATTCAGTTCTGCCCGTTTTATTTTCTCGATGCAATGTGTTCATTTATTTCCATGCAACTTCCTGTCATTGCTAAAACCTAGTTCCTTAGCCAATCTGCTTTGACTCTTATATTCTTTTCCATTTGGGTCATGCTCTGTTTTGTTTCTCTACTCTGTGATATGTGTTATGGATTATGGAAATAGCTGTAGAGTTACCTGTTAACAGTGAGACGTGGGGGAGCCAGGCATTCAGTGTGTTAAGGGTACCAAACTGGTGGGTGCCTGCTCCTTTTGAAAGTGTCTCCTAGAAGAGATGGGCATCATTTCTGTTAGACGTGACCAATGAGTCCTCAGTGCAGCACCCAGTCCTGGAGTGCCTGGGCAGTTCAATTGTTTTCCACACCTTCCAGAATAGTTGTCAAACGTGCCAACAGCTTTTTTGATTCCTTTTTCCTCACCTTTAATTTTTACCTTTTTAGAAGGAAGAAAGACGGGAAAGCACTCAGCGATGCCTCAAGACCCTCCGTAAAAGGCAGTGGAAAACTGAAAGAAAGGAATTGATGTGGACTAAATCACAGCCTTCCATTCATCATCATGTCCACAGTGAGTTTTACAGCATCACTAAAGTAAGGAAAGATCTCGGTGAGTCCCTCACAAACAGAAATTTGTACGGAATAACTTTATCACTAACTATTTTGGAGAAATCTGTTTCACCTGGAATGAATTTGACCCCATGACTTTGAATCTCTAAAATATTAAATGCGCATTTCTCTTCTATCTATTAGATCTTACATAAAATTTTCTTTATAGACTGTCTTTGATACATTACTATTGGCAGACAGAAGAATAGTTCAGTAGTTGTTACAGAACAACCATTTATATTCTTATCTTAACAGCCATCACAGTTTTGGTTTAAAATTCCTGTTTTCATGGATTTATCATTTGGCTGTAAAATGTTCCAGACCGAAGCTTTGGCATAAGGACTCAACTAGGGATTGCATTTATTCAATTGATCTGGGTTTTGTTGTTGTTTTTTTTTTAATTTCAGAACTGGCATATAATAATTTTAAAAAAAAATTTCTATTTTAAATAAGTGTTTTTCTTGTCCCTAATATGAATTAATGCCCCTGGGTATTTAAATTGTCAGATGCATTTTCATGACTAGCAGGTTTTCTGCATGGTGCATTATTATATTTTCAGGACATATTACGTGCATTTCTGTCACAAAGCATGGGAACAAAATATTCTTGGCCCACTTCTGTGTGATGCTAAGGTGATTTTGCTTGGGCTTTGTGATGAAAAGCTGTTGTGAACCAGTCATGGGAAGATGATTCTGGCTGCTCAAGAGTCTTCAGATTGCAGGGACTTCAAGGAAGCTTACACATGAACTTTATACCGTTAACACTATGGCTGGGATCGGGGTTTGTGCTGCTAACCTCACGTTTCTGAAGATATTCACAGCCACAATCCAGTGTCAGCCAGTGACTATAGCCACTCCACTGCTGAGAAGTGGCTTAAAACCTGTCAGTATGCAAAAGGAGATTAAAATAGTTCTTCATTTACTTTTTTTTCCTCTTTCTTTCCATCTTCTGCAGGTTTCACTTCATGCTTTTTAACAGGAACAAAAGATTGGAGACAATATCTGGAGTCCAGAAAATTGCAAATCCAAAGCGCTGGATCATAGACTTGTAAGTTTAAAAACAAACACTCCCCTCCCCGCTCAAAAACTTATTCCTGATGAAATAATTTTCTTAGGACAACTTTATACATAGTGTATGCTTGTCATGCAAGGCCACAGCCAGGACCCCCAGCTGAGGGGCTGACAGGATCTGTCGCAGCAGCGCGTGCACCGGCTCTTGTGGCGTACGTGATGAGCAGCGCTCGAGCTGCTTGCACACTAACACAGCACGGGGACAGCAGCCTGTCTCCTTCTCTTTTTTGTCCTTGGGTTAGTGCAGTATCGGAGCAAAGGAGATGTTGTTTTTGTCTGCATCCGTAGAGATAATTGCAAATCTAAACTATGTATGGTAATGCTTCATGTATTTAAGTAGTTGCTTATGAATATGGATTAGCCAAGCCAGTGAATATTAACAGTGACAAATATCTTGTGTTCTTCAGCATTGTTTATCAACAGGTACTCCAAAATTCATGGCGGTTTTAACCTTATGAATTACACTCTCTGTGACATGCGCAGAAGTTGCTGTGTAACAAATTGCAGGCAAAACAAAGCAGCAAATTAAGCGTAGCAATCAGTGTACTCAAGCATAGTAACAAGGTCATCTGAAAGTAATAGATGTTAGGGAGAAGAGCTGCCCACACGAAAACTCAGCATCTATGGACTACCAGCTTTCTGTGGCAAGTTAACAGAAACAATACTACTCAGAGGTTTTAATGGAAGCATTGCTTTCCAGCTACAGTAACATACACATGGTGCTCCGGTATGGAGCCTTGCCACTGCCAGATTTTGGTCAGCTTTGTATGACTGGTGGTCTTTTGAGGTCACAACCCTGTCTGCTGACCTGCATGACTGGATTCAACCTCCTCAGTGCAACTGATCTGCAAGAGGTGCGCAATGGAGCATAGAGCATCCCTCTGAAAAGAGTGACTTATTGCTTTACCGGTATAACTTCCACTGGTACTTCTCTTAGAGGGCTGCCGCTCCGGTACAGACCCACGTCTCTTACAAGTTCTGACAAGATCACAGCTGGAGACAGAATGACTGCAGGCATTATGCATTTTTATGCACTCAGAGTACTGTTTCAGGATGCGAGAGAGTGATTATGAATTTTGACATATTGAGGAAAAAATGAGGAAGTCACATGGGCTGCATTTTAAAAATACAAAATCATAAAAAATGAGGAAGTTGCCTGGACTGCAATTTAAAAACACAAAATAGTAAGAAAAATAATAATAGCAGTGAGTGAAATATTTTTTTGGCCACTGTCCTGGTTCTGGCTAGAATAGAGTGAACTTTCACCTGAGCTGGAGGGGGACTGGAGCTGGTGGGCCCTGTGGCTGGGGACACAGCTGGGGGAGGTTACTAATTAGCCAGCAGCTGGGATAGTTTACCCAAATGAGCCCAAGGGCTGGTCCATCCCATGGCACGTCATGCTCAGTGTATCAGTGAGGAGAGTGCTGAGGGAAGCCTCCTGCTACTCAGGAGGAAGCAGGGCATCAGGATCTGCTGTGAGCTATTGTACTGTAATTGTTTTCCATCTCTGTTTTGTTTTCTTCTGTTATTCTCTTAAATTTCTTTTTCATCTCAACCCATGAGTTTTGCCTTCTTTTCTTTACCAGTTCTCCTCCCTGTCCTGCTGGAGGGTGGGAGTAGTGAGTGTGAGACAGCGCAGGTTGGTCACAAGCGGGGCTAAACTACGACAACCACCAACACTTTGAGCATTTGAAACTGTTCTATTAAATGCGATAATTGTGCCTCTGTGGGAAGTGTCACAATTATCCTGCGTTTTTACCAAGCTTCTTGATCTGAGAACTATTAGAAGTGTCGTATCAGATTGATTGGTGCATTCCAAAACAGGAGATACGTAAAGGTCAGGAGACAGACTGCGTTTGTTGTAATAACGATGAACTCTATTCTTAATATCTTTCATTAATACCTCTCAAGTACAAATGCATGCTTAAAGGGAAATAAAGGGTATGTCAGGATAAAGAGACAAGTAGAGAGGTATAAAGCGCAACAGCAACAGAACAATGAAATGGAGCTGAAGAATGCGTTACATTGCTCCAGGGTCACGCTTGATTCGTATGGTTATTGTGTTGGTCAGAGAGATCACGCTGACTGGGCTCGTGTTGATCACAGAAACAGAAGGAAACATGGGGCATAGACTCTATAAAGTGGTATATTACAAGTTCCTGTATAAGAACAAATGAGGTCATAAACTAGAGGCAACTGACTGAATTCAGGCAATTAGAATTTACGATGGTGTAGGAGATGCTTTGTGCTACTGAGAGGCATCAGACTACCTTGTATTAAATACAGACTGGGTATTTAATTGTGGTCTGAGATTTTGACGCAGTAGTTTCTCCCTGGTGCAGGGTCACAAGTCTGTGCTATTACAGATTTGTCTGTATTCCTGTAACTCCAGCTGATGTTGTTTTACTATCTCGTGTTCTGCTCAGTGATACTGTCACAGGGAGAGGTGGGATTTGCTCTCCAGTTCTGAGCACAACCTCTGCTAAGAAGAGACAGACCATCCGTGCTTCTGTTTGTGGTAAACGCTTGTGTGGAGCTGCATAAAATGGCACATCCATTTCCTGAGAGACAGCCAAAGGCTCTTGCCCCCTGCATTTGTTGGGAAATACTGAAGGTGAAACTTGTTCCTCCAGAGCAATGCTTTAAAAGATCCTATTGTATAGGAAATGGAAGTTTGTGCCAAATTGTGAATGTTTCCGAGTGCATGAGTACTCCTGCCTCAGGCTGTTCCCTGGTGCCAGCCCCACGTGCTGTTCTGAGCAGTCTTTGCTTTTTTTTTTTTTTTTTTTTTTTAACATTCCTTCCACTCGGATCATTTGTGTTTGGAGTCCTTGGTTTTACAAGGAGATGCAGCATTCTTTTCTGCGCTGTGCTGATTGTTGACCAGTATGCAAGGAATATGGCAACGGGGCTAGTGATCTTTTTCAAAAGTCTTTTTAATACTGTCACTCCTGTCTCTACTTTGCTGTTGCTCTGAGGATGACAAAAAGAACCAGTGATGAAAACCTAAATACTGGAAAAACACTTGGAATGTTTTAGAGGAAAATCAAGACCTTTTACCTGATGTGAGAAATTTCGAAACCATCTTCAGTTATGGACTGAAGCTGGTTTAGAAATTAGAGAGCTGATGATAATTTTGTAAGTAGAGCCAAGTCAATATATCTGGAAAAGTAATCGGCTACAACAGTGCAAGTGTCCTTTCCAGAAACGCAAAGGTATGCTAGCTGCAGCCAAGGACTCTGAGGTACCTTTGTGGAAAATAATTTTCTAAAGGTTTGGGGTTTTTTTCTCCCTTATTACTCTAGCTATTGAAGGTCTAGGTAGAGCATTTGCTCTTGCAAGTGATGTTTCCTTGTGCGTATCCAGAGGCAAAAGAAAGTCCTATCAGTGGTAGTTGAAATATTTGAATTCTACATGGAAGGTTACTTGTTACCTGCAGCTCAGTAATGCTACGAGGATCTTGCGCTCTGTAGCTTGAGTAAAAGCCGAGTCAGATGTTCACTGGCACGTTTGCAGGTCCAAGTCATTGCTAGTGCTGCTTCTTCCACTTGAGCTGCTCCCGATCCATCAGTGTGAGGTGTATTGGTGTGAATACTGCCTGGTCTTTGGTAGAGCTGTTCCTGTGCTGTCAGACGTGCATCCGCTACCAGTCCCCGCATTGTTCAGTAACTGAATTCAGTCAGAACTGGCAGAAACACCAGCTTGGGTTTAATTTTGTCAAATTTTGTTGAGTCTTTTCCTGATCCACCTTTAAAAGTGTCTTTAATGATGTCAGTAATTGAGCCAACCTTGCTTAAAAGAATTTCCCCCAGACTAATTGTCCTATGAATGAATCTTGGAATTTTTGCTAAGGCAAGTGTTGTATGTGAGGCTGCTCTCCTTAGCAAAAACAAAGTATTGTCCATCTGGCGAAGGTCACAAAAACCTCTGACTGTACAGGCTGAAGCCTCAGACTCTTTCTGAAAACTTTCCAGTGTCAAGCTTACTGGATTTGTGCCTTGAACTGGTAGTGGCAAAAGTTTTGATCCAGAAGTCATGATTCTTCAGATCTGCCTCTTACCCAGCAAGGCTGGAGCATAAGCAGAGGAAATTCAGGATTGTCTTTAAAAGCTCATGTGTGTCATTTTGGAAAGGTTTTGATGCCAAAACTGTGCTGAGTGGAAGCTGACTGAATCAGTTCCTTCTAAGTGACTGAAGAAAAGATAGTAGATTTTTCAATTATCTAAAATATTAATTATTTTCTGATATTTGGAAGGAAAGACATGATTTTACCATTGCTGATATACACTGATACCTGAAGAGAAGGGGAAGGGTGAGAAAAAAAACCCTGATATATCAGTGAATTGATGTCTGACCAGAAAAAAAAAAGCCCATCATAAATCTCAGAACTCACGTAGTATTTATCTTACATCAATCAAAGTTTATTTTCATTATTAAATTAAATAATTTAGTATCATCATTACTGTGTGTTCCTAGAAATAAAGCACTGCAGTCTTTTGCTTTGGTGGTGGAAGCTAATTCTCCTGCAGTCAGTGGATATAAAGAAGCGGAAATCGTGAAGTCTGGTTTTCAAGTGAACTGGATGCTTTCCAGGTTTCTTTGATGCAGCTGAAGTGAGGACTGTGCAGGACACCACTGAGTCTCTCGACAGGAGAATTCTAATGGAGCCTGAGATTGTGAGCTTTCTGTTCAGGCAGAACAGAGCAACTTTTCAAAGGCTGTCAGGGATGAAACATAATTGGGTGCTGCAAGGGACCAGGAAATAGTCATTCAAACCGCCTGCCATCTAACTCCTAGAAATATAAAGGCAGTAAAGGCCAGATGTCATGCGCATAACCATAGAGCACTGAGAAACCTTGCATGAAGTCTAGACCAAGACAAAAATCTAGATGTTGTAACATTTTCTGCCTCTGTGGTTCTAGAGATCTTGGATGTGAACAACACTGTGATGAGGGCCAGAAGAGTGAAACCAAAAAACTAAAATCCCCAAATGTCACAGGACAGACAGAGACCATGCTGGACGTATGAGCAGTGAGAACCTACGATGAGTTTTCAGAGAGCTAGCATTTACACTGTGGCAGTCAGTGTCAGATAAACAAGTGAGTAATGTTGGTACTCAAGAGGAGTTAATGCACAGGAATACAGAATGCTGCTACCATTCTTGCAGAAGCAGACAAGGTTTATCTTTTATCATTATAAACATATGCAAGATCTTATAAAGAAAGAAGAACTGAATGAAAAAAGCAAGAATACAGACCAATTTCCCAACATTGAATGTAACTTTCTCATCTGTGAAAAATGCAACCACCAAATTTTTTTTCCCCTCGCTTACTGCTCCAGCTGGTTTCCTCCCACACGTCATCAAATCCTTTTATAGATTTCGTTAGCCCAGCGTCTCCTTCTTTAACAACGTCAGACTCCTTTTCTGTGCTAAATAAATACAAATGAGTATGAATTTGTGGCTCAGGGAGTGGTGCTACAGCCAGGGTTTTGGGTATCTAGATCACGGGGCGTGCTTTGAGAAGCCCGGGCTGCTAGGGGCGGATGGCGTGCACCTAACCAAGAGGGGGAAGAGTGTGCTTGGACAAAGACTTGCCGGGCTCGTCCGGAGGGCTTTAAACTGGTGCTGCTGGGGGAGGGGGAGCACAGTTCAGCCCACTGCTGTCAGCATGGCGCCAGTGCCAGCACCGAGGGTCCAGAAGCTGAGGAAGGATCACAGATAAGTGCAAATAAACCTAAACTGCGATCCAATAGCACCCCTGTCGCTCCAGCCAGCAAGTCGGCTTTGTCGGGGGCCCAGCTGAAGTGTCTCTATACCAATGCACGCAGCATGGGGAATAAACAGGAAGAGCTGGAGATGCTTGCACACGAGCAGGGCTATGACCTCATTGGCATCACGGAGACGTGGTGGGATGACACATACGACTGGAGCGTCAACATGGAGGGGTACAGGCTTTTTAGAAAAGACAGGAAGGGGAGACGAGGAGGGGGTGTCGCTCTCTACGTCAGCAACCGGCTGGAGTGTGTGGAGCTCCGCCTGGGGATGGCGGAGGAGCTGACAGAGAGCTTATGGGTCAAGATTAGAGGATGGGGACGGACAGGGGACGTTACGGTGGGGGTCTGTTACAGGCCGCCTGGCCAGGAGGACAGAGCAGATGAAGTGCTCTATAGGCAGATAGGAGCAGCCTCACGGTCACAGGCCCTGGTCCTCATGGGGGTCTTCAACCACCCTGACATCTGTTGGAGACGCAACACGGCAGGGCACAGGCAGTCCCGGAGGTTCCTGGAATGCGTGGACGACAACTTCCTCCTGCAGGCGATAGAGGAGCCGACAAGGAGGGGTGCCATGCTCGACCTTGTGCTCACCGACAGGGAGGGGCTGGTGGGGGATGTGAAACTAAAGGACAGCCTTGGCTGCAGCGACCATGACATGGTGGAGTTCAAGATCCACGGGGCAGCAAGGAAACTACATGGCAAGCTCTCAGCAGAGGTGCATCCCGATGAAAAACAAGTTGGGCAAAAAGGCCAGAAGGCCGGCATGGATGAGCAAGGAGCTCCTGGACCAACTGAAAGTAAAAAAGGAAGCCTATAGAGGGTGGAGGCCGGGACAGGTAGCCTAGGAGGACTACAAAGAGGCTGCGCGAGTGGCCAGGGATAAGGTAAGGAAGGCCAAAGCCCTGGCAGAACTGAATCTGGCCAGGGATATAAAATGCAACAAGAAGAGCTTTTATAGGTACGTAGGGGACAAAAGAAGTCCAGGGAAAATGTAGGCCCCCTCCAGAAGGGAACTGGTGTCCTGGTTACCCAGGACATGGAGAAGGCTGAGGTTCTCAGTGACTTTTTTGCCTCAGTCTTCACCGACAAGAGTTCCTGTCCCACCACCCAAGCTGTAGAAGGTGCAAGCAGGGACTGTGAGGTGAAGAACCGCCCATTGTACTCGAAGAGCAGGTTCGGGATCATCTGAGGAACCTGAAGGTGCACAAGTCCATGGGACCTGATGAGATCCATCCGCGGGTCCTGAGGGAACTGGCGGATGAAGTTGCCAAGCCACTGGCTATCATAATTGAGAAGTCGTGGCGGTCTGGTGAGGTCCCCGATTACTGGAAGAGAGGGAACATAACCCCCATTTTTAAAAAGGGGAATAAGGAAGACCCGGGTAACTCCAGGCCGGTCAGCCTCACCTCTGTGCCTGGCAAGGTCATGGAACAGATCCTCCTGGAAACCATGCTAAGGCACATGGAGAGCAAGGAGGTGGTTGGTGACAGCCAACATGGCTTCACCAAGGGCAGATCATGCCTGACCAATTTGGTGGCCTTCTATGACGGGGTTACGGCATCGGTGGACAAGGGATGAGCAACAGATATCATCTACCTGGACTTGTGCAAAGCTTTTGACGCTGTCCCGCATGACATCCTTCTCTCTAAACTACAGAGGCATGGGTTTGATGGACGGACCACTCGGTGGATAAGGAGTTGGCTGGATGGCCGCTCTCAGAGAGTGGTGGTCAACGGCTCGATGTCCATGTGGAGACCGGTCACGAGTGGCGTCCCTCAGGGGTCCGTGCTGGGCCCGGCCCTGTTCAACATCTTTGTCGGTGACATGGACAGTGGGACAGAGTGCACCCTCAGCAAGTTCGCTGACGCCACCAAGTTGTGTGGTGCCGTTGACACGCTGGAAGGGAGGGATGCCATCCAGAGGGACCTTGACAGGCTGGAGAGGTGCCCACCTGAGGTTGCCACCGTGCCAACCTCATGAAGTTCAACCAGGCCAAGTGCAAGGTCCTGCACCTGGGTCATGGCAATCCCAGGCACAAATCCAGGCTGGGCGGGGAATGGATTGAGAGCAGCCCTGAGGAGAAGGACTTGGGAGTGCTGGTGGATGAGAAGCTTAACATGAGCAGGCAATGCGCCCTTGCAGCCCAGGCGGCCAACCGCATCCTGGGCTGCATCAAGAGGAGCGTGGCCAGCAGGTTGAGGGAGGTGATTCTGCCCCTCTACTCTGCCCTGGTGAGACCCCACCTGGAGTACTGTGTCCAGTTCTGGAGCCCCCAGCACAAGAAGGACATGGACCAGTTGGAGAAGGTCCAGAGGAGGGCCACGAAGATGGTAAAAGGGCTGGCGCACCTCTCTTACAAGGACAGACTGAGAGAGCTGGGGCTGTTCAGCCTGGAGAAGAGGAGGCTCCGGGGGGACTTGATAGCGGTCTTCCAGTACCTCAAGGGGGCCTACAAGAAAGATGAGGAAAGGCTGTTTAGTGGGGCCTGTTGCGATAGAACAAGGGGTAATGGTTTTAAAATAGTGGGGGGTAGATTTAGATTGGAAATTAGGAAAAAATTTTTTACGATGCGAGTTATAGAACACTGAAACAGGTTGCCCAGAAAGGTGGTGGAGGCCCCATCCCTGGAAAGGCTGGATGAGGCTCTGAGCAACCTGATCTGGTTGGAGATGTCACTGCTCCTTGCAGGGGGCTGGACTGGATGACCTTTGAAGGTCCCTTCCAACCCTAACCATTCTATGATTCTATGATTCTATGAATACATTCTCCTTTTGTTTGACTCTTCTAACTTAGAGCTACAGCAGATGCAAATTTTGTTCACTGTGTTTTGGGATTTCCATTGGAAGGCAAAGGACAACAGTTTTGTCATGGACTTCCATAACAGAAATTGAGAAACACAGATTGGGTAAGGTAGGTTTCTTGGGGTGCGTGTGGAACTGCTCTGTGTCTGCAAACAGAAGATGATCCTAAACAAAAACTCTTTCCAAAATATGTACAAAATTGTGATTTTTTTACACACCAGAAGTTAAATCTGCAGGGAATCCTGTTGATAGGTAACTGGATGGCGTCCTAGGTCTTTTCCCATACGTGAAGCAAAAAGAAAATCCTTACATAACACTATGTCCCTTAAGGCTTTTGTCATAGCAATATGCAGAATATTTCAATGCATCACAGACATGATTTTGCCTTAGTTAAGGCAGAAAAAAATATCCATCAAACATGAGTCAGTCACTCCCAGCAAGAAAAGCATCTTACTAATTTATTTTCCATACAGTTGGATTCTGTGTTGTTCAGTAATTTTTGATTCATTTTATTTACAAATGGAAGGACCTCCTTGTTCATCTGTGTAGCGTCGCTGGTATCATATGGTTTCAGATATGAAGACAGCTTATATTATTTGTCCTTTTTCTAACAACAGAAGTGGAATACAGTTGCTGTGCTCTGAGATATTATTTTATCCGACCTTCTCAGAGGATCTAAAGAAGCTGAGTTAGTAGGTCACTTAAAGTGCGAGTGGGAGAAGCGAAGGACACAGGAGAAAGGAACATGTTGTAACTCAGTCACGGAGAACAGGATTTGTTAAATTTTGTGGTTCATTGTTTTTCCTATTTTGATCAAAGGAGGAAAACATTGCCGGACTGAATTGCACTCCACTTCTCCGCCAGCCCAATCCTAGAGGACGTGCTTGCATGTTTCTCTTCCACTGGATTTGTGCCATGCCAGTTTAGTGTCATCTGCTTCTGCGCTGTCCTTTTCAATTCTGCTGGAGAATCCCCCGCCTAGTGTAACTAGATACTTCATTCCCGTGCTTCAAACTTCATATGGCTGTTGGCAATCTGATTTATTCTTAAAGCACCAATTCATTCCTTAATGCTTGTCCACCCCAAAGCAATGGATCTGGAGAAAATTAACTTGATGGTGGGAAAGTGCTGCTCGTAGATGTAGAAAGCTTATGTTAGGATCAGTTCTCAGTTATTCACAATAATGTAAATTTGGAAAGGTTATACTGCAGACTTAGCCATTTAGGGTGGTTTTAAGTGTCAGGTGGTATTTGTCGTAAATTTATGCCACAAGTCGGTAATGCACTTCATTTGGTTTAAATGAATTCCGCTTTGGTTAGGCTTAAATTAATTAGAGACAGCATTAAGCTGTAGATAGACATTAAGTTAGTAAACAGCTCCAGCATTTCAATATATTATTTCTTCTTATGTAGTGCTGAACGTTCCGTTCACAGCTTTACCAGCAGATGAGAACAAGTGAGCTCACTAATCCACTTCAGCAATCGAGTGCGGAGGCTTAGCTCAGGATCTACTACAGGGGTTGGTTTTTTTTGTCTCACATTACATATTTACTGAAGTTAGAGTGACTGGCAGTTTATTCTGTCTTCACTAAGAATATGAAGACAGTTCAAAGAAGAATTTGATTCAGTTCTTTTATTTGTTCTTGAATCCAGCCTGAAGTTCACACTACTGGCTCAAAATAAGAGCTTTTTTTTTAAAAAAAAAAACAAAACAACATATTTATGGGCTCCACAGAATGCATATTGAGTGGCATATTTGGCAGGTTTGAGATCAGTCTAGTTCAGAAAAGCTGTATTATTTTACACTATTAGATTATTTTAAAAGCATCCTGCCAAGAGACTGTGTAGCAAGAAGGTAATTCAGTTATCCTGATTAAAAACATTAGCAGATGTCATTTGAAACTTGTATACAAAAGCCATTTCTTTTGTTTACATTTCTGTCGTTGGCATTTTCCTTCTCTTCTCCATATATGTGCAGAAAATGAAGATCTACAACCAGACCGTGTTTTCCCAATTGGGCTGGAGCCAGAGCAGAATCCTGGGGTCGGGTCAGTGTCCTGTTGTGGTGTGCCCGCGTCGGATCGGCAGCCCCAGAGGTGCCTGGTGCTGCCCCGGCGAGGCATCTGCCCTTGGTTTTGGACCTGGATTGTCGAGGTTGTCGCTGCCTGATCTCTCCTGACGGGCTCTGGCTCCAGGAGGAGCATGTGGGTGCTCTCATGTGATGGCTGTGATCAGTAGCTTTTAGATGTTGTGTCCTGTAACCTCTCATGAAGTCAGAGCTGATTTCAGGAATATCTGTGTGTAAATGACAGTAGCAGACTGCTATAGCTGCTTCATCAAGAAAACCACAATCAAACAAGCTGTAAATATTTTTCTTTTAAAAGACGTAAATAATTCTTTCCGCCATGTAAGAAACATACAGTTCTTCATCCTTTCTAACAGTACAGTGAGATCACAGTGAAAATTAGGAACTAAGCCTTACTGTGGAACATGCTTTATTAAAAAACTCGAATATATGAGCCCTTTCTCTCTGTTTAGAGGGAGGTAGACCTAGCCTTAGATATGGATCACATAGAAATTTTATTTTGCATTGCTTTAGGATAACTGATGAGTCCAGAACACCCTCTCCTATTCTTCAGTGCCTTTTGTTTCTGCCTGCTCAGTTGAAAGTGGCAAGTTCCACCTTGAGAGGGTTAACAAAGACATATCATTGCATTCCAGGGATGGAGGAACTTTTTTCTCCCATTGTTTAAGATACAGTAAGTCATTCATTTTGCTCAGAGAATTGATCCTTGTTTCCTTTAGATTTGGTTAAAGACGCCGATACTAGCAGAAATATTCAGAACCCTAATGTAAATACTAATTAAGAATCTTGGCTATTCCAATACCAGGGTCTTGCCAGGGCTCTGGTTTGCAGCAGACAGGAATCCTTACGTTCGAATTCTCCTTCTAAAGATCTGAGAATGGTCGAGGCTTCTCCAGCACACCAAACTTCTGGAAGCATACAGCACTTTTAAATTGTGAGTCTAAAATTAGCAGCAGTAGATTTTAGTGAGATACATAAATTACCAATACTGGGAGCTTTCCACTTGTTCAAATTATTTGAGTGTTCAAATACAGAATGAATAATCAACTTAGTCACCATTTTTTGAAGACCTAGGTTGTGCTGTTACATGATTTGTTGCAATACTGTTTTTCAGTGCTTTGTACTTCTACTTCTAGGGGTTGTTATTTATACCGTCAGATTAAAAAAAAAAACAAATGAACTTAGCATAAAATAGTCATCTTTCTCCCTGAAATATCTGAGTGCACTGCTGTGCTGCATTTTAACTCTAAAATGAGTTTGTTAAAAAGGGAAGAGAGCGCTGGGTAGACACGTTTCATTAAATGTCCAATTATATTCATAGCTGGAGCTGCAGTGATTCCTCCCTGACCTTTAATATGCTCTCCTAATAATTATAATTGCTTGTTAAACTAACCTAATAGTGCAGTACTAGCCTATAAAGAGATGTTTAAACTTGAGATTCAGGTAGCTCTGCTTAGTTCCAGGCACCTCGTTTGCTGAGGCTAATGGAATGACAGAGATCACTCCACTGTCCTCTAAGAGGAAGCGTTCTTGCTTTGCCGTTCACACCAAATCTTGCTGAACAGTAACGCAGCAACATCTCCAGCTGAACTGCGGTTTTACTAGTTTGTAACAAATGCCACTAAAGCTAAGGGCTGAAATCATCTGATAAATAACAAAAAAACCCTTAAAATCTGAGGCTTAGAGTGGTTTAGGAATACTCCCTGTTCTTTCTGTGGAAGTTTTTCAGACTATGCTAAGTCATCCAGCTGCTTGAACATGGAAAATACCCCACCGTCAGTGGGAGTGGGTTCAGATCGTGAGGAAAAAAGGAAGCTGTTCAATGGTAAGATTGCTACAATGGAGAAAGAGAAGAAAACATAATACTGCAGAAGAAAGCAAACTAATATTAAGCTTCAAAATTTCAGAACAAAGTGCTTCTTACCTTTTTGTTAAATAACAGTGAAGAAGGTTGTGCAGAGCTGTCCTAAGTGATGAGCTTTCAGTTTGCTCATTAAGCTGGGGGAAAAGAAATACAGATTAGATGTTTGAAAAACAGAAACAAACCAAAAACCTTTGAACTTTCAGGCCAATGAATTTGTTTGGGAAAGTGTTTATTTTGGTTTTACGTATCAAGTTGTTTCCTTTTGAAGTAAAAACTGTCCCCATTTTATTTCCTAAATGTTCTTAGTCCTCTCTCCTCCCGTTTTTTTCAAAACAACTCAAGAAATTCAAGTTTTCAGTCACAGATCTTTCAACAAATTAATCTTTTTTTTTTTTTTTTTTAAGAACTTGCTCACTCAAAATGCAAGATGAAGCACTGATTCTCCTGTCATAAGCTGAATGAAAACCTACGGCCGAACTTGTACCAAACAGATAGTTAAGAGTACGAAAGTTCAAAAAGGACTTGTTAAAAAATGACTAAGAGGCTGCGCTGAGTGAAATGAGGCGTAAACTTGGGTAAGCGATTCAACAGTTCAAAGTTACTCAGCTGGAAAGCTCTACAAAGCCCTTGCTTCTGGGTATGACCACCTTGCGTTCCTGCAAAACAAAAGGAAAACAGGACTACGTTCTGAAGCTGGTGTTCCCGCGGGGAATGGTGAAATGAGCATCCTGTTTGAGGAAGGATGTGGTTCGCAGGTGGCAAAGAGGACCTGGAGATCTGCCAGCGTGAATACCAGTATGGCATTCAAGTTAACTCCATCAACCTCCCAGCCAACTCCAAGTAGCACATGCTGCATGCTAATAAACATCATATGGCTTTTCAGTCTGTGGTGGGAAGGGCCAAAGCTGCCATTTTTCAGATAGATGAAGTACTACTCTGGTTTCAGAGGGATGATTTAATTAACAAGACTCATTATAAAGGCAGGGTGTGTGGATGACGGAAAAGGTTTCAGAATCACAGCAGTGCTGGAAGTTAAAGTTGGGGTGGCTTGGGAAGGGAAGTGGCTAAATAAGCTCTTTTTCAGAGGAGGCTTGGGCTAATGGAAAGCTCGACAGAAGGACCCCGGGCTGTCCAGATACATCTCCTGCAAGGTCTTCAGACAGTCGGCAACAGCGTAAGAGTGAAATGCAGGAAAAAGTTAAAATATCATGTCAGTAAGACACTGTCTGTATGAGGGTTTCTTGGTTGGGTTATTTTATGTCATTTCTTATTTCAATATGCAGCGGCTACCAAGCCACATGACATTCCTAAAATAAGATTATAAATTATGTACTTTTACTGTGCTGTCACGTCTGTCAGCTTCGCTTGGTGATGTCAGTAGAAGGAGACGCGTGTCTGGAGGGGTTTAGTTCTATTTGTCAATAAGTCTTTTCCTTTTTAGGATTTGAATTTCTGATTAGAACATGTTGTCTAGTATAAATATTAGCTAGATACTCGGAAAGGTCTTAAATGTTTACCAGGAGTGTTAACAGTGGTGCTCAGTTACAGCAGAAAAGGTACAAACCAAGCATTCAAGATGTAATTGTCACAAGCCTCCATTGCCAATCAGCTACGAAGAGCAAGGGGACAATGGTAGGAACATCCCAGTCCTTCTGCAGGACCTCATCTGGTGGCAGTTAGAGAAGGAGAGCTTGGGCTGGGTTCTTAGGCAGCCTGAATGGAATCGGCTAGCCTGGTGTGGACAGAGGGATTTGCACCAGCTGAGGTTTTGTCCCACAAGTTTGAAACTTCACGTTTAATTTTATAGCACGGCAGAAAGCCTTCATTCTTTTCTCTGAAGGACGGTTCTGCTGGTTGTGTGTGCAGAAAATTAAGCTTGTCTGAGGTCATCAGCTGCTTTTACTGTTTCTTAAAAAGCAAAGAGCTCACAGTGGACTGTACCTTTAGGGATATATTACAAACCTGATTTTCCACAGACTCCTCATGGAAGTGAAAGGAATCCAGCAGCCCCTGCAGAATCAGACTGGTCCAGCACACATGCCTTATGTTTTTCTAGTAACTTTAATATGCTGGGGCATGTCAGTCCAGGTAGAAAACTTGACTTTCTGAGATAAGCCTATTTAGGTCAGTGTGTTAAAGAAATTAAATAATTTTAGGTTGCAGTTATTTGTGGGGAAGGCCTGTTAATGGTGAAAAACCTTCAAATTGTTGGAGCTGAGTAGTGTGCTTATTTGAACCTGACGTTCTACTGTCAGGGATTTTTTTTTTTTAATTTAAAAACCAAAAATGTAAATGCTGAAAACTATTTTAATTACACTGGTTGAGGACAGAAACACAGCTGTATGGAAATTCAGTGTGGTGGTCCCCACAGCAACTGTAGTTCCACCATAGAACACACAACTATATTCTTATATTTTCTTCTGAAACTGAAAATCTGCCATTGTCTGTAAAAAATCTGAGTGATTTCACATGCATAGAGAGAGTTATATATTTTTGAAGGAACAGCACTATTGAATTTTGACCTTCAATAGTCTTTCATTTCTATAAATTTCTGTCTGTAATTTCCCATTAAGATAGGGTTTTATACCACTGTATTTCTATAAAACATGACAACAATTCCTTTTACAGGCACTTATTTTTGTAGTATTTCAAATGTGAAGATCAAAGTGATTAATGGATTCCATTTCACTGCAGAAGTACTGAAGAGAATGCTTCCTTAGATGACTTCTGTAATCAGGTTTAATTAAAACCATTTTTTGTACTTCACAAAATGAGATTCAGATATTTATTTGAATTTTACTTTAGTCATTTAATTAAATCATTAGCAATCACAGAGATGACGTTATTAGTTCAAGCTCACTTAGCGTGTATTTTAGCTTGAGGCAAAGCCACGGGCTAAATTCAAGACAGGCACCTATTTTTTTTCCATCGCATTAACATAAAACCTTGTGAATATAGTTTATTATTGTTGTAGTCCGAGTTATAGCAAGCGTTAGCAAATTTTACCCCAAACTGGAATCCAGTGTGCTGGGCCTAAGAGCTGCTGGGAAGAGAGAGCTCCCGACAGACGCAGTTTGTAGCTTAATTAGACCATGCAAATAAAGAAGATGAAGGCGATGAGGCGGATGCTGCTGCTGGTCACAGCCTGTCTTCAGGTGATCAGGTACGATGCAGTCGCCACTGTACCCACCACCAATTCCACAGCAGTTGTGAACCTGCCCTCTGAATTTACAGCCATTTATTTCTCTACCTGTATTTTGTTTAACTCAAAGCTTTGTCGTTACTACTGATGGCGAAAAGCTTGAGAGTGAGCATCTCCGTGTGTAAATTTGTTGCTTTGTCATCTTCCTTTTATTCTGTGTCCTTATGCCACTGAAATGTTCACCTGATGCTACTGACATTTCCCTTCTTGTTTTTGGTGCAGTGGGACACAAAAATCCGGAGGTGAATTGAATGCAAGTAGTACTTCTAATGAAGAGAAGTAACCTTCTTTCCATCAGATGCTCTTGAGAGAACAGGAGAGAAGGATCTCTTAGTGAGAGACACCCTAGAGATACAGCTTCAGAATCCTGTCTCCCGCAGGTTTTCCAGGGTGCCGTGCCCAGAGCGTTGCCTCACGATGTCTCAGTGCAGAGCCCCAGCCCCAGCAAAGGCTGTGCGTTCCTGCTGTGCGGTCAAAATCTGCGCGTTTAAATCCAACCCAAACAAACCGTTATTAGGGTACAGAAGAGTTCCAAGAGGAGGTGAGATTTTTGTATTGCCACGCTCCAGCCCTTATTAGCGTTGTCAAATGTGCTGTGTTTGAGGTGGGCGAGCAGGCCAGAATGTTTGAGAGCTGGGGATGTCAGCCAGAAGCCAAATTTCAAAGCATTAATGTGCTGGTGTGGGAATGATAACAAGAGAGTTCTCCTAAAAGCTGGAAGAACCCGTCGGGAGAAGTGGGATACTCAGCTGTGGAGGTCTTAGGCATGAGTGTAACATGCTGGCAGTTTCATTCCAGTTCTTCATTTGCAATTTGTGAATAGATGAAAAGAGCAACTGAAAATAAAATAAAAGTGCAATTGCCTTTTCCAGTCTTCATTAGCATTCTCCTCCTGAACAGATGGGGTTTCACTGGATGTTCTTAAGTTTTGCTCTATTCTGGCCAATATTAAGTTATTTTGTAGACTTGAATGTCTAGACATTGTCATGAACAAAGAGCTTAAAGCTAGGAGAAGAACATCTTTTTCATGTCAACTTAAAATTCACCTGAAATTTACCTTTTTTTTTTTTTTTTTTCTGATTTTTCTTATCATCCTGAAGCCAAGACCATGTTCAGAAAAGTATTCACTGGGGTTTACAGATGACATCTGCTCTGAGAGCATCACCCCTGTTAAGTTGTGTTACCAGTTTAAAATTCAGCTTGTGTTTTCTAAAGTGGTTGCTGAGATTTAGACATAGAATGTGGCGTGTGCCACCTCTCTTCATGTTCTGCAGTTTTATTGGTCTGTAGGCAGCAGCGAGACTCAAGGATTGAGATAGATCAGCAGGAAATCTTAACTGGTTTTTGTTTGATCTGCTTGCAGTTATTTGCGTTCCTGTGGCGTGATGTGGCTGGTGAAAAGTTGTTTGTGTTGTCATCACAGGTGTAAGTTTGAAATAAATACTGTCAAAAAAAAAAAGCAGAAAAAATTCTGGAAAACCAAAACTCCATCAAACTTGGCAAATATTTATCTTTAAGAAAAGGAAGTGGGAATTCTAAAATGTTAGATTTAATGTTTCGTTCTGGAGCTGACAAAACATTTGCTTTTAGCATTTGAGATGTCGTTTGAATATGTGATTTAAGTAACTTCAGTAGGTTAATGAGGCTCTAAATTTATAACGAAAATATCTAATTTTGAGTGAAATAACTGTTTTAACTGTGTTCCTCTTATGGAGAGTATCTAAAATGTTTAACATTGAATTGGGTTTCTTTTAGATTTGTTTTTTTCTTTCAGCTATCAAACCAAAAAAAAAATCATTCTGTCAGAGAGCAGGTAGATGTGATAACCATACACTCTTTGCTGTTGGGAAGGCAGAGTGACAAAGAGGCAGAAAGAAAAATACATTTTCCTTCTGCATTTTTCTTGTTAGGATTTGACCTTTGTGCTTGCTGCAGCCCCATTTTGTGGAGCAGATGTTCAACACACCGTGAGATCCATTGTGTCAATGACACGAAACATCAACTTTCTTCAAAAACTCCTGGTCTGACAGGCATCCATAATTCAAAATACATGATAAAAAGAAAACCAACTAGTACAATGTGAGAGGTTTACAAAGCTACTTGACTGAGAGTAAGTAAATGAAGTGAAGTCAAGGCAGATGGTGTGCAAAAGTCAGGATTTGGGACAAGGGGATCGTTAGTCGCTATTTGACTAATAGAAATTTTCTGGAAAGCGTGAATCTCAGAATTTGGTTAGTCCCTAGAGGAGGAAGAGCAGGAAGGTAGCTTGGATGTATATTTTATCAATTATTTGAGCAAGATTTGTATGCCACCTTCCCGTATATACCTAATATGGATGTAAGTATTAGAACAAGATCTGTGGTTTTTAGCTGCTGCATGTCTAATTTTCTAGACTTACAACTGTAGATGGAACCTACAACAATCAGTAACCTACCTACCTGGAACGACAACAATCAGTAAGAGGAAATCTGGCACCTCCTCTCTCGTACAATACCAAAAGCTTTAGTAATTTTCCTGGTCTTTCTGCAGAAATCCATTTCTCCAAAAAACTATTTTTTGGACAGAGGTTCTTCACAATGTGTAGAACATTATCTGATGTTTTGATTGTTGTGTGTTGTTTATTTTGCATCTCTGAAGGTAATGATTGCAGTGAGGACATCCTCAGGAGAGAGTTTGTACCAGTACGTGGGTAAAAGCTTTCTATGGCTGAAAGACTGTCGCGTCTTCTTTTGGTTTGTTTTGCTTAGAGGCATTTGTGATTTATTTCAGTGTTATGCAGTCCAAAGAGTGCAGTGTAATATTTAAATCCTTGTTCCGCTTCTCTTCAGGCTTGGTTTAAGGTATGTATTTCTATGGAGGCCTTAGGCTCACAAGTGGAAAAACCAACAGGGAATCCAAGGTGTCCTTTGGCCACCCAAGGACCGATCTATGGGATCTTTAACGGTCTGGGTCTAAGGCACTCTTTGCCCCAGGGGAGCTCAGCACACAGCGATTTACATCACACTGATCCTGTGTGGGGCAGGGAGGGCATTAGGTGCAGACAAAGAAGCGTCTGTCTACCTGTTTGAACTTGGAGAGAGCCTCTGGTGCCTTCTAGTTCAGTGTTCTGTGCACACAAAGGTGGATATAGATGCAGCGACTGAAGCTTAACTCATTGCCAACATTTTTTCTTAGAATCATAGAATCATAGAATCATATGGTTGGATGGGACCTATAAGATCATCTAGTCCAACCGTCTTCCCACTACCATTGCTGCCACAGCTACTAAACCATATCCTGTAGCTTCTCATCAAGCCGCCTCTTGAACACTGCCAGGGACGGAGACTCCACCACCTCCCTGGGCAGGCCGTTCTTCTTTCTGTACACACAAATGCCTCTCAGAGCATGTAGGCAAAGGGAGCAGAACCCCAGGTTTGGCTAGGGAAACCTGAACTCCAGCTGTAGGAACTTGTATGATACACAAGGCAAAGCATTTCTGTGTCCTAGGCTGGACTATCCCAGTTTCTCAGGGGCCCGTGTGGGTACCAGGGAGCCTTTGAAGAGTTAGCTTTGCATCTGTTGGCCACAAATATGTTGTCAGTAGGAAGCTCTGGGAGAGTTGTTGTAATTTTAGATGGAAGGTATTTTCTGCTGGAAAGCTGGTATTGGCTGCCAACAAATAAGACCAAATTCCCAGACTGTTCCTGCCGTATTACAAATCTGGCCTCTTTGGCTATATTCTTGGCATTCTTCCTTACTGTAAGAAGCGTGTGAACATCTTGTCATACTAAACCAGGACTCTG
This sequence comes from Chlamydotis macqueenii, assembly GCF_036417535.1. Taxonomy (NCBI): domain Eukaryota; kingdom Metazoa; phylum Chordata; class Aves; order Otidiformes; family Otididae; genus Chlamydotis; species Chlamydotis macqueenii. The sequence goes on from NC_141564.1 coordinate 1,973,618, forward strand.
AGAAACATACTGGAATATTCATCAAGGGAAACCATGTAACATGAAAATATGCACATCTTGAATAAATCATTTATTTTTGAAAGAGGTGGAGTAAAGCTCTCTTTGATCTCCTGTAGTCATTTTATTAATATTGTTATTTTTTGCCCTTCGTAATGAAAGGGAGTGTTTTTTTTAGCTTTACATTATATTCAATTTACTCTGTACGTTAGAGACAATTTCATTCTTAGTTTGAAATGTGGAGTAGGGAACACACACAACGCAATCATCTTAAGTGTAGCTTTATTAAAGATCTATGCAAAACAAAAGGGAGGCCAGCTGATCCTTCGCTGTCTACTTTAAATCCACAAAAATAACGCAGATACTGCTATGGTAACCAGAGTGGAGCACTCCACTGAGACTGAGTTTATATTGCTCCTCTTGTTTCTTTCCCTTGTTTGTGGCTGTTGGATTTCGAGAATGTAAAGGTTTCAGATGGGAGCCTCACAGCCAGGAGAACCCTTTGGTTTAGGTAAATAAATAAATAAATGTCATAATTTGGCATTCAGGGAGTGAATCTGACTCCTTTAACTTCTTTTTTTTTTTAAAAAGAACTTTCCTGCCTTGGTTTTCCTGTTCACCACTCTCTCTCTTTGCAGCTCTCTTTGGCTCAGTGAATATTTAATTATCTTCCCAAAACGAAGCTGTTCCAGCAGGAGAGACAGATGCTATAAAGTCTACTGGTAATGTTATAGCTTCCTTTTACAAAAATACATTGAACTTGGAATTCTAGTATCAAAATGTGCTTCACTGTGGCTCACAAAGCTCTGATATTTCCCTCTTGAATACCCATTTTCTGTCCCCTGCTAGCTTCCACCAGCTAAAATCCTTTTGCAGAAGAGAGCAGCTTTTGCTCCTGTTTCTGCAGGGAGATGGACCATTTAATCTGCCCTCAAACTTGTAACATTATGCTGCGAAGGGCCGTGTCACAAAAACAAGTAAATTCATGTTCAGGACACTGACCCAAACAGAAGGGGACCTGAACCTTCCTTTCCCACGTTCCTCTCCACCACTGAAGGAGAAAATTCAATTTTTGGAGAGCTGGCATTTTCTAGAGGAAAAAGGTTCCATCAGAAACAAAAATTCCATATTACTTTTCTATGCAGTTAGCATACAAGGCCTGATAAAAGTATTTTCTGCGTTTAAAAGAGAGTGGTTAGATATTTTCCTCAAGATTTATTTGCTTGGTAGGTCACCTGCATGGGTGGAAGCTTTTCCGCACTGGTGCATTCCAGTCAGCCACTGATCCAAGCCTCTTTGGACATGAGTATTCACCTTTTTGCTATAGAAGCTGATGAAACTTCCAGAGAAGTATGATTTTTATTATTATTATTTCATGTTCTCTACTCTGTCCAGGCTCTTTTCCAAGCCGTTATGCACAACTGGAATAACTCCAAGTGGAGGACAATAATGCAACTCCTACCGTGTAAATGTAGCTGCTTTATTTAAGGGGTTTGTTCCTTATGTTCACCAGGTTGCCTCAGCATTTAATGGGCCCAGAGCGGCTTGGTAGGCTCCTGGCCAGGCCTGTCCTCTGCAGAAAGCATTACTAGCTAGCACACAGAAGTGTGTTGACTTAGGACTCTTTGCTTGCTTGCTCAGGAATCTCACTTGAGCAGTTGAGGTTGGTCTCTGCAAATATCCTGCAATCACAGCCCTCCTGTTGCTCCACAGTCTGTGTTCAGCCCCAGAAGGTATAGGAAGAAAATGCACCAGCCCCCTGACTATTTTGGTGGCCCTGTGGAGAACTCCCTTCAGATTACAAGTGTATTTAATTCGCTGTGGCATCACCTTAACCAACCAGCCAGCAGCAGGTAACAACTGTGGTACATCTGTGCTCCATACCACAATGTCAGTGTGCCCTAATATCCTCGTATCGTCGTTAGAAGTCTGTCAGCTCTGCCTTTGTTCCTGGGCTGCGCTTGGGTCCCGTGCTCTTCAGGAACAGCCAGTATTGGCAGCGACCAGGTACAATTCACCTGCTTGTTGAACCTCTCTGTGCTTGTCTCTCTCAGGCAGGTGTCAATGCTGTAACGCTGCTGTGTGAACTCTTGGATAGCACGCTGCACGGCTGCTCGGGATGCCATTTGTTCGTTGGGATGGGGGATGTGTTGGCCAGAGGATCCATATTTTGATAGCAGAGAAGCACAAGCCAGTAAGTGTGGACCTGTTCCCTTGTGACTGGAATGTCTTTTGCCCACTGGCTTTACTGCTGGGCCAGCAGCACAGAACTGGTGACTTTAGAGGAGGAAATCACGCCGGCAGAGAAGAAATTGTGAAAAAGGAGAATACTGTTATCAGTACCAGCATGGTTATGCTGGTTTTTTTTAGGTATCTTGTTGGTTGGCTTAAACTAGAAAGACCTCTAAAACTTTTATCATCTTTGTATGGAGAAGTATCTGCTTTTGACCAGTTGCACACGATCATTTCTTGCAGTGGCATTGCTTTCAGTTTGCAAGAAGTCTATGCTGCCCATTGAAGCATGATGTTTTGGAAAGGGCATCACTTGATACCTTTAGAGGAAGGCTAACGTTCTCCTCAGTGCCGAGTATTCCTGTCATGGAATACAAATGAAGGTTTACAGCTGGTCATTCAGTAAAGCTTATTAGAGTGAGCTTCATTAGCTCTTTTGTATGATTTTGCTAAAGGCTAAGCAGTACTCTTTATGTCTTTGTTACTTTTTGCGCATGCTTGTGTGCGATCTAAATATAGGAACCTATAGAGATGCAATTGGTTACAGAAGACACAGCTGTGGAGTTATTATTTACAATCAAATTAGAGAAAAAGAACAATTGAAGGGAACAGAGACCCCACTAATAACTGCTGGGAGCTTTGCTTCAAATACTGTTTTTTCTTATATCCAAATGTATTATCAAGAGAGAAGCAATTCTGAATGGTGGCTTTATTATTGGAGTAGTAGATTATGTTCATTTTTCATTGCCAAATTTTATTTTATGTTCTTAACTGTTTTATACAACTGATGTCTCAGATTAATCTATTGCTGTTGTTTTTAATATTTTCTTTCTCTCATAAATTGCTGGATGCCGCTCTGGCCCTCTAAGGAGAAAAGGATCAAAACCCAGCATCCTCCTTTCTTAATGAAAACCAAACAGCAGAGCTAGGACCACAGAAATGAAAGGAGACATCACTTTCCCAAATTCCCGATGTCACTCCATCATGTCCCTGGCCGGCGAAGAGGCTCAAAGACTGACGTTGGCATCCTAAGACAAAACAAGCTCTAGGTGTAGGGTAATTTCAAGCCCACCTTCTTCTTCTTCATGTTTGTTCAGCGAAATTCTCCCAGACCCCTCTATATGGCCGTGTTGACTTCGTGCACGTTGTGTCAGGACGTGTCCTGTGGTGCTCCTGTCCTCTAACCCCCCCCATTTCAGGTTGTGTTTAACGCTCTGCTGCAACCTGCTGATGCTCTGAGGAACTACATGTTAGGCCGTCCTTCACACTAAGCTTCCCTCCTCAGCCCCACCCAGGCATAAGATTTAAAATAATTGAAACACTCCATTTTTGGCACTTGTGGCATCATCGTTTGGAGGGAAACGCTATTCTATTTTGGCATTTCTATATTTGATAGTCTCCTATCATGCAAACTTAAAATTGAGTTACAGGTTCTGAAAATGGCTGTCAAGTTTGATGAGCACAGCAGGATGAACAGATTGTCAAGTCACTTACATGAGGAATTGTTTCCTTCACTGTTACATTCTTTTCAGAGCTTCAGTAAGTTGTCTGAATTTGTGCAGAATGATTAATCAGATCAGCTTTGGTAACGATTAGTAAGCGTTCACTGTTGAGCAGCAACTTGCCCTGTTAAGCTACTGAGAATGGTAACATGCATAGAAAGCACCAGAGTTTTTCTCTAATAAGATTTTTTTTTTTTTACATGTTCTAGCATGACAGTTGCTATGTGCCCCTGTTAGCAGTTTGCCTTCAAATAGCTGTGCAAAGATAAACTGGAATTTTCAAGGCATGTAGCTGCTAAGTTTTATTAATTTTAGTAGAAATGGGGAACCCAGCACTGAGCTGGCCTGAGAGACAAGAAGGTAAGTGTTGCGGCCACACAGCTGAAATGATGGCTGGTTAAGAATATGGCTGGTAAATGCTGGGGTAAGACTAACAAGCAGGATGTCTAACAGAGGTCTACACAAGACACCTGTGCAAAGATGATGGGTAGATGGGGAAATATCCACATTCAACTTTCAAAATTACACTATATGCACTGATGGGTCCAGCTGATGATGGGAGCTTGAGTGTATGACTACAAGGAAAATGTGCAGAAGGATAATTCAGTGGAAGGGAGAACTGTGGACTTGGCACTTTGGATCTACGCCCCCAGGTAGTTGTATTTTCACACTTGGAAAGACCTTGGGACCACACTCACAGGGCTCCACGGGAGAGGCAGGGTCAGCAGGAATTGTAACTCAGGGCCAGTGTTTCTGGAAGTCTCCTTAGATGCCAATCTGAAGGTCACAAAGTTGGTGACTCATTGCTAGTGGTGGGCAATCACACGTTCCCAGGATCAGCCTAGGACATCGGTTACTGTTCAAAATGAGATCAGCGTTAGTCAAAGCGTCAGGGGAGTCTCCCAGAAGCTGTCCTAGCATACTTCGTTGGGACTTTTAGCATTTCAAACAGTTCCCAAATGACAGACTAAGAAATTCATTCCAGAGGCCGCCATGCTTTCCAGTTCTGTGTACTTGAGCAGGAGCTGAGGAAAAAACCTAGCGTACAAACCCTGGGAAGGTAAGGGTTGCTTTCACGTTGGCGTTCTGACTTCACCAGCTTCAGACCTCAAGAGGGAGCTCGTAGGTACTCTGCTGGCTTATTTATTTTGTCCTTTACATTTGAACTAAACAAAAAAAAAAATCCTCATTTTAGGGGTACATAGATCACTAATCTGAACTGTAGGTCTTTGCCCTGTGTCTAATTTTTACATATTAAATCCACCACAGCACTATTGAGTAATGCCTGCCTTTGTGTGAAGACCTTTGGAACAGCAGAGCCATCTCTGGAGCTGATTTACGTTCCTACACATTCCACATTACTCAGAGAATGAGAACATGGTTCTGTGTTTCTTAAGACATCAGAAAAGAAACAGAGAAGAAGGATTTTGAGGTTTAGCCTGAAAGGAGGATTCAGAAGCCTGCCACCACACCAGAGAAGACACAAAGACACAGCCTTCCACGCATCCTTTCCTGCCCTGGTTTTCCCTGATCATCAGGTCCATCAGAGATGAAGGTGTTCAGCATTTCACGCAGGCCCAACTCACCATCTCAAGACCTAGTGCTCACAGCCTGTGGCTTACCGGTCACCTCACACCGATCAGACCCCACTGCCAGCCTAGCAGTGCTTTCCCAGTGACAGCCCTGTGGGTTGGGTTTACCATTAACTGGTGTTTGGCTCAGCCCACACACTGCTCAAGGTACGTCGTACAACCTTATTCCTTTTCTGAAGACTGCCTTCAAGTAACAGAAGCCAGCAGCCTGTACCTGTCTGCGAGGCTATATTATGAAGTTGTCTGTCTGGCATTGTGTTAAGTGTGGAAAACAGTAAGTTGCAGGGTGACAGAAAGGACCATGTGCTCCAAGGGGAGACCCACCTGCAGCACTGCATCCAGCTTTGGAGCCCCCAGCATCAGAAGGACATGGACCAGTTGGAGAGGGTCCAGAGGAGGCCATGCAGATGATGAGAGGGCTGGAGCAGCTCTGCTGTGAGGCCAGGCTGAGAGAGCTGGGGCTGTTCAGCCTGGAGAAGAGGAGGCTCCGGGGAGACCTTAGAGCGGCCTCCCAGTGCCTCAAGGGGGCTGCAGGAAAGGTGGGGAGAAACTCTTCAGCAGGGCCTGTTGTGACAGGACGAGGAGTAATGGTTTCAAAATAGAGGGAGGTAGACTTATACTGGATAGAAGGAGGAAATTGTCTATGCTGAGAGTGGTGGAACGCTGGCCTAGGTTGCCCAGAGAGGTGGTGGATGCCCCATCCCTGGAAACATTCCAGGCCAGGTTGGCCGGGGCTCTGAGCAACCTGATCTGGTTGGAGATGTCCCTGCTTCTTGCAGGGGGGGTTGGGCTGGGTGGGCTTTGAAGGTCCCTTCCCAGCCAAACCATTCTGTGATTCTATGATTCTGTGTGACTGTAGCTGCAGAACTGCTGTGGGTCTGGATGGCAGCCAGGGGGTGGCAGGATGTGCTTGAAATGTCCTCCTTTTCTTACAGTACTTCCATGCCCTGCCACCTGCTTCCGTGTTTGAGCGCGAGATGTTCTCTGTTAGTTTTGGGTACCAGTCATCAAACCAGAGTAAACCAGTTATTTCCCTATGAGGACCTCTAAGTGTCTGTTCTGTGCAGCATGGTCTGGAGGATGAAAAGCTCCCAAAGGGGAATGATCTGGGAGCAGAAGTTCATTAGGCTGCGGATGGCTTGGGCAAGGGTGCCAGCAGACATGAAATACTTTATTAGTTCTGGGGAGTGGGAACCCCTCCACGATGTTCTCCAAAGGGAAGATGATGGTTTTATTTAACGCTGGCAGTGGAAGATGGATTATCTGAATACTTGGAGGAAATTGTGTGAGGAGATGAGTTAAGAGCTATTAATCAGCAAGGACTGCTAAATTGAAACAAATGCAGTCCAATATACTGCAGACTGTCCCGCGCACCAGAACACTTACACAGATTGGGATCACAAGAAAATAATTTATGCTGGAGAAGTTTCAACCCTGGAGGAAATTATAAGCATATGTTTTGGGGCAGCTGTAACCTACAGCATGGTGGAATATGATTCTTTCTTGCTAATTAATATTGCAAAAGCGAGGACACCGGCATCGCAGTGCTCCATTGAGGATATTAGCAAATTAGTCTTCGTAACAGGAGTGCTCCTAGATAACGGAGGACGCTGAGCCTGATGCTGGCAAGTTAATTACTGGATCAGAGAGAGCGTCCTGCTTATTAGACAGAATGGTGGAACAGAAATAGGATAGACGGTATTATATAGACGGGAAACGTATTAGAAGAATGTAAAACATATGGAAAGCATTTTTAAGACTGCGAAGGGGGAAAATCGCTGGATCAAACTTGTGGAATCTGAAGGAAGAAATGTGCCCTGTGAAGCACGGAAGGCTTGAAGCTGAAGAGGGACCTTAAAATGCTTGATGCCTTTTTTCTTCCTCTCTTCACTTCCTTATAAAATAACTGTTCTTACAGGAACCCGCCGGTCACAGCCAGGCGCAGAGCAGTGCCAGCCCGCAGCTGCGGCAGTGCCCAGTGTCGCTCCCTTCCTGCTTCTGACGGCGACAGGGCTGCTCTTCCCCCGCTGTGGCAGCCCTGCGCCCGGCCCAGCTTTCCCTACCAGCCTGATCCGCATATTCTGCTAGCAAAATTCTGTATTACTTTGGCTTCTACTGAAGAACTGAGAGAGGGATTGAATTCCGGTTTGGAAATAGGTAGACGTTTCTTATTAAAGTCTGTGAAAGAGAAGAATACCTGCAGATGGTGCGCAGCAGGCAGAGACGTCCTGTACGTGCGAAGCTCGTGGGTAGGCTGTTTGGTAATCGCTTACAGCTTCCCCAAGAATCTGCAGCAAATCTGGCACAGAAGATGATGCATGCATTTTCTAGGCCACTGACTCTGGGTGAGTGGTTTAATGTATGCCATTCTAAAAAAGCAGCTGCGGAACTACAGACCAGTGCTTCCTTCCCATCGTTTCTCTTGAAAACAGTGTGCCAAGCAGTGTAAAATCTCGGGCTGTTTGGGGGCTGCTAAGAGCTAACAGGAGATGGCTCCCCTGTTTCTGATAAAAGCCAAGCTGGCGGGATCTTTCCTGGAGGGGCTGTGTTTGAACCCAGCTGGAATTTACAGGCAGGTCCCAAAAAGGGATTTGCCATCCAGCGTGCAACCAGGTGGAGCTCAGGTGATTTAAGTGCAGAGTTGTGGTCTGCAAACCCTGCCAAACTGCTGCCCATAAGCACTGAAGCAACACAGACAGCTCTGCTCAAGTCCATAATGCCCCGCGCGCCCAACTGTGTGTTTCTCGGAGGAGCCACAGCGCGTGGTGATGGGAGCAGGCTCAGCTGTGGCTTTAAGTGTTTGTTTCATGGCATACTGCTTAAGCAAAAGGTGTGCAGGAATTTCTTGTCCTAAACTGTCCTCTTGAAACCACTTTGCCTTTTGGTACTTTGCATTTGGCAGTGGACCAGGCTGCCCAGGGCAGCAGTGGAGTCACCATCCCTGGAGGTCTTAAAAAACGTGTAGAGGTGGCACTCCAGGACATGGTTTAGTGGACATGGTTGTGTTGGGTTGATGGTTGGACTTGATGGTCTTGGAGGTCTCTTCCAACCTTAAGATTCTATGATTTGGACTGCTATACTGTAAGCAGCAAGAACTCCTGTGTCTCTCCGTGAAGCCCTACCACTGCATAAAAATAATTCAGATCTCCGTGGAAATACAAAAAGAGAACAGACAAAAAAAGAGTGAATGTATCCTTGTATTTTCGCATTCTGCAAGAATGTTGAAGTATTCTATGTCAAGCAGTACAGCTGTGTTTTCAACTGGATTTTTTATCTGGTGCAAAGTCATTCACTAGAATTTGCAATAAAAATCCATGCCAAGGCTGAAACCTCAAAACACGTTTCCTGCCTTCAAGTCTTCCCTTCGTACCTGAAAGTTCTGTATTCTGATATTGACCATTTGGGAAAGTAATTTTCTGGTTATTTTTTTCCTATAAATCCATATTAGGAAGAGATGCCTTGCTGAAGAACAAGATGCACTTGTTTTTCACCTTGTTAATGTTATTTTTCGACTTAAATACTGATGTTTCTGTTGCATGTGTTTGCACATGGCATTTAGCTGTATGTGTATGTGGCGGCAGAACTTCAGGGAAAGTTTGAAACGTCAGGTGAAAAGCTGAGAAGGCAATTTGTTGTATCCACAGGGTGGACAACCAGTTTAAATACTGCCATAAACAATACGGAGGGTTAAATATAGATGGAAAGTAGCTAATTACAATTGTAAGTAAGCAAAGACTGGGAGGAGGTGGGGTGCCGTGACTAATACGTGGTACCAGGTATAAAACTGGACATGAAACATGTCGCGTTCTCACCAGCGGGATGGTATCAGCAAGGCTCACTACCCAGTGATACGCTGAAATAAAGAATCCCATAAACATTCCAAATCCTAACCGGCCTGACTTTTTTCTCTCTGATACTGTGAAAGTGATGTAAAATGTTGAAGTGTATGATACTCCCATTTGAAAAGCTTTCACTGGGAAGAGCTCTTAAACTTCTGTTTATTTCCAGCACGTTGTGTATTACTTTACTCTCCAGTGTACTCTAGAAATCCTCAGCTAGCAGATTAATCCCAGTGTTTTCCAGACACAAACACCGTGTCTGCAGGAGCCTGAATGCCTGCTAATTTGAAGCACTGTGGTGATCAGCGCTTCAGCTCTGGAGTAGCTGGGCTGTACAAGACTCCTTCAGCCCCTCTGTGCTGTTCCTGCTCTTGGCAAATCCAGTGCTCGCTACAAACTGTCTGGAAAAAAAGAGCGTGCAGTCATCTTGACAGGAGACATGCTCAGTTTTCACTGTGGAACAGACAGACTCTGACCTTCGCAAGCACATAACGAATTTGTATTGTTTGTTCCTTGATGCTGTTCCTCAAAGCAGTTCTACAGGAATTGTTTCGTCTGTGGCTGTATCTCCTTCGTTAGCTGCTTTGGATCGCCGCACTACTGATGAGATGTTCCTGCCCGTTTTCCTGCTCTGAACCTGTGCCTCTCTTCTCCCCTCCAGGCCTCTGCTTCCACTCTGAACCTTCACCCTGTGTTGTATTGGGAAAGATATGGATCTGACTGGCTGTCTTTCAAAATGCGGATTTATTGAAGTGTCTACCAAAAGCTGCTCTGTGCCCCCACCAAATGAGACGAGGCACAGCCTGAAAATCTCACTGATTTAACACCACTGAAAGTTGAAGTACCTGGCTGTTAGTTCCCTACAAAATTAAAATTCAGAAGAGTTTGACTCTGCTTGTCTCCTGCTGCTGTCTAAACTTACACCAGTGCCCTAAGTCGTCACATTTTGGTTTCCTGAGGTGCCCCAGAGTGTCTCATTCTAGGCAGCGTGAAGTACCAGTGCACAAAAGTAATGCTTAAACCCTTCCAGGATTCACGGTCTCCATCCTTCTGACTTCCTCACCTGCGGAGCGCAGGCTGGTGCTTCCCAAGGCTGCCTGATGGATTGGGGCAGGGCTGTTGTGGAGAACACAGCACGCGCGCCTTGTCCAGCAGCTCAGTGGTGAGGGCACTCCTCTGAGATGCTGGGATTCTCAGCTCAGCTTACGGTTTAGGTGAGTTCATCGGAATCCCTGTCTCCCAGGATAACGCCTGCGGGGTTGGCGTACCCAGTCTACAGAGTGGAGTGCCTGCAGGACAGGAATCCTCGGGCTGTTCCTGAGGATTCTTCAGTCCCTTATTACTACGTGATGGTGCGCGTGTCGCTTAAAAGCAGGGGGGTTCTGGAGCTGCACTTGGGCCTGGGTAAGGTAAGGCTGGTCACAGGACATGGGAAAGGTGGGAGCGTGTGTCCTCCGGTCTCCGTTTCAGTGCTGCAATAGGAAGCTGGAATACTATTTGTTTTTTTTGGTGTGTGTAGCAATCAAATATGAAAAACTGGAGGTACTGGCAGTTACCCGGGAGAGGAGCGGCACATAAATCTGTGGGGTTTTCTGCATCGTGTTTCTTCTCTGTGCACTGTGTAGCCCAGATTGCCTAAGCAATGGATTTGTCAAAATATTTGCATTCAGCCAGTGAAACTGTATTCTTTGACAGACCGACTGGCCTTGCAGAGCAGGGTTGTGCTGTATCTGATATGAGTCAGACTTACCACACATTCCCATATGACGTTCTCATAAGCAGACTAAGGCAGCGTGGCCTAGATGAAATCGTTAGCTGCATACACAAGCGATTTAAAACTGCCCAAAGATTGGGTATCAATTGGTTTGCTAAAACAGGAGGAAATCTCAAGAGAGTAATTAATATTTTCAGTAGTGACGTACGAGTCATGAGCGATCTGTCATCATTTGTAGATGGTGCCTTGCAGGGAAAGGTTGCAGGTACTTTGATGCAGAAGATAACGATATCCAGAAATTTAAGAAATGGTCTGAAATTCACCACTTGACGTTCAGTCCAGGTTCAAAGCGTTGCATTTTGGAGAAATCGGATGCGCAAATATGAAATGGGAGAGGAACTAGCCAAGCAGCAGAAAGGGGCAAGAGTGTCTGGCACCTAGACAGGAACGCCAAGGTGGTGATGTTCCTGTAAAGACAAATCTCTTAGTGATGAGAAAAACCAGAGAGTTTAGTCCAGGAAGAAAAGAAGGTATGTGGAGGGAAGGGATGTAATACCAAGCCTTGGGGTTATCCTTGACCCCGCCTCTGAAAAAGAACATAAACTAGATGGACTCTTAGAACCCCTTTGACCATAGGTGTCTTGTCCACCTAAGGCAAGTTGAAGAAAAAGAGTGTAAAATGGAATAAATGAGGACAAGGGAATTGGCTTTTTAGTATTAATGGATTATTAATATTCATTCTGGTTTAACCATCTAATTGTAGCTTAGCACTCTAGGTGGGAAACCATTTACAGGGCAGAGCTGATCTCCCACCTGGGACTAATCAGCTGGCAAAACTGAAGTGTCGCCGCCCCACGTGAAACCTGGGTAAGGATGGAGCTTTAAAGAGGGGTCTTACAGCGTGAGCTTACGGAGAAGGGAGAGACCGGTAACAGCCACGCGTTTGTTTATGGCGTGTGTTACGCTTGATTTGCATGCATCGTTCCACTTCTGTGGAAGTGTAACGATGAGAAATTGAGCCTACAAGTTTTAAGCTGTTGGAGTCCACCTAAAAACAACATTTAAGGACACCACCAGGGACTCCCTGCGTGTTAAACTGGGAATTCAGAGAAGCACAATTATTAATGTGCCATTAGCGATAAATAATTACATTCTAGTCCTAAAAGTAATCTTGATGTAATCTTTTGCTGTTATCTCTACAGGACCTATTCAGTGTCACAGAGCCGTTTCATCCCATGTGCCAGTAAGGAGAGAATGTCTTATTCCAAAGGAAAATTTAAGAAACAGCCAAAGCCACCCGGGCAGCTTACCAGATGCTAATGCTGGAGACTCTTAAAAGTTTTTTTAGTTTGCTGTCTGGCTGCTCAGCCCTGTGACCTAGGAGAAGCACACACACAGTATACGCCTGTCTGCGTGTGCAGCGTCCCCTTCCAGGTAGTACGCTTCGGTTTTCTGGTATTGTCAGCGCTCTGTAAGCGTTACACATTTAAAGTTGCACCTTTTTTCACCTTTCCAAATGTAGTCGTCTTTTAAGAACAACTGTTTATGAAGACAGCACCTTCTCAGCATCTGCGTCTGCTTCTCATACTCCTGGGAGCCTCACCTGCTGCTCGCAGCGCCCAAGTGTTTTCGGTTTCCTCGTCCCCTCAGCTCTTCAGGTGCGGGTAGGAGGGAAGCATCGCGTTTCTCTTGTCTCTGATCCACCCAGGAGTCACTCCCAGGTGATGGGTGCCTTATAAACTGAGATTTGATCGGTCTCAATAATGGGATGTATCGTTATTATCCACTAAAGAATCTGACAACAGCCTCAGAGTACAGTTGCAAGGCAATTTTTTAACGCTCTTCTCCAGTTACATTAAGGATATAGAGTTACCCTAAGAGTATTTCTTATTCCATCTTGTTGAATGTTTTTATTTACGAGCGCAGAAAAAGGAGAGAGATGTTGGCACCTGCCATTGTTGCAGCCAGCGAGACAATTATTTGACGGTGACTGATGTTGGCAAAGGTCCATTTTCAGGTTTTCAGTTGGTCTCCTCGGGTCGCCATCTCCATAAGAAGCTACGCAGCTATCGTGCCCATCTGCACTTTCATTTACAGCAAACCACTTCGTAACATTACTAGTATTTTTATATTCCATTACTGTATTAGTACTGCTCTTTATAGATGTTATGATACACCCTCAAAGACTGAAGAAATCAATCAGAAAGACGACATTTCATTCTCCAGTGTGTTGCGCTCACGCTGCCTGCTGCTTTCCTTTAAATCGTACCAGTTACCGTCTGAGCTTGGCCTCAGATCGACCCTGTTGCTGGATAGGTGAAAAGGATTTTTATTTGAAATACAATCGGTCATTTTAATTTATTATCTCTAAATTTAAATTAAAAGCCTACTGCCATTCTAGTGTTGCTGTTTGTAAATGGCAAGTGATTGCTCAAAGGCATACAAACTTTAAATATTTATATGAGGCAAGCAGCTTATAAACTGACAAAAATTAGATTAAACTCCAGATATTTGCTTGCATAAATGGGTTATAATCAACTGCTAGGCAAAGAGTTTATATTTTAATGAGGACCTTTTCCCCTTTTTTTTCCTGCCAATGCATCCTTGAGAGTTGATGAGATTTTTTTTTTTTTAATTTTTGACCTGTTTGTGACTGGATAGGAGGAAGACAGGGAAGATAATTTGATTATTTCCCTTTTTATTCCACAAGCTCCCCTGTAAGGGAAGAACAAAGCAGCAACCTTTGGCAAAATAAAGCTCTAGGAAGTAAATTTCAGAATGCCTGTTTACATTTTTTTCCTGACACATGTTTATGGTGTAGCACTTGGTTCAACGCGTCTGACTCAGACGTTGGGGTGGCCCCAAGAGCTTGGAAAGTGCAGGTCTCTGGATATTGCACAGAGTAACAGACTACATCCATTTGCTCTTGTATTCCTTGCAGGCAGGAGGAGAAATAGAGAACAAAACTTACCCTGCGACCACACGACGTAGCCGTGTTTCCACGTTGAGGAGCGAGCTCCAAGAGCTGGTGTGTGCGTGTTTGTAGCGGGCTGAAGGCAGGATGCCTGCTGCTAAACAAAATTCTTTCCTCCCCAGAAGAAGGCACTGAATCATGTCCCATAGACTGATCCTTTTCACTCACGTTCCTCCATGCAGAAGTGGCTCCAGGGTCACCGTTTCCCACCGCAGCTCCTGGCCCTGGCGCAGCGCATCGCTACAGGCGTGTTTCCGCACCCCAGCCAACCAGCACACGACGTGGGTGATGGTAGGCTCGGGCTTTACTGCCTGCTGCTTTGAACTAGACCTGTGCTCTGTTGAAACCTGCTTCCAGTTTTTTTTTTTTAAATGACTGAACTGTATACTGGCCTTTCTCCCCTGCTTGTGTCGCCTGGTTCGTTATTTGATTATGGTTATTGTCTCCCCTCTCAAAGGAGCTGACTGCATTTGTGGATGTGCAGTGCCCAAGAGGTTTGGCAGAGATAAAGAGAGGTTGGCTGCTTTTGCTGTTTATTTTTATTCCATAGACCTTGTAGTCCATGTGCTGTGCATTTTCACGAAGGAAGAGAGATCTGTGCAGTATCTGCTTGTAAAAAGGAGAATATGACAAAGCATCCAGCTTTCACCCAAGAGAATTACCCATTCAGCACTCACCTCACTTCACTTCCATTGGGAATTTGTACCTGCGAGGCAGCAGGTAAAATGCATTTTAAAATAAAATTCAGAGGCCATGAGACCCATCCTACTAATCATTTCAGGCAGCAGAAAAATCAAGCAGGCTGTGTGTTTAGAAAAAGAAAAAAGAAGTCTCTTGGAATGCAATCCTCAATGCCAAGTACACTTTGTGTAGAGTACCATGGAAAAACAGCATTTAAAAATGGAAAGGTCAGGATCCTGACCTGGTTGACTTCCACAAATGGTAAAATATGCTTACTGTGGAAGAAGAATATGTGCCATGGAGGTACGGGACGTGAAAGCAAGAATTAATAGCGAGAAGACAATTCATCTTGCTTTTACTCTCATCTATAAACACGGCAAAAAATGTGCAGGTAGAGCTCTTCCTAGGAGTTTCAAGGTACTCCCAGTATTCCTAAATGAAGACTGGGATCAGATGGACTTACCTTGATCCCCTGTTATTTTATATTTAACTTTTCTGCCTGTTTTCCCAACTAGAGAGATAGCCGTAGTGGTGCACACTTGTCAAGCGCTATGTGGAACAGGTAGAATTTCTACTTTGAAAGGCAAAGCCTGACCTATAGTTTTATTTCTGTGATGATACGCAATTTCACCAACGCAAAATATGACATGGATATCCGCTTGTCATGGCAACTGACCTCAGCCTATTTACAAGTTGCTTGGTGTTGCAATTAAACAATGAATTAAATTGTATCAGTCATACCGAATGGAGTCTCTCAGCAACGTGTATTTAATGCATTTGATAATGGAGAAATATTTTGAAATTGAGAACACATCAGCCATCCAGTGATTACGATAAACTTGAAATTGATTTAACGTGATTTTCCTTGCAGCTTCCACATTAGAATTTTATCAGAATTTCTAAAACGGACCTACTGACATGGCAGAGAGGACGTGAAGGACAAGTGTTAGAGGAGCCGCGCTGCTCCGTGCTGCCGTGCATGATAATTAGTAACGGCTTTGCAGAATGAAACCTATAAACATCAAGACTGCATTTTCTGTGTGCTTAAAGAAGGGCACTCTGTATTTAAAGGTGCCTGCGGTTGTCCTGTGGGTGCCAGAGCCCTTGCAGGATAAGACAAGTGCCTTGTGAATCGCTGAGTAGGGCTCCTGCTCCGTGAAGGTGCATAAATCCACGTGGGAATCTTCTCCTAAGAGGCTACTCCAGCTGTGGCAAATTCAGGGGTGTACTTTTGCACAGCTGAAGTGGCAAGCACTTTTTTAAATGTTCCAGCAAGGTATTTATAATGCTGTTCTTCATGTGATGTCCGAGTAGCTCATAAACTCTATTGATCTTGCACTTCTATTGGAGAGGGAAGTATTGAAACCTTGTTACTGGGGAGAACGATTAATGGGAATTATAAAGGTGGCCAGGAAATGGAATGCAGATGACATTTTTTAGTCAAACTTCAGATCTGAATGAGACTGATGAACAGTGTAAAATAATTAACATTAAATTAGTGTTAATGCCTTGTGTTCTCACAAATGTTTACTTACAGCTATATCTAGCCTTGTTACTCATTTGGACCTTGTGAACAAAACATTTTACACCTCTAAACTGCGTCCACGGTGAGGTAGCAAAGTGCTGGTTTTCCCATCTTTGAGAGGAGCGTCCAATGGAGTGAGATGAATTCTGCAGAACAGGAATCAACCCAGGTGTCCAGACTATCGCCTTAGCCATGAGGTAGTGCCCCTTTTACATTTAACATTGTACAAATTTAAGACCATGCAAATTTTTCTGCATAAAAACTGTCAGCAAATATTAAATCTTCAACAGATGCAGCTCTAACATTTTAGCTTCGGTAGGGGAAGTCAGGGGCCGTACAGCTGAATGTGCCCTCTAAATTGACAAAACGGTAATTAAAGAACTGCAAGGCAACCTCACATTTTACATCTCCTACACAGAGCATAATTGTGAATTAAAAAAAAAACATTTTCCCTTAATTTTTTTTTCTTTCCTTATTTGTCCCCTATGATAATAAGTTTTCTCTTTTAAAACAGCAGTTCCACCTGTCCCGTGAGGCACTTGCAGGCAGACTTAGGTCTCGCATCGTGTCGCATCTGTAGCTTCACGTAGCGGCTGACTTGGCTCGCTGTGTTATTGCAAGAATATAAATGATCCTCAGTGGAATAAGAATAATTCCTTTCCTTTCCCGGGGGGGTACCTGCTCGTCATCGAATGGAGGGAGAGGGAATTTTCTCCTGACTTCAATGCATGATTTATGCCTCATTCTAGTCACAAGGCAAAGCCAAGTTACCCAAAAGCAACTGGTTTGGATGAATAAATATTTCTTACAGTATAAAACTGGGAGGGTTGGGTGGAGGAGGAGTGTATCTGTAGATTTCAAAAGTATGAATTAGGTCAGATCCACATGACAGACTCATTTTTCTGGGCACTTAATCTGATTGCATGCCCTGATCAGAGATTCCGTTAAATATGTCCGCATCTTTGTTCTCCCTGAAATTGCTGTGGTGTCCTTTCAACACAGCAGATTTTTCCTGCAGTGTTCTTTTCTCCTTGACTCCAAAAGGACAAGAATTTTGACCCAACGATGTAACTAAACAGGAGGTCGGATCTGGCATTCCGTAATTAAGGAAAAATATTCTGACCTCGATGAGCCTGTAGAACAAGCACAAAGCCTGACGTGAACAAGCGGTGTGATTTCCAGTAAGTCTGTATAAAAAGGATATGTGTTTGCCTGGTGTTTGAGGTTCACACGTCACTACCTACTTCATCCAATTTAAAAGGCACTTGCCCTAAAAGTCACGTTAAAACAGTTAACTTGTGCTATCCACAGCGACGGAGATTGCTAAATTCCATGTTTTGCAAACAGCTGCGTTAGTGACAATTTAAATTTCCCTAGAAGCTATGGGAGGCCACATGGATGGGAGAATTCATTTCATTGCGCACGGGAAGAAATTCAAAGCCCAAGAGAGAATGAAGCTACATTATACAGTGTGTTTAGGCTTTTTTTTGCACCTCAGATAATAAAAAACCCACAGCAGTTGGTTTCACTTTGCAGTCAGCATGTGCTGGTAACGGTACAGAGGTAAGGTTGCGAACAGTGACAGAAAAGGCAGGGGCTAGGGGAAGGCGTTGTGTCAATGAAAAAAAAAAATGTGTGTTGAAATTTGTGTGCATCAGCTTTGAGAGAGAAGAAAACCAACAACTTTTTCACAAGTCAAATTAGTGACCACTTGAGGGACAAGGAAAACTTAAACAGTCACAGTCCCGAGTAACCTGTTGGTGTGATGAGGAGCCCCCAGGTGATGAAGCTAGATCTCTGCGCTATAAAACGAAGACTCTACACTGGGTAAGCTTGCAAGTACAGGCACATAAAATGACAGATTCCCGTAATCTGCTTCAAAAGCCAGTACTGCAAAGGCTAGGTTACCAAGCCTGTTAAGGAAGCAAACCTAAACTGAGTTTTGCTGTATTTTTTGTTTTGCGATGTGCCTGTGGAAACGCCTGCTGGGGGAGGCGATTCGTCGTTGCGTTTGTCAGAAAGGGGAACTGGTGTCTGTTCTAGCTAAACACCACTGTGGATGGAAACGGTTTTCATCCTCTTGCTAAAAAAAGACAAGACTCACATGCTCTTACTACTTAATGCAACTGCAAATGGAAGATGTTGCTTGCGATTAGCAGTGGTATTGATGCCAAATTGGTCCAAAGATTCCTGAACTTTGAGGAAAAGAGTTCCGGATCCAAAGCTGGGTTTGAGTTGGAAACCCAATCCAAGCACTTACTGCCAGCTGTTACACGCAGTTCGCCATCAGGGATGCTGTTACAGTCATCCAGCTCTTGGGGAGTCTTGGGTCGTGTTTTAAGGACGACTTGTTTCTGTAACTCCAAATCTCCCGCCCAAGACTTCCTGAACATCCAAAGCTACAACTCTGCTGCCATATTTCACTAATGCTAATTACACGTTTGTCAAGCTAACAGGTTTTTAAGGGCGGAGAATTGACAGGATAAACCAGATCTACTTTTTAAGCAGTCCTGCTAGAACTGCGCTGCGGGATACTCGAAATCAAGTGGAAAGACTGACAAAGTACAGTGGCCCTGTGCAACAACCGACTGAAAACTAGCAAACTTCTGAAATGCAGAGGAGCTCTGAGACAAACCAAAATAATTAATTTTGCATAATAATTACTTTGCATAATAATAACAACCCAATGCTGTAAAATCCTGGGCTTTTGTGCTTTGCGCTACAGATGAGCGTTTCAGAGGTAGACTGGGCTCATCTTGGACAAAACTCCTTATCCAGACTATCGCTGAACGTTTACTTCAGAGGATGATAATAAAAAACGGGTGTTCTGTTTAATCCAACCGCTTTTTTTTTGTTCATTATTTCAGTATTTGTGGGTACTTGTTGCTTTCCTGCGGGCTGGAGAAATGTCTGTGGTGCAGAAACAGCCGGCTCTTTTATTTCCTGGTGTCTGCTAAGAGGTTTAAGCAGCCCACTGCTGGCTGACAAGTACCTGCACGTTCGCTGAGCCCCCAGCTTGCCCGTGTATAGTCACGAAGCGAGACGCGGCGTGGAGCGCGGGCTGTCACCGCCTGACCACAGAGCTGACCGCAGCTGAGCCGAAGCAGCGGCGTGGCGCCCAAAGCCAGGGATGGCTGCAGGCTCCTGCCCGGGATTACAGCGATTATTTTCCTGAAATCATTTTCCAGGACGTGCATGCGCGTACTGAATGGAAGAAACCGTTAATTTTTATTATTCTTTCTCATAGATGCAATGTGTGTTTTCCTGGCTGTCTGCAACAAGTTGCAGTGCAGTTTATCATAGATCACATCTTTGTGTCGAGGCAGAACGCTTCCTTAGCATCACTGAGGCTACTTACTCTCCTTTTTTTTAATAATTTTTTTTTCTTTGCAACCTCAGGCTGCAGTTTCCTATAACGCGCCTTAACTGGATTGTTTGCAAAGCGAACGGAGTCTCCTTTTTCCATCTCTCAGGGCCATTTTGTGTCAGATTTCTCAAGAGCAAGAAAACTTTTCCAACCCAGTCGTGCTTTCTTCCTGAGCTTCAGCTTCCAACAAGTACCATCTCCAAGATATTGCAAGATAGCACCTCTTGAATGGCAGAAATATCTAGGCTAGTATCTTTAACTGTCTTAACCCAGTTCTGGGGCACTGAGCAGGCACCTACGCGTGCCGCTCAGGTTTTATTTCCATTTTGCCGCGCAGGGGCTGCCGCGCTCTGCGATGTGCCATCGCTCACGCTCGGCTCCTTTCCCGCACCCACCCGTGCGACCGGATTGTGGAAGTTCTGCACCGCGGAGGGGAATTCCGCTGCGCTTGTGCGGAGAAATTGGGACGCGGCGATCCCGTGCCCTCCGCGGTGCAGCTCGGTGTCAACCCATAAACGCTCCCCCGGGGAGTGGCCGCCAACTTCCCGGCGGCGGGCGGCCCCCGCCCCGCTCACCTCCCCCCGGGCGGGGGGGAGCGGGAGGGAAACCCCCGGGTTCCGCTTCCTGACAGCGCCTGGGCCCGGTTGGGGAGCGGCGGCGGCAGCGTGGGGCTGCCGGCGCCCATGGCCGGCGAGCGGACGCGGCGCTTCACGCGGAGCCTGCTGCGGCCGGGGCAGGCGGCGGAGCTGCGGCACAGCGCGGCCACGGCGGCCGCCGCCGCCGCCAGCGGGCGGCTCCAGCAGCGGGTGAGTGCGCGGGGAGGGGCGGGGCGGGGCGGTGCCAACCGGACCGAACCGGATGGCGGCGGGCGGCGGGCACCGGCCCGGGTGCGAAGCGCGGAGCCTGGCCCGGCCGGCCGCTGCCGCGCCTCCCCGTGTGAATGCTGCGGGAGCCGGCTGGCTTCCCGCCTCGGGTTTCGCCCCTCTTCTTTTTTTTGGAGCGGGCTTTGCGCCCGGCGGGTGGAGCGGAACGCAGAGACCTCGCTGTCGGTGTGGAAAGAAGCCCGGGGTGCTGCGGGGGGACGGGACCTGAGCACGCCGGCTCTCTAAGGAGGTTAGGTGCTAAGGATTTAGGTACTTGGCGGCCCGTGTGCTCGTATATAACTGTAACTCCGAGGCGTCCGTGCTCTTGGTGATTTCCACTGGAAACCCCATGGAAGGGGCCCGGTGTGCCGCAGAAACGGGGACCCAGCAGCATTCGCTCTGAAGTGCCTTGCGGGGCTCCAGCCCCCGCGTCTCTGCGTCACAGGAACAGCACAAAAGGGCTGCAAACTGTTACCTGCTGCTGTAACGGTATTTATCTTCCCTTTGTGCGCTTGTACGTAAGAGCTGAGCTGACAGGCATGGTTAGGGCTCACAGAGAAACGTCCGCCGGCCTTTTCGAATCACTAGCAGTTTCTGAGTCGTTTGTTAGCCACTTTTATGTGGGCTTAAAGCTGTGTGTTACAAGAGCTAAATGACTCCTTCTTCAATGATTAAGCATATCATTTCTGTGAATCATGTAACTCAGTTAAATGTTTTCCTTTCCTAGTTTTCTCAGGCGAGGCAGTTCACGAAGTAGACTAAAAAGCCCAAAGAGGGAAAGCTGTAAGTGAAATGCCATCCCTTGTCAAAGTTTACCCTGCAGCAGTGCCCAAATGCAGTGCTTTCTCTCTCTACATAAAACAGGAAATAATTCTGTGTTTCTGTAAATTCAGTGGGCCGCTTCTGTCTTCTGAGGGGCCTGGCCCACGGGAAACGGGGAGCGGCGCCGTTCACGCTTCCTAGCTATCTGTACACCCAATGTGAGCTGTTTCTTCACTTTGCTAGATTTGCAGTGCTTTTGCAGTCACCTTTGGGGGTCTTCACAAAGCGTTTCCGAGCTTCTGAGATGGGAAAGCTTGGTAGGAACTTAACTTGTCTCTCCCGACTTCCCACAGAGGCTGTGCATGCTGGCAGGCCTCGTTTAGAGCCTGATGGATCTCTGCAGCTGTGCTGCTGGCAGATTTGCACAGCCCTGCCCTCTGGGCACCTGGAGATCTGAATTTGGTGCGTTGTCAAGCAGCATGCCCTATGCTGATAAAGTTTTTGGTGGAAACCTTTTGGGAACCATCAGGTTCCATCTGGGCTCTGCCCAGACACTATGCTGAGGAGTTGTCCCCTAAGAGAGTGTATTTTTAGTCCATCTGCCAGCTAAACTATTGTATTTTCTAATTGCATCTTAAAGTATTACAAATTAAGTTCTGTTAAAAGTATCTTTTACTCTGCTGCAGGAATACAAACAAAAATAGCGACTGAGGTTGGTGAGGCAAATCTGAATTTGAGGGTTTGGCTCCCTTGAGGAGAGTGGGTTTTTTAAGGTGTTGCTAACAGGTCTCATACTGCCAACTTAAGAATGTAGCATTTAATTACTGCTCGTGCATTTGAGTTATGTATTCTTCAGTCTCTCTTTAAAGACTTCACTTGTGGGGCAGCAAAAATCGTCTACCAGTTCTGTGAGTCTGGCTTCCTGTTGACTACCAAGAACGTAGTGGTGCTGGATTTCATCAGGGCTTTTGAATCGGTATCTGAGGCAAGTGCAGGCAGATCTGCAAAGAAGGTCTCTTAAAGATACTGAAGTGAAGATTTTAAGACGTCAGGCTGAATTCTGGTTTCAGTTACACTGCTCGGCGGGAGCGCCTGGGGACTTCCAGATGTGAGGCTTTATTCACCAGCAGGCAGGATGGTTCTGAAGTCTGGGTTGCTTGCTGCGTTGAATATGTATGGCTCTGGGAAACTTAACGAAGTTACCGTCTTTTTACCATACTTTTCTGGGTTGCCTGTGATGTTGCCTGTGAAAGGCAAATTTTTATAAAATACCTTATGCTGAGGACTCATGCTGGAGTACAAAGCTGTTACCTTCAGGGTGAAATCTTTTCTAGCTACGTCAACTAGGAATGAGCGGAATTAGCCATTGTATCTTGGCTAACAGGCAGAAGATCCCTCGGCAGCCGTAACCAGGGTTGCTGGTTGTCCATAGCTGCATTTGGGGCTGTCGTGCGGAGCTGTGATGTCCCATGCCGGGCAGCGATCGTTTCCTCTGCCGTCGGCAGCTCTGCTGAGGTGTGTTTTCCAGGGAAGCTCCTCTGGCCTGCGTGCCTTGCACACGGGGGACGCTGGAGTGGCACGGCCGTTGCGGTGAGGCTGCTGTGTTGCTGTTGTGGAAAAGCCCCACAGAACCTGAAATTTCTGGCTGAACTTGTACGGACTTTTCTGTACCAGAAGTGAATGTTCTTGCAGAAGAGAAAAATCTGGTGTATTCAGTGAGGTGTGTTGGTTCTCATCGCATCTTGTACCTTTTATTCCAGTTACACTAAAGCTGACTCGAGTTGGAGTGTCCTGAAAGTTGGCTCAGCTGCTGTCAAGAGTCTGCAAGTAACTGGCTGCTACAAAAGTGTAAAGAATCAAGTGTGAAGGAGTAAAGTGTAAAGAATTAAGCAGTCCAGAGTGTCAGTGTAGCGAGGGGAAAGGGGATGGCAGAAGTAAGGATGTCTATCGTTTGGTGTGGTGTTGTATGAGAGAGGGGCTTCTGTTGTGCCCTGAGAGATGGAAAGTGGAAACGGGGATTGAGGACGGAGCGTATGTGTGTATCTTGCTGTCAGCTGCTGGGTTTTGGCACAAGTAACAGGTTCTAAGTGAATTACCCCCTCTTTGGCGGGTGGGAGGAGTGGGACTATGGGGTGTTAAGGGTGTGTGGCAGCACTGCCACAGGTTGTTTCCGTAAGTGCCTAATTAAGCTTGCCTGCAGAAAAGGCAATTCACCGAACTGGTCAGTGAAACAGATCGGCGTCATCTAGAAGGTAAATAATTTATTGTATTTTGAAACTTTGTTGTGGAATTCTTTGTCTCTTCTAATGGAAGGGGCTTGTCTGAAAGTTGCTTTATGAGTGCTTGCTGCCACTGCCTGAGAAAGCCGAATAGCTGTGCGCAAGAAAGGGAAATTAGTACATCTGTTGCTTCGTTTGTGTCTGTAGCTGCAGCAGTGTTTCACTGGAAGGTTTTAAAATAGGAACGGGCCCGTCAGCTCTCCTAGAAGTCGGCTTGTTAGCTGCTTAGCTAATGTTAAACTCCACATTATGCTATTATTTCCAGATCTCAATTAATTTGGCTAAGTACCGCTGGCTGCAGCGCTCATCCTTTGCATCAAGTATTGTGACACTGTTTTTATAAAAGAGCTGCGGGGGAGTCTTGCTCCTCATCTCTCTTCCATCCTTAAACAAGTTAATAGCAGTCTGGAATTGGGCTGTTGCCCCACGTGTCTGTTTTTGTTTTGGCAGAGGTTTCTTTCCATCGCGCTGTGGCCAAGCATGGCCTCGTACTGGCTGTCTCTCTCAAGTGGAAGGCTGGATTGTTACATGGCTTTCTCTTCCAAAAAAAATCAGTTTCTCTCCTTGTTCTTTTACCTGAGGCCGCTGTAATTCCTCCCTGAAGGAACGGATTCCAGTTGTTTCCAACATGTGTTTTATGCGGTATGTTCTTTGCAAGTAATAAAGTCTATTTATATTGCAGTTGTACATTTCTAGTTTTGGGCAGGTGATGAACTGTCGGTCGGGGTTTTTTGTGACTCCAGTGGCGTGTTGTAGTCCCCAAAGTAGAGCAATGTGTGTTGTTTACAGCTTCACAGACAGCACCTGCTGCCTTGGTCCTCGGGACAACAACAGAGCTTTGGCTCTGCTTATCCTGTGGGATCCCGTGGCCTTTTCTCGTTACCTGGCCGTGCTGCAGCTGCGCTCCTGTGTTGAACATCCTTCCATGCCAAAGTAAGGCATTTATACGGACAGAGAATATACCGTGGTGCTGGACACAGAACAGACTCTGTGTGGTTGTACATACATGTATGTGCAGAGCCTTCACGGGCCAGCTGCTAGATTTTTGCCTATTTCCCTGCAGACTTCTTGATGTATTGTTTTTTTTTTCTTATTTTTGTGTTCTCTTTGGTTAAGGCCGAGGTGATAGCCTGGTGAAGTCATCTTAAAAGCACGTGTGTGGAATGAAAGCCTCATCCCATTTTAGTGGCTGAGGAGAGAGAGAGTTTATTCATAAGGGAATATTACCTGCAGTCTAGAGCCGGTGGTTCTGCTTCCGCAAGCCTTTGCGTTTGAGATAAGTCATGGTTTGCTCAGGGCAGGATGTTAGCCGCCCTGTTTGGGATGTTAGCAACCCGCGGTGAATGCAGTGCGATACTGAAGTGTTAAACAACTTGTTTGTGTTGTACCTGTGAACCTTGTTCGTGAATCTGTATGCCAAAATCTATCTTTAATTAAAATCCTGTGCAACATCCCTTACTGTTCAAAGACAAGACCCATGTTATTTGCAAGTAGCCTCCTTTCT
The DNA here is from genome assembly GCF_036417535.1 of Chlamydotis macqueenii. Taxonomy (NCBI): domain Eukaryota; kingdom Metazoa; phylum Chordata; class Aves; order Otidiformes; family Otididae; genus Chlamydotis; species Chlamydotis macqueenii. The sequence continues at coordinate 1,998,449 of NC_141564.1, forward strand.
AAGCAATTTTTTGTTTGTTTGTTTTGAAGTGTCTAACAAATAATTTTGTAGCTGTTCTTCAGCTGGGGTATCCCAAGGACGCTGGCAGTGGTGCGGCCCTGACGAGGATCTGATGGTTTTCAGGCGGCTGCTGGAGCCCAGATGTAAGGGCAGACCAAGCAAAGGGCAGAGGCGGGAATGCACCGCTTGCACATTCTCCAGCTGCTAGGCTCCCTCCTCTGCGGGCGGACAAAAGGGCCAAAGTCTTCTCCTGAGCGATTCTAGGAACTTCAGCTGGGACTGGCACTGGGGATTAAACTGATGCAGAAAAGGAGGGAAGAAGAGATAAGGGAAGAGAGCCTCAGGGGGGCTGGAGGCAGAGAAGGGAAGAAAATGGTTTAGAGAGACGTTAGAAGCGTTGGAAAAAATGGGGGAAAAGAGAAAAGCCTTTATGGGGAAAGAGAGGCTGAAGAAGACGATAAAACGAAGGAAAGAAACGAAGAGAGCAGCCAGAAAGATCCGTCAGGTTGGTGAATAACTCATGCGAATAAGTCCTTAACGTGCAACCCCAGGCAGTCATCCAGTGGGCAGGGGACCTGGGCACTGGGGTTTGGCTGCAGGGTTCTCGCCGTTGTCTCGAATCTGTCACTTGACTGATGCTTTGTTTTGAATTCGTGGGAGGTGAGCCAGCTTCGGTAACTCAACATGCTCGCGGTTTATAGAAGCCGCATTAACTTTTTTTCCCCTTGCTTACAAGGTTAAATAAGGGGTCTGGGGAGGGAGAGAACGAACAGCGGTGGAAGGAGAAGGAGAATCTGGAAAGTTCAGCCTTGTGTTTGGCTTTGGAGGAGGACGGCTGCGCAGAGAGGGGGTTTAGTGTTGTTGTGGTTTGTGACAGGCAGTTCTGCAGCGCGTGTGCCGCTTCCAGAAGTCAAAACATGGTTGTAACTTTTCTAGCACAAGGTCAAAAGGCTGTGAAATGGTGACGCAGATGGGATTATTACACAAATAACAAAAGGTTACTTGCAGTGTATGCAATATTTCCAGTTCGGGATTGCCTGCGTGTCACAGAACTCAGTAATTTTCTGAAGCTGGATTATATTTGCTGTCTGGTTTGTACCAACTGTGTGTTCTTATATTAGCAAATGCCAACTTTATCCCTGTTTTTTTAATAAGAAAAGCAAAACATCAGGAACTAACTGCCCAAGATCAGGCAGTAGATCTGTCGTAAGAGCCTCAGAACAACCGTCTCAGAGTTCACCCCCATCACGGGCTGTCCTGCCCCGCTATTCTCATTGCTGGCGTGGGGAAATTTGTCACTCTCCTGTAAAATACAAGAAAAGCCTGAGCTGCCTGCCCTTTGCGTGCTTGCTTAGCGCAAATGGCTTCTGCTCACCTTGTCCCTTTCCGGGCAGCGCGCAAAAGGGCTCTGAATAGTGGCGTAATAAGAGGGCTCCGAGCTGCGGCAGGGCTGAATGGCACTGTGTCGGTGAAGCCTTCCGGAGCTCTGCTACAGCAGGAACTCAGGAGGCTTGTTCTTCTTTTTGTTTCCCGCCGCTCCCCTCTCCTTTGGTTTTTAGATTGGGCTCACAATGCAGTAGTGTGGTTTTTTTTCCCCTCTGTGTCAATGATGCGTAATTACAACTTAAATGCATTGCTTGAATATATTTTTAGTAGATTTCTTGTCGTTTCTTGGACCACTTTCTTCCCCCATGGTATACACAGGCAAGAGGTTAGCTTTGCTTTTTTGTTCTTCCACAGTGCTTTACAAATAGAGGGTGAGAGTTCTCTTGGAGCAGTGGGGATGCTGCTGCCCAGCCCCTCCTCAAACTTGGACACTGGGAGTTAACATCCAGCCTCCTTGCTTGGGTACAGTAACGCTGCTTTTCGGCTGGAACCCAAACACTCCGTGTTTTGGAACATGATGCAGTGTTTGGAGATGACATAATGTAGATGTGCTTTAGCTTGTATAAAAATATTTCTGATGAGGAGAAGTACGTTTGTGATGTGCGCGGGCTCACGCTGTGCAGACAGCGGCGCGAGCTGTAGCTGCTGTCCTCAGGATCCCAGGTGAACGTGGGGAGGTGGAGATGGATGCCTCCCTCCAACAGGAGTCTTCTGCCTCTGTGGTTTGTCTCTGCAGACATGGGAGAGGAGAAAAAAAACCCGCAAAAATTGGAAAAAAAATACATCATATTACATTTTAAAGTACTAACTCAGTAATTATTAATTATCATTAGCTTGCTACTAGGTTTTCTTTCCGCTGTTGCTGTTGTGCAGTGGGTATTATATGCGTTGTACAGAAATTTAGTGAGCTGTCAACATCGTAGTGATTTTGCTAATTCTGAGTGCAGTTCTCCACTTCTGACTTGATGATGTGTGGAGGAAGGAGAAGGCGATTCTGTTACTGACTCTGAAATGGGCTTTCCAGCCTTGAGAGTAGTGTTGGCTGACTTAAAGCAAACTTGAGTCTAGGTTACTTTGACATGTTGACCTAAATGAAATGGTGTAGATATAATGAAATGTAATGAATGCAATAGAGCTGGATACGATAGTAGGGGGAAAAAGCTTCCTTTTTTAAGTGTTACTGTTGATGAACACGAGTAGTAAGAAGTGTTCTGTCTGAAACTGGAATGAGTGGTTATGTTTAGTACAGTGCGAAGGAAGAAATCTTTGGTTAACCATAGTGGATTTTATTTTTTTTAACTGTCATCATTTGAATGTGGTGTTTGCCCGTGCATGTTTCCTACCAGATGTACCTGCTTTTGCAACTGTGAGTAGGCAGATTTATGTCAACTGATCTTGAGGAGTGTACTTCTAATTTCTAAGCAAGAAGGGCATTCTGGACTCTCAAGTGTCTCGTAACACGTGCCGCTGCTTTTCCAAGAGCTGGGTTCAAGGCTCACGACACGGGGACCGCAGTGGCTCTGCAGAGACAAGACCTAGAAACATCTTTTATCCTAAAGATGTCTGGAACACTTTAATTACGGTGTCCATGTGCCGATGCAAGTTCCTCGGTGATCTTTGTTCTGGATCCAGGTGTTTTTTTCCTGTTTTGAAGGAGAGGTTGGCGTGGTCTGAAGAAAATGTACTTCTAAAGTATTAAATGTGCTTGTAGAGTTGCTTTGATGCTTCTGCAAGTACTTGCTGAGGAGTGCGGTGGGGGAAGAAATTTGGGATCTTCTACTCCTGGCTCCTTGCTGCGGCTGTGCCTGGTGCTGCCGCAGCTGGGCGCTGCGGGAAGCGAGCACCTTGAGGTGCCGTGGTTTGCAGACAGTGTGTCCCTCAAGGTGCGTGGCAGAACAGGCATTTTGGGAGAGGGGACGTGAGGAGAGGCAGGGGGAGGACTGCTATGGTATCTTCTGGCCACAGTGGCACGTAACAGAGCCTCGGTGGCTTCTAACCCTGAAACCACTTTCCCCATCCCTTTCTTCTGCTGTGAGACACAGGTTGCTGCTTCCTCCTTATCCTCAGTCTGTCCCCTGCCTTCTTGCTGTTTTAGCCCTCTGCAAGCTCTGGCAGAGAGTTCAAGCCAAAAAGCCAGCAGAACCAGGAAAGGAAAGGCTGCTTATGCCCAGATACTGTGTAAAATGTACGTGTGGTGTGAGGGAGGGATGCCGGTCCTCCGTGTCCCCTTTGGAAGCAAACAGCACTCCTTTCTGTGCTGTGGATAGGCCCAGGAGAAAGTATTCAGAGCTTGAGTATTCGGAGTGAAATTGATGGGCTGCAGTCAGCCGGGGGGCTGTTGGCTGGACTGTGCTGGTTTGGATAACAAATCATCTTTGGAGTCCATCCCGTGAAAGAGCTTTTTCCGTTGCGGTGCGAGTACCATGGCACATGCCAGGCTTGATGTCTTCTGTTAGGAATGCCTCCACGGCATTTCACAGGCCGTCAAGTAACTTGTGGTGTTTGTAGCCGTATCAGTCTTGCTTTGAAGACAGAACTGTATGGCCTTTTTTTTTTTTTTTTGGTTTTGTTATGTAGAACAGCCTCCAAAGTGGTCTCGGTCTCGAAAGTGGTTTGGGGCCAAAACTTGGCTGTCCTTGGGTTGGAACTGTTCCATGGCTTTGAACTTTTAAGCCATGCTGAACAAAATACAGGAAAGTGCATGGTACAGAACAACTGTACGTTGACAGGGACAGACTTTGGGGGGAAAAAAGTCCTGGGTCACACCTCTGATGCTGGGTGCAGAGAGAAAGGGAGTGATGAGTAAGTATTAAAAACAGTAATGAGCAGGCTTGGATATTTAGTCCAGAATATCATGTGGTGCATATCTTTTGTATTCACGTGTTTGCAGTGCGTACCAAAGCATGTGCTGAGCTCTCATGTCTCCTTAGTCAGTATACAGGCACACTTCTTTCCCTTCTGTTCGTGCGTAGTAGGTGGGTTTCCCGTGGCGGGTAAAGAGCAACTGCGGTAACAATGCAGAAGTTAAATATCATACACAGCTCGCGTCTGCAAGCAAGTTGCTAAAAAGCATCTGTCTGTTCCAAAGCTCAGCTCTCTCTTTAAGCATCAGTTGCGTTTTACGTGAGTAACGGTTGTTTTTCTCTTCGAGCTGTGTGGTTGTACAGTGCTTCAGCTAAAGTTGCGAACGCTGGTGGAAACTAAGTCCTACAGCATTAAGTAGAATTGAGTGATGCTGGTCTCTTCGGTGCTGCGTGAAGTTATCCTCGTAGCTTCCCCACAATCAATGAGAACTGTTCTGGACCTTAGTTAGGAGACCTTACCAAATGGAAATTCAGGAGGTACCTTAGCAGAAATTTAGCTTATCCTCTTTCCTGGTCAAATAATAACCTGTGGATTAATGTGTTAGGAAATCCCTAATATACACAAAAAAAGTTGCAGTCTGGCTGGGTGATAACTTTACTTCAGGTGTCTTACAGAGAGCCTCCTGCTCCTTCTCTTTATATTTCGAATACATACCCAAGTGTTCACGTGTTTCTGTATGCTTTGGAGAAGAATTGAAGCTCATGAAACACAGCGAATCAAAGTAGATTAAGTCTGTTGTTTTGGAAATGGAAGAAGATGGGATGATTTTTTATGTAGGAATAGGATAGTTCCAGCTTGTTGTGGATGCTGGCAGTGAAGTACTTTTTGCCTTCTCTGTATCCTTTCTCTGGAAAGGGTAAGGAAATAACCGTTTGTAGACCGGTTTCAGGTGGAAGTTACAAGTTATTTGCGTCACAGTAAGCGTGATGAGCAGTGGTACAGCAGGACACAATAACTGACGTGCCTTGGTATGAGGGTCAGCTCCCTTTTTTCTTTTAAAAGTTGTTCTTGCAATGGGAACCCTTCCAGCTGACCAGGCATGGTCTGTATGTTGCACTTAAATGTTACTTTAATTTCTTCATTCTCACATCTGCCCACTCCCCGCTTTGCTGCCCTCACCCCTTCCAGTCCTCCGTCCTCCCTGCTCGTCGTGTCCTTCTCCAGCTTGTCCCTCAGCCTCCATTAACGCCCCTCTCCATGCAGGGACCAGCAGGGTGTCGGTTGTCTGCTAGGCACCCTATCTTTGCTTGCCGTCCGTGCCATCTTAAACCCCGCTTCTTCCAGGAATTCTCCTTGCCGCTGGTTCTTCAGACTGATAATCTCTCTGCTCCTTCTCTTCACTGAGCAGCTACCCTGTGTGTTCTGTCTAGCCATGCCTCTCGTCCCCGTACTGCTTGGGTAATATGCCTCTGTCCTAGGTTTAGTGTAAAGTTTTACCTAAAACAAATGGTTTTGTATGGATTATTGCTATTTGAATGACTGTTCATTAGATAAAATAGAAATCAAATAACAGCTAGTGACTCTTCTTGAAAGAAGACCCCCTCTGCTATGTTGGTTTCCTTAAAGAATTTCCGTGTCGGTGGTTCCCTGTTCAGTACGGTGTGGAAGACAATGTGTGTGAATGTGTTGATGGGTCTATACATGTTTTTAAATAGACTTGGGTACATAGGTAGCTACCAGGGCTAACGTCTGTTTCCTTGGAATAATGCATCCAGCTCTGGAGCCCCCAACACCAGAAGGACAAGGACCAGCTGGAGAGGGTCCAGAGGAGGCCACAGAGATGATGAGAGGGCTGGAGCAGCTCTGCTGTGAGGCCAGGCTGAGAGAGCTGGGGCTGTTCAGCCTGGAGAAGAGGAGGCTCCGGGGAGACCTTAGAGCGGCCTTCCAGTGCCTAAAGGGGGCTGCAGGAAAGGTGGGGAGAGACTCTTCAGCAGGGCCTGTTGTGACAGGACGAGGGGTAATGGTTTTAAAATAGAGGGAGGTAGACTCATACCTGGATATAAGCAGGAAATTGTCTATGCTGAGGCTGGTGGGACACTGTCCCAGGTTGCCCAGAGAGGCGGTGGATGCCTCATCCCTGGAAACATTCCAGGCCAGGTTGGCCGGGGCTCTGAGCAACCTGATCTGGTTGGAGATGTCCCTGCTCCTGGCAGGGGGGTTGGACTGGATGGGCTTTGAAGGTCCGTTCCACCCTGAACCATTCTGTGATTCTGTGATTCTATGTGGCCTGTGTGTTGGGGTTTTAAGGATGGAGACGTGGCGTTTGAATTCCGTGCTGCTGGATACTGAGATGTGCCAGGACAAGCTATAAGTGCCACTACACCTGGTCTTTGTGCCCCAATACTTCTGGGATCCTGTTCCCTACCACTATTTCGCAGTGTGTTTCTCAGAAGAGCCCAACTCCTAATCCTGAAGGATCTGGCAGGGTTTCAGATTTGAGATTGTGAGTTTCTTTACTGGGGGGCAGCGTTTGTGCCGTAAAGAACGGGAGTCAGCAAAGGACTTAGACTTGGAGCCGGAAGAGCTGAGGTGTAAAACCTGTATGCCGCAGCAACAAGGGGACTGTGTCCGACGTCACCCCAGCAGCACCTCCTGGATCCATCTTGCGTGGTTTCCGCTGCGCCTGGTAAGCCTCCGTTGCATTGCTGGTGCGGAGATGAAGGCAAGTGTGCTTCAAGAGTGGCCGTAAGAGGAAGGTTGCTCAGGGAGCCAGCAGCAAAGGGGACCTTGCCACGTTACCCGGAAAAAACCAGCTGCAGTTTTACAAAAGGACACACATCGACTGACAGTTGAAAGGATGAAATGTTTAAAAGCAAGAAGTCATTATATGTGTGGTTATTAATAATTTTAAATACAAGAATTACAGGAAATAAAACTAAAGAAATGAAAAGAAATTTGTGTCTTCCCTCTCAGGTGTTTCCTCTCTCCTCCTTTTTTTTTTTTTTTTTTTTTTTTCTTTTCTTTTCTTCTTCTCTCTCCCCCCCTCCTCCCCACCCTCCCCATCTCTTTATTTGCTCGGAGACTTGAATCAGTGGAACTAGCTGTGCTCCAGTGCTCAGGTAGATGATGCTCGTGTCATGCTACAGTAGTCAGGTAGATGATACTAAATGGGAATATTTAGGGACAAGATCATATTTTTGCTTGTCTTTCCATTGTGGCTGCTAAGGGTGAGCCTTTGAACGTCTGGAGCTGCCTGGAAATCTACCTGTCTGTGTTTCTTTTGCTGTTCTTTGCAGGGGTGTGTGAGGGAGTGTGTCTGTAATGTTTTGGAGTGTGTGTATGGGGTTTTTTTTTGTTGTTGTTGTTTGGTTTTGTTGGTTGTTTTTTTTTTTTTTTTCCTTTTGAAGTCCAGTTGAATAGTAGGTTTTGATTTCACAACTTCATATACTGCCACAACTGTGAGGGAACCACACTGACGTGGGTGCCTTCTCCACCAAAAGCCTCACATATTGGCACATCTTCTCCTCTACTTCTTTTCCTTTCTTGAAGAAAAATACACAAAAGTCATAGGCAGCTTATGATTTCCTTCAGTTAATTGCTGGTAACGTATACAGGGCAGAAAAGATAAGGCAGAATGCCAGTGGTCTGACTCTTTCTGCCCGTGTCAGAGCTCCGGGTGTTCCCCGAAACCAGCATGCCAAACAGATGCAGCTATCCTTAGCTAACAAGGGCGATTTAAAATAAAATTAAATATTGTTCTCTGTCTTAAGGGTACAAAAATAAACAAACATTGAACCGCAACTGAGGAATAATACTTTCTCGTTGCTATTATCAGGGGCTCAGCTTAGGAGAATTTTAATTTTTTTTTTTTTATATCTGTCTGTAGGATAACTCTTAAAACAAGTACTAACAGCAGGCTGCTTTCAGACAGTTGGACAGGAAACACTGTTTCCTGTGCTGTTGACTTTCTCATCAATATTAACCGATCTGGGGCTTCAGCGTTTGTTGCTGCAGTGGGGTAGACAGTGTCAGTAACCACCAAACTTTGTATCTTTGTCACTTTAAATAGATGGAGCGGATTCTGGTTAAAAATGCAGAATTTCCCATTAATTCTTTTGACTGCAGTGTAACCTCTTCAGTTTGCTGTCTGCGTAGTTGGGTTGGAAAGCGGGATTGGATTTACCTTTGAAGTCTGGGCTCATGCTGATGTGGATCAGGTTCTTCTGGATCAGGTTAGAGCTTCCAGAAGTCGTGTGTTGAGGGCAGGTGCTGGGTTCCTCGGCACTCGTACGTCACATAATAACTGTAGTGCCTTTTGATGATGTGCTGCCCAGATCACCAGGTAAATCTACGTGTGGAGGAGGATGATGGGGCCTTCTCGAGATGAATTGTACCCTTGTCTCTTGAAACCCCAGGCAAGCGTCATCTGTGCTCCAAGGGCAGCAGCAGTACCGAGACAGAGGTGTGAACCTCCCTTAACTTTTCACCTCGCTGCCAGCAGTGTGAACGCTGGTTCGGCGGGATGTCTCTGCTTTTAAGGCAGCACCTCCTGCCAGGGCGCAGCAGTCTTTTACAGCTGCCGTTCAGGCTTGCGGTTTTTTTAAAATCGGATGCTGGTAGATGAGTTCAGAAAGCCAGAGGTCGCCGCTTCACAGAGCGGCGGGATCCGCTGATAAGCTTGCGCTGGGCGGAGGACGCCTTCTCTAGGCGTCTCGCATGAAACGCCGCGGCTTCCGTTTCCCGCTGCTCCTGCGTGCCACCCACGACCTGCCCCAGCGCTCTCCTCCGTAAATCGCCAACCTGCTCTTTCCTGAAGAGTAGTCGTGTTGAATTTAGCTTTACTGCATCGAGAGTAAGACGGTGACACTGAGAGCAAGTAATTGTGCCCGACAAAGCGTGATTAGTCGTGTGTGTATGCCGTTATTTAGATGTAACTCTTCCTAATTCCCTCAGCTGCTTGACAAGAGCGTAAGTGACAGCAAGGTGAGAGCTCTTCCGTTGGCTGCAGCTCCGTGTTACCATGAAATCCTTGTGACTTTACATATAAAGTGACAAATGATCGTTAGCTTCTGACTTGAAGCTACTTAGAGCGCTAATTATATGTTGAAGTAAATTTCAGCAGAAATGAGCAGTTGCTGTCTCCGTATCTTAATTTCTGTCAACATTTTGAGAGAAAGTTGAGGATGTTTTTCCGTGGTGTGACAAAGGGGTGTGTTGAGAGGGCGTCTGTATCATCACGTATTCGCTTCAGTGTTGTGTGCTCTAACGAAAGCGTTGGCAGCGTAGACACCCGAGTCTTTACTTCCTTAAAACATAACAATAAAACAGTTTCTAGGGTTAAAGTTCCAGCGTCTGGTCTGTAACGCTGAAATTATTTACACGTGCATGTGCGCTTTTCCAGCTGGAGTTGCTTAAGAACGTAAGCCTGTCGAATGCCCAGCTGCCAGCAGAAGAACGAGGGGGTGGTTCAGGAAGTTGGCCATCTATTTGAAAATCTAATTGCATCTCCAGCACAATTAGAGAACTAATTGCTTCCCTGAAATAAATCAATACGTTTGTGAGCGTAAATAATCACGGTTTCTTGAAAAGCGCTATCTGGGTGCTTTTATTCCTTATTTCTTACTGGGGTTGAGAAGTCTTAGAAGACTACGTAGAGAAGAGGTCCGTGTTTGAGTGCTACCTAAAATTACCAGGATCCCACGGAAGTTCCCTTGAGATGTGTCATAATAATGTGGCATCACTTCTGTTATGTACTAGAAATTTATTTATTTTTTTTTTTTTTAGAAATGTTCTGAAATGGTTCCAAAAGAGCAAGATTTTTTTAATAAATATCAGTTAATTTTTTAAAAAGTCAATGGCAGATATGATTAAGACCTTAATAATAAAAATAAATTACTTGCAACCAGTCAGTGAGAACGAAAACTCTTTGCACATATGTGTATTTAGCTCATAGTTTCTGCTCATGTTTTAATCTCCTTTGGAGTTCAGCGTTAATCTTTCAAAACACACATGTTACTAATCAAAATATTATTCTTCTAAAGATTTTTGCCTGAAATACCGAGCAGAAGACATATGTTTTTAGAGACCGTGTTACGGCTCAACAAATACACACCAAACAACCTATAGTTGAGCTGGGTTTGCTGATTTTGTGTTTAGCTGAATAAAGAGCCTTGCGACTGTTAATGGATACCAGCAACGCAGATTTGTTGGTTTGGGGTTTTGTACAATTTTTCTTCTCCTTTGGAGTTCAAGTAAAAGAAAAGCAGTGAAACCCTGACAAGAGACATGAAATGAAAACCACATGTTGCGTGGAAAAGCTGTCCAGGGGATGGAACACCACGGCGTCACTCCTTAGATGCTGGCATAGCTATTACTTCACTATTTTTTTTATTGTTTTCTTTTGCCTTTTGGAGTGCTTTCACCTTTCCATGGTGATAAGGGCAAAACTCTTGATTTTCGGCCACTCCTTAGGTGGGCCACGTGGTGGCAGAGGAGGGAAGGATGAGTAGCGCCAGGTGAACCCTTTCTGAAAGGGCTCCCACGTCCCACTGCCGGTCTGAGGGACCTTCTGGTTTCTGCCTGCCGTCGCGTGGGTGGTCTCGCTGCTCCCTTACACAGCTCGGGCTTTCTGGCTGGGGAAAAAGGAGGGGCGATGTGAGCCTCCGTGGGCTTCTAGAGCTGCTCAGAAAGGGGAGGTTTGGGGGGTTTTGTCTTGTGGAGGCTGGCGTTTATGCCACTGGGATTCTGTGGAAGTGAGATTTAGTGATTAGCACCATGTGCTTCAGCACTAGAAAGGTCATGGGAAGGACATGGGTGACATGATCAAGTGGAGAATCATGTCCTCCCCCTCAATGTAGCAGGTTTGGGGTTTTTTTTTGAGCAATATTTAAAAAAAAACCCAAACAAACAAAAAACCCAAGACCCTCCTTTGATGTTAATAGGCTGAAAAACTTTCAGAGTCCTGATTCTAGGCTTCTGTATTTTGGGAAAAATTGCCGTTGGATTCTTGGCCCTGATGAGAATAAAAGGATCTGAAGCCGTATGATTACACTGCCCATGGAAGTAATCCCTATTCTTCTTGTGGAATCTTCCCTGTCAGAGAAGAGGATACGTCTGCAGCTGCTTTTTGAGGGGGAGCGGGGTGGTGGGACATCATCACTTCAGACAACGCAGTTTTTGCTGGCCCCTGTGTGTACAGACTTTACTTTGCGTTTCCTTTCCTCATTTTCCATTCTGCAGCTGTAGAAGCGTATGCTTGGAAAGGGAATGAGATTGTTCCCTCTGGTCCCTTGCTCCTGGCTGAACTCCTTGCGTATGGAGCCCGCCTCAAAGTGAGATTGCCTCCAAATAATAAGCAGGGATTATACAGCTGGGTTGCAGTTGAGAGAGCCTCTTGTGCTCCTTTCTGTGTTAGGTTAGAAGCAGAGCCTTCTGCAAGATGGAATTGCGTGGCCTGAATGGCCGGTTTCTAGCCTCTTGTTCTTGTCTTGGCGTTAGCCTCTGGCTTGGGTAGCTCTTCTGCTGCAGTTGTGTTTAGGGCTCTCCCAGACAGGACACAAATGCAGGCTGAGTAAGCCGTGTTTGTACGCAGTCATGGAATCACTTAGTTTGGAAGAACTTCTGGAGCTTGTCAAGTCCGGCTCCCTGCTCAAAGTGAGTCCAACTAAATAAGATTGCACGGGCCCTTGTCCAGTCAACTGTTGAGACTCTCCAAGGATGGAGATCCCACAGTCTGTGGTGCCCTGTTCCAGCGTTTGACCCCCACTTTGTGGTGAAAAAACTTATTTTATTGTATTTAATGGGAATTTTACTTGTTGCAAATTCTGTTCGCTGTGTCTCATCCCCTACCAGTGTCTCCAGGAAGAGTCTGTCTTCTCTGTACCCTGCTGCTGGGTAGGGTATAGACCATCAAGATTTCCCATCGACCTTTATTTCTTAAGAGTGGACAAATATATTTTTCTCAGCATTTCCTCATATGTTGTGTTCTCCAGCCTCAGTCTGTCTTGGTGACCTCCCACAGGACTTGATCCGGTGCGTCAGTGGACTTGTACTGGGTATCTGAGAACCGGACACCTCAAGCCAGATGCTCTCTTCAACACGTTCATTCCCTGGTTGTGTTAGTACATCTTCTCTTCAACTGCTTCATTCTTGAAGGTGGCCAGACCTGTTTCCATGTTCTCAGCGGTGTCTCGCCAGGATATCAATGCCGTTACTATTAAATACAGTCGTATAAGCACTTCCTTTGCTAGGGATACCTTGCCTTATATCCAGGACCGCTCTGAATTCTGCTCATACTGGTGTCATACCGGTATTTGATGATCATTTTGGCACTGGCCACTGCTTCCAGCTCTTCCCCTTTTATATCCAGCTGCTGAACTCCCAGCTTGCAGAAGAAATTCTTATCTTCAAAGCATTTGGTGTTTTGAATTAAGCATTTATTAAATTAACCTGGAATGCTGTAGGCAGCTAAACTCCTGGCTCCAGTGGGACAGGCCATTGTTCTTGTGAGGGAGTTTGGAAAGGGGTTTCTTGGCTTGAAGATCCAAAAGCCTCCTGTGAGCAGCATGTGCAGAGCCAGGTGGGAATTGCGGCTGATCCCTGTCACATACGTAGTCTGACTCGGAGAAAGAAGGTGCTGGATACTGCTCTTGTCCTGTTGATCTGGCTTCTGAGAGAGAGGGAGAGGGAAGGGAGAGAGAGGAAGGATACCAAAACTGGGTGGTGGGAGATGAGCCAGTTTAACTTCTCTGGCCTGACTTCATACACAGGAAGAAAGTGGATTTTTTTTTTTTTTTATTTTTAATGCAGACAAATAAAAGATATGCTTGGCTCCCAGGTGACTATTCTAAGTGCTGACGCACTAAAGAATGGGAGACTGTGCTGGAAAGCCGTGACCTAGGTGGAGATGCTGTCAGAGTTAACCGTCTCTGCGTGAAACGTGATGATGTGCTGGGGAAAAAGCGATTACAGTCTCTGGTAGAGACTGAGACCACGGGTCTGTGGAGCGGGTGAAATCGTGTGTGTGCGCAGACGTCGGGGTCCCAGCGAAGGAGACAAGAGTAGAGCAAAGTCTTGTGCCCTCTCCTTGCTTGTGGCCGTTCCTCGATGTGCGAGTTGTTTAAAAAGTAAAGGAGCGTACGAGTAGACAGACACCTTCCCTTGCAGGCTGTCCTGTGAGCTGGAGAGGAGATACCATCTTTCCAAAGAGCCGCGGGCTGAAAGCGCTCTGTGTATGGAGCGCTTCTATCTTCTGTTATCTGTTCTTAGCTGGGGTGTAAGGAGAAACATGTCATTGGCCTGGACTGTAGGCAAATTGGAATAAGAAATGCATTTTCTAACAAGATATCGCTGCCCTAGCGTTCTGCTTTATTCCGGATTTGGGTGGTGTCTTTTTGAAAGTAACTCTTTTGCTTTGTATTTCTGGCCTTTGTTTGGACAGAAATACTGATTTTGGAGTGTGGCAAGCTGCGGCTGTTAGGTGAATAGAGAGGAGGCTGCACATCCTGAAGATGAGGTATCGGCCGTACAGGTTTTGATGGCTCCTGTCCAAAGTGTGATTGATGTCAGTGAGAGTTTTTGCAGTGTTTTGCTAGGATTTTGATCATGTTTTAAAGGAGAAGAGGTGGTTCGTTTAAACCACTGTGCTGTTCAACCCATTTAACTAGAGAACACTGCTGTACTAACAGCACCTCCTCCAAACCCTCGTTACTCTTAAATCCTCATTAGCAGCCCGTGACCTCTCTTCTCGTGTGCCGTTGGGAGAACGGGCTGAGGGACGTTCTTCCCCGGTCTCCGGAGTTTTTTCTTTCCCTTTCCGGTATTTCCATGAGTGGCGGGGCTGGTGCCAGGGCAGCAGATGGTGGATGAATTTGCTCTTGTGTGGCAACAGTGGCTTTCCAGCTAGCTGGACGTGTTTCATGCTTTACAATTGATTTGTGAAGCAGCTAGGCAAAAGTCCTTGGAGTTCTTACAGACCCTAACAAGGTAACAGGCCAGTTGTACTCTGTCACAAAAAATAACATTAGAGTGAAAACAGGTTTGCTTGGTTTGTTGGTTTTTTTTTTTCTCTCTCTGCCAGATCTGGGTTTCCAACTCCCTACCACTGAGTTAGTGACATGGACGTCTTCTGGAAGCAGGACCAGCTGACAGTAATGCCATCTGAGGGGTTGTGTGCAAGTTGAACGTGGATCTTTCTGAAAGAGGGTAATAGTTTGCTACCAGTTCTTTTTGGGAACCAGTGGGGTAGTGCCTGTTTTTTCTGCTATGGCTTATTTGTAAAACCTTCGCTTCAAAAGTGTGAGCCCAGCCTCAGCTGTAACTTCTGGTGAAAATTCTTCCCAGAGTTTATCTTAATACATGTTTTTATTTGTGCTGCGCCAGAGAAAGGATTGATTTTGGTAGCTCAAACTAATTCTCCTCCAGTTTTATGGGATAATAAAAGTTCTTTTGAAAACAAACAAACATACATTTGCTTTATAAGTTGAGTAGTTATGTTTCCTGGTCTGAAGTTAAATATTTATTTTTTTTCCTGTTCCATGTTTAAGAAAATCACAACGATGCTCTTAGCCACTCTTTAGAACGTTTGGTGCTGGGTCCAGAAGCCACTGAAGTGCATTGAAATAAAGAGGTTTTCATCACTGCCTATAGATTTTACTTAATCTGAGACCTGAGAATGATCCCATTGGTCTCGTGGCGGTTGTGGTTGTAGAAAACTACTTGTCAAAGTGAGAAATTGGTTGAAAATCAGCAGATGCTTCGCCTGAGTTGAAAATAAGAATGTCACAACTATTTGCATGGAAGTTATAAATTTATTTAGCATTTTGTATAGAAATGGTATTCTGAGAAACCCTTTTAGGGGTTGAACTCCAGAGCTGTGGGTTCTAGCCCAGCTTCTGTCAGTGGCCCGTTGGAAATTCTTACTTCAGTCTGTTTTACCCCTTTGTGTCCTTGTTTGTTAAATGGTTGCAGGATGTTGATGTGATTAAACTGCCGTGGGATCTAAGGGGGGAGAATTCTGTATTTTTTCCGCCCGTGTCTGTACGTGATGGTTTCCGTGTCCAGCAGGTCAAGTCAAGAACCAGCAGAGTTGTAAGAATATGTTTTGCAGCATGAGGTGCCGTGAGCTTGCTGGTCATCCGGCAGCCCTGTACCCCGTTCAGGGTACGCGTCCCCCGTGTTTCAAAAGGTGAGATAGAAACAGCAATCCTAATCCTGCAGCTCTTCCTTTGGGCTGTCTCCCTAGCTGTGGTGGAGAACACCTGACTCGTTTTTACGGGTTTGGGGTAGTGCAATTAATTTTTAAATTTTTTTTAAGTGTAAGGTGAAAATGTTATAAACACAGCCATTTAATCTGCATCACTTGTCACACCCAGCGAGGAGAGCTGTCTGGTGCAGGCTTTGCCTTTCATGTGCTACTCCCTAGAGGGTGCCATACCCTTACTTTTTGTTGGCTCTCCAGCCAGGTGACATTGCAGCGGGTTTGTGGCGGCCCTGGGAAGGCATCTGCTGAGCTGGCTGCTGCGAGGCTCAGTGAAGAGAAATGAGGCGCTTGAATGATATAAGCCCCTCTCATATAGTTAAAACCATATAGTACTAATTGTGGAGATTGCACTGACCCTTACTTGGTACGGTTAAGAATTGTTTGTGTTGGCCTTGATGAGAAGGAAATAATTTTTTTTTTTTTTTTTTTTTTTCTCAAAACATATGATGGCCGTGCTTCAGCCTAGCACTGCACAGCCTCTTGTAGGCCACTGGGCTGGATGCGAAAGCTTTGGGACATAACTGTGTTGGAAGAGAAGACAGGGCAACTCCTGAAGATGGAGGTCTAGGGGGCTACGAGAATCCACTAGCAACGTGGCCGCGGACAGAGAACAGGAGCTGTGAGATGCCACAGTAAGGCGGTGTCTGCCATGGTCCTTTAAGGGCACAGTCGTTAGAAAAAGTGCAGTGAAGGCTCTGAACTTGTGCTGTTCCTCAGGCATAAAACACGCGAGGGAAGGAAGCACATTAATGAGGGTTTCTGTCATCAAGCAGGCTGCCGTGAAGACTGCCTCTCGGAGTACTTCACCCGTCCGATCCGGGTCTCTGCCGGTTCCTCAGAGGCTGGTTAGGATTGCGCCGTTTGTTTTGTGTAGCAGAGCATGAAGAGAGGCTTTCAAACTTGGGTACATTATTTCCCCCCCACCCCCCTCTACTTTCCTTTCATATGCCTCCAAGTCTTTATAAAAACAAATACTGGAGGCAAGGACCTTTGATGTCTCGGAGAAAAATTCCCGTTGCTAAGAAGATAAAGTCTATCAGTCTTTTTTGTTTGGAAGGGTGATGTGGTGGTAAATTATAAGGTGCTGAGAGATGACACAGCAGCTCACCACAGTGTGAGTGATCCTCACCTGCATCAAGGCAGAGACTGTAATGTTGTTGTTGTTGTATCTTACTTCAAATGTTCGCCTGCTGCTTGTGGAGGCTAGACCTCAGCAGAAGTTTTACAGTAACGGCGAGTCTGTGTGGAGCTGCGGGTGACAGCCACTGGCCACGCGGCTCGCGTGTTGCGGGGAGCTGCTCAGCATCCCTACCAGGGTGGTGTGCGTGGAATAGCAACTCATGTAGGATAGCCTTGAAAAACTGAAAGGCTTGCTCTGCTCCAAAACGTTTGGACTCGCAGAAGGTTCTGACTCCAGAAGTGTGTGCTCAGCGGAGTGCTGTGCGTGTCTGTGTACCAGTACATCACCTGGACTGGAACCATCTCAAGATATCTCTGAGCTGTGCAAGGCAAACAGCTCACCTGGCAAATTTTTGCGCCGTCTCCGATGAAGGATTTTTGGTGAATGGACATTGTTTTGCCAGTTTGTTACCCGCTTTGAGTTTAGGTAAATGGTCCTGTGAGTCAGCTTCAGAGTGCCAACAAATTGTTCTCTGTGACGGTGGCTTTGTATAAACCCAGCTCTGGCTGAGCAGGGTACTCGCTGGCGTGTACGCAGGCATCCTGTGGTAAGTTGTCATCGTGGCGTGAACATTATCTGTAACAAATTTGTTCTGTTACACTGTCTTTAGTTCCTCTTAACAGCATGGGGCTTTTGTGGGCCAGAGCGAGCAGACTGTTGTAAGCAGTTCTAGGGACGTTCCTGGTTTTGTGGATGGCTCCTGCGGTCACCTGTCATTGCTGCTTTAGTCACACTTCCAGAGCTGCTGCGTGACTTCTCGGTGCACGTCATGCAAACACGTTTGGTAACATCTTTAGAGAGTCTTGCAGGACGAGGGGTTTACTCTCTCCTGCAGACCTCCGGCGACAGACAGATTGCCTCCTCAGGCTCTGGCTGCCCGTTTGCGGAGCTGGCATCTCCTTCCTGTGGGAGCTGAAGCTGGATGACGGCTGGCCGTTAGCTTGAGGATCCCGATGCCTTTGAACTCCGCTTTCTTATCGTCGACTTTATAAGACATGGCAAGCGTGACCCACTTCTGCTCCTGCACAGCTTTGCTGCTGCCGAGGGGTTGCGGAGGACTGGGTCACCGGAGTCATCCGGGTTAAACAACCCCCTTGCCTCTCCGACTTTTTTATGTGTGGCTGTTCCTTAGCCCAGCGCTGTTGCCAGGGTCTTCGTAACGGGGAGTTAAGGAGCTGCTTGCAGGAAGGGGTGTTTTGCTTCCCAGGGGATTTCACTGAATTCAGCTTCTGGATTAAAGTCCTAATTAACACAGATAGCGCTTGGTGCTTCACTGCAAGGGTAACTAACACGCTGATAGTCGGTGTATAGGCGTAATGTGTGCTAATGAGATCCCCACGTCTGAAAAGCAGAGCTGTTGGTACTGTATGTGCGTCCAGGCAGTTTTACTGGGCTGGGACGTTTCCCAACGATAGCTGATGCTTCTGTGAGCTTTCCTTAAAACAGAAGGGGTTTATTAGCTCTTCAGTGGTTTCTCTTCCCCTGCGCATTAGCTGTTTTTTCAGGTCTTGAATTTTGATCGGGGCCCAGAGGCTACTTTTAGCTGGCTTTGGCTTCTTAGCTCGCTTGTTTTCAGACTGTCATTTTTCTCTCCTAAGAGACGAAATGCCAAGATTGTGTCCTTCCTACTTGTCCCTAATAATAGCTTAATCCACAGATAACAGTAACGAAGCCGCTGGGGCCGCTGGCAGAGGATAGTTTGATGCAAAGAGCGCTGAACTGAATGGGGTTCTTCGCTGAGAGCGGAGCGAAGCTTTGGGCCAGGCCCTGGGGCACTGTTCCCTGTATGCGTGACAGTGTTGGACTGCGACAACGGAACCCAAATTTCGTCAAAATCCCTCCCAGCTGAGCACTAGTGAGTACAAGAAGATGCCGTACAGACAGGAGATGTGTTAGCAGCCCCCGAGGAAGCAGAGCGGTTGCCATAACAGCCAGCGACCAATGCTACCCGGGCCGGCGTTGCTGCTGCTGGAATTAAAATGGGAATGTAGATCTCCCAGCTACCACGTGCATCTTTTAGGTGATCGAGGTGTCGGTCACAGCCCCGGAGTAAATAAATAATTCTGACAAAAACGTAAACAGCAGCAGCCGTAGCAGGCAGGAATGCTGATTTGATGCAGAAATTCCCCAGCTGTGCCGCTGGAAATGGCGTTAGAAGAATCAAATTGACGAGCGCGGTGCGAGCCCCGCCGGAGGGTATGCCGGTGGAGAGGAGGCACGGCGCGGCGGCGCGCGACGCCCGTGCAATCCAAGGGGGAAGAGCCGGGTGGGTGCGTTGGCAGAGCTGCCCGTGAGTTTGTGCAGCACCTGCCGGCACTGCTGGCTCTTTTCCGTGTGCGCTCAGAGCAGCTTACTCGAAAGAAACGAAGGCAATGATTAATGGCCGTGGGTTTCTTGCTTTTAAAGAACAAATTTAAAGGATTTAGCTTTTCTGGCAAATGCTTCAATTAAAAATGAAGTCTTTTTTTTTGCCAGATCGCTGAGCAATTAAACCCTAATCAAGCCCAGAAGAAAGTATTTCCAGGGAATGTTTTCAGTGCCATTCTTGATTGAGCTTGTGAGGAGTACTCTTTACAAAGATCTCATTAGCAGATGTTGTAAGGTTGCTCATGCCCCCCGGGAATTGATGGTAAAACTCTCGCAGCCTTCGTTAGAAATTAAAGCCTTGTTGATGCAAGGTAAATATGGTTTGGGGTGCACGTATAATAAAGTTACACGTATTAGCCTAAAAGCGGCTTCTCTGGAAACCCTGTTGGAAATTCTTAGTTTTCCTTATGTGTGAGAGAAATCCATTTTCCGTAGGTATTTTTAGCGCTAACTTCCTCTCCAGCGCTATTATCTTAGGCTCTCTCTCGTTAGCGTTGCTGTGTTTCCAGGTCAGCCGTGCGATTGCGGAGCATCCCTGCCTGCTCTTTGAACGACTGGTGGGGCACCAGCCAGAAGGGACGGCTCCGCTGCCGACCGTCGGCTGCCGCGGCTCCTAAAGCTAAAACGCTTCCCTCCTGCCCTCCTTGGAAGGTCGGCGGTGCTTGGTTGGGTGTCAGTCTCCACGCAAGCCTCCCGTGTCGGTGTAAAACGCGTGGCTCTGCAGAAGGCATGCCCGTGTGGGAGTGCACAACCGCGCTCCTGCAAGGCGTTCCAGAGCTGCGTGCTGCTGTTTCTCATCGAGCCGCGGCCGTTCTAGCGTGAGCTGGGTGAAGCAGTCCAGACTTCTGTGTGGTTTGTTTGTTGTTGTGTTTTGTTTTTTTTTTTACCACTTGTTACATTTACAACTCAAATGAGCTTGCTGTGCTTCAGAAAATCGCGAGAAGTGAAAAGATTACAGCCCAAATCCCTCACTGAGGTTAAATATGTGTCTTTTTGTGGCAAAAAACCCTAAGGCAACGTATTTTAAAAACAGCGGTGCTGATAACGAGAGCTCGTCTCTTTCCAGATGTTTGCTATTTTGCTACCTACGACTTTTTTTAAAAAGATGTTTAAACTGATCGTGCCAGCTGTTGCGGCTGCCTGTGTGTGTGTTCAATGAACAGCTGGCTCCTGCGAAGGAGGTGTTTTAATGCTCTCAGTTCCACGAAACGGGAATCGGAGGCGGTGGCTGATCGTACCAGAGAGGGAGCGTGTTTTCTCATGTGAATTCAGAAGCGGGGGGGGGGGGGGAGGGGGGGTGGGAGGAAAAAAAGCACCGTAATCCTGCGTGTGTTTCAGTTTCAGTGGATCAAATCTTTCCTCTATCTGCATCCAAGCCATTTGGTTGTGATCAGATGATCAGAGCTCAAGGAAGCGATTGGAGAGCGCGCTGGCTGCAGCTGCAGTGGAGGCTGCTTTCACGGACAAGGAGCCACTGTTTTTCACACACAGCGTAAACATAGAAGTTATTTTGTAGGCTTCAGGATGCAGATATGGGCTGTGCTGCCAGCATTGTTCTGCTCCAAGCCTTTCGTTCTGTGGTACAGAGGAACTGTCCACATATCTGCCGGCGCCGACGACGGGAGGAGTTGTCACATGAAATTCTGCCGCTGGATAGCGATGATGAAATGAGCAGACCCAGGACTCTCATCATAATGGTACGGTATTCTTTAATCGGCAGAGAGAGGTGACAGAATTGCTGTTACAGATGTGACATGATTATTTTTTTTTCCTTTAACTCAGCATTCGCAGGGGAGGGGCAGTGGCAGGCTGTCTGTCACGGTAGGTTGGTTTGTTGGTAGATTTGCTGCCTCTGTTGTCAAACAGAGCTGAAATGTTACTTCGTTAGTGAGACTGTGAGCTACACGTAAGCTCTATATAAGATAAATATTCTGTTATTTAATTGCTGGTGGGTTTTGTTGCTGTTTGTGAGGCAGGCAGCACTGGAGCCGGCGATGTGCTTGTGTTTTATTTCAGACTTGGAATTCCAAACAGCAGCCAGCATGGGAAATGTTTACCAAGTCTGTTCATCACAAAACCAGAAACAAACCCAAAAGCCAAACAAAACAAATCAAAAAAAGCCTTTACTTTCACCCAGGATGCTGCTGGAATTTGTATTGCGTTATATGCAAATAAACTCCCGTATATCTTTGCCGCACACTGTTTGCGGCAGTGGAATGTTTGCTGGATCGCCGTTTCCAGTTTAGTGAGTTGCCTCCGTCCTTTAGTGAAGGGAGCTCGCGAGGCCCTCGGTCTCCGAGAGTCGTTTTCTTTCTGAATTAAATTGGATTATTTTTATTTTGTGGTGGGAATAATAAGCACTATAGGTTTATTAGGAGTAAGTGACAGGCTTGTTCCTCGTTATAAATCGCTGCTTCGTGAGGAGGAATACGCTCACTGCTTAGTGACTGCTCTTCCTTGCCAAACGCACGGACGGCGAGCGTTTCCAGTGGTTTGGGTCTGAGGTGGCAGTGAGTGGGTACTGTGTGGCTCGTGCCTGAATAAAAAATTAAGTCATATTTTTGCCTATTTGTCAGGGCACTCGTGTATATCATTTGAGTGGTAGAGATTATTTTTTTAAAAAAAATACAAAGGATGTTGCAGTGAAGTCCATCCCCCTGGTACCTCACGGTATCACACAGGACAGTAACTTGGTTGTGAGCGGGTGATGGTAACGCTGGAGGGTGTAATAGCGGCCACGGGATCTGGCAGGGGTTCGCACAGAGCTTTGCTGCCCGTAGGGGTGCGTGGTGCCGTCGTGGCAGCTGTAGTAGCTGGGACCCAGTGCAAGCGCTGCTTTGTATCAGCTGGGGGGTCTTCCAATGCGTGGGGGAGGCTCGTGGTTGTGAGGAGGAAGGGGATGGATTTCATCATCGTGAAGCTGGTGTTTAAGCTGCTTCTGCGTTAAAATCCCGTAGCTATAAAACAAACTTATTGTTTTTCTTTTTTTTTCACTTAATGCTTAGATAAACAACCTCAATGGCATTTAGACAAATAACTGTGTCCTTCCTGGTAGTAATTTCAAGCATAATGAAGTGAGAAGGGTCTGGAAGAGATCGCAGCGTGTCTGAGTACAGATCATCTGTGCAACTTGCTTCGCTTTTTGAAGGAGCAGGATGGTCTTGAGTGCGATGACAGCGAACAGCTTACTGACCTGCACATACCCAGATGCAGTTATCAGCATGCTGAGTTGCGGTTTTGTGTGGTAAATCCTGGGGGAGCAGGGCTCGGAGAGCTGCAGCAAAGCTCCCTGGGGTCTCAGAGAAGTGAGGCTTTCCTGAGGCGTGGAGGGAGCTGGGGAAGCTGCCCCACGGCCCTGCAGAGCTAGGGACACCCAAAGGAGGGGCACACCAGTCCCATGGTCCGTTACCTGCTGCTGGACGCAGGTTTTCAGGGATCCCCTCCTGGTCTCGGACACATCCACTCATCGTAGTAGTGGGGGCTTTCTGTTTTCTGCAGCAGCAGTCAATGCTCTGGTGTTTCTCCTGTCAAAAGGAGATCTGTGGGGTCATTTTCTCCCCCTCAGTCCCTTTGAGAAGAGGAGGATGAGGGGCTCAGCCCTGTCGCGAGGCTGGTGTAGGTGCAGGCAGGCGCTTGGGAGGAAAGCTGCTGGCCAGGGGACGACTCGGGAAAATGTTCTTCCCTCACACATCTTTCTTTCTCTTCTGGATGTCTGTTATTACTGTGCCTTTTCGTTTAGAAGCAGTTAATTATGTAATTGCATGAAATGATTTGCCATTGAGCTTTGCAGTTAGGCTTAGTAACGGTGTGGAGGCCTGGCAAGTTGAGAAGAAGCGTTACTTTGGAGCACTTCTGCGGCAGACGGTCCTGTGTCGTCCAGAATTCACGGTGCTGGAACGAGCAGCGTGGTAAAGAGGGCTGGAGTGCTATGGAGCGTGTTACGGTTCTAACAGATTGTGGTTTTTCCCCTTGGTCTGTTTAGATCACTGGAGTTTATGTCTGGATAATACAGTGGAGACAACTACATAGAGAAGCAGAAGAGTGTTCAGTTCACAGTGTCGTTGTGCACGTTGTGCAGGTGCCAGGAGCTAAACCGATCCCAACAAGGTTACTGGGTTTTCAGGTCTGAAGGCAGTGAGTGATTGGAGTGCCCAAAGAAGAGAGGCGAGGAAATCCCAAAACGCAGAATATCTGAAATACACTGACGTGCCTGGGTGCGGTCACCAGAGGCTGGGCTTCTGTCAGCTGAAGATCTGACATTTTGTTTTCATAGAATCATGGAATGGTTAGAGTTGGAAGGGACCTTCAAAGCCCACCCAGTCCAAGCCCCCTGCAAGGAGCAGGGACATCCCCAACCAGATCAGGTTGCTCAGAGCCCCGGCCAACCTGGCTGGAATGTTTCCAGGGATGGGGCCTCCACCACCTCTCTGGGCAACCTGGGACAGTGTTCTACAACCCTCATTGTAAAAAATTTTTTCCTAATATCTAATTTAAATCTACCTCCCTCTATTTTAAAACCATTACCCCTCATCCTATTGCAACAGGCCCTACTAAACAGCCTTTCCTCATCTTTCTTGTAGGCCCCCTTGAGGTACTGGAAGACCGCTATCAGGTCTCCCCAGAGCCTCCTCTTCTCCCCGCTGAACAGCCCCAACTCTCTCAGCCTGTCCTCATAGGAGAGGTGCTCCAGCCCTCTCATCATCTTCGTGGCCCTCCTCTGGACCTTCTCCAACTGGTCCATGTCCTTCTTCTGTCCAGTTTTCATGCCTTCAGATGAAATAGTCCTCCTCTCTGCAGCTGGTCTGCCACTGGCTGCGTGCTCCTACTGAAAGGGTTAGTATTTGGTATTGATTTCAGGAGATAAACTGCCTTCTTCTGGAATGGCCTTTTCAGGGCCTTCATAAGCCCTGCTGCGTGTTCTTGTAAGTTTGCCTGTCCTGTGTGAAGCAAAAGTAAAATCTCAACGTTGCCTTGATGCAGAAAGCAATCCCGAGGCAGAGAGAACAGCGTCTCCCCTAAACCAGCTCGAGTAAGTACGCAGCTCTGTAGACGTGCCCTGTTTCCCTTTGGTAATCCCTGAAGGGGAGCATCCTTGTAGGATGGTGTTCTAGGAATGGTGCTTTAGCCAGTCGTGCTCCAAGCGGGCAATGCTGTGCGTGCGCTCTGCCAGAAATGAGAGGGAGAAGGCTCCAGCTATTGCTTAATGGCCACCTAGTAATCACCGCGTGAAACCTTCTGGCATCATGGCAGGTATTTCTGGCATTCCAGTCCTTGCAGAAAGTGAAGATTCATGTCTTTGTTCACTGAATTTTTTTTTCCTCTTCAGTTTGTTAGTTTAGAAATCTGGTTTTGTCCTTGGGCAAGGCAGATTAATAATCAGCTTGAGATCTTGGCTGGATCCACAGAGCAGGGAGGGATGTCAGAAAGACAAAAGTGGAAATTCTTTGTCAATGACTATTGTGTGTCATCTGCTCTTGGACACAGCCCTGGGAGACGCCAGAGACATGCAAAGTAAGTATCCATACAACCTCTAGCTAGATGTCCAAGTTGAGTCAATGTGTTCAGGGACTCTGCATTTAAGAAACCATGTTGTTGGGATCTGTAAGAGCTGGTTAAGTCCGTGAGGTCTGAGATACTGCAAACCCATGTAGAGTGAATGCAAATGAGTGTACGTGCTGTTTCTGCAAGATAAAAGGAGAAGAGGAAGATGCCTGAAGGAAGAAAACTTAGTACATGGGGTGATGTGGAACTGTTTGGTGTTTGAAGTGGTGGCCCTAACGTTTAGGGTGATGCTTTGCGTTTAGACCTTGTGACTTGAGAAGAAGTTGAGCTTTATCTAGTAGGTCATTCTTTGCTCTTATCTTCAACACAAACCTCAGCTGCCACAGCTCATAATAAATCACATGAAAAAACAAAGTGTGATATTTGAGGATATGATCCTCTTCTCCAGCCCCCCACCCGCCCTTGGTAACCAGCTACACAAAAATGTGGTAAAATGTTTTGCGTTTTGAATAAAACACTGTAACTTCAGCTGATGTGTTAGCTTGAACACAGCAACGGCAAGATGACGTTGCTGCTCTCTTTTCTCTGGAAAGGGGGAGCTTGCAGAGATTTTCTCTACTCTTTCCAGTTTGCAGAAGAAATAAGAGAACCTCCCCAGTTGCACGGATGCAGGGTGGCTGCTCTGCTCTGGCGTATGGAGGGGCTGGGGCGCTACCCGAACTGCTCCGCAGGTCACTCAGTTTGTACATGGAATTTTAGTCTTCTAAAAGCAGTAGAAGCAATAAAAGTGTGGCTTTGAGAATTTTTCCTCGTCTAATACAGAAGTTTATTTGCACTGTATGTGTACTAAGTGCTGTGAATAGATGGCAGCTCTAAGAATTGCAAGACCCCTGACTCGTGACGTACTGGTTTTGTAGGTGCGAGAGCGTCCGTGTGTACCCACGCGGGGAGGACTTGCGTCTTTCGGAGGTTGGCATGGGACTGGGCTCTGGGAAGAGAAGGGTGTTCTTTTCCTCCCATGTCTTGGAGGAGGGATTGTCTTTGGAAAGCCAGACTAGGGCTGTAAAGGTCAAAAGAAATATTCAAAATATTCATATCTTTTAGCTCCAGTCAGACGCTTCAGTGTGTAATACATTTTTAAGCAACAATAAACATATGTCGCTTTGCTTGATCTCAGTCAGCTTCCTCTTGGGCACTTGACCTCAGCAGGAACAGAAACGGGCCTGTGTTTGGGTGAATGAATAACATCAGAGCGTGAAGAGGGAAAGTGGTGAGGCACAGAGTGGAGTTCTTCGCTGAGAGGCGTTTGGTTTGGGTTTGGCTTTTGCCAATTTTTAGGCTGTGGGTATAGCGTCTGAAATACGGAGAGTGAGCCCAAGGTGCGGATCTGTTTTCGTACCTCGGAGCGTTATTTGAAGTATGCATATGGTTGCAAAAGAGATGCTGTTGAATGCTGCCTCTTTCCACTGAGCAAATCTGCTCCATCTGACTCTCATACCCTGAGCAACAATGTTTGATATTGCTTTCACTTCTTATTAGCCTGAACGGTATGTGGAACGCAATCGTTATGGATCTGTTACTAAATTCTTGTGACAGCTTATGAGGAGTGTGGGCTCAAACCAATAAAGCGATGAAAACATCCTCCTGCGTAAGAAGAATTTATTATCTTTTTTTTTTATTATTTAAAAAAAAAACCTGAGAAGTAAGCGATACATACCTGAAAGAGCAGAGTATAAATGAGAGAGGCACAGCAAAGTGCTGCAGGTAGCGGTCCTTGGGAGTGCTATGGGAAGGCTTTGTGATTTTATGGATTTGACAAAAAAAAATCACAAAAATTGACAAGTTTTTGACAATTTTGAGAAAAATTTAAGATGCATGTTCAAAATGCTTCTTGGGAGAGAAGAAAATTTGCCTATAGAAAGGCTGAGTACCTTGAGTAAAGCCAGGAAGGCAAAGGGAGAAACAATCGCACGCAAGGGAAAAACAGAAAACAAACCCTTTAGTCTTTTTCAGGCTTTGGCCATCTGCAGCCACGCTGCTTTGCGTAATAAGCGCATTTATAAACAAATCTATGCGCACGCATGCTTGGCTTGTGGCGGTTCTGTCTGCTTGGCGCCGGCTCTGACGGGCTCTAACAAACGCCAGCTTCCCATGCTTCCCGTGATCAGTTTACTTTCTGGATCCTCCTACAGAGGAGGGTAGGGAGAGTTAAGGAAAAAATCCCAGTGGTCTGGCTGGACTGGGATTCTGGAATCGAGTGAGCTATGGTTGTAGGAACCATAAGCTGTTTACGTGGTGCGGTGCCCTCAAACACCAAATGAGCCATGAGTGCAGATCTTGAGTTTCTGTTTGCCTGCTTTCCTGTGTTTATCACAACATTAAATAGTTGAATAAATTGTATAGAAAAGATAAACTCTAGATAATAATAAAGAGATGAACATGGATTTAAATGCCAAGTGCTAGGCCCAGGATGAACCATCTGAAATAACCACAAATAAATATCTTTGAAGTTCTGGAGACTTCAGGAGAATGCTTTGAAATGTATTGCACATAGAATTTAGTGGAGATATTTTGTTTCGTGCTGGCAGTAGACAGTGTAGTGTTGGGCAGAAATATAAAACACTTTTGTATTTATATACATATATATGTGTTTGTGACCAGCAACCTCTAGATCTGTTTTCAGAGACCTTCTCTGGATTTTTTAAAACGCATCTTGGGCTGCACAAGTAGTTCCAGACTCATAACTCAGTTGAAATAATTTGGTCTTTTCCCTCCAACAGCAAGGTTTTGGTAATGGGACTAGTGGCTGCTCCCGACACCGCGCTGGTGTCGGGTTGGTGGTCACTATCTACAGAACTGGACTGGAAGCAGTGATGCTGCCAGTCGCCATGTCTTGGCTGAGAAGCGGTGTTTCACCACGCTGCTCAGGCTCCGTCTCTGTTAGCGGTATCACTGTCTGTAGCTCACAGGAGATGGGATGGGCTGGCACAGGCGGTATGCCTGAGCCAGAAGGATGCAGAAATCCACTTGCAATACTTCGTGCATGCCCCCAGCGTGCCTCGGGTGTTTTCACTGTGTTACCACAGGCATCTGCAGCTGGAGCACCAACCCACGCTGCACACAGCAGCTGGAGAGCCTCAGGCTGGGCGAGCGAGCGGCAGCGTGGTGGCGGCAGCGCTTGGTGTCTCTTGTGCGGTATCCTTGGTGCCCAGGCTTTGGTAGACTGGTTCTCTTCTGCTGAGTACGGTGAGCTGCAGCTGATGCAAGAAGCGTACAAAGGAATAGTAAATTAAACCTCGTGCTTTCAGAAAACAATATTAGTGCCAGTCCCTTGCCTCTCACTGACGTTAACTCACCGCTGGCTGCAGCACTCGGAGCCAAGCTGGGCTTTATTGTTCGTGCTGGAGTAGAGCTGGTCTGGATTTAAATGCACATAGCTGAGGCCAGACTCCATTTCAGGCCCTTGGCTACAAGCATGGGGATATTGATTTCGCCTGGAAACAGCCATGCCCTGTAAGAGGTGCCCTGAGCGAGGAAGGGTAAAGAAACCAGGGCCCTCGGAGAACGCCGGCCAACCAAAAGTGCTGCCGAAGGAGAAGCTGCTGGGAGAGGCAGAGCGGGAGGGAGAGCGGTGGAGGCAGACAGTGTGTAAGAGAGGGAGAGCTCAGCGATGGGAGAGAGAGAAGCCAAGTGGAAAATGCCATTTATTCTCATCTGAAATTAATTAGGCACACTGCTGTTAAAGTTGGGTAAGATCTGGGTTTTGAGGGCAAGCCACCGCTCTGCATTGACACATCGGGATTTTCTGGTACTGCTTTTTTCCTCCCTCCTTGTTCTTATCAAAAGCTTTGGTTTTCCTCTGCAGGGAGTATATGTCTTCGTATTGACGTTAATCCCTGCTCCCTTGCCCTTCTTCCACCCTTTCCTTCCCAACTTGGAAAACCTTCTTCTGCTTTGACTTTGGGATCAATGCACTCCGTTCCCCTCCTGGGAGGACTGGAAATCTGAATGGAGCATGCCAGAACTGTTCCTGGTGTTTCTCACCGCCATTAAGTTTCGTCTTTACGATAGAACGTGTGGCCTCAATCCAGTTTAAATAAATCAGAGTTCCAGTTCAGCTCATGGCATACAAAAGCCATGTGTAAAGATTGCTCATTGCTAATGAGAGATAGAGTGGTATCTCAGAGCCTTTATCTCCACGCTTGATGCTCTTCCATCTGTCGGAATCACTTGGTTTTAATGCATGTGGACAGTCTTTGTTGCTCCATAGCCTCTCCAGCAGCCTCTGGCCTGTGAAGCAGGGTAACGTGGCACAGCGCAACAGCAGTCATGTCACTTCACAGCAGCTGCTGGACCGTTCCACCACCTCCTGCGGCAGGAAGGTAGACTGAGGAGCAGGTACGGTGAGTACATCCACAGTGTAACCTGGAGTGTAGTTATTGTGTGCTGCCAGACCTGCTGTGGCTGGTGTTGGTGATCTTCTCTTTTTACGTGCATCCCAAGGGTGTTGCCACCTGATTTCTAAAAACTCCCAAGGCAGAGAGTCTTCTAGGTGACACTTCCTGAGTCATACGAGGTTTTGATGAAAGGCGTCACCTCTTCTTGACGATTAGGTGACTACTGGGTGAATACAGACTGGTTCAAGGTTGTGGTACCTCCTGTAGCTCAGGAGGAACTGGATAGACACAGGTGAATGGTTTTGATGATCCCTTGACCAAAGAAAGGTTTGTAAAGGCAAAACACAGGATTTCATTCCTGAGGCTCAGACATTTGAGGCTGTCAGCTCTGCTTTTGCCAGTGGAATAAGACATGAATTCTCTGCCAGAGTACTCAAGTGAGCGAACTCACGTTCACTGCAGCGCTGTTGTCTCAGGAGTGCAGAAACGGGTGTGGTGCCTTCAGAGTGTTTGGAGCTTCGGCTGGAGGGAGCACCTCGGAAATACAGGAACAGTTTCAGGTCTTTTAGCTTTTTGAATCACTTCCTTGAACAATTCAAGCTTCCAGTTTGAATTAGGGATTGGAGTGAAGAATACTACAGGGGAGAAAGGATTAGGATTCAGCACCAAAAAGCGTGTTACATGATTACTTCAGGATGTTTTGGGTAGTAAGGGTCTAATATCATCCTGGGACGCTATTCCCAGTCCAGTCCAGCTGAAGCCGGCTCGGGCCGTGGACCGTGATCTCCTACACGGAGGTGTGGTAGCTGTGCAGACGTGCACACGCTTCCAGTCAGAAAGAAACCCATTCCTTCCTTGTTCTGCGGCTCAATTCTTTCAGTTCTGCCAGGGCTCTTATTTTAAACTCGGGGAACCCTGTAAATAATTTGATGTTATTAAAAGTGTACTTTTTTCATCCTGTTAATTTGGTGTCTCTTCAGAACAAAATGTTATGTTCTGTCTAGATAGAAAGGATTTGTGTGCAATATCTTACTTCTACAATTGCAGTCTGTTAATAATTATTGCCAATTTGTGGTTAGCTTAAAACATAATAGATTCTGTGTGTGTGGTTTGCGATAAAAAAATAGCCATTGTCCTGTTTGTCCGACTTCTTTCTGCCTCGGGGATCGCTCTGAATACAGCGTGTGGAACCGATTGAACTGAACAGTTCATGCCTTGGGTGTTTGTTTTTCATCGCTCCTCATCTGTCAACTGCTGCGCTCATTTTCTTTTCATTAGTGTTGATACCTGGTTGGAGATGAGGCAGTCAGATTCAGTTCTCAGTTAAACCTGTGCAAATCAAGCTTTTGACTGAATGCAGAAAAATGGATCGGAAGAAATGGAAAAGAAATGGAAAAGAAGTTGTGGAGTTAGAGTAGAAAATGTGTGTGGCCTTGCTGGATCAATCGGCGGTTAGCTGTGAAACTAGGATGTTGGGAGCTGAACATCGTGCCACCATTCCCTCATAATTTTCTTTGGCGTTTCAATAAGGGTTTGGTGTTGCCTTGATGTTTTCCCCAGGTTGTGACTTCTGTGCTAAAATTAGCTCTTTCAGAGGGTAAGCCTTACCAGTGAAGAGATTAATTACTGACCTGTAGATTCCTGGAAGCACATGCTCCGCTGTCCTTTCTGAGATGTTTCTTCCATTAGTAAATTATGTGCAAACATGCGTTGCGGCTGTCTCCATAGGAGATCTGATCCTAGTGGGATTATGGAGGAGGACAAGTTCTTGGGAGAAACAAGAGCTTGGATTTGGGCCTGGGTTTTTTCCCCTCACTTTGAATACTTGTGGCTTGAAGATAAAGAATAAAAAGTGTTAGCCCAGCTGATCTGCAGTTCTTTTTCAGTGCCTTAGCTCTTTCCCTGTCTTTAACCCTTTCTCCCACATGCTTGAGGAGCCTTTTTTCATCTCCCTCGAAAAAGCAACCGTGCCCGGAGCATCCAGCTGCCCGTTTGGCCTCTCCACCTGTCAGCTGGTGCCTGTGCCTGAATTTTGCTCATTCAGGCTGTGACTCCGTTCTGGCTTCTGCAGTGCTCGAGTTCCTCCGGCTATTGACCACCCTTGGTCCTTCAGTTTGAGGTTTTTAGAAGGCGTGGTGATCTAAGCAGTTATCTAAAAGCTTGTTTGTTGCCAGGAATATCCGGTTTCTTTGCCCTTACAACGTTGCAGTTGGGTCTCCTTTTATCTTTTAACCGGCCCGTTACAAAAGAGGCCGAGTCCCTTGTTGGCTGTGGCTCCCAGGTGTTGGACATCTGCTCCGTAACATGTCCTTCAGATGGATGTGAGCAGCAGATGTGTGGAAAACACAGGGATGGTAATCCTAACCTCGCATCTGGTACACCCAGTAGGAGACTTTCGCTGCTTCTGTGCTGACTTTTAGTGAATACATTTTCCAGCATTTACTGTACACAACATATATTCTGTTGTGCATGATGCATCTGATTCTTTGTGATGACCGTTTGCTCCTTGTAGCACCTGATTTTGTTTCTGTTTTTTTTTTTTTTTTATAAAAGATAGAAGCGAATCCCAGCTTGGAATTGTACCAATATATTTATATCTTCTCCAAATCGAATTGAAACCGTGAGTATCGGTTAATAAAATGTAATTCTAAAATGTTTTCACTGTGTAAAAAAGCCAGTTCTTGAGGAATGCACCAAGAAGGACCTGCCCAAATGAGATATTTGAGAGATGAGTTGACATAAAAGTTCGTACCAGCTCCCGCTGAGAAGTTTCTTTACACAGTATTTTTAAGCTGCCAAAAGCTTTTGCATGTGCTAAGTGCTTGCCAGCTTTCCTTTTTTAAATGAAATCAAAGGCAATTTTAAGTTACATGAGCCTGCAAAAAGAATCTGAATTGGTGGCTAAACATTGCTTTTTGTAAAATGCCTTCACGAGACAACGGTATTTCTTGGAAATATTTCCACAAAAGGGTTTGCGCCTTGAGTCGGACCTGTCTGCAATTTCAGGCAGAACAGGGAGCTGAGCGAGGGGGAACTGCGGCAAACTCTGCTTTATTTCCGTCCACATCCTTTTCTGGCACTTGTTCATGCCTGGCTG
This sequence comes from Chlamydotis macqueenii, assembly GCF_036417535.1. NCBI lineage: Eukaryota > Metazoa > Chordata > Aves > Otidiformes > Otididae > Chlamydotis > Chlamydotis macqueenii. The sequence goes on from NC_141564.1 coordinate 2,030,443, forward strand.
CAGCATGCATTTGTAGGAAATCAGAAGTTAACTTCTTAGCTCCTGATTTCCTGACCATTTCTTTTGTACCGAGCTCAACTGGCGCTTAGTAGAAACAAGAGTCGGGATGTTTCAGCTGTTTCTACAGTAAGAGGGAATTTTCTGGACTCTCCAGAATTTCCAAATTTAAAACACTCCCAGGATTTCCAAATGAAAAAAACCCAGACCCTCTTGGTACAGAGTCAGGTTGTCAGTGACCAGCTGGGGTTTGAGCGTAAGGCAGAGACAAGCCCTTGCACCTTCACTCCTGCGTGCTGGACACAAAGAGCAGGACATGGGAGTGGAGAGAAACACAAGGGCAGGGACACTGGCTTATGCTCGTCCCATCGGAGAACATCATCCGGAGAAGGCAAAGGAAGAGGAATTGCTATGATTCAGCTCTCTGCCTTGCGGAGGCTGGGACCTGGAAGCTTAGAGCAGCTTTACTGTATTAAGAATGACATAGTTCTGGTCCTGCTTTCCAGCTCGCTGAGAAATCGTAAATAAATTTTGCTTTTTGATCTCTGCTTGGATAGCAGAGTTCCACAGCAGCTTCTTGGGAGGGCTTTGATACCTTGCACAACTCAAAACAGAGTTACTGGAATTGGAAAATCACAGAGAAGGGTGAGGGGAATCTGCAGTTAGTCCATGACTACGTCTGTAGAGAAAGACGAGACCTAGACTGACCCGAAAAATAACGACGAGGGGATACGATGGAAGTCATAAAAACCAAGAATGGTCAGAGACATGTGGGCTCTGCTTGCAGTTCCTTCTCTCAACAAGAGAAGTAGGGGTCATCAAATGAAACTAATGAGGGGCCAGTTTGGAGGAAAAAAAATTCACAGAATGAAACTAAAACTGGATTTCTGTGCCACAAAATGTTTAGCATCTGTAGTGTCTCTGTAGGTTTGAAGAATGACTGGAAAAATGCATGAGAGAAAAGTCTTTGAGACACAGGCTGTCGCAAACTGCAGGGCTCACTCTGGGATCCCGACCGCTGCGCCAGACTCATTTCCCTAGATTTTCACCGCCTTATTTTGGTAATACTGAAGATTGCAGATTTGTTAGAAGCCTCAATTAGGATTAGCAGTTTTTAATTAAGAAATCAGAAACAAAGCCTGGAAAGGTGAAGCACTTCCCTGGGTGTACAGACAGCTATGTCACGGTGAGAAATACCGTATCAAGTGTTGGCACTGTTTCTGAGGTCACGCTGGTTTGCTTTCTGCATTCCAAGAGATCGGCAAGAGAAGGGGAATGTCAAAAGGATGCGAGTTGAAGTCTAACTTGCAGGGTTTTATATTTAATTCCTTTTTTTGCTAAAAGAGGAAAATAATCTTATCTGCTTTTGAAATTCGTGTGCTTTTTCTCTCTTCCGAAATGCCATTGTTTAGCTTTCAATTATGGGATCCAGATGATGAATTATTATATGCAGATGCTTTCGTAATTATTTACAATACCCACAGGTGCTAGAGGAGAGTGTACAGGAATTTGTAGCATTGAATATATGTTACAAGTATGTGATATCGAAACTAATAATGGCTGAACAGTCAGCACAATACAGAGGTGAGTGTATTTTAGTACTGAGAACAAACAAGGAAGAGGATCTCGGGGTGTTTTATATCGATGCCATGGCGTTGGAGATGTTGGTTGTGACCTTGAGTAAATGAGTGAGTTGCCTGACCTCCTTTCGCTTCAGTTGTTCCAGCTGGAAAATTGGGTGAAAACGTGGGTTCTCTTACAAACCAGATGTTGTCTGAGCTGAGCTTTTGCTGGTGGAGAAAAAGAAAAACCATTTCTGTGACGCAGCCTAGACACGAATAGCAAATATTAGAGTTACAATTGGAAAAGCATGCAGCGGAAGCTGAAATCACAGCAGCATCGACATGTCTGGGGACGGTAAATTTAGATGATTAAATTATTTAATCGCCTTTTACGGCCCTTTGCCGCTATGTGTTTTGTTACTGAGGGCTGATTCCAGTCCAAGTAGATGAAAACAAAAGGGTAATGTTTGCTTGAAATTTCCCAGCGGATCAAACTAAAGAAGAAATTAACGTAATGGCATGGTTTGCTTTTGTGCACATCAGCAGAACAGCATTGCTAATGGAAGGTTTATCCTCCCAACCTGCCTGCAAGGAGCAGCGTTTTGTTTGCTAAGGGGACGCCCGGGGTGCCTGCGCTCAGTTGCACTGTAGGTGAGTCTGCGGCTCCGTGCTGCGGCAGGGCCGCTCAGTCCTGCGCGGAGGAGCGGCCGGTCTCACCAGTGCCCCCTCTCCTTGCCCACCCCGTGGCCGCTCTCTCCGGAGATCTGGCGGGGTGCGTGAGGAACAGCTGCGAGCGCGAGCTCCGCCACGCTGGTTTTCCGTAAGCGATACTGGAGGCCTTTGGTGTTGCATCAACTGGTTCTCCAAGGCCCTTCCGCGTCTGGTGGTGAGGGAATGTATGATGTTTGTGCCAGATCTGGATGAGTTTCCACGTTGGAAAGCTGTTGTGTCTGTGTTCTTGCAGGGTTGGCTGGTAGGAACACCATGGCGAGGTGTGTGCCTGTGGAGCGGTGTTGCCAGGCCATCGGAGAGGGAGCGACTGCCGGTGGCGCAGCCAGGCCCGCTTCCCCAGCGGGAGAGCAGCAAGGTGGTTTTCAGGAGCTGTAAAATGAGCAGAGGGGTAGCAAGTGGTAGATGTGTTAGCAGAGTTCTGACAAACCTAAAGGGCTGCTTGTCCTGGGTCGTTGCCCTGCCTTGGAGAGCTCACCTCGTGTGCCGACGTCATCGTCACCGTGATGGTTCCCAGCCCTTTTCCTGATCAGGGCTGGCTGTATGGATTTGTATCGTCTGTTCGAACGACTTTGTGGAGGGATTGTACACCAACGTTGATGTTTCAGCTTAAGTTGTTCAGCCGTAAGTGGAGTCTCATTTCTCAAAAACCAATGTAATTCACTTCCAGTTGGTTCAATACCGGAGTGACTTTGCAAAAGGTTGCTTTGTATGTAGTTTTACCTAAATTGTTTTACCCTTCTGTTTAAATTATTTTGGGTTTGTATTTTTACCCTCTTTAAAAAACGAAAATTAAACTGCACATTTTCAAAGCACAGACCCAAAATGCGGAACATTTCATCCCAGAAGACCATCTCTTCTTGATCTCCCCCCACTTTGATGACAGAGGGGTTGAGAGGGAGCTAACTGGGACTCCCTACATTGTCTGGCAGGTGCTGTTTCTGGTCCTGGTGTAGCGATCCGCTTGAGCGCTTCAGCATGAAGCTGTTTAGGAAGCACGGTTTTGACGTACCTTCACAAACAACTGCAGAACACGCTACTCCTTGATGCCTGGAAGGTGCGGATAAGGCAAACGTGTGGTGTACAGTCATTGACACCTCACTTTTAGTCTCACAGCCCCTGCCGTGCAGCGCGGGGTGTGACAGGAAGCGATGGTGGGCTGCTAGGGGACTGAAGTTGAGGGCCAGGTGAGGAACGTATGAAGAGCAGCACCAGGATGTATTAATAGACTTATCTACCGGCACTGCCTGCATGCTGTGGGATGTTAACTGTGGTGTGTAAACCAGCAGGGTCTCCAAAATTTGTGACTTCTGCATCCTACATCCGTAGTATGAGATAGAGAAGGCTTCAAGGCTATGTGGAGTAAGTTTAAAAAACGGAAAATATATATATATATGTATATATATATATATATATAGCCCTGTGTGAGGGGCTGTGTCCTCTTCAGGACAGCATATTTTTTTCTTCTTCTCACTGGTACCTGAGCTGACTCTGCCAAGCAGTGAAGCATTAAGTTTGTCAGCCGGATTTCCCAGTACTGATCTACACCGTGGAAGCTGCCTGAGTGGTAGTGTCACTGTCACCGTGGTGGTCTTACTTTATAAATGAAGCGAGTTTTTTTAGTAAGAGGTTTGTCTTTTGTTTCAGAATTCAGTTTCAGAATAGGCATAATATGCAGTTGAGGCATCTTGGCATCCCCCCTGCTCCAAACTGGGGGAGGAAAAAAAAAAAGGTACATTTTTACATGTTGCTGTATGTCATAGATGCAGAGTGAAGTCAATGAAGTGTGACAGTGAATAGATTTAAGAGGGAAATAAATGAAGTTGGACAGAAGCTCTAGAAAAAAACATAGGAAAAGAGAATTAAAAAGTTATTAAAGAACTTGTGACCTCTATCAGAAAACTGAACGCTAGCGACTCAGGAGCCAAGGAAATGCATAGCTGTTCCTGACCAGGAGCAGAGATATCAAATGTGATTATTTTTCCTATCCACATATTAGTAAGTTTCTTTAAGATGCTGGGAACAGATGAAAATGTTCAGCAAAGACAATGGAGCAGAGGGCAATTAGGCACTGAATTTACTGCCTTACATATTTTATCATTTTTTTGAAGTGCTTCGATGTTCTCATTTTGACTGTATGATTCTGATAGAGTAGTTCATAAATGTAAACCAAGGCTTGTGGATCTCCTTCGACCAGATACCTCTTTTCCTGGGATAACCTGAGGTGTGGATAACGCTTCTCACCTTACACATGATAGTGCTGAATTTAAAAGCAGTGCAGGATCTTTATTCATATTGGTGTAACCAATTTATGGTGATCTTCCAGTACCTGATATCTTTAATTGAAGAGATGGAGAAGTCGTTGAGGAAAAATTAGGAAGTGTCTTGTGTCACGCGGATGCTAATGAAGTTTGCTTTGTACTTGTGCTACGGGACAACAACTTTCTTTCCAGTTGTTTACTATTAGTTCTGTTTATATAGAATCACAGAAGGGTTGGGTGGGAAGGGACCTTCAAAGCCCACCCAGTGCCACCCCCCTGCCAGGAGCAGGGACATCTCCGACCAGATCAGGTTGCTCAGAGCCCCGGCCAACCTGGCCTGGGATGTTTCCAGGGATGGGGCATCCACCGCCTCTCTGGGCAACCTGGGCCAATATCTCTGTGTGAATGCCGTAGCTTATTTGTTATTTCGTTTCTTCAACCTTTTACTGCCTTGGTGTTGAGAAAATGCAATGCTCAGTGCCTTTAGCATTGAGTCTGAAAAACCGGCTGTCAGAGATATGGAAATAAATGAGGTTTAGTAACACTGCGAATTAAAATCCTTTGACAGGAGACACTCAGTGGAGTATATTGGATAAGGACCAGCTGGAAATGTGAACCCAAGTTCATCTTTTGTATGATTTGGGAGTAACCCGAGTTCATCAGAGTTTCAGGAAGTAGCAGTGACCCTTATCTGGGTGGAAGGGATGCCCTGGGAGGGCTCCCCAGTGCTGCTGGGGGCGGGAAGCCGGCAGAGAGCCTTCTCAAGGAGAGGAACGACAGAGCTCGGCTCCTTCCCTGGGGTAGATACAGAAAGGAGTCAATAGGCAAAGGAGCCTCGGAGAGGAATTGGTACCTGCTTGAGGTTAAGCCAGCAGAGCTGGTGGATCCAGCATTAAATTTAACTTCTGGCAAGGACCTCTTGCCTTGGCAGCTGCCTTTGCTACGTTATGTGAGAGGCGCTTTGGGGCTCGGCATAGATAGCACGGTGGTTTGAGAGAGAGCAAGGGTGATTCCAGCTTGGTTAGCATCGCAGTGCTGTACTGGTGGCCACTTGAAATGTCTGCATACCTTGGCAAACGGTTTCTGTTGTCTCTTCTGTTTTCTAGAGCCAGACACAGATGCTTTTCACCACTCAGTAGGAGTACGGTGAGATCCGTCTTAAGCAGTCGCGCAGCAGGCTGGTAACGCTCGGTTTAAAGGAGGTGATCTTCTCAAAGCTGAATGACACAGATAATTATGAGATGGATTTTTAATTCATGAAGCGGCACCGTGTTTTCACTGTGGGAGACAAAAGCAAACTCATCAGACCGCTGTGTTGTTTCGTAGCGCTCACATCAGACACGCTGGGCTCGGTGCGACTGCTCTCCTGGCACCCAGATCCTGCGTGTGGGACAGTCGTGTGGAAATTCTGCAGAGGTTTGGTACTTTGGATCAAATGTTAGTAACGCTGAAAAAGGCGTGGAAGACTTCATAAAATTATTTGTTGGAAACAAAAAGAAAAAAAAATGGCACTCGGGGTAAAGCTGCAGATCTCAGAGTACTTAATTGAAACAAGTTATGGAAAAGATGCTTATCATCCAAATTGCAAAAAATCCAGCATGAAAAAAGCAGAAAAAGCTATCAGTTTGTCTTAGTTATGCACACTGATATTAAGTAAAAATAAAAAACCTCGTGCATGCCACTTAAAGATCGTGTGCACAGGGGAATGCAGCTTTGCTGCTGCAGCAGCAGGATGAAACCTCAGCTGGAACAAAGGAGAAGAAAAGGGTCTGTGTGCGTGCACGTACATGTGTGGGCACTGAGGGGGTTTGTTCGGTTTTAAAAGACCTTTGTGCCCTGCCAGCCTTCGGACGGCTGAGCACTGGGCCAGTCTCCTACCTTAATTCAGGACAGTTGGATCGCCCGTGCCGCTGCTCCCGTCGCCTCTGCGGTTTATATGCTAATATAAATACAAAAATGAATTTTTGGAGATTAGCATATCCATTTCTCCATTTTCCCTTTTTATAACTGTCAGCAGATTTAGGAATTTGCAGGGTGCTTCCTCTCTCTGGATGTTTTGAAAGGGGAACCGGTACTTTGGTCCAAGAGCAGAGGTGATTCCGGGCCCCGGCAGCATGGCCCCGCTGCTGGGTGCTCTGTGGGTGAAGTCTGCTACCCAGGGGCTCGGGAGGAGGTTGCTGTGCTGCCAACGCCTTTTTTTAGCTTGCAGACATACGTACACGTGAAGCAAGAGTCACAGCCGTTAAGGCTTTCGAATCGGGGAGGCTGGTGAGGAGAGAGGATTTGATGGGTTTTGGGACAAAGTTCAGTTGCGAGCGTTTTTTCTGCCACTTCCTATTTTGATTTGCATTAGAGGCAGGGTCTGGGTGTGTTTGTGGCTTAATGAGACACTCTGGCCTTAATAGCAGAATATTATTCACAGGAAGAAATGAGTTATAGCTGGCTTTCTTCTTTCTGCTCAGTTCCTGTGGATACAGCCTGTAGATTTTAGACAGACTTCCTCTTTGAGCAGCGTACGCAGCTCCCCGGTGTCACCCCGCAGCTGCTGAAGGAAGGAGGTTAGAGGAGCACGGCTTTTACAGAGAGATTGCTTTGCTGCTTGAATTGCTACGGGTACGATGAGCTTTCGCGGGAGATTCAGAAGGGAGCCCAGCGAGCTGCGGAGGAAGAGGAGGACTGTTAGGCGGGTGAATCAAGGAGAAATTCACAGGTTGAGCTGCGTGAGTATGCACCCCTTCTGCCGTCTCTTCTACGAAATCACTAAGAAATTATAGGTCAAACACTCTTCAGACTCTTGAAACTGCAGACAATTTTAGGTAAAAGCTTAGAAGCCTTAGGCAGTACTGGTTTTCAGTGTATATTTTAACTTGAGCAATTACTGCAGAAGTCAAACATTTAATGGCTTCCCCAAGAATGACTTGGAGACGACGTCTCCTTTTCTTTATCGCAAGAGGTGTTTGCTTTTCTTCTGCAGTTCCTGTGTTTGTGTGTGCATGCTGGAGGCTCTCTCAAGGCTCTCCTGCATGTCCAGGGTAAGAAAGAATGAGTGATGATACACGGGAGAAGATTATTCTTGTGACTTTTTTAAATAAGAAAGAAAATAACGTTGTGGTTGTAACACCTGGTTGCAGGTTGATTAAGATGGTCTGTGGTTCATCGAGTAGAGTGTTTGGGTTTTGCTTGTGACTAGCTGCCATTTTGGATAGACATTTTGTAAGGAAATTGATCTTTTTAGCAAGGCTACCTTACAGCCTAGTTCCTGCTGCCCCAAGCTATTGGCATATCGCTGAAGATACCAAATTTAAGCTTTGTGGTCTTGGGTCCCAAGAGTGAATGCAGTTGGTGTCGCTGGAAGCATCTAACCCTCTCACTCCCCAGACTTTGGTAGGAGGTAGGCGCTGCTGCTTGACTTCTCCTCTTAAATCCTGGTTAGAAGGGATTTTTGTCATTATTGTACAGATCCTGACTATATGTGAACAGCGCTCGTGAGACGTGGTTGGAGCCTTACAAGAAAGTATGGCTGGAAATAAAACAAAGCAGGAATAGCAACAATAAATAAGAGGCTTGCCTGCAGGTAGAGGAATGTGTTTGTTCGGTTTTGCCTGTATCCTCAGATAACAGGAGCTGAGAGTCGGTCCAATTTAGTGGTGCCAAAGAACCTTTAAGTTGTTGTGATTTCTGAGAGTCAATAAGATGTATCGTACTCTGCCCTAAAACCCAGAAGTGGCTGGCTGCTGCAGTGTCAGGGACACAACTTGGGTTTTCAGGGGAATCTGTGTGTTCTGATTTCTGCTCTTGTCAGGCGTAAGATGGGGTCACTGTGTCACGTTACTCTGCGAGCGTATTTCTCAGTAGTTTGTTTAGCCCTGGGGAAGCGCAGGCACACTTGGCTTTACTTTTATAGCTTGTGACCTGTGTCTTTCTACCCAATATTTCATAATTGGAGCATGTTAAATCTTTGGCCTGTGGGCACTGGGTTGCTGTCAACCAGGAGCCACTCTCTCCTTCATGCATCAGTCCTCCACACCTCCGACGCTGCAGATTTCAAAGGGGTGTTAGCTTTTGCTGCAGCTGTGAAGGCTTTTGTATGCAGGGGTCTTATTCAAAGAGTGCATTTCTTCATCTACTCCATTGTATTTTCTGTCGATGGACTTGTATTATTTGCTGGAAGCTCCTTTTCTGCAACACTAATTATGATGTGATTAGTTTTAATTGATTGTAGGTTGTTGATTGAGCTCGGTGTGGTTGACCAGACTTGGCTCTCATTTACGTTCGGTGTGTGTAGATGACATGATAGCTGGATAATGGATTGGGGGGGTGGCTGATGTCAAGGGAAGGATGAGGATTTTAACATCATTGTGAGAGCTGAGTGTGTAATGGTCATGTATAGATGATCATTTTTACAGATAAAGCCTCTGTGGAAATACTTAAAATTATTTAGCCAGACATGTAGCGTCAAAAATATCTGTAACTGATGAAGAGATAAGTAACCAAAGTGCAGGTAGAAAAAGGGAGATACTCACTGAGTAAAATGGAGCAGAACAGCAGATATATAAGATTTACCCTACAGGAAGGCGACTTATTGCCAAGTACTCTCTAGAAGTCAACTGATATTTTTTAAAAGTTTATTTAGAGCTAATGCAAGCATTTTTGGCAGTTGGTTTTGCTCCAGGAGCTTCTGAAGTGGCTGAGCCCCTTTGAAAAAAGCTAGGTCTGGGACTTCCTACATCAGAATTTTGGTGTGAAGTGAAAACAGGCAATGTGGTTTGCTTATGCGCTGTGTTGCAGCTTCATCATCAGACTTAGAATAGTGCTGAAAGTCTTCAGCATCAGCGCATGATGTAATGAACAGACATTGGAACAGACGTTTTCCCTTTGGGCCTAATAAAAAAAAAAATCTCCTATATACTCTAAAACCAAAAAGTCTGATGAAAAGAAACCTTTATTTTCAAAATAAAAAAAAAAATCGTTTTTTAAGACAATTCTTTTCTGAGCACGGTGGTGTGTAAAGCACATCCCTGTTTAGCAGCAGGTTTGTGCTTGATGAGCCTGACGGGGGGGTGAGGAGCACCCGGCACATCCTCCCGTCTGTCCTGCCCCTGAGCCTCTACGCGTGTGACGGTGGGTAGGTCACTCCATCTCCCTTATCCACCCAGTTTGCACAAATGGAGAGGACTGGTTTCGTCCGATCTTGTTGCTGTAACCAGTTTATTGTTGCTGTGTAGATGCTGAAGGAGTTTGTGCCTTTGCTATGAGGGTCATCTCAGTGCCACTTAATGGCAAAAATTGGGAATATCTTTTTTTCAATGTAGATTTTCCTTAGACTGAATGACTCTATTGTGTATACACAGAGTCAGCAGTGCTGTTTATGTAAACTTTGTATTGGGAGCTTGAAAGCTGTGGTCAAATCCCCTGCGTGCAGGTTGTAGGATGCTTCTGCTAACATTTCCGCTGGCGACCGTGAATCTGCCCACGTGAGCTCACCCTAGAAGAAGTGAACGTGAAGGAAGGAGTGTTCGCAGAATAGCTGAGCTGGACTCACTCTAGAATCCCCTTTGTGGAGTCCCGGGCAGGACCAGTCACTTCTCCTTCCCTGGGGTGAAGCAGCGGCTAACGGGGGAAGTGGCGGGTGGCGTGCTCCAGCTCTGCGTCGGCAGTTCCCCTCCCTTCTTCCCAGTCCCCTCCCAGCGCATCCTACCTGTCTGCTCAGATGTCTCTATGAAGATGAGCAAATCTCGTCTTTGGCTTTTCCTTGCTTTTTTTTTTTTATGAATAGGTTCAGTGTGGTGGCTTTAAAGAAAACCCTTTGTCGCTGTAACTGCACTTTTTTCTTCCTGGCTAAGGTCAGGTAAGGGGAGTGAAGTGGCTGAGTGTTGCCAGGTTAGAGGTCTGTGTAAATTAAACTTTAAAAAAACCCCTTAAGATACTTTACAAGACTTTCTTGTTTTTCCCCTGGAGTGACCTATGGGCAAATATTTAGTCTAGAATTCAGAAGTACTTCTATTTAGAAGCTGTAATTTTTGACATTTTGAAAAGCGAATACATGAAATTTAATTTAAAAACTTAGCAGTTTCTTTAGAGGTCTTGCTGTCAGTGGTATGATAATGCTGGTTTTAGTAATTTTCTGATCAAATGGGATTGGTTTATCCCCTTCCTAAAAAGGGTTTCCAGCTGCTGCATAAACGCAGGGGACAAGTAAGTTGTTTTCATGTTACCTTGTGTATTTTGCAGACTATGCTGGTGGTTTTTTCTCATGTCTGTGATGGCAAGTGCTAGTCATGGAAGGTGCATGCCTGCCCCTGCCTATGCCTTCCAAAGTCACAAAGCACTGCAGCGAGGCTGCAATGCCAGGTGTACAATCATGGTTGAGAAACAGAATTGAGGAAACGTTTATGACTAAATTGAGCATAGCATGAAGCATCCCCTCTCTCCCCTGGCGTGGCTGCTTTGCTGTGTGGTTTTAACCATGACTGAGATGGTTTTACGAGGCCTAGTGCTTTCCGAATTCATAACGAAAGCAACGATAAGTTCTAGCTGGAGAAATAAAAAGTAATAGAAAGAGCAGTCACCCTCGGTCGCATGAGAACGGGTCTCTGTGGTTGGAGTAGTCTTAACCCTGGTCGCTCATCGGTCGGCTTTTTGGAGAAGTTACGCGTCTGGCTGCCGCTGAAGTGTCCGACAGCTGCAGCTGGCCCATCAGTTAACATGGAAATCGTCTGAGTTAGCTCGTCCAGATGAGAGGTGTTTCCATTTTTCAAATATTTAACACTCTTACAATAACTTTTAAAGCTGGAAAACAAGTGAAGTAGACCTTTGTAGGTGCTGATCCACAAAACAATGGTAATTTCCAGTGTAAGCAATTGGGATTCATCCCACCCAGCTGGATTTGTACACAGCAAGTCTCATTTAGTCAAGCAAATCCCATGTTGGTGTCAATCAGAATTTTCTTTGAATAAAGCAGCTTTAATGAAAGAAAATTATTTTTTTTTACTTTCTTTATTCCCAGCAGGATCTTCCACAGATTTCCCTGCTTTTGTGCTGCGTGAGCTAATAGGTACTATAGCATTTTGGAAACTAATTTCTGAATCGCCAGGAATTTGGAGGTTTGAATCTTGTTGTAATTCTTTGCAATTTTCTCTGTACCAGAATCCTGTGGGAACTGGCAATCCCCTTAATGAAATTTATTGGCACGTTGGCTCCACCGCTGACACCAAGGAGTGTGTCACTGGTGCCGTGCAGCCCTGAAAGGCTGGCTGGGCTCTTTCCAAGAGCGGTGCTCCAAGGTTTACTGAAAGACATGACAAATTGAACAGTTTTGGTCCTGATGAGTGTTTTAGGGTGGAAGAGAGGGGATGTCACAGCAAATTTTCTCTGTATCACTAATTTTAATAAATTTGTTGAGTAACATGGCCAGAGAGTTTGTTGACTGTGAATAGATGCATACCAGGCCAAGCAATCGTAAAAATGGCGAGACCTAAAATAAAAGGAGGGACTATGGCCTCCTGGTTCTGCCTGTACTTCCCCGTCCTTTCCCCGAGTACCTTTTGCAGACCCCGAATTGCCTCCCCCGTGCTTGAAAATGCAAAACTTTGTTTTCCTTGAAGAAAATCCATAGCACGATGTGGAGTGTGTTGGGAGCAGAGAGAGGACAGGCCTCTGGAGTGAGAGCGTTTTGAGTCGGCAAGACCCGTCACTCCCAGCTCTACTGCTTGTGGGTGTTGGGGATGCTAATCCCGCAAAAAAAAGCCAAAGAATTTTGATGATTCCAGAAAAAGCAAACAGTTTTCTAGCCTCAGCTTCAGCTCCTTGAATGTCCGCGCAGCTGTGGCTAGCACACCTCGGAGCCGCTGGGCAGCTGGTATCGCTAGCACATCTGAAAGAAAGGGTTAAATTCAGCCTTTACGCTACCCCTCCTGCAAAAGTCAGAGTCCTGACTGCTCTTTAGCTTCAGTTTGGACGGGTTTGGCAAAGAAATACTTAATTCAAATTGGCCCACCCTGGTGGAATGAAATTACCTACGTATATTAACCGTCTAAAAAAGTCTGAAGTCATGTGTTGTGCCAGAGACAGTATTTAACTGGGAAAAGGAAGAACAAAAAGTGTGAGAAGCACTTTAGAAGTAAGCTAATTGATTGTTGTGAGTTTTAGTGGGATTGGGCTTGGTTAACAGTATCATTGAGAAGTCTGTAAAAAATGAAGAAAAGTGATGCTGTTATTTCAGTAAGTGGCCCTTTCTCTTGCAAATCTGTATTTTTCAGTATTTCTGTAATTTCAGTATTTCAAATGTATACTAGAACGAGGTGTAATTTTACACGAGCCGTACCTTGGATGAAGTACAAAATCAGAGTCCTGCTTGATCTTGACCAATCTGGCCATCGCAGTTCTTTGGAGTCTTTTTAGGAACATGCAGTGGATCTTCCTGTCATGGAGACAATTTAGTCCAGGGAACTGAAGTCCCCTAGCTTAAGTTCTTGCTGTGTATCTGTTTCTGTAATTTTTTTCTTCCCGGCATGGAGAAGAGAGGAAACTCATATAAACATCTGTATTAAATTCAATAAATTTTCGATACTCAGGATTTTGTGTCTGGGAATAATACGTCATTAGAGCATCAGAAAATCATAGCGTTTGGTCTGGTTTATTTTCAGAACGGGGAAGTGTTTGTGGTGACTGTCCAGAGACTGGCCTCCGTTACATCGCTTCCTGCTTTAGTGAGCGTCCACAGAAATATGGCTTCAGGAGCACGACATATAGGTCATTTTATCGTATAATGATGAAGAGGAGTACTAGCATCAGTGCACAGTGTCTGTGCAGCTGGAGGCAAGCCAGTCATCATGTCTGTGTCTGTGAAATCGTTTATGTGGATATTTTTGGTCATTATTACTGGCAAAAAGAATGCTTTTGTACCTAGAGCAGGAGATGATGGCAGTCAAGCCGTACGTCACTGCTGGAATCTGGGCTCTTTCACCCCTGTGAAATTAAGTAGTGCTTATCCCTCTGCGGTGTGTTGGCTCCAGTGCTCGTTAGAGATCTCTTCGCTATTCCAAAAGAGTTTGGAAAAGTTGGCTGGACGACACACAGCCGTGCGCTTCACGGCGCTGGCAGGGTGTGAAGTCAGTGGTGCTGCTGTGGTTGCTGTCGCAGGTGAGGAGTCGGAGAGTTGCCTTTTTCCTAGATGTGTTCGCAGCCGTTTCAGCGCAGCTACATGTAATTCATTACTCGTTTGAGATAGAGAATATAAAAAGCATTATAAAAATCCAAGCCAGGATAATTTGATCTTGGCACAGATTGCTAGACTGGTCCGTTTCCAAAAAGAGCAGACAAGTTAAATGGAGAAGAGGCAGCACTGTGGTTATTAAATTAGCTTTAAATCAGCCCTGCTCATTTACAAATCTCTGCTAGTGCTTGCAGGGAGAAATGCGCTAATCCCAACGTCGCTGCTTCTGTCTGCCTGTGGTGGGAAAGCTGAGCAGTCATTCCACGCCTTCTAGAGACAAACTGCTCCCTGAACCGGCTGCCGCTTCCCATCACAAATGCAGTGCTAAGCTTGGCCACATTCCTTTGTCTCAAGGTTTGTAAGAACATGCAGAGTTAAATCATAGACTCACAGAAGGGTTTGGGTGGGAAGGGACCTTCAAAGCCCGTCCAGTCCAACCCCCCTGCAAGGAGCTGGGACATCTCCAACCAGATCAGGTTGCTCACAGCCCCGGCCAACCTGGCCTGGAATGTTTCCAGGGATGGGGCATCCACCGCCTCTCTGGGCAACCTGGGCCAGTCTCCCACCACCCTCAGTGTAAAAAATTTTTGATAGAGGCATTCAATTTATTACACTGTCGTGCTTGATGTTGGCAGGGCATGGACTGGATTGTCTCCACAGTCGGTGTACGGACAAGGAGGGGCTGTTACATACATCTCTGACTTACGGGCGTTGCCGTAATACAGGATTGCATTTTATACAGGATTTTGCTGCAATTCTGTAGAAGGAAGAATGGCATTTGTCTTTGCATCAGTAGGAGAACATCACCATAAATACTGAAGTGCTTCACTGAAAAGTTTTGCAGCAGTTTTGATAACGTCACATCTACTTACATTTAGTTACGTTTCGCATGTGTAAGCTTTCTCATAGGACTTGTCTGTTAAGAAGTTTCCATCAGGTCACGCACTTTGCAGCGCTGAGAGCGAGAGAACTAGTGCTGGGGGAAGAGTGCTGTTCATACGCTCGCTGTGTTTCTCTGCTTCGGGGTTTTCACCAGTTGCATTCTTGTCTCACGTGCGTGACCTTGCAGCTGCCAAGGAGCAGTTTTCCCTGGGAGCGTTTCAGACAGCGATCATGAGTGGCTTTCTGAGTGCTGCCACTTTCTGAAGAGAAAAGAGGCCAACGTGACTTATACCCTGTTTCCACCTGCACCTGAACATCTGTGTGACGTTAATCGTGAAGGAGATGTAGCTGTTCTTCCCCCAACCTCACAGGGATTTCCAGGGGGAAGAAGGAATACCTCCTTGTTCTGTCAGCCCTGGCAAAAAAAAAAAGGGAGTTTCCATTGGTCTAGAGAACCTGGAAATGCCGCACATTTTTGTGGGATTTCCCCATATTTCAAGAGAAGTCCCAAGATTTGTGGGATTCCCCAGTTCACTCTTAGTCTATGGCTTCAACAGGAAAATGCCTACTTACGTCTTTGTTACTTTTTGGTTTTTGAAGAGATTTTGAAAGCTAACATTCTTGGTGTTTCCAAGCAGCATCTGACCTAGATTAGCATTGTGTTCACACGTCTGTTGTTTTGAAGAGTGGACATTTATGATTTCAGTGACATGTGTGACTTATTAAAAGTTGAGCTTGTTGCAAATCCATTAGCCCAATGGTATCTGCTCTGGGAAGAGGGGGTTCTCAGTGTAGTCTATGTCACAAACTCTCTGCAGAAAACATTCGTGTTTGAGTGAAACCGCTACGCAGGAAGAATGCCTGCGTGAAACACTTGTACCTCACAGATGTCCGTGCATGTATTTTTTCACTTTTACTTCGAGTTTTCTTGAAGTGGTTGCTATAACGTTTCCTACTGAAGGCAAGAGTTACACTACTACAAGTTTACTTTCTGCTAAACCTGGACTGAGTGGAGTATCGTTCCGAAAATGAGTGGTGCAGCAGAGATGGTACACTCAGTGTGCACTGGTGTTTTCTCTTTGTGTTTTAACTTCCTGAAACTTATGTCTCTATAGGAATATTTAATAAATAGGTACAAAGGTAGATTTAATGAAGGAGAGCCTAAAACTTGTGGCTAAAGGATACTGCGGTGACTCAACGTAACTTGAAAGGAAGCGAGAGCGAGCTGTGCCTGGTGCGATGGTTGGATGAGCCCATTACATTTCTGTGGGGAACCGCTGTCAGTAAAAGGCAGACTGAAACCTCACTAAAGAATATCGTTGTGCTACTCAACATGAGCCTTTCTTGAGCTGGACTGGATATTTATCTGTTGACTGGTACCAGCTAGGGCCAAGTAGGGGCGTGGGACAGCCTGGAGTGACGTGGCTGGGTTAGTGTGAAGTCTCATGGGTCCTAGCAGGGTGCCTTGTCTTACCTGGACATCACACACTGGTATATGGTCCTGTCACAGAACCTGACTTAAACTTTAAAGCGGTTTCTTCCCATTTGGACCTTTTGTGTTTTACAGTGGCCTTCCTCTAGATAAGGTGGGGTTTTTTTGTGTTAAACAATCTCAAGTTTTTTTATTCTGATTCAATTTCCCTTTCATAACTCTACGGCAAGACAGGCAACTGTCGTTGTATGTCTCCAGATTCATCTAGGAAGGAATCTAGCACAATATCTCTCTGTCAGAATCCCCTTTGGTTTTAGTTATACAGACAGATCTTTTAGTGGTTTCCTGGGAGTTGGTAGTTAAAGACACAACATACTCAAGTAGGCCAAGTATTGCTTCTGTTTCCTCTCTCTCCCTCGCATCCCACAGCAACATTTATGAAACAGTTTCCTTGGGAAAGAACTTTCCAAAAAGTTGTGTTTATTACTGTTCTGTGTTGATCCTCTCTTTTACAAGTCGTTAATGTCTCAGCATCAGTAGATAGTGCTTCTGGCCTGTGAGTGCTAAATACTAATGATTTTTAGAAGTTTATTAACTCTTAAGCAGGCAAATGGGACTGAGAAAGTTAATAGCCTGAGAAGAGAGTTAATAGACTGAGCTGTTGAAGGAACAGCTCCAACTTTTTAAATCACATCTCCATCCTTGGAGGTTTTTGAGGCTCGTCTGGACAAGGTCCCAGGCAGCTTGATTCAGCTTGTCCTGCTTTCAGCAGAGGGTTGGAGCAGAGGACCGGCGGAGGTCCCCAGTCACTCTGTGATTCGATCGTAAGCTGTTCAGCGATTAAATAACTTTGCAGGAGCACGTGTATCCCGGTGTTTGAATCTATTTTGTGTGGCTGTATTACTGATACTTAATTAAACTCTTCATAGGTGCAGATACCAAAGGGAGTCTTGAGCTTAATACAGAAGGGAAACAGTGTTCACGAGGGCTGGGGAGAAATCTTGAGATAACTTAATTACTAAAAAACCAGCAGCTCTCTAGAACGACGTCAAAAGAGGGAGAGGAGACGCCTGGACCATTATGTGTATAACGGACTGTATGTGAATGATACATATATGTAATCAAACTCGATGGAGAGTCATGAGGTTGTCCATTGAAAAAAAAATGTTTTATGGGGATGTGAAAGCTTTCTTTTCCAATGCATGATGGTTTTGTTTAGGGAAGAGGGAGGGAGGGAAACTTTAGATTGTTCTGGATAGCACAGTGCAAGAGCAGTGGGTAAAATACAGCTTTCTTAATGCCCACCATTGCGTCAGACTGAAAAAGTGTTCTGCATGAGTGTTTTTTGCGTTTGCTTTTCAGTAGTGTCCTCCTCTCTCATCCCCTGCTTTTCCATCCCTTCCAGCAGTCCTTGTGCCCTTTCTCATTTACTCCTTCTGATACTTAAGTCTTTGCATTAAGCAAATGTTGTCCCTAGTACATGACTCTTCATTTGTTTACTGTATTCTAGCATGTCAGATGGGGTTCTCTTTTTCTATTTTTGGGTAGTACTTCGAGACACTGTGACTTTACTCTTGTTTGGCTGTTCTTGCAGGATGGTTTCTTGTTTGGGGCAATAATAGTACTGTTACGATGATGCTAATCCCCTTTCTGATGAGAGAAACCGTGGGGATGGGTGCCGGGTAGTTTATTCCAGGATAATAACCTTGGGTTATTACCAGGTAAGACAATGTGGTGGCACTCACAAGCTACGAGCAGCTTAGGAGGTGGGACTGTGTAAGACAGTGAAGAAATTAGTAGGTTAATTATTCTAAAACATAATAGCTCAAAGTCCTACCTTTTTTCAGTTCAAATTCTGTCTGTCAGTCTATTTGCCTATGTGCATTTACACGAGGAAAGAGAGAGACTGTTCTGAGAGTGACAGGTGAGTGAGTGTGGTGGGTTTCATCTCTGTAACAAGCTGACAGATGCTCTTCACTTACCAGATGGAGAGCAAACATTACAACCAGCCCAGCTTCCTCACTCCCACTCTTCTCGCGTGAGCTCAGCTGCAGCAAGCTGGGAAGAATGGAGAGGGGGAAAGAAGTTATTCGTACTTTGGTGTAAAAAAAAAAAAAAAAAAAGGAAAAATGCAGCAGCCCTCAGTTTATGAAAGCACAGAAAGGCAAATCCGGGTGTAGAGAGATTACCTGATCTTTTATTTTTTTCCACAGCAGGAAAAACCCAAACTCCTGGAGCCTTTGGATTATGAAGCTGTTATCGCAGAGATTGAAAAAAATATTGGGAATAACCAGTTTAAGGATCTGATATTATTCCCCGACGATGACTTTTCAGTAAGTACAAGGCAAATATGTGTTATTCTTTCTTTTAGGTTTGTCTGTTCGTTTATTTATGTTATCTTCATTGCTAGAGGGAGAGCCAGAACTTGCCCGAGGGCTCTCTAAGATTTTCTTAATTTATGCATAATGCCTTACTTCCCTCCCACTAAATTCACTAATTTTTTTCCTCTGACATTTGTGTATGAGTGAATTTACTGTTCAGGATTAAATAAACTCAAAGTCTTGTTCCTAAAAGTACTTCAGGAACTCAGAAAGCATGCTATTCCATAACGTATACTTGTCTGTTTGCTCAGTACAGAAGTGGTTTGGCCAGTGCTGGAATCTCTGCCTACTGTTTCCATGTCATTTAATCATGCTTCTGTAACTTAGGTCCGATCTTTCTGATCCTCTTTGGCCACCAGAATCAGACAGCCCATGGTTCCCGGCCTTCTGCTCAAAGTCAGGATTTGTAGGTGGTGGCTGTGACGTATTTCTAAGCCGTGTTGTTGCTGAGATTAGATTGCATGAGAAAAATAAATCCAAATAGACTTGATTTTTGTTTGATTTGGGGATTATCTTAAATTCTTCTCCAGTGAGGTGTGAGATCTGGCCTCCTGAGTGATGGGGGGTGCAGAGTCCCCAGTGCTGAGACAGGCTTCTGTGGTGGGATGCTGACAGGCAGCGGATCCTGGAGCCCACAGCCGTGGAGCTGCCTGACCTTATCCCAGCTTCCCCATTGCTTGTCCTGGCAATCTGCAAAGAAATGGAGAATATGAAAGTCCAGGGCAGCTCAGAGGGCAGGGGCTGCCTGCCGAACGGCTGGGGCTCGTGCTGCCAGGTAAGCAAGGTGGCAGATTGCCCCCATCTTATAGCATCTTCTTCAGAATCAGCCCATCTCTGGAAAGGTTTAGATTTTGATGAATACACCTTCTCTGATGGCAATACACTTTGATTTGTGACCTGTTTTAACTGCTGTGCGAGGGTCCTTCCCATCAGCTCATGGCACTGCTGTTGTCCGGTGGGGCCGGCTTAATCTCGTCGGCTGCTTTGTTCTGCTCAATGGCTCTGTTTCCTTGGTGGCATTAGCTGAGTTAATGCGCGCGTGGGATTGAGGGAGAACTAAACAGAATATATTTCTTCGTCATCGTTAATTCCTTTATCCATTTTGCACATTTGTGTATTTATGGAATTAAAATTTAGCATTATAAAGCTGACTAGACATACTGTGTGCCTGTGTGCTGTCATAAGGCCCTTGAGCCCTAGATTTAGACTAACTGAGCTCAAGTCAGTGGAGCAAACCCTCTCAGCGAAAGAAGAATCGCGTCCTACTGCTCAAGAGCTCTGCCTGTCAAACCATACTTTCATATCCTTATTTTCATTTTGTTTTGAGCAGTTGCTGCCTGGCTTTTAGTAGCTGCTTCTATTTTGTTTCCTCTGGGTTATGCTTTGCAAGTATTCTGCATAATCTATTTGAATAAAAATAGAAGAGGAAAAAGAAAAAAAAAAGACAGATGAGAGAGGTACTTGTGTAATAGATGTGGCCTGTACTCACACAAGAGCAGAGGTAGGGTCCATATCCTCACAAAAAAAAAAAAAAAACCAGTCTCTTTTATTTTTTTTATCTTCTGTTGAAGGCAGCTGTAGAAGCAAGAGCCTCTGCCACCAGACAAGACTGCAAAGCTTTCATAGCAGACAGGGTTTTCGACTGCAGGGCGTCTATTTATAGCCCTGCTCCTTCCTGCTGAAATATCACCTGTGCACAAAAGCCTGGGTCAGCCATTTGAGTAGAAAGGAGATCCAGGTCTGACTGAATTAGGAGGTGCTCAGGATGGCTCTGAGTGTTATTTAATGTGATAATGCCCCCGGAAATGGTGGACCTTACCGTTTAACTCCTAATGATTACAATTGCTCCAGACTTTGTGGCTTGGTGTTGATGCGGCCCCAGATTGGGCCTGTTTGTTAGCACATCCTCTGGGCAAAAGTCTCTCCAGCTTCACTTTTCACCTGCTGCTGGACAAATTACCCTTCTGGTGCTGTGCTGTGAAATAACGGCCAGCAGAAGTTTCTGCAGCAATACAGTGGCAGTGTGGAGGAAGGGTCTGCAGAGCTTCACAGGAGCTCCCTGTCACACTGTACTTCTTGGTGGTAGTAACCGGGAGTTGATGGGCTTCCTGTTGAATTCATAAAATTGCATGCTCAGTGGTGATGCTGGTAGGTTTAGCCTTTCACATCTTAGTCTTGCACGGATTTCTTGTTGTAGATTTGTACTTCTGCTCCTAAAAGCCTTCAAGTATCCAAGCAAAATGCTTGCTGTACCCTTTCGTAACTGTTTTTTCATCCTTTCTTCATGTCACCATCCTTTGGAAATTCACTGAACCTCCGGTAGTCTCCTCTCAGATCTCTCCAGGATCTCAGGTCTTGCACAGAATCATTGGTGTCCTCCCTTAATGGCAACAGGCTCCGCACCCCTTTGCTTGTGTGGAGGTTTTGTAACTAAATTTATGTGTTGATAAATATAAGTTAATTGTATAAATATGTCTGAATGTCTGATTTGAGCCTGCAATAGAAATAATAATTCATTGCCTAAATTTACGACAGGTTTAAGATTGAAAAGCTTACCTGTGTAATGCAAAACCTATTGAAGTTCAGTCTGATGTTCTCTTGGCTCTTCTGGGCTTCTGAAAGCCCACTCAGTTGCCTCCCAGGTATCTTGGAGGCCTTGGAAGAGGGGCTGAGTACTGAAACTCTACGTCACTGCAGATGTGACTTCCTTTTTTTTTTTTTTTTTAACTCTGAACAAGGAAGAGCCAAAATCTCCCTGTTTTCTAGATTGTGAAGCCTCTGCTATGTAGACATTGTGCAGGGACAAAAGTCGGTTCACGGTATAACTGAATGCATCATAGAGGGGAGAGGAGAAGAGCAGGCAATGACACTGCCTCTTCTTATGAAACTGAGTGCATGTGCCCTAGGCACACCTCTGAGCGCAGGACTTGGAGCCTTCTTGGAGATAACCCTGGCTTATGTCTAAGATCAGAAGAGCTACGGTGGTGAGATCATGGGTTATTTTCAGTAGCACATGACTTAGCTCCCACTTTCCCATGTGACAGGTAGTATCTGCTCATCCTTGGAGGAGCAGAAATTGAGTCCATCATACTCATGACTGATGGGATCTGAGTTGAGTATCCTTGACGTGCAAGTTCGCATTGGCTGGGAGGAGCAGGAAATCTAGAGTTAGAGGGATGCACTCCAGCTGTTTCACCAGAGAAAGGGAATGCAGTCAGCAAGCAGACATGGCGTGCACAAAGCACAGCCTCTCACGTCGAATGTGACTCGATGAGTGGTGGGGCCAAACCTGTCCTTGATGTCTGCTCTGTGCTTGCGTTCCTTTCGCTTTGCCCCTGCAGCCGTGCCTCCTCGGTGAGCGCACAGCAGCTTGTCACGCACCCCGTACAGCAGCAGCGATTGCAGGGTGATATCTGTGCAGCAAAGTTGCATCTTATCCTGCTTTTTGATTTGATGGCCTAACTCATTTCAGGTTTGGGTAATGTTAAGTAAATCTGTTTACTTTGATGAAAATGGGGCTGAGCAGCTTTTCTTTAGAGATTGAATCTAAACATTAGCGTGCAGGAACGTTCTTGCCGGTGTGTGGTTAGCTCTCTCAGAAGGGCTGCCTTTTCAGGAAGTAAACATAATTATTTTTGATGCATCCGTCTAAAGATTTAACCACAGGTAGCGTGCTTTCAGACTAAAAGCTATGAGAATGGATTCAGAGTGAAAGATGTTTGAAGTGGCTAATGGAATTGGAACTCCATTTTCAAACGCTAAACTCACCGTGCCAGTGGGAAGTAGACGCTGTCTGAAAATGTTATTGCTAATCGATCATTGATAAGGAGCCATATTAACTTGTGGCTTTCACTGTAGAAAGTGGCCGTAAGGAGAAGGCGCTTAATTAAACAGCACCTTGTAAGTAATCAAACACCTGGGGCCAACAGTCTACGCAAATGAGACAGCCTGGCTGAATGCCAGAAATCACTGGTGGGTGTAGGATATTTATATAAAATAGATTAAAAAAATAATGCTGAAGAGTTAGGGAATGTAATGGTTTCGGCTGGTACCTGCATTGTTTGGTTATCACAGTTTGCATGCAGAAATGGGAGGACAGCCTCAGATTGAACAGACAATTGCTGTGAAGGCCCAAATATTAGAAAATTAGGCCGCATTCAAAGCACTTTTATAAACGCTGAATTCTGTGATTAAAACCCTTTTATTTTTTGATGACCCCTTCAGAAGCACTTCATCTGTTGTTGAAATTCGGATATTTTCTGAAGTAGAAAGGTTTTTTTTTTTTTGCGTACTAGGCCTGCGCAGCATTTAAGAGCGTTCAGGGTTGGAAGGGATCGGCTCTGCACGGGAAGTGTTTTTGCAGCAAGGCTTCTGCAGCGGGGTGGTCGAACGTAACTAGTTCTCAGAAGGGAAGTGCTCTGTAATTTTTGAAACAAGCTTAAATGTAACAATACACAAGATTTTTCCATGTCCCGGTTCTATCTAAACCTGTGATATTCTTTGGCAAAGGCTGCAGTCGCCACAAGCCCAGTGTTGCCTGATTTCTCTGTTTTGCATGGCAATGTTTCTTTCTTTCGAGTGCAGTCTTGTTGAGAAGGAAAGTGGGGTGACAGGCGAAATGGTGGGCTTGATTTACGTGTCTTGTTCAGCTACAGTCTTTTTAAAAAGCTGCATAAGGGAGGGGAGACACAATGACCCCATCAGGGCAAACGTTAGCTGTCGTCAGTGGGTTGATACCAGTTGGTAAGAAGTGTATTAAGCAAAAAAAATTGACTTACTCTCTGTCTTAACTAAAAAAGTAAAAAAAAAACATACTGGAAACTATCTTCTGCATAAGACATGGGGCAGGTGAGTTTTGTTACGGGCAAGCAGAACAGGTTGTTGCTCTCCCTGCGGCTTAGTCGGCATCCTGACAGGGCCGGTGCGAGGTTTGGAGAGCATCGCACGTCCCTTCTCCTGCGGCCTCCTGCTCTGCCTCAGCCTGGGACCGGCAGCTCCTCTTCACCGTGGAAGGACGGTGTGCGTGCTTTGTGGCTGCTGCTGCTGGCGGCGTGGCCCCAGCCCTGGAAAGGACTCCGTGTGATGGACCTCAGGGGCACCCCTGGGTTTTCAGCCCTGCTCAGAGATTGCGTCTTCTCGGGATCGCTTCAAGAAAAAGGGACCTCAAATGTCACGTATGTGTGAAGCAAAAGGAATGAAGCACATTCCAGAGACTGTGGGTGCTACTGGGAAGTCCCTAAGCAACCAAGGAGTCAGACATCTTTGCTATTAATAAATGTGGCCTGAAAATTCATACTTCTCCATCTGCTGTCCTTTTTACTCGTAGGCTAAGTGATGGTGTAAATCTCCACCGCAGGCAGGCTTCGGTAATACAACTGGGTAAAGCCTAGGAACCCGCATTGAGGAAACTGCACTCAGTTTGTCGGAACAATGGGATTTTTTTCACTTTGTGGTGTCTGCGAGGCACCACTGTTACTTGTAGGAGCCGAAGTGTTTTAATCACGTTGTATCCTGAGCTCTCTAGATGAAACAGAAAAAAGTTTGGGGAATCCCATGATGTTTGCATCTGCCTGAGTGATACATGCCTTTCATGGTTACTCATACGGAAAGTGGTGGGGAGGAATCAGTGTGGCCTGTGTAAGCTGTAAGGAGTAATGCAGGCTATAGCATCCAAGCAATTGTCACGTAGAGCCTGGATGCTTCAATTTGTAGAGGAAAAACATCAATTTTTAGTCTGAGATGCGGGACTGGGAGGAGATCTCCAGCAGCACAGTAGATACTGCAGGCCGCTTCATGGTAGTGGTTCTTCATGCTAAACCAGTCGTATGCCACAGGCCTTCCTCCGGAAATCACGTGCCTTTCTGTCATGGAAAAGAAAATGAGCTTGGGAGATCAGATTCACCTTGATTTCAGTCCTTCATTGTCTTGGGTGGTGGTGTTACTCCATTGTAACTGCGAACATGATCTGATCTGCTGGGATTTGGTTTGGTTTGTTTCCTCCTCTTATGGCAGAGAAAATGAGTGGGCCAAGTCTGTGGATTAATTCAAAATACTCAAAGATGCTTCTTGTGTGACTTTGCCTTGCTTGACCTCAGTGTGGGGGCCCTGGGTCAGACAGAGGAGTGCTGCTGGTGCCCCTAGCCTCTCGTTGGGCTGCTGGGAATGAAGGGAAGCTTGGCTCCTTGTGGAAACCTTCTGGAGATCCACTTCTCTCTCTGGTGTCCTGCTGTGGGGCCTGACAGGCCGTCTCAGTCAAGAGATGCTTTCAAAAAAAAAAAAAGGATGCAGGAAGCGTTGGGAGTCCCATGTCAGACCTGCTCTGTTCTCTGCACCCACGGGTGGAAATGCCCCACGAAGAAGCTGCTCCGCTTGCTTTCCGACCGTCAAGCTGTCCTGTGGCAGTCCTTTTGTGACTTATTGGGAGGACTCCGCTCCTCTCTTCTCCTTCCAGAAGAGTCAAAGATTTTAGTGCTGTTTCTACGTTCCTTGCTGAAAAGGCATGAGGTGCAGAAGGGAAGTGGAGGAAGCAAGTAATGCTGTTGTATTTGAGAGAGGCTGTGAGGAAGACTTGATGACATCTTTTTTAATCAGGAACCTCAGAGACTGAAGCAAGTGTGCTTGGAACAGCTTTGTTCCCAGAAATCTATGCAAACACTGCTCTCGCTTGTAATGAATGCTGTAGCTGATGGATTGAATAGCGTGTGTGGGCAGGAGCTGGGTTGTAGTTGTCGGTGTGCATGTGTGTTGGCTGCGTGACAAATTGAAAAATGCAAGCCATAATAACAAGGTTCTTAACCTCTTCATGAGACAAAACTGCTGTTCTGTCACTCTGACTAATTTGCTTTCTTTTGTTTATTGTCAGACAGACACGATTTCCCTGGAAATCAGGACGCTGTATCCTTCTGTGCCTGAAGACGCAGAACAGAAAGCAGAAAATTTGTTTGTTAAAGAGGTAAATATCTAGTGTGTGTGTGTATCCTTTAATTTTAACTAAAACCAAGAGTTTGGGGAGGCTTGCTATGATTATGATGAACATCTTTTTGTCTTTCAGTGTTGTTTAGGTGATGTGAATCAGCTTTGAATTTTGGGGGTCAGAAGAAGGGGGAGGGTTAACAGCGTATGTGCAGGTGCCTACTCCGAGATGTTTGTATCTAGAAAAATTGCAAATGCACTGAATCAGCCTCTCATCCCACTGTTTTCCAGCTGCATTCCCTGTCACTACCAGTCTGCTGATATCGATGTTGATATTTTTACAGGAGTGCTAATCATTGGTGATCTGAATGTGCTTTGCACTTTGAAAATTTTGATGTCTTTCCAAAAAAAAAAAGATAACTATTTGGCACTGGTTTAGGCTGTCAGAGTTATTACAGGGTACTATCTTACTCAGAGGTGTAGATTATAGCTGTCTGAGGAGTAGCTGCACTGTGAAGGATGTGTAGGGTTTATATTTATTGTCAGTATTTAGAGTCTGTTCTACCTTCGTAGTAGAAAGTCGAGCCAAGTTCTTCCCTGGCAGTTAGAGCCCCACCAGGAGTGATTAATTGCTCTGCCTTTTAAAAAAACCCCTAAGATGTGTTGTTTCCGTACCTGATCTCAGATTGTAGGAGAAGCTTGCTCTTCCTGCTACCTCAGGGATATTTCAGGCTGTCGCTGGTTTTATCGCTTTGAAGGACGTTGGAGGTGCTGGCTGCACGGTTCAAAGGAATTTACTTTAGATGGCTCCCTGAACCTTCCCCATCTTTCACTAGAGGGGTAAAGTATAGCTCAGTGTTTGCATTAACAAAACAGATTTATGAAACCAAATTTTCAGCCAGCTTCTATAAGGGATTTAATTCCAAGCATTTATAATTAGCCCGTAATTTGTGTGTTCTCTGCCTTTTTTTCCACACCTGGCTTCCTGGTTTAAAGGAGTGTGGGCGATTTCGTATGCACTGTGACTGCAAGAGAACTTGTGGAGGAAAAAGTCGGTTGCAGACAAACACAGAGATTATCAGAAATAAAATCCCAAGATGAGGCAGAAATGTAGCTATAGAATTCTGTGCAACGTGACGTTTTACAGCCTGGCCCTATTTCCCTCCAGCAGGTCTAGAAAGAGCAATAACGACTTAACTGTCAGCTCAAATTGCCTCAACTTTGCTATCTTTCTTAATCCGACAGTAGGTTTGAAAGATCACACAGCTTGTGGAATTATCTACCTTCCCAGAAGCCTCATTGCCCTTTCAGCACTTTGGGGTCTGCTTTTTATTTTAAGGTTCCACAAGTTTGCAAGGCCAGCGCTGTGCTTGTGGCTTTACCAAGAAAGCGGTGGGTCTAAAAATGGAGCGTAGTACACGGTGGCTGGGAATCGTTGCAGCTGAGCACTCCAAGAGGATGCTGATGACAACCTGGTGAAATACATATTGAGCACATCTATGAGCTTTCTCTGCAGTGTCGGTGAGCCAAGGGGAGGAAAAGAGCGGAGCAAAGCTGTGGGAAAAAAAACAGTGCTGCAGAACTGAGCCAGTGCATGGAATAGTAGCAGGATAAGACCCTCTTCTAAAGTAGTAATGCATGTGTTCCACTTCGCCACAAAGCCAAAAGCTATATTTAAAATACATTAAGCTCCAGGAAGAGGATGGTTTCTAGTCCAAAATTAAGTAAAACTGAGCATGGGGTGCTATGAGATCTGTGATTGTGGTCCTCTGCAGCAGTTGCACAGATCTGTGTTGACCCAGCAGCAGGCTGTTGTGTTCCAAGCTGGTGCTCGCACGATGGCATCTTGCTGAACCATTTTGGTGTTCCCCAGAAGCGATAACGACACTATCTCAATAGTTTAGCAAGTTGCGACACAAAGACATGGAGCCAGTCAGTTAACTGCAAATGAAGTGTCTGCTGGTGAAGGTGAAACTAATGTTCTTCAAATGGTGCAGTGTGAGGACATGGTACTGAAACTGTTTCAAGAGCTCAGATCCATGATCTCTTCTGGACAGATGTCCTTCTGGACATTTGGTGGTGTTCAGATGGTCTTGTCCATAAGGCACTGCTAGGTCATGTAAAAGGGTTGTCACAAGTCTGTGATAATGCCATAAAACCCTCTCTTCCTGGGTGTTTGTTTCCTCCTGGTGACAGTAGGAAGGCTTTACTTCCACCTCTAGCTCTTTCATTGCTAGAGTCCTTCAAAGATCAGGTTTTTTTTCCCCAGCCCTTACCAAAATCCATACCTGTGGCAGCTTGGGGAGTTGATCAGATTCCCTTTGCCCAAGTGCCCAAACGGGCACGCCAGGATGACTTGGCTGCCTGTGCAGTATCGATTGATGGATGCAAAAGAGCTGACAAACCAGATGAAGGAGGAGGAGGCTGATGCTGCTGAGGAAAGCTTTGGGGATGGATAGCATTTGATGCTGTCCACCTGTGGTGGAAGGTTTGTCTCATTCAGTTCTTTTAGTACTGCTTTTAGATTCCTCAGTCCCCAAAAACTTTCACTGGGTGATGTTCAGATGTTATGGTCATGGGTGAGGCAGAAGAATTTACTTTAAATAAGATGTCTAACCTTCTCCTTTCTGCTGAAACTGTAAAATGAAAATTTAAACAGATAAAACTTGAATAAATAGTCCTTTGATAACTAAATATTTTCTGTAGGATGCAAAGAGAAGAAATATTTTACATTTTATGATTTATTAATATCTGAGTCCGTTTATTAATTTATACCTAATTTTTGGGTATACTCTAAAGGTAATACCTTGTGAACCGATCATTCCTACACATGTAGTCGTCTTAGGATATTTTCCTTGCAGATTTTTCCACCTTACCTTTTCTTAGGCAGGAGAAGCTTGAGTAACTAAATTAGGTTCCAAGAAAAGAGAAGTTTCCAAAACTTTTAAAGCCAGAATAAAATAGTCTTCAGTGTTTATTTTTTCTCAGTATTCCTTTCTTCCCTGAATTCTGTACAGCACTGTGTTTCCTCCCAAATTCTGAATTTTCTCACTCCTCACCATCTGCTGCATGTATTTACACCAGTCACCATTGTCCTCCTGGTCCGTAATTTTGGCAAATAGAAACATTTACTCCACAAGAAATAAAATAAAATTCTTCCTTTGAGAAAGTGAAAACATTCCTAACATCACCTTTCCGAACTCTGTATGCCTGAACATACAGATCAAATGGCAATCCTTGGGATTTTTCCCACATTTCAGTTGGAAATATAAGGGGATAATAGTGTATTTTGCAATTCAGAGTTATGTTTGGTTTAGGGAACTGAAGCTATGTAACTGCAACATATTTAATCCCATATTTGTTTGCATCGAGACAGTATTTTCAGAAAGCGTGCAAGCGTATACACACACGTGTGTCCTGTTCATGTGTGCGTATCTATACAAATTAAATTTTAAGTATATAGGAAGAAAAAGATCCAGGAAGTAAGTAAATATTAGCCTTCAGCTGTCCTCTCTTAAATGAATTTAAGCCAGATGATCCCTACGAAAATGAGGGGTGCCAGATGGCTATGTGTTTGGGGAGGGTGTTTGCAGAGGGGCTGGCCCCGTGGAGGAGGACGGAACAAGCTTCCCTAGGTGATGCTGTGTCACTGTGGAAGATAAGCCCAGAGGGGCTGTTGAGAAGCTGTCTCATCCCTCCCTCCCAGGGCTGACCAGGTACCTCCTGACCCATCCTTTTTGCTTCTGGATCCAGCGGCGGACTGGGCTCCTCTGGTGACTTGCTGGGCCTTGGATCAGCTTGCAAGTGGTCTCATCCATGTTCTAGCAAAGGTGGTGGAGCTCACGTTGGGTTATCAAAACCCTATTGCTACCATCGTTCTGCTGTGCACCTCTTGCCAGTCACTGGGGTAGGTGGCCTGCTGTCGTGCAATGAGCTGATCTGGGACTTGTTGGTGTTATCAGAAGTTCATAAGTTCAAGTCAGGCCTATCTCCCTCGGAAATCTGCTGGCTCTTGAGCTCTGTTTGAGCATGTTTGTAGCTTTAGAAGCTGTTGTAGAGCCAATTCCTTCTTTCAAATCACAGACTTCTAGATGGCTGTCAACTTAGCAAGTGGTTCATGGCATGTGTGACCTGATTGTGTCCTGCGTGTGACACCTGGAATCCACCAGCGCGTCAAGGAAGGGAGCCTGAGGTGAACCCAGAGCAGAGTACGCTAACATCACTCCGCACATCCAGCGTTACCTAAACTTGTTTAGTGAGCAGGTTTCATACCTATCTGGTGTCAAATTGTGGCGTTTTAACTTACAGAAATGACTCGTAAAGATGAGGATAATGAAGAAACGAGCTTGCTGGGGAGAGCTGGTGACACTGAGCTTTCCTGCATCAAAATGAAACAGGAGTGCAAGAATACTGAGGTTTCGTTGTATGGATGATGCAGTTCATTCTGTCTGCTATAGTACAGTATTCATGTCGACGCCTCTTAACTTTCCTGTGTGGATTTTCCAGATATAAAAGTTGGAGTTGCCAGTGACAGTAAGTTTTTAGAGCCCTCACCATTCATCTGGGGGGTCGTTTATTTGAGATTTTGCAGCTTATGTCTGCAGCATCTGTAAGTAATTATTAAATGGGAGTTTTATTAATCATAATGTTAAGAGCCACAGCCTTCTCTAGAACTACTGACAGTGGTTGTGTGTCCATACAGTTGATTTCTGAGGCTTTTTTATTTATAGAACAATCTGCATTGCTCTTACATATTACAAAGTCAACTTAAAATAGGAACTCCTGTTAATAAGTGTCACAGAGTTTTATTACTGCTAATCACAGTGTAGATTTAGCCAAGTTCAAAATCTTTCAGTACTTTAAAGAACTGTAGCGTCAGGTCAGTGACGCATGTTATTAAAGGACAGTGGGTTTTTTTGATAGCGCAAGAGGTAAATAGAGGGGTTTTTTTTTAATGTTTAATGCCTTGAAATAATGTTTTGGTTTTGTTACGCTGCTATGTCACTGGACCTGACTCTATGTGTGAACTGTCTTAATCTGGAAACAGCTTTGAGAGCCCTGACATGAAGTTGCTAGCAGCTAGTAGAGCACAGAGCCGTCTCTGCAGCTTCCCCCTTAGCACTGAGGCCACATCCAGTTCTGGAAGGTCTTTGCCTTCTGGTTCCAAGCTCTTGCATGGGCTTGCCCTTCCCTGTTTGACATCTCCTGCTTTCCATGTCGGAAACGGCTGCTTTTCGAGGGTGAGTGAGGTGGCAGGATTGCTCCATGCCTGCGGTTTCTGTGCAAGAAGCCCAGTTGTTCCACAAATTACTTCTATCTTATGTGCATCTGCATTTCCAAAGACCATGTACCTAGAATATAAGCAAGGGAGTTGCTTTGAGATGTTTCAAGGCATTTGTTTCATTTGTATTTCTCTCACTTCCCATTCTCTGGGTTTTTTTTCTCCAAAAGGTTCATTTGCACTGCAGGGTAAATCTTCTTTAAGTGCCTTTTTCCCTCTGGTAGCCATCATTCTGTCAGTGCCAGAGCCAGACTTGAGAAGATGCGGGTGGAAAAAGCTTGCAGGATTGTCTGTGTCTCTAAGGAAAAATTAGACCAGCTGGGCAGCAAGAAAAAAAAAAAGAAAAGAAATGACCTGAATTGGATAGGGCCCTTGGGAATGGGCTGTGCAGTTTGCCTGGTCAACAATGCAGCAGGAAAGTTCATGCAAACATGTGCCAGCCCTCCCACGTCCCAAAGCTTCCATTTCTCCGTCTATTTTTCCTCCCCCACAGTCCACTTGAGCCCGAGAGCCCCTGCGCTGGTGCCTCTGCTCTCTGCCAGGAGCAGTAGCATCCAGCTCTGGCCTCGTGATGAAATCTTTGCCTCTAGAAAGGTTTTTCTTGCTCCTCAAATCAGGTTCGCGGGTATTTTCTCCTCATTGCTGAAATGCAATTTCCAATTAAAAAAAAAAACAAAACATTAAAAGTCAGTAGAGTCAGCAGTAGTATTTGATTTTTAGTTGGGATATTCTGAAGAGAAAATGCTGGTTTGTTTGGTTTTTTTGTTTTGTTTTGGGTTTTTTTTGTTTGTTTTTGTTTTTTTTAACTAGATCTAGTTAAACAAACTAGGCGCAACAAGCTAGTTCAAGAACACATGCTGTTGAGCTGAATTGCCTTGCCTTTTGTGAATTTACTGAACGATAATTGAATGTGCTGCCTGTCCCCTCTGATTTTTATTTTGATGAGCTTTTTCGTGGACGAGCACAATAAACTTTTATAGTTATAAGCAAACCCACTGTGGCCTGCTTTGTATGTTGTTCACAACTGTTTTTTTGAGAGCATCAGCCTCTGTTGGCAGTAAAAGGCTGCGCTGAGAATTCTCTGTGGGTTTTAATTGCATCTGTTAAGTAGAATAGTTAGTAATGAAAGCACCACAGGGAAAAAGTGATCCTTTCTGTAAAAGGTTCAGCTGGTTACGTTTGCCAAATAGAGAGCAAGTGTGAATCGGAGGGTCTGTGCTCATCCTCACAGCGTTCGGTGGATGAGCTTTCCCTTGGCTCGCGCACAACAGCGTGAGTCTTGCTCTCGCTTTCTTCCAGTCCATCTCACGTGGGCTGGTGCAGGTGCTCAGGTGGAGCGTGAGGAGAAAATAACGCAATACTGGGGTAAGTTCTTCAGCATCCTGTATGAGCATCAGTTTGCATTTGACGCTCTGTAGCAAGAATCACTGGCAATTCTGACACTGTGTTATTTTTCTTGTTGCGGATGTGTACCTTATCAATAACTGTACACTGTCCATGCATCTTGTTGTCTGTAAAAATGTCAAGTTGTGTTTAAACTGCATTGATAAAAGTCCTGTGTCGCGTAAATCGTGCACCTGTTCTGGTCTAGCTGACAGCATAGCAAAGCCCTTTGGTGTGGTGTTTATTCACATCTGGTTCCCTTATTTAAAGGAGATTGATCTATTATGAACAATTTCAAAAGATGAATGCAAAACCAGCAAGAAGTTTTTTAGAAAATAAAAACTATGAGGCCAGGTTGGCCGGGGCTCTGAGCAACCTGATCTGGTTGGAGATGTCCCTGCGCCTGGCAGGGGGGTGGCACTGGGTGGGCTTTGAAGGTCCCTTCCAACCCAAACCATTCCGTGATTCTGTGATTCTCTGGTGATATGGCTGAGCAGATTCAGTGTGGAAAGGAAAATGAGACTGTGGTGAGAAATTATAGTCCTACTAACACATTCCTGAATGTTGTCAAGGGGTTAAAGATAAATCCTTAAAGGCAGAATGAGGTGTAGAGGGCTTATGCTGCAACAGGGGATAATAAAAGGAGTATTTACAATGAACGGCTTAGGTAATGAAACAGGATAACAAATAAATGTGTAATTAACGTCTACAGAGAAAGTCGGGCCTAAACTAGGTAGCATCTTTTGAGGCGGTAGCGATATGATTTAATGATGCTTCCTGTGGAGTGGATGTGAATCAGTAAAGCATAATAAATTGCTGTCAGCCCCCTCCTCCGCCTTGTATGATTGGGTGCATTTGATTTGAAAGATAAATTGTGCTTCAGAATATGTAAACACATGGCTCTGATTTTTCTTTAAGAGCTGGGTACCCAGCTGTAAAAGAGAATACGTTCTCCAGCACAAAGGACGCCCTCAGATCCTTCTCTAGCCTTCTTGAGTCTCCGTAGTTGTAGTAATTCCATTGTTTGTGTTTTTTCTCTTCAGGCTTGTAAATACTACAGCTCCCAGTGGCACGTTGTGAACTACAAATATGAGCAGTATTCAGAAGACTTTCGACACTTACCACAGTAAGATCTAGCACACCTTCTTCTTTTCGTATTTTTTTTTCCTGTTGGCTTTGTGTCATTTCGCTGAGCTTTGTCCGTATTTGCACTTTCCTTTGTCTTACATGCTCTGCTTGTTTTACCGTATTTATAGTGCCTTGCATTTTTAAAAAGGGGAAGAAAAGGTCCTTCAGCGAAAGTTCAAGACTCTGCAGAATTCCCCAGTGTCAACAAACTCTTATTACTGCTGATTTGAGTCCTTAGAAGCGTGTTTGCGTATTCAAAACTCAGTTGATCCAGGGAAGCTGGCTTTCCAGTTTCCTTAATAGTGCATAAATGTCACTCACCTTTAACTGGGATTAATTCTCCTTTCAGCTACCCTGTGTAACAGAGGAGTAGGGTTTCACTCAGGGCTTTATAGGTGGAGGAACTGGGCGCAGTGCGTACAGCTCGCACCGGTGCGGCACTTGTGATACTGGTATCCTCTGGGTAAGCAGGCTTCCCTCCTGTGTTTGGAGTTGGTACGTTTAAATCTGTGTAAAGATGCTGGGAGGAGAAGGAGCAAGTGAAGGTGATAGTACAAAAAGCCATTAAGAGCAGTTTTGCTAATCGGAGATTATAAACATGCCTTTTCTTAAGTACCCAGTGCAGTGATTGTTTTAGAAAGTTAATGCATTTAGTCCTCAAGAAAAATCTTTGCAGCACAGCAGTTTTCCATTTAACCTTAAGCATCTTATGAAATATAGATTTGACAGCCATGGTTGCATTACTCTGCACAAAAGTACATTTTAGCTGATTGCATACGTCCTCTTCTGTGCAGGTTATTTTAATACCGTGCTTAACGCGATTGGCTTTCGGGAGTTCATGTTCCAGGCATGTTACAGTGTCTCGCATCTTACTTTTTTCCCCCTTGCACAGGTGGTTCTAACAAAAAAGGGATCTTGTTTTGCCTTTTATCAGAACATAGCACTCAGAAACAGTTTGGATCCAGCACTGGTTGACGTTTCAGAAGCAAAGTCATGGCAGGAGCGTCTGTGTTTTGTTTGCCAAAAGTTGCCACGGCTTATGAGCTCTC
This sequence comes from Chlamydotis macqueenii, assembly GCF_036417535.1. Taxonomy (NCBI): domain Eukaryota; kingdom Metazoa; phylum Chordata; class Aves; order Otidiformes; family Otididae; genus Chlamydotis; species Chlamydotis macqueenii. The sequence continues at coordinate 2,064,654 of NC_141564.1, forward strand.
ATGCCCAAAACAGAGCAGGGTTGGAGTCCCCTTCATTTCGTACCATCTCCAGCCTCTTCAGCATCAGGGGACCTTGGCTTGCACATGCGTGTTAAGAAGTTGCGTGGCTGTGTGGTGTAGCAGATTTTTATCCAAGTTATTCCTTCTGGATACCGACCCTTTCTGATGGAGAAGCAGCTGCAGTGCGATGCCAACTGCGTGGGGCAGGCGGTGAGGACTCGGCGTGTCCATGGTGCACAACAACATGACCAAAATGCTTAGCAATTGCTTTAGTTTCTTTCTGAGTGTGTTCCTCCTTTGAGGTTCTTCTCGGGTCTCTCTGCCCCTTAAATTCCTCTCTGTGAGCTCTCACTACCTCTTTTTACATCATTTTTTGTGCCTTGTGCTGGTGTGTTCTTGCTTTGTGAGCAAGTGGAAGGCTGGAGGAAGAACAGAGGTTGCTTGGTGTGTGCTGTGGTGACAGTTTGTCTGGGAACAGAAATAGTCTTAGCCAAGTTTTTGCTGTCGTTTATAGAAAACCTGGAACATTTGGTAGATATTTCAGGTCTGGTCCCTTGGAATTCTGCATCTCCATATGGGTCTGAAGAGGCAGTAGGCAGAGAAAAAGAGGGCATACCAAACGGGATCATGTCCATACCATGCTTTATCTGCCTGCTCTGGAATGATGAGGAGCATGGTGAAAGCATTCCCACCCAAGGAAGGGAAAAAATTATGTGGAGAATGACATGGAGGTCTTGACTGGATGAGTGCTTCGTGGGTGCTCCGTGAAATCTGACACCTGAAGCAGTGGTGGTCTATCCTTTTCTATCTCTTTTTTAGCTCTTATGAGAGGACCAAAGGATTTCCTTCCTTCTAAGAAACTTCCCATGTGCCCAGGCTTGTGCACAGGCTGTGGTTTAACAGGACAGGCTCTCTCTCTGACGGAGCAGAGTTGCTAACCCAATGGATTCCTGACTCATCCTTCCCTTCTCAAGCAGCATCAAGGGCGTTAGGGTTGGGGCTTTGTTTGGGGTTTTTTTCAGTTGCTGACTAACTTGTCCTGTTACTGGTACAGATCCAAAGCAAATGTGTGCCATGTGTGGCCGGGGAGCATCGCTCCGTCTGCTTGCACTTCACCCCAAGAGCACTGCCGTGCCCTCATAGCTCTGAATAATGAATGAGCCAGTAGAGTTTTTGTCTAAAAATGTGAAGATTTGAATGGTGTTTTTTTGCAAAAGGTGGGCCGAGAGAGGTGGTGGATACCCCATATCTGGAAACATTCCAGGCCAGGTTGGCCGGGGCTGTGAGCAACCTGATCTGGTTGGAGATGTCCCTGCCCCTTGCAGGGGGCTTGGGCTGGACAGGCTTTGAAGGTCCCTTCCCACCCAAACCCTTCTGTGATTCTGTTTGGCTTGAGATTTTGGGTTTGGGCTTCTTTTGGGTGGGAGGGAGTGTTTGTGTAAGAATTTTTAAGAGCTGACCTTGCTTGGAAAATCTGCAATGGATTTCCATCACAAATATTCTGAACAATAATGCTTTTACAGATGTCAAAGATGTCAGTAGATTACCAATGTTCATTTTATTGCAAATATTCCTCAGTTGTTTACATTAAATAAACACCCAAACTGGAACAATCTACAAGAGAGAATAAACCACTCCTGTGTGCGCTGGTTCTCTGCCAAAATACTGGTTTCAGCTGCACTGGGGCCGTCGTGTTGTCAGAACACTGATGTCGAAATGAGGAAAGTGAAGAGGAAGTAGATGTTGTTCATTGATCTTCCTAATCTGAGAGTTGTGTGAATAAATAGAAAATGAAAGGGTCAAAGTTACCACTATTTTTTTTTTTCTTTAATTAGAGACATTAGCCCACGCTAGCACGTAATATTTGAAGTTCGCTAAGCTGAGAGAGGAAACTGGCTTAGGAGTGTGTGGTTTCTCAACTTCTACTTGCGCGGTAGAGAGTGGTGTTGCTCTGTTCCCGTTCTCTGGCTGGGTAGATGAGAGAAACTTCTGGAAAAGTTGGTCTTCCTTGATAAGTGGTGGGTTTTAGCATGAACGCTTTTGTAGGATTTCATATGATAACTGAAGATTTCCAAGGTGAGATTTGTGATCTTCAGGACTTTGAAAACATGTTGGTTCTTGGTTAGAAAACACTATGAAAGAGTTCTTCGTTCATGGAAGTGGAAGGATTTTCATTCATTCGACAGCCTGAAATGAGATATGTCTGTGGGAATGGTTTGGCTTTTGTTGGCTGTTGTGGTGGAAGAGCAGAGGAGAGAAGGTGAAGAGAACCAGAAGTGGTATTTCATCGTTTGTATAGAGCTGTTGCAACTTCATAGTGTTGGAAAACAAAAGATATATGGGACTTAAGAAAAAAGCTGTATTTTGAAACTGTAGTGGTTTTTAAAGGAGGTAATAGGATCCCAGCAATAGGTGTACTGAAGGTGCCACGGGGGCTTGGGATGCTTTCCTTCCCAAAATAGCAGGTACACCATTATTTTAAAAAAAAAAAAATAATAATAAATTAAAGACATTTTTCCTCCCCTCCCAGAAATGAATGTAGACCAGAGAAACTGCCGTCACATTCCTTTGAAATCGATCATGAAGATGCGGATAAGGATGAAGTATGTATTCTGATTTTTTGTTTGTTTTTTTTTCCTTGGGGAAGAACTATTTATTGCTTTAGTATCAAATAAAGGATGATAAGGGCGGCTCATTATCTCCTATAAAATATTTTAAATAACTGGAATCAGTGGAACAGCTTTGTCTCATGCCATCATGTGCACAGCAGGCACATTAATAATGTTGTTCTTTAAAAGGACTGACAGGGTGATTATTTATCGCCAAGCAGTTATTCACACGTTACGGTTTTCTTCTGTCTTAGAATTCAAAAAGCGAGCCCGTGCAATATTAACCATGCCTTTCATACAGGATACAACGTCCCACTCGTCCTCAAAAGGTGGCGGTGGAGGAGGAGGGGGAGGATTAGCAGCAGGAGTTTACAAGTCTGGGTGGCTTTATAAAGGGAATTTCAACAGCACTGTCAACAACAGCATCACTGTTCGGGTAAGGGGCCGGCATTGTTCTTGCTTTGTTCCATTTGGATTTGTGTCCCCCACAGAGGCATGCTTGTTTGCCGTTGGTGTTGGGCTGTTTGTATCTTGGGTTTGATTACATTGCTTTAAATGATAGTAAAGAAAATGGCAGTTGTCCACGAAAGGAGTTGCCTATTATTTAAACCCTGTGGATAAAGTATCAGAGAAAATAATTTACAGTACAACAATTCTCATTCTTCTTCCCCCCCCCCCCCCGCCCTTTCAGTCATTCAAAAAACGCTACTTCCAGCTGACGCAGTTGTCGGATAACTCATATATTATGAATTTTTATAAAGATGAAAAAATATCGAAGGAGCCAAAGGGATGTATTTTCTTGGATTCATGTACAGGAGTCGTACAGGTACGTTGCAGTTTATTTCACTGTATTGTTTGGGTGGCATAAATTTAAAAAGGCCAGTAGAAGAACACGTACATGAATGGAATAGTGCTCTCATTAGCAGTTTTGTGACCTGAAAACACCATTAGTTTTGCTCTATAAATTGCAGCAAGTGCTCCAACTGACAGGTTACAAAGCCCACAGCTGAGTTATGGTAGCAGATCATGGACATGCTCTTTGCCCACCACACGCATGAGAAAATATATAATGAAATGTTTCTTTCCGCTGAAATTATTTTCTTAGCTGCCAGATGTTACCCCATGCTTACTAAGAGCATGCTTGTTGTGGGTTAGAGAGACTCTGGTTACAAAGCGATGGCAGATGGGCAAGTCGTAAATGAATCCTGTATCCCAAGTCTCCTTGAGGATCATCACTTTTGGAGGTGATAGGGAGTCTTAGTGGCAGCAGGTAGGACAGAGCCTCGTTGTTTATTGTGGCTTGGAAAAAATAAATACCCAGAAATGTCTGACACCACCTTTTTTTGTTTGTTTTGGTTTTGTTACTCCTAAGATTGAGTTATTAGCTTTTCTCCCCCGCCACCTTCTGCATTGCCTCTAATTCTATTAATGCATTTCTCTTTTTTCTTTCTTTTTTCTTTTTTTTTTCCATTCTAAACAAGATATTATCTTGAATAGTATGTTACTGTAGTTGGTCTAGCTCTATATGTCACTAAATAAGGAAACTCCTTTTTTTTTTTTTCTTTAGCTATACTTAGTTTTTACTACTTAACCAGGAAAGACTGGTAACAGAACTAGTGCAGACTGATTTGAGGGTTGCTTTGAAAGAAACCTTTCAGGTCATGCAAGGGAGGACCCCTGATAAACACAACCTTTTTTTGGTTGAGAAGTCTCTTCTTCACCCCTAAACAGGCCCTTTGAAGCAAGGAATGTTTGGATTTCAAACTCCATGACAGCAGAAATGTCTCGACTGCAAGATTTCTGGCCTTTTTTACTAACCTCTGACAAAAAAAAACTCAAGAAACCTTTAAGATCTTCCTCCTGAACTTTGACAGCTGCCTTCTAAATCTACAGCGTTTCTGCAAATTGTCCCAAACCGGTTGACCTGTATGTTCTCCTCTCGCCTGCCCCCGACACTAGTTTTCATTGTTGTTTTTTGGTTGACATTTAGAATGGGATGCATAAATTTATAAGCTGTCTTCACTTGCAAGAAGTGAGAGTCTTAGCCAAGGGGTTAAGAGTGCAACTATCATCTGCTGTCAAAGCCTCTGATGAACTTAGAATGATAAGGCTGAAAAGCAAAACCTGGCTTAGAGTTGCCATGAACAGGGAAACCATAGAATGTGGAGAAAGAGTTGGGTAAAACAGAAGATTTGGAGGAAAACTCTGATGTGAAAGTTCTGACTTAATGAGGTTTTGTAACACTATAAATCATTTAACTCTCTATGAGTGACTTTTTGCTCCTGCTTGATAGAGATTGAATATCTAAATTGTAGTAAACATCCTGAAGAAATTATCCTGGATGAAATACAAAATACTTCCAAAGCAATTCTGTTATTTTGGAAGAACGGCCCTGCAGGCATTAGACTTAGCCTGATGTTTCATTTATAGCTCATCCGTAGTTTCTTTTTGAATCTTGTGTCATTTCCCTCTGGAAGAAATTTTAAACTTGCAATGAAGTGTTGAAGATGAGAAGTCAACCTCAAGGTCCATATGCCATATGGAAGGGCTTGCAGAGAAGCAGCCGGAGAAATAGTACTTTGTGTATGTGTTAACCGATCAGGAAGAAAATAGGTGGCTTTAGATTTGAAACAAAGGCTTTGCTGTAGATCTCATCTGCTTGCCAGAAGTCTGAAGTGCAGATGGAAAAGTGGATATTGAAGTTTTCCTGCCCTGATGTCCTCAAGATTCAGCATGCGGGGTGTACTGCTCTATTAGATAATGTCTAATGTTACCTGATTTAACGATCTTGGCCATGGCTGTAAGGGAGCGTACATAATATAGACAAGAAATGCGTTCATTTTAATGCTCTTTGTGCTTTCTGAAAACAAATGGAAAGGTAGCATTTTTCTTTCTAGATTGTGCGTAAATTGGTGTGCATAATCCACTTACATAAATAATCTGTCTTTAAAAGTTTTGAATGGCCACTACCGAAGATTCTTGGCATAGTTTTGTTCAACTTGTAGCTCTTGGTCAAGCCCTCGTGTTATATCTGTAAAAACAGTTTCAGTGTAATTTCAGTCCTTGCTTTACATTCGTTTGAATGTCTGCAGTGACTGGAGAGTTAGGGTCGTTTCAGGACCAAGAATAATATTGAACGGCCGCAAACCAACTGCTACAAAACCCAACCCTATTCTTACCCTGTGTTGACTGAACTGGAATTTATATCCCTGAAAGAATATTCACCTTAAGCAAATACTCGAGAGGAAAACTATTTCCTCTCTTTCTACCAAGAGAATTTCCAGTAGCAGAACTGAAAAATAACACACACACAAGCCCAAGTCAGTCTGAAAAGCCAAGATTTGACCGACTCCGACCCGAGTAGCTCCAGAAGTTGCTCAGTCTTAACTGGTTCCTGGGCTCAGTCGTGACATGAAATGTAAGGACTGGAGCAAGTGATTAACAACAGATTGGGTAGGAATCTTCTAAATCATCACTGCTACTGGAAAAAAAAAAACTGTTCATGGAACTTTATTCTCAGTGTCTTGGGTTCTTGGTCTCCTCCTGTGCTAATCAGGATCAGATTCTGCCTCTGTTCCTCTTAAATAACACTATCACTACCATGTCACTGTCTGGTTTAGAAGCTATTCTTAGCAACTTGTTGATTCAGGAACTGTACTGAGAAGTAGTTGTCGTGTGTCGGACTGCGGGATACCTTTGTCGTGTTATTAGAGACAAACAAAATCAAGTGAAATGGCCAGTTGTGGGGTGGATGATTGGTTTTCGTTTGTCAGAATCCCTCCAAGGTTAGATGTGTCAACAAAGTGACAGCAACTTTCTCTTATACTGATAACAGGACGGTGGCATTGATGTCTACAGTCGGTGGTTGTAAAAGTCTGATGAAGTAGTAGAGGGTGGGACCCATTGGTGTTCTTTAAGCAGGGAGGAGGGACAATTGATGCAACTGCTTCCATAACACTAAGAGATAAAAGCCTCCCTAATTTGATATATTTGAGGAATGAAGCACGTTGTATTAGATCACGGCACTTAGTTCAGTTTTATTGAGCTCTTGAGTACTAAGCGCCTGTTAATCCTTGTGACAGAATTTGATGGATTAACCATCTACTGCAGGTAAAATCAGGTGATACAGAGCAGATCTCAGAACTCAGTCTGTTGCCAGTAGGCTGGGCATTGGTTTTTATTCTGTACTTGAAAAGGATACCATTGCAATGACTGACCAGGTCTGTACCTCAGCTTTTACCTCCTCCAAAGAATTGTTGAAGTTGCCTTAGTCGTTTGTAAAACCCTTCTAACACAAAGGGCGACAGTGGGAAGAACGCGTTGTAATCTTCTCACGTGGAGGAATTGGTCCTATTGCAATCTTCTGGAGAGATTTGCTGGTTAATCACTCTCCCAAGTTTAGACTTGTATCGTCCAGAAGCTCTTTCAGAAAAATGTAAGAAGAATAAAATGATGTAGGAATGTTCTCATCCTAACCACAGTGTTTCTAACTTCATTAGATGCTCAGAAATTGTTACCTTTATATAGCTTGTTAGTGGCATCTATAAATATCTCAAAACAAAAGATTTTATAAATTGTTCACAACTGACTTTGACCTATTCAGGTCCAGCCTCAATAGTGAGAGATGAAATAGTCTTTGACCACTGCAGACTTGCTAGTTTGAGTTTGGTGTACTCAGTCCTGTTCCCACCGAGCAAATATTCATTTGACTTAGTTCTGCTTAGTATCTTTCGAGTGTCTGGTGTGCTGGTAAGGCGTAGGGTTCTTAGGCTTTAGAGGTCTTGTCTCCAGACAACGACGCTCAGGTAGCAATGCTGTAATTCACCATCAGAGATCTTTCGTTATTCCGCTTGGGAGCTATTCCCTGCTGTAGTAGGAAGTGTTATTGTCTTTAGTCCTAGATTGTATGGCTAATTAAAATACGTTTATTTGGCCATAGAAGATCTCAGATGCACCAAGACCCAACAATAGATTGACATAAATTTGCGTTAATATCACACTACTTGTATTTCCTTTAAAGGCACTGAATTTTGCTTGAATGTTCTTTTTAAGGAGTGGCCATATACAAATCCATCTTATGGATGCCTTTTTTTTTAGTATCTTTTTATAATTAGTTCTAGTATTTATTTTTCTGTTCCTTTTGTTCCAACAGAACAACAGGCTTAGGAAACACGCCTTTGAGTTGAAAATGAATGACCTCACGTACTTCGTGCTGGCAGCTGAAAACGAGCAGGATATGGATGACTGGATTTTCACTCTCAACAAAATCCTGCAAATAAATCCAGAGGGAACCATTCAGGAGAGGAAAAGTGCAGATCTCACTGATCTGAAACTTGGTAAGAGTGAATAGTCTCTTGCATCTTTTTTTTTTTTTTAATCAAATGCAAAGAATTGAACCTTCAGATACCACTATTGAATCATTTTAACCGCCTGAGTCTGTAATGGATTCTGCAGCCATTGATTTCTGACGAAGCAGCGCCGGTCCTTTGGCAATCCCCAAACAGTGTCAGCTAACTCCCCACAGATGGTTCTCAGACGGCTGTGGGGGGAGGTAGAGCTGCTCCCCACAAAGTCAGCAGGAGCAACGTGGCTCCGTTTTGCCTATGCAGCTCTTTTTCAGGTATCGTCCTCTCTGCCAGTGATCTTGCTAGCACTTTGTGTTTTACTGTCTTGGGAATCTGAAGGTTTTAAAGAGCTTTGTGCTGGAGAGAGGTTAGAGCAGTTCTTTTTCCAGTGTTTTGTTTTCTTTAAAAATCTGGAGCTAATAATTAAAAAAAAATCCCAGCTGTGGTGTATTGCTCTTTCCCTGGAAGCGTACTGACTTCTCATTTCTCGCTTTTGTGAGTTCACGTATTAATATGCTTTCACTGTGGAAGAAAGAATTGGATGCTCTGTTATACCGCACTCTTCATGTGGCAGTAACTGGTTCCTCCGCATCATAAATCCACGTTCAGTTTGGATGAACCCCAGCTGAAATTCTAAGGCTGAAAATGCTTTAAAACCTTAATACGGATTTGAACTGGTTGTTCTCTGGGCTCAATCAAAGCTTTGAATCCACATGCATCCGAATCTTGGGGAAGTTCAGAGCTAATTGAAGGCTCTAGCCTGGTGTTTGTAATAAATTCTGGTTTTGGAGGGACAGAATACTCTTCATATAGCCAAAGATGTTTTTATAATTTGGAGACACAAGAGACTTGCACTTCAGAGTCAGAGAAGTACTTTTGATTATCCCACCCATAAGGGATATCAATGAAACGGGAAGAAATACGTGCATAAAAGGTCAGAGACATAAGGCTAACGGAAAACAGAAGTCCCTACTGGTAAAATCCCTGGTAAGAAGCTATGTGCTAGAAGGAATGTGCTATGGAGTTAACTTGTCAAAAGGCACGATGCTTTCTTGGCAGAAGAGCCCTCAATGGCTGTAATGGCTTATTACACGTTGGGCTGGATTACTTAGTGAATGCGGAATGGTCTCTGGTGAGCTGTGGAAAGGAAAGGGGTTGCTGTATAGGTGTGGATCTGTATATTTGCAGCTCACAGAGTCCATACTGCATCCCGCTTCGTCCCAAAGAGCAGGTAAGGTCCTGCCTGCCTCACTGAAGACTCCCTTTATTGAGAGCCCAAAGTCTCTGGGTTGACACAAACCCTTGACGTTGCCTCAGAAGGGACCAAGAGCGCAAAGGAAGATGTCTTTGTTGTGGACGTGAATATTTGTCGTGAATCAATGTGTCAGATGTTTCACTGAGTAATCAGAGCTCTTGTGTGAAAGCTTAAATGTAGACGAAGTTACGGTAGGCACCAGTGGAGGTGAGGTTGAGGACAGAGGTTTGCATCAGTACCTCTTCCATTTGTTAGCCTCAAGATACTAAAGGCAATAAAAAGAAATAGCATGGGGATAGATTTTTCTCTTTTTTTTTTTTTTTTTTTTTTTTTAACCCAATGGTAACAGCAAGTATAATACAAATATTTGCTTTTTTGTTGTTGTTCTTTTCAAGACCCTGCAGAAGTTTCGGTGAATTATGATTGCTCTCAAGAAGAGACTGATTCTTCAGAGAACGCCTTACACCCAGACTTTGCAAAAGTAAGGGATGTTATATTTATCTTTACAAGATTAGTGGAAAGTGCTACCTGGGTGAAAAATGCCTGGCAATAGGTGATCATGAAAATTGTGAAAGGTTTGAAAATATAGCACAGCTCATTGTGATTGTTAGGGCCATGAGAAATGACAGGAATAATTCTATTTCTGAACAGCTGATGGGTTTGTTGAAGTGAGAAGAGCTCCACTGGATGTAAAGAAAGTAGGTACTCCCTAGAGGGGTTTGATTTAGACCTGGGAAATCATTAAAAGTCTGATCCGTGCAGTTACCTGTGAAATATTTACTTTTTTTAACTGCATTTCAGAAGAATTTGGCCTTTGGAGAGCCAAGATTTCCTGTGTGACTTGCAAGGAACCGAGCTGTGAACTGCTCATCCCCTTCTGTCATTGCACTGAAAGATGTGTGCGGTATCAGGGGAGCCATTTCATCCTCTCAGTCTCACAAACTGCTTCGTGTGGATGAGATAAGCATAGATGGTGCTAAGAAGCTTTTTGATTAAAGCTAGATCGGAAATATCTGATCATATCGTCTGTGGCTAGAGACTTTCTAATGATTTAGTTAGTGCAGGTATCTCAAAGGTGTCTTACCGATACCTCACAGACCACTGGTGGCCTGCAAGGCTGAAATAGATGTTGTGCGTGTTGTGTGATGCTTGTGTTGCCCTTTGTATGGTTAATGACTGTTCCCACCCCCTTGCGCTGTCGGCCTGGCTGCAGCAGAGATCTGTGGCCTGTCCCTAGTCCACGGCAGGTAAATCTCTCGATCCCATCTAAAACAGTACACCAGGGACACATCAGGACCTGCTTCTGCAAATCAGCCCATGGGTGGGGCGTGGTAGGACGTGAACATGGAGCTCCTGGTCTTGCTGCGCTACTTCTGCTCATTACTTAATGTGTGTCAGCAGTGTCGCGCTGTTGTGAAAAACACAAAAAGTTGAACGGGACCTGAACACCGGGTGGCTTCGGGAAGCTGTTGAGCTGGTTTTATCAGAGCTTATTATTCCCTTTGGCTTGTGTCCACCAAAAATAAAATGAGTGTGGCTGATTTCGCTGTGTGGCAGAAGGATGGACGGGGAGAGGACTCCCAGCCTCGCCTTTTGGGTGACACCGCAATCTGTGTGTCTGCCCACCTGTACGGGTGAGCTGCACTTCCCTGCTCCCCGTTCTGCCCTTCCCCTGGTTTTCCTCTGGGACTCTTTGGGTTTGGTTTTTTTTCCCTCAACTTGGGAATCCCTAAAGTGATTTTAATACAGTGATCCACCATTCTGGCAGCTTACACGATGGATTCTTTAGTAACATATATGAACTTGAATTACTTGATTGATCTATTTTGGGGTTCCTTAGAAGGATGTCATGGCCTGAAAGTCCCTGCTTCACCAACATGTAACCTTCAAAGAGTGCTTGAAGGTGCTTTGGGATGGCTACTGCAGAAATGAGAAGTGCTGTTACATGGGAAGCGTTGATCATTCATTTAGAAGTCTGATAACCATGGATTTCTGTTCTTGTGCAGAAAACTAATTTATTTTCTGTCACCGCAGTACATCACAGAAACAGAAGAAACAGTGAAAGCCTCTCGAAATACAGAGCGACTAAATCTTTTCTCTTTGGATCCAGATATAGCAGTAAGTGAATATTTTCCGGTTCCTGGAAGTTTTCCGTGGAGGTGGTCTGAGCTAACTGGGCTAGCTAAGCCAGCAGAGCGGGCTGGAGTTCTGCGAGCGACTGGGTATCCCCCAGACTTTTTATTGTTACCCATTACACTGAATTTGGCTGCAAAAACGTGAATGGATGTAAAAAGCAATGGGAAGGTGCGGTTGGAGGTGCAGAAGGCTATACACGTGAAAAAAAAAAATCTAGCTGGAAATGTGGGAAGTGGAGGTTGCTTTTCTTTTTGTCTTCACCCTGCTTATCTTTTAGTGTCAGAGTTCATGATTCAAACGATGGTGTTCCTTGCACTGAATCTACGTTTGTTGATGATTTAAGTTGGTGGAAACTTTATTTTAGGTTAAAAAAAGACTTAAATAAAATTGGGATTGGTATATATTCAAACCTGAACCGGTTGTCAATCAACTGTAGTGCCATTATTAAAAATATTAAGCAAATTAAAACAGTGGTGTGGTGTATAAGTAAGGGGAAAGGAGGGGAAAGGTCTGAAGTCTCATCCTAAAATGTGACGTTATAATCTGAAAATAAGAGGCTATTTAATCTATATGAGGAAATGAAAAGCTAAAGATTCAGAAGCAGCAAGTAAACAAGAAAAAAACTTGTTCTAAAATTATAAGAAAGCTGACTTGGATCCTAATTCTGCCTCTGACATATATGTCCTCAGGCAATCTTTTCACTTTCCTTCCCGATCTATAAATTGGGAATGACACCCATTTCCTATGGTAATACGAAGGTACCAGCAGTGACTTTGTGAGGTTTTCAGGTCCTTCAGTGATTGTCAAGACCTTTAAAAAGCTTATGTAGTTTTGGAACGCCTTGCCTTTCCCATGTATAATAAATCACCCGACTTATTTCAGTCATTGAATCCTCAGAAAAAGGAGCTTCCAGGGACAAATTTGGTGATCAAGCCATTTGAAGAAAAGCCTGCAAAGAGGATCCTGATAACTTGCAAATCCCTCAGTCTGAATCTCCAGGCCTGCATTACTGAAAATGAAAACGATCCTTCGACCAATGTGAGCTTTACAGATTTTTCTCTTTCTTGGGTTTTGGTGGTGGGTGGGTGGGGTGGGGATTTTTTTTTACTTTTTTCCCTTTTTATGCGCACTGGTTGCTTTGGAAAGAGAAGGTAGAAGGAAAGCTGTATCAGGCACGCATTCACTCCTCCTCTGCCCATCCCTTTAGATTGAATAAAGAAACTGGTGAACCTTTCAACAAACATTTTGAAGCTGGTTTAGATTGCAGGCTGCTAGCTACAGTTCAGTGGGGAATTGAAAATGTTAAAATCCTGGAGGATTCTGAGCAACTGCTATAAGAAGAACAAGCTCAAACTGCCAAGGCCTGTGTAAGGAGGCAACTGAGCATCAGTTGCTGGTGAACTGGGTTTTTGTTTTTCCGAGAGAAAAGAGGAACCAAGCAGATTAAATTACAGAAGAGAAGGCAAAATAGAAAGGACTAGATGCTTCATCTAGTGGAAAAGCCCAGCTAAAAACAGGACAAACCAGAAAATTTTTCTTCTTACTTGAAGAAAAAAAGGCAGGGAAAAGCAAGATGCAGCTGTCAGTCCAGAGCTTTTGATTGTCCCCTGAAACAAGAAATTTTTGGGAAATTGGTGTCCTGGCAGTTCAGCTTTCATACATTTCATATGAGACATTGATTTTTTTTTTCCTTTTTTTTTTTTTTTTTTTTAATTCATTTGAAGATGACCTCTACAGTGGGTGCATATTCAGCATAATATAATCAATACTATTTTTGGCAGGCTGCAATAACTGTTTAAATGAACTAAAAAGAACTGTGCCAAGGGCATGCACTAATTCCCTACAAATGCTGAAAAAGCATAGAATATTGTACCTGGTACCTGCCAGGCATTGTTCCTTATCTCCCAAATTGTAAGATTCCGATTTCTGGACAGCTCAGAAGGTGTTATTCTTGTTCTGAGCCTGATTTGTGTCGTCAGAACTGTGGAGGCTCTTTGGAGGTTACAGGCAGTCACAGGACTCAATTCCCCAGAGCTGTGCGGTGGAATGAGTGGGTACTGTCGGAGCCGTTTGAATGCCCTCGGTTCCCCAGCAGAATGAAACGTGTGTTCCCTGCAGAGTAATACACCCATGCATTTGTGTTTGTACCAGGCAACATTTTTCATCTACTAACGTTTGTCATCTTTGTGCCGCATTTCTGACCCTCCCTGGGAAGCCCACCCTCACGCTTCTTTCTTTTATAATTACTCCGCATCTGCATTTTTAAAATGCTGTAACGTGTTTCTCTGGGGCTCTGTTCGTTTGCTCTAACAATTACTTGTGACAAATACATTTGGTTTTTATTCTGTGAGTTTCTAAGTCAGCTGTCTGGCACATTGTTAACAAGCTACCTTTAAAAGCCCCTAAAATCAAATTATTGAAAACTAACTTTGGCAAGGGTGTGTGTGAGCATGTGTTTTTAATGAATCTCATAGTTTCTCAATAGTGTGTGTTTGCTTTCTTTTTTTCAAGCTGCAGGAACCCATTAAAAGATGAAGTTTACCCCCTTGCTGTCATTTACTGCCATATTATGTTTCTGGTGTTTTCTCCAGGTGGAGCCTTTCTTTGTGAGCGTGGCGCTGTATGATGTCAGGGATGGCAGGAAGATCTCCGCTGATTTTCACGTGGATTTGAACCATGCGCTCGTTAGACAGATGATCTCGGGTTCCTCATCTTCATTAGAGAACGGCACTGTTGAAAATACAGACCCAAATGAAACGGAAGAACCGCAGGTCAAGGGGTTCCCAGAAGAGTGGCTGAAATACCCCAGACAGGTATTCCGCGTGTGACGTGCGTGACTTAGTGACTCCTGTGACTTATTTGAGTTCAGCAGTAGTATTCATTTTCATCACAGACTTTATCTGTACTACCGTGTTTCTTGTTTTCAGGGATACTCTTTTTTTGTGTATCAGTTGTATACAGATGCTTGGTTTTTTGAGCTCCCTGTGTAGACTTTAAAAACATTTGCAATCAAAACTTTGAAAAAAAACTTAGTGTCTGTTATTTAGAGAAACCACCCGTGTTTCCTGTGCTCCTTGGGCTCTTTTGCTGACCTCTCCCAAACCAGTCAAACAAAATCACAGCTTGAAGTCACACCTTGATAAAGTACTTCCACTTTCCATTGCTGTAAGCCTTACCCTGAACCCCTTTACAACTACCTTTTCTTCTCCCTGTCATTCCCCTGAGGTGTGGCTGATTTAGGCTGGCGCTTAGAATCATAGAATCACGGAATGGTTAGGGTGGGAAGGGACCTTCAAAGCCCACCCAGTCCAACCCCCCTGCAAGGAGCAGGGACATCTCCAACCAGATCAGGTTGCTCACAGCCCCGGTCAACCTGGCCTGGAATGTTTCCAGGGATGGGGCATCCACCACCTCTCTGGGCAACCTGGGACAGTGCTCCACCTCCCTCAGTGTAAAAAATTTTTTCCTAATATCTGACCTGAATCTGCCTCCCTCTAGTCTACAACCGTCACCCCTCATCCTATCACACCAGGCCCTGCTGAAGAGTTTCTCCCCACCTTTCCTGCAGCCCCCTTTAGGCACTGGGAGGCCACTCTGAGGTCTCCCCAGAGCCTCCTCTTCTCCAGGCTGAACAGCCCCAGCTCTCTCAGCCTATCAGTTTAAATACTCTCCAAGAGGATCAATTAGGTTAGGTGATGCTGAAGTGGTCGTACTGCTTCTGGACTTGAGTCAGTCTGTTTGCAGGATGCTGCATGTGCACAAGCTTACTTCAGCAGTAGCCCAAAGATTTTATTTTTCCATCTGGCTGTATTGAATATATGGAGATAATAATCCTTAATAATCCGTTCTGAATTTAGTTTGTTGCTGTTGCCATCAGCAGAGAGCACCGGCAGTATTTGATTTCTCCGCTATTGCTATATACTTTTTAACTGTTTCCTCTTTTATCCACAGGCTCTCTTCTCCATAAGTAATCCTCACTCTGAGATTGTATTAGTGGCAAAAATAGAAAAGGTGCTTACGGGAAACATTGCCAGCAGTGCTGAGCCTTACATTAAGAATCCTGATTCTTTTAAGGTAATGTGACGGGAACATCAGTTCCTTCTTTGTCAGCTTCAGCCTTCTGGAAGCAGAAGATGTTGCAAATTGTGCTCACGAATCTCACCTGTGTGTGGTTGCTGAACAAGCTCACAGAAGGCCCACAGCTGGGAAAGCAAATGTCCAAGCTCTGTTGCCTGACTTTGTCTGCAACACACGAATCCATTCGTTGTGCGTTGCTATGCTAGTTGTGTCTTAGACTGAAACTCTCTTTCAGCAATCTTTTAGAAATTATGGTTTAGTGCACTTCAGACACGAATGAAGTTGGAGTAGGCCCGTGTTTCTCTCCGAGAGCAGGCACTGCATCTGCGTTGGGTATACTTCAGAAAACTGGGATAACTGTAACACAGTTCTTACTGAAGGGATGGCAAAGGGGGTTAATTCATCAGCAGCATCATATTCATCTGTGGTGTCTTCGCTGTCCACCCAGAACCTTCAGTTATGGGCAGAATTATTTTAGGGACACTGTATCCTCTTCAGCAGAGGAGTACTTGGATGTACTCTGTGCTGCATTTCAGATATTGCAGTGATTGTGATGAAATAATTCGCATTTTCTTTTTTGTAGTGTGCACAGAAAGTGTTAAAATCCAATAAACAGTTCTGTAGCAAGCTGGGGAAATACCGAATGCCGTTTGCTTGGTCAGTGAGGTATGTATTAATTCTTCTTTTAGTTTTATAAGCATCTTATGGCTTATTCTAGTCTTGGATTGTATCCTTTTATTCTTTTCCTCTTTTTCTGCCTGAAGCTAAGGAAAGCTTTCTGCATGGTCCAGGACCCCAGAAGATCCTGCAGCTTTATTATTTCTTTGCCCTATTTTTCACACAGCCGAATGTTGGTTACGTTCTCATTAAATGTTCCTGTGGCAGAGTCTTTTCTTCAGGTGGTGAAGTTGCCAGGGAGCAGCAAAGGTGGCTGACAGAATATCAATTTATCATGAGCTCCACCGGTGATTTAATGCTAAAAATTACCAGAGAGATTTCGAAGTCACAGTTCTCACAAGAATTTCTTGCAAAGATAATTGTGGTCTGAAGCAGCGTTGCAATGGCCACCTAAAATATGGGTGCTCAGGTTTGAAGCTCTGTTCTTGTAATGATGCCTGGCAGGTTTTAGGAAAAATCTAACCAGTAATTTTGAGGCTATGGTACCCCTAAACCAGTGCCTTGGGGGTGATGTTGAGGGATTGTGCTTCAGGTACTCTTGCATTTTTGCAGTTAGGAGGTTGGCAGAGAGCTGCTGTTTTCTCGTTTGGCAGGTCAGTTGGGTTTTATTGCGGGTCGGTGGAGCGGCAGTAATGGATATTTGTTCTTCCTCTCTCTTCTCCGGGATAATTATCTCTTGGATAATTCCTCCCTTCCTTCTACCATGCAGGGAATATACAATTCGATATTCCCGTTAAAAACGAAAGCTGTTGGTTGCAGAGGGAAAGCATTCCTTCTCCTCCGTGGCGTCTCTTCTGCCCGTGGCAGGCCAGGTGGAGAGCTGCCTGAAGCTGCAGGAAGGAGGAGCAAGTGCCGGGTGAAAAAGTCACGTTGTGGCATTGCCCGTAACCGTGAGGGATGGCTGCATGCTCCTGGTGTGGAGGTACGGAGCACCAGAATTGCACATTTTTCCCTGCCGCATGTAGGGGAAAGCTTATAATTTTAGAATATGGTGTTAGATGGCAAAGGAGGAAACACACAGTACAGTATGGCCCTTTGAAGAGTTTGTTTATTTTTTATTGATGTACATTTTTGTCGATATCCAGTAGGAACAGCAGTAGTACGTGCAGGCTCAGGAGGAAGGTGGATGATGTGTTCTGATCTGTCATAGCCAGCTCAAGGATGCGCATTAATATTTACTGCTTCTGTGTAGCCAGAGGCCCATTAATCAAATGATATTGACGGGCGTCTCTCGGGCTGACAGAGCTGCTTTTAGCATGTGATGGACTGTACAATGGCAAGAGGTGCAGGCTGGGCATCAGACTGACCTGAGGCTTTTTCCTAGCTCTGTCCTGCCTGCCTGTGGTCTGTGGTGGTACCAGCAGTGGAATGTCCTACAGTCGTTGCTGTAGCTATCTTCAGGGGCATGATGGTTTTAACTGGGTCGGGATCTGGCTAGTGACTCATGCATATGAAGAAGGCTAAAACATTCATCCGCATCTTCAGCACATCTTACCTCGGAGTGTTTTACGCCAAAAAAATAAAAACACAATCCAGAAAGGTTTTCTTGTTTTGAAGGAAGCGCGTTTCCCTTTCAGAGGGTTCTCCAAGTGGCAGCCCCTCGTTGCCTCTGGGTGAGAGGGAGTAGGCAGAGGCAGGGTTCAGGCCGGGCCATACTGGTATGCTGATGCTGGGCTGCGTGTGTGCCACAGCCCACAATTGTGGCTGCAGGTCTGCGCTTGCTCTGCCTAACGGAGGTCTAACAGGCATGAATGAACTCTTACTTCTGTCCCTGTAAGGTGGATAGCGCCTTAAATGCTTCTGAAGCTGGGGAAATAGTGCTTTTCAGAAGATTCTCCTCTCCTTTCAGTTCTATGATAATTCGGCTATTTTCTTAAAACCATAGAATGGTTTGGGTTGGAAGGGACCTTGAAGGTCACCCAGCTCCAACCACCTACCCTGGGCAGAGGCACCTTCCACCAGACCAGGTCGCTCACAACACCATCCAACCTGACTTTGGACATGGTTCCCCAGGGCTCCGTATTGGGACCAGTCTTGTTTAGTATCTTTATCAGTGATCTGGACAAGGGGATTGAGTGCACTGTCAGTAAGTTGGCAGATGACACCAAACTGGGCAGGAGTATTGATCTGCTGGAGGGTAGGAAGGCTCTGCAGAGGAGTCTGGACAGGCTGAACTAATGGGCTGGACCAATTCTGTCAGGTATGAGAAGGCCACGTGCCGGCTCCTGCACTTGGGTCACAACAACCCCACACAATGCTGCAGGCTTGGAGAAGAGGGGCTGGAAAGCTGCCCGGCAGAAAGGGACCTGGGGGTGCTGGTTGACAGCCGGCTGAACATGAGGCAGCAGTGTGCCCAGGTGGCCAAGAAGGCCAACAGCATCCTGGCTTGTGTCAGGAGCAGTGTGGCCAGCAGGAGCAGGGCAGTGATCGTGCCCCTGTACTCAGCACTGCTGAGGCCGCACCTCAAATACCGTGTGCAGTTTTGGGCCCCTCAAGAAGGATGTTGAGGTGCTGGAGTGCGTCCAGAGAAGGGCAATGAAGCTGGTGAGGGGTCTGGAGCACAGGTCCCATGAGGAGCGGCTGAGGGAACTGGGGTTGTTCAGTCTGGAGAAGAGGAGGCTGAGGGGAGACCTCATTGCTCTCTACAACTCCCTGAAAGGAGGCTGTAGGGAGAAGGGTGTTGGTCTCTTCTCCCAAGTAACTTGTGATAGGACGAGAGGAAATGGCCTCAAGTTGTGCCAGGGGAGGTTTAGATTGGGCATTAGGAAAAATTTCTTCACTGCAAGGGCTGTCAGGCACTGGAACGGGCTGCCCAGGGCAGTGGTGGAGTCGCCATCCCTGGAGGTGTTCAAAGACGCATCGATGTGGTGCTTAGGGACACGGTTTAGTGGTGGACTTGGCAGTGCTGGGTTAGCAGTTGGACTTGATGATCTTAAAAGTCTTTTCCAGCCTGAACGATTCTATGATTCTATAACTGAACAGAGATTTTCTTTTTGGCATCCCATGCAGAATGGGTAATTGGCACAGGCTGGAGCGTGGCAAAGGACATAAAGCAGGACAGGAGAAGAGAGTTTGAGAGGAGCTTGCTTGTGTGATGCTCAGCAGTGGGGATGGGAGTACCAGGGAGCCTGAGCCTTCCTCAGCCTGTTTCCTTGAGACTTTTTGCCAGTGGAAACCCTTGGCTCTGGTCCCACGCATTTTCAGTTTCAGAGGTGGCAACGACTTGTTTCATTGGGTATTCTCTCTGAAATTAGAGGCTCCTTTTTCAGTGTGCAGTCCACAGTCTTAGAAAATAAGATCAAAAAGACCTCCACATGATACCGTTTTTTTTCTTTCCCTAGAACAGGATCAAATCATTCCTAAATGTGTCCGCCTAGACAATATTTCTGGCTGTGGTTCCCCAAATAGAAATGGGAATGTATGTTGTGGTGTTAGCAAATGCCGAGTGAGATCAGCGTTTTGTAGAGTGATTGCGTGCGTGTGTTTCAAAGTTATTGCCCAAATACACCGCGTATATGAACTTGTTGGTATCAGTGGTGCTACAGAAGGGATTTATTTACTTCATTGGGTCAAATTCTGCACTCATTTACGTCTGTTTATGTATTAACATTACTCAAGACTCTCTCTGGTAAAAGCAAAATATAATTTGACCCAATGAAATGTATTTCTATTTTCACAGCATGAAAATTGAAGTTTCCACAGGAGATTATCGCACTGCAGGGGGAAAAAAAAATGGTTTGGCTATGATAAATAGCAAACCCCTGGGTTTGGAAATGTGTTTTCCAGTTATTTTGTTCTGGCATTGACCACGCTCCCGGTTTTGTGTGGAAATTTTCTCCTCCTAAAGCAGTTACAGATGGCCGCAATGCCATTTTTACATATCCATTCAGCGCGCCAAAACCTTGACGGTTGAGTGCCTGTGACTGAAGCTCTTAATCAGCTTATGTGGCATCCAATTTGTTAGCATCGTTCAAAAGTGTGACTCAGGGTTTTTGCCCGGTTTCTTGCTGGCGTCGGTGGGATCTGGTGTCTGTGCACTCTCGCAGGTAGAATTACGGTGTGTGTTGGAATTACGGTGCGTCAAATCCATCTTCCGTTCTCGTATTCCTGCCAGAGCCGCCACAGTTTGCAAATATGTGCCTGAGCTACATACTGGGGATGTGGGAACAGTTCCCTCAGAGAGATTAGGTTTTATGCTCTGCTGCTCCAAACCTTCTCCGCCCTCCTGAACTTCACGTCTAACTCTTCTTGAGTGCATAAAACATACCTGGTTTTGGGAAGGGTTATCTTGTTTTCCGTGGACATCTAAATTGCTCTTGTAGTGGCAAGAGCTGTACATAAGTGGAGTATTGTATGTAAGCTGGAGGGATAAAAATACCGACCCGTTTTGTGTTGCAGATAGAGGGTTTCGTGCCTTGCATTTTGTCCTGGGTGTATTTAGGCTGAGACGCTGCTGAGCTGGTGAGGAGCGGTTCTAGAGGTGGAGCAGCAGTTTAACAGGATTTGTAAAGTAAGCGGTGGCTGCCAGAAATCCAGTCTAGTTTCTCCCTAATAAGATTTTTGACACGGCGTGTTGGTGTGGACATTATTCCCTCTAACTGCTAGAGGCAAAACTCTGATAGAAGAGAGCTGATTATTTTCTGCCGTTACAAAGAAGTGAAATAGTGGTGCTTCTCTCAGTTAATTAGGTTAAGACACGGTGCATTTATACTTATCCTTGGGATCCTCTTCCAAAGGTTTACTCCATTATTTTGTGTCTGGCAATGATTTGTGCTGGCATCAATTCTTCTCCTCACTGGCAGTGGAACAGAGAAGTAAATTAAGGAAGCAAGACCGGCCAAATGGTTCACAGAACAGCACTTAGTGTCAAGAACATTTTACTTTTATTAAGCAATGTTTTTGCATGCTACGGTTGAATCCAAGGTTCGTTAATTTGGATAGCTGTTATGTTATCCAGTCCAGCCAGCCTATGTGACCCGTGGGGATGTACAAAGGGCACTGGAACGTCTTCGTTAAATCCTGCAAGTGTCAATGAGCAGCAGTGGAAATACCTGGGGATGTTTTCCTGTGCACGCAACAGCTGCTACTTAGTGTTCCCAGTTATAGTGGGGTATCCTTTTTTTCCATTTCATTTGGCATTTTGTAGCAGGATCACCAAAAATTTAGACAGTGCTCCACAAACTTGTTGTGTGAAGAAGGGCGAAGCCCCAGTGAGCTGGTGTCATGCTCCTGGAGGACACAGAACAGATTTAAGGCATAGGAAGAGTCAGGAGAGATCCCTAACTTGGTTCTGCAAAAGCATACGTTTGTTTTCGACACAGGGGCGGGTGGGATGCTGTCCGTTTCCAGCACATTCCAGAATTCATGTCATAACCTTGTTAAAAGATGGCATGGCAAAACCTTGTGAAAAGATTACACAGCAGTTTCCAATGTTCACACAAACACACGTGGGTGAGTGTTAATAAACATGTAATTTTTCTTTCTTTCTAGACCAGTGTTTAAAGATAATCAGGGAAACGTTGACAGAGACTCCCGGTTCTCACCTTTATTCAGGCAAGAGAGTAATAAGATTTCCATGGAAGATTTGATTAAACTAATAGCAGAATACAGAAGGTAAGGAACACTTTTTAATTTGGTTTGAGAAGGAATAAAAGATTTATAAAAGCTGGGCAGAATAGTTTTCACAGCTTTTTTTCTTCATTTAACACAGCGTGCCAAAGTGGCCATATTAAATCAGTGTTTTTCACATTAGCCTGTTATGTGCCACAGAGTGCTTTAGGCTGGACTTTCTAGGAAAACTGAAATGTCATTTGGCACATTAATAAGTGTTATTATAACCTAAAGATAGCAATTCCTTAAATTAGCTTTTGTCAGGGGAGAGATGCAGGTGAAGTAACCAACAAGAGAAGATTGTCTCGGGGGAAAGAAGAAGGAAGAAAAAAAAAAGAGAAAAATTAAGAAGCATTCTGTCATGGTTTCCCCACTGCTTGTGTGTGTGTGTGTGTTTGAGTCTCCATGACAAACTGCAGAGTGGACACTGGAAGGAAAAAACGTCTCCAAGTGTCTGACAGTGTGTAAATTAGTGAATAACGGTTTGGCTGGATAGTCTTCCGCACAGGTGTAAATCAGGTTAACTCCAGAGCAGAGTCTTTGTTTGTACTGGATAAGTGATGTGAGAATTGAACCATGCAATTCTTCCTGTCCCTTCTACTATAAATGTGCCTAGAAATTAATTAATCTAATCAGCTCCTCTGTTCCATGTATGTAAAATCAGATCGTAGAAGGATTGAATGTCAACTACAGGGATTGGATCGAGCCCTTAATCTCTCACGCCATTTTACTGTTAATGGTCAGGAAACTTTATTGGAGTCACCGCTGCTGGGTTTGTCTGCGTGAAGCATCTCCTGGATAAAAGGAGTTTATTGTAGTTTGGGCGCTTCTCAAATGGCTTGGGCCCGAGGAATATGTCTTGGTCCCTTTTCAGCATGGCGCTTGTGGAAGCTGTGACGCTGTGAACTCATCTCAGTGGTCATTTAATTCCTTTTAGAGAACATTTGATTTAGGTTTTAGAAAGAAAAAGGGGGTAAGTTAATTCTCATAAGGTTTGGATCATCAGTTTCTTCCTCTTCTACAAAATATGCTGTAATATTGCTTGCAAAGAGCAGGCAAGAATGAGGCCGAGAAAGGAGGAAAAAAACAAACAAAACAAAACCCCCACACAAAAAAAAATCCCCCAAACCAAACCACGTTTCTTTCCTGCTGTTGCATTTGGTTTGATTTTAATAGCCAATAGGAGTGTGTTAACTATGTTTAATTTAATGTTTATATTTATATCTTAAATCTGATTTAAGTTTCGTTTTAGATCAATTCCTATGATGGGTCTCATCTCTCTTGTTCTAATTTTCTGAAATGTTTTCATTTCTGTCATTGTAGAGCAGAGAAGATAAGCAAAATACAGACTATACCTGGCTGTTTGGAGATTGCAGTTGACTGCGTTCCTTTGGAACATCCAAGTATGATTCCACTTTATAATTAATGATTATAATTAAATAGCACGTCGTCATAGGCTTTCCAGCCCTAATTGCAGCCTTGAGACAGTTCTTGTTGAAGTGTCCGTTGTGTATAGAAAGAGGCATGCAGGGCAACATTCTTGATTTGGTTTTATGTAATTACACCGTTCTTTGTTTCATCCTGTACCTGGCCAGTTACACCCCAGCAATCCAGAACACAACATGCAGAATCCACATGGGATGAAAGACCAAGGAGCACTTTTTGGTCTCTAAGGGATTAGGCCAAAGAGCAGAGTGGGCTTCTGTAGTTTGAGGTCAATAGCCTTGCTCGGTTAACGGGCTGTGCTGCTCATATCTCCTGTGAATTAGCACACACGGGACGTGCAGCGGGTTTCAAGAACACAGGCTCAGCGGAGGACTTCATTCTGATTCCACTCTGGCATCGGTGCAGCAACTGCTAAGCTAGATGCTTCCAACTGGACCCTTTTATCTGTTTTCAGATGTTTTATTTCAAAGGCCACGTTTCTGTGTGCCACTGTTGCAGAAAGGTCAGGACCGTTGAGTTCCTCAGAAGTCTATCACTGCACGTCTTTACACCGTCTTTCACTAACATTTCACAAGCAGTTTTTGTTTTTGAAATGAAAAGAAACTGATAGCTGTCGTAGTTCAGCCCCGATCAGGACCAGACTACGCACTCTCTCTCTCACTCCCCCCACTCTCCAAGAGAACAGGGAGAGAAAATGTAAGAAAAACGGCTCGAGGTTTGAGATAAGGACAGGGAGAAATCCTTAAAGTTACCGTCATGGGCAAAACAGACTCGACTTGGGGAAAACTATTCATTTATTACTACAAATAGCAGGATAATGAGACAGAGAACAAGATAACCTCCCCCCACCCCTCCCTCTTCCCAAGCTTAACATTATCTCTACTACCTTCCCCACCCCCGAGTGGCACGGGAGGGGGAAGAGGGAATGGGGGTTGCAGTCAGTTCATCACATGTTGTTTCATGCCACTGCTTCATGGTCGGGGGAAGAACTCCTCACATTCCTCCCCTGCTCCATCGTGGGGTCCCTCCCACGGGCCACAGTCCTTTGTGAAACTGCTCTGGCGTGGGTCATCTCTTCCATGGGTGCAGTCCCTCTAGAACAGCTGTCCCAGCGGGCCCTCCACGGGCCACAGCTGCCTTCAGGCATCCACCTCCCCCGTTACGGGGTCCTTCACGGGCTCCAAGTGGATCTCTGCTCCTCCGTGGACCTCCATGGGCCGCAGGCGGACAACCTGCTCCACCATGGTCGTCACCACAGGCTGCAGGGGAATCTTGGCCAGGAGCCATATTACTCCTCCCCCTCCTTCTTCACTGACCTTGGCGTCTGCAGCCGTTCCTCACAACAGGCTGGTAGATGTCTCTCAGGATCTTTTTTTACATCTTATTCACTTTTCATCTCCTCTCCACTTCTTGCAGCCGGGCTGGACCGAGTCGGGCCCAGTCGGCTGCCTGGCGAGAGGCCAGAGGGTGAGGCCTGCAAGGCCCATGAGGCCTGCGCCTCCCCCTCTGTGCCTCTGCCCCCGCTCAGCTTCTTCACATCTTCTCTCCTCTTTTTTTTTCTGTTTTCCCCTTCTTAAATACGTTATCGCAGGGGCATTATCATGGAACATTCTGCTACCAATCGGCTCGGCCTTGGCCAGCAGCAGGTCCGCCCTAGACCCGGCCGAGTCCCCTGAACAAAGGGGAGCGACTTCTAGCAGTTTCTTACAGAAGCTACCAGCTTAGGCCCCGCCTCACTAACAAAACCACGACATAGCTCAGAGTAGCCAAAATGGTCCAGAGCAGCTCGGGCCTTGTCCCGTTACCTGTAGGTAACAATGGTTGGTTGTAGCTGGCAGCCGCGTAGCTGGTGGCAAACTGGGCAAACAGTGGAAGTGAGACACAGAGAGACCGGAGCTCCACAGCTGGCCGGAGGAGCCTTCATCTTCCAGCTAGCTTCTGGCTGTTATGATGGCCTCTTCTCACACTCTACAGGCCGTCGCTGCTCTCCTGTCTGAGCTACTGGTATTTTAAAATCTCATTTATTACTTACTTCCCGTTATGTCTTCACTTCAACACTATTTCACTGTAGATTTTCTACGGGCTGTGAGGAGGGCACAGAAAGACTTCTGCAGAGAGGCCTAATCCTTGGGTTAGTCCCTGGAGTTTTCTAATGAAGAACAAGGTTAATTATGTTCAAAAATGGACACAGTCAGAATGCTTACAAGTCAAGTTTGAGGGGCAGCTGGCCACATTATAAGACATGCTCGTACTTTTAAGATGGGTTGCACCCAAACAGAAAGCTACCCATCTGAGCTTTGTAGGCCAAGAGCAGCCAGCAGAGTCTCCCAAGTGCTGGGAACGTTAGTAGCAGAAGAACAAACCTTCAGAAGTTTGTATGTGACCCTGAGTATCTTCACTGCCCAACGGAGGAATTTGCCTGGTCGTCTACAGGGAGCTATTGCTGGCACGAGAGGGAATAAAACTTCTCAAGGCTTCTCTGCAGCAGGCGGTGGTTGCTTGTGGCTGACAAGTGCAAGTGATTTAATTTAGCTGTTCCCTATTAAACCTGCTAATTTTGATTGGGAAAGACAAAAGTGTTCATATATTGATCTTTCCAGCTTAATTCTGGAGCTATGTGTTTGCTGAGTGTACAAGTCAATCATAGAGTCATGGAATGATTTGGGTTGGAAGGAACCTTCAAAGCCCACCCAGTCCAACCCCCCTGCCAGGAGCAGGGACATCTCCAACCAGATCAGGTTGCTCAGAGCCCCGGCCAACCTGACCTGGAATGTTTCCAGAGATGGGGTATCCACCATGGACACATTCACATTTTGGCAGGCAGCAGGCTGGGAAGAAAGTTTTCAGTGTCTGTCTCTATCCTGAAACTGCAACTTCCTCTTGGGCTGGTTTAGAAGGAAGTAAAATTGGGCATAATGTATGCAAGGGATCACCAGCTTCTATCGGCTTCCTCACCATAAGTTGGTGGGCTTATCCCTTGGGTTATTCTAGGGCTTGAGGGATGAATTTGAAAATTGCTTTTCGCAGAAATAGCTCAGGACCTCCTTATGCTGGTGATTCTTCTCAGCTGCTTTTGTGCAGACAGCCCTTGAGTTCCCCATGCTGAATTAAGGGTCTTACTGGTTACTGGCAGAGGCAGACAGGGCGTACTCTGTCCATTTTAGATCTCCCCCTGCCTGGGTGGCAGAGTGCTTGTTTCCATCTGCTGATTCTTAATCTGATGTCAGTTAGCCCAATTGCATCGTATATTTAATCTCGTTCTGCACCACTGGTTTCTTCATTTCCTTTCCTGTGTTATTAGATAACAGAAGAACTTAAATGGCATATTGAACTGTAAAATTAATTAGGAAGAGCATCACTCCAGGATGTTCTGTTGGATCTGTCTGTATACCAATGGTGCATCAAATGCCATCAGATACCGTGTGTGTCACTGAGGTTTTCAGTGCTGTACAGTTTAACTCAAGTGAGATAAAAGATTTAAGGATGAGATATTCTAGTGGTTCTGAGGTGACAAGGATGCAATTTAAGGCAAGATTCAACCTGTTGCATCTCAACATTACTTATTTGTTGCAAGTTAAGGCAGGATTGTACTTGTTCCATCTCAAAATTAATTATTCTTAGTAGTAAGACTAAAAATAAACATAATATGTGATGGTTTTCTTTTCTCTTCTTTTCAAGACTGTGTAACTTCGTCTTTTATTCCAATCAAGCCATTTAATGACATAAAGGAGCATCAACCTACCATGGAAGTTGAGGAATTTGTACAGGAATCAACAAAATATTCCCGACCTTACAGGGTGTACAAGAACCAAATATACATATATCCAAAACACCTCAAGTATGATAGTCAGAAATACTTCAACAAGGTACGGTGTGTGACCAGTCCAGGCCAGCGTTGGGTAGTAGAGCACGGCCCGAGCTCTCGTTGAAATGAAGGAGGGGAGAAGGGTGACGTGAGCCACTGGCCTGGCTTTTAATCCTTTTCATTTTTTGCAATCGTAAAACATTGGTACAATTTTAATGAAATGAATCTGTGGATTAATTTGAAGTTGTATCAGCGATTCAAAGAGAGATAATGTGGTAACAGCTTTTTCACAATTTGGAGAAGGGCTGTATTTTAATGAAATGATGTGTGCAGGTAAAATTAATCAGGATAATATTTGTAGTTCTTTAAATGAAACTTGAGCGATTGAAAATTAATTAAGGCCAAGACACAGGTAAGTGTTGGTCACCTTAGAATCTGCTCCTACACACTCAATTTGAGGCCTGGCTTGCGCTTTGCCAGTTCTTCTTGGAAATATTATCTCTAGTGATATCGCCATGACTTAAAGGCATTTTACATGTTGATACACCACCTGCATGTTCTAGATTCTGAAAAGAGCTTATTTCAGCCCTTACAGTTTGCCTGTGTTTTTATGGGTACCCTGTTTCTAGTCTCAGCTTTAATACACTCCCGTCTTTTCAGGCACGGAATATAACAGTGTGCATTGAATTTAAAAGCTCTGATGAAGAAGGAGCGAAGCCGCTGAAGGTGAGCCACAACAAGGCTATATTCAGAGATCAGCGTTTCTGAGGACATTACTTCTAAAAGCCAGGAATCGGGGCTGTGCTAACCTGGAACAATTAAAGAGTGAATGCTTTTTGATTGCTGACTGAGCTCAGGACACTTGATTCAAAAGCAGGGCCCAGAATGAGAAGAACCTTAGACTTAATTCTTAACTTTGCTGTTGTCCCCTGGCTATTGCATAGCATTGTTGTACTGTAGTGTCCCCACCAATAAGTACAGTTGCCGTCACTCCGTAATCAAGAACCTCCAGACTGGACCCTGCCAGCAAGGCGGTTGTTAACTGGTGTAGCTTTTGTAACGTGGAGAAGCCAGTAAGGGCGTTGTGTTGTGTATTGAACTGCATACATGTGAAATAGCTTTTATAAAGCTTTTTGCAGAAAACTCTGAAATTGATAACGGCAAGGAAGAGGTCTAAGGAGTCTGCATGGCTTAGTAGAGTGAGGGGAATTTTCACAGAATCAAGGGACTTTTGCTGGAAGTGTATATAAAAAATTGCAGGTTTGAGCACTTAGAATATGTCTTTTAATAGTTGATCAAAGTAATTATCAATCTTTCATGATATTGTTTTCAATGTACGTGCATTTTCGATATAGCAAGACTAGTATCCTCAGCAGAATTTCACAGTGTAATTAAAGCATGATCCTTTTGCCAGTGTATTTATGGGAAGCCAGGTGGACCATTATTTACAACGGCAGCCTACACCGCTGTGCTACATCATTCCCAGAATCCTGATTTCTATGATGAGGTCAGTCTCCTTTTTCTTTCATTACATGTCTGCCAATCCCACGTGTTTGCCAATGAGACAGAAAAATAAATGTAAAGAATATTTCTGTTGCGATTGCTTGTGTATCAGGGTGGGTCTGTTATGCACGTTTTGGGTTTGTTTTTTTTCTTAAATCAGCTCAGTGAATCCTTTTTGTAAGATGTTCTGAGGACAGTTAAGATGCTGTAGAATTAATTAGGAACAGGCTAGCTCTCTAAAACGTGCATCTGGATTATGTTAAGGGTCCAGCTGCATCTCTGAATGTAATGGAAACAGTCAACACGATGGCGAAGGGTGGAGCCAAATGTCAGAACAAATCCCTCTCTGAGATGCAGGACCTGTGTCGGGGTGCTTTTGTTGATCCGGCGGTCTGAACAGAACGTACGGTGACGCGTAGGGGCTGCAGCAGGTCATTTAGCTCGTGCTTTTGCTGATGCAGCTATAGAATAGAGTTCACGTGTTGGCCTTTGTCAAGTGTTAGTTGCGCCTCATCTTTACGCTTCCCCAACACCAAGTATTGATTCCCCAGGCTTCTGCAGGTGAAATAATTTTCCCCTTTCAATGACAGTGTGTGTGATGGCCTGTGAATGTCACACATCTGTTCTGGATTTTCCACTACTGCTTTATGTAGTGGTAAGGCTGGCAAACGTTGGTATACAGCCAGCGTCTTCCAAACGGTCAACATGATCTTGGAAAAACTTATTTTTTCGGTTTAAATTTACTTTGCTAAAATGGCAGGGGCAAGACCCACAGATAATGTAGAACTACATATGAAGTATAAATTTTAAGATTCATGTTTAGGAACTGAGGTGGAACTTAAAGCATTACATCTTCAGAGATCTTGAACCCCCCACTACTCCTTTGCAAGCAGCGTTTTGGGTGTTAACCCATCTGAGAAGGTCCTTCATGTGATGCTCGCGAGCCATCTGGTTTCAGCAGATTACTTTCAGCTTGAACAAAGAGCTGAATTCAGGACTTAATAGCAGATTTGGCTGGAAGAGGTGTGCACCTGTCCGCAGCGTTCCTAGTAGAGCAAATGCAGTCTTTAAAAAGAATGTAGTGTGCTGTCAAGAAAGTTGTCTTAGTCTCAGTGTCTGAATGCCCATTTCATAGTTTCTGGTGTTAGATTCTTAGCCATAAGCTGATTTATCAGCAATTTCTAAACCTTACTTTAAGTATAAAATTAGCTTGTATAAACTTTATCGTAGTTCACAGGGGCAGGGCATCATTGTTATTAGTTCCCATTGTAACACGTTTTGATTACTTTGTATTATTATCCCAGTAGGTTAATAATACCTGAACCCCAATCTGTAGGGATTCATGGATGACATGATACAGGATTTAAGGCTGAACAGAAATCATAAATAAAAGTTTGTTTTCATGTCAGCCTTTATTACTTGGTTTTTGCCGTGAAATGATGATGAAGCAGTAGTAGATGTACCATTTTAGTTTTTTGTTTGGTCATCCTGAAAATATGGGAATGGCGATGACTGTTTATGGCTGCTAGAGTACAGGTGATTGCTTCTAAGCAGGGCCTGTCGCTCTTTAGTTCTGTCCTCTTTCGTCTTACGCTCTTTCATCATAAATGGAAATATTCATCCACCAGGTGGAGAGGCAAAAAGCTGTTTTAAGTAGAAGCGATGGATGATCATCCTAAAATTTTTCCTTATGAGAGCATCTATTACCCATGCAAACAAACATGAGGCAGTAAAGGCAGGCTGTTCTTAGACCCCTGTGTAGAGACATCACTCATTTAGACCATCTCTGATGCCTGGTTTAATGGATTTTTAAACTAAAGTGAGGTGTAACGTTTTACATTTCAGGTGAAAATTGAACTTCCCACTCAACTCCATAAGAGACACCACATTCTGTTTTCATTTTATCATGTCACCTGTGACATAAATGCAAAAGCTAATGCCAAAAAGAAAGAGGCTCTGGAAACACCAGGTACCTGTAGTAGAATTACTTTCAATTATAAATATAAATGATGTACGTTCAAATAAGGATTGCAGAATTTCTGGCTGGATTTTATTGTCTTCCTTTGAACTTGAGAAGCTTGTTTTTCCAAAGAGTGATATTAATTTGTTCTTCTGCACAGTGGGATACGCTTGGCTTCCTTTGTTGAAGGACGCCCAGTTAGCCTCCCAAGAACACAACGTGCCAGTGGCGAGCAGCCTGCCTCCCAGTTACTTGAGCCTTCAGGAGCCAACCAGTGGAAAGGTATGGATTCATACTTCCGTGTTACTCAAGTGGCGCAGAGCGTTTGTTTGTAGATGTTTTACATGAGATTAGTTTTGCGTTTGCACTCACCTGGAAGTGTAAATGATAAACAGGGGATCTGTGTCTATGGGAAAAGTGTATTTTATACCTGTGTTCTACAATATCATACCTAACTTCTCCGAAACGTGAATGAGAGTGGTCAAAAAGAGCTCTTCACAAGCTCAGGCCATATGACATTCATTCTCCAGCTGACCTGATTCACAATTGTGATTCATTCCCCAGTTTTGTGCTGCGATATCATATTTTCCCTTTGATCCTGTCCAGTTTGGATGACTTCTGCCTCCTTGTGTTTGTTTTACTGTTGTCATGAGGACGGGGTGGGGCAGTGATCTGGTCCCTTGAATGATAATGTTCTCGGGCTTGTGCTGAAAAGTGAGTTTGTATTGCGATAATTCTGCGGTTGTGAAAGTACAATAGCCAGCACAGTTGCAGACTTCAATAAGTAGGAAATAAATGGGAAAATATTTATTTTTGTTTTAACAGCAGATTGGCTGTGATGTGAAATGGGTCGATAGTGGGAAACCGCTTTTCAAAGTCTCTACTTTTGTTGTTTCCACAGTAAATACTCAGGTGAGCCGAATTTCCTCTTAGCTCTGTTACTTGCTGACAAACAAAAAGTGTCAAGGAATGCCTGAAAGGTGTTTTAAGATCTTGTATGAATTTGTTTCTCTAAGATGTAAAGGTTATTTGCATGTAGAAGGGCAAGATGACAATGATGGAATACATACTTTAGGGAAAATACAGATTATTTAAGGTTATACCAACAGAAAAATCGTAGAATATCAATTTAAACAGCAAGAAAATAAATTGTGAGCACCAGGAAGAAAAAAAAACCTGGCCATTGAAACCCCTTAGATTGTGAGGAAAAAATTAATTGCTCACAACGCTGAAAAAGGAGCGGTCAGAGCACCCAGGAGTAAGTTGTACATAGCAAGCTGTGCTGGCTGAGGGGTTGGGCTGAATAAGTTGAGTCTTGTGTCTGGGGCGGTGGGCACCAAGCGTGTTCTTTGGTCTCGCAGTGATCACTATACCAGTTTATGAATTCTGATCCTTGCTGCAGCACACATTAACGGGAGTGTTTATCATTTTAGGATCCATACCTGAATAACTTTTTCCGTGAGTGCCAAGAAAGGGAAAAGGATCTATCCCAGCCTCCTACCTCAAACTTTATCAGTTCTTGTAAGGTAAAGTAACCTGCAGCACAAGCCGTGCTATAAAACTGTATCTGGGGCTTTCTCTCACCTGCTCCATCACTGCACAGTTCTAACCGTGGCTTAGACTTACCGGGAGGCAGTGGGTCCATGACAACGCCTAGTTAGACCTGCTTGATGTGACAGATGCGTTACTGGTGGTTACTGGTCCCCTATCCCTTCTCATTTAGAGCATGGCTTTAACAAGCAAACAATGATTCTGATGAATTATAGCAGTTCCCTGAGCAAGTCCCTAAAGGTGGTTCCTGCTTTTGTTGACAGATGCAAGTAGACCTGAAAGGGGCTGCTTTGGTTTTAAATACTGTCTTGAGTTAAATAAGTGATTAAGGGATGTTTAAAAAAGTCAAAGCATCAGCATTACTTGGAGGTTTTAGCTCTACAGAATCAAGCCCTTATATATTAATTTTTTTGGAAGCCATTGAGCATACTGGACAAAGTTTAGGAATCCATAAAAGCTTCACAACTTTCTAGATGGTAAGTTAGCTACTAGAATTGAACCGTTCTTTGTTTGCTGTTTGTAGTTTACCTTTTAAAATATTTCAGTAATTTTATTAGAAAATAAAGACAGTGTTGTATGCGACGAGGGATCAACTGTGCAATATAACCAGGGAATAAGTAGTTTTCCTCAGAGTATTTTGCTTTTTTTTATAAATCACGAATACCTTTAAAGAAATTGTGGAATGGTTTGGAAATAACTGAAATGAAAAACTAGGAGGAATTCAAATGAAGTTTTTTTTTTTTTTGTTGTAAGCTCAGTATCCTCCTTGATCAGAGAAGATGATATAATGTCAGTCCAGTCAAGTTAGAGTGTAAATACTACTTTTTGCCTGTGTGCTTTTAACATAAGTATTTTAGCCACGACACGTTCAGTTTATCAGATCTCTGGGTGAAAAGAATGAGTTGTCCTAAAAATATTAGGAAATGCATGTCTTGATAATAATAACAATTAATTTATTTTCTTGCTCTTATGTACGTATCTTTAGTGAAATATGAAAATTGGTTTTGGTTTTGTTTTCTTTTGGGTTTTGTTTGTTTGTTTGTTTTTCCCCCCTTTACGTCAAGGTAGAGCAAAATATCGGCATTCTGAAATCTGGACAACACCTACAATTGTATTGGTGGTCGTATTTAAAACAAACCAGTGCTCTATTTAGTTGTCCTATTTTTCTGCACCGGTGGCTGCACTGCATTTTACCTGCTGAAGCAGGAAAACAGTAACCGGATTTCTTCGCTCACATCGGAAATATCTTCTTTCTTACCTCCATTGCAGAATTTGCTGAGGATTGAGAAGATCCATGTCATTATGAATTTTCTTCCTGTAGTCCTGAATCAGCTCTTGTGGGTTTTGGTGCAAAACAGTGACGATGAAGTTACAACAGCTGTGACCAGGTATCTGAGTATTTTCCACGTGAGGAAAAGAATTCACTCTGGAGTGCAAATGTGGATGTTGGTCCAGTTACAGCTGCTCTTCCAAAGGCTGACTATCACATTTAGACTTTCCTAGATGCGGGCGCCTGCTTCTCCCTAACCAGGGCTCTGCACATAGTGCACAGGAGAGCACAGTGCCGCGTGGCTGACTGATACCACCAGGAAATCATTGACCTCCGCGGACGCGTCTCCATACCCTGAGGCGGTCGTAGCTAAAAGGCTCATTCTTAAGGAGCTGAGTGCTCCCTAACAAAGCTGAATATCAATTTTGGTTTTCTGTTTGGGTCTGAGAATGTGGAGTTCAGCCTAGAAAGAGCTTGGCATTTGCAGCATCCAATGCAGAATCAAATAACCAGGTCACGCTGTTCTGGGGCATTTTTTAATTAGAATATATCAGCAATAACTGAAGAGCAATGGAAGCATTTTCCAGTGAGCAGGCAAACAGCTGGAATGATTTGCTGAGTCTCTCATCCCTCACATAATGAAATTGTCTTTATTGATGCTGTTAATCAGGGCAGCAGGGGAAAAAAAGTACTGGAGAGGTTATTATTGGTCTCTGCAGGAGAGCAGAAAGTTGCATTGCATTTTGTTTTGGCCACAGTGCTGTTTTTGTTGTACTTCTACATGGGGACTACCGCACAACTACTGGGAAAAAGTGACAACTGTCCTCAGCAACCCTGTTAGTCTAATCTGCTGTCAGTATGTTTTCTTTCTTTCCACAGATTGTTCTTCAGAATTAGATCCTGAAGAAAAATTAATTAGGAAAACTTAAAGGAGCAAGGAAGCAGAATTGCTCACCTTAGCCTTGGAAAGCTAGAGTTCCAATGTCCTTTATTGAAGGATCATGGCACCTTGCAGGGCAGAGTCCAGCTTTTCCACACCTAGGCACTAGGATTAGAAGAACCTTTCCTTGTAAACACGTGTGATTTCATCACTGCAGACTGGTTTCAGAGAGAGAGACAGTCAGACCTTTGTTCAGGACACCTTTCTGGCCAACAGATCAGCTGATGGTAAGGCTAGACAGAGAGAATGAAGAATTGTGTCCCAGGCTGGAATGTCAGTATTGGTTAACTGACTGGAAAAGAAATGCTATAGAAGAAGCAGCTGTTTAAAAAAGTAGTTTTAATGATTAGATGGAAAAATGGAAGGTTGTTAGTTTTTTCATGCTTCAGGTTTTGACAATACATCCGCCTGGCCAAAAAAAAAAAAAGAAAATAAGTATTCTCAGTGTTTTTCTTGTATGTGTGGTAGCTTTTGTGCTGGTGGAGCTGATGTCAAGGGGAATACGCGCGTCTGCGGCGTGTGCCATTCATTGATGTGCCCTATATACACACAGTGTGTTTTGTTCTGAATAGCTGGGAGCAGCTCGTGCTGGACATACTGATAGCAACAACAGCAGAATGAGAGCGTGGATTGGCTTATGTGTTGGGGAGAAAACATTATTCCTTTTCTACTTTCTCTGTTATTTACTTGTCTGGGAGCCCAGTTGTGTCATCATTTCTCTGTCTCATCTTTGCCAGAACTCATTTCCATTTCAAATCGGAGCAAAGGCTGAAGGGTCAGAATGGACACAACTGATTTGGTCGTAGCCTTTGTGTTTTACTGCAAGTTTTACTTCTACTAGCAGCAAGAAGTGAGATACATGAAAAATATTGACTTAAAAGAATTACAGAGCCTTTTAATCCAATAGTAAGAATTGGCAGAAAACACTCAAATCACCAAGCTAGTCAAAATGACGACTTATATGTGGACCACGGTCAGGCACACTAGTTAGTTTTGCTGTTACTATGCATACCCCTGAGTCTGAGAGATCGTTTACTCATGTTTGACATTTGAGAATCATGAACTGTTTCTTCCCCATTCTTAAATGTAAAAATAAGATTTTATAATCGCAAAGCCTTTTCTATACTAAATATCCTGAAAAATGAGAAGTCAATGATCAAGAGGAAATCCCATGGTTAAATTGGAGACTTCTTGCTCAGACTTGTGTTTTCCAAAACAGGATGATCTCAGAGATGGCCCAGGTACAAACTGAGGAGAAAGCTTTGCTGAAGCACGCGATCCCAAGTAGTGCCATCTCTTCTGTTAGCAGAGGCTCAGGTGGTGAGAGTGGGTGCTGGCACGACCCAGGCAACTTTCTTCCCAGTTGCTGATCACCAAGCTGACCTGCAGAAGCTCAGAGCATGTGTGGTTGCACCAAGTGTCCGATGTGATGCATCAGATACGCGTTCTCTGCTGTGTGACAGAAAACAGTTCAATTTTTTTTTTCTTTTTTTTTGTCTTTCAGGGTTCTTACTAACATTCTTGCTAAGTGCCATGAAGAACAACTAGACAACTGCATCAATTCTTATGTGACGGTATGGTTACTGTTAAACTGTTAACTATTTTTGGGGGGAAGGGGCTTGGTTTTTGTGGTTTTTTTCCTGTTGTACTTGTTTGTAGCTTCCTCTGCATTTGCATCACAGCTTTCTGCCACTAGTAGGCTGGGTGACACTGGTTAGGAGAATAACATAAGATTTGGA
This sequence comes from Chlamydotis macqueenii, assembly GCF_036417535.1. Lineage (NCBI taxonomy): Eukaryota > Metazoa > Chordata > Aves > Otidiformes > Otididae > Chlamydotis > Chlamydotis macqueenii. The sequence goes on from NC_141564.1 coordinate 2,100,578, forward strand.
AGAGGCCAAATCAATTCTCCTCTGCCGTTAGTTTCTTGTGTCACCTTGAACAAATTACACTCTCTCTCTGTGCTTTAAGGGCATCATGTAGAGCAGGGATAGATACCATGGAGTGTCCTTCTCCACAAAACGCAGCTGCATGCTGGCAAGCAACCTTCCTACTTGGTTGAGGAGGACAAGGGGCTGCTCATGTTTCCTCTGCATGGTGCAGCTTGCTTTCCACAGGACCTCAAGCTGAGCAAGCAGAGGAGGAGGAAGCTGTAGTGTGCTCTTAACGGGTCCTGGGATGTGGGAGGGACAGTTCTCCGTAGTCGGCTGAGGACTAGAGCTTACATTTTAGAAGGAAGACCCAGGGCAAATGCACTTCCGCTGAGCTTCAAGGAGCACAGACTTAGCGTCAGTCTTTGTGACACAGTGTTAAACTGAGAGTTTCCCACCTTGCAGCGTTTGAGAGGAGGGAAGGGGCCGATAAATACGTGAAAGATCATGAAACTTTGGCTAGATAGATACCAGTGAGAGACATTTAGTGTTGTTTGGTTGGAGTTTGCAGCATTCCTCTGGGCTGTGATGAGATTTATCATTTTAATATCTGGCCACCTCTATTACACATGGGTACAGGGTTGCCCTTGTAGTTGAAAAGGATCCACAAGTGGTAAGTTTTATGGAAGAGGTTCTTCTGGGTGCTCTTCATGGTGCAAGATGGCTGTGTGTTTCTTAGGAACCTCTACCTTTCTAAGTAAGCTTTTAATTATTTACTGAAGTAATGATTTTAGTTTCAAGATCTTGTGTCTGTGTGTGTGCTATTGAACAGAAATTCTTTTCTCCTCTGTGGAGTTCAGATTCTTGCAACTGTTCCCTGTTTTCTCAGCTTTTTCCATCCATTATTGTTTTGAAGAAGAGGGTATATATAGGATACATATGGATATATTCTGTGTATGGAATCTGGCTCTGGGAAAGCTGTACTATTACATTAAAAGCCAAAGGAGTGGCCTCTTTAAAGATGATCTCCTCGTTATCTGTGTCAATTGAATGTCCATTAAATAAGTACGAGTAATGCTGTTGGCCAGCAAGTATCCCATCAATAGCATCTTTGGGTAACAGCTTTATAAGCTAAGAATTCTACAAAGAAGCATGTTTGAGTAGAAGAATACATTAACTGCTGTTACTGGCATTGCCAGAAAAAATAACAGACAAATGAACCTCATTTAAGGGGGTTACACTTTTTGTAGGAATAAAATGAAAGCAAATACATTCCTGGTGAACTCTGAAAGCGCGGCATCAAGAATCAAGAAAATGTGGTAGGAGTTAGGTTACTAAATGGGAAAACTGTTTTGATTTCACTGTTGAGACTGCTGGTTGGTATTTCCACGGTATGGATTTACTTTGTGAAAGTACGTGTTTACAGGTGACGCGTCTCGGCGTCTTAGTAGCCAAATTTTAGTCTCAAGTACTCTGATTTAAGCACAGAGGAATTCTGCTGATGTCCAGCAGAACTGTTCAGGCTCCAAAATAAATAACCTGTGTAACATTTAAATGCAGCTAATTAGATGGGTGCTAACACCTCTCTCCAGAACTTTTCAAAATTGCAATAGACACCTGTTTTGGCTAAATATCTTTGAAGTAACAGGTTATTATTAGGCCACACCAAAAGTCCATTTAGCCTGTTTTCCCATTTCCAGCAGCAGTAACTGTTAATCTCTTTATCCATCTGCAAGGAAATTAGTATCTACTTTAGAAAGGCTCTTTTGGGAATAAGTAAGTTGAGAATTGTGAGTCACTCAGATGCAATAATAATGTGAAATTACACTGACTTAAGTAACTGGACCCAGAAGTGTCAAACTGCGTAAGGAGAAGCTTATGGCATCTGCTCTGGAAACAAGAATGAATACTGATAAGATATTTTCAAGTGATATTCCTTTCTTTTACCTTCCTGCTTGAATTGAAAAGGTATTTCATCCCAGCTGATGCGCTGGAAGAGCTCTTGCTTTAAGGAAGGACTGATGAATCCCAGCACCAAAGTATTAGCTGAAAATGCTGAATAAAACTCATACTGGATTTATGAGTTCTGAGCAACTTGGCAGACAGATTCCTTTCTCAAGGGCTCGATTTCTGGGAGGGGTAGAGTTTTCCCCTTCTATCTACTCCAGTAGGTGCTCTGCGCCTTGACAGGCAGTTTAGAGGTGTCAGGATCTTCTGCCCTACTGAAAAAAATACATGGTAGCACTGATTTTAAGCACAAGTTCCCCTTGGTTCCCATTAAGCTGAAGTCATCAGGAGGTTGTGTTTAAAGGTGGGATTTTTGGAGGAGCAGTGTTGTGCCATTCCTGCTAGGGGAATTAAACGGTGTGTGACTGTATTGTTCAGTCAGGATACTTTGGCAGCAAAGATTGTCAGTTGTTAGTAGTGTATAAATACTTTATCTTCTCCTGTTGAGGTTTTTTATATTTGCTTTAATGTACATTTTGGTAATTTTTATTTTCTTCTTCAGTATGTGTTCAGGACCAAATCATTTGAAGAAAGGACTGTTCACGAGGAGCTGGCCAAGAATATGACTGGTCTTCTGAAGCTAAATGACCAAGTGACAATGAAGCAGGTTTTAAAGGTGAATGATAGTTTGAATTAGCACGTTTGTAGTTTTACTACTGGTTTTATGCCTGGAGCTCGCTTGTCAGATCTCTTTCCCCTCTCCTCTTTCCCTGTGTGAGCTTTGCTCAGGTCACATCCTGCAGCGGTCCAACAGAACAGACTGACCAGTTTCTCAGCATAACATGTTTCTCACACCGGCATGGTTTGCATAATGCAATTCCTCCTTTCTGATACAGCTCAGTCTGAGTCGGAAGCCTAATTCTTACACAATATGATGTGAGCCATTACTTTTAGGATACTTTGTTTTAATTTTTATTTTGGATGATGCAGGGAGAATATTCGTCTGTAGGTAGGCCACTGATGTATGATTTCAGCTGCTGCCTTTGATTGACAGTGAGCAAACTGAGAATGATTGAGGTTTCCTGAGGTTTCTCGTATCAAACCAGTTCTAAGAAATTCATACATGTGCAAGCCCCATCACGGAGCCTGTCGGTTATGGTACAAGAGCTAGCCAGTCCAGCTCAGGAGTTCCCAGTGGCAAAAATATGGTCAACTGTTTAGAGTGAACCAGTTCTGATTCCCCGTGCTGAGCCACTGGAATAGCAAAAATAGGTTGAAAAAAGCAGAAAAGCTGGCCTGTGGGAAACGTAGGCCATGAAGCTTGTGGTGGGGTTTGTTGTGGGATTTGTTTTTGCAATTTGTGAACTTTTTTAGTGTGTTTGTTTCACGTCTCCTGAGATATGTGAGGATACAGATGTTCATCTCTGTCCTACCTGCTCACTATCACAAATGGTATTTTGAAGAACCTCTCCATTTATCTTCTAAACAAGTACCAGCTTATCCTGGGCCAAATTACCAGTATCTGCTGGGACTAACAAAGCAGTTTACTCTCAGCTTCTGTTCTCTGAGGTTCTCTGCATCACTATTCCCTGCCAACAAACAATGAAGACAGTGCTCAGCGGGAATGGAAGGATTGTAGGAGTGGTGTTTGCCACAGTGACAAAGTGCCTGCCATGGCTTGAGCTCTCCTAAGGACATGATCCAGTGTCACTCACATACGTAGCACTTAGGCTCTGTAATGTACTTGTCAGGTAGAGTTTATCATTGTGCATTACTGAGAAATGCAATCCATCTCTAAGGAATGGTAATGCTTCATAAGGTATTTATCAGATAATCGTTTTCCCTAATCTCTTTTTTCCTTCTTTTGAACAGCATTCCTGGTTCTTCTTTGCGGTTATGTTAAAATCAATGGCACAGCACTTGGTTGATACAAACAAAACAAAGGTAAGTGCATACCTAATCTCAGTTAAGTAGGCAATCAGTGTCTCAGGGGAAAATACAAAATGCAGAATCCTGGGAAATACACATATTTGGACATTTCTGCTTGAATAGTAAAAAAAAAAAAATAAATGTTGTTATACTTTATAAAATATTATTTTTACCCACAAAAAGATTACCTTCTAGGCTCAGACCTGTTCTTGCTTGTACAAAACTGGTGGGCCAAAAACGCAGTTGTGTCGGCTTTGTAATGGGTGAGTTAGACTGGAATGAGAATTCTCTCATTTCTGCTGGTCACCTACCAGGTAGTTATGCGAGACAACACATAAATGATCTAGAAACTCTACTTTGGTTTGAGCAAAGCTTAAGCTTTTGAGCATAGTTGGAGATCACTGCTTTTACCTCATTTCTGCCTGATTATCAAAGATGCTCTTAGTATACTCGTGCTGAAACTGAGGATAAGATTTCCTACTTTCTCATGGACCAGATTCCTCCTTTTGGAGTTTATACTCAGAATAGATCCATGGAACTCTGGGAATGTTTTTCTTCTATGTTGAATGACCTGTGTTTTGTTGTCTTTGTTCTCGGCCTGAATGTATTTTCAGGTTTAACGTGCAACATCGTACACTCTCAAGTGATGATCTGTTCCCTTTTAGGTTTCCCGAACTCAGAGGTTTCCAGAATCGTTTCATACTGAGCTGGATACCCTTGTGATGATCTTAGCAGACCATGTTGTTTGGAAGTACAAAGATGCTCTTGAAGAAACCAGGAATGCAAACTACAGCACTGCCAAATTTCTCAAGGTAAGATGATCCATTATTGCCTCGTATGCATTTATTTCCCCATACTTAATGCAAAATCGACACTATCTTAGTCTAGTCCAAGGGAATAAAAACAATTTTGAGTGAATGGTGGCTCAATTTCCAAGTTTAGTGTTGACCTATAGTTCAGTTTTTCTATGCCCTTGGGTCTTTGACAATGCAGAAGCTTTATCTAAGTCTACTTTAAAGCAATTCTGATTCATCTATATCTATTCTCTAAAAGAGCCCAGGTTTTCAAATTTTGCAGATTCTTACATCCCATTAAAATGGGTAAAAAGTTTGGTAAGGATTGAGATCGGAGTTAACAGTTGAGCTGGTATTTTTTCTTTAAATACTATAGCTCTAAATGACTGTGGATGGATTAATATTTCCTAATCACAACCAGAGCGGGCAACTTTTACAAACCAGAATAAGCAACTGGCAAGTGTTATGTGAAATGCTGTAACCTGCCTTTTTAACTCTATAATGCTCTTTCATTTACCAAATATAAGAAAATGCATGTGTGCTTTGGAAGAGTCCCTAAAAGAGGTTGCATGTTAAGGTTTTGTCCTAATATTTCTCAATTGTTTTATTTTCCCAGCATTGAATTAGCTGTGGAGCATGGGAAAACTGCCATTCAATACATAGAATCATAGAATCACAGAACAGTTTGGGTGGGAAGGGACCTTCAAAGCCCACCCAGTCCAGTCCCCTGCCAGGAGCAGGGACATCTCCAACCAGATCAGAGCCCCGGCCAACCTGGCCTGGAATGTTTCCAGGGATAGGGCATCCACCGCCTCTCTGGGCAACCTGGGCCAGGGTTATTTTTGTGTGTTACTCAGCTAAAGGGGGAAGAGAGTAACGTTACATTAGATGATAATGCCATATGGCTGTGTTTTAATTTCTTTTCAAATCTACTCTGCCAGAAGGAATTACACAGTTTGGAGATGATATGGCTTTCTCCAGGCCAGGATTGCAGCAGCCTTGTTTGAACGCCATGTGGCAGAAGGCTTGGGGCTTCGCTAGGTTTGCAGAGTTCAGGAGCACAAGAGAAGTGGGGAATTCAAGACGATATTCCCTGTCTGGTAGGCTGACTCTGCAAGGGAAAAATGTCAGTAATTGTGGCAACAAGGCCCTCAGAAGCCTTTATACCTTCTGGCTGTTGAGCCCCATCAGTCAGCAAGAGCAGCGTTCTCATTGTGAAGTAGTGCAGTGGCGTATTTGCTCCCCGAGAGGTGATGTAGCTCACAGACAGCGAGTATTGTGGCTGGACAGGTTCCTCAAGAGTCATTGCTCTCTCAGTGAAGGAGATGTTCAGGTCAGCTGCGATCACATACCACCTGTAGTGACTGAGTGTTGCAGCACGAGTGACACTCGTTAAATAAGCTTTTTCCTAGTGCACTGTGCACTGCAATAGTTATTTTAGACTGTAGACACAGTGAAAATGAAATGTTTGATCCATTTGTTAATCCTGAAAATAAGTTTAAACATCGAGCTGGATTCACCGGTTCTCTGGTTTTCCTTGCCCTGCTAACTAACGTCGCTTGCCCAGACGATTTGGGTTTCTAGGTGACGCGAGGCAAACAGCCAGGTAAGTGAGGCCATGCACTGCTTTCTTGGTTATAAAACAATAATTCTTTTTTCCCCCTTTCTTAGCGCTGTTTTACATTTATGGATCGTGGATTTGTGTTCAAGATGGTCAACAATTACATAAGTATGTTTGGAACAGGAGACAGCAAGGTATAGTTCTGATTCTTTTTGTTTGTTTTTGATTTTTTCCCAAGTGACTCTCTAGCAGAATATTCTTATATTGAAACTATTTATAATGTGTTCCATGGCTTCACCATGCTCAGAGCTCAAGTCAGTGGACTTTTACTGTAAATATCTGTTAAAACCTCTTGGTTTTGAGCCATCTGTCCTCTTTTCTGGGAGTAAATAGCCATGTCCAAACAACTACTCGCTGAGCTCTGCGACAGCAGGCTCTGCAAGGGCTGCTCAGACCAAAGCATACAGACGGCTGACCAGTCAGAAATTCTTTGAATTTAAGCTTTAATTCCTTAGAGAGTAAACTTGTGGTTTGGCCTATAAATACCAGCAGCAACTGGCAGTAATTTTCTTTGAGGAGATTAAAGAAAGAGCATGTGAACAAGTTACCATTGTGTGAACTCAAGTGAGTTATTTGATATTTACAAAGTAACATCTCAGTTGTTTTGAGTGAATGGTGTGCTCTTGCCTCATGGATGATGCAAGAAAGCCAATCGGCTCCAAATTAATTTATGCTTGCTGGGAGGAAAATTCCCTGCAGCCTGAATTTCTTCTATGATACCTAAATAGTCGGTGATACAGTTTGTACAATAGATTTCAAAATGCAAGAGGTCTCCGCATTACTGAGCTTGACTCCTTTCCTCTTGATCCATCAGGATAAGTGTCAGGCTTTTTCTCTTCCATGACCGGGTTTCTGAGCTGTCATACCTGAGCATGTGAGATGATGAAGAACAGGGTGTATTCAAAATATACATTTCAAATGACTCATCTTTCCCAAAAAAAAAGCTTACAAAACTTTTGTCCATTAACTTTTTATAATTCTGCAGTGGTGCTCTAGGCATTTGTAGGTCATGAATGAGATTACTCCAGGTCTGTTTTGCTTTTTACTAAAACCAACTTCATGCTGCACTCGAGTCTTTCACTTCATCTCTGGAGCAGATGTAGAATGTTAATGTCATAGCCTGAAGTCTCTAATTCTGTAAATAATATGATGCAATCTGGAAAATCTTTCCACATTTCAAACTTCTCTAAATACATTCAACCACAGAAACAGATGTTTAATTAAAAAAGCCAATTAAGGGCTGGTGGAAAAGCCTGAAGTCAATCAGTGCATGTGCATTGCCTACCACCCCGCTTCCCTCCGGAGCCGTTCGCCGGGATGCGGGGAAGCAGGATCACTGCGGAGGCGAGACGGATGTGCCGCTGGAACAGGCTTTCTGTTCCACAGAAATATCCCTTGCAGTGTTTTGACATTTAAACATTGTTTTGAGAAATATTTATTCAAAAGTTGAAATACCTCAGTAGAAATCAGTTCATGGTTGTGTTCCCTCAAAATGTCACAGTTCCTCTTGGGAAACACGTTTCAGGTGCTTCATTTCTTTATTTGCCATTAGACCCTCTGTTGTGTGTGCAGCCGTATAAGGCTTCTTGGGTGGAAGTTATTGAGGAAATAATACCAATATTAGATAATACCCAGATCCCTCGGAGCTGGAACTCACTGGCATCAGTAGAGGGACCGCTATCAATAAGTTTTGGGTCTGGCCTGTGTGACTGAAACTTTGTATTTGGTTGGTCAAAAAAAGAAGAAGAAAAAAAAGAAAGGGGAAAAAAAAGAAAGAGAGAAGAAAGGTATAATAATTATGATGGTCCCAAATTTATGTGAACCGGAGGAGATACTTCACTATGATTATACACTGTAGTATATACCATCAAAAGACCCAGTTTAGCTTTAAATATACCTTAGATATTTAGCTTGGGTCGAGCTTATACTTATCAGCTCATCTTCAATTAAAAATCACAGTTGAGGAATCCAAAAAGCTTGTTTGACTGTGACAAGTTGGATAACGGAGAAGAAAACCAGATGTTTATTATCCCTGCAGCTCAGCGTAACAAGCCGTAAGGTTTCGTTGTTGGGTGTGAGTATGAATTTTGAGGTAGATATAAATAGTAGTGCAGCTCCGTTTTACTGTTTTCCCTGTTTTAATGTGAACTGAGCCATTGCCTCTTGTGATTTTTCAGACTTTACATCAGTTCAAGTTTGACTTTCTCCAAGAAGTCTGTCACCACGAGCACTTTATCCCTCTGTGCCTGCCCATCCGATCTTCAAACATTCCCGGTAAGGCATCGCCCCGGAAGGGTTTCTGTGCAAAGGTGGATGGTCAGGTGGTTCCTCTTGGTTTCTGAGGTGCTGGGGTTTCAGCCCTGGGCACAATTCCCAATTTTGACAGTTTTCTGGGGAGTTCACTTGGGATGTGGTTCTTTAAGTTGCTGAGAGTGGAAGATATCTTCCTGTGGAAGGCAGAGTCATCTCTCTGTGCAGCATCTCTCAAACTTTGTCTCCTTTTTGCTTCAGTTTTCAGCACCAAAAAGCGAGTTCAGTTCTGACACTCATCGGTTTCTTTAACGGCAGAAACTGTTTCATTCAAATTGGAGCCAAATTGAATAGTAATTTTCTAAAAAGCAAATATATTTTTACACTTAATAAGAAAAAAAATTATTATTTTTGCTTAATTTTGTTTTATATTTATGAAAAATGAAGACCCTGTGACGCCTTCCGAATCAACACAGGAGTATCGAACATCAGGTATGAACAGAATGAATAAGAAGTAGACAGAATCGTGCAGCAAGAGCTTTAGGATTTGCTTTGACCACTGCCACGGAGCTGTGGCAAATTTAGGCAAAAATTATTTACCATTTTCAAAAGTGGAATTAGTCCGGATCTCTGTTTTAGCTCTCTTCTAGCTAGAATATGGGAACAACAGTTTGGACTCTGTGCCTCAAAGAAGTGACTGGTCTGATTATGTGCAAAACATTTGAGATTCTCATATGGGAATTTGGATATAAATTGTCTTTCACTATTAAATTGTGAAAACTGCATGATTTTGAGAAATAATATTAGATTGATTAATTCTAGCAAGTGAGGGAGCAGAATGGGGCAGTCAGATCAGGAAATGAAGGCTTAACAGTGGATTAAATCAATGAAAGTTAGTGAAAATTTGGAAAATTGGGGGAGGGGGTGTATGTAACCTATGTATTAATTCAAGCACTTTTGTCCATTCTGTTCCAAGATATTCCAGAGTACACGTTGACCAATGAATTTTGCCGTAAACATTTCCTAATCGGAGTGCTGCTGCGGGAGGTTGGCTTTGCCTTGCAAGAAGACCAAGATATTAGGCACTTGGCTTTGGCTGTGCTTAAAAACTTAATGGCAAAGCATTCATTTGATGATCGATACGCAGAGCCGGTAAAGAAACCATCTTTTCTTTTTTAATTTGCTTATGAGTACAGTAGCTAAATATATATGAAACTTTTTCTTAGTTGCCAATATACATGAATTAATTTCTTCAGGATTATGTTGTATCTGTTATTTTTTAGGCAAAGCAGGCACAGATAGCAAACCTGTACATGCCACTCTATGGAATGCTCTTGGACAATATGCCAAGGATTTACATGAAGGATATGTTCCTTTTCAATATCAATACTTCCAATCAGGTAATTTGTATGATTTTTTGGAATGCTGAAATGATCAAGCTGAGTTCTGGCCCAGTTGATCCAATGGGAAGAGGTCCGAGTTTACGCCGGTCACAAATTAGCTAAGAAAATGCAGTTCTGAAGATGCTGATTTGTTTGCACCTGCAGTTTTTAATTTGGAAGGTCTCAGTTTGCAGAGCACCTGGGAGTCTGTCCTGGCAGGGTAGAGGCTGTGGGTCTGGAACGGACGTAGGACGCTGCCTGTCCTGGGGCTGGAAACTCCAAGTCAGAGGTTTGCAGCCCCAGCGAGTCCATCTCGTGTCTGCCCTGGTGCCACAGGCTGGGAGCTGAACCCTGTCCTCAGGCAGGTCCCTTGGCACAGACTGGGAGACGCTGCCATAAAGAACTTCCATCGCCCACAGATTCTTCATAGGGTCACATCAAGAACCCATAAACAGTTTCACTGGTACGACAGAGGGACCGTGAACCATACCAGGAGGCAGAAGGAACGCGTACAAGTAGCTGAAGGAGGGAAGGGCTACAAAAACATCATAAAACTGCTTTGCCACCACAGAAGATGTCTGCATAAACTGCGTGTGTGGAGGAGCATGTTGGTTTATTTCGTAAAGATTAGATGTTTTATAATCATAGCCCTGCTTTTAAACTAGGAACAGATTTTTGCAGGGGTGTTGGGTCTTTCAGTGCTTCCAGTGAGTGAGCCTGTTTCATCCCATCATTGCTAAGAGCAGTTCATGCTCCTTTCCCAAGGCTGTGCTAAACACAGTTAGACTTGATCTGTCCTTTACAGCTTTGATTACGAGAGGGTTTCATATTACAGGTGATTATGGCAAGCCTTGATCTTTTCAGGCTGTCATGTCTAAACAACTGAAAGCAGATTTTCAAGCTCAGTGTCTCAGAAAAGCCTATCGGGTGTGGTGTCACTCCAAAAGTCGTGTGTGATATCATTTACTGGAATTTGGTCTGTTTCTTTCAAAATACAGGGATCGAGGGATGACTTGAGCACAGCCGGAGGATTTCAGAGCCAGACAGCAATGAAACACGCCAACTCTGTGGACACGTCCTTTTCCAAAGACGTTCTGAACTCCATAGCAGGTATCAATACAGGTTGAACGTGCACACGGGTGGATTTCTGTGTGTTCAATCCATCGTGCTTTCTGCGCAGTGTTCATGGAGGACATGATTAACCCATTTTATACGATACTCAGGGAAACATGGTGTGCAATGTTTCTCTTCCCATTGGGTGTTTTTGGATTGATTTTTATTTCTTTTGTGAAGCTGCTGCTCTTCCACTGCTTCACTTACTGTCCTGCTTTGGAACGATGCCAGTATTTAGGCTCTCACAAATCCCGGCGCCGGAGTTCATGCTTGTAATCTCTCCCTAACTTAAGAATAGTTCCGTGGTTTCTCCTGAAGTCTCTTGGAGGGAAGTGTTCTTAGTTTTCCCAGGCTTAATGGAAGGGCAGAAACACAGCTTATTTTGTTCACTTCCTCCGAACCCCATTTCAAAATTCAGGGAAGGGCACGGGCATCTTTCCACTGATTTTTGTGGCTTTAGGGCAGGCCTTACAAAATGCAACAGGCCATTTTAATGCCACGAGTAACGGCAAACTGAATCATTCTACTTCAACTTGTTGCATGTTTTCAATACTAAATGTGCCCATCGATAGCTTTGCTATTGGAAGTTCACAGCACACGACGCATTTTAAGTTTTCCATTTTTCTTGTTAGTTTTTGTATCCATAAATGTTTTAGTTTAGCATGTTTGCTATGACTTTCATTTACAGCCTTTTCATCAATAGCTATCTCTGCAGCAAACCATGCTGACTCCAGAGCTTCCTTAGCAAGTCTTGAATCTAACCCAAGTACCAATGAAAAAAACAGTGAGAGAACTGACACGTGTGAAAAGGTACATGTGCAAATGTTGAGAACGGTTACCGGAGGTGGAAACCTGTCGCTGTCCATAACGAGGCCCTTTGCTGTCAATTCAACAGATCATGAGACCTTTGTCTTTGATTGGATCGACTCTTCGTTTTGACAAGTTGGATCAAGCTGAAACTAGAAGCCTTCTTATGTGTTTCCTTCACATTATGAAAACCATTTCAGAAGGTAAGACAATCATAGAGTCATAGAATGGTTGGGGTGGGAAGGGACCTGCAAAGCCCATCCAGTCCAACCCCCCTGCAAGGGGCAGGGACATCTCCAACCAGATCAGGTTGCTCAGAGCCCCGGCCAACCTGGCCAGGAATGTTTCCAGGGATGGGGCATCCACCACCTCTCTGGGCAACCTGTGCACTCGCTACCTAATTTACGTTCTTGGAAAATATTGTGATTTCTGAATCCAAACAAATACTAAATTAGAATAACTGTCAGTGTATTTTACGGGCTTTGGGTCAAGTATAGTTCCCTGTAACAGATACTTAATACATTTTAATATCTCCCTTTAGACGCACTGATTTCCTACTGGTTGCGAGCACCATTCTCTGAAATAACAGACTTTTTCAGCATTTTAGAGTAAGTTCACTTTGTGGTTGGTTGATTTTATGTTAAATGATGATGGTCTGAAGTGACCGCTGCAAATAATTTCTCTTTGGGTTTGCCCACCTAGTGGAATAGGCTGAGGTAGCTTTTGTATCTTAGATTATTTGCCATAATCTTCCAAAGTCGTAATGAGATGTTACTAATAAAATCCATATCCTCCAATATGTTGGCCGTTTCCATGAAGAGGGGGCATAATGCTTTGGATGTTCCTCCTAAAAGAGATTTTCATAGTAGTTTCCCCATTTGGGGTCAAGATTCTGTTCTTCCCTTGAGAAGAGAAAAGTATGTAGCTCCTCAAAACTTCCAAACAATAAGAGAAGCGATGTGATGCAGGGTTACCTGCTTTTCACAGCTCCAGGGTGGTTTGATCAATCCAATCTAAGCATGCCTGCAGAATCCATGCAGGTAGCTGGGTTAAGAATTTCCTCACCGTCTCGTAAGCGATATGTGAGTTCTTTAACTTCAGCTGGTGAAGAAGCAATGCTTTTGCAGTTTGCTTTTGACTTTGCCTCCTCGCCAAGCAGGAATCTTTCACCACAGAGAAAGGGAACAAGGGCGTGGGAAGTGGTGCCACATCTCGCGCATCCCTGGGCTGGGAACTGCTGCGTTTGCTTACTAGGAGATGCGTATGCCATGGGTTTCTTCAAGGCACTAAGATTCAGCATTTTTTCATAATTAGGAAGCCACCGGTAGACATAAAATATGTTGTTTTCTCTTTCAGGGTTTGTCTGCAAAATTTCAGATACCTAGGAAAACGCAATATTGTAAGGTAATTCTCTGGTTATAGATTGTTAGAACATTCCTGCATTGCATTAGGCTTAAATGAGGTTAACAGCCAACGTGTGCTTTGTTTTTCACCTCGGTGCAAACAACGTTGTCGTGATGTTCTGGACATCTGAGTGTAGCTGGTGTAAAAGGTGAATTGCATGTGATGATAACCACTGTTGCATTTCTAACCCAGAATACTGGTCCATTCTCAACCATATTTCTGTGCATATGCCGAACAAAGGAACTTGTTCAATCTGTGTAATGGAAAGAATGGTTTTGATGGGTAGACATAAATGTTCCACAGCGATTAAAAAAATAACAATAATAATCTACCTCTACTTGCTCTCTGAAAAAGCACAAGATCGTGTTCCAGCTGTGAAATGTGAAATGAACGCTTTGTCTCAGTTGATGTTTCATTTTTCATTTAACGCTCCCACTGTGGATTTGTCTGTATGTCATAGAAAAACGAAAGGTCGCTGGATGAACCAGTTCATGCTCCATGGCAGGTTTTGTCAGGCCTGCGCTTATTCTTCAGAGGCATGGCAAAATCAATGTCATGTTCCGTTCCAAGTTAACAGTTTTTTTCTCTTCACAGGAAAATTGCTGCTGCTTTTAAGTTTGTTCAGGCCACCCAGAATAACGGAACCCTTAAAGGGTCGAACTCCTCTGGCCAGGCGTCGGGTCTGCTCTCGCAATGGTAATGACACAAACGATTAACTCCTGTAGAACCACGCTCTTTGGTGTCATCCTCCAGCCCTCGTACGCCGTCACAGCGTTGACTGAAAGGAGGTTGACACGACAATGTTGCGTTCAGAAGAATCCTTATTTACTGTCGATATTGTGAAGTATTGCAGAAACAGTAGCTGTGGTTTTCAGCTCAGATCCATGTCTGAAAGATAATCCGCAGTTTTCCTGAACCTGAAGGAATCCATAAGTCTGCCACCTTATGCTTTCATGGAATCTTGCTGCTTTAGGGGTAAATTTCTATGGATGCAGTTACAGCACTGGGGAATTTCTTGCTCCCCAATAACCCAGGAGTGCAGAGGAGGAAGCATCTAGCAACACAGAATCAAACTTAAGAGTAGATTTGCTTGACTCTCATCTTTTTTATTAACAAGCTGCCAAGCGTAGCGTAGTCCTGTACTGTTACACCGTGTTTCCGGTTACAGAATCTTTCTTTCCTGGTCTTTTTTTTTCCTCCCTCTTCCTAGTGTTTCCAAGATTAAATCTTGCAACATGGCAAGATTTCATCATTTTCATGGACAGCGTGGTAGTAGGCTGCAGATGCAGCACATCTTTCATAATCTTTTTGATCCCTTTAGGGGGGAAAGTGTCGTCCTTTTCATGTTAATAATGTAAAACTCAAGAGAGAAAGCAAACTTTTGACTGGGTGCAGCTTGTAGTTGTATCTAATAGCATGGTGAGAAGGTCTCCCTTCCTCATGAGCTTGGATCGTTGACTTTTCTTGTTGATGTATAGCTAGAATATACTCACCATTATAAGCAGGTATCTCGGAATGGAACAAATAACACATAGGAGGGGAAAAAAGACACTTTCTCTGCCGTACATCTTTCTTTTTTCCTCCACTGTGCAGTTTTCAAGAACTGTGTTATCCCAGCCTGAACCGACAAGCAGCCTTTAGGAGACGTTTGTTCTGTGACACGTTTGCAGATGCACCAACACGGTGGCAGTCCAGAAAATAAAGTCCCGTACTTGCTGTCTCCAGGGCCTTCGCGCTTTAACTGTCACAGATCAGTATTTGTTGTCCAAACGGCTATTTATTTGTTGTAATGCAGACCATTTTTTGCTGATAAGTTGGGAGATGAAGTATTGCTGGTGATCAGCTCTAACTTGCACTTGTATTTATGTATTTCAGTTGCTGAAATGTTCATATGAAACTAGATTTTTCACTCATACACATGCACACACACAAAAAAAAAACCACAACAAAAAACCCAACCAAAACTCTTAAACATCTTCCAAATCCATTAGTTTGCCAGGACATCCACCCAGATCCTTCCGCTGGGACCACTAATGGAAGACTTTCCAACACTGATTGGCAAAAGTCTGGCCGCTAATTCCATACCTGTGTTGGGAACTTTTTCTTTTTAGTCTGAAATGTTAATTTTCTAAATTATTTTTGTAAAATCAACCAACATAAAAGAGGGTTTAGCGAGGTGCGGGAAGTAATTCTGTCCTGGAATATTTTTAAATTATGCAAATTTAGGAAGATACATTTTTAAAGACATTTTTTAAAGGGTATTTTAATAAATGACCTGAATTTTGAGAGATGTTAATTTTATAGTGGTTACAAATTCAAAATCCTTTCAAAAATTATGATAAGCGTTGGTATTTTAGTTCTAAGCTTCTCATTATTAATTAATGATGCGTTTATCAGCATCAGAGAGGGTTAAAAGAACACACACATTGCGCGCACACATTTTTACTGTCATTGTCAGTTTGTCATCATTTTTTTTCCCCCCTCACAGAAGCTGTATTAGCTCTCTCATGAGCAGGATACGTTTTTCTTGTATTCAGAGTTAACAGACCCCATCTCAGTTTCTCTTCAGCCAAAGGCAGTTTTCCAAAGGTCAGCCAGCTACTTAAGCTGATGCTTTTTTCAGTGCTCAGTGACTATTTTGTCTCCTGTGTTCTCAAGAAATCGCAGCACATCTGTTTGTTGTCTCCACCTCACTAACTTTGTTCTTCATCTTTGTTTCTCCGAAAAAAAATTTGCATCCATTTGTTTAACTTGGCCTTTGAGGAGTACTGCAGAAAATTCTAACTGACATGGAAAAATCCTGTATAGGCACTGTAGTTCATTCTTTGTTTCTGTTTTTTAACGGTGCCTCTCCATTTCAGGATGCATTCTACTTCTAGTCATGAGGGCCACAAGCATCACAGATCTCAAACATTGCCAATAATCCGTGGCAAAAATGCACTTTCTAACCCCAAACTCCTCCAGATGATAGACAGCAGTACTGCAAGTAAGTATAAAAAATTATTTATTTCCCTCTAGAATTCTATGGGGTGTGCGTCAGGCTCTATACAATTAAATCTGCTTTCATGAGTGCCAGTGAAGGAGAGAGCCTAAATGTAAATAGAGCTGCTGACTCTGCCTTTTTTTTTCAGGAGACTAAGAAATCTGAGCTTAAATTTGGTCGAAATTAATTACGGTAACCTGACACATTTTAATAGCCTTAATGACAAGTTATTCCCTCCTTCCCAGCATCTCTTGCATCTAAGGTTATGTACCTTGCTGTACAAGCAGATGTACACTGGCTGAAATATTATAGTTATTAGATCTAGCAACAAAAGTGACCTTTTCATGACAGAACATTCTTTAAGTGATGAGATCAAAGTAATCTATCCCACCTTCCAATTAGGTTTCTCTCCTCCTTTGAGGACAAACAGAAACAATGAAAGAATATATTCACGTCGCTGGTGCAGCTGATAAAAGTTGACTCAAATTCCCTCTCCTTTCATCTCCTATGAGCAGTTTTCTTCAAAAAACCCTTACAGTTAATGTACAGTTAGGACCCCACCTCTACTGTGCTGAGATTGCAGGATTACGTCATCTTTACCTCCACTCAGAAGATTTTGTCATCTTGCTTTTTATATGTTGCAGGCAGCTCCAGTGAGACAGACATTGTGCAGTACGTAGACACAGAAGCGAACATCGCTACGGAAGTGTCCCTCACAATCCTCGACCTGTTGTGTCTTTACACGCTGAATCACCAGGTACGTTTAGCTGTTTCCTTTGCTGCTCGAGCTGGTGCCATGGGCGCTATGTGATGGAAGGAAGGCCTGGGGGAGCAGGCACACAGAAAACCTGAAATGCCTGGGGCAGCAGGATAGGGAAATAAGATACACCAGTCATCAGTGAAGGTATTTTATGAAGGAATTGACTTGTAGTACCCAAACTGAATAGGAGGATATGGAAGAAGAGCATGCCATGTATCCAGGGCGATGTACAGCTCTGCTCTGTGTGAAAGGGTTGTGCATCTACAAATACATCACCTTATCTGAGTCATGCTTATCCCACTAGATTTCAGAGATTTTAGACAAAAGATTTCTGAACTGCTTATCATCTGTATCTCTTCAAGTCACAGGTGGATCCTCTGCCTCTTCAAAAATTGCTCTACAAATAGCCCCAGAAGGTCTCACGGCTGCAATACAGCAGGCAGCTGCTGTTAGATTTAGTGTCTCCTTTCTGCCCCCTAGCCCTCAAATCTAGCATATGCCATCCACAAGCAGGAGTACAGGCATAGCAAGGTGCTTGTCCTTGAAAAACTGCAAGTAAAAAGAGTCTGCGGCAAGCTGGGAAAGCCTCATCCGCAGAGATTTTACACTGAAAAAAGCATCTCCCTAGGAACACTTGATGGAAAGTCCAGCAGGTCCTTCTTCTGTTTATTCACTTCTATAACCAACTGTCTTGTCTGTGAACTTCTCAGAGGCAGCTCCAGCAATCCGACTGCCAGAACGCGTTGATGAAGAAAGTCTTCGACACGCACATGCTCTTTTTGCAGATCAACCAGTCGGCAGCAGCGCTCAAGCACGTCTTTGCTGCCCTGCGGCTGTTTGTAGGCAAGGTAACTACGGTTTTATTCTGTTAGCCTGACCTACTAATGTGTTACCGCACGGGCAGCTTGAGGACAGCTGGGTGCTTTGAAAGAGTTCTGAACTTCACTGCGTTGATGCTCGTTCCTGACAGAGATGATCTGATTTATTGATGATTAGAAGTGAGACGTTCACAATATCTGAGAAATTAGTTCTGTTTTGGAAAATGAAAAATTTACTAAGAAAATGCAACTTGTAAAGTAAATAGATGAGTAATGTCCAGGTCTGTGGTGTCTGGCTACATCATTGGCTCTCATGCTTTTACCACTCACGGAAGAAAGCTTAAAGCCCCAGAGGTCCGTGGTCTTCATGGCAGATACCTGGCTTGCAGAGTCCATTGCTGAATGATTACGACTCTCCTCAGTCTGTCTTCTGTTATATCCACCCTGCTGATAACTGTTGGTGTGGTGTGGAGAGCCGTCCTTCACTCCTGTCTCCTGCTGTTCACACCCTTGACCGCTGGGAGTTTGCTGACTTTGCTACCCGAAGTATTTTCTTTCTCCTGAACAGCGTTCATGGCAGCGATGAGCACTATGAATGCTTTTCCTGGTTAACCCTTCTCCATTCCTTGCCACTAGACTACTCTGCTTTTACGTTTGCTGTCTGCCAACCACTGACTGGACTTCTGGAGGCCATCTTGGTGTTGGATTCCATATGGTGTTTGTGTGAAATGCTGTGTGCAGCTTTTACCTAACCTTAATTTGCACGTGGGATTTTGTTTAGCCAGTGGCTAATTCTTTCACTAAACTCTGGCGTGAATGAATATGTGAGAGTGCATTATTTTTACTGAAAGCTTAAGAGAAAAAAAATCCTGACTCAGAATAAGTGTACGAAGGCCTAAGAGTAATGCTAAACATATTCACATGCTTTTTTCAATAGTTCCCGTCAGCATTCTTCCAAGGACAAGCAGACCTCTGCGGTTCACTCTGCTATGAAATCCTGAAGTGTTGTAACCACAGGTCACGTTCAACCCAGACAGAGGCGTCGGCTCTTCTTTATTTTTTCATGAGAAAGAACTTTGAATTTAACAAGCAGAAATCGATCGTCAGATCCCATCTACAGGTAAGTGAAGCACGAAATTATCAGTATTTCGCTGATGTTCATTGGATTTTATCATTATTATTTTTACACGTTATAGCAAAGCAATTATTTTGGAGTCCTCAGACAGGCATTTCGCTGCGGCAGCTTGATTCTCCTGCCAAGTCTGAAGACACTGGGCTGTTTTCTCTGCTGTTCTTGGGCTGCTCGGCTCTGTTCCAGGGAGAGACAGCAGCTGTGGATGTAGCCCATGGCCAATAAACAGCCAGACAAATGGCTGTTCTTGGTTAGGAAGGGAACAGAATCTGATCGTAGGGGAAGAGAAATGTAAAGTCCAGTAACGATGCGTTTACACTGCAAAATGTGAGCAGTTATGTTGGAAAGATTGCTCACCGTCCTTGTGTTTGTATGTGTTGTCCTAAGACAGGTACAAAAGTGCCTGGTACATCAAGTAATACTAAAACAGGGATTAAAAACTATTCGGAAACTTCTTTTCTTTACTAATCACACCCTGTGTTTGCTCCCACCCCACACAGCTCATCAAAGCAGTGAGCCAGCTGATAGCGGACGCAGGGATTGGCGGATCTCGTTTTCAGCACTCACTCGCAATTATAAATAATTTTGCTAATGGAGACAAGCAGATGAAAGTAAGACACGTTTTTTGTCAGTTACTACCTCTTGCAAAAGGTCAGCAATTTCAGAGGAGCAAGTGTTTCAGTCAATAAAACTGCTGGCTTTTATTAAACAGTGATTTATGCATTCATAGTGTGCCTTTTTCAGGCAGCTTGAAATTCATGAAGATGTTTGTGACTCAGAAGCTTAATTGAAACTCATTTTTAAAACCAAAAAGATTTTTATTTGAAAATTGTATTATTTGTTACTCACTGCTTATTTGGTGCGTTTGCCACCGTTGTGACTAATGAAACACAATTGCAGTTGAAAACCATTTTTAGTCTACAAACTGTCCCTTCGGTCTGTTCAGTAAACGCGTAGCAAAAGCACGCACAACACTCGGGGTTTGTAACAGCTTGCTACCCCCTGAAAAAGGCACTGAACTCTCAGATCAGTTCCTGTTGCTGTTATATTCATTGTCTGCACTAAAGGTGTTGGGAAAAGATTGCAATCTTTAATTTTTACAATTCCTGTCTAAACATTTGTCAACATACATTTTTAATTTTATACTCTGGCGGTGTTTTTCCTTCTCTGAAGGTGACTTTGGGTACCTCCACCAAGGTTAACAATGAAGTAAGCAAATAGGTAGATAATTACCATAAGTAATTTGATGTCTTATTTAATAAGATGCAGGTACAATTGTATTTGTTTCCAAAGTCCAGCTTAGATTTACCAGCACTGCAGTCAGGAGCCAGAGCTTTATTCCCCGCAGCGAAACATGCTGTGAGTGTAGTTAAGCAGGACTATCTATAGTTTGTCAGCTGGCAGGTCTTCTGCAAGCAGGGCTTAAACTCTTTCAGGGGTGCTCACGTGGCTCTTTGACTGGTTTTAGTGATGGATTGCTTCTCTTTCCCAAAGAACGTTAATTTCCCAGCAGAGGTGAAGGACCTGACCAAACGCATCAGGACGGTTTTAATGGCCACAGCTCAGATGAAGGAGCATGAGAAAGATCCGGAGATGCTTGTGGATCTGCAGTACAGCCTAGCAAATTCATACGCCAGCACGCCTGAGTTACGGAGGACGTGGCTTGAAAGCATGGCCAAGATTCACGCAAGAAATGGAGACTTATCAGAGGTAACGTAAATAAATTAATAGGAAATCTATTTGTCTTTAGGCCAAGATGTTCTGATGAAAAAAAAATGTCTGCCTGAAAGACAGCAGTAGTGATTTAAGAGAATCATACAGTATTTCTCATATACTTGAAATTAGAGGAAGATAGGTTTGAAAAACACCTGGAGATGTGATGTGCTCATTTTTCCAGTTTGCCTAATCACGACTACGTGATACCTGCTTGAGCAAGGCTTGAAAACATCTGACGGGGAAGCTGGGGTCAGTATCATGTTAGCGTTGCTGCTGAACCCTAACAGGCACAGGAGGTGTAGAGTAGATGAGGTTATGAGCGGTGTGTAACTTACATAAAGGATTTTCTTCTCCCCAGCTACAGCTTAGGAGAGGAGCTTTGTTTATAACATGTTGTCCTTCTCATCAAAAACTCAATGGGTGATGCAAAACTCCAATGCATAAGCCAGGAATATCTTCTTTACTGAGTAGTCTTAATGATTTCCTTGAGCGAATCTGTGCTTTTACTGAAGACACCTAGCGAAATTAACACTCAAGAAGGATTTAATCATTTAATCCTTTACTTTCTTCAATGGTTATATTAATTTTGTCTGCCCTTTCCTGCCGTATGAGGTGATGGAAGTATGTGCTCCATGTCACATCCGTTGTACGATATACTTTAACGTATACATGTATCTTGGTCTCTCGTTACAGGCTGCCATGTGCTATATTCATATCGCCGCGCTCATTGCGGAGTACCTGAAAAGAAAGGGTAAGGTCAACACATTCAAAACCAACTACGTATCTATAAACATTGCAGTTGAAAATAATTTTTGACTGTTCTGCTTTCTTTCCTTATACATAAAGTATTCTTAAAGCCATTTGAATTCTTCCCAAACATTTTATTTTTAAAATCTATCGTAAATGGTAGTCGTAGCCCAGTGAAGGTGTACGTTTTGGCTAAAGAGGGTTAATTAAATGTTTAGTAAGCTAGTGCTAAAAGACAATGCCTCACTTGTTAGTCTGTTGTTATTAAATATGCATGTATTAACACGTACCAGTAGCAGTGTACTAATACCATCTTACGCTATCATAGGTTACTGGAAAATGGAAAAGATTTGTACCTCACGTATGCTCCTGGAAGACGGTCAAGTCTCTGATAGTAATGTGTTACTAACAACTCACAATGGAGGAAGTGAGTGCTCTAACCGTGCCTGTTTATGGGTCAAATAACAAAGTTAGGGAATCAAATTACGGTTGCGTAGCTGATCTGGAAAAAATATCTACCGAAGCGAAGATATTTATAGTGCATGTTGATGGCTGTAATAGCAAGCGAGTAATGTCGGAAATGTTGTACGTGACGTTGCTGGTGCTCTCTGGCTGGTTGGATGAGTTGCTCAGATTGTCTCGGGGCGTTTGCAGCAAGAGAGCAGTCTGCTCTTCGTCGGCAACAGAAATCCCTCAGGTCAGCTGGTGCTTAGCAAACAAATCCACGTGCGGTTCCTTGACTGTACAAAGCTGGGAGGGCACAGGGCAGAACTAATATCTGGTTATCCATGTGTAGCTTAGAATAAAGATCTTTTTAAATCTGTGATGCTTATTAGAGAAATGAAGTGCAGACCTATATCATTAAATGCTTCTGTGCCAGGGGTTAGTTTATGAAATGTGTATTTCAAAGTAATTCTCAGCATGAGATATTCTAGCAATTTTCACAACGAGCAATATCTAGAGGCAAGGGCAAATATCTGGGGAAGAGAAAACTTAGTTTTGGAAAGACCATGGTTCTCTGAAACACTTGGAAGTGTCTGTGAGCGAGATGAAAAAATACATCCTTTCAGAATGCAGCTTTCTGTGGAGAGCTGTATTTCGGAGACGGTTCTATTCGTGGTAAAATATTTTACGTGAATCACAGTAGGTGAAGTGAAGCACTTGTGGGTCTTTTTTAACCTATGTTTAAGTGATTTTCGAAATGTGACAGAGGGGAAGGAGCCCCCCTCTTTCAATATGTAAAAGTTAGCTTTTTAATTGTGCCTTACTGGCATTTTCCTACTTTTAAATTGAACACGAACTGTGTGAGGAGTTCATCGCCTCTGCTGCTGCTCAAGAGTTGTAGCTGATCTGCAATGTGCAGTGCCTGTGTAGGTTGCTCTTCCTGCAACCATTGCACTAAGGCTCCAGCTTAGCAAATATTAAATGTAAGCTCAGTTTTAATCCCTGTGAGCCTTCCCATCAGCAAGTGGGTTTATATCATAGAGAAAATATGTAGTAGTCTCATAATCCAGTCAGCTTCATTTGTCCTTCTCAGCAGTCGGGCTGTTGAAAACATAACAGATCTAGTCAAGTAAAATCTCTCTGTTTTATTGACATGCCGTAGCTTTTTGAATTATCTCGGTTATTCAGTCATTAATTGACATTGTTATGGCTTGCACTTCAAGGCTTATTCTCCATGGGATGGCCTGCTTTTCTGAGCATTACCCCCAACATTAAAGAAGAAGGCGCCATGAAGGAAGACTCTGGGATGCAAGATACTCCCTACAACGAGGTCAGAGGCGTTAACGTTTATAGACTGGTTCTGAATAAACAGAGGGCATTATTTCCAATGGATGCCTGCGCGTGTCACAGCAAATTATAGCGAGAGCACGCTGCAGGCGGTGTTAAAAGGCGTGCAGCTTTTGAGGGCAATGTCATAGCCGTCATACTAAATAGCAGGGATTGGGGTTTGGCTAACCAGAACGTTAAGTACCAGAGCTGGAAGTTAGGGCAAGGAGGAACCCACAAAGCAAACCCATTTGTCTGAACAGAATGTCAAATATTCAAGTATTTTCACATTACTGTTATTTCAGTTATTTTATCTAAAGAAGAGCTAGGTCACCAATACCTGATTAACCATTGTGTTGTGGAAATCAACCTTAATATAGAAGACACACAACAAAAATGAAATAGCGGGCATGCCCCTTTTGCTGCACTGCCGTTAATTAAGTGCCACCAGCTGTCGAGCCACCGCACTGTTTGTATTTGTGGAATTGCAGAACGTTCTTGTGGAGCAGCTGGAGCTGTGTGTTGAATACCTGTGGAAGTCTGAGAGATACGAGCTTATTGCTGAGGTGAACAAGCCTATCATTGCTGTTTTTGAGAAGCAGAGGGACTTTAAAGTAAGTTGGTGTGTGTTTGGTTGGTTGGTTTTTTTAATTATCTTAAGACAACAGTAAAAATCAAAATTTTTGGGGGGTGGGGAAGTACTTTCTTTAAAGGAGTGGGTTTTTCTGCCTGTCCGTAATTTCTCCTTTTAATGCTTTGTGCTGTGAGTAAATGAAAAACTCTGGTACCTTACCTTCCTCTCTTCAGCATCAATACAACAGCAAACGAACAAAAAATTTTCAAACAAACCTCTCGTGTTAGCCAGTGGATGTGAATTTTTACATGTGTTTTTAAACCAAGAGCATATTTCTGTTGTATCTAGGTTTAAAAACTGCTGATAAATTGTGTGATCTCTTCACAATTCCAGAGTTTCTTCATTTCTTACTTACGTGGCAATTTCAGTACATAATGGATGACCAGATGATAATCTCATCTACTGATTTTTCTAGTTTAAAAGTTTAAAAAAAAGCGAAGAGGTAGGCAGATATAAGCTGTATGCTGAGGAAGTAGGTCCTCAGATTTAAGTTAGCTGAGATTTTGGTTCATTGTCCCAAGAGACCTTGAAATGAATCTTTGGTGACTGCTGAAGGGGTTAAACCTTAGCAAAAGGTTTGGTGACCCAGTGAAGGCCAGCCGTGCTTGCACAGAGCCCTGGTGTCGTTTCCCAAAATACTCCTGCTCTCTGACTTCCCTTCGCTCTTCTTGTTCCTCAACGTAGAGACTCTCCGATCTGTACTACGACATCCACCGCTCGTACCTGAAGGTTGCGGAAGTAGTCAACTCTGAGAAACGTCTCTTTGGGCGGTATTACCGTGTTGCGTTTTA
This sequence comes from Chlamydotis macqueenii, assembly GCF_036417535.1. Classification (NCBI taxonomy): domain Eukaryota; kingdom Metazoa; phylum Chordata; class Aves; order Otidiformes; family Otididae; genus Chlamydotis; species Chlamydotis macqueenii. The sequence goes on from NC_141564.1 coordinate 2,125,155, forward strand.
TGGGCAGGTGAGTCAACTGACACCCTTTGGTCTCCATTCCCAGATTTCAGGCATGTTCTTCTAATCCTGATGTATCTCAGGGAAGCTCTAACAGGGAAACACTTGGCAGTGAATCCTGGGGTAGGAAGTGCCTCGTGGGTCATACTCCAAGGAGGATTTTACTCAGAGAGCACTCAGTTACATCTGTGTGAACTGCTGCTATGGGTTTAGCGGTGTAATGGAGGACAGACCTGGACGTCAGCTTTAGTTTTTTACTTCATCAAAACTGAGGCTGAGGCAGGCTGGTTATTTTCAGAGTGAAAAATAAAACCAGATAAGACATCTTTGATCCATGGCCCTCTCCTCCAACAGAGCTAAAAGCAGAGCAGTGTGCAGTAGAAGTTCTGTTGTGTTTCTTGCTGACCCTGACTCCTGCTTTCAGGCAATTTTCTCTGCAATATACCGTAGAGTAGTTTTAGTCCCTCTGCTGCGCTTCAGCATCCTCAGAGCATTACTTTGTGCTTTCTTCCACCACAAACCAGTGCAGCACTCCAGCATGTTCTTTTAAGACCTGGTTTTGGCAAGCGCACAATCTCCTTTACTGTAAAATAACAAGGTGTGTAAACGACATGTGAATCATTCTGTTTGCTAATTAGATTTTAATGCAGAAATTTGCTCTTTTCTCCTTTTGATCTTATTCAAGGCTGTGGTAAGTCTAGTTCTTTTGCATGTTTTATTTAATTCTGCTCACACGTCCTCCATCCTTCCCTGTACCGTTACTGAACATTAACTTCCCTGTGCTCTTGATTCTTTGGTTCATGGCGGATGAAATAACGTTGTTTCATTCATCGTTGCATCCTGCAAACTAATTTTTGTTTGTGCGGTTACCTGAGTTATCAAGCTGTCTCTGTCTCCATGTTGTGCGTGCCCCGCGGGGCCCAATGCTGCGTCATCTCATCCCAGGGGAAGTTTTTCTCTCGACTTCCCTGGGAGTGGAATTGGGCCCCTTCTTCCTCTGTGGAAAAACTCGGTGTAGCACTGATGCTGTTTGAACGCGAGCCTGCTTTCCTGGCCTGCGCAGCCTGCGAGGTGTGGCGGTGGACAGCGGAGCGCTCTGGGCAGGGTGCAGCCACCACCCCTTGTCGGAGCAAGAGAACTGGGAGTCAAAGGGCAATGGCGAGTCCTTCCTCAAAACGGGGGCAGCGGAGGGGGAAACGGGGCTCTCCTACTTGGAGCTTCTTGCTGGGGCTATCCCAGCTGCTTGTGTGCAGGTAATTTAGCTGCAGCTGTTCTGCTGCACTGGGGTGACAGTACAATGACTTTTCAGCTGCCAGTGCCACAGCTTCATTTAAACAGCATTAGTGCTCTAAACCATGTAATTTTTTCCCAGCTGCGTATGGCTCGGTCTGTTCCCCAGTGCCCCTGGACACTGGGCTCTAAATGCAAACAAGCACAGCGTCCGCCTTTCCTTTGCGGAAGAGGTGTTACATGGTAGAAAGCGGGACTGTATTGCTCCTTGCAGAGGCGTGGTGATAAAAATAGATGGCACAGTGCAAATGCCTAAAGGTGGATGATTCCCATCAGCATCACTCGTGTCTCATTTACCAAGGGAAATAGAAGCGGGTGTGCAGAACCGGTTAAGGAGGGCTCACCAGTACACAAGGCAACAGCCAGGTGTGTGGAGCTTGACCTGGAAGGGGAGACAGAGAAAAGAGTCTGTTTCCAGTTTGCGTCCGTGGATTTTTTCCCTTTGGAAGGTTTCCTTTCTGTATTGCTGTCAGTCCCAGTGCCGCTTGCTGCCTTTTTGGCTGTGCAAGGGGAAAGGTCTGGGGCCTTTTGGGCCTTATTGCAGGCCTCCGTGCTGAAACCAGTCATGGTGCCCAATCCATTGAAAATATTAAAAGCAATTCCCTTTTTTTTGTGCATCTGGGAGACTTTGCACGCTTCCTCCCAAAAGCTAGCAGTTGTGGGGTTTACTGGCGTTGCACAGTAAAACCAGTGTGAAGCAATACGAACCGCTCTGCTTAGGCCGGAACAAAGGAAACGCCGCTGAGAGAAACTGGGGTCCCTTTTCAGTCTCATACGTGCGCTGTTCTAGAAAATACCTGTGGGTAGATATGTATGTAAGCACACAGATATTAAAAAAAAAAGAAAAATGTATTTTTACACATTTTGAGAGAATTGTGAGAGTTCTTAGTGGAAAAAGAAAATCTGCACTGCATCTGAAAACCATTCTTTATGCAAAGGCAGAGGCAGTGTTTGGTCACTGCAGGGCCCTCTGGAAGCAGGGTTGGGATGAATGCAGGCTTTAGGGAGGGTGCAGCGAGTTATTTTCACCAGAGAGCTTTATTTGCCAGTTCGGAGAGCCGGACCTGGTGGCAGCGGCTGGTTCAGACCGCAGATGGTGTTCAGGGCCTCTGGTGACAACATCTCCTGGCACCACCACGTGGCCGCAGCAGCCAGTGCGTATGAGTTTACGGTTTTATCTGCAGATGGGTGTTCTGAGAAATTGGGATCTTTCTTGAATTTAAAAAAAAAAAAGCTGTTGAATACATTGAATTGCTGAAAACTCCTATTGTGCTGGTAAGCAGAGACATTCAAGATGTGTTTTCAGAGAAGTGTTAGGTGAAGGTAGAAGAGCTGAAGAAGCTGAAGGGCAGATTTCTCACAGTGGTAAGCTGCGGGTTTACGTATGAAGATCAGATGATGCGTCCCCTTTTCCAAATGTGATAAAACAGCTGTAGCTTCCTTCCCAAAAAGTGCAGTGTGCTCACGTACCGCAGGAGGTGATGCTCGCTCCATACAGACAGGGAGGGATCCACTAAACACCCGTTCTTGGCAGGTAAAGTGGAAGGCTTTACCTCAGCACATTGGCTGCAGGGACGGCGTAAATCCGATTTCCCGTGAGCTCTGAGGGCTGTGACTGAGGGTGCACAAGGAGCAGGAAGGGCCTTTTCAGCGCTCCCACAGTGACAATCCTGGGTCACAACGTGATTCCCAGTGGAAACCAGTAACCTGCTGTCGGTCAGGTCATCTCCCTTCCGTTACGTTCGGCTGCTCCATGTCGTAATTTTATCTGTAAGGTGCAAAACCAAAGAGTATGAAAATAATCTGGGGACGTGCATCGATAATGTGACGTTGGCTGCTTAATATTTTCAAATCCTGAAACTGGAGGATATTTTCTCCTAAAAAGTATTTAATCTTCCTTTCCATAGTATTTGCCAGACACAGCATATGGCGGACATGGTTATTTATAGCTCACAATTAACTTCTGCTTGTCACTTGTCAGCTGGAATACTGTAGGGAATGTGTACTTAAATGATGTCTCTTGCATTAGAGGCGAGACTAAATCTGTTAGTTATTTGTTTTCAGGGGGTTTTTTTTAAGCAGAACCATTAATACAGACATCATCTTAGCGTGCCATGCAGCATCAGCACAGATTTGGCACGTACGTATAAACACCATGTTCCGGCGTGCAAACACGCACAAAATCAGTGTTGAAGGGGATAAACTACACTCTAGTTTGCTGTGTGATTAATTTGGAAAACATGAGGGTTTTTTTGTTGTTGTTGAAAACGTTGAATAGTAACAGAAAAACAGATGTTTTTTGAGAGAAGCAATCCTGAGTAGCATGCCTGAGTACGGTTGCAGGAGATGAATGAGGTTTTCCCACATAAAGCAGTTTTGCTTTAGCGGAAACAAGATCAGAAACCAGGTTACGATCCCACAGATCTTTTCTCAGTGAAATCGATAGAAAATCAATTGCTCAGCAAATGTTTATGGGGTATCAGCTTCTGAGCTCTAGATTTGTCCTCTAATTACCTGTGCAGTTCTTCATATGCTAGTGGAGATTAATGGATAAAAATTGTGCAGTGGTAAAAGGTTGCTGTGAGGCTGCTTTCGACACTGTCAGACAAGCTGCCGTTAGTCACTGTAATGCCCGCGTTGCTGTTGGCACTTGCCAAATTAAAAGGCAATTTTATTGTCCCTTGTCCTCACTGAAGGAGAAGCCGGAGATGCAATCTCTATTGACATAAAGCTAAGGGGTTTTTGTAAACAAACATTGAAATTTACAGCTGATTTATTTTAATTCTGTGTATTTTTTGGTGAAGATTTGCCTAGATTTTACTGGCCAAAGTTGAAATACCCTTCAACGTGGAAAGGCTGGATTTGCATGAGTACCTTCCAAAGAGATTTTGGAGTTCTCTCCCGACTTTCATTTGCGCTTCTCTCTTTTTCAAGAGATGGCACTTTGCCTAGGCATGCTGTAGAATTAGCTGTCCAAGCCACATCACGTTAGGGTTAAAGAGTCTTGGGTCTGGCATCATTCGTGCTGTCTTTTATCCCTGCAGCTTCAGGTATTTTCTTCAGGGTCCCTTTGCGTTAAGGTGAAAGGAGAAGACTTTGAGCACAGCTGCAGTGCTCACCGCTGCCAGCTTTTGTCACAGGAAATCCTAGGAGGAGAGCTTGTGCTGGTGGCGCTGGGAGAAATCCAGTCCTTGTTCATGGGGCACCTGCAGATGTCTGCTCAGCCGGGAGAGCTGCTTCTGGAGTGCTGATGTGCGTGTTGAGCGTCTCACCTGCACGTGATGCAATGCCATGTTAATTTTCTGCAGCCAGCATTTCTTCTGAAGCCTGACAGGTTCTTGTTCAGCTCTTCATTGGAGCCTTTTATTAAAACTCTGCCAAGTCCACCCAGTCTAATAAGTCAGTGACCTTAACGAGATTGAGCTTTTTTGCAAAGGAGCACAGTCTGTTTGTTTGTCTTTTTCTTTTCTTTTCTTTTCTTTTTCTTTTGAAGTGTAAATCATTTACTAATTGTCTCTGAAAATGCTACAATTCCATATGGCCTTTCAAGGTGCCACCAGAGTCCCTCTTCATCTGCCCTGGACGGATGCACACCAGTTCACGGGCACTGCCCATGCCTTGACCCCGCGCATCGCTGTGGGCAGAGGTACCCCGCACGTCGCTGGGGTACTGCACACGTAGCTCCCAGATAGGATGCGCTGGAGGTGCAGTGCTGCACGCGCCCCAGCTGCCTAGGCATCCAGCAAACAGCACTCGTGTTCTGTCAGCGTAGCACTTCCAAAATAGTTCATTTAAACAAATTATAAAACTTTAAAGGATTTCTAATGTCCAGATTTTAATTCATCAGGGTTTTTTCCTCATACAGAGAGCAGCATTCTCAAGAAAGCACTGTAAGTCTTTAAACAGCTAGGTGTCTTATATGAATAAATGTGTATGAGTTACGTCCTGGGTAACTTTGGAGATCCCAGGCCAGAGTAAATGTAGACCTCAACCATCTGCTGGGAGTGGAGAGAGGCAAGCTGTTGACTTAGGTGCTGGAAATGGCATACTGGAGGCTCTGGTGGGTATCCAGGCAACCTTGAGTCCTCATGTAAACTTTGCCCTGCCTGTTGTGTTCACTGCATCCTTCTGGTTCTTTCCAAACAGGGTTTTTTTGAAGAAGAGGAAGGTAAAGAGTATATCTATAAAGAACCCAAATTAACCGGCTTGTCTGAGATCTCTCAAAGGCTGCTGAAACTTTACGCAGACAAGTTTGGAATAGATAACGTGAAGATCATCCAGGATTCCAACAAGGTACAAAAGACGGGTGATTCTTGCACGAGGGGGAGAAGTGAGTGCATGGTTTATGTTTTGAGAGCTGTGTTTTGAATGAACGTGAACTGAGTGTGTGTGTAAACTGCTGTGACCTGGTTTTACAACCAAAAAAATACCCTTGACCTTATAGCGTGACGTGTGGAGGGCAGGGCAGAAATATAATGGATGCCTTGGAAGCTCATCACACTTAACAGAATTTTCTTGTGTTTGCTACTGTACACAGGTCAACCCCAAAGACCTGGATCCAAAATATGCGTATATCCAGGTGACGTACGTCACGCCTTTCTTTGAAGAGAAAGAAGCCGAAGATCGAAAGACCGACTTTGAAATGCATCACAACATCAACCGCTTTGTGTTTGAAACACCTTTCACTCTCTCGGGAAAAAAGCACGGAGGCGTAGAAGAGCAGTGCAAGAGGCGCACAATCCTGACGAGTACGTTTGCTCGGGCTGCTTCTCCCCTCCCATTGCACCTTCACCAGTTAAGCCCAGCAGGGCGTTTCGCATGTCGGGTTTGCTGCGGTCGGTGGGCACAGCGTGTTGCGCAGAATGATAAATAATCTCTTCAGTGTGTCCATTGGCAAAGTATGAGCTTTCTTACAGCCCTGCTGACCGTCCGAGGGAAAGTTATTTTCATTTTTGGAGCCATCAGGTGTCTTATTTTTCCTTATGATTGACATCTTAACTGTTCTTGCAGTGCTGTCATTTGGGAGTGGTTCTGCTGGAGGCAGCTTAGCACTCAAAACCGTTGTTCTTTTAACAACAAACAGGTCAAAGGAAAACAAAAGTAGGGTGCCTGTTCTGCTAAGAAGAGTAAAACTTGGCAGATATGAATTTTTGTTCAGAACAGGAGTAAGATACATTCTGTAGAATTTTTTACAGTGAGAGGTAAGATTGGGCACAGGCAGTGTTTTAAAACAAGAGTGTCAGGAGCAGTAGATCTGTCTGTTCTCACCGAGTCATATTAAACAGAAAATGTTTAGTTCCTTATCATGATGGAAATCTCTTTTCAAAGACACATCCTGTGTGAAACTACAGCTGAAACCTGACCTGTCTGAATTTTGGCTGCAAGTATGAGAAACTCTCTGAGATGGAGGCGTTGTCCTCACGGGCAGCCATGAGCAGAGAGGCTGATGCTCACAACAGAGGCCCCAGAGTGACAGAAAATCCAGTTCCCCAATGACTTGAGTGCATCTCCTTCCCCCAAAGGACAAAGCGAAGGAGGCTGCTTACGGGACAGGCGTAGTCGCCTACAAGTTTTGTTCTTGCAAGTCAGGAAAGACACACTGATGTCTGAGGGCGTCTTTTCCCTCTAGCACCTGCCTCACCTCAGTGCTCTTCTCTAAAGAAACGTCTTTCTCCCCATTCCTGTTTCAAGAAATCATATATTGTCATTTGTTTCCGACATAAAAATGTAGGAAAATTAAAAAAAAATGTGGCTGGTGTGGTACCTGCTCAGCATTTCTGCTCCAGAGCTTGCTGCCCATGTTGCGTGGAGGGCAAGTGCAGTCTGGCGGCGGCCTGCGAGTCGGGCACTCTGCCGTGCGCAGTTGTGACTCACGCTTCCAGCTCTGGGAGCCCAGGGATTCCCCCTCTCCAACGAGACGGCCACACTGTAAGCTGGAGCTCGTTTAGGTCTGATGCTCGCCGGAGGAGGGCATACGTGGAGTTTGGGAGGCCTTCCAAAGCGTGGAGGGCAACCAGGAAAAGATTGTTAGCTTAGATCAGGCTTAATGCGCCGTGACGGTACCCTTGCCAGACTCCCTGAGATCCCTGAAAAGGCCTTGACTGAAAGGAAGGGCTTTTAGCGATGAATAATTCCTGTCAGCTCCTGTAGCAGTATTTTGGTTGAATACCCAAGGTGGATTCTAAAACCTGAGGGGTGAGGGCTTTTTGCCACGTGGATGTGACAGAGCTCAGTATCAAACAGCGGTGAATTGAAAAGCAAATGCTCTTCCAGTGCCATCACAATTCAGTTTGGACTTGCAGTGTCACTTTTGATCATTTGGTGATTAAAACTTAATTTGTATGAATTGATAAAGAGATTGACAAAGTCAAAAGTTCATACTTTGACTTAATAGTCTTGCTTTCTTAAACGCTTTTTCGTTGGGTGAGTTTCTCTGACACATTTCTTGCTTTTGAGTAGCCAGTCACTTGTTCCCCTACGTGAAGAAGCGCATTCAAGTCATAAGCCAGACCAGCACGGAGCTGAACCCTATCGAAGTAGCAATTGATGAGATGTCCAAAAAAGTCTCCGAGCTCAATCAGCTTTGCACGATGGAAGAAGTGGACATGATCCGACTGCAGCTCAAACTCCAAGGAAGTGTCAGTGTCAAGGTAATGACAATTTGTCTTTGTTTTTTTCTTTTTTTCAATGCATCTGCCTAAATTTTTATTCTGATTTCCATCATTCAAGAAGTGTTTTGTCTATTTTATAGACATGGTCATAAAATGGTCATATCTTGTACTCCAGTGTAAACCTGTCTAAAATTGTAAGGGAATGAAAAGTTTTCCACTGATCTTGATGACTGCTGGATTTATGTGCAAATACAACTATTTCAGTCAAATCTTCTCTAAATAAAATGTTAAGGCTCTTCTAAAAGGACCATCCCATGTCACTTGAGAATACAGCCCACCACGCAGCCAAGCATGCAGATACTTGAAGGAGAGTTTGGTTAGGATTGGGTTTGTCATGTCCTATTTAGAGAAGTTGGGATTGGCGAGAGGTGCATGAATTTCTGGTGCCCCCGTTAAAATGCCTTCAAACGTATGGCTTTCTAGGTGGTTTCTAGCTGAGGACTTTCAAAGGCCGGTTTGTGCGACGCCGACTGGCGCCCTTTTCCTCAGCAAAACTCTTCAGGTCTCATCCAGGTGACAAGAGGAGCGAGGTGACGTTCTTCACACAGACTTGATTGCCCGAGACCAGTCCCCAGGCCATGGAACCCGAGAGAAAATGGCAGTAAACTGCTTGTTCTCTGCACCTAAGCTGTGTGTTTTTACCCCAGGTAAACGCTGGACCAATGGCCTATGCTCGAGCTTTTCTTGAAGAGACGAATGCTAAGAGATATCCTGATAATCAAGTTAAACTTCTGAAGGAAATCTTCAGGTAAATATTAAGTTTAGATTTTCCACCCTCTGCGTAGTATGAGAAACGTGAGTAGGTGTGACAGGAAATCAGGCTAAATTGAGCCATGCTGTCTTCCAAGCCATGCCTGGAAAACATTTACTGCAGTTTTGTGCTATTCTAGTAGCCTACATTCCTCATGACCTGAGGACGAGCTCTGAAATTCGCTTCTACAAGGTGTAGTTTGCAAGGGGGAGGAGAGGTACAGCAGCGTGTCTGTGTTTATATGCTGGTAGGCAGGGTTTTTTCACTACTACCGAATTTGTATGGTGGTTCTTTGTGGTTTTCTGCTTGCAGGCAATTTGCAGAAGCATGTGGACATGCTCTTGATGTCAACGAACGCCTGATTAAGGAGGACCAGTTTGAGTATCAGGGAGAGATGAAGTCTCACTATAAGGATATGCTCAGCGAGCTGTCGGCCGTTATGAACGAGCAGGTTAGATCGTCTGGTTTGGTGCGGGTCGGGCTGAATGAGGGTGGGTGATTGCATCTTCTAGTGACAAATGAAGCTGTAGAGCAAAATATGAGAAGTAAAACCTGGCACTGCCAGTTTGTGGGTTTGGTTTCCGCCCCCCCCCCCTCTTTTTTTAAATGCAGCTGTATTATATATAACAAGTCTGATTTATCAACAAAGATTTGTCATCTTGAGCTGGTTTTTCACGGGGTGGAATTGCTTTGAAGGCTTGGTGTGTGCCAGGTGGGGTTGAGCTCAGTGGTGGCTGTTCTTCTGTGAGTTGTGCTCCCTTCCTGTTTAGGTGTCTAAAGATTGGTGAGCCTCAAACATTCCAGTTCATAGAATCACAGAAGGGTTTGGGTGGGAAGGGACTTTCAAAGCCCACCCAGTCCAACCCCCCTGCAAGGAGCAGGGACATCTCCAACCAGATCAGGTTGCTCACAGCCCCGGCCAACCTGGCCTGGAATGTTTCCAGGGGTGGGGCATCCACCACCTCTCTGGGCAACCTGGGCCAGTGTTCCACCACCCTCAGCGTAGAAAATTTTTTCCTAACATCTAATCTAAATCTACTCCCTCTATTTTGAAACCATCACCCCTTGTCCTGTCACAACAGGGCCTGCTGAAGAGTTATTTTATCATGATAGTATCACTTGTTACTCAGTGCTCATGCCTCTCCAAAATAAAGGAAGTTATTTTGGCTCTCCACGCAACACGCATAGGCAGGACTGTATCTCTTGTGCGAATTACTACTCCCCACAAGAATGGGGACGCGTATGGTCAACTTAAATGAGGCATGAGCAGCCCGTGAGTTTCAGCATGCGTAAAATACCGGGCGAGTTCTGTTAAATACTCACACCGGTGTTTAGATCACGGAGCTCTGAGTTTTCCTCACGGAAATGAAAAGACTAAATAATACAGAATTACTGGTATGTAACAATGTTAATATGTAAAGAGTTCATCCAGCAAAAGTCAAAATCATCTGTTTAACCAAAACCGTCTGAATTTGAAAGTCCACACTGAAAAGCAGTCTCCCACTTGCAGCCCAGTGGGGCAGCCTTATAAACCACAGCCCAGTTTTCCAGGCAGTGTGTCTTTTTGGGAAAACTCTGCTCCTCTTGCAATGAGCGCATGAACTCCCTGCGTCTGAGCAGAGCGTTGCCTCGGAGCAATCCCGTGCTGAAACGTGGCTGAAATATTGATCTCGCAATTGGAAAGCTTGAGGCTCTATCGTGACTGCGCCGTGTGCTTTACAGCAGTAAGATTTGCCATCGTTCCCATTGTTGTATTCAAGAGGGTTTTGTTTGCTCAGTGACTCTTTCATCACCATGTTTTTCTCTTTTTTTTTTTTTGTTTTCCTTTGTTGTTTTTTTCTTTTCTGACAGCTCTGTCATGGTCCTTGCTTATACAGCTTCTCTTCTTCCCTGTCTAACATTTCCCTCAGTACTATAGCCAAAAATGGTACGTTCATTTTTCTTACATCTATTTTTTTCTTTCAATGTCACGTACTTTCCTCGCTTGCTTGTTTTTCTACTTGCTCTGTTTGTTTAGCTTCAAAAAGACAAGGTACACGTGCGAGGGGTTGTCCACAAGCGGTGCTGAGACGCATGTTCTGTAGGATGCTGGTTGTCAACTGGGGGAGGCTGGTGGGGCAGGGGCGCTCTTCCTCCAGCCCGCGGCGTGCGAGCGGCTCCATCCCACAGCTGCCCCAGTTGCTGGCTCAGGCACTGACGCCGTACCTGGAGGCGGTGTGATTTGCCCCAGTAATAAACGGTGTGGCTGACCTGCAGCTGGGGTTGGTAACTGGGGGCTGACGGCGTAAGATGGTGCCTGCAGCTTTGTGAAGGAGAGAGGTTGCTCCTCCACTGCTGGCGGCTGCGTGGTCAGTGGGGACGGCCCTTTCCCTCCATCAGATCCTTAGCATCATCGCAGAATAAACAAAAAATCAGGTTAAAAAACCTTGCTTAGATAATGAATCAGACACCAGACTATTCAGATCGCTCTCACTGATGTGTTGGTTGGGTTTTTTTTTCTTTTCCTTTTTTTTTTTTTTTCTATGAAAAGATTGCATACAAGGAGGACTCGGCAAAGCAGCCAGGAATGGAGCGCTCTTATTCACGAGTCGTCAATAGAGCCAGCTCGTCCGTGCCAGCAGCGCCCGCCCTGGCAAATCCTGATCCTTGACCGCAGCACGGGGAGCACCGGCCTGGGGAAGACCCGGGGTGGCTGGGGGTTTTTTATTATTTGAGATTTTTTTCCTTTTAGATTAATAGTACTGAAAATTAATTTGATCATGGACAATGCCAGGAAAAGGATTTGTGGGTTACAATTTTAATTTATTGGAACTCTTCACAGCGTTATTTTTTAAAACTGCAAGCTTGATACTTTTTTTTTTTTTTTTTTTTTTTTTTTGCCTGCCCCGATATTTGCACATTCCCTGTCTTTTTTTGTTGTTGTCTGTTTTTTGTTTGGAGCAGTCTTTATTAAGCCAGGCTGGTTATGAAATGCCCATTGAACAGATAGGTACTCAGCAAACCCTACGTTTGCTATAAGTTATAATATATCTAATACTAAGTCCTAGTATACATATATTTTAAAGGTCAGAGTGGATGTTTTATAACATTTAAGTATATTGCAACTGTAAATAGAAGATGTGTAAAATATGTCATTTTTACAAAATTTAAAAAAATATCTTTTTAGTTAATTATGACAAGTACTAAGAATATGGATAACATTCCAGTTACCATTCTATTAAAATATTTGTGTATGTGTAGAAAAGCCTCCATAAAATTTTCTCTTGGAAAGCCTGTGCGTTGGTTCATTCCCAGCGTGGGGGGGGATCAGGATGTCCCCTGCGTGCCGGCGGTCCGTCGTGTGGCGCTTGCCGATGTAGGGACGTTTACGACCGTCTTCAGAATCTGGCTTCAGGTTCTCTCCGTGGCTCCGGAATGGGACCACCTTGGGAAGCAGGGGCTCGCTGTAGCCGTCCTGCTCGAGGGCGAGGAAGCTCTGCTCTTCCTTTGAAGTTCACAATCCTGCATTTTGCCCAGGGCAAATCTCCATAATGTTCACGAGTGATTGCTCAGGTTGGAGGCCAGGGCAATGCCTCACTACGTGGGGATGCCAGCAGAGTTTTCCCGCTGTGTTCCATCATTCTGTCCAACTGTCTCCTTTTCCTGCACCTCTTCTTCCCACGACACTCCCAGTTCCCAGCTGGTGAATCTCAGGTTGTAGCCTGGCCCCGCAGGCGAGAGCCAAGGTTGGCCTCTAAATTTCACCCCGTTTATACGTGCGAGGTGAAAGTGCCATTATCCAGCCTCTGCCTGCTTGTCGGTGCTGCCAGCGCTTGCTGCCGTGTCTGGCTATCAGCAGATGGGGAATTTTTCAGAAGAAACCTTTGCTAAGATATCCAGCGTTAGCGCAGCGCTGGTGTAAGTCCGTGCCCCTGAGCTGGTAACAGCCCAAGCTCTCGCCCGTGCGCTGCGCACCAGCACCGACTGCGTGGCTGGACGGGGAGCCAGGCGCCTTCCTCATCCTCTCCTTGAAAAGCCCAGCTCTGCTTTTCGGACACGGCACTGTTTGAAACCAGTAGGCTGCTGAAAGGAACACTTTCTGCCCCAAATTTTGACCTGCTTTATCCTGTACGCATCGAGGTAGTGCAGTTACCTGCTCATTTGTACGTGTGGGAGGAAGCAGCCATCAGCGGTGACAGCAGGAACCCGCGGTGCAGAGGAGGTAAGTGAGCGCCGAGCCCTCTCACCCCTTGCTTTCCTGGTCTCGCTGGGCGCGTTTTGCGTTTGCTGCAGCTTGTGTTTGTGGATGGGCACTTCAGAAGCCATCAAGGTGATCTGGAAACCAACTGTTCTAATTAACATTCACAAGAACCGAGCAGCTCGCTCTGTTGGGCGTCTTTGGGAATAACCGGATTGCCAAAGCGTGGTTTGCAGCGAAGGAACGTTGGAAGCTGATACCAGGCTGGTCTGAAGCCAAGCTCTGGTCCGTAAAGCAGAGGTAAGGAGATCCCTGGGTTGTTTCCTCAATAGCTTGCACACAAAATGAGTTTCATGGCGAAGGGTTGCAGGGTTTGGTTTGTTTTAAGCCACCAGCTCTGCAGCCTCCTCTGGGGGTTTGAAACTGCGGCAGTCAGATGTGTCGGTGCCCAGTCCTGCGTCGAACTCCATCTGTGGGCTGCAAAGCTCTCGCAGAACTGAACAGGGTTATGAACACCAATGCCTGATGGGTGTTGCGTGCCCCGAGGCAGGCGCTGTAAGAAAGGGCTCTTTTCATGCAATCACTGTGAGTTTTCCGACTCTTTCAGGATTACATGAGGTCTACAACCTTTATTTTTTTTTTTTTTGCCAAAATTTTCTGCCAGCTTTTTTCTCTCCACTTTGAGACTGCTTTTGTCTAAGGCAACCACAAGAACATGATCGGCTGTTCTCAGAGCTGAGATTCTTCTCCAGTAAATTATTTCCCAGTGTGTTCTTACAGCTGGGTTTATTTCTCAATCACGTTTGAAAGTGATTCTCTGAACTTACTTTATTTCAAAGATTAGGAGATTTTTTAAAAAAAAACACACACAATTGTTTATCGCTCATTTTTTTTTGTGCACAAATAGTCAGCTCAGGGCGGGTAAACAGTAAAAGAGCAGTTTTCGGAGGGAGACAAAGGTTTGGGCAGCGCGAAGCCCTGCGAGGGAGCCGGATGCGAGGGGCAGAAAGGTGGAGGAGAAGCTCGAGGAGGCTCTCGTCCCGTGGTGAAGGATTCCCTTTCATCTGAGGAAGGAGATCTTCCAGCCTCAAATCAAGCTACTTGAAAAACTTTTTAGAGCGCAGAAGAAATTATTTATGTTCGTTACTTAGCGGAAGCTCTCCCAGCACCCCAAAAGGAGTTAAGCCCTATACATATTTGATGTTTAATCACATCTTTAGTGACACCCAGCCACAACCAAAGGCTTAAATTTCAATTAGAGGGAGCTGTGTTAAATGTTTAATAGGAATCATTCCTCACAGGGTAATTATATCGTAACGTTCACTGGAGAGATGTTACGTCAGCAACCTAATGTTGGTCTGAACAGGGATGATTTTCTTTTTTTTTTCCTTTTGGATAATATCCAAATGAGACACAGGAGGATGAGCTGTACCATTCATGCTCAGGGTGCGCCGCCCCTGTGCTGCCCAGCCACGGGCCTGGATCTGCGAAAAAGTAAAATTTCATTCATGCGTAGCTTTGAACATCGATTTTTGGATCTCAGTGTGAAAAGTGGTGTCCCACGTGAGCTCAGAAGCATCAGGCTGCGTGTACCTTTTGCTTCAGGTTTGGCATGTATGCGAAAGATTTTTCCCGTCATATTTAGATTATCACAAAAATAATCAGTGTTAGGCATTCACAGCAAGCAAGTTAAAACCAGGAAATGAATTTTGAACCCAGGCATTTAAAATCAAAGGATGTTAAATATTGAACGAGAACAGAGAAATGGGATTTTGAGAAAAGCACCCAAAGCTGTAGAAAAATGGGGGGGGGGGGGGAAGTATTTCTCATTCAAGAGAATTGCATTGAGAGAAATAAAATTAATCCAGAAGACGGAGACTAGCCAAGCCCATATAGAACTACGATCGTGACCAGGAAGGGCCTTCAGCTTCGCCATTGCTGTATCCCCGCTGCTTTAGCACAGATGGTGGTGGCATCGGTTTCTACGCATTATTTCCTCAGGCCGGCTTTGACGCGGGAGCTGGAAACGCTGCTGACGGCAGCAATTAAAGCACCCGTTGTTGCAGCAGAAACGAACGAGCAAACAGAGGGCGATGGAAGCACCAGGAGCTGTTGAGCTCAGGGCTCTTGGGACAGCCCGCAGCGCTGAGCGGGCAGTGCCTGGAGCCGCGGTCTCCCAGCTGATAACCTGACGGTAAAATCTGGGAGCTTTGCTGATGAAACGTTGCTGCCGTGAGACAGAAAGGGGCAGCAAGAGCCAGCGAGCTGTACTGACACCTCAGAGCCAACCGAGACAAAAGAGCCACCAGAAATCTGATGTTCTTAGCTATTACTCTCTTCTTACTGGAAAAAAAAAAAATTATTTGCTAATTCAAACCAAACAGAATAAATAATTTTAGCTGGGAAAAGCAGGGAAACCTTTGGGAAAGACCAAACCGATGCTTTCCTTTCGAAACGACTGAAACCAGGGATGTGCTGGAGTTTTCTCCGGATGAGGCTGGTCGCTCTGGCAATGCCCTCCGTGGGCACGCTGGCACCCAACGCGACGCTCGCCCCGGCGAGGAGTGCTGCAAAACCCTACCCTCCTCTTCCCAGCGTGCGCAGCCCTGGGCTCGGGGAGAAAATGAGAACGTTATTCTTCTTTTCAAGAGAAGTCCAGCACGGTTCCTTGGTGAAACGTTAGCTATGGAAAATACCGAGTGACTTTTCTGCTTGCCAGGCACGCATTGGAGGATTTGGAGGTGGGAACAAATAAAAAGTACGGTGAAATCAGCAGGGTTAGGGGAAGGTGGTTTTAATGTCTAGATTACCCGGCCAAAAGAGCAGAGCAGTTTTAAGGCCAAGTTAGTAGGCGGTATGTCTTACACCTATAGCCTCAAGATCCAAAAACGCTGGCACCCGAGCAGCTCTGGCTCAGGGCACCGCAGGAGGAGATGCTGCCACCCCTGCGGGAAAGCTGCGCCCAGCGGAGCCTTGGGATGGGTCCTGGGCAGCCACCCGTGTCCCGCGCCCATCCCTGAGGCCCGGCGTGCTGGGCGTTCCGGTAAGGAGCGTCCTTCCAGCCACACGGGATGCGTGCGTGGTTGCTTGTGACGCTTCGTGATGATGACAACGGACAGGTATTTTTGGAAAATTCTCAGTAATGTGAAACTGCAGTGGTAATTATTGTCTTTTCTGGCCAGGTTGTGGAGGTTCTTCATGCGGTTCTTAATGACTCGCGAAAGCCAGCATCTCGAAGTTCCCGGTGTGAACATCTGCCCCTGAACTGCGAAGAACTGCACCTTTCCCTTTCTCCCGGTTAATCACCCCCAGCTTTACAGAAGATGCCTTTTTTGAGCAGTGCTCCCCATATGCTGTTCCAGTTAGCTGTAATCCTTCATTTTTGTCAGAGAACAGCTGTGAGGGCGTTAGTCGCGCTGCGATAACGCTTCCATGACCTGCAAATGCCACGTGGCATTCCCTGTAGTTCTGAGTCACTTTTTAGATCTATTTGCACAGATTGCAGATACGTAAATAAAAATATCCTCACGTTCATTATATTTCATAGAATCACAGAAGGGTTTGGGTGGGAAGGGACCTTCAAAGCCCACCCAGTCCAACCCCCCTGCAAGGAGCAGGGACATCTCCAACCAGATCAGGCTGCTCAGAGCCTCATCCAACCTGGCCTTGAATGTTTCCAGGATATGTTTTGTCTGAGAAAAGAAAACCAAGTAAGAAATAATTATTATTTTGGATTTTAGGATGGATTTTCTGCCTGGAGCTGCTGTGTAATCGGGAGGCTGTCTCCCGTGAGTGATGGCTTGTTTTAACATGAAAGCTGTCACAAGCTCAGTGCAGGTGACTGTGGGCCGAGTTGCGTGTTCCCCGTTCCAAATTCTCCAGCCGAGCACAGAGATTTTCTGGCGTGAGGCATGGTTTTGTACTCCGTAGCATATGCTGTGCTCACGGGGATCTGGCGCACAGATTCATTCTGATTATTCCAGACCAACTTGAGGATCCATTTAAAGGGAGAGAGGCCGCGAGGCTTGGAAATGGCACATGGAGGCCTGAAGCGCTCTCTGAACAAACTTTTCTGTAGCCTTGCTTCACTGCCAGCCCAGTCCAAAACCGTAGCTGAGGTTTTCGGATGCGACTCCTGTTGTCTCGGAGTTTCTATTTCCCTTATTTCGGTGAAGCTTGGTTTTCTTTTTTCAGAAGTATTGAGCATCCCCTGCTGGCAACCAGACCCCTCTCAGAAACCTCCAATGCTCAAAATCCAAGCGACGCCGCTGAGGCCGCGTACGCCAGGCTGGTGTGCAGCACATCGCGCGGCTGCTTGGTTCCCTACGGCCACCGAAGCGAGCGGGGTGCGTGGCGGGGTGTCGCTCCGCGAGGCTCGGGGGTTTTCTGCGTGCGTAGGGGAGTTACAGCACAGCCAGGGCCTTGCAGAAGGAAAAGGATGCTTAATGGACACCAGCAAGTTAATTACCTGTTAAAACAGATTAATCAAATTACTTTTCTTTGTGCCATCGTTATCTAATTAGATTATGAAACCTGAGAATGCTTTAAACGTTAATTGATTTTGGCCGTCTTGTGATAGCCCTCCTCTGACATCAAACCATGCCATCTTTTATTTTGAGCAGCTCCACCAGCTTTCCTTTCTTCAATTTCAGCAAAGCGCCGAAGGGCGCGGGGCTGACCGGTGCCGATTTTCTCAGATATTCCTGAGTCACCGCTGAGCTAGTGGAAAGGGTCGGAATGGTCTCAAAGCAGGTGCATTAAATTATTTTCCTGCTGGCGTTCTCCGTTTTATATTTTGAAGTAAGTTAGCGGGGGGAAAAAAAGGATGTTCCACAGGCCTGTGCATTTTACTGCCAGCAGAATGACGGCTTTAGGGACGAGGCGATGAGAGCAGCACGCAGGATTGTGTTTCCCTTCCTAATGCAAGATTCATGCCCGGCCTGTCTCTCCTTACCTGCCTGGGACGCTGGCGCAAGCCTCCCCGAGCACCCGGTAAGGAGCGGCGGGCTCTGCTGCAGCCATTCGGGAGAGCTTGGGTTTACCCATTTCACCTTTTGGTTGGAAATTTAATTTTCCTTGGAGAAACGGCTAATTCTTTTCCAGATGCAAAGACCGAAAATTATTAATTCGCCCAGTGTTAAGGGAGAGAGAGGAACCGTGGCCCAGCAAAGGGCGACCGTGCCACAGAGGTGATCGCTGGCCTTTTCGGCTAAGCCAACGGAAACGGGCTCTGCCCTCCTCTGTCCTTTTGGAGAGAACCAAAGCCCGAGGTAAGCGAGGGGGCGGGAGGGTTTTCCGCTGACACGGCGATACTGTGTTGACAGTGATTTGTGTGGCGCGTGAAAGGCCAGCTCCGCTCTGAAAAACGAGACCCTGAATGAATAAATCATGGGCCCTCTCTTGGTAACTTTACATCTCCATGCAGCCCTCCCGGTGGTGGGAGCCGGCCCGGGCCCCGCAGGCGGGGAGGGACTCCGCTTGTCTGGAGGCTTTTAAGGGCAGGATTCGTCTGCCACCGCCTTAGGAGCTTCTCCGCAGGGCAGGGGCTTTAGTGCACGGCATGGGACCATGGAAGGAAACGCGCACCTCCTCCAGGTCATCCGCAAGATGCGTTCCCAGATCAACAAGCTGGAGAGGGAGAACAGGGTCCTGAGAGGAGAGCTGCAGGTCTGCGGGCAGAGAGCGGTGGCGGTGGAGAGAGGAGGTGGGAATGGCGACGCCAGGAGCCTCGCCAGTGATGGGGAAGGACCGGCTGGCTGTCCCACATCCCTGCACAGAAGTGTCGTGGCTGATCCTGCTCCGTCACCAAGGCAGCTGACAGGTACCCAAAGAGCCAGGGCTGCCTGTGGCACCCATGGATCTCCCAGCCCGGCTGTTACGTGTCTGCAGGGAGCGGGAGATGAGCCACCATCTCTCTGTCTGGTCAACACGATGAAAGTGCTCTATGCCAGCACCCAAAACCACCTGAACTGGGTGTCTCACTCTGGGATCTTTTTTTAGGGGGGTACCTGCGTCCCCCAAGCCAAGCTTCGTAGAGTATTTTGCTGCTGCTCAAGCAAAGAGTTCAGCTCCAAGAGTTCAGTTTGTCTTTGTTTAAGTACAATTTTATGTAATGGTTTTAAAATAGAGGAAGGTAGATTCAGACTGGATATAAGGAAGAAATTTTTTACACTGAGGGTGGTGGGACACTGGCCCAGGTTGCCCAGAGAGGCGGTGGATGCCCCATCCCTGGAAACATTCCAGGCCAGGTTGGCCGGGACTCTGAGCAACCTGATCTGGTTGGAGATGTCCCTGCTCCTGGCAGGGGGGTTGGACTGGGTGGGCTTTGAAGGTCCCTTCCTACCCAAACCCTTCTGTGAGTCTATGATTCTTTGAGTTTTCACCGGCATGGACTATCTTGACAAGGTGTTGCCCATGCCTGTCCACTCTCTGCTCCAGACAGGAAAGGACCAACAGTTGTCATCTCTGTTATGTCCTGTAGCTGAGTAGAAGCTAAGGAAAAACTCTACAAGTAGCAACAAATAGCAATGGGTTGCATACATCACGCCAGATGTAGTTTCTTTTTGCAGAGAATGCAGTTAGTTCTGGCTGAGGGAGAGGGCAAAACGTTTTTGAGACAAAAGAAATTGATTAAAAATACATTGAGGATTATAATATAATATAATATAATATAAATCTGATTACGATTATTATTCCCAGCTCTGCGTTTGTCTCTGCTACTCAGATACCACCATGACGGTGCGGCGCTACTCCACCGCTCCATCAGCACCCGCTCCTCCCAGCGCCAGGTCTCACCGGGCCGGCAAGAGGTGGCCGAGCAATGGGCTCCCCGACGCACTGGGCAGCGCCCAGCCGCCAGCTCCTCCTGCCCAAGCAGAGCTCAGTAGCAGAGAGGAGAAAGGGCTCGAGAAAAGGCCGGCCCAGTGTCTCCCCAATGGTCATCCCAGCAAAATGAAGCTGTTTCAGGAGCATCTCTGGAAGTGCAGGTGGGTTCAGCTTGCCTTCGTGGCATCAGCTGCCTGGGCTGGTTGCCGATTTCACCCAATAACACATATGGACGTTGTTTTGGGGTTTGGTTCATTATCAGCAAAATCTTTGACTGTTTGAATGCACACAGGCACTGAGCAGTTGGGAAGGACGCCCTGCTCCTCCTCTCAGCGCGTGGAGATTGTCGGTGTTAACAGTTTAAATTTATTGTGAAAAGGAGAGGCTAGGGGGTGAGGAATTTTTAAACCCTGAACGAAAAGCACGAAGATATTGAGGAACTCTGAACTATGCTGTTGAAAGTGTGATTAATACGGCTCACGGATTTAGATGTACCGTATCATCAAAGCATTACAGGTCAGTGCTTCCAGCCTTCAGAAAAATGTTATCAGGACGGCTTCTAAATGAAGTGAAATGGCTGCTGGACCAGCCCTGAGCATCTCTGGTCTCTGATGAGCAGCTTTCCAGCACAGGGAAACGATCACAGGTAGAAGCACCGGTAACGAGAGCATGACACGCCTTAGCCCCGGTCACCTCGCACACGAGGTCGGCAGTGAGCGTGGCACCGTGACTCGTGTCTGCTCGGCGGTGGCTGCTTTAGGAGAAGGAACAGCTACGCAAAAGCTCTGTACCTAACGCCCTCTGTAGACTGGGTGACGTCCTGAAGCAGGAAGCTTTGTGTTTCGTATATGCTGAAGCATTATTTATACCACAATTCCCACGGTTTGGGGCATGTGAAAAAGGCTGAATACGGGAATACACCGCTGGGGTGCTCAGGCTTGGTGGTTTCACCTTCCAAGGGGACAGGTCTCTTGGCAGAGGAGAGTCAGAATGAAAAGCAAAGCTCTGCAAAACCCAATCCTCTTACATACCCATCAGCCGCTTTCAGGATGCGTGAAGGAGCAGCTCCCTCTGCTTTCACAGTCAGCGTAATTTATCAAAAGTGCACTTTGCCGCTCGGAAACCGCTGGTCTCACACCTGCTTGCAGAGCTGCTACCGATGCGTGAAAACTCGGAAGGACCACTAATTTGCCTTTTGCTTGCTAGACTGGGTTGCTTTGGTTTTTATTTTAGTTTCTTCGCACATTTTATACATTCATAATCCTCACAGTGCTTTCTCGTTTTTCTCCAGGGGTAAAGTGAAGGCCGTTAGTTTCCTCTTACCGATGGATATGTCATCATACACTGAAAATCAAGGTTCTCTCAGAAGCTCACAAAATCAGAGCACGAAACAGCTAACCACCATCACTGAAAAGGATATGTGAGCAGGTTAATTTTTTTAAAGGCCCGTTGACTCCTGAGATAAACTGGCCTTAAACGACAGCTACGTGTCAGGTTCCTTCCCTGCAAAACGCTTTGGCAGGGTGCCTGCCGAGCATCACCCAGCCCGTGTGTCGGGTCACTGGCCTGATGTTTAGCAAGGAAATGGGAGCCACGACAAAGCCAGCTGGAAGCCTGTATGCCACAACGAAACCACACGATAGCAAAGGTACCTCCACAAAGTCGTTTCTGCGCAACACAACACCTCTCAAGGATCCCTTGCCTTAGGATTTTTCAGGAACGTCTTCTGAGCATGGCTTGGATCAAGAACCATTGGCAGAAATTCAGCAAATGGGTGCGAAATAAATCTAAGAGAGAACTACAAATCGTTGTAAAAATGAGAAGTACTTGCTAGCTCTAGTCGTACGAGTAAAGATAGTGTCCCACATGTTTATTTTGGTTACAAGTATTTATGGACCAAAAAGACTGCACATGGCTATATCTTGATGTACAGGCAGCACTGATGACAAGATATTGCACAGGGAATGCATGAACAGTAGATGTTTGTACCAGATTGCCATCTCATTGTCTATTCTGAAATTCTAGAGCCTTCAAAAGCGGAAGCAGAGACCTGGTGGAAATAAAAATCCCTTCTGGATTTTCCATCATGATACACTCCTATAAAAAGCCGTGCTCCTTTTTTTCATTTTGAAATCCAGCGTGTTTTGTATATTCTAGTACTTTTCTAATATATTCTCAGCAATGAATTACTAATTTCAATTTCACTGCTGTTTTCATTTGTGGATTTTATTTTCAGCTTGGGTCCGTACAGAGTTGCAATGTACTGTCAGAAGTAGCAAGTCGGTGATGTCCAGCAAATGAGGTTACAGCTTGGAAAGTTTACTGAACAGCTCATTGACAGGGAAGCAGTTTTTAAATGTTTTAATGAAAGCTTCATTGTCAGAAACGGGACACTGCATATGCTCTAGCCAGCTTTCAAAAATCTCAGTTTTTAAGTTTGCTAAGCCTCAGCTTCTGTGAAGCAGCAATGGAAATTCTCTCCTCCGACTCAGTGCGTGACAATCCAATGCAGACAGACCGCTGAGACTGAGACGGTGCATTAGTAAGCACACGACAAAGTTAATTGTAGTGGGATGCAGGTTCTGATGTCACAAAAATACATATAATTTTGTGTGTGGTCAAGAAATTAAATTCACTGGACATTTCTTATACATATAATGGTCTTAAACTTTGGTATACTCCTAGGGAAAATGAACAGAAAAGGTGGAAGGGAAAAGAGGGAAAGGAATCCAAGTAGTCATTGACAAATGGCAATCAGTATATTAATGGAGAGATTTATTTGTGTATGACACCTTAGCAGTGCCCACAGATTTAAGAACACATGAGGATGCACAGGCACGTTAATTTTTAAAAGCAGTTGTGCAGATCTGACCTAGTTCTGCAGCTCCAGGAGAAGCAGATTGGAGCAGAGGCCACAGAGAAACCACAGAGCGCATCAGTTTTAGCACAGTACAGCATGAAGTCACTTACCACGGAGCACTCACTGGCAATTAAAACGTTCCAATATTAAACATTCATAGGTTGTTCAGTGTGAAAAGGGCAGCATAAGCAAAGCAAGTGTTAACATTCGGGCAGAGGTGCAGGCGGCGATTAAGCCATGGTCCTTTTCTTTATTCCTCCCAAGAGGATCCACACAAGTTCAGAGGAGCCCTGGGCTATCAGTGGGATAGTGCCGATTTAACTGTTGCTTCACATGTACAACATGGTAAGGGAGAGAGAAATTGGGTATTAGCTTTCTTTAAGAAAGTCTTTTTAAAGCTATGGTCACAATACAGAAGTGCAAAGCCATGAGCACTGGACCTGTGAGGAGGAGTTACTAAGGATGAAGGTGAAATTTAGGCGTTGTGTCCGAGGGTAGCACACAGTCAAATGTTTAAAATCTTGATACCCAATTTAACAATAATTATCCTTAGATGCATCTTCGACCTACAGTAGATCTCACCCTCACCAAAATAAATAAATCAATCCTGCCATTCATAAGACTGCACTCTTCCCAGAACGGGGCTTCTCAGTTGTACCGTGGAAAGTGCTAATGCTAAAGATGTGTCCACCTCGGCATTTCAGAGTCAGGAGTACCCCCAAGCGAATTTCCTGCTCAACCTCACCTACCGTGCTTTGTTGTACATCGTAGAGTGGTCTCAAAGCACATGGATATCTTCTGGATAAAACTACGTCAGAGGATGTGCTTGCAAGGTAAGCTAACAGGTATTCAGCATGTGGGACCACACTAGCAAGCCCTCTGAAATACCTCCAGTGTGGACAACAGCACTGCTGGTTTCGCTCTACACATCCTCCTCTACTGGTCCGCACTACCTGCTGATGGAGACAGAGATGCAGAGCCCCGAGACAAGGGAGCTACTTTCTCAGATATTGAAAAAGAAAATCTAGCCGCGTGAAAATTCATCTTGTTACACTACAGAGAGGAGGAGATGCCTTTCACCAGTCTTACCTCTGTCTGGCGTTTAAAGAGCTTCACTCTTGCCACAGAGGTGGGAATGTGAAGCTCCAGACTCCAACACTGTCATCTTCTCTAGTGAGTTCTCGCTCAAAGTTCAAACGGGTCTCATGCTTGCATCCTTAGACCACGAATCCACGCCCAAAGGTAATAAATCAGTGTGTGGGGCACATCTCCTGTCAGTCACCCAGTACAAGCACATTCCACCTACTCCAAGCTCCATTTCTAGGAGTGAGAGGACAACTTCAATGTGCTGAATTGTCCATAACCTCTATATGCATTGTATTTTTGCTCCTACATCTTAAATCTCTGACTGCTGAACTCCAATTTTTCTCTGCCATGATCAGGCATAATCTAAGAATACATCAGCATGGAAGGAATTCAGCTAAGGAGCCTCTGACACCAGGTATTTGATGCTGATCTTTAACACTTATTTTCCATGATGTTTAGAGCATTAATTTCAGCACTGGCAGGCTCCATCCGTAGTCTTGAAACCTTATTTTTGCTAAGCTGAGGTGAGAAAACGAGAAAAAAAGTTGCAGCTTGTTTGAAGGTCTCAAACAGTTTACAGGCCTTGAATGGTCCTTCAGTGTTGTGAGGAATTCGGTGCTACGTAATTCCACCGTGTGCCTGGCTTTCCACGATCTCCTAAGCACAGCATGGGCAGCTGGTTCAGAGGTGGGTTTTTGACTGCTGTGTGCTATAAAGTACACAATACTACCTCTTCAGGATGGAAAAATACAGGTTCTGCACTTCTACTGCACAGTGCCTTCACCCAACTGAAGACCTGGTAAGAGATCAAACTGCAATCGCAGTTAAAATGTAGATCAAACGCCACTGAACTTACACAGGAAAGTTGTTGGCTGTGCTGAAGTCAAGACAGATGGTCACTTCAGGGAATGTTGCTTTTATGGGAAGTGCTCATTTGAGTAGGAATATTTCTAGCTGGATGAGTCACCTCCTTCTCAATTGCTGCAATGAGATACCAAAAAGTGATTTTTACGTAGGGATGATATTCAAAGACATGGCAGAGGCTGAAAAATATGTCTTTGAAGCATCTTGTGGCATTTTCATTCTCCAGTGGGACAGTGGGAGTATTATATGGCATGTGTAGACTCACTTAAAAAAAAAATCCTCCATTTCTTTTTGCTGAAAACTGTGATGAAATGTTTTTTGCTTTTTGGTTTTGGTTTTTTTTTTTTTTTACAAAAATTATGTGGTACTTGATATACAAAGTCAGTCCCACAACAGCAAAACACACTGAATCATAATAGAATTGCTCTGTTTAACGTAAAAAAATAAGAAACTTAGAGTAAAGTGCAAAAATTAGAGCGAACGTTTCTAATCTGTGGCTCTTCAGCAGATGGTTTGACTCTTCCCTGGTTAAGAGGACAAGGACCATCATCTGCATGCTGGTTGCCGTGGAGACTCCCATCGCTTTTGGAATCATAACTTTTGCCTGAAAGGAAACACTCCTTCAGCATGAGTTTGTAATGACCACAGAGGTTTCTGTTTGCCAGCACACCATATACTGGATTAACTACTACATCAAAGCAGGTGGGAGGGAAGGGAGCAAAGCATTTTCTAGTAATCAGTGACAATGTATTTAATCTGTATAAAATCCACATAATAAGCAAATAGATTACAAGATTAGGTGGTTATGGCATCAAATCCATTATCTCTCTTTCAGTATCAAGTGCTTCAAAGGAGGATGAACTTGGCTTGCAGAGCATGGGCACGGTAATAAATCCTTCTGACCTCTAAACCCTCTAAACCCTTCTAAACTTCCTCCTTGACTCCTAAACCCTCCTGTAGGAGACCAGTTTGAGGAGCAACAGGCTAGATAAACAGAGGTCTCTCTCTCTCAAAAGCTTGAGTTGATAAGGGTTTCCCCTTAACTACAAATAATAACAGCAGCTTTTCTAGGAAAAGATATTGTATTGGGTTTGCACAGCAAGGTTTTGGTACGTGAACATTTGGGTCTGCCCACGCAAGGAGCTGTCTGCCATTGCTCTGTTCTGTCTCCACTGCCAGAAGGATTCTGGGGTTCGACAGCTTTGTCAGCTTCTTTCTCCCTAGTCCACATTTAACACCCGGGATTGCTCTGAAGGTGAATTTAGCCCTAAACAGTGTGCAGAACAGTTAGTTTCACCAACATGGATATATTGGCCTGAATTTGTGGCTTGAGTGAAAGAATGGTTATTCAGAAAAAGAACAGAACAAAACTGCAAGATTAAGCCTCAGCTACTTCCTAGTTCTGTTGTCTTTGCTAGATGGTCACTAAATACCTGTTAAATCTGCAATTTTTGCTTGATTTCTTCTCCTGAGGTTGTTTTGTGCATCTGTGGGGCCATCAATATACTTCATTGCAATGGCTGGGGTCTGGTCCTTCTCTGCCTGAGTCTGAGTGGCTGAAAGAACAGAAAAGAGCATTTAATTGAGTTGGATTAATGTTCATTTGTTCAAGGAGGGGAAAAAACATGTTGAGTTGACCTTACCTAGCTGATGACAATTTGGTATTGCTTCAGTCCTGCCTTCCTGAAAGGACGGAACAGATTCATGGCCAGGATCTGTCTCTTTCATTGGCCTTCCCATAATCTCATTCTCAGTTGCAGTTTTATTTCTAAGGAGGAAATATGTGTGCATTTTCCCTTTGCCTTTTACTTCTATTTCTCCTCGTTCAGTTATCTCAAAATTCTTGTATTTTAGGCATCTAAAATAGCAGAAGCAAAGTGACACATGAAAATTCCAGATTAGCAAAAATGACACTGCTCTGTTTGAGCAGAGCTATTGCCGTCTAAGCAATCAAATCACAACAGTCTGGGAAAAACAGTATTGATCTGTGAACAATGGAGGGTTTTTTTCAACTGTTTATTCAAGCCTGCTGTGCTTTTATAGCTTTACACGTACAGCCTGATCAAAAATCAGTGTGTCGCACAGTCAAATCCTTCAGTAGGGTGGAGGGTTCTCATCAACCAATGAATAGAAATGAAGACCGGAGGCAGCCAGTATTAGTTAGACAGAAGTATCTCCAGTCGTTTCATCAGAGAAAGCAATCAGGTTCATCAAGCATGATGTATTCCTGGTAAATCCAGACTGGTTATTCGCAGTTGCCTTCTTCATCTGTCCAAAAATAGCTTCCAAGAGGGCTTGATTTTCAGCGGGACTGATGTGAGGCTGAGCAGTCTATAGTTACCCAGCCTGTCCTCCTTGCTGTTTATCAATATAGGTGCAATATCTGGCTTTCTTTTGTTATGCAGGATGTCAAATTAAATGCTCTATCTTTCTAGCATCTACATCACTCTGTTGGTACTTCCAAGTAAGCTATCATCACAGTTAATTTTTTTCCCCATATTTCGCTGTCTGGGATTGAGACTCTCAAACCTCTGTCTCCATATAAAAGTGCATTTGAAATAATCAGAACAAATAAAAACTCCGCAAGCAGTGATTTTTCTTTAGAAGTAAGCTGCATAAATCAGTGACTAAGGACAGCATCATCTACATCTGAAAGCTGCAGCTGTCAAGGCAGGGGTTTTTAGCAGAGATTTTAGCAGGAGAAGTTTCCATCGTAGTTACTCACCGATAGGCGCTGGAGCTTAGATGAATTTTACTCGGGACACCGTGGCTCTCCATCCGGGAAGCTATATTCACCGTGTCTCCAAACAAGCAGTAACGAGGCATCTTTTCTCCAACAACTCCAGCCAAGACAGGACCTGTATGGATCCCAACTCTAATCTTTACAAAGACATAAAACACCCCCCAAAAACGTCACTTGTTATTTAACATCTTTCTTAATGCTATCCAACCACCTAAAGCTTGTCCTAACACAACACTGGACACCAGTAAAATATGGAATATCCACAGGGAGAGGCTCTTTGTGAGAAATGCACCCAAGCGGGCCAACATCACTGAGGAGTCAGAAGCCTGACCCAAGAAGCAGACAGACACACGTGCATCTTCGCGTTAACCACTTACTTGGATAGGATTTCCAGAAACTGGGTTCTGCACTCCTTTAGCTGCTATTATCATCCCCAAGGCAAAGTTAGCAACTCGCTCAGCGTGACTGGGTACGGGCACAGGGACCCCACCGACCACCATATAGGCATCTCCAATTGTCTCCACCTTTAATTGAGAGGGACAAGCAGATGAGTATGCCATGTATATATATGTATCTTGCTCAGGTTAGTGCTTTGCTGTCTGGGGCTCTTCTTACCTGCACAGACTCCCCTTTCCTTCTAAAAGATGTTTCCAGTCACGAAAAAGCTCTAGCGTATGTGAGTTTCCGTGAGACAGGGATCCTTTCCTTGACTCCACGGTACAAATGTCAATGCGTTCTGCTTACTTGACCCATTTTAGATAGCAGTGTGAGACCCTGAGCAGTAAGGGATGCTGTGAAAGTTTCAGACTTCTTGCCTCCCACTTGCTGGGGGCAGACCTACATGCAAAGAACTATCCCCGGGCACAGACTCCTGAGACAGGAGGTTACCTGATAGCAGGATGCTATTAATTAGCTCTAGTTCACAACTGGAATTAAAAACACTCTTTTTTTAAAAGTTACCATAAAGCAAGGGGGTCTATTCACTGGTGATTATTATTAAGGGATGCACAAGAAATTAAGAAACCTCCAATCTCCAGGATGTCAGAGAATGCAAAGTGTGAGCCAAGCAGTTCAGGAGCATCCTTCCTTACAAGCAGCTGTTTTCCCACAATGTGCTACAGCCTGTGAGACAAATGCTGAAGGGTTCATTCTCCATCAGGCATCCAGTCTCCTTGAAGTGCACTTTACGGTGCCTGAGAAATACTTCAGGGTTTGTCCCCATACCAGAGATTTTGCTGGCAACAGGACTGTTTGAAACAGAGAATTCTCAAATGTTTAAAATTCAGTGTAAAAGATGGTAAGGAAATTTTCTATACTGCTCTTATGAGACTTCATTGCAACATTTACCATCAGTACATAAGAGATGAGTTTAAATTAGATTAATTGGATTTCTTAAAAGTGAACGCAAATACGAGAGCGGGAACATAACTTCATCTTTGGGTTTGTTCATTAACATAATGACTTAAAACAGTTCAGCACATCAGTCTTGAAAAATGTGTTCCTGCACATGCCTTCTATCGAGATAGCCAACCCCACAGTAATGCCAGGAATTTTCTGTAACGCATTAAAAACAACTGTAAAAAGCTACTAATGCAAATAGATATCCTAATTTTTTTTTGACCGTGGTAGGAGATTTAATTTCACAAGATTTATTCATAACTTCAGACATTTATAAGCTTGGGCCAAGTTTCTTTGATCGGTTTCAATATTTCATGTCTTTCTCAATTCCCTGAAATAGTAATCTCGTCCTCCCTCTCCGTACGCTGGTAACCTCCTTCAATATTAATAGCAGTTATATACAGGCATCAAAAGAAGATTATTATAGTGACAGATAATTTACTCATGATGTATGATTTAGATAGAATATGATGCTAATTTATCCTAAAATCTGTGGGCCATATCCTGGATGCTTCAATTATTGAATACAGTTTTCTTGCCAAGGCAGAAATTCTTCTGATTTCCCAGTACAATTTATTGCAGGATGAAGCTCTTGCCTTGCCCGAGCAAGGAATGAAGGAGATTTGGATTTCAACCTTTACTACTTCTGCCTCCCTAAATATTTAATGTGCTGGGGACAGACAGAAACGTAGGACTTGCTCTTCAGCTCATTAACTCTGGGTAGCTCTGGAGATGTTAATAACGCTATTATTAATGTCAGCCAGGGTTCTGATCCTTCCAGCGCCGTCTGGAGACAACAGGTACGTTACAGTCTACATCTAATCAATGTTCTTGGAGGTCAAAATCTTTTTCCAGACTATTTCAACAGCCTTTATCGATCAGCACGTACCTTGTACACGTCGTGCACTGTGGTCAGCCTATCAAATTGCAGGTACATTGAATTTAACATGAGAACTATCTGAATCGGCTCACACTGGGCACAAATGTTGGTAAAGGTGACAACATCGCTGAATAATATGGTGCACTCCTTGAACTCTCCTGTGAGGAACAGAAAGACGAGTAATAAATAATTGTAATGGCTGGACAATCGCAATATCTCTTTGAGACCTGTTTGCAAAGATTATTTTCTCATTATTCTGTTAGGATGTACAGCGTATCAGTCGTAATACTCATATACAGGTGTGTATATGAGAGAGAGATGTTGACACAAGCACATCTCGAACAGTCCAGACATCTGAATACATCCCTCTGTCCATCTATATTCAGGATATACTTAGCTTTTTACCCCTAACTTCATATATGTGCTTACGAAAGATAATTTAAGTGCCATCCTTAATAACGCTGGGAATCATGCTGACTGTAGGTTTATAGACAGCACAGAGGAGCTAAGAGAATTTTGTAGGTAAAACCAGTTTCTTTATTCCTTTCCATTTTTGAGCCCTCATTTCCCACATCAAAAACAAAATCTCAGTTTACTGTTGAAACACTGAATTTTGTTCCCTGAATGTGCAGCTGCTACCACCTTTCACCTCCTAGGGAAAAATTTTGGTAAATAGCTTCCAAAGCTTTGTTTGAAATAGGAGTCTAATCTTATCAGTGAGATGAAGGGTCTGCGGTCCTCCTCCTACCAATGAATGTCACCAGGCAGAGAATGTACTCCATGACTGTGGCAAAGGGGCTGAGCCAGCACCCCGGTCTCTCTATCACCATCACCTGGTGCACAAATCATACATCACAAATGGATCCTGTTCATTCACCTGCCTCAACTCGCTTCCCCTCTTTCAGCTGGTTGGCCACGTGCTGAGGAAGCATGGCATAGAGCAGAGCTTCAGTCTTTTTCTTCTCTTCCTCCAGGTGCTTCGACAGTACGCGCAGTTCTTCCTTCTTCCTCTCCAGCTGGTTAGAGAGCTCCATCTCTGCCAGGCGCTGCTGATTGAGAAGAATCAAATCCCTGGTCACGTCGTGAGGTGCAATATCTGCGATATGCATCTGTCGCTCCTCCAGTTCATGCAAAGTGCGAAGCAAAGGTGAGCAGAGGTAGAGCATGCACTGCAGGGACTCCATCCAGATCATCTGGCCTGTTCGAAACAAGGGTAGGTAAGAGTTTTCAGCAGCTTGGACTTTATCATGTGATGCTCAGTACTACCGATGGTAATTTTAGTTCTAAGTTCTAAGGACAGTGACTTTTTTAGGGTCTGGGTCATCACAGGAATTACTCCTGTTTCCTGGAATTAGAGGTGGACTTGTCTGGAGGAGGTACACTAGGCAAATAAAAAAATTTGAGGACCCAGAAAGCAGGCAGGCAGTCATCGCAACTGCTGGGCAGAGCCCACCCATGCTTCAGGTCCCTCCTCTTCACAAGGAACCCCTGTGCTCGCAACAGCTCTCCTCTCCTCTGCTCTGCTCCCAGTTCTTGAGCTGTTCCTGAAGCCAGCCAGTCAGCATCACGCACAGGGGAACTGAGACTCTCAATGACTAGGTTAAAAATTTAAAGTTTCATTTCGCAGTGGGTAATATGTGGCCCCAGTAAAGTCAACGGAGCCTTCCCCCCTGGAAGTTGGAGCTTTCAGTCACTATCATCATCTAAATAAGCAGGTACAAAAATGCCTGAAAGGCAGAAGGGATTTTTGGTGACGGGGTTGAGGTTTTGTTTCTTTGTTGAGATTTGGTTATGGGTTTGATTGTTTTTTAATTATTATTATTCTTTATTTGCTCAGTAAGTATCCTTGGTTTCTGAACAACAATCCAGGAATTCCTATTTCTTTCTTTCTCTCTGGATGAGCAGCTTGAAAACTAACAGGACTGGAACATCAGACATACCGTATGAATTAACCCTGACAGCGTAACAAGTAAAATTGTACCCATGACTAGTTACAAGTTCCTGGGTTTGGTAACATCACTTTTTTCAAGGTCTCCCTAAACTCTTTTCTTTTTTCTGAATCTCAGGAATACCAGATTTGACACTCATTATGTAAAGGTGAAAGGAGAGGAGGGAAAATTAGGTCATATTACATAGTTCAGAGAAGCAAAAATTGAGGTCACAGAACGTTTAAACCAAATGTCATTATAGTTAATTACACAAAGCAGAGAACCATTCCAGGCTCATTCCTCTCAGTAAAAAGAAAGCAAGTAAAGTATATTTTTTGCTAGAACAATTTTAACTGGTAAACTCTCATGTAATGTTGGGAAGGGGGCAGTGAAGACGGAAATCAGAATCTGAAAATGTGACTACAAAAAATAAAAGCACAGCTAACTCATCTTTTTTTAGTCACATCTGAAACCTAGGCAGTAGCAAGTAACTCCCCTCAAAGGCACACACTGAGAATGAATCATGTGTTCACATTTTAGGAATCAAAATGCATGGAGATGCAGGGAAAGCCATTTCTCTCCTCCAGCTGTAGCAATGTCATCAGGACTTTGTCTCTAAGCACCACCCTCATCCCCTGCCCCTCGCCAGGCAGACGAGAAACGAGTGCCGGCAGGAGCGATGCTTGCGGTGTGTTATTGCGGGAGCGCACAGCCCACGTGTCGTTATTGTCTGTACAAAGACGCAATCCAAGATCTGAGATCCTAGAGCCTCAGTGAGGCAGTTCACACACCTGGAGTACTACAAAGGATGACTGCAGGCTCCTTAGAAAGGACAGGCAGGCAAGGACTCCAGCATAACTCCTGATTTAATACAAACACTTATGCTATTAGAAACAGTGAAATACCTCTCAGGTCTAACATTGGCCGTTGTTTCCACGACTCTGGCATCATCTCTCTTCTAGTCTGGAAAACAAACTGGCTGTTGATGAATTTCTGAATGCTAGAGATGGTGAAGGGTACTTCTGGGTGAACGATACTGAAATAGCGATCCAAGCAGATGCCCATGGTCTGAAGGCCAGGTACAATTTTTTGGATGCTCACCCCAGCTTGCTTCACTCTGAGCTTCAAAAGAAAATACAGATAATGTGTTATAATTCATAACCTAATAATTCAAAACTATCTGCTATATTATCCTTGCTTGCACGTGTGTAGGCCTGACAAATAGCCTTACAGGTAGCTGCAAGAGAAAATCAGAGATACCAGAGTGCATCCTGCATTCCAAAAAGAAAATAGCTGTGGCACAAAATGTCTTGGCAAATATTAATTTTCTAACGGATGCCGTGGGTTACCTTCTCTTAACCGTTGGTGTGTAAAGGTTTAGTCATTCTCTTTCAGCCTAATGGCCATATATGAGCTCTTAACTCCTGCAGAAATGTCCACCGTGCTTTCACTGCCTGTCATCAGTCACTGAAGCTCTGACCCAGCTACCAATAATGGGTGCAGGACTTGCCCTTTTTCCCACACTAGTTAATTTTATCAAATTACACTGACTGGATGTCTTGAAAGGTTTAAAACTCCAAACTTCAGCTAATGTGGACAGTGGCATGAAGCAGACGACATGCTCTGGAATCTCTACCAGTGTGATACCAAAAGATGTTCCCTGAGTGACTGTATTCAGCTTTCTTCTGCTGTCCTATCCTCAGCTCCTCCTTCCTTTGCTGCTGTCTTAAGCTAATATTCTTTGCACAGAATTGGGAGCAAGAGGATCTGTAGCTTGGTGGGAACCCAGGCTAGCTGGAAAACAGCCAGTCCCTGCCAAGGGAAGGGCAATTCCATTGCTGCAGAGTATGTGTGCACAGAAGAGGAGACTCAGTCCTACCCCGGAAGATAAAGAGACTTTTTTGGGTCCAGTTCCTACTAGATGGTGTTGCATGTCTGCTTCATTTAGTAGGTTAGCCGGCTTTTCCCAGCAGAAGCGCATAGGAGTAGACTCAGGAAGCAGGTAGAGCCTCAGCTGCGAGCAAAGCCTTACAAAAGCCGTTGGTAGATTAGTAACTGGGAGGAGAAGGTGACTAGCTGTAAGTATGAAGGATGGGTCATGTCTCTGGACTGTCCAAGGACAGGAAGGTGGCCAGAAACCTCAGAAAATTCTGTGTTTGGTAATGGATAGACTGCTGCAATAAGCCTTGTTGCCATATCTGCAGCTGTTTCAGACATGATAATCTCAGTAAATTCAAAGGAGATTCCTATCTGAAACGATCCAGATTCAGTTGTTATGAGTGACTCTTACTGCATGTCTCTGTACAGAGCACGTCTGTAAATGCTACAGATGAGCGTGCGCTGCATACCGAGCACACGCAGCAGTGAAGTGTAGGACAGTCAAACGAAAGACAATTACTATATGGTTTATGCAAACTAAATGCCCTTACCACATGCTTGTCTTACCTCTTTGTCGAAAACCATATGAAAAGGAAGTCCGTTGCAAAATGCTTTTGGGTCGATCCAGAGGCTTTTGGGATAAACAGGATCAAATCCTCTCAGGAGCTTACCTGCGGCAAGATAAATGCGGTTTTTAATGGGTTGCACCTCATAAAAGCAGTCAGCATTACTTTTTAGCAGTCAGTGAGACAAGACCCTATATCATATTGAGTAAAGACAAAGCAAACAGTGTGTGGGGCCAGAAATGGGCATACATCTGTGCTAAATGCTCCACAGTTTAATACACATGAAATTATGTGGAAACAATAAGAACAGATGAGCAACTGTAGATGCGGCGGCTCTATGAATTTGCGCGTCACAGCAATATAACACAGCTATATCCCACAAAAACGTACATAGAAGCGGATTTAATATACTTTGCTAGCTACACTTATGGAGAAAAACCCAGCATGATCTGGGTCTCAGCCTCCTATACAAGAAGAACTCTAGTCTGTAGCATAGAGACTGAATTACTGATATTTTTGTAAAGTTAATAAAATGAGTAGAATAGTCAAAAGTGCTCATCTGACTGAAGCACCCAAAGCCTTTGATTGTCCAGTAACCCCCAATAATCAAAAGGATTATTATTTCAAGTGATCTCTGTCCCCCAGAAGGTGGCCATGACAGTTACTCTGGTAAATTCTGCTTGATAATAAATGCTCAAGTCACTTACGAGACCGGTGAAAAAGATCAGAAATTTAGGACCCAACTTCAAGACCTCTTACTGCTTCAGGGGAAGTCAGTGCGGGTTTTTAATCTTTCAAAGTCTGGCTCTTGGTAACTCTTGCATTTATTGTTAAAGGATTTTTTTTTAATTAAGAATGCTACTTTAAAATGTTATTTTGAATACATATTAATTTCTTACTCAATATATCTGCTCTTGTAATGCAAGTGGCATTGCACGAGATGATATCAGGTTCAATTTTTCACTTCTCCCAGGATCCAGACAGCTTGGCAATACTGAGCTGGATTCTCATTCCTCTTGAGGAATCAAAAGATCCTAACTGCAAAAATCCTTCCATTTTATGAACATATGAAAACAGAGATTATATCTTTATAAAGTATATGTTTATAAACAGAGATTGCTAGATTAGCAGTAGATTTTTCAATAGTGGAGGGTGTAACTTGGCTTTTAGAATTCACTACAGTTGATAACTTTGGAAGTTATCCAATGTATCAAGTGTACCACACGATGACATTTTATAGAAGAATACTTTTCAGAAGAAAACCCTGTTTAAGAGACAAAAGTGACAGGTCATATTCCATGTAAGTATCTGTCATTACTAAGCATGCTTATTATCTGCAGTTTTCCTTTGATTAACAATGTCTAAACAAAAGAAACTTAACCAGAAACATTGTGAAAAGACGCAGAGGAAATATGAATGATAACTTCAAAACGGATGGGTGGGTGGAGACAGGGAGGCTTACTGGCTTTCTTCTTGAAGAGACTCAGAAATGATGCCAAGCTCCCTCCCAACGATCTCTCACCTTTTCCTAATGTGATCATTCCTCTTATTGTTTTCCAGTGACTTTTCTTGACAGGACAAACAGAGCTTCCCCTCTCTCTAATTGTATTCTTGGCTTTTTCAAGGTCCTGTTGAAATAAATCCAAAGGGAAATTCAAGGGTGTTTTTATTTTAATCATATTTTAATAATATAGTGATAATGAATATTAAAATACCTCTGTATTCAGTTGGTTCTCAATTTGCTTTTCAGAGTCAGCAAGGTATTGAGGTGAGGAAGAAAATTTATTTCTTTCCTTGTATAAAAAGACAGGGTTTTGAGTGACAAGAAAAACAATATGTTCTTTTTTACCAGTTCGTTCTTCTTCCTCTGTTTGATTGACTATTTCCATTGAAATCTCAGTGTTAAAAAAATCCAGGGCTGCTGCACCAATGATTCCTGAAGGGGAAACAAAAGACAACGTATGGCCATGAACAAACACTTTCCATTTTCCCTTTCAGAGGGCCCACAGTGGAGTTACACCGTTTCAGGAATTGCTTTTCCTAAGGACTCTGGAAAAATAAATCAACCTCCTCTTACCTATGTCATTCCTACTACTGTTGCCAGGATAAGAATGTACAGGAGATAAGCCTTAAAGTAACTTTCTTTTGTCTTGTCTGATGACAAATGCTTACTTTCACTAGAAAAAGCTCAGCAGGACATCTGAAGAATGTGTCCAAACAGTCATACACAGAAATAACATGAATTCCTATTAACCCAAAAAATGCACAGTGTCTAAAGAGATCCTGCTATAACAATCTATTTCGGTCATTGCAGAACGTTTTCTTTTGAAAGGAAGGAAGTATCTTTTTCATGAAGATGCACAATCAGTCCTCTCATTTCTGCTTAGCTGTTAGGCAAAATACTGGACAATGACGTGAAAAGCTCTGTCTGAAATTCCAAATAGTTCTGCGTTTCAATAGGAATATGAAATGAGCTTTGACAAAGGGGGAATTTTTGATAAACTTCTAAATTCAGCAGCATCTATGAAAGAAAGGAACATGGTCATCTTTCACAGACTTACAGCTGTATAACCCTTGCATGATTACAACCGTGGAGATTCCTCTAAATGCCGGAAAAAGATTCAGTTTTGAGCAGCGTTCAATACTAGTTTTACAGATTGGATGTACTGCAGGAATATTTACTGCAGGATGGATGGATGCCTTCAAATAAAATATAATTTGTACTGTAATTTAAGGAGCATGAGTTACCAAGAACTAATCAACAGGTAGACACAACGCACACGACGAACTTTAATTTCCTTCCAGGAAAGGAATCCTATAGGAATTCTATCGGAGGAAAAGACACCTATGTCCTGGGTTGTCATATCATAAATCTTGACGAAGCCACTGGGAGCTAGGAGTGATCAGGCAGTCAGGGAAATACCAAAGCCAGATATCTGGTGACTAAACCCTACCAGGCTTCAATTCCATGACCAGTCCTCATCTGAAAAAAGATTCTGAAACAGCAGCAAAGTGTATCTGCAAATATATGACTACCCCGTACGTATACTGTGTTACTGGCTGAACTGTACTCTGTATTCTGTCTGATTACCTGGCACTATATGGCACAGACCTCTTCTGTCCGAATAGTAATGTAAATGCATTGACCCGTCTTCGTTCTTTTCTACTCTAAAAGATGGGGCATTCATCTCCTGAGGAAAAACAAACAAAAACAAAACTTCAGGATCTTTTGCTGGTGAATTCCACCAGTACAAAAGCATCCTGTGTCTTAATAAAGTAAGCAGTACTCTGAATAAGCTGAAATACAGAAAACTAAATATGCTTATTTGTGAAGGAAAATCTACTGTGCGTTACAGCCAATGTACAAAACAATATCTAATGTTGAGCAATACTCAGAAAAAAATAAGATTATGAAATATTGCCCTGACATTTTGGAGTAATCCGTTTCAGAACACAGGAGAGCCTGTTGCAGCATCTTTTTCCATGATTCGTTCACATTTATGAGATGTTCTTCCTTCTGTTGCAAACTCTGGCAGGGTCCACCCATATCTGCTCAGTAATTACTACTTGAACTTGCCTGGTAAGACAGGGACAGGTAGCTGTGCAGTGCATCCAGGTTCTCTATGAACTCGTAGAGATTTCCACCCAGCGTCCTCAGCATGTGGTCATAGCCTGAGCGTTTACAGAATTCAAAGAAATACTCTCCAAACTCCCTCAGAACCATGTCAGCAGGAACACCTAGCAAAATAAAGACACCTTAATGAACGAGAAAGGCTTGGAAGTTCTTGAAATGCTGTCAGGAGGATTAAAAGTGAAAGCAGAAAATTTGCAGCATAGGGAGGGCATTTCAAACAGCGCAGGAGACTAAAACCTGGGCTGCAGTCTCAGCCTCAGCCTTGACCCAGTATGGTTCATTTTTGCAGGCATGGTGACACATACCTAATATTTTGCAGACTTTGTCGACGAGCTGCATTGTGATCTCATCTTTGTAAACCTCAAAAGTCAAGAAAGAATCCTGGACTCCAGCCTGCAGTCTGCGACAGAGAAGACAATATTCTTGTCTCAGCAGTGTTGTAAATATAACATGCTTGGGTGACACAGCTGGAATTCGCTAAGTGCTGTTTGTTGTTAACCCCCTCTTTAACCTCCTTCAGGTGTTATACTGGAACACGCTACTTCCCCTAATGCTTTAAGAGTGTGGTGTAACATGGCCGAATGGTGGTGTCTACCTCTCCGCTTCCACTATTTCACGTTAAGGTAAGTTCTTTCAAGGATGAGGGCATCGTACTGTGGGGGGGCTGGCGCAAGCAGAGTCTTTGTCTTCTGGCCTACTGCATGTTGTTCAGTGTGGCCACAACATCAAGCTCCTGGGTCTCTGCAGACTTGACTGGCTTCAATGGCTCATATATATATATATATGTAAGTACCATTTTTATCTCTTTATCCCTTGGAAAATGCCATAAAGCTGATATAGTAAAGAAAACAATAGAGATGATGTATTTAGCTGCTTTTCTGAAGGTACTACGATTAAACCAACTTCATATCAAGGATGACATCTTTTCAGTGTAATTACTTTTTGATATTGTCACAGTGAGCCAGCGAGTCTACTGCACCGTTGTCTATAAGACTAAATGTCATCCTTAATTATCTGATATAACAAAGTAATTGGGACAAATTACTATCAGAGTATGAAGTGTTACAAGGTAAGAAACTCGTGCTTTTGCCCTTCTAGTTACTTCTGATAATTACTTGAGATACATATCGGCTGCCATTTACCCGTGAGAAATTACAATCCTCCGCTGTTAATTCCTGAGTATTTTCTTTCAGTACACCACATTTATTGCGAACACATTACCGTAATTTTTCCCACGTTTCTTCGCCATACTTTTCAACCACCAAAGACTTCAGGCAAGTATTTATAAATCCGTACTGCAAAAGCAAATATAGGAACACGGAAAAGACATACTGATTTTTCAAAGCACAGCCTAAATGCCGTCTTTTTGTGTTAAAGATGCGATGGCTAGTTTTATATGGCAAGAGAGAATGGAATGACGTTTGACTGCCGTTACGCCTTTCCGTAAGCCGCATCGCTTTGACCTCAGCGCTTCGCAGGCGTCCAGCGAAACGGGGCGAAGGCGTTCCAGCCGGTTTTGTGGAGAAGGGTCCGGAGACCCCCAGGGCCAGGGCCCGGTTTTGCCACCACCCAGGCCAGAGCACTGCTCCGGCGCCCGGGCTGGGGGTTAAGTCTGGCTTTGCCGTTTGCGTGAGTACCGACAGAGCCTTACACCGGAGATTTGGGGATAAAAACGTTGAAAAACAGTCAGGAGCAGGAGCACAGCGGCTCCACGGGCAGGTGGGCCCGGCGGGGCCCTCGGGCCAGGGGCCACCGGCAGCGGCCGGCTGTCCCGCCTCGCCCCCTCCGTTCCCTGCCCGCAGCCGGTTTCGTGGAGAAGAGGGTCCCAACCGCCCGCCCGGCCCCGCGGAGCCCCTCCTGCACCCTCCCCGGCCGGGCAGCCCCCAGGCCGCCGGCGCCCCGCTCACCATTCTGCCGCCGCCGGCTCCCGCCGCGCCGCCTGCCCGGGGACGGTGGGGATGGGGGGGGGCCCAGCCCCGGCCCCCGCTGCTCTCGCCCGGCGCGGTGGCAGCCGCCGAGAGATGGCACCGCTGCCGCGTTGCCTGCTCACGACAGCCTCCCAGCCCCGCTTCCCGGCTGGGCAGGGCGCGGCGGGGCCGCTGGGGCGAGCGGCCGGGAGGGTGACAGGAGGGGAGGGCCTCGCTTGCCAAGGCCGCCTTCAAACCGCTCTTAGCAGAGCGGGAGCGGCCGCGGTGGAGTCGATAACCACGCTTTCAGGAGAGCAGGAGGTTTTTAGGGTGAAGCAGCACCTTTCCTTCGGCTGGTGGGTGCTGCCGTGGGCCCGACATGCGAAGGCGCTTGGCCAACGCTTGCCCATGGCGCAGGCCGTCCGAGGGGAAAGGAGAGCGGCAGGGACGCCGGCAGGAACGCAGGGATGGGGTTTAGGTGCAATGGCTTCATGGCTTTTAGTGCCTGGCAGTGCCATCTCATCTCCTAGATTTATTTCTTTTTTTTGGAAGAGCTATTGGTAGGTCACCTTCAGGAGCGGATCCTGAGAGGACGCGGTGGAGAGCCACGTGCCGTACGTGTTCGGCAGGCACATCGGAGCCTGGTGGCAGCCGTGCACCAGGCACGGGCGCTGCTTTTTAAGCGTTGACAGCCCTCCCGCCAGCCCTGTCCTCCTACCACCTCCTCCGTGCTCCCCTCGCCCTTTCCATCCCCCAGATGCTGGGGACTCTTGTGAGACCTCACTGGGATTTTTCTTCCCAAAAGCTGTCTTCTCAGCCAAATACTGTTGGAGACTGGCTTTGGAGAAGAGAAATATGAAAGCCAGTGTTCCCACAGCTGCGCTGCAGAGGGCTAGCTTAGCACAGAAATATATACACAAGCCCCTCTGCGTTTCCTGGGTGTTATCAAGTATTTATTTGAACATACACCTCTCAGAGCTAGCGTTAGCCAGCGTAACAGGTGATCTATCTCTCGGTTCGCTGTGGTTGTAGGGAGCGTCCGTGCCCACTGCCAGCAGCTCTGCAAGAGGCGGTGCTGGACCTGCATCCCGCATCCCCGCAACCCTGCATCCCGCATCCCCGCAACCCTGCATCCCCGCAACCCCGCATCCCGCATCCCCGCAACCCCGCATCCCTCATCCCCGCAACCCCGCATCCCTCATCCCTGCAACCCCGCATCCCCGCAACCCTGCATCCTGCATCCCCGCAACCCTGCATCCCTCATCCTTGCAGCCCCCATCCTCTAGCCGCTCATCCCTGCATTCCCTCATCCCGCATGCCGCAGTCCCCATCCCCGCATCCCGCCCGGCGGCCCCTAGGTGGGGGCCTCTCCCCGCCGTTGCCGCGGAGCTGTTTTCCCCGCAGATGTAGGGCTCTCCTCAAAAAAAAAAAAAAGGGTAAGTCCCCAAAAGCCCAGTTTTAGCGATCTTAAGGTCAGTCGCACGGCTGGACTCCGTGCTTTAAGCAACTAAAAATAATCAGATTAGGAGTTCACGGCTGTCAGCGCCATCAGCACCGATGTACCTCGCCATGAGGTTACAGATTTTTTTGTGTGTATGTGTGCAAATTTTACCCACATAGGTCTGCTGTTGATACAAATGCAAATAGTTTGCCACTAAAAATGACAAATCAGGAAGATAAAGCTAAAGGAAATGGAAGAGGAATGAGCACCACATCATCTACGGTTTGTATGGGTTTGCTTATTGCCTTCAATATATAAATAAATTTATGTGAGACATAAATAAAACTATTTTTCAGGTTTATACAATCTGAGTCGCTGGAGGGATTTGCAAATAAAGTAAGTACTTTTGTATCTTCTCTTCTAGTACTTCACTAACTTATGGTATATATGATACCTAAATAAGCCATACGGTGATTTTTAGTAACAAAGATTAGCAGCTATCTAAAGATTTGGAGATGCAATTCAGAGAAGCTATCCAAAATTCAAATTAATACCTGTGTACTACATCTGTATCGCACAAGGTAATTCATAGTGGAATTGAATTTATCGTTATTGGTTAGTGAATTGATCCAACTATTTTTGCAGGTCCGTTAGCTGTTAGGAGAGAAAATTGGATCAAGAACCTTCAAGCCAGGCTTGTTTGTGCGCAGGTCATCGGGCTGCTCGCCCGTCGCAGCCCACAGCCCATCATGTGCCCTCAGCAACCTCTGTCATCTCCAGCTGGATAACAGAAGCCTTCCAAGTAAGAGAATGGAAAGCAAGGGAGAAAAATGTATAATGCACTTCTGGTGTGACTCTTTTTAAAATTTTTTTTATTCCTCTGGCACGATGTAATCAGTGCTTCGTAGAATTTTGAAATCAGCAGCTATTTCCGTCACCAGTCTTTAACCAAAGACAGACCACCCTACGTGTTTCTGTATCTCAGCCCACTCTGCGTAAAACGAAGACAACAATACTCCCGTTCCCAATATGCTGGTGTGCTGCAGTGACAGCGACGATGGTCTGTCCTGGCGCGGTGCACTGGGGTCTCCTAGACTGTCCCGGGCCCCGCTGCTAACCCTGTAAAATTCTACGACCTTCCCAGCAGTTTGTCAGCAAGAGTGGCTTATGTTTCTTCTGCCTTTGTGGCAAAAGAGCCATTAATTTGGAAAGAGGGTGCTGTGGCCTTGCAAAAAAAGATACTCATCCATACCTGACAAAAATAATTACATCAAGAGCCAATTTCCCCTGGCCTTTTGTTGGGCTTGTACCCAGCTAGTACAAAACAGCATCCTTGAGCACGAGGTAGCTCAGCAAAACAAATGGGCTCTCCGCAAAAACCGTGTACGCTGTTTTTTTTTAATTAGGTGAGAGGTGAAAATACGCCGTACAGCAATTTATAACTCCTGGTTACAGCCTTGGAGAACGCAGTCCTCGACTTTCATAGTCCGTGTATGCAAGGACGTCCTCCTTTTTGCTGCTTTTTCTTTCTGTTGCGTGATTATTAGCAGCAATGCAAAGCCATATGTCAGTTGCCATGGTGGAGGGGCTGCTCCCGTAACCGTCTGAGCAGAGCACATTCTAAACATTGCAGTCTGGAGCCCAAAATACCGCAGCAGTAACAGAATCCTTTCTCCAAGTGGCTGCCAACGCTCTCTCCTACTGAAGACCCCTAGGACGCCGTCCTTTTTAGCACACTTCCTTCAAACACAGCCTCACATCCGTTGTTCAGATATCATGTGTTCACATTTGTCTTGAATTAGCCTGCACAGTGACTTTTTAGCAACTCAAAGAGAAAAAGAATCTGTCCTTGTACCAGTGGGAACCAAAAAGGAAGTTTTATATATATATGTGTTGGTAGGCTTCCAGTATTTCACGCTACCAAACCATGGGGACAGCTGATGTGGAGTCTAAATTAGGAATAAAAATAAACACAGAAGATGCACTGCCCTGCATAGTTTGGATGGCTCCAGTTTTTGAAATATATATTTTAAAACCCCAGGGGTTATATCTGAATTCTTATTAAAGACCCTGGGCAAAATGTAAATGGTGCTCATGTAGGCTAACTCAAGAGGGGTGAAATTGTACTACTGCAGGCTTTACCCTTTCAAAACTCCAACTCCTCTGGTTAACTGTTAGGCGGAGCTGGAGATAGGAGCCTGGGTCAATGGTATTTGCACCGGCTTTGCCAATCCACTGGGACAAGTTACAGGCTCGGGTCCAAAGCCTATTCACAAGGGCCCTTTACCACACTGACAGGGAGGGAGTAGAAGAAATGAGTGATTTGCTCTGAGAGCTGGATGGCCTTTGGCACTGTTCCCTCTCCCCCAGCTTTCCGCACGTGCTGCCGTGGAGTTCCTCTCTCCCCGAGCGTGACCCTGCCTGCCGCTTCCCTTCCCCGGCCGCTCGTCCTCTCGGAGCTGGGGAAGCCAGAGCTGCGTCCACGAAAATACGCGTGATGCAAAGGAGAAACAGGCCCTGTGGGTACATCTGCCGCGTGAAACTTTCTACGTAAAGTCTTTGTGCGTGTTCCCCTGGGTATTTTCTTTAGCTTGCCTCTGGTATCACTACTTCCATTCAAGAGCTAGCATCCAGTATCTTTATTTTCTAAATAGAAAATAGCTCATTGGTTGTATTTTTGCCTCTGCTAGTTAACAAAATTTGTTCCAGCTTTAACACCGCTGCAACAAGCTACAAGGAATCATTTGTCTTTGCCTGGGCCAGGCTCACTTCTGCTGCAGCTCACAGTCGGCACAGTTATCTAGGAGACTGGAAGAATGCAGTCAAGAATAATGCAAAAAAGGGGAAAAGCCAAGGCTCGTCAATCTTTGGTGGTGTGCTATTATGTCTGCGTTGTGCTCTAAGCCACGTAGCTTGAACGTATTAGCGTATGAAGCTGTTTTGTGTTGCGCCTTTGGGAAAGCAACTACAAACTTTTACGGTGCTTGTGTCAAACGACGGAAGGGCGGGATGCCAGCCCGTGCAGGCTGTGCTGTTAAATTAGGTTGTACCTGAGGGGTCCAGGGTGTATTTCTCTTCCATCCCCTCAGCTTCCCTTCCCTGTGCGTTGAACAGAGGGCCTTTCGGGCGCTACTTATGTCACCTGTCATCTGCTATGTCATTCATACCAACCCCAAGGGCAGAGTTCAAGAACTCAAAGCAATTTTGCAGCACGTCCCCAACAACGTCAAACCGACAATGACTGGTGAGTGTTGGCAGTAGCTTTATTTGGCTCTATGTCCTGGTCCTGTCCTTAATATTGTGAGAAATTGCTGCTTTCTTTTGGGAAATGATCATCCAGCTATCCTCTGTGGTGTATTAAATATCTGGGGGCTTTGTTTTTAAGAGGTGGACTCAAGTTTTCTGTGGCTGTGGGTCTTAATTACACCTGCAACTGCCAAATTACAAATCTTTTTCAATACACTGATGGTTTTACTTTCCTCTTGTCTGAGTTCTACCCCAGCCTTCATCTCATCCAGCCTTGTTTCA
Organism: Chlamydotis macqueenii; assembly: GCF_036417535.1. NCBI lineage: Eukaryota > Metazoa > Chordata > Aves > Otidiformes > Otididae > Chlamydotis > Chlamydotis macqueenii. Next base: position 2,169,579 of record NC_141564.1, read on the forward strand.
AATCAAATGGCTCGCTCTTCTAGGGAGCTTTCTTCTTGGCTGCCCTTTCCCACTGAACCACCTACTGCAGATGCTTTATTGGTGCTTTAGATGTAACATTCAGCTTCCTTGCTGCTTGTGCTCCTCCTAGTGATATTTTGCAACAGTATTAATTATATAGCTTACTTAGATTTCTCATACCATTATTAACAAAAAATACGTGTTTACTCCGGCTTTCCTCATTTGGACTGAATCTGTGAGCTATATCCCATGTGGCATCTTTGACTGAAGAATACTCGGATCCATTCTGTGCAAAGGTGAAGTTTAACATCGTTTTTTGTCGATAGGGACAAACTGTTCTACAGCTTTAGGAGAGGCACAAGCCCAGCACGGTCTCAGTTTTCAGAGGACTACACCTCCCGTGGTCCCAAAGAAGAACTGGACCTGCGCTTTGACAGTGACGCACTTTGGGAAAAGAAGGAGGTATACAAAAAATTTCCCTTGCTTAAGCAAGGGAAGTAAAGTTTGTAAGTAATTAGGGAGTGGTAAAGAGGGAGTAGTAAACTCTTCTGGAAAATCCAGGTGGAAATCTGCAACAGTAATACAAGGGAGATCCAAAGTGCAGAGAGGCAGCTAGGGAACTCTAAGGAAATTGTAGATTGGTCAAGCAGAAGGGCTATGACCAGAAGTTTTTAAATGTCAAACCAAAGATGGATAACAAGTGAAAAGAACATAAGTTCTAAAGGAGAAACACAGATGTGTAAAGAAAAGGAAGATTGAAAGAATGAAGTGCTTGCCTCTGCGGCCAGTGCGTCCCCATGGGTCTTTAAAAGCACAGGGGGATGAAGGCTCCTGTTCCTCCCGCTCAGGGAGAAATGCTGCAGTCAGGTGTGAGGAAGGCGATAGGCGCCGGTTGGTGGTTGGAGCAGCTTTATTTGTTGTAATGGGCTCTACAAGGGGCGCGGGCTTAACTGGAGAATGAAAGCGACCCGCCTGTCTGTGGCAGGGTGAGTTGGTGGGAGAAGAATTTCAGACGCAGACTAGCTGAGAGCAAGTAGTAAGAGGTAGCTGAAGGTAGCCTTGTGTTTTCTGCGTCTCCACCTACAACTGTAATCTCCTTTTTGATCTCTCCTTTCGAAACTGTAGGTGTTGGTGATGATCTAACCAGCACCTGACTCGCCAGCCATTTGTCCTTGGAGGGCTGGGTAGGGATGAGCCCAGCTGCGTCGTGCGACGGGGGGAGCGGCTGCCACCCTGGCGAATCCGTTCAGAGGATTATCCAGAGATCTCCACACTGCTCCTTTCAGCCTTCCACCACACCCTCGCATCCAGTCAATGATGAACAAACTTGAAAGGTACAGTCTGTCGAGTTGATGTGCAAAGCGGAGAAGAGATAAGCTCTACATGACTGAGAAAACCAGAGGAACGATCCCTCTGATGCACTTTTGGATATTTATTGTGTATTCTGTCTTCCCTGTGTATCTCTATACAATGAATCAATACTGTAATGCAGGAAGGTCCTTCCCCCACAAATCAGAACAACATTGCCAAACCAGCTGCCATTAGATATTTTAAAAGATTCACCCTGAAGTTTAAATTGATTTCTGCTGTGGCTGATTACACTAACCCTCAGGAACAGAAAGTACATTTTTGTAAACTAGCTATGGTAAAAAAAAAAAAAATAATCTTACTAGCCCAGGCTAGCTCCTGAAAATGCACTGCACCTTTTTGGTCTGTTTATAACGTGCTGTGGCTAGCCAATAGCTCTTATGGGTTAACGGAGACAGCAGCAATCTTTGTTCTGGTTTTGGGTTTGTGCTTGGTTTTGCCTTGATATGAATACAAGCTGTAATACAACAGAGATTTGGAGGGGTTTAATATTAAATGTGGAGCTACATATATTTGAGATCTCCAGCAATTCCCCTTGAAACTGATCTTTTCTCCTCTGGTAACTGGTTTTGCCAAACACAGCGTTTTCCGTTCTTGACTTGGACCATCTTGATTTCATAAAAAATAGTTCGATATAGCATGCCTTTGAATGAGGCAAGGGAATAAATGTTTCTCTCTTATTTTAAGATGAATTATTTTGTTGAAAGGCCACTTTGTTTAGAATAAAAACGTATATCTGCACCTCTCTCTAGTGTGCTTGAACTAGTTCTGCCCCAGCTGGATGAAGCGGTTTAGTTGTAGCAACAAAGAACACGACAAAGACTGTAAAAGCTGTCCAAGAAGCAGGATGAGTAGCTTGAGCTCAGCTCTAGGCCACTAGTAAGGTCAGGACTGGCCAGTTAGTCCATGTGTGTCCCATGCTCCAGTGTAGATCTGTCCTACGCTTGGAAACAGGCATCGTCCTCATGATGGGTGTAGCAGAAAGCTGCCCAAATCAGACTTTGCAACTGCAGCTAACCCCTTACTGCTGCGTGTGTGCCAGCTTTGCTCCTTTTTTCCCTGACCAGGGCTGCTGCATTCACTGCTGAAAGCAAGGGAAATCCAAGTCCCAGTCTTTCCTGGAGCTGGGCACAGGAACTAGGGTGGGACATGGCTGTGGAGTTAGTGAAGTGGGATGATGTGTACATGCAGATGTAAACCGGGAGCTGCACTGTAATACGAATTACGGTTCCAAGGTGCGATGCTAGCTTTGGCTGCATGGAATAATACAGAGACAGCCATTTGTGAGCGTGTAACGGTTTCAAAGCGTGCAGGATCACACCGCTGCTGGAGTAATTTGTCCTCTCCGCTGCACGCACAGCAGTGCCTCCAGCCCCGCAAGGAGCGTGCTGTGGCTTTGCTCGCCTCCTTTGTTGCTCCTTGGCTAGTTTCCCCCTTTCTTTTCTCCCTTCTTTTTTCCTACTCTGACAGAACAGCCTTCTGGGAAAGGGAAAGCTGAGTATTTCTGAAGCACTGCAGCGCAAACAAACCAGCTCCAAATGAACCTTGACTGGGAAAATCTGTGCCACATAGCATAGCGTACAGTATGTGCAAGAAAAGACTGCCAGGCTGGTGAGGAGCCTGGAGGGCCAGGCATCCCCACACTCCTGTGCCAGAGAAATAGGTTAATTTGTGAATTAGTTTTAAAAAGTTAATTTATTTTTGCTTGAGGAGCCTGTGCGCTGTATAAAGTAAACATCTGTTACCAGAGTATGCTGTCCCACCTCTTCGAAGCCTCGTACAAGTGATACTTGTAATGCAGGTGAGTGCTCGTGTCCACATTTTCCTAAGGGAAAACAGAAAAACAGTGGAACATGCAGTGGGGTACAGGGGAGATAATCCAGCACATAGCTCCAAAGCTGCTGTGTATCTTATACATACCTCCCAAACATCAGATCTGTACCCTGGGCCACCTTCTGTTAGCTGAAATGAGCAAGTACAAATGTAAAGCTGGAGAGGTGTGAGTTTCTAATAGAAGCAGAACCACCAAGCAGCTAACTGGGAGGAGGCTAGCTCCAACTTGTCCAGCTGTTCTGTCCCAACAGCTTGCCTGATGGTGTAATACATTAAAAACAAGAGCAACGCTGCTGTCCGGTAACGTGTATAGGCTAGTTACCACAATCTTAACTGCACCTGAAAGCAGAAATGCGGGAAGGAATATCACAGGTGGAGCCAACCCAAATACACAGCAACAAGTCTTTCAAAGGACTGGCCATTGAGACGGCACCCGCTAAGTTATATTGGCTTCCGCTGCTTCCCAGACCTCCTCTCGCTGCCCCTAAGCCAGCGGCTTCGTTCCTCATTTTTGCCCCATGGCAACAGCCAGCTACCAAAAATTGTAATGGAGTTTTATGCATGGAACTTGCCGGGGCTTATAGGGCAACACGTCTTCTCTTGCCTCACCTCTAAGTACCAGCATTAAACAGAGAATATCACTGCCTGCTTCCACACCTAACGTGAGAGAATTGTTAATTGAGTAAGTAATATTAGACTGCCTTTTGAGGCTGTCTTTCTAATCTAGGCTAACATCCTCAGCTCTATGCCTTGGTTCCCATGCTTTGGGGATCAGAGATGGGAATAGCAATGGAATATTGTGATGCCAAAACAGCACCTGGCCCTGAGCAGTGAGGTCACTGATGTCATGCAGGCTGCCCGGGCTTTGGGCTGGTCTGACAGGTACTGCTTATGGCATAACCGACTGAAAATCTGTCCCACGTTCAGGATTGTTCCTATGACCTCTGCATCCTCTTGAGCATTGCAAGTATTTCCTTGCACAATGCTTGAACAAAGGGAAAATGAGGCAGAGCTGTTTGAACAGCCGTCCAACACCAGAGCACTTTGTGGTCAAAGTAATCCTGAAGAACCTTTCAGATCCGTGCATGTCACCAAAATATAATTAAGATGCAGGATTACCCAACAGAGCTCTTGATTCATAGGACTAGGAGTGATGAGCACCAGAAAAGTAATAGATTTTTATTGGGTAATCTGGGTGTTTGGATGCACAATCCTCCAAGCCAAGTCATTCTTGCAGGCCTGGGAAATCCCTGAGTGACGATTTCTGCCATTGCCACGCTTCTTCCTTAAAACACAGAGCAAAATCTTCTGCATTCCACCCATCACGTAATACCAAGGAGAAAACACTGAGTGAAAATCCTGCTCTCATGGTTAAATTCCTGCCAACCTAAAGTAGACTTTTTTTTTCCTTACGGCTGCAGAAACAAGACCTTGGATGAAGCTCCTTTCAGCAATGAGTCTGATCGAGCGTGGCGTGCATCTGCATCGCCACGCCACACGCAGCAGCTGGGCTCCAATGGACATGGTATGCAAGTAGGCCTGAAAGGCATATTAATTTTTAATTAAATGTTGAAGTTTCAAGTTTAGAAGGCTTCCTTAAGATACGTGTCAGTAATATGTATGCTGCTATAAATGAGGAGATAGGTCTTAAGCTATGTATTGTTGGCAAGCGAACTAAAACTCTCTACTGAGAATAAAAAATATGCGTGTATATATGTGGGTATATATATAAAAGTATATTTTTAAAACCAGACATCTGGTTATTCAGCAACGACTCCGCAGCAATGAGAGCCTCCTGGTTTTGAAGACATGGATGGTTGGGGCAGCTGCGCACAGGAGAAGGAAGTCACAGAGGTTGGTGCAAAGAGTTTTGAGCAGAAGGGAAAATCCTAAAAATAATGGCATAAGCCAGTGCTGAGACGCATGAAAAGAGTTGGCAGAGTTACGTGAAGGACTGGTTGGTATGGCATAGATTCCGATGCGGGGAAGGCTGACTTGGATTTTTTTTTTTGTTGGCAAATATCTAGGAAAGAGAAGTGGAAGAGGACATGAAGAAAGAGACAGAGAGCGTTAATGGTTTGGGGTCTGGAGAGATATGATTAGAAAATTAATTTTCCCTGTGGAAAGAACTGCATCTATTTCACCACATGGTGTGTTGGGTTTTTTTTTCCTTATTTTCAGCTATTTAGCCCTCTTCAGACCATGCTGGCTTCCTAGTGAGTTTTTTAGGAGTTTGTCAGAATGTATGCAGAGCCAGACTTTGATGTTCCTCTCTTCTTTCTGGATGCTTTCCTACAAATACTAAAAAGTGACTCTGAAATACCATAGTATCTCTTCTCATAGGCATCTACACATGTTTTCTTGTTAACAAGCACCTTATGTCACTCTTTAAACAGCCCAGTACTGCATTTACTGGGACCTGAGTGTATGTGGTAACACCACAGCTCCTGTATATGATGTACCAGCTATATGTGACACAAAACTTCAATAAACAAGTCACTTTCAACCATTTCTCTCCCTTTCAGAAATGCGTTTATGTATGTTCTCCGACCTGTAGTGAAGAAGTGTTTGGAATGTGTTATTAGGGGTAACAGGTGTATTTGAATAAGGGCTTTTCTGGATGTTCATTCAGGTAAGACCTTGAAGTCAGGGCAGTTCTGAAATGTGAAAGCAGCATTAAATAAAAAAAAATACAAAACAAAACAAAACTCAACACAACAAACCCATGCCACTCTCCCAGAGTAAAAATCTACAATGAAATGAATCACCCTTTTAACCAATTGCTAAATTCTTTAGACATGTTTCTGCTACAGCAACTGGGCCAGCGTTAGGCTGATTGATGGGGCTTGTGAAATGACTTTCTACTCTGATCAAAAAATCTTCCCAGCTCCTCATAGTCCAGCTGGCGTGGAGACGGAGTGAGGGATGTCTTCACAGACCCCTGGGATGCGTTCAGAAAGGCAGTATTTATTTTAGCAATGTAAGTATATAGAAGTCTTTGGTACTTTTCCAGCCACTCACTTAAACTTGACCATGAATTGAGCGCTAGGTGTGAAAGAAATATACACGTCTTCAGAAGTTCAGAGGAAAAGGATTTGTGTTTGTTTAATTTAGAAGCTGGCATTCTGCCTTCTGCTTTCTCTCGTTGCTAATAGCAGGGAACTTCAGTCTCCCCCAGGTCCTGCGAGAGGCACTGAGGACACATGGGGACAGGATTTACACCTTTTCATTTGGCTGACCTCGCTGAATTTGGCAGAAGAAAAGTCTTTGGCATTCCTGGGTTTAAGAAATCTGCAAACTGAGCAAAGTTTGCTGAACTGTTGCCTGATGCCTTGGAGTTGCTAAACTGTGATAGCGTTTTGGCAACGAAATGGCTAAAATAACACAAGTGTTGCCCCTGTTATTTCTAAAACACTTCAAGTCTATCCTAGAATTTACTTGCTGTTATTTTCCTGAACGATCCGGCTCTAGAGACAAGATTTGCAGTTAGCATTCATCCCACATCTATTTCACTAATGCACACACTTGTTAAATTCTTGTTCTGCTGAGATGCCTCCTTGATTTGAACAACAAAATAAAACAAGAAATCTTTCAGGAGGAGAATTCTTGAAGGTTTTTCGCTAAGGTGAACCCAAACCCTTGCAAGTTAATTATAAGTTTTCTTAAAGGCAGGCGGATTGATGGCAAGGTCACAAAAGGACACTGGCCTTTTTGGGGGGAAACTCTGGGTGCCTAGATCAAAGATTATGTTCTAGAAAACGAAAGGAAACCCTGCTCAGTACCTGTCTATACCTGGAAAGTGCTCGGTGGCTGGATCTGGCACCGGACAGGGGTGTCCCTGTCCTGACAGCAAGGGGACTGACCCTGCTGCTGCGCCTCTTAAACTTGGGGGAAATATTTTCTCAGTGACTTGGGGAACAGGGGCTGGAGCCTTAGTAATAAACACTCTTTTTTCAAACAAATGGGAAGTGTTTCTAATATATGCATATACATACAGCTGTCCTGCACACTGGAGACGTCAGAAATATCCCTTACAATGGCCTTTAAAGTAAAATTGAAGGAAATGTTAAGTAATATTGATCAAAAAATGAAATTCCATCATTTTGAAAATGCCAGGATATTGTGACAGTCTTGTATTTTCACCTTCTTTTTGTTTCTTGTCCCGAAACCAACAGAAAGTGATAAAGCATAAAACTGAATCCATATTATCGGTTGAAAAAGGTTTCTGATAATAGTACGTGCCTATCCCTAGTTGTTACTGCTCCTCAATGAGAAGAAACAGAAAAGTAGGAAAGGGAGATTATAGCTAAGCAATTTGCAGGGTTTTTTATATTCCCCCACTCCCAGCTAGACAGAGCAGGATCCCACTGAATTCAGAAGAAGAAAATTCCATTCTAGAAATAATTCTTATTGCCTGTCTTAAATTTACTACTAGTATTCTCTCTCCATACTGAAACAGAAGTGTTTTACAGACTTGGTTTTTCTTTACAGTGGTGTCAGACTTGCTGTTTGCTCAAATTAAGGAATACCATGGGTATGCGCAATAAAAAGTTATTTTCAAGAGTGCTAGGCGCAATGCAGCTCACTTGAGGAATATTGCCTGCCTTATGCTATACGGGCAGAATCTGCAGACTCTCTAACAGCATCTTAAACTGAAGTAGTGATTTCAGTAACGACATGAATAAAACATCCCCTAGACAGGTAGCTGGAGCCAAATACGCCTTGAGATCTGGCTGCAACTGATTTCAATCCCTAGAAAGAATTTAGGTCAGAAAGAGACACTAAGAAATGCGATTTCCAACCTGAGTACCAGCTGGAAGAGCTGTTCCTGTTTGTTCAAATATCTTTTTTTTTTTTTTTAATCAGCACAGTAGGCTTGTGTAAAGTACATCAGTAACAATGAACTCTTGTTAATATACACTGCATTTCTATTAGGAAGATTTTGCCACACATCTGATACGCCCATCCTAGGAAAAAAGAAAGGTCTTGCGTGCAGATTTTGATTCTAGTGTATGTCGTTCTTCATCCATTATGATCTTGGTTTTTCCACACTTTGTCTTTTAATGCCTTGAGAAACTGTAGCCATTTCATGGGAGGGGGTCTGTGCTACCAAGTATTAACATACCACACTCTCTCACCAGGATATTAGTTATTTAGGTAACTCCTGAAGGTAAAACAAATAACACATTGGCATGAAAAGCTTATCTTCGTGACTGTTCAAAACGCCAGGCTCAGTGTACGTGGGCTCGATTTACCAAGCCCACTGGGCGTTCTGCACAAGAGACCCGCATACATAGGTGATCTCGTGCATGCTCAAGGTATCTAGTATGTGATTATTTTTTTTCTCATTTGATTCAAGCCACCTTTCAGACTGTAAGGCCAAGAACCAAATCCCATTCCTGACAGCCTACCTTCCTTCCTGCCACACTTTCCCCATAACCTGCTCTATCTACATCATTTGCAAGCTTTTTTGTGAAAGACTGTTTATTTTTTTTTTGTGCTTGTCTGGTGCCAGATATGAGTCTTGTTTGCTGGCCCTTAGATAACAGTGTAGTAAAGATATTAGCAATACTCTTACGGTTTAAAGAGGCATTGTGTCTGAATTTATTGTCATGGTATAAAATCTGTTCGAAGATCACTTTTTGCATTGAACTCAAACTTGTGAGTTGAGAGCTGTTTAACGGCTGAAGGATGTTTGTCTTTTTCATGGACGTTTCACATCTTTTTACACAGAACTAAAGAGATGGACAGCTGTACTATGCAACGTGCTTAAATACTTGGTGCTCATGTGCCATTACCGCTGCGCAGACACTACTGACTGCTGAAAGTCTTGCTCCCTCTGCCTCCAATTTTGCATTTTCACCACAGCCAGGAGTTACCACCGGCACAACTCTGCCAAAAAGGTGTAGCCAGGGGAATAAATGCACGCTTCTCCGCTTCAGGCAAGTTCCGCTGGGTTGGTTCAAACAGCTGACAAAGGCAGGCTTGCACTAACCAGCAAGGTTTGTCTCGGGCAAATCAGGAAAACAGCAGCACCATTCCAATTTATGCAGCTACGGGAAGAGTCCTGATTTCTGGGAATGCTTATTCCAGATGCCTGGCATCTTTAGCCTGCAGAGCCAGGTCTGGAAGTGGATGTTTACCCACAGCCTCTAAAATAATGACTGTTTTCTGAGGCCACAGTCACACGCTCATTGTAAAAATGGCTTTGTGGCACTTGAAGACATTCATTTCCACCTATAAACTGGAAATTACCCTCTTCCTGGTGCAGCTCAGATGTCAGAATAAATAATCTGGGCACTTGTCATGTGTTTCAGTGAAAAGGCAGCAGGTAGGAGCGACGCAAATTTACCCACCTGACTTTCCGCTGGAAGTTGAACGTCAATTTTTTCATACAGTCTTCTCCGCTATGTGATACGGCTGACTAGAGCTCCTGCGGAGCGATGGCAAACATCTGGATGTCAGTCGTCATTTAAACTGGCACAGCTGCTTCTCCAGCAAATACGTGACCCGAGACTGAAGATTAGTCACTTTGCTGCCCAAGGCTTTCTAGGGCAGCGTCAAGGACCTGGAAAGCACACAAACTACAGCTGGCTAGAGGCTTCTCCTGTGCACAAGTAACTTCTTTAAATGATGAATATATTTTAGGAGGAGGAAATTCCCACCTGGGAAACCCAGTATGTGAAAAGGCCACAAATGTACAAGCACTTTACGTATGCAAGGCGACCAGTTCTCTGTCACTTAGCTAACAGGAAACGTCAAAGTAGCTGAGGCATGGAAGTCAGTAACAGCCACAAAGTCATCTCTGGTGAGTGAAACCCCGAAAACTTTGAAACATGTTTCTCCCTCAACTTTCAGAGCAACTTCCCTCAGTCCCAAAGAAACTGAACCGGTAGAGAGAAACTTTATCTCATAAGAATAAAAAGTTGTCCACCATCTCGGAGCACACACTCTCCACCAGCATCGTGTGTGCCACAGCAAAGCGGTGGGTGAGTGCTACCAAATAGCTATTTCAACCACCCCCATCTGCGTACGGTGCCGAGAGCTGCGGAGGGTGCTGCTGCTGCAGTGGGTGCCTCAGTAAATCCGGAGCTTCTGCTTTGGAAGAAAGTGGCGTTAGCGCGTCCTGACAAAACTCGCCCCGTTTGGACTCTGGCTTGGTATTTGGCAAGTTGCCGAGCTTCATTGGACAGGCTGAATAACGAAGGATCTGTCACATCTCTGGGTAAATAGTCATAAGGAATAATTACCTTCGGTGTTGCATTGGTTTTGATCTTGCTTCAGTTCCCAACCACTTCATCGAGCTGTCTTCTCCTACTTGATTTAAATGGCACTCAGGACTCTCAGAAACCACTTTTCCGCGTGGGTGCTTTATACAGCGAGCTCAGGTCACTCCCCACCTTTCGGCAGGTGTTTGTGTAATATGATGGCACCAGCGCAACCTTTTAACTTTCACTTAGGTTTGTGCACAATATTTTCTTCTGTGGTTTGTAACTGAAACTTTTTTTTTTTTTTTTTTCTGAAAATTTGCCTAGAGTGTTTTGAAGCGTTTGGCTCTTTCAGGCCATCTGACACACTAGATTGAGAGTTGTTCCCCTCTCAGAGCAGACTGTTGTGATGCGGTAGGAAAAATTTCTGAACCAGAACCATTTGTCTAACTGCACCACTGTCACTTTCACTGTTAGTTGCAACTGCTGTAGCATGATTTTTTTTTTTTTTTGTCATGCGAGCATTGCACAAAAGATTTGCTCTGACCAAATCTCCTGCCACACTGCTGAGAACCAGTAAAAATGCTCCAGTTGACAGTGAGGCGGTGGTCTAACAACTAGAAAACGGGGCTGTAATAGAAGAGTCTGCCTTTTCTCAATGTGATGGTGTCCGCTGTTCCAGCAGTAGCGGTGTAGAGAGGACACAGGCATTTACACAGTTACGCTGTACAGCTGTGGTCTTTGTTGGACAGAGACCAGCGTAGGGCTGAAAGAAGCCGATGGTCCCATAGTTACAGCAAGTGGGGGATTAGAGGCCACCAGTTTGCTGGTGGATTTTGCAGTGGTATTGTGCAAGATGACCGGCAAAGGCATGCACTAGCACTTGGAGTGAGCCTTGACTTTGTCAAGGACTTCATTGTTATTCCAACAATCTTGAAGTGGGTCAGGTACTGAACGGGAAGCCAGTGCTGGTTGGACAGCATTAATTTTGGTTACGATGTGCATGGTCTGGTTAGACCTGTTTTTAAAATGTGCCACTACATGATGCGCTCGTTACAGCAACCTCCTCATCACCTCTCCTGCCAGTCCTTCAGCACGCTGCCAGTAAACAGCCCACTCCGAGTCCGGCAGCGCTAGGGGCAGATCTTGGGCAACAAGTCGGTGGTGGAGGCTGCTGTTGGGTGGGCTGATGGGACGCAAAGCGATACCCAGGGTCTGTGAGCATGGGTTCAGCTGTGCCCACCAGCAAGGGGTTTGTCTGTTAAGTTAGGTCAGGAACAGAGAAGATTGGGTTGAGATAGTATCTCTACATCTCTTTTTTTTTTTTTTTTTTTTTTTTTTTTTTTCCCTGCTTGCAAGAGTATTTGGAAGTACTTCAGTCTGTTTTAATTTTGAAACTGTTGAGCTGTTTAGACTGTCATATTTTAGCATTTACTCTATTTGTGGTGGCATGTAAATGCAACAGAAATTAAATTTAAACACAGCCCCGCCAAATGTTCTAAGCAACGAGTTTCCATGAGGGAACAAACAAATAACCTTATGCTGCCTGTTTTCCCTCTTGCCTTCCCACTCTGCAGCCTTTCCCTGCACCCCCAAGCCTCTCAGCCACCCCCGCTGCCTCCACCATGTCAAAAAAACCCCCAAACCAAACAACAATAAAACCCAACTGTGCTCCTTTTTAAAGAAAATAAAATAGTATTTACATATTTCTGTAGAAGGAAGAAAGGAGAGGAAAAAAAAAAAACCCTCCAAAATTACAGATCCACCTGGTATGCTGTAGCTTTATTGTGTTGAATTATACCTCTCCCCAAAGTCCTCTGAAGCAGTGATGGAGGGAGATAAAAACAAGCTTTTTCGTCATCCAGGAAAGAAAAAAAAAAACTCTCTAAGTGGATAGAGCCAATGTGAAACAGCATGCCTTGAGATGCTTTTGTTTCTTTGAAGAGAAATGTCATAGTGTCCTGGTAAATAACGTTTCCGAATATTTACCAGGGTTTTACAGGACCCTATTGTCCCCGTACCTATTGTAATCGATAAACCTTGTACACAAATCGTCAGTTATTATTTTGATTTGAGGGATGATGGCACTAAAACTATACATTTATCTGGTTGTCCTCAGCTTTCTTGTTCTTCCAGTGATCTGGAGTAAGATTCTGCTTTTGGCAGAACTACTTTTTGGCAGAATCCTCAATACGATCTGTTCAAAACCACCCTGTGGTTCATTCAGTGGATGCCTGTTTTGCCGGTACGTATCTCTGTGTTGTTAAAGAAAAGTAACATTTCTCCTCAGGTTGTAGAAATTGTGATGGAAAGAACTATTTGTTTAGCGTACCTCCCAAAATAGTAACATGGGAAAGTGAGGGAACTGACTTACACATATGGTTCCTGTATCATTCATGCAAATCTGAAAGTGACCATCACATGCAAAGTGATGCAGGTACTCACTGAAAAAAAAAAACCACAAACAACAAAAAAAGGAGGAAGGCCAAAAAAAAAAGCCCTCCCTCTGATTCTGGGCTTTAAAGGGAGAGAGCTCACTGCTTTTCCCACCACGCTATGCAAATGCTATTCTGGTTCTTTTTTCTGCAGTAGGACCTTACAGCAAAGTCAAGCCCTGAAATCCTTAGCTGCGTCTGCAGTCAGGCACTCTGGTGCTCTACAGACCAGGATGTGGTCATTCTGCTTCCTGCTGTGACACAAACACCTTTCTTTTCTTTATATTTGTGTATTTCAGTGGTGAAATACCACTGATGGTTGGGGGGGGTGAGGGAATATGTAAGCAAGATCTGAAAATATGTTTGTATGATTCCTTGGAAGTGATGTTTACTTTAAAAAAAAAAAAAAAATCTTGGTTCTTGGCTTTGGTGGAGCACAAGCCTTACCACGGAAAAAGTCACTATTTGGAATAAATAAATTATTTTCTCATAGGTATATAGAGAATATTTTTCTGTAAGTTAAACAAGAGCCATGTTCTGCTTTCAAAGGCCTGATTATAAAAATGTAAATTTAGATTTGATTCTAATGTAATGTACTCTCCACATTCTTCTAAAATTTCAGCTGCCCTTCCCATGATTAAGGTAAGTGCTAGACTTCAGGAAGGCGGACTTCAGCCTCTTAAGGGACCTGATGGGCCAAGTGCCATGGGAGGCGGCCCTGGAGGGAAGAGGGGCCCAGGAAAGTTGGTCCATATTCAAGGAGCACCTCCTCCAAGCTCAGCAGAGGTGCATCCCGATGAAAAACAAGTCGGGCAAAAAGGCCAGGAGGCCGGCGTGGATGAGCAAGGAGCTCCTGGACCAACTGAAAGTGAAAAAGGAAGCCTATAGAGGGTGGAAGTGGGGACAGGTAGCCTGGGAGGACTACAAAGAGGCTGCGCGAGTGGCCAGGGATAAGGTAAGGAAGGCCAAAGCCCTGGCAGAACTGAATCTGGCCAGGGATATAAAATGTAACAAGAAGAGCTTTTATAGGTACGTAGGGGACAAAAGAAAGTCCAGGGTAAATGTAGGCCCCCTCCAGAAGGGAACTGGTGTCCTGGTTACCCAGGACATGGAGAAGGCTGAGGTTCTCAATGACTTTTTTGCCTCAGTCTTCACTGACAAGAGTTCCTGTCCCACCACCCAAGCTGTAGAAGGTGCAAGCAGGGACTGTGAGGTGAAGAACCGCCCATTGTACTCGAAGAGCAGGTTCGGGATCATCTGAGGAACCTAAAGGTGCACAAGTCCATGGGACCTGATGAGATCCATCCGCGGGTCCTGAGGGAACTGGCGGATGAAGTTGCCAAGCCACTGGCTATCGTATTTGAGAAGTTGTGGCGGTCTGGTGAGGTCCCCGATGAATGGTAGAGAGGGAACATAACCCCACTTTTCAAAAAGAGGAATAAGGAAGTCCCAGGTAACTCCAGGCCGGTCAGCCTCACCTCTGTGCCTGGCAAGGTCATGGAGCAGATTCTCCTGGAAACCATGCTAAGGCACATGGAGAGCAAGGAGGTGGTTGGTGACAGCCAACATGGCTTCACCAAGGGCAGATCATGCCTGACCAATTTGGTGGCCTTCTATGACGGGGTGACGGCATCGGTGGACAAGGGACGAGCAACTGACATCATCTACCTGGACTTGTGCAAAGCTTTTGACACTGTCCCGCACGACATCCTTCTCTCTAAACTGGAGAGACATGGGTTTGGTGGACGGACCACTCAGTGGATGAGGAGTTGGCTGGATGGCCGCACTCAGAGAGTGGTGGTCAACGGCTCAATGTCCGTGTGGAGACCGGTCACGAGTGGCGTCCCTCAGGGGTCCGTGCTGGGCCCGGCCCTGTTCAACATCTTTGTCGGCGACATGGACAGTGGGATAGAGTGCACCCTCAGCAAGTTCGCTGATGACACCAAGTTGTGTGGTGCCGTCGACACGCTGGAAGGGAGGGATGCCATCCAGAGGGACCTTGACAGGCTGGAGAGGTGGGCCCGTGCCAACCTCATGAAGTTCAACCAGGCCAAGTGCAAGGTCCTGCACCTGGGTCATGGCAATCCCAGGCACAAATACAGGCTGGGCGGGGAATGGATTGAGAGCAGCCCTGAGGAGAAGGACTTGGGAGTGCTGGTGGATGAGAAGCTTAACATGAGCAGGCAATGCGCCCTTGCGGCCCAGAAGGCCAACCGCATCCTGGGCTGCATCAAGAGGAGCGTGGCCAGCAGGTCGAGGGAGGTGATTCTCCCCCTCTACTCTGCCCTGGTGAGACCCCACCTGGAGTACTGTGTCCAGTTCTGGAGCCCCCAGCACAAGAAGGACATGGACCAGTTGGAGAAGGCCCAGAGGAGGGCCACGAAGATGATAAAAGGGCTGGCGCACCTCTCTTACGAGGACAGGGTGAGAGAGCTGGGGCTGTTCAGCCTGGAGAAGAGGAGGCTCCGGGGAGACCTGATAGCGGTCTTCCAGTGCCTCAAGGGGGCCTACAAGAAAGATGGGGAAAGGCTGTTTAGTAGGGCTTGTTGCGATAGGACAAGGAGTAATGGTTTTAAAATAGAGGGGGGTAGATTTAGATTGAAATTAGGAAAAAATTTTTTACGATGCGAGTTATAGAACACTGGAACAGGTTGCCCAGAAAGGTGGTGGAAGCCCCATCCCTGGAAACGTTCAAGGCCAGGCTGGATGAGGCTCTGAGCAACCTGACCTAGTCAGGGATGTCCCTGCTCCTTGCAGGGGGGTTGGACTAGATGGCCTTTGAAGGTCCCTTCCAACCCTAACCATTCTATGATTCTATGATTCTATGAAATCAGATTATAAAAACAATGTTTAAATAATTAAAGATTTGTTGCCACCTTCAAGATACACATGTCAATGAAAAGGGTCACCCTCCCCGTGCTGACAGAAAGATGGTGAGATGTCATTCAGATGGAAACATTCTGTATGGATTAGCAGGCACCTGAGCAACTTCCACTATTATTTAGTGAGATCAATATCTACAATCAGAGGAGTGATAGGACCTCAGGAAAAAAAAAAAAAACAACAACAGTAAATGACTGCTTTGGATAATGCTGAGCTCTTCTCTGCACAGATGTGAACTTTCCAACAAGGGCAACCATTCTTCTGCCCAAGAACCGTTACTTCACTGCCGGACCAACCGAAGATACGTAAGATGTGTACGTGAGATAGCGGAGGTGACCCAGTTAAGCAATAGGGTGGCTAACTCTTCCGACGCTAATCTGTCCTTCTCCACCCATTTGCCTTCCTTCTGGCTTTGACCCACCTAGAATTAACATTTTAAGCACTTAATGAACCTCTAAATTAGTTCTTTGTGTAAGCTCAAAGGCTAATTTTTTAGCGAAACTTCATTTTGTACATGATGTATGGAAATAAAAAATTTGCACTAAAAAACAGTAATTGTCTCCACCTTGGACGGGTCACAGAACAGACCTCAGACGTGAAGGGAGGAGCTACGGGTAAATCTCTACAAAGCAGATATCCACACTGGCTCATAAATCTGCACAAAAAGAAGGCTCAGACTGCAAATTCAGCTTTTAGTAATGAAGTTAGAACTAGCAATATACTTAGGCTAGTGTGTTGAAGGCATAAGCTCCCAGTGTAAAGTAAAGCTACTTGAGATGAGAATTGAGATCACTTGGTAGGAGAGTAATTTTATTTATTGCTCAGCGTACTGTGCCAGACTGAACAGTGTCTAAGGGTGAGTCAGCACTTCCCTGACTTAGATAAAAATGTGCAACTTAGACGAGGAGAAGGCAAGAGGCTGGTTTTCCAGGGCTGCCATAAGCGTAAGGCCAGCATCAGAGGAAGGACAAAAGCAGTAATTAGGGAAGTTCATCTAGAGCAATCTACAATAATGGATACAGTAAAAGTTGTTCTTTTTCTTCTTTCTTGAAGGAAGAAATCCCAGTTCCTCAAAAAGAGTTTGTGGGGAAAGTTTTGGTTTTTGAAAATGGCACTAAATTTGTTGAAAAGCACTCTTTCAACATTTTCAAACTGAAAACTCTGTGTTTCAGTACAAATTTACTTTTTACTTTAGTTTTGCAAACTGTTTTTACAAGAGCCAAAACTAAACCTTTTCAAATTACTTGATCTTAACTGTCACGGAATGGAAAAAAAACCCATATTAACATAAAAGGTTGTCCTCATTTGGCAACGGAAGGACTCAGGAGGAGAATTAAGATTGAAATGATATTGAAACAACGTGGAAGCCATATTCTTCACATTAACAAATGGCTATCTTTCCCTTCTCATCTCAACTGTTTCATCTGCATCTTGACTACACTGTAATTTTCAGAAGGACTGGTTCGTATTGCATAGTCACGTTGCAAGCGTTGTTTATTGTGTTGCTGTTATACAAAACCTTCTCTAGGCGTATGTACTTAACCCTGATCGGGAGATTAAAAAATACGTCATCTATGAACACGCGTAGCCCCAGTGGGAAGTGGTTGTAACAAACTCCAAGAGATGAAAACAGTGAAATCACTCTTAACAGAAGGCCAACTAGCTCAGAGGAGGTTATGCTGCCTCAGTGCCCCAAGGGCACGCACTGCATAGAGGCACCTGTAGGAAAACAGTCATGACAGAGGTACGTGCAAAACGTACATCACAAGATGCCCTGGCATTCAGAGTCCAGTTTGAGAGTCACTTAAACGAAATTATCTTCCTGGCTATGCCACAGACTTCCTCCGGGGGATCTTGAGCAAGGCACGTTTTGACCCAGATTTCAGTTTCATCCACTAACTCTTCAGTTAGTCCCCTGGCGACTGGGACCTAGATTTTTTTTCTGGCTGACCAGCCTAACTTTCAGAGGTACTACGCTGCTAAATCTTACAGAATTTAACGTTTTCTAAACGTCCTTACCTTTTACAGCAACTGCCTTTTCCGGAATGACCTATATTTAACTCTGTGCTCATGGAAGCGTTGCCTCAGGTGACACCCTCATTTCTCAGGCATGCACTGCGCTGAAAACACAAAAACACAAATAAATAAAAAAATGCCATGCACCGTGCCATCCTGTAAGCCTTGGTGGAGGGATACGCCTACCGGTGAGAAGATTCAGAGGGGCAGAACTGGCACGCGGCAGACTTCAAAGGGCAAGGAATAGGAAAAGGAACAAACTGCCCTTCCTTTTTTTAGCTGTGCAGAGAGCTGTTAACACCAAGGAGGTGAAACATGGGGTCGGTGCTGTGGGCCTGGGGCCAGGCCTAGGGCGCTGCCCCTTTTTCCAGTTTTCCGCAGGCCGCGCTCAGTGCTGTGAGGCTCACTCGCTCCTTCCCCGTGTTTGTGGCCAAATTTGCACTTTTACTCTGCTGAAACAGCTGCCACGGGCCCAGAAAATGGGATAAGGCCAAAAAAAAAATGGGATAAGGCCAAAAAACGGGGTAAGGCCCGGGCGGGAAACTCTGGACAACCCGGCCCCCAACGAAGGCCCCGGCCCCGCTGCCCCGGACGCGCCTCCCGCCCGCCTTCGCCTCGCCCCGCCCCGCGGCGTCGCTCTCCGCCAATCAGCGGCGCCCATTCCTCCCGCCCGCTTTCCCCGCCCTCCCCTTCTCCCTCCCTCCCTCCCTCCCGCCGCCGCCGGTGACAGCTCGCGGCCGCCCGGCCGTCTCGCGACAGCGGCGGGAATCTCGCGAGAGCGCCGAACCTCCCTCCCCCGCCCTTCCCCCCCCCCCCCCCGCCCTTGCAGCTCCGCCCCGCGGCCCTCCTCCCGCCG
The DNA here is from genome assembly GCF_036417535.1 of Chlamydotis macqueenii. Taxonomy (NCBI): domain Eukaryota; kingdom Metazoa; phylum Chordata; class Aves; order Otidiformes; family Otididae; genus Chlamydotis; species Chlamydotis macqueenii. The sequence goes on from NC_141564.1 coordinate 2,188,178, forward strand.
CCGCCGCCGCCCCCGCCCGTCGCCGCGGCCGGATCTGTCTCTCGCTGGCTGGGCGGTGGGAAGGGAAGGGAGAGGAAGGAGGAGAGGGGGGGCGCTCGGCCCTGCGCACTGAGCGATGTTTGTCCGCCATCGCGGCGGAGGAGGAGGGTGAAGGAAGCGCCGCCGCCGGAGCGAGGGGCCTGCGCCGCCGCCTCGCCCCCCGCCGCCGCCTCCCCCGCCGCTCCCCCCTCCTCGACCCGGCCCGCCTCGGCCCGGCCCTCCCGCCCTCCCCGCAGCCTCGGGGGCCGCGAAGGTCCCCCCCCCCGCAGGCCCCGCTCCCGGGGTCTGCCGCCCCGCCGCCGCGCTTTCCCCCCCCCGGCGCCCCTCCGGACGGGAGGCGCCGCCGCAGCCGCCGGGCCCGAAGATGTCGAACCTGAGCAAGGGAACGGGCAGCCGGAAGGACACCAAGATGCGGATCCGAGCCTTCCCTGTGAGTACCGGGCCTAGGCCGGGCTGAGCGGCCGCGCCAGGCCCCGGCCTTCGCCTGCCCGCAGGCCCCGCGGCCTCACCGCCCTGTCAGCCGCGCCGTTGCGCCCGGGCCCGGCCCCGGGGAGAGGCGGCCTCGGCGGGGGACCGCGGGTGCGAGCGGTGCGGGGCGAGCTGTCAGCCGGCCGGCGGCCTCGGGCACCCCGCCGTGCCGGTTGCGGGGCGGGAGGGAGGCGCGGGAGCAGCGTCTCAGGGGAGCGGGGCTGCCTGCCCCACGGCGAGTGGGAGGTGGAGGAACCGGTCCCCGCCACTATCGTCTCTCTCATCGGTCGGGCAAATCAATTATGAAAATCCACGGACGGCATTGGGATGGGGGGCGGGGGGCTGGTTTCTTTGTTTTCAAGGAAAAGGCCTCAGAGAAGGAGTCGAAGGTTATAACGCCTACATCAACAAAACTAGTTAACCCCGGAAGGGGAGGGGGTATTTATTTATGTCTTCTGGAGAATTTCCTCTTGGTGAATTTATTTTCCTCTGCGCTCCGTAAAAGAAGCTGTAAGTCGTATGATTATAAGATTTAGGTGGCACCGTGCCAGCTGTTCGGGAGATGTTACTATAAACATCTAGGCACAGGTAACTTTCCTGCGTGTTCAGTGGAGCCGGGAGCGTGCCATCTCTTTGAGTTACAGAGGGGAACCAGCCAGATTATTAATTTATCCTGCCATAAAGCTTGCTGTGTTTTGACAGTTGGTTCAATTAAAGCTTACAACAGAATAACAGCTACGGTACTATTAATGGCCTTGGGGAAGGAGAGAAACAGAAAAAGCTTCAGTCTGCCAGAGGATGGCCAGGAAGTGTGTATGTGCTCGTCGGTGTGTACGTTAAAAAGAAGATACTTAGTTGAGTCACTGGCTTTTAAGGTTTAGCGTTAACTTTTTGATGCTACGTCTGATCCCAGTAAGCAGTCGTGTGGAACTAAGGCGCCTTGCCTTTGTAGAGAAACTGGACGTACCTGTTTATCTTATTTCACTGGCAAGGAATGTATCAATATATTTGCTTCATCAAAACTCGCTGATGACATTAGAGGATTCCTTATATTCTCAGCAGCTGGCTTAATCATCGCAACCTGATTTATACTGTTTTCCTCTTACTCCTTCCTCTATTTCTAATCATTGACAGTTGCAGGTAGTGGTAAAAGTCGAAAGAAAAAAAAAAGAGCTATGAAATTACGAATCTTAGCTGACAAAAGGTTTTTTTAATCTCCAAATTGCATTTATTTCTGTAAACAGCCTTTTTCAAGAATGTCAATTTTGTTAGGACGTGTTGGATTATAGCAATAAGGAAAAAGAGTTACTGCAGTGTGGCCAGGGCTTTACTAACAAGTAGTAGAAAAACCTGTACAAAAATAAACAAATATTTATTTTTTATAACAAACTACACCAAAAATATAGCAGTCTCTTAATTTGATAAACAGATTCATGTACTCCAGCCGTGCGTATGTAGATACTGATTCAGCCAACAAAGGCAGACTTAACAATGAGATGAACTTTAGTTTGTAGGGGTTTTTTTTCAACAGTTTTGTAAATGAGCATATGAATTTAATTTGGGGGGCGAAGAATGCTCCTACAGAGCCCTGCTTTTACGTAAAGTTAAACATTGTGATCAGTTTTTGTTTTTTTTTTTTCTGAAACTGCTTTTGCTAGTATTGTCTTTCTTTTCAGTTGCTTAAAGAATCTCTAGGTTAAAAATTAAAAAAAATCTTCTCCCTAAAATAATTCAGTAAGGAAATCAGCATCTAGGCCTACAGGTCTTAAAATGTTTAATGACATCTGTTGACAGAAATTTTTCAGGTGTTCTTTGATAGATTTTTTTTTTTTTTTTCCTAAGACATTTTGTTGACGATCCTGTTGATAAAGCATTTATGGAAAAGAAGCATGTACTCAGTTGAGAGATTTGGAGGGGTTTCCCTTTCATAATTGCAGAAGGCCGTAGCTGTAGTTCATGCAAAAATCGTAACGTGAATTTTGTGGAGGCCTGAGTGGTTGTTTAGCTTTGGTCCTGCGAATGGTGCCAGTGACTGCAGTGGGATTATTCATGTCAGTGAGGTTGCATTTGTGCGTGGGATGCAGTCTATATTTAGAAAGTGTACTATTCATACTTTGGCTACTGATCTTCACTCTTTTATCTCAAATTTGGTGGTTCTGCTCTCCAGCTCTGAATTAAGAGTGCTTCCAGAGGTGACTTTGTAGACTGCTTCGATTTGTTGTCTTATCGATCATCTTTCCTCAGCAGGTCTGTGCGTTTTAGATCAGTTCACTTCTTGCATGGAGGTAGCTGTTTATCTTTAGATTAAACTAGAAGTAGCCAAATTGCAGAGGTGAGGTTCCTGGAACATAATGGTGTTACAGTAACTCCCTCCATGTAGCTTCTCTCTCTTTAGTATTTTGCATTTTTCATAATATTTGATATTTCTGTTATTGTGATGTTTTACAGTAGGGGAAGGAAAGGAGAAGCAGTAATTTGTGAAATATTACTACTCCAAAGTTTTCTTTTTCTGCCTTACTAAAGATTAAGTAGAAATTGGCAAAAACATTTGAAAACCACCAATGCTGTACTTAGAGATCTTAATATTTTGGAGTTAGCTTTATTCTAGGTTCCTTCCTTATTATTTCTTGTAATTGGTGGCAGATTATCTGTCATCGCCAGTGCCCGTTAATATTTGATAGCTCCTGGTATGGGCTCTGATGTGCTTTTTCTTACCTCAAGGGCAATGACTTTGAGTATGGGGCGCACTGTTTTGCTGCAAGAGGTTGTAAAGTAATCAAAAGGAGTTGAGGAAAATAGTTTTCTCTACACATGTAACCATTTTTTTTTCTGTTCACAATAGGAAAAAATGCATTTCTTTTCCTAATTTAAAAACTAACTTATTATAGTGAAGTTTCTTGTGTTCTTGTTTGACTTGACTTAAAGACAGTGATAATCTTTGCATCAGAAGTAGTCTAGATGAGGATGCATTCTTTTTTGAGACTTCAGACTTTGATTTTTTTTTTAACCTAGAAAGAATAATAAAAATAATTTTTACCGAAAGTTTACTGTGTATTCAGTAGGGCAAACTGTTGAGGTTAAGCATGTGCAGCTAAGTAACCTTGTGTACCACCATAGAAGACTTCCATTGTGCGACTTCCGATAACTGCTTATGGTGCTTTTAACACCTTGGTCATATATAGCTGTTCTGTATTTGTATGACTTCTATCCAGATAGCATTCAGAACAGCGTTAAAGCGAGACGCGGAATCTTGTAAGAGGGCTTTCGAGTGAGTGTAGGCTCTTTTTTTCTTATGCAATCTTTAAACTTTCTTGTTTCAAATTCATACACACTGCGACAAATAGGAATCTGTTGTGGTTGGACACTAGAAATAACAGAGTCATTTCTGAAAGGTGTCAGTGGTGTAAGCTGGCTTTAAGGTTTGTAAGGTTTTGGTTTTTTTTTTTTTTAATTGTTTGGAGGAGTGCAGTAGTGTTTTTGATGAATGCACATACTGTGCATTCAATGAAAATGCAGGTTGGGTACTCCTACAAAACGTGAATTAATTGCACCTGTTTTGGAGAAGTGCTGGGGGTTGTTTCCTTGGTTTAGTTTAATACTCGCGGGGTCTCCAGTTGGCTCTTATTGCTTAACTCTCAGCGAACCCATTACTGCTGGCTAAAGGAATACTTTAAAAGCTCTCAAACGAGCTTGCAGCAAATCTGATTTTAAGATGATGTTCATCTGTGAAAAGAGATGCCAAAGAATGCTAGGTTTGCACTTACAACTTTTGGAGAGATGTGATGCTTGTAATGGAGATCTAGCCTGTATAAATTATGTTTCCTGCAAGCGTATTTGAGCTGTTTTGCTGTGGCTCTTTAGCAGTGGAAAATGTGTTTGGATGGAAAAGTTGTACAAAGTGGAAAAAAAAAAAAAAGCTTTTTTTTTACAGAAATAAAGAGTATGTGAGAATTCAGAAGGCATTTTGGGAATTCATTTTCAAAATTTATACAAGAAACGTTAAGCTGTGTTGAATGAACTTTTTTTTTGCGAGAAACTCATCCTTCTTTCAATGCAGTATCAGTTGTCACCATAAAATTGGTTGATCAGATCTTTCTTTAAACCAGCATGACCCAATGTAGGTTATTTGGTTTATCTTTACAATTTGGTGGGGGAGAGAGTTGAGTGCTTTTGATAATTTCATTTCCCGCAGAGCCAGCTATCTTCTCTAGAGCAAGGCTACAAAATAGTATTTTGCCAGTTCTCAGAACTGTTCTGGTGTTCAGTATTCTATGGTTACATTATGAATTTCTGGAAAGCTTTTAGAGAGATCATACATGTGCACTTGTGATAGAATGAATCTTTCAAATATGTGCGTGTGTGTATATATATATATATATATATATGAGCTTCACTGATCCATTTTATTTTAAATACTTGTGCCCAAGAAAATTCTCATTTCATCCAGTCTTGCGCAAAAAGTCAGACAGCCTTTTGTTTATTTTAGCTGTGTTTCTCAATTGATGTTACATCTTCCTCAAAGGAAATATAGTAAACTTAGAAGTGAAGGGCCTCAACGCTTCCATGAAAAAGCGTTACAGCTCATGTTTTCATTGCCACTGTGCCTTTCTCATCAGATGTAACAGCAGCCACTTGTTTTAGGCTTTGTGTAGGCAGAAGGCTTTTTAATTTTAATTTTTTTTTTTTTTTTTCTGTCAGGGAATGCTGACTGCTTCTGTGGTTTGTTTTGAATCTTGGGGAATTGACGATTTGTTCAATTTATGCTTCAACCTGTAATGTGTAGATCTGTCAAATCAAGAAGTTGATGTAAATTCTGTGTCTGTCTTGAGCATCTTAAGCAGATAGACTGCAGAAAACACACTGAACTGCAGTTAATTTTTTAAATGTTCAGGTTATGTAAGCAGTACATATATTTCTGCTTTGGCTTATAGCCCTTAGAGCCTGCGCGCTGTATTGCTGAGTGAATGGAGAGGCGTGGAGGATGGGATGAGGATGGCTTGCTGCAGGCTTTTTCAGCTCTGATCAAAATAGTGTAAACTCGACGAGTGCTGCAAGACCACCTAGTTAACTTATGTTTAACGTGGTGGGCTTTGTGAATCTTGATTCCTTTATATTCTCAAGCATATTTACAAGAGCTTCTTGGTTATTAACTCATGTAGTGTATACAGTAGTAATAAATGAATGTTCACAGCTAAAATTGTAGTAGGTTTAAAACCTACAAATAAAACAGACTGAAAACCTAGAACACTGTTTATCTTACTCAAAGGAAAAAGGTCTTTTTTGGCGTAAATTACAGAAAAATACAGAAATACTTGCTGTTTACTGGACAATTAATCTTGTGAAGCCTTCCAATTTTCACAATTTTTTTTTTTTGTTGTTTTAAGTGAAATGCTATAAGCAGATTGAATACCCTGATACTACATTTAGAATTTTTAAGAGGTGATAACACTAACTCCAGGGTAGACTTTGAGTAGTTGTAGGTAACTTGTTGGTTGTTTTTTTTAACACGCTGTACGTAATATCTTTTAGTTGTCTAACCTAATCTCATTAGAATTCCTGAGTTCTCTAGATGTTTGGGGTTCAGTTGCACATTTTCTTTGTTTTCCTTTTTAGTTAGACCTTAAGTTCTGGGCAATCATCATTCCAGTTGGTCTGAGTTTCGAGTAAGTGGCATTGAAAAGAGTACTCAGACCTTGCCTGTATTTGAAATTTGCTTTATTTTTATGTGAGAGTATAAAGTAACACCACTAGCATTCTGTTAAGATTTTTATACTGGCTGATTTAATCTGAGTTTTTTCAAGTGGCTTGGTAGGTTTCTCCACCCCCTCACTCTTGTGCTGTATAGTAGTGTGTTATTAAACAGGAATTACTATTTTTCCGGTAGTGGTAGATAAAAGGGCTTTTAAGGGTTGCTCTAAAACTGGTCAAGAGTTTTTGGTATTCTATATGAAGAGTTATAATAATAGTAAGTAGCATAAAAATATAAGGTTTTTCTTTAAAGTTATAATTTTTCCAAATATTTCTTTTTTAATCTCTTCTGGGCGGGTTTACGTGAATTTCAAAAATGTGTTCTGAAGTTTTCGGCTTTGATCTGTACGGCAGGTACTCTTAGTGCAGGTGCTTTTAAATTTTCGTCAGTGTGATGGATCTGCAGTGTCTGGTAGTCTCTATATCTAGTGAAAACATTTTGTGATAGAGTGGGGCAGATTTTCTTAAGATAGTTTGACTGAGTCCATTCATAGAATGCACAATGATTCTGTTGCAGTCCAAAATAGGTTCTTGAGCTTGTGCATGTGATCGCTGGATGTTAGCTTTGGTTTCTAGTAGCTATACATGTGGAAAACCAACTCTTGAGAAGAACTGAGCCCATTTCTCAGTCTGAGCTAGTTTTTGTGGAAACACAGAATAGGAAGTACTGTAGTGGAAAACTATAGCATAGCCCAGTGTACATTTTATCATGTGATTATTTTATTTTTTCTCAAGTTCAGTTAAAGCCAGTAGAATTTTAAAGTCATTAAAGACTCTTGTGAAGGTACAAATACTGGCATATCACAGAAGTAAATACTGTTAGATGACTTAACAGAAGAACTTCCTTATTGACATTGTTAACATACGCATTTTAGATAAGGAAGAAAGTGCATTTAATAGCAGAGTAGAGCAAGGAGGGCAAAACTGTAACAAACATTTACATTTGGATGGTCCTTGCTGTGGAGTTCTAGATTCTTTAATCGGTTGTGCATAAAATTAGTGTTTGAGGACTGAAACTGTCTTGCTTGTTGTTTAAATAAGGTATAATTGTATGCAAAATGTTCAGTGATAACTTGCTTTATTTGTTTATGGTTATGGATGAGGTGCCTTTGTGGAAATGACAATTTTTGGTTTAATACTAATGAGAATACCCATAAATGAAGACAATAATAATTTAAATTACACATGTGAATGGTATAAAATTGGACTAGCTTCTATCACCAAAAATTCATACCGTTCATTTCTTATACTGCGTGTGGGCTGAGTACAGACTGTGTGTGTCTGTTTCTTGCGTTTTATAGGTGAAGAATCTTTATTGAAATAAATACTTTTTATTTTCACACAACTTTTGTTTTTTAAAAGTGTTGGTAGCATCTGAGTGGACCTATTTTTTGACCTTATATATGTGGATATAATTTCCATGTGTAGCTCTGGGTTTGTTTTCCTATTGCACTTGTTTCACTGTTAGTCTTGCTCTTCCAGGCAATTGCTTGTTTGTACATCTGATCATGCACTGTGTAGTGCAGAAATCCCCCAGAGAAAGGCTATTGTCAGCTTGCAGCAGTATTGATTAGCTGTAAATGTATAAGTGATTTATTAAGTGTGTCTTCCTTCCCCTCCATGAAGCAAGCTGAGAAAAAAAATTATCCTCTGTTGGCCTCTGTCTACTAAGAAATTTTATCTTTTCTTAACTGTAAAAGTTTTCAAATTGGTATGCTGTTATTATGGAGGAGAAGTTGTCATCAAGCCCCAAAAGCCTCTAAAGGCCCTTCTCTCTTCCCCTCCACCCCCCTATTCATCCCCCTCAAATCGTTCATTGTGTTCCTTGTCTTGAAATGGCTTCAGGAAATGTGTCTACAATCTGTATAAACTGGTGTGTATTTCACAGATTTCCTCTTTAAATAGTGTTGATTTTTGAACAATTGTGATATTGAACTGCCTGATGGTTAATTGAAAAAAAACCCAGAAGTTGTTCTTGTGGGATTTCCATTGAAGTTGAGTGGGCAAGGAACGGGCCATTTGTGGTTCAGGGGAGCTTTCTGAATCCCGGTCATCAAGGCTGGGAAGTTAATGAATTAATGCTTTTTTTTTTTTTTTTTCCTCTCTTGGAGAGATGATACCCCTGAGGAGACTCGGTGCCTTCCACAGAAGATATGGGTGTGTAGAACAGCATTGCTCTTTCCCCTGGCAGTTCTTAACTGGGATTGAGGCACACTGCATCTCCGTTATGCTTTAAAGTCATTACAATGTTAATATCGTACAAGTCATCAACATAACAGATTTGCTGAAAAAAAACGTGAATTTGCCGCTCATTAAATTGATGCTGTTTACTTCTACTCTGTGTTACGTTGATGGTCTTAAAACTAATAGAATTTATAGTTTTAAATAAAACTAAATCAAAATTTTAAACTGCTTTGACTTAGTGTTAAAAAAAAAAAAGAGGAAATATTTCTGTTGGTTTAGAGTTAGGAGTGATATGAGTAGCAGGCTGGGGTATAACATTGCCGCTTCACAGTGACACTGCAACAGTGACCCATTGCCCATTACGGCAGTTTCAAGATGACCTCCTGCATGCGAAATGGAATGTTGCAGTTCCACACCTGGATTTTAAAAGGCGAAGAGATTCAAGGACCTAAATCCCATGGAAATTTGAGAGTTCCAGCAATTTTTCATCTTTGCCAGTAAATCTTGTTAGGTTATAGCTAAACAAACGACTTTCCTTTCTACTCTTAAGTACTCTCTTACTCTTAATTGAAAGAAATTCTAGTAGAAGAGGAATGAACCACCTTCCTTCTACTGTAGTGTAAGAGCCTCCACATAGCCAGCTATCCCAAGTAAGCTGCTTTGAGGAAATTTGGGGTCGAACTTTGTGGTGGTTTGCTCATAGTCACGTAGTCCTCAGATTTTGAAAAGCATGTCCTTGGCTGTTCTAAGATTTTTACTTCAGTGAGATGCTAAATGACTTGAATGAAATTTTTAGGATCTGGCCATTGTTTGTAAACGGGGAAGGCAGGCCTGGTAGTTTTTAAAATTTTATGCTCCTGTTTCCACTGTCTGCCATTTTGCCTTTGACAAGAGCCTGTTTGACAGCTACGGACACGCAGCTGAGCTCTTGAAGTGCAGAACTACTTGTCTGTCCTTGCACCTTCTAGACCTCCAGGATCCTGCTGACAGATGAGAGGGATGATTCACTCCCAGAAATTCAGCTCTTATTCATTCAATTTCTGCTGTTCTAATGATGTTCAAATATTTTATTTTAACACCAACTTTCTTTAGTATAGAAAACTGAAAGCTATTGTATTTCTTTCAGGAATATATTTCCTGCTGTTACACAAGCCTTTCAGAATTTTTTTTTTTCCGCATGACTTTAATCTGAGGAAAGTGGTTTTAGGATTGCTGCTTCTGAATTGAGTCAAGGGGACTCTGAACTTCTCATTAGTCTTCAAAATATTGATATTCATTTTTATTCTTTTGGGCAGGAGAGAGGAAATAGCAGGTTTTTGGTGTCAAAGCTTTGTATTTCTTCCTGTGTTTCATTCAGGATTAATTTATTTATTTTCAGTTAAGGAAACACCCCATGGGTGTTATTTGCAGCTTAAGTAATCAATATGACTACTTAAATAAGCTAAAAACTTATTTCATGTGTGAAAATGCTTCTGTTACCTTGCAAGGTTAAACATGAAAGATCAGGTTTTTTGAAGTGTAAACTTAGCACTAGACTTCAGCTCTAACAGTTTCCAAATCAATAAGAGAAGTTTCAGAAGTATAGACAGTTCTTCCTTAGGGTTGTTAGGCTGAAGTGTTCTCAGGAAATAAGTAGTTTCATTATAAGTGTTTTATCATCATTCTCCATTTGCAGGCACTACCGTAATGAGCATTGTAGAAATGTCATTGAATGTTTTTAAAAGAGCCTTGGTTGAAAATACAGGCAGTGTCATTATTTTGGCTGTATAAGCACGTCCATTCTATAGCAGTGACAACTATCTTTTGAACTAGAACTTCCTATGTTTAGCCTCTTACCAATTCAGTTCTTCTAGAAGCTTGAACAAAACCAGCGGATTGTTATCTTTTAAATACAACTTTTTTAAACACAGGGTTTATAACCTGATGGCAGGTGGGCAGAAGCTTGCACAGAGGCAAGGGGAGATTTACTCATTTACAGATAATACCTTTTGGTATCTGAAAAGGCATTTATATTTGTCTGCAGATGCTGAGATTAAAAAAAAAAAAACTTAAAACTTGGATTTCTGTATTTTTAATTAAATATTGTTCTGCTATCCTCTTTAGGCAAAGCATGTAAATTTAGGATAAAGTCTCTAACGTAATTAGTAGCATCTTTGAAAGTTTATGTTGAAAATAAGTTTATTTGGGTCTGTTTTCTTTGTTTTTCCCCAGTATCCAGCCTCGCTGGAGGACAACATCCTTCAGCCCTTGCTGACTAAGGCATATGTCTATTTCAGGGGATTTGGGTCTTGTAGAAAATAAATAGTAAGACAGATGAGTGTGTATAAGAGGCAGAATTAAGCTTTGTGTACGTGATCTTAGATATAGTATTTCCTGACTATGATTATCCTATGCTATTGCTTAACTTTGTGATGTAGTTTTTATACAGAACCTTAAAGACTGGTCTGTGTGAATCCATGTGTACCAATGAGTGAATGAAAAATTAGGTTGGTGACCTGTCATTCATTTTTCATTGCCCTGCTCAGACAAGTAATATTCTGCTTTTATCTGTATTAATGAGAGTTCTGTTTTTATCTGGATTAATGAAAGTGACTGTTTGAAGGTGCGTTTTGTAAGCTGAGCATCATAAATTGCAAATTGAACCTGTAAGCTGATTCTTAGACAGTATGACATAGTTCGTGAACTACCATTAACGGACCTATGGGGGAGGAAAAAGATAGGTAAGTCTTGTCCACTGACTTAAACGCATCGTGCATCTCTGATAGAAAAATTGAAAGAATTGGCAAATCAGAGAGTCTCAATGGTGTTGGAGAGTAGTGAATACACATGGACCTTGTTTTGAACAAAATAGGTGCTGTTACATACTGTGCTTCTGACTATGTTGTCTTTTACAGATGGGATATGCTGTGAAACCATCTTATGCAAGACTGTTGACCTTTGCGTACATGATGCATTCTTATAGTTGCTCATTAGTGGCTACAAAAACTTAGTATGAGTTAGTGTTGGGAAAATGTATGAAGGTCTGTGACAGGAAAGATGTCTGTTCACAGAATCAGCGCTGTAATTTTGTGTTTCAGTTTATGTTTAGCTGTCTGCCTCTCCAGATTGCTCCGTTGTTTTTGCATTTTTTTAAAGAAATGAAACAAAAAAAAAATTGTAGATTATCTTTTGCCTTGTGTTTATTCAGTAACTGATGGCTGCTCAGATTTTCATAGCTCATAGTCACAGTTCAGATGAAACAGGTGTTTGGGAGTGCCTTGGAGGTAGACCAGATCTGTCAGTTGCTAAGCAGAAGGTATGACTCCATCTTTTAAGGAGCAATCACCTTTTCATCAGCTTACTTCTTCTGCCCCGATCTGGCAGAATAGCTTTTCTTTGCTGCAGAACCCATTTAAGCAAAGTAGAGAAGGAAAGGATTTTGCCTAAAATCCTGCAGCTCTTTGGCATCTCAATTAACAAAGAGGATTCCCTTTTTTGACCTAATTGTACCTTCTGCTTGCTTCTGCTGAGTAAAACCTGACAGAGACGGGAAGGAGAGGTGTATATTGCAATTTCTGCATTTCTACTACTGACTGAGTATTGTTGTGGAGCCCTGCCTATTCTACAGAGACTGGAGGCTTTTTGAGGTCAGACTGGAGTCGATTTTTCTCTTGGCCTTTATGGGATTGCTCTCAGCGCTGCTTACTCAGCTCCTCTGAGCCTGGAATGGATCACAGTGCAGGCTATGAATACTCCCTGCAGGAGCAATCTGGAGAAGTTTGGTGTAGAGATTGCCCACCCAAAGAAGGATAAGGCTTGAATGTCAAGGGATGAGTGAAGAACAAAATGCAGATAGTAAAAATGATGTCAGAATTTAATGTAAATGATAACTGGCAGATGCCATAAGCAAACTATAGGCATAGATTCACCACCACCACACGCACCCCCTGAGGGGACTGTAATCGTGTAGTAGGCGTTTCCTGACGCTCCTAGGAGATGTTGGTTTAGGTCACCTAGGAGAAAAAGCCTAGTTATTAGGACCAGTTTTGGTAGCACGTTGCGATGACTTCCCTGTGACTCTTTGAGCAGATGGCCGAAGTGAAATAGTAGCCCAGATGCAGGAGAACCGCAGTAGGTCAAAGTGCCCCTTACTTTCTTCATACTCCTTCTCTTAGCTTCTGGTCATGTTTTTTGGTGTGTAACAGTCAACCTATTCAGATAACACTATTGAGGAATTTTGTATCTGGTGGTTTTGGTTGTTCAGAGATTAGTTGTTTTTATTTGTGAGCATGTGTTAGAGTTGTTTGCTTCTTGACATACTGATGTATCTTGGGCAGTGAGATGTAGTCAATGTATCTTCTTCCAGATCCACTCATCCTACGCAGTGATGAAAACCTCAAAATTCAGAGAAATGTGAATATCGAGCTCTCCATTTGTCATTAATAGGAGTACATTTTATCTGCTCTGTAGTTGAAGCATATGTAGTTCCATATCTTAATATGCCATTTTTCAGAGATAATCTTGGCACAAACACTAGACAATGTGTCTGTCATTGTAATTTTTTGTCTTTTAAATTAACAATATTGGAAGGGTTTATAAAAATTGAAGCAGTGATTAGATTCTGAGGCAGGAAATGTGCTGTTGTTGCCCTTTCCTGCATAACCTCAGCCAAGCTTTGTCCAGATTGAAAGATCCAGGCTTAGGATGCTGAGTTATTGTGTACCAGACTGTTTAATACCATCTTGATGAATGCCCTGTCTTGGAATAGAAGTGAAGAGTGTTAGTTTTGACAGCCTTCCTCGCCTCTTGGACTGTGGGTCAGGACCCCTGTGGTGGCAGTTTTAGATGGCAGCAGTCAGCCCATGCTCATTTTGTCTGCCGAGGGGTAGGAAATAGGGGAGTGAGAACAGGTTGCAAGTACCAGCTGCAAATGTTTACTCCCAGAGCTGCTAACTAACTTTAATTGTCAGTATCCTCTCACTTCCCTCAAGGTAGAGCGTTAACTCTTACATTCTGTAATTTCAATCGGTTTTCACGTCAGTGCTCTGAGATATTAGACCCGAAGGATATCGTGGAACGGGATGAGGCAGGTGATGGTTGCGGTTTTTGAAGAATTTGAGAAATGTTACAGTGCAATAATCACTTCCAAATCAATCTGCTTCCCCTGGTAGTGTGTAGGACTGTGATAAACACTCTGCAGCTAGTCTGTAGAAAAATTGAGTAGTAATGTTTGACTTTTTAAAAAGTTGACCGTCTGTTAAAACTTCTGAGAATTGACAATGGCTTGTTTGGTCTGAGATGTTTTTGAGAACTTCATAGAACTTGTCTAGAAACTTCTTCTGCAAGAAGGATGAGAAGCTGTGTTGTCTGGTCACGAGTTTTGTGAACACTAGTTCGCATGGCTCCTGTTTCTGCTGGTTAGTAAACCTCTGTGCGTACTCCTGCTGAGATTTTGTAGGACATCTGTTACCTCTTCCTCACTTCTTTCCTAACCACCTCTTCTTTAAGAAGACTAAGTAGCTACTTCCGCTAAAAGTAAGCTGGTGTCAACCATCAAGAATTCCGCAGATTCTTGACTGTTTACTGCTGTAACTGCCTTTTCTTACCATTCACAGCACTCCAAGAATAGTTATCTAAGTAAGAGGAGCACGTTCCGTAGTGTTAAGGGCAAAATGACCAACTGACAAGAATATGAAATGAAGTTGCATTCAGAGGAACAGTGTTGTAAAAGCTAAATTCTATACTATGAATGTTATGCCCCAAAGCATTTATTTTTATGTAAAGTGATCTAGACTTCCAGCAGTAGATGTGTTTGATCTTCTGTGTGAATGTGGGAGTGTTAGTGTTGTTCTTTGAGTGGCCCTTCACTAGGCTCTCTCCAGTATGCCCATGTCTCTCTTGTACTGGGGAGCCCACAGCTGGACACAACAACTCCACGTGTCTCAGAGCCCTGGGTTCTTTTCCACCAAGCTGCTTTCCTGCCAGTTGGCCCCAGCATGTGTTAACGCGTGGGGTTGTTCCTCCCCAGTGACAGGATGTTGCATTTCCTTTTGAACTACGTGACTAGAAGGGAGATGGTAGTATTTTGTATGAAGCGATATGTTAATACCAAAACTACTGGAGTTTAGCTGTTTGCCCCTTTTGATTTAAGGAATGCTGATAAAGGTATTCAAAAGAGGTGTCTGTAGTGTTAGTTTCTAGAAGGGAGACACTGAGAACCACATTCAGGACTGTTACTGGCTTTACCTGCTGGTGTTGTGCTCTTCAGGTGATCATGGCAATAGATTGCTAACAGTGATTGTTTATTTGGTTTTGGAGGTTTTCATAGGATAGACAAACATTGTTACAGAAAGGGCTTGCATGTATCTGATCCTGCACTGTGGCAGTACTGTGGAAAAAAAAGGACCTTTTGAATCCTTTGCAGACTCTTTCTTTCATGTACACTGATGTTTTAGTCTAATTTCCTCAAGATGTACTTCTGCTACACTTTGAGTTCAGATGTTTGTGTTCAACTTGCATCTTTGAATCATCAGCATTTGGGCAGTGGTTGGTGGAAGTTTTCCAGCTAGCGGCTCCTTGTAAACAGTGCTCTCTCCTGCCAATAACAGACTTGATCTCTCTCCCAGTCCCCGAGAAAGGTAATGTTCAGATAAACTGGAGTACATTGACACATTTCCTCTCTTTGAACACTGGCTTTTACTATCTTGGTGCATCTGGGTGTAAACACTTCAGAAGCAATATCTCAGTAATTTCAGTAAGCTTTTCTGAACCTGAGTGTTTTGGTTTTGTTCTTTTTTTTTTTTTTTTTTTTCCCAAAGTACCAGCAGAAACAGTAATCTAGCTTCTGCTTAAATCTGCAAGAATAGAAGGCATAAGCAAGGCAGCTGTGTTTCAAAAGTGAACTCTACAGTTGTAATAAGAATAAATCTGGGAATGAGCATGGAAAAACACTTGAACTCTGATCCTGTATTTATGTTTGTGGATGTGGATCGCTGACAGGTTTTGTTGATAGGAATCTAGATAGTTGCATAAATCTTCACTGTTGGATTAGGATCACAGATCTCTGAGTGTTTTTAGAGATGCTTTTGTACAGAATTCTGAAAGATGTGAAAATCTTCTAGTAGCATCACAAATTTGTTTATTACTTAGCTGTTCGGTTTGTGGTTTTTTTTTAAATCTGTGTACAAGCCTGACTTGAGGAAGGGGGATGAAAAGAGATGAACCTGTGAGTTAAATAATCCAAGGGTAGATTTAGTCATTGCAATTCTTACATAACTTTGCTGATAAGGATACGGGAAGACCTCTTCTGTTCAAAAGCTAAACAGCTTTTCAAGCAGTGGAGAGGAAATAATACATTTTTGCTAAAGCTTTACTGCAGTGACTTACTCTTCTAACTGGATATCCTAGAACATTAGCAAACCCGTTCCTACAAAACCTCAGAGATATTAATTGAAAGTAATTCAGTAGCAGAATGGGAAGCTGCACTGAGAAGCAGAGTCCTTCATGCTTAATCTTAAAAGTTAATAAGATAAGTTTCTAATACTATCTTGAATATTTCTGTGTATTTATCCCATGAAGATGTGTACTCCTTAGAATTACCTTTTATGGATCTTTCTTGTGCTTCCAGAGCAGCTCGTGATGGGTCAATAGTTAAGTGGCAGAAAGCTCTGTGATCATGTTTGTGTTCAGTGAGTTTGCAGCAGAGAGCGTTACAATCATTCCTTCATTTTTTTATAGCATTTGGATTAAAAGTAGAAGAATTAGACAGTGCACTTCTAGCTTTTTCTTGAACAGATCAAAATTATTAGATGTACTGCATATCTGTTACATACAGAAATGTTTACCAGCTGACCAACCCAGAATCAGCAATGCTGCAATACCTCTTAAAACCGGTGGCTGGTGATTTCCCTGTCTTACACAGATCATACTTTTTTTTTTTTTTTTTTTTAAATACAGTGAGCAACTAAACTGCAGTTGAGATAAAAAGGTGGTGTTTGCTGGGAGGTGGTGTTTGCTGGGAGGTTTTTGATTAGCAAGGGAAGAAAATGGCATTGGAAGTGTTGGTTTGAGTCTATGCTTTTTGGTTTTTTGTTAGTTTTTTTTTTTTTTTTAAGAATTGAAAAGCTTTTACTTGGCATTGCTGTCTGCAGTTCTAAATGGTTGCGTTCATTATCAGGACTTGTAAAATTGCTTGTTCAGGAAGGCTTTAGGAAATAATTTCCCTGAAGAGGCACCAATGTAACAAATGTGAATTAAAAAGAAAATAACAGACCTTTCAATATCATACATAGCAGAATAAGAAGAAAGTAGGGAGACAACGACATTCCACCATTTCTCTGTTATGTTGAGTTTTGAGGGTTGGGAGATAGGGAGCTAGGAATTTTTTAATGTGTTTGTAATTTTTGTTTGGTTTAGATATACAATGACATATCTCTCAAGTTTTGATTACATACAGGTTAGTAGGCTAGTGGATTTGGTATCAGGAGAGTGGGAAAAGTAGCGACAGGATTATTTTTATCATTAAAATCTGTGTTTAACCAAAACTCCAAAAGACTAGGAGGATGGAGGAGCATGCATCTTGTTTTGATTTTGTTCAGCAGCCCATGCCCTCCCAAGGCAGTGAATGGCTCATCCTGACTTTTCTTTATAATGCCTAGAAAACGTCGCATTTTTAAATTGCATGTAAAATGTACTTTTAATGAAGAAAGTTCTGCTAATCATTGTGTTTGATTACAAATGCAGGCAAATCTAATCTTCCATGTTTGATTACAAATGCAGGCAAATCTAATCTTCCATGTCTTTCCACTATTCACTTAGTGGGTTTTGGGTGGAAGGGAACGGACAAGAGAGCTAGAGAGCTTTTTTCTTTACATGTGAAATGCTAGATCAGCTCCTTTTTGTATGAGGTAAGCCAAACAACTTTAAACATTGCATTTTTAGACTTGGTTCAGTTGAAAAGTCGAGGGTTTTTTTTCAGTTGGGTGATGAGACTTGGCTAGATCACAGACTTTAAGCAGTACTGACGTCTGATATTTTGATGAATATTTTGGAATACTGACTTATTTGCTGTCCCAGATGCTGCTTTATCTGTAAAACATATTGCGAAGCACCTTTGCACTGGTAAAGCACAATGGTAAACTGATTCACACTAAGCATTAGATAGTAAAGGACAAAAATTGGTTTGCTGTTATATTGAGACTAGTACTCAGAGTTTTTCTTTCTCTGAATTTTTCATTATTGCTCTATTTTTTTATTTGATGTTTTTACTGAAGCACATAGGGTCTGAGTAACAGATCAAGTGGATGTATATTCTGCTTAGTGCTTCACGCATATCCTCCAGCAAGTTATTTAACCATATTTGTGCAGCAGAAATATGTTCAATACAGATGTTAATTTTGGAGATTTGTGGGGTTTCTCAACAACACCTGTAAATATTTAAGTTGTATGCTCAATAGCGTAGGCGTGTAATTCTTTGGCCACTAGTACGTTGCTGTAAATAAAGAGTACCTAGTTAGCTCAAGCAGGTGAGTAAGTTTGCTAACTCTGTGTCAGACATAATTATCTTTTATTGTACAAGTTAATTTGGGGTCTGCTTAAGCAGATCAGTGGTATTGTATGATTTCTGAGGTGCCAAGTAGCATGTTAATATGGGATTAAAGTTAACTATTGTTGTTAACATGGTGGAGGAAGAGCAGGGAAGAGACTCATGTCCACAATTACCTACCTTCCTGCCCGCACAGGCTTGAGTTGGGTTCTGTGGATTTGCAGCTCTGAAGGAGAAAAACATTCAACTTTTAACAGATCATAATTTTCTTAACTATTTCTTGAAATCCCTACTAGTTCCATAAATACTGGTTTTCTTTTGATAAAGTTTGAGAAACCTTGTGGTAGTGGAATCAACGAAACATCACAGAAGCAATTACTGTTCCTGGAGTTACAACTGTTAAAGATAGCTTTCTGTAGTGATCCTTCTTGATTCTAAACAATAATGTATTGTTTTGTTTTTACAGATGACTATGGATGAGAAATATGTGAACAGCATTTGGGATCTTCTAAAAAATGCAATCCAAGAGATCCAGCGTAAGAACAACAGTGGTCTCAGTTTTGAGGAGCTGTATAGGAATGCATATACAATGGTGTTGCATAAACATGGCGAAAAACTCTACACTGGACTAAGAGAAGTGGTCACTGAGCATCTAATAAATAAGGTATGTCATTTGGTGAATTAAAATTGAAGCGTCTTATAAGAAAGAATTCTGAACAGTTATTTAAATGACAAAAAGTCTAACTTTATTATGTTGCCTTATGTTGAAATTGTATTGCTACCCTCAGAAATGGTAGCTTAGAGCTACCGTCAAGCTTAAGTGACTTCATATTCCAGGTACTGTTTGCTGTAAGTTACTGATGTAAGGTGGACAACAGGAAGTATTTGAAAGCATCTAACAGGAAACAGCTTTAGCTGAAGCAGAACTACTGAGAGCTGGGAATTTTTTAAAAAAGGCTTGTGGCCTTTTGGTGGCATTTTGTGGCTTTCTGGGAACAAATTTTGGTTTGTTTTCCAGTCAGTTTTTTCGTCTGTGGAACAAAATAGATACCAGTGTAAGAACCTGTTTGTTATGGGCTAATGAACTAATTCACAAGTTAGAGAGTTGTGCTGGGATTACGCTATTTAAAGAGGCGGTAGGCAATGTACAAAAACATCAGCTCACCAACAACAAAAGTCCTGGGTAGTCTGCATTCTATCATTTCAGCCTTTTCAAAACCATGTAATTCAGCCATAATGACGTGCAGAAACTTCTTGTTTCTGAAGATGTATCATCTGAGAAAAGGGCTCTTCACTTCTCGGGTTAAACCATGGAATCACCTCTTCAGTCTTTGTGAGGAGCATTTAGGGTTGATTAATAAATATCTTGTTGAAAAGAAGTTAAAACTCACTTTTTATGAGTCCGGATAATATTTCATGGTAATAGGGTCCGAAGTCTAGGGAAGATGGCTTATTTATTCCTTGCAGTAACATCCATAGCTGCGTATCTTTATAAAGATACACTTTGATCCCATGTACTGGCTGTGGGTCCTGGTGGAGTATCGGATTTTTTTTTTCCTGTTACTACAACATTGGAAAAGGAGAGTCATATACCATCATGTGTCTTGGCTGAGTTACAGAGAGTGGACGGGAGGTTTATGTCTAAATAATGCGTAACGCCTGGGGAGCTTTTCATGCGTTACAACTGGCTTTACTGCTGTTGGAAGAGAAGTGTGTTATTTCTTTTCTAAAATCTTTGTTTTCAAAGGTGTGATCCAGACAAATATAGACTGAAACTGCTTTGAATATGGGGCTTTTTTACTGTTTGCATGAGAGGATACATCCTGTATGAAGTGGCTAAATAATTTATGGCACTATCCTATAATTGTAGCACATCTGTGACTCTCAAACACTTCTGTTTTCATAATCGGTGCATTCATAATCTGTACTATTCATATAAAATGTGGCAAACGGCTGAGACATTTTGTGTTTTGTTCTTGTATATGTCTGTGTTTACAGTCTATACTTAATAATCATGACACTAAACTCTTATTCTTCCTAGGCTTTAGTTTATCTTGGTTTAATTTGAGGGAAGCTTCTTATCTTTGTTCCTAGCTATTCTGCATATTAAAAATTACCCATGTGCAAAGCTAATAATTCTAAAGTGCTGATTGTGGCAAACTGACGAAAGAGCAAAAGATCCTGTGAGTTTGTACTGTCAGTGCGCTGGCTGAGAGGGCTGCACAGATGCTAGTGCAGAGAAAGTGCCTTTCTGATGCTTAATGCTTTTGCATGCTTTAAAAAAAAAAATCTTCTCCAATGATCTAGTGTTCTGATCTTTAACATGATTAATCAAGTTATATCTGTGCATATAGGTAACATAAAAATAGATGACTGGAAGTTTTTTGCATAAAAAAAACCTAACTACTAAATTTTGGTAGTTAAATGCTGTAAAGTTAAAAGGGCTCCGGTGTCTGATGATGCCATCCTATAAATTAAATAATCCCAGGAAAAGATTGAAAGAAAGAAAATGTGACTTCTGTCAAAGAAGTTCTGAATGATAAAGAAAACTTCTATAGGCTCAAAGCTATTCCTTGTCCTTTTTGGTGGTTTGGTTAAGGATGTTATGTTGAGGCAGTTGCAGATGAAAGTATGGAAAACATGGTGCTTTGTTTATTAAGAACAGTTTTATCAGTTCTATAATGGCATCTTATGATTGTGCCAGTAGTACTTGTTGTAAGATAAATAAAAAGTTTTTGTTTAGCCTCACACTTCATGTAACAGAAATTTTAGAGGAAACTTGTGTTTTCAGTGTCTCTTTCCAAGAGCAGTTCTCTGTTAAAACAATGTTAAGTAGCTAATTACAAGAAATGCTCTCATCAGGAGTCTTTGTAAACTTCTATTCAGAGAATCAGTGTTGGATGCTAGAGTTTAGAAGAGGGAGATTTTGCCAAGTGAAATGTTGTTCATGAAATCTGTTAACTCTTACCAAAATGAAAATGTACAGAAATGAATAGATTTTAGTAAAGGACTGCACTCCATTCAGGGAGCGCTGCTGGGGAGCCAAACTCTGATTTTGCATTGCTAGAATCCTTGAAACAGAATTGCCATTTGGTATCCACATCTGCTGGTTGTCTTCATCCAAAAAAGTTACATTCCTGTAGTCTTCCAGTTGTGCTGGTTAAGAATAGATGAAGAGATTAGGTAGAGGCAATGTATTTGTTGGTTTTACAAATAGTTTTCAAACTTGGAATGTGAGAGTTTTTATTTTTGGTATGGCACAATTAAGGCTGTATTTATGCTTTGTGCTTATTGCTAGGTGAAAGTTGTGCTTACTCAGCGTTTTTATTAGAAAGAAACCAATCACTTTAAAGAAGAAAATTATTTGACTTCTCTGCAAGAAAATGTAATGCCATGTACTGTCTTTATAGCCTGTGTAATTGTAAATAAAAGGATAGATGCAAACAGGATCAATAGAAGATACAAGCCTGGAAGCAGATTACTGTAAAGTAGACTTGGTTTTGAACTTGCAGACCATAACGGCTTGTAGTTACGGTCACCAGGTTCTGGCTGCTCGGTGAAGGCAGTAAGTAGCAAGCCATGTAGCTTACTCTCCATCACTGACAGGAGTCAGCTGTCTTGAACTACCTTCTTCTTACTACGGGGTCAGGGCATGCTAAAACTTGTCTCTGCCTGTGCGTTGACATCGTTATTAAAGTATAGGACACGCAGAATTGAATTTAGAACTACCATTGAATAAAAAGTACGGGAACCTTTCATCTTAATTCAAGCATTTAATTCTTGTGCATCTGGCACTTCATGATTTCTCCTTTTCTTATCCTTTGGCAATCTCGTAGCTTGATCTGGATGCTATTCCTTCACACTTCTCAAGCCTCATCTGGTACTTTTTCACACACATGTCATAAAAGTGTTTTTAAAAAGCAAACACACGAAGCTTAGTTTACAGCTCTGTAAACCGTTTGATGATAAGCAACATCACTTGTGTTAAAATAAAAAAAATCTTGAAGGTAAAAATTTTGCAGGATAATATTTTTTAAATTCCCTTGGTTTTTATGAACGCTTCATAGTCTAGTGAAATCTAAACCCATGACATGCAACATATTATATACATTCTGTAAGATGTGTGTATGTGACAAAGGAATCAATTGATTTGGTGGCCAAGCCCAGTACAGTTTTGTTGTTTTTTCTGTGCAGCCTAAGTCATAGATTGAGATGCAAGGGACTGTCCTAAACTTAAATGGGCCGAAACATGCTGGGTTTAGGGAGATACTAGAGCATTACTGACAAGGAAGAGATGTTTGGGATATTCTCATGTCCTGTAAGATTTCTTGATTTTACCAAACATTTCTGTTACTGTCTGTTGCTGGCAGGCCGGAATGCCTTATGGTATGGTGGAGTTTGGTAGCGATGGTGTGCGTTATCTCAGAGTAATAATAAAGGCAGGCATGCAGGAAAGGCTTTGGTAAGGTGGGCACAGAGCTGGTCATGGTGACGTTGTTAAATGTGGAAGGACTGTACGGGGAGCTGGTGCAGAAGGTATGGGGTGAAGGAAGCATGTTTGCTCTGGGGCTTAAAAAGGTATCTCTAGGTTCCTTGGCAGTCTTTAAAATCTGCTACTATGATGTCACAGAGAGAAGAGAGAAGATAGGTCTCTTCTGCACAAAGTTTGAGATTATTTCCATAACGTTTATGAAATAGGGAGGAATGATATAGATATATGAGCGGTTGTGTAGGAGACAAATTAATTAGCGAGCGTTAGGGTGTACTATAAGCCTGACTGACAGTATATGAAGTGTTATGTGCCTTTATCTTTCCTTAATGGTGTTTTAGGATGATCTTGAGCAAAGCTGCAAAAAGATGTGAGGGAATTGCCAGAAAATAAATGCAATTCAGAATCATCAATATTCTTCAGTGGTGTTTGGGGTTTTTTTTGTTTTTTCTTTCAGGCATTTCTGGTAAAGTCATAGTTAATCTGTCAACTTAGTTGGAACTCTTAAGATTGTAGAATACTATCTTTTGAATTACGTGGGGTTCTGTAGGAGGTGAAGGAACTCCTTGATAGAAGTTCTGAGACCTTGTTGGCCTTAGTTCGGAAAGTGCCATTCTATACTGCTGCTCCCCAGCAAAGGCTCTGGCTGTCCTTACAGTAGTGGAAATGACATAATTGAACTACTCGTGCTGCTGCGTCAGGCCAGGCGCTGTAAGAGAGAAGATACTAGGATATAAGTCTGCTTTGTGTACACTTAATAGAGAGTTATTTAAAGATACCTATGCCGACAAGCTATTCTTAAGAGATTGGTGGGGGAGGGTGCTATATTTTCTGAAGAGCTATATCCAGTATAAAATACAGTTGAGTGAAGTTTTATACAGGATTTCTTCCTTGCAAATATAAGACGACCTTGCATAGATTATGAAGCTGCTAATTTATTTTTGAGACTGTATATGGACAGTCCTGTTTAAGCTGGATATGCCTGCCAGTTTACTCCGTAAGTGCAAAGATTGTCGTAGAAATCACTATAAGCTCAGCTAATTGAAAGTAACATTTTACTGATAAAAATCTTTGAGATTTAAATTTTCTTAAGGTTTTGGGAGAGCAGCAGATGTGTCTCTGAAGGGTTTCCTTCTCTATAGAACAGTGTGGGTATCCAAGTTTTTTCACTTCCTCCGAAGTGTTTGACTCTGCCTTTGTGTGGCTAAGATGTTTTGTACAGATGTTCCTGTAATATCGTTGCATTCATGGCCCAGACAAGAAATGTGTTCCACACCTATTAACTAGGCAGCTGTTGTGAGCGATAATTTGATTGGCTTTTGTAGCAACTGAAAGAACAGTTTCCCAAACCTGTCTGCAGCTTAAAATAAACCTAGAGGCCTGTCATTGAGAAGCTTCACAGAGGGACTCTTAGTTTTGCTCCCTAGTGGCAAGCAGCCCGTTTTGCTACCAGTTGGTATGTGGTTTGGGACTGGCTGGTCTAGTAGGATTATTGTGATGGATGTCTGTAATTATAAAGGCATTCTGGTTTTGTGTTATTTAAAAAAAAAAAAGAAAAATCTTTGATCCTTGGAGAAATCTGTGATGGCCTTGTACGCTTGGGTACAACTGATCAATCCCTACCCTGATTATCTGTGCTTGTAAATTAATCATGCTTTTAGTTTTGCTTTGGTAATTTTTACTAGTCTGGAGTAGTAAAACCAAATAAGGTTTCCAGTATTTTTTCGTATTGACTAAAAAAGTGAAAGCAACCGTGTTATGTTTCTTATTGTGGGAGATTCTGCATACTCTTTACAACTGGTGAAGTTTTTCATGCATAGTTACATTTCAGCTGAAAGCTACATAGATTGGACGACAACAGGGAACACATTTGGGATACCGAAAGGTAGATGATGGTCACTGTTGTGAAGAATGAGGCAGCTAAGCAGTGCCGGCTGTGACTTACACCTGCATGTTGCGTTTTCCGAAAGCAAGGAGGAGAGGCCTTGCTCAAGTGTGTAGAGAGTTCAGAAAGCTTTGAGCAACCTACAAGCGTACGTACATTACATAGATTTAGTAACAAGGTGAATATTATGGGAATAAGTTTCCACAGCTTCTCAAGAAGAGACCATTGTGCTAGTATGATATGCCACGCTATGTTTTTGGTTTGCTTTTCTAAGTTGAGAGAGAGAGAGAGAGAGAGAGAGAGTATATATATAGTGTCAGACTCTGAATTTTTCATTATGCTGGTTTTGCCTAATACTGTTGTAAAACTTAAATGACAGAATGAAGTCTGTCAGGCGGGGTCACATGTGATGGTGGTGCAGCTTGTAGCTGCTTGTCGTGTGTGATTTGTTTTCCTGTTTGAATTCTCTATGCTGAAACTTACACTATCACGCAAGTATAAATGGAAATCTATACATGTAAAAATACATTCTGTTCAGTTACAACAGAGGGCAGAATGTATTCTGCCTGTTAGGTCAAAAGCCAATTCGCACAATTTCTGAACTCTGGAATAATTTTTTTTACATTCACTCAGGTTTGTCTATTATATGAGTTTAAAGCTTGAGCACTGCAGTACATGCCTACTGCATGAAAATCAAAATATGAAATTGGATGGGTTTTTTTATTAGTAGGGAGTAGTAGTGTGAAAAAGAAATAAAGACCAAAGTTGGTGGGGCAAACCAATCAACTAGCAAATATGTTTGTAAAAACAATTATGACTTTCTTTTGTGCTCCAGAGTCATCTTGTTGACAATTACAAACTATTAGTATAAGAGTCTTGTCTTTACCAAGTGACTGTTTCCTTTCAGAACTGTTGTTTGCTGGAACTTTATGCTATCTCAGAATGTCTTTCTAAGTGTCATCACGGCCAGTTTTCCACCTATACGTGTTCCTGTTTGTAACATTTACCAGTACTACCCAATTTTCTGAAATTACTTGTGATAGTAAAGTTTACATTAATTGAAACACTGTAGCATAGGAAATTGAACACTTGACGAGTTGTAACAAAACATTGTTATCATGTGAGATTTCAGGTGTTCCTTTGAAATTTAATATACATGTTTATTTTGTTGCTCTTGGTTTTAGCCTGATTTTTCTTACTTGTGGGAAGTCTTATTTTTCCACAGAAGGGAAATACAGGGGCAGGGATGGTCAGCACCTAGGAAAAGCAAAAACTTGTTTGTAATATTCAAGTTCATAGAGGAGCAAGATTTTTTTTTTTTTTTTTTTTTTTTTAAGCAAAGCATGTTAAGATTTACATGATGCAGCAAAAACTGACTTGGGTTTATGACAATATATTCTCTTTTGCTTCAGGTGCGGGAAGATGTGTTAAACTCCTTGAATAACAACTTTCTACAAACACTAAACCAAGCATGGAATGATCATCAAACAGCGATGGTGATGATTAGAGACATTCTGATGTATATGGTAGGTATTCTGCTTTTTCACACATTTAACTTGATGCAGTAAGTTGTCTTGTGACAAATAGAGACAAATGTGCTGCAGAGGTAAAAAACAAGGTATATTTACCAGTCATCTTCCTAAGACAACTGTCTGTCCGTTGTTTTGAATTCCCTACGTGTGTGCAAGACCAATAGTAAAGTATGTGACAAGTTATCATTGGATTCTTCTTTCAGGTTATCTCAACATCACTCGAAAATTGTGTCTGAAAAATGACTGAATTCTGCAATTCTTAAAAAAAACAAGCTAGTCAGACCCATTCTGGCAGGTTACAGAAGTTACTTACATGTTTTAGTTCACGTAGTGGTGGCTTCTTACTGTGGAAAGTGTGATGGTGTAAAGCCTCCTCAAACTGCCAATGTATTTGTTGTTCTTTAAACTGAAGGGTTTGAAGAGGATAACTTAGCTTAGGTGCACTCTGTGTCCTCGAATGTTGAATTCTAATTGAATCCTTTGCTGTTCGTATAGAGCTTGGGTACAAAGGTAAGCAGCATACATAAATGAGAACACGGTTTTTGGGTTTTTTTTTGGTTGCATGATTGTAATTTTAAAAGAAAAAAAGAAAAGCATTCCTTACCTGATACCTAATGGAAAAGGCCTTTTTTGAAGAGAGAGTGCCTTAGATATTTGTGTCTGGATTTTGTTGTGCTTTAGGTAGTTGGTGTATGTTTAAATTCCCAGAATGGTGGGCATGCTCTGAGGATGCAGGCGAGTGTCTTCTTGCATAGCTTCTAGCCGAAGGCTTTAACTTGAGAAGGAAAAGACACATATGTTGAGGGACTGTAGGTTTTTTTAATGTAAAATCTTTTTTTTTCCGAATATCATACTGAAGATAGTACTTTATGCAGTATTAGGTAGTGAAGGATGGATAATGGTAGTGTAATTTTTTAGTATTTTTTGAATGGGTTTACTGGCTTTTGTGTTATGGGGATTTTCGTGTTTTGGTTTGGTTTTCTTAGGTTGGGAAAAGACTGCACATCTAAAGATAGGGGGCTAGATGAAATGCACTCAGTGACAGGTAATGATCAGTGTATCTTACCTGGCGAAAAGGAAGATTGAGAGATTATTTTGAAGATGTACTGTCTTCCCCGTGAGAAATCCTGGAATCTCTAATCTTTTTGTGAGGGGCAGAGGCAAATCAATAGCTGCTAGCTGCATTTGGACAAAGTCAAGAATAGTTAACAATTAGAATAACCTACCAAAGCTAGCAGTGGATTTTCTGAAAAGTTGGAAGATGGAATCCAGAGCTTTCTAGGGGAGTAGCTGTCGTGTTTTATTTCAGTACAGGAGGTTCTGGATGCTCCAAGGCACATAGGTAGTTGGAGTGGATAAGGCCATGTTGTCTGTTGCTCTGATTCCATAAATCTTTGATCCCTCAAATGGTGTCAGAGAAAGCTGGTTTATCAGCTTTAGTGTATTGACCAGTATATTGAGGACCAAGAAGTCACCTGTTGGAGGAAGACCTACATGCTTCAGTTAGCCCTTTTGGGGGAAGATGAGATGTGTTTCTGAAGCATTTTTTGTGCTTAGGAGAGCAATGCCTTGACTCTTATTTGAAGCTCACGAGTGCTGTTAGAACACCCAGCCTGAAAACTTCTGAAGTTTTTCCACCAAAACTTCAGAAGATGGAGACCTGCAGCATTCCTGCAAGTGCAAATTGACTTCCTTTTGGTTGTATTTTAGATTCAGAACAGAATATAAAACAAATAAACTGGAATACCTTTGGAATATATAGTCTTTCATATGCTGTTTGACAGTTCCTCATTATTTCAAGTGGGTGTGCAGCTGAGGCCTCCACTTGACAAAGTGTTTGCCTCCCACAGGCTTTTTCCCTTGTACCAAAAAGAGACCCAAAGAAGGAGAAAAGGCGCATCTACAATAAAGTGTTTTTATAGTATAATAGTAAAAATGTAATACATTATCTTTCAAGATACATCTATAAAGTTTAGGAGCGCTGATACTTGTCTGTTAAACATCTATAATGTAACATGGTTTTTATGGTTATAAATTTCATTTTTATTAGATAGACCTCTCTAATGCAAGGAGCTGATACAATGGATAGGCTCCCTCGTTTTCTTTGACTTAGAGGGGCATACGACAAATTGACATTAGAAAATACATGCTTGATTACAAGTTAAAGCATAAGCTATCATTTAAAGTCTTAAAAGATTTGCAGTTTCACCTTTCTCACTGGGGTGTCCTGTTGAGTCAAACATAATTGTGCTCATTGGAAAGAGACTAAGAGCAGGAAACTTCTAGTCTTAAGTAGGTGTTCTTTCAAAAAGCTTGAAAAAGCTGCTAGTATCACGAAGTTATGAAGTGGAGAAACATTTATCGAAGATGAGACCTGGCTGGTCTTCAGAGAAATGATTTTCAATAACTTCATAAAATAAGGAAAGATTTATTCTTCTTTTATGAGGTTGAGTCTGAATGAAATGTAGTTTTCTGGTGATATGCTCCTGTCAGAAGTTGTTTATATCTCTTTATGCAAGCACAGCTAATACAATTTACATTAGAAGTGTTTTATCTTAAAAAAAAAAAAAAAAAAAAAGACACTATATAAACTCAGTCACCAGGCATTGTTGCTTGATATGCTTTTGTTCCACCAGAAGTAGTATATGCAATTATAATACGTTTATAAGTAAAGGATAACCGAATCCTTCTCCTCTTACTTTGTAGGCTGTCGCAATTACTTACCCATCAGTTCAGGAAATGTTCCTACTGGTACCCACCAAACCGCAGTCTGACATCAGGAAGAGTAAAACATTTCACATCCTCTTGAATTCTGATCTTGGTTAGGGTTGGAAGGGACCTTCGAAGGTCTTCTAGTCAAAGACGACTCTCTTAGATTCTTGCTTCGGCCTAGTGATTGTGCATATTCAACTAAACTATATCTGTTTAATGCTGTGTTTGTATTCCAGCTTCTTTTCACCCGTTAGCAGCCTAAGTCAAAACAAACACCTCTCCAACCCATCTTAATCTCTTTCCTCTGTTTAATTTTTGTTACTTCTGAAATAAAAATGAATTCAGATAGATCATTTTTAGAAATACATTTATTTTGTTCGTGGGGTTTGTACATTTTTGTAATACTTCATGACTAGAATACTTGCTGTTTGAGGTTTATGGCAGGATCTCTTCCTCAAGACGCTCTGTAAAGCTGACCTTTCTGCATTTTTAAAAATTTATTCCCTTGTCTCTTGTGTCGTGGTGTTGTCTGGTAGAAATCTGCTTGGTTTCTGCTTGGTTTCAGGTCTGTTGTAGTTCTAGTGCGAGGTTTTACAACCTGGAATTGCACAATAAAGGCAGATCTAACTTTCTTGAGACATTCCAGTTTCCACAATTGAATTTCACGTTTACATAGTTTTGCTGTATTTTGCAGTCTATGTGCACCGGCTCTCCTCCTGTAGTTTTACATGTTTAGGCCTCAGTAATCAGTGTAAGGGT
Source organism: Chlamydotis macqueenii (assembly GCF_036417535.1). Lineage (NCBI taxonomy): Eukaryota > Metazoa > Chordata > Aves > Otidiformes > Otididae > Chlamydotis > Chlamydotis macqueenii. The sequence continues at coordinate 2,217,517 of NC_141564.1, forward strand.
ACCTACAATAGTTTTCATTTAGCTACTGTATGTAACAGTAGCAGTGGAAGTTAGTCTTCTCTTCAAGTTACACGAGCGTGAGTGTCCTTGGAACATCCTGTGGAAACTGGGCTAAACTGGATTCTGTGCTGCCCCATCTTTGCGACTTGTACTCGCTAAATTTAAAGCAATTTCAGGCATGCAAGCTCAGCAGTCGCACCCCTGGCTGCATTATAGGTATATGGGTAGTCCCAGTTAAACACTGTCAGAAATGAACAATTACTCTTGAGAACACATCTGTGTATTTTGCAGAGGGCGGAGCATTCCCTCCTCATCTGTGCGGTGTCTTCATTTGGGCCGGCACAGACAGATAAGCTGTGTGAGTTTTGACCTCAGGGCATACGACTGTCATTGTTCACGGCTCATGCACCAGGTAGTAGGCAGAAGTGTTGTTTTTCAGAACTGGGATCAGACACTTGCTGTATATATACACACAGCAGTGTCTGAAGGCTACGTCATCCAGCTAGTCCATCCATGCAGAGATGGGGCAAAAAGTGGCTCGTGATACTTTACAGTGGGTAACTTGCTTTAGTTGAGATCAGAATTGTTCTGCAGTGTAAGCAGCATTGTAGTTTCTGAATAATTGCCGTCTGAAACTCCACCCTTGTCTCCTGAGAGTTACTCTTACCTTTTAAGCACCTGCTGCTTCTCCCCGTGGGAAGTGATTGCTGGTCTGTAGCATGTAGCCTTGTCAGTCAAACCTGTTCCCAAATGAGGCTTCCTGGCTCTAAGATTAATCATTTTAGGTTGGGAGAGCTTCCAGTCAACAGTAAAAGTCATCTGTTACCAGGGGTAAGCAAATCGGTATCAGACACATTCATGCTGCTGCTCTCATTTGAGTATTGCAGGGTGGTCTGGCTTACTAAAGAGGCATTGCTGCTCGCTGAGAGGAGTTTCTGGTGCAGTTACTGTTCCAGAAGCTATGCAGATGAGTCATGACCGTGGTTTTAATCCATTTTGATACCCTGTTGCCTGTGCTTCAGAGGTGTGAATATTCTTTGGAAATCATATATATATTATTTTCTCCTCAGGTTATGTAGTATATTAGACACCACTTTTTGATTTTCTTTTTCATCTCTTTGAAAGTGGTGTAAGCTTGTCTTGCCTCAGAAGCATCTTTACTTCTGTTCTTGATGCAAGTGTGTAAATAAGGGAGTGAAATAAATAACCCTGTTTCTGAATAACAGAAAAATTAGAGTAACATATTTCAGAAATCTAAACCACCATGTATTGCTAAACTGATTTCATGAGACAATCAGTAAACTTCTGAGTTTGAGACAGAACAGAGATTGCTTCATGAGCCACAGAGGAGGCATATCTGACCTGTTCCCATCAGATTTTTTGTTTTCATTTAAATTAAGTGCTGCCTGTCGGAAGGGAGTGAGTGGGTAATCATTCATGAATTGTGAAACCCAATGTTTCACTTTCTTCTGGTCATCAAGTGGTAATCTGGCATGTAATTAGTATATTAATTATTTTGCCATGTAGATTCAGCTGCTAAAATACTGAAGGGTGTGGTATCTGTTCCTTCTGATTTCTTCTAATTATGGAATTTATATAACCTTATAATTCTATAATCTTTTTTTCCATAGTCTGAAGCGTTATTTATTTTTTTAATAGTACGGTTTTCTAGATGTTTGAGTAACTTTACATTTCAATTCTGTGTGTGGTAAAACACTTGAAGTTAATTGATGGAACCAGTGGAGAAGCTAATCTTTGTACTCAACTTCAAACATTGCTCTTCATCCTTTATGGAATTTGATTTTTTTGTGGTTGTTGTTATATCAATGTAAATTCTCAGAAAACCTTGTTACGATCAGATTTGTGAGTGGGTACAAAACACTTAACTTTTTCTAATAATATCATCCTGAGGTTTAAATGGTAGTAAAGCAGTATTTTTAGTAATTACCCAAACTATTGCATTAGAGGAATAGATTATGCCCAGACAGAAATTTAAAAAATAATCGTTGCTTGTCTCAGAAATAGTCTGTAAAAACTCACAATTTTTCTGTTGTTAATGTTGTTTTAAATCATCTTATCTGGTCTTACTATACATTAATTTTTCTGGCTGCTACTAACTTTATTACTAGTCTTCCTTTTCTAAAGAGTTGATAAGTTGTGAGAGAGGAGTAGAAAGGGGGAGAAAATTTTTGGAACATATCTGCAGATTGCAGTAGGACACTGAGGGTATCTGCTCAGCAGTGTCTCAGTCAACTCCGTACAGTGATGTTTGTGCTGTGGACTTTAATACTGAGCTGAGGGTCAGCCTCAGTTTGTAAACGCAGTAGCTTAGGGCTAGTGGATAGTCGAGGAGCTTGATCCTTCCTACGGACTGAGATTATGTAGAGAAATAGAATTTAAACCCATATTGAAACATGAAAAATATTCTTTCTTCTCTCCTCCTTCTTGTCTTTTTGAGGGAGTGTGTGTATGCATGTGATTTTACTGAAGTGTAACAGGATTCCGATATAGTTGCTCAAGTTGAATGAAAGTGAATTTATTTTGATGGAAAATCAACAGAAGTCCCTACGTACGATGTTGCAGTATCAATCCGTAAACACTTTAACTATAGCTAGTCTCATTTTGACTTTACTTTTTCTTCTGTTCATTTAGTGATGCTATTTCAGGAAATTTCACTGAATATTGAGGGGAGAACTGCCTAAAAGGAGTGGTAGGAGGATGCGTGGGAGATGGAGAAAAATTATTTTTTTTCTTAATGAACAAAAAGGGGTGGATGGAAGAGGTTTGAGTAGATAAGTAAAACCTCTTTCAGATTGTGCTGGGAATTTTGTCAGTATTTGGGGATTCCCCTGCCCCCAAAGTAAAAAGTGGCAAGGTTGTAGATTTGTTCTGACATGCTTGAGTCATAAATGCTGTGCTTACGCTCTTAAGCAAAGTAAACTTTCTGGGTAAATGAAGTTTTGGGAAATGGGACTGACTTTGAGTTTTGAGGGTATTCGTAATTTCCTTTTATAAGGAAAGAAGAGAAGATTCATTTGGTTATTTCTGTACAGTGCAAATATGACCAATCTCTTGAAATTTTTAATAGTGTGGGTATACTGAATTTTATATTTTACTCCTGTGTGTGCCTTTTGTTGTAGGATCGTGTGTATGTGCAACAAAATAACGTGGAGAATGTCTACAATTTGGGCTTGATTATTTTTCGAGACCAAGTTGTACGCTATGGCTGTATTAGGGATCACTTGCGGCAAACTCTACTGGATATGATTGCAAGAGAAAGGAAAGGAGAAGTTGTAGACAGGTAAGATGTGTGTATGTAAGTGACTGTCTTTTGTTATAGCTAACACCTGTCAATTTTTAAGAGTGAATCAAGAACACACACAAGTAAATAATTGCTTAAATCTGCATTTCTGATCACAAGTAAAATTTCTACATAACCTGGAGTAATGTATTTCGTTGTACAGTAAGGTTTAGCTTAATGGCAAATGGAGAAACTCATTAATATATTTTTTTTAGTATTTATCTTGTGTTTTTTATTAGAACACTGCTTAAATCTCTTCATTACCACCTTGTGCCAGAGCATTTGGTTATAAAAGTGACGTTTTGACAGTTCTCTGCCAATTACTACCCTGTATTACCTCTACTGAGAAAGTGTTTAATTTTCTTTTGCCTGACTTTTTAAATCATTATTATTGAAGTTTTCTTTTTTAGTTCTATTTTCCTTCCTCATGTTTCAATCCGTCTGTTTCTTGGTAGCTCAGTTGCACCTCTGAGCTTTTAAATCTCTTCCTCGTGTTCTCCAGCCAGTTTAGTAGATGTGGCATTTTGTGCCACGCACTGCAGATAGTGCAGCTGAAGTAGCTTCACGTTTGCAAGTTTTCTTGTGCTTCTCCAGTTTCAGAGCAGCTGTTGGATGTGGAGACACGTAAACTCCGTGCTCCTTTGGCTGCAGTTCTGTGACTGAGATTGCCCAACATACAATTTATGAAGAGAAAAATAATCCCTGGCAACAGCTGTGTATTGTCCCCTACTGCCAGAAAGTGGAATTTTTTCCTGGATGCAGTTCTTTTGTTTTCACATTTTATTGATGTGTTTTTATGCCTGACCAAATGCTTAACTTGCTGATACATTCTCATTTTGTGTTGTTTTTTAAAAAAAACAATCCAACCAAACAAAAACCCTCAAACTTTGCACAGCAAATCTCATCTGTGCAGTTGGTTTGAATTGCTCAATTCCAAGCTACATGTGCAGTTTTCAGTTTTCTTTGAAGTAGTGTTTTTACTTACTTGCTTGTGTGTTGAAATACATTCTTCATAGTTTTCCAGGTTAGAACTTGCTTCCCTATCATTGTATTTAAAATATTCAGTGACCATTGTCAGCTCATTAATTTAGTTTAGAACAGAAACAATCAATCTTGCTCCTGTAATCTTCCTACTGTGTACCAAACAGATTTAGGATGGACTTTCTATTACTGTATTTTATTTAAGTTGATATTATGTTCTGAGTTGTTATTCTGCTGTGTACTCTGTCTTACAAGCATGTAGATTTCTCAAGTTGTTAACAACTTACTTTTTGGCAGAGGCGCAATAAGAAATGCTTGCCAGATGTTAATGATTCTAGGTCTTGAAGGAAGGTCAGTCTATGAAGAAGACTTTGAGGCTCCGTTTTTGGAGATGTCTGCAGAATTTTTTCAGGTACAGTAATATTGTAATATTGTATTTGAAATGTTGTTGCTATAACTGCTTGGAGTTGTGAGAATTGGTGGTACTTTAAGTAATTGCTTCTTATTTGAGTATGTCCACTTCCATTAAATAAGAAAAAAAAAAAATTTCTTCTTGAAATACCAGTAGCATGAAAGGTTCAAACTGTTTCAGGCTGGGATTGGAGAAGGGAGACTACTTGTCGAACTGCCTTTGAAGTTTTATTTCCTTTGTGGTTTCTGCATTCATGAGTTATATTTTATAATAAAATTAACCAAGTCAAGGAATTAAGTGTATCCAAGTGGCTATCCAGTTGTTGACCAACCACTAAATAACATATTTTAAATATTTCCTGAGGTTTTTTGTGAGCTGGTTTCAGGAAAAAAAAGACAATTGAATGATTGTTGATTGTAATCATGCTCCTCTATTACTGGAAATTGATAGAAATTGTAAAACATGTTAAAAGATACCTAGACAAGATAGTTTGTCAGTCTGCCGGTTCTTATGCAGGATTGACTGTCATATCCTCTGATCTCCAAACTTCTTTGAAAATCAGAAGCATATATTGCACAGTGTTTTAAATGTCATTGCATTCTGTTTTTCATTGGTGCTACATAAAATTAAGAAAAATAATTACTTCCATTTAAGTTAAAGCTCTGCCTTTAAAATAAAAAAAAAAAAAATCTTTCCTCTGAAAGACTACACTGACCAGTATGGATAAAACCAGTTCGACATGAAATAATGTGTTCAGCATTGTTGCTGATGTGAATAATGAGAACTGGTGATGCCCACAACTCATAAATATGCCATAAATTCATATTTGAAAGGAATCTTTGCTTCTTCCCTCTCCCCATCCTTCTGTTTTCTTTGGACCTGTGGCTAAAACTCTGTTTGGTAACTGGAAACTAGGTTGGCTGAAGTTGTTTTAGTATGAAAAATACTACATTCGTATTTCATGTACCTTCTTACGTATGAAACAGTGTAATAGAATTTGTATTTTGTTCTGTGTATCATGGGGCTTTTGTTCTGGGGTATCAAGATCTCGTTTGCTGGACATGCTGGGTTTGATTTGAACTTGCTTACCGATGCTGATCTGAAATAACTAATACATTTCCTTTTCCCCTTTAAAAAAAAAAGAAATCTAAAGTATTAATTTGTGTTAATCACAGATGGAAAGTCAGAAATTTTTAGCTGAAAACAGTGCTTCTGTGTATATAAAGAAAGTAGAAGCTAGAATCAATGAAGAAATAGAACGGGTGATGCATTGTCTGGATAAATCAACAGAAGAACCAATTGTGAAAGTTGTTGAGAGGGAGCTTATTTCCAAGCATATGAAAACTATCGTGGAAATGGAGAACTCTGGGCTAGTTCATATGCTGAAAAATGGGAAGACAGAAGGTAAGACTGCGTTGTGTGGGAGAAATGCTTATGATACTGCGTGTTGGTTTTAAACATAGCATAAGTGGAGCTTGATGTTTGTGTCCCTGTGTGATTGTAAAAACTCTTTGGTAGCTCTGTTTTGCAAACATCTGAGAATAGTACTTCAGAGACTTTTAGAGGGCTCTTAAAAAGGAGCCCATATGTGTAACTTGTTTCTGTGCAATACCACATATGGGTACTTTTTTGGTAAGCCAAGTATCTCTTAAGAAGAGTACAAATCTATTGTAGTGATCTGTTACCTGTTTTCCATGAGCCATTTTCTTACTTTTCCTCTAGTGTGTAGCTGTCAAAATGCATCGAAGTTTTTTGGCCTCCAAGCGGTTATTTAAAAAGTGCTAGTATGAATGACTGACTTAATAGAAGTATCACAGGACCAGTTATTGGGGAGAGGGCTTTGTTGCAGAAAAAAAACGTTGGCTGCTTTTCCTTAAGAAGCAGATTTGGTTTTCCCTAACAGAGGGAAATAACTGACTGAATGGAAGTTACTATGGAAGGAGATAGAACATAAGTTTCTTAAGCAGTATAATGAAAAGGGTGATTGTAGGATCTGTATTTGGAAACTGGTGCTCATGCTAAAGCCGTGAGAATGGGGAACAGACTTGCTGCTTAGATTAATGGCCTTTGTTCATTAAAGCAGCTTCACAATTACTAGGTGGTTGTCAGAGTGACAAAGTGAGCAGATTTCTTAGAGGTAAGAAAAGATAATTACTATATCAAAAAGGAAAGTGATAATACTATACTTGACTTTTTTTTTTTTTTTTTAATATCCAGTTAAGATAGCCTTCAGGCTGAGGGTACAAGGATTTTGAAGAGTATTCATAAGATGCAGGAATTAGTTTGAACTTCTGTAGGCCCTGTGGGGAAATACATGCTGCATTGTGAAGATAAGATTTCCCATAAATGTACAAGGATGGATTGCTCTTTTGGAAAGCACTGTTTAAGCTAAGCCACTTATCGTGATTTTAGATGGATGAAACAAAGTAGTGTAAATTTATATGCCTGACTTTAAGGCAAATATGAATTAAACTCCAATTTTTACCAGTTTTTGCTTTTCATACAGAAACAAGCATCTCATTAGTAGTGTCCTATTTGTTTTAACTTAGATTTTGCTTGTAACTTTTAATACAGTATTTGATTTTTGGAATTATAACCTCGGAAGCTACATATCACTGGAAAACATAATCTTACTGAAGCTTGGAGTACACCGTTCTTTAATGCAAGCATCAACTTTTGCTGGCCTGAGGATCAGCAATAGCAGGTTCCATGCTGTAGACAACCTAGAATAATTGAATACCATCTTTGTTTTTAATTTTGCGGCTGCTGCAGTCAGTGTGTTGTCAGGGGTAAAGGAAAGGGGACATCAGAAGATTCTAGTGCCTGAGCTGCTTTTCTAGTGCCTGAGGGATGCTTTTGTGTCTCAAGTGGCTGAACTTTTACTGTTGTCTTTTTTTCTATGAAATGAATGAGTTACAGGAGTATCACAGAGGGTGTCCTGCATAATCTCTCTCATTCTTGTTTTCAGACCTTGCTTGCATGTACAAGTTGTTTAGCCGTGTGCCAAATGGTCTGAAGACAATGTGCGAGTGCATGAGCTCATACCTGAGAGAGCAAGGCAAAGCACTAGTTTCTGAAGAGGGAGAAGGAAAGAATCCAGTTGACTACATTCAGGTAGTTAAATATTTTAACTTTCTCTTCTTCCATTTTTCCCACATTTCCCAAAGTAAGAGATAAACCTTAATATTGATTCAAAAGGAATTATTATTAATAGCGACATAGATCATTTTGTTTAAAGTGTACGTGTTCTAAATTTTCAGGCACGTTTAGAACTCTTCTTTTACCACAGTTGCTTGGAAAGTATACGCTCAGTTTTTGTGCTCTTCGTAGCTGCTTTTATTAAACAACATATTCAGGCTAGTTATCTAACTGCTGGGAACTTTTTGGATTATCCTAAGTAATATTTGCCTCCAGAGAGAGTTGTACGTCTGCTGGCAAATAGCTTTATAGTGTCTGTTTTGTTTAATTTTCCGCAATGTTAGCTATCAATGTTTATGGAGACGAAAATCACATGACAGTGTTTCATGGCACAATTAACTGTGGCTGAGAGGTGAATGTGTTATAAATCATAACCAATTACTTGCTTCGTTCTCCGTCTCCCTGAGAAACAGAGCACTTCTGCGTGTTAAAAGATGTAAGTGTTCTTTCTTGTTCTCCATCTCGCACTAAGAAGTGATGTGAACCATTAATTTATCGAAATCACAAAATAAGCTTCAGGAGTGTTTGTTGTCTTTTCTCTGCCATTGTCTCTGAGAATATGGTTTTAAATTTGCACATAAAATCTTTAGAGTTCATTGAACTTTAAGGAAGTGTTTTTATAGCTGGAAGGTGTTTTATACTTACTGTGAAAATGTGTTTCCATTAAACTTTTTAAAATGTGTAGTTCAAGTCCTTGTGTCTGGTCTTTATGAGAAACATTTGATGCTGTATGTCTGTTGTAATCTCTGCTCTTTTGTTTGAAATCAATAACTTTGCTATAACTGGTTACTATCATAAGAAGCCATTTGAGTATGAAAACATTTTTGATTGGATTATTAATTTTCTGGCAGTGCTGAAGCAAACGTCTTGCCAAGCTTGAACAAGAATCACCTCTCCAAGGACTGTTAAAAAGAAGAGAGAATGCCCTTTGAAATGTATTAGTTTTAATGATTAAGGCCTGTTGTGTTTCTTGTGGTAGTACGATTTTTAATTTATTTTTTAAAAGGGGCAAATTATGTGGAAAAATAAGTGCCTGGATTACTTTGAAGTAATTTTTGCTCCTTTAAATCCTGGTGGACCTAAAGGGGTATCATAAAAAATTTAACTGAGAAATATTTTAAAACTTAATTATAAAGATGCTATCAGTGTTTCCTGCTGCAGAGGCGAATAGAGTAATGAAGCTGAAGAAGACTCACAGCCATGCTGCATGTGCTTCGGCAGAGCTCATCCTCAGCCCGTTAGTGTGCACCCCAGCCATCTCACATAGGTGTCCTAGGGAAGGGACTGATGTTTGATTACCACTAGAGCCCCAAATAAAAATAGCTGTGAACTGAGAAACCACCTCACTCTTCCTGTCTCAGCCATGTTCATCTGAATCTTTCCAGGACTTAAATAGCAGTAACAAGACAGATGAGGAAGCTATGTTGTACCATCTAGAAAAAAAACTTCATCATAGTCCAGCACCGCTTCTGCAACATGACATCACCAAACCCTGAGCATAAGTGGTGAGATGATTGCAAAAGCATTGCTAGGGGATTAGATTTAAAACAGCTTCTGATGATTTGAAGGGATGTAAAAATGCTGCTGTGATTTAAGGTGCTAACAGTTTCTCCTGTTTAACACCAGGTTGTTCAGATGGTGTACTCCTGGAGAGGAGACATAAGCCAACCTTGGTAAACAGAGAGATAGTGGGATTTACTTTGAATTTAAAATTTCTAATACGCATTAATTAACCTGTCTAAAGACCATTCCTTTAAGTGAGATGGTGAGTTCCTAAGAGACATTACTACTTCTTTGAGTAATTCTTGAATGGCTTCTTTAAGTAACCACATGTAAATAATTTCTTAAGGAACTGAGATCTTGAAGATCATTTAACATGAACAAGATATGATACACACATGATTTAGACAAGTCTAATGTCTAAATGTTATATTATATACTTAGCAAGGTGCTCAAAGTGATTTAAAGATGCTTCCCCCTTTTGCACTCAGTTGTTTTAACTTGACATGAAGATGGTGCAGACCCTAAAAATTAGTTAGCTTAGAGGAGGTGGTTCAGTTCACGCCTGTGATCTTCACACCGTGAAAACTGGGGAGCTATTGCTTGTTTCTGACTTGCCTATGTTCATAGTGACTCTTAAAGATCAGTAAGAAATGTGACTAAATAATATAGAACGTGTCCCTGGATTTAAATTAGAGGAGGGGAAACCTAACAAGATTTGTTGATGTTGCAATGTGTTTTCTCCTCAAACTTGCTGAGTAGCTGTAGGGATGCAGTTAGTGAGTGCTAACCTTATCTTTCCCATATCCTGTGCTTATGATTGTGACTTTGTCAACGTTATTTGAAATGGAAAAGGCTTAACAAGTACAACAAATGCCTCCTTTAGTTGTGGATTTAAAGATGCAGTAAATCAGGCTCTTTAACAAGGGTGATTAAAAAACTTTCTTAATCTTTGAGCAGTCTGTTACAGCAAACTGCACCAGTATTTGACACCAGTATTTTAATCAGTTTACCTGAAAATTGCTTCTATGAGAGATTTATGGCAGCTATAGATATTTAAAAATGGAAATGAAATTTCAGATATTTTCTAACATGAAGAGCTTTGCAGAATCTCTGACTATAGACGTGGTCCTCTCTACAACTTCATCTATTATTACTGTTTTATAGCTTACAACTCCAAGTCAGTGAAAATGTTTTTGGTTTTTTTTTAAAGGGCTTGCTGGACTTGAAGAGTAGGTTTGATCGCTTTCTTCAAGAATCTTTCAATAATGATCGACTCTTCAAACAGACTATTGCGGGTGACTTTGAGTACTTCCTCAACCTCAACTCTAGGTCTCCAGAGTACCTCTCATTATTTATTGATGATAAGCTGAAAAAGGGAGTCAAGGGAGTAAGTATACATTAAATTTAAAGATCATGCTCTTTTTGCATGCCAGAGGACTGTTACCACATGTGTCTCTTCTAGCTGAAGTACGACCGTTTCCTTCAGTCTTACCTCATAGCTTCTTTCATGAAATTTTTTGAGGTCCAGCACCTGGAACTGAACAGGTTCAGCTGAGGCTTTAGTGGCTCTGAATAAAGCTGAATATTATTGCATGCATCTTTATGCTTTGGGAATCAAATAGTAAATTATATTTATTTGTAGAATAAATAATAATTTTGTCTGTTGTGGCACTAGCCAGGCTTTGGAAGACGAGTCTTAACACTCAAGCTTTCATTCCCAGGTAGCTTTTAGCACTCCTAACACTGGTTTCCATCTGTGCTTTTTTTAAATAATTAAAAACTTGTTCAGGAACTTTTCCTGTGTTCATCCAGGCATTCTACCCGTCCATCGTCTCCCTTCTCCCTCACAATTGCTTTTCCCTCCATTTTAAATCTATTTCTTTGCACAGACTCAATGGAGTGGAGACTGTTCTTTTGGCTCTGTCGTTCATGTGTTAAACTGGTTTTGTTGGCTTCTTTATAGGCTGCTGTTAGACCATATGCTTGCTGTGAATGACTTTAGGTTGTGTAAGACACTTGTGCTGGAAGGTTAAAATGGGCAAATTATTTCTTTTACAGCTAACAGAGCAAGAAGTGGAAACTATATTGGATAAGGCAATGGTTTTATTTAGGTTTATGCAAGAGAAAGATGTTTTTGAACGCTATTACAAGCAGCACTTGGCAAGAAGACTTCTCACAAACAAGAGTGTTTCAGATGACTCTGAGAAAAATATGATATCTAAATTAAAGGTAAGACAGTATCTGTGTACCCTGTACGTGTTTCATCATGGTGGTTTCCTCTTTCAAGGACAAACATACATCTTGATTGCTGTTAAATACAGATCTGACTTTAAAGCCTCAACAGAAAGTACGAAGGGATTCCCTGAATAATTTTTGTAAATAAAATCAAGGAAATACTGGAAATCACCTGTGATGAGAGTACAATCTAGAAAACAAAACTAATAAACTAATTTTTTCAAAATTTGTTAAGATTTTCCAAATAAGAAGAAAACTCCTGTTATCTAGTGACTAGATTTGAAGACATTTCACAGTAAAACTTTTTTATTGCATGTGTAGTTGTTTTTTAATTGCCTTCATCTGCAGACTAATGATAGTGCTCACTTCCTTTTTGATTAAGTAGCTTGAGATAGATTTAAAAAAAAGGTCTTCTCAGTGTCTGGAAACGTGTTTTCCTTAGTTGGTTCAGTTTACTGATTAAATAAGCCAAGGGATGGAGAAGTAAAGCCTAAAGGTGAACAATCCTTGAAGCAAGTTCTAATGCAGCTTCTTCCTAAGCAGCATGATAAATGGCTAGGGAACTTCTGAACCTGGCTGATTTCATCCTAAAATCAAACTTTACTGACCCGCAATTTTGACCTTGATCTGATAAGCTTTCGCAGATTTTTTTTTTTTTTAAGATGAGATAGGAAACTTAAAAGAAACAAAAAATACAATAATATAGAAAAAAGAAGGAAAGCAAGTTTAAATATGTGTACAGTTAGGTCCTTGTATGAAGAATGAAACTTTTTAAAGTTCTGAAAGTAGTGCAAATGGAAATCCCATTAACCAAATGTGCAGAAATAACATTTTTAATCAGATTTATAAAGTAACTCTGTCTCACAGTTCACGTATCAGAAGCTCTGTTTTCATAGTGCTGGCACAAAAGGTTTACTTTGTGTATTTCAGACTGAATGTGGGTGTCAGTTCACCTCTAAACTGGAAGGAATGTTCAGGGACATGAGCATCTCAAACACAACGATGGATGAGTTCAGGCAACATCTTCAGGCAACTGGGGTAAGAGCGCGGGGCTCTGCGTGCTTGTCCTTTTGCTTCCGTACAAACCCTACACCTTGATGAAGGCTTGTAGTTTTTAAAGAGTCGGTTGGAAGCCCGATCCACGGCTTGAGCAGTGCCCATTCGTTCCGTGAAATCCTGTTTCGGCACTTCTTGTGTCCGCAGGCTTCTGCCAGGGCTTTGCGGCAGGCGCCCGGCTGCTCCCGCCTGCGGCCGGCAGGGGGCGGGCGGCGGCCGCCGGCCCATCCAGCTGTGCCCAGCTGTGCCCGCCTCCCCGCCCGGGCCGCCTGCTCTCCTCTGCCTTTCCAAACCGTGTCACCAGCACCGCCTTCCCTTTCTCGTTCTTCGAAGGCCATCTTCACTGCCACCCGTGTTTTATGCTAACGGCAAGAAAAACATTCCATGCTGCGGGTGTCTGACAAACATGCCGTCTCGTATTCAGCTTTCCTGATGCACTTAATGCCTTTGTTAAAAGCAGAAGTACAATTGTATTAAAATTACCAAATATGGACTTAGTTCTTCAATCAAGAAGTGTTACACCTTCTTGTAAAAGGGGACCTCTGGAATATTGCATAGTGGAAAGATCACTGCTATTTTGAGATACCAGTTTGCTTACTGCAAACACTTCTTTCCTATACTGATACTTAGTAGCACTTACTAATGTATAATAAACAGCCATGTAGTTCCCTGTGTGCAGGTAAGTCTGTACATCAAGCATGTTTCAGAAATCTGAATGCCAGGAATATATGTTTGTGACTCTACTCTGCCTGATGTCCCTGGTTGTGCAGGGTGATTTAAAAACTGTGCTGTCTTGAAGCACTCGGCTGAAATCTTCCCCATCAGTGTACTGTGAATCATCATGAGTGAAAGAACAGGATGCTCTGAGTGGTTTCAGAAAGGGCTGTAGAGGCACATATGGATAGATATAAAGGTGTTTGTGCACAGGCAGCTTTACCACTTTTTTATTTTTGAGGCTAATTGAGTTTTCTTTCTAGAATGCTTGAAATACTAATCTTGAGAGCAATTTATTAGGATATTCCGGTTTTTAGGTAGCATGCAGGACTTGTACGTGGGGGGGAGTGTTGTGCTAAAGATTCATGTACTTTACGTGAGAGTTTTACATTAAGTGAGTTAATAAACAGTGTCTCTATCTTCTTTTTAGCTATGTACAGCTGATAGGATGAATTTAAATTGTTAATAGATATTCTGCTAGGCCTTATTTGAAACTTCATCATCTTCTTGGCAAGGGACCAGCAGTTTGCCTGATGGCTGGCTAATCATTGCTCCTCTCTAAATAATCCTGCCTGCAAAGTCTTCTGCTGGATCCTATATTCTGAGATATAGGTGGTGCCAAGGACTGCGTAGATGGTGATTTGTTTGCTATCAGTAAGTGGAAAGCTCAGCACTAGGGAAAGTCCAAGCTAATAGATGATGAGTAATTTCTACAACGGTGATCCTGAAATTTCGGTTTGTTGGAGTTTGGTAAAAATGAGATCAGCTGAAGGCACTTTCCATTAGTTCATACCATTTTTGTGCTGCAGAGTCATCTTGTAAAATAAACTGCTTCCCAAACTTTTTCAAGTCACACACTGTTCAGTGCTCTCTATAATGTATGATGTGAGGCATTCTAAATGCATGCTGTTTTCTGGTCTGGCTAAGACCTAGAAAAACTGGGAAACTGTTGCCATCTCAACTTAGACATTTCGATTCCAGATAAAGAGATTATCTTTGTCTGCATTGATGGCCTTTCCCTGCATTTTGGCTGGAGGGAGAAAACTGTTGAAGCTTTTTTTTTTTTTAAAGGTGATTCACAGATTAGCTAAGTTTTCTGTGTCTAAATGTCTGTTTGAATTTCTCTGTGAGCCTCCTGACATCACTGATGTGAGATCAGAAGCATGGCAGTAATGCTGGGTGCAGAGCAACCTTTGTATAGGTCTTTAATTACTTTTGCAAATTGTTCCTCTTAAACCTTGGTGAAATTCAAAGGTATTTCTTTGAGTAGCCTGTCACTGGTCTGTCTAGTTTTTTTCAGAAGTTTCCTAGGCCGAAGTTTGTTGATGCACAGAGGCATTCAACACACAGAATACCAAAACTTTTCTGTAGTGCGTGGAAATGCTACTCTGCTGTTTAATGGTGGAAGTTTCTGAGTTCATACGACAGTTTTTAACCTTCTCAAATATAATGTGCTCTATTTTTATGTAGTAGTTTTATAACAAGTTGGATGTAGTATGCTTTGGTTTTTCTTGTCCACAATACTAATACTACTTTGAAGGTATTAGTTATACCTCCTGGAGCTGAAAGTAGTCAGTTTTAAGTTTAATAATATTCAGCTTAGTTGAGATACCCAGTGAGGATTATGCTCACCAGAAGCCAGATGTTTATCACCTACTAACAGAACTACTTTGTAGATCAGCAGTTGGGTTGTAGAATGTTTCCTAACCCGTGCTGAATATTTATGGTAATGGCTGTCTTTAGGGAAAGTGGCTGGCTTGTGTGTGTACCTTGCCGACTGGAGGTAAATTGCAGAAGCTGTTTAACAGTCGATACTCAGCATTCACTCTCTGCTTCCAGAAAGTAAATTTATAAACAGTTATTTTGAAACTGATACACTTAGCACCCTGGCTTTTACTGTATGTCATCAAAAAACTATCTAGAAAGAATTGTTATATGTATTTTGAGTTCTGTTTGTCATCACAGACATTTGATTCTTGGTTAAGAATTTGTTTTGTTAAATTCTCTATCTCTTAAATGCCAGAGGGGAATGATGTGGGGGTTTTTTGCTGTACTGTCTGCTCTGATAGTGATTAGCTAATTTGCCTGGCTTTGTAAAAATAATATTTGTAGATGTATGTCTATTTTTTTCTTAGTCTGAAAATTCTATACATTCTACACTGACATAGAAAAACGGTGAAACGTGATCCTGTTTTAAAATAGCGGCTGTTTTTTTCCAATTGTCCCTAGGTCTCATTAGGTGGTGTTGATCTTACAGTGCGGGTCCTCACAACAGGTTACTGGCCTACTCAGTCAGCCACACCAAAGTGCAACATCCCTCCAGCTCCCAGGCATGCTTTTGAAATATTTAGAAGGTACGTATTAAACCGGATTTTTAGGTAGAGATTTTAAGAAACTTTTAAAACTTAACTTACAGATATGTTTTACCATTAGAGTTAAAGACGTGCTAGCTAGCATACTGCTGCTCTTCAGTTCATGTGAAAATTAGAGAAAGCAGTCGTTACATCATGAGGCTTGCGGTTTTGGTAGCTTTTAATTAGAATTCTCACAAGAGTAATGTTTTGAAAAAGCAAAAGTTAGAAATTCTTTAGTGTCCTTAATGGCTGTGAAAAGTCCATGTAACTGTTTAAAGCCATTGCCTCTTAGATGCAAAATGTGAGCTAATGTATTAAGTTCTGGATTCAACGATATTACAGATTTTATTTAGCCAAACATAGTGGGCGACAGCTGACACTCCAGCATCATATGGGTTCTGCAGATCTCAATGCCACTTTCTACGGACCTGTTAAAAAGGTAAGGTATCAAGATTATGAAAATATTGTTTGGTTTGTTTGTTTTTTTTTTAAGTAAGCAAATGCACATTTGTAATAACGTCAGAATTTTGTAAAATAAAAGCTTACCCATTGGTAATATAAGAATAAAAAAAGATGCCTTCCATTGGTTTTATAGTCTGATTCTTCCTTTGTAGCAGTTCTGTTTCTGCTCCCCCTCCCCTCCCCCAAACCTAATTTGAATGAATCACTCAGCATCATCTTGTCATTACCTTGTAGAAAAGTAGTAATTTTGATCTTGAAGGGACCTCAATGCTCTTTGAGTGATTTGGGGGCTGACTGAATTGGTCAAAAGTGAAATGAAACTTGTTTCTCTTTGGAGTAACTTTTGTTAATGTGAGAAAGTGTTGTTAAGCCAAGTTTAGCGTACTCTTCATATGCAGAGTGCTAGCAATGTAGACAGCATTTTTTCTAACGTGAGATTCTTAGTAAGAAGTCACTGCTTAATGTTTATATGTACAAGAAAATAGTTTTAGTGATTTAGACCAGTTCTAAAATGCTAAGCTAGAGGTAGTAATGGCATGATGCTTGGGAACATACAAGGCAAAGCAAAGTGAGAACAAATTTTTTTATAACATAAAATATTAGTAATGTGCGTTTGTGAGGATGTTAGAATTGTATTACCATAGGATAAACGTTTTGATAATTTTAAAGATAAGAGTAAGAAAAGTGGAGGAGTATGGGCAAGCAGTGGAACAGGAGTCAGAGAGGTGGTGAAGTCTGTCCTTGGAGATGCTCGGTATTTGGCTGGCCACAGCTCTGAGCATCCTGTTGTAGACGGCCTGGCTCTGAGTGGTGGCTGGACCCTGGGACCTACAGAGATGCCTTCAACCTCAGTCACCCTGCGATTCTAAGACAGCTGCTGGAGAGACATTCTGCTTATGCCACCAAGCATATGCTCTTCTGTCACTCGTGTAGACCGAGCTCCTAGATAATTGTTTCGTCGTATAACTTTCACCTTACCAAGGTAAAATATTTTGCAGTGGAGAATAATCTAATAGTAATTTTGTCATTTTAAAATAGGAAGATGGCTCGGAGGTTGGCGTAGGAGGTGCCCAGGTAACTGGCTCAAATACACGGAAGCACATATTGCAAGTCTCCACTTTCCAGATGACGATATTAATGCTCTTTAACAACAGAGAAAAATACACATTTGAGGTACGTGCTGTGGCTTTCTCACCTGATTTTAAATAACTGATTTAGGTACTGTCTCATCCTCTTGTGTAAACCTTTGAAGGTCAGGTGCCTCTCATTCTATTTGAGCATGGATCAAGCCAGTGAATACGGGAAGCAGATCATTAGCAATGCACCTGGGAAGCAGTCCTAGGGGAGGAAATCATTTGGGAACAGAAGTTTTCAGAAATGTTGAAGAGTTGTGAATGTGGTTGTTCCTAGGCCACAGAGCTGGAATGCAGCAGGTGGCTCCATTTGCTCATTTTATCTTTGAGAAACTGGATCTAGAGGCCAAAGGGTGGAGAAGGGTTTGTATCCTGGCTTCTTAAACACTGAAGTGCTTAAATTAGCAGGCTGAGTGAGCTGTAGGACGAATCAAAGAACTCGCATCCCTTCTCTGTGCTGGAGAGCCAGAAAGGACAATGAAGAAGGTCCGGGTAGGTTCTTAACAAGGAGACTAGAGGGGCGTTGCTGGGAAAGGTTGAAGAGGTCAGCTGATAGGTGATAAAGAAGCCTTTGGGAGTGGAGGAGGATCCTGTGCTGTGAGGTTTGAGCATTGTATTGTTAATGGTAATTAATAGTTTCATTTTTTATGTTACCTTCTGTTTGAGAGAGCATTGGCAGCCTTGAAAAGCTGTGTAGTTTGAGTGGATGTCCAGGTCTTCCTATCTACTTTTGACTGTGCTATGCATAGCAATCATTTGCCTTTTTGTTTGAATTTTGTTTTCAGCTTATTTGGCATACTTCTAACCTGTTAATAAAGAGTGTTTCTTTGGAACCATCTCAACTGGGATTAAGGAAGGCAGAGTTTGATAAGAGGCTCTTAATAAACTACTCATAGTTAAAAAAAAAAATTATTTTAGAGCACAGAAAGTCCTCTGTGTTGTGAAATCTATTGCAGAATCATTACAGCTTTGAGTACTTTGTCTGATGAGTACTTGGGGGTGTGGGGAGAGAGTGACTTAACAGCTCATTTTTTCTTGAAGTTGGTGTTGAAATTGGGCTGGTGGCTACCTTAGCCCACAAAATTGTAGGCTTTACGAGTGGAGCCTCACCCATGTATGAGTAAATAATACTTGGTAGAGCAGAGAAAAATATGGTTTTTCATATGTGCTGTAAATTGTAGTTTATTTTACTAAGACCAAACAATAGAGATATATGTCCATGTGCTTTTAGGTTGAGTATGTCTTGTTTATTTCTGCTTTGGGAGCTCTTAAACTCTTGCTTTGTGTCCCACTGTAACCAAAACATTAAGAAGGCATATTTGTTTGGTTTGGTTTCTTTGGTGAAGCGTGTGGGAGTTGTCTTTAACTCAAGCCAGGAAAGCTTATGAAAACTTAAGAGTTCATTGTTCATTGATTATTGAATACCGCAATTAGTTGCTAGTGCTGGGCAACTCTTGCTTCTCTGTCATACCAAATCAGTGCTTTTACTGTGACATAGCATGAGAGGTGAGTTGTGGTGTGTGTGCTTGTGTGAAGGTAAAACTGTCTGATAGACAAGTGTTTCTGCAGATTCACAGCTGAAAAGATAAATTAGAAGTTGCCTTCACCATTAAACAGGCATTGCTGTTGTGTTTTGCATTCAGTGTGATTATTAATTGCAAACTCGGCAGCATCTTCACAATAATCCTTATAGCCATTAGGCCATGTCATTAAGAGAAAAATGGGATAATAATGATGCAGAAATTATGCATTAGGGGCTATAAAAACTTAAAGGATTATTACATAGCAAAATTTATTTTAAAAATGTATGAATTTATTGCATTCCTATACAGCAATGTGTTGTTTATGCAAAAAAAAAAAAAACAAATGTGGTGGCCAATGCTGCTTGAATCTAAGAACAAGCAAGAAATACAAATGTGACTGTAGGAGAAGTAAAGTTGTTGAATAATTCCACAAAAGTGAGAGATTAGGACTTAAAAGTGGCTTACCTGTTTTCTCTTTTGCTGCTCTGTGCTTTGGAAGACATACAAGTTGAAGTGTGTAAATAAAAATAAAAATGCTTGTTTATTTTTTGTCGTTTTAACAAAATGTCATAATGTTTTTCCTTCTAATTTTCTTCTGCGCATTTTCCTTCTAATATTTTTAGAACTGAGATTGTGTTACAGGTATTGCTCTTATGCAGGACTCTAGTGTGCTCTTTAAAATAAGGCATTTTTGGAGATGGGGAAAAACATGTAAGTTTTTCACTGTTACATCAAATGTCTGTATAAAAATATGTTTAGAAAAATGGTATGCTACAGACTGAAGGAAAAAGCGCAGAAACATCTGTTATCCACATTTACTTTCATAGCTAATCTTTCTTATCTAGCTTGAAGTTTTTGCCTTCTGAGGCAGTAGATTGCAGTGTGATTCTTTCTGTGGTTCTTATTTTAATGCTAGCTTATAAATTCTGAAACCCAAGTGGTTCGCATACGGTAGTGGCTGAATTGGAATGCTGCAGAGTGGAGTAAAATCAACACAGAAATACATAGTGGTTGGTATAGGGATGTTTCGCATCAAAAAAAACCCCTCCATTTTAGCTCTTTGTTTCGCTTTCATCAAAAGCAGAGTATATGTATTTCCTTGTAGAGTGATTTAGTTTTGAAAGGATTAATTTTAGGTGTTGATCAGAAGTCAAAGTTTGGGAGCCTGCACGTCGCAGGCATTACACCGTTAATAAGCTGGCTTTGGTTTGGAGCCTCGAGGCTTTACGTTTACTTAAGTCCTAAAATCTGTCACTGTGCATTCGGTTGTTCAGTTTATGCTGATCGGTCCATTTCAAGGCTTTTTGTTTGTGACCGTGTAAAGAATTATAGCAATTTGGGGATTTTTTTTTTTTTTTTAGTACTACTTTGTGCTGGATCTGGAAAAAATTGCATGAAGGTGCCAGTTGTGTTTTAGATAAAGCAACAAATGAAGAGATAGTAACTTTCTGTGAGCTACTTGGGAAGTGGTGTTTTGATACTAGCAGGTAGTTAAAACGTGTGGATATGTGTCACTTACTTCAAATACTATGAATATTTATTAATGCATTATGCTAAGAATGCTCTTAAGTTTTAGAACACTTTATTATTTCCCAATCATCCATAAGCAGTAGATGTCAAAAATTCTGATTTTTTTTTTTTTTTTTTTTATTTTAGACGTGCTACTTTTTTTAAAATTTACCTCATTCAGACATATTTGAACTCATGTCAAAAACACAACTCAACATGATTTCACATAAAGTCAACGTTGTACATGTAATGTTGGGTCTGTAGTTGAAAAGTAAGGCATACTCTGTGCCCTGGCATCGCAGAAACCTGATAGTGAGATGTAGATAAGATGCACTGTAATTAATTACAGGGTCTGAGTAGAGGCCAGTACAGATAAATTATTTTTATTGCATGTTGTCAGCAGTGGACGATGACGGAAGAGTGGCAATTTTTTCTGGATTGATTTTAAAAAAACTTGAGTACACTCAAGAAATAACATCATTTAACAGAACTTAGTTGTACCCTGAAGTTTAATTTTTCTGGTCACTATTTAAAGAACTTCTACCAAATTCTTTATACGTCTTTACAGATCGCAGCAATTTCAGTTGTTACTGCTGCTGTTAGCCTGAAGGTCATCAGATTGACTTGTGTGCCATGAGCATTAGGAATTTATGGGGACAGTGGGAGGGCTTGATACTGCTCTTGGAACCAGAGGTGGGGAAGCTGGGGAACAGTTATGGCTGTGAGGTTTATTCTTTCTGTTTGGTAGTTTAATGTTTAGCTGCTAGAGGTCCCTCAAGAGTCTGAATGGGAACGTGAAATCAGGGATGTCTGCAGTTTCCTCAGACTAGAAAAAGGGAGAAGATAGAGATGAGGCTAAAATGAACTTCTCCTGAATGGGAGCTCAGTAAACAAGCGAGGTTTGAGGAAGCAGTAGTAGTTGGCCTACTCCTGGAGCATGTTAAGATGTCGTTCTGCATTCAGAATAATTTGCTTCCTAACTCGTGGTCACTGGTGACTTCTCTGACATGGCTCTCAGCTGAACTCTTAGGAGTACTGACAGAGGTGCAACAAGTTAGGTACATGTTTTTACAAACCTTCTTCTTCAAAATTCGTACATTTGCTGGACTATGATGGAGGTTTTGTATTTCACCTAGGGAAGTCCTAGCAAAGGACATCTGGGCTGTAAATAAATTGTTTCAGGCTATCCAGAAAGGAGGTATAATTAATCCAGATTATTTCTGTGTTACGCTGAAACTAGGCCTTGTTTACTTCCGCTTGAAAATGAGATCTTTACAACGCTGCTGCTGAATGCAAAAGCATTCATGCAGTTTTTTGCCAGGAATGCTCAGGAATATCATGGATGCTTTCCATCACTGAGTTACTACTGAAAAGGTTTGATTTCACTCTGTTCAGCAAATGCTGGAGACGGGGAACAAATCCTTTCAGCCGTCTCCAGACTTACAGTGAAATGAAACAGCTGGATATCCATTCTTCTATTTTCAACTCGTGGTGACTATTTATTTGACAGAATTCACTCTCTGCATTGACTCAGGTGGATCATTTTGCGTAGTACACACTGAGGCTTCGCTACTGCCTCAATTCTAACCTTTCAAGCCTTACAGCTGTCACAGCAATATTCTTTTGCATGCTTGAAGGTGGACATTTTAAGCAATAAACTAATTAAGATGTTTTTATTTAGGAAATTCAACAAGAAACCGATATCCCCGAAAGAGAACTGGTTAGAGCCCTACAGTCCCTTGCATGTGGCAAACCAACGCAACGTGTTCTTACAAAAGAGCCGAAATCAAAAGAAATAGAAAATGGTCATATATTTACAGTGAATGACCAGTTCACATCGAAACTACACAGAGTCAAGATTCAGACAGGTAAGGGAGCTTTATAGTCTTCTGTCTTACAGTCCCAGAACTGCCTTAAAGTGTCAAATGATCTTTTGCAGGATTGATGTCCATACAGGTAAAAGAAAGGGAGTAGTATATTTTTTTTTGTTGATGATTGGTCGTGTCAAAATGAAAACCCAAATACTGAAAAAAGTGTGGAAGTCACAGTTAAGCCTTTTGCTTCACAAAATTTGTAATAGTCTCTTAAAAGGAAATGCTGAAAAAGAAATCAAACTCAAATAGTAAAATTAAAAATAGGCTGCTGATTGATTCAGAAATTGGAAAATTGCCTCATAAGTTGCTGTACTGCTGTGAAATGGAGTGGTGTTTTTAGCCCAACAGCTGTTTCCAAGTGCCAGTAACGGTTTGGGACAATGATTTGAGTTTAACAGATACGAGAAGCTGATCGGTACAATACCACTTCATTAGTTCATCAGAGTGCTGGTTTGTATTACGCCCAAGTAATGATGATACCTTTTTGTCTAGAAGGCTCTCTGGAAATAATTTGAGTTGTAGCATTGCTGTGGATACACTGCATAGAGCATTTTGGAAGATTAGTTCTTAGTTTCAGTACATCTAAAAATATTTTCTGACTTTGCAGAACTCAGTACCTAAAACATACAGCACCATGGGCAGTGTTTTAAGTGCAACCTTAGTAATTCACGTGCTGTTTGTTGCATGTCATAACTTGTTGGGCCTCTGCGCAGCACGCTGTGCCCAGGGATGTAAGCGTGTAAAAGCCAGTCGTACCCGCATACGTTACGCTGCGTGTATCCCTCTGCGTAAGTGATAGCTAGACTGTCTTCGTGCACGTGCAGAGTGCTGTGGTGTCAGCACACTTGCCTTGTCTGGGGCATCTTTCTGGTGAGCAGGAGCGCAGCCGCCAAGTCCAGCATCAGGACCCAAGACACTTCCCTGGTATAATTAAAGTAAACTCTGTGACAACCGTTTGAACTTTAAAGTAGAAGAGAAGAACAGAATACAAAGAATGTAACTGAGTTGGACTATTTCTTCTGACTGACTTTAGTATTTAGCTAGCATTTCACTAGTTTGTGAAGTAAATTTTCAATCCTTTCTCTATTTTAATTAATGGATTATTTGCTGTATTAAAGAGAAAAAATATTTCATGGGAGATGGGGGTTGGTGGTGCCTCTAAGCAGATTTGAGTACTGTTCAAATCTTAACACAGCAATAATTAAATAACAGATTGTTACCTTGTCAGTTGCTATCAAAATATGCCAGAAAGTGTTAATATGTTCTTGTGGCTGCTTTTCATCCAAAAATCAAGTTTGAGAATGTCAAAACTCAGGAAAATATAACTTGATGTCTAGATGAAATAAATAGTGAAGCTAACACTTACACAATGAAATTAATTTTAATTTTTCTAACATACTTTACGTTCTCTTTCTTTTAAGTTGCTGCCAAACAAGGAGAATCTGATCCAGAAAGGAAAGAAACAAGGCAGAAAGTAGATGATGACAGAAAACATGAGATAGAAGCTGCTATAGTTCGGATAATGAAATCTAGGAAGAAGATGCAACACAATGTGCTAGTAGCAGAGGTATGCTTGTACACGGTTTTGATACGGGCTTGGGAATCCTTTTTGATTTTCCTGTTAATTCATGCAAGTTTCCTAGCTCTCACTAACGTGATTCTGAAAGGCTTTTGAGGGATGCTGTATTTAATCCAGCCTTTCTTCTTTCTCCCTGTCTATCTGAAGACATCTAAATCCTCGCCCTTCAGTTTAGAATGTACTCATGAGTATATCTAACTTTCCTTCCTCCTTTTAGCGCTATTATGATGTTATCAAATTCCTTGAAATAACACTCAGCGACAAAAAACACAGTACTTAACATTAATTACTTTCTGCTTTGATGTCATTACTGACTGCTGGCTCCAGGTTTGAGAGATTTGAGCTCTTAGCAGAGGGAGAAAGAATCCTGCTGCTCTTAACTCCTGAGTTCTGACAGCTTCAGGAATAGTACGTGTTTTCCACTCGTGAACTCCCTCAGGACTGTGAAATTGAGAGGATTCTCAGGTTGTGACCATGCCTCTGTAGAGGGTCAGACTTCGAATCGTACCCAAAAATGAGCAAGCAACTGACGGGGGAAAAAATGTCAGGAGTTTGCAAATCACTTCTTATACTTCATGGTTGTAGCCAGCCCTGTCTAAGTACATTTTTCTCATTATTTTGGTCAGTTAGGATGCTTAAGGCTCTTAGTTCCCCGGTGATCTTACATTACTGTTTTTGATCTTGTTTTAGGTAACTCAGCAGCTGAAGGCCCGATTCTTACCAAGTCCAGTTGTTATTAAAAAACGTATTGAAGGACTTATTGAGAGAGAATATTTGGCACGAACACCTGAGGATCGCAAAGTATACACTTACGTAGCATAAAATGCGTTCAGAAAATTTGATTTATTCTTGGACTATACTCTTCGCATGAACTGGGAAGTTCTTTTAAATCATTAATATTAAGACGACCATCTCTTCTATTAAATTACAATACATGTTCTAGACCATTCAGATCAAGCCTTTTACTCCTTTTGAGAGTTTTCGACATCAATTGATTGAGCTTCAGGCTTTTCAACGTTATCCCTGTAGAGATCATCCTTACAATTCTTCGGGAAAATGTGAATGTGCCGCGTTTGTTTTCAATACTGTATGAAAACAGAAAAATAAAAACAAATTTAGAAAATACAGCTCATATAAAAAAAAATAAAATTGTTGGAATTTCATTTCCCCAGATCTTCAGTGTTGATGTAAATGTGTTTCTGTAGTGTTGCTTAGCACTTCGCGCATTGTATAAGTTGGGTTTAAAAGAAACCGCAACTGGTAAGGCAAAATTCCCAGTTATATTGCTCTGCTTCAAATGTTTCTTTAACTAGCCATGTTTAATTTAAATATCTGGTAATTTTTTGAAGACCCGAGCGGACAACTTGAGCGTGTTTCACTCTTCCAGCTGCACTCACTGTTCCAACAACATGAATCGGGAACTTCTGGGGGCTCCGAAAAGACCGTCATAATTTTGGCTTTCCCTTCTGTAATTTGAGTTCTTCTAAATTAAACTCTATATTGATTAGGTTTGTTCTGGTTTCTTTATAGGGGAAAGGAAAAGATTTTAGTGTGTATAAACTGTATAATAATTTTTGCTGTTGTACTCACTGCTGATGGTGGATTGTACAGGGCGATGTTTTTATTTCACTAAATGTAGACAAAATAAATTTAAAATAAATGGATTTAGTGTACACAAGCAACTAATTTAAGTGTGTTAGCGTACAGGGTTGACAATCTTCTGAAACTAAATACTGTCCCCTGGGGGAGCGTACTGGGATTATATTTTGTTAATAAACATCATAGATGGATCTGTCGCCCCAGGGCTTCCCATCATAAGCGCATTTTTCAGGAGATTAAAGCGAAGCCAGCGTTCACTATTTGTTTTTAAAAACGCATTTTGAACATGCAATAAAAAAATTGTTACTGTAATGAATTTTTTTAGTGCTTACCCTGGAACTTTTTTCTTCCTGTCAGTATGCTGCAAAAATAGATTAAAAAATTGCAGTTTAGTGGCATCGTTATTCTCATAGTTAGAAACTGTTTGAAGTGTGCATTGCACTGCAGAGTTTTTATTAAGCAGTATTTCTGACATTCCAGTGCACATATTACATGGCTTTTCTGCCACAGGTATTTTTCTGTTTTAATTCAAAACAATATTTATTTTTTTTCCTTGGTTCGCATTACTTTCGTCCATAGGTAGTGAAAAATATCGTTGGAATGGGTTTCCCAATATGTACAGCTGGAGTTGAAACGAAAAGAGAACTTGGTTGTGGAGTGTGGAGGTACTGCCAGAGCAGTTATTGATTAGCTGTATCGGACAAATACGTGGTGGTGCTGTAGTGCTGCAATGTGATGGGAGAGGATTTTTCATAACATGTCCCCAGTTTCACCCCTCTCCCGCCTCTCAAGGTACCGATCCTGGCTATTGTGCATTAGTAGGCTGTTCCTTCTGCTGGAATGGGGGTGGTATTTTAGATTGGCTATTCTGAAACTTTTTTTTAAGAAGCTTTGCTTAAGTTTGCTGCACATCCCCAACACGCACACACCAGATTAGCTTTTAAATAACGAGCGGGGAGGTGGCTGAGGGACTTTCCTGCCATTGTTCATCAAGAATTTACCCCCCCAGAGAAAACAGCTAGGCCGTGAGCTGTTCTAAAAATGTATTTGCTGAGGGTTATTAAAACACCAGTGTGTCTCTGCACAGTACATGCAAAACTTCAACAGAACTCTAATCCATTTTTAGCCGTAGAACAACGCTAAATACAGGTTGCATGAGGTCTGGGTTTTGGATTGTGTCTTAAGTCATCAGAAACACCTTCCTCAAAATGTACTTGCCCTTCCATGGATCAGTATGAAGGATTTTTTTTATGCATACCTTATTCTTTAATCGCATGAGTGTTGTGATAATTGCATGTTAATGCTTCCCTGCGTGTTTTTCAGGGAGAAGCGGGTTCACATCGGTGTTCCCCGTGAAGCTTACAGAGATACTAACGTTGCTATCCCTGACAGGAGGACTGATGGTGGCTATTCTTGGTAACCAATACTAAGTGTAATTTCCATTTTAAATTTAATAGAATTTTGAAGACTAATTATTTAGGAAGGGACTTTTGCTGAAGTCACCTTTTGGAAATATGCCCTTTACCACTGAACAACGAGACCACGATAGCGATGATTTAAAGATGGACAATGTGAAAACTGCTCAGAGAGAACAAGAGATCCCTAGGACTCTGCTTAAGGTGAGTTTGATGCTCGTGCCTTTACGTTCTTTGTGTACGTTAGCGAGATTTCTTTTACAGTCCATAGTAGATTTCTGCTATGCTTTATCTAATTATGGTTTTGCTTAAAGCTTCCTTGTAATTTTGTTACATTTTTGTCAGCAGGATTGTAGTTACATGTATGAGTGTAATTGTTAGTAAGTTTAGTTTCTTTGTGTTAATATGCAGTTAAACACAGTAACAAGATGTAATAAACATGGAGTTTAATTCTTTAGAATTTTATAAATCAAAAGTAGGTTTAGAGTTTTGTAGCTATTTGAAGATACATAGACACGTATTTTTTTTGTAGACAAGTTTATTTTAAAGGGTCTAGAGTACACTTAATTCCCTGGTTTAGTTTTTGCTCTTTTCAACGTTGGCTACCTTCCAGCTTTGATTTGCTCTTTTTGTTCCTTAGAATTAATCCGTGCAATTTCCCCGTTTGTTGCAGAACAAATGGATGTTCAGTGTGTCTGCAAAGCTGGATGCTAAGCTACCCCTGGAGGAAGCGTCTCTCCTTGCCCTCTTTCCTAAAGACAAACTTTGCCCAGCCAGCCCTAAAGCTTTTGGTGTAACGCTGTCTGTTCTTGTTGCCTTTGCTCACTGAGAATTGGCAGCTGCCACAAGGTTTACTTGTCTGGACCTGTAAAAACAGAAGCATTGCACTAAATGTTCTGGATGACTAAAGTGTTTTATTCACATGTATTGTAATGAAACTGTACAGTACCTGATAGGTGGTGGATATATATATATATATATATATATATATATATATATAAAAAAGGTAATTGAGCCTGTCGTGATGTATGCTTTAGGGCATAATCTTACACAAATGCAATATTTTTTTTGTATGTATATATCCAAGTGAAAGCCGGATAAAAGAACAGGAGAATAAGGCACCTAACTTTCTGTTAGGTCCACGTGTTTGATGTAACCTTGCTGACATGACCGGACCTCTCGTCGCAGTAAGCCCCTGCTGCGTTGGCATTAGTGCGTGCCAAATTTATGGAACAGCTTCACCTCTCTCAGGTTTTTGCTCTTCATTTCTCCTCCAAAACTGGAGTTTTGATGGGGAGCGAGTCTGTGGGAGCTAATGCGCTTAATATAATTGAGATGAAGATGAAGTTTATGGAGAGGAAAAGAAACAACATTTGAACTTGCAGCGCTGATGTTTTACTAATTATTCTTTCTCCTGCAGTTCAAAACTCAGCTTTCATTCCAGGTACAACAGACGCTGAGGAACCCTCCAGTCTTAATGACTGCTGTTCTGTTCCTCCTCTTTGAACAATACATCGCTGCAGTTCACTTAATTTGTATGCCTTATCCTTCAAGTGCTGGCTCAGCGTTGACGTCGGATCTGTCAGAAGCTGAAGCAAAGCAAAGGTGGTGCGGTGTATTGTGCGCGCTGGGGGAAGAAATGTTTAGGCAGCGGAGTGACGGGTGTTTGCAGCGAGGGGCTGTTCCGCTGTCATCGCGGCGTGTCAGCTGTCGTGCAGCGAGGAAGGCGCATCTCCAGGGAGAGCACGGGAGGTGCGTGGAGCAAAACTTCTTCTGAGATTGTGGTGGGTATTGGCAAACCTTGTGCAAAATGCCGTTTGAGTAGCTTGTATTCGTCAGGTATTGAGATGGTGAGCTGTGCTGGTAGTTTGACAGTTGGACTTGATGACCTCCAAGGTCTTTTCCAACCGTAATGATTCTGTGGTTCCTTGTGGCATCCTGGGCAACTTCCAGCAGGAAAGAAGCATTACCAAAGACGCCTGCACATCAGAAGTTGTGACACGGATTGAAACAGTGCCAGCAGTGTCACCGAGGCTCTGCCTGTGCTCTTGGCTCCATCACAGACGGAGAGAAACGAGCAGGCTCTGTGACGGCTCCTGAGGGCCCTGCCGAGCACTGGAGGTGGGGAGCTGGTGCTGAGGGCAAGCCCCTTGTGGGAAATCGCTGGAGAAGGGGCACCAGCACCTCAGTAAGCTTCCCTGGTTTTTTTGCTTCCCTTTTTCCTCACCCAGACTAAAGCTCTGTTAAACATCCAGTAACGCCTTCAGCAACCTGCTTGCGCAGACTCTCTAAACTTTTAAGAATGTGTTTTGGAACAACAGGAATCAGGGCAGGAAAAGCAACTCCTCTTCCCGCTTAGCGTGACATCTTTAAGGATGACACAAACAAGGACTGAGAGTTACGTACGCAGCGTCAGCTGATGAATCAAAATAGTGTTAGGGCTGTAAAACGAACCTGAAAATTGGGAGTTTTCCATCTCATCACAGGACATCTTCTTTTGAAGTTATAATGCCAGATTTTATTTCTTGGATATATTTCTTACAAGCTGAAAAAACTTTGGGACTTCCAAAGGCCACAGAAAGTGTGAGGATTAGTTGGCAGCGATCAATATTTGTTGTGCTTATTATTTATTATCTACTTGTTTATCTTCCTTTCTGTCTAAACCAGCTCTTTGGATAAACGTAATAGAGTTGGGGTAGCCGATGAGGTGCAGCATGTACCATCCTGAACTTGGAGTGAGTTTTAAGGAAACGAATAGAAAAATACCAATAAACCCTGTCTAGGCTGAAATCCCTGTGTCTTGAGCCGTTGTTCCAGCAGTTGGTCTGCAGTTATGTGATACAGCAGCGCTTGGGCTCGCTAGTTCCTACCTTCCTAAGGAACCATGCTGAAATCCTGCAGAAGGAACTGCTACTCAGTGCACTCTCAGGTGAAGCTGGGAATTGCATTCCTCCAGAGAAGCAGATTTCACAAAGAAGCAACTATCAACTCTAGTTCTAGGAAGTCTTGGTTCAAATTAAGCCTACTGTTAGTCTTTGCTGAGCTGGAATCCAGGTGAGGGAGTAATATCTGACAAGTGCCCTGCCCTTGTCTGTCGGTTTGGTCTGTGTGTCGAGACAGAGAACAATGTCAACATGGATTAACGTTTTACACTCAATCTCCTCAGTAATAAAAGGAAGAGCGACAGAAAAATGAGGTCTTAGCTGGGAATTGGTGAATAATAAACAGAAAAGAGTGAAAATACTACTCCAAAGGGGAGGAGATATGCTCCAGGTTCTCAAATCACTCTGTTTCTGCACTTTAAGCATCTTTAGCTTGTTTGTCATCTTCTGCACTTCAGCTGCTCTGAAAATCTGGTGTAGATGTGGTGTTACTGCCCAGGGACAATTATGCTTTCTCTCCAGGTGGGCTGTCAGGATCATCTTTAGTCTGGTGGGTTTTTTACCTGCTTGTTTTTAGTCTTAGTTATTTATTATTCTCATCAGGTTAGTACCTGCAGCCTCGGTTGTGATCACACTGTATTTATCTTGTACGTGTAAAGCCACAGCATTGCTTTAAGGACGTTATTATTGTATTTACATCTAATGTGAATTTATTTCTTTTTACAACCTTTGAAGTTAAGCCGAGGTTTTCAAGGCCATCCAGGCGGTTTTAGGGAAGTACACTCACAACCAGTGGTTCTGTGACGTTGTATTTCTGCCTCATTCCACGCTATGGCTGTGAGGTTCAGGCAGGTACTTCTTCTCCTTCAGTCTTCATATGCTGCTTTTTCTCTGCCCCAAATCCCAGTAACGCCTGAGTTTCCTAGACCTTGCGAGCCGCTTCTGCTAATACTGGTGGTTGTTCAGTGTTTTGGATATTGCTTCTTTTGAAATTCTGTTAAAGATAAGGCTGATAATCTCCTGCAGCTTGTCTGTCTCAGTGTTTGTTACCAACTTAATTATGCAAATCTGCATTTCCAACATCATGTGGGATCCAGGCCAAGACTTTTGGTTTGGTTTGTTGTTGTATTTTTTATTAGAATTTGGAGTATATACTCTATCTCAGGAGGCTTGTCCTTCAGGACAGGAAGTAATTAGAAGCCTTCATACCGCGTAGGTCTGACTTGTTCCTTAAGCTGGAGCTTGGACTCGTTGGTGAGCTCACCGTCTCCTGGTGACTCGCTCTTATTAACGCTCTGCGGCGCGCAGTTTCTCTCAGCATCTGCTGCTGGCCTTCCAAGAATTTCGCCTTGAGTAGTCTTCAACAATGCTAAACATAAGCTGATTCAATAAACACCTCACTGGGCCCTGCAAGTCTCAGTTTTCTTTAGATGAGCCTGTTTTCTTTTTCTAGAAGGTTTCTCATTGAGATGTAATTTATATAAAAATTGCTAGGTTAAATCTTTCAGAAGTTAGTCCCTGAAGCTGGGCATTTAAGCTCAAATGTAGGCAGGCTGACTCCCACCTCATCCCACACTGACCTGAGTGGGAGTGGGCTCCTGAAGATACCCTCTCGGGTCAGTGCTAGATTTTGGCTCTGTGTAGTGTTGACTTGACTTTATTTTCTAATACTAATTTCTGATGTAGCCTTCTGTTGGCTCATTCTATTTCTTGGGTCTTGGTTTGCATGTAGGGAGCGCTTTGGGTTTTTTGAAGTATTTTAACCAATGTCAAACTGAGGAAGAATCTGTCTGTTAGTTCCACGTAACTTGCTGAGGACACATACTCCAGATTTGGCTGGAGCTGAATACAAAAGCTGCCTCGATCAGGTTGTACAAATCCAAATCCCACAAACTTTGGGTTTGTGGCTGTGGTGGGATGTCTGTAGCCAGGCAGGGACTGTGCCTTTTGACTGCTCGGGAAGCACAGCTCAAGAAAGAAGTCCATATGAGCAACTAGAGCCGACCTTCTGTTGGTGCTTTCTCCAAGGTTTCCCTCGCGTGTGGCTGTAGCAGCCACCAGCTGTGTGGCTGGGGGAAGCTGGTGTATGTCAAAGGTATCTACGTAACCGCGTGTCTTGGGCAGTTTCAGGCGTCAGGAGAGGGAAAGCTTCTTTATTCCTCTCTCCTTCTGAGAGATCATTCTAGTACCAACGGTAAAAGCTTGGTTGCCTCAAAGACTATGGCGGTTTTACCGTGGGCTTCGTCAGGGTCGTGGTTTCATCATCTCTGTGTCTCGGTGCTGCTCTCCCAGCCTGCGCTCACCCCAAAGTCTGTGCTGCTCGAGCATAACTGCTTCACTTTCTTAAATACAGTCGCTGAGGGGAAATGTGGTTTGATCCTCATTGTCCCTCTGACAGCGCGCCTCGCTGCCGCAAGGACGCCTGTTCCCCCACGTCAGGAGCAACTGCTTTCATTTTAGCCTGCCTTTTATCTC
This sequence comes from Chlamydotis macqueenii, assembly GCF_036417535.1. Lineage (NCBI taxonomy): Eukaryota > Metazoa > Chordata > Aves > Otidiformes > Otididae > Chlamydotis > Chlamydotis macqueenii. The sequence goes on from NC_141564.1 coordinate 2,249,722, forward strand.
CTGTTAGCCTTGAAACTCTACCGTGTCCGTGCACCTCCTCGCACAGCGTTTCTCACGGCAGGAGTCTCAAGTCGCTGCTCCCGTCCACGGGAGGAGTTGCAGGAGTTGCTGTGCTGATGCTGCTGCCGGGTCGGAGCTGCGGCTCCCGCGGCAGCCGAGGGTCAGCCCTCCTGGTAGCTCTGCGAGGTAAGGCAGGCTGCAGCCTGTAGCGAGTATTTTTTTCTTTTTTTCCCCTTTTGTGCATGCGTATGTTCTTGTCTCTCTGCTTACAGACCCTTGCTGGATTTGCTAGCTGATTAAAAAGAAGAAACAAGAACCGTTTAGGAGAGAAGTTGTCTTAAATAAATGCAATAGGTTAGGTGATTTTCTTTTTTTCCCCTCTTTTGATCGTTGGGGTTTTACTTTCCTCTGAAGTGATGATGAATTGGAGTCACAAGGGTTTGGAGCAGGAGACGAACTCTTTGAAGAAGTGGTTGTATTCAAGTAAGACCTTAATCCTGGTTTTTGTCTCCGTACTGTATATGCTGTAGATAATTGTTGTCTAGCAGATTAATGTAGTATTTTTGTTCTTGCTGTAGGAAAAAAAAAACTTGAGATTAGGGTAAAAGAACAAAAAAAAAAAAGCCTTTTAAAATGTAGTAAGCCTGAGACATTGCGTGGATTTAATGAGGCCCACTCCTGAGATGCCTAGGTAATTCACACCCGGTCTCTCTGCAGTTAATTACGTGCCAGTACAGAAAGGCTAAATCCTCATAAAGTAACTTCCTTACAGATGCTGCTATGGACTTATTAAATCCTGTGATGCATCATCAGTCTCACTGGTGTCAGCCAGAGCGAAGGGCTCTGAGCACCGCAGAGGACCCTGCACATCTTAAGAATTCACTGTGAAAAGGAATTTTTAATTATTTTGCTGTGCCTTTCCGCTGTAAGGTTTTAGAGAGATAGCAGCCAGTGTTCTCTGAGGCTTCACGCAATGAAGACCTTACTGGTGTATATCTTGGTGGTAGACACAAATACTCGTCTTTGCCCTGCTCTTACACGAAGCTGGACTGCCCCAGCACTCTGCTGTACGTCCTGCTCTGCGGCCGGTCGCTAGCATGTTGAAATGGGGCTCCAATATAATTTTTTTTTTTTTAGTATTGTATCAGAATCTTTCTTTTTTCCCCTCCCCTCAGCAGTGTGGCTTTTCGCATAAGGCTGAACTGCTATTTTCCTAATCTCTTACAGAAATCTTTCTTGGCGTGTTCACTAGGTCACTGTGAATAATGTGCTTTTCCGTTTGGCAGCCGGACGGGAAAGCTGGGGGAAGGGGAAGCAGAGAGGAAGGCAGAGACTCATTACATTCGAGGATCAGAATGAAACCAGCACTTTGTTCGGACAGGAGTGATCTCTTCCCCACCCGAGACCTTCTTGGTGTCTCGGAAAAGCGGTGGATGAAGAGCTCCAAATTCACCAGGCTGGGGCAGCGGGGGCCGTGCCATCCTGGCTTTACCCCAAGGTTTTGGGGCACAATACACCAGAGACAAGGTGAGGGCGTAAGAATACTCTTGTCCGAGGTTGGGGAGCCTGGGTGTGAGCCCTTCCCATGGACGTTTAGATGTCAAAGCAAAGTGGAAGAGGAGCAGAGCGCTCCTCCACTGCCCAGTGCATAGCCAGGGTGGTGGGATGGCCCTGCCAAGGAGAGATTCGGGCAAGGCTGATGTTCATCTCGTGCTCCTCATTGTAGGAGTGGTGGGTACCCCTGGCCTGGAGCTGCTGGAGAGCTTACGGGTCTGAGAACCAGGCCTAAACCTGGTTTAGGCTGCCATGCCCGGCGCCGTTGCCTCCTGCCAGAGCAAGGACCCTGAAACCCAGCTCCTGCTTCCAGCTGCAAACCGAACCCCAATGAACTTTCCTGGTTTCAGGGTTTTCTTTCCCAGGCGAAATTCCCATTTTCCTCTCATGCAGGAAGGGAGATGACTGCTCACCCCTGCCCCATAGCGAAGAGTTGATGAATCATTTCCTCTTCCATATTTTAGTAAAATTGTGTTGTTCAGAGCTCATCTAGAGCGTTTTAATGTTTTGAGCACTTGCACTCTTCTCTTTGCTCTCTTCCTGCAATTGTCAAAGGCTGGGATGTTTTTCTCTCCCTCTCAACACTTGCCACTTGCTCAGCAGCATTGCGGGTGATTTTTGTCTCCATCAGTGCAAATTAATTTTTTTTTTCCCTCAGCTTCTAGTCAGCCTTTTTATTGTATGTTGTTGTTATTGTGGTTTTACAGCATGAATGTGTATTTCTACCAGTGAGAGTGATCTTCCACATAGAGGAAACCACCACTACTTGTCCCTTCAGCCCTTGGAGACTTTGCCCAGTTGAGAGTAAAACTGGAGTCGGCGGAGGCCCCGGTTTTGATTTAAACACTGGCTGCAGCGGGGGCAGGTCTGTAGAGAAAAGCCTGGTCCTAGCTTTTCTGGGCTGTGTGTAACAGCCCAGGAGCTGGTTTGCAGCTGGGCAGCAAGCGACCGACGTTGTGACGCGTGTCGCTAGGAGTCAAGGTTTTTTCCCCAAAGCTCCTCTTTCCTGAGGCTGATTCCTATCTGTGCTTATTGTTATCCCTTGTGTTCACATGTTTGGTTTTTTTCCTTTTGTTAGCCTGTTTTCCTTCCTTGGTTTTTAAAGAATAGCTTATCTGTATGCCCCAGAAGGGTGTGCCTCACAAAGATCACAAGCTTTTTACAACCAGCTACAGCCAGCCTGCTGACCGCAAGGAAAATACGCTGGGATTTTCCAACGCGAGTGCCGCATCGCCTGTGCAAAAGGCGTCGATCAGAGATGCGCGCTGGTGGGACTCGGCGGGACCCGGCACATCCGTTTCCACCGCTGACAGGCGAGTGTGCTTACAGCGTCATCTCCTCTCGGAGAATTCCTGCTTTTCTCTTCCGGTGGGACACAGAGGTGTTTCTGGACAAGACAGTTCAGTGCACGCAGGGACCAGAGCTGGAGTTGTGGAGTTGGAAAATGAACTAATTCTGTCAAAGACTTGTGTTACCGAGGCTCCAAGAGTAGGAGAAGAAGAGGGAAGCCACCAATTTGTCTGTTTTTATTTTTTGCCAGGAACCTTTGCAATGGACGACAGAGCAGACTCTCTGATGACCGTGCATCTCCTCGCCAATTCGGGGCACTCGTCGCTTCTGCAGCAAACTCTGGATCGGCTCTTGGAGTGGATCTGCCCAGACATCCGCCTTTTCCTGGTGTCTGAGCGAGTTACTCCGTTGAAATACTACGAGAGATACCGTAAGAGAAGCTGCGGCTTTCCCGGAATATCTGTTCTCCTTTTTCTACACGAAGGCTTGGGAGAAGAACGGATTTTCCAGATCCACGAGCAATTCCAGCGCCCGCCCTGGCGGTACCAGTGTGCCCAGCTCGCTAACAGGCAAAGCCACCCCTACACCCCAACTCACCAGGACTTCTACAGCCTGGACGACCAGATGCCGGTGTGGGGCATCAGGCGGGTGCACTGCGGCCCCGAAATCCTGCGCGTCACCCTCTACTGCAGTTTTGATAACTACGAGGACGCGGTGAGGCTCTACGAGATGATCCTGCAGAAAGAACCGGCCATGCAGAACATTAACTTCTGCGTCTTCGCGCTGTACGCGACCCGGAGTGTCGCGGTGCAGCTCTGCTTGAAGCAGCTGCCCCTCGGGGTGGCAGCGGAGCCGAAGGAGTCGTCGGCCGTGCAGTTCAAGGTGCAAGAAATTGGGCAGCTGGTGCCTCTCCTGCCCAACCCCTGCGTTCCTATCAGTAGCACCAGGTGGCAAACGCAAGACTACGAAGGAAATACCATTTTGCTTCAGGTATGTGCCTGTGGTGCTCTGAGAGGAGGGGGGGTTTTTTAATTTGGTTTTTTTTCAAGGGAAGCAGTACTGGTTCAAAATGGAAATTAAGATTTTTGCTTGTTCATGTGTTCTTTTGAATTTGTCAGTGCAGTAACCGGGATCTGCCAGTGCTGTGATGCTGTTGATCAATATGATAAATATAAGCACAGATCCTTGGAATGTTTTTATATTGTTAATTTAACATTATTACTGCTTTAAATTGAAATTAGTAATGCTTTTTTGAGCAGGCTGGTTTAACATCTTCCCTGCCTGAATGAAATGATCGTAGCAGCCAGTTTTCTTTTTCTGATAAGCCGTTCTGCGTGAAATGTTTTTGCAAGCAGATTTTTAGCATCCAAAACCAGAGGTACCACAAGTACAGCGCTGATACAGCATCGCCTGCAGTAGATTTTTGTGAGCTCGCGTGGGGTGCAGTTGGGCAGAAGTGCCGAAGAAATGTGTCGAAGGAAATCTCTGCCTTTTCTGTCCAAGCATGCGACCCAGAGGTGGTATGAATAGAAATAAATTAAAAAATGACCCAAAAGGCTGTGCTGGGATTATACCTATGGGAATTACGCACGTGAGCAGGAGGGCAGTGTATCTCAGTGTGCTTTCCTTCCATTGTAACAACCGCTCCCACCTCTGATTATTTTTCTTTTTCCTTGTAATTTGGATATTTAAATAATTTGCCCATCTTGTGGTTTTTTTCTTTTTCCTTCCAGAAGTCATTTGTTACAAGCTAATTATTCCGTATGGCCTATTTATATGCTACTCTTGAACACTAATCCTCAGGGCAGCCTTTTGCGTACTTCTTATTGAGTATCACTTTATAAACTGGTTCCCCACCCACTTGGACTGGAGCATCCTCACGTAGCTTTGGTGTCGGTCCTGCCTGGAGCGGGGGACTGGGCCAGGTGACCTCCCGAGGTCCCTTCCTAAATGACTCTGTGGTTCTTCCTGCTGTAGGTGCAAGGTCTGTACCTGCAAATAATTTCTTTCCACGGTTGACTTTTCTGCCTTAACTGGAAACCAGATCCAAGGGTCTGCTCATGGACTGCAACCCACGTGGAGCTGTCATTCCCCCCTGAGCCTGCAAGAATTCTTTTCTTGGTTTTACTGGGGAAGAGATGGTTTGATAAAGAAGTAAATAAACCACATCCTCCCCCCTTTTTTTTTTTTTTTTTTTTTTCCTCCCTGAAGTTGCTCACTAATTCCATGTCCTTTCTCAGACTGTTCACAGGAGATCCCTGTTGCTCAAATTTTACAACAAACAGCCAAGCCTGTTGTTGGCCTTGCTGTTGGGATGAGTATCTCCTTCCTGGATACCCATCACCCATGGTGTTGGTCCATGCGTTGCCCAGCCATCAGAGGAACGTCATTTGATCCAGAGCTTCCTGAACAAGTTTCTTTCCCAAAAGCAGCTGCTCAGGATTTGCAGATGTGAAGGAGCTCCAGTACAGACCTGATGCCTACAGGAAGGTTTGGGAAGAGGCACAGCTATTTGTGGTGTGCTGTCTTTAGGTCACCTGCAGCAAATTGAAACTTCTGCATGAAGTTTCATCTTCCATCATTCTGGCTCGGAAGAGTCTGGTGCTCTTCTCTGGTGGGGCTCTGAGTGATCTACAGGTGGTTTCAGCACGGTGAGGCTGGGTGAGAGCATCATCATGTGGTCGAGCTAGAACGATGTGCTAATGGGGTTCTCTCCAAATTTTCTTCAACAGGTTCAAGACAGCTCTAAGCCCCTTAAAACAAATGTCGGGCTTTCCCATCAGCGTGATAGTCCAGGCAATGAAAAATTCCTGCAAGACTGTGTCCCAGCCCCTCTCCTAGTAAAGCGGGGAACCCAGGAGATCAACGCCACGAAGGGTAAAATAAAATCTGACCGCAGTGAAGCCCTGACTCCTGAGCAAGCTGGCCATGACCTCCTCAGGCGCTCCTGCTCCTCTCGCCGCGGTCCAGCAGCCCCGTCGTGGTGGGATGCCACCTCCCTCCGCAGCCGCCCCAGCAGCGAGCCGCAGGCCTCCCTCCAGGAGAGACGTGTTCATGGGCGGGCAGCAGAGACCGACGTCGACACTGGGCTCACCGTGGTGAATGCCGCTGGCAGCCGCTGCCCGCTGAACGGCTTCTCCAGGGACCTGCGCAGCAGCCTCCTCCACCTGCGAGCGCCCATGGACGGGGCCGGCGAGGCCGTGCCCTCCCGGGACAGGACCCAGCTTGCTCCAAAAAGGAGCAACAGAGCAGGGCCAAGAGCTTCGGGCTGCCGCTTGCAAACACGGCGGGCCTGCCCTACAAACAGAGCGGAGGATGAGGAGGAGGAGGAGTTCTTCATATGACTGAAAACAAGCGCATCAGATGAACGTGTCCTCTCCAAATGACAGCTTTTGTGTGCACTGTGCCTCCTTGTGCTGCGGCCACCGACGCTCAGCTTGCCTTTGTAGCTGTGAAAACGCTTCCGTGGCGGGTTCACCGAGGTGGACGCTTCCTTTCTGCAGAGCGATGCTACGGAGGCTGAGAGCAAAGCAGGAAAAATAGCACTGCATTTACAGAGAAGTTTTTGGTTTTGGTTGGTTTTTTTTTTTTTTATTTTAGTGCAGAATAGATTGGAGGATTGTTGTGCGGTGACTAGGGATGAGCCATATGACTCTTAGTGCTGTTCTAAGACATTAAAAATAATATCCAGTGGCGCGTTCGGAGGGGTTAGAAGGTGCAGCTCGCCTGCGCTGCCCGAGCAGCAGGATGCCCCCACCACCCCTCGCCAGGACGTCCCGGCATGGTCACAGTGGCCGTGCTGATTTCCCTCTGCGTTCCTTCTCGCTTCCCCTGGTGTTGGTATTCAAAAGCTTTAATGTTGTCAATTTTATGCAAGATGTGACATTTAATAATGTGCTTTTAAAATATTTTTGGAAGAAAGCAGTTTCTAGAGAGGCCTTTTCCCCAAATTAGCACAGTACACGCAAAAAGCAAAGACTTGCGGAGAATAGTTTGAGCTGTCTGTGCTTCAGTAAGACCTGCTGTTGCTTATTTGTGTGACGCTTCGCAAAATAAGCCCAGCACTAGGCCAGGCTTTTTCAGACCAGTATGCTGTTACCAGCAGGCAGCCCTAATTGGGATTTAATTAACAGAAGGCAGGAGAAGTTATGGGGAGGGAACTGGAGGAGGGCAGGTCCCTGCTCTGTGCCTCTGCACCCTTGCCCTGGCAGCGATGCTCGCATACCTTCCGATTCAGGGACCGAAACCCGCAAAAAGCTGAACAGGGCACTTATTCAACTGGACACCTACAAACCCCCTGTGATGTTTTCATAAGCTCTGTAAAATTTTGGGCTTTTTAATAAATCATACTCATTTTACATCTAGGAGGGTGATTATTTAATCTTCCCTAGCAGGCTAGAAATTTAGCCGGTGCTCTTCAGAGCTGGAGAAAACTTATGGGCAACGAGGAAGGCAGCGGGGAGGCGAGCTCTTGGGGCTCGCTGCGGGGTGTGCGCGGGGGCTAGGAGGGGGGCAGAGGCCTGGATGGAATAGTCGTGGAGCCAGGACTTGGATAGAAGCGGGATTCCTGGGACAAGCAGCTTTACCGAGAGGCTTCATGGCCTTCTCTCTACCCGCGTTACCCGAGCGTGAGAGCTTTCTGTAGGCTGTTCCTGTCTCTGCAACTTTAATTGTACGTTTCTTCCTTGCATACTGTGCCATGTCTTTCAGGTTTTTGGTTTTTTTTTTTTAAACTTATAAGAGAAACCACGGGCTGACAGGGGTCTGGTGGAGCTCTCTACCCCAAACAACGCGCGAGCAGCTCGCAGGTAAGCGGCCTGACCTTGGGAAGGGGCGGACGTGCGGGGTGGGCAAGGCTGGTGGTGGGCTCCTCTCTCGCCCAGCTCCTGTCCCACATGTGGATCCCAGCAAAGCTCACAGGGAGAAACAGTCTTGGTGGGGAACAAGAGAAGTTATATCTAGTGGTGCGATGGCTTTGCCGTCCTGAATGAAGGGAAATGAGGGGTTTTACCATCTGTTTGTGTCATGTTGGATATTGGCACAGGGTGTCAGAACAGTTGGTACAAGATACCGAGATATGTGCTGTGGGGAACCCAGCATGTTCTGTTAAGGAAGAGCAAAACTTCTTGTAGCTGTTTCGATTCAGCAATTGTCTTACAGAATTGTTTAGGTTGGAAAAGACCTTTGAGATCATCAAGTCCAACTGTTAACCTAGCACTGCCAAGTCCACCACTAAACCATGTCCTGGAGTGCCACGTCTACACGTCCTTTGAACACCTCCAGGGATGGTGACTCTACCTGTCCCAGTGCCTGACCACTATTTCAGTGAAGAAGTGTTTCCTAATACCCAACCTAAACCTCCCCTGCTGCAACTTGAGGCCATTTCCTCTTGTCCTGTCACAAGTTATCTGGGAGAAGAGACCAACACCCACCTCCCTACAGCCTCCTCTCAGGCAGCTGTAGAGAGCAATGAGGTCTCCCCTCAGCCTCCTCTTCTCCAGACTGAACAACCCCAGTTCCCACAGCTGCTCCTCATGGGACCTGTGCTCCAGACCCCTCACCAGCTTCGTTGCCCTTTTCTGGATGTGCTCCAGCACCTCAACGTCCTTCTTGAGGGGCCCAAAACTGCCCACGGTATTTGAGGTGCGGCCTCAGCAGTGCTGAGTACAGGGGCACGATCACTGCCCTGCTCCTGCTGGCCACACTGCTCCTGACACAAGCCAGGATGCTGTTGGCCTTCTTGGCCACCTGGGCACACTGCTGCCTCATGTTCAGATGGCTTTTGACCAGCACCCCCAGGTCCCTTTCCTCTGGGCAGCTTTCCAGCCCCTCTTCCCCAAGCCTGCAGCGTTGTGTGGGGTTGTTGTGACCCAAGTGCAGGACCTGGCACTTGGCCTTGTCCAAAATTCATGGATCCAGCCTGACCAGATCCCTCTGCAGAGCCTTCCTACCCTCCATCAGATCAACTCTCCCACCCAAAGTCTCTCCTAGTTGAGACTTCTTTTTTTTTTCTTTCCAGTTTCATTGTTTGGCTCCGGTAACAACCGCTGTTGTGTTTGCACGTTGTAAGCGATGACAGGCCCAATGCCTCCCCGGCATGTCTTTTCTTCCTGTGTCCGTGCGCTGGCTTTGCTTGCCTTCATCAGCACCCAGGGCTTTCGTCTCCCTCACTCTGCTTGACATGTAACCGTGCTGTGGACAAGCCCTATCTTGTACCAAGCTGGCATGGGATACGCGGTCCTTGTCCCTCCCCAAATGATCAATGTCTCCGGGTGCCTCTCCTTCAAAGAAATTACAATTTCCTGGCATCAGTAAGGCGAATGCGTGATGTGGGAGATTCCTGATGGCCTTCATGCTCCTTCCGTGCCGTGTGTTGTATTTGATTCTGGGATTTAGTTCAGGAAAAAATTGCTGCCAGGTGGGAGCAGGAGGTGTGCAGGTGTCAGAGGTGCGGTAGATTCGGCAGGCGGGCTCACACGGAGGAGTCACCAGGAGCTGGGATGGTGGTGGGAGGACGTGCCGGGGGCTGAAATTGGCTCTTCTCCACACGCTGGGGCAGGGTGGCTGTGGCATGTGAGAGGAGCAGCTTCTTCTCCTCGTTGTCCGCGCATGCTGCCCATCCCCACCAAATCTGACTCGGGGATCGCAGCCCAAATCAACCCAGCAGCGACCACCAGCGTGACCCGAGAGGCAGAACACGTGGTAGCTGGGAGCAGAGAGCTTCTGGGATCCAGTTTTCAGGGTGGGAGCTGCTGAGTCGCAGGCTGACGTCAGCTCGGCGGCCCCCCGCAATACCAGACAGCCCCGTCACCGCGTGGCTGCTTGCACAAGCTGGGTTACTTAAGCTCATGAGCGATGTGGAAAGCCATGTCCCGAAGAAAACCTTGTGTATTTAGCCAAAAAAAAAAAAAAAAAGAGGAGAGGAAGGAAGGAGGATCGTAAAACGCTTTCCTCCTCTGTCTTGCAGATTCACAGCCCTTGCCCCGCTTATCTGCTGCTATTTTCGGCTGTTTGATTCATGGGAGCGTGTCTCGGAGCGTTCGGAAGCACGCGGACAACTTCCGTCCCCCGTGGTGACTCATGCTGCCCGCCGGGAGCCAGCGCGGTCGCGCGTCCGCAGCCGGGCTCTGCGGGGAGGGGAGGAAGGCTGCAGGGTTTGCTGCAGCCGGGGAGCACGCAACTCGGCAAAAAAACGGAGCGGGGTGGGACTTTTTGAGGTTTAACTTGAGCTTTTCTTGATTCCGGTGTAACTGCAAGATTCCATGGATTCCTGTATTTTCTGTGTTCTGCTGTGCTTTTACAGCAGAAGCAGTGACAGGCCTCAGGCCTCCCTGCCCACGGCGGCCATCTTGGGCCTCCGTGGGCCGGGTGGCGGTGGCAGTGGTGGCCTCATGGACGCTTATCTGGTATTTTCGGTTGCCATTCCGGGCAGGATTTGCGGGCAAGAAAATCTGTCACAGTTTGGATTCACTATGCAGCTCCTTGCTTGGAGGGTGATTATTTGAGCACGTTTGTTCTATGTGTTTCTCCTTTGTGTTCCGTCTCGCTTGACCTACGCGCAGAAATGCACGTTGGCAGCCGCGGCCCATCCATCTCTTACGATTAACGCCCCGGCATGTGTTTTTACTTTACCGGAGGCTTGCACGGTGTTGCTAGTGGTAATGGGAAAGACGTTACGGGCGTGCGGCAGCCCCTTTTAACATCGACAGCATCTTGGCCAGGTTTTTAAGAGCCAAAGCAGTCACCCGTTGTATGCTCTATTTTTCTGTAATCTTAAATTATAACAGTAATAGTAACCGTGCTGATGCAGAGGATGCGTGGGAGAAACAGGCCTCCTTGAAAATTTCCTACAAGGCTTTGCCAAGCTTGAAGTGATTTTTTTTTTTTTTTTTTTTTTTTTTTCTCTTCCTTTTAGACCGAAAGCCGTTTCCTGCAGTGGTGGGTAGCAGTTCCAGCTGCGACATGTCAGCGCCGAGCACGGGATCAGGCTTTGGGGGCAGCGCAGCCCTGCGCTATGTGCTTTTGCAAAGCGTGTAGGAGGCAGCGCAGTTATTTCCCTGGAAATGTGGGAAACGCAGCCCTGGATGCAGTTGCCCTCTGGCCCAGCAAGGCCTCAGCAGAGCGGTCCTGTCCTCTCCCAGCCTGGCTCTTGCACATCTGCAGCTCACGTTGCTCGGATGTGGAGTCAGTATTTCCTCAAAAACCTTTTGTTCATCTGGGATCGTGACTGAAAAGCTGCTCATCTCGCTGGAAAGGATGCCACGCACCAGGCTCGCTTAAAAGAGGCGGCAGGTTAAAACGCGGTTACCCCTGTGGGACCACAGAGGTCTCAGCTGGATGAATGCAATTTAATGCCTTGAAACCCAGCGCGTGGGCGTGCACAGCAGGAGCGTGAGAGCTGGCGGGGATGCAGAGCGCGCCCCGGGCTCCAACTGCCCTTGGGACGCTGCGCCGTGACGCAAAATTGATGAGATTGTCGTAGGCGCAGCTGAGCAGTCACGATTGAGGAGGTGCTCTCTCCCCAGCCCCTCTCCCAGGGCTTCCAGCCACTCCAGAAAACTACCCGGTAGAGTGTCGTTTCTCATGCTTATTCTTGGTGTGTAGTCAGTTTGGGCTTTGAACGTTGGGTGAAAGTCAATTCATTGGAGTTTAAAAGTTCAGTCGATTGGATGTGGTTGGTTGAGTTGGTTTTTCTCTCGCCTTGTGCTTCACAAACGTTTTGGTGGTGGGTACTGTGAGCATTAGGGCCAAAGTGATTTAAACCTCTCCACCGGGTAGGAAAATAGTATTATTCCCGTTTTATTTCGAGGGACATGAAAAATAAAGGGATTTTCTACAGCTTGCCCAACATCACGGGGCGCGTCCCTTTAATAAAAACCCAGATCTTCATCTCTCAATCTTACACATTAACTGCAACAACATCCTCCTTTCTTAATCCTCCTTTCATGCACTTCAAAACTTTGCGCTACCAGTTTGTTTTTGTTGGGCGTGGCCTTGATAAGTGATTTCTTTGAGCAATTGCCAATTCGCCAGCTATTGTTCAGTGGCAACGAACTGGCTTCGCGTGAATTCAACAGTATGCCAAGACTTCACACCTGAACAGGTCTGAACCCTCGGTCTGGTATTTGGGGAAAAAAAAAAAAAAAATCCTCATTATTGTTTGGAAAGGAGGATGAGAATGATTAGGAAGAGGATGAATGCAGATGTATGGGATAAATGCCAACTGCGGTGATCTTAGAACGGCTACTTGAAGGCTGGTCAGTGGTGGGCAGAAGGCCTGGAAATTTTGGCAGCTGTAGGAGGAGAAGGGACTTTTGGATGACATGAAGAAGTCCCCCTCCTTTCTTGGAGGAATTACGAGCTATTTAGTGCATCTTTCTTCCGTCTAAAGTTGGGAGGCCAGCTAGACTACAGCTAAGGCACTTCTTGGTCAATCCGGGCATTCAACGGGGTATCTCAGAGGGATGTGAATGGTGGGATCAGAAATAACTCATGAACGTTTCTATCTCCATGCTCCTTATGTGTTTACCTGTGTTGATGGAGCTGCGTATGTCTTTCTCCTGCCTTCGGAGGTGCTTATGACTGTGGGCTGCTGGAAGATCCTGGGGAGTGGATGGTGATGGCCCTGCTTTGGCGGGAACACTGGTTGTGCTTGGAAATTAAGTTCTAGCAGCGCTTGGAATTTTCACCCTTCTCCTGGTCAAGAAGCCCTTGTGATTTGGATACTAGGGAGGTTGATCTAACAGATCTTTGCTGTGCCCTTCTTTCGTGGATTTAGGTCAGCCAGCTAAGGCATCGTTGACGTTGCCTGTTAGAAGTTACACACCCGCAGCAGGCTTGCCTCCTCCTTCGGGTGCTCTGGTGCTGAGGAAGCCCCACGCCCACCCGTGGGCGCTCTCCTCGGCGTGTGGGCAGGGAAAATGGATCTTGATCCAGCAGCGCGGGGTATTGGGAATACTGGGGCTGCCCTGGCTCCCGCGTTGCCCTGCAGAGTTGTGTTGCGCTGCTGATTTTGTTTGCTGTTCGCAATAATTCTCTCCTGGGGTCGTAGATTAGGCAGTTTTGGTTTGCTCTTCTTTCGGTTTGGTTTTAATTACCATTTGACCTCCTTGCTGCTGCTTCTCTTCTGCACTTGCTGTATTGTAGTCATTTCGCTCTGGCCATATTCTGAGAAAAACTAGGACATAGGCAGTGCCTTTGGTAGATGTTATGCCTGGAAGGTGGCCCAGTGCTGTAAGAAATGCTCCTGACTGAGTAATGGAAGCCAAGAAAAAATAAGTTATGATAGCGTTCCAGTTAAAACATGGGAGTACCTCATACGATTTCAAAGTGGCTCAGCCCATGTCATCACAGTACCAAAAGGAAGGTGGGTCCAGAGTACTGCTGTCCCAGGAGATCGTCGGTTGCATAAGTAATCACTTGGATTAGGAGTTTTCAGTGATAGACTAAAACCACACCTTCTGCCTTGCCGATGGCCTTTGTAGATAGGCCATCCTTCCTCAGCAGGACTTACGTGCAAAGGACATCGCTGCGGGCTCGGTATCCATCAAAACACAAGGCATCACTGGACTCTTTCTAGATCTAATGTTCCGCTCTGCTTTCTGCGTCTGTATTTGTTGAAATCTCTTCCATGTGTTTTTCCCAGAACGATAAGATCTCAGCGGCGTAACCTCCGCAACAACAGCTGAATTTAGCCCATCGTCTTTCAAACGCCTCTGCTGTCAGCAGCCGCCAGCCATTCCTCCTCGCCGGGTGGAGATGCTCCCTAGGAGAGCTGCCCGGAGCGCCGAGCTTTGCTGGGATCGCGCTCAAGCAACGAAACTGTTAACGGGCTGTGTGTGAAGGCCAACGGCTGAGCGCAAGCGAGGGAAACATTAAGTGAGATATGGTTGTGCCTTTGTAAACCTCATCTGGGTTACGTAGGAGGCCAAAGGCTTGCACAAGGTAAACCAATACCACTTAGAGTCATAGAATCATAGAATGGCTTGGGTGGGAAGGGACCTTCAAAGGTCATCCAGTCCAACCCCTCTGCAAGGAGCAGGGACATCTCCAACCAGATCAGGTGGCTCAGAGCCCCGGCCAACCTGGCCTGGAACGTTTCCAGGGATGGCTTCCCTTAGCCCACGTTCAGCGGGTGTGATGGTCGTTACCCCCAAATCAGAGTTACGGGATACGCAGTAGCTTACTCCAAAGCTCTTGATTTGACCCGAGAGCTGGAAACATTCACCTGGAATAACAGGGATGTAGGTGGGGAGAGGCAATGGCGAGAGAGCCATTGGTGGAGAGGCCTAGTTTAATTGGGACTTGCTGTAGGTGACTTTGTTGCCAAAATCAGCCAGGGCCCAGTGTGCTTTCCCAGCAAGAACTGGGGCTTCTGCTATTTGTAAAGTTCTTCGTTTACCAGGGCTCTGACTTGCTGATGATACCGCTATGTGCCAGCTGAATATTGAAATTTTATTGTCTAGTGCTGAACAGGTAAAACTTGCTCTTTTCTCATCCTCCCTGATTTATTCGTAGAATACTGTTGCATAAAATACGATCTTGTCAGCACCACCTCATTTTTATCGTCTTTGTGCACTGAACCTAACCTACAGACAGTGGCGAGCTTCGCGCTGTGCCGTGGAAACGCTCATCTTCTTTGTCTTGTGCTCTTTTAAACGAAGCGATTTTGTGATGTGTTTATCTAGAGGCGTAAAAGCCCCCCTATAAATCGATGCGTATCCCGAGTTTATAAGACTCGCATATTATTTTGCTTATTTTCCATCTGAACAAAGGATCTGGGGAACCCACACAGTCGGAATCATCTTGATCCAATTTACTGCATAGTTTTGCTTGACGGTGCAGATGTTTTCTGTGTGTTTGGCAAAAAAGGGGTCAAACTCTGTATCCAGGCCTACTATTTCTGGCAAAAACCCTGATGTTTTTAATCCTTTTTGAACAGGAATCTTCTGAGAGCTGATTTTGATTTATTAGCCTGATTATTTGAACACAGAGAAACAATCTGGAACTGCGACCTTCCTTCAGGAAAGTGCACGCTCAAGTATTTCTCCCCTGAATCTCTTCAGGCTCAGTGCAGAATGCGAGAAGGACCCTGATGTGCACACCAGGGCTCTTCAGAGATGCAGGTAAAGCCTACGCACCTCCCCCTATGGGGTTTGACTCTTGTGGTCTTCATGGGGGAGTGGGACCTGCGCCACGCAGTTACCCAAATGGGGTCTGATGCAGGGCTCCAGTTGTATCAACCAACTTCTCCATGGCTGGGGAACTACAGCCCAGCCAGGGTAGCGTGGGGCTCTGTGCTCTGGGGCAATGCTGATATGGGCTGAGCTCACCTGGAGACCATGGCAGGGCACTGTGCTGTCCATACGGACTGGTCATTGGTGGGGTTGCTGTCTTATCAAAAGCAGACAGGTTTGGGGGGATGTCACTCCCTGCAGTTTCGTAGAATCATAGAATCATTAAGGTTGGAAGAGATCTCCAAGATCATCAAGTCCAACCATCAACCCAACACCACCATGTCCACTAAACCGTGTCCTGGAGTGCCACCTCTACACGTTTGTTGAACACCTTCAGGGATGGTGACTCCACCACTGCCTTGGGCAGTTTCATTAAATAATCTCTCCAAAGAAGAACTGGAGATCACCTCATCCTCCGTTGGGAGTGTCTAGTGACGTAGCATCAGTATAGCTCACACTCCCAGTTTGTCCCTTGGCGGTATTCGGAGGGTCCCCAGCATGGGCACAGAGATGGACGCCATCCCCTGGCGCCTTGCAGTGAAAGTGCGTTTCCCCGGTGAGCGGCAGGATGAATAACGCTCTTTAACATTTTCTGTGGAGCTCCGCAGCCTGCGTGACGAGGCAGCAGTCATCTGGGCCGTGATACCTCCCTTCCTGTTACTCACAGCATGACTGACTAATTCACACATTTCTGGCCAACGTTTTCCCAGCTTGGCTGCCTCAAGGACGGCGCTTCTGACGAGAGCGGCTGGGTTTCAGAAGGTGCTAGGGAGTCCCTGCTGCCAAGCAGAGTCAAATTCGGAATTGCCGGCCTATGTTACCGCTGCCGACAGAGTAAAGAACGCGGTGGGTGTCTGGGGAGGTGTCCGCTGGATGCAATTAATCCTTCTTCTCAAGCTGGGTGTTGGAAAAGGAAACCACTGGAAACAATAACAGCAGCCAATAAACAGCCTTGTATACAGCAAACTTTAAAAATTCTCCGTTTCGTAAGGAACAGCAATTCTTGAGGGCCAAGGCCATCAACACCCATCTCGGCGCGCTGCTCTCCGCGCTGACGATGACCAGATGTTTACTCAGATCTGACTAACCTCTGTTTCACCAGCTCAGGCTTTTCCTGTGCTCTGGGCCAGAGCCAAAGCTCAGGGGTGCAACGCAGGGCCTGCGTGGGACGGGAGGGCCTTGAGACATTTTTCGGAGCTCCGAGGTTGTTCGTATAAATATTGGAAAGTGGTTCTCGAGTGGCTTGCACAGCGCTGTTCGCTTCTGGGCTTTGAAAATGTTTCAGATGCAGACATCAGTAAAAACTCAGCCTTGCGAGTGACACTGGAGCAAAACCTGGGAACGGGGAAAGAGAGAATTAAAAAAGCTCAGTTCATGCTACTTGCGTTACGTCTTGAATACATCTCTCTCCCTCTCTCCTCCAGGGAAATCTCAGTGTGCATCACGGAGGCGGCTGCATTTCAGACATTGGCCAATCATTTTATATGCTGACTCAAGGAAAATTGAATGTTGGCCCTTTGCGCTCGTCCCAAAGCACACGCTGTAACCGTATTTTTGATTTAGGGATGATTTGCTGTGGCTTTTAACTCTGTCTTGACTGATCCTGATGTGGCTTGGATACCTCAGGAAAGGCCTTTTCATCACGAAAGCTGTCTCCAAGGCGAGCTGCGGGTCAAGTCCAGAGAGGCAGCAGGTCTTGTGGTCCTTCCTTCTCGTTTCTGACCAAGAAGAGTGGAGCTGGCCAGCCGGCGGCATGGGGACAATCGCTGCCGTTGGCTCCCAGTGACAGTGAGTTATCACGCCGGTAAGTGTTTCCAAAAATCCTTTTTCACCCTTTTTCAGGCAACGCTCTGGCTGGTGGAAGTGGCCTTGGAGGAGGATCCGTACCCAGGCTTGGATTCATCTCTGTTCCGGTCTGATCTGCCTTATGAGACATCCTTAGCTGGATCGAGACTGAAAAGGGACGGGGACAGACGCTGTATTTCATGCCTCGGTTGCCTCTGAGTCAGCGTACAGCAGCACGGCACCGTTGGCCTGGCTTCGGAGCTTGTCAGGGGAATTTCTCTTTCAGTCCATAAATGTCCTGCATCTGTCAGGTTTATTCTGTTTTCACCAATCCCGTGGTGCCTACGGTGGCCTCTCTGAAGCGGGGAGGCAATTTTGGGGGTGAGATGTACTTGCTTTTTCGAACCACCGTGTGCTTTCCAGAATTGCAATCTTCACGGCTACAGCTTGTTTCCCACGCAGGAGAGCCACGTCCAGGAGCTCGAACTGTGAAGCGATGAGCAGAACCCTCAGCTGCCCCCATGTGTTTCTCCCTGTAGATGAAGATCAGCACGATGACGGTGGCTGGTGTCTCCAGGTAGGCTAAGAAAAGCTTTAGCAAGTCAATAAGCAGCCGTCTGTTAGAGAAACGTAGGGTGGAGATCTTTGTGGTGGAGAATGAATCATGAACTTGTGGACTACTCGATGTTCTTGTCTAAGAAAACAATTTGCTGCCAATCTGGACAAACAGTAATTTTTTCGAGCAGGATTTGTTTGAAGCCAATAATGACAGCATGTCTCCTCCTAGGCTGTTAGAAGAAACCCTGCATTCAGTTCAACTCTCTTTATAGGCTGCCCACTCATCTGCTAGGAACAGAGGTGATAGTAAATGCTTTGTACCGTTTTTTCCCCCTCCCAGTGTTTCACGTAACAGTACCAACACTGACGTCTTGCGCTGGTGCGTCCTAAATCCAAATCGTAGAAGCAAAGTTGTGATGCTAGTAGGATTTAAGAGGCTGGTGGTTGCTCTCCTGGAAGGCACCTTGGTCCCTCTGTACAACCCCATCTCCAAAAGGCTTGGCAATGCCTCTTGGATGCGTAGAGCTGTACTGGGCACAGGGACCTGAGCTGTGGCCACCTTCCTTGGCAGCACCAAGCCACCACAGGGCAGGGGAAAGCCAACCTCGATGGCATCAGGAGCTGACCTTGTCCTCAGGTGTGAACCAAAGCACCCGCGTTGTGCAATACCAACGCTTGCAAACAGCAGGAGTGGAAAGTCATCTCCGTGTACTTGATCTGTTGGTTGGTCAGCGTTGGTCTGGGATGGATAAAGCTGTCTTGTAGGTCTGGCCTGGCCTCTCGCCTGGTCATAGCAGAGGACCATGCTGCTCCCTCACCCCCATGACAGGGCGATGTATGAGCCGGTGTGACACGTAGACTCCATCTCTGCCCATGTGTCTTCCCTAAGAAGAAGGATCTCTTAGCATGGGTGGTACAAATTCGGAAACGATGGTGGTTTATGGCTCAGCAGGCATGGGAGCTGGTGCTTGACCGCTGTGCCGCGAGGGGACAGCGTGTCCTCCTTTTCACCGTTTAAGATAGGTTGGTTTGAACACTACAACAGATGAAGGCACTATGGGTGTTTAAACTTTCGGGATGATGGATCACCTCTCGGAGAGAGGCAGATGGTGCTGTGATGAGTTCCAGATCCTTTCAATTGAGCATCTCCAGGGAAAGCTTCATGGACCAGGCTGGGGGGAGGGTGCTCTTAATTTGATTATTTAAAAAATAACAAAACAAAACCCCACAAAAAACAATGTAGGATTTTAAATTAAATCCTCTTGGCTCATAAACCGTAACTCTAAAAATTGACTCAATTTAAAATAAACTGCCTGAGCCACTCTAGGATGTGGGCCAGGCAAAAGGGCCTCAGTTCACAGCCCCCCAAAGGCTTGCGGTGGGTGTGACTTTGTGCTGTGGTCTCACCTGGGTGCTGCTGCGTGGCCCCTGAAGGGAGCCCAGGTCTCCTCTCGGCCACATGGCCTCGGACGGTGACCACTGCCAGCCCCTGGGCTCTGCCAAAAGCAGCTGTGTTACTGCCCCAGTTTGGATTACCCTACTCACGGGCTTTTCATCCCTGGAGGAGGAATGTGCTTTCAGACCCAGTTAAAATGTTCCAGTGGCTGTACTGCAGCCGTTAGCCCAGGAACCCCACGATGGGGCTGGTGCTCAATGAGCTACCGTCGATCTTCATCGGTGAAAAGCGCTGGGCAACTCATCAGCAAAGCTCAGCAGCTTCCCAAACACATCCCACCTCTCAGCCAGCCTCAGTTGTCTGAGGAGGGGGAGAAGTGATTAGAATCTTTTAGAATCTAATGTATTAGGCGTTCAAAGAACGTGTAAACTCGGCACTTTGGGACATAGTTCAGTAGGCATGGTGGTGTTGGGTTGATGGTTGGGCTTGATGATCTTGGAGGTCTTTTCTAACCTAAACAATTGATTCTATGATTAGAAAGAAGATGAAGAAATTTGTCTTCTTTCTTTCTAGCCTAGGTTTTAACGCTTTCCAGCAAGCGCGCCATGCCACAGCCAGCCTCCTCTTCATCTGGAGTGGGTTCCCCCCCAAGCATCCCCCATGGCTCGGAGCAGAAGCGCGTCTCTCCACGCCCAGGGCTGCGTGTCCGCTTTCTTCTTTATCCCCGCCATTTGCCGGGGAGGCTGGGAAATCACACGTTGCCTTCAATTCACAAACAGTTAACTGTGTGGAGGTTCAAGGAGCCGGTTAAGTTTTTCGAAGGCAGTTCCTGGACTTTACGGTGATGTAAAGTTCCTCCGTAAGCCAGTTGGCAGCAGCAGCTGGGCAAGAGCCCGTGCTGTGTCACTCTTCCTTGACGCGCGCTCCCGGCCTGCCCAAGCCCCAGCTCCGTGCCTGTTTGGGCCGTCTGGCTTTACTTCTGCAATGAGTTAAGGTTCCTGTAGGTTTGGCAGTGCTTTGGCAGTGTCCACAGTCCCTGAAGGCAAAGCTGCCTGTTTATTGTTATAACACCATCGAAGCACAACACAGACAGGTCCCTGTAGAACCGAGTATCTCAGTGAAGTGGATTTTTTTGAGAAAGAAGTCTTGGCTGGCCTATGGAACTTAAATGCCATTGGAAACTAATAGCTTATTTTTTTGCTTCCATAAATCACGTCTCAGAGCTTTTGTTATTCTGCTCTCATCCTGTTCTGCCTTCCCAGCGCTGATAAAGAGCACTTAGCTGCGAGATCGGCGGTGCCGCCAGACGAGACAACGGTCAGCCCACGCTGCGGCCCGATCTGCGGTGGTGGTTTACCAGTGCTGATGGCTCCATCTCGGCGAGCACGTTTATTCCGTCGCAGTGCTTCTGCTGCGCAAGCAAAAACAACTTTGCCAGCATCGTGCTGGGCTGGGAAAAATGCTGGTGAGTGATGAAATGACTTTCTGCTACCCGCTGGTTGGTCTTCGCTGGGGTCAGCTGTGGTTTGTACTTCACCTGGGCATCAATGGTGCTAGGACAGGCTGCCTGCGTGGTCTTGTTTCTCTGTGCTGGAAAATGGAGCGGAAAAAAAAGAATAATCTCTCTCTCTCCTGCTGGCCTTGGTTCTCTTCGGCACAGCTGCTGGGTGGCCAGGGCTGCATGGGGTTGGGTGGTAGCACCGATCTTCTCCCCAAGGCCGTGAGCTCTGTGGGCTTCTTGAGCTGCTGTGGCTGCTACTTTGATGAACAGGAATGACTTCTGATTTCACTCCTGACCCCCCCCACCTCATCACACATGCATAATTTAATGAGAATAATGAGCCAGACCGTGGTGCCTGCTGATGAAGCGGCCCATCATCTCCGCAGCTCATAGCGCATCGTGGTGCGAGCGGTGGTTTGAATGTCTTGGCTTTTACCGAGAACGCAGAAACTTCTGAGGGGATTTATTTTGCTTTTCTCCTTGCGTTTGATGTGAACTTTATGCTAATACATCTCGGCGCTCTCCATGTTCCTGTCAGTATTCCGACGTTCGCGTCTTCGCTAGCGAGGAGCAGATCAATCGGGTTCCTAAAACTTCACGGGAGCGATGGTTTCAAAGCAATTGCCTGTAAACACATTCCTCAAGGAAGACTATTAGCAGAATATTCACGGTACAGATTTGTCTTCCAGAAAGAAGAAATCCAGGATTAAATATCTCTGTGTGCTTTATCTGCCATACTTTCCCTTTTGGGGCTCTTTGTGTAATATTAGAATCTCACGTAGCAGTTAAAATTCATCTTTGTGACAAAAGAGAGATAGATGACATAGCTGCCTAAATTCTGAATTGCTCTGGTTTTTTTTTTTTCCTACTTTGTTAAATGGCAGCTGCGGTAACGATCTTTTTGGAAGATGAGGTTTTAATAGCAGTATACATTATACCAGTGTTTTCCTAAAAGCATGAAGTGGAATTTACACTTAAATTATCATTTGATTACAAACAGGATTATGTGAACTCACAGTCAAGATCTTTCAGGGAGAATAATTTCTCTCTGATCTCTTGGAGGGAAAGGTGGGAGGAACCCTCCCAGAATAAGCAGAGTCACAGTGTTATCGTAAACCTCCCATGGTTTCAAGAAGAACTTGGGACAACATTTGTTGGAAATACAGTGCTGATAAATGCCTGTAAAGCTACAGTGCATCCATTGCCCTTCCTCATAGTGGGCTGCAAAAACCTCTCTAGACCTCTCTTCCATAAAATTGTTACGGTTGGAAAAGACCTCTAAGATCATCAAATCCAACTGTCAACCCAACACCACCATCCCTGGACACATTCCAGGCCAGGCTGGCCGGGGCTCTGAGCAACCTGATCTAGTCAGGGATGTCCCTGCTCCTTGCAAGGGGGGTTGGACTGGGTGGGCTTTGAAGGTCCCTTCCAACCCAAACCATTCTCTGATTCTGTGATTCTATTTCCAGATTTACACTGGGGTATCCCTGGAACTCAATCATGTGTGCGGAGCCACTTTTGCAGGCGGGCGGCAGGCTCTGCTCTGAGTAAGTCTGCCTGTGTAACGCTTCTGAAGTCTGTTATTCAAATTATTTCCACCCTCAGCATAACAGCACTGAAGTGATGTAAGCACGCTTGGGCGTGAGAGGCAGCCCTAGGACCTCACGCGGGCTGTGACCTCGGACGGCACTGGTGCTTTTAGCTCATTCCTTGTGCTTTAAGTAAATGCCAGCTGAGTTGAGGGCCACGGACAAAGTGCAGGAGGTCACCCAAATGAGCTGCTGTCACCTACGTGGCGAAGCCTTACGCAATTCAGCAGGGCGTTGCTGTGCTTCAGGATAGTCCAGCCCTTACAAAGGGCCAGGTTCCTCCCTTTGCCTGCTGCCAGGACACTCACTGGCAGATTTTGAACATCCTTCAGGGAAAAGTCAAACCAAGGTGTGCCCTCCCTGCTCAAAAGCTCCCAATTAGTCCCCGCCGGCAGCATGTGGCTGCTAATGGGAGCCGGCGATGCCGAGCAGGTTGGTTGATGGACTTGATGATCTTGGAGGTCTTCTCCAATCTTAAAGATTCGATGATCTCATGGCAGTGAGATTCTATGATTTCATTAGCATACAGAGCACAGAGCTTTTAGTGCCTTTCGGAAGATTTGTTCAATACCAAGCCTGACTGGAAGTGGGTCAGCTGCAAAATGAGTAAATTACACTTGCAAAAAATGCACCAGGAGCTGCGGTGTATGGAAATCCAGCTGCTGTTTAGCAGAGGTCCTCACAAGTTAGAAATTAGAATTTCATATGGGAAAGTCAGCGAGGCAGCCTCTTCGCCTGCCCTGATGTTGCTCTTCCACCTCGCGCAGGGAGCTGTGGGAGCAGCGTGCAGGCCAGCTCACGGCATGGCTTCGGTGGTCAGGTGTCCTGCCTTTTTTTTTTTTTTCCTTCTTCTCCTTTTAAGGTTAGATTATCCCATACCAACTTGTTTCTTGGTGCACTTTTTATAGAAAGGATTCATGTTGCTACCACTAGCAAAACCCTGTTCGAGGGCAACGAGCGCTAGGCACTCTTCTGAAAATCAAAACCTGCAGCTCCTGTTGATGTAGGATTTGGGCATCAGCAGGGCTTTGAAGCTGGAAACCTTCGAAATCCTTTCAACCTCGGACACTGAAAAGCCAAACTCTCAAACTCTCAACTCATGCTTTTTCTTAATAATGAGGGGAGCGGTGGGAAGGGGCTCAGGGGAAATATAGTTTCAGTAACGAAAATGAAGGCTTTTTAAATTTTCTTTTTAGAGAAAGAGACAAAACACCCTGAAAAGCCAGCCTTTCAAAACTACAGTCTGAGTCTGCCCAGCCAGAAACGCTAGCAAATCTATTTCTCAAAGGAGGTTCTTTAGTCTCTAACAAACATTTTAAATACCGAATCTCCAAGAAAAAGCAACGTTGCTTCACCCATACGTTGGGTGAATTGTGGTGACACTCTCTCTTTCTTATGCCAGCTGCATTTTTCGGCAATGGCTTCTGCTTTCCCCACCTTGGGACCTTAGTCTGAACTTCCAAGATACTTTCGTGCGCTGAACATAGGTTTTGTGTTGGTTTATTTCACAGCTTTCAGGAAAAAAACACTCTGGTTTTGCAAGGGAGAGAGTTTCATTGTATTTCGAATACATTTTTCTCTCATTTTTCAATCTTGTAGTAAATAGCACGCAAATATTTCTACGTTTGTTCTTGAGGCATGCGGTGATGGGGACGGACTAGGGCTGCGTACTAAATTGTGGATGTGCTGCCAGTGGCTTGTCATCCTTGCCGGCGTTGGGTTTTTTACAATCTTGTTAAAGGAAAGAGCGCTGAGCAAAGCCCAGGAACTTTGCTGAGGCCTGAGCTGCAGAAGGCAGCTTTTGCCAATTTACGGAGAGGTGTAAATGACTGGGAATGTTCACCGCCTCGCAAAGGCTTTGTCGCAGGAATCCCTCATGGATCTGGAGCTCTTTGGCGGCCTACAGGGAGTCCTCGATCCATAGACCCGTACACAGCCGGCTGGGCCTGCGCGCTCAACGCGTCAGTCAAAATAACCGCTACGATGTGACCTTAAACTGATGCTTTCCATACTCCCACGTCCTAGGGTGGTGGGTCCTGCCCATGTCATGGAACAGGATTGTCCTGTGCCAGGTTAAGCTGATGGTAAACGAAAAGGCAGTTTTGCCTGAATACAACAGAATAGAAAAAAAGACAAAGAGATTCTACTGCAATCAGTAGAGTTAGGCCTGTGTACCAGGGACGCTTCAAGCGCGGGGCAATGGTTTCTTGTTGGAAAGATTTATTAGCTTCCCTCTAAACAGGGATCAAGGTGCGGCAGCGTGGTGCTGATCACGGTTTGGGTGAGGACTGGCCTCTGTCTGCCTGGTTTTTTGTACAGTCGCAACAATTTATCCTCTTTAGTTATTCGGTAGGACTGTGTTAGCAGAGGATGAAGCAATGATTGTTAATGATGGGGGAAAAAGGTCCAAGCTGGTGAATCCTGCGTGGTTTTGTTACTTATTAAAATTTGTCTGTTGAATATTTCTCCACAGGAGACTCAAAGAGAGAACTCGCCCTTCAGATCCAGGTAACCAACCATCCTGTGTCTGTTATCAGTGCTTTACTTAAAAATCTTATTTATTCCAAATGTCGCTTCCAGATGATCCAAAGTGCTGACAGATGCCTGAGCTGAGGAGAACACAGTAAGGGGAAGGAGAAAGGGCATGACACGTGTCCATCTCGTCGGGAAATTTTGTCGCCTTGCCAAAACCCCAAAAACACTCGAGTTGCCAAACCCCCTTTCTCTCGCACTCTAAATCAGTTCAGTATGCCACGCAGGAAAGCAGGCTGAACAGCAGCATCCTTGAAGGAGCTAGCGAGGCTCGCTGATTTTTTTTTTTTTAATTGAAAATAATGAACCAGATATTCGGAATAGACTGGGAAAACTCCAAACGTGGGACTGCGTGTTGCTTGGGGTGCTTTTCTTCCCTGGTGCTGCTGGGTGTCTCGCTTCCCTCCCCACACGTTGTCCTTGGCCCGACGTAGGGCAGGGTGTTTGTCCTCCAAACCTTTCCCTGTATCATCCCACACTGCGTCACCACTGACCCCATCCCAGCGCCATGGCGATGCCCAGAGAAGGGACAGGGCAGTTCCTCCTGCATTCCCTCCCTCTCCGTGCCTGACCTCCCACGCCGTCAGATGCGTGTTGGTTTATATACTTATTTGGAGCCAGAAAAAATTAAAAAAAAGAAAAGCATAAGCAGAAAAAAAAAACTAGTTACCTGACTTGTCCTTTTCCGTGTGGCTTGGCTGCTGCCCCAGCTCGCTGGAGCGTGGCTCGGCGGTCCCCGAGCCTCCCAAGCTCTGGCATAGGCTCGGCTTTCAACCTGAGCAGAAGCCAGGCACTGAGAGCGATGCTTGTGGGAGATGTTTGTGTGTGGTAATGCGCTCAACGGCTCCCGGTCTAAGTACTGAAAAATGCAAAACACCCTGGAAAAACTGCTGCCCTTTGGGGCTTAACTCTTTGGTGATCGAGTAACAAGCAGCTAATTGTTGTAATAACGAGGTTAAAAATACATTTGTTCCCTCTTTTATTGCTTACTTAAGAGAGAAGTTAAATCTGACTTCCCAGCCTTGTTTAAAAAAAAAAATCTTTACAGACTTCTTTTCTCTTCTGTGCAAGAGGTATTGCTATTTACTACACTCTTTTTACTCTACTTCGTATTTAATATCTTTGAATTTATTGATTTATTATTTGAGTCATTAGAAAGTTCCTAATTTTCAGGTCTTAGCAAGGATTAACCTATCAAGACACTGTCTTACAGACGTGCATTAACTTGCTGAACGGCGTGTTGCACGCGAGCATCGCTTGCGGTGAGATTTATCTCTGGTGGCAGTATCTCCTGTTTGCAGTACGGCAGCAGCCCACAAGCTTGTGTCGTTGAGGAAAGGTGACAGAAAAGCTGAAAAGTGGCCCTAGCATCTCTACTGCTGACGTCTGCCAACACACTAGGTGTCCAGTGTACGTACAGGGCGTATACACCATTAACGCTTTTGCCCTGGTCTTCAGCGTGAAAATACACAAGCTCCTCCGTGCACGTCCATTGATCTTTGGTCCTTCCTCCAGCAATCAAGTACAGTGTTTAATTCTAAACCCCTCCTGGCAGGCTGCTTCTCTACTTTTACGATGTGGTTTGCTGTGTCAGACGACTATGTTTTATCCTAACTTTTACCAAAAGTGTCCGGCATGATTTGGGTTTATTCTCCCAGCGATCATATGCATTGTGCGTTCGGAATCACCGACTCTGTCGCCTGGAGGGCTGCACAGTGCTCCTGAGGCAGCAGGTGAGACGCTTTAATGATGAGTCCGTTATATAATATATATATATATATATTATATAAATATTTTATATATATATATATATATATATAATGATGAGATGCCCATTACAAAGCTGGTGCCATCAGTTGACACTGAAGAACTCTTGGAAGCAACTTGACAAAGAGTTGCCACGCTTTTGGTCAATCTCTTGGTGCTCAGAGAGCCAAAGGTTTTACTGGTTTGCGGTTTTTTGGGGTTTTTTTTTGCTTTTTTCCTGTGTTTTACTTTCCTCCCTCTACATGTTCTCCTTTTGCATGCTTGGAAAGCGGAAACATCCAGAAACAGCTGGAGCTGCAGGGGTAAGAAGAAAACCGTATCGGCGATTAATTTGAATCGGAATAACAGGGAGTTGTTGATGGGAGGTCAAGGCTACAGTACGTCATGTCTAACTGGCCTGTTTACCTTCCAGAGTTCTTTCAGAATGTTTCCTCACTCTTTTAATTTTTTTTTTAATGGAAAATCTGGGGGTGGTTCTTTCCTTTCTGCTTGTAATCTCTGGGTTTAGTTAAACCCACAAAAATGCTGAGAGAAATTGCTTAATCCCGCTGAAGTCTGTCATCATCTTTCAGCACGATATAAATTTTTGTTTTATTTTTTTTGAGGAAACGGTTGTTTAAAGTGTTTTGTAGGCCATGACAGAAGATGGTATCTATGTGTGTTATGGAAAGTTTTTTACCGAGTACAACTAACATATTGCAAAACCCGTGTTCTGCACATTCTGTTTTTAGGGGTACGTTGAGGAAATGTCCTAGAGAGTTGGGCTGAAGGGGCTCCACGTGCCATGCTCAAGCCAGCAGAGGTTTCACCACCCATGATGACTACGAGTGCGTAGCTGTGAGGGCTTTGCTTTCTGCTGTGTTAGGTTTTTATGTGTGAAAGATCTCGCTCTTAGTGCAAAGCTCAGCTTCTTGGCTTTGTGGCATGGCTGCAGCCTGCTCCAAAGGCAATACTGTCTTCTCCCTCTTTGCTTCTTCTAAAATCACCTTCCTTTGAAAATACATGAAAATTCTGGGTGGTTACAGGTTTGGCAATTACCTGTTGTGCACTTGGCAGGATAAGATCTGTAGGAGAACAAAATATATTTATTTTGTCTATAGGCCCTGGCTTCCCACAGGAGTTATTGGCAAGAACCCTTTTTTTTTGGCCAAAATGTCCATGATTCAGCACATCTCCTTCTCTTCGCCTTCCACCCTTTCAAAAGCTCTGTTTGTAATTTGTGTTCACGTCATCACCTAATCTAGGAAAACGAGATCTTCTCGAACATAGCACTCAGGCCCTTATGGCTGTATTTCAGACTAAGAGCTGATGCTGACCTGAACTTGCTGTTGAACTCTTTTTAGCAGCCTGAAAACACCTAGTTTCTCATAACCAAACTGAATTAGCAGCAAAACTTACTATTTACTTTTTTTTTACAAGTTTTAGCACAAATTCTGCGAAGCTCCTGTACCTTTTATGTTCTGAATATGGTCACAAACTTTCCTTGGTTGTAGCAAAGTACCCATGTGCTTGTACAACGGGTTTCCTGTGCTTTTCCTCCATTGAAGCTCTAATGACAACAAGGCAACGCGCTGTAGAGTACCAGGTTGGGAAGACATCTCTTGAACACCAAGCCTGTGTCTCTTGGTGGCAGAAACTGTACAGAAGATTGCTTAAGTTGAGCTGGCAGGGAGGTTATCCGCACTATTTCCTGAGACAAATATGCAGTTTCAGCAAAAGGCAGTGTTTCTTAAAAAAAAAAAAAAAAAAAAAGAAAAGATTTGGAGAAGCAGGGGAATTCAATTCTCAATCAAAGAAATCAGGAGGAGACATTTCCTCTGGGAAATGTTGATGCAATATTGATACTTGTCCGCTTTTGCAGCGGTGGCTCTGTGCCAGAGTTCTGGCTAAAAACCGCGGCCGCTTGACGCTGTCCTGTGGCTGTAACTCACTGTGGTGTAGGTGCTCTGTCAGGAGATCATCACGCATGTGCCGTAACGGGCACGAGGCCTCTGAACCCTGTTTCAAAGCCGCTCGTCTGAGCAGGTTCATCTGGTTGACTCCCCACGAGAAGTATTTGAGCCAAGAACGCTCTGAGCTGCCACGCTTCATGGAAGGTTGGAAAAAAACCCGTGACCATTTGTGTTGCAGATTAGGACAAAGCCAAATGGCATTTCAAATGGGAGAAAACAGTGATCTTGAACTGTCACCCACGGCCCACCTTAAGGTCTGGTAAGTCAGGCCTGATAGGACAGATGCACAGTGGCCCTAGAGACAATCAGAGGCTGTGAGCCAAAATATTTTGGAAGGGCTGCAACAGGAACGGCCAGGGCAGATTGTTCTTCTTCAGTCATCAGCTTAAAGAAAGCATGGCTGTTTTAAATGAAGAGTGAATAAACGCGTTTGAAACATGGAGCAGTTCAATAGATTGGCTAAGGACAACGGCAAGAGCTCTGATGTCACCTTGTGCTGCGGCATGGGGGAAGTGAGGAGCAGGTGGTAAACTTTGAGTTGGAAGAGTGTTGGAACCAGAAGATCACTGGCTTGCTTGGGAAGGTGTGAGAGACTGGCATCCCACCTTGTTCTCTGTGTCACGAGGCTGCTGCCAGGTAGTAGGTAAAGCTTGAGCTTTTCTGTCCAGCGCTAAAAGTATGAAATGACTCTTCGTTGTTTTCCTGGAGGAGTTCTTGGCTCTTCTTCTGTTGGCTGTGGGCATTGGGAGGATTCACTGGGGGCTTTTACAGTGCTGCAGTACTCCAAAATGACTGGCGAACATGGCTCCCTACAGCTCAGAGGAGCTGCCTAACAGCATAAAGTCAGATAATTGTGCCTTAGTAGGGACCGTACGCCTGGGTCATAACAGATAAACCAGAGTTGATCCAGTGGGCAATGAGAAGGCTCCCAGCATCACCCCACCTTCCTTAGGAAGACCAATTGCAGCCAACTCTTAAAATTAACTTCACTGAGAGCCTCTTATTGAATTATGAGATAGATGAGGAACATGTGTCCCTTTTGCCTGCTTTATTTTACCCCACTTCAGCTGCTTTCTTTTGCAAGGCCGGTCTCTTACAGTATGTCTTCGCTTGATATAAGGGCTGCTTCTCAAACCTACCTTGTTCCCACCCTAATTAAGCGTAGAGAGAAAATATCACTCAACACAGCCTTGAAACATGAGCAGAAGAAAAGACTCATCTGGATTATTTTTGATTGATTGGTTTTTCCTTTATTTTATTTTTTTTAATTAACTGAGCTATAGTGGTGACGGTGGCGATGGCACAGGCCAACACCAACTTTTTCTATTCGCAGCTCAGGTAGGACGGGGTCTGTGATGGGAGGTGTTGCACAAATTCTGGGCAGCTCCTTGCTCCGGAGAGCTCATGGTCCCAGCAGGGAGATGGGAACCAGGGGAGGGTCATGCATGGCAGAGTGAAATACGTGGCACGGGAAAGCAGAAATGCCACCCGGGCTAAAACCACTCATCAGGTTTCTTTATGGTGAGACAGCAGCCGCTTCTCGGCTTCTCACTCTGCGAGGCAGGAGGAATTATTTCCCCTGCCCCTTCCTGGCGGCGTCCGTCTTGCTCCGGCTGTAAATCCAGGGTGCTGTGTGGCAAACGGTACATTTGGGGGCTCTAGCGTCCAAGGCTGAGAACAAAACACCATGACGAGATGACTCCACTGAGTCATCTGCCCTGGGAACAGCATGCGCCATCACTGGCTTCTGGAAATTGTTATAGCGGTTAATTTCCCAGGACAATCCCAACAGGAAGCACTCACTGTTTGCCCCGACAGGAAGCATTCACTGTAAATTTAGGCAGGAGATGAATTGCTTGGACTTCTAATCAGCAGGGCCCGAGGGATGACCTGGACTTGGCCTTTGAAGGTCCCTTCCAACCCAGACCATTCAGTGATCTCCCCATTTGGGGGCAGATGCTGCAGCTTGGCGAGGCCATTGGTACATCATTCCCCATGACCTCTGCCCTGCTGCATTTACCTGGTGCTGAGAAACCAGTGGTTCTACCACCCATCCTGCTTCCTGACAACCAACTGAAGAACCGAAATACGAACGTCAGGGTTTTTGGTGGGCTCCAGCTGCACCTCTGAGGGCAAGTGTCCATCTTTGGGGCCTGAGCAGCCGACTTCAAACTGGGCTCACCCAAAGCCTGCGCTCGGAGAGCCCAGATCAACTTCCAGGCTTTGTGCACCAAGGAGGCCTTTAGCAGGAAGGAAATGAAGGGGAAAAAATAAAACTCAGGGTTTCTGAGCTATGTGGAAAAATCCCCGCTGTGATCCAAGAGCCAGGGTTCGCTGTAGCCATGCACTGGATAGGAGGAAGGAGGAATCATTTCCTCAGGCCTCCTTTTGTGCCTGTTAAATAATTAAGGCCTTTCTAGATCTACATGACTAGTTCAAGCCTGAGCACCTGGAAAGCTCTAGGTTGCTTGTAGGCCAAAGAAAACATGTTTTCACTATTAAAAGCACTCTCATTTTAGCTCGTCAGCCTATGCGTTTCTCAGAGACCATGTGAAAATGAATTTGGGCTCTTTTCTCTCCTCTCCTCACATGCAACTATTTAGTTGGCCAAAGGGTATGGAAAGTTTCTGGAGAACACCTGACCTCACTGGAGAGCAATGTCCCACGCTGGGGATGGAAGGTAAAAACTCTTGTTTTAGCTGATTGCAGCTTGCATCATCCTCCGGAAAAGCAACACTCCCGGGAGAGAACCGCTCTGCGACGAGGTGACCGGAGGGAAATCTCAAGCTACTGCCAATAACACAAAGACAGAAATGTGTTTTTTCATGATGAACTGATGTAAGGGTGTGGCCGAGAGTTAGGTTTTTTTTTTTCTTTTTTCAATATGACTTCATAGGGCACTTGTAGAAGATATGCCCTTCTGCAGTGTTGGCTTTTCCTTAGCTGGAGGAATTTGCAACTTCTTTTACAAGAACTCATGGAAAGATGCCCCTGATCCAAAGTGCCGCAGGTTCATAGAAGGTTGCCGTCTCTGCAAACCTCTTCTCCTTAGACAGAAGGTGGGAAGACACCATGAAGGTGTTGGATGCTGTACTGCTGTCAGTGCCCAGCTTTGATTAGCTCTGTACACGTCCTTCACCGAGATGCCAGTAACAGAGCCGGAGCTCTTCCACCAGTGTCCATACCTCAGCTAACCCCCTTGCGTTTTATGCAAGGTGAATCATTAGCTTTGCTTTTGGTTGGTTTGGTGGGTTTGGGTGGTCTTTTTTTTTTTCCATTTAGGCATTAATACTTTATTTAACATTGGTGAAGTAGCAGTAGAATAAGGAGATAACCTGGTAAATGAAACCTTTCACACCAAGGCATCCAAAATTAGACACACACGCAGTGGCAACTTGATTTCCAAAGGCTTTGTAATGAGAATCCTGGGGCCTCTCGGCGACAAGCACCATCTTGGGCAGCCCGTGCGTAGGAGCAAAGCTATCTCTCCCCAGTGACCTTGGGAGCTGGATGTCTGCACTGCCGAGGGGATTGAGCTACGGGAAGAAGCTGTACAATTAGTTTTTCCTTGGTTTGAAGAAAATATTCCCATCCCGCCTACATTTCTGGTAACAGGAGGTCCGTCCGCAGGCTCTGTGGCAGGTTGTGTTTATCAGCATCCTCCCCTCATCTGACTTCTCTCACCTGTGCTTATGGCAGAAGAAAGCAGAGATCCAGGCTTTAAAAGACACGTGCCTCCAGGTCTCTTAATCCAGTGCCTCCGATGGGAATATTTTCGAGCCCTTTCAGATACACAGATGTTGTAGACAGCTCTTGCTACCCTAGCTGTCAATTTAGCGAGCTGAAGAGAGCTGCTTGCTTCCCTCGGCACCTGGAAAGCTGGCATGGAGGGTTTTCACTGTGGCTGGGAGGTGGGATCATAGAATCTTTAAGGTTGGAAAAGACCTCCAATATTAAGTCCAACCATCAACCCAACAACACCATGTCCACTAAACCATGTCCTGCAGTGCCCCATCTACACGTTCTTTAAATACCTCCAGGGATGGTGACTCCACTGCCCTGGGCAGCCTGGTCTGGTGCCTGACCAAAAGAAGGTAGCTGTCCTTTTGATTGTGGTTTTCTCCTGCAGTATTTCAGCTGGGAACAGACTTGACCTGCTGTCCTCAACTGAGAGGACCCGTGCTTTTCCTCCATGGTTGAGGAAAAGCCAGAAGAGGGAAACCCAGATTTCCCCACCTACTCCAAAAATGGAGCTAATCACTGGGAATGGCAAGGTACGGGTGGGATGTGTACCCCAGCGAGAGTCCCACCACGCTGGGGTGAGCAAGGCTTTCCAGGCGGGAGCCCAGCATCACCCTCAGCCCTCACAGCTCCCTGAGGACCAACTGGGAGAGGCTCCAGGAATGCTGATGACTCGGCACCATTCCCGCGCTGCTCCCCTGGGACGGCGAGCAGAGTTATCGCAGGGCTCAGGAGCGCTCACCATGGCTCCTTGCTCCCTGCTGTGCCTGCTGCCATCAAAGAGGAATAAAAAGAGATGGTTCCTGCCCCCGAAACAGCAAACCTTTATAATTTTGGGGGGGTTTACCTGATTAATGGAGCTGCTTCTCCATTTATTGCTACAAGGTCAAACCATTTGTTTTCATGATGCATGCTAACATAATCCATTTTTTATTCCTTCTCAGCCATCTCGTTTAAAAAAAAAAAAAATTCTTAGCTGTTTCCTTGGTAAAGTGCTGCAGACGTCCGCGCGACGTATTTATGCACGCCGTCACTGCTCTGAATTCAGCCCTGCACTGCAGTAACAGCTGATAGGTTGTAATGTTTATAAATGTTGCTTTGAGATTTAAATTTCAGAGACGAGCCTCGGAAACAGATCTTATTAGAACACACTGTAACCAAATAGGGTCCCAACAAAGAGAAATAAGGAAAACAAATTTTATATCTGGGCATTAGCATTCTCCCAGATGTTGGGTGCCATCTGCCAGGGTTTTTTAGCTCTAAAGTTTGATAGCACCTATAAGCCCAGTGATTTTTTTCCCTCTCTCTCCCCTGTCCACACTTTTGCAAGGGAAGGATATTCACAATGATAACTCAGGGTGAAAATTTTCTGTTGGTGAAGAACAGCACAGCGTGTTTAGGGGGACTTGGCTTCGTAAGCAGGACCACAACGAGTGCCGCGAGGACGAGAACGTTGGATCCTCTCTATCTGCGAGCGAGCGAGACGCAGTTCCAGCTCCCTATCACAGGTGCTGCGGGAAGGTGAGGAAGGTGCTTCTCCATCAGCATTCCCACCTCCGGGCCGCCAGAACCGTCAGCGCTCCTGGGAGGGACTTTTGCACATCGGGAGGTTTATATCTTCCAACCTGTTCATATTTGAGACACTCCCAGTTTATTCTGGCAAAGCTGGCTTTTACTATTGTTTTGAAGACATCCATACTGGTGTTACACGTATTTAAGTGCCATTCACTTGTCCTACTTGGAGATGCGCCTCCAGGTGGTCTCAGTTCCAACTTCACCAATACGTGCTCGTTACATCAGTGGTCTATTTAGACTCCCTAGAGCTCAAGTTCTTACTAGAAATATTGAAAAGCCTTATCTAGTGTTGTTTTTTGCTCCAAATCCCAGTGAATCTGCACAAAGATGAGATTTATTAGAGGCTTGAATACTCAGCTGTGTGCGTTATTTCCGTTGGATTGGGAGCCAATTGAAAACCGGAGAACTGGACGTTCACACGGTCCAAGAAATGCAAGGTACAACTCGCACCGGGTTGGTTTTTTTGGGTTTTTTTTTGCCCCTCTGAGTTATGTTGACAGCATAACATTAAGGCTGAAAAGTTTATTTACTATATAAAGGCCATATTTTCCCTTCTTATCCCAGCTTTTCTTGGCTCGCGTTGCTTGGCAGAATCCCCTTAACCACCAACACCCAGAGGCGTGGTATTAAACTGGGATGAAAAATGAACATGCAGAAGAATATTTGGAGGTTTAACTGGGTATGGTTCTAAGAAAACCAGTGGAAAATATGTTTACTCCAAGGCTCTGTAGCACCTAATTGAAGCAGTGATATTTTCTGTAGGAACACAGGGAATGCTTTTCTGCTTTCTCTTTGGCTTTGAATTTCACGTTGAATCGATGTGACATAATCCATGGAATTATTTTCTCATCGACGCGACGGATGCTTTCTGCCAATAGAGAAGGATGTGTTAATCAGGGTGAAAAAGCTTATGTTCGGGCCAGCTTTGTTGCTTTCTGGAGTCTTTGTGAGGAACGGTTGCCTCCTCCTAAGTTATGGAAATCTAGGACACATTAAACGCTATTATTTTTGAATTATTAATGTTGCTGTAAATTTGAATGGCTAGAAAAGGGTGGCAGACTGTGACCAAAAGGGAGCTGATCTACAGCTGCGTGTGAAATCACCGCGGATAGGAAACGCAACAGAGAATGAAATGCATATTTATGTGCCCGTAAAGGATGATTTAGCGCTCCTGTGCCAGCAGTTTTGGCATCACCTGATGAACCTCTGTGAATCTAATTGAGAATGTAAAAGATCCCGTGTCACTTTTGGGCATCTGCAAACACTGCTCGTTGGTAGGTGGTCGTTTATTCATATTGCTTTTCTCAGGCATCTCTAATTTGAAGGCTGACGTTCCCCAGCCGAGGGAAGGACGGCTCCCGGCATGGAGGTCTCCATCTGGAAGAGGTGACGGGGCGCGGGGAGGCTACTGGGCCGCTGCCGCCATGCAAGTACCACTTTTTTCGTTACATGCTGCTAAGCCCTGGTCGGCAGTTTTAGCTTTTTACGGTCCGGTATTGATTGCGTGGTCCTCCAGTGCCATGCCAGAATAAATAAATAAATAAAAGGCACGTGCGTGTTTGGGAACACACGAGCGGGGAATGGCCTTCTCTTCCCTGCATCCTGGCGCTTCACTTGGACCACGTCTGTAGTCACGGGCCAAGCCTGGCGTCCTGCCCACCATGCCACCGGTGACTGCCCCAGCCGCTCGTCAAGGGAAGGATGATGAGCTCCCACACCCCACTGGGGAGCCCAGCCTTCCGTTTCCTTGCCTTTTGTTGCGTGCACTTAAACAGGAGCTGCTTCAGAAGTGCATTTTATTTTTTTTCCCAAAAAAATACAGATTTACATTTTTCAGAGACCTTTGAAGATGTAAATCGAACAGGATAAATGTCAAAGCTCTTCTAATCAGCATCGCAGCCCTGGTTCGTGCCATATGGAGAAGCAGAGGAACAGACTGGAGCTGAGAGCAGGAGAAGGAGCGGATGACGCGCCGAACAGCCTCACCGGCAGGACACACCGGTGGAGATAAGCCCAAACGGGGAGATTTGATGCGCGATGTAATGCGTGCGGTCATGGCCATCACAACAGAGCACGACAGTGCTGTCAGGGTGGCTGGAAAAAACCGGATTTTCTCATTTAACCAACTGTATGATTTTACAGTCGTGTTTTGGAGAGTAACAATGAACACAAGAGGTACCGATGCAAGTGATGGAGAGGTGGGGACGTCATCCCGTGAATGGGTTATCGAAAGCTTGGGCTGAAAACGGCTTGGGCTGCGCAAGCCGGGCCAGCAACGGGCCTTGGGCGGAGGCAGTTCCACCAACGTGCCTGTGGGGAAACTGGCTGCAAAGGAAGCCCACGATGTTAGGCACTAAAATAGGAAATACTTGTGTAAAGAAGTAAAATGTTCTGGTTCCTCCTCTTTTCTGGTAGGTGTAAATTAACGGCAGTTCAGCGCTGCACTGGAATAAGTGGGGTGAGATGGTGGGAGAGCTGTTTTTAGGCAAAAATATGCAACACTTTAATTGTCACCCCCTCGTTTGCTTTTTAACGTGAACAAGGCTTCGGCAGGCTCCAAAGAGGACGTGCCTGCTACCCGTGCCCGCTCTGCTCCGCGGTGGCCCCAGCTGGGGACATCCAGCGTGTCCACAGGCAGGGTTTTACACATCATCCTCCTGTGCCTACCAGTATAGCCTGGAAAAAGGGCTCCATGCGTTCCAATAGTGGTAAGCGAGCAAAGGATGGGTGCTAATAGCCTCACCAGCTTCTGTGGTGAGTACACATGTGCAGTCAGGTCCTGTGAGGGACGGTGGTTGAGCTTTGGGTTTTTCCTTCCCCGAATCAACAACTGGTTTTGGAAGGGGAAGGAGGGCTGCTCTGTCTTTGAGGGTTTTTTCAGAACCCTCCACTGCGGCCTAATCCTGCTGTCACTGGTCTCAGCTTGGGAAGAGTCTGACCGCTGCTGAGGATTTTGGGAAGTTAGGTCCGAACACCTAAGCGATACCCCAGCCACAGGAGAGGAGTGGATGCCCCAGCAATGCTGCTGGTGGGACTTCCAGAGCCCTTAGGCCAAGCAGCTCCCAGTCCAACCCCCCTGCAAGGAGCAGGGACATCTCCAACCAGATCAGGTTGCTCACAGCCCCGGGCAACCTGGCCTGGAATGTTTCCAGGGATGGGGCACCCACCACCTCTCTGGGCAACCTGGGACAGTGCTCCACCACCTTATGTCCAGTCTGAATCTGCCTCCCTCTATTTTAAAACCATTACCCCTCATCCTGTCACACCAGGCCCTACCAAACAGCCTCTCCCCATCTTTCCTGCAGCCCCCTTGAGGCACTGGAAGGCCGCTCTCAGATCTCCCCAGAGCCTCCTCTTCTCCAGGCTGAACAGCCCCAGCTCTCTCAGCCTGGCCTCACAGCAGAGCTGCTCCAGCCCTCTCATCATCAAATAATATCCCTCTCCTTCACCTTTGTACTGGAGTTTAAGCACCATCCTCAGCCACGTGCAGACACCTGCATCCTGGAGCTGTAATTGCCCCTGGGACCTTCTCAGACCATAAAGGGGAATAATAACCCAACACTAACAAGCTGTATATGTTCAGTCAGGGTCAGTCGTGCTGCCCTCCTTCCCAACGAAATTACTGCTGGTCTGCTAGTACTGTTTTCCCAAGCGTATGCTAAGGCTTGCTATCAATTTGAGCAAGTCTTAATTGTGATCTGAGCTTTCTTCTGAAATAGCAAAAGAAAGGCAAAGGCCAGGGCAGCCAAGCAAAGATGAATGCACTTAAACTGGGGAAAAAAAAAAAAAATTAAAAGGAAAAAAAGAAAGACCCAGGGTTCTCTTCAATTTGCAATTTTCTCTTTAATTTGCAATTTATCTGCAATTTCAAAGAGTAAACACAGCCATGCTGAAGACCCCTAAACACAGCTTGGAGAGCCATTGCAATCCAGGTCAGGGTTTCAGCTCTGCCCCGAGATCTTCTTTTGCGAATCAGGGAAACTCCGCGCTGCTCCGGAACACTCCGCTCCGGCTATGCTGAAACCAGGTGGGCTTCTGCGCCATGAACAGCAGCTCTGCTGTAGACTGATAACGGGGTCACGCGAGCCGTCGCTGAGCTGAAATCGCTGAATTATTCTCGAATCGCGTTGTTCGGTAACGGGGAAGGGAGTCTTCCTTTGACTCTCCAGCGGCTTTGGTCTACAATCACGTTCCAAGGAGGACCAGGGGTGTTTGCCAACAGTAACCAACTCCCCTTCCAGGTGCCTGGAGGAAGGTATTGAGCTGTCAATCCCGTAGTTGTTAACAAAATACACAATTGGGGGGGGGGGGGGGGGGGGGGGGGAACACAACTTGCATTGAGCCATGTTCATTTGATTTGCACTCCCAGCATATGACTTTTGCAGAGCATGAATCTATTCTGCATTCGAGACCCAGGCTGTGTTTGTATTTTAAGCCAGTCTTCCAAGCAAAACATGTGAAAGGAGAACATTTAAACAGGAAGAGTTCCATTTTTTTTTTTTCCCCTCATAAATTTCTGCAGGTCTTGTTGCTGCTAATTACCAGAGATCTCAGCACAAGAGCTTTTCTTTCTAGCAAACCAGCTTCTCGTGTTTCCTGGCCTTCAGTTAATCAGTTATAATCTCCCGCTCTGTTTGTTTATTTAACTTTTTAAAAGCTAATTGACTGTTTGTGACATGAGTCGGCCTGAGACTACGAAAGCAAACTTTGCTTGCGTGCACCCTGCCAGAGCAGACGGAGGGTGGGCTCTGGCAATGCCCACAGCTTGCCGCCGCGTCCTCTGGATGGTCCTTTCCTGAAGCCCAGCGACCACCGAGGTGCACGGAGGTTGGCTTCGGCCCAGCTTGCTGGCTCTGTCCCACCACGCCTACCCTCACGCCTTCCAGCGAGGCTGTTTTCTTCCTGGCCGGCAGCCCAGCGCCCGCGCAGGTAGGCCACAGGCAGCTGCCAGGGCTGATGACTTGCGGCCTTGCCCAACCGAGGCAGAATCCCAACTGGCGAGGGTGGGTTAGGATGAAGTAAGGCAGGGACAGGCACGGGAGCCACCGCAAACCTGACCCTCTGATTCCTTTGGCAGGGCTGGAAAAGCAAATCAGAACAAAAAAAAAAATGAGGAGCTTTATTGCAGCCTCGTTGGCATCTCTTCTCTGTTAACCGAAGGAACATGTTTGTGATGAGAGTGCTGGGCTTGCGTCCTCTTTTGCTCCAATGTCCCCAAATCCCCAAAGTACCAAAGCAGTGTCTCCTGGTCTGTGCTCTCTGACGACCGCTGCCTCCGCACACGGTGTCTCTGGTGGGGCAACCCGGCGTGTGTGAGGCTGGGGCTCGTACGAGCCAGTGGGTTGGGGTCTTACTAACGGTCTATTGGCTCCTCGGAGCAAGGTCAGGGGATGGCTTTGCTCGAAATCTGTATTTAATTGATTCCAAGTGAGGGGTTTTTTTTGACCACATGGTCTTTTGCCTTGACCATGCAAGAATAACTAAGCCACATTGATTTTATTTTTCTTTTTTTTCTCACTTTAAAATGAGTCTCTAGATCTCATCAGACTTTGGTCTTCATAGCTTTCTGTGGCACCCTGTGTCTACAGGCCCAAAGGATTCGGCCGGTGGAGAACTCCTGCCCAAGGGGAGTTTCTGGAAGGACATGTCTGCTGTACGGTATCCTCGTCATGCTCATGCATGCATATTGCTACAAAAGAGTATTTTAAAATTTTTTTTAATTTTTTTTTTTTGGCAACTGTGTGCTCCTGGGATTGTATTTCAGCATTAGAAGAACAGGCTCTAAGGCAAAGCCTCTTTAGAAGGTCCCACTTGTGTTCCTGGTATGACAAAACTGCCTTTTAACCTCCAGCCATCACATATGAGGCGCTCTCTGTTTCAAACCCGATTTGAGATATTATGCAGGGTTCTATAAAAATGCAAAACGGGGCTGCTGTATTACCTCCCGCAGCTCAGGGGGTTCGGAGGAACTGGTTGATCATTTATAACCGAAAAAACACTTCCTTCAAGCCGTGGCTGCTGCATCTTCCTTTGCAGCGGCCTCTTTATTTTTGTGCTTATGACATTGCAGTTTATTCCCGTGGCAACAACTATAACAGGATCATTTGCATCCATAATCACTTCACCGGTATTAGAAAAGGTAAGCATGCGATGAGCATTTTGCAAAAATGATCTGGATCCAGCTGAAATAGCAAAGTATATTAAAAAAAAAAAAAGTTAAGTGAATTTCTTCGCTATTAAATCATGAGATATTGAGCTAAGCATGTGGTTTTTCTCCTCTCGCCGCAGAAAAGTTGCCTGCTGTACTGAGGGGAGAGCCGAGGCTGCGGATGAGGGAACACACAAGCGCTCTCGTTTGGATTTTACTTAAGCTTTGCCGATGTTGGTCTCTGTCTTCCCTTCCTTGATGACTCCAATTACTCATGTGCTCTTCTCCTTCACTCTACTAAGCCATGCTCAAATTGTTTCTACATTCCAGGCTAGCTTCTGACGTCCCTCTCCTCTGTTTATGTGTGGGTGATGAAGACGCTGCTCCGCTCATCGGGAAACGAGTAGGCCGCCTGAACCTCAGCCCGAGCTGAAGGAGAGAGGCCACATCCAGATCAGTGGAATTGCTATGGCTCACCGCTAGCCCTGAACTGGGATTTGCCACGGCATCGCCACCCATTCAGTGTTTTTTGAACATGTTCTGTCTTTCGTGTGTGTCCAAAACCTCAACGCTGTCCTTTGCTGACGAGTTTTAGGAGATAACGTGGGCTCCGCTGGCATGAACATCATGGAGCAATCATTGAGGTTCAAATTCCAAGCCAGCCATGGGGTGTCTTTCCCAGTTCTGTCTGCTGTCGGTTTTGCTTGCTCTAAATTTTTTTTAAACTTAGTATAAAGTTTTTTATTGTCTTGTGCATACAGACACACTCTTACGTTAATTAAATACGTGAGAGTCCTGCTTGTATGAAGAGACTTGCCTACAGAGAGCATGTAGGACTCCATGCTCGCGTGGTCTTCAGCACCATGCCTTGATTCGAATGATCCTCTGTTTTGATGAGTTGATTAAATCTATTTTAGCTGAATACTTAGGAGAAGTCAGTCTATGGGTAATAAAAAATGAGCTGAGAACATTGTACATATACTTTCCTGAAAATCTTCTATTTCTTCCACCTTTGAAGGTCCCTTCCAACCCTAACCATTCTATGATTCTATGAAATAGAAGTAAGAAAGTTGGCACCGGGAGAACACAGCAGGCTATCAGAGAGGTCGGTTTGGCTGGTGTAGAAATTGCTCTTCAGATGATACAATTTTCCACCAATTATTGACTGCGTAACCAGGTTGAGAAGTGCAACTCCTTTGAGACAGGTAAGAGCCGTTGGATCCCACACGTGGTCATGAGCACTTCGTCCTAGCTTGAGGCAGC
Source organism: Chlamydotis macqueenii (assembly GCF_036417535.1). Lineage (NCBI taxonomy): Eukaryota > Metazoa > Chordata > Aves > Otidiformes > Otididae > Chlamydotis > Chlamydotis macqueenii. Next base: position 2,290,612 of record NC_141564.1, read on the forward strand.
TAGGCGAACAAATATCACTTTTCTTTGTTGTGTGTGTGATGTGGGTTGAGAGTCAGAATTGCGAAACAACCCTCCTCACCTGCTGCTTTGTCTCACTCCATTTCCATAGGCCAAATTCCAGAATAGAAAGCCTGACATCCAATAATGCACGCACAGACTCGCCTTGGCCCTGTGTTCCCTTGCCAAAGGGTGGTGAGAGGTCTCTTCCCAGCCCTGGACACTTCTAGGACATCACCTACAGCTCAGTGGGCCTGTTTTTTGCGTGTGGTCTTCTTGCATGTGGTGGTCACCTACACTCGTAAGTGGATTTGGCCAGTAAAGTTTGTGGCTGTGTGTAGACATTCTGCAATCTGCTAGTTAATGCATGATCTTAATTAGAATACGCTTATTATAGAATCATAGAATCATTAAGGTTGGAAGAGACCTCCAAGATCATCAAGTCCAGCTGTCAACCGAACACCACCATGTCCACTAAACCACGTCCTCAAGTGCCACATCTACACGTTCTTTGAACACCTCCAGGGATGGTGACTCCACCACTTCCCTGGGCAGCCTGGTCCAGTGCCTGACCATCCCTTCAGCGAAGAAGTGTTTCCTAATACCCAACCTAAACCTCCCCTGCTGCAGCTTGAGGCCATTTCCTCTTGTCCTATCACTAGTTACTTGGGAGACGAGAAGAATTATGAAGAATTGGCTCTGATATTATTTCTTGGCAAAGCTGGGTAGGCCAAACTTGTTTTTTTGCTTTCTTTTTAATCTCATGCTTTTCCCGTTGCGTGATATTGCACTCTTTTAACAGCTGTTAGAGCCACCATGTGACATATGCTCCTTGTTGCTGCGTGTGTTTATCTTTTTGCTTCGCGTTCAGAGTATTATCAATATTGGTTCTCAATATGGTTCTTGCACCATTTCTAGAGAGACATGCAAATCGCACCACTTTCTGTTTAACATGAACTGAAACTCCCTGGAAGGTTGTCATCTGCATGACAACCAGCAGCCCATCTGCGACTACCATCAATATTAGAAAGTGAGAGCGCCTGCTTTTTACAGGATAAATAGGCGTTGTGAAAAATCCTTATCAGATTGGACCGTGGGCTCGGTGGGAAGAGCCATCTTCTCCCTAACATGAACGTCATGTTATATTTCAGCTGTGAACAATGGGTAGTGGTGATTCACTCTGCAGCTAGTCTCATAAAAGTCCGCTCCTCATTCTCAGAGATGAATAGAAGCGATATTTTTATAGCCCAGTGTTGTTGTTGGTAAGTCCTTTCTAGGTCAGCTTAAACCAACACATGTAACCTCTTCTGGCCAGCTCCCAGCTTTGTGCAAACCAGCAGATCCGCGAGTTGGTCCAAAGACAGGCGCCGGAGGGGTGCTTTGGAGGGGACGTGCTGGACAAGCCACGTCATCAGAGTTGGGAAGGGGCTACAAAACCCCACCTAAGCCAAGTATCAAACTGAGGCTGAGCTCTGATCTTTAAGGGAAGAAGAAGAGCGCCAAGTGCTCGCCAGGGGGGAAGAAGCCTGTTCATCCGAGCGCTAGCCACAGCCAAGATCTTCATATCTGATGGTCTTCTGCCTCAGGGTAGCAGGGGTGCAGGCTCCCTGTTTGGGGTTGTGCTTTCCCTCAAGTTCATGGCGCTCTTCTGCTCACAAGAAATCTCCACGGCATTAATTTCGCTGTGTCTTAATTATTCCTTTTCTGGTTTTTTCCATGTATATGGCTGCTTTTATGCTTTAATGCAATATTTTCCATTAAGCGGCCCGACGCGGTACGACAAAAATAAACACTCTTACAACAACTCGCACAAAATTCAACTATTAAACTTGCTCAAAGTATACAGTTCATAAATTAAAAGTGCTTATGCTCATACTTCGGTATTGATTGCTGAGTTTATAAAAATAGAAGAACTTGCCCTTCGGAAACAAAAATCCTGGTTCCTTCAGCTTTTCTTTGTCAGGGAGCCAAAAAGACAACGTTTGATGGAAACGCCGTTTGTTCGTGTCAAACGCAGTTTATGCAATTAGATATTTTATAACTCTACTAAGTTAGAAGGCAGTTAATATTTTTTATTATTTTGTTTCCTGCTGTGCCTCTTATACACACAAAGATAACTCAGCCTAGTAAAATATACAGTGTAATTTGGTAATGTGTTTATTGGATTCCAGTAAAAGGCTATGAGAAATTATTCAGGATTTTTGCTTCTTCAACTAAATCTTTTTCTTTTTTTTCCATAATCTTGCAAGCTTTTTGTTTTCTGGAAATGCTTTAAGGAAGAAATGGCTAGAAACAGAGTTGCATTTTTTTTCCCCAAGAGTCAGGAAAGAAAGACTTTCTGGAGAAGAAGGTCTTTAGTTATTCATGTTTTCCAGAATTTAATTGTCTATGGTTCTGAAACACATCCAATGCCTTGCAGAATTATAAATGCAAGAGGAGCCTAAATTTAGAGTAACGTGTCTTTTGTAATTGTCTTATGGAGGGTTCAGACCAGTTATGGTTTTATGAAGTCTTGTTGTTGTATTAGGAACTCCTACCATGTTTGAACTCGCTTGAGGATGTGAAACCAGCTACAGTTTGGCAAGCCACGTAGACTGGAGCTAATTTCTGTTCTCTGTTAATTCACCTGCCTGTGGGTTTTGGTTTTTTTTTTGTGCTGCCCAAGATTTAATCACAGCTTGCCGATGAGATGTGGGAAGGACAGCTAAGACTTCAAGGTTTTATCTGTAATGCAAAAAAAAAGAAAAAAATCTCAGAGAAATCAGGAGATAAAAAAAAAAAAAACAAACATGGGAGCTCTCTTTCCAGCTTCTACTTCTCTGTTCTGCTTCTCCTGTTCTCTCCGTATTTGGTGCTGGTGTGCTCCTGCTCTATGCCCTCGCCTCCAGTATTGCGGTGGACCCTACCCACCCTCGTCCTTGCGTGGCTCCTCGAGTGGCAACGCGCACGCAGAATTTGAGGCTTGGGTGCAGTGTCCTGGCGGATCAGGAGAGAGAGTGGACTTCAGACCCTGCTAACTTTGCAGTCAACGCCAGTATCACATCACGTTAATAGGTTAAAATAATTTCTTTTAGGTGGCCTGCTTTACACAGTAACACGCCGCATGTACCATCGCTGACGTCTTTAATGAGTTCCTTCTACAGTAAATTCTCATCTTTTTAATTACGATTTTTAATTCAGCACAGCTCCAGAAATGTCATCCTATTTCCCGCTCTCACACAAAGTGCCCGCGGCCGTGACTGAAAAATCTTACGAAAAGACTCACGTTCTGTTTCTCATCTGATGCATTTCTGTCTTTTGAGCGTCTGCTAGGGTTTTTTTTTTTTTTGCCTGTGTGTGCCTGTTCTGTTTTGATCTAACCTCTCCCTTTCCTCCCCCTGTCGCAGTACCTCTGTCTGCAACGCTGCTTTCCACTTTACAATTAGTTAATGCGAAAAACTACGTCGCCCCGTATCTGGGCAGGTCAGCCTCAAGCACCCTTTTGAATCACAGCTTCAGCTGGTGTTTGTGGTGGCTAATAATGAGAAGAATTTTTTTACACTGAGGATAATGGTGCATTTCACAGTGTAAGATAAACCTCAGATGTAAAATCATTATTTATTAAATAGGAACATCAAAGAAGAGCATTGGAGAAGGGAACTTCAAAGTTTCCCAGAATAATCAGATTTCTGGGATTGTGGGGTATTTTTTCATCCTGACTCTCTAATAACGAGAAATAAAAGTGTAGCTATTGGAAATCACTGAAAGCATTACTTGATTGAACTAAAAAAAAAAAAAATAAAAAATAAAAGGGAATTAAGTATTTCCTTAGAAGCTCGAAATCGAGTAAGCCACAGGACTGCAGGGCTGCAGTGAAGCCTGACGTGGAGCAGACTGCAGCACTTCCGAAACCCGCTCCCGACCTCAACAAAGATGTTATTTTGGGGAGGAGAAGTGCTGTTGGGAAAGCTCATCGCTCGCTTTCCTACCGGACTCGCTTTAATTAAAGGCGTCTTTAAGTGAGCAGGAGCCCAGCAGCAAGAGCATCCCATGGCATCATTGTGCGTTGTGCTCCGGCAGTACAGAAGCGCCACTGAGGGCAGCCGCATCCCCAAGCGTCGCACATTCGAGGTAGAGCGAGCCAGAGAAAAGCCAGCCTTTGTGGCTCTCCCGTCAGATTTATCTGAGCGACTTTCCAAAGCCTCCGATGCCTGACTGCAAAACAAGGCCGCAGTTGATTGAGGAACCGAGTGGCTTGGCAGAAGAATGGGGGTCCTTCAGTTTAAATTCAGGCTAGTTTCCATTTTCTCAGTCGTCCTTTCCACAGCTCGCAGATAAATCCCTCACCATTTTTTTTAACCCCTTGCTCTGCCTGGGAAGATGCGGGCTGTGAGGGTTGCCGCGAGCTTCGGTTGTTGGCTGGACCGAGCCTGCAGCCCCAGCACGGCTGGAGGAGGCTTGCCAGGCAGGGCTTGCGGGGGACCTGGGTCCGCTCTCCCAATGGGCTGAAAGGAGAAACCGAGGGGAAGGAGGAGGGCATCCAGTGAGAGAGATGTGCATCTTCCGTGGGGGAGATGAAGGTCCAGGTGATGCAGTACATGGCCATGAGGGAAGAGTGGTGGTGAGGCCATGAGCAGCTGGCTGGCCCCATCCAATCTGCCCATGACTGATGAAAGCCCTGCTGACTCTGTGACATTTAGCAAGCAGGACTTGGTGTTGCACATGAATATCTCAGCTACTGCTCCAGCCCGGGCACGGTTGCGGCCATGAAATTGCCAGGTTTTTGACACCAGCTGCGAAAGGTTCTTTCCCCCCCGAAAGAACAGGGTTAATTTCCTGTTCCCACAATAGCTGCGCTGTTCGCAGGCACATGCGGTTGGAAGGAAGAACAGTTTCTAGGTGAGTAGGGCAACTACCAAGGTCCCATCAGACCTGGCTCCTTGTCCCACAGCTGCCAAGGGTCTGCTCGACGGCCTCCTGCAAATCACAGGGTTACACCAAGCCTGGAAGGGGATGGGGAAGGGAGGCAACGATTTCAGCTGAGCAGCCCTAGGAGCCAGGGAAATAGAAATATTCTGAGGAGAGCCTGGTGGGTGAGATCACTCCTCACAGGACAAAGAATTTGAAGGCACACAAAATAGTCACAGCATCTATGAGTGTGACACCTGGGCGAGAAGGCAAGGGACCACCCATGGATTTTGGTAACACAGGGTGAATGAAGAAAGAAGGTTGCCTAAACGACAAAACCAAAGATGATGCTTGGTGACCTGTACATGATTGATCTAAAAATAGTGCTGAAGGTCAGAAATAGGCCAGAACTTGCAGATTTTGACAAGTTGCATAAGCTATCTTCAGAAGGCCAAATAATGTAATGGTAGAACTGGAATGGGAGAATAGAGGTGTCCTGAGGTCTTGAATGTTCTCTGCGTACTTGCAGGTTGCATGAAAAATCTAGTGGACAAAAAGAGAACACACCTCTTGGCCTAGTCATAAACAAAATAAACTTTTTTTTCTGATATAAAGTCTGATTCCAGAAATACAGGCAATCCTAGAATAGTACTTTAAAGTAATATCAAGCACAAAGGTATACTTTCTTTTTTCCTAAATATTGCATTTTTTTAAATAAGTCTGTGGTTCAAGTGGTCCAAAGATCATGATGGAAAGGTTTTCCAGAGATAATCCGTAGGCGTGTTCCAGCCCTGGACAGTGATGGATCTGCTGCAGAAAGCCCTTCCCACACAGAAAGGGGCTCCTGCAATAGAGCAGCAAGGCAAAGCCTTAGAGAATATCGATCCGTGTGAAGGTGTCAAAGATACTGTGGGTTCAATTTTAAAATCGATACGGGTGTCTCAAACCTAGAAAGCAAAACAGAAAGGCTGGAAAGAGTGGGATTCTGTAGGAGATCTGTGGTATTTTTGTGGACTGACTAACAAGAACATGGTGTGCAGCCTGGGAAAGTGCTGGGGCAGAAACCTGAGCTTTCCATGAAATTAATCTCCCTGACGTGAGAACAACCTCAGCTCACATGTTTGTATGAGAAATACTCAAGCGCCAGATTTCTAATAAGCAGGTAGCCACAATCAAACCATGAACAGCAAAGAGGCACAGCAAAGGTTTTGAAAAAATTTCTAAAAAGGTTTCCTCAACATATTGAGGAAAATCTATACGGAATACCTTGGCTCCGACTGTAATATTGAGACAGCTGTTGAATTGCAGCCTGCAAAAGCGTAAAATATTGAGAGCTGGTAATGCAAGCTCCCATTCCGAAACCCTTGTGTGACAAGCAGAAGAGAAACTCATTAGGCAGCTGAAAATGTCACTGAACTAATTGCTTTGTGCTGGTGGCTACCTTCTGTTAGGCGCGCATCAGAAACCAGCTCCGTAGGATGGGGACTCTTCAACTTCCAAGGTGTGGTGGCAGACTCTGTGGCACTGGGGCACCTCCACGCTCCGAACTTCCGCTGTCTGGCACGGTGGTAAGGAAACACCACTCTTCTTACTCTTTTTCACCCATTTTACAGACAGGGAGGTAGAGCAAAACAAAGTAAGTCATTTTCTAAACCAATAGAGAGTTGGTTGGCAGGTCAGAGACTGAAGACAAATCCCCAAAGAACTAGCTAAATTTGTAGCCACTGGAATTTATTTTTTTTTTTTCACTGAATTGTGAAGCAGGTCCTTGGTAATAATGCAGAATTGTAATTTATTTTCTCCTTTGACAGACTTAAGGGCTTTCATGTGCCACCTCCTTATTCTTTCCTGTGTTTATAAGCAGCATACACTGCATATTTGGTTGAAAGCCAAGCGTGCCCCAGTTCCTCCTCTGCTCTTTTTATGTCGCAGCTCATCTCCCATCCCACCTCTGCATTGTCTTTTACAAGCGTGCCTCTAATCTCAAGCAGCCTTTAGCCAACCCAGATACCGATGTCGCAAGGGCGATGCTCCCCATGGTCTCCGCCAGCGCCTCTGCGGAAAACTCCAGCAGCTCTCGGAACAGATCGCTAGGTGTTTGAGGTTATTTTCAAGAACCTTCACTGAAGTGTTCACCAGGAATAGGGAGGCAGCTGTTAACACTCCGGAAATACCAAGCGAAGGTCTGGATGCCAATCCAGAAAAGGAGTTGAAAATACAGTAGATGATTTCTCAAGGGCGTATTGGAGAAGTGTGAATAGAGATGGTGCTGTCGTGATGTATCTTGCAGCGCCCAATGTTGGAATGACTGCTCAGAGATTTCCAGTTAGGCACGGGAAAATTGATGATTTTGCCCAGCGTCGAGGGAGGCTGTGTTAAATGGGTACTAAAGGCAAAATGTGAAGAGCCTGAGGACAAGGGAATTCATTGAGGACAATGGAATTTGGGTGCTTGGGTGTTGTTCGGGTGATTTGGTTTGGTTTGGCTTTTTTTTTGGAAATGTTCTGACAGAGATTATTATAAAGAGGTAAGAGAAAAACAGCATTTTATCACCATCCCACTAGCTGTCAGCGACAGTTCTCCCCCTTCTTACCCCCAGAAATCAAGGGACGGAGGGAGGACAGAGGTCTGGGGAAGGAGTGCCGGGTGGTGGGGACAGAAGGGAGAGCATCTGCTGCTTTTGTTCTGCCCCACTTCATCACTGCTGCTCTCGGAGGTAGCCAGGAGGTAGCCAGTCACACAAGGGAAGCAACTTAATCCAAATAATAGGCACTGGTAATAAAATATAAAAGGATTTTATGTAAAAGCAGGGTAATACAAAAGAAGAAATGTTTTAACCTGAGGTGTGATGGCACCTGAGCTGTGAGGAATTGCTGAACGTCTTCAGGAAAGACAAATGCAAAATCAAAGCAGCTGCTGCTGCTGTTCATGATTCGTGAGCTCAGTTTTGTCCACGTTACTTGGAATCAGCTTTTCTGCTTCTGCCGCTCTATTATCTGCGCTGTTTTGACAGTGACTTAGTAAAAGCAGGAGCCAACCTCTCTGAGGGAATCTGGGTTTCCGGCTCAGATGTTCAGTCCAAGTCCGGCCTGGTGTCCAGCTGGCCACGTCTATGCGCAGATGTCACTTCTGTCTACACGGTCGCTACACTTGTGCCAAGAGATGCGGCACGCACGATTTTGGAAGGCACATAGGCAACAGATAATTCGAAAAGCTACTCTTGGAAGTATTATGGTTATTACCAGAGATGTAATTCACCTTGAATCCATTTAATAATAGCACTTTAGAATGAGTCGATCCTAATAATTGCAAAAAGACACCTGCAATCGTTTGTCCTTACCAATTCTGTTCATTTTGAATACAGCATATGGATACTACGCTTCAATTCTCCGCCTTCTCTTTATTCCTACACAAACTGGACTCTAAATGCTGCTGAACTGGAACCCAGTCATCCCGCGTTGCTCTGCCGGTGCGGACAAACCACTTCTGGAAGGCGAGGGAGCTCTGCGGTGCTCGGTGGCTGCCTGACGCCAGTTCTCCACGTGTGAACGGCTGGGGTCAGGCTGGCGGTGTTTGACCGAAACGCTTGGGCTTAGCAAAAAGCGTCTTTGTTTTGCCTCTGAAAGGAAATCGTGTCCAGTAGGCCGTTCTCTGCTTTTGATGACAGTGAACGCTCGGTACAAATGTTGCAATATTAGATTGCTCAACACTTGACACCAATAAAAGCTTACAAAAATTGGGTATGTGAAGATTTATTGAGATAAACTGTGGCAAGCTACCAGGAATTTTTCTGTGAGAGAAATAAGCACCCGAAGAAAGTACCTCAGAGAACGGGGCTGGCCGGAAGTGACAGTGAGAAATGGCTCCTCTGGGAGCAAAGGGAATTTGAAGTGGCCTCAGAAGAAATGGATGGACATGAGAGGCTGGTGCTTTGAGCTACCTCAGAGCTACCTTGAGTCTAATTCCTGGCCTTTCTCTTACAAGCTACTAAAAGCAATGGTTTGATGTATGCCATTTGTTCAACACAAACGATCGTTCAACCTGAAATACCAATAACAAAGGCACCGGGCAAGACCACTGCCTTTGGACTAGCGTATGAACCAAGTGGGAAGCTCCTGAGAAAAGCTGAAGTTGCTTCACGCAGCACGTTGCCATCTGGGTTATCTTCCAGGACCTTCTTGATAACAGGCAAATTGCCAAAAAACAGCTTCCTCTGATACCACAGGGCACAAGAACCGACAACGTAATGCCAGTGCTAACTCGTAGGCGTCCTGGTGCTTCACTCACCTTTTGCCCTTCCCTCCCAGGGCATAATTAGAAGAATCCTCAATGCGGGGACTTAACCGCGGTTGTTTTTAAGCCGGGTGGACGTTTGCCATGGTCCTCCATGAGTTCTGAACCGCACAATACACCAAATGAATTCTAGATACTGGCTGCTTCATGGCATTGTGACCTGAGGGAGGTACCTCCACATTTTCCTACAGAAATACAACCCTTGGTGTCCACTGCCCAGGAACTCGTGAAGTTAGAAGCCCTGATCCACGCATTTATGACCTTTGAGTAACTAACTCTGGAGACAAGGGGAAATGAGACTGCATTTCTGTGGTGATCCTTTCTCCTTGAGCACTGCCAGCTTTCCTGAGTGCTGTCATCTCAAGCGATGGCACTGGCCCCTCAGCATCAATCATTTCTGCAGCGTTGTCAAGCCTGATGACAAGAGCTGGAGCTGGGGACACTGCTGCCAGCACGCTAGCTTTCTGACTTAAAAGCTTATCCACTGGGCCCAAATGGTGCGACTCTTGTGTGGCCAGGGGAAGCTTGGACATTGATTTATCTTCCCTCTTGTGACACTGAAACACGGTGGGGAAGGCAGAGCTGTCTGGTCAGCACAAAAAAAAAAAAGAAGTCATGTTTGTTTTCCCTTTAGAAGGAGGTGATGTGTCCTCTCTTGGTTAAGGCACAGCTTTGATCTCTGATCTGCTGTGGGCTATGTGTGGTTGAGGTGAAAAGGTGCTGACCCAAGGCAGATCCTGAGAGAGAGACTTTGGTGAGGAGCTGAGGTTTTCTTAGGCTAGCCCACAAGCCCACCAGCTTACATGTGGTTTCAGAATGCAAACGGTGGACACAAGTGTGCTTAGTTCCTTCTAGAAGGAGCCATTGGCTGCTGTAACTCTCTAGCCTCCTAACTTCTGGCATGGTGAAAGGTTCCCAGCTTGGGACAGTTTGAACATCTTCCTTAGCTTTCCTAGTGATGCTAGGACTCATGGATGGATCCATCTGCTGAAGCCTCAGAAAGAAATGGAGCTTGTGCTGGTGGAGAAGGGAGAACACAGCAGGGCCTGGCCTCGGCCAGTCGGCCAGGGCTTGATGTGGCATTGCCACCAAAAGAGCCAGACATAAATGAAACAGATGGGAAGTTGTGGTGGAGGCTAACCACAGGGGAAGAGCATGGGCTACATCTGTCCACAATGCCCACGGCCCATGGGAATGGCCCTGCTGACGCCTGGGAAGCGGTTCAGCATCCGGTCCATCCCCCTTCCCTGTATTTTTCCTTGTGGCATCATCATGTGGCAAACACTCCGGAGCAACACAGCAAGCAGGCATCTGATTCTGGGCTTGTTTAACCCCAGGCCAGCTAGTGCCTGTCCCCTTCTCATGGACCACTTGGTCTTTGAGAGCTTTCTCAGACACCTCTAAGTGAATCTGAAATGCCCTGAAAAATATATGAAACGTTTCTTACAGACTTCTAGTGCGTAGCTGATCTTTTAGTCTTAGTGCACAAAAGAAACTAAATCTTAAAGAATTTGACTTGTTTGTCTTCATATATATTTTTTTAACATACTGTCAGCCAGTCCTCTAAAGCAGTTGGCTTTTGCGCCTCACAAAATTGAGACATGAATTCACAAATTAGCCTGGCGTTCTTAAAACCAAACCCACCCCTTTCTGAAAGAATGGGTTTGAACTGTGAACCCTTCAGTCTACTTCTGCCTTCAGAAAGTGAAACTTCAAAACCTTCAGAAACTATGAATCAAGAAATTGTGAGCCTGATCTCCAGCTCTGAGAAGGGGACAGGGGAAAGGACCTTTCCCATCATCTCTCAAATTATCGTGATATGCCTTAATTCTTGAAGTTTGGACCAGTTAATCCTGTCTTTGTTGTTGTTGCAGCACAAAGTGACTCTAGGAGATGTCTGGACTAAATTATAGGCAAGAAAAGTTAAACCAAAACTCTCCTACCAAGAAGAGAGGACATCCCAGTCCTGGAAGAACCCAAGACACTGAGGTATCAAACACAGCAGAGGTGGTGAGTGGAGAAATAAATTGGGAAAATAAAAAAAGGGACCAAATGTGTTTCCAAAGAATGTTCATCAATATAGAATCATAAAACGGTTTGGGTTGGAAGGGACCTTCAAAGCCCACCCAGTCCAACCCCACTGCAAGGAGCAGGGACATCGCCAACCAGATCAGGTTGCTCAGAGCCCTGGCCAGCCTGGCCTGGAATGTTTCCAGGGATGGGGCATCCACCACCTCTATGGTGATGGGCACTTAATATATAAAAAAAGATTTAAAAATATATATAAAACTTCAACTTAACCAGATTGGAGTGTTTAATTGTTAAGCCCTAGAGACCTAGAAAGCTTGGGAAAAGCATGACAGAAGCAGGAGAAGCTGAAGATCATTAGCACGATCACAGTCTAAGCACAGGCAGGAAAATAAAGAGACCAGAAGGAAAGTATGAAATATTTGCAAGACCTGAAGTACGATAATTAGTTGAAAGGCAAGAAACCTTTACTTTTAGCCAAGGACTGCCTGATCTGCCACCTTCTATGACATTTCGGCAAAATGAACAGAGAGAGATTTCCTGTGAGTATTATTCCAGCTTGCGACCTCAGAAGTTAGCCTTTGTTTTGAGAAAAGGCAAGGTAACTTGAGGTGGTGAGGTTTAGTGATGGTGTCAGGTCTAGCTGACTTGTGATGAGGGAAGTTTCTTCCGGTAGGAGGCTGGAAGGCCGGCTTTTGGGGGCGAGCTCTTGCGCTTAGGAGAAGGGAGGTAGGAGCAAGGTTCATTCATGTTGTACCTTGGCTGCCTGCCGTTGAGTTTCCTTCCTGCCTGAATGGCAAGTGCTAATCATTTCAGACAGTGGTTTGAACCTTTGGGGAGTCAAAAGCTCTTCTGGACTCTTAACTTTGTACTTTGGGTGTTTCCTACCGGCTGAGCAGGCCAATAGCGTGGTCTCTTGGACAGGCTTAGCGGCAGGTTGTTCATGCAAGCAGGTAGAAATCAAAACCCTGAACCTTGTTCATCGCCGCAGGTCCCTGAAAGAGAACAGTCATCTAAATTGATTTATTATTCTTGGGCTGATTATAGAATTTCTCTTTAGACCTTATCCTCAGAGGATAGAAAGTACTTGTTAGCCCCAAAAGTCACTCAAAGAGGGGGGGACGGGGACCAACAACAACAAAAAAAAACCACAAAGGCAAAAATCTAGAGTCTTCATCTGTAGATCTCGGAGTAAAATATTAGCTTTTTATTGTTTCCCTATCAGTAAAACGCAGGAAATACTCCAAACCGCCCCACCTCTACAACTTCCCATTATTTATCACAAGGAACGTCCTTTCTAGGCTCTTTGGTTTACTCCCACAAATAAATCATGCAAATAAGTATCCCAGCGTTCAGCATACGGAAAAGAACAGACCAGAACTCCGTTCAATCAAATGCAAGGTGGTTCATCCAGGCTGTGAGCTGACGGCCCTCGGAGAAGGCAACACACTGTGTCGCGATCTGAGGGTATGAAAACACCTCGCGTAGCCTCAGAAAAATGGCTCGTCAGAAAGCATTCGCTGGAGCTGGCAGGAAAACACATTTTGCAAGGTTTTGTTTTAGAAATATTTATTTTAAGAATCAAATTTTGTGAATTTTCAGATAAAAGAAGCCCTAAACCAGTGAATAGAAATGTCAAGTTTGAAAATCTTGTGTGTTAAATTTTTAAATTATTTTTTAAAAATATTCCCAATAACCTCCTTTCTTCTCTTTTTCAGTTTGAAAGAACCCAAGAAACTAAAATCTCAAAACACCTGGCTCAGGCAGGATGCAGAGCCAAGGCCAGGTTTCCAGAAGAACGTGTCAGTAAGAAAGAAACCTACAGCTCGTTACCAAAATGCCTGGAGTTGTTATCGTTGTTATCCTGAATAAACCCTGTATTGTGTACCTCCTGAAGACACCACCAAAAACTCACCTGAGACCATAAATCTCCCAGTAACTTATGGCTAAAAGCCCAGCTACTGGTTTTTGCCTCTTTTTGGTTCCTATCCAAAAGGATTTGTTTGTTTGTTTATTTTCACTCATTCCTTACTACTGAAAAAAAAACCCCAGTGAACCTAATGGAGTTTCCAATACAGAATTAATTTTTAATTTGTTATTGAGCACTTCCTCCAGACCAGAGAGGAATCATTTCCCAGCATAGAAAAATCCGTACTGATGTGGCTCAGATTTACAATTCAGTAATGTGTTTCCTCTGCTGGGGATGCTCTGAACTTCTTTAGGGCAGTGAGTCATGCTGGTGGTGGGCACCAAACTCAACTTACTGATGTTGAACGGCAAAACAACAACAGAAACTTTCCCAAATTTGAAAATATCACTGAAAAAAAGAATAAAAACACAATTGTCTTCAGCCATTATGGCTGCCTTAATTTAAATTACATGGGAAAATGCTCTGTTAATGCCTTTCTTCTTTTACTCTTCACTGGCAACAAACCAAACCAAACCAAACCCCTTTCTTTGTTCTTTTTTTCCTTTATGCATTGCTTTTCCATCTGGTTTTAGAAGAAGCTGGTCCCATGGGTCAGCAATTATGTTGAAACACTAGAGATCTGGGGTCGTTTCCACAGGCTTCCTGAACAGCCATGGACTGACCACGTTACCTCCACTGCTCTTCCATAAAATGGGAATAACTCCACTTCTCTTAAGGCTGTTGCTAGAAAAACCTATTTATTGCTGCAAAGCGTCCAGCTACCGCTGGAATATTCAAGGCCTCTACATTTTGTATTTTTCCTTACAAGTATGTATGGTGTAGAGCTTAAGCTAATAAGTCCCGACGATGATTCATGATGATGCGATGATTCAGAAGAGGAACAGATTGGAATAGATTTAAATATGTACATGTAAAAGAAATATGCGCGGCCTCCCGGTGCTCTTTGAAATATAAATGTGAGAATTCCTTGAGGTACAACGCTGGAAGCCCTCACGTCAGACCGCGCTGGCAGGTGCCAGGCAGAAGGAGCCAGCCAGGAGGACTGATTTATCTGGCTTTCTGCAGGGAGACCCCAAAGGCTGCAGCCCCGCTTTACTCCGAACAGCGGGGCGGGTGGTGGGATGCGTTCCACTAACGCCGCCTTCTGCTTTTAAGCCCAACTGGAAGGCTTATTCCTGTGTGTTCTGGACCTGTGCTCTCTTTTCTTAATTTTTTTGGTCTGCTTTCCTACAGCAACTTCTCCAAGTTCGATTTTCATTTTATTCCCCATTTTATTCCCCTCCTTAGAGCATTATTTACAACTGAATAGGAAAATGTTACAGGCTGAGCAGAGAGGGCAGGGCAGCTCCCCGCTCTAATCATCTCCTCCTGCTTTTAGGGAGATAGTAAATGATGGCTCACAGAGGGAATTGCCATTTGCTTCTAGGAAATGCACGTCAAGGGGGTTTAAGGGCTGCATCCTGCCCACACCAAGAGAAGGTAATTCAGGCTTGACTCGGCAGCACCATGTTTTCCTAGCGCTAAGGAGCTGCGGATGAGATCTTCTGTCCTTCGCCCGAGCGCCAAGAGCCAGTGTTTTAGAACAGGGTATCTACAATAGCAAATGGTAGCATTCCCAGCTTGGAGTAACAGGCAAATTTCAGACCCAAAAAACCAAACCAAAACAAAAGCGGCGTTCATTCACATCACCCCTCTCTGCTGGCATACGCCTCTCTCAGCCTTGGGAAGCAGGCCATGCCTTGGCCGGTGGCTCAGCTCTGCCCTGCCAGGGCCAGCCTCAAGGCTGCCATTTGCTTCGGGCTCGTTCCTCTGACTTGCCCCTGCTTTTTTCCCTCTGCCAAGTCTGCTCCGCTGCCTTCTTTCAGGTCTGGAGCTGTTCTGCTGCCTGCTCTTTTTTTATAGCTGTCCAAGGGAGCAGAAATTATTGAACCAACACCACAACTGCGCCAGCTCTGGTCACTTGGAGTCCTACAACTTGAACACGGCATCCAGAAGCTTACGCAGCAGCTTCGCTGGTGGGGCTTAGCCCCAAATCCACACAAATCCAGGGTAATCTGGAAGCAGCTCACCACCTTCTCTTAACCTTAGTGTCAGACAGCTCCAGCTGAGATGGGGGCTGAAGGAGCTGGGAGCTGTGTGTGTGCCTTGTCAGAGCAAGTTTGTGCTCTCCAGGTTTTATCATCTGCATACTGAAAGCTGTCAGAAAGTTTAGTGCAGCGGTTCTGCTTTTCCCTACGCAGAGCTACGGGGCACAGCTCCAAGGAGCAAGCGAGGTACTGCAATGCAAAGGAGCAGAGGAGATGCTGAGGACAAGGCCGTCAGTTAAATTTTCCGCCCGGCCTAAGGGCTGCTCGTGGATTTTGTTCACCGGCTGATTAATGTAAAACACAACAGCATTCTGCCTCGCGAGCAGGGGGTGGATCTGCAGCCTCCACCCTCCCAAAGGAGAACTTAATATCAAGCTACGGCGCCGTGCTCTTCCCTTCCTTCTGCCTGATCAAACGCATCTTTAATTCTTTAATGCAAAGCAGGCAGGCACCAACACAAGAGGTGAAGAACTCTCCCTTGCTCTAGAAAAGCCTCAGACAGGGTGGCTGGAGACCTCTCCTGGGAAGACCAGCAACTCTCCTGCCTTTGACGGATTTAAAATCGGACTCACCACGTTCTGAGCGACCACCTAATGCCTGAGGTGAGTGACGAACGGAGCGTTGTCCCCTTCGGAGCACAGCACCAAGTACCGCGGCGGGTGGTACCCAGGCGGTCTCAGCGGTGGCCAGAGTCGGGTGAGCCGGCGACCCACACGCCAGCCTGATGGTGCAGGACCTGTGGACAAGAGCAAAAGGGCAGGTTTAGTCACACAAGGCACGTGAGCGCTTCACGGTCCACCGCTGGATTTCAACACACTTTAGGAAGCCACTGCTCAGTAAAAATTGTCTTATACCCAACCGACTATATGAAATATAGACAAATGCAGTGCTCTTCCAAAAAAAAATAAAATAAAAACTGGACGTGCTGTTTATTCCAGCTGCCTTCTCATCACAGGCAAAGCATTTCGGAGTCGCTCCTCCTGAGATGCTAGGATACACCTGCTGTGGTGTGCCCATCGCACCCAGGTCACCTTCTAGTGAAACCACTTCAGATTAACACAGCGACAGCCAATAAATCACGGTTCATTCCTGTCACCAGTAAAAGCAGCCAGCAATTTGCCATGTTTGCAGAGCAAAACAGAGTACAAACTTTTAAATCCTCAATCCAGAGCTCACCTGAAAGATTTAAGGCCAGCTATTCCTCTTATTTACACCAGTGTAAATTTAGGGAAATTTCCTCCGAATTAATGCACTGCCAGGTGGTGGATTTTTGCCTCAGATCTCATTTTTTGTTGGGTTTTTAATTTATACCCAGCCACTCTGTGTATACACTTATACAAAGCAGTAATTTTTGCCAGCAACGAGAAGAGAGCGGCGTTTGCTGTATAAATCAGTATTTCTCAGTCAATATGTTGCAACCCCTGAAGGGGTTATAAAAACCATCTGGGGGCTTGTAAAGCACTGAAAGTTTTATAACAACCGAAAGCAAAGAAAATGTCATTTCTTCCACTCTCCATAGAGCAGCACCATTCCCTTGGCAACCTGTCAAACCCATACACCAAACAATAAATTCTATAGGCTTATCGCTTTTACCCTAACTTTTCACTTTGGCTTTATAAAACATGCATGGGAGCTGTGAAGTTTGTTTTACTTTTAGACAGGATTTCCAATCCGAACTGCTTGAGAAATGGGACTCTCAAATTTTTGGCCTCGAAAGGCGGTAGTTTTCATTAAGGGCCTCCGCCTTAGTCTTCTCCTAAGCTGCTTGTTAAAACTACAGCCTATTTTGTCAAGCTTAGGCTTGTTTGCGCTGGAGCCAGTTTTTTTTTTTTTTTCTTTTTCGCCACGACTTTCTGCCTGTCAGCTTCCTCTGTAAGCCTAAATCATACAGGGAAACATCGACATTTCCCTCTGTGGGAAGAGATGTTCTGCCTCAAGTGGAGAAAATGGAAGAGATTTCCTGTATCCTCATTAGCAGCTCGGTGTAGGGTTTGAAATCTGCCCTTTCCAAGGTGAGATACCATCTGAAGAACCTCCGTGCTTTTAAGCGTAGCCTTGCAGCACACGCAACGTGTCAGGGAGTTTTGCTTTCATGTACGCATCCTTAATCTCTGCGCACAGGTACTTATCTATGAAATTAATTCCGGTGGCAACCACGCGTATCCCACATGCACCCACCTAAAGGAATCTACGCCAGGTCTCGCAATGCCTCCTGTAGCTGAGTTTCTCCAGCAGTTTAAAGCCAGTCTTGCTCCTGGCTGCCTCGGGCCTGGCCGCTTTGTTGTTCCCGTGGCTCCAGCATTCAGCAAGACCCTCAGAAGCCACCTTCAGATTAAAAATTCAGGGGAAAAAAGCTCAGT
Organism: Chlamydotis macqueenii; assembly: GCF_036417535.1. Taxonomy (NCBI): domain Eukaryota; kingdom Metazoa; phylum Chordata; class Aves; order Otidiformes; family Otididae; genus Chlamydotis; species Chlamydotis macqueenii. The sequence continues at coordinate 2,308,194 of NC_141564.1, forward strand.
GTTGGGGTTTTTTTTCCCCTGCCGGGATGAGGTGGGTCACACAGGGTTCTGGCAAGCAGCAGAGCTAGTGAGGCTCCGAGACCCTCGGAAGGGCAGGGGGAAAGGAGGGGATGGTAGCACTGCCCTTTTGGCAGCTCTTAGGCTGGGTGGGCCAAGCTCATGCGGTTTCACCCCAAACTCCTCCTGACCTCAACTATTTTTGCCTGATGCTTGAATTTCCACAAACGAGTCCTTTGCTGATGCTGAGTGCTTCATAGGTGCGATGCACTCTTTTCCAAAAAGTGTTAACAGTTTAATGGGCTCAAATTTGATCACTTAAACCATTTGCTGATGAGGAGAAACAGTGATTTCTTGCCCGAGTGAGAGGTGGTTGCCCACAGCTCCTTCAGTTTCTGGCTGTGGCCTATGTGGCACCAAGAAAGGGGAGGAACAGCATTGCCTTCTGGCTGCAGCTCTTCGGCTCTGGTTTCATTTGGGTTGGAACCACGCTGTCCACGCTGGGTGTAATCAAAACCCAGCCTATTTCACGGTAATTGGTTTGGAACGTACCTTCCCTTATCCCTGCCCTCTTTCTACCGAAGATAGACTACAAAATTTGCACCTGCAAAGACTGAGTTTGGAGCCAAGATGAGGGCATTTGGGGGCCTGACTGTCAACTTTGGTCTTCGGCCTTTTGGACGAGAGTCTTGCCCCAAGATCTGGGTGCAGCTGGCTAGTCATGGTCTGGCTCTTCTGCCTCCTTTCCACACGCCAGATTGTACAAAAGGCTCCTAAAAAACACTCAATAACATTTTTCCGTGTGGTTTTTCACAACGTTAAGCAGTTGAGCAGGAGATCTGACATGGTCTACATAGCTTTCTGTCTTCAGCCGTGAGAGAAATGGATACTCAAAGGTTGTCCCTGCCAATATGAAAAATTATGCAAAAGGCAGGTTTTGTTGTTGTTGTTTTTAATTCATCTCTATTCTCAACTCAGAAATGGACCTGTGATTGTAGAAATGATGGTATGAATTTTTGGGAAGAGGAAAATAAGACGTTTTAAAATTAAAACAGCAAATTGAAGCTCGTTAGTAACGGCTAGCTAGTGAATAGCCTGAGAAACATCACCTCAGCTGGCACTGCCCGTGAACAAACCGTTCCTCGACAGCCCAGCCTGCCGGTGCCAGCACCTTCTCTCAGCCAAATTCCCCTTGCCCTGCTTGAGGCTGAGCTCCTGGCCCTCACGCGCTGCCACGCCGTGCCACCTCCCTCATCCCGCCTGCCAGCGTTTTGGTTTCGGCACAGAGAGAGCCCACCTCGGTGACACAGAGCTCTCCACCTTAAAGACCAACAGCGGCCGCCGCCGTTTTGGCCAGGAGATGTTTGTTTTTTGTTTTTTGTTTTTTTCATCCAGAAGAGTCCAAACTCCTGAGGGAAGAAATGTGGTTTGTTGCATACTTGTCCTGTTTCTTCAAAGCTGGACTGTGCCGCGCATGAGAAATTTTTTGGAAAACTGGCGCAGAAAGGATGACTTCACAAGGCAGCGTTGTCCTCTGCCGGACCAACGCGCCGCCTGCTTCTCCGGGCTTGTCAGCAGCAGCGTTTTGGTACGAATAGTGGAAATTGTGCTTTGTCAGCTGAGGAGTCTGGGGCTGTCTGTCAGCGTTAACATTCACATGTGTTTTCCCAGGATTACGCTTCCATGGATTACGCTGCCATGCCCGCACCGTTACGCTGGAGTAGCAGCTCACCTCCTTCGCGTTCCCCAATTACAGAGTTTTTGAAGGGAAAAAATCAAGCGCCACGTTGGGGATCGAGGTCCCGGGCCGCCGGCACATGTTTCCGCGTCCCTGCTGCTGGAGGGGAGCGCGGACAGAGGCCAGGGCGGTGAGAGGAGAGGTGCCCCTTCGGCTAAAATCCTCGAATCTCCCAGGAAGGGGCCTGGTGGTGTCGGGGAGCCTTGGTGGTCTCCGTCCCCTGGCTGCGCCCTGGTCCATCAGCCTGCCAGGCTGGGCCTTTGCCCCCACGGGGCACCACAGCAGCCGCCTCCACCGCCCCTTCTCCCCGCCATGGCCGGTGCCTCTCCCCGCGCCCCAGGCAGAGGGGCGAGAGCTGCCCGTGGGGCTCGGAGCGGCTGGGGCAGGGACCGGCCCGCCGCTTCCCGCCCCCTTCCTTCCCCGCTCGGCAGCGGCGGCCGCGGGCGGCTCTGCCCCGAGGCGGGGCGGGGCGGGGCGGGCCGCGGGGCCCTATAAAGGCCGGGCGCCGCCGCGCTTCCGCCGAGCGGTGCGGTGCAGCGCAGCGGTTGCCGCGGCAGCGGAGCAGGGGAGAGCGAGGCCGAGGGGAGGTGAGCCGAGCCAGGGCCGTGCCGCCGAGGGGGGGACGCGGGGCGGGCCCGGAGGAAGAGGAGGGGCGGGGGGGGGTGTTGAAGAAGCGAAGTTTCTCTCTTGACGCCCCGCCGGCCGCAAGTGGCCGATCCGGACGCGTTACGGCGGGCTCGGTGGGTGCGCTCCGCCTATTACCCGCACCCACGAGGTGCGTGGGTGCTCCTGGCGTGGCGAGTTTCTTCTTCTTGCTGTGGTTTTTTTTGTTTGTTTGTTTGTTTTGAGTAGCCCTGTGTTCTCCCAGCGCCGGCGCGGCCCCGGGTGGGGAACGCCTGGTGTCCCCCCGCACCCCACCCGCGCCGTGGGCTCCGTCGCGGGGTGGCGGGGTCGCTTCCCGGGCTCCATCCTCCTGAAAACTGGAAGTTGCTCACTTCGCCCAGTGTCTCCTGTCTGCTGCGAGGGCGAGCTTGCTCTTCTACTTTAAAAAAAAAACCACAAACAAAAAATCATCTAGGAACTGATATTTTCTTTGCCTGTCACGTCATGGAGAAGTGAGATTTAAATATTTACATCCACTGTGGCTTGGGGAGGAAAGGGTGTGAGTATTCTGTTACTGAAAAGGGTTTAGCTGGTGCTGGTGGCACTGGATCCGCGTGGAAGCAGAGGGCTGGCTCCCCGAAACTCTCTTTATCCTTTTGGATAATGTGGGAGCACGCTTGGTGTGCGGAGTTCTGGGAGAACTGGGAAATGCCCAGTGCGCTTCAGGAGAAAAGCCTTTTGTCTGCTGGTGAAAATGGTGTTCAGCATCTTGACTCGGTGTTCTGCAACCCAGGGAGATCGTGACAGAGAAATAAAACCTTTGGAGATACCTCTTTAGGTGTTCAAATGACAGATTTCCCTTAAAACTTGGGAGTATCTTATGGACTAGAGGCCTCAGTGTGATTTATTTCTCTCCCCCTTTTCTCATGCCTGCGAATGATTCTGAAACACAGTTTGGTTTTTGTGGTTTTAATAGCATTCTTGGGCAACTTCCTGAAAGAGAAACCTGGGAGACTGATTATTTTCTCACAGCGCTGAGAAATGACTTCCTCTTCTCCCTTCACTTTCTCTTGTGTGAGCATTTGGTAACGCCTTACCCCCTGCTCTCCACGGGATTTCCACAGAAACCCGGTTTTGTAGGAATTGTTCGCAAAACATATGTAGGTGTAAGCTGTCCTGGGGCTTTGAAAAAGGGGAGAAGCTGCGGAAATCCACCAGCAAAGGGAAAAAGCAGCTGCCTGCTGAGTGATCAGATGCACCTTTAAAGCGTGTGAGGGGGAAGATGAACGCAAAGGAAAAGGCAGGATGGTTAAGTAGGTGCCACCTTGGAATTTTAACGTTGAATGGGGTGTGATTAAACCTGGGAGAAGAGCAGCTGTTTGGGCCAGAAGTAACTGAGTAATGAATGCTAGGCTACAGTTTCTTGAAGATGATGGGTGAGTTGTATGGCAGGCAATTTGTCAGCAAATGTTGCTGGAAAACTGCTTATCTGGACGTTACTCTTGCATCTGCTATCTGGGGAGCACGATGTTAGGAAAAAACTCTTTTATTTTGGATGGCCACACGGCCATCGCTATAGACAACTGCCTATATATAGCTCTGTACCTCATGTGAGAGCTGCCATCAACTCATGTCAGTACGAAAAAGAAAACAACAGAAATCAGCGGTGGGTTTTTGTCTCAAGGTGTGTACAGAAGTGCTGAAGCTTGTTTGGTGTTGTCATTGACAACCAGGAGAATAGCACGTTGCGGTGGCATGCGGAGACTCTTTAGTGTGGATCTCTAAGCTGCACAGCCAGAAACATGTTCCAGTCCTAAAGCTTCTTAGCAGTGTGCTGTTCGGCAGAAAAAAGTCCAGCGGTGAGGCCAGTAAGTTGCACCAGGCATTTTTAGACCAGACTGAAGTGTGTGTATGTATATAAATACATAAAAATAACCACCTTGCCTTACTGCCAGGAATTAAAATGGAGACGTGTACAAATCGCGTACCCCTACAGTAAGGGGATGGATCAGAGGGAGCTCTGGCTGGAGATCTGTGTTGCTTTGGTGGCGGCGGGCTCCGTATCTACTTGGCTCCTGTAGCCGGTTGCAGTTTTTGGTTCTCGCTAGGCAACTGTGGCGCTCACGCTTGAAAAAGGCTGAGGCTCCGTGGAAGGTTTTTCTTGGAAGCTCGAGGTAGGGTTGTCTGGATCACTGGGATTGCTTAATCACAAGCATGCATGAGAGAGCACACTTTTGTAATAGTAATTAGGGGGAAATCCAGCCTAATCATCAAAACACTTCCAGTTAGCTGGTCTCTTAACTGGGTTCTGCTGTTCTCTAGGGTCAAAGGTTTTATTCATGGGAAGAGAGGGAAAAGGTGAATTACTCATCGCTAATCTGTAAAGCGCTGCTGGATGCAGTCATCTTTGCGTGCCTGCGGGCATCCTCCCAATCACCTGTGACATAACTGACAAATCGTGTTTACAGCAAAGTACTAGCCTGTGAGTACCACGGAATTCAGTGTGCCGATGTGAACCATAAACAGCTCCGGAATAAAGGACAGCGATGTAAAGAACTTCCTCTTTTTAGCTTTGGGGAGCAGGTAGCATGGAGTAGCCAATCACCTACGTACGAATTTAAAGATGAACGGGGTAAACTAGAGAGCTGTGAAAACACAAAAAAGGTTTTTTTTTATTGAAGTAAATAACATCTCTGTGTGAAACAACAAGAAAGCTGAATATGGGAAACCATCTTCAGATGTGTCTCCTGCGATGGTTAAAATGATGGAGTGGGAGAACACCAGAAAGAGATTGAAATGACGCTGGTAGCATCCTACAGCTGGAGCTACAGAAATATTTAGAATGGCATGCTATGGGGGGGAAAAAAGCCATCCTGTGTTCTGCTTTTTCCTGTCTCCTCTGTAGTAGCAGAATCTAGTTGGCTACTGAACTCCATCGTGGATGGGAAGAGGATGGGGCAATCTAGTGGCAATGCTAGTGTACACCGTAGTTTCTTGAGTTGTTTGTCATGGCCTTGAAAGACATTGAAGTGCTAACTGAGATGGTCTGTTTATCCCTTAGCACCTCTCCTCGAGCAGTATCTGTGGAAACACATGAGTTTTGGCAGCTTCTGTGTCTTGTCTGTGGTCTGGTGTTCACCTTTAAGAGCCAGAAAGATGCTTTTTGCTTATATTTCCAGGCTGAAATCAGGAGCTGACTCATGCTGAGGTCTGATAACTGTGCCACAAAGTGGTTTAAGTATGAAATATCCGTCTTGTGGGTTGATCTCCCCGTGGTGGAAATCTCAGTCTTGCTGAGCATACTCAGCAACGTGATGTAAACCACGTGCTTCAGGCAGCCTCCTGTTCTCCTCCCAGGCTTTGGAAGCAGTGGCCTGAAGTTCTCTTTAGTACCTTAGGACCATGGGAGCGACTACGGAAGGCATCAAGGCTGATTACAGCTCATTCTGAACTGAAGGCCCCTGCTCAAGGCTGTGTGTATATAGTGGCCTCGGCACGCAGGTAGAACTTGTTTGTTTGTGAGAAATATTGGTTGTCAGCAGGCTGTAGGGTACAGTTGTAAATCACACCGGGGTCTCCAGCAGCAGTATTGAGAAACGTTGGTACGTCTTAGTTCAGCTGATGCGCAGATGAGATGGATTCATGTTCATTGGCTATGTAGTTTTGACCAAGTTTTGTTTTCTTTAATGCTTTTCTTATGATTGAACAACTTGAACTTTGAACATCTATTTCTGCAGAAGGGCATGTTGTGGATGCGATGCCTGCTTCTGAGATGGCTGGGTCATCTGGTCTGAACTGCAAGCTTCTGGCCAAAGGCTGTGAGTGGCTTTTGAGGTTTCAGAAGGCGAGGAGCAGCCTCTGTCATAGTCTCTGACAGGTTACAGGTACAAAACCAAGAGAAGAACCAAACATACATCTAACACTTCCTCTTCCATTCTGTTATCTTCTTGCTTTACATCCTTAAGTAACCCTATAGAGAAGTTGGTGGATTTATGTTAGCTATATGTCTCCATCTTGCTGTATACCTTCCTGTTCCAGAAGTAGTTCACATAGCTTCTCAGCAACGAAGCTCGAGGCCTCCAGCTGCTCTGGCAGCTCAGCCTGAGAGGCTGCTTTCCCAGCTAATTGCCTACTTCCTCTGGTTCGTCATCTGCCTGACAGAAATAGCGATGGACTGTGCGGAGGCGTCTCGGCCAACGCAGCTCACAACTCAGCCTACGGACTCTCCATCTGAACTGAATCAGATGGTTTCACATACCAGGTCACGACGTGCTCTTGCAGGAGTCTTGTGCATAGTTCATACTCAGTTATCCTTTTTTTTTTTTTTTTTTTCCTATGGAAATTTAGGGCTTGCCTTTCCAGAATTCTGTAGTAAAGCCAGTGAGATTAATCAGAAGTGAAGTCAGATTAATGAAAAGTGTGTTTTCTTAAATAAGATTTTCTAAGTAGCTGTTGATTCTCTTATTAACTAGTTGAAGTCTTCTGAGGAGGTGTCCAAGTATACAGTTAGGATTCATTCCTGCATCCTCACTGGATGCGATCCCTGCATCCCTACAGCACCTCTGATTTCTGATGCTGTTGTGGTTGGCTGATGAAGCTAGGGAGGGGAAAAAGATGACTATATAACTAAATGTCTCTGCTGTAAAGAAAAATGTAAATATCCTTATCCTTTTTGAGCAACCTTCTAGCTAGTTCTGAAATGGCTGAGGAAAGGCTGCTAGAAAACTAGGGTCTGATGTTTCTGTGAGTTAAAGCCTTGTTTCAGTGATGCTGTTCCAGAGATTTAAAAAAAAAAAAACATTGATTTTCTATATTAAGTATTAATAACTTTGATCCTTGGCTACATTACATTTTAGAGTTGCATTTCTTATGTAGTACTTCAGATGAGAATAAAGTTTCTAAATTCACTTGCAAATAGGAAGCTGTTGATTATAATACATATAATTTTAAAACGGGAAATAAGGAAGACCCGGGTAACTACAGGCCGGTCAGCCTCACCTCTGTGCCTGGCAAGGTCATGGAGCAGATCCTCCTGGAAACCATGCTAAGGCACATGGAACATAAGGAGGTGACTGGTGACATAGCTTCCAACATGGCTTCACTAAGGGCAGGTCATGTCTGACCACTCTGGTGGCCTTCTATGATGGGGTTACAGTGTTGGTGGATAAGGGACAACCAACTGACGTCTTCTACCTGGACTTGTGCAAGGCATTTGACCCTGTCCCACACGACATCCTTCTCTCTGAACTGGAGAGACATGGGTTTGATGGACGGACCACTCGATGGATGAGGAGTTGGCTGGATGCTGCACTCAGAGTGGTGGTCAGCGGCTCAATGTCCAGGTGGAGACCAGTGACCAGTGGCATTCCTCAGGTCTGTACTGGGCCCGGCCCTGTTCAACATCTCTGGCAACATGGACAGTGGGATAGAGTGCACCCTCAGCAACTTTGCCGACAACACCAAGCTGTGTGGTGCCATGAGTGTGCTGGAGGCTGGAGAGGTGGGCCTGTGCAAACCTCATGAAGTTCAACCAGGCCAAGTGCAAGATCCTGCACATGGGTCATGGCAATCCCAGGCACAAATCCAGGCTGGGTGGAGAGTGGATCGAGAGCAGCCCTGAGGAGAAGGACTTGGGAGTGCTGGTGGATGAGAAGCTCAATGTGAGCCGGCAATGCGCCCTTGCAGCCCAGAAAGCCAAGCACATCCTGGGCTGCATCAAGTGGAGGGTGGCCAGCAGGTCGAGGGAGGGGATTCTGCCCCTCTACTCTGCTCTGGTGAGACCCCACCTGCAGCGCTGCGTCCAGTTCTGGAGCCCCCAGCATCAGAAGGACGTGGAGCTGTTGGAGAGGGTCCAGAGGAGGCCATGAAGATGAGAGGGCTGGAGCAGCTCTGCTGTGAGGCCAGGCTGAGAGAGCTGGGGCTGTTCAGCCTGGAGAAGAGGAGGCTCCGGGGAGACCTGAGAGCGGCCTTCCAGTGCCTAAAGGGGGCTGCAGGAAAGGTGGGGAGAGACTGTTCAGCAGGGCCTGCTGTGACAGGACGAGGGGTAATGGTTTTAAAATAGAGGGAGGCAGATTCAGACTGGACATAAGGAAAAAAATTTTACGCTGAGGGTGGTGGCACAGTGGCCCAGGTTGCCCAGAGAGGTGGTGGATGCCCCATCCCTGGAAACATTCCAGGCCAGGTTGCCCGGGGCTGTGAGCAACCTGATCTGGTTGGAGATGTCCCTGCTCCTGGCAGGGGGGTTGGACTAGATGACCTTTGAAGGTCCCTTCCCACCCAAACCCTTCTGTGATTCTGTAAGTGGTGTATGGTATGATTAATAAATAAAAGGCTAGTCACCTATCACTCTGCAGATCTCCAATCACATGTGAAGTAAATGGTTAGAACAATGTTGCTGATCTCTCCAACTGTTCTGTCAGATGGTAGTAAACCCTAGATACCAATGCTTTAAGTTTCAGGTCTTGGCTATCAATGAGTTTGTGTAAGTACAAGTTCTTACAGAAGTTCTTGCTATGACCAGAGTACACTGGAGTAGTTCCAGGTTTTTATGGTGAAACGAGTGATCAAATACAACGGTGTAACTTTACAGGACTGCCAGCACTGTTATTGCCAAAGCCTTACCTCTTGTAGGAGGAAGAATAAGTAAAAATAATGCAACTAATTCAATATCACAAGTGGGATTTCTTAACGGCTACTTGGAAGGCTGAGAGCCTGTCTCTTGTTACTGGTTGAAAATCTCTAAAGCGTGTCTAGGCTCTGGTTAGATATCACGTGGCTGAGACGTCTCACTGTCTCCTAACTTCCGAGAAGTATAATTGCTCCCTAGAAAACCCTATTTCCAGTTGTGCTGTAAACCCAGGCTGAACTGTAGGGGGTGGAATGACGGGAACGGGGCTTGGTAGGGTGGTGTTCAATAGGAAATACAAGTGCTTCTGTAGAGTAAACTAAATCAAAAAGGTGCAAATGTGAAGGCAAACAACAAGCTGTCTTCTAGTCTGCAGCAACTAGCATGCCATGTCAAAGCTCCGCTGAAACTTTCACTGCTGGCTTGAGGGCTTGATTCTGTATCTGTAGCTTTTGTTATTTTTTACAGAGATTTTTTTTTTTTTCCATTTGCTTGATGGTTTTCTAGGTCCGAGTGTATCTCATGACACCTAGCACCTTGTGAAGTGACTTCACAAATCTGTACTTACACAGCCCATTACTGAAGAGTTAATACCCCGCACCTTATTAATTATAGAATCATAGAAGGGTTTGTGTGGGAAGGGACCTTCAAAGTCCTTCTGACACTGGGGGCTCCAGAGCTGGATGCAGTACTCCAGGTGGGGTCTCACCAGAGCAGAGGGCAGCTTGCAACCCGTAGGTTTGCCTTTGGCTCTTAATGAGCCTGTACTTGTATAGCGAGTGGTGTTAATGTGCAGTAAATGTGGGAACTGTGGTTCCATGAGGCTTTTCTTCCACAAAAACTTAAAATGGGAGCCTTAGATACGAACCTGCTGCTAAGTTTTAGGCAAATGCTTTAATGGTTGACCCGTCATTCCCTCTACTGGGGTGAATCCAGAGCAAGAGGGATGCAGTGTTGTGAAACACTATCGTGCTGCGTCCTTTTGGGGAAACTGGTTCTGCCACATTAGTCATGATGGGCTGACTGGCCTGTGCTGTTTCTTCATTATATTAAAATAACCGCATTGCTTAAAAAACTTAAGATCAACAAAACCACTTCTTTATTAAAGGGACACCGGTGAATTAAAAACAATTCTCTTTAATCTTCCTGATACTGTAAGACCTGATAATAGATCTTGGAGAAGGCTGTGGACTACCCACTGCCAAACGCTGTAGAAGACAGATACCAGTGAGAAAACCAGTCTGGCTTATGAACGCTGGTCATGAGGCTACAGAAAGCTTTGAATGGAGCTTGTTTCTGTCCTTCGTGCTAAAAGGAAACTCCTGAGAAGTGGTGGTCAGGGCTTTTCATGAAGAAGCACTGAACTCTTAACTTTCTGCTCACGTGGGAGCTGCACTTGGACAAAGATGGTTCCTATCTGAGGCCAGCCAGTTCTACAAGCTGATGCTCTGCTGGGAAATTCCCCCTTGGCAGGGGAGGCTGGCTGGACACGGCTTGAAAGGGAGGCGTTCCAGATGGAGACGGTCCATCTCAAAACACAGATGCGCTAACAAACTGGGAGAATTAGAAATAGCCAAGAAAGGATGGAGGTTGAGAGGAGAGCCTCAGAATCAGCACTGTGCCCTTTGCACTTGTGTGCGGCATTGGCTGTAGTGCCTGAAGTCAGACCAGTATCTCAGCATACAAAATGTTGGTTTTTTTTTTCGAATAAAACTTCCAGCTTATCTATGTGTACAAGTTATGTTTATTTTATGTTGATGGTAATGTACTCCTCTTCAGAGCAATGTAAGTGCTGAGCTGTTTACAAGCGTTTAAAAGCTAGCAATCATCCTTTCTTAGTAACGCTCTTCATCCACTAACCCTTCCGGGTATTCAGTAATAAAAATCTGTTGTGTTGTGTTAGGTCCCGTGACCTGACATGTTGATGTGACATGGCTTTTATTTTTGTATCTATGGAGATGTCTGGGGGGTTCCTCCTTGCTCCTTTAAAGCAGGAAGCACTGGGAAGAGTTGTTAGATGAAAGGGAAAAGCCAGGATGTACCAGAAAACCTGGAGGAGGATGAAACACTTCACAGTTCTGTTGTGTGGAAGAAGCCACTTCTGAACTCTCCTGCGTTCAGACAGCGGGTCCTGCTGCTCTGGACCGGAAAGCGTGTTTAGATGTAGCAGAGGCCAAGCAGCATGGTGGGAGAAGACAGTGAAGCTGAAGGCTTACACAGAAGGGGAGTTGTGAACACCTGTGAGGTGGAGAGGAGAAGCCTACCAACAGGCTTGAGTGTTTTCATACGCTGCCAAGCGTGCATCATCTGGAAAACAAGACCCAGCATGTGACCTTCCCATTGCAACCAGAGTGGTCTCGTTGCTTTGGGGAAACAATTGCTGCGTGCTCAGCCAGCTCCTCAATGACTGTTAACAAGTTTGGTTCAGTATTTATTCAGTCTTGCTGGAGAGAGTTGGTTAAATGCCTGAAGTGAAACTGCTTGCTTGGAGCTCACATGTCAGCTGAAATAAGACTTTTAAATTAGTAGCACAGATGGCACTGACAAGGAAACATCAACGTCTCCAACTTGGAGAAGTCCCAGGCTGAGTTTCTCTGGGCACACGGGCTGCCCAGTGCCTGCCGTGTGGGCTCGGGGGCTCTGAGCGTTTTGGGTTGGGTACGGTGAGCCCAGCGATGCTGCAAGGACAGGTTTTGCTCTTTCAGCTGTACTTGCTGCTGTTTTGGTTTCAGCTATTTGCAGAAGTGAAGTCTGGGGGCCTCAGGAATGGGCCTTATGGGTTATACCTTATTGCTGTTGAAATCTGGCTTCAAGATAAACACTTGGAGTCTCATAGGATGCTAACATATATACAGTACTTAATGCAATCAGTACAGAGATCTAAAAAAAATATCTATGCACAGTTCACTATTTCTTCCTCAATTCAAAGTGTTCTTCAGGCTTTCTGGGACAGGTCTTTTCTCCAACTAACATCTTAAATCTGGGTATGTTTCCAGCTCATGTTCCTGCCTCTGGTCTTGAACCAAGCTAGCTTCTCTGTTTCCTCTCAGGAAGAGCGCAGCAACTCGGTCTGGCTCTCTGAAGGTGAGGTCCTTCCTAAGCTGTCCTTTCTTGTAGGAGGATCTCCGAGCTCAGCAGCTTTTTGTGCCTGGGGCTGAAGATGTAACTTCTACCCGCTCCACCAAATGCCTTCCTAGACCCAGATCACACAGTCTGCTTTTGTACCAAGCATTCTGTAAATGCAGGCTGAAAGCATCGTGTCCTCTTTGCTGACATAAATACTTCCGTAATAACTTCAACCAAAAACTTGAACTATGCATTATGTGGGTGATCCAAATAGGCTGAGCCCAGTGAGAGCTGAGTGTGCTACCCGCTGTTAGTATGCATGAGGGTTAGCATTTGCAACACTGGCTGGAGGCTGAGGTCAGCCAGAGATTGGTAGCCTGAAGACATTTTGTCATCTGTCACAAAACAACACAAAACTACACACTGTGGTATTCCTCTCCTGCCTTCTACGGAGCTCTGTGCCCGGACAATTTGTCTAAAAATACACGGTGGCTTAAACTGGGCTTTGCGGTTGGGTATGGGTGGTAACGAATAATTTGGCATGCTGTACAGGACTTGGTACAGGTGGTGCTGCTCAGTGAGGCAGGTGGAGCACTGGAGTCCTTGGTGGGCTTGCCGTCAACAAGGCATCCCTCCTACAGCTGAATGCATGACACTGTCACCTGGTTTGTTCAGAAACTTCAGCATTATGGTTAAGTACTGGATTTACATAACAAATAAAATTTGGAGTTCAGGCTTTTATTATGCTCTAGATGCATTTCTCTGGGTCACTGTCAGTATTTCTGTTGTCTGTTCAGAAGGTCAAGTTGTGAGATGTCCTTCCTCTAAGTTCCCAATCTACCAAGTGGGCAGCCTACCTTGAGGATGGGGTTGTGTTTTTTTTTTTTTTTTAGTCCAGCATCACTCAAAAGCCCACACTTATGTAAATGAATTTGCTTATACACCTTCCTCCTTCTCAGTTAACTCTGTAAAAATATAAAGGTCATGGGCAAAGAAATGCCTAGCTTGTATTTTTGTTTGGCTTTCTGAAGCATTAGATTCAAATTTAACTATCGCAGAGTTTTTAGCTCCAACATTATGAAAGCTTGTTGAAAGCTTGTTGGTATTCTGTGTAGCAGGCCAACTATTTTCCATCCTACACATCCTACATCCTTTTGGAATTTTTTTTTTCTTGTGCTGTACTTAAAACTGTTTCTTTCTTTCAGGATATGCAAATTCAGTTCTTGTTCCTGAACTGCGTGGAAGTTAAACATACTGAAGTCCATGGCAGAAGTATTAATAACGTGAATGCCACCCCTGCTCAGAGGTGGAATGACTCCTGGGTTAGCTGCTTAAGCTACGCAGTGGGCATGGCAGGGCTGAGAAGTGACCGCTCTGTAACTAATTCCCCCGAAACAAAAAGAGCAAAAATAAAATCCTGCAGCTGTGGCCTTGGGAGCAGAGTCGGGTGGCTTTGACAAGGCTTTCCGCACATGTCCTGGGGAAAATGCGGGGCTGTTGGTAGCTGTCACTCTGAGTCTGGCAGGGGCTGTCGCCAGAAACCTTGGGACCTGCAATGTATTGTGGTAACGGCGAAGAAGAGAGAAATGTTAGGCTTGTACAGATGCAGTGCATAAATGGCAATGAAATACTGTTTTATTTGGTTTCATAGAAGTGTCGCTCCTGCCTGCACTCATAATATACTGGCAATGTGATGTGTCAAGGGGAGATACGCTCAAAATAGCCCCATCTCTCCTGGTTTGCCTGCTGGATCAGGTGGAGCCGCCTTAATTGAAAGCATGGTTTTTCAATTACAGCTCAAACTGTGTGCTCTGATTGCCTTGTCTGCCTTGTCTGTCGCTATCCCCACGTAGGACAGGTTGTGCTGCACCATTATTAACTGTTTGCTTGCTTGTAAGTACATCTACTAAGAATCTCTAGTAGTGGTGGGTTTTGTGGCTTTTTTTTTTCCTGAGGTATAGATAAAGGTGAAAGTCTGATTAATATTGGGATTAAGAATTTTTGTTTAAACTGTAGATTTGATCTCCTGGTAGGGAGAAGAGATGGTCACCAAACCACCAAAGAAAACCCTTAAAACCAAAACCTAGCGTCTCTTGGAGTGGCAGGCCATGCTTGGCTCCTGCAAAGCCACATTGCCATTGGTGTGGAGGTGCTGCCTGGGAGAGAGAAAGCCTTCACCCTAAGAACAAACCTGGAGACTTGGGGTGGTTGGTTTCTTCAAAGAAATCTTAAGATTTTTCTTTAAAATAAAGGGTTTTCCTCCTGCAGGTCTCGGCTGCTGCCCACCAAATCCAGTCTAGTTTTCAGAGTAAGCTTGAGGAGTACCAGTTGGTGGCTGGTGTGGAGCTCCTTTGGAAGGACTTGTACTTCCGTGACTCCAAAACTGGCTTGAGGCATTAGCAGGTTGATGGGAAAGACTGGTAATTAGTGGGCGGGCTGTTAGCCTTTTCACTTTTTCTTGCATAACTTAAAACAGTCCAACAGGTTCTTCTGGTCACAGCTATCCTAGCAGTTGGGTTGAGGGGAGAAAGATGTCTCGACTTCTGCATTATTTCATGTTCAGCATTTGGGGTTTATTCTGTGCTGCGACGGTGGACTTGGACGAAGCCACTTCCATCCCCTGAAATGGTGTAGAGGAAAGTGGAAAAGCTGCATTTGTTACTTTCAAGTGTTTCAGCACAGTTAAAGTACATGCTATTAAAAGATGATTAAACGAATCTGTGCAAACACCAGCTGGTTTTCTGGAAACGGAGTGCTCCAGCGTGGTTTGAACTTGCAGCGTAGGTAGGCCGTGCGATGGCAGAGCTCCCCGGTGCAGTTTGCCCTTCCGCGTGAGCGGGAGGCGGCTGTGAACAACACCTCCGCCAAAACGCTCTCCCCGCCTGAACGCTCCGGCTCTGCTGGCCTCCAGCTCCGGGGCTGAGCAGAGAGCTCAAGGGGAGGGGAGACCTATTTTTGGGTTTTGCATGTGGTATGCAAATGATGTTTTAATTGGTTGTATACCTTCTACAGTCCGATTAGCCTTCGGTGAACCAGGGAACTAATCAAGTCCTTGGCATGTTTGAGAGACTTACCACCTCGGCGTGCTCTTGGAGCACCAAAGACAAGCTCAGTGGGGCAGCAGGCTCGCTTGTTGGTCTGAAAATGGAAGTCAGGGCTCTTGGACTGTGCTACTGAAATGCCTTGAAAGAAAAATGTTGTGGTTGAACTTCTCAAAGGTGAGCAGGAAACCTAATTTCATGGAGCAGGAGATTATTGTGTGACTATTCATCTAAGTATTTGTTTGCCCTAACAAAAAAGGGATTGAATACGCTTCCATGAGGAGGAAATACAGCCTAGGAGGTACAGTACCCGGTGTTTAAGAATGGGGCTTGGTTCTCTAATCAGTTGCTGAGAGGTCCTGAACAAACTGTTGCTGCTGCTTGTGCCTGGATTCCTAGGAGGTCATGGGTGCAACGGTCCTGAGGTCTGTGAGGTGTGAGATCTGCAGGTGAAGACTGGCCCACTGGGAATGGGAACCTCCCCTTCTGTACTCGTTAGCTGCTGGGTTTTTCTTAAATGGAAAAGTACAGGTCCAATAGCCCCAAATCCAAACTTAACCTTGCATTTAAGATGTAAAAGTCTTCCTCTATATTCGTGTCATGGAAAATGGCAGTTATGCAGCTAACTCTTATTATTCTAGGCAGGTGTAAATTCCCACAACAGAAGGTCTGTTTGCGTTATGTATCCGTGCTTCTGTTCACTGCGGAAAATGATCTATTAAATGTGCTGTGCATCACATCTTAGTGGGCGAGGACCGTACGGTGAAGCTTCTTAGCACTGATTTATCCTAAAGGGCAGTTTCAACAGAATGCCAAGACTCCATTTAACTGAAACACGAAACCAACTGAGCTTGTGCGTGGTGGGAGGTGGTCTTCCAACTTGATGGCTTTTGTCCTGTTCTATAGTCACTGATATCTAGCTATTTTGTGGTTATCTCTGCTTCTGGAAACACCTGGACCTAAAATACAGTAGCAGTAAAATGCAGGTGTGAGTCCCATTGACAGAGCTCTGTGCATGGTGTGCAGAGCGTGTGGGAGACTTGTCTGCTCATCAGGTAAGTAAAAATTTAAGCTGAAAATAAAAATGCTGTGCTTGTGAAAGTTCACTTTCCCCTCTTGTTCTCTTACAGGTGTCTCCAGCCAGAAATCATGAACTGGCACTTCCCACTTCTGTTTGTTCTTGGGACTTTAACATCTGTATGTTCCCAGTTCAGTTTTTATCCTCTGGAGGAACTTAGCTCCGATGTTGGAATACAGGTCTTCAACCAGATAGTGAAAGCTAAGCCTCAGGACAATGTGGTGGTTTCTCCTCATGGGATTGCATCAGTCCTGGGGGTGTTGCAGCTGGGTGCTGATGGCAAGACCAAGAAGCAGCTCACGACTATGATGAGATACAGCGTAAATGGTCAGTGGTTCCTAAGGTGGTTTGGGGTGTGTTTTTGTCAGAATCTTCATGCTGGTTCGAGATGGCTTTTGAAGTGTGGTAGATTGCATCATGCACCAATTAACTCTGTTTACCAAAGCACAAAGTGGATACGCTGGAAGCTGTTTGGCAATTTGAGTATGGACGTGTACGTGTACTCCAACTGGCTTATAAGCAGCTTGGTTACTGGCTCCAGGGCCCTGGCTAGGAGCTGCCTTCATCCTTGCAAAATTGATTTCCCAGAACAGTGTGGATGGCGGTCCAGGGCTAGCACTATGCAGGAAGGCTGTGCTGTCCCATTTCAGGCTGTACTGGGCAGCCCTTTATGTACCTCTCCTTAAATAACAGGGGAAGAGAATATTTCTCGTCGTCACACTGAAAGCAATGCAAACTCTACCCCTACAATTGATACTTTTGCTTTGCTCTTCAGCTTTGTCCACTTGTTTCTGCTGGCAGGATCCTGAATCTGTAGTTCTCGTAGTGCCCTCTTCTTGAAACCACGGTTTCTGCTTGTCTCTGTGCCTGCAGCTGCATGCATCTGTTTATGTTTCCCTGCCAATGTCTGCCCCTCAAGTGGGTGCAGGCAGAAGGGTCTTGCTGCTTTATTTTTGCATGCTGAGTATTTTTTTTTGTGAGCATTTGCCAGCAAGACTTAACATCTTAGTGCTGGCATTCTGCTTTCCTTCCAGGAACAGGAAACCCTCCGAAAGGTAGGTGCACGTTTAAATCTTGAGCGGTATTGTCCTATAACACGTTGTCCTGTCTTCATTTGCTTTGCTGTTTTGATTCTGGGTTTAAAGTACAACCAAATGATTTGTCAGCTTAAGATTTAAATTTTGTAGATCGAAGTATCTTCATGGGATAACCAATCTTAGGAACATCTGAATGTTCAACTTGCAAAAATTTTGAGGGATTGCATCAACTGGTTTTATTTGGCCTGCGTACTTTCTAATCCTAGCTGTGAGACACAGAGGTTCTCAAACTCTTAGAAGGTAGCCAGTACCTTGTTGTAGAGACTCATTATGGGATGCTACCTATCTCTTCGCACAGATCTCTGCTCTTACCCGTGATTGCCTTGCAGTCCTTTGGCAACTACAGCAACTGCTTATTTGGAAGGGTAGTAGTTGGAAAGTACTGAATTTATCTTTAGCTGTCTTTTAATGCAATTTAGCAGCTGGAAGCAAAGAGGAGAGCCAGCATCATGAGACCAGCCAGCTCTCCCCGGACCATCAGCAAGTGCTCCGTGGACCACCAGTGGTCCACAGGATACAGTTTGAGAACCTCTGTTATGGTATGTTCTCCAAAAGAATTCACCTGTAATATTGGAGAGAACGTGTAGAAATGAGTGCAACTGGTACTGCTAAAGTATTTATGATACGTGAAACAGCAAAGCTATCTGAGGTTTTTTCTTACATGCAGCTAAGAGAATAACTCTGAACTAATTTATTCCCTTCTTATCCCTTACGTTTGCCTACATAAGGAAGCAGTCTGGAAATGTTTCTGCCTAAATTGTGTTGGGAAACAGAGGGAGCCCATGAATAACCGCTGTAAGAACAGCCACCCAAGGATCCTGTTCAGTATAATGGTTGAGCATGAAGCTGCTTGCCTGGCAATAGCTTCCCTGTGTAGACAAGTGCTTGTTCGTAAGCCGTAACGCTGGGGAGAACTGGGTATGGTGAACATAGCAGTTCTTCTGTGCTGCCATATGCCTTCTCTCACATACAGTGAAGGAGCTAGCAAGCACTCGATACAAGCTGCTTTCAGGTCCTAAGGATCTTGACTGTAGGCACTGGAACCTACTGCTTTCCCTTCTCCCTTTTTTTTTTTTAAAGGCAAGCTCATGTGTTAAGGGATTGGCTCCTGATTTAGGCCAAGACCTGGTCTTAAGGAGACTAAGCCTTGACTGCTTCCTTTATTCTCCAGTAAATGGAAAGGAAGGATGGTGAGAAAACAACCTTTGCTTTGCACTCTGGGGTTCAAGACTGCCTGCATAATCCTGCAGATGTGTTGGCTCTGAGCAAGCAGGCTGAGCCTTCCATGTACTTTGTCACTGTCACAGAACTGACAGGTGACTTGGGCTTACGTGATACGAAACGTGCTCTGGAACAGTCTCTTCTCAGGAAGAGCTTGGTTAATAGCTCCACACTAAGACTTGAACCTCAGTATTCTCCCCTGTGCTTGTCTCTCTCTGCATTCTGAGCAGAGAACTGGGGGGGCAGCAGGCATCACAGCGAAGGCCATGTTTTTGCTGGAAAAGAGCGTTCTTCAAATGGGACATCAGAAGTGGTTATTTTGGAAGGCCTCTCAGAATGCCTGCTCTAGTCTCCTTTTCTAGTCCAGCACTTAAAATGTCTGACCTCTCATGTCATCAATAGTTGCATGTAAAGTAACCGTTTGTTCATCATTTTATTCTAAATTAAACTTGCTGTTCTTTCTGACTAGGAGTTGGTAAAGCGTTAAAGAAGATAAACAGGCTCATAGTCTCAAAAAAGAATAAAGACATTGTTACAATTGCTAATGCAGTGTTTGCAAAGAGTGGCTTTAAAATGGAAGTGCCTTTTGTTACAAGGAACAAAGAGGTGTTTCAGTGCAGTGTCAAGAGCGTGGACTTTGAGGACCCAAATGCAGCATGTGATTCCATCAACCAGTGGGTGAAAAATGAAACAAGGGGTGAGTATTCGCACGGGCTTTTTGTGCATGGCGGGGTGGTGGCCGAGATGTCTCGAATTCTGGGCAAAAATAGGGAGGGAGAAAAAACTGTGCCTTTTAGGTGAAAACTGTCTTTAAGCTGGTATGTTTTAGAGCTGATGGGCCAGAAATCTGCAGTCCCACTGCTCCAGCAGATGTGCCTATCTGGTGGCCTTGAGGGATATGTGCAGTGTGCGTGTGTCCATCTGCCCATGGGATCAGGGGAGCTTCTGCTGCTCTCTGCCTTCATACAACTGGTGAGAAATCCAAGCAGAGTTTCTCTTGGAGCTGTGCTTTCTCAACCATAAAAGATGCTTTCAAGTAACTCAGACGTTTGACTCGGTAAATCAGACTTGTGGAAAGCTGTGGAGCAGTTCAGCTTTTGCCCTTACTGCCCTAGACTCTTGCAAGATAGGGCCTCTTTCTTAGGAGTCATGTTTAGCGGAGGATTTTTAATTAACCCTGCCTTGACACAACTCACGGTTCAAACCTCTTGGCACCTGGTTGTCAAGCTTGTACATACTAAAGCCAGAGATCATGTTTTGCGACATATTCATGCTCTAGGTGAACTCTGTGTTTGGTATCTCTTGGAGTTAAAACCAGCGCCTCCTGGATGTGAGGAGCGTGGTGTTAATGATGTTGGATGTGGTATTTGTGAAATGAGGCTGTCAAATTCTTTCTCTGCCACGTGACTGGTTTTGCATGGCAATGTTGCTAGCAGTGTGTGAATGAGGAAGTGCTTCAGCTGAAACTATTTCCACTGTAATGTGCCCAGTTTGAGTCTTAGATCTGCTCATGTGCTGGAAAGGGTAAGGCCCTGTTAGTTGTAATGTCAGTCGATCGATTAGCAAGGTGTTTGGCTTTCTAATTATCCCCAAGGTTTACTTTTTGACAAAGAATACTGTTGGCTTTATGAACCTCACATGTATTGCCCCGTGAGGAGTTGACACGCTCGCAGATCAAGAGGCCTAAACTAATACATGCTTCAGGCTCTTACTGAACAGTTGGCCAGCGTTATGACAGCAAATACTCAGCCTTTCTTTATTTCTCCTAGGTATGATCGATCAGGTTGTAGCTCCAGATGATATCGATGGCAGTTTGACCAGACTGGTCCTAGTAAATGCTGTGTATTTCAAGGGCTTATGGAAATCACGATTTCGACCTGAAAATACAAAGAAACGTCCATTTTACGGAGCTGATGGGAAGACCTACCAAGTTCCTATGCTGTCCCAGTTATCTATCTTCCGCTGTGGTAAGCTCAAAGCTCAGTAGCTCCCACTACCACCTACAAGGGCTGTGAAATTTGCTCTTTTCCTTCAAACGGAAACAATTTTGCTGTACATGTGGTGTTTAACGGTATTGCTTATTGTAGCTGATGTATGAGGCTTTGTGTTACAGAAGTGTCTCGTACTGAGGTGTGGAGGAGCTTGCTGTGCAAGGGATTTAAGTGGCTTGAGTTTGAATACTCTGTCAAAGTACTTGCCCTATCTTGTTGCCTTCAAAAGGGAAAGGAAGTGCCCAAGCTGAGAACTTTGTGTGTTACTTAAGCTTTTCAGTAAGAGGAAATCCTTATGTTATGGGGGGAGATTAAAGGAAAACTGCCAACAGAAGCAGAACCCTGAGGCTTATTTGGTGATGAGCTGTGTATGAAAGAAAGATTGGAGTAGTATCAATATAACTTATATAATTTACTGTATAATAAAGAAATGGGACTTGCACAGTCCCCAGCCCTGTGGGGGCCAGAAGAACGCAGGGCTGGTATGTTGGCTCTGTCTCTCAAGGTGTGAAGCTGCTCTTCAAATTCAGATTGAATCACAAGTGAGAAGAGGTTCAGCAGGTTCAGCCAGACTTCTGTCAGAGACTCTCCAAGCCGACATGGGCAGCTCAGTGCAACTGAGCGTACTTCAGAACATTGCAGCCCTGTGGGGATTTTACTGGGGAATTTTACTGGTCAAAGTCAGATTGAAGCTCTGATAAACAAATCTCTTCTGTTTGTATCCTTCCAAGAAGAGAGTAGTGTTGCCTGGAACCCACTTCCATGTGTGCTAAATACAGCCTCAGAAACAGGCCTGGGAATACAGCTTGCTATAAATCTAAAAAACAAGACCCACTGTGCTTTTAAATGCCTAGTTTTACTGTCAGTAGTGCTCAACTAATATTAGATCTGTGTTAAAGTAAACAGCTGTAACTCTGTCCCAAACCCACGCAGAGCAGATGCAATGTCACACTTTGAGATAACTGCTGAAAAGTGTGAGTTGGGGGAGGTGTGGAAGCCTACCGCAGTGTACACTACTCATCTGCGGAGCTTGAAAGAGGTTAATAAATTAAAATGGGCTTTAGCAAAACTATTATCTTGAAGATTTTTGATTTTTGATGCTGGTGAAAAACTCCATTGTGTTGGCCTGTCTTTTAAGCTAGAAAAGCTATTGAGGCTGGAAAGGAACAAGAGAAATCCTGCTGAGTTAGGTCTTGTTTTCAGGTTGAGTATCTCCTAGATATCCAGAGGGAATCTTTAAAAGTTTAAGCATCTTAAATCCCATCACTTGACTGAAAATGAACTTGCCTCTTGCCTGATATGCCTCAGTAGTAATGATAATTGCATGTAGCAGATCGGGAAAGTAATATTTCACTGTTGGGCAGTTTACCTTTTGTTACTGTTCTGTAACTGACTTATTGAACTAGTATTTTGATCTGTAGGGCCTAGTCTGAGAACCACTGTCATCATAAAAGGAAATAAACTGCAAAGCTTGACACAGTTCCTGCAAAATAAGTACAATACTACCAGTTTTCTAGCAATATGAGCTCAGTCAGGGCAGGCTGCATGGCCCTGGCAACAAGATGAAATTTCTAATGAAGATGCAGATTTTCGGCTTGGACTGACGAGTGCAGACTTAAACGAAGAAAGGGAAAAGATAATAAGATCTTGCTGCTATCCAAAAACTTTCCCAGAAACCCTGTCTGTAGTTAAACTGACAAGTTTTCACTTGAAGTACCTGTAAAAAGCATTTGCTTCCCAGTCACATGTCAGAAATCCCACAGTAACCAAAGGGAACTTGGAGGAGAGGGTTGCTCCAAGACAGTCTTCTCAGCACTTGCTGTAATTCGGGGAAGCGTTGCTATGTCACTCCTCCTCATCTAGTTGGCCTCCTGCACTGTCTCCAAGTGGCTGCTTTCCACTACCTTGAAGGACTTAAAATTGCGTCTTAATGAGATCCTTATTAAGCAAGAAAATAAGTAAATGCAGGAGGCAACTTCAAACAGGAGCTTTTCCAACAACACTTGGAGGAAGAAGAGCTTGTCTGCAAGATCTCTTCAATTTGGATAGCTAGTCTGCTTTTTCTTGCTTTTTGTTCCTTCATGCTCAGTCAGTTCTGGTGCATCTGAGACCTGAGGCAGAGATCGAGCTGATTCGGACTTGGTGATTTCTAAGCTAGGTGGCTTATCACTCCAGGCTGATGAAGTTTAGGAAACAGTATGCATATCAAAGTCAAATGAGTTTTTGCTTCTTGGCATCATCGTGTCTGTGCTTTTTGTCAAACTAACATATGTACAGACTCTGTGCAACTTTTGAAGGGTTGCCTAGAAGGAAAGCAGGCAGTCTGAGACTCTTGAGAATCAGTTTTAAGAGAGAATCACAGAAGGGTTTGGGTGGAAAGGGACTTCAAAGCCCACCCAGTCCAACCTCCCTGCAAGGGACAGGGACATCTCCAACCAGATCAGGCTGCTCAGAGCCCCGGCCAACCTGGCCTGGAATGTTTCCAGGGATGGGGCATCCACCACCTCTCTGGGCAACACGTTCCAGTTTTCCCCAACCCTCATTGTAAAAATTTTTTTCCTAGTATCTAATACAAATCTACTTCCCTCTAACAGACTTTTACAGCAGTAGGTGTCTAATGGTAGAATAGAGATTTAATGCTGGAAGAAGCATGGCTCATTAGCTTTGCTTATTTTTTTTTAGGCACCACAAGTACTCCAAACGAGCTGTGGTATAACATCATAGAGTTGCCGTACCATGGTGAAATGATAAGCATGTTGATTGCTCTGCCTACGGAAAGCACAACGCCGCTTGCTGCGATCATTCCCCACATCAGCACAAAAACAATAGGAAGCTGGATGACAACCATGGTAGCAAAAAGAGTGCAGGTTATTTTACCTAAGTAAGTACTAATATAATCCATTTCTCCTTTGGGGGATGTTTCGGGAGTCGTGTAGGTATATCTCCTCTGAAAGAGGAGAAACGAGTGCTTAAGGTAACTGTTGTGCATAATACTAATGCTCTTTTTTGGTTTTTTTGTTGTTTTTTTTTTGTTCCAACTAGGTTTACAGCAGTGGCAGAAACAGACCTAAAGGACCCTCTGAAAGCACTTGGCATTACAGATATGTTTGACCAGTCAAAGGCAAACTTTGCAAAAATAACAAGTAAGGTTTTTTTCTTATCCATGGTGGCCTTTATTCATAGTTTCTGGCACTGAGTAAAGCGCTGTTTTACCAATGCAGTTGTCTGTTTTGTCTTGGATAAGTGTTACCATAACGCTGGAGCAAAGTTCTGGTTTTGTAGCCAGCCAAGTATGGCTGCTTGCTTCCATTTAACACCACAGTGGCTTTTCCCCCCTCCTTGTCTTGCATTACAGCAGTAAACCGTGTTGGTCAGCTGCTTAAGATTTGATATGACAACCTGAGGGTCTCAAGCATTGTCTAAAATCTGTAGCAGGACTTCTAACAAAATGCCATACCTTAGGCTGTAACACATACTGCAAGTGTAGTATTTAATTTTTCCCTGAAGTATTACTTTTCCCCTGACATTGAGATAAATGGGAGTGTAACTTAAATTCAGCTTATTTTTTTTCAGCCACTGTTTTATTTAAAACTAAAACCACAAGTGAACACTTCTAACATAAACCATCAAATAAGAACCTAATAAATGGGTGGAGGGAGGAGTAAGATAGGTTCTTCCTTTTTTTTTTTTTTTTTTGTGTGTGTGATTACAAACTTAGTGACTGTATTCAAAGATACTCCCAGTAGTGGTGTTCACTACAAGTTCAGGATTTCAGGAGGATTGTAGCAGCTTTCATTATTCATAGCCGTGTGAGCATACCTGCTAGCTACGAGGTACTTCAGGACTCTTGCAGCTCATTTTACTAAAAGTGCTGTTCTCCTTGGGTTTTTCAGGAACAGAAGGTCTTCATGTATCTCATGTTCTGCAAAAGACAAAAATTGAAGTTAGTGAAGATGGAACCAAAGCTTCTGCAGCAACGAGTAAGTAACTGTACTGATAACTGTCAGAAGGCCGTACCGCTAAGCAAAGACAGCCCGCTCTGAGACCATTGCAGGAATGTGCACTGATGTCAGATCAATTCATGGATTTTATGTAATTTCTCAGGAAAATCCCAGCTTGCCAATATTGATCAGACTACTGGTATACTCTAAGAAATATAAACAGATTTACTTCTAGAGAAGTGTCTTCTCCTAGCCAACATTTTGGCTACTGATGCAATGTTCCTGGCTGTCCAGGTGGCAAAGAGGACTAAGCTACTACATCCTTTGTGACAACCCAGAACTCACTTCCAGCTTCCTGTGGGTCTTGTGTGGTCTTTATGGTTCCTATAAGAATAACATGTAGCTTGTGCAGCCTTAAATGTCCCAGTTGGTAGGCTTTAGGTGTTTATCTCTACCTGTGCAAGCTTCTCATATACACTAGGGAACTTCACTTTGATAGGGTATGTAATGTGTTGTGGTACTTGCTTTGTCTAACTTTAAACCTTCTCTTTCTTGCCAGCTGCAATTTTAATAGCCAGATCATCCCCTCCTTGGTTCATAGTAGACAGGCCGTTCGTATTTTTCATCCGGCACAATCCTACAGGTAAGCAGCACTTGCATGCACTTTTTTTTTTCTTTTTTTTTTTTTTTGGCTTAGAAGTTGAGTATCAGCTATCCAATAGAGACAAAAGAAGTCTGGGGGTACTGAATAACTGTTGCTTTAAAAAAAAAAAAATCCTGCAAGTGTATTTTCATGCCTTTCATATTAGATTATTTTCTTTGGAATACAACTTAGAACAGGAAAAAATATATAAGTATTGGCTGCCAAGTTAACAGCAACAAGCATGGCAGGTTCATGGGTACAAAAGAACAGTCTTTAAATACTTGTGGTTCCCCTGAGTGGAGTGGAAATAACAGTTACTGGTAGTGAACTGGTGACTAGGACGCAGCTTTCTGATGGACAGTGAAGTAGTGCTCGGGCAAAGGCTAGAATAGGGGGGTCAGGGATCTAGGGAGTTGCCCCAACCTGCTGTGAACAGAAGTGAGTGTTAAAACATGGCGATCGTGGTTTCTTTCCAGTGTGGGTTGACTCTCCTAGGGCAGAGCTGCCCCAGATACTTGGAATAACTCATCTGCTCCTTGCAGTGACGTGTGGATGATGGATATGCTAGTTGGTAGGGAACAAGATGCAGCTGCCAGCACCAGGGGAAAAGTAGGCTCCTGGCAGCAGTCCCCATCCCGAGGCTCCACGGAGCACCGACAGAACTGTGTGTCTCCAGAAACAGGAGCTGGTCGCCTATCCAAACACACCCTGGGCTCACAAACTTGAGGGAGGCTGGACGAGACTGCAACGAGGTGCAGCTCTGTGGGCCTTTATGCTTTCATGGAGAAATTGAACTGTGTATTTACAGACTATGGTAATCCCTGTTTTCGTTTCATCCCTCAGGTACAATCTTGTTTATGGGACAAATAAACAAACCTTGAATGTGGAAAAGACTGTCTCCAAGAAGTAAACAGGTTCATATGACACACCCCTGTTCTGTTAAATATTTTGTACACTACTCTTTGACTTCACTCAAGAGCTAGTTTTGACCACTGGCTAGGTTTTGAAACAGGAGTCGACGTAGTTCTGGCTTTGGGGGGGAAAAATACAGATTGAAAACTACAGTATCTCTTCAAAATGTCTAAAAGATTCTCTAAACTACTGAATGGTTACCTATGCTAACAAACCTTTGAGCTTTTTCTGTATCTACTAAGAATTTTATGTATGGCTCTTGTGAGAGGATTTTAACAAAGAATGATAAACGTTTCTATTAATTTTGGTTTCTTGTGTGTGGAAAAGGTCTAATTTTGTAGATACAGCCTATCAAGACTACTTTTGGTTCTTGAGTATCTTGGTACCTGGATATTCTTGGTAGAAATAGATTAAAAGTTCTAGCAATTTTTATTTTATATAGTGCATGTATCACTGAGAGTTTTAAAACGAATGTGGTGTTAGATACACATCGCATTGCCCTGTCTTGTTGTAATGTAAACTTGTCATTGCTAGTATACACTTTCTATTGGATTTAAATTTTATATTTGTTTTTGTACAAAGGAAAAAAATAAAACTGCATTATGAACAGTGAGTGGTGTGCATCATGGATGTGCTGATGGGTATGTGGGTGCAGAGCACTGTGAAGTACTTGTTTGAGATTTACTTCTAAGGAGGGTGGAAGAAGTGTGTTTGCAGCCCAGAAGGCCAACCGCATCCTGGGCCGCATCAAGAGGAGCGTGGCCGGCAGGTCGAGGGAGGGGATTCTGCCCCTCTGCTCTGCCCTGGTGAGACCCTACCTGCAGCGCTGCGTCCAGCTCTGGAGCCCCCAATGTCAGAAGGACGTGGAGCTGTTGGAGAGGGTCCAGAGGAGGCCACGAAGATGATGAGAGGGCTGGAGCAGCTCTGCTGTGAGGCCAGGCTGAGAGAGCTGGAGCTATTCAGCCTGGAGAAGAGGAGGCTCCAGGGAGACCTGATAGTGGCCTCCCAGTGCCTAAAGGGGGCTGCAGGAAAGGTGGGGAGAGACTCTTCAGCAGGGCCTGGTGTGACAGGACGAGAGGTAATGGTTTTAAAATAGAGGGAGGCAAATTCAGACTGGACATAAGCAAGACATTTTTTTCCACTGAGGGTGGTGGAGCCCAGGTTGCCCAGAGAGGTGGTGGATGCCCCATCCCTGGAAACATTCCAGGTCAGGTTGGATGGGGCTCTGAGCAACCTGATCTGGTTGGAGATGTCCCTGCTCCTGGCAGGGGGTTGGAGTGGATGGGCTTTGAAGGTCCCTTCCAACCCAAACCATTCTGTGATTCTATCATTAATAAGGTGCAGGGTATTAACTCTTCAGTAATGGGCTGCGTAAGTACAGATTCCACCCTAACGATTCTGTAAAGAGTAGTTTTGTGAGATTTTTTTTATTGTTGTGGTGATGTTTTGTAGGTGTTTTACGGTTGGTTGTTTTTTGGTTTTGTTTTGTTTTGGTTTTTTTTTTACTGCCTGCTGCTGCTTACTTTCTCTGCTGAAGTCATTCTGCTGTTGATGAATTATCCATAGGCTCAGTATCTGAAGAGCAAACTCTGTATTTGCTGTGCCAAAACAACTGCTACAAGTGCCATGGGAGGACATCTTGATGCACCTTTGGCCCTTTCCTCCTGCTCCCTATGGTGCAGATTGTATGCACATTTGCGTATCTTCAGCCCCTTGCAGGACTCTCAAGTGCAAAACTTCAAAAGATAAGCAGTAAATCCCTTTGGCTTATCACAGATGGCTCTTTGTTTTGCAAGGATGTTTTACTGCTCCTGCGGCAGCCGAGGGATTTGGATGAGGAAGGTAAATCTTTGATATCAGCTGCTTCTCTTAAGGGCACCCCTGCAGTGAGAGGAGGCTGGATGAGGGTGGTCTGTGGGGAGAAAGTCCCGCTGTGTTTGACAGACTCAGCCCTGCTGTAAGTAGATGACTCTTGCATGGATCCAGAAGCTGAAGGGGAGTAAGCATTGATCCTTTCTGTCAGGTAAGAATACAAGACACAGTGAAAATGCTTCCAGCAGAAAAGACCTGAATTTGTCACGGATGTCCAGTCCTAACCCAGTACATAAACCCAGGATCTGCCACAGATAATATAATAGCACAGGAACTGGCGCTGGCGTTTATGGGATGTATTAGCTGCCTACCACCCAATCCTCCTAAGGAGGAAGAGAAGGGCTCCTGCTGCATGCTTTTTTTTGTGGTACTGGTCTCCAGCACTCAACTCAGAGGTGAATGGAGAAACTAGCGTGATCTACTTTTCTTCCTGTCCCATTGAAGAGAAAGTGAACCATGCAGGCAGGGAAAATGAACAAAAAAAAAAAACAAAACCCAAACAAACCTCCTCAGTGTGTGACTAAAGATTCTGGTGCTGAGCAGGAAAGCTGTCCTGGTGAGCCTAGCCAGGCTGGCCTTCAACTCCTTACATCTCATGGAGGTAAGGAGCAGAAGTAATAACAGAATTGTCACTGTGATTGTACAAAACTCATAACACTTGCACTGGCTTGGCTTGGGTATCGTTTGGGTGTGGTTTCTCCTGCAAAAATGGAGAGATGTTCCCTGATGGAAACTATATAGCCAGGACCTGAGCTGGCCTCCAGGAAGCATGATGTATGTGAGGAGTGACTGCTGGGGTGCAAGGTGCCTTCTTAGGGCTCTGGAAAAATCTGGGATTGCATTTCAGAGTAATAGTATTGCTATTTTGATATCAAAATAAAATTCTAATGAGAATTACTTTTCCAGTTGCTTCTAGTTGATGGTGGTGGTAAGAATTCAAATATAAAGGGGCTGGCATGCAGACTGAACTCCCACACGACTTGCACACAGCAGCAGCGTGTGCTCTGCGCAGCAAGCAGGTTTGGGGTTGGATTTGGGCAAGAAAAAAAACTAAAATGCAGTGGCATAAGCTTTCAGGTTTGCCTTAGCACAGTCTCTCTGTAAACAATTGTTGGTCCCTTCTGTTCATTCTGAAGTAACTTGCGAAATAAGATGATTGCTTAGAGCACTGAACAAAGAGTAACTGTGGGTATTTTCTTTTTCACCTAACCAGGCCAAAACTGGATGACGAAGAGCGCGGCTTGGTAGGCGGGAGCCGATTTATTCAGCCTGATGGCATTGGAACTACCTGGCCAAGCTGGACTCTGAGCAAACTGGTGGGGAATGTCACACGCAGCGGCTACTTGGGAGCTTCAGGGTTCTGCAGTATGTGGGTGAAATATGTTACTGCCCAGAAAAAGGGGTTTTCAGCTCTGATGCTTTGAAGCAGTATTTTTTGTTTGTTTGTTTGTTTTCAGTGCTGGGAAAGAAAAGTTTAACAAAAACAGATTTGAACAAAGATGCTGCTGGTATTTGCCTACAAGCTGGGTAAAGGAGATCAAGATGAAGGGAAGTGAAACAAGAGCCTGGGAAGGAGAGGGCTGGGTTAGCTGCTAAAAACTTCCTTTTTAGTAATGCTGTAAAAACAGTCTGTGCTCTTCAGTCCTGGGAGTTGATTCATATCAGATTTCCAGTCCCGCTCAGCGGAGTAACTAGAGTTCAGTGTGATGTTTTAGTGCTGGGCCTGTGCTTGCTGTAGTCTTATTAACCCTTACCATAGCACTCTGTTAGCTGCTCTTGAAAGGCTTTGGGGAATCTGCCTGCAATCTGCAGAGGTTGTCTGTTAACTTTTTTTTTTTTAATCTTTGTCTCCAGGAATATCAAGTCTAAGGAGAAGGCTCGCGCTGCTTGGGTCTGCTTTGATCTGTTCCTCCTTTACTCTCCACTGCTTCGCAGTTGAGCTTTGTCTTCGCGCCACAGAAAAGCTGAGGTGATTTTGGGCTCCTGAGCCCCTGTTAGGCAGGCAGCCCTGCACCCTGCTTGAGGGCAGGAGGAGGGCTGGGGAGGAACTATCATCGAGGAGGAACGGAGACTGAATGTGTAAAGCTCATAACTTAATGATAGATTGGTAACTTCAAGCAGGACGATAACTGCAGCTCAGATCTCATTCGCTATCTGCTGTTACTGGCTGCTTTCCCTGGGTCAGCCTCAGTTTCTCCATCTTTTAAAAGTGGAGCTAACACAGCCTTCGTAAGCTTTTCTGAGGTGGAAAGCCCAGAGAGACTGCTAGCTCTTCAGTAACATGAGACTGAAGCCCTGGGTAGGGAATGATCATGGAAAATGCTTGTGGTCACAATTGCTTTAGTGGTAGGGAGACTAAGTAGGGAGGAAGAGTTTGGTAAAGCTTGCCATATGTTTCCTGAGCCAGATTTGTAATGAAGACAGTGGTTATTTATGAAGTAATTAACAGGAAAAATAGCAGGCTATTAATCTGCTAAACGGTGTCTCAACTTTGTTTTTGTAACTTCAGAGAGCTCTAAAGCTGATTTTTCTTTTACAATTTCCACATTTCATTAACCCTTTGTAGGTTTTTAAATGTTGTTTGTGGGACAGAGTAGGGAGGGGGCAGACCCTCAGCCCACGTAAAGGGATAACTGCTGTTTATCCCTTGACATCACACTGAATTCCCTGCCGGCAGCCCTCTTCTGACAGCAGCCTTGCCTTTAAAACCATGGCTGCATTGCCTCCTAGCAGCAAAGCAGGTTAATAAAGCTGAGAAAGAAATTCAAATAAATCTTTGCAAGCAATGTTGTAAAAACTCTCCCTTGTGCTTCAAAGAGAGAGAAAGCCCTTTAGCTTAGCCCCGTCAATTTAAACTGCATGTATTAGTAATGCTACTGCTACCTGCAGTGGTTGAAACCTGTCTAACATGAATAATTTCCACGATTACTGTGGTGCCAGGAGGCTGTGATAGTCTCGTGTGCTGGATGTGACACTCAGGAGGAGACGAGCCCCTGCCAAAGGCAGGAGAGGCACCTGAAGGTGATGCAGTCCTCCCTCTTCCCCAGGAGCCTGGTGCTGAAGCTGATGCCAGACTGCAGATCTCCTTGCTCTCAGTTTGCTAGGCTTGCTGCCGCAGAAAAGCGGGCACCGTTCACTTACCAGATGACTGTTTTCTGTGAGTTCCTGACTAACGATGCTTTTTGTGTGCTGTGGGGACGTGGAGTCACGCTGGGTGGATACTGTTAGCTCATGGTAACACCGCCACCTCAGTGCTGCGCTGCCTTCAGCCCTCCGTCCTTCAGATCACGTTGTTCTCAGGGATGCCATTTTTGCTTCCAGGGCTGAGATGGTGATAACTAATACAGTCTGGAAGACTGGACGCTGTCTGGGATGTGTGTAACATGCATGTGTGTTAACATGCTGACATTTCCATTCCAATGTACCTCCAATGCACGATTAGCCAAGGATCACCTTCCCCAAGCCTTTCCTTGCTGCTAAGGCCATGGCATCTCCTTTGAATGCTGGATCTGGGCTCCAAAGTTCCCTGTAATTAAGCTTGCCAGCTTCCCGAAGGGATTTGTGCAACAAGGAAGAGGGAATCCGATGCTTTTCCTTTGGGGCACAGAGCACCCAGAGCCTGTGGCCATCTATTAATTACACTGGCTGTGGGTCACCTGACTCCAGACCCAAGGGGTGGGGATGCCTGCCTGGGTCACAGGCACCATTTTTTCACCTCCAGACCCATTTTCGCTGGCTGGTGGTGCAGACTGGAGAAGCCAGCCCTATCTCTCTTGCTCTTCCACCTTCCCAAAAGTTTGCAAAATGCCCCCGGCCCTGGGCTGGCTGCCGTCCCCAGCGGGCAGCGCGTGCCCCTTTGAGAAGCAGTGCCACTCTCAACGCTGCTCTTTGTAATAAAAAAAATAAATTTGTGAGGGGAGATAAAAAAAAAATTAAATCTGCGAGGGGGGAAATGATGGAATTTGGATATTTTGTGCCGTTTTTTCCCCGTTACGTCTCCCCGCTGGGCCTCGCTGTCTCGGCAGGGCCCGGCCCCGCGCTGCCCTCTGGCGGCCGAGGCCTGAGGCCGCGCGCGCCTCCCGCCTTTTTTACCAAAACCCCCTTTATTTCCCCCAGAACGGCCAAGCCCACCTGCGGGGGGCACAGGCGACGCTCCCCACCGATTCCTTCACCTCTTGCTCTTCCCAGGCCGGGAGGCTGCTTCTCCAGCCGTTTTGGGAGGGCCTCCTCCTCCTCCCAGCTCAGAGCAGGGCTCCCTCACCCCAAGGCCGCCATTTCGAGCGAGGAGCCCCGCAGCGGGGTGCCGATGGCCGGGATCCCCCGGGAAAGCCCTCGCCTGCTCGCTTTCCCTGAAGGGCTGGGCATCGTTGCCCTTCCCAGGTGCTGATGGATGAAGTGTGCTGTGCTGCGTTCCTCCGGAGAGGCAGAAGCAGGAGGAGGAGCGAGGGCCGGCACAGGTAAGGAGCAATACAAACATGTTTTTTTCAGGGAAGCTTTACTAACAAAATAACGTCTTTTGCTAGGTTCCTGCTGTGGGGAGAAGAGCTGACACGATCCAGCCGAAGAAATGGGTCTGCACAGAACCTTTCCAAGTGTTGTGAGCAACAAAGGAGAATCTTGCTGCTGCAGTGCCAGGTGCCATGTGGCTGTGGCGTTACTTACCTGGAACAAGAGGTTAAAAAAACCCTCAAAAACTAGACTGACCATCGCGGCATGCCACCACAAGAGAGATGTGTGGAGCTCTGTAGGGTGGGGAGAAAGGACAGTGCTGCATTTTGTGACTGTATAGGAGGCAAGCTGGAGAATGGGGGTAGGAAGTGGAAGGGTTTAGCAAGGAGGATCCAGTAGTTTGTGATTCTGGAGGTGGAAAACCCGCGGTATTTTCATATCCCCTGCTCCTGCGGAGGAGCTCAGAAGGAGATGGAAGAGCTGGTAAGGAGGATGTACCTCCGAGCCAAAATGCATTCCCACCACAATCCCAAGTCAAGGTCAGCAGGATGATGAGTACCAGATGATGAGGCCAGAGGGAATGTCTTACATTATGAGAAAGGAAGGTTAAAAAAAAAAAGAGGAAGATTTTTAAAACCACCAGTCATCAAATAGAGTCTTTGGATAGTTGTTCTTGAAAACATTTCCCTGTGGACAAGCTCGGGGTGTGTGTTGGTTATATCCAGACATGTTGTTGTTGAAATATTTACGTATTTGCTAGACCTGGGATTAGAAACTACATCCCTGCTCGCAGAGGAGGGTCCTGGCCAGCTCCAGTAACCGCTCCGCCAGTCCCTGGCTGGTCTTGACAAGCAGGAGCTCAGGTTCAAGGTCAGACTCAAAGGTGTGAGCACCACCAGTGCCATGGTCGAAAAACTAGCACCAAGGGGAGGAGTTCTGCTGTTGGTTAACCAGCTACGCGGACAACGCTCCCATGCATGGGACGCGAAGGCAAGGACCAACACAATCCAGCTGGTTAAGAACTTAAAGGATAAAGGCTTACAGCTGCTTCTAGTTTACAGGACATAAAGAAACCAGTTAACACGTTTCCTGTGACCACACATCCTTCCTCAGCCCGTGGATGACTCCGGTGGGAATATCCCTTTCTTCGCTGCCTTATGGTGGCCCCAGGCCAGCGGGGCAGGGGCAGTGAGCGCTGGGCTCCTCGGGGCCATGGCAGTAATTGTGGAACAGTCGCGTTTTTCCCCCCTGAGGAGAGCACGGCCAGCCCCACGGAAAACACTTTTGAGCCCAAGGCCGCCTTCTCCTCCTGGGGAGGCCCCAAGTGGCGTTTCCCCAAAACCGGGCAGGCTGGGAGCCAGATCATCTTTCCCGGCTCTTCTACGAAATACGGCCGCGGCGACTCTGCTATTCTAGAGAATACGCCTGCCGCCGGCCCGCCCTACGCCGGGGGCGCCGTCAGCCTGCCGCTGCTGCGCCGCTACACGGGGCACCTCGGCGCGGCGCCGCTACACGCAGCGTTACGGCGGGGCCCGGCGGGCTTTCCCCGCGCCGTCAGCTGATGGGCGGCCGGGCCGGGCCGGTCCCGTCCCGCGGCAACATGGCGGCCGAGATCCACTCCCGGCCGCAGAGCAGCCGGCCCGTGCTCCTCAGCAAGGTGGAAGGGCACCAGGACGTGGTCAGCGCCGCTCTCCTCATTCCCAAGGAAGACGGGGTCATCACGGCCAGCGAGGACCGGTGAGCGGAGGCCGCGGGCCGCTCCCCGCCGGGGCGGTGGAGGCGGGCGGGCGGGCCCCTCGGCGGAGGGTCGGGTCCGCTCCCTTCCCCTTCCCTGTCTTCGCTCGGTGCGGGGCTCCCCGATCCCGGAGCCCCCCGGAACCGGTCCCAGGGGAAGGCCTGAGCTGGGGAAGCGTAGCGTTGGGGCGGGGGGGGGGAGGGGAATAAAAAAATCAGTTTTGTACGCTATAAGTTTGCTAGGAGGCAGGCAGCCATGACTTTTTGCCTGGAGGCGTGAGGAAATCGCCGGAGCTGCAGTTCGAGGGAAGGGAAATAACATCAACCGGCTTCCCGGCTTTTAGGAACAAAGCAGATGGAAAAGCACAGCTCGTTCGTGTCCTGCAGGGTTCTGCAATGGGTATGAGCAGAACCAAAAATGTGGGAATATGTTTTCCTTCTCCCTGGCTGAATTACTTGTAGGTATGTTGCTGCTTCTTCTGTAAGGAGAGTTGGAGCTTCTCGAGCTGCTTCTGTCAAAACAAGCCCAATTCTGATGGCTCAGTCCGAAGGTCTCAAACCTGCTTTGTTCTGGCCGAAACAGTTCGGGGAGTGAGTTGGCAGATCCGAGGGAGAGGTGGTGATGGGCTGCTGAGAACAATGGTTTCTGGTTGGAAGGGAAAATCAGAGTCTAATCCTGATCCTCGGCACTGGCTGGCATGGCGTGTGAAACATCGGTCGCAAAAGCTGGTGAAGTCATTAAGCAGTTATTCAGACCAAATGAAAGTGGAAACGAGGAAGCAAAGAGCACAGAGGGTTGTTGACTAAGACAGAGGTGAGAAGTCTGCAGTGTAGTGGTGAGAGTGGGTATTTCCCCAGTGCTAGGTGGAAGGTGACTTCTAAATGTGGAGTAGGAGATGCTTCTTGAGAGCTCCTGTCCAGAAACTGCAGCAGTGTTTGAAAGGAGCGTGTTAAGTGAAGGTGCATTCTTTGAGTGGTAGCTTGGTGGAGGGATAACTTTACTGTTGTAATATAAAGCTTTTAAAACTGATTTTGCATTAATTTTTGCATCAGTCCTCATTTGAAAAGCCTGACTGTGTGAGAAACAGTAGGGTATGAGTGCTGAAAGTCAGCCCAGCCATGGTGTGTTACCTGAACTGGTAAACTATTTTTTTTTTTTGTCATTTGTTATTAGGTCAAAAAGAGCAAACAGACTGGCTAGCAACAGAACATGCTAACTTTATAAGGTTACTGTTAGCCAAGGCATTCAGGATTTAGGGGGAAGGGGAACAGATCAAGTGCAAAGGATATAAACTCACTGAATTCTAAAAGCCTGAAGTACAAATGCTCTAAGTTTGGGGTAACCGAAGACAAAGATTTCCTTATGTTGTTTAAAGGCTGTTTGAAAACATTTTTCTGAAGCACTCAGAAATATTTTTTTCAGCTGCCAGATTGGGTAATAGGCTGTCAAAGAAGTGCTCTTAAGTGCGTTAATATTAGCGTTAGGGTTACGCTACCAACTTCTAGCATGTGCTAGATAACTTGGTGGTCTCTCCCCAGCTTCCAGAATGCTGGAGTTTTGGGTGCTGGAAGCATTCAGCACAGCGTTAGCAGGATCAGAGGATACAAGGCATATGTGCTTCTCAAACTGTACAATTAGATACTGAAGTACTAAATATTTTTATACTCTCAGATTGCAGGACGTCATGCTGTGCAATGTGTGCGCTGAAAGGTGGGTATGTAAGGGAAATGGAATGTTTTAACTCCACAGAACAGCACCTGCCTCTTCAGAGCTTGATTTTGCAACTTAGTAGAACTTCTGAAAGTTTAAAATGCAATTTCCTGCCTGGCAAAGAGGTAAACGACTTCCTGTACTACAGTAAAGCCTGTGTAAAAGCAGCAGGATTTAAACCCTGACCCTTGAAGCAGTAGCACATACGGCTCCTTGCTGTGCCGTGGCACTAATTGTACCTGGCTTGCTGCAAGCAGTGACACTTGGATGTGTTAGGTGTGTTTTATAGCTTTGATGGTCTTTAAACTATCAGAAAGTGTTGCACTTGTATTACCTCTAATCTGGGATACCTCCTACTCTAGATCAAAGCCTACTCACTCACGTATCCATCGCCTACAGTTTAACGTGTTGCCAAACTTCTTGCTCTCCTGTTTGTTCGCTAAAAATGGAGCGTAGGTGTTAATACTGCATAACCAATTATGCCGCTAGCAGCAAGCGAGGTACAGAGTTCAAGAAGCGAAAGAGCTGCTGTGTACAACCCCTTTGAACAGTGTATCAAAAGAGTAGGGCCAAATATTTTTTATTAAATCTGTCAAGTATTTAATAATAACCAGTCAGAGGAATGTGTTTACAAGTTAAGGAGTGAGGAAAACATTGGTGCACAAACATTCTCCAGGAATGGTGTAGATTATCCTCTCCTTCGAGGAGCTCTAGTTCTTTCTGTTTTAAATTATGTTTCTTAGAATGAGAAGTAACGGTTCTATTTTTTTTTTCCGGGTACAAAAGATGCCATAGTAGATCTGTGAATACCAATTAAAATCTAGCTCTTTTTTAAAGAAGTTTTGACGCAAGAGTACCTGCAGGAGTTAAATGGTTCGCTTTCCTAATCTAATTTTTGGCAGGATCCTTGCTATCTGTGAAGCTTTCTCAGAACTTACCTAGAAAGGATGATTAACTCTGTGTCCCTATGGGCACCTTGCCTGACCCTGGCTCCAAGGCAACGCTTGGAATTGTTGCCGTGTGTCCCTTCAGCCTGGGCAGCCAGCTCGGGTACCAGCTATGAGTCAGATCCATCTGCTCGAGGCTGGCTCGTGATTTCTCGGAGCTGAGATGGGTCAGTGCGGGCTGCACGGATCTGTGACACAGTCAAATCCCAGGACTTTGCCTTATTATCCTTGTTCTCAGCAGACAAATAACGGAAGGCAAGATGAGCACTTCCCAGCCGTAGCTGGGGATGATAAGCTGGTATACAAACGCTAAATGCGAGATGAAGGCTTACCACAGGCTAACAGGATCTCGAGAGTCACTAGCGCATCTGAATCCTGGTGTTTTGTCACTGTCAGCAGCTGCTGTTGCATTGGAACTGCTGCTTAAATTGCAGTATTGGGTTTTTTTTTAAATTATGGAACTTAAATACTGGTCAAAACAAGTGTTTTAGTGAGCAGAACATTGATGAAAAGCAAGCTGTGTCCTTGAGCTTGCAGCGTGCTGTGATTAAACCGGATTCCTGATGCTGTTTTGGGAACACAGTCAATAGCAGTTTAAATACTTCTGGTTTATTTTGACTACCAGAAAAATGCCGTCTTCTCTTCTTGCTAAGAAAAGAATTGTTAGTGATTGATTTCAGATAGGAAAGCAATTGTTGGTGGTTTGAAGGTGTTTGGAAGATGCAGTGCTTGGAACGCGCCTAATGTAGCTGCGTAGTACTCACAGTAGTGCTTGTGTTGTAACAAGTTTGGATTTGCCTGCTAATCTTTCATCACTTCTTTCTCCCTGACATAGAAGTGTTTGGCTTTTAGGGAGCATCTTATGTGGCGGGAGCACAAATACTATCAGAATGCTGAAGGATTTTCTCTCCTCTCAACCCCCTTTTTTGTTTGTTTTTTTTTTTTTTATCCTGCCCTGTTGGGTGCTTACTCACTCTGTAAAAGAAACAGCACTTGAGGACAATGAAAATCCTTATAAATTGCCAAGGTCACACTTTGTATTGTTTAAAGATGCCTTTTGTGTGTGTTCCTTTATATTACATTAAAAAACCCAACCAAATTAAAAAAAAAACCCTTTGAATTACTCTTCTATAAATGTGCACACTTTCCAGCTGAAAGCAACTTCTGGTTCAATACTCAATGCTAGGGAAGTTTGGAGGTCGTCTTAAATGTTGTTTTACTTCCTCCTGCTACTTTCAGATATCGGAGTCTACTGTAATTTAAATATATATGTCTATCTCTGGATGCTCCTTAATGAGTTTTAACATTTTTACATCCTTACTGAGAGTGCCATCAAACAAACCTGCGTCTTTCTAGGCCCTTCATAGGCACTGCTTAAAGAACGGTGAGTCGTAGCCAGCTCTTCTCAGGCTCTGAGCACAGGCCTCCTCGTTAAATAAAGACCACGTTTTGAGAAGAGTTCTAAAGACTCTGGGGTTGGTGGTTCTCGTAATAAAACGGTTTTGTGGTAGGAGACTGTGGAAGCGACACTACTGGAGGACTCTAGCGCTTTAAGCTAGAACTGGTATTTCACTAATTAATTTGTCCTAACAGAAGGAGATGCACCACCAGAACGGTTCTGTAGGAGAGAGAATCGAGGAGAAGTGAGATAATAAGAATAATAAGAAGCTTTTAGAAGTTAATTTTGCTAACTCTTGCAGCTATTTGCTTAGGCTCTCCACTTCAGTGAGGCACTCTGTTGTTGATGATCAGTTTGCTTAGAAAAAGCAAATCCTTGCTTCCTTTATATTAATTCCCAGTTTGGAGTAATTGACCAGAATACTGAGAGGAAACAAAGTCCGCTTTGGGAAAATGAGCCATGCGTGATCTCAATCCCTATCATAACTCCTAGTCTTTTTGTATCAAAAATAATGACATGAGTTTGGCTAGAAATGAAAGAGGTGAATTAGTTCAAGCCGCTCTTCTGAAGCGTTAACTTTCTGACCGTGGGGCAGGGTGTGGATTATTGTAAAGAGGAACTGATAGCTTTTAAGAGACAGTCTTAATGCAAAATATTTAATGGGCTGGAATAATGTGCATTTGCCACTGGACTGGTGGAAAAGTGACTTGATTCAAAAGCTGAAAATCATTGTTTTGAGGCAGTGTGTACTCAGCTGTCTCGATTTCAAGTTTTAGAAAAGTGGTATGTTATGGGTGGGCACTGTCTGCTTTATTTTTGAGTGGTCTTTTAATGAAAAGCCCTTAAATGGATTTCAAAATTAAAATGCTGCCTTCATATCTTCAACCTGAAAAGTTCTAGTCGTGTTGCAAGATAGCAAGATACCAGTCCCCTCCTGCGTTCTTCTTGTGAAACTCTCACTGGAAATCCTATATGATATTTAGCAAATCTATCTCCTAGTTTTTTATTAAAAATTCTATATACCAGGTCTTTACTTTTAGCTTAAAAAAAAATAATAAACAACTCATCTCCTTGAAGTCTCTTGACAGTGTTTCCAGATACACGTTTTTATAGACCATTTCGGTTTCCATTTAGGAATGAGGAAGCTGGATTTAAACAGTAAGAAGGCAAACAATGGTTTGGAGAGGAACTTTCAAGTGGACTTCAATAACCTTACATGTGTGCTCTTAGCTTCTTGGTGTAGATTCCCTTCAGATGTGCCTATTGTAGGAATGTTTTTAATTGACGGTAACTTTCCACTTCCTTGCTGTTTCTCTCATATCCCTCCTCCCAGGATTTGAGAGTCATGACAGCAGTATAATGCTGAATGTTCCCAAGACCATTTTTCCTTTCCTTCTAAGGCCTGATTCTGAGAGGTTACAAACTAAAACCAATTTTATGCAGAGCCTTAGCATGCTGTCCAAGTCATCTTGTCAACTTCTTTCAATTCCCATTTGACTGGCTAATCAATCCTGTTCTGATTTAGGTTGGAGGAGTGGTGGTACTGTCCTTTGTGTTTGTACATGAGGGAGTAGAGGCATGGCTTAGAGGAAATAATAAAAACTCAAAACTTCAGGCCTCCATAATGAAATTATTTGCGATTATATATATATTTTGAAATGTATCAAACACTTATTCTGCTATAAAACAAGCTGTGGTTTGCTCTGCCAAAGCAGGAAAGTTCCTGCAACCTGAATTTGACTTAAATCAGCTGGAGAAGGAGAAGGAATTCAAGGCATATGATATGTAGCAATTTCTGAGGTGAGCTGAAATGGTATTGCTGCTTCATGCTTACTGAAACTCAATATATAAATAGTTTTGAAGAAGACTCTTCCGAATCCGAGGGTGCCTATCCTTAGTACTGTTATTCTTGTTACGTTAGAGGGCTGTTGGAGTACTGTTATTTGTACTGTGTTGTTCCTCTAACTGCTATGCTTGAGTGGCACAAAAGCTAAGAGGATTGGGGCTGGCGTATAAGTGAGGAACTGGTTCAGACGCAAGGGACGCTGCGCGCGCTTACAAGTCTCTTCTCCCCACTCTTCCCACGACACAGGACGATACGAGTATGGCTGAAGAGAGACAGTGGACAATACTGGCCCAGCATCTACCACACCATGTCATGTAAGTACGATGCTGGAGATGGTAAGCGATGGCCAGGCACACTATGGGTTTTGTACCTGTGCTGTGTGTGGGAACACCTCCTTCCCGTTTCCCCAAGTGCCAGATTCACTCGATGATCTTGAATTTGGGAACTTTGCAGCAACTCTAGCTCAGACTTTAATTTCAAACTAGCCGCATAGCGAGCGAGATCTAAGGCAGCATTCTGTCGGGAGTCAGATCCTTCACCAAGTAAATCGCTGTGTGGATCTGCAGCTGAAGATGTCTCAAATGCTGGCAAATAACTCACCTGCGGAATAAATGAGTTTTTCAAACCACTGGCTGAAAGTTCAGACATAAGAATAGTCTCTGCTTTCCAAGGTGTGCATCTATTTTTTTTTCTTTTTTTTTAAACATAAAGATTACTAAAGAAGCAACACTGAGTAGCAGCTTCAGTGCTGCGTAGATCTTGAGTGTCAGTGTACTTTGATTTTGAAAAATCATTCAGCCTGGTTGCCTTGCTGTAACTTCTTTAATGTAGAGTTGCTGCCTAGACACATACCACATACAAAAAGAGGAAATACAATGACAAAATTAAATGTCATACAAAGTATAGTCTTTGGAATGACAATTTCTGAAGTAATTTGTACACAAATCTTAAATGAAGACCAAAGCATTGGAATCCTTGATGTTCTGTGGCACTTCAGCTGCAAGCTCAGTAGCCTAGGATCTAGATTAGAATGCCAACTGTAATCTTTTTTTCCTAACAGTTGGTCTGAATTACAGCAATTACTTCATTTATCAATTTTTAAATAGACCTTTCAGACTGTGCTCTGAAAGGGTTCATACAACATAAAGTGTGCCTGTGGGTACTTCCAAGGGATGGACTTGTCCCTATGCAGTATGACTGCTGTAATGCTCCAGACTGTCTTGTCTGGCTTTAAGTTTCTAAAAACACCTTCAAGGCCACATTTTCTGAGTGTCTTGGAGAAGAAGGTGTTAGTTTAGAACGCTGTATGCTTCTCGTGTTTGTAATTTGCTGGCTTAACGAGGACATTCTTCAGTGAAATTTTTTTGCAAAATTTTCATTAAGACACTTTATTGTAATCTTGTTGTCGTTGCTTTTCACATCTATTTGTAGCTCTTAGCCTCTACAGAGCTACTTTCCTCTTTGAAATTTTCTTTTAAAAGAGATTGTATGTAATCTCAAAAAGGTAAGTCTCCTTGAAATCGCAGATGTTGAGACATGACTCCGTATGCATATGGTTCCTAGCGGTATATCTGAGTTACTGTAGTACTGTACCTTTCCTCAGCTTCGCACAAAGGAATTTAGCTGTCTTACCAAGGGATATTATCTATGCAGACTAATTTCTATCAAGCTACTTAAACAGCTTTTGTCCTGAGTGAAAGAATTGGTTTTAATAAGTCATGTGTGTCCTAATGCCTCTATTTCAATCATTGTAATGTGCTTGCTTTTTCTGACAGCACCATGTTCAGCCATGGCTTATCATCATGACAGCAGACGAATATTTGTAGGCCAGGATAACGGAGCTATCATGGTAAGTTGCTGTGCCTTTCCTTCAGAATGCAGATTAGAATTGCTTAGATTGTCTGTGAGCACCAGGTGTTGCTAGCAGCTGATAATTTTTCTTTCCCTTCTGTTTGGAATGCAGCTACTGCTAAGTGGCTGAACTTTTTGGCAGTTCATCCGAGATGTACATGGGAGGACTGCAAATAAACAAGGGTTCTGGCTAGGTGAGAGCCAACTAGCCTCAGGAAGTCATTGAACCATTAGCGTAGCAGTGGGCCCAAACTATTGCACTTCGTCAAGGAATTATTTTGAGGAGTACGTTAAGCTGGGCAGAGTGCCGTGGTGGTGCACTAACAGGGGTTATGAACTGGCTTGCATCTGGCTAGAAGTGTGGATCTGACTGTATCTCGCCATGCACATGTCTCTGAATTTTCTTGCTGGAGATCTTTTTACGACGTGGAAATTTCAACACCAGCTCTAAAATTACGAGAGGCAGGGTTCATTTTGTTTCTTTTCTGGGAAGTCTTCCTTCTGTCTTTCTATACTTTTGCTGTAATTGTTCTTCCTTTCCTGAAGAGCAGATATGTACAGCAGAACAGAAAGTGAGTCTGTATTCTTTCCCTCTTTTCTTGGCAAAGGAGGGGAATCTTGTGACTTTCAGATGCTTTAATGGCTTCTTTTCTTGATGAAAATAAGGTAAAAATAATAACCCTCCTGTCAGGAGCCAGGGTATTGCATGAGTGTCATAAGATTCTACTGATAACTACTGTGAATAGCATGCACAGAACTGCATAGAACAATGATTCGAGTGATAACTACTTGAAAATTGTAAGCTGAGACTTTTAAGACTTCAGTAAGCCTAATGGATCAAATAGAGAATACTCTCATTTAAATCTGTCCGTTGTGACGTCTCAGATACTTAAATTCTACAAGATACAGTCTTGTTTGTTCCTGCTGGGGACAAATGAGATCCTACCTCTTCCTCTAATCTCTCTTCAGCAATCTCTGTTCTGAAAGGATGCTCCCTGTTGAAAATTCACTAATAACCTTAATTTTTACAGCTGGTGTGTCAGTGTGCTATGCTCCAGCCTGAGAAACTGCTAGGTTTTTTTGTGAGATACATTGCTGCTATGCAAATTTTGGCCTTTGAGGCTACTGCTCTCTTTTGGGTATCAATACTGCTTATGTCACTGTGGTATCTTTTCTAACGGTTCCACTTTGCTTTTAGGAGTTTCATATTTCAGAGGACTTTAATAAGATGAACTTTGTGAAGACCTACCCAGGTAAACTGTTAACCAGTCTCTACACTAACGTTTGTGTGAAGGGGAGGCATCTAAAATGCCTGGGAAACTGGCCACTGTCACAGATTAATCAAGTCCAAATACGCTTTAAATCTGACTGACCTTCTAGTTGTCACTTGGATGGGGCTAACTGCCAGAAGATACATGTTCTGTTATTGCGTAATACCCAGTCAGCCGAGTCTAGGTTGTAGTCATCATTAAGTTCAGGACGTCATTAGCCTGTGAGCGTGATGAGCCAGAACTAGTGAGTTCAGATTTTGCTCTTCAAGTGGAGTAGTTATACTGCATGAACGTTGGGGTAAGAGCTTTCTAAAGGTAGTTTGGTAGTTGCAATTTCCATCCTTACTTTCTGTAATCACTGGGCTTGCTTGCTTCTAGCTGAAGACAAGAGTCCTTGTCTTCTCTGTCATCTTAGGAGAGCAATAGGGTTGATCTTATTTTTCTGGTACATGGGGAATAGGGATTGTTCTAATGTTTAATGGAGATGGTAATTTCAGCATTTGTCTGCACATGTTTAAAAGAAATACAAAACTCGATTGCTGGTTAAAATTGGAATATTAATGTGAAAGGCCTGAAGGAAGCTCTTAAAGACTGCAGATCATGCAGCGAAACAAAGTACAGTTTGTTTTGTGACTCCCTGACACTGATAGAAGCAATGTTCTTGCTTAGGAGAAAAAGACCCTGTTCTTAAAGCAACAAAACCCCCTTTATCCTAAGGAAGATGACTCGACAGATCAGTCGAGGGAAGTAATGCATCTTGGGGGGTAGAAGGGACTGCTTGCTAATGCTCATGTAGCTTCTTGTTTAGTGGCAGCATTCTAAACAAGGCTGGTGGGATTTTGTTGCTGTCACAGGCAGCAGTTTGAATGCCCTGGACTAGATACACTCTCAGGTGCTTAAAAGTGTGAATCTGAGCATAGAATCACAGAATGGATAGAGTTGGAAGGGACCTTCAAAGGTCATCTAGTCCAACCCCCCTGCAAGGAGCAGGGACATCGCTGACTAGATCAGGTTGCTCATCTAGCATAGCTCCCCTGGGGTCAGGAAAAGAGGCTCTTAAAGAAAGCAATTAAGGTTTTTAGGTGTGTTACGTTCTCCCCAGAAGTCCTGGCCTAACTAGAGGAAGCTGAGGGTTTGCCTGCTTCTTAACCAGAGCGTCTTGGGTATCTGGGCTGAACTCAGCCTCTCTCTCTGTGGGAGAAAAGCTTAAATTAGCTGCCTGACATGTTTGGTTCACTTAACGCTATTCAGAAGGCAAATACCAAACAGAACAATGCTAACCTTTTAA
The DNA here is from genome assembly GCF_036417535.1 of Chlamydotis macqueenii. Classification (NCBI taxonomy): domain Eukaryota; kingdom Metazoa; phylum Chordata; class Aves; order Otidiformes; family Otididae; genus Chlamydotis; species Chlamydotis macqueenii. Next base: position 2,352,515 of record NC_141564.1, read on the forward strand.
TTCAGCCTAGGGGCGAGCATAATAGGATGGTAGAAATGTCTCTCTGGGGCTTTGCTTAGGTACCATCTTCAACCTATGTCTCTCTGAATTAGAACATAAGAACACATCACTTTGATTTTTTTAGGAGAAACAAGACAGAATCTTTTTCTTCCCACAGCTCATCAGAATCGAGTGTCTGCTATTACTTTCTGCCTGACATCAGAGTGGGTTATCAGCACTGGCCATGACAAGTGTATCAGCTGGATGTGCACCAGGAGCGGCAGTATGCTGGGGAGGCATTACTTCACCTCCTGGGCTTCGTGTCTACAGTATCCTTTGAAAAAATCATCGGTACCCTGAAACTGGATGAGTACTTTGTTCCTTCAGCTGAATTTGTTCCCTCTTTTTAATGTAAAAAGCTGGAATTAAATCTCTTGCAAGCCTGCAAACCCTTATTCTGATTAGATGTGGCACCTACCAGTTTTGATGTGGCCCAACAGTAGTTGGAGGTACTGGTTGGTGTATGAGGGTTAATGGCAGTCATGTTGTAGAAGTCGCATGATTCAAAAGCTGAAAGAGGTCAACTACATCTCTTGAAAAAGAAAAAGAAGAATTGCTATATGCCTGTGCGGTGCTAAAACTAGGAAGAAGGCTAACTGGTTGCCAGCAGCACGTCTAGCCTTCTGAGGTCTCCCATCTGACTGAAGAGCGGGCAGGTTTGTGTTGTTGTACTGTTGCTCTTTTTTGCTGTCCTTGTTTTAGAGTTCAGGGGCCTTGTGTCCCACAAAATATTTCATGTTCAGCTCGCCTCAGCTGAATGCAGCGTAAAACTGGGTTAATACTGGTGTGTGTGTCATTGTAATTGATCCTGCCTTTGGGCTTGTGTTTGGAAGAACTAGCTTTCTGGTGTATGCACTAGGTGCTTGCTCTCCCTATCTCCCTATCAAGAGGTTCCTTAGGAGTTATTTGTTAATGATCCTATGTGTAAGCTTCGAAAAATCCCAGCGGAGTGCCTGTTCTTTACTGGATTAGTGGAGATAATGCTAGCCTGAACTTCCAAGATGACAAAAGGATCACATATTCAGGGACTTAATGGATCTGTTGAAAGTGAATTGTTTATCTGAAGATTCTGAAGGCTTAAAAGATTTCAGAATGTCATCAGACGGCTAAACCTCTGCTTTTTGGTACACTGACTTTTTAAAGTTAGTCTTTTCTGTTGTGTAGAAATAGGCTACTTTGCTAGCTGCTGCTTGTGTTTTCCTGTGGCTCCAGGAGGACAGGTGAGCTGATACACAGCTCTTGGGTTATGTGGTGTCAGCTGTACGGGTTTTTTGTAGCTCTTCCTTATATGCTGAATAGCAAAAGCCTTCTAAAGGTGGCAGATGATCTGGTCCCGTTGAGCTCTCTATGCTTGAGTTTCTGGAGACAGTAGTTGCATAGTGACAAAAACTGAATATCAGAAAATCGTTATGATGTATAATGCTTTTGCCAAAAATGCCACCTTGTCAGTAGATCCCGTGTTAGGATGTGGTGTGGCTTTTATGTCGATGTTAAATGACAAAACCCTTTCTGAAATACTGTTCAGCCTTTGATACCATGCTCAAGGGTCTGCATCAGTAAACATGAAAGTGCAGAGAGAGGTGTAGCTTTCTAAAATGTTTCTTATTTTCTGTACTGTCTTACTTGCACATGTAGGGAAGGGAGAGGAGAAGAGAGGAATGGAAAAGGTTTAACAATTAGTCTCCAGCCCCTTTAGAAGTAGTTATGTGCATGTTTATCTGGTATATTGAAATGTTCTTTTCCAATTTGTTTAGACTCTGTAGCTGACAGTTGTGCTATCTGTTTCCAACCCATAAAATACCCTTAAAAGCAAATGAGACTTCTCCTTCACTGATGTTCAGGTATGATTATGAAACTCGGCATGCATTTGTTGGTGATTATTCTGGACAGATCACTCTCCTGAAGCTTGAGCAGAATACATGCTCGGTTATCACAACACTCAAAGGGCATGAAGGTAAAGTAACTCTTCCTCTTCGTTCCACCTGACCCGGATTATAGTACCCTTTTGTAAATCAGGATGAGGCATTCAGTTGGATATCTACCTCTTAAGGACAGATATTGGATAAAAAAATAGTAGTAGTTATCAAAAGCTGTTCAAAGCTGTACATATGACCATCTCTTAAAGAACAGACACGTTCTTGCTGAGGGGAAATCTTAGCCTTATAAATACTGACAGATATTTCTATTCTAGATGGAAAATGAAGGTAAACATATACATTCAATTAAGCACAAATTAGCCACTAGATGGCCACCTTTATAAACTTTAGTCTCCTTAACATTGGAAAGAAAGGACTAGAATGTGTTCCTTTTTTTTTTTCTAGAGACCTTGTAGTACTACAATAATACCTAAAGCAGCTCTAACGACCCCCAATCTAGATTCTAAAAAGCCACTTAGTTCTTCCCAATGCAGACTGATGTTCTGATCAGTCTTTATGAGACTCTAGTTCAATTTCCTATGTTTAGCTGAAACTAAGCTATATGCCGGAAATCTAGGGAGCCTTTTAGAATCAAAACTGTCTAGTCAAAGACAGATGTCTCATCCTGAGTAGAGCAGTTGAAGTCCTTATCAGATGAAGAACCAAATAGTCTGTAAGCTGACATGGAGCTGCTCTCTGCTGTAACAAGTCAGGCAAGAATGCAAATCACAGAAGAGTATGTAATTTAATAATATGCTGACAGAAATAAACAAGACTTCATGTCTCTTCCCATGTGGCACTGGCAACTTTCAAATCAGCAGAATAGTTTGCATTTGGGTAGAGATTAATTACTGGGTCATAAGTCTCTGACCCGCTGGAAAAGGCTGCCTTGTTTCGTAGCTGTAAGTATAGAGCAGACTTTGTTAAAGCTGGGTGGACTCGATGTACAGATGACTGTAAAATGATAAAGCTGGCTTTGAATGAGAGGCAAGTTGAGATTTTCAAACAAGAGATGCCTCCATCTGTGGAGTTGCGGTGGGTTTCCAGGCACCAGCTTCAGCAGTGCTGTCCACATAGCAGACAGCTTTGCTTATATGCAAGTTCCCGAAGGGAATTGTGATCCTTAAAGCAAGAATTGATCTGCTATAGAAGTTGATTAAATTTGAGGGGCAGAAACAGATTTTTCTTCAATTGATGTAATAGTAGCTCCTTCACCTTTTTCTTTTGTTTTTAAATCAAAACAGGTTACGTGTAACCTTTTTTTCCTGTACAGTATATGCATAATATTCTCAAGGCCTCGTAACTCTAAACTTAAATGGTATCTAGTTCTTCTCTGAGTGGAGCTGTGTTTGCCAGACTTCAAAAGTCTGACTTCATCTTGTTTCCTTTCTAGCTCTTGCCTGATAGTGACTTCAGAAGCAAGCAGGGTTTGATTTGCAGTTTCAGAACTTGTCCTTCACCAGCAGCTTCCAAAATTCTCCATGTTGAACAGCCTGCTCTGTGCAATGCTGAGATAATACTCAAACTGCCTCTTACGGTGCGGATGGTCACTGTTCTCTCAGCAACAACTGTTCCCCAGTGGGTCACTCTGGAAACAGTGTAGCCCTGAAAGAGGCAATAAAAAGGTTTTGCTCATGCGAGCTGGAAAGGACTGATTTGGGCTGTAATTACCTTCGTCTTGCTTTCAGACTAACAAGGCTTTTGATAAGAACTGAGCAATGGGAGGATGCTTTAAAGTGAAGGGTGTCTGCAAGGGAATAAAATGTTCCTGCAACTCATGCACTCAGCATGAGTGACAAAACTACTTCTTTAGTCTCCTGTCTACATTACCATGCATATGGGTTTAGTATAAGAAAGACAAGCACTGTCAGATGGCTCGTTTCTTTCTCTGTCTGACTAATGAGGTGCACAGCCAGGTTGGGCCTTCTGAAATACAGTTTTGTGATTTAGTACAGATAGTAGTGGCCAGATTTGCTAACAGCAATGAAACTGCTGCTTATTTCTTACTCCAACCATTTTAAGGTTGTAAATGGTGATGTAAGGGAGTTGGTTTACCTGTGAACGCTGCGTGCTGTCCTGCAACCACTGACCGAGGACGTTACTGTAGATACTAGTATCTGCTTGGCAAGTTTATTCTTTGCATTAAACTTTCATCTTAGGGGTGTTTTATTCTGTTGTCAAATGTTCTTTGCCTCTCCAGCAGGACTATATCTTGCTGTGGCATGCTGTCCTGTGCCTTAAGGCCTTCAATATCTGTTACTGTAGTAAGGGACTACCTCAAGTTTCACTTTATAGCCCAGAAGAGCATCGTTGTGTCCCTCAGATCTAACTGAATTTTCTTTCCTAGGAAGTATTACTTCCCTGTGGTGGGATCCCGTTCAACGACTGCTCTTCTCTGGTGCCTCTGATCACAGCATTATCATGTGGGATATCGGTGGAAGGAAGGGGCGAACACTGCTGCTCCAGGGACATCAGTATGTAACAGTGTCTTATTTTTCCTAAGTCTTCTGTAATGAACGCAGAGTCTCAGGAAGACTAAAGAGCATGGCAAGATATTTGAATGTTTGTGAATAATGGAGAAAATAACTTGTGCAGAACCCTGAGGACTTTGAGGGGGAGGAGTGATAATCAGTACTAGGAAAGCATTACAGAGAAACATGAGGAAAAAAAAAGATTTGATACTTCTAAACCATGGGTAATAAGAAGATAACATAAAAGTAGATTATAGGAAGAGATGGGTAAACATCCTAAATCACTTTGCTTGGACTTTATGTAAAAGTTGCATGCTTCTGTATTGTAAATACTTCACGGAGTGGCCTGTGTGGGTGGGGCTAGAAACTAGGTGGATAATGCCATTTTAAAATCTAGAGCCTTAATTCAGCCTGACAGGCAGTTCACCACTGGAGATGTATCCTCCTTAGAAACACAGTGGTAGTAGAGATCTTGTTTATGTGTAAAGATGTATTTGTATAGTGCATTCTCCTCTTGTCTAATTCCATAGATGCCTCCATCCACCTTTGATCAAGACTGATAGCCTTAGCCCTAGAACTCTTGTTAAACCTTGAGGATTAGTTTTATGGCTAAAGAACTAAGAATAGAGTACTGGGTATAAAAAAGTAACTGAAGTCAGTGACTGGATGACTTTATACTGCTGTTACTGCTGCATCATGTGTCCTGGTGAAGACTTAAAACACTGTTAGTTTCTCTTCAAACATCACACTTAGCATCAAACTTCATACTGAATGGGAAAGTAAGTTCTGAGAAGCAGAATGGCTTTTTTAAAGTTCAACTTAGATGTTGCAGAGCAGTCTAATACTGTTGAGATCCTTTGTTTAGTTTTTAGGGTAGGCATATTTTGCCATGACTCTTTTTTATTTAGGATGAAACGGTCTTACTTGTGAATGCATGCCTTGCTTTGCAGCTACAGACTGACTTACCATGATTTGTTAGCAAAGGTGGAAGCTCTGTCTGCTTCCTAGCTATATCCCAAACCAAATATTTCTCTTTATTTTCTCCAGTTGTCTCTGTTTTGATAACTGTCTCTCCTTGCCAACACAGAAGAGCATTTGCCACGCACACTCTGAGTCAGTTGACACTCGGCTCACTGTCACACTTACTGGCAGCTAATGTTGTCGTGGAACTGTACCTCTGGTATTCTGGTCAACGCTGTTCTAGGCAACGTCCTGATGCTGGGGTAGTGCTTAGGTGACAACATCTGCTTGCTCATCTCCATAGCTCTACTTGGTAGGCTTAGCAAAATGTCTGGAAATCAGTTTTGGCTTCCTAGGATGCTTTACAAGCATAAACTGGTGTTTACTGGGAAACTAAGCTTTGTTTAAATACCTGTGGGTAAATAGCGTCTACTTTGTTTGCAGTGACAAGGTGCAGGCTATCTGTTACCTCCAGCTGACACGGCAGCTGGTGTCTTGTTCAGCTGATGGGGGAATTGCTGTTTGGAACATGGATATCAGCCGAGAAGAGGTAAGATCACGTCCTGGGTTGAATTTTTTTAATTTTTTTTTTTTTTTCCTCTTTTCAGAAGCTGTTGTGGCTTTGCTTAATCAGTTCTCTCTCTGGTTAACTAAGAACAACTGTGGTGTCTCAAAACTGATTGGAAAAACATAATCAAACCCAATCCGAAAGCAAGGAAACTAAATGTTTGAAGAATTATGAACATACTGCCTCAGAAGTATTAGCTAGCCAGTCATGTTATAAGGTGTCTTCAAATACGCGCTAACACACATAAGACTAGAAGACAGACTTTTTTGATTAAAAGGAATGGTAACTCCACTGACTGCTGTACTATTGATCTTGAGCAGTTCCAACTGTATGTTGGTAATAGTATTGGTAGTGTTGGCAGGTTTTACCTCGTGTTTAATGCCTGGAATTAAGATGAAAAGAATAGAAGATATCCCGTTTTTCTGTTAGAGGGAGTTAGAAAGTGGATTGTCTTCTCAAAAATGCTATTAAGTGAAAAGTACTATTGTAAGTAACTGAAAGAAGCAACATGGGATATCTCACTTGGTGGAGAGGCAACTCATTTCCTCTACTCTCCTCCCCACCACCCATGCTGGACTTGTTACTGCCCTACATGATATGTTTCCACTAGCATGGGGGAAGGAAGGGGATGCAATCAAGGCTGAAGAGGTATGAACTGGACATTTGGTATTAATAAATATTCATAGTGATACAGTTTTATGCAACTGACAATACTATTGTTTTATTACTATCAGCAATAGATGTAAGTGAATTGAGAAGAAAGCTTCTTTGTTGTTCCAGCTTTCCTCTTTTTTTTTTTTTTTTCCCCCAGCTTTTGTTGAGTTTCAGGGAGACTCCCCCATCAGATGCATAAAGTTGTACAGAATATACAACTGTGGGAGAAGGGATGCTTAATGAAGATGTGGGCAGGATGGAAAGTGCAGATGAGTTCTTAATTATTTCAAACTGCAAAAGGGGGTGACTGCCTTATAGCTTCTACAGTTTTAATTACACTAGTCCTTAAATCATCTAGGCAAGCGGAGCAGCAGTCTTTGAACGCCTGCAGCAAGTTTAGTAACTTAGATGTTTGAATTAGTTTTCTTATTAAGGCAGTAACATAACATACTGCTCTGGGCTTAAAAAGTCTAGGAGATGTGTAGGTAACAAATAACTGTAGTCTTGGGTTTGGATTTTTTTTTTTTTTTGCACTTCCTGTGTGCTCTACCGTAGGCAATCCGTTGTTGTAATATCCAGAGCTGAGACAGGGCATCTTTCCAAGTAAAACTTTACTTTAGGTTCTCAAAACAACCTTCCTTGGCTGTTGTATGAGGAAAAATAATTCTGATTGTTTGCATCTCTTGCCCTTTTGTAGGCTCCTCAATGGCTAGAAAGTGATTCCTGTCAGAAGTGTGAACAACCTTTCTTCTGGAATATAAAGCAAATGTGGGACACAAAGACGTTAGGGTTGAGACAGGTGAGATCATGGTTTGAGTGCTTAGCTGTCTGTCAGCACTTAAGTAAAGTGCAAACAGAAAACCACTAAATCGGTTAGATCTTTTAAACTGTTGGTATTTTTATTCTGCTTTGAAGTGAGGGTTTATTGAGAGGTCATAGCTTCTAGGCAGCACTAAGAAATTTCCAAATTCTATGGAAAATGTTGCATCAAACTTCAGTCACAGGGCAAAGCAGGCTGTACTGGGAGTGCTCTGTTGGATTTCTCGGAATATTTTTATATGCTGGAGCTGTGGACAGCTAATCCTCAAGTGTTGTGTGAGGCGGCACACAATGCCCCGTAACTGAGCAAATTGTAGCCTAACGCGTTGTCAGGTACTCAGTTCAGTGAAGCAGTGGTGGCCCTGTTCTTACTGGGCTGGAATGGGAAAGCTTTCCAGATAGCTTTCTTTTTTGGAGGGACTGAACAGGCACCAAGACACTAATCTGTTCCTGGCTTTCTTAGACTGTTATTTCCTTGGTTGCTTGTTTCAGCCCTCTTTTTCCGCTGCTCCCAGAAGGAGCTTGCAAAAGGAGAGGAGAATATGGAGGTAAATCCATGAACGGCCAAGAAGACTGAGTCCTTGGTCTTTGCTTGAAGTAAGAGGTTGCTTCCTAACAGGTTACGAATGAGAACCTTTGTTGTTGTTGTTCAGTGAACACTTGATAAGCTGGTCAAGAGGCACAATATAGTGATGTGTGTGTTTTTCTTCTTTCTTCGTGAAGCATCACTGCAGAAAATGTGGGCAAGCCGTGTGTGGCAAGTGCAGTACCAAACGGTCAAGTTACCCCATCATGGGATTTGAGTTCCAGGTCCGCGTCTGTGATTCCTGTTTTGAGTCAATCAAGGATGAGGAGTGAGTATTAAGGAGTAAGAAATTAAAGTAATACTGTGGAGATGCAGAAACACTTCTGCTTGCTACACAAATACACCAAGCTGACTGCTAACAGGCCATCTTTGCCTTGGGCACTCAAAGCACTGCAATGGCAGAGATCTCTCAACTGGCTCTGCAAGCTGATTTGCATCAGATGTCTCTTATCCGTTTTATTTCTTCTTTTCCTTGAGTCTAGATGTAGAGTTGAAACATTTGTCTCAAGATTTCTGTTCAGGTAAAGGCTACTGATTGTACTTAAAATTGCTGAATGGGTGTCTGACAAGGCACCACCGCTGCCAGGACGTGTACGCGTTAGTTCTTCATGCGTGAAGAATATTCCTGTAGATTGTTTCTACAGGAATATTCTTCACAGCCCGACATTATTTTCCCCATGCAAGCAAATTGAGTTAAAGATCATATGCTGTCTCATTAAACTCTCCTTAGCAATGAAGGAACCTCCTTTTAAACTTCACTTGCACTTCACTCTTCACTGTCTTGTCACCTCCTTGGACACCTGGAGTGCTAAAGGACCAAAGTAATCAGATGCCAATTTTAGGGTGTTTGAGGTTTTTTCTTTTGTTGTTGTTTTTTGGGGTTTTTTTGCTTGGGGTTTGTTTGTTTGGTTGGTTTTTTTTGAAAAAGGGAGGTGCTGTGCCCTATTTGCCTCACTATAGCCAGCAGGAAAAAAAAATCACTTTATAATCAGGAGCAGAATTATCTACTAATGCAGTGTCATACTTCTGCTCTGCTATTAACAATACTCAGGCTGCAGAAGGCCAGGAAATGTCACACCTGTATAACTATACAAGCAATGCCTTAGCATGACGTGCTAATTTAATTCTGGCCCCTTTAGTATGGCACCGCAGTTCTCGGGACTGATTTATTAGTACTTGAGCAACTTAATTTTCTTGTGCGTTTATTTTGCGCTACTGTAATGATGCCATCAAGCTTCATCTGACAGCTGGCTCTCATTTGAATTGTTCTCTTGCAGCCGTACTTCCTTGGCAACCTTTCATGAAGGAAAACACAACATTTCACACATGTCCATGGACATCTCCAGAGGGCTGATGGTGACTTGTGGGAGCGACCGGATTGTGAAGGTATTCATGTACCTCTTTCCTGCATTTCTTAGAGATACTTGTATCAACAAACATTAGTTGTCTATTTTTTTTTTTCCTTTCTGACAGCTGTTGCAGACTGTTCTTTCTGCAGCTGAATGGGGAAATGACCTGTAACTCCAGTGCATGGAGTCTAGCTTCCAGAACTGGTTACTGTTGGTGTCCCCTGGACAAACAAAGCAGGCATTAGCAGCAGGAGAATCTGCCAGCGGCCTTAAAGATGCAGACATGATGAAACGTGCAGGCTTCCTTTCCTCTGAGCCCCCTGGCTTGGAGCATTGCTACTAAAAGCCCTGGTTGTGACAGTGACGTGGCAATCAGACTGATGTAGAATCTTGCTGTTGTTAAGCTATACATCCTCCATCCATGTCAGAACTGAGACTGCTCCAGTCTGTCCCTGCTCTTCTGTGAACAAGTTTGTAACAAACTGCATAGCACATTTAAAACAGACCTACAGAGAACTAGTAGAAGATTCTCTAGACCCCTAAGTTTGGCCTCTGGTTTGTAAGGCTGGTTCATCTTTTTGCGACGTTTTCCTCAAGTATACTTGAAACAGGATTTGTTACCTTGTGTTCAGGGAGATCTTTATTTGCTTCTATGCCTCTGATAGAAATACGTCTTAGGTTTTATAATGATGCTCTGTAATTCTCCACAATATTTTCTTCCAGATCTGGGACATGACGCCAGTAGTTGGTTGCAGCCTTGCGACTGGCTTCTCTTCACGCTGATCTCATACCTGACAGGTTTATGCACCTTATGTACAGCAATATGCACCGAACGAATGGAATCCTCCTTAAGAATATTACTGCAAACACTGGTTGCTTGATTCTTCTCCTGCTGCTGTTCCGGGATGGACAGTCACCTTTGTAAAGCACGGCTTTTCTGTTGGGCTCACCGGGAAATCTCCTTGGTGTGGAAGTGCAGTTTCGCAGCCTCTGGACGAACGAAAAATGGCTTACCTGCAATATGACACCCTGATGAAAGGACCTGTTGTTTCTCTGTTTACATATGTCGTGTTAACAATGTGCTATCTCTGCTGATATATCTTGTACAGATACCTTGTAGGTAAAACATTATCCCAGTAAAATGAGTGTAGTAAATTCAGCTTGTGCAAATAGTAAAATAACTTATTTTCTCTTCCAAAAAGCAGTTCTGTAGAAATACTTTTGAGCAGTCACTGTCTAAACTGCCTCCAAAAGGTATGTTGGTTATTCCTATGGAAGGAGGAGATGGCAGGTAGCTTCTTGTGGATGAGATGGTAAGAGAACCTTTGGTCACACAAGACTTCCTTTATTGGCGTTCTTGTACTGTTTGTCTTCAAGTTCAGTTATTATTGAAATCACTTTTGTGGGACAACTGTTTAGGTAGCTGGTGACTCTAAGAACAGTTCTAGGCTAAGTAGTGTTTTAGCATAGCTAATAAACTTCTGTAGCGCTTATGAGAACGTGCAGCCCAGCTGCTCTACTTTAAAGACAGGCCCTAGGTATGAGCCGTAGACTTTGACAACTCTATAACGCTGTTAGAACGGAAGCTAAGCAAATCTGCCTTGTTAAGTGTAATGGCTAAGAAAAAAATAGACAGCTAAATTTTAGAGACTTTTTCCTGTGGAAATGCTGATGTTTCTTTAATGGTAGGGAATCTGTCTCTGCTGAAGTGCAGCATAAATTCAAATACTGCCTTGGTGTGGTTTAAAACGGATAAGTACTGAGCAATAATTCCTGAGGTACCGAACAGCTGTTTGGTTTGTGGTTTTTTTGTTTTGTTTTTTTTTTTCCCCCCCCTGCACCTAGGTCTGTTTATCCTGAGATACCTGTATTGATCCTTTCCTGTTTCAAAGCTGAGAAGCACGAAGGAGAGCTGGGAGGCTTTTATGACTGTGCAGCTGGCACGTAGAGGAAATAACCAGTGAGATATTGTCAATAAATTGGTCTGTCAGCTGTGTGAATTTCCTACATTGGAACATTGTAAGGAGAACTTATTCTGAAACTTTGAAAGTTGAGGTAGTATGTCACCGAGTTTAAGCTTGGAGCTATTGGGATTTTTCTGAAAATAGATACATATCTGTGAGGACAAAAAAAAATGTGGGTAGGTCAGCTGGCCCAGAACAGGTGGTGTTGCACAACTGTCGAAGGTAACAGGCTCTTTCTGGCAGAGGGCTTAAGGGTTGGACTGTCTTTATTTACAGCAACAATCAAGCAGTGCTAGGGGTGTTAGTGAATTCGAGTCCTAGGTTGTGTAACTTGGCACTAATAATCTGCACTGGACCACGCTGTAGACTGGAATAGGCGCAAATTGTGGTATCGTTAATATGTCATGATTCACTTGCATTTTAAGCCAAAAACCTGATAGTCTCCAAAGGGCATTAGGATCCAGAATATCTTAGGTACTGTTATTCTGGATCTGGTTTTGTCTACCTTTCCATGGGCCTTCTCTGGAAGTTTTGCCAAGAATCTTTTAATTTGCTAGGCTTATTGGGCCACTGGAGAATAAACAAATCCCTCTTGTCAGAATCCCCAAACTTGTCTTCCCTTCAGTTCCAGATTTAGCACTTCTCACACTGATTTGATTTGTCCCTTGCTACATGCTGTGTAGCTGATGTTTTTTGTGAAGGCTTATTTCTAAGTTGTTGAGAGAAAATTGGCTTGTACTGGAAAAAAAGTTGCAGCTTTCTGCTCTGAAGGCCTTCACCCTTGTAAATTAGGAAGGAAACTGAGTGGTTCAAGGGGTAAATAAGCCCTGATAATGCTCTGCATTCACTTTCAGACTTCTTCCTACCTGGCTGTGGAAGAGAACGGAAGCCTTCCTCCTCACAGCGCGTAAGGCAGAACATGAGATTGATGTAGATGTGGGATGAATAGCATATTTTTCAAACTAGACGTTCTGGAACTTACGCCAGTGATGCCAAGGTGTAACTCTTTTTGCAGCTAGCACTTCTGAGCTTCAGCTGGTTTAGTTCTGACCAGTCAATGTGCCCCCTGCTCAGCATGCAGCTCCGCTGCTTCCCTGTGAATACTTCCTCTGCTTCCTGACAGCCACTTATTATGTTACGGTTTTGCCACTAGATGATATATTCTCTACTACATATTGTTAAACCTAAGGAATCTATTTTCTATACTTGATATACTTAAAGATAGTGTCAGTTCAGATATAACAAGACAATTATGGCTGCTAAATCATTATTCATTTACGTATACTCTTAGTGTTGAATGAGTAATGCTTACAAACCACTAAAGAGGTAGTGTTTTTGTTTATAAACAACTATTTTGAAGGCACCTACTCTCTCCTGAAACTGAACATACTTCAGCTGTGTCAACTCAAGCGTGCAATTACTGAGAAGGCTTGATTTGAAGCATTACTAATCTCGCTTGTGTAACCTCCTTCGTTGGGGCAGGGAAGGGGAGCAAAGGGTACTGATATGTGCTAATTCTTTACCAGTTGTATTTCTGTACCCTGCATAGTTAAGAGATGCCAGATAAATCTGTCCCTTGCTCCTCCTTGTCTGTTTTTTAAACTTTGATTACATGTACAATAAAATATTTCTTGATATTCACTTAGTCTATTTGGATGATCCATCTTTTCTTCCATTCTGTGAATGCACAACCCCCATTGTATGCTCCTGTACGTGGCCCATGTCCAAATTCTAGGCTGGAGAGAGAGCTTATCAGATGTGTTTTATTGGAACTGAATGAGCTGGAGCAGTGGGGTTAAAGGCCTGTAATGAACCCCTCAGCTGAGAGACGAAATGCCTGCTGTGTGGTCCCAGCTAGGGATGTATAACCTTGTCCTGTGTCCTGCTTGCCGGCTCGTCTACACCTCTGGTTCATCTCGTTCCCCTTCAGAGGTCTGCAAAGGTTCTCACAACAGAGAGTATGAGAGGATCAGCCCCTTCCCCGAGATCCCTTGGACCTGTCTGAGGTATTGGAGAAATACTTGGTCATGCTAGTTCCAACAAAAACTGACTGGGAATAATGAAGCTGTTGCTGCTCTGTAGTCAGAAAAGCCTGGTTAGAATCTCTGTAGACCATCTTATAGAATGTTTTAAATAAGGCATATGAATTCTAAATAAGTTAAGTTTGAAAATGTTTGAGAACTGCAAATGGTGTCCTTGTAGTGAAAGCACTGACGTAGATGTACTGATTTTTCTAAATGAGAACGCATAGTTGATCATTTTTCACGTTCCTTATGTCGCAAACTTCATTTAAGTGTCAGATAAGCTGTGTTGCAGGTCTTGGCAAGGAGTTTTTTTTGGTATGGTGCTGACTTTACTCATTGGAGAGATTTAGAATATGCTAGATGCAGGAAAGGGACAGATTTTCGGGTTAATCTGATTTACTACTATGTACTGCAGAAGGAAAGCGCTCTGAGGCTTTTTGTCTCTGTAGATTAAGTCCTCAGTTCTGAATGATGTGGCTAACAGTGAAATACCGTGATCAAACGCTACAGAAAATGATGAATTTCTATCTGCTTAAGATACGCGGGTTGCCTTACATCTAGCTGTTACAACTGAGTTACTACTTGAGTCTTGTCAATTTTGTTTACAGAGGCCCTGGTGTGCTATGGCTTTCTGTGGGACACCCAGAGGCTCGGGTATCTCAGCATTTAACCAGCTCCAAACCAAGATAAATGTATGTAGGAATGCAGGTTGACTGTAGGATTTCCCATCTGTATTTTTATAGGTGGGCTTTCCAATTTTCCGCTGAAATGCTTTCTATTACCCTGCTATTCAGCAAACTGGCTTGCAATAACAAATGTTATGGATGTGCATGCTTTTCTCCCCTTTACCTTGTTTATAGGGAAAGACACAGATTAAGGTTTAACTTGCTCCTAGCTTTGCTACGATAGCTGTCTTTTAAATAACAAAGACCCCATGACCCTCACTATTTATACTGATTTTTTTCTTTCTGAAGCCTGTTTTCCTCATGGTTTCAGCTGCTCTCAAAACCTATGTGCACGTGTTTAAGTTTTCGGGAACTGAAGTGCACTCCTGTGTTGCTGATCAAGAGTGGGCACTGCTTACTAATACTCCTTGATGATGTTGCTGCTAAGCCATGGCTGTTTTTCTGTTCTGCTACCGCCCTTTTGTCTTTTCTCTGTTCTCATTCATTTCTCCTTCTTTCTCTCTTAGTTTATGGCTCCTTCTCCAGGTTTCCTCTGCAGCAGCACGGCTGTGTTGGAGTTCAGCTCCTTGAGACAGGTAATAGCAGCTCTGGAAGCACAACTGAACTGCTTGCCTGAGCCTCCTGATCTGTAAGAGTTTGAGCTGGTCTTGCGGTGGCTGAATTAGGGATGACTGAGGCAGCAGACGCGGAAGGTGAGTAGCTTTTAGGAAGCAACCCATTCCCTCATCCTCAGTTAGAAGACTCTGTTCCATTAAGCACCCATAGCAATGCGGTCGTAACTTGCTCTTCTGTTTGCTATAGCCCTTGCAGGTTGCAAAAGAATATTGTAAAAGCCACTCCCTCTTACAATCCTGATTGTGCGGTGTCCCAGCTAAGCGGGGGATGCCAGAGTTTTAATCTTGGTGATCGGTAGGGAATATCTGGGGAATATCAGTAGGACTGTCAATAGCACTTGGTTTTGGAGAATGTCAGGGCGATTTCCCTAAGGGCAGAGAAATGTTGTTGCAGATGTCTAAATGGTGTCTGTGGGATATGCAGTTAAAAACTTATCTGAAAGAGGCTGTAAATGACGTTCTTTACAGCGCTTTTACGGAGGAGAAATGCTGGGAATATAAGCATGCTTACAGGCAATGAGGGAGGTTTTAGTCCTCCTACTCTGAAACAGCAGTTTTCTTCTTTTACAGTCTGCATGCACCAGCTTCAGAGCATGGTCTGAATACGCCTAGATTTTACAACCAGGATGGAGAAATGTGAAAGAAACTCAGGGAAGGTGGAGAGGGCAAAGAACTGAATGGCAGTATGCTTAAATTGTACAAGCCTTGATTACCGGGCTGTAAGGAAGGAGGCTGTGGATCCAGTAGCCGTTAATCCAACTGGACACAAGAGGGCTACAATGACACATTTTTCTCTTGGTAGAAGGAGAATTCTGGATGGAGCTTTAATATCTGTCCACCTGTTGGCCTCCTCTTAGTTTTATACAGCTGGGAAATGAAATAAAATGCTACTTGACAGCCTGTAAGTACTTATGTACACCTATCACTTCAGTCCAGCTGCTATTTCTGACGCTTTTCTAGTACTTTAAACTACTCAAATGTTGGAACTACTTACTCAACATGCTATTGCTGCTGATAAGGTATCAAAATCTGCGGCACAGATACACAGTTTGATATGTTCTCTGGTGATAGGAATGTTTTGTTCTGCACTTAAATTGTGGAGAATCCAGATTGTGTGAGCAAATAAGGCAAAGGAAGCATATAAAAAGCAAGGGAAAATTGTCTGGAAAATTACAAAGCCCTGCATAGTCACCGAGAGCAAGTGTTAGATTGCTTCTCTATTGATCCAAAGTGCAATTAAAAGCTACCTCCTGCAGCTGAAATTAGACTGGGCTTTTATAGTTTTGTCTTTCCCCCTACAGACCTAGGATCAAGTGGAAAAAAAAAACCTGCACAGCAGGTCTGCTGTTAAATCACCGAGCGGAGCGTGCATCAGCCTGAGCTCCTCGGTTCGCACAGGGCTACCTACCTGAAGTCGTCTGTGGCTCTGTGTGCCTGGCAGCAGCTCAGCTCAGGTGCTGAAAAATGAAAACTGGAGAGCGTGCTGGCTTTAGAATCAGTGTACATGGCAAGCGTTTGGTTTAGGACTCCATCAGTCCATGGCATCTGACATCTTAGTTGAAATAAATAATGTCCAAACTCACACCTAGGAGGTAGAGGAGCTCTTACCAGCAGCTGTAGGCACACAAGGCTCACTGAAACCACTGGAACTCTCGGTGTGAACATTTTCTGCTTCTGAATGTGACAGGCTGCTAGAAGAGTGGGATATAAGCAAAGAGGATGCAATAACCAGTAGCAGTAAATGCTGCTTGCCTCACTTAAAAGCCTTTTCAAAGGGCCCTCAAGAAAGGAATTTCAGGAAAGGCTTCTGTCTCTGCCTTTTCCTGCAGGCAGAGACAGAAGCCAAAAGAGAAAGATCTCAAAGCCTTTTGCAGCCTGTTTGGAGCTAGAGAAAGAAATTTGCATTACTTTGCAAGCTTTTGTGTTCGGATTAAGTAACTGGGCCTAAGGGAAGGACCTGAAGGAGTCCATGGTATGGCATTTTTCTGGCATGAGATCACCCCAGCGCTTCCCCTGGCACAACCATGTGCCACGGCAGGCTCCCCCACCCGCTCCCAGCGCTCTTTGACACTGATAGCCATCAGTAATTCCTGCCTGGGACGTCTGAGCTATCTGCTCCATCACCACATTATGCAGCACATTGTGCTGGTGGCAGAGAGGCGGGGAGGGGGGAATTCCAACTCCTTTCCGCTTCTAGTTAACCAGTCATTGACCACAGCCTGGCTTCCTGTGCTGGAAAGCATCTAATTTGGGCGTGATCCTGTATCTGCAGCCTTGTTTCTGTAGGACAGCAAAATTCTCCCTGCTAACCTGCAAGACTGGCCCTCATGGGTTGATGTTGGCCACTGCTGCTGCCTCTTTTTTTTTTTTTTTCTTTTTCCTGATGTACGTGTAAAACCACAAAAGCAGCAGGCTAGTCCTCCTGAGTTCATGGGCTTAATTAAGAAAGGACTTTGCATAGAAAAGTGAGATGGTTGGGAAAAGATTGTTAAGCAAAAAAAATGTAATTGTCCATCATCAGAATAAATGACACAGCTAGGTAAGATGTAGGCTGCTGCAGTACTTGGTGTGGCCTGTTTCCTCATCCCAGCCATCTCGGAGAATCTAGTAGAAGGTTTTGGTCGTCTTCTCAGGTGCTGATAGCAGTGAGCAGGTATTTGACGGCCTCACTGAAGGCAGAGATGGTGCCCCAGCAAAACCAGCGAGGCCAGCGCTGTTCGGCAGCGTGGTGTGGTGTGTGTTGCATCACAGCTGTGTGGTAAAGAGCGAGCACGTTTGTGAGGTTTTAGACGGTGCTGTTTTATCGGCCTGGGATGCGTACTCGGGAAGTGAGCATCTCCAACTGGGAGTGGATTTCAGCCCCGTTGCGCTCTGAGCCATGTGTGCTTTTGACCGAGGGACCTTTCCCTCTTTGCTGAAGCCAGAGGCGGAAGAGGGGTTCCGCTGGTGTCAGCCGTTGACACCACCGTGAGCTCTTCCCGATTTCCCTTTCTCACTGATGACTCGGATGCATCTAGCGACGCAAGCGTACGGCGTGGACCTGGAGCAGATGGGAACCATATCCTGAATCCAGACACGCCGCGCTCGGGGCTAGCCGCATGCTGTGCGCTGATGGATGTCTGTCCTCTAGACTGCAAACATGAGACTTAAACGTCACAAGTTTTCTCATTTTATGCTCATGTGGTAGCTTGCATTTGGATCAGACTCCTGGTGAGAGCTGGAGGAGCCTTAGGCCTGGATTTAGAGCTTTTGCTTGGAGCGCTGAGTCTGTGGATGTTGCACATTCTTTTGGCACCGGCTGCTTATCAGCAAATCCCTGCCAGAGGTTACGGGGATTTGCTGGTCTGCTGGCAGAGCCGCTCAACATCTTGGCTGTCTCATCCAGCTCCTTCCGAAAGCGCAGGTTCGCAGAGCCCAGCCGTGTCGGGTATTTAAACCATCCGAGCTTCATCCAGATGGAGGCAGGCTGCAATCACTCTACCAGAGTGCCTGGGAGGGGAGTAGCTAGAGCTAGAGCAGAACGTAAAGTGGATCTTTTTTTTTTTTTTTTTAATTAAATTCCAGTTTCAGCGTGGGGAGACAGGAGCCCTTTGAGCGGCAGGTACAGGCTGACAGCTGGGCTCACCCCCCTTGTGTGGATGGGGTCCCTTGCAGCCCCCGCCTGCCCTCGGGCTCCCAGAAACCCTTCAGCCCCCCCGGGGGAGGTCACGCTGCCACTGTACCGTCTCTCTAAAAAAAAAAAAAAAAAAAAAAAACCCCAAAAAAAAAAAAACCAAACCCCAAACCCTTTTGCCCTTGTTCTGCTGCTCTCCCAGGGGCGGGAGGGAGGGGCAGGCCCTCAGCACAGGCCGCGGCCGGGTACAGGCCGCAGGGTCCCGGTGGGCACCCCGCTACCCTCACCCCAGCCCGGGGTTCGCCTGGCTGGGAGGAGGAGGAGGAGGAGGGATCGCCCGCGGAGTTCCCGTTCGGGGCATTGTGGGAAGGCGCGGTGCGGCCGGGGCCTCACCTGGCGCGGGGCGGGGAGGGAGGCAGGGCCGCGGGGGAGGCGGCCGGCAGCCAGCCGGGCCGGGCCGGCTCCCCGACCGCCGCCGCGCCATGGTAAGTGGGCCGGTGAGGGGGCTCCTCCGCCCGGCCTGGGGTGGGGGGGGTGTGGGGGGGACACCCTCCGCGGACCTTGCTTTCCCGAGAGCCTGAGGCAAACAGAAAGGTTGGCGCCCCGCTTGGAAAAGCCGGGTGCCGGAACGGTGCTTTTGTGTTGGGAAGAGGAAACTTGGGTTGTTTTTGGTTTTTTTTTTTCCAAATCGCACAGGTGAAGTAACGCGAGTTGGCTTTAAGCAGACGTACGGTGCGTTCGTTAGAAAGCGCGGGCCGGCCTGCCTGCCAGGGCCGGTGCGGGGAGCAGGAATGCTGGTTTTGAGTGGGTTTGAACACGGTTTGCACCTGCTTCGAGGAAATGAAAGCTCCATTCCTTTCCTTTCTGTCCTCTGACCCCAGGGGTGAGCTCGGGCCACGCTGACAGCCTTTCGTGGCCAACCAGGAAAACAAGGCTGTAACAGAGAGAGGCTTCGTAAAGCGTTCCTGTAACCCGAGGAGCCGGGGTTCCAGTCGGCTCCGGGGCCTGGAGAAGGATGGAGCGAGGTTTCATACGGTGCGGTTTTGGGCAGTGGGATTGTGTGCGATGGGAATGGTGGGCCTTTCCCCGCACGTGTTCCCTGGTGCCGTGTGAGCGGAGAGCTTGGGCCTTGCCATGCCTCCTGCTCTGGTGGGAGTCTGTATGGTCTTTGCCATTCCCTGCTCTGCCTTGCCATCCGGTAACGCAATCGAGACAGCTGCGGGTCCAGTCCCGTTCCTTCAGTCTTGTGCGTTGGCAACCAGTCTACGAACACGACCTGGCTCCGTGTCTGGGTAGAGATGGCAGCAGTGGACGGGCGCAGCAGCCCTATGGGTTGAAGGACTCGTAAGCAGGACGCTGGGATGGAGCCCCTTTGGCTCTCCGGTGCTGCGCTTGCTGGAGGTTTGCTGGGATCAGAAGAGGTTGCCCTGGTTATTCTTTTTCGTTAAGTGCAATGACCGACATCCTCAGAATAATGCCTAAATTTTCCCCAGGGAGGACTGCGGGCTTTCAAGCAGTGAGATGGTCAGCGATGCCTCTTAATTGAGAAACCATCTCGCTGCTTGATAATTCAGGCTTGGGGCAGGTTCTGCGAGCTGTCTCGCACAGTTTGCCTATTGTGTGCATCTGTAATATCAGTTACCGGGCAGTGCAGCTGAACAGAAGTCTCTCGGCTCCTTTATCCGAGGCCAAGCTTTGCTGTTTGCCTCTCTCCTTGGAGGCAGAGCTGTGTTGTTTCTTCTCAGTGGTTTAGCCGGAATGCAAAACATGTGTTAGCGTATTTAGAAAGGTGTACCTGTCATTACGCTTGCAAATAGAATACGCACAGTAACGAATTTACAGATGGCAATGCAGCGTCCACGCCTTAAGTCCCCGTGTAGATATAAAACCTTTCTGGTTACACCCTGAGACAGCCCTACGTAGCCGCTTCCCTTGGGTAAAGCTTGTGTAAACAACTGGAGTTCCTATTTTGCCCTTGAAGGTCAGTAAATATGGGAGCTGATTTCAGGGAAGCTGATGTCAGAACTCTCTCCCTGATGCAGGCGCCTCACAAACGCCGCTTTTCAAAGCACTCATTGTGGTCCCCGGGGAGCGCTGCTTACAACAGTGCCGCTTGTTGGCAATTTGGAGACTGGCTGCTGTATTGATCATTATAATTTTATAAGGTGGCCGTGCATTCTTAAAATAAATATATGTTTTTTTTTCCTTTTTCTGAGATCACAGTACAAACGCTTGCTGGTGTTACTGTGTTAATTAGTGCTGTCAGCCTTACCCTGCTCTCCTGTTGTAGAGCCAGTGCTGATGAAAGGATGCTTTTGTCAGGGTTCTCTTTCGCTTAAACTTCCTCTCTCTGCCGTCCATCCTCCGTGAAGGCGTTGTTACACAGGGTTACGCATCAAGAAATGAGGGTTACTGGGTTACAAACCAAGAATAAGCCTTATTCGGGCTCACAATTGAACTTTGAACAGGTCATTTAAACTCTCCATAGATCGGTTCCGCCGGTTTGGAATGACGTGGTTGTGCTTGGTGCGTTTATTCTGTGTTTTCAGGTCTGGGTGGAAGGTACTTGTGCAAGTGGTACTGTGTCTTAGCAAGAGGGCTGTTCCGATTGTTCCGCTGTGTTGCAGATTGTCAGGGAAGCTTTAGGAAAGGCTCTGTTTAGCAAAGCAAACCTCGCATCCTGCTGAGAAAGACAGCTTTTCTGCCTGTCTGCTGTGTTGTGATATGTAAAAAAAAAAAAAAAAATCCTTTGTAGAAAAGAGACTAAATTCTCCTCTCTGACGTATATGGGTGCAGCAGAGAAACGTGTCCTCAAGGATTGTGCTCTCAAGGAAGTCGTAGACCGGGAATGCAGCAGAGAGGAGAAAATGTTTCGTTTCCCCAAGGACACGTGTTGCTGTAGTCTTTCCTGCCTCTAAGTGTTGCAACACCTTGATCCTAGTGCCACCTCAGTGTTACCAGTATAACTTTAATGACAGTGCCTGGCCCTGCTTGGGTAGCTTTGAGTGCATAGTAAAGGTCTCGGTACAGTCAGAAAAATTAGTACTGGTGGACACCATCTGTAACCCTGGAGAAAGATCGGAAGAATCCTGTTGAGCATAAGGGCTCTAAAAAGGTACTTGCCTGAGGAGAAAAGAGGTTGGCAAGCAATGTTTCCACTTGGCAAGACATTTGATCATAGTCACTGGTCTAGAAGCTCGGCTGGAAATATTAGTTGAAGTGACTGCAGCTACTGACACCTGCCTGGTGTTTGGAAATGAACTCTCAGCTGTTCGAGTATTGACCTCACCAACAGTCTCCCTGCCCTTAGTTGTTAAAATAGACACAGGTCTGCAAAAGGTGTTTTCAACGCTGTGCAGAATTTACTTACCACAGTTTGAAGAACTGCTTTTTTCCACTCTGTGATACAGCTGTGTGTTGGCCTAGCAAAAACAATGAGCTTTCCCTCTAGGCGGAGTTTACTTTACCTCTGAAAGACAAGGGCAGCTGATTAGAAGAGATGAGGGAAGGAGAAGAAATGACAAATAAATGATTCTTGTTGTTTGAGGCAGCGTTCTACATGGGGCGAAAAAAAAAGTAGTCCATGTGGTATTTCTTTGTTTATCTTGCAGTGAACTATTAGTGTGGGAGTAATGGTAATGGGATGGCATCCTTTTTAGAAGATACTGAGTCAATAGACTTTTCAGTTTGGAAAGAGATGGCTGTGGAGGAAGTGGTAGAAATGCACGAAATTGTGAATGGCTGCTGCAAGAAGTGTCAGGGTACATCCTGTGAAGTTTTTAGGCACGCGGGTCCCACAGGTGGTTTGTCTGGTTCCGGTTTTTGACCCTGCATCTTTAACCTGGTGATTTTTGGAGGTGGGTACCAGAATTATTTTACCCATCCTCTGTTACTTATACTCTCTCCTTCTGGAAGCTACTCAAATCAGGGTACTGCTTGGAAGTGATCCGTAATCTGGTATGGAGTTGCTCCTTGTCATTAGGCTGGACTTTCAGATACCATTTTTGGGGATTTGCTAGGAAAAATGTTTTTTAGGGTTCTTTCCAGGAAGTCTGTAAACTCTGACCGTTGATGTGATCCTTCTGTATCTTTAATTACTTCAAAATCCCGTGCTTTATAAACCATCTCATAGACCTGCTGCCCTCTCAAGGCATCGGTCATGTGCAAGGGCAGCAAAGGGACGAAATGACGAAAGTGCTGAGGAAAATGATGGGTCAGGGAGAGCAGGTAGAGCTGCTCCTCCCCAAAGTACTTACAGGATTTCTGCTTTGGCATATACCTCGGGCATTTTTGTGAGCCAGTTGTAGTCTTTCCAGTGGTGTCTGAATTAAAACGGTACTGCTTCTGTAGCAAGAATTCTTTCTGTGTCACATATGCACAGCTCCTAATTACCATCCCTGCCCATTCATTTCCCCGCTGTCCTGTTCCTACTGCCGTCTGCATTTACTTGGCTGCTTTGAGTGTGTGCTTTCTTGAGTGGCCACCCCTGGGCCTTGGCATTTTTGCAGGTGTTGCAGTTTAGAGAGGTGCGAGATCCAGTCATGCACAAGCGATGTTTTGTTTGTAAGCATGCAGAGTCAGTGGGGTGGGATGGGAAAATAAAATTTACATTTGTGTGCTTGAAGGCAAGCATGATGTGCTGTTCTGGCCAGACATGTCTTTCTGGCCTGGTGTGTCCTGGATTTATGTTTCTCAATATCACAGACGTAACCCGGGGTACTGTATGCACCAGTCTTTTTTTTCTTCTCTAATTTGCTGAATTTGTGTAGGATGTCATAGCATCACAGACTCACAGAAGGGTTTGGGTGGGAAGGGACCTTCAAAGCCTACCCAGCCCAACCCCCCTGCAAGGAGCAGGGACATCTCCAACCAGATCAGGTTGCTCAGAGCCCCGGCCAACCTGGCCTGGAATGCTTCCAGGGATGGGGCATCCACCACCTCTCTGGGCAACCTGGGCCACTGCTCCACCAGCCTCAGTGTAAAAATGTTTTCCTTATCTCCAGTCTGAATCTCCCTTCTTCTATTTTGAAATGTCCATCTGCTGTCCTCTATTCAGACTTGAGAAGAGACCCAGAGGGCATTAAAATCCCTCTTCACCAGGCAGTAAGTACCTGGTTTTGCCTCGCTGTTTGTCGTTGGAGCTTGAAGGTAGTTTTGCTGAGACACTTGCAGTTCTCGATGGCTCGTTAACCAGCAGGAGCTCCTGTGTGGCCATCACCCTCTGCTTAGTCCCCTGAGGCGAGCAGTGGACACATATTGTGAAGGAACAAGGAATGGAATCATTTTTGTTTGATGAAAATGCAGAAATTCATCACCTTGTGCCTTTGTCTTGCAACGCTGTGTGCTGGAAGGATTCATCTCCTTTCCTCCAGGTCTCATCAGACCACCTGGATGAATAGCAGAATTAACTTTTGGTCCACATTTTCATTGTGGAGGCTAAATTTTGGGTGTTTAGTGAGATCCTGTGCTCTGGCCCTTCCTTCTCTAAACAGTGCTTGCTTCTTTCATGTTTAGTTTTTTAAATCCATGTTGGTTTTTTACTTTAGTGAAAAGTGCCATTTTAAAAGGGAAAATTGATAACTTATAGAATCATAGAACGGTTAGGGGTGGAAGGGACCTTCAAAGGTCATCTAGTCCAACCCCCCTGCAAGGAGCAGGGACATCCCTGGCTAGATCAGGATGCTCAGAGCCTCATCCAGCCTGGCCTTGAACGTTTCCAGAGATGGGGCCTCCACCACCTTTCTGGGAAACCTGTGCCAGTGTTCTATAACTCGCATCGTAAAAAATTTTTTCCTAATTTCTAATCTACATCTACCCCCCTCTATTTTAAAACCATTACCTCTCGTCCTGTCGCAACAGGCCCTACTAAACAGCCTCTCCCTATCTTTCTTGTAGGCCCCCTTGAGGTACTGGAAGACCGCTATCAGGTCTCCCTGGAGCCTCCTTTTCTCCAGGCTGAACAGCCCCAGCTCTCTCAGCCTGGCCTCATAAGAGAGGTGCTCCAGCCCTTTTATCATCTTTGTGGCCCTCCTCTGGACCTTCTCCAACTGGTCCATGTCCTTCTTGTGTTGGGGGCTCCAGAACTGGACAAAGTACTCCAGGTGGGGTCTCACCAGAGCAGAGTAGAGGGGCAGAATCACCTCTCTCGACCTGCTGGCCACGCTTCTCTTGATGCAGCCCAGGATGCGGTTGGCCTTCTGGGCCGCAGGGGCGCATTGCCTGCTCATGTTGAGCTTCTCGTCCACCAGCACTCCCAAGTCCTTCTCCTCAGGGCTGCTCTTTATCTATTGAAAATGCCTGAATTAAGTGTTTCAGTGTTTCCAAAAAGACTCCTGTGCTCTTTCAAAGCCATTCACAGATGTGATCCTAACTCCTGTGTGTCTTTGGTCCTCTCAGAGCTCAGGTTTTCCGTGAGCATCTTTGCTGGCGTGAGGCTACTGCAGAGCTGCAGTGTTCCTGCTCCAGCAGGAAGACAAACTGAAAATGAGAATAAAAGCAGGTGCACCTTTTGCCAGAGTCCGTTGGGCTGGATTTTAGCTCTGTTTCTTCACCAGTTGTTCAAGGAATAGACTGGGAAATGCTCTCCTCCCCCTAATGAAGATTTCCATGGCCTCCCAGAAATGTATATATGAATAAAAACACCTCTGAGAGCCCAGCCTGGTTAATAATTCTTCTGAATGTCGTGAATTTGGGCAGCTTTCTGTAAGGTCAGCCATCCCTGCCACTGTCTGGCCCCGGAGCCAAGACTGAAGGGGTGAGCGCTGTCTCCCTGGTTCACGGGTCGCTGACCTGCTCTGGAGTTCAGGTTTGATGCAAACTCCCTGCCTGGATCTGTTCTTGCTTATTGCCTGAAAACTGCACTTCATTCCACTTGCAGGAATAAAATAAAAGCACAACCAAGAATAATTATCATCTGTGAAAAATGGATCTCGTTGCCTGCATCTACATCTTAGGAGCGATCTTGGAAAGTCGAGCTTGAGCTCAGCCGTACTGGTTTGATTACAGTTTTATTTAACTCAAGTGAGGCTATCAAGAAGCTTGTTGGCTGGCTCGATACTACACGGTGTAAATATCCTTTAAACGCTGGTCAGTTTAACATCTTCAGTAGTAAGATAAGGGTGACTTCTGCCTCACGAACAGCAGAAAATCAATGTGTAACTACAGTCACGTGTGCCCGTAATGGTCTGGCACGGCTTTTATTGAATGGACTTTGGATGTATTGTTTAGGGGAAATTGTTCAGAAATGCTCTTAATGGAGATTAAGCGAGAAAGAATTCTGTGCCAGTTAGGGAGCAGTATGCTACTTTGGTATTTTTGTGTTGCTGTTTTTTCACTTATTTTCCTTTTATTTTTTTTTGCTTACATCTTGCAGACTAAATATGTGTTTTAAATTTTAAGGCTCCAGTATTTAACAAACATATCTGTCAGCTTCTGCACTGCTGTGAATGAAAGTTTTAGTAATAGAGTAAGCAGATAAGGAAATTAATATTTTTAATAAAGTAGCCTGGTTTGGATTTTACATAATTGCTTTAAAAGTCTCTGAAACCCCCTCTGATGTGGCTAGATTGTTAATATATTAGGTCAGTAGTTGTCCATTCAGTAT
Organism: Chlamydotis macqueenii; assembly: GCF_036417535.1. NCBI lineage: Eukaryota > Metazoa > Chordata > Aves > Otidiformes > Otididae > Chlamydotis > Chlamydotis macqueenii. Next base: position 2,378,381 of record NC_141564.1, read on the forward strand.
GTCTTTCTCATTTCACCCTAAATGCCTGGCATTCCAAACCATCTGTGTGTTTACAGTGTAGCTATTCATTTAAAAAAAAAAAATGCAGTGTTTACTTCCCTCCCTGCAAAAAAAACCACTGAACAAAGCGAAAACTAGAAGGGATTTTTTATTCTTCAAATGTTTTGGAGGAAAAAAAAAATCAGCTCGTGCCTTGGATAATTTGGATGTTCATATATTTTTAAAAGAAACAATTTAATTAAAGTAGGTTTTGTTCATTTACAGATGTGATGTAAAAATAAATACTAATTTTAAAAATTCTAGACAGTTGTCTGTATTGAGAAATACATTCTTTCATATCAGAAAGAATGAAAAATAGTAAAAGATAAGCAGAATATTAACTCAGCTGGACTAAAACAGTGCCAGGACATCAAGCAGACTTCAAGGGAGTCAGAATAAGTTAAAAGAGAACTTTATGGTAAAAAAGTCGCTTCCTCTCCAGCAGGTACAGCCAGTCAGTCTGGTTTTCCCCAGGCTCCTGTCAGCAGCCGTTGTCATGTCAGCGGCCAAAGGTGGGGCTTTTTATGGACCCTTTTTATGTGGTCCATGAGTTTTCTTTTTTAGCATGTTGTATATTGCCTGTTGCCCTACAGTCTTGGAGGAAAACTTTTGAGTTTCCAAGTCCTGCCAAGCTGTCTGGTTTAGGACAGTAATTACTAATTTGCAAATTTTAGTTAACTTGTGAATTTCGGGAATCTTTCTGTTTTATTAAGGTGATTTTGACTTGGGAGGGCTCCGAACTGAATTCGGAAAGGTTACGGCTGAAGCAGAGCCTACACCCAGTGCTGCTGGAGTGACAGAGCTACCTCGCCAAGCAAATCCTTGCCCAGACCAAGCACCCAGGAAAGAGAAGGATGCTTGCTTTTTGCAGTCTTCCAGCTGCCGTCTCCTCTTCTGCCTTCCCTCCCCATAGGCTCCTTGGAGTCCTCCCATTTCCCTGTCCTCCTCTCCCACCCAGGGACCTGGAGCAGCCGGGTGCCACAGAACAGGTTTGAAACCAGTTGGCAAATGTCATGAGGGTTGAATTACGGGAGGAGGAGAAGAAGCATTTCTAGCACTCTCTTGTGACAGGAAGGGTGAATTAGAGCCTCGCCTCATTGACCCCTGGAGTTCTCATCTTGTACATGTTTATGTTTCTTGGATGTGAGGAAAAACTTTTTCTCCCAAAAAGTGGTCAGGCACTGGAATGGCCTGCCCAGGGAGGTGGTGGAGTCGCCGTCCCTGGCAGTGTTCAAGAGGCGGCTTGATGAGAAGCTACAGGATACGGTTTAGTACCTGTGGCAGCAATGGTAGTGGGAAGACGGTTGGACTAGATGATCTTATAGGTCCCATCCAACCATGTGATTCTATGATTCTGTGGGGGATGGTAAGCTGGGAAATGACCCTGGCAATTGGGAAAGCTGCTTTGTCTTCCCTTGTAGTCGTCTTTATTTGATATCCTTACAGGTGGTTTGTTCCGTATGTAACAGAATATATTCTGGAGTCCTTCGGGCAGTCATACATTGCAGTACAGGTTAGGTTAGGTTTTAAAACCTCTGTCAAAGCTACGGATGATCCGAGTTTGAAACCAGTGAGCCAGCTGTAAAGTGTTGGATTGGTCTGGAGCGTGAAATGGCCAAGTCCTGAGGAAGGCTGTGGCGGAGGGGACCTCCAGGCTTGGCAGGGAACAGTCCAGGAGACAAGCTTGGGTGAGCTGCTTATCAGATCACAACAGCCCCTTAGCAAAAGAAGGGAAAGGTCTCCCAAAGAAGGTGGAAAAAAATCATGGTGTGCATTAGTTCTACATATTTCACTTATATATGTGTTTGTGAATGTGTAAACCTGCTGTATTTTGCTTTTTTAAAGTCTGTTCTATTTACTGTTGAATTATTTCGTGTAGGAGCCTACCACTTGATTTTTTTGTAGCCCTGAAACTTGGGTGGTGTTCGTTATCCTGGGCCAGTTTTGTAGATCTCGATAAAACAGAAGGCCCCGTAACTTCCAACCTGTTATGCAACTTACAACGGCAGCTGATCCAGAGATGCATGAGAAGGGGATAGAGTTCAGGCTTAGAAATCTGGTTTAAATGCTTGATTTAAAAAAGACTCTGTTTTTCCAGCTAGAAAATAATGACCTAGAAATATAAACTGCTGTCATCTGAGGCTACTTACTGAGGTTTATGGAGATCATTTTGCACAGTGCTGTAAGTGGTTGCGTCTGATTCCGTAAAACAAGTTAATAAAATTACACTCAGCTCCCAGACCAAGGCTTGTCTCCTACAGACTCTGCGTGCGAAGGCAGCCGATGCTCTCGCAGGAACTGCGCTCCTCATCCCGACCCACTCAGGCTTGGACTTAAAAATTCCCTCTGGCGTCGCCCCTGGGTCTGGTGATGGTTAGTCACAGCCAGCACACCCTAGAATGGCAGAAAGGAAACGGAGTGCCCTGCTTCAAAGGTATTTCGCTTGAAGCAAGTCATTTGCCTTTGTTTTCCTCTGGAATGAGAACTTTCAAAGATGAGCAGAACATTGTAGGAGAACCTGCCTCTATTTGTAGCTTGGCTGCTGAAAACCAACCGAGAATTCCTTAATCAACACCCATCTCACCATTAGCACTCTAGAAAAGCAAATATGTTTTCACAGTCAAGGAGCAGAGAGCAGATGAGCTCTCAGATTTGTGTTTGTGCAGTACTTCAACATTTCCAGGGTTACTGGTGCATCAAAATCTTTCCAGTGAGCTGTAATGAGCAGAGCTATGAGAGTGAGGAATGTGTCGTATCATGTCGGTGTGGCTGGGCGGAGCCGAGCTGAACTGAACGAAACAACGTCTATAGCAATGGGATGCCTGCGCTGACAGGAATTAAGCCATTTAACCTCTTGAGAACGGAATGCTATTTACCTCCTAGAGAGCTCCCCAGATTGCATGGACTTCGGAAGAAGGAAGAGGAGTCAAAAGAGAAAACAAAAACCCACAATATTTTCTCTTCTAAGTATCTGCAGCTTTCTAGGGTGTTGTTTTGTTGCAGGAGCTGTCAGCTGGCCAGTGATAGATTCCTAGGCTCGAGGGTATGCTATTTTGCTGCAGACTGTAAAATTAGAAATAGACTGCAGCAGAGACTCTTCCCTGTTTTCTAGCTGGATATATTTCTATGATGGTAAAACTGCCTTACGAGGTGTGCAGCTCTATTCTGCGTATGAAGTAGTGTGTGGGATGGGAGACCCAAAAGATGGGATTTTTGAAGCTTGTGGATGAATCTTGAGGCGTTGAAGAGCGTTAATGGGTATTTCCTGATGGCAAAGAATGTTGCCTCTACTCATAAAACTGATGGTGAAACGTCATATGCATCTTGTGGAGTTCTCGGTGGAGTTTTCAAAGCCATTTTAAATGGAGGGCAGCTTACTTTCTTGCGGGTGAAGCATAACATACTGAAGCAAACTAAGCAGCAGAAAATAGTAATGATATTCCCAGCAATTCCCTGGCTTGTTGGTATTTAACCTTTCAGAGGCGTAAGGCTGCTCTCCTGGAGATGTATGTGTTGCTCACAGGCACTCAGATTTAAGGTCCTTTGGGTCCAACAGCTGAACTTAAAGCAGAATACCCTTTCGTGCAGAATACCCGTTCGTTATCTGCCCCTGTTGAAGCGCTGCAGACAAATACGTTTCTTCCCGAGGATGTCCCAAACAGCAGCACCTTGTTATGCTGAAAATGCTGTCAGCTTTTGCTAGGGATTCATTGACCAGTTCCCTTCATTTTCAGTGAGATCTGATCATCCTCCCTTACCTGATTCACCGTGTTTTTAGAAATTTGTTTATCAAATCGCTGCTCCCTGTGCCTGGTTGTTTGTAAGTGGAGACCTGCTGCTCTGATCTGCAGAACCTGTGCTCTGCTTTTTGAGAGGCACTCGTCTTTACAGAGGATTTGGAGTTGATGTGCTGCGCAGCGAGCGAAATAACCTTTCATTCTTTCGGCTCCTCACGGTGGACCAGTGTATGGGTCGTAACTACTGTCCCTTCATCTCCTGGGAAGGGGCAACCCCAAGAACCGGAGTATTGCCGTGTCCAAACCCAGCTGGTAATGTGAACAGAGAAAGGCAGGAGCGCGGTGCTTTGATCTTCGCTGTAATCAGGCCCTGTGTACTGCCAGCAGCATAATTGCTTTTATTTAGCAAGCTCATCTGGGGAGTATTACAGGGCTCAGCGCAAGGCAGCTACAAAATCCCTGTAATTTTATCAAGCACATTAGACTAATGATGGCAAGAGCCGTATTTCCAGCAGTAGATCCTGCCACGGACAGATGTGAATAAAACAGTCCACCTTCCCCTAAAATGATCCCACATTTGAAGTCTTTCTCAATACAGCCAGAACTCTTATCTCCGCATTACTCAACAACTCTGCGACTTAATAGCTAGAGAATAGTTCTGAATTATGAACAAATGCTTTGTTTAAAATCCAGTAGCATTTTTTTTTTCTCTTTTACGTAGGAGCTTCTCTGGTGCGCTTCTCTGCTTGGACTTCACCAGAGTGTAGTATGATTTTGTCTTTACAGAAATCTGCATTGCAATCTGGATAGTGTTTGTGAACATTGACTTTAATCCTCACCGGGGAGACGGAGCGATGGGGAGAAAGGCGATGGGGATGCCTGTCAAGAACAGGAACATTCACGTTGCCTTCAGCCGTTGGCAGCATCTCTGTCCCCGCTCGGTTTTTCCATTTAGCAGAGGATGACGGTTGAGATGGATGTCATCCTCAAACAGATCTCCTGCATCCTTAAAGCCATTTTCCTGCTGTGGGTAGATGACTTACTGTACCGCTTAAAGACTTAGTATGGTCAGTTATTTTCATCTGCTGATAAAAACATTTGTGTAAAAGTGAACTGATGCTTTTCTCCCAAAGGCCTGCTGGCATGTAAAAGCTATGATTTCTGTATTTCAATAATACCGCTAATGCTAAGCATGAAAAAAAATCACAGGTGTTAACCGTGTTGCTTTGTTTGCTCTAGATACACTTTATACTGCTGTTCAGTCGGCAGGGGAAATTGAGGCTTCAGAAATGGTACACGACGCTACCTGATAAAGAGAAGAAGAAGATCATTCGAGAAATCGTTCAGATTATTTTGTCTCGCAATCAAAAAACAAGTAGTTTTGTTGACTGGAAAGACCTCAAGCTTGTTTACAAAAGGTGTGAGTAGTTTTATGAGAACATATAATTGCTATTCATACAAATAACACGTGCTGGAAGAGGAAAAATAAAGGCTCGCTTGAAGAAAAACACCAAACAAAACCCAGAGTGCTAGACTAAGCTAGTGGGAGCCTGCCATTGGCAATCTCACCGTGTCTGACAGCACAGTGTCCCTGGGTAAATTGTGGGGTGAAAAATACTTGTACAGTCTGTCAGATGAGAAAAATGGGAGTAACCTAATAAGTATGGGTGGTTGAAATTCTGCTAGGAGGCTTTAGGCTTCACTGCTCCCTCTGATTTGCCAGGGTAGCCTGCTGAGCTGTGTGCTGGGCTTTATCAGGCTCTTCAGAAGGTTGCAGGAACTGTTCTGAGGCACTTCCAACATTTTATCAAATTCTATCTTTGAAATATTTTTTGCACTGGAAAGCGTTAATTCACATTTCCTTTTCCAAACGACTCACTGGCCCCCAGTTACATTCTGCTTAGCATTAACTGCCTGTTAGTTCTTGTAAAGCTGTAGCAAACAAAAGTAGCCTTCAGGCACTTTAGTAGCTACTAAAAGTAGCCTTTGCACGCTGTACGAATTAAACAACGTCTTCCATTTAGCAAAAATTGAGTTCCATGCTGTGAAATCATGGATGTAAACATCTGGCCAGATGCTGTGACAAACTGGGACTCCAGCCACGGCACCAGAGGGTTGAAATAGATCGTTACTCCCACCTTGGGTTGGTTTAAACATAAAGTTTTGCTGCAAGTAAGTTATGAAGATTATTTGGTCTAAGTAGTTCTATTTTTTTCTGGCTCCGTGTAAAACACTGTCAGTCATTTGATAGCTGGCAGGCTTGCTGAGATGTAACTCCTTCCACCTTTATTTTTCGTTTTTTAATAAAGAGCAGTAACTCATTCTACAGTGTAATTAACCCCACTTACCGTAGGGCTATTGCAGAGTGAGACCTTTAACGAACGATTGGTTTGCTGTTTGTTTGATTAAAACCGCTGCTGGAGGTACCCTGCTTTCCCAAGGATGGAGGTTGTTTTTCTAACAAAACTAATAATTTGTTTCAATTATCTGCTCTTTTCAAGTGTTTTCTGGGACTCTACAGAATGAAAGAAAATTATTATTTTTAAGGACAAGGCAGACATTAACTGCCATTTGCGTAACTTAGAAGAGCACTGAGGATCCAGCTGCTCACGCTCGTGTTTTTGCCTTTCTTTCCCTAGGTACGCTAGTTTGTACTTCTGTTGTGCAATAGAAGACCAAGATAACGAGCTCCTGACACTAGAGGTCGTTCATCGATACGTAGAGCTCCTGGACAGATACTTTGGAAACGTAGGTTTTGCTTGCTCGCGTGAACTGCGTTCCTGGCTGGCTGACAAACAAACGGTTAATCTGTAGTTGTTTTGCTTCATGTTTCCATCTGCACCACTTGTCCTGTAGGCACTCTCAATCCAGAGTGAAATTCATTATGAGAATATTTTATAAAATGCTGCTGAAACTGCCGTAAGATTTTTGCTCCATCCTTAGCCCCTGCCTCCAAATTTAATCTTGATGCTCTGTATATCTTTCTCAGAAGAGATTTCAAGGGGAAAAGCTTGAGGAAAATGACTTTAAAAACTCCCCTGGGTGACAGTTCTTTATTTCTCCCTCCTGACATCTTCACATATACTGGCTTTGTTTGCTTCATCATATTGTGTAAGAATTAAGCATGTATAAATAGGAAAAAAGATAAAGTGTTTTTTTTTTTTTTTTTAAGAAAATCCCTGAAGAAGGTCCACATAATTCTTTCAGTAAGTCTTTAAAGACCACAAGAGACCCACCTTTCCTATAAACATTTTTTGAAATTGTCCCCACTACCTCAATTCATCTCTTTATTTAAATAAACTGTGCCGTGACTCGCATGGGTACCGCCTGAAAACAAAGAAGCAGCTAGTGACTGTAAGGTCACTAGGACAGGGAATTTGTCTTGCTCTGTGAAACCGTGCGTGGACGTATGTAACCCATATGACAAGTGCTGTTTAGGACCTCTTACAAGGTCAGTAGGCTAGGAAGTCAGCTTTGTTTGCTGAAAGCCAGTATGGAAGTACTGTATCGTATAAAATACAGTCAGTGGAATCCCTTTGCTGTAAATCCGGGCTGTATCTGTGGAGAAGAGTATGTGTGGAAGCTGCAATATTGCGTAATATGCGGTATCTTCCTTCACCCTGCTACCTAGTGCACATGTTGAATACATCTGATCATCTTAACTTTTGGCCCAGTAGTTCTTACAATGCTGTAAAAGTCATTTAAATGTTGGGTGTCCTTTTGTTCTGGCAGGTGTGTGAGCTGGACATTATTTTTAACTTTGAAAAAGCTTATTTTATTCTGGATGAGTTTATAATTGGTGGAGAAGTACAAGAAACTTCCAAGAGATCTGCAGTGAAAGCCATAGAAGACTCTGACATGTTGCAGGAGGTAAGGCAGGGGAAGACAAAAGACAAACACCACATCTTCCTTGTTTGACAGGAGCTTGAAATACAGCTAAACACTTCTGGTACTTAATTATCCCAACGAGTCTTAAGTTCAGTGTCGATAGCAGTTAAGGTAGCAGTTACGTAAGCTTTCAGTTGAACCCTCTTGCATCTTGCAGAATCATCTAGAGGCTCTTTATATTGCTCTCTTGCAGTTTCACTGCAAGAGTTTCTCGGATGTTGTATTCAGAAGCAGTTTAAGACATAGCTAGGGTACTTATATAATACAAGAACATAATCTAAGATTATATTTTGTGTATATATAAACACAGAAAAATCTATTCTGTTTCACTAACACATTGGAAACAGATGACCTGCTATTAACATTTAAAATTCATTCACAGACACCTGTGTAGTTTCTCTGCGGGGCACAGATGTGTAACCTTTGTTCAGAACCCTGCAGGAATTCTCTTCTGTAACTGGTACCGTTGAGCCAGGAATGGCAAAACCAGTTGAATGTGATGGATTTACTTCGTTTTTGCCTGGGTAGCGAAGGATCCATTCTAATACTGAAGGAAACAGCTTGCTGGTGGAGCTGGCTAGGGGTACGCTATGCGAGTTGAACAGTTTTTCAAAGTGGTCTGGCATTTGCACGTGAAAGTAGACCAGCTATGTGCAAAGGCCAGCTGGGCGTGATGAGTTTAGCCACAACCATCTGTGTCATGATTTGAAGATTAGGTTGTACAAGGCTGTTAAAGGTTTGTAAAGCAGAATTCTTTCTACATTTTAAGTAATCTGATCTAATTCCATGCAAAACTACAACTGCCTTCAAAGAGGACAAGAGGATTTGTTTGAATATTACTGTACCACTACATAATGAATGCATCAATTGATTCTTTCTTTTTTTCTTTTCTTTTTTTTTTTTCCCCTCCAGACAGTGGAAGAGTACATGAACAAGCCTGCATTTTAATGTTAAAATGACCAGGAGAGGAACTGCTTGTATGCAGCTCCAGAAATCGTTTCCCAATGTGCCAGATCCTCGGAGAAATACCAAAAACCAATAACTACAGGGGTTTGTTTGTATAATGGTGAAGATGAAGGTCAGCTAATGTAGCATGGGGTTTAACAATTCTGTACTTGCGCTACTCTGCGTTTGAGTTTCTCAGAATTGTTATTGCCCTTGATTTAGTTTCTATCCTCCTTGCTGGACTAAACACTTGGTTCGTATCATGCCTTTTAGCTACGGGTTTTGTCATTGTAAAATGTTACTCTGGCAGTACTTTGAAGAGGTATTTTTACTAGTTTTGGTCCACTGCTGACCGTATGACTCTACTTTTGTACAAATGTCCATTATTTTGAATGTAATGATTATTCTGCTCTAATAATAATTTTTTTTTCTAAAAGCCAAATTGTTGTGGGTCCTGATTTCACAAGCTTGTTTTGAAAATATTATCCTGTCTAGTATAAGAAGAAATGTGCTTCTCCTTGGACCAGCCCCTTTCTTTCACTATCTTCCTTCTATTTTCTGCTCCAGTCTGCTAAGACAACTACTCCAACCGCTGTTAGAGCACGCTCCATGCCTCCGTTTAATCTGGAAGACTGTGTTGACTCAAGGTAGGCTTCTCCCAGTTTTAATGAATGGTTTTGCTGCGGCATGCAGATGGCCTGGTTCTGTCTTCCTCCTCATCTTCCTATCCCCTTCCTAGATCCCCTGGACCTCAACAAAGGCCACAGCAGTGTACAACTTGAGAGCAGGAGATAGCCAGAAGAGAAGAAGTTAGTTTTTGGGTTTGTAGGATAAAGACCATCTTGTTGATCTTTCAACTCTGTATCCACCAATACCTAGTTTTCCCAGTAGAGTTTTCCAGTCCCCAATTCACACACCTGTTGAGATGATCAGCTTTCTCATAGTTGAAGATGGCCCATTTTTATGAAGGTTGGACAATTTAATCAACATTTTATAACTTTGCACAAAGGGAAAAAGGATAAAATAGTAGAGAGGAGAAGACAGCTGGGCTGTGCATCTTACTGTGTGTTAGAAAACATGTTGTAGCTGTGTGTGGGGAGCCAGGTGTGTTAACTTCCCCCTTTCAGTCAGTGCAACTTGGAGTCTATAAACTGATGGAACTGGCTTCCTTACAGAGATTATTTCCTCCTTTAATGGAATTCAAAGCTCAGAGAAATTCTCCTTGCCCCTAACTCCTAGCTAGGTGTTTTGTCCCTGTCAAATAATGAAATTACCCCATACAAAAATTAGGTGAGTTATCAGACATATATGCCAGAATGATCTGACCGTTGCTTCGCGTTTCCCTTTAACATACAATTTCTTTGATTTCTGGGATGTAAAGTCAGGGATTTTTCTGATCTTTAAATGTCCTGCATGCTTATTCTAATTTTTTCATTGCTCCTTCTTTCCCAGTCTGTTTGTACCTTTCTGGGGAGGGATTTAGGGGGGTGTTTTGGAGGGTGGCGGCACTCTGACGCAACGTGACAACTCTGCTAATCGTCAGCCCACTTTTTCTGCCTGTGTTATCCGGTCTGTTAGTAAAACTGTGACGAGCTCGTTCATGGCGTCATGCTGCTCTTTTTATAATTACTTTATCCATCTGGTTTTTGTCGTATGGGTGTCAAAGGCATACTTTCAGCACTGAAAAAAAAGAGTGAAATTGCTGAAAGGCTTTTAATAGCTCTGAAGACATTCGGTTTAATAGTAAATTAATGAAATGATGTGAGTTGTATATTATTTTCTCATGGTCTGAAGTGGAATTTTTTAAAGTAGAGTGTTTAATTGATTAAGAAGCCACTTCAGAGTGTGCAAAGAGGCTCTTTACTTTTATAAGTGACTTCTGTTCAGTGAAATCGTTAGTAGTTTTCATTTGCTTTTACTCTTTTTTGGAGCCATGCTGTGATTCTCTGACTCTTACAACTGTCAAGTTGCTTGAATTCTGGAGTATATCAAAATAGGAGTTCCGAAAAGGACAATCTTTCTCTCTCATTTCAAATGAAGAAGGAATCCTTACGGAAAAAAAGAATGCCTTAGCTAGTGGTGCTTATGGCAGCCATATCTATATAGCATCTGAAATAAATAGCGTGGCCAAAGTGACGTATCCAGTGTCATCTTGAGAAGTGTGGAGGAGTCGGTATGGTTTCCTTGCCCTGCCACAAAAGGTCACCGGAATATGGTGTGCCCGTTGTGCAAACCGCCTTTGTGCTGCAATGTTGGATGGAAAGTATGTGTGAAGCACTCAAAAGAACTGCTAAGTTTTATATTCCTGCTCAAGTGCCAGTCTGTGTATACAGCATACTTAAGAACAGATGGATTTGAAATGTAAAACTTGTATTTATACCTTTTACAGCCTTCAGTGAGAAAGGGGTCACTCACCTAAGTGGTGTTCTAGTGGCCTTCAGCTCAACCCAACTCTTTCTCCAAAGGGAAGAAGCCCAAATGAAGCCTGGTTATGTTGTCAGGTTGCCTTTGTGCCAAAATGCCTGCGCCTCCGTCTTTGTGGAGCTCTGTCGCCATCAGCAGGACTCTCCACAGGTTGGTGCGCTGTGGAGTGTAGCTCATCAGAAGATTTGTGTCTCTCTTGGTATCTTAGTCCTTTGATTTTTCCTAAAGCAGGAGATACAGATATCTTTGTATATTCACAAATCTCTTGGAAGCATTGCTGTTTGCTGTTGATATTTCTCTTTCCACTCTGTCTGGCTGTTCTAGGAAACGCTCAATGTCAAGTTCGCTGGCATTACTTTATGAAATTATTATAAAAAAAATATTAGAAAGCAGGCTCCTTAACAGGTTTCCCAGTCTCACTAGCATCTTTAGTGCTTATCTACGCTCTCACCTTGCTGACAAGCCTCAAGCACTTATGTCCTAGTCTGCAGAGCTGAATTTACTAAAATAACCATAAATCATGGTTACTTTGCTAGGCTAGATTGCCTTCCTTGCTTTTGCCAACCCTATCTAACAAAAAGCTTCTTGATTTTCTTACGAGTATCTCTGCCTGGAGGATTCTCACTGTGATCTTCCTGCTTACCAGTTGTGACAGGGCTGGTTCTCTGTCATGAGTTGTGACGTCTTTGAACATATCATGGAAATTAAAAAGAGAGAGGCAGACAATTAGACTGTGATAAAAATAAGTGTAATAATGACGAAAGAAAAATTAGAAGTTCAGTAAATCATCATGAGTGAGAGGCAAGAGTGGATCTCACAGGATTAATGGACTCGTGAAATTTCTGTTTCTTTTTTTCATTATTTGTTTCTGAGTGTTGCAGCTCATTAAAAGGTGTCAGGTCCTACAAATAACTATAGGAAAATTGACATTTAGGTTACCTCCTGCCAGCTTTTACTTAACAAAAAGCCACTTAAAGTGGATCTTCAACACGTCCCCCTAGTTGCTCCTACAAAAAAAGCCCTGTGCTTTCAGAAACACAACTTATAAAATTTAGGTATGGTTCTGTGACTGAATTTATGTTGGACAGAGTGATGCTGTACTTATGAAAGGATTAATTACTATTTTTTCATTTATTTTACAGTCCTTCCAATGACTAACACTTTTTTTAATCCTCTGCTTAGCACTGTGCTGTGTTGTAAGCCAGCATGCAGTAATGGTGTGTTAGGGGTCAGGAGGGATTCGTTTCTAAGGAAAGATAGGAGTTGAACGGTGTGAGTGAGGCTTTCAAAGACACCCAGAGACGTTCGGTCAATGCAGCTCATAAAGAGAGAACACGTTCGTGACGTTCTACTCCTTGGAAGATGCATTAGGAAATCCTTCTCTTAGCGCAGTCCCTGCGTGAAATGACGAAACCCAAAGGTCTCAGCTCTGCAGTTCATCCCTACGGTGGGATTTGCATTAACTTCATCTGATGCCTTCATGAGCACAGAGTCTGCATCATCACTTACATCATATTTTTTAGCTGCCAAGAGCTTGTGCGCTCAGACCAGGTAACAGCATCCTTCCAGGGAATTTGACAATGTTTGTACTGAATTCAGTAGTGTGTGTGTTCATTAGGAAGATCACAGTACAAATAAAAAGAAAATAAAAATACAGCTGTTGATTTAAATGTCCATGAGGATTTTTTGGGGAATTTTTGTCATGAAGATAGCTGGTTTGGGTTGTACAGCAGTGAAAGCTTAGCGTTGATAGCAGAAATAACGGGCTGCGCTGCAAGAGACTTAATGTTTGCTGTCATGGAAACCTGTTGCCTTGGAACATGACTAATGAGAGCAGGCTAAAGGAAAGGAAGGAGCTGTTCTTGAAATTACTGCTCGGCGAACCCTGAGGAAGACCAGCAATATATGTTATCAGAAATTACAGTTATTTCAAGTTCCATTGCCTAGTCCACTTCACCTTATCTTTTTATTTACTTATTTAACGGTGCTTGTAACCAGATGTTTTACTACAAAGAATGCTGTAAAATAGTGCAAAGCTAATTTCTCAGCGTGTTTGCATTCTTGTTTCCCAGTATGCCTGATGGAAAAGGACGCATGGAAAACAAACTTGTGGCTGGTCTGGAACGCCCCAGTAAGCCGGGGGAGAGTTAGCAGTTCAGCAGAGGATTTTTGCCTTTGGTTGTAGTTCATTTTAAAGGCAGTTGACTTATATGAGGTAGGGAACGTTTTGGTCTGCGTATCCATATGGAAAAATCTGCTCACCCCTGTGTATCAGTGGGGGAAGATTGCTGTTCTCTAATGGTGAAAGGAAACTTGGTGGGGGGAATATACAGAAGGTATCTTAAAGTCTACTTTGCCCTTCTGTCATCTCCTTTTAAAATTCCCGCTGAGAATTCTCCTCTCTCCTGGAGCCTCTTGCTCGAAACCCTACAGGTATCATTACACACCACATCCTGCAAGGGAGAGCAGAAACTTGCTAAGGTCTTCTGAGTGATGATGGGCTTTTTTTTCTGCAAAGGTGAATTTTGTGTTGTAAAAAACAACGCTGAATATAGAGTCCCTGGGTACCTGGGGTGACAAATTCATTACAGCCTGCTGCGGATCTCAGCCGCTCTCTGGACCGGGATCTTGCATGAATAAATTGCCGATGGCTGTGTAAGTCCTGCGGAGAACACGATTCGAGGTCCTTCTGGAAGCTACGAGTGAGAAGTCAACCTTAGCTGAGCGGAGCCGGCAATGACAAATCACAGAGGAACATCCTCACAGAAGTGTCAGGTGAAATAACACGTTATTTTTTTATTTCTCAAGAGAGCTTGGGATGGCAAGAAAGGAGTGTTCTGAGAAAAAGAACAAAGAACCAACTGGGTTTGTAGGCTGACGGCTGCATTTTGGCCGAAGGAGGATTTTTTTTCTGGTGTCTGTTGTCCATCACGATGTGGTCCTTGTTCTCAGAGGCTTGGGCGATGGGTTCTTGTTTGGCAAGGACCAAAGTGGTGCGTTACGTTGGCAATGAGAAGAATGTTCTGATGGCAATAAAGGTACTGCAGATGGCAGTGAAATATTATCAATTATTTTAAAATACAGTATGCCAGCTCCTTCCCTGAGACGTAAGCCCAGTGCTGGGGTCGGCAGAGCTGGGGCAGTCAGTGATGTGGCAGTGATGCGGGTGGGGAGCAGGGCTCAGAGGTGTGGTTTGCTAAGACATGACCATGCATTGTGTAGGACACAGCTTTGGGGAAAAAAAAAAATATCTCAACTTAAAATGCGTTTACTCTAAATTGGTAGTGTTTCGCTGCCTGGGAGGCGCTAAGAGCACACGTGGACAGCAGATCTCTGAGAGCGCATGGTGGTCGAGTAGCTCCCGCTCAGCGTACGAGCACCCAGATGGTGCCCCAAACCACTGTGGTGGCTTCCAGAAGGAACGGGAGACCAAGTCCTTTGGGACAGTGGGAGGACTGGGCTGGGAGACGCAAGGGGTTTTTTTTAATCATTTTTTTAGATAAGTACTTTCTAAAGCTGGATATGTGAGGCAGAGGGTGTTGGGCAGGGGCTCGTGCCGTGGCAGCTCTCAGCCTGTGTGTAATACTCATTGGTTTTTTTTCCTTTCTTTTTCCTTTTTTTTTTTTTTTCTTCCCCAACCCTCCACTTTACTCTCTAATTGACTGCCTTTGGTGAAGAGATTGAGCTAACAGCAGTATTTCTGCCTCCAGCACCGCGCTGGAGGAGGTCGGGAGTCGCGGGCTGTAAGCAATTTAGCTTATATATCAGATATATAAAAACTAAATATATGATTCTATGGTATCTCCTGTCCCCTGCCATGGCCATTCCCAGCTGGAGAGCAAGCAGCTGCTGTCTGGGATGCGCTGCCACGGGAGCTGGGCTCGGAGGAGGCTGAGGGCTTGGCTTTGCAGCCTGAAGCTAGCAGGGAGAATAAAGCATTGCAGACATTAGTAATTAATCCCCTGTCAGAGCTAAATCTCAAATTACCCCGTTTATTCCCCTCTCTGCTGCTTTGCAGATTTTCTGGGTAAGACGCCGTTGTCCGTGTGACAGAAGGGCTCGCCGTCTGGAGGAAAAATTGGAATTTTAACTACGGAGAAGCGAGCCCTTTCCAGATTACTTCTTATGCTTCTAACTTCCACGACACCAAGCCCAGGTTGCTTAACGAAGAGAGGGAACGGTGGCTGCACTCACACGTAATTATTTTTTTCACGCCCGCATATTTTGGCACAACCTTAGCGAGGCACAGAGGCACGGGGGGCGGGGTGGTGTGGTGGGGTCTTGAATTTGGCAGCATCAGACTTGTTGATGCTTCTCTGCGTGTCTGTCTGGGCCCCCTTGTTGCTGAGAAGAGTTATTTGGGTGATTTCGAGGATGGCTTAACCACCTTTGTACGTCTTGGGAAGGTGAGGAAGATGCCGTGCTCGCCGCCCAGCCCAGCTCTGCGGAGCAGGGAAGCGTACCTGCTGGACAGGCAAGCAGGGTTTTCCAAAAGGTCTAATGCTAGTTTTTTTTTTTTCCTTTGTTTTTTTCTGAGTCGTATCTAATAAATGAGCTTGCCTGAGGAAGGTTGGGTTTTTTTGGTATTCAACAGAAAAGTTTACCCTTTGAAGGAGCCGTCGCTGCGCACGCACGGTGAAACTCTTCGGGCGGCGGTGGCAGAGATGACCCCGCACCAAACCCTGTGCATTGGGGAGGAAGTTCAGGCTGTTATGTCAATACCTTTTTTTATCTTTTTAATGAAACCTCCTTCCTGCCATTTGAGAGGAGAGGAGGGTTTGACGTCATGTGCTGATGAGTCACTGCTTTTAACAGGCCAGCGAGCAGGGCTGGAGAGCGCTGGCTGGAACAGCCGCTCGTGTTAATCATTCACAAAAAGCCCAGAGAAAGCTCAAGGGGAATGCTTGTGAATAATTAAATTTCTGTTTTCATTAGGAAGGCTCCGTTGATTTACCTGGACCTGCTAGAACCTCAGGTATTGGGAAGTGAGGGAGAAGGACAGCAATCTCACGGGTTTATTGATGCCCCTGTAAATAGCTTTTGGATAGTCATCCATGTCAGTCAAGCGTGTACATGATTTAACAGTTTTCTGACTGTCAGCTACACCTCGCTTGCTACAACCACTTCGACCATGCCCATGTTTTCCAGAAGAGAGCTCTTGGGGAAGCAGATGCCCTTGATAGGACAAGACATGGATTTTCCCAGAATCATAGAATCATAGAATGGTTAGGGTTGGAAGGGACCTTCAAAGGTCATCTAGTCCAAACCCCCTGCAAGGAGCAGGGACATCCCTGACTAGGTCAGGTTGAAGATCTGCTATACATCGTAGCCTAAAGTCGTGTGTTCTCAAAGGAAGCAGAGTTGTCCAGGTTTGTGCACTGACGGTTCTCCTGCTCATAAACACCTTTATTTTGAGGATGACTCCATCATTTTGAGGTAAAGCCAAATCAGATCTTGGCAAGATATGTTACCCTCATCTTTGTGATGAGCTTTAAACTTCATGCCAACGTGTGATGATCAGAGAGTTCAGTAGGTTCTCCTTTGGATGAGTAGGACTGTTATTTCCGTGACGGTCCAAACTGGGTAAATTCCTACGCGGTGAATTATTCACTGCTCAACTCTTCCTCTTCTAGGTTGTTCAGGTATCTTAGACAAGACAAGAGCTGCTGCCTTTTACCTAGAGGTAGAATTAGATGGACGATTTTACTCCCAAAGCAAGCCCATCCCCTGAGTGGTCAGTTGAAGCTGCCTTAGAAGAGAAGCTTGCCACTTGGCTTTGACAAAATGTTAGATTTGGCTTCACCCACGCAGCTGGAGCGCTGGGGCCATCAGGGGCGTGGGATTGCTTAGGAACATTTACTTTAATTGCCTATACGATGTGAGCAGAAAGTTGTTATTCTGGCTGATGGAGGAATAATGAGAAAAACCACCTCCCACACTTATGAGACCACTTGAGTCTGAAGAACCTTTCTGTCTCGGGGCATTGCTCTCATAGATGGATGATATCCCACCAACGTGTAGGCAGAACCTAGCGAGCTACAGCCATTGAAAGAGCAAACTGCTAAATAATTTATTGGAAATGGAATATGTTTTTCTTCTTTCAACACTGTGGCCAATTTGCTGTGGATTTACCTTTTCGAGTTGATTAGTAGAAAAGTTTCATTGATTATATCAACTTCTCCATACCCATGCTAGCCCCAAATTCTAAAGCTTCTTACCACGGTAAAATGCAATGGGCTGCACTATTCTCAACAGATGGAAAAGCAAATATCGTTAGCTGAATCCAGACAGTTATCACTGTGGAAGAGAGAGTTGTCCTAGAAATGCAATAGCTGATGATTTGCCGTTTCTGTAATGAGACAATTTCCAGAGCCCGCTTCTCCGTCTGCAGGTGCGGTGGCCAGTCTGGACCCTTTCCGAAGAGCTGCCCTCTCTCCCTGAGCAGGTATGTGCCTCTTGGTGGGGTAGGAGAGTGGGGTGGCTGCTCAGATATTTAGGGGGGACAGCGAAGGACCAGCAGAGATGATGCATGAAATCTTACGGGGGGAGCAAGGTGTTTCATTGGAACGGGTTGACATCTGGGATGCCAGCAACAGGCTGGTGGTCCTGAGCTGGGAAACCAGAGCCAGCGGGATGGGGCGAGTGGTGGGCTAAATAACCAGGAAGAACAGCAGAAGCAGAGATAAATGGAATGTTGGAAAGGCTTCTCTGCAGGAACTGGTGGTGGTGGGGAAAGCAGGAGATCTCTGCTGAGGAGTTCAGAGGATGACTGGACCTGCTGTTTCCCAAGGTGTACCTGCAGAGCACAGGAGAGACTGGGAACAAACTGGGACAGAACTGGGGGAGGAGGATGGGAAGACCAGTAATGCTGTGCTCTCTTCACAGGCGTGACCTGGTATCTACTAGGGGACACCAGAGGGAAAATTTTGGACTTTGCGTGGCAGAACAGAAGGACTGAAGAAATAGCAAGCGAACAAGTTGCATCTAGCTTTTCAGATGATTGCCATGCTGTGGTGGGTGCAAACCCATGGAAGGTGTGGTCAGAAGGAAGTGGGGATTGCATTGATTCTGGCAGTGGCAGCGCTCGATTTACTGACGTTGACAGTGAGAGGTTCTGTATATTCCCTGTCCCAAGCGATGGGAAATCATGACCCAGATGTCTTTCTTCCTCATAGAATCACAGCCAGAGAAGAAGGATGGCCAAGGGTGCTGATTTGTAACTTCGGTTCTGTGGCACATCCTTCCTGGAGCTCTTCGTGTTTGACTTTGGCCTTCTGAGCCTTTGGGATTCCTATGTTCATCCTTATTCATTTTAACACCTGGAAAAACTTAAATATTGAAAGCTGTGATTCCAAGAAATGAACGGCATTGTAAGTACACCTAGCTTTACTAATACCATGTAATAATTGTGAGATTTGAATTCTTCAGTGTCACCAGCCACTGAGTCTGGGGGTGGGATGCAGCCCAGTTTGAATGTCACAATAATAACAAAGGTAATCTTCCAGAGCAAAGTTGCTGTTGAAAAGTTGAGGAATATTGAAAACAGAGGAAATCAAGCAGGAACTTACGAAGCAGGAAAATAAAACAAAATCAAAAGGAGGAGAGCAGTCAAAATCTAAAAAGAACGGTTTCCGAGGCCTCGTGTCAAACGTTGACTCTACAAAAGATGCTTCTTTTCAGTTGCTCATTAAAAAGGGTCCTACTGAAGACTTACTGTTCCCTGAGAAATCAGATGCATTGTGCAGTCAAGTATCATCTTAAAAAAGAAAAGGATTTCCAGAAAGATGTGGATGCAGGAAAGCAATAAAGCCCAAAGACGTTACTAAAAACCACCCAGAGCCATTGGCCGTGTGAGGTGTATTACAAAACAGGGAAGCAATCGGCAACAAGAAATCTTCTGGGACACCAAAGCCGAAGTCTGCGTGTAATCCTGCATGGTGAGGAGCCTCTGATCTCCCTCTCCCGGAGGCCTTGCCATGTGGATGAAGACGGCTGATGGCCTTTGCTCCGGCATTTCGACAGCTGGAGGCATTCTCTGCGGGAAGGGCTGGCAGGCTTAAAAACGAGTCTGAAAATTTTCCCTTTTCTCCAGCCACATTTTTTGCAAGTATAGGGTTTGGTTGGTTTTTTTTTTAAATAACTGATTCAGCCAGCCATTTAATCTCTTGCTCTCTGTACCCAGCAAAAAAAAGTGTGAGTTTGTCTGGAAGAATAATAATTGGGGAAAGATTAACACAAGGGGCCAAAGCCTTCTGCAATGAAACGGTGGGCTCTGGAACCTAACACCAGCCTAGGTCAACAGTAACCAGAAATTGTCCAGTGGGTTTTGAGATAAATTGCGGTCTCCGGCCGATGTCCAAGTTGAGTATTCTGTCCCTCAGGCTCTGCCATCAGAGTGCGCTCGTTTGCGATCAAAGGGGTGTGAGGTAGGAAAAAGCACAACTGGTCAAGTAATCGGATTTCTTCCCTCGTTTGCAGCCTCTTCATTTGTGCTTGGGAGGGCTCATCCAGCCTCCTCGAACCTATCAGCTCTCCAGGGCTGCAGTCAATGTCTTACTCACGTGGCAAAGCGTTAGGGAGCTCTTGTAATGCCATGGCCTGTTGCATTAGATGTGTCATTACTCATTATTGACAGAGCACGCAACGATTGGCTTGTGGCATGTCTGTTCTTGGTTTCTTTTGTGAGAAAAAGAACAGTTTCTAGAGTGAAGTTAACAGGCTTAAAACTTAAAAAATATGCTTGTTCTCCCATGCTTGAGGGATAGGTTTGTTTTCTTCTAAGGTCAGGAATAAGTTTCTCAGCCGGCTTCCATCCTTGATCCGATGCAGCGTGGTTTACAGAGGGCTCCGTGTCCTGTGTAAGCCAGCTCCTCAGATGACTCCAACGTGTGAGCTACAAGCTGCTCTCCCAGGTACAGTAGCAAGGGCAGAAGAGTTGTTCTGACTTTGGTTTGGTTGTTAACGACTCACCGATTCTCAAAAGTGGCCAGGGGGCATCTTCAGAATCAGTGATGGCTCATAAAGATGGAAGTGATGTTCTCCATTTTTTCGAGAGCGTGGTGCTTTGTCTCCTCAGAGAGACAAAGACGTGCCTTTCTTCTAGATCCCAGCAAACTGGAAAACAAGGTCAACCCGATTGTGTTGGAACAGATGGCTTCCTTCCATGTCGTGGCATCTCCCTGGCTAAATGGAGCCTGACTGTACATAAATACCAAACGCAGCTCTATGTGGAAGTATAGTGAGACAACACAGAGTTAGGAGAATTTAGAGCTGCTGACAAAATGACTGATTTTTTTTTTTCCAAAAACAATCACTCAGCATTTGAAGTCACTAGTTTCCTTTCTCTTCAATAGCCATCCTTTAAATGAAGCTGGCAGGTGACAGGTTATCCCAGTCCCTCCTGGGGAAGGTTTTCAGTGGAAGATGGCTGGAAGCAACTGCGCAAGAAGAGCTGAATATATTCTGAGCCATCTTCACCAGCAGAGAGAGGTTTTGTTGGGTCCTGTGGAAATGTGAGCTAAACCAGATCTGATCTGGATGCTGAAACAGGAAGTTGACTGTGAAATGTGGGTTATATTATAGGGGAAGGAGGAGGACCATACGACGTTCATGACAGGTAGCCCTGGCAGCGTGTGGAGAGCCCTGCCTTTCCAAGGGTGGCATTCAGAGCTCTCCCCTCCAGGTTTGTTTATCTCCTTAGCTCTTTTCAGAAAATAGAGAAGAAACATAATCCAATCCCCTTGGCACTCAGAGGCCCTGGCTCAGCAGAGGGCACTTCAGCTCAGTAACGAGAGGCACTGCTTTGTGACTCATTTCCTCTCCTTGGCCACTGAGCCACTGTCCCTTCTCATTGCTAAAAACTACCTGAAAAAGTCTGAACGGATTCCCGGGCACTTGGTGTTTTATCTAACTTTGGATGTAGAACAAGGCACTTAAAGACAGGGAGGTTTGTTGCCCCCTCCAAAACACCACGTTGAATATAGATTTAGCAAGCGTGTTTGAAAGCTTGGCTTAAAAACGTACAGGTTTTCTTTGGCCAGTAGCTCATCGCTAAGAAAGGACTGAATGGCAAAGATAAGGACTTCACAGGCGTTCAGATCTGAGCTAGAGCTGAAATTCTGTTCTGTAGCTGGGGCTTGTTTCCAGAGCACTACAGAACTCAGGTCTGGATTGGAAATATTGTGGGTCTTGTAAGTCAAGTGCCAAGCTCAAGCAAGGACCTTGGCCTGGGTCTCCCAGTTGCGCCTAGCGGTAGTTTACATGCCTTTGTGCTCATGCGTCTGTGTGGGAGGAGAATCCACCTGGAACACTTCCACCCTGCCTCCTTGGCCACCCCGTCTGCTTTCTTCTGCCCGGGTTTCCCTCCTGACTGTATCTTGGTGGTGTTCTTGTTAATGGGTGACTCTTCTTCCGGAAAGGCTTCCTGCTTCCCACAGGTTTGTCTCTCCTCTGGAGTTTCGTTGTGCTCATGCAGGCTGCGTCCCACAAGGCTCCCTGCTTCAGCCGTGAGCCCAGAAGCTGACGTGGCCTCAGGACTGAGCCTGCTCGGCCTCTCCTTCTGGCCCATGTAAACCAATCCACTCCTGGCAAGGGATCCAAGGTGTTTTAAAAGCAAACCTGGTTTGTTACAAAATAGAGAATTTTCTGAAGCACTTCTGTTTATTTTAAAGATTTTTTTTTCTTTCTTCACTTAAAGTTTTTCTTTTTACTTTTATCAGCACTAAAGTCATCCTGTTTTAAGAAATTTATGATTTTCTCTTTCGAGATGGAAACTAATTTAACACAATCAATCCCAATATCCTGATAAAGATAGCTCACTTGTTTAAACCTCTTCATAAATCCCAGGGAAAAAATACCACCATAAGCATTAACAGACTGAAGCAAGCTAGATGCAATTATGTATTTTTTCAATAAATTTAGGCTAGCCCCCCAAATTCATATACTTCCATCCTTTTTCTTGTGACTTGGTTATCTAACGTAATCATGATGTCATGATATGATGTGATATGACATTCCTTCACTCTGACCTTCTGTTTGGTTCCAGTAGTTCCAAAGGAGACCTCCCAACCTCCTTAGAGGACGCTGTCGGAAGGCAAACTCATTATACCGAGACCTCGATCCTAGTCATGAGAGCTGCTGACCCCACCTCCGTAGACTTGGCGGCATTCATCAACCCAACTCTTGACTTTGGTAAGATCTGGTGAACATTCAGAGTGACCAAAAGAGACTGGCTGATAGCAGCAGAAACCAGGAGCTTGGGCTGAGACCTTCGTTTACCGCAGTAAGTCGATACATCCCCCCCGTAGTAAACACACAAATGAGAATATTGCCGTAAGTAGGCCCGTTGTGTGAGACAGCTAAGGAATGAGGGGAAAACAAAGCGAAACCTGGCTGCATAAAATCTGATTAGTAGTTTTTGCTAGAAAATGCTGGCAACACGGAGATTTTATTTGTGTTGAGTCATAGAGATTGGCTGAGACTAAATGACCAAAGCTGAGCAAGGATTGACGTCTATGCCTCATTTACATGTGCTTTGACCAAAACAATCTTGATGTTCATATGTGAAATGTTCCTGAAGTCTTTGCAGAAGCAAGCCCCTGAAAATTAACTTTTGAAGGCTGGTAAAGTATTTCCCCAGAGCTCATGGATATTTAAATCCCTGTTGTTTGGCTGTACTCATTACAGGATGCATCCTTCTCTTCTGATTAAGATGTTTATGAGATCTGTACGGTTAGGTAAGCACAAATGACTGAGAAAGATTGATTTATGAGTTACCGGCCCTCAGTAACGCCTGATGATTGGTGCAGTCTTGGTGTGGTTTGGGTTGTATCTCCAGTGCAGCTGCTTGGAGTTGCCTGTACTGTCTTTGTGACTCTGCTTCCCCTCTGGGAGGGAGACAGGACCATCCCTGAACCTGGCTTCTGAATTTCTGCGTTCTTCTACGTTTGCTTTTCTTGGTTGCCTTTGAGACACTTCATGAAGGGACTTAGTAGAAGGGCGTTAAATATCACTGAATGTTGGGGCGTCTTCATTTGGTTTTAGTTCTAGAGCTGCATTTTAGTTAGTCCTCTTTTCTGTCATTGAAGTAATATTAAAATACAGTGTGTGTTTTGGAACAGAAAATTAAATGTACCAAAGCAATTTGGAAACTAATAGCTATCAGGAGCTACATTTAAGTCTGCAAGCAGCCTAGGGGTTTGCTGTTCTTTGCAGACAAGTTTTGAGAAAACTCTGAAAGGAGTTTTGATAGACGAGAGGTAATGGGTTTAAAACAGAAGTAGGCAGATTCAGACTGGATTTAAGGAAAAAAATTTTTACACTGAGGCTGGTGGAGCACTGGCCCAGGTTGCCCAGAGAGGTGGCAGATGCCCCATCCCTGGAAACATTCCAGGCCAGGTTGGCCGGGGCTGTGAGCAACCTGATCTGGTTGGAGATGTCCCTGCTCCTTGCAGGGGGTTGGACTGGATGGGCTTTGAAGATCCCTTCCCACCCAAATCGTTCTGTGATTCTATGATTCTCTGGGTAGGATGCAGAAAGGTTGCATCACTGCCACAGCTCTGGCTGGCAGAACACATAAGAGCAGAATCCTGTTGCTTAGCGACTTGTGAAAGATCATTAACCCTTTCCCAGCACTGCCCAGTGTTTGTATGGAAGCCCTGCTTGAGGCATCTTTGCAGACAATAATTAAATATGAAGAAACTGCTCTAATATCTTTAGCTACTAGATGCATTAATTTATACATCATTGATGTTAAATGGAGGACCGTCTTAATCTTACCATTCATTACTGAAGGAGACCACTTAATCAAAAGTCATTTTTCCATAGTATGACATGCAATTATTGCAACAGATCATGTAATTACAGTAACGATGGAGTAAGAAGTGATTAAAAACAATTTGAGGGTGATGGTGGTTAATGCTATGGGTGATATTTCCTCATATGAACTCAAGTATTTCTAAAACTTCTGCTCGGTTTAAAGACTGAGTCCATGAATTGACAGCGCTCTTGCGCAGGGGGCCTTAAAGCAGAGTTTTGGTAGCAACGTTAGGTAGGGAAGTTCCTCGCCTCTCATCTCCTTCTAGTGCAGCATAGAAATGGTAAAGACTCCTTTTAATTAAAAATGGAGTTAATCTCTGAGGTTGATAGGCTGCAAAACTTCATTTTTCTGCTAAGCAGGAATGTGTGCATGTGGTGCGTGTGTTTGGTTTTACCTGGTGACGTCCTTTTGCAGGTACTACAGTGCAGAAATTTTCCGTACGGTGTTGCTAATGTGTTCCAGCACTTGGGCTGATACGTTTTCATGGTGTTCACCTCATCCAGCTCGAGCTGTCTTAAAATGGGACACGGAGTCAGTCTAGCCCTCTAAGGTCAGAGCTAGAGCGGCAATTCTGGTGGGTCATTCATTACATCGCTCATAAGCCTACCCTTGGGTGGGCTGAACTGCCCTGGTTGGCCATCTTTCACCAGCAGCCTGGCAAGAGCATTGCACGGGAGCCTACAGTGAGCGCTGGGCGCAACGAGCTCTCCTTCTCACAGTGTTCCAGCAGCAGCAGTTAGTTTCTGTAACTCAATTCTGGTGGCGTGAGAGAAGGTTGGGCCCATTGACTGTGGAGAACGGTGGCAATGGGCACGCGGATCTGTGAGCAGCAGCATCCCCAGCATCTCCAGTAGAGAGAATGGTCTCCCAGCATCTCCCAGCATCTTCAGTAGAGAGAATGGTCTGAACCAGAAATATTTTGTACTTGGTAGTGCTGAAGTGGCCTTCTCTTCTTGTTTGCGGGTGGGTGACCTTACCGGAGACTTGTGTGGCATTAGAAATATCCGGATGAATGACTCGCCATGAACACGACCTTTCCTATGACGTAGCCGCCTGCGGTCCCTGCGTTTCTTCCCCCGTCCTTATCCGGTAATATTCTGTGTGCTTCTCTCAGGCAACAGCAGAAACTGCTGGAGATGTTGTTTCCCAGCTGTCTTCTCCCGGTGCACGTCAGGCTTTCGGCTCCAGAGAGCAGCCCGGGTGATAAACAAGCTGACTGTGTGCCACATGGTGTCTTCCTGCTTTTCGTCGGAGCCTTCATGCCACTGGAAGATCTCAGGGGATATTAAAACTCAAACAGAGGCACAGACCAATGCAGATACTTCTGAATTGCTAGGCAGATTATTGACTGCAGTTTTGAACCCAATTTTAACTCACCAGCAGCAAAAAGAAACTTTTGCCACCGGTGCCGGAGCTGTTTGCTTTCGCTGCTGTCAGTAAGGAGATGGCAGGGCAGGCTGTCGCAGTGCCTGACCACTCTTTCAGTGAAGAAGTGTTTCCTGATACCCAACCTGAACCTCCCCTGCTGCAACTTGAGGCCATTTCCTCTCGTCCTACCACAAGTTACTTGAGAGAAGAGACCAACACCCTTCTCCCTACAGCCTCCTTTCAGGGAGTTGTAGAGAGCAATGAGGTCTCCCCTCAGCCTTCTCTTCTCCAGACTGAACAACCCCAGTTCCCACAGCCGCTCCTCATGGGACCTGTGCTCCAGACCCCTCACCAGCTTCATTGCCCTTCTCTGGACGCACTCCAGCACCTCAACGTCCTTCTTGTACTGAGGGGCCCAAAACTGCACGCAGTGTTTGAGGTGTGGCCTCACCAGTGCTGAGTACAGGGGCACAATCCCTTCCCTACTCCTGCTGGCCACACTGCTCCTGACACAAGCCAGGGTGCTGTTGGCCCTCTTGGCCACCTGGGCACGCTCCAGGACATGGTTTAGTGGACATGGTGGTGTTGGGTTGATGGTTGGACTTAATGATCTTGGAGGTCTCTTCCAACCTTAAGATTCTAAGGTTCTGTGATCCTGGGGGCTGCAGGAGTTTCAGGGTGAAGAGCGGTCCAGCGGCTAGGATGCTTCTGTGGGCTAGGGCAGGCTAGGGGCAGTTCTGGGCCCGCTGCAACCATCCCGCGTGAGCACATCGCGTACCTGGGGCTCAGGAGCCATGGCTCCCCTCCCTCCCTTCCAGTACTGTGGAGAGGAAAAAGCTTGGACATCCTGGTGATGGGTGAGGGGAATTAATGTTCCCCTCAGCAGCTGGGACCTGCCCCGACCTGTCTCCGGGCACTGCGGGTCAGGTGGACCTGAGTCAGCTCTGGTCTCCAATCAAATTCTCCGTAAATTCTTTAATTTTGGTGGAAAATCTGGATGTGCAGATATTCACCGGCTCTAGGGGTGCTTCAGCCATGTGAATTGTGAATAAAAAAAATGGCACATGAAATTCTAGGCGCTAGAATGGGGAAAGAAAAGGCAACTAATTAGAAATTATTGATTTTTTTTTTTTTTTTTTTTTACTTGTTTAATATTTAGCCACCCCTAGCTGTGCTCGAACACAGCTGCAAACACAGAATGTGAGGCAGGCAATAAGGAGCGGCTGATCTCATTTTAACATCCTTTAATTAGTGCAGAAAGGCGCCCGTCGGCCGTATCTGATGAGGAACCTCTGCGTGCTGAGGCGTTCGCCGGGCCGAATTAAAATGTGATTCCAGGTGAGGCGGTTGCTTTCAGCACCATCAACAGTGAGCCCTGGGGAGTTTGTTCTTTCCAGCCGGATGACAGCTAGTGACAGATTTCTTAATATTCGGTGCAGCGGTGATGCCGTTAACCGTAAGGCGCATCAGGAGAAAAAGATTCACTGCTCTGAATAGCTGAACCTGGCCGGTTTGTTCTCACCGTTGAACGGTAAAGCCTGTGATACGAGGTGATCAGGAGTTCTTCAGTCAGACTGTAAACGGCTAGATTTTAAATTGCTGTTTGGAATTGGATGTTGCGCATCTCTTCTGCCGAACGCGTGGCGCTCTGTTACTGGGAACAAGTTCCGTGCCCAAGCGAAAACACAACAAGTTCTGGAAAGAGAAGCCCCACGACTTTGGGTGGATGTGGTGCAATGGTGACAGAGTGGCCTCGTTTCTACCCGGTTAGGAGCAGAACCTGGAAACCCGTCACAATCTCGCTTTGGAAATAGCAAACAGTCGGCGTGTCTGGGTGCTGTGGTTCATCAAGTTCATCATTTGCTTTATTTTCAGTGGTTGGGTTAATGTATTGCTGTGGTTTGTTTTACAAAGGAGAACCCGCTTTCTGCCTAGGCTCTTCCTCTTGTAGACCATCAAGTGTTAGCAGAGACAGAGGAAGAGCGACTCTTAGCAGCGTTTCTTTCACTGAGCTGGGGAAGGATGGTTGTGGGCATTCAAGACGGTTGGACCTTACCCTTGGAGATGTGATGTATGGGCAGGAAGGCTATAATCACTGCTGAGTTTCTTCGAAGTCTCCATCCAATCTGAATCCCTTGGCTGGCATATGGGTGAGTCTTGATGAAGAACAACTATACGCTTTGCCTTCAAATAGTAGAGAGCAACTGCTGGTTGTCCTAGCAAGTATTTCAAGGTTTTCCAACCCAGTGAACCTGGATGGTGCTGCAACACAGGGGCTGAAGATAGTGTTTTGCAACCGTTGCTCAAACTGAAATTTAGGTACCTTTTTACAGATACTGAAGCCAGCTCCATTAAAATGGCTACCCCTCTGGCTCCAAGAAGTTCGTGGTGATGGTCACAGTGTTCAATGTTTGGATTCTGTCTAGAAGCTAATTTCCGTAGTATTGAGAGGGAGAAAATGCCACGGAACCACGTAGTTCCAGAAAAGTCTATCTTAACAAATGCTGTATTGTGGGAAGGGGACTCTGCAGATAAAAGATATCGCTGTGAGAAAGATCAGAAGACACCCAAGAAATATATGACTGAAAGCGTCTTTGATAGTAGGCAAAGATGGTCATCGAAACCAAAAGTGTCCCAGTTACAGACACTCAGTGCAGTTCCTGTGATCCGGATCACCTAATTCCGTCCGATAAGCATTACCTTTAGTTTGGGAGTGGTTTTTCCCCTCCGTCCCATGTGAACAATTCCATTTTCCTGGCCCATTTGCAGCAGCATGTAATAGCAAAGCGCATATCTTACGGTGTTGCACGGGGTTTTGTGTCCTGGGCTGCTGGCTGTAGGTCAGCGCTTGGAGCGTTGATGGTATCCAGTAACGAGGCAGTGCCGTGTCAGATACAACTGGGTGAATTATTTGTAGCAAACAACTGATTTAATTTCTTTCCCTCAGTCCTTGAATGATCTGCTGTGAGGTTTTGACTGCCGGAGAGCTGCGTGTGTGGAATGACAATGACTGTTTTATGCAAATGGGATTCATGCTCTGGGTTGCCTATCAGCCATTCAGGGACATTATTTCTCATTATTTGCTATTTCGGCTGAATGACAGGCCTTGTGAGTCACGGGGCGTTGAGTCTGATCCCTGAATGAAGAGCTTCCAAACTCACATGGAGCTTTCCAGAGGATCTTTCAGTAGGGCCGTATGCATGCTCTGCGCGTAAACCCCGATGAAAACCCATTGACCACACCCTCCTCTTCCATTTTGCATTAGAGTCATCGAATCATGGAATGGTTAGGGTAGGAAGGGACCTTCAAAGCCCACCCAGTTCAACCCCCTGCAAGGAGCAGGGACATCTCCAACCAGATCAGGTTGCTCAGAGCCCTGGCCAACCTGGCCTGGAATGTTTCCAGGGATGGGGCATCCACCACCTCTCTGGGCAACCTGGGCCAGTGCTCCACCACCCTCAGTGGAAAGAATTTTTTCCTAATATCTAACCTAAATCTATCTCCCTCTGTTTTGAAACCATTACCCCTCATCCTGTCATAGCAGGCCCTGCTGAAGAGTCACTCCCTGTCTTTCCTGTAGGCCCCCTTTAGGAACTGGAAGGCCGCTCTACGGTCTCCCCTGAGCCTCCTCTTCTCCAGACTTCTTGATGATGTTTGTTTCTTGCGGGCAAGGAATGGGACTGCTGCCTAGTCTGTAGGGCAATGAAGTGCTTGTCTTCAGACAAAGCTTTGAGTATTTTTTGGCAGCATTTTCTTCACTCATTGGTGCAGGAAGGTGAGGTTGAACACAGAAGCAACGTGTTAGTGGTTAATGGAATGACCTGGTACAGGTTTTGCTGGTGCCACTGCAGGCGAGTTGAGCCCAACCCGCTGAGCCAGCGAGTTGAGCCGGTGCAGCCGGGCTGCGACGTTCCTACGACCCAGACTTTGTCTCTGCCTGGAAAGCAGTCAACGTTTGCCGCGTTCCGTACACAGTTTTGCAGCACGAGGTCGTGCATGAGAGCGCTCCATCATTTGTGACAGTTGCAGCTCTAAATAGGAAGTGATTAATATTTCATGATTGTTTTTCTGTAAGGCATGATTCCTGGGAGAACGCATCAGTCTGGCTTGCTGGAGAGAACGAGCCTGCCTTGCTTAGTTTCAAATCAAAATGTAGGCAGGCACTGCATGCTAATATACCTACATTAAATGAAAACTCGCTGGCTGTCTGACTAATGCTCCGCTGCCGATGCGTCAGTATGAAAGCGAACGCTGAAGTTGCAGAAACTTCTGTTTCATGTGGCAGCCTTGCAAGTTAGCTGTCTTTCTGCCTCTGTCTTTTGCGCCTTCAGTCGAGGTTTTAAACCGGTGTGAGAGGCCATGGATGTCAGCTGATTGCATTGATTGCAAAATCTTTGATTCTGATGAAAATATTCACTTTTTTCTCATTTTTAATTTTTTTTTCTCCATTCTTGAGTTGTAAGCAAACCTCCTTAAAATGTTGCTGGATTGCAGCAGAGAATAGCAAACAATTGGTCAAGGAAATGTTCTGGTATCTGTAACACGACTTTTCTGTGATGGTAGCTACTCAAAATGCGCCAAGGTAAAATATATTGGCAAATATCTTACAGAACTTCTGTTCTCATAATAGTTGGGTTTGTTTTTGTGTCACCACTGTTCCAGGTTTTTTTAAGGGCTGTTGGCAGCCTCTGAACAAGGCAGGAAGGAATGTGTAGGAATGGCAACTGCTTTGCAAGACAGCTCTGCGTTCCAAAGACACTGGAAAATAAGTTTTGGAGAAGAATGGCTTACAACATGGGAAGTTCTCTGGGACCTCATTGAGGGACAGGGTCATCTCAGAACTTTTGTCTGCAGTATCCAAGGATTCAGGGACTGAGAAAGCTGCACAGCTGAATTGCTTGGCTTTGCTTTTCTGTCTAAAAAATCCGGATAAAACAACCCCTTTGGGGCATGTGCCATTTTCTGCACGTGTAGGTATGTGATTATCCATCTATTTTAAGCTAATGTGGCTGACATGTCAGGCAAGACTTGCTCAGCATCATTAAAATTCATGTTGCTTTATGAATGTAGGGCTTAACATCAGCACAATGCAAAGCCTGAATTCCACAGCTGCTCCGAAGGTCAGCATAGTCTTCGGATAACGGGCAGTGGGAAGATGTCACATTTATCAGCGGATCGTGGGCACCCTTGTAGGTGTTGCTTTCGATGATCCAGGTAGCAATCAAATCTGCGGGCTTGTTTTACGGTCTGTTTGCCTGAGAAATCATTGTTTGTTTGTTTGTTGGGACCTGGTCTCTTGAACCACAGTGTCATTGTTGGACTTGGACTGTTGGACTTGGTTATAATGATCGTAAAAGGGAGGTTTGGTTCAGTTCGGTTTTGTCTGATGCTGCTGGCACAGAGAAGCCTCTGCAGCTCTTTTTTGTTTCCAAGTTAACGCTCTCTCGGTGCCGCTGACTGTCGATAGATGCTCGCTGAGCTCTGGCTCTCTAAGCAGCCGTGAGAGGTAACGACATAAACCTAGAATTAAGAATTGGCAGTAGTATTTCAGAATCATGGTTGGGGCTCTTGTCCAGCAAACACTGACTGCTGCTCAGAGCACTTAGATTATGTTTTTAATTTTGTGCATATTCCAAATGTATTTGGTTTTTTACAGCTGAAGCCTGTACTCTGAATTCTATTGTTTTACTGCTTTTACAAAGCAATTCTCACTTCGACGTATTTTTCCTAAGATCTCTCAAGCCTCATTTCATACCTTCCGTATCACTGTTCATCAGCTGAATTACCCTTTGGTCCCACCTCTTTGGCACAGACCCTGAAAAAGAGACTCACTGTTCCTGCCTCAGCTCCTGCACCATCTGGTCTTTCCAGCGCAGAGCCCCTGGCCGCGGTCTCCAGAGGAGCATACGTCTTCTCGACCGGGCTGCAGCTGCATCCCTAACAGCTGAACCGCTCCTTTAGCTTCCCAGTTTCTCCTGTGTTTCCTCGCATGTTACAGTTCTTCCTTCTTAATTCTTCGGGTTCTGCACAGACTATCTCCATTCTACAAAAAAAAAATAATAATAAGATGGGAATTGACATCCCTCATGATGCCTTCCACAGGAGGTGAGGGAGGACTGCTGCTACGCAGGACCAAGTCTGGACCCACCAGTGCCCACCTCCCTTGCAGAAGAGAGGACAAGGAATGAAAAAGGAGTGAATGCCCCATGGTGAAAAACAGCCATTGGAGGCTTCTACAAACAGCTGGTGAGCTGGGACAGTTTCTGCAGCTGTAATCTGAGAGAGAAGCCAAGCAGCAGCATGATGCTTGCTTCTGGAGAAAAGAAGGCTCCAGGGAGACCTCATAGCAGCCTTCCAGTTCCTAAAGAGGGTCTACAGGAAAGACGGGGAGAAACTCTTTATCAGGGCCTGTTGTGACAGGATGACGGGTAATGGTTTTAAAATAGAGGGAGGCAGATTCAGATTAGCTATTAGGAATTTTTTTTTTCCACTGAGGGTGGTGGAACGCTGGCCCAGGTTGCCCAGAGAGGTGGTGGATGCCCCATCCCTGGAAACATTCCAGGCCAGATTGGCCGGGGCTCTGAGCAACCTGATCTGGTTGGAGATGTCCCTGCTCCTTGCAGGGGGGTTGGACTGGATGGGCTTTGAAGGTCCCTTCCAACCCAAACCATTCTGTGATTTTGTGAACAGCACGTCAGGAGAAGCTGAGAAGATACCACTTCAGCAAACATGTGGTCCTGACTTCCTGATTAAAAGCAAGCAACATCAATCCAGAAGGATTATGTTTGGGTTTGTTTCTTCGTTTGTCCTATAATAATATTCATGAAACGGTTATGTAAAATTGAGAACCTCATCAATGTGATATCTGCAACAGATGGTGAAAACCTCCCTGTGTGGACAAGCAATCCATTTAGCTCTTCAGGCAAGATCTCCAGTGCCAGATGTAGAATCTGGCCTTTTGATTCAGCTTTGCGATGCGCTAGTGGAGACCCACAGCCAGCCAAACCATTCCCTGTTGGCACCACGTCTACGCAGGAGCATACGCAAGCCATGCTCGAGGTAAGGCTGGCAGTAATTCATTGAGGTGCTTTGTGGCCTGATTCATTTTTAAATGAATTGCTTTGGCCTTGAATTTCAAATTGTTTATTTTGGGTGTGTCAGGGCACTGCTATGGGATCCAGCGTCACACCAAATGCAGTAGATACAGATGAGATGATACCGGTCATGTTTTGGAAGATGGCCACCGAGTCCTTGTTCATGAGGCAAAGACGAAATAATATCACCTCAGCTGTCGCAATGCTCAGGTGATGTGTGTGGCCACAAATTTTCCCCGCTCAGTTGAAAAGTGAAGGTAAGAGGGCGTTTTCAGTGCGAGCACTTGCAGGTGGAATCCGACCGCTCAGTCCCATCCTGCAGGTTCTGGCTGAGGAGACAGGAGGAAAGCGTGCCTGTAGAGTCCATGCTTCGTTTTTAAATGTATCCGGGAGAAAATTGCCGGAGTAAGGATGCTGCAGATTGGGGGTGAGATACAATAATGTGTCTGTTTACTTTCAGGTTCAAACCCTATTGAATCTGAATTATTAGCCTGGCACTCAAGCAACTATTTTCACGACAAGGCTTCTGTCGCCTGCAGGGATCCCTGGATACAAATGGTTTGTTTTGAGTACATTTCATTTGATTGGAAAACCACCTTATGTTTAATATTTTATGCAAGAGGCTGTGTATTTTATCTCTGCTGGTACAGAATCTACCTTCTCCATCTCCTCTTCAACATGCATCCAGTTTTTTCCTCAATTCTTTCATTCTGAGGCAGAAAAAAATTATCTTATATCGCGCAGTCCTAGCTTGTGCTGAAGCTGGGCGAGCACAGCGAGGTGCCTGTACCCATTAAGCTCTTTGAACCAATATGCAGACAAGACAGTGTATGGGCTACTTACTTGTTAGGGTACCATTTTCCTACCTGAATTACGACCTACAGCTTGCCCAGCCCCGCAGGGCACATCCCAACACAGGCTGCAGGAGATGCTGGGACCAAGAGACCTGGCCATGGCTACTGGAAGACCACAAGACATCTCCTCCTCTTTGGCTTTTCTCCTTTTTGGAAAATCAGGTTGGTGGACTGGTATGCCGCCCTTTAGCCAGTGGTGGTATCTCAGCCCGGAGCTGGTTTCCATACAACCAGGCTGGCGTGTGGCTGGGTGGATTGGCCGAGAGTTTGGAAGAAGACAGAAGCCACAGCCTTGGGGCTGGGAAGGGCACTCAGCCCTTCTCTGGCGCTACGGGCAGGGTCTATCACAAGGAAAGTATTTGCCTTAGGGGAAAATCGCTGCATTTTCTCCTGATTATATGGATTTTACTTGCCAGTCAGGGTTCTGATAGCTGAGAGAGAGATGTAAGATGTAAGATTGCTATCTAAAAGCAGTTTGGAGGTCCAGGCAAATATTCTTCCCAGCTTGCAGAGGTGTTATGCGTTGTCATGTAGATTGCAGCCTGTTTGGGGAAACGGTGTCACCCGTTGACTTTTGTCATTTTGACTTTTGCTAGAGAAGGGACCAGCCTGCCGAGAACTTTTTTCCCGAGCCCAAGAGAGCTTTTCAGGATTGAGTGATAAGAAAAAGCAAATTATGGATGTTTAATCTTTTCAGGCAATGGACACATGTCCCCACCCGTACCCACCCTCTGGCTCCCACCCCATCCCACGCTGGACGGAGTGCGGTGGCTTCTCCACATGGACTTGCCTTGATCCTACAACCAACTAAACTAGCGAAGCTGCCATTGAAGCCAGCCGACTCTCCCTGGCTGTATATCCTGAAAATCAAAGTACAACCCCCAAAATAGAAACTCTCTGCTTTAATGCTGACGTAGCAAACGTTAATAGCTGTAACCACATGGGATGATGTGAATTTGTGCTCTTGTTGTGATGCAATCACTCGTGTTGATATTGAATTAACTTTTGATTTAGTATATGTTTTTAAAAAAGGACATAACATGAAGTGGTTCTGCCTTGTCCACATGAGCTACCCAGCCAAACCGTTTGCCTTCTTCTTGGTAGAAGTCATGTCCAGGAAGAAATTCTGTAATGTTGGCTCTGTGCTGTGCAGTACACCGAGTCTCTTTTTGCTATTTTTGTCACATTCATGGCCAAACGCTAAATTTGGCTTTGACCCAGATCTATAGAAATTATTGTAGTGATCAGGTTGGAACCTGTATAGGCACATACTAAGCAAAGAAGGACAAACCTACAGCCACAAAAAATGCCGTAATGGCACTGGTGAAACTAATGACACTCGCAAAGACAATGCAAGAGAAAATTGGGAAAATGTTTTGTGGCAAGGAAGCGGAGCATGGCTCCTTGCTCTCCTAGCTTTAGCAGATAGATTTGCGCACGCTGCGTTGATAAAGCACCCGTTGCCCTAATGGCTTGAGGATGGAAGAACATTTGCCCATGTGAAGTAACGCGAGCATGCTAGTTCATGCTTTGAGAATGCTAGGGTTCTCAAACCAAGATAATGAAGTTTCTGCAGAGCAAAATTGCTAAAATGATTTAGCTGAGGACTAAATCATGTAACTAGCCTCATGCACAGTTGTGAAATCACTTACATCCATTTATTTAAAGTGAAAAGTCACATAAATGTGTGTATAGATCACCATTGTGCCAACTTTTTTCACTCCCATGCAAAACCTTTGTGTTCTCTCATGGAAAAAAGCACCGCTAAAGGTCAGCTTTGCCTGACCCAAGTAACCCAAGATGTGGCCAATACCCTAGGTCGGACCCTCACACCGGCCAAGGAGCTTAGCACGGGCAGGCACCCAGTGAAGCGGAGTCAAAACAGTTTGTCTCAGGTTGTTGTCACAGCTGCTCTGAAGGACTCGGAGGTTTCGGTTAAATAATCTCCAATGATTTTTGGGTGATCTGTGCTGTTTCTCCAACTGCCAAGCCATGGTTGCTTTGTCTCCTTGCCAGCAGTGATATGACTTTGTTATAAGGAATCATCTTCTTTTAGTTGTTTTTTTTTTGACTCAGCTTTGGCAAAGGAAATTTGGCTGGGGCTGGAGTACGGGCTGCACCTTCTTTATCCGCACGACGCTAAAAGTTGCTGGGCCATGCGAACTCTCGTGGGTGACGCATCATTAAAAACTTCCCCGAGGACAACGAGCCCCGCTGCTGAGCTCCTCGGGGTGTCAAGGAGAGGGGAGCCTGCCCCACGCCAATTAAAACTCTTTTCTCCACTTCTCCTTGGCAAGGTGCAAAGAAATCCTCTTTTCATGCTCAATGACTAAAAATAAATCCTATTTTGGGCTTCAGAAGCAGCCGCATGACTAAAATGAGCCGTTCGGTTTCATTCATGTTTGCTGTCTATTAATCCGTTCTCCTCACCCTCAGCAGGGTATGACTCAGGGCTTCGCATTGTCTTCCTCCTGAAACGATCCGTGTTTTGACTTTAAATTCTGCCGTCTGACGTAAAGCAGTGCTGAAATGATGACACTTTGATCCAGCCAGCTCCCAGGAGGCTCTTGATCTTTACTGTCTGGTAAATGCGGCGCTCAGAACAGCTATGCAGAGCAGATACTGGTTTGGTGGTTGTTTTTTTTTTTTTTACACCAAATGTTGGTAAGCAGCTGTCACAGGCTTGTGAAGAGCC
The DNA here is from genome assembly GCF_036417535.1 of Chlamydotis macqueenii. Taxonomy (NCBI): domain Eukaryota; kingdom Metazoa; phylum Chordata; class Aves; order Otidiformes; family Otididae; genus Chlamydotis; species Chlamydotis macqueenii. The sequence continues at coordinate 2,414,242 of NC_141564.1, forward strand.
TTGAAACTCCACGGAAGAAAATATGTGAGTATGAATGTGGGGGAGGCCTGGAGATAAAAATAGTTCTGCGATTATATGAGAAGGCATATAGTCCTTAATCTGTTGGTGTTTCGCTATTCCTGTCCATGATACTCCAACTGGGGGCCGTGCTGGAACAAGTATCACAGTAAACTCTTCCCCTGTTGATTCATCGGCTGCTTTTCCAGGCTCCTTCCCATGGAGGCGTCTCTCCTCCAGCCCTAGCTGAGCTGATAGGCCTCATCCACCTACCGTGACCTTCAAAGCCCATCCATCTAGAGGGTCAAGGAGCAGGGACATCTCCAACCAGATCAGGTTGCTCACAGCCCCGGCCAACCTGGCCTGGAATGTTTCCAGGGATGGGGCATCCATCACCTCTCTGGGCAACCTGGGCCAGTGTCCCACCACTATCCTGTTCTTGAAATGTCCCTACGGAGCGAGGAGCAAACCTTCAGAGAAGTGTGCCGGTCAATGAGCACAGAACCTACTTAATCTCATTGCAGTGTGGAATAAATCCTAGTGATCCGCGGCCCCCAGGTGCTTGCTTTGACATCTATTCTTTTGAAGGACTGCGGTTACCAACTGCAAAGCCCTTACTTTTCCTTACAGCGTTCTATTTTTCCCTCCCCTTACAGCTCTGGTAATGACATTTGAGCCATTTTTTATGTACTGCATTTAGGGAGGCCAAAAATGTTTGCATACAAAGATGGCTGATCTCTCAAGCACGCGAGATGAGCACAAAATCACAATTCTAATGGTGGATACAAGCAGAGTTCAAGTATGTTGAAATTAAAATAATGTAGAAGAATCTGTATCTGTGATGGCAGATGAACTTTTTCTGAGGAAAGCAAACCTCACATTACGTAGAGAATAAAGGCAGAAATTCAAGTCAGATACGAGCTGAATTTTAAATGTGACGGTGGCACTTATTCTGCAAGAAATGCCATGTCTGTAATGAATTGTAAATTATTTTTAGTTGCCACTGGAAACGGAGGAAGAGGGGAAGAAATAATCAATATTGACACAAGCCCGCTTTATTTTTTAAGCAGCGCTGATCTTTGGTGACGCCAGTTAGAGGAGAGGAGAGCTAGAGCTGAAGTGAAATGCCCAAACTGCAAACTATCGCGGTGTTTTGGGAAGAGCCGCAGTGGCCGGACGAACGTGCCGCCTGCTGCTGTGCTCACTGCTGGGCTGATTGTGCTGTCGAGATGGCTGCTCTGTCCTCTCATGGCAGACGCGGTGGGAGGCAGGTTGCACCCGGAGACGGCGATCTGTGGACAGTGGTGGTGCTTGCCGCTGTCACCCCACCAGCGCTGGTGCTGTCTGGAGGCTGGGGAACGACGCCAAGCGCGGTGTCAATCCTTGCTACCACCCAAAGTCAAGTTGTCTGACTTTTCTTTCTCCATCAACTGTAGGGATGATGACCCTCCAGTTGGGTACAACACACCTCCATGGGCTGGAGTCCTCTTGCCTCTACCACGGTGAGGTTCCCCCATCTACCCATTGCCTTTTTTCCTACATGAAACAAAAAAAAAACCCCACAAAATAAAAGGTCTCTGAAGCTTTGCTTACTCTTAAGTGAGCGTGCAAGACGCAGGGTGGACTGACCAACTTTTGGCGACTCGTGATGCATAGCTAGGTAAGGTAGAGCACGTGGGAGGGCAAGCCGGTCAGAGAAACCGTTGCATCCACTGCTGGTCTGTTTGTGGGATCCACAAAAGGATGCAGCGTGGTCAAAGCGCGCTCAGAAAAAACAAGGTAAAAAGTTAGAGAGTTGATATTGAGCTGGTCCTGATGCAATTTCCTAAAAATTCAGAGATGCTGTGATGCCATCTTGCTCTTGTAGAGAATGCCATGGAACTTCTGATGACAGCACAGATCGAACTTTCTGTTGCATGACTCATGCTGAGGAAAAGAATGCCATACACTCCTCAATTTGGGGAAAAAAAAATAAATGCATTTACTAAGGCCGACTGTGCGGATGCCATCAGTTGTAAGCACAAAGCCCAGGCAACGTTTTTGACGGGGAGTAAAATTGACAGCGGGTCTGTGGATACCCTTTGGTAAGTTTTATCCACTGAACCCAAAATAGCCCTGGCAGAGACCTGAGCCAAGCGTGTGCCTGACTTCACGCGCTGGAAATCTCAAGCGAGCGGTGAAGGAGCAGCGGGAGGGCTCGTGCTTGTGCGCCGAATTCCTCGGAACTGTCTGAAATAAACGCTGATGCTGACGACCAGGGATGGGTGTATGGGGGCAACGGGGTGATTTCATGGGAAAGAATTTGCGCTTCTTTTTGTGTTTTTTCTGTTTCTTTTTTTTTTTTTTTTCTGTTTTGTGAGAATTTTCCCAAGGGGCTCGGGTGTATTAGTGATAACGTCTGCAACTCCACGTTTTATGGGGGTTCAGAGCCCTGCCGCCGTGGGGTTGAGCGATATGGTTCCCAGCTGATACAGTGATGGGCGCGAGCATTTTGGGTGCTACCTGGGACCTGAATAAAGCTACTGCTGAAGCTGCGCCCTTTTGTCTGTGTTCATGGCTGTGATTATTTCTACCTTGCCGTTCTCACGACAATTTAATTTTGTAACATCTATTAGTTTGGAAGGTACATTCATCCTGGGTATTTTTTTTTTTTTACATTTTGTGCTGCAAAAGGTCAAAATTGTCAGGAAGGATTTATTCTGGGGGGAAAAGGAGTCCTTCTGTAAAAGGCAAAGCAGAACAACCTTTCTGGAATGGGAAGGAAGCAGAAGGAAGGAGCTCAACCCCAGCACAGCAGCGGAAGCGGCATGTTCCGTGTCGTGCTTTCCGACACGCGGCACAGCGGTATTCGGTATTTTTGGCGGCGGCGCCACGGGTGGGTATTCGCTCGCTGGTTGCATCCCCGCTTGGGGAAGCGGGCTTAAAGCCGTGCTGCCCGCCGGCCCCCGGGGTCAGGGAGCGACGGTGGGGGGACCCTTCTGCCTTAGCATAACTGTGCTACCGTGGCTCAGCCGATGGAGTAAAAGAAAAAAAAAAAATAGAAAAGAATCCAACCCGTGGCCATTAAAAGGCCGTGACCTTGCTGCCCCCCGCCCAGTTTGGCTCGCGCTCCCCTTGGCCCCCGTGCCTGCCCCGCAGCCCCGGGCCTGTGCCCCTCCTGCTGCCCCGGCTCACCCGCAAACCCCAGGCGTTGCTCGGCCTCACGCAGCCCCCGCGCCCCCCGCCCCCCCGCCCCTGGCTGTGGCAGCTGAGAAACAGAAGGCGCTGCCTGTACTGTCTGCCTGCTGGGTTTGGTGGGGTGTTTTTTAAAAAAAATCCTCTTTTTTCCCTCTTTCTTCCTTTCTCCCTTTATCTCCTCTTTCTTTTTTCCTTTTATTTTCACCTTTTTGTCTTTTTTTTCCTTTTATTTTTGTCTTTTTTTTCTTTTTCCTTTTTTTCTCTTCCTTTTCTTTTTGTCCATTTCCCTTTTCCCTTTTTTCCTTTTCTTTTTTTGTCCTTTTTCCTTATTTCTTCTTTTCCTTTTCATCTTCTTTTTTTCCCTTTTCCCTTTTTTCCTCTTCCTTTTTTTATTTTCCTTTTGTCTTTTTTCATTTTCCCTTTTTTTTCCTTTTCCTTTTTCCCTTTTCTTTTCTTTTTATCTTCTTTTTTCCTTTTCCCTTTTCCTTTTCTTTTTATTTTTTTTAATTTCATTTTCCCTTTTTTCCTTATCCTTTCCTTTTTCCTTTTTCCCCTTTTCTCCTTTTTTCCTTTTTTTCTTTTTCTTTTTTCTTTTCTTTTTATCTTCTTTTTTTCCTTTTCCATTTTTTCTTTTCCTCTTTTTTCATTTTTTTTCCTTTTCCCTGTCCTTTTTTCCGTTTCCCTCTTTTTTATTTATCCCCCTTTTCTCCCCCCTCCCCCCCCAACCCCCTTTTCCTCGTGTCCCCTCCCGCGTTCCTTTCCCCCCGTACCCCACACCCGGGGGCTGGTGGCGGTGGGGGGGAGGGGTTGGTCGCTCCCCACCCCCGGTGCGGGGCGGCTCCCCGCGTTCCCGCGGGCGCGGCGCGGGCCGGGCGGGGCGTGGCAGCGCGGTGACGTCAGGCGGGGCCCGGCCGCTATAAGCGGGCGCTGTCCCGGTGCTGAAAGCGGCGGCGGGGAGCGGCGGGAGCGGCGGCGGGAGCGGCGCTGCCAGGTAGGGGCTGCGGCGGGCTGGGGCGGGGCGGGGGGGCCGGGGACCCCTCTGCCGCTGCCCCGGGCCGGAACCGGCACCCGGAGGAGGAGGAGGGTGAGCGGAGCGGCGCGGGAAGGCGCTGGGGTGGCGGCTGGCGTTTGCTGCGAAACGCATACGGCGCACTTACAGAGCCGCAAACAGATACCTGTTTTTAATATATATTTTTAAATATATATATATATATACACACACACACACCGATGTGTTATCAGCGTCGCTGGTGGCTGAAGCCAGGAGGTATCACGGTTTCTCTTTGCAGTGGCGTTCAGCCGTGCCGGCTCGCCGACGCAGCGCTCGGGCCGCGGCAAAGCCGTCAGGCGAGAGGCTGCTGTGGGTGCGAGCGCGACCCGACTCGCTCTCCAGACATGCCCCTTCACAAACAACCATCGCAGTCATTCGGAGCTGCTTGGAGATTGGGGTTTTTTCCCTTCTCCTCACCCCATTGCTATTTTGTTCGTGTTTTGAAGTCCCTTGCAGGGTAGAGGGTTAGAGAAGCTCTAAAAAAGCAAATTCACTGCAGTCGCATTATTTATTGCAAAAGTAAATGGGAGGAAGAGCGCGTGATAGATTCCTTTATTTTCCTCATGGAAAACGGCTGTTGGATTCCCCCCCCACCCCCAATTCTCAGGGCAGGGCAGGACTCATCTATAGGAAAGCGTATGAGTTTTCATCGCAAATTTTCACTGGAAACATTACGTTCACATCAGAGACGACTGCCGAGAGAGACTGAGAGAGAAAATTACTGCTGCCATGGAAACATCCCAGAAAGGCGATTAATTGTTTCGTCTGTTTTCTGGGGAACTTCTCTCAGTCTGCGTTGTCTTTGTACGCAGCAAATTGTGAACTCAGTCACCTCGTTTTTTGTAAATAGGAACTTCTCCATGTGTTGGCCAACTGGGGAGGAGTCCTCTTACCCTAGATAACGCAGTGTATTTAATGACAAGGTTTTATGACCTGAACTTAAAGCTTTTAGAAGAAATCTTTCCCAAATCCATTTGACAAGGCTTTCAAGTATCATGTACCAATAAATAAGAAGTTAAAATTGATCTAGAGACAAATACACCTAAAATATCTAGAGAGGAGCCAATGACCCATTATTTCTGTGAAGGAAATATCTGGTTGAGGCACATCCTTGTGGAACGCTGAACGAAACTTTGCCTGGCTGTGTGCGTTTTGATGTTAACGGGATGCTGGCGACTCTTAGAGAGGCTGTGACAATACAGAATTGTCTGCAGTGAGGGCGGCTGAGTTCCAGGTCTCTGCGAGTGGGAGGTGCCTGGCAGATAATTATGGAACAACTCTCCCTTCCCCCATCCCTCGGGAAGGACAGAGTTTCTCACGCGCTAGTCAAAATAACTCTCTTCGTAACCAGTCTCTCTCTGCTGGAAAAGAAAGTCTTGATGTCATTTATTTGCCATAATAAGTGGCAAAGTGCTTTTTTTTTCTTTTTTTTTCCATGGAGGTGTACATTTATGTCTAAGACTAGCACCTTTTCTGAGATAGAAAATGAACAAATCCTTTGTAAAATCAATGCTCAAGGATATCCAGGCTTGAGTAGTCAGAAATTTTTGGGGGAGAATTGCTCTCTATTACGCCTGTTAGCTTGCCTGGGCGCACGAAGGGGAGAAAACCAGCTCTCCGAACTGCTACTGCTTTAATTATTCAGTAAGGCACGTGATGTTAGGAAGGAAAACTGAGCAGAAAAAATCCACAAGTGAGCTGAAACGAGCATATTCGTGCTCACTTTCTGCTTACAGCAGTGGGTAAACAGTGGTGTTAGAGAGCTCTCTCAGTCTGTCGTGAATCACCAGCGTCTCAACAGGAGGCTTTTACCAAGCCAAAAACCAAAGGAACCAAAATAGGGCAGTTAATCAAAGTGCTTTCTATCTTTATCATTTTTTTCCTCATTTTTATGCTTTATTTGTTAATGCAACTGGATCAGAAAAGAGATAAATCTGTCTCCCAGCGTATCAGTGCCTGAGCATCTCCTAGGAAATAAGTGACGGCAATTTTTCCCTTCACTGGGTGGAGGGTGCTCAGCTCCCTGCAGGCTGGGCTTGTGTGGCTCCATCCTCGTACGCAGTGATGCTATAATCTGCTTAATTCAGTTGGAGGCATATTTTTTCCCGTTTCTGTTCCAGAGTTTATTGTTGGCTGGCGTAAGCAGGGCATACCGACTAGATGTGGGCTTCTGCTGATCTATCCTAACTGAATTTAGCTGACTTTTGCCAATGGCCACGTTTCTGCCTGACCTGGGACCTGATTCAATTTCTGCTGAATTGAATGAATGAAATCACCACGCAGAACCTACCGACTCGAGCTCATTTCCGAGATGGGTTTTAAAGGATTCAAAAGTAAAATTATATGGTACCTTTGGGATAAATTATAGTTTGTCCTTCGTATAGAGGACTGTTACCCGTAGGAAAATGGTTCACTCTTAACTAAGATTCACCTGTAATACAAATAATATTTTTAAAAATGAAATAGCAAGAAAGGAAGTAATAACACTAACAATAATGACAGAAATAAACTTGCAAGTCATTTTTTATGCCGTGTTCTCCACTTCATCGCATTAATTTTACTGCCATCTAGCACCATCAGCAACTTTCCCCTGGCATGAAATTAGATGCTCTATGGAACAATCTTACAAAATAATTCTGCATGCAGTTTTAATATTAATATTTATACGTCATTTAAATGTATGGCTCTATTGATTTTACCATTTGAAGCCTTGATTTTAATCAAAATGACATCTCTATGGGCATTTCATGAGCTATATAGGATTTCTATTTTATACTTTGATGCTGCCATTGGAAAATTGATGTTCATAAAGCACACTGAGCATGGAGATAAGAAATTTCTAGCACAGGAAACCCATAGTTTCCGGTGAACTGAGGAAGCATAGGAAAGATTTGGAAAATCTCAAATTTCCACCAAAATATATGGCTTCTGTGTATGAATTATATTAGGTTTCCATAATTAATAAAAACAGGTACAGTACTGGTGGTATTTTTCAGGATGAGTTCCAGATTAAACTAACAATCTCTATTTTGCTTCTCAGTTTCCTGTCTCCATATATTAACTGCTTCTTTTTTCTTCTTCTTCTTTATTTCAAGGAAATATTTTCAATATGGCAGAACCCAAAACCTTCCGGCTTGGAGCAGCCAGCGCTCTCACCTTTTTCTTTGCCCTGATCTGTTGGGTTGATGCAGCTTCCTTCCAGCAGCGTCAGCTGCTTCAGAAAGATCCAGACTACGTAATGAAAAACTTACAGAGGCTCCCAAATCCCGATATGATCAAAGCTTTGGAATACATAGAAGACCTTCGCAAGCAAACTAACAAGGGAGAAAGCAGCCCTGATTACAGCTCTTACCAAAGCGTCCCCTATCTGCTGCAACAGAAGGAAAGCAAAGACCAGGTTCACCTAGCAGACAACGTAAGGGATTCTTTGACCAAAGATGAATCCCAATGGGTTAAGGTAATGTTGGAAGCCTTGCGGCAAGCCGAGAAAGAGTCAAAAGCTGGCCCAAAGGAGAATAAACCTTATGGCCTGAGTTCAGATAACAACTTTCCAGCTGGAGTTACCGATGATTACGAGGCTTACAAGTGGCCTGAGAGGTGGCAAAAATATCTGAAAATGCCACTTGGGCACTATGAAGACAGTTCAAGAGACAATCCTTTCAAGCGTACTAATGAAATAGTGGAAGAGCAATACACACCCCAAAGCCTTGCTACGTTGGAGTCTGTGTTTCAGGAGCTGGGGAAGATGGCGGGACCCAGTAACCACAAGAAAGAAAGGCTGGATGAGGACCAGAAATTGTATACGGATGATGAAGATGATGTATATAAAGTGAATAACATTGCCTATGAAGATGTAGTTGGAGGAGAAGATTGGAATCCCATAGAGGAAAAAGTGGAAAGTCAAACCCAGGAAGAGATAAAAGATAGCAAAGAGGAAATTGATAAACATGAAGAGGAGATTGATGATGAAATGAAAAGATCGGGGAAACTCAGCTTCCTTGAGGATGACATAAGAAGAGACAATAAAGATGAAATGTCAGAGGACGTTTCAAAGCTAATGAATTATTACCTGAAGAGGCTCATGGGCAGTGCGGGGAATAGGAAATTAAGGACTGGAGGAGAACTGGAGGAAAAAAGAGCACCCACGTTTTTGGAGAAGCAACTCGACCCTCAGTCTATAGCTCAGCTGATAGAAATCTCAAGGAATCTGCAAATTCCTCCTGAGGATTTAATAGACATGTTGAAAGCTGGAGAAAAAAAGCAGCTTCAGAATGAAAGGCTGGAAGCAGAGCAGGAAGCAGAATTCCCAGAAGACCTCGACGAGATCGCTGAAACCAATCTGGGACAGAGCGATATATTTAAAAACAATGTGAACTCTAAAAACGGGTACGTGAAGCAGCCTCTTAATGTTATTCCAGAAAACCTACCAGAAGACCTCAATATTGAAGATATTGTCAGTCTTCTGGGAACTGACAATTTAGCTAGTCAGAATCCCTCCTACTTACTAAATCGGCTTAATCAAGAAAATGATTTGCCGAGACTGTCTTATCTTCCCAGAAGACTGAAAGGGCACCCGTTTCCTAAAGCTGCCTGGATGAACGACTTGGAGAGGCGACAGATGGAGTACGAGAAGCTGAACGAGAAGGATGAAGAGCTGGCCGATTACTTGGCAAAGGTGTTGGCAAAATATCCCGAAGTTATCAATACGAACCAGATGAAACGAGTCCCAGTTCCAGCTTCTGAGAGCGACCTGCAGGAAGATGACCGGCTGGAGCAGGCCATCAGAGAGCACCTAAGTCAGCTGGGACCGCAGGAGGCCGCCAAGTTGGCTTCGCTCAGCAAAAGGCTTTCCATGGCTGGGGAAACCGACGACACACAAAACAGGCAGTACCTGGATGAGGATATGCTAGCGAAGGTGCTGGAGTATCTAAAACAGGAGAAATCAGAGCTTGAAAGAGATCACATTACTAAAAGGGCAATGGAAAATATGTAATGGTTCCCCAAATATTATTTCTCTTCAACGTGTTGACTTCTATCCCAATTCAGTTGTGGTTTATTCCCGCTCTCCCACTAAACAACCTATGGTAGACTACTTACCACTGAACAGTCTGCGTATCTTTCTCAGAGCTGTTATATTGTTTATGGATATACTTATATATGTTACAAATCACGGGGCAAACACCAAATTGCTTCGAGTGTTTTGAGAAACAATTTCATGAAACCAAGTAAAACTATCATATGTAAACAAATGACCTTTGCATTCTTAATAAAACATGATAAATGAAGAGTGACAATTATAATTTGAATTTTTTAAGATTAATTGGATTATTTTGTTACTGTCTGTAGTGTTTTTTGTGGAGTATCGAATAAAAAAAATAAAGCATTATATATATAGTTTTATTTACAAGGCTTTTTCTATTCAGTGTTTTATTGTTGATGAATAAATTATTTCTGGACAATAGACTGTGTTTCTGTGTGGCCGTTGATAAAGTCATACTGATTTGAAACAGAAACATATATTTTCACTTCTATAGCCGGCGCCTCTGGAGTTTGTTATTTTACCGTAGCATATACTCTTGGTTTTCTGGGCTGTAAGGGCAGCGACTGGCATTATCTTTAAGAAGGGCAATGTGCACCTGACGAGCTTGTGGAAGTCTATCTCAAAACAGAGGGAGATAGATGTAGATTAGATAGTAGGAAAAAATTTTTTACACTGAGGGTGGTGGAGCACTGTCCCAGGTTGCCCAGAGAGGTGGTGGGTGCCCCATCCCTGGAAACATTCCAGGCCAGGTTGGCCGGGGCTCTGAGCAACCTGATCTGGTTGGGGATGTCCCTGCTCCTTGCAGGGGGGTTGGACTGGGTGGGCTTTGAAGGCCCCTTCCAACCCAAACCATTCTGTGATTCTATGATTCTGAGTCTACCAGGGTAGTAACTGCATTATCTTTTCTGAAAATTGGGCCCCACATAATTGATGACGATGTACGTCTTGGGAGTGGGAGGAAGAGAAACGATCCATCCAGTTAAGACAGACTCTATGATGAAGCTCTAGAAAAAAAAATACACAATTGAACCTTGAGCGTGTGTATGGGCAGCTCTGGGAAGCTCTGTAGACGTGTTCCTTGCCATCTCTCCTGATGGCTACCACGAAGAAGGACAGGCTTCAAGGCAAGGCAAGCAGAGAACTCACCCTGTAGGTAACATCTAACAAAAACATTATTTCTTATTTCGTAAAATGACTGTCACATGTACACATAAGTGTACCGAGAACCTTTATTGTTCACTGCATTGCCTGGATGCTTGGAATGTCTCTTGAGCTCCTGTTAAGACCTGCAGTGGATGTTCTGGAAAAGCTCTGACTCTTTTACGGAATGAAACGTGCTTGTGTAACTCCGTGAGTCAGACATGCTTTCCACCAGGACAGCTCAGGCATCAGCGTTTCCAGGATTATAGTTTAAAAGTGGTTTTTTTCTCCTGTGGGATCAGTCAGCAGCTCGTCTCTGCTAAGGTGGGTGGGGATGATTTTTGACGAGGCAATGTCTAATGAAGCCAAGTACAAAGGCTGCAGAAACAAGACTTTGTTGCATCTTTTGTGCCACCGTTACCCTGAGCAATCGCAGACGCTGGGCTTTCAGTCAGAGCTCTTGCTTTGGGCCACGGCAAAATTCTTCTGTTTCCTGCTACTTGGATGAGTCAAAACTCAACGGAATTAAAAAAAAAATACCAGAGTGAAATTCACTTCTGTGCTCTAAAGAAGGACAAACCTGTTGCCTTTCATGATGGCAGCTTGGAACCACCGTATTATACCCAAAACAAAATTGTGCTTTTACAAAATATCAATTTTTATCACCTTGATTCCTAGTACTGTTGTTCTCATGGATCCTAATACTGCTCCTGAGTCCAGAAAAATTTATTTTGGTTAAATCAGTAACATTTAATACTTGAATACGTAATACCTAAACCCAGGGAAGAGTAGTAACAAGAAGAATACTGAGAATTAAATGACCATCCCTGGAAACGTTCAAGGCCAGGCTGGATGAGGCTCTGAGCAACCTGATCTAGTCGGGGGTCTCCCTGCTCCTTGCAGGCTTTGGGCTTTGAAGGTCCCTTCCAACTCTAACCATTCTATGATTCTATGATTCTATGACTATTTGCAGTTTTCAGTGAGCGAGTTTCAGAATTTTCTGGTTGCCTTCCAAGGTCATATTTCACCAGGACACTTTATTTACTGCCCTTATTCACACACACGCACATAGACAGCCCCAAAGCCTACCCCTATAGCCAGGATCTTGCCGCCTGGACGTGGCCATGGCCCGCGTGCTGCAGCGTGGAGCTGGCAGCGCGGAGCAGCTGGGGGTTGTGCGGGGCTTTGGGCACTCGCAGCTTTGATGGAGGCGTTTGCGAACACGATGTTTAACACATGTAACAAACACTGTCGTGATATCAGGCCCAATGATTAAAAATATCTTTAGCAGGGTTGGGCAAAGTTCAGTGAAGAAAACAGTAAGCTTTTTTCCCCTGTAACTGCCTTTCTTTCCTTCAACAGTGACATACAACAGTGCTTTAAAAAGGAACTTTTCCATTTTTCCCTCAGCAGCTGCCGAGCCACAAGCTCGGAGGAGCATCCCCCTCGCCCCTGAGACGCAGGGCTGAGCAACACGTTTCTATGGCAGCCGGGAGGCAGCCGGGAGGCAGCCGTGCCACCTCCCAGCAGCGCATCGCAGCGCCGAGGAAACCAAGATGAATGTGCTTTGAGGTTCCAACATTCACTTCTGCTTTGTCCTGAAAATGAACTCGGATGGCCTCCGCCACAGCCCAGCCAGCCCTGCCACAGGCTCGATGCTCTTCCTCCCCTGGTGCCGACACCTCTGGCACTGCCGATCCCCTAAGGCCACCGAAGGGCCCCAGACCTGAGAGCCTTCCCGAGGGACATTCATTAGTCAATACTTTCTTCAAGTGGGAAACAAAATTACACTGAGGGTGGTGGAGCACTGGCCCAGGTTGCCCAGAGAGGTAGTGGATGCCCCATCCCTGGAAAAATTCCAGGCCAGGTTGGCCAGGACTCTGAGCAGCCTGATCTGGTTGGAGATGTCCCTGCTCCTGGCAGGGGGGTTGGACTGGGTGGGCTTTGAAGGTCCCTTCCACCCCAAACCCTTCTGTGATTCTAAAACTGTCAGGCTGTAGGCTTTGGGTTTTTTTAAAGTCAATATAAGAGGCTGATTGCATTAAAACAATGAAGTTTTACAACATAGATGTTAATTTAGTCTGCTATTATTATTACTCCTACCTTTTTGGCTGCTTTCATTTTTTTTTCCAAAATAATGATTCCAGCAAAAGGACAGAGGTTCACAGGTCCCTGTCTTGGCCACTGCTCCTTGAGCACACTACCAGGCAGTAATTTACCTAATTTACAAGGTGTGCGGAGGACCTAGACAAGATGCCGCACAAAAGAAACACGTCCAAGTGTGACCGGTGGTAGCTTTAGGCTCCTCGGTTTCGTTCCCCTTCTACCACAGCCCGTAGCACTCCCTTCTGCTGGGCGACCCGGGCTTCCGAGCTGACCCAAGCCCTGGGGAGCTCTTTGGCACGAACACTGCCTCCGGGATCTTGTTCAAGGAGAGCTCAGTGAAACTTTTGGACACAAGAATGATTTTGGATCTAATGAGCCACCTATGCATAAGGGACACATTCTTTCAGAGACTGTGCAGAAGAAGAAAATAAGCTTTGGACAATGCAAACCTTGATACGGGTAAATGCGTCATTTGTTAGAAGAGCATCTCGCTTACGGGGTGTAGAAGCCGTAAGGGACTTTATTATTTGTGATTCATCTTCATAAACCAAAAAAAAAAAAAGGGATATTGAGCTTGAAATAACAGAATTGCATGTCGTACAACAGAACTACGTGGAAGTTTCAAGCTGAAAAGGGACATCAATAGCTTTTCCTCTTCTAGCCACAGAAAATCCAACTAATCTCCCTGTGAAGCACTTTATTTCTTACAAATGAATCTCCTACTCCTTTTTAAAGTTAAACAAGCCAATATTGATACCCTTTTGGTAGCTATCAGTGTCTCTTGCCGTGTAACCAAAGCTGCTGCAGAAGAGCAGACCGTTATACCTGGATGCGCGAGGCAACATTACCAAAATGTACGTCATGACATGAGATCCGCTGCGTCAAACCGCTCTGGCGCGGCCCCTTGCAGAGAGGTTGTGTGGGGCTTAATTGTCCTTAACAGCCACAGCCGCTTGGGCTTTCGTTTCTCCATGCTTTCCGTTTTCCTTAGAGAGCAGTGGGACAAACAGCCGTGTTGTTAATGATGCACACAGTGTACATAGCCCACAACAGATGCACCACCGCGCTGGTGGTTATGATTCCGTACCAAATAAAGTGAACACCCAGCAATTTTTATGAAGTAAAGAGTGGATTTAGAGGCCAGGCTGAGAGAGTTGGGGCTGTTCAGCCTGGAGAGGAGGAGGCTCTGGCGAGACCTTAGAGCGGCCTTCCAGTGCCTAAAGGGGGCTGCAGGAAAGGTGGGGAGAGACTCTGCAGCAGGGCCTGGTGTGACAGGACGAGGGAGAATGGGTTTAAAATAGAGGGAGGTAGATTCAGATTAGATATTAGGAAAAAATTTTTACGCTGAGGGTGGTGGAGCACTGTCCCAGGTTGCCCAGAGAGGTGGTGGATGCCCCATCCCTGGAAACATTCCAGGCCAGGTTGGCCGGGGCTGTGAGCAACCTGATCTGGTTGGAGATGTCCCTGCTCCTTGCAGGGGGGGGTTGGACTGGGTGGGCTTTGAAGGTCCCTTCCAACCCAAACCCTTCTGTGATTCTATGATTTTTAATTCCTCTTTCGTACAATGATTTGACAGCATCCCAGATGCAGCTGGTTTGTACTGACTATCAGTGTCTTTTGTCCAGTGAAGAAAAATATTTCTGCTCACATCTTCCTCTTAAACCCTGCAGTAAGCTTCATCATGTTCTCATCTTTAATGTCCTCCCCAACAAGCAGATTGAGCAGAGCACCTTCGTGCAGACCTGAGGGAGTTCTTCACACATACACTGATTAGGGGAAGAGCCTGTGGATGGAGGAGGAGCTGACAGAGAGCTTATGCGTCAAGATTAAAGGGAGGGCAGGGACAGGGGACCTTAAGGTGGGGGTTCTCATACAGGCCACCTGGCCAGGAGGACAGAGCAGATGAGGCGCTCTATAGCCAGACAGGAGCAGCCTCACGGTCACAAGCCCTGGTCCTCATGGGGGACTTCAACCACCCTGACATCTGTTAGAGAGTTAACACAGCAGGGCACAGGCAGTCCAGGAGGTTCCTGGAATGCGTGGACAACAACTTCCTCCTGCAAGTGATAGAGGAGCTGACAAGGAGGGGTGCCATGCTCGACCTTGTGCTCACCAACAGGGAGGGACTGGTGGGGGATGTGAAACTCAAAGGCAGCCTTGGCTGCAGTGACCATGACACGGTGGAGTTCAAGATCCTTGGGGCAGCGAGGAGGGTGCGCAACAAGCTCTCTGCCCTGGACTTCAGGAGGGCAGACTTTGGCCTCTTCAGGGACTTGATGGGCAAAGTGCCATGGGAGGTGGCCCTGGAGGGAAGAGGGGCCCAGGAAAGTTGGTCCACATTCAAGGAGCACCTCCTCCAAGCTCAGCAGAGGTGCATCCCAATGAAGAGTGTCGTGGTTTTGTTTAGTGGGGGGGGGCCTAAGGTGGTAGCTTCTGTAGGAAACTGCTAGAAGTCGCTCCCCTTTGTTCAGGGGACTTGGCCAGGCCTAGGGCAGACCCACTGCTGGCCAAGGCCGAGCCGATTGGTAGCAGAATGTCTCGTGATAACGCCTCTGCGATAACGTATTTAAGAATGGGAAAACAGAAAAAAAGAGAGAAGAGAAGATGTGAAGAAGCTGAGCGGGGGCAGAGGCGCAGAGGGGGAGGTGCAGGCCTCATGGGCCTTACAGGCCTCACCCTCTGGCCTCTCGCCAGGCAGCCGACTGGGCCCGACTCAGTCCAGCCCGGCTGCAAGAAGTGGAAAGGAGATGAGAAGTGAATAAGATGTAAAAAAAAAAGATCCTGAGAGACATCTACCAGCCTGTTGTGAGGAACGGCTGCAGACGCCAAGGTCAGTTCAGAAGGAGGGGGAGGAGTAACGTGGCTCCTGGCCAAGATTCCCCTGCAGCCTGTGGTGACGACCATGGTGGAGCAGGTTGTCCCCCTGCAGTCCATGGAGGTCCACGGAGGAGCAGAGATCCACTTGGAGCCTGTGAAGGACCCCGTAACGGGGGAGGTGGATGCCTGAAGGAAGCTGTGGCCGGTGGAGGGCCAGCTGGGACAGCTGTTTTAGAGGGACTGCGCCTGTGGAAGAGATGACCCACGCCGGAGCAGTTCCACGAAGGACTGTGGCGTAGGGGTGGGACCCCACAACGGAGCAGGGGAGGAATGCGAGGAGTTCTTCCCCCAACCATGAAGCAGTGGGGTGAAACAACATGTGATGAACTGACCACAACCCCCATTCCCTCTTCCCCCCTGTGCTGCTCGGGAGGGGAAGGTAGTAGAGATAATGTTAAGCTTAGGAAGAGGGAGGGGTGGGGGGAGGTTATCTTGTTCTCTGTCTCATTATCCTGCTGTTTGTAGTAATAAATGAATAGTTTTCCCCAAGTCGAGTCTGTTTTGCCCGTGACGGTAACTTTAAGGATTTCTCCCTGTCCTTATCTCAAAACTTGAGCCGTTTTTCCTTATATTTTCTCTCCCTGTTCTCTCGGAGTGTGGGGGGAGTGAGAGAGAGACTGCGTAGTCTGGTCCGATCGGGGCTGAACTACGACAAGAGCAAGTCAGGCAAACAGGCCAGGATGCTGGCGTGGATGAGCAAGGAGCTCTTGGACCAACTGAAAGTAAAGAAGGAAGCCTATAGAGGGTGGAAGCGGGGGACAGGTAGCCTGGGAGGATTACAGAGAGGCTGTGTGAGTGGCCAGGGATCAGGTGAGGAAGGCTAAAGCCCTGATGGAATTGAATCTGGCCAGGGATGTCAAAAGCAACAAGAAAGGCTTCTATAGGTATGCTGGGGACAAAAGGAGGCCCAAGGAGAGTGTAGGCCCTCTGTAGAAGGAAACAGGTGACCTGGTTACCTGGGACATAGACAAGGCTGAGGTGCTTAATGACTTTTTTGCCTCAGTCTTCACCAATAAGGGCTCTAGCCATGTCACCCAAGTAGTGGAAGACACAAGCAGGGACTGGGAGAATGAAGAATCACCCACTGTAGCGGAAGAGCAGGTTCAGGAACTTCTGAGAAACCTGAAGGTGTACAAGCCCATGGGACCCAATAAGATGCATCCATGGGTCCTGAGGGAACTGGCAGAGGAAGTTGCCAGTTGAGAAATCGCGGTGTTCTGGTGAGGTCCCCAATGACTGGAAAAGGAATAACATAACCCCCATTTTTAAAAAGGGGAACAAGGAAGACCCGGGCAACTACAGGCCGGTCAGCCTCACCTCTGTGCCTGGCGAGGTCATGGAACAGATTCTCCTGGATGCCATCCAGAGGGACCTTGACAGGCTGGAGAGGTGGGCCCGTGCCAACCTCATGAAGTTTAACCAGGCCAAATGCAAGGTCCTGCACCTGGGTCATGGCAATCCCAGGCACAAATCCAGGCTGGGCGGGGAATGGATTGAGAGCAGCCCTGAGGAGAGGGACTTGGGAGTGCTGGTGGACAAGAAGCTCAACATGAGCCGGCAATGTGCCCTTGCAGCCCAGAAGGGCAACTGCATCCTGGGCTGCATCAAGAGAAGCGTGGCCAGCAGGTCGAGGGAGGGGATTCTGCCCCTCTACTCTGCCCTGGTGAGACCTCACCTGGAGTACTGCGTCCAGCTCCAGAGCCCCCAGAATCAGAAGAACATGGACCAGCTGGAGAGGGTCCAGAGGAGGCAATGAAGATTATCAGAGGGCTGGAGCACCTTTCCTGTGAGGCCAGGCTGAGAGAGCTGGGGCTGTTCGGCCTGGAGAAGAGGAGGCTCCAGGGAGACCTGATAGTGGCCTCCCAGTGCCTAAAGGGGGCCTACAGGAAAGACGGGGAGAGACTCTTCACTAGGGCCTGTTGTGATAGGTCAAGGGCTAACGGATCTAAAATAGAGGGAGGCAAATTCAGACTGGACGTAAGCAAGACATTTTTTTCTACTGAGGGTGGTGGAGCACTGTCCCCGGTTGCCCAGAGAGGTGGTGGATGCCCCGTCCCTGGAAACGTTCCAGGCCAGGTTGGCCAGGGCTCTGAGCAATCTGATCTGGTCGGGGATGTCCCTGCTCCTGGCAGGGGGGTTGGACTGGGTGGGCTTTAAAGGTCCCTTCCCACCCAAACCATTCTGTGGTTCTATGATTCTATGATACCTGAATTCTTTGCATTGGTATCCATAAGAGTTAATACTTTTTTCTTGTTTTTTCATTAATTCATATGCTACTGCAGGTGTTCTGTTTACATCTGCATCTTGATGGCTCCATTATTTTGTCGACTGAGGCTGTTAAATGAGAACATTTGTTTACTCAAAAATTAATGTGCCCGCATTACCTCATGTGAAGAAATTAGATTGTTGCAAGTTGTTTTTGGTGTGTTGTTTTTTTTTTTTATTCTAATGGGGTGTTTACACCTTGAGCGGGAGGGGTTTGAGTCACATGTAATACGACAGTTGATAGTGTTTTGCGAAGCATGAGCCGTCTATGGTTTTCCTAATGCGGCAAAGGCTGGAACCCCGGCGTTCTGAGCTGTGCTTTGTTTGGCAGCTTTATTCTGCCATTCTTGCTGCTGCTAGCTAACGAGAAGACTCACGACTCTAAGCAAACCCATCTTCTGTTGCTTCAGGTCAAACGTAGCATCGCGGGAGAGGATGTGGACAACAATCCACGTGCCATGATGTTCCCATGTGGGACCCGTGTTTCCCAGAGCATCGCTTACCCCTGCCACGATGTCACAACACTGGCCGGCAGCATCCGTATGGACATGGCTGGATGCCAGCTGCCCTTTCCGTTTGTTCAGCCTCCGGAGAGGTTTATTTGAGTGGCAAGGAGCTCCAGTTAGCAGCAGCAGGCAGGTGCGGAGCCTCTAGTGCGTAAGAGTGGAAAGGAGAAGCCCTGAATCAGAGCTGATTATGTGAAGGGCCACATTATTCCTGACTTTTGGATCATTCAAAAACATTTGAGGCTGTTAATAATTCATTTGCAGATGCTGCAGAGCTCTAAATGTGGCTGATTAAATGTGTTTGACGCTCCTCTTGAGAGAGGCTGTTATTCCAGGAAACCACTCAGTATCTGCAAACGTCTCGGAATTAGCGTACTCAAAATTACGGGTTCACTTACGATGTTTTCCCCTTGCAAAGAAAGAAAAGCAACCTCTGATTCCAAATGTAATGTAGGTGGTGAATAACTGTAATGCAATTATTTTAAATTCACCACAGCCATTCAGAAGACCTGCCATGCAATAACTAGGGGTCCAATGCCCTGCCTTCCTCCGCCGAGAAAAAAACCTGCAGACCACAAGCCATGCATTTGGGAGACAAGAGCTGGAAAACGGTTGGTTGGCAGCTCCCCAGCTCCTACAATTGCAGCTCTGTGATATGCTTCCCAAAAATCTTCCTGGTATCTGCCTAAAAATAGAGCCCCTGGCTTTAGCCCTGAGGCCAGGCTGGACTGGGCTGTGAGCAAACTGATCTGGTTGGAGATGTCCCTGCTCCTTGAAGGGGGGTTGGACTGGATGGGCTTTGAAGGTCCCTTCCACCCCAAACCCTTCTCTGATTCTGTGACTCTGTCCTTGCAGGAAAGCCAGCTGGAGAGCTGGGCCCGTGCCAACCTCATGAAGTTCAACCAGGCAAAGTGCAAGGTCCTGCACCTGGGTCATGGTAATCCCAGGCACAAATCCAGGCTGGGCGGGGAATGGATTGAGAGCAGCCCTGAGGAGAAGGACTTGGGAGTGCTGGTGGACGAGAAGCTCAACATGAGCCGGCAATGCGCCCTTGCAGCCCAGAAGGGCAACCGCATCCTGGGCTGCATCAAGAGAAGCGTGGCCAGCAGGTCGAGGGAGGGGATTCTCTCCCTCTACTCTGCCCTGGTGAGACCCCACCTGGAGTACTGTGTCCAGTTCTGGAGCCCCCAACACAAGAAGGACATGGACCAGTTGGAGAAGGTCCAGAGGAGGCAACGAAGATGATCAGAGGGCTGGAGCAACTCTCTTATGAGGACAGGGTGAGAGAGCTGGGGCTGTTCAGCCTGGAGAAGAGGAGGCTCTGGGGAGACCTGATAGCGGTCTTCCAGTACCTCAAGGGGGCCTACAAGAAAGATGGGGAGAGGCTGTTCAGCAGGGCCTGTTGCGATAGGACAAGGAGTAATCGTTTTAAAATAGAGGGAGGTAGATTTAGATTGGATATTAGGAAAAAAATTTTTACAATGCGAGTTATAGAACACCGGCCCAGGTTGCCCAGAAAGGTGGTGGAAGCTCCATCCCTGGAAATGTTCAAGGCCAGGCTGGATGGGGCTCTGAGCAACCTGATCTGGTTGGGGATGTCCCTGCTCCTGGCAGGGGGGTTGGACTGGGTGGGCTTTGAAGGTCCCTTCCAACCTTAACCATTCTATGATTCTGGCAGGGCAACTTGGTGGGAGTGGCACAAAGCAACCAAGTTCTCTGGGTTGGATGAGCAGCTTCCAGGACAGGCTCTAAATTATGAGCTTCATACCACCTCGACTACATTACAGTATTTGAGTCTGTCATTGGATTTGTTTAGCTTCACTCTCAAGTCAGAGGAAATATCTTCTGGGGTGCATTTTGTAGCACCCCATTTAAATGACAGCTAATGATTTATGCAACTTATGGGTGTGTGTTTTTAAAATGGGTGACCCACATCAGGGCAGTTGTCCTACTACTCTGCTTACTGCAGTCACCTCCACTAGGGCATCTCAACCCTGGATGGGGTCCATCCCTGCCAGAACTTTGCTTTGGTAAAGCCAGTTTGGGTTATTTCCCTCTTGCCCTAAGCTCATGACAACCCACAGAAGAGGAGGCACACTGTGCCTGTCTGTTGAGATCTCCAGGTGATGCACGTGGTTGTTCTGCATTGTCTACAGAAACTCTTTCCAAAACCATATTTCCTTCACATGGATCTTCTTCCAGCTCAAATTTTTTATTCCATTTATATTCACATTGTAAATTCATTGCATCCTATCTTAACTTTTCTTTCTCCTCTTTGACCTAAGAGAAGGGATCAGACAGTTTGGATGAGATGCAACATATGGTTTCTGCAAGGAAGACATTTTCTGCCACATCTATGTGTTTTGCCAGCTGCTAATAAATGTCATAGCAGAGCAACAAACCTCTTAGACACTACCAGTACCTGTGCTCCCTTATTAAGTGTGTAAGAGCTGGGCCAGGAACACTGTGTACAGACACAGAAAGGATAAAAATGAAAATAAATCTTAGAATCACAGAATGGTTAGTGGGACACTTTGAGACACACTGACTAACATAGTTTAACATGTAGTTTAAAAAAAAAAAAAATCACTTCACATGGGGAGCCACAGAGCCAGTGTGATTTTCTTCAGCGTTGCTTTGGCCATGAAGTTCCTTTAAGGTTAGCTTACCACGCCCTCTGCGGAGCTGAGCGCTGCTTCATGCGTAGATGGCCGCATCAGACTCCAAATCTCTTGGCTCCAAACTAAGATGCTATTTATAGATCCCCCGTAGCCCTCCCCGCGCCAACCTTCCAAATAGGCTGAGGAATCAACTCCGAAAACACAAAACTCTGTTCAAGCACAAAGATGAGAACGGAGGGAATGTTAGGGAGTATGGACATTAAAACCTGGTAAGATACATAGTGGCAGGCAGGTCGAGTCCCTGAGGAGCAACATTTTGACAACAGCCTTCCAAGAAGATTCTGAAGCGCAGTCAATTTAATCAATACTATGTTCAAACACCTTTTCCCATCCATCTGATCTTCCAGAAGACTGCCAGAAAATCAAATTAGCTTTATTTCATTAACCCTGCTAAAGGCAACATCTACATTTTTAACTTAATACTAATGCTCACCGAAGTGCTCTCCAAAGCCAGGTAATGAATGAGGCTGGGGGGACCTCCTGTCCCTATCACTTGACCACCACCACCTACCGCAGAGAAGATAAATAAATGGTAACGGGCAGCCTGGCCGCGCCGCAGACTGATGGAGGTGTCTGGGGGACGCTGGACTGGCGACTGCCTGCAGACCCATGGGAGAACAGCCTGGTTCTCCTGGGCGTTGGGGAGTCTTCCACCTTTGAGCTGACACCTCGGTGGCTACTTTCTTGGCTAACTCATTTGTTAATCAGGTTGTGTAATTCCCATTTACCATCCTCCTGGCTCAGCTTGGTGCATGACTCACTAAGCCTGGCTTAATCATCTTCGTCATAAATTCTGAGTCCATTTCATTGCTAATAAAGTTCTTGCTGACCAGCTCCTGCAGCTAAAATAGCTGGAATGAAAAAAAAAGTGAGACTTCACCTTTGTATTTTGGATATTTTTAAAAAATTAACTTCTGTGCAGCCAAAGAAGCAGCCAAAAGCAGCAGCAGACCGTTTATAAATATATAAGGGATGTGACCTTTTAAAAAGACATATTTTACATACCAGACTGCAAAGATAGAGTGGAATTTAGTTATCTTACACGAAGACTGCTGGGACATTTGCCTTTTTCCGAAGGAAATGACTTTGCCTCATCACTCACCTTTTACAGTGCACAACTTTCTGCCTGTGCAATTCATTATCCAGTACTTGATCGCCTCAATAGCCTAATGCTGATGCCCTCAGGAAATGAATTGCTTAATAGTCTTCTTGATGAACACGTGCTTTGTGGCACCTGAAAACAGATGTACTGTATTTCTAGGCTAGTTGCGTGTTTTATCTATTGCATCGTACATTGCAGTGGCTGTGGCTTCCTCTGTGCTGAGATGGAAAAAGTAAATTAAACAGTTGTTTGCCTGACAAGATATTTTTATTTGTCCTCCTACATAGCCTATGAGTACCAAGTTGGACTGAGAACTTAGAATCATAGAATGGTTAGGGTTGGAAGGGACCTTCAAAGGCCATCTAGTCCAACCACCCTGCAAGAAGCAGGGACATCCCCGACTAGTTCAGGTTGCTCAGAGCCTAATCAAGCCTGGCCTTGAACGCTTCCAGGGATGGGGCCTCCACCACCTTTCTGGGAAACCTGTTCCAGTGTTCTATAACTCACATTGTAAAAAATTTTTTTCCTAATATCCAATCTAAATCTACTCCCCTCTATTTTAAAATGATTACTCCTTGTCCTATTGCTACAGGCCCTACTAAACAGCCTCTCCCCATCTTTCTTGTAGGCCCCCTTGAGGTACTGGAAGGCTGCTCTAAGGTCTCCCCAGAGCCTTCTCTTCTTCAGGCTGAACAGCCCCAACTCTCAGCCTGTCCTCATAAGAGAGGTGCTCCAGCCCTTTTATCATCTTTGTGGCCCTCCTCTGGACCTTCTCCAACTGGTCCATGTCCTTGTGTTGGGGGATCCAGAACTGGACACAGTACTCCAGGTGGGGAGTTTTTTACTTTACACCTTTCAAAAGCCAAGGAACAGGGAATGGATTTCGTCATCAATTCTTGGTGCTCTACCTCAGGACCAGCCCGAGGTATTGGGTTGGGAACCTCACCCTTGGGTGCAGTGCAGGCTCCCCGGGGAGAAAATGCTTCCAGGGGAGAAGATGCGCTTCGAGCCGTGGTGGGTGATGGTCTCCGCAACTTTCCCTGCCATGGGTCACCGCCTTGGGCTGGCTCTGAAAGTTTTCTTTCTTCACCAGCCGGGTTGGCTGGGGCCACTTAAGGACAGGTTTGCTTGTAGTTGATCCATATTACATTTTCCTCAACTCTTCTATGAATCAAAACATCGATGAAGTCTTTCCAATTGAAAAAAAACCAAATTCTTCATTCCACACAACGCATTTTTTTAATACAGATTGTATTAAGTACAAGCTGGACAAGCACCATCTCAAGATTAAAATAAGCTTTATTCCTTTTTTAACATTCCCTTTAATTTCGCTTCTGAGGGATTTTGTTTTTTTTTCCTTCTTGGGAATCTGCAGACTGCTTTACTCAAAGGGAACTTTCAGTTTTCAAGGAAAACAATACCTTGTTTCAAGAAAATAAAAGATCATCCAACTCTTTTAACCTGGGAAGCAGAAAACAGGGTCTTCTTCCACGTGTTTCTATGGCTGACATCTGTAACAGGGCTTCTGCGCTGCTTCTTGCAGGAGAATCATTAAAGAATTAAATACCATACAAATACATTGAAACGGCACCGCAACCCAATGCCAAATAGTCTACATCCAACATGAAGTATCCTCCCCTCCAGGAAAGTCTTGTGATACCAGAAAAGTCTGACAGGGATGGTTACTGATCACAGCATACAGCAGTTGTAGTTCTGTTCCCCAGAACAAGCCGGCTTGCTTCCTTCACCTACGATTTGAAATTTGATATCATTTTCAATTTTGCCATTCTGGGAGAGCAGTTCAGCCGACTTTTAAAGTTCATTTCAAGAATACGGTTCAATTTAGTGAGTAATTTGCTAAACGAGAGACTGTTCCTCTGATTGCAGTGTGTTTTTCCGCCCATTTTAGAAAGCATGAAGAGGAGAGGAAGACAGGCAGCGGCATTAGCAACCTCGCGTAATCCGCTCTAACACAAAATGCGATTGTAAGTGGATATATTCACGTATTGAGATGCCAATTAGCTACTTCAAAGCAAATTAGTTTTTTTTATTAGTAGGGTGGTTCTTCCTCAGACCTGAAATTGCTGTAGCTCTGATGCTAGAACTTTCCCAGCTCTGGGAGTCTGTGGGCTACTGGAAATTATCCACAGCAGTCGGCAAAGGAAACAGGTCCATCGCTGGTCGGCTTGAACGCACAGTGCTGCAGCCCATGTTGACCTCAGAAACCACAGACCAAGCAGGAGATGATGCTGTGCAATGTACACGCCGGCAGAAACAGGCTGACCGGCTTGTGGCTGAGGTTGTATAACGCAATAAATAGAAAAATGGGATTATAATTGTATCAGAGTTGGCTTTTTCTGTTCAGTTTCTAGAGGTGGAAATACAAAAAGTACCTGCAAGTACTCTCGACAGTTAGTTACCAAATGTTTCTGTGATACCTAACGCAATCTCAGAAGTCCGTTGTAAGTCCAACTTACAACTCCTTTTCTGGATGGGGTTCAGAGTCTTTTCTGTCACTGGGAAAATATTTTCATTTTTTTTTTACATTACCCCTTCAACATTTGCAGAGATGCTCCTGCAAGTTTCTGTTGCTATACATCCACATGCACAGAGGGATAAAGGACTTTTGTAGCTAGCGAGAAATTTCCAGCATGTACAGCGCAACGATGTTTTGTTTCAGAACGGTGGGCTCGGGATGACTGCTCTCATCGGCAAACTAGTCATAACAGCTAAAAGAAAGGCCCCCCAGGCCTGGAGCTCCCTATTTGCTGAATCATAGAATCACAGAAGGGTTTGGGTTGGAAGGGACCTTCAAAGCCCACCCAGTCCAAGCCCCCTGCAAGGAGCAGGGACATCTCCAACCAGATCAGGTTGCTCAGAGCCCCGGCCAACCTGGCCTGGAATGTTTCCAGGGATGGGGCATCCACCACCTCTCTGGGCAGCTTGGGCCAGTGTTCTGTCCATTTGAGTGGACGGACTGTGGGCCTGCTTTCCTGTATCAACACGCTGCCCTTTTCCCCTTCAACGTTCCCGTTAATGTAAACAGGGATGACATTTACAGTATTGTTTAACCGAGGGAGGAGATTTAAGTCACTTCCATGGCGTTATCTAACGGGGAGTAAACCTCTGCAGATCGTACATCACAACTCTGGCAGCAGGCTGTAATGTCTCTGAGTTACACATTTAAATTATGAATAACGCCTATTAAAAATCATAACTCTTAGTTGCGGTAAGCATCTCCGGGCAAAGACGCTGTCAGAATAATCAGAGCCAAAATCATGAATGCAGTATCTGTCCTCGCCCCGTGGAACAGTTTGGAGGATCAGCACGCCCATTGTAATAGTTTATTGCACCTCTTAAAGCCAAAATGCTGGAAAGTGTGATTTTTCCACTTGGGAAGCGAGTTGAGCCCCTTCCGAGTATATAGCTGAGCATCTGCGAGCGTGAGAAACGAGCAGGATGTGCATTTTAAGAAAGATCTCTGTAACTTTGGGAAAATTATTTCCAAAAATTTACCAAGAGCCAGTTAGGCCAGCTTTAAAAGTGAAGTGCAAAAGACTCTGGCGTTGCTGAAGTCCATCCTGCCACATGTATCCCTAAATTTCAGTCAGTGCAGGAACACAGCGCAGCCTTTTGTACCAGCTCTGGCTGGCCCAGCACCTCTCCCTCGTGAAGCCCAGGAGCCGGGAGGCTCACCAGGCAGACACAGCACCAGCCGCTCGCCCACAGAGTTTGGACAAACTGCGCTGAAGAGCCCGTGCCTAAGGCTGGTTGGATGGAGAGGCTTCTCTAGCATGAACGAGGAGCATGTGAGGGCTGAGCTGGGCCCACAGTGGGGCGAGACACTGGTGGGATTCAGGCCTCTAAACCCAAATGTGCCGTACGGCACCCTGGGGAAGGGACGCCGGCATGGTGGGGCAGCACCAAGGGATATTTCATCCCACAGGGAACATGGGGGACATGCAGGCTCCTGTGGTGGGTGGGAAAAACACCACAGCTCTGCTTGGCCCTGCTCCACTTCTTCATCCCCTGGCTGGCGAGGCCTGGAAGGCAGGCGCAGTGGTTTCTCCCATCGCAAGACCAAAAATAGCAGTTGGCCTTAATGCAGGCTTTTTCTCCAACCACTTGTCTTCTAATCAGCTGCATAAAGGCCAACCACCACCCGTGCACCACAGAAACACTCAACAGAACTGCTAGGTCTGCTGTAGCACTGGAAGATCCCTCCTGCACTGAGCCCGGTTCCTTGCTGTCCCAAGGCCACCACTTCATAAAACAACAACCATCA
This sequence comes from Chlamydotis macqueenii, assembly GCF_036417535.1. Lineage (NCBI taxonomy): Eukaryota > Metazoa > Chordata > Aves > Otidiformes > Otididae > Chlamydotis > Chlamydotis macqueenii. Next base: position 2,440,470 of record NC_141564.1, read on the forward strand.
GCCCCTTGCAGTGGACTGCAAATGCAGTAGACAGGTCCATCCTCATATGGACCACAACACTCCTCCAAAGTGGGACCGAACCCCAGATGAATGTCATGCCCACCATCTAGAAGGCCAAGTGTCCCTTCCTTCTCCGTTACTTTTTCCCAGGGATCTGCTGCTACCGACAAGCGCATGGTCCCATGCACGGGAGCTCTGTGCCTCCCAGATTACCTCAAGCTGGAAGAAGTGAGAAGAGTTACTGGGTGTTCAGCCCTGTGCAGATGTGGGACAATAAGTGTCCTGCAGAGTGCTCCTAACACCAGACTAGCATGTCTAGAGAGATCACTGATGGTAACACAGATACCTCAGAGCACTGGGGGAGAGACATAAGTACCTCTGGGTTTCTGCAGCACACATAGAAAACACACCAACACTTTGAGGGAGATTTAGATTGGACTTTAGGAAACACTTTACTGGAAGAGTGGTCAAGCACTGGAAAAGGCTGCCCAAGGAAGTGGCGGAGTCACCATCCCTAGAGGTGCTCAAAGACTGTGTAGACGGGGCATTTCAGGACATGGTTTTGTAGGCATGGTGGTGGTAGGTTGTCAGTTGGACTTGATGATCTTGGACGTCTCTTCCAACCTTACAGATTCTGTGATTCACTGTGGGACCTTTCCAGGCTGCTGAGGAAGGTGCTCCACAGGTCCTAGGCATTGGTAGGCCTCAGGGATGCCACGATTTTCTGATGTCTTGTGTGTGTAGTCAGAGTCCAGTTTGATCAGCGTATTTTTGCTCAGGGGATTGAAGTCACGTTTGCCTCCCCACTCTCTGCTCCAGCTGATGGGGAGATGCCTATGGTACAGCAAGAGTTTTTGGGGAGTGGCTGAATTCCTACCTGTGCCACTGAAGTTTCAGTTCATCATCCTACAAAAACACACCTGAATTGAGAATATCTCTCAACCAACATTTAATTTAATAGGTTGCATTTACTGCAAACCATCGACATTAAAACAAGAGAAACCAGCAAACCCGAGATAGCCAGTCTTCCTTTCCAGTGGCTCATTTCCCCTAAAGAAGCCAGCTGCCGACAACGTCAAACTCATCTGTTTTGAGCATTAGCTCTCTCTAATTCTCACTTTCTTGGCGGGCCTTTGCCATAGAAACCTTCCTTAGCAACGGGGAGGCAGAGCAGCGGCAGCTCCAGCCACAAGCATCGATAAGGCAGCCCTGGTTCCTCTGTGTGGCATGTCTCCTCGTGCCCTGCCTCCCCAGCTGACTGCGTGAGCGTTTCCAGCGGAAGTGGGGTGTGGGGCAGGAGGGAAACAGCTGTGTTGGAAAACTGTTTGGGACCATTTTGAAATCGCCCTTTGACCGAGCTCACCCAAGGGAATTTCTTGCATCCGTTTAGCTCAGGCACACCAAGGATGACTTCTGATGTTTGTGGCTGTGGGTACAAGGGGTAAGAAGAGGAGCCAGGAGGAAAGCGGGGAGGGGATGAGATCTGGAGCATCTCAACACGAGTCGCTGTGCCTCAGTGAGAGAGGAACAAATTGAACGGCTCAGGACACCAAAAACAGCCCCGTGAGCTTTGTGGGGAAAGAGTATCCTGGCCAGGAGCCCCATCCTGCGCGACGCTCACAGGCCAGTGGGCAACGGTCTCTGGTGTGTCTATGTCTAGGGGCAGTACTGCTGTCAGAGCGGTGCTCAGATGGTTTAGCTCTATTCCTACCACAAATTTCTGCCATATCTCCACTTAACTGCTATTTCTTTTACTGGTTACCACCACCACCAGCTTGAGGAACCCATAACTTTACCTTTCCGTTCTCTGACTCATCCTGTCTCAAGCACACCACGGTGCTGCTATACCAGCATTAGACCGTGACTCACCGGGAAACCTGTGCTGTTCGCACTTCCAGTCCTCCCTGCCAGGTTTTTCATTATCTGCTCTGCTGCCTGGGAGATGATCACCTACGAGGAAGAGCCTCAGTGACCTTCATCTCCACACACCTCTCCTCTGCTTACTTGTCAGCACCAGGACATCATTAACTGCAGGCAGCTGAATTCACAAACCGTGTAAAACATGGAAAGACATGAATCTAAATTTTTAGATAAATGCTTACTGAATTAAATTAAGGAATCCAAATGACTTTTATTACACGCATAGGTATTCTCACACGGAGATATTACATATTACCACTTTAATTCTGATAAAAGAAAAACACATTACCATTTTATTCCTGATATTTTTGGCTCAAGGAAGGAATAATTCCTAGCGTGCACGTAAATTGACAGGAAAAAATAATCTTCCCCTCTATGAGTTCTAGCTTTTCCTTTTATCTTCTTATTTTTTTCCTTCTCCATCACTACTAAGTTCTCTGAGATTCACGGTGCCCAAGGTATCAGCAACGGCATTTTCTTCTTTGGCACGCCAGCTGGAAAGAGCTGTATCTTCACGGAGGAATGGGAACAAGGTGTGTTTTCCTCCATTGCCATTCATCTTGCAGGTCCCCTGCTAGAGCTCTGCAGAGGAGAAGCAGATGGCTGAAAGTCAGGAGACATCCCCCACCAAAGCTTCAGATCTCACACTCTTCTTAATCACAAAGTGAGATGACCTTGGCCCTCTTAACACATTATTTTCTGCCACCAAATTATCTTGCAGAAAAAAGGTTTCTTTTCTGTCCTGAGCATTGACTGATGGCCTGTTACAATAGGATGGGGGGGGGGGGGTGTCATGGTTTCAAAATAGAGGGAGGTAGATTTAGATTAGATATTAGGAAAATTTTTTTTACTCTGAAGGTGGTGGAGCAGTGGCCCAGGTTGCCCAGAGAGGTGGTGGATGCCCGATCCCTGGAAACATTCCAGGCCAGGTTGGCCGGGGCTCTGAGCAACCTGATCTGGTTGGAGATGTCCCTGCTCCTTGCAGGGGGGTTGGACTGGGTGGGCTTTGAAGGTCCCTTCCCACCCAAACCCTTCTGTGATTCTATGATTCTCTGCGTAGGATGCAGAAAGGTTGCGTCACTGCCACACCTCCGTTGAGTTGACTTGCTCCGTACCAGCTCTGATCAGTCCGCTGCTGTTAAGCGCATTCAGCACAGTCCATCAGCTTATGCAGCGTGCTGAAAGGATGTAGGTTTGCAGGGAGAGGGGTGGTAGATGTAGCCATGAGTCTCTGTATTGTAACCGGTGGTCACTCAGGCGGTTTGCTTTGGAAATGTCAAAAAAACCCTCCTCTAAAATGAAGTCGTTCCTGAAGACAGGAAAAGCTTCTACAGCCACACCGCTCAAACCTGCTCTGGTGCTTCTCTAAAGAGCTGAGGTGCCAGTAGAACCCTTCTGCAGCCTTCCCAGAGCGCTAAGGAAGAGCAGATCCCCTCACCATCCACCTGCCAGCCCTTAACCAGGCTCCAGACAGTTCTGAGACAGAAGATATTCCTTGCTAGCCAGGAGGCTTGCTGGAAGGTGAAAGAAAAACCTAAAGAGCACTTCAAAGTTGAGTCTTACTTCAAAGAGCCCTTCTGGGGGACCTGCACCTGCAGCTCTTCGTGTTTTTGTGCTGTGTTTGACCATTTATCATTAAACCACTCGTTCAGCCAGCTCTGCACAATAAGCCCTTGAATGGATCTGAGGCTGAAAAGAGCCCAGCCTGCAGACAAAAAACAGTAAAAATGCAATCTAGCTTTCTTAAAGAAAGCTTTGATATACCTTAAAATAACATACTTTGAGATGTAGTTAATATTCAACCTGTTTTCTTTCCTATGGGCTTTTCAAGACTTAAAAAAAAAAAATTTCTGAGCTCCTATTGACCAAGAACAGCAGGTGCACGCATTGGAGCATCTCGCTGGAGTCTGGGACGAGAAAACTGGCTCTGAAAATCTGCTGCTGGAGCATCACGCGCAGGGTCACGTGGGAAAGTCTTCTCCTGGAGCATCTGTAAATCCAGGAAGATCTCATCGTAGAAACGTCCGCGAGATTTTCAACCAGCCTGATTCTCAATGAATCCTAATTTATACCATCAAGGGCTTGGCTCAATTTTGTTAGATTCCAAAAACTAAATTGAAATATGTAAAAAGCTTTCTTGGCTATCTGCCCGTCTTTGTTATATAGCTTCCATTACCATAGTACTGGAGTGCCTCATGATTTTTAACATACTGACACTCACAGTACCCCGCTGGGATGGAGAAATGCTAATTTCTTCCTTTTATAGGCTGGAAACTGAGGCACAGAGAGACTAAAGAGTTTAACCCATCAAAGAATGCAGGACCCATAAGGACTAGGCTTCCAAACCGAGACCCTCAAACTCACACCTTTGAAGTGTTACTGAAAACCCACTGAGTCCTCAGCCAAAAAGTTAGTCTCAAATGCTTGGCGCCATCATCAGGCATTCTGCATATCAGCATGCTGGGAAACTCATAGAATTATAGAATGGTTTGGGTTGGAAGGGACCTTCAAAGCCCACCCAGTCCAACCCCCCTGCAAGGAGCAGAGACATCTCCAACCAGATCAGGTTGCTCAGAGCCCCGGCCAACCTGGCCTGGAATGTTTCCAGGGATGGGGCATCCACCACCTCTCTGGGCAACCTGGGCCAGTGCTCTACAACCTTCAGTGGAAATAATTTTTCCTAATATCTAATCTGAATCTACCTCCCTCTATTTTAAAACCATGACCCTTAGTCCTGTCACAAAAGGCCATCAGTCAATGCTCAGGACAGAAAAGAAATCAGACGCTCTGAAAGCAAGTGAAGCTAGGGAATCCTGTTTAGGGCAACAGGGCGCATCCGCACTATTTACCCTAGCAAACAGCCCTCTCTGGACCATGCAGAAATCTGATTTTTTTTTCTCCCTTGGCATCAGCAGCACTCAGGCCAGCTTGAGTCTACTGTAATATCTTAAACTTGTCTTACATTCCCAGACACTTAGTGGGCAAAAGTAACAGAAAGTTATGGATGAAAGTGACATTATGCGGTTCCGTGACTGTCACATAATGGAACACTCTCTCTGAGCAATCTCATAAAGAGCAATTTTGTGGGATTTGTTGAATAACTCAAGATAATTTAAACTTCCATAAAAGGACAGTCAAAGTAAAAAATAACTTCTTTACAGGAAGACACGTCCTTATGTAAAGATCGCTAGGAGGCACAACATTTATGAATGCGTTTTAATTTTAACTTTTTCAGAAAACATCACAACATTTTCGAAGGAGTAGCTTTTGTTCAGACAGCCCGATTATTTATATCACAGTGCACAAGTTTTGACTGTTGTGCACTTATGATCTGTAGCCGCATTCTGTATAAAAGTGCTATACATAATGGAAAGGAACAGCCCTGTTCCAAAAAATATTCCCAGACACATGAGAGAAGGGGACAGGAAAACTTCTTTTTTGCATCACGGCTGTCTCCTGGCTACTGTACCAACACCTACATCACCTGCACACTCACACACTGAGACATCTAAAAATCAGACAGATTTTTGCCCCAGAAACTCATGGGCCTCACCAACACCACCTAAAGAGCCAAAATACAGATGTTACATACAGTTACCTTTTTCTTTTTTTTTTTTAAATGTAAGGGGAGCAATAGCATCAAGAGATTCAGCCATGCCCAGAGAGGTGGTGGATGCCCCATCCCTGGAAACGTTCAAGGCCAGGTTGGCCAGGGCTCTGAGCAACCTGATCTGGTTGAAGATGTCTCTGATCCTTGCAGGGGAGTTGGAGTGGATGGGCTTTGAAGGTCCCTTCCAACCCAAACCCTTCTGTGATTCTGTGATTTACCTCCATCTACCCAGAATCTCTGTGGCAGATCTGGAGAGGCGATCTTGGATATCCTGCGTCCCAGCCCTCTGCTTAGCCAAGTGATAACAGGAGTTGATAAACATGCCACTGAAAACACATCCTGAGACACAGTGTCCAAATTTAGGCACTGTTTGGTTCTCTGATTTATTTTAGTTCCTTTAGTTTTCCCTTTTAAAGGAAATGTCAACATTGCATCTTTCCCAAGGTGAAGGTTTTGTGAGTTTGTGAGCAATGTTATTGTTAATCTTGCTAGCGAAAAAAACTCAAGCAAACAATGACAAGCATAATTCAGTTCAGTTCTCGCAAAACCCACAGAGAGTGGCGGGGAGCCAGTTTCCGATCTCATTTCCACTGGGACAAAGCCATGGTGAGAGCACTGCTGGGGCACGAGAGCCGCCCCGGCCGCACAGGTAGTGGTTCTAGAAAAGTCAGGTAATGGTTTCACCTAGGCTTTGATTCCATATTAGAAGGATTCAGGAATACATTTCCACTCTTTCTGAGGAAAACAGCCATGAGATACCAGGGTACTTCCACACTTGCTTCAGACGGAAGTCGGCGAGACTTACCCGTGCTCCCCAGCATAGCTTGGTGGGCTGAAGCCACCATACGGGGCAGTCAGGGTGCCCCGTGGACCCAGCACACAGTGACCGGTGTCAGCTGGGAGATGCTCTAAGGAGTGCGGCAGTGCTTAGTGCTGAGTCAGATGGAGGGGGAATGACTCACCCAGAAACGTCAGTGAAAGGCGATGTTTCTTCTCTCCAGGCTGCCCTTGTGCCTGCTTTTGATCTTTTAGAGCAGGGTCCCCTTGCATCTTTCTAGCGAGCAGTTGAGTGGCTTTTAACTGTTCAAAATTTCTCGATGCATCTCTTGTAGCACATTGTTCCGGGCCCGTGACACACAGAAAGTGCAGCAGGAACCACGAAGGCGGCTAGACGTGACCCAGCACCAGATTTGGGAGGGGGTAGGCTGGTGGCTAGAACAGCAGCCCGACTCCCACTTTCGTGCAGCAAATGGCCGTGCACTTGTCCCCCTCCACGCCTCTCCAAACCACTTGGCGACTTGCTCTTTGCCCAAGGTCTGACATGGGAAGAGAGGGCAGGTCATTAGGTACACACAACTGTTATATGAACGCATCTAACAGAACAAGTCATTATTTTTCCTACTTTCTGCTTTCAAGAAATCATAGAATGGTTTGAATGGGAAGGGACCTTCAAAGCCCACCCAGTCCAACCCCCCTGCCAGGAGCAGGGACATCTCCAACCAGATCAGGTTGCTCAGAGCCCCATCCAACCTGGCCTGGAATGTTTTGAGGGATGGGGCATCCACCACCTCTCTGGGCATTTGGGCCAGCGTTCCACCACCCTTAGTGTAAAAAATTTTACTGTTCATCCTGTCACACCAGGTCCTGCTGAACAGTCTCTCCCCATCTTTCCTGCAGCCCCCTTTAGGTGCTGGAAGACCGCTCTAAGGTCTCCCCGGAGCCTCCTCTTCTCCAGGCTGAACAGCCCCAGCTCTCTCAGCCTATGCTCACAGGAGAGGTGCTCCAGCCCTCTCATAATCTTTGTGGCCCAAATCAGGTTTATCTATCATTGCAACAGAAGAAAGCACAAACATTCTCAAGAGACACAGATATTCTCATTAGCTGTTCCCTGCCCCCTCACCGAGCCTTGTGGCCTCTCCATAGTCACTAAATGATGGGCTTACCTTTCAGGTTCTTTGCACCTGAGACCTTGCATATCCTTCCCTACCTTTCAAAAGATGGGGCTCACATTCATCTACGTCCATCCTCTCAGTTCAAATCATCTTGCAGGCTAGGGAAGGTGATAACAACTTCTTGAATGGCCTTATTACATTGATTTGTAACATTTGTTCATGTGTGTTTCCATCTACACAAATAAGGGGTATGATCTGCAAATACGGTAAGAACAGGAGAGCCACATAAGAAACAAAAAAAAACCCTAGGAACTAAAGAGGATATCTGTGTCACAAACAGGGCTATAAATCATGCCTTCAGTCCTAAGCCTACCAAAATAGCTGAAACACCTCATAGGCCCACACGAAGGTATCGATCTGGCATCATTTCGTGACACATTTTACTTGACAGGCCTGCAGAAAAATCTTTAATCCTCAACAGTCAAGGCAAAGTCAGAGAATAAAGAGCAGGCGACTACAATAAAGCTGACCCTAATTCAGACCTAACAGCATTTAGGTTAGCGACACCAAATGTCACGGCTTATTTGAGACGGTCCTAAGAACTGGAAGCACATCCTACATTTCTGCTGATACTGGGATGTTATTTTCCACGAGGTTTTAGAGGTGGTGGAAAGAATTAGAAATCTGTAGGAGCGTGCCATGCTTCTCGCATCCTCTTTTCTTCATTTCTACAGACTTGCAAGTGTGCACTCACTGTGGGTCACACCTACCCACCAACGCATGGTCGGGATCCAAAGAGATGTTAGTGAGTTTGGGTGGATTACAGCGTTTTTCTTAGAGAAGACACAAATAGTTGACATTTTAATGGCATAATTAGCACCCATAGAATCCTTCATTCTAAGAATAATTGCAAGAGACAGAAATAGGGAGTGGGAGCTTATAACATTTTATCAGTTTTGTCATCTTTTTGGAGAAAAACCTGCCAAATGGCCTCAATTTGTTATTCAAGGGTATAATAAATGCCGGAAAACAGATTTTCAGAACAGTTTTACTCCAGCCTCCTTAGAAATCTAAACAATTTTCTGTTGCTCTCTCTTTGAACAGCAAAGCCAAAGTGGCTTTGGTAAAAAAATTCTCGGGTTAATGAATGAATTAGCTAATTGCACTCAGCTGAGCATTTGAGTACAAAGCAGCAGCATTCAGTTATAAATAGAGCTGACCAGAGCACAGATTGTGTGCACTTGCATAAAGGATCTAAGGAGATGATGAGTAACAACTGGCACTGGAATTTGCACAGGTTCATGAAAAGCAAATTTTTCTGTGGATACGAGGTAGAATTTGGGGAAAAAAACCAAACAGGTGGATTTGTGTTAATCTGAGAGCTCTTCGCCACAAAAAGCACAATTTGCAACCAAGAGTCAAAATCTAAATCCAAACTGACTTCGCTCCAAAGCGGTGTCCTTTCGCTGCTGCCGCCTGGTTGCTGCCACAGGGTCTGCCCCGTTATCCATCAGGCAAATTGATTATTGCCCAGTCTGGGGAAGAGCAGCTTGCCAGACGGCCCTGTTGTGCAGCCCTCGCTCCAATGCACGTTACCTGCATGGCATCCCAACATCGATGGCCATCAGTCGTTCTGCAACATGTTACATGGAGCCTGCATCAGTCAGTCAAGCAAGTTTTTCTAGGTAGCCTAAAATTTAGGCACTCCATGTTCAGTATTGCAGATCTGTAATCTTAATCACTTCTCTAATATTGTGCTGTTGATGTGGGATTTAGGTTTCTTTGTCACCTTTGTTCTTATCTCTGCTGTTGGAAGTGAGTAAATGTTTTTGGATTGATCCAAGTCACTGTTCTTTTCCTTTGCAGCCTGACACCTGTCTTCGTTCTGTGCATCTCTCTCAAGAGGGGATTTTGCACAACAGTTGCGTAAACACAGGGAATATAAAAGAGCTATTCAGCTGAAATGGCTTATTCCTCCCATCTTCCCATCGCAACATGCATTTTCCTCAGGACATTGTGTTCCTAACCTACAGGTCAACCCTTAGTACAGGCTTATGCTGAAAATAAGGTATGGCGTAAGTGAACACGACCTTCTTGGAACCCATACATCTGCTCATTCTTGGGTACACATTCGTATAATAGGCAAAGCACTTGCCATTTGCATCCGGAAGTTAAGCAACATAGGTCACCTTGGAAAAAAACCCAACCAAATGGCAAAGGAATGAATTAATAAATCTGTTTCACTACAGTGGCACTGAATTCACAGCAAGGGAAGGAAGCTTTTGGGAAAGAATTTCTTTCTATAATTAGGAAATAGTCATTGATCCCATTGGGAAGTCTAAAAGATCAGCTGCAAACTACAATTAAAGATGTGGCGATGAAGATGAGCTAATGTACAGCAAAGCGTGAGGATATGATGGCAAAGCAGTAGACTGACAAGGATATTTGTGGGAAGGGCTTATGAGGAGAGATTCAGAAGAACAGAACATACAGTTCAAGGCACTGGGGAAAAAAGCAATAAGGAAACAGCAGTAGTTATTTTTAACTCTTTGCTGTGTTTATGAGCTTTTAATTGCTTTATAGACACTACTTTAAAAAAGGGCTTGGAAAGCTGCTTTGATTGCCAGAGTGGAAAAGATCACCTTAATTATTATATCTCCAATTAAAGCTTAGACACTGTTTCAGAGGAAAGGAAGAGCTCAACCTATTCTGAGATGTAAAACATCTCACCAAATCTCCAAAAGTGGGACCATTTCAAGCTATCAAATTCTTGCAAAGATTTCCCAAGATGAAGAACTTGCTCGGTGAGGGGAAGGGCACCATGGATTTCCCTTCCTCTGGGACACAGGACAGCCCTGCAAAAGGCTTTGAGAGTGTTCCCTAGGATGGGGTTCTGAAACATTTTATTGAGTATTGAGCCCTCCATAGAGGGCTGATGTCACACTTCATGCTTACCACAATATCCTACTTTGGACAGCAAAATCATCACAGATCGGAACAAACCCAGCCAGGAAATTAAGAATTTCATTGCTGCCAGTAAATATCTATTACTATTAACCTTTCTGTGAAAATACCTGATCATCTATTATTATGTTAAATAATTCTGCAGTTTGAAGAGGTCCAAACATAGTTGGGGTAGTTAATTACCCACACAAAGTGAAGGAGCACAGTGTTCCTATGTAGCTTCCCATAGTTCAGAGGTGCTCAGTAACAAACTGGAAGGAGAACTCATTGCCGGCTTTCTAAAAAAAATCCCAAACTCTTCAGCTGGAAGTGAAGACAGTCTGAGAGGAAAAAAGAAACGCATTGGAAAATAGTAGAAGAGTACTCTGCTGAAATGTAAATATCTTGCGTGGTTTTTGACTCTGCTTGAAGTTGGTCATGTTTAAATGCACAGCTCATCAAGGGCAATTGTCTCGTTCTGTTTGGAGCACTGCCTTCTCCTCCTCCTGGCAATCTGTGGGTCTTCCACCACAGATCCCTGCATTGCAAGATGGTCCTTTGTTCCCTTGTTTCATCTCGAGAAACAAAACAAAAAAAGCTCTTCTTTTCCTTTAGGGAGCTGTTTTGTCACATAGATTTTGAGTGTAGTCTCGCTCTAATTTAATTTGGAAAACTTGTGATAACCATTCCCACAAACATGTAGGGAAGCAATAGACTGCAACTTTTTGGAACATAAGAATATAAGGAAAGGCAGGCTCAAACTAGAGTGTCCTTGGCCAGCTCCAGATGTGAATATGTCCACATTTCAACTGTTTTTTTAAGTGGGATTCCTGGCTAAGCTCACTAGAAACACAAGGGCAAGGCACGAAGGTCCATGGGAGAGGTAAACTTTTGAAAATTCTCTAGGCAGAAAGGTGTCAAAGCCAACATCTTAAATTTATTAAGCAGGACACAGATTTCATTCAACAAATAGGAACCTTGTACGACGCACTCTCGTTTTGTCTACGACACGATGCTCTCCGTATCTCCCTGAGTAACTGAGAACTCAAACCAGCAGACAACTTCCGCTCCGACATGCCAAATCTCTACGAATGTGAGAGCGTTAAATTCCACAACACCACAGCTGTGGTCAACAGAATTAGAGCTCTTAAAAAGAGGAAACAGAACAGAAATTGTAGCTGGCTTTTAGGCTTTCCACAGATCCAAAAGTGCAGATCCCTTGCATTCATCACAATAGGAGTGATATGACTTCTTCCTGCAGAAAGATTAGGTGGGTTTTTTTGTACTGTTACTACATAACAGCATTGATATTTGCCCAAGTCTTAAGCTTCAAGGCAAGTTATCTTCAGAGATATAAGCTGTTAGTCCAGGAAAGATAGTGATGTAGAATTTTAAATCGCATTTTTTTCTCTCTCTGTTATTCTCTTACCTTCCAATACAGTATTTATCTGTAAAAGTGCACTTCCCAAAGGGTCAGATTAACATTAGGCCAACACCTTAATCGGTCAACTTTACTTTCAATGCATATATATCACTCTAGACCAGCTGGGAAACCAGTCCAATAATATGCCTCTATCCATCTTTGACTGATTAAAGCACAGTTTGACCTTAAAGATATATATTCCTTCCTATCACTAGAAATCTTACGGCTCTGTAGAAAAGAGAGTAAACATTGCAGGGTTATTAAATTTCTACCTTAAGGTACAACTGTGAATAATGGGTACTTAGCAACCAGAAACAGAGGAGCACAAGAAGTTCCGTCCTAACTACGCATTTTGCTAAGAAATACAAAAGCTCACGTCAACCTGTAACAGCTAGACCAACGCAACTGATCTCCACAAACAGCTCCAAGCTTGTAACCAACAGGAAATGACCAGATTTAAATACCTAATGTGTTTGACAAATATAACTCAGGCCCCAAATTCTTTGACATTTGTCTCCTCACCATCACCATCTTTTGCAATTGGATTTAAATGAGTAATCTCCATTCTAAAAGGTTGGTTCGATATTTATGTTGGCTATTAAGGTCGAGGAGTCAAGAGATGAGAACGCTAATTTCTGCAAGCAGATTGCCTGACATTTGAACAAGACTGAAAATTCCATCAATACGGCACATTTTTCTGAGTAAAAAGTTCATGTAATTTCTCAGGCATTAATCAGCAGAAGTCAATCCTGAATGACGAAGAAATGACAACAACCTGGATGCTCTATGCCATGTCATCCGTTCTCAGTGGAACATTCATGCAAGTGGGAGTTATGGATTACAGAGCAGAGGACAAATCCAGCACTTCCTCCTACACAAACATCAGACCTGACTGGGGAAACTGTTTGGGAGTCTGCTCAATGGAGGGGATGAATGCAGGGATGACGCTAAATAACTAGCCATGAGAAGTCACTGCACATGCATAGAAGAAGGAGCAAACGAGTTCGAGGCCAGGGGAACCTTCATGAAAATACCTGTGTTTTCATGAACACATCTGTTCATGCAGATGTGCAATGAACAACATGAGGTATGGAAAAGGAAGGACTATTCTGGTCCCTGGACACTTGGATACCACACGTCTAGCAACCATAACCATGAATCAGCAGCAGCGTGCTGTAAGACCGACCCAAGTGTCTGCCTATTGCCAGAACAGGACACACAAAGTGGTCTAGGCATCAGGACGTGCAAGGACTGGTTGAACTTCAGCTCTCTTTAGCTGTGGCTTTTTCAGGCTTTGCTCAGATCTCAGAATATCCACCCTCTCTTCTGTTATTCAAATGGTTATTTAATGAGTCTACTGACTTGTACAGAGGCTGCAAACAGAGGAAATAAAGGCTTTTAAGGCATCTTCCTGATCTTTTATTGTTCAATAAATAGACATACAGCACCACGATCGTTCCTTCTCTACAGAAGGACGTTTGAGTAATATCATAATGCTGGGAATTAGACATGATCCAGCCAGCTCTTCAGCTGCACTACAAAGAAGGAGCAAATAGGGAATGCCAGGGAGGGAAGCAGATCAGACACGTAGATCAGAATAATCTCAGGGTGAAGCCAGTTAGCCCTTTTAGAGACTTGAGTTGAGAAAAACAAAGCCTTTGAAATTGATCCAGAGTTTCATACATACATGAAAATTTGAGGTCTACTGCACTCTTTTGCTTCGAGAACATTTTTCCTTTCCAAGATTCCCGAAGAAAGGTACATGGTGTGGAAAAAACATTCAGCAAACCTGTACCACCAGCACATTAAAAAAAAAAAAAAAGAAGGAAAGAAATCCCCACCCCACCCCCACTGCCACCCCCCCGCAACATCCCCCGCTTTTAAACTGCTGATTAATTACCAGAAATTATACCCTTCAGTCTCTTTCTTCTATGTGGAAAGTTGTGAGTGGTTTGTTTTTTTTTTTTCAATTTCTTAAGGTGTCATTAAATTTTTGGCTATAATTTATGGACAATATCTTAGCCTAGAGGTCTCCTGACCGATGAATTACGCTGCATTACTGCTGTGTCCTGCTGCCGATGTCACGTAGACCTGAGGACAGTCTATCATCTCACCACGGGCAGCTCAGAAAGACCTGTTAGCTTTGGAAAAAAATCTCTCTATTGTCTACCAATTAATGGCTGGTTTTGTTGGTAAGAGCCTTCTTCTAGATAAATTGTAGGGAAAGGAAGGTCACACACATACGCTGAGACAATGCTCAATTATTGGCCATGTTTGAGGTTTCAGTACTTTCTAGGAGTCTAAGAGCAGAATTTGGTTAAATTTTAACCAAAATACAATAAACTGAATAATCACAAATGAATCCCGAATACGGTTGCATCAGCTTCTCTGTTACATCTACTAACACCTTCAGAAAACTTCAGGAAAAAAACCCGAACTTAAGAAAATGCAGGAATTGTTGATTTGAATTAAGAAACAATCAGTTGTTTTCTAATAATTTAATTTAAAATATCTATACTGGTCTATTTCCATGCATCCTAGTTGCATTCATGGGATTTATGAGCTCCCTCTCGTGGCCACATTAACAATTATGGGGTGTTTTTTTTCCAGCTCAGCACTTGCTATAGATTAAGGGGCATCACAAAAGGGCAGTTTGTTGTTCCCTGAAGAAGGGATTGATTTTCATCTCCTCTGTAGTCAAATGAGTCACCCGAGCTCCTGCGGAATCACCTGTCACAACCAGTGGTAGATGTTTCTTTGCTGCCTCATGGCATACAGGAGATAAGAGATTCATTCAAGGCAATGGATGTGCTCCAGCTGGTGGGCTCCTACATCTCCAGGTGGGTACCACACATGCTTCTTTGGGTGCTAATGGCTGTGCTGCTTTGCAGGACAGCCTTAAAGCAGGATGCCCTCCAAAAAACATGAGATGCCCTTACAACACATGGTTTCCAGTCTACCCCTGATCTAGTCAAAGATGTCCCTGCTCCTTGCAGGGGGGTTGGACTGGATGACCTTTGAAGGTCCCTTCCAACCCTAACCATTCTATAATTCTACACCAGCAAAGATGGGCAGCACACCACCAGCCAAGGGTGGCTGTGACAGAGGACAACCACCACGTGGCTGACGCCGGCAGGCAAGCGTGCCTGGGTGGCTTGGCAGGGAGAGCACCAGCCTGATTTCTACAAGCCAATTAATGAGTAGAAAAAGGAATATCCAACCCAAACTGCTCTATGATTCTATGGTTCTGTAGAATGGGCTACAGGGAGGTAACAGGCCAAGAGAGTAGCCAAGAGATTTGCAAAACAAATCAAAGAAATTTCTGAAACCAGAAGTTTCAGAATTTGGAGGCTGAGTGGAAAACTTCTTTTCTAGAAATAAAAGGTCATATTGTGCAAGTGTATCATATGAGTTCCGGCAATGGCTGCTTTTTAAGCTGACAGAATGCTGTTTATAAACTTATGGTATCAATTTGCAGACAGTCATTAAAGTCACGACTGAGATTTCCCATCTATTTTTAACAGAAGTGAAATGGAAAGGCCAAAAAAAAATAGCTGCTTCCTTCATCCTAGACTCATTTTTCCCTCAAACCAAACACATTGTCTCAGAAGATTGATTGTCCTCTTGCCATTAAAAGCCGGACTGCAGGTTTGGCAGATTAACCCTTGACAGATTTAGGAGGTACGCACGGCAATAAATGAGTTATACCCATCCAAATCCTGCAAAATTATTAATTTTGGAACCTTATTACTGAAGTGTATTGCAGGCACTGTGCCACAGGAACACACATACAGTCCTACAGGCATTACATTAATAGATCCTCTGTTAGTACCTTTTAGCACAGGACATTTACTGAATAAATTAAAAATTACTAATTAAAAATAATTAATTAAAATTCATCAATAGCATTCCTGCTGATCAATACTACCTAATAACAAGACTATCAATATCTGCAAAGTTCCGGACCATATGTTCCAGAAAAAAACCCATTGAGTTCATGTATAAATATGCAAATTTAATTTCAGCTCATTTGTATATGCTCAGTTACCACAGTGCTGTAGGCAAAGAAGATGCTAAAATGCACACATGGCTAAAACTCTCGCTGCTCTTTTTCCTCTGGCAGCTATTTGCTCCAACGCAGAATTTCTTGTTGATCCAATCACGCAAATACTACTTGTAACCATTAGACCTCAAGCTTCTTAATTTAAAAAATGGTACCCCTAAACTCTGTCCCCCATCCTGTCCATCCCTGGACTGTACAGGGCTTCTCTCATTGCGTTCGTCAGACTTTGGATCCAACCTCCAAGAGACAAAGCTTGAGTTCCAAGCCTTGGGCGTCAAGATGCTGCAATAGCATGCAGCTAGGGAGGTCCAGCACTTCATGTATAAAGAAAGAGTAACAGCAGAGCTGCCTCCAAAGTAATTATTTCATGTTAAAGAGGATTTTCCTTCTTCAGAGGTCTCAAATTAAGAAGAAAAAAAAAACCACAAACCCAACTACAAACAAAAAAAACCCCACCCAAAACTCCCCAACCTAGAAGAAAGCTCTGAAAGGTGGACATCAGCTGGAAAGAGAACTCCACAGCCCCAAGGAGCTGCAGTACCGAAGGAGCTGCCAACTTTAACACCTCATACTGCCCATTTTGTATTTCACCACAGCTCAGCTCCCCATCCCTGCAGCCCGGCAGCCCGTCACCCGTGCATGGGACTGACTGAGGAGCGTTGGATTTCTTCCTTCACTCTCCCACCTTCCCCTTCCTGCATATTGGTGGCTCAGAGGGAAAACAGATCTCAGAGGTCACTCCCACCACCAGATCCTAACATACACCAATTCTGTTAATAGGTTAATTTTGAGCCGAAAACTCACACAGCAGAGAAGAGTTTGATTTCAAGAGGATTTTAAGGAAAAGCAGATCCAAAACGACGTCTCAAACATACCCGTTTCATCAGAATGTTCGTCTAACTCTACCCTGTGCTGGGAACACAGCCTGCAGAACAAGCTCAGAGCGACGTGATCGCAATGATAGCTGAGCACTGAGTGGTGAATTATGAAGTGCAGATGCAGAGTTTGGCTAAAGACTTCCAAATGCTGAAAGGCTACGGTTGGAATCTGGTTTTTGGAATTATCAGTGTTGCAAGCCCTTTGAAGTCTGATCATTTTTGCACATTTTTAACACTGTATAGGTAGATTAATTTTTTTTTCTTTTTTTCCCACATTCAGGCAGAAATTAAGCAGACTAATAATGCACACATTTTAGAGATAATGCCTTCAGGGAAAGAGTAATAACCTACAGCTAATTTACTGAGGGAGGTAAGTGATACTCATACCCTTTACAAGCTAGCGTTATATTTAAAGATGCTGCAAAAACCTAATTACATTATATGCCGTGAAGCAGATAGAAGACTAAAACCTGTTTAATAGTTAAGCCCGTTGCTATAACAACCACGTTTCAAGGACATGGATATACAAAACACACGCAACCGCATCTGCATTAACAGCATGTATCACTGCAATTGAACTTTACCTGGCAAAAGAATCAATTAAATTTGAAACTTCTTTATTAAAAAAAAAAAATAGCATCTTTTGTTACTGTCAACAGAATTTCATCTTTAGACACCAGTAGCCTCTCAATGGGAGATTTGCTGTTTAATTCACCTGGGTTTGGATTCCTCCTCAAATATTTCCCCTCCAAGGAAAAGAAGTCAACCTCAGCGCTCCCGGCTCAGTCAAGGAGACATTTGAGCACCTGGCTGCTGGCAGTTAAGTGGGTGGGAATATTGCTTCGCATGTGTGTTGCGCCATGCTCAGAGAGATGACTTCTTCCAGCCTTTGCCCACTAAATTAAGAAATGAGAATGAAGAGCAAAAATGAATGCTTCAATGTAACATAACATAACGGGTCAGGCAAGGAGTCACCGGTTTTGTTTTTTTTTTTTTAACAAATCAAGTAATCGTTTGGCACAACTTTTTCCTTATTAGACCATTATTTAGCAGCCTAGGATAGGAGAAGATTATAGAGCAATTTTTTTTTTTTTTTTTAAGGCAAGAAAAACTGAGTCAAGCTGAGGCCAAGAGAGATGTCTTCGGCAAGGTTCAAGAGTATGAGATGGTTTGTGATGCTCTGAATAAATATGAACAATTTTTCCAGTTTCTTGGATTTATGTGTTTACATATTCTAGGAATACCGCTTCAGAAGCAAGATTAAATTCAGCCCAAGCTTCACAACACTTTCCAGAACTGTGGTTTTGTTGATAAGAAGCTGAAAATACAAGTTTCTCTACAACTGTCTTTCAGCTTCCTCTTGAAAATAGCAGCTGTGGCTTTGAATTAACATTATTGTTTTCATTTGACTGCACACCTTTTAAAGAAGCAATAAGAGGGCTGGAAGCAGAAGTCAATAACTGCATTAAATGGTTCAAGGTTTCTGGTTTCAACCCAGATTGCACACTCCGAAGGCAGCCTGCCAAAGTCAGACCACAGAAAGAGGTTTAGCAATAAAAATCACACTTTTTTTTTCTTCATCAATGTAAACATGAACTCTGACATTTATTAGAACAAACCTGTTTACAGCAGAAGGCAACAAGAACGTTGTACCATCGATGATGGGAAAACCCAAGTTGTAGGCCTCCCACTTAAACAAAACTAGCTCAGTCCCCAAGATGTGCTTTTTGGCTGGACAAATTTGCAATCATCCTCTTGTATCCGTATTTAAATTCAGAGGCTTTCAAGAACTTTTAGCAATCTGCTTATCAATTACTGGACACGCTCAACTCTTCCAACTAGGAGGTCTAACAGGAGCAGCGTGGAACATTAAACGTATCAGAAAACATGTTGTAGTGGCTGTGAAAGCCAAAGGCTGAAATCCAACCAGCTAATGCCAAAAGGAGTCTCACCACTGATTTCCAAAGAGATGGGATTTCACCCACTGCCCTGATGTATTAAATCATAACAGTTGACTTGGGGAGCTCCACGAGCTTCAGCAGGGCCTATTCTTGCTTCACCAACCTGAACGTCCGGCCCTCTCCTTGCTGCAGCCACTAGAGGTCAACACAACCACAGACTTGGGAGCATCCCCACCTCCAGCTTGGGCAGGCGCACTGGGCTGCGGCAGCTCCCACGCCTGATGTTTGTGGCCCTGGGTTTCTGAGATGGGTTTGGGTCGCTGCTGACCTCTGGGAGCTGTGAAGTGCCACATGGAAAGCTGTAGGCACCACCATCTGACTGTGCAGCTCCAGTGTGGACCAGCAGCACAACCATGCTGGATCAGCCTCTGGTCAATGATGGGATGCAGTGCCACGTCAAGAGCAAGAGGAAAGCAGTGCCTGGTGCTCATTAGCAGGTGAGGAGTAATGATGTTGTTCTGAGGTGTGGCTGATGGTCTGCCTACACTCTAAAAGACAAAACCGGGAAAGTCTTACATCCTTTTATACAGAACAGTGCCAAATACACTCCTTCCATTATTCAGATTCTCCACAATTTCCAGAGACAAGAACCAGTACTTAGTTCAGTTCAGGCACGTAATTTTTTTGTCTGCCCTAGGACCTTGTGTAACTATCTGGCATTTTGAATTCTGAGAAATCAGTGGGTAGAAACGACATATAAGTTCAGTAGAAAACAGCTCTCCAATTATTCAACAGCCTCCAATAAACAGGCATTTTCTGGAAAGCCTGAACATTGTTATGAAATTATTTGTCTTTCATACCCTCAATTTTACTGCTGCGACTTGAGAATTTCTTCCCTAACTGAATGTTTATGTTTGCTTCTCACAGCGTGTTGATAAAGTTCCTAATTTTACCAGCCTGTTTTTCCAACACAGAAACATCTTCCCAACTTTCTGTCCAACACCATTTACGTCACACTGACTTCCCCTGCTCGTTAATTTTGTCGCCAGAATTCTTGTATAGCCTTGAGCAACGTTCAGCCTCATTTTAACTTCCTCCGTTTTCCACCTCTGGGAAAGGAACGTCCTCAGTCTATCGCTGTGTTGGGGCGGGAGAACGGATGACATCAAATATTTGATATGTTTCAGCAAAAGACAAACACTACAAAGTTTGCCTACACCTTTATACTCTAGCCACCTCCAGAAAAGAAAAATTCTTCAACAGCTTTTTCTCAATAAAGATAGATTTAAAGTTCAGCTAACAGCAGATTCAAGTTCTGAAAACCTCTACACTGAAGGAAAATACTATTATTAGCTTTATGTTTTCTCCTTATTGACATGTCAGCATCACAGATGAACTGTTGTCAGAATTGTGACTTACTGTAGAACATAAACTGCGACCTATGGTGACACTAATAGCTATTCAAATTCTTTTTATAACAGTAATCCCATTTTCCTGGAGTAATTACACGTATTTATTAAACAATGCAAACTGCTTTATACCTTCAGTAACTTGCAATCTCACACTGCTTCCAGAAATTAGAATCCATATTAAATTTCCAAGTCTGAAAATTTAGAACTAGAATTTAGAATTATTAGAAATTTCATAAAGAGCCTGGATATTCTGCAGGAAGAAAGGCAAGGCTCAGGGACAGCAAGATGATGGCCACCTCAATGGGAGGGAAGGACACAAGCTCCCTGGTCCATCACCGCTCTCCTTCCGTGGCACTTTCTAGAAAGCAGGATCTAGAAAGGGATCCTGGGCTGCAAAACGTGAGGGATGCCTATTCCCCAGCAGCGTGTTCCCATCCACCCAGTCTCTCCTGCTGTCCCCTCACTGGTACACCCACCGGCACACCAGTACCTTCCCAGTGGGAAGGACTACGTCATCCATAGCCCCTCAAGGCCTTCCTACTCTTCTCCCTGCTGAGACAGTCTCCATTTCCAGTGGTTGGAAAGACAGCAAAAATAATAAATGCAACTTCAGCAAGAGGCGGCACGGAAAATGGAAAATTGTTTCTGAGATGAGCCCAGGGTTCCCATGTATTTAAGGCATGGGTTCAGCTGCTCTAAAGTTTACAAAAAAAAAAAGAGTTGGGAAAGTCTTCTCAGACCTCATGAATCATTCTCAACTAATGAGACTAAAATGTGGCTCGGCTATCAAATAAACACCCGCTATCTGCCCTCAGCCCTGGCAGATGTGACTGCTGGGCCGAAACTAATCAGCGGTGCCTCCGGCTGTTGGAACAAGCAGGTAGAGATTGAGTTTCACTTTGCTGTTTTGCTGTTGCATACACTGATTTATTTGGTAACTGAAAGTCCTCAGGGAAGACAGTGCCAAAAGCACTGCTGATTTCCTTCTTTTACCATTAAGATTTTAGTACTTTAAAGAAAAGAAAACAGGCCTCGCAAACCTTCCAGATCTCTCCCTACTCTAGGTTTTCAGCCGCTAGGTCTTGCAAGTGGGATAAACCAGAATCACCAATCAATTATACCACATTTGGAAAAAAGGAAAAAAAATTTCCTCCTATCTGTTTATTTCTGTCTACAGACAGATACTAAAGAGCTGGAGAAAGATGTTTGAGAAACTCACGGCTCTGAAAGCCAGTGGTCAGCGTGTGGACAGGAAGGTATATCAGAACGCTAAGGTGGTCCTGGTAAGCTGTAGCATTGACAAATGGGTTGAAGGCTTCCACAAAGATCCTCTAAACCAGGCAAAATTCCCACTGACTCCACCAAGACTGCTCCTTAGATAACGGCCAATGTCTCAGGTCACTGGAAGGGAAAGCACACTGGTGAACAAATTTCATCCCGCCAGAGACAGTTCAGTCAAGCCACATCAAGAATACAACCATAGTCACGACACGTAAAAATATTCGTTAGGTGTGTGACTTTTGTTTGCCTATTTTAGCAAAACTCCACATTTCACAGCCTCACACACAAAAAAAAGAGATCTTGCACAGAATTTTGCAGGTTCTCATCTAACCTGGAAACAGGGTGGGCGCTTCCCTAAATCCGTAAGTATTTTTCAACACGTCTTTATTCATGTAATACAAAGTAAATCAATTACGCATCGTCTAAATGCAACTCATTCCCTTCAGTTGTGGGCAGACAAAAGCAGCCAGCCCAATTATTTGCCTGGGAAAGTCAAATAAATGAGTATCGCGTGCATTATAATGTATCAAATGTGACAGGGAAATGTTTTCCTCTCTTCTAAAATGTAAATATCACTTCTGTTCTGCAGATGTGTGGAGCTGTAACCAAGCAACACTTGAGAGCTCATAAGCAAATCCTAAAAACATCTTGAGGAGGCTACCTTCTGTTTTTAATTTGTCTATGGAGAAGGAAGCAACTCTAGACATTTGAGGCTGATTTCAGATGGCTTGTAGCATTTGTTATCATTGTGAAGCACAGGATTTGGATGCCTAGCATTTCACCATCGCCAAACCCTCTGGGATTCATGGCTGTGTCCTGGATCACCCTTCCTGCTCAGACCGTGCTGGCGGTTAATCCTGTGTTCCTACGCAGGTCCAGCGAGCACCAGAGGAGCCAGAGGTGAGGAAGTGCAGGGTCATTGCTGGAGCAGGGCAGGTGTAGATGGGAGAGTAGAAGAAACACCTTCGCCATAGGATCTCCAGCGACCTGTGGAGCCACATGTTGTATCTCCCACATTCTTGTACGGTCGTCTGCCCTGCTGAGCCACCTGGCAGTAGCGGTAGCCCCCCACCAGCTGAATGTGAAACAGCATCCGCAAGAGGAAACCCTTCTCCCTGGGGTGGAAGAGCCAGGGAGGATGCGGGACCGGAAGCTGATGCATTTGACAGCAACTTACAGCTTTATTATAACGTTCCCAAATACTTCATATCTATTAGTTTAGGTTTAAATCCAAATTTTTTGCATTCAGGGACAAGATCAAAGCAGGAAATGTCACCGTGCTATTTCAGTCAATATGTATCTGCTTGAGTCCACCAACTGGTTTTGTTGTGTGGAAGCTAACAGGCTTTCACTTAAAGTAAAATTAAAACTTCTCACTGTCTCTTTTCTCGCAAAAGGCACAAAATGGCTCAGGAGCTGCTCTGCTGTGACTCATGGATTTTATAGTGATGGCAGTTCTCTCGCCTCGTGCTCAGCTCAGCGTAGCCACCTGCTGTTTTCTGCATCCTATCGAGACTGCACATGGAGCAGCGGTCCTCTTCCACTCTGTATCTGTTTGTATGGCTCATGCTAGGCTACAGCTGGGCCGTCAACACAATTTAAAAAAAATAATAATAACGCATAAGTAGAACAAATATCCAGAGGGAAGAGCGCAGTTAATTTTTCTCAGACTGCAGCCCATCGTAAAAACCAAAACACGCTAAAAAAGGGTCACTTTGCACATGTAGTCTTTTTGGGACAGTGAGGACGTAACAACCAGCAGTTTGGTTTTTTTTTCTTCTTCTTCTTCCATTGGCAGCCTTCCTCCCAGCCCTATTTCAAAAATCAACCAAGAGAGACAAGCAATGCCACCGCAGAGGTTTGCTTCTTTGATTGCTAGGAGCATTTTAAGCGGCGTGCAGGCCGTTTGTTTACAAAGCCAGTATCAAAACCTCACAATCCCGTACCTGTCTCCCTGGAGATAAACACACATAGAGATAATACGACCTTGAGGGACAGAACTGTTTGCTCTCTGTCAAACCCTGGACATTCAGATAAAAACAGTGAGCTAAGATGCTTTCAGCAGGGTGACATATATAGTTTTAGCAAGAACATCCCTGGACGATGAAGCAAACTAAAATGTTCCCATTAAAAAATAACAAAGGGAAGCTATTCTTAGAGCCGTTTGGGCCACCAGATCCTTCCTAAATGGTGCAGAAATATCAGCTTTGAATAATTAATAACAGAAGTGGATGATTCTCACCTGGGAAAAGGAAACAGCATATGCTGGTCCTCCAGTAGCCCTTCCCACTGGAAGCCAGAATCAGCTTTCACAGGGAACCACTCACATGACACTGCTCTACTCGGCTTCATCCATCTGGACAGGGAGAGGCTCAAGGTCTGTTGGGAAGAGGAGGGTTCACGTCGATTTATAGCACAATCCTCTCATTTCAGGACCTCAATAACCCTACTGAATGGAGAATGATGTCCCCATGGTAGTAGCTATAAACACAGGAGAAGACAACAGACCCTATGACTGAAGCAGGCACCCTGACGCACTGGAGAGGGTTGTGTCCTTTCCATCCTCACGATCACCAACAATCACACAGTCAGGCAAGCAATATAAAAACATGTTTTTTCCTCAGAACACCAAAAGAGGGATGGGCAGGGCCTGCTAGTCTTCACCCTCACCTATACATACCACAGATGAGTCCCTCTTTGAGGCAGCACCTATTTTTACAGTTTTGTCTCAGAAATAGCTTCTTTCTTCAAGCTGCAAGTGCTCGGTTCTTTTCCAGACCAGACCACAAGGCACATGCTTACAGATGCAGACTTCAGGAATCATCTTCAGGTGCTCTTTCTTAAAAAAAGATGTTGCTCTGTGTTTGCTGATGCACTTCAAGATGAGGATTTGAGATGCTGATGGAGTATCAAAATATGAGGTTGTGAAAACAAAGGACTCTGTTCACCTTGGAAGTCAGGGTGAGAACTAGAACACAACCCCATGTCTAAAACTTTTGTCTCCATTCAAGATCCTCTTCCTTATCAAACCTGAGTAGGGATTACAAAAGTTGAGAGGCAATTTCCAACTAAGCCTGAAACTACAAAGACGTTAGAGTAACAACGCAGCAGAGCTCTGAACTCAGCTGGGGCACTGAAATACTCAACTCATTCGCACAGGGAAATCAAACTGTGATAAAGCCTTGGCATTATGCCGCTACACAGCGAAGTTTTAGGTTTTGGTTTCTAAAATCACTTACACAAAGACACATAAGATGGCAAAAGACCTGGATACGCTGCAGGTTTTTTTATGTGCTCTCACTTTTGTACCATGTAAAGGAGAGGTTTACCGTCCAATATGGGCAAGAAGGGGTAAGTATGGTGGATGCTCTCACCTGAAGGGAGATTACCTTAAGGTACCCCGAAGGTAACTCAGAAAAAATAGCAGTTTTTCTCAGCAAGAGAGGTCTGTGTTTTTTAAAACACAGTCTCATGCAATTTTGGGTTGCAGGTCAGGACATGAACTTCAGCTTAGCTCGGTCTTCTCAACTCAAACAGCAGGACACGTATCCTGGAAAGGACAGTGCTGGAACCAGGAAAATAACTTCACTGATGACTAAATCTTGAGCCTTCAGGCAAAATAAGTGACCTCTGTCCTTTGGAAACCAAACAAAAACATAAATCTTGCTTCACATTAGTAACATACAACAAATAAACTAGATAATAATAATTACTCTAATCATTTTTCAATTTTTTTTTTTAACAGAATATTATTTCCGGCATATCTCTGTAGAAAAGAAAACAGTGGTTGGCAAAGAGAGGGCTGATCTGAGAATGAAACACTTTCCTCCTCTGCTCCTTTTAAACCTGATTTAGCTCTCTTCTAAACAGCTCTGAGGCTCGGCACAACTGTGTCTGAGAGCCAGTACAGCTGTGACTAAGAGCAAGTGTAAGACATGAGTCATCTCAAAATTTCCTTACTGATTGACTGCGAATACCCCACTTACTCATCCAGCCTAATGCGTTATTATTTTTAACAGGGCTAAGAGGGACAAGTGCTGGACTCTGTTAGGATTTGCCATGTTTATGCTGATAAAACCCCGCCAGCTAAGCCTAAGACTTGGAATGTCTTGGTTCTTGCCAGTAGCGCTGTCAGCCCAAGCGTGCCTGGTCACCAGCTTAGACAACAGATCCTGGAGCGATCTGGAGAGTCAGAAGTCAGCCAAGGAGCAGGGATCTATTTGGACTAAATACGACATGTCAAGTTCATCTCAATCTACGTGGAAAGCCACAAAGGGCTTCAGCTTCCAGGCTCAAGGCTGTAAGAGAGGCGTCTGCTCTTGCTGTCTTTCACCACAAACATCCCCAGAAAGCACACCCCTGCCAGCTGGGGCCGGTGACAAAGGCACTTGCATAATTACCCGTGCCGTTAGCCATGGAGCAGTGCTGAGAGAGGAGCACAGTGCCCTGGGCACACAGTACAGAGCTGAAATACCACTTATCCACCACTTAGGTACTAGCGGCCTTCCAGTACCTCAAGGGGGCCTACAGGAAAGATGGGGAGAGACTCTCTAATAGGGCCTGTTGTGATAGGACAATGGGTAATGATTTCAAAATAGAGGAAGATAGATTTAGATTAGATATTAGGAAAAAATTTATTACAATGAGGGTGGTGGAGCACTGGAACAGGTTCCCCAGAGAGGTGGTGGATGTCCCATCCCTGGAAACATTCCAGGCCAGGTTGGCTGGGGCTCTGAGCAACCTGGTCTGGTTGGAGATGTCCCTGCTCCTTGCAGGGGGGTTGGACTGGATGGGCTTTGAAGACCCCTTCCAACCCTAACCATTCTATGATTCTATGATCCTGGCCTGCGCACTCAAGGAGCAAGGGCAAAAGAGACACCGTGCAGCCTAAGCTCCCTGATTTACCCCCCAATACAATCAATCACCTTAAGTCTTGAGCCCTAGAGAAAATATAAGTGCTGTAGCACTCTCAACGGAAAGAAGGTGTGCTATCAGAGATATTAAAACATCCTGCATTAGCCAGAACATAAAAACCCGTATTTTTGCCATGCCACCCCAATGGTTGAGCCTCCACTTCCAAGTCAATGTGACAAATCTGTGCTGACAGCCATTTCTTTAAAGGCTTCAAATCCTGCCGTAGTCAAAGATGGTGAAAGGGTGGTCAAGTCATACAGGATACATGCACTTGCCCGTGACACAGTAAATTAGAGTAAACGAGGCTACTGCGCAGTGATGGTGCATGACGAGAAGCAAAGGAAATTGTTCAGGCAGTCCCAACAGGAGCTCAGTTAATTATTCATAGGGACTTGCTATAGTTGACATCTACTGTATCAGAGGAAATCCCCAGTGCTTTAGTGTGTGGGTGAGATAGTCACTTCTGGTTAAATGAGCCAATCTGGCCAATAAAATTTGGCAGTTTTTCTTACTTGGCCATAAGCAAGGAGAAAATGAAGAATCGGATGCCAGGAGAGAAATTAGTCTGTTTGAACTCCTGACCCTATGACAAAAAGTCTAGACTTCCATTGTCTCCAGTGTTTAAAGTTTATTAAACCAATGACTCTGTCTGGAAAAGTTTTAAGTGAGTACTCCTTTTCCTTTTTCCTCTTTCTCTTGTGTCTGGATTTTGAATGAGGGAGGTTGGCTTACAGGCTACAATATGTATTTTTCTCCAGCTTCTTCTCCATTGCCGTGAACCTATTTGGAACATGGGTGAAGATAAGAATCTCTTATTCACAGACAAGAAGGTTGAATTTGGCAAACTGATTTCTAGCACGGTAACAATGGCCAGTCAAAAATGTTCAGACAGCTTGTTTTTACAAAAATCTCTACAGATTCAAAGATTTTCATGCATTTCAACCTGGGAAACTATTCAGAAGATTTGCAGCTAGAAGACACCATAATATATTTTCCTCTGTATAGTGCATCAATGACTCCCATGAGAAGTGAAAACAATATCATAGGGAATAAGAAGTGAGGGACCACCAGGTACCTGCAGATAGGTGACCAAACCTCCAAGTGCTCTACCCCAGCAAAACCCCACGAGGTTTTGGGCTCCAAGCTCTGTTCTGTAGACAGTGTCCCTCTGTCTCACAGTTGCGGCCAAGAATATAAAGCAGGCCACTTCTGGAGAGAACAGATTTCTATTTTAGGATGAGGTTTTCCTTTACACTGGGAATCCTTGCTACTCAAAAGCACACTAAGTAATGAACATAACTGAGGGCGTAGTTAGCTGGGAACAGCTTCCTAGGGATTTAAATGCGAGGCAAATGCTCTCCATCAGCAGCTCTTATGAATGCTTACTCCTCTGAAGGAATGAACTTCTTCAAAATGCCAGCTTCCCCAGTCAAACTTTAAGACTTAAAGGCTAGGATAACTACACGTTTGCAGTTTCTTGATGTTGAGATTAGTCTGTCAAGCCTAACAATACCTTTGTGGTTAGATTGGTGACCCTTAAGGATTTATTTTAATTCAGTTACAAATGTAATCCCTCCAGATCGCACCTGCAAGTAATTCGGCTTCCCAGAAACTAGAAAGACTGGGGGAAGGAGGCTCCAGAAGCAGGTTTTGTTTGCAGAGGCAGTTGGAAGTGCCTCTGTGAAACAAACGGGTTTTTCCTCAAACACTGGAGCTCTGAATGGTTTCTGAACACCACAAATATTGGCATGCTGCCTACCGCTTCCAATTAGCTTCTAATTACACAGCGTAATGTATGGAATATGATGCAAGAGGCAAATCTGTCCATTAATATGGGTGCGATGGGACCACAGAGGATGTGTCTGTATGGGCTGCTGAACTGACTTGAGAGTGATTGATCGTCTTCATTTCAGCTTTATTCCCAGTATTCCTTGTTGCTTGGTTTGGGGTTTAGAATTTAATAAGATTTGCATCTAGAAAATCAGAGCTGAAAGCTTTCAGCTCATCTGGATTTCCTGGAATGAGTTTATGAAATTTAAATAAAAGATTAGGCGGGAGAGAAGGGTAAGGAAGACCCCAAATATCCAGTGCTAGAGATGTATTATTTTTAAGTGTTCAGAGAAAGATGGGTGGAAGCTGAGAGTATAAGCAGATACAGTGACTGCTAAAAACAAAAAAAACCAACCACCCACGGACCCTCCTAAGAGTGAGAATGCATGAAAAAAATGGAATAGTTAACTGCGTATATTTAAACAGAAAGAAAGCTTCTGCAGAATATAAATATGAGTCACCTTCCACTGACATTACACAAGTGCCTTATGGGAATTATGGAAAGAGAAGGTGCAACTCTGGAGCTGAGTCATATGATCAAGTGTCTATATCTTAACCAGTTGTCACATTCAGCTGGGCCAGCAATTGATGGATGCTCAGCTCCAGTCCTAGGTCACTGCATGCACAGGGGACAGTAGAAATCACTGAGTCACAAGCAGTGGGAGCCTGGGAGAAGGAAAGCAAAGATATTCCTGAACAACTCTTCTAGTCATAAACTCACAGTATGGTTTGGGTTGGGAGGCGCTTTCAAAGCCCATCCAGTCCAACCCCCCTGCAAGGAGCAGGGACATCTCCAACCAGATCAGGTTGCTCAGAGCCCCATCCAACCTGGCCTGGAATGTTTCCAGGGATGGGGCATCCACCACCTCTCTGGGCAACCTGTTCCAGTGCTCCACCACCCTCAGTGTAAAAAAAGTCTTTCTTGTGTCTAATCTAAGTCTACCTCCTTCTAGTTTTACACCATTACCCCTCGTCCTGTCACACTGGGCGCTGCTAAAACATTTCTCCCCATCTTTCCTGTAGCCCCCTTTAGGCACTGGAAGGCCGCTCTAAGGTCTCCCCAGAGCCTCCTCTTCTCCAGGCTGAACAGCCCCAACTCCCTCAGCCTGGCCTCACAGCAGAGCTGCTCCAGCCCTCTCATCATCTGTGTGGCCTCCTATGGATTTGCTCAAACAGGTCCGTGCCCTTCTGATGTTGGGGCCTCAGTCCTGCAGGCACTGGATGGCCAAGGCCACCTCCCTGCCCCTCTACAGCTCCACGCACACTGGCCTGCCCAGTCAGAGCCCTCCAGGGCCACGTCTTCTGCCATGGGAGGATGAATCTCCATCCTTTCCTCTCCAGCTCTGCCAGCCTAGGCCCCAGTTGCACATCCCACCACCATGAAGCATTCCCCACCTACCTTCGGGGACACCGCGTGTGCCTGAGCTCCATCCCGCGTGGTCTGCGGAAGGTCAGGAAGGGAAAACACCTCCATCTGCTGTGTGGAACGGCTTATGCAAGTAAACACAGAAAATAGCTCTTAAATAGTGTTTTCTGCCAGAAAATCTTCTCCAGGTGGCAAAGGTGAGGCAAAAAAAAAAAAAAAAAGAAATTACTTTAAAGTCACTGAAGACATCAGTAACAGCCTGGAAATGATTCTGTGTTTTCAAGCCCTCTATCTACAGACAGAGCAATCAAGCACTTAGGAGATTATGAATGGTAGGTGAGAGGGTGACATTTTTCTTTCAGAAAGAAAAACATTTTTTCCTTACCCATGCTGCCCTTCGTGAAGTTATGCAGAGAAAAATCAATTCACTGAATTTTTTCCTGCTGCTTTCTTTGAAAAAAAAAAAGTTTAAATAGACAGAGATGCTTTTTTTTTTCCCCCTCTTCATCCGGTACTATGGAGTCTCTTGAAAAGAATGGAGCCTTTGTCAATACACTTCAGGGTTCAGATAGTAATATATTTTATTTGGAATTATGACCATCTTTACTTTAGTGCGGAGGTGGATGGTTATTTACCTATCTGTTGTCTGCAGAGACTAGTTTTACATCATCTAACTTTTATACCAGTTGCAGCAGTGCACATCGATTCTCTTGTTCGAGTTTCTCTCCTCCCAAGAAAGGAAATACTTTCAAGCCAAAATCTTTCACAGCCTGTGTTCCTGTAGCAGCAGGAAAGGTGAGGAAGGATTTTTCTTTTTGTTGTGGCGTTCACAGGTCACTGCTGCCGCGCTGCGTGCAATTTATCACGGCTCTAACACACCCATTGCCAGTCGTACGGTGACTAACAGTCAGGTCACCAGGCAGGTGACCTGTGCAGGTCGTTCATCCTCCGGCACTAACGTCAAAAGGGGCTTTGGGAAATCTTTCCTGCAAGTCCTTTTCCTTTGACCACTGATATTGTGCGGCTGACCGATGCGACATTCCCATCTGTGCTTCCGCCACCCTCACTTACCCCCACTTATCCCCAGTAGCTCTGGTAGATGCTGACGTGAAGGGATGGTGCTCAGGAGTGAACCGATTGGAGAGCCTTGCTAGAGATGCTTTCAAAAGGGGGCAGGCGTCCCGAGGAAGAAGAGAGCAGTCCATCTGCGAGGGCCGATAGCCCACAGAGCAAAGGACACGAGGCACACGGGCTCTTTTGGCAATTTCTGACAGCGTTCCTGCAGTCCAGCTTACACAGCTGGGCCCCATTTATAATTCTGAAAGGATTTTTTCTTCTTCTTCTTCTTCTTGGTCAGCTGGTTGTTTTACTTTCAGATGGCTCAACAAACAGGAAATAAAGAGGACATCAAACAAAACGACATACAGAGCTCCACACATTGCTCAGCTGGGGCGCTCGGCATGAGCTTCTTTGAGGGGTGGCAGTTCCAGGGATTGAGCATCTCATTTCTTCTCAGCCCTTCGCTTTTATCCTATGACTATGGAGGGATATTTTAAATGGCATGGGGAATCCTTCATTTCAGCTGCCTAAAAGCCAGACTACTACTTAATTTAAAACGCAAATGGAAAGAAAAGGGAGCTAGAGAGAGTTCATGAGAGGAATACAGCCTTCATTGCCTCTATGGAGCAAGACGGCAGGTGGCGAGAGGCAACTTTCAGCATACTAAGAAGAAAAAAAAAGTCTATATTTTACTGTTCAATAGCCAGAGTCACCAAATCTTTAATGGATCCTTTTATTAGTTCTACATAAAAGGTTTCACATTGGCAACGGCCTCACAGAACTTTGGATAAGAAACCACCCCCCTTGCTTGCCTACAGCATCGAATCAGCATCAATTATCTAAAATGAAATATTTTTGATGAGGCAACTGATACTTGCTTAAGCCCCGTGCTAATCCCCAGCCTTCCACACAGTTAATGGTTTTAGCCTTCACTCTTACATTACACAACCCTCGTCTTGAACGAGCAGGCACGAACCATTCCAGCCCATTTCAATTAAGAGAGTGGCAGAATTATTCTGATTTTACTTGGAGTTACTTTGATATCACAGAGATCCTCTGTCCAATATGCTGCCTCAGCAGATGGAGCTTTTCCAGCCTCCTCATTTTGCAGACCACTAGAAAAGATCAGGGAAAGTTATTAAACATTTAGTTAGTGAATTCTGCAGTCACATTGCTTATTTACCCAGAGAAGTGCTTGATTAGGAAAGAACTGAACCCTAAGACACAACTCAAGACTGACCAACCCAAACCATCTCGTTTTATTATTACCTCATGTCACCATGGGCAAAACTCTCTTTTCCATCTACATCACAGTCCAGCATCCACATAATCTGTACCAGCCTCCCACCAACATTCACGAGAATCCAGCCCACAACATGACATGAAAACAGGGGGATTAAATACTCTCTTTTACAGAATTACTTCTGATTTCTGTGTCTATATAGAGATATTTGGGAAATGGACGTATAGAGTAGCAAGAATACTTTGCTCATTTGCAAAATAAATGTTGCCGTTCGTTCTCTTTGTGTGAGCTGTGTGGCTATTGAAGCAGGAGTACTCTGTGGAGCTCTTGCTAAGCGCGAGGGTTTGTATTTCTCTGAAGGATTTACTTGGCTGAAGCAGCCAGGACTGTGCTACCGTTGGATTTAGCTGAGATTTGCAAGAGCCCAATCCAACTGCAGATGGTCAGTAGGATAAGGACCCGGCAAGGGGCAATGCTTTCAAAATAGAGGGAGGTAGATTCAGATTAGACATAAGGAAGAAATATTTCATGCTGAGGGTGGTGGAGCACTGGCCCAGGTTGCCCAGAGAGGTGGTGGATGCCCCATCCCTGGAAACATTCCAGGCCAGGTCGGACAGGGCTCTGAGCAACCTGATCTGGTTGGAGATGTCCCTGCTCCTTGCAGGGGGGTTGGACTGGATGGGCGTTAACAGTCCCTTCCCACCCAAACCATTCCGTGATTCTAAGATAACACATTTGTTACATATTTTGATTGGTATCTTTATCTGCAAGAGATGGATTCCTTCAGGAAAAAAATAAAATAAATTTTAAAAAATGAACTTACTTTGACTTTGAAGTTCCTGAGTGTTTTTCTAAAAAGACTTCTATGAAACAAATGCAGGGGAGGGAATGTCTCTGGTGCTCACAGGATATGAAGGTAACCTTCAGAATGCAAGTCAAATATAACCTATGGAGTAACATCCACCTGGCTTGCCAAAGAGCTTGAAGCAATAACACATGAACAGCGGTCCGGTTCTGCTTCTATAATAAGTATCCACACCAGCTATTTCAGTGTTCAAAGACCTGTAAAGGGAACGGGGTTATTACTCCAGGGATCTGTAAAATACAGTGCTGTCAACCTCAAATACTGAAAAATGTCCCACCTCAATCCCATTTCCCCAAAAGGACAAAGGACCAAGTAAAAATTACGAAATTAAATGCTTGTGGGTATTGTTTTATGCCTTTAGAAATTAAATTCTCTCTAGTACATTGAGGTCAAAGTTTTAGGCTTTTATCCACATTCAGAAATGCAAGAAAAAAAATATTAAGTTGTCCTGTAGCCACTTGGCTTTTGAGGGTGGGGAGAAACACATCACACAAGCTCACAGTTAACTTCTGAGAGAGCTGGCGAGGGCAGCGACTGAATGTGACCAGCATTTCTTTCCTGGTGCTGAGGACAGGCGATTCTTGGGTTGTGAGTCTAGCTGACAGATCACCACCACTTCAGCATAGACTAAACTGGGCCCAAAAGGGTGAATCCTACAGAAGGAAGCCGAGGAGATTTTGATTGCACAGGTGCTCCATTTATTGATCACATTTATTCATCTCCTTTGGTAAAGACTCACCCCTCCAGCCCAGTCTACTAAAGATGAAATCGTTACTGTAAGTCATCACCTCCTCCTCCGCATCGAGGGACATCATCCTTGTTACCAGATATTTATGTTACCGAAAACCAACGAAAAATGTGTGCTGTGCAAATAAAGCCAAAAACACAGTCCTGATAACCAACACAGAAAGAAGTACAATTGACACAATGCAAAAGAGAACCACCCCTCAAGTCTTTGCCCATAATAGGATGCCAAAAATAAGCCCATTTCCAAGCTTACTTCAATGAGAGTTAAAAAAAAAATCAAGGCTGTTAAAATACAGATTGTACCTCTTGGCCCTTCAGTCCAAGAGAATGAGTGGCAGAATGAAATAGAAAAAGCAAAAATGTCATCAACAAGAGCCATATTACAGCCCTGCTGTTAAGGGCAGGCTTTGATCCCGTGCCCGGGATCGGAGATGAGAGGGCAGGGAGGTGTTCCCATTTCTGAGGCATGACCTGCTGCAAGCTCTGAGCAAGCTCTGGATTTGCGTCCAGCACAATTCATTGCAATGCTCAGGATGAGGAACAGGACCATAAAAGTTTGCCACCATCCTCCCTTGACCTGCTCATCTCCTCAGGGAGACTCTTTAATCCATAAACACAAGCAAAGACAAGACAATCTTTTTGGCTCCTCCACAAGATTTCCCCCAAGCCAGAGCCTGGTTTAATTTTCTCCACAATAACACAATATACGTTTCTGGCCCTAGCTGCTATGAAGTGTGGAGCAGGGAGAGGTGGGAAGAGCAAATCTTCATAGAAGCAGCGCTCTGAGCAATGTTCCTGGCCTACACTGTTCTTCTGTGGCGTCAGACATTCATTAAGTCAAAAGGCTTGGCTGTGGTCTCCAGGTTGTCAATAAAGGGTGCCGTGTAGAGCTATGGAGTCCTGCTCCAGGCATAACCCCTACTACAAGCTCTTCCTTATTGAATTCAGTTCCGCTGTGCTTAGGTTTTATTTGCCCAAGGACTTCCACAATTTCAGAGAACAGAACTTGTATAGCGTTAACATCTCGTTGTGGCTCTCTTTTTGTCCTTCTGAGTCCAACTTCAAGATGGACAGACCTGAGAGATTATCTGTCTAGTTGCAAACCACTGTATGTTCTCCACTGGAACAGCTCTCGGGGGAAAAAATTTACCTGCAATTCAACTGCCTGTTGAAATTTTGCCGTGATTTTATGGCCAAAAAGATGAAGGAAGCAAGTTCTTCTATTTTTCCACAAAGACTCCTTACCACTGGGATTATTCTTTTCACTACAACAACAGTGGTGTAGTAAGGAACCTTGAGGCTTCCAAAAAGTTGGTTTGGACTAAGTCAGTTTGGACTAACCAACTTTCAGCCAGAGTGGAGAGGTCTGGTGCAGAAAGCCTGCCACCACCGTGTTCCTGTCCCTGTCCTTACTGGCGTTGTGTGTTCCTGCTGCCAAGCCTTTGCAAAACGCCTTGAAGAGAAGCTAGCAAATGACCAGACTAGTCACCCTCCCGCAGACCTTGTCCTGTCCACCCCATCCCATCGCAATTTTGCAGCAATGCAAGAGATGTTGGCTTCTTGTCAGGCCCCTTGCACCAATGCTACGCTCACAGCAAGAGTTGCTTTTTGCCTCAAGCACCAGCTCTAACTAAAAAGGAAAGTAAAACGTGTATTACCCTGCTGCTTCACAAGGAGCCAAAGTTAGCACAACATATCATCTCAAGACAAAATGCTTGCTACAATCAGATCCATCCATCTTCTCTGGGAGGAGTCATTTTTGCCAGTCTAGTGTTGGTAAAGGGGCAGCAAAGCGCCTTTTATCTGAAAGCACGTTTCCCTGGAGATCAAAAGTGTATTCTTTAGTTTTCAAATCTTCCCTCTATACTCTCACAGTTCCCATATACGGGGAAAAAGTAGCAAAATGTTACTGAGAGGCTATATAAATCACACCAGCCACTGATCCTCTTATCCAGTAACCATAACACATCATACGTTGAAAGACTGTCTCTGAGAGAATAAAATAAATTACATATAATTTTCCTTGCCAGCATACTGAACCTTATGTTTGTTATTGTAAACTACTGAAAGCACAAAAGTATAGTCTGTGCATTCTTCTTCGAAGGTGGAATACGAACATCAAAGAAGGCAGTTATCAGAAACTGCCCTTTCTCTGCCTCTGACAATAGGCTGACCTTTTCCCATGCATTATGAAGTTAAAAGAAATAGAATTAGATAACTCAAAAAACCCTCAGTACCAAAGATAATAAGTTATCTTTGTTATAAATATCACCATAACTAAATAGTTTGTCATTAAATTAATTAATTATAGGATAAAAGTGTAAATAGAGCTAGTAAAAAAAAAAGAAGAAAACTATATATTCCTTATAAAAGTTTTTTTAATATTCAAGTTTTTGGAAAATTTTATCACATCTGCAGTTGATCAAAAGAATCATTATTATCACCAAAATTCCATTTTTAAAGAGTAAAAGATCATTATTTTGCATGTGAAAACAGTAGTCAGCGTGAAATCATCCTACTTCAAGACAATTTTTTTGTTGGCCCATTTGTTGTCAGAGTCGAGGCAAGCTTGGATCTTACTCTAAAGAAGGGATGACAGCCACCAAGTCACCGAGTTGTTTGTCAAGGGATTCTTCTAGAACAGACTGCACTTTTCGCACTCTTCACCACAACAAACCATGACAATCTGTCTTTCTCGACAAGGAAAAAATGTGTCACCACCACATGTGTTTGTCCCATTCAGGCTCGCAGATCTATTTTAACTCCAGGGGTATCACAAAGCCACTCACAGTTGTACCCCACCCCTAGTTCTAGGACAATCTCAGAAATTATTCTGCTGCCTTGTGCAAATTATGCTCAGGCGAGAAAGTAAAGCAACATGAAGTTACTGGTTTTCATCATAACGGGGCAGAGGATAACTGCAATTTTTTGGTGTTAAACTAGTTTTTCCTAGGCAGCTATATTTTTACTTGCAGGTCTCTTCATCTTTTTCCAACAGATAGATTAAATTCAGTGCTAGCTGAGACCCTACATCATGTTAAAACTTTACTTGGGTTCAAGCAACACATATGACTCATCAGCTCAGCAATTACAACAAATAAACCCAATTTCCCACCCGTGTCACCATAAGTAGACACCACTTAAAATGGGCACCTACAGATGCCTCTTAGAAGGTGCTGCAGAAATTAGAAGAATGAGGAGCTGCAAAGCCATCCTGACCTCTCAGTGCAGAGCAGGAGCAGCCCCTGCACCGAGCACAGAGGGGAGAGACATGAAAGTCATTTAAAGAAGAAAATAACGTCTCCTCTCCTTGTCAAGAAGAGCATTTTAATTACATTTCTCAGTTTTAATCCGCACCAAGATGACTCGGTTTTGTAAGTGCTCTGGAGCCCGAGGCACACATTTGTATTACAGTTGGGTGCTTTTATTGCATATTGTATTTGTAATTGCTCCTTAGAAGATCAAGCATTTTTCCACTAAGAAATCTAATACATTATTGTTATTTCTGATTCCATAATTATTTGGATCACTGCGGTGCATGTCAGCCACATGACTTCTGTTGTATCTTTCTTTTTCCTCCTCTCTCAAAGGGTTCGGTTGTTTGGATTATGCAATAATTTTGTTAATACCGGGACAGATGGCCACAATGAAAACACACAGGGTGCTCTCTCTGATAAATACTTGCCAATATCAACAGGAAAGAACAGAATTAAATTCATGAACTTTAGAGAGAAAGCGCGAGCTTTTTCTTGAGCAAAGAACAGCAAAATGCTTTCATGTACACAGTCGTAGCCGATGACTATCTATGGACGTGCAGGCTGCAAGACTGGAATAACCCAAAACAAGGCCTGAAGTAACCTTCAGAGGTTGTATAACAGAGGGCTGCCAATACCTTCTTTGCCACAGATGGCACAAGGTCAGATTTGGAGAGGATGCACTCAGTGCTCTCCTATCGCAGACACCCAAAAAGTTCCCTAACATCAAACCTAAATCACTGCCTGCTGTAATTTAAGCTCATCGTATCTCCCTCTGCCCAGTATCTATTAATCCCCTCTTCAGCAGCCTTCTACAGTTTGGAAATCATAGAATGGTTAGGGTTGGAAGGGACCTTCAAAGCCCACCCAGTCCAACCCCATTGCCAGGAGCAGGGACATCCCCGACCAGATCAGATTGCTCAGAGCCCTGGCCAACCTGGCCTGGAACGTTTCCAGGGATGGGGCATCCACCACCTCTCTGGGCAACCTGTTCCAGTGTTCTACAACCCTCAGTGTAAAAAATGTGTTCCTTTGGTTCCTAGGCCAAACCAAACACCTAGCGATTTAGCCTCCTGCTCCCATGACAACACACCATCAATGCCTCTTCCACAACTTCTGCGCTGAGCACACTGCTCCTGGCAGCGCTCCAAGGCGTGCAGCTAAGCGTGCGTGCCACACGGCGCGGAGATAATCCAGATTTCAGCTTGAAGGCTTGCAGGTTTGGCTGCTAAACTCACGAGACTCCAGTTACCGAAAGGAAGTCTAAGGTGTCTGGAAAATTTCCATCCTCCCGAGGCTGCCAGTTTCCCATGACGTCATTGTTTGTTTTCAAGCAAGAGAGAGGCTCTTGGATGTCACTCAGTAATGCCAGGAAACCCAGTTCCATCCTCACAGAAGGAACTAGTGGCGCAGAAGTTCACTAAAGACTAGGAAGATTTAATAAGACAGTCCCCACCACCAGTTGAAAATATCTATTTTTTTAAAGACTGTAAAAAACCCCTGAAACAGTTGCAATTTTCATCTCATGCTCCTGCTACCAGCAAAATCACTATGTTAAACTGGGCACTGCTGGTACAACAAAGCCAAATGCATATTGAACATAAAAAGATAATCTTTGCTTTGTTAAACGTGTGGTCTCTTGATATAGTCCACACCTGGTAGGAGTTTGTTAGAGCTCAGTAAATCCAGAAGTCTCAAAATAATTGCCTGGAGCAAGGTGTGATTGCCAGAGGAGAGTTCTGCGTTTCTTTAAACCAAGTGACGAAGATCAGACCTTGCTCAAGCCAATATTCCTCATCTTTGGCATCAAAAGCCAGATGCGTAGAGTAAGCAGGCACTCCACCAATGCTTACACCTACGCATTCTATGAATCTAAGCCTCAAGCTGAAACGTGGTATTTCCGATACATTGGAAGCATGAGTATAGATTTCTTCGCTATTAAGCTCAGTGCTCACACGCCCTCACGAGCGCACTGTGATACAGTATTGACTAACACGATTGCATTTTTTTTCAAGCAGAAATGGGTAGTAGAGATTTGGGTCTAACAGAAGTAAAACATCATTGCAGAAATTCCTGCTACTAGTTATTTGGAGAACTGTCTTTGCACCGAAACACAAATCTTAAAGATTTTATTTTAACCTCTTGTAGTTAAATGCAAGAAGTGTTGATACTGAGGAGACTTCCCCGATGTCTGTATGAGCTGGATCAGAACGTACACACACCGTTTTGCAACAGCATTTCAAGAAAAAACCTTAATCTGTAAATAGCAGAAGGCAAGTGGGGGTACCTGTGAAATAGCAGGATTCAAAACAAGAAATCCTTGGCAAACACGGTCCTACAGCCCTGTACACAAATGCCTCTAATCGGTTGAAACAAAACTTTTTTTTTGAAGTACAAAAAAAAAAAAGAGTATTTCTGTGGTTGTTCAGGTAGATCATATTAACTAATATTAGCTTTGCATGAAGCTGATCTTCTACTGAAGAAATATAACCGCCAGCTTTTGCTATCTAGGGTAGATTTTTGGAGAACAAGTATTTTCCAAACCCAGAGACCAACCTCTGGTAAGACATACACAAATATCAGGGTTGTTCAAAACCTTTCCTCCAAGAAAATGGGAACATTTTGATGATTACTGCCAGGGCCTGAAGAGAAGAAACACAGGTGCAAATAAACTCTTTCAATATACGTATACATTAGTCCAAGTAAATATCAATAAATACTTCAGAACCTAAACAACATAGCAATGCATTTCAGGTGGTCGAGAGAAAAGAAGTATTGGAAATAAATCAGAACTGTAGCTACAAGATAAATAAATACAGAGGAAGGCAAAGTCCTGAATTTGTACAGCGTGTTGCAGTTGCTCAGGCAACTTCCCTGTAGTATCTGAAGTACTTGTGCAGTGCTGATTTATTGCTGACCAGGAATATTTTTTTTCCCCATCTTGACACTTGAAAACAGATTCTTTTTCACTCTATTCATTCCCATGCTAACCCAAAGAAAACATCACAAACTAAGACTTAAACTAGAATCCTGAGAAAAACTGATTCTGGTTCCCCGTGTCAGGCTTTGTATTGCTTCTTTGACTTATTCCAGTTGTCATCCCACGGTTTTGATAATTTTTCATTAAAAATTGTTTTGACAAATGCACATTTCGTAATGAAAAAAAGTTGTAAAAAAGAACCCAGTGGTATTTTTATTTACTCAATGCTCCGTATAACGAGTATAAAACACAAGGATGACATGTTAGCTGAATTTATTTTCTCCATTTGACTTTTCCTAACGGATGGTCATCTGGCAAAAGTTTTGCTTTACCTTAGAGTTCTTTAATGGAAGTCTGTGAAGAAGTAAGACAATTAATATGACTGTTAGTGATACCTTCCCTAAATGGACCTCTTCATCATAGCTGTTGGAGGCTGACAGAATCCCACTCGTTTCGTTTGCATGAGGAACTCCAAAGATTTCAGTCATATGTATGAACACACCAATAAGAATTTACCACATGGCTACACCACCATTGCTGGTTATGGAAGTGTATTTAATTTCCTGCAGATCACACCGAAGTGTTTTCTCCTCCAAATCTTTAAAGTAAAGCTTCCCGTGAAGGTACTACTTACTGGGTCTCATCTCCCTTCAGCAAGTTATAAGTACAGCAAAACGAAGATGCATTTCCCACGTCAATTAAAATTGTTCTTATGACTGCAATATTTGTATCCCCAAGAGAAGAATGTTTGAGGTGGGTGGATAAACAAATATTCTAATCACATTCTTTTGAAAGCTGAAGTTCGATTTCAACATCAGTTAAGGTTTTTAGT
Organism: Chlamydotis macqueenii; assembly: GCF_036417535.1. Classification (NCBI taxonomy): domain Eukaryota; kingdom Metazoa; phylum Chordata; class Aves; order Otidiformes; family Otididae; genus Chlamydotis; species Chlamydotis macqueenii. Next base: position 2,480,883 of record NC_141564.1, read on the forward strand.
TTTTTTTTTCTTTTTAATTTCTTCTCTTAGCTCAGTGGGAACTATAAAAAAACCCAACAAAAACACATACTTGTAGCTGACTGCATTTCGATCTGTGACGATTTATTCACGTGTTTATTTTCCTTCTTATAATGGTTGGTTTAATACATTTTTCTTTTTTGTTACTGTTTTCACCGTGCATTCCAGGGAACAGCGTTCACTTAATTTCTAGCTGGTGAGTCAATCTCAAATCCTACAAGCCAATTGGGCTGCTTTCTCTGACATTTCTAGCCCCACTGGTTTTGGGCTGGGTCATGTGAGCTGAAAGCATTGTCAGGCCAGCTGCATGGTGAAAAGGACACAAGGATGCTGCAAGACAACCACCTACTTTCCGGCTCACCCTGCCACAAAGGAGCTTAAGCATTTCCATGCACTTCAGGAGAACTATACGCAAAGGTATCGGACAAGAAATTAGGAAAGTGTGAGAGGAGGTCTCAAAGCAGTGTCAACATGCATCGTTCTGCTCACTCCGTTCACATGGAGAAAGCGTGGAAAGTGCTCAAGGGTTAATTTAGGAACTTTAAAGCCGTTGAAGCAGCAGTTCTCATTGGCTTCCTATGTAATTTAGATCAGATATTAGGATGAAATTTTTTACACTGAGGGTGGTGGGACACTGGAACAGGTTGCACAGAGAGGTGGTGGATGCCCCATCCCTGGAAACATTCCAGGCCAGGTTGGCCGGGGCTCTGAGCAATCTGATCTGGTTGGAGATGTCCCTGCTCCTGGCAGGGGGGTTGGACTGGATGGGCTTCAAAGGTCCCTTCCAACCCAAACCATTCCGTGATTTTATCATCTCCTCAGTATCCTCAACAAAAGAGGAATTTTACAGAGATTTAAAAGCTGCTCAAATAGTGGAATGAGACAAAAAGCCACCCCTTGCTCCGTAACTGGGGCTGTCAGGTCTATCTTGGCAGGAACTGAGGCCTGAACCCATAATGACTTAGATGATGTGTCTGCTGTACCCTTTGCCAGACAGCCTTGATGTGAAGGTAAATCACTGTCATGTGATTGTTACAGCCTACTTTTTTCAAATCTTGCCAGCAAAGTATACTTGGACTCACTCTGAACCTCATGCTAGAAGTGTCACATCTGAAACGGAGCAAAAAAACCCCTGATTTATGCAAAGCTGAGTACTGATAGCACTGGTAATTCTCTAAACCTAAGGCAGGTTGAGTAGATGTGGACCACAATTAATGACAGGGAATGATTTACAAATGGAAAAGCAGCTTCAGTCAAAACCATGTCTACTCCAGGTGATAGTTTCATATCTTCTCTGCTGAGAAATTTCCAGAGAAGGGTTTCCAAGCAAGAAGGGAGCACAGGAAAAAAAAAGTTCTCAATGCAAGCCTTAAAAGTTCTTGATGCAACTCAAAGGAAAGTGGGAAGTGGAAAGCAGATCCTGAGTGGAATTAAAATCCCTGGTTTTTTTTTAATGAAAAGGCCTACCAGAGAAAGGAGCACCAACCTGGCTCTGTTCATGAAACAACACTGTGTCCTCCCGTGCTGTATTCTCACAGGAGGCTGGGAAGTTCCCAACTGCATGGTGGAGGCTGCCTGGTGTTTCTCATTAGGCTCTTAAGAAGTCTTTGCTAGTGAAATCCCCATGGAAAAATTAGTAAGGCTGGGTTTGGGTAGACAGGGAAATCGAGTCCTGAATGGATATTTCAGTGGTGTGTTACCAGATCTCCTCGACCACAGGTAAGTTCTGGTTGTCATACACCCTCTAACCTATACCAGACTACTTCCATAGATCTTAGCAAAGACCTGCTAGCAAAAGAAGGCTTTGTATCACTAAGAAGCTGAAGACTGCTGGGCTCTTATGCAACCTGCTTGGTGATGGAGTTGGACTTAATGTTGCTTCACCATTTTCTCTTGCTTTGTCCTCTAAAGCACAGCATCTTGTCTGCTCACACATGAAGAAAGGTCTCTCCTCTGTGTTCTTTCTGTAACTCCAGTGGCATTTATTTCCCACACACCTGTCTGCAAAAAGAGAGGGATTGCTCTCTCAGACAAGAAAGTTGCAACCATCCAGCCGGTCCCAGAGGCCAGCTCAAAATCCCACTTCCATTGATATTCCGTGGACACATGGCAATATCTGTAAGCACACAGGATCCAACAGCACATGAATTTGAGGGTTCATAATTTTCAGGGCTTGACTCTTGAACCTGACAAAGCTAAGAGAGCACTTAAAAGGATTGACCTGTAGAGACTTATTCAAGTACCAAGAAAATTCACGTACCAAGAAATGTTGACACCCATACAGTCTCACCCCGATAATTTAGTTTTCTTCCTGTTTTCCAACATCCCAGCACATCGTGAAAAGTACACAGGAGCCTGCCTTCTTGCCAGTAGCTGAATGAATCATGATCATCTTCAGCAAGTAAAGCAGGCTAACTTTAGGTGCGTAAACACCAACTTGCAGTGAATTAATTTACTCGCCCATCACCCAAGATTAAACAATAGAACACGTGGAACAATGATTCCTAAAAAGGATCTGGGATAAGTTCTGTATTGCAGTTGAAAACAACGCTGATTCTCCTGTGAACATCAGGATTATTTTGCAAAAATGTCATTATTTTGACTTGCCATAACCCAAAAACTTCTCATTATGTTTTTTTTTTTAAACTATAAACACTTAAATCATAATTTTTTACAATTGTGTGGAAGATTTAGATGACTGTTCTATGTTTGCATCCTCTTTGCCTGGATGGTCTTCCACCTCTGCAGGATTTCCCACCCACCCACCCCCCCCTTTATAAAAAGGTTTCTCCCCAGTGGAAACAGGGCAGATTTAATTAAATATCCTGAAACACTACATATTTCAAGATTTTTTTCTCTTTTTTTTTTTGAAGCTGCTTATTTTTATAAAAATATATCAGAATTATGAACCTATTATCAGACTGTTTTCTTCCTCTATAGCTAAAAGCCAGGTGTCACTGAACAAAGTGTTATCTATACACAGGGCTTTGTTATCAGTTTTCCATGCTAACTAGGATTAGACCAGATGAAAGTCTTGATCCTAAGATCAATTAGGACAGCCTAGGTGAATCATAGCTGATCTTTATCCCACCAGCTTGAAGGCTCAGGTGAGTGATTACTTTTTACAGATTCTCTGATTGCTGAGCGACCCAAGGTACAGATCAGCATGCTGGGTTATTTATCAGGAACAGCAGAACACTCACTCCTGTCTGAGCCAAGGGAAAGAAACAAGGTTCCTGCCAAAACCACCCCCAAGTCAATGCAGAATTGTTGACAGTTCTTTAAAATGTTATTGGATGTAGCTTGAGTTCAGATGGAGGCAGGGAAGGAAAAAAAAAAATCCAGAGATGAGATAGCAAACACCTTTCTTTACAGAGTTATTTTGTCTTGTGTGTGTGTATGGCTTTTCCCCCTTCAGTCTTTTCTCACCTCCCTTTTCCTCACGTTGTCTGGTTGGAACTACGTTCAAAAGGCTTTGAACAAAACACTCCCTGACTCACAATTATTAAAGCGTCTGTATCCTTGCTATTTATACTATATATGAGCATGACATCTCAGCTAACGGAAACAAACTTTGTCTTTGCTTTGTGCAGAGCAAGTTCATCATACAACCCCACATCTCAGTGATTCAGAAACAGGGACTGGGTTGTCCAAATAATGATGGACGTAAGGAATCTAAATACTGTGTGCGCAAAATATCTGCCCTCTGGCTATGTTAGAGGGATGGCAGATGAACACTGAGGGCATCAGAAACCTGAGTCTCCTTTATCTGCGAGCTGGGAATCCATGCTCCAAACCTCAGCACCTCCTTTAAGCCAGCTGAGGGAGTTCTCCTTCCCCGTACACAGAGACACTCAAATGAACATCCGTGTGCCTTCTCTTCCCCCACTTCTTGCTTCCTTCTGACGCTCTCTCCAAGGCACGCAGCAAACCAGAGAGGCATCCATGGAGAGCCTGCTCGCTACACAAACAGCTTATCTCAAAGCCCGGCTATCTTCTGCGCAGAATGATACCAGAGCCCTGCAGAAATCCCTGTGGCAGCTGTGGAGCAGAATATCTAAAGGCATCAGCACAAGGAGGTGAATTGAGGTTGTATAGATCTAGTTACAAGAAATGAGAGTATTTAGAAATTGTTGATAGTATTCAAGAAGTAAGCACCAAGATTTGATAATAGAATTATTGTCCTACTTTCTACTTGTAAAACTCACTACACTTTCCAGAGAAGGGAAATAGAATCATGGAATGGTTTGGGTTGGAAGAGACCTTTAAAAGTAATCTCTAGTCCAACCCCCTTGCATGGAGCAGGGACTTTTCCAACCAGACCAGCATTAGTACATTTTGTTGTGGGGAAACTAAGCAATAAAAAGATTTGTCCGTAGTAATTCAAAAGACCCATGACAGAGCTGGGCAACATCCTGAATCCTACCTTGTCCTTTGGACGTCAAGTCTAGACTGGGCACCCCAAGAATACTCCGAGTCTCTGGGTGTTGGTACTCTGCTAGTTGCATCCCGGCTCCATGCCAGTGCAAGATCTACTGTGCACACCAGCCACCCCATGGGATCCTCGTTTCCACCAGAGAAGGAGGTATGCAGTTCCTCAGGAGCTGCAGGGCAACCATGGGGTGAAGATCTCCAACACAACACACTCCAAGTAAGCAAATATTGTCAACAATCCCAAAATTAAAAGCAGAAGAATGCAGCAAAGTCTTTACTCAGGAGGAAAAAAAAAAAACCAAACATAGAAAAAGAGTAATAAGTGAAATTTTCACCCACACGTTGACCAGTCAAGTCCTGCTGGTCACCCAGGTAAAGACACTACCATTGTGTGCAGGAAGGCAGAAATATACTTCATTATCAGCAGTTGCTGAGAGGCAGCTGTGTAAACTTTCTCCTGATTACTGGCAGCGGGTTGAGCAACAGCTTGATTTACAACATTCAGATTTCCTTTTGGTTGTTCACTCCATTATATATACGTCAGAGCACACCGCAGAAAAATTCTGGCCTCTCTTCAGTTTAAACTATCAGTGTAATACTTGGACTCAGATCTCTCACACTGTAAATGTTTTGCTAATACGAGACAACGTTCAAGGCGAGGATAAATCCTGGCTGCGAGAAGAATTTGCATTCCACTTTCAGAACCACCCTTTGAGTACCCAGATAGCTTTTGTGGTGTCATAGGTCACTACTCTTAATAAAAACTGATTGAATAAATGCAAATCTATCATTAAAACCAGGAAAAATGTAATATGAGGATGTTCACCTTCTCCTTAGTGTACACCAGATCATTTCACACACTGGGACCATTCCCATGGAATAGTAACCATCAACCAATCTTCAGGGATTTAAGCACAGAATTACAGAATCACAGGATGGTTTGGGTTGGAAGGGACCTTCAAAGCCCACCCAGTCCAACCCCACTGCAAGGAGCAGGGACATCTCCAACCAGATCAGGTTGCTCAGAGCCCCGGCCAACCTGGCCTGGAATGTTTCCAGGGATGGGGCATCCACCACCTCTCTGGGCAATCTGGGCCAGTGCTTCACCACCCTCAGTGTGTAAAAGCAGTCACAAAGGGCTGAAAAGCTCAAGCTACTATTCAAAGCTCAGTCTTTGTCCATTCTGATCCAAATGGAAAGAGACAGCTGGTTCTGGGACCAATTCAGAACAGTTTGGCCTAGGATGGTGCTGAAAGCAGGAGCTGGCTTGCTAACAAAACTTGGTTTTCCACAGAAAAAAATAAATTGTAGAAAATTTTCCAAAGCTTCTGCATGCATTGCTAGAATAGCTGGATTACCTTAAACCATTTCTGTTATTAACAAATTGTTCCATTAGCTTCAGAAACCAAGACACTTTTTATGAAGTATTTATTTAACAACCACATATATGAAAGAGAAAAAAATTCCTCCCTGCTTAGCTATCTACTATCCAAACACAAGCTTAATTTCTCTCCCTAAGTAATATAATTTTTCTGCAAGATAGGAAAACACTGGTGGCTGCTCACAAGTTGGGATCTTGGCGACATCAGAAGTCAGCAGTAAATCATCTGAAAGCAGCTCAGCTGACCCAGGTTCAACGCATTCATTAGAGATTTATATAAAACCATCCACATTCAAAACATGAGACAGAGTTTCAATTAAACTGGATAAAACAAACAAACAAAAAAGTAAGTTTACTGAAAGTTACTGCAGAAAAGCAATTTGATTGCTTACGTAGGGTGGACGTGGCTCCTTTTGGACGCAAGGTAACCACACTGACCGAGGACTACTGGCAGTAGTTGCAGCCTGCAGAAAATCGAAATAATCTGGCTTGGATTCTTCTTTAAGCATCTTGGATTAATTTTAGGAATGTTTACATTCATACAAAATTATTACCATATCCATTTATTACAAAAATATTCACATATATCATTTTGCCTAAACAGTATGTTGTCTATTTTAGGAAGTCTGCAATGTTTTCAGCTCTTCACAAGAAATAGGCTAGCAAAGCATGTCCTGCAAATTCCACAGTCCACAGTGGATGTGCTGAACCGGTACTTTCCAAACCATCAAAGTCTCCACTGGAAAGCCTTAGTCCTGCAACAAGTTGACCTTACCTGCAAAGTTTTGAGAGAATTTTGCACCCCACAGATGCTTTCAACTAGAGACTGAAAAGAAGCCTTTTCTCCAAGTGAACTTAATCATAGAATCACAGAAGGGTTTGGGTGGGAAGGGACCTTCAAAGCCCACCCAGTCCAAACCCCCTGCCAGGAGCGGGGACACCTCCAACCAGATCAGGTTGCTCAGAGCCCCAGCCAACCTGGCCTGGAATGTTTCCAGGGATGGGGCATCCACAACTTCTCTGGGCAACCTGTTCCAATCCTATCCCCGGAAATTTTTTCAGTAATATTGGCTTCCTTCTGCCCCTTAAAAAAAGGGAAAAATACTTAATCTGTATTTAAAGAGTGCAGAGTACAGCATTTTAGAACAGCCTCTTTAAGCAGGTGCACTTTGACACACTAAATATCCACAGATCCAGCTGAAGGTAACCCACGTCTTCTTGTGACCGTGTGTTCTTTCACTCCCATGGCTTCACATTCGCAGCTTTATCCTTCACCTTTAGGCAGGTTGGTCACCAGTATTACTGTCAGCATGGCTTGTGGCTTGCTGTCTTCTTTACCAGGGTCTAAAAATGACACTCAATGGTCATATATTCAACTTGGTGACTTTTGGGCTCAGAACTGAACAAATCAAGCTGAGTCAACTTCTTTGGTGAACTCCATGCTACAAACACTGAGTCTCTTAGGAAATCTGAGTAGTGGGTTTGGTGCTGAAAATAAGTTCTTTAAATTCTGTTCTCTGACTGCTACACAGCGACAAACTCAGTTTTATCTCTCTCAAGATGCATCTTCTAAGTAGATTAGCCTCCAGTTAAAGGCAGCTATGAATCATTCATTCTGAATCTAAACATGCTTGGGCTTTGGGTAACTCTGATTGGAAATTAATGCCTCAGATTTATTTCTAGTTATAATAGAGCTAATTAAATGCCACAGTTCCTTGTGTTTATTCTTTCCAGATCTACATTCAGTGTAGCAAACAGCTATTCTAAACAATTCCAAATTTATGGTACGTTTGTGATTGTCTACTGCAGCTCAGAATCATAAAAGGTATAACGTCATTTTTTCCCCCCTTTTTATAGTTTTCAATCTTTTTCTTTCTGTTTGACACATGTTAAATAAAGGTATTTTACCTTGCTGTTGCTACTGCTCATTGTCGGACGCATCCCTGATCCCACCACGAGCAACTGGAGCATTCTTCTGCCTCCACACAACATAGAGGGCAGCTCCAACAGGAGTGATAGGGAGGAATAAAACAGTATTAGGCAAGAAGCTATTTTCAGTGTGTTAAGGGATAAAGCCTTACAGACTACAAGAGTCTCGTCTCAAGAGACCGCTGGTTGGAGAGGAATGAAATCTTCTTGCACCTCTAGAAAATGCACTCAGCAGTCTTGCAGCCGCCGTTTAACTACGCTGCCATTGAAATACCCGTATTTCTGAGGGGTAGAGCCTGTGTAGTGATAGATCAACTCACCCCGGTCCCAGTCTGTTTATAATTCCACGCTTCTCATGTGCAGACCATGCCTCTTGCAGGGACGTGTCTACTGCAGGGTCAACATGAGGATCTCTCTTTGCAGGAGCACATTGAGTTGCATGACCTCCTTTGCCCTCAATAAGCACGACAGAAGCAAGAGTTGGCCTCCAAATTGCGAGTTGTTTAGGTGATAAATGTTTCCCTCCTCAATTCTATTTGGAGAGGGGATCCTCCCAGATGAGCCTGCACATGGAGCTCATCCATCAACTTCAGCTGCCCAAAGAGATGCCGAAGCTCGCCAAATTGCCTGTAACTTGCTACCTTTTGCCTTAAGGCACAAGGATTAGCTATGGCTTAACCGAATTCTGGGTAGGCAGCTGACATGGAGTGGGAAAAGGCCCTGTGCAAATCCTGCAGGGGATTTTCAGGAGCATTAAACTGTTAATCCAATAACGAGGAAGGGGCTACGCTAGTTACACATGCAATCAGACTTAATATAACGATTACTCATTTTAAGGGAATTACTAATTTGTGAAATGATCTGAATTTGAAAGACCAGTGTCTAGCTGCCATCCCAGGATGATAAGCCCAAGGTAACGATTGGCTTCACATGTACTACATTCAGAGGCACAAGATGGAAGGGCTGTATTTGTTGCTCTGAATCACACACACACTGATTTATAGCTGTACTTCTTCCAAGGGTCCAAGCCATGTTTTGGTCCAGGATAGATAGCCAGAAGAAACACAAAGTCAAAATCATCCACGGCTGAGTATAAACATATGTTCACAAACATCTGATCAAATTTATGATTTTCATTAAGATGTGCTTAGTTTTAAGTCGGCATTACAAGGAAATTGGCAACGCAAATACTGGACTGTTTAATCTATTTTTATTTTCCATGGCCTCTGATATTGCTCCACTGCAAAATAAGGTCTCAGAATTCACCATCTCACCACAAAGGAATCAAAGAATTTCACTCCTTTCCAGGTGCTATGTTTAAATGTCTATACCCTACATGATATTTCCAGAGGCAAAACCAGACATCCTCATTACAAGTACCTATAGAAGTGATATCTGCATCTGGTTTGGTTGGTTGGTTGGGTTTTGTTGGTTTTTTTTTTTTGAGGTTTTTAAACTGTATAAAGTAAGGAAGAGTAAAATTGCTTAGTACAGCTACACAGTCCTGGAGGGATTTCACAAAATGTTGAAGCCAGTTTTCATTCTGACTGGAAGTTCTCCAAAGGAATATTTTTCCATAGGAAACTGCTGATTCATCAAAACCAAAGCATTTAGCAATAGCGAAAGGCCAACTGCAGTGGAAACCTATCTTCTGCTGGAAACATGCCCAGGCTCCTGCCAGCTCGCCTGAGGCTCTGTGCTGCACAGATGGGAAACCACATTATCTCATTTCTCTAAACTTTCTTTTGCCCCCAGAAATGCTTCCACCTCTATAAAGCCTCACACTGAAATACAACGTCTCCTGTGCTACTCCTGCTTGGACACGCAGACCCATTCCCTTTACCATTCAATGCTTTGGTACCAGAGAGAGATCTTTTTCCCCAGTTGGAGAAGATTCGGTATTTCTGCCAAGTGGGGAAATTCCATTAAATACTAAATTTAGCAGGGCCTGTTGGGATAGGACGAGGGGTAATGGTTTTAAAATAGAGGAAGAGAGATTCAGATTAGATATTAGGAAGAAATTTTTTCCACTGAGCGTGGTGGAACACTGTCCCAGGTTGCCCAGAGAGGTGGTGGATGCCCCATCCCTGGAAACATTCCAGGCCAGGTTGGCCGGGGCTCTGAGCAACCTGATCTGGTTGGAGATGGCTCCTTGCAAGGGGGTTGGACTGGGTGGGCTTTAAAGGTGCCTTCCAACCCAAATTTTATGAGTCTAAATGAATAAAGTTAATTGAAAGGATCATTCAAATATACCTATGTACAAGTCAAAATATCACAAATATCCCCCCAAGCCATACATCAGGGCGCTGCAGGTGCTTAGTCACACTGAAACGTGCCCAGGTCTCGGACTTGCTATATGCCATCCTGGAAACCCAAGAAGTACGATTGTCCTCCTCAGTGCCCATGTGAGTGTCAGGGCACTCACTCACTCACACTGACAGAAGCAAGAATGAGACTTGGAATAAAATTTGCAGGGAAGGTCATGAGACGACAGCTCTTGGAATCTAGCTGACTATTAATCCTGACACAGACCCTATGGCAAACGGCTTGCGCTAGAGGATCATCTTGTCTTGCTAACAAACACAGACATGGCATTCATGTTACGGCAATGAGATCTGCCAGCTGAGAGCACATCTGCTCAGCAGGTCATTATCAACAACTTTCCTTTTATCTCACCAGGTCTTCTGATGCATAAGTACTTCTCAGGGCACTAGGCCATCACAGACCGCTGTTCAGTCATCGTTCCCTTCTCCTTTAACCGTTCAGGGAAGGGCTGAACAATTCTCAGCATGCCGAGAAATCCAGCTCTATCTCCCCACTTTAATTTGGGCAATTCTATTCAGAGCCGGAGCCAGCAGCAAGAGGGGGCTACAGGAGCACCAAGGGGCTGATGCTCCACTTCAGCAAGCCAGGGACAACGACATCTCCTTCAGCAGTAGGATGGCTATGATAGGCATAAATGTTTTCAAATCGGTGGTGACTTTAGATGTCTCCATAAGACAGGCATTCATACAGCTTTTGGAAAATGGAGTTGACTAGTCACGAAGCAAGTCATCTTGCAGGGAGCATGTGACTCCGGTACCCTGGAGTTCGAACCAGCTGCCCACTAGCCTTGATGGGACAGATGTTTAAAGAAAAGCACCACTGCAACAGCATTAATCTCTTCAAGTCAATATTAGACTTCCTCTAGCCCAAAAAAGATTCCTCTAGAACCTCTTCCTCTCTCCATCTTAGCCATGCAGTTTCCTACTGAAAAAACTTCTCTCTCTACTGACTAGAGAATGAGGGAACCCCTGTCTTTGTTCAGATATAGTTACTTTTCGTGAAACTCCTCAATGGAAGCCAAAGGGATAATGCGGATTACAGAAATAAGGAACATTTCAAAGATTCAGAGAATCTTATCAGAATTTTGTGCAGCCAAAACCATGCAGTGAAAACTACAGATTTCATTTTTCAGCAGACTGCAATACCTTTCATAAGAGTTACTCACCACTGATCTCTACTGAGCAAAAAAATGCCGGGAGATGAAAAGGACAACAGAATCTAATAAAATAATAATGTAGGATTTCCATTGCTCTTTTCTAAACTTGTCTTATATCAGAAAGTTTGAACTTTGGAGGAATTGTTTCTTGGAACAACTCGTTCTGGAGCACACAGGGGAGAGGATGTTCTGACCCTTGTCCTGAAAACACCCGAGCTTGGCTTTCAGCTCTAGTGGAGCTGCTGATGAAGAGTTATCACTGCTCAACCCAATGCAATGCCCTTGAGGAAGGAATCACCCAGGGTAGGGATATATCTAAGGAATGTTCAATCCAGCAGAACGACACTAAACTCTAGAAAGAGAAATTTAACAAAACTTAAGTTTTGAAAAAAGACACCCCGAAGCATAAACATACAAAATTGAGGTACTTAGCAAAGATGTTGCTCTTGATTTGTTTGAATCAAAAATCCATCTGTTAGAAAAGAGAAACCCAACCCCAGCTGCACAGTAACCTTAAGCAAACTGCAAACAAGAAATAAATTGACTGTTAATTAAGGCCAAAGTATTCCACATGACTCACAGGCAGTGATCCAGAAGAACATGATTATCATAAAAATTCAATATTAAATTAAGTTCCTTCTAATTCTGTAAACTCCTAAAAGCTAACATCTCCTTTGCTTGTTCTGCTAGGTTGTCCAAGGTGTGATAGAGCAGAGCTCAGTTTTACCACTTATATACAGAGACAGCCAATAATAGTCCAGCAGGTACTTCGAGGCTTACATGAACTTGAAAAGGACATAAAAATGAGACAATTATCAATAAGTTTATGAAAATGACTGTCAGGCATATAATTTGAAAATACATAGTCTAGTGTATAAGAAAAGAGTTTATTTTCTAAAGCAATGGCAAGATTGTGCAAAAAGTAGTGGACAAAAAAGGAACTTGCTCAGTAAATTAAATTGTATTATAGCCATCTACTAGAGGGGTCATCGAATCCTCCTTTGAAGACACTCAGAGGGTCACAGAATCCAAGAATCATTAGGGTTGAGAGGGACTTTCAAAGCCCATCCAGTCCAAGCCCCCTGCCAGGAGCAGGGACATCTCCAACCAGATCAGGTTGCTCAGAGCCCCATCCAACCTGGCCTTGAAGATTTCCTACCATTTGAGACAGGGAGCTAATTATGCGTGACTACAACTATCTCTTCATGCGTAGATGTAAAGATGTGCCCTTAGCACGAATACTTACAAGGACAGCAGAAGGCCAAAAAGCCACACTATCTTGCAAATTTATGCAGGATGTTAAGGAACAAAGTTCCAGATTTCTCAAGGCTGCAAAGCATCTCTTTCTGTGGAGTACAAGATACACTGATGTCTTGAGATGTCTCCATAGTCACCTTCCTCTATAATTGTCTTCTACAACCTCCTCCCTTCTTTAAAGGTTCACTTGCTTATGTCCACATTCTGCTCTGATACCACACAGCTGTCTAGCCTTGAATCAGAGCTCTGTAAAAACAAGGAAGGTGTCAGAAGCAGGGCTGTGCAAAGGCTCATCTGGGCTTTCCACTCAGACACCCCCTGCTCACTGGATTGAGAGATGCGTTTGGTCCCTCTCTGAACTATACAATGGGTGCACCATACCTGGCTTTGCACCTTGCTGAACTTTCACTTTGCCTTGACTTATTCTCTTGACCTTGGACCTATCTTGTCACCAGACTTGTCTGCTGATCACTGGACTCTTGTCTAGACCTAGCTGTTCTCACTGGACCTGCTGTGTCCTCATTCAGGTGCTGTTGGACTGGACCCGTGTCAGAGAGGTTGCCAACTTCTTGCCATGCTATCACCCCTGGCTCCTTGACACACATGACACATCACCATGGCCACTCTAAGTGTCTGCTGAACAGCACCTGTCTACCAGCTCATGTGAACCTCAGCCTTAAACATCTGCTGGACCAATATTTTACATGAACTACTAAGAGCGTTGATGCTGTGGTTGCTTCATCTTGGGAAAACTAGGGAGAGGTGGACTGATGTTCATGTTGTGATGGAAAGTTCTTTGGCTGACTTTATGGAGGGTGGTTTCCATCCCTTTGTGGAGCTGTGGTTTATTTTGTTTCTTGATAGCTTGCCAGCATCCTCTGGGAGAGAAGTTCCTCAGCATTTTCTGAATCTCTGTCAGTGCAGTCCAATGCTTCCTCCTCCCAGCTCTCATACACGCAATGACTCAGCCCTGGCTCTCACTTTCCCTTTGTTGAACTTTGTGACAATTTTTTCAGCTGTGTTGCTATGTGGCCAGAAAAAAAAAGGTATGTATATACCGAGCCAAAAAGGAATTTCAAACAACAAAAAGAAAAAGCAAGAAAGCTATTTGTTTGCTTTTCATTAGAAGACCTCTGTGTTTTATGTCTCAAAACAATATGCGCAGGGACTCTTGCATTTATCTGTCTACTCAGGACTGGTGTGAGACATAAGATGTTCAACAGTTGCTAAATCTGCAGAAAGTTTTAGCTGAAATAAGGTTTAGAATAAGGCTTTCTTGTTTCATAGGCCACATATCACGTCATCAGAGGGCACTAACAAGATACACTTGAGACTTGAAAAAGTCAAGCGATGGGATGAGCTGCGAAGACGGAGTCACGCACATGCAAAGTGGGTTAAGACACGAATTGGTTGCAAGCAAAATAATCCATTATTGTTGTTAAAGGCAAGGACAACAGAATTAATGACTTCATAGAGAAAAATTGCAAGGAGCTGATGATATCCCCAATCAAAAGGAAAAGGATAGGATAGCTGGAGAAATTGGGAGCCTCTCTAAGGTAATTTCCAATTTGCCTTTAAATTGGTAGAAGTCAATAATAAAGTCCTTGCTTGGATAAGCTTGGTCCTCTTTTCACAGCTCAATTCCAATTAAAAATATACAGGGAAGGAAAACCCTGAAATAACATGGAACAATACGTAGTGTCTTGAGAGGTGGGGAAAGCAATACAGGTAAAGTGATAAGAGAAATCCTTAATTCCCCCTCTGATCAATGAAAATTCACAATTTAAAAAAAAATGAACCTCTTTACTGCAGCAGGTCACTGCATAATTATTAAAAACTTGATGCACCAGTGTTTCCTAACTTATGGAATAATTAATTCCCCTGTGAAAGCAGTCTGAGGCACAATTCAATTCCAAATGAAGCCTTGACTTAGGCTTAGTAGAATAGCCTGAACTTTTTCCAAGTTTCAAAATTTAGGGGAAAAACTTATAAATTAAGTAGAAGGATTTTATAAGCTGTGCGTGCATTTTCCCTCCTCTTTCTCAGGCCTGTTTTGTTAGACTTGTGATCTGCTACAACATTTGACTCCAATTGATGAGTAGCAATACTTGTATTGATTTCTCAGGCAAAGCTCTGGCCCTATTGATTTTGTAAGATCTTACAAACCCAGAGATCAAGCCTTTGCCTTGGCATAAAAATTGGGGAGTTTTGTTTATTTAAGAATTATTAGTATCAGTTGGCGCTGGTCAAGGGATACACAAGACCTCCCACCTTTGCCGTATTCTTGTAAACTTGTTTCTCTTGTAAAACTTCACCAGTATTCAGATTCCTAATTCAATGAGGACTTGTTATAAACAACTCCTTCTATCAGTATCTATTCTAGGTCACAGTCAAGCTTTCACAGGCATCCTCCCCGAGAGGGATGTGTGGTTGCCATGGTGTTTCCTTAGGATATCACTTATATAACAGCGCGAGCTCGGTGGTGACGCAAGCCTCCCGCCTTCCCAGCCACAGCAGGACAGTGTGTGAAACGTGCACCCCCCCAGGAAATAATAGTTCAAGTCATGATAATGCTCCACTTGGGATCTAGATCTGGAGATGGGCCCGAGCTAAAACGGCCAACAGATGCATGTATCCTCTGAAGACCATCCCCAGTTGTATGTACACAAAGAATTGCCAAGGTTACGACAAGGTTTTTCTTCTACCTCCAAAACTATTTGCTCCCAGCATGACAGAATCCATTTCTGCATCGTGATTTTGCCCGTTTAGCCTTGAAAACAAGAACTTCTCCAGTGGTACAAATTTATCTTTAAGTTGGCCGTGGGGAAAGGCTGGAACCTTGGAGATGGAAATCTCTCTGGTCCATTATTTCACTGTCAAATTGTTTAGGAATCAATAAATACAGATTCTGTTCCTGCCTTCTAGCATTAAAAAAAAATATTTAAGTTATTTTAAATAAATTAGCAAGAAGGAGGAAAATAAAGGCAAGTCCTTCCCATTCTAGAAGCTAGCTAACAAACGGGCTCACGTTGTGCTTATTGTGACTAAATGGTATGGTTTCTGTCTTCTTCATATAAACATTAGCACTCTTGAGTGGAACAAAACAAAACAAAAAAAAAAGAGAGGTTCAAAAATCTATGATGTTTATACCAAAATGCCTTGCTCTTGGTAAAGCATGTTGATTTTGATAAACAGAGCAGCTTCAATAAACTCCAATGTTATACAGAAGCTTTTATTTTCTGATTTTTTTTTTTAAATATGATTTATGCAGTCATACTGTAGCACTGTATGCTATGGTTTAATAGAGAACAAATTTAAGGAGGAGAAAGAAGACAACAGTGAATCAAAGAAATGTGTTAATTACATTAAAGATAATTTTCCACCTAACTCTGCATAAAAATGCTGAACTATGGTTTAGATGGCTATTCCAGGGCAGAGTGACATCGGTTTTAAGATTAAGAGAAAAGAAAAACAATTCCGTACTATTCAGGCATGAAAAAGTTAGAAAATGAAAATCACCAAAAATTACAGTTCACTATACAAGATGAATAAACTACCAAGTAACATAACATGAAGACAGATCCATTACTCTTCTAGGCCAAGTTTGGAGCAACTTCAACAACTTTTTACTGCAGAAAGAGGAGCTTTTTGCAAAACAGCCTTGCATGGTGGGCCATTTCTATTCTATTCCACAGATTTCTGTAAGAAATCAGTGAAGCTGCAACAGGTTTTCTCCAGTACAACAAAGAGCAGAATCTCCCTTCATAGATAGGAGGCATCTTCCCATCTAATGCTTGTACCAACAAGAGTCAGAGTCATAGAATGGGTTGGGTTGGAAGAGACCTTCAAAGCCCATCCAGTCCAATCCTCCTGCAAGGATCAGGGACATCTCCAACCAGATCAGATCGCTCAGAGCCCCGTCCAACCTGGCCTGGAATGTTTCCAGGGATGGGGCATCCACCACCTCTCTGGGCAACCTGGGCCACTGCTCCATCACCCGCAGCATAAAAAAATTTTTCCTAATGTCTAATCTAAATCTACCTCCCTCTATTTTTGAAACCATCACCCCTCGTCCTGTCACACCAGGCCCTGCTGAAGACTCTCTCCCCATCTTTCCTGCAGCCCCCTTTAGGCACTGGAAGGCCGCTCTAAGGTCTCCCTGGAGCCTCCTGTTCTCCAGGCTGAACAGCCCCAGCTCTCTCAGCCTGTCCTTACAGGACAGGTGCTCCAGCCCTCTCAGCATCTGCGTGGCCTCCTCTGAACTTACTCCAACTGGTCCATGTCCTCCTTATGTTGCATAGCCACAGAAACAACCAAAGGCATTCTGCATTTATTTGCAAAGCCTCCCTCAAGAGAGGCCTTGCTTTTGTCTTAAGTCCTCCTCTGTGAGAGGAGGACTCTTCCACAAGAAGATCACAGAGTTCCCACACTACAGGGTCTCACATAAAAATTTGTTCTGAGGACTACAGCCCACCAAAAATTTGCCTGTGTTGAGTGACTTTGATAACTGACAAAGCCAGAAAAAAAATTAATAAATTGCTGTGATAACTTTTCATCCTCTTTTAGTAACAAAGAACCACAGATTTTACTTTGTTGGGCAGCTAATATGAGAAACGGCAACCAAGGTGCAGCAGACCTTGAAACCCTCTCTAGACATACTGGGCCCCACTGTGATGGGCATGGGCAACAGGGAAAGGCTGTAGAAACCACAATGAGAAACTCTTCTGCAAAATTCAAGTTACAGCAAATATGGGAGCCCAGGGAACTCGTACGACATTGCCAAAGCTGTAATTTAATGTTCAGACTGAATTCATTGCACTGTGCACTGGGGAGACAATGTGGTCTGGAGGTTACAGAAGAGGGCTGGGAACCACAAGTATCCTCGTGGGATCCTGTCCAAAATCAGCTGCTCGCTGCGTGACTTGAAGGAAGTCACTTAATCTGATTTCTGTATGCCGTAGTCAATTTAGATAGAAAACTGAGAGAAAGCAGAACAACGCTAACATTTCCTGGTGCTGCAGTCAGACCTTATCTATGCAGAATAAATACGCTCTTTTGACACAACTCCTTACAGGAGGGAATATCAGGGAAGGGGACCCAGAAACAGATTCTTAGCAAGTAAAACCAGGCACAAGGAGTGGCAGCACTTTCAAATATTGAAGAAATGTTTACAAATAGTACAGGAAACACTACAATGCTCACAGTGCCTGCAGAGAGTGTCTTTCTCAAGAGAGGAAAAAGTCTCGTTATATGATCTCATTAGCATCCTATCACACATCCATTATAAAGACAATATCTGAGCAACCAGATGGGCTTTGCGGGTGCTGAGATGAGGGTCCACACCTGGAATAATTCGATCAACTGTTTGCAGTATCCACTTGTGAGAAAGAAGCAGAGGACATCGAAGGGGTAAGCAGATGTGCCATCCACCAATGATCTATGGAAACAGGTAGAGCAGTCCTACGGGGTCGTATGCCTGTCCAGCACCCAAAACCACTTTGCAGCTTAGTGAAGGGGATTTCTTTTCACACTACTGCCACTTTGAACACCCAGGATTCTCTTCCTATAGTTGGAATCTGGGTTCTCCACACTAAGGGCTTCTTGGAGGCCATTAATCTGTTTCAGCTCTGAACTTAGAAGACCACGAAAGAAGAGTGATCTCCCCTCAGGGTAGAGGGAGAGCTAGATAACTGTATGGTTTTAAAGCAAACAACCTTGACTGCTCACAAAGTGGCCTACATACTGAAACTTCAAGCCTGGATCAACATCTGAAAATATTCTGAAAGTGTAAAGGATTTTGGACTGGAAAACCACTGACAACAGACACACACAAAGCCGTCATTCCAAATAGAAATTCATGAAGTGGAGTCAAACAGAGGGATTTGGTTCAGGTCCCTATTTTTTACAGGAAATATTCTGAACGCAAAGTATACTGACAGCTCATCATCAGATGGAGACTTTAGCCCCTGAAGTCTTATGTTACATGGTTACAGAATGGTTTGGGTTGCAAGGGACCTTTGAAGCCCATCCAGTCCAACCCCCCTGCAAGGGGCAGGGACATCTCCAACCAGATCAGGTTGCTCAGAGCCCTGGCCAACCTGGCCTTGAACGTTTCCAGGGATGGGGCATCCACCACCTCTCTGGGCAACCTGGGCCAGTGCTACAACTCTCAGTGCTATATTCTAGCCTCATTTTCTTTCTCCTGAGCGCAGGCTTCTCAGCAGAGTAACACGTGCCTACCTGTGAACAGAAAACATTAAATTGTGGTGCCTGGCAGGGAGATGTTCAACTTGGAAAGCGTGCAGGAGCCCAGGCATCATCCAAGGAAGTTTTACTCAAGTAAAGAATCCTGGACAGAGCTTGAAAGAGCCCAAATCATTTTCATCTAGCCCAACGTTCTCAGAGAGCTGCACCAGGATGCAACCAAATTAACTGGCTCTACACTGAGCCAAAGAAAGGAAAGTCTCAGCTACAGCCAGATTTTCCCCTCTCAGTTTAATATGTAACATATCATCACCTAAAAAGAAAGTAGATAATATATTTTAATTGCATTTTTATTATTTCAATGTTATTTCTTTAAAGTGCACTTTTTAATATTTCCTTTAAAAGCAGTGTCAAGCAAATACGATGGGAAAACATTCTGGAATAAGGATGCATTCTCCATCTGCTCACAAATGGCTTATAAAATTCAGCAGTAACATTTTGGCAATCAGAACTATTTACATAGGAGATGGATGACTAGGCATGGGAACGCAGCCTTTTGTTCACATCAAAGGGCGACATACAAATTCTCACATGGTACGTATACTCATTTTTATTTACAGACAAGAAAGATCAAGCAACTTGATGCAAGCATGACTGGCAAAAATTAAAGTAGGTTGGAAAGCGGGGGGAATGCAGCGTTGCTTGCACAGCATAAGGTAAAGTTGTCTCATTGCATCATATAGGAAAGTGTTGACTCAAGAGTTCAACCTGGGGGCACGTACGCACGGCTCCCGCACCCTCTGCTCTCTTTAAACATCCTGCAGCATGAAGGAAGATGCTAAATGACATTTCTTACTTCAACTACCTCAAAAACGGGTCCCACTGTACTACTAAGGATCTCAGAACAAAACAAAAGCCGTGAAACAACCTTTAAACCAAAGACCTCCACATTGCTTAAAAACAATAAACCAAAGAGTTGGCCTGAAAGAGGAGACTACAGCTCTGTCCTATAAAAGCTCTCTCATATCAAATCACATTTCTCATTACAAAAAGCCAGTTTATTCAAGGAACAAAATTGGGCTTAGAAACCCACTTTTTTAAAGGTTTGGAAAGAGGAATCTCAACAGGGTACTTTGTGTTTAAGAATTAAGTTCTGCAGCAGCAGTGAGCACAATAAGCTAGCAGCTCCAAACTTACCAATTCACACCTCAAAGGCAACCTCAGCTTGACTGAAGGATTTTCAGGAACTGGGTTTTGAAGACATGTTGTAGCACACCATTGATTTTATTGATCAATAAAAGGACCAATGACATACCTACTGATAATACAAATAATGTACATGGTACTCATCATTACTACTCTTTTTTTTAACTCTACTTTTTTTTTCTTCCCTCAAATGGTTGCTGTTGTCTGAAAAATACCAATCCTCCCACCTCCAGCAGGAATTGCATCAGTTTGTGAACAGCTAAACCAATTATTTCATGGCAACAGAATGTGGTGTGAACACATTTGTAGTCCACAAACTGTAAACCACTGAAAGTTACACTGGCAATCACTGAGCAACAACAGTTCAAGATCCGTGGTCTTTCAACAGTAGCCTACCATCTCTGCACGTGCACGGATCTACACATTACTGTGATGTTTAACATGCACTGGAGGTCTTACAGTTTCAATACTTGCCTTCAGACCCTCCAGAGTTTTCTCCCAGAATGTCTAAAAGGTTATTTAGCTCTTATGAGAAGGACTGTGGGCTCTGAGCAACCGGATCTGGTTGGAGATGTCCCTGCTCCTTGCAGAGGAGTTGGACTGGATGGGCTTTGAAGGCCCCTTCCAATCCTAATGATTCTGTATTCATTCCTCAGGCATGGTGGAGCTCTCTACAGTAAATGCTAGAGTTCATTTTCTCTGGAGTCAGAAGTCTGTCAGGGACAGAGACCATGGAGAAAATTCCCCAGGGGATGCAGGATCATCACAAGGCTTATGTCTTCCTATTTTGAGCACTTTTCTTATTCCTTTTTTACCACAAATGTGTAGCAATATGTATTCAATAAGGACAAACACAACCAAGATACTTCACATCAGAGATGTCTCTCCCACGAAGGGAAGTGTTACTACCATGGAAAATGAAAGGGGCAAACACCATTACTCCCTACAAGACCATTCACTTTTTCCTCCCTAGATCTGTTGTTGGCCCATGTGCTCTTTTCTACTGACAAACCAGCACATGTCAACCCCACTCCAGGGAATTGCCTTTGAGGGAGTGACCATTTAGACTTCTTGCCCACTGAATCGCCAAATTCTGTGGCCATTATTTGCCTGGTGTGGATCTTTCCCAGTTACTCAAGCACAATCTGAGACTACTGAACTCCAGACGGGGACAGAGTTTGCTTGATGATCAGACATCAGGAAAAAAATTTTACGATGAGGGTGGTGGAGCGCTGGCCCAGGTTGCCCAGAGAGGTGGTGGAGGCCCCATCCCTGGAAACGTTCAAGGCCAGGCTGGACAGGGCTCTGAGCAACCCGATCTGGTTGGGGATGTCCCTGCTCCTGGCAGGGGGGTTGAACTGGATGGCCTTTGAAGGTCCCTTCCCACGCAAACCATTCTGTGATTCTATTACAGCAGTTCTAATCATAAAGCTACAGCTTATTTCCCGACTTCTTAGCAATAGTAATTTTTACCTATTTTTTTAATTACTTTACCAACTGTACACCAGCTTCTTAAAAATAACCCATGCCTTGAAATTTCCCATAGCTAATACATCAACATCTTTTCAGATACTTTTCACTGATCAGGGATGAGTGACTTGTCGACGGGAGGAGCATTTCCAAAGCTAAACATGCATGTAGAGGTAATTAATACAAATTGTTTACCAACGGAATAATGTGTTTACTGTACAGTCAATACTACTTGATCTTCTTAGAGGAAAATGGCTTGTAAGGAAGGAGATTAAGTGACTCTTTAAAAGTTGCAAGATGCATTTTTTTTTTCTATTCCCAGGGAATAAAAATTTCTCTTATTTTATGACTGATACACAAAGTTCTGGACATGCATACTTCTTTCTTTATTGCTATTTTTTTTTTTTAAATGCAGGCTACTGATCTGGGAAATAAACTTTCTATCTTTACTGCACAGATACAAGTATCTGGAAACAGTCAAACAGTAACTCGATTTCTGATAAAGAAAACCCTCAAAAGTAGAGCTTTTTTCCAGGTATCAATTGCAGTAACAAGGTACAACCCTTGCTATATAATCTCTTTTATCAGAGGGAAGATACTGCTTTTCATGCAGGGCATTTATCTGGAGAACAGTTTTGACTGGAAAAATGTTTGGAGAAGGTAGAATGCTAAACTTTTTTTTTTTTTTTTTTCCACACCGGTGATGGCTGGAGGTTCAAGGATTAGCTAGGTTGTTCTGCCACCTTATAAGGGACCCTTCAGCCCCCCCCCCCCCCCCCCAGAAGCCATGTTGCCTTGTACAATATACTTAGAAAAACAAAGGGCAAATGACCTCTTGGAGGTCAAGGAGGTGCAATGTATGATTTGAGCTCAACTCCTTCAGAAGAGTTGTGAACTGAACTTGAGGGGCTTGAACAAAAAGGGAAATAGCAGCTCCTTTTAAGATCTCCACAATCATCACAGGAAGACAATTATCTTAACTCGGTCCTTATTTCAGAAGTGTTTTCATGTAAAGCCTTTGATTCAAAAGGAAAAATCTTAGTAATAATTTTGGCAAATAAAAATCAAGACATTTTAAATCTAATTTGATCTGTATAAGAATTCTTCCCAGCTGTCAAACTTTGATGATTGTCAACACAAACAAGAATGTCCTTTACCAGTTTGAGATTGTCCTGCTTCTAGGGCATTCCATGCGCACGTTAAATTTTCCCTAGACCTCAGCAGTTGTACAACGTAAGTTAGCCTTTCCTCTAGCTTTACGAGAAACCTAATTTTTTTCCTCCCTTTGCTTGGCTGACAAGGTCAATACTTTTGTCTTCCAAGACCAGGATTTGAGCACTCAGTGCTGTTGCAAATCTGGGCAAATTCGTAACAGTTAGGAGTTAGGCTTGTTTTAACCAGTTGAAAGTCTGATAATTTAAATTATTAGTGCACAGAAAGTGAGTTTAGGTGGTGAAGGTTGAAAAGTTTTAAGTCCAGAAATAATGCCTGAGGAAATTTGAAATTGAGGAGTTATGATTCAGTGCACCACTCTAAAAAAAAAAAAAAAAAAAAAAAAAAAAAAGATCTGGAGATGCATCCAAGTTCAGTGTGGGAGGATGATTAAGTCCAAGATTCTTGTTTTCTCTAAAATTCCATTAAGCTCTCAGCTTTTGGCATGATACTCTTCAATAGTGAAGTGCTTCAGTCTGCTTGCCTTAAGTAATTCCATTGGCTTTCACATGGGTGGAGTAAGGCACCTTTTGGCAGCAGAAAACATTTTCCTGGCTGAGATAGGTAAGTTTATGACAAAGCAATCTTCTCTTCTTTACCTTTAATTAATGTAACAAATTGCAATGCAAACATTTTTCTAAACCGAGAGAAAAGTTTCAGAATTTTGACATGGAGAAATGGTATCACCTACCATTTCTCTTGGTCAGTAAAAACATCTTATGCAAGAACCAATCAAAATAAAAAAAAAAAAACCCTACAGCTAGGAAATCAAATGTTAAACCATGCTGACAGTTTAGTCAATTGTACATATTTTCACTGAAAATAAAGACACTAGCTACTCATTTAATTCTACCTAAAAAAATATTAGCATGCTAAACAGAAAGTGCAACCTAAGAGAAATAAGTTATAAATAGAATTTCTAGGATAGCCTAGCCATTTTCTTGCATCATTTAGTATTTGTATTGTTTGTTTTTTTTTTTTCCTGCCAGCTATTTAGTTCTGTCGATTCTTCAGACAAACACTTCTCTCTCATTTTCTTCTTGAGAAGAAACTTCTTTCTTAGGTAATAGCAAACAGGGATTTGAAGAAACTGCTGACAATCAGATACCAGTAGATCGTACGTGAAAATCTTAAAAATATAAGATAAGGTGAAAACTCGTGTGTACTCAGTCAAGAAACATGGAAGTCAAATCCTGTTATTTATTCAGAGTTGGGCGGTAGTGCGGTGTTCTTGCCTCAACTGTATTTAATGCTAGTTTTAGTTAAGCCTGGACATACAGATAATGTGAATATACAACAAGCACTATTTTCATAGTGATACCGCATGCAACCTTTCCCCTTACTTAAATTCTCTTTCACTCACATGAGAACATGCACTGTTGCCAAAGAAACTATTCAGAAATCAGCTGGAGTAATTTATTAATGGAGGTTAAGTTTCTTTAACTGGTTGAGCAGTGAGGTTTTGCTATTTTCTCCTTAATTTTTAGATATTGTCTATATTATAGAGAGAAAAAAAATATATTAAAAAGGCTATAGCAGGATATAGTTATCTCCTCTGAAAATAGGAGTTGAGTCATAGACCATGACTGCAGATGGGTTAGCTACCACTGACTAGGACAAATAAGCCTACCTGAAGAGTTCCAAACTGACGAGCAAGTCAAGATCCAACAGCAGGGTCCAGAGAACCAAGCAGAGAGCAACAACTGAATAACTTTGGGAAGAACATCCACAGGCAATAAGACACCAAAACCAGAAGGGAAAGCACATGTAAAACTACTTGTATCCAAGTCTACAGACTATATTGTTTTCCTGCCATACAGAATTTCGATGACTAGTCTAATTCAAGACAAAACAGAAAAAATTCTGCTTTCCTGCTCAGTGGTGTATTAGCTCATTCCACTCCCATCTTTCTCCTGTCTCTACGTGTATATAACATGTGCTCACCACAATTCACAATCTGATTAGGTGGCATTGCTGACCTGCCAGACCAAGTTTAAGTCTGGTAGGCAGGCTGAACCTCAAGGAATGCCCAACACCATACCAGGACAATTTACAACACAGGCTACTTAAAACTCTTCGGAATGACACTGTCAGTCTTGGGGTAACCATGGTTAATATGACACTTTCTGAATGCACAGGAGGTTCTTATTTTGTTCCTATTCCAACTTCACCTTGAGTGTGTGCATTCAGCCTCCATAACACCTCTCTGCTGTTGAATTTTAGGCCTGCAATCATTCTAGTCGCAGATCTAGCTATCCTGTCGACAGGTCACCATTTTGGAAAATAAATCTCAGAGTTTTCCTCCATAGATTAAACAAAAGGAAGCTGTTCTGCACATGAAGAATAATTAGGCTGAGGAACTCCACTGTAGGATACAGAGGATGCTAAGAGTTTACAAGTGTTTAAAGAAAAACTGGACATGTTCACGAAAGAGAGATTTATTGAATGTTACTAAATACACAGAAGCTCTGGTTGGCTTAGAAAGTCTCTGAGCTGAAAATGGTGGGAGCCTGGGAGACCACTATCAAACAGAAGATGCTGGGCTAGGTAGGTCTTTGGAATGAAATCAAGGTTCTTGTTTCTTGTACACTGGGATTTCTTCACAGGCTGGTTTCTTAAGCTCTTGTTGACTGCCATTGTACACTGTTTCAAAAACTACATTCTTCTCCAAAGCTTCTGCATTTAACTGCTGGATATATGACAACCATTGGATGTAGTATGATGAAAGCATATTATCAAACTATTTTAGAGACCTATACTCAAGTCCCAATCAGGAAAAAACAAAAAGCAGTATCTACAGATGTTATTCCTGGACTCTACTTCAGACAGTATGCACAATACAAAATTATTCATGTGTCTTTATAAGCCTGCAGAAAATTGAGTTAGTTAACGATGAACAATTCAACTACACAATGTCTTCCAGAAAAAAAACTAGAGACATTTCATGTTTTGCACAGTACTTTACTTCATTATGCTATTTTCATTACTCTCGCTGTCATACTGCCTGAGAAGTGTCAAAGTTCAGCCTAGTTATCTCTGGCAAAAGACTGTTCAATTCATTTCACAACAACAATTGTTTATTTCTTCTTCTCCCTAATAACATCAGCTGCTTTCAGCTCCATTGAATGATGTAAATTAGTTATTCTGTGCTCGAAAGTCAGTGAGCAAATTGGCCTTTGTTTGCAAGGGCCTCTCCAGCAACAACCATTTGCCAGAGATGGTAAGATGAGCAGCTAATTGTGGCTTTCCAAAATGCCTTTCATTTTCTTGACTACAGAAGTTCTATTTCTGCTTTATTTAACTGATAAACACTAGCAGAACTGTCCCTGTGGAGATGGGGTGAGCTTCAATGCATTGATCTAAGCTTTCTCAAAAGATTGGGTGTCTTCCAATCTGAGATTTTTGGAGTTTTTTTCTCTTGCGGATATTGAAGTCAGCTTCCAAACTTCAAACTTGATACGCAATATTTATCAGATTCAAAGCAGGGCATTGTATTTCAGAAGCATTTTAGGATACTGTAATATTAAAGTGACTTGTTTTCTAAGGATGACAGAAAATTTTCCTAGAGGTAGAGGTTGGAGTATATTTTAAACAGTTACAGAAATTAAATAAAATGGATGCTTGCATCCATGCCACAGGGTATCTCTTGTTTGAAACACTATTCCTATTTAGACTTTGCCTACAGCATCTGACTAAAGTATAAGTCAAACCCAGTCAGGATGGGAAAAGCAACCACAGAACAGTGCTGAGTATTAGAGGCCACAAAGACCGACAGGATTGAGAAACTTCACCTACCTCTGTACTGTCTGGATAAAACTGCTGTGGTGGTACAATTCAGAGCTTTAACAAAAAAAAAAAAACAGCTTAGAAATAACCTTTTCATTAACCTTACAAAGCTAATAAAAATTGATTCTCAAATCAACACAAGATCTGGTTCAAGAATCACAGAAAAATTGCTGTTTGATGACCACAATATAATGAATTCCAATAGCATTATAAGAGAGAAAACACTTCAGAATTCCACCACAGGAATATTAAAGTTTATAAAGGAAATTAGAGAAATGGAAATCATAATTAAAAGAAAATTCAGAAGAGCATCTACAAGAGTTTGGCAATTGCATATAGCAGAGAGGCTATTCAAAAATATTACATAAAGGCTCTTTGTTCACAGCCACCTGATGGAAAAAAGACTCCATAGAAGAAAGACAGTGTGTTTAAACATCCGAGTAAGGACTTCTATTCGAGGTAAAAAAAAAATACATTTCAAAATGTGGAAGATATGGCCAGACGGAGAACGTAGAAAAAGGAATTAATTCTGTCAAGTAAAAAGTAAAAGCTTATGAAAAATCTTTTTCCTCGTCAGCATAAAGTACAACTTGCTATAGGTATAAAGACTTCAAATAAAAGCTTTTTCAAAGCTACTGGAAGCCAGAAGCCTTCCAGAAAGTTTCTGAAACCAACAGATCATAAAGATATAAACACTTAAGAAGATAAACCCATTTCAGAAAAGCTAACAAATTCTTTCCATTTGTGTGCAGGACAGAGGAGGTCAGGCAGGTTCACCCGCTAAACCAGCCTGCCCAAGGAACGTGTCTGAGGAACTGCTTCAAATCAAAGTGATAAAGAGGCGGCTTTTTCCCCAGCTCTGTAAAATGAACAGCCATAAATTGCCAAGACCAGGGAGTCTTCACCCAGGAGTTCTACATGAACTCTAACATGAAATTTTGCTGAGCTACCGCAGTGTGTAATTGTCGTGTAAATCTCCCTCACTTGCAGAAGAGTCATAGAATGGGTTGGGTTGGAAGGAACCTTTAAAGCCCATCCAGTCCAACCCCCTGCAAGGAGCAGGGACATCTCCAACCAGATCAGGTTGCTCAGAGCCCTGTCCAGTCTGGCCTTGAATGTTTCCAGGGGTGGGGCATCCACCACCTCTCTGGGCGACCTGGGCCAGTGCTCCACCACCCTCAGTGTAAAAAAATTTTTCCTAATATCTAATTTGAAACCATTACTCCTCGTCCTGCCACAACAGGCCCTGCTGAACGTCTCTCAAATCTTGTAAAGTGGCTCAAAGGTGTTCTTGCAAATCACAGACCAAGGAATTTAACTTCTGCTTATGAGGCCAGTAAAATGTATAGTAAAGGTCAGAATCAATGGATACTTGGATAAAAATGATTTAATGAGGACCCATCAATGAGCTTTCCAAAGTGGTGCCTAGTACCTCTTTCAGAATTCTTTGAAGAATTCATCAGTGTGTTAATAAAGATAACCCACAGCATGTGGTGTACTAAGACTTTCCCCCAAAGATGCTGACTTAGATTTCTGAATGGCTGCAATGGCCAATACCTTTCTGCGGGCTCTCTGACTTTGCTATAAGATAAAGCATCCTCTTTTAAAAATTAATAAGTTGTTAAATGACAGAAACAAAGATTTAGTCTTCAGATTGAAAGAAGTTAGAAGAGAGGTCCTCCAAGAATCTATACTGGGACCTGTGCCTCTCAACATTCTCTTAAACAATCTGAAAAGGTGAAATAGGGAGAGAAACGCAGAGCAAGAGAGTTTGCGGATCTTAAAGAGAAAAATGAAGAAGAAATCCTCATTCTGAATAGTTAAAACCTAAGCCTAACTATGAAGGATCGCAATTTTCCCAGTGTTAGCTAATCAGCTCATTAAATGGAAAACATAATATATTGTCAAGAAAAAGAAGGTAATGAAGATGGGGAAAAGCAGCCCTAACTGTTCCTGGGCAGTGATCTCTGTTTTTGCCGTTACTATTCACATCTGTTATCCAAATTTTGCTGCAAGTAACACCTAAAATAGCAGACAGATTGTCAAAGTAGCTAAAACACCGAATCAAGTGTTAGGAATTTTTGACATAAAGAGGTAGAAAATGTGTTCAGTTCAAAATTCACTGTTCACATGTTGCACGTTATATTTAATTCGGTATTCCCTTTCCTTTTTACTCTCCCCTAGCTCAAAAAGGAAACAGAAGAATTGGAAAAGCAATTGGAGAGCATTTCAGGCGAAGGATCACCCGATATAGGCCTTGCAGGGGGTTGGGTTTGTTTTGTGGTTGTTTCGGTTTTCGAAAATTTTTTGTTTGTTTGGCATTTCTTTAAGTATTGTTTCCTCAAACAATTATTCCCTCCTGTCACCAGAGAATACCAGGCAAGGAAGACTGGTTCCAGGTCACAGGCATGGCCAGGTCCACAGTCCTGGTTTGGCCAAATACATCTTCCAGGGGGACGTCAAGAAAGAAATTTCTCCTTTTTCCTTTCATTAATTCATTTCTGTTATTTCTCAGATCCTGATGTTAAGGGTGACTGAGCAAACTGAAATATGAGTTTCAGTACAAGGCCTCCCTCTGACTCAATGTACTTTTGAGCAAACAAGTGTGCCTCATCTACTGCGAAACTAATGGACTCCACTTGCCACTGCATTTAAGTAGGTACTCGCCGCTCTTTGATACAATATGAGAATTTGATTATTTCTCAAAAAAAAAAAAAAAAGGGCAAGAGATTAATTCTCTCACCAGTATATTAAGTTTGTATGGGTTATAAAAGCCTCTTATCAAAATGTCACTTATGACTAAGGCAGACAGAATCTGTAGGCTTGTGAAAACATCTCAACCAGCCACATAGAATGGTTAGGGTTGGAAGGGACCTTCAAAGGCCATCCAGTCCAACCCCCCTGCAAGAAGCAGGGACATCTCCAACCAGATCAGGTTGCTCAGAGCCTCATCCAGCCTGGCCTTGAACGTTTCCAGGGACGGGGCTTCCACCACCTCTCTGGGCAACCTGTTCCAGTGTTCTATCACCCTCATTGTAAAAATTTTTTTCCTAATATCCAATCTAAATCTACCTCCCTCTATCTTAAAACCATTACTCCTTGTCCTATTGCAACGGGCCCTACTGAACAGCCTCTCCCCATCTTTCTTGTAGGCCCCCTTGAGGTACTGGAAGGCTGCTCTAAGGTCTCCCGGAGCCTCCTCTTCTCCAGGCTGAACAGCCCCAACTCTCTCAGCCTGTCCTCATAAGAGAGGTACTCCAGCCCTTTTATCATCTTTGTGGCCCTCCTCTGGACCTTCTCCAGCTGGTCCATGTCCTTCTTATCTTGGGAGCTCCAGAACTGGACACAGTACTCCAGGTGGGGTCTCACCAGAGCGGAGCAGAGGGGCAGAATCACCTCCCTCGACCTGCTGGCCATGCTTCTCTTGATGCAGCCCAGGATGCGGTTGGCCTTCTGGGCTGCAAGGGTGCATTGCTGGCTCATGTTGAGCTTCTCGTCCACCAGCACTCCCAAGTCCCTCTCCTCAGGGCTGCTCTCAATCCATTCCCCGCCCAGCCTGGATTTGTGCCTGGTCACATCTTGGTGACTGCACTGTTGACTCACAGACTTTTTGCCGGGAGTGGGGTGTCTTTATAGGTAAACAAAGATTTTTCTGAGAGGTCTTCAGCAATATCAAAACCAGTGCATTTCAAAGGTTACCATCTTCTATATGCAAAGTGCAGCTCATCCAGCACAGAGCCAAAAGCTGTTATCCCCATCTCCAACCAAACCTGCTCCTGGCACATTTTGGTGTAAACAAAGCAGTGCAAGATACCAGCCAAAAAAAGTTGGAAATCACAACAGCACTACCCAAAAAAAGCTCTAGTTCCCTGAAGGATCTCAGCATTTCTAATTCATAAGCACCTTCGGACAAGGAACAAACACGAAAATCTTAAATGGGGAAGAGGGAACACAGCCTTAATTTTGGAAAACCGCAGCAGCATAGATTTCTTCAAATCACTTGGCAGCCGGCTTTCTAGCTGTCCATAAGCAGCTATCCCAAGTCACATCACATCACAGCCCCACCAAATCCTGCTCAGAGAAGTATCCATCCATGCATTTGTCATCAGCGTCAAGACAACTGTTTGATCACTACCAAATCCAGCTGAGGAAAAAGAAACAGAAAACAAACCCAGTTGAGGAAAAAAGAAAAAAAAAAGAAAAAAAAAGAAAAAAAAAACAAAACCACAAACAGGCTTATTATCATCCTCAGAGACAATTAGAGCTTCATTCCTGCCCTGTGAGCCCTCTTACACTGGACCCGGAACCACTCAGAAATTTGAGTAAAACCTCAAGTGCTTGGAGCCAACTCCTTTCTTCTCCCAAGTCTCCCAGTAAACCCCCAGCTCAGCAGCACAGGTACAGCAACTCTGAGCTACAGTCCCTCTTCAAATGAAATTCTGTAAAGCATCACTGTTCCACACCACCAATAGAGTGAGTCACAATACACCAGAGCTTCTCAAGTGAGTCTTTTGGCCAGACAACACTTTGGTTTAATCTGCAAATATTAATGTAACAGAGGTAGAGTAACACAGAATAGATCTCCCAAATAACTTGTGATAGGGCAAGAGAGATGGTCTCACGTTGAGGCAGGGGAGGTTTAGGTTGGATGAAACACTTTTTTACCAAAAGAGTGGTCAGGCACGGGAACAGGCTGCCCAAGGCAGTGGTGGAGTCACCATCCCTGGAGGTGTTCAAAGAACGTGTAGAGGTGGCACTCCAGGATGTGATTTAGTAGGCTGGTGGTGTTAGATTGACAGTTGGACTTGATGGTCTTGGATGTCTCTTCCAACCTTAAGATTCTATGATTCAATATCTTTTCCCTTTATCTTCAAGCATACAGCTAGGAAGATGCACACAAGGAAGGCAAGGTGTCCACTTCCCCCACCCCGAGGCACACTTTGTATGCAGACAGTGCCTCAGGATACAGCAGAAGTTTCATGCCATAAATACACCTCACTAGGGAAAACAACCTGCAATTTAAATATTTCTTAAGCCTCATTCTTTGCAAAACCCTGTCAGATAATCAGTGAGAAAATATCTCTTAGAGATATTTTATGAACAAAAAATACACAAAGTAAAATCTTTTAAACCTTGATTTGCTTCCAGAAGAAAACTCCTTCAGCCCAACTCCAACAAATGTATCAAAGACCACCTGGGAGGGATACCACCAGCCTGGGAATGCGACACAACTACCACACTCATTAAAACTCCTGCTCATTGTCTTAGCTGCGTTCCCATCAACATCACGTTGAGCACTCAGATGTAGAGTGAATTGAAACCACGTATTGAATTCTGTTCCCAAAGACAGCAAATCCATTTGCTCATCTGGTTTTGATTGCCCCAGCTGCTCACCAAGTTTCTAACCAGAGCACAGATGAATTTTAAGCTACCAACTTAAACATTTTACATATGGCATTCAGTTGCAAAGCTTGGATTCTTTTAGTTTGAAGTTGGAACATTTGAATATTATCAGGCCTTTTTAGGAAAAGCCAATTTCCTCAAAAGTCAGGGGCAAAAAGCAGCTAATTAGTCACCTGCCTCCAGAAATCTGCATAACTAATTATCACCGGTGTGCATGAAAACCTTAAAAGTAATGGTCTCTCAGAAGTCCCCACAGGGCTACATGCTGTTACCATATATATATAAACATCATTATTATATGCAGATTGCAAAATCCCCGTGTTCACCCACGCTTTGCTCAAACAACCCTTATTTCCTGAAATTTTCCATTTTTAGATATCGAGGCAGAACTCTTTCTGGAAAGTCTGAGAAAACTCCTTTCAGCTTTTTCTGAAACACGTGGGAATTAAGTTCCCCTGTTTAAAACCAAAACAAAACACTCACAAACCCAAAAAAACCCCAAAACAAAACAATCAAAAAACTCCCGAAATCCACACATGCTCTACCACCCAGAAAGATATCCCTTTTAAATTATGCTGGATACAACGGGAACGTCATAAACAACTGAAATTTCTTGCATACCCTTCAGTCAATAGTTAAATTTTATTACAATAAAAGAGGTGGGATGAGCTGTCTTCTTTTGTCCTGGTGTGTGGGGAGACCTGGAAGAAGATACTGAAAATCTCTTGCAGGAAATAAGAAATTTCTTTTACTCTCTTGTCTTTACATACATCTGGCAGGAGCCAGACTTTCACAGGGCAGAAATCTGGAGGAGGACAGAAGCTTCCTTGGAATATACCAGGGAGATTCCCCAGCAACACTGCACATACAAGGTCAGGCCAAAGATCCGTCTTATCTGCCGATTTTCCCCCGCGGCAGCTGGGATTCCTGGAGAAAGCAGCGCAAGTGCACGATAATATTTCCCTAGTGTATCCTCCCAGCTCTGAACTTCCTCAACCAGAGACTGTATCTACTCTTCATGGGTTTTGGGTTTTTTTATTTCCATTGATTTGTGTAATCACGGTTTGAATCGTTTGGCTTTCAAAACATCCTGTGGCAAGGCATGCCATCGTTTAATTAAGTTTCTTTGGAAAAAGGGGGTTTTTTGTTTGTTTTAAACTTGTCAGCAGATTATTTCATTATGTCCTTATAGTCCTTGTGTCATGAGAAACATTGAATATGCCTTCGCTAGTCACCTTTTCCATACCTCCTCCAATTTTATAAACTGTTATCATCTGCCTTTCCCATCCTCTAGCTCCCATCATATCTTCCAAGTTTAAGAATTGCACGTCACCACCTCCCACATCTTCATACAAACTTCTGAACACTAAGAGAGGACCAAAACA
Organism: Chlamydotis macqueenii; assembly: GCF_036417535.1. Taxonomy (NCBI): domain Eukaryota; kingdom Metazoa; phylum Chordata; class Aves; order Otidiformes; family Otididae; genus Chlamydotis; species Chlamydotis macqueenii. Next base: position 2,514,049 of record NC_141564.1, read on the forward strand.
ATCACACAGAGTAAGCAAGTCAAGAACAAAGTAAAAGTTAGTGGCATGGTAATACTTTCTCTTTTATTTTCCCAGTGTTTTTTCAATTTTTTTTTTTCTTTTGCCTTTTTTGTTACTGCCAACCACTCCACTGTGGAAAAACTAATGCTTTACTCCCAAACTCCATCTCAGTGAGGAGTTTTGGGGCTTTTTATTTGTTTGGGGTTTTGTTGTTGGTTTGTTTGTTTGTTTGTTTTGGGGGGGTGGGTTTTGTTTTTGTTTTTTTTTTTTAAGTTCTAGTTCTGTGATATAAGTCAGACTGAGACTTCTCCACTTAATTATTGGGACTTTACAAAAATATTACAAACGTGAAACATGGTTTCTTTCAATAAAGTGAACCTCTTCTCTTCAAAATATCCATATGTCTACTAATTCTATTATTTCTTATAATTGCCTAATAGTTTTCCCCTGCAGAAAGTCATCCTTACCCATCTTAAGCTTCCTAGATCCCCGTAAGAACTGGCCTCCGTTTGCTATCTGCTATTCCTTTGGCACCAAAGCTAATTTCCGTAATGTATTACACATCACAGTTAACAGCTTAGTAATTTCGTATTTTAATTCCTTCAAAACACCTGGGTTATGTCATTTGGCCTTGACAATTTGTTACTGCTCATTTTTACACATTTGTTCCAAAAACTTCTACTGATGTCTCACTTTGTGAGGAATAGTCGGAGTCAGTTAGACCACGTCACACCCGCGCACATGCAGAAAGAACAAAATATCCCACAGAAAAGGCGCAGAGCCATTGTGGTGGATTACGCAATTAAAAGACAGCGTTAACCTTAGAAGTGTAAATGCCAAATTTGGAAAGAGTCAAAGATTTTCCCCTTCACCCACACAAATATTAATGCTGACACCTGATAACTCACCAGAGGAAATTTCTAAGCTGGCTGGCAGAACTCTTTTCTAGTCCTACGTGCTACAGAAGTTTAAGATTAAACATTACATTTAGCTATAAGCAATACCCAGCCCATTACTTGCAGCTAGGGAAAGTAGAGAACATAGAGATTGGATGCAATAGGGGTTGGGTTTTTTTTGGTATTTTAAAAGGTTGCTAAGCTTAAATGATGTATTACTTAAAATAATATAGCAAAGCCTAACACCACACATTTTCAGGTCTAAGTTTATCTTGAAATACAAGAGTCTTATAATATGAAAGCAAAGTTTTTTAAGGTTATATAATAATTATTATTTCAGACAATTAAAAAAAAAAAAAAAAAAAAAGAGCTTTGTTCCCACAGGCATCCTTCTCTTCCTGACACCGCATTCTCTCCACCTCCCGCTATTTTTCATGTAAGTTCCTTCTGTTTACAAACCTCACTCCAAGAGCGTTTCTTTGCTTAGTCATGGTGCTTGGGCAGGGAGATCCAGCACAACCAGAGCAATGACTATGCTTATTGTAGAGTTTAATTTATTTATTGTAGAGCTTTAATTAATGGAACAGTTCCCTTTTAAAGCCCTTATTTTCCCAACAGATCCTCCAGTTTAGCACTCAAGTTCAGTGTTGTTGCTGCTTGTTTAACTCATGTTTTAGTTACTTACTAAAATAGATGTTTTATTTACTTTCTCCAGCAGCTATCGTGCCCCCCCTGGACAAACATAGCCATTAAGCTCTGTCTTTGAGACTAAAAACCACTAAAGAGTACAACCTAGCTGACAGGTAATTGTTAAGTGTCTAGAAGCAAAAAGAGCAGTGGGTTTATCCCTTAACCTACATATTTGTTCTCAAAACATTGTAGTGTCCCTTCATGAAAAAAAAACACTTTCAAGCACTGCTCCTCCGCCCGATCCTGTGGCCAGCCAGCTCTAGTCTTCAGAGGAAGGTGACTTCCAGGAAGGACAGGAAACAATGAGTTGCCGGCACTGAATAATCCCTTCTTAACATATCACCTTGAGGGTGACACATAGATCCATCCAAGAAAAACAGAAAACCCTACACAGACAAACCCCCCAAACTATCACCAAATGCAGAAAACTGTGTAATTTAACTAAATCCAAAAGTCTTAATCCTTAGCAAAAAAAACCCTTTTCACGAAGGTGAAAGGATATTTGTTTGCCCACAGGGGAGGCTGGGAAAAGGGAGGATTTCACATCCTCTGATTTATTTTGTCAGGTTGAATTTTATCTTACTCACATCACCGATTCAGACAGCGAACACCGAGAGCCCCAAGGGAACGGGAGCCAGACGGTTCATGAGAAGAAAAAGGATCTTTTTAACATGAATATCACTGAACATCCCATCCTCTCAGGCGTGTACCTAAGCTAAAGGTGTTTACCATCCTCAGCCTGATGTTGCTTCTTCTAAATGGCTGCTGCTTAAAGAGCACCATCTCCTCCTCTAGTTTGTACACTCTCGTTGTCTTCCCTGGTGGGTTTCTAAAATGCAGAGCCTCAAATAAATTGCTTCATAGAAGGGTTCACAAAACCCAGAGCTAAAGCTACAGCAACTCAACACTAACCAACATCTCACCCTCCAACAGAATCCATCTTCTTTAGCGGAAGTGCTGTAAGAGACAACAACCAGGGAGCACAGAGTGCAACAAAGCCACAAGACTTAGTCCTTCTCTTCATGCTCTTGTACCAGGCCTGGTGAGCAGAGGGGTCAAGTTGACTCTACAAACACTACAACAACCTGAAGAGCTGCCATCTTATACAGTAGTGACCAGGTGATCTGCCGTGGTTTCAGCAGCATGCATTCCCATGACATACATGACGCATTTCTTTATATCTCCTCCCTTGGGAGATCAGTGGCCAGGCCAGGAATTGAGCAAGCAAGGGAAAACTCAGCAATACCTGTCTATTCCAACCTGGAGATAAAAAAACCAACATCATCCAGCTTCTTTCATTAGCACTAAGACTCAGTCCTTCAAATTTGTTAGCGTGCTTAGCTCCTGTTGAATTCTTTATAGGTTAGGCATTTAAATACCTGCAATCCAGTCTTGATTGGCTTAGGTGACCTACAGGTTTTCTTTAGACATTTAATCAAGCCTCCGAGTCAGAATAAAGACAGACGGACATCTTTGCAGAGAGAGTTCAATTTTAAAATGCCGCAGGAACTAGCAATCCTAAAAAGCAGCATCCATGCCAATGAAGCTAGGCAGCAGTGTCTCTGCACCTATTAACATGCTTTTCTTTTCCACCCTAAAAGATAAAGCCACTGGGGCTCTTTTTAATAGTTTTTTTCTCAGACTTCACGCTCAGCCAAGAAAAAGTTAGATAGGCACGAATTACAGGAATGTTTAAATTATAGCCATAAAATACACCAGAAGCGCTGCTTTGTCTCAGGACACACAAACCACATCACACAGATTAGCAGGTTATAAAGTCTTTATATAAATAGTCTACTAGGTGACTGCACAATTAGGCCATGGGGGTCGTTATTAAGAATAAAACGAGCTGAAGGATTTTGCATATTCAGAGGAGAAATGATAGAAACATAAGGAGCTTTAACAGACTGGAATTCAAATTTAGATTGCTTTGGGATTGAACCAGAATTCTAAGACTAGAACATTTTTAAGACCTGATAATCACTGGAGACAGCAGAGCACCAGGAGAAAAAAAGAAAAAAAAAAAATTACTTTCTCAACATTGTCATCCATACATTTCATAGACCTGGGCTCTCTCTCAATACCACTTATTTATAGAGAACACTTGAGACATCTTAAGAGGGCATTATACCCAGACCAATAAACTCTTGGAGTTATCCAGAGCTTGGAGAAGTCATGCCCACATAAATTCAGCCTCATTGCTCACCTGAGAGCCTTCCCAGGGCACCTCTCTCAGAACAGAACCTCTCTCAGTGCTGCCAGGACACACCAAGCACTTGCCAAACGGACCCAGACCACGTGAAAGTTGTGACAGAGGGCAGATTTTAGCAGTATGCATTGCTACGGTAGTCTGAGCAAGCCAAGATCTTCTAAAAATAACCAGACGGGAAATTTTAGAGGCTTTGTGGAAGCACAGCTCCTTAAATTCCATCCTTAAGCAGACCTGAAGGTTTTGACTGTAGTGATATAAACCCCTTTTGTAACAAAGATAGATATCTAGGTCCTTTATTTACATGCACATGGGATATACAAACCCAAACAATCCTCTTTCTTCAAGTTTTAAACAAAGATTTCAGTCATGCTGAGGGCAATAAGCTCCAGCTACTCGTTATGTCTTGCATCTCTAGGAACCAACATATTTTTCAAGGTGGCACATTGTGAAGAACCACATCCCTTTTTGGAAACAAGTGACTAAAAAAGGAACTTTACAGTTTGGGTAGTCTTCATAATATAAACAAGCTAAAAATCAGTTCTTAATTCAGTCAGTACTCTAAAAAAACCTTTAACTGCAGGCCTACCAATGGGCTAACTTCTAGCAGTGCCATGGCCTACCTGCTTTCACGACAAGTGTGACTAGCATCTGCTTTTCCACGTACTGCAAAAGGTTAAACTGTTTGAAAGTCACGGCTTACTCACATAAGCATTCATTTACTGAGCCGGTAAGAGCTTACAAGTCTCTGGCTCATGCACAGCGGGGCTTGCACAAGCTGCTTTCTTCTCATGGAGATCCAATTTTACCGCCTCGCACGTGCTGAACTTTCAAGCCCTTTTGAGATTGACTCAAAAGGTCATAATTCTGCGTCTTCATGCACATCGGCTCAAGAATTACAGCCACTGGCTTCTGGTCAGCTTAGCAGTACAACACAAGGAATGGTCTCTCAGCATCCTGACGTCTGTTGCTCAACACCTTTCTCAGCCAGAGACCACAGTTGCCAGTTTAACTACAAATCTTAATAAAAATCTGATTACAGGAATAAAAACAGGGAACGTTTCCCTAGCAAAGTGTGGTTTCAACTGTGATTACGGCTCCCAAAAACCATGCAGAGCCTGAAAACGAGAGGAAAACTATGAATGCAAGTCAGATGAGGAGCAGGACCTGCACAGCAAATGGCTTCTGTGAGAAGCGGTAGTTTCCCAGATTGCAAAGTCTTGGTGGCATCTCCTACTTCAGACATGGACAAAATACCAGCCAAAACGCTGCCATTACACAGTGAAAGGGACAGGGAACAGGGAGGTGACATGTGTTGGGTTTTGGTGGTGGTGGGGGTGACAAGGGTGGCTTCTATGAGAAGACTCTAGAAGTTTCCCCTTTGTCTGGTGGACCTGGCCAGCTCCATGGTGGACTTTCCACTGGTCAGGGCCAAGCCGACAGCCCCTCTGTGAGAATGTACTTAAAGAGAAAAAGCAGCAGTGTGGGGAGAGAAGGTGGAGGTGTGGGCCTTGCCCCCTGGCTGGCCAGCTCTCTGCCTCGGGCCCGGCCTGGCAGTGGGGAAGAGAGGAGTAAGAAGATGTGAAAGGAACAACTCTGCAGACACCAAAGTCTGTGAAGGAGGAGGAGGTTCTCCAGGTGCTGGAGCAGAGATTCACCTGCGCCATGGAGGACCCCACCTCAGGGCAGGTGGATGCCTGAAGGAGGCTGTGGCCCATGCAGGGCCCACGCTGGGGCAGCTGTTCCTGATGGACTGCGCTGCTGGATGGTCTCTCCCTGTCCTTGTCTGAACCCATAAGCTCTTCATTGTGTTTCCTCTCCCTGCTCAGGGAGGGTGAGTGAGCAGCTGTGTAGTGTTTAGCTCCCAGCTGGGGCTAAACCACAACATCACCACAGCAGCAGCCAGTCTCACTAAATCATCTCTAGCACACCCTGATGCCAGCTTATACCCGCATGAAGCAGTGACTCTCCTGTCTGCAAGCACTCAGGAGGAACATGGTGGCACTCCACTTGCTTCCATCAGCAAGGGCAGCACAGCTCTGCTTACCTGTACAGATCGCTCCAATGCTATGGCAACACAAGCAACGAATGAAAAGCAAGACAATACAAACTTTGAGCAGAATTTGCCATTTTCGTACTTCTGATGAAAAATAGCTTTGGGAAATTTTTAGTGAAGTTCCACATTTCCTTGAGCCTCTTTTGCCTGTAACTCAATAGATCCTGAGACTTGGTCTCTGCCCACGCATTGCTTTTCACGAGCAGGTCCCCAGGTAATAGTTATGCTTTGGCAGTTTTTTTTTTCCAGGGAACTTTTCATGTATCTTTTCCAAAACCAGTGCCCAAAGGCCAAACCACTGGTGATGACTGCTCTTCGCAATTTGTCCCTCCAGTTCCAGGTGGCAGCTGCTGCCCTGCAACCCAAGCAACACAAAAGCCTGGGAAGCAAAGCAACAAGAAGGACCCATTAATATGTCCTGCAGCTTCCAAGATATTTAAAAATAAAGCTATCCATTCTTTCCACCTTCAGTTTGCCATATCTGGTGTCTCTCTTCAAAAAAAAAAAAAAAACAAAAAAAAAACAACCAAACCCAACTAAGGTTTATGTGTTTCTGGAAACTGGACTTAACCTAGTGCACTTGTGGCAACAGGTTGTGGTATCTGCAAGTCTTCCTCCTGCTCCCTCTTTCCCTGTACTTCACTACTCAACTGAAGCAAACCTCAGAACTTTGAGTGCATCACCATAGGGCATTTTTGGCCAAATCAAGGCTTGAAGCAGTGACCCACAAAGCTCAAAAGCATAAGCTCTTCCTGCTAAAACACCAGGCTCTCAAGCAAATGCATCCCATATGCACACATCCTCTGTGAACTGGGTACAGCTGGGGATATGCACCACACAACACGCCCACGCGCTGGTCCCTAGGTCACCCAGCAAATACGTGGGACAAACGACTGAACGCCACATTTGAATGTGGTGAGTCATAGCACAGTTTTCAAGCCATGGCTTTGCAGCGCAAAGAACGCATTACCATGCAAAACACTAGAAACTTCCCAGCCACTCATGACAAACGAACATCAGAATTAAAGTTTCGTGATCTCCTAGGCTTGACCCATCCTAAACAAGCTACCAGAGTGACCCCTTCCACCCTCTCTGAGCAGCCCATGAGGTGGGAGGCACGTTCTCCTGGCACATCACAAGGATCTAAAGACAAACGTCCCTAAAGCTGAGCTGGACTGGGAATGAGAGGACTGAGAGATGAGTTATTACCTGCTAAGATATCATGATATATCTCACCATGCTTACAAACGCCTCCACCAGAAGAGCCTACCTGCTTTCTTACTGCAGCAGGATATTCCAGTCCACATAAAATGAAAAAAGGATTGCACATACAGGATACAAGAACAAACCAAAAACATAACTTCCAGCCACAGAAGCAACAAGACCTTCCTCTCATTTTCTGAGAGCAAACAGGAGAACTGTGGGAGAAGATCTTACAGCCCTGAGGGCACTAATAAGCCTTAATTGCCCTGACCAGCCTCACCTGGGGCATCACCCACAGCTGCGTCCATGGCCCAGAAGCTCCTTTGTAGGTTCCTGAGCACACCACAGGGGCAAGACCCCACAGTTGGCCCCGGGCTGTCCTAGGCCCTGAGCCCAGCACCCACAGCCCGGCCCAGAGCTGTGCGGGGACTGGTGGTCGTCCCAGTTGGGGATGGACTGGGGGGGAGGGTGGTCCTGGGCTGGAAAGGCTCCTAGGAAGGCTGGTTGGGAAGATTACGGGTGCTCAGTGCCCTGGCAGGTGAAAAAAAATGCCCTTTGAGTACCTTGTTATTCTAGGTTTCTCTTAAATGTAAAAAAAAAAAAATGCAAAAAAATGGTAAAAAAAAAATTTTAAAATTAAAATCCTGCACAATCTTTGCAATGCACCCATAAATTATTTGTCCAATGGGGTTTGTGCTTTCAATCAAATAAGAATATTAGCTACAGAGTGCTAGCAGCTAAACGCATTTAGTGAACTTCGACACTTGAGCAGTGCCCCAGGACCAGGTGTCAGCGGTCTGGCAGCTCACACGGCAAAACCAGCGCATTTACTCACTGAATTTATGAGAAAAAAATCCAGTGCAAGCTGCTACCTTTTCTCTTGCTTACATCCTGGAACTGCTGGTGATCAGATTTGACTTTGATGAAAGACTGAGATTTTTCAAATTCTCAACCCAAGATGTTCCAGCGGAGAAGGCTCCTTTTTGTCCTCACCACCTCAGCTTCCCCAAGCTAGAAAGGGTCAGCACTTGTAGAGGAGACCTGAAAATGAAGCAGCATGTTGTAAAATGAGAGGAGATTTCCTAAATACTTCTTTCACAAGTCTCCTGCTTCTGTGTTACGCCCCACAGCCAATTCACAGTCATGGGGCCCCACCTTCTCACAGGTCACAGGTGCCCAATCTTTTTTCCAGATCTGGCAGCTCGGACCATTTTCTTCCTTTCTGTCCCATGGTGAGATTTGGCCTCTTTGTCTTTCATGCAGGGGTGCAGAGTATAAAACCCACCAAATGGTGTCCTGTTTGCTTTGCCATCATGCTCTGGGCCATTCTTCCCAGCATGGTACTGTGCAGGCAGGCCCTGCAGCATTCAGAGAATCAAAGAATCGTAGAATCATAGAATGGTTAGTGTTGGAAGGGACCTTCAAAGCCCATCCAGTCCAAGCCCCCTGCCAGGAGCAGGGACATCTCCAACCAGATCAGGTTGCTCACAGCCCCAGCCAACCTGGCCTGGAATGTTTCCAGGGATGGGGCATCCACCACCTCTCTGGGCAACCTGGGACAGTACTCCACCACCCTCAGTGTAAAAAAATTTTTCCTAATATCTAATCTGAATCTACCTCCCTCTATTTTAAAACCATTACCCCTTGTCCTGTCACACCAGGCCCTGCTGAAGAGTCTCTCCCCATCTTTCCTGCAGCCCCCTTTAGGCACTGGAAGGCCGCTCTAAGGTCTCCCCAGAGCCTCCTCTTCTCCAGGCTGAACAGCCCCAACTCTCTCAGCCTGTCCTCACAGGAGAGGTGCTCCAGCCCTTTTATCATCTTCGTGGCCTTCCTCTGGACCTTCTCCAACTGGTCCATGTCCTTCTTGTGTTGGGGGCTCCAGAACTGGACACAGTACTCCAGGTGGGGTCTCACCAGAGCAGAGTAGAGGGGCAGAATCACCTCCCTTGACCTGCTGGCCACGCTTCTCTTGATGCAGCCCAGGATGTGGTTGGCCTTCTGGGCCGCAAGAGCACATTACCAGCTCATGTTGAGCTTCTCGTCCACCAGCACTCCCAAGTCCTTCTCCTCAGGGCTGCTGTCCATCCATTCTCCGCCCAGCCTGGATTTGTGCCTGGGATTGCCATGAACCCATGACAAGAGGATGCAACAGTCCTCTTAAAAGCTGCTTGAGAAGTTTCCATTCAGTCTCTACCACACCTGTCACAGGGCAACATTTTGGTTGTTTGCTGCATGGATCAGATTGGCCAGGGGAGAGAAGTGTTAACACTTTGAGATGTTTCTGCAGCCCTATTAGCTGGCTCCATTAGCTGACTAGAAATACCTGTAAGGGTACACCTGAAATTCAAGCTTACAGGTTATTCCCAGTATTTTCGTCCTTCCTGACTTCAAAAAGGAATTTTATTTTTCCCAGTAAAAACAGATGCAGAGACCATTGTGAGCAATCTCTCTTTCACGAACTGGTCCAAAAGCCTGGGTTTAAGAGTTGGTCTTTCACAGGGTTTTTCCCAACACTGTGTCCCCAACACCTTCCCCAGCTACTAAGAAAAACACAGGGCTCTGTTTCCAGTTAAGGGTGCAGTAAAAGAACACGTCATTTATAAAATCAGATGGAAAAACCCAAAGAACAATTTAAAGACAGGGTGGTTTCTTCTCAGAAATATAAATGTCAGCCCAGCCCCACCTTTTCTATACGCAGGACAGACTGAGAAGAAAAGAGGTCAAATGGTTCCTTCTGTCTCATGAGCTATCTCCCTTATGCTCGCGCTAGAAAGGTTTGCAGCACCCAGCAGCACCTTTAACAAGCACGTTGAAGCAGTGAAACACCGTTGTTTTCGCAAAACATTTGCAAAAAAAAAAAAGAAAAAGAGAGGATAGGGTATTTAATTCCGGTATTAAATCCAAGAAGCAATGGATGGAGGCTGATTTCCACCCCGGCCCTGAGGGAATGGACGTCTCATGTGAGAGCACTTTGGCTGCCACACTAAAGAGCAGCCAAATCTTACAGTGTCACGATGTTCTCGTACAATTTTATACCAGTTACAGCCACAGGAGCAGGAACCGAAACCCAACATCGTCTTGCTTCTGTGTCTTTGCTAACCACCGGGCTAGGGAGTTTTTGCCATTTCTTTTTCCCCGGCTCAGGAAATGTGCATTTTGTGCTCTGGGAACATAGGTCCAATGGGAGAAGCTGCGGGTGCACTGCCCTTTCTTCCGAAGAGACTCAAAAAGTGCCCGTGATTTAAGTGGGACTGGATTACCGAGCTCCACCCAAGCACAGACTGGAACCGGCTGAGGGATTCCCAGTTTCGTGGCAAATGCATTAACCCCTGAGCTAAGTAAAAGGGAAAAATTAACGTGAAGGAAAATCCACTCCCAGAAAAACAATAAAATCCCAGGAGTAACTAGTTAGAAAACTTGACCTGAATTCATAAACAGTTTTGAGATGACCTAATATAATTTTCCCAACAAACTTACTGTTTGCCAGAATTTTTTCTTCTGATTTTTTTTCGCTCATTTGAGCTACCTCACTATAGACATTAAACAACACTAAACTTAAGAAAGAAAGGTTTTCTTTTTATACAGCTTGGGCAGAAAGGAACTCACTATGGGCTTCCTTAGTCCGTGCTTAGAAAGCTGTAGTCTCGTTTTCTAGAGTGGCCACCGTTGTGAAATTATCGCTACAAGGAGCACAGTAGAAAAAATGACCACAGTAATCCTCAGGAATGACATTCTCCCAAATTAAAGGTCACAAAATGCCTGACAGAATTGCCCTTTTCATAAGTCACTGGAAATACGAAAACTCCTGAGAACAGAGGACGACACAGTACCATCCTCAGACACAAAGTGAAATGAAAGGGCACCTAATTAGAGGTTTCACAAATACCAACAAGGCAAAGCTGAAGCAGACTTCAGTCTGTGGGAAAAAAATTGCTTTTGATCACCCCATGACTGAAACCAGGGCTGTGATCATCACTGCTGCCGCCACGGATGGGCCACGTCCCTCCTCTGCGTCCATGGTCAGAACAACCCCAGCCATGGGGGGAGGCATTCACCAAACTGCTCCACGTTTGTTTTTATCCTTCAAAAAGGAGTCGTTGACATCGGAGCTATTTGTGTTAAAGATGCAGCAGTGATAAAATGTCCGTCGCATAAATTTGGGGCATCTTTCCGCGCTGGAAAGCTAATGCTATCTGTTAATAGGGCTTGACGAGCCTCCCAAGCAGAGGCGTTACTCAAACTGGGGATATGTAATTAAGCAATAAAGGGTAGCGTGCCGTGGCTGCTGGGGAGTAATAACATGCCTCAGGGGGTATGAAAAAGCATAAAGCTGTGAGCAACGGCACCCAGAGGTGCAATTACGGAGAAAATCACAGGGTTTGTTATTCTCGTTGTCGGTCTGGCGGGTGGTGGGCCTGCATGGCACCCTCTACCCCGGCCTGGCCTGGCGGGACCTTCCCTCAGCCTCTGCCTTCGCCCCTCGCCATGGCCCCGGGCCCACCGCTGGCCCCCAGTTCCCCTGACACAAACAGCCTCGGGTGGAGACACTGTGGCTGCCATGAGCTCGAAAAAACACTGGCACGGGCTCCCCCCAACAAAAACCTCTGGGAAATACACCATGGGGGGCTGCAAGCCCTCTGCAGCACCCGCAGCCCTGTGTCGCTCTGCAAGCTGCTCGCTACCCTCGCTTTCAGGCAATTATTCTCATTTTATGGCTTTTATCACCTGACAGTTTCCTCTGAGAGTCTATCGGCGTAATTAAGAGAGAGTTTTTTCAATAACTTCCAGTCGCTCCATGCATGGAAATGAAACAGCCGGCAGGCTGCACGGAAGTGCTGTGTGCAGGCAGCCGCGTGGCCACGACACGTGTCTGCCCTGTATCTGTGATGGTTTTCTTCACCCCCAACAGATTTATCCCCCATGGTGGGTGGAAGGGGGTGTTGGGGTGCCCCAGGACCCCCAGCCTGCCCCTTGTTGGGCAGGGCTCTGGTATCAGGCAGCCCAATTCCTGTCCTGCCGAGCCAAGGCAGAATGGGAAGAAAAATGCAAAAAAAAAAAAAGCATCTGTGAAAGGCAAGATATAGGCAGGCTGCAGCTTAACCCGCCCTCGGGGATATCTGTGACTGAAGGAAAGGAAACTTGTGTGAACTGGACAAAAAAAACCCCAAGTTGAGTGTGAAGAGACCCCACCCGCATGCCTGAAATGCTGAGAGTTTTTGGGGCCATTCATAGAGGAACCCCCTCTTTTATCAGATTGACAAGAAGTATACAAAGCTAAAGAAATAGGTGCCATTTTACTATTTTTCTTTCACTTCTATTATGATATCCAGGCCGGAGAGGGTGGGAGATGCTGGATCAAAGGTAACGGAGTGAATGGTTACTTGTGCGAGGATGAGGTGTCCTAACAAACCTTCAGAGCTTCTATTTTAAACCCTTAACTAAAGAAACCCGTTCCTAAACAAGCCAGCTGTGGCATTACAACACTTAGCATTCATTTTTCAGCTCTGGGGTTTATATGCAGGTCCCGCGATCGCATGGGGAAAGAGCAAACTTCAGCCAATTTTCAATAATTGGGGGAACAATGACAACTGCAGAGCCACCACACAGCACAGTGTGAAGTTACTGTTTCCACACACGAAAAACCACCACCAATAACGAATCTCATGAAAAAGATCAGGAGAGGGGGAAAAAAAAAAAGGGCTGTGCTGTTTTCGCTGTATCGCGGCTCAGCTGGCTGTTTGCAACCAAGCATTTCCCTAGGGCTTTGTGGCACTGCCACTTTTATGGACCTGTGCTGAAATGGAACGGTTTGGCCTGAAGATGCAACAAAAGCTTACGTGCAGGACTCCCTAAAAGCGCGGGTCCCTGGAGAGGAACATGAGGATGGCTACAGGAATGAGCTGGACACGGCCCGACGCGGCGGAGCGGCTTTGTGTAATCCCGTCCCTCACAGACCAAAGAGAGGAGTTAATCATTTTCCAGGCAACGCTTCAAATTGGATCGCTAGGGATATCTGTGAGGATTCCAAAAGAAATGTTCCTGACGGCTATTAATGTGTTCTCAGTGACATACAACGCGCACACACACACACACGCATGCACGCACAAATAAAGCGGCGGCTAGCCCGGAAAAAAAAAAAATCAGCTTGTGTGCAAAGGTACACTGAAAGCAAATCACATCACCGGGGACTCATTAATTTCCAGGACAAATAATGACTCCCGCTGCCCTTCCACGTGTGCCCCCAGCAATGGGGTGCAGGAGCTGGATGCAGGGCATGTGTATGGCCCAGCTTCCACCCTTGAAAATGCCGAGGGGCCACGCTCTGTTTCCATAACGCTTTTTACATGCTTGTTTTTATGGGTCTCTTGATGACAATCTAAATCCTGCCTGTTCTTCAATAAACCATTAATCTCCCAGATTGAGCTCAGGGAAGTTGCTGTGGAGCAATAAAGTGCATGTTTCCAGAGCCCAGAGGGAACAAAAAGAAAAAAAAAATAAAAAAAGGGAAAGGGAGTGACATTGGGTTTGAAAGACAACTTCCTGGCTTGGAGGGGACGTGGCAGGGGCACATAGGGTTATCTCCCCAAATCCTACCTGGAGCCTGCCCCTCACCAACCCCTGATGCCACCTTGCCTGTAACGTTTGTGAGAAGAAGGTCCACCCCTCCAAAATCAGGGTGGGTGGAAGAAAGGGGCTGGTCCTCCACGTACCTTCCACTCTGACAGCCCAGGAGCCTTTTGTGAGTGGTGCCATCGGGGACTGTGCTTCGGGGAGCATCATCACCGCTCCCACCAGACCTAGCTCGGAGGTCACTGGGAAGGGGTTTCCACCAGTTCCCCACCAGCCAGAGATTTCCCTAGCTAACTCACATCACCCAATTTCCAGGCTTGCTGCTGCTTTTGCAGGCAGAGGCGTAAAACATCTCCTCGTTGTCTCCACACAACCTCCTTTCACTGTGCTGAGGTTGCCAGGCCCGCAGAGCCGGTTTCGCAAAAGCCACCAAATCCCCACGCCAAGCTTAGCTAGTCCTGACCTGGGCTTGCATTTGAACTGGTGACCCACAGTAGAAGTAACAAGCTCCGTGCCCCGCTTTATAACAGGAAAAATTCACACAACCCCGTGCGCTTCCAGGCCGCTATAAAGTTGATGTTAACCATATGTCCGTGTGTGAACTGTCCATAGCTGTTAGGAACGCACGTACCACGCCACTCAAATGAAACGGTAGCCGTCAGTGTTTGAAAGTGCAAAGGAACAGAAAAAAAATCACGTTCAACCTGACTTAAGTGCCCTAAGCTAAGTCTTTCATGCAGGAAAGGAGAAGAAGATAAGGAGAGGCCTGAAAAAATAAATTCCCTGAGCCAAAGTCCTGAAGAAAAATGGTAGTGAGGGAGGAAAAATAGGCCCATATGGAACATACATACAGATAGAAATCCGTTTATTGGACTCTCCCAGTTCAAACTGGCACAGGTCTCAACAGAAAAATGAGGGAAAATTCACTGTCTGTCTAGACATCATAAATATAAGGACTCAAAAGTGTCTAGTGCTTTTACTCGAAACTCCTGGGGCTGCGATCCTTCCCTGGCATACACGTACCTCACAAATATTCCTATATGGGACACTTTTAATCCCGAAGCTCTGCCCATTCCATACGAATGTCATGTTCTCTTCTTTCCATACGAATATAATGTTCTCGTCGTTCCTGATGATAGTCCTTCGCACGACAAATGAAAGGTCGTGGAAGAGAAGCCGTGGACAAAATTCTTTTCACTGGCAGGAAGAATCCTGTGATACTTTGAATGTCCTCCATGAGTTTTATTAGAATAGTAATGCCTAAGTATTAATAAATGCCTAAATAATAATAACCTAAATACGTAAATATCCACCCAAAGACTAAGTAGGGTATCTATCGCTCACCTGAAGCAGTAAAACCCTTGAGCAGCCAGCCCTACGGCAATGTTTTTGCTTGCACGATGACCGCCGATGACGGTTAGCTCTGCTGGCAGCTGTTTGCACCTCCCGAGTGACGGCTCCCTGCCGAGGCGAAACCACACAAGCCTTTCCACCTGGTCTTTCATTCTTGACGAATATAGTAGAAAAAAACCTTTACACTGAGAATCCATCTGAGATACACATCCTGGCCAAAGAGCAGCTAATTAGATGTGACTGAAGTTAATTATGTTTAAGAGCCAGACTCCAGGCAACAGAATGTGACAGAGCTGCTGCTGTTTCCTTGGGTGAAGACGCAATGAGCAGTTCCTCGGTAAATACAGGTAGGTGCCACCATCACATCACCCACGTGCCTCACCGTCATTTCTTCGATAACACTCACCCTTCCAACCAAAGTCAACAGCATCCTTGGGTGTAAAATCCTGTGCAAGTCATCAAAGTTAAGCCGCACGCACAGGGAACCCCAGACCTCCCACCGTTCTCTCTCTCTCCCCGCGTGTGGAAAGTCACATCTGGAGAAATGTCCCAGTTGGTGCTCGGGCTTTCAGCAGCCCCAGCACTGCTCGATGCTTCTGCAAGTGTCAAGAGCGTTCCCTGCTTCCCAGTGTAGCAGAAGCACAGTGCTAGCAGGCTGAAAAGTGATTAATGACACTCATTAGGCTGCTGTGGCTGACAGGATTGCCGAGAGCGATGTAGCATCGGGTATCTGTAAGGAAGATTATGAGATGGTGGTCCATTAAAGCCCTGAAAGAGCCACCACTGGGGCTTGTGGGTGTAACGTTCAAGGGTAGTCTGTCTGCTACTGCATAGCTCCATACCTGCTGTTAAAATATCACCGCAGCAGCACTCTTTTTCTCTTCCTCCTCTCGTCTCTCTTACAGGAAGCCTTGCTTGATGAGCTTATCACATTCTGAAGAGAGAGCCAGGCGACGTACATCCTGGCACGGTTTACATTTCCTCCTGCGGAGAAGGAAAGTCTCGTTCTTTTGTGTATTCTCTAGGACAGAATTCCAAATCTCTTGCGAACATTGTGCGTCCCACATCCTCTTGCCTGCACTGTTCAGCTAACGTTCTCGTGGCTGGGATGAGACACAGCTGTCCCAGGGAGGGGTAGGCTGGGGACCAGCGCCGTGGCAGGCTTGCTGCTGGCCCAGCATTCAGAGGTAAGATGCAGGGGATGGAGAAATCACGTGCTGGCCCTGGCTAAATAGAGTACATTCTTTAATTTTGACTGACTTTGGTTCCTTCTCTGAGTACAATGAGTAACAAATCATCTGGTTTTTTTCTCACTTTCCATCAGAGCTCAGCACCCTGAGGTTCTCAGCATAGTGACTCTCACATCAGCCACAGGCAGTGAAGATGTGCTCTTCTTCACAGTTTATAAATGAGAGTCTTCACCAAAGCAAGTAATTTTCCGAAGTACCACAGTGGTACGGAGCAGGAGAGGGAGGTGAATTCGCTCTCCCGCATCCCAGGGCTACCGCCCTGCTCACTGACATCTCAACCAAGCGAAAAGGCCCTGTTGTTTGGTTTCTGCCGACCTGAGGAGGTCCAGTGGGTCCGGATGGTCACAGATGCCAACAGTTGTCATTTGTTGCCAGTGGCTACTCTAGCATCTAATAGTATTAAGGGGGTGGGGGCGGCAAAAAGATTTGTTGTTCCTAGGTGGGCAAGCATTTCACGTCTACAACACATCATATTCTCAGACAGGGATATACGTAGCATCATCTGCTGATCAAGCACAGGACAATTAAGCAGATTACCCAGGCAGAGAGATGGGAACATCCGTAAAGCACCACTCAATAGCCTTTATTATCCTTCTTTTAATCACTTCTCGGGACTGCAAAAGCCTCAGTCTAACCCGGTCTAATATAAACTGCAACCCTACCCAAACCCAAACCAAAATTAAGCTTTGAAAACTCCGGTGCTCATTGATTCTGTAGTCTTTTTCCGTTCTCTTCCCTTGGTTGAGATGGCTACAGAAGTGGCAATACACGAAGGCAGCAGCTCATCTTGCCCCTGTACGCAGTAGAAACTGCAGAGGCGTGTGGAAACGGAAAAAAACCGAAAGCAAATCAACCAAACACGCAGAGGCAAATACCATCAGTGCTTAAAAAACAACAGCTTAAACAATTTTATTATTATTTTTTTTAATGCCTCTTGGATCTCAACCTTACATTTTAAATCTAAAACGCAGCTGTCAGCTCAGGGAGAAATACTCTTCCCGCTAGAACAATAAGGTCCAAAAAGATTATAAAATCAGCATGGTAGGATTGTACGTCAGCCAGTTCCCATCACAGGCCCCAGGGTGGTAATCCTGAGAGCTGGCTCTTACATTTACGGTTGGTTCTGGAGCCGGACCACGGACACACGTGGCCGCCTTTTCCTGTTCTACCAAAGGTGTTACGCGTTAACGACTCCAGCAAACATAGGAGATGTAGCACTGCCAAGAAACAGAGCCTAACTGCTGGTGGTCTTTAAAGAAAGAATGCATTTGTAAAAATAAAATCACCTCCATCCAGTCAAATTACAGTAATTTTCATCGCTCTGAAGCCACGATCTATTCGCTCTGAATGGGATTTAACTCGGTTACTGAAGCACACTGGAAATGGCTGGCATTTTGGGGGGAAAAAAAAAAATAAATATTACCTTTTACTCCTTAGTAGTTAAAAGGATTTCGAAACGAGTTTTAATAGGGGCAATTTTCATCCTTCCATCTGTAGTTTTTCAAGATTAAAGGCGCTTCTTTTGCTTTGAAATAACAGCTACCTGGTAGCCTTGGGCCACTGCTCTGTCTTCAAGGCATCGTTGCGTTCCGCTGCACACCCAATTCACTTTCAGAGCTAAAATATATCTTTGCTTCTTTTCTTTTTTTTTCCCCTAGTGTTAAATAGGGGAAAGTTAAATACATACCAAAGTTAAATACATACCAAACTATCACGCATACTTTCTCAAACCACATGGGCCGAGGACAGCTCCATCACAGTCTGCAAGAAGGTGGCCACATTTTCGTGCTTACTAGCCCACTTTGGTGTACATAGCCCCCAAAGCACACAGTGTTTCCCTTTAGAGTAGCTCAATTTAACGCAAGAAACTGCTGGAATAAGCTCGCTTTTTGATCCACAGAGCAGAGCTGTAATTTACATTTGGTTCTGGTTTTCCCTTCTTATCACCAGCGCTGTCAGAAACCCCTTGATTCATTACTGCGGCAATGGAAACACTGAGGCAGCAGGATGGGGAAACGTGGAAGATGCAACATTACTGACCTGCGATTCCAGGACACTGAGGGTGTCCCGGGAGATTACGCCGCCGGAGGGAAGCACGGCCCTGCTGACGGGTAGCTTTAGGTCCACAGAAGCTTGTGAACAGGCCCCAGAATTATTTAATAGGGAGGGAGTGAAGAGAGCAGAGCACGGAGGAAGAGGTTGTGTGGGAAAGCAAGCAGATAGAACTTCATAGCGACCTGATTTTTGGAACAATCCCGAATTACCCCATAGGCAAGGAGGTCTTGGCCTACAACCCTGTACGTACCGTCACAGCTTGAAGGAGATATGGAAGGGCAAAGTTGCCTCTAAGCGCTTCCGCCCTACATTGGGACCCAAGAATCTCCACATCTCTCCTATCTCTAACACTGGAAATGACAAAGCAGCAATAAGAGCCAGGGCCAAAGCTTGTGACCGAGCCAGCTACGTAGCATGGCCAAGTACTGGAAATCCAGTGGGAACAGAGACCTGTCTCGGATACTTGCCCACAACCTCAACACTGGCCTACTCAATTTGCTACAATGCAAGTTTAAAATTAAAATCTGGGTACCTCCACGGCCTTGTTCGCGCGTGGGCCGGAGTTGAGCGGGACGAGGTTGCTCGGCACCCCGAGGAGCCAGTACCAAGCAGATCTGGAAGGCCTGGCTCAGCCCGCAACGCTGCAGGGCTGTCAAAAGTGAGATATCATTTCAAAAAGAGGCTGAGAAAAGGATTCCATAGAAATTTTATCCAGTCTCGTTACTGGAAATCTATTTGATGTAGCGAGCAGACATGGAAACTTTTCCAGGAAACGTGTTTCTTTATTTAAATAAAAATTAGTGCCAGTAGAAACAATAAACTTTAAATACATGAGACAATTATATACAACTCGACATTAGGAATTATATACATCAGGTTTTTACAGATACAAATACATTTATACCAAAAGGATGAAGGAGAAAGCAATGGAAAATGTGACAACTCATGCAGGTCAGTCTCATTTGGAAAGTTTCAGGATTCAAGTGATTCCAGGCAAAGTGCCAAACTTCATTTGGCTTCTTTCAAACTTAAAAACAGCCCCTTTTGGAGTAAAATCTACCAAAAAAACCTTTATATGGTCTGATCCAAAGTTCACTGAAGTCGATGGAAAAACTCCCACTGAACTGGAGCAGGCCCTCTCCGAGCACAATGGAGCCTTTGTTCTGCTGCGTCGGGAGAGAGGCAGCGCCGCATCCGCGGGCCGCGGCGTACCAAGCGTCCAAGCCAAAAAAGCAGAGTTCTCCCTCCAAAACGGCAGAAATACCGCAGGCTCTTGCCTCGGTTCATTTCAGTGTTCGTATTTTTTCAAGCTCTCTCTGGACCTCTAAGGCCAGTAGATAAATCACGGAGCTATTTTAGCGCAGGAAGTACGTGGAGATATTTCACAAGCGTTTTGCTGTGCAATGCTTCGATTCAGCCCTCACGGTTCAGAACTAATCCAAGCACCGTAATAAGTTATAAGAAAATAGAAGGCACGATTGAAATCATCATACATTGCTACAATATTAACATTACTTCTTTTAACAGTGCAATAATGCAGTAACTAATTTCAGGAGCATTCAAAAAAAATCACAGTACCATTAAATTAGGGGGAGAAGCTTGTGGTGGTTTCAAAAAATTGTTACTGATGACTTTATAGAAATTTATAGAAATGACTTTAGATAGAAATTTACAGAAATTTAATAGAAATTTATAGTCACATGCAAGCTGATTTTAAAAAGAGGATGTGATGCAATGTTTATCTACGCTGGCTTAAATAGAGCAGAAAGGCCTGATTCTTTAATTCCTTAACGATGTAAATGGGTACAGCTTTACTGACCTCAAATGGAGAATTTAACTCCAACACAGTGGCACAAAATCTTGTGTGTGTCCCCTGAAGTCAGGAGGACTCAGTGGGGCTGGGATTTCCCCCTTGTTAGGTTCAATTCTGTTCTGAATTCCACCTGTTTTTCAAAGGAGGGCGTAACAGAGCAGCATTTGTTCAAGCCTTTCCACATCTTACACCTCATAACAAAGATCTTTTAATGTCTTCTTTTTTTTTTTTAAAAACTTGCAGATCTTTGCCTTTAGTGATCAAATGTACTTGTCTTTAAAAAATACAGAAGAAAAAAACCACACTTTTCCTCCTAGTAACTCAGTGACAGGCTGGATTGCAGAAGAAGTTAGTACTGGCTGACCCAGCCAGTCTGGGAATAATTTAAGCAAAGATAGATATAGTGGCATGGATCTGAAACGGGGCTTTACAAACCTCCCAGAAATTCAGTGCCTTTTTTTTTTTTCTTTTTCTTTTATTCTTTCTGTGCCTAAAGTCAGTCTCCAGCCACGCTGCAGTCTCCCTTCAACTACAGCAGTGACAAATTTCAAATTTTGAGGCCTCGTGGAGCAGATCTGCTGTTGGCTGTGGTTTATTATTAAAAAAAAAAAAAAAAACAAACCACAGTAAAAATACTTCTAGTCTATCACAGCTTTGTGTGAATGAGCATTACCCATCATCTGTAACAACCAGGTACTTGGTTAGGGTGACTTCCCTAAACATTTCCCAGATATATGCAGAATTCTGAAATACAGAGACATGCCAGTAAGAGTTACCTCATTAGAAAATGTACAGATATTCTCCTCGTTCTTAGCTCTTAATGGTAAGAAATAATAATGGAAAAATAAAAATTAAGCATCCCAATTATGTGCAAGTTACACTTTGGTGTTGGCTACCGCTGCTTCCTTGTCCTGCCAGCTCTCAGGAATGTTTCGGGCCCGGGGGCGCGGATACCTGTGGAGAGCTCACTGGAAAGCAGGAAAGTAGAACCACAAGTTTTTAGCTGGAGCTCCGCTCACGCTTTGGCAGCTGATCAAGGGAGCCCTGCAAGTGCTAGGAATTCTTGTGAATGTTTTCTGCAGATCCCTCGCTGCTTTCGTTGAGGAGGGTTTCTGACACTTCCCCCAGTTCGGCATCCAGCACTTCCTCCTGGATGGTGAAGTGCACGTCCGGGGAGGAGGATTCGGAGCTGACGCTGCTGCCTTCCATCGAGCAGATGGCGCAGGACAAGGACGGCACCATGCTCTCCTGCAGCATGTTCAGCATCACAGGGATCTGGACAGATTTCAGCCCCGATATTGTCGGTAGAGGCTTCACAGCTTCCCCCCATTCTCTCTCCTCGTCTTTGTACAGCAGAAGCAAATTGGACTTCTTCTCTTTACTTTTGGATTTCATGTAGCCCAGCATTATCCCTATCAGGAAGATCCCGTAGAAAGACATGACGATCAGAATGTAGAAATACTCGTTGCTGTTGTTGCTCTCCACGTTGCGGGCTTTGGCATCAAGCACAGCTTGGGTCATGTTTGCATGGTCCATTTTCAGCATGGAAAGTGCTTTACCACAGCTCAAGCCTGGAGGAGAACGTGTGAGATTGAACTTCAGATCGAAGATGCAAAAGAAACATCTGAAAACAAGACACCCTCAAACTAATCCTTGCCACTGTTAATTTGTAAGCTTGCAGGACACCCTTGATGGAAGCTTGCAGTCTATCCTATTTCTGCATTAATATTCTAACCAAAATAACGTTAGAGGAAAGAAAATACTTAACATTAAATCACATTGAGTTCTACGCTGCATTATAAAACCCCCAATCCACTCAATTAAAGAAAGAAAACTACATAAA
This sequence comes from Chlamydotis macqueenii, assembly GCF_036417535.1. Taxonomy (NCBI): domain Eukaryota; kingdom Metazoa; phylum Chordata; class Aves; order Otidiformes; family Otididae; genus Chlamydotis; species Chlamydotis macqueenii. Next base: position 2,535,987 of record NC_141564.1, read on the forward strand.
AATACTCTGCTAGGCAATTAAATATAGTTTTGTCCTACTTGACCATGAGGGAAAGAGTTAAAAGTATTATTTTGTTCAATGGTACAGGGGGGGAAAAAAAATAAATCAAGAAGTAACTTACGTCTGTATGCAAATAATTCCTCCTTTTGCAAAGCTCAAGAGACCTTTCCTCTACCAAATGCCGGGTGTTCTGAAAAGTTTCCTCTGCAGCAGTTGGAATAAATAGCTCTCAAGAAATGTTTCATCACGTGCTTTAGAGGCACAGTTTATAATAGTTTTGCGTTGGAGTCAACAGATGAACTTGAAGGATTGCAGTTCAACCCACTGAACTCTTAACAGCTGTGAAAAGAAAAAAGAGTTGGGAATTCTGATTTTACTCTTTCCTCACCAGTTCAGCACTGGCTCCTTCAGCTTGTTCCGTTATTTCACCGTTATTCTGTGTCTGTCATAAAATATAGAAAAATATACACATGAATTTTAGAGTAAACACTATTCAAGTTTTTTACATGCCTTCCATATATATATATTTGTTCCTCCCCCCCCCCCCCCCCCCCCCCAAAAAAAAAAAAAAAAAGGGAAAGGAAACAGGTTATTTTCTTGGCCTGGGTCTAGTGACAAAGCTTTACAAAGTGTGTGCAAAACAAAGCGCCGACTTTGAACTCATGCTGCGGCTCCACTTTGCCACAAGGTGTGGGGCTGTGGAAAACCGGGTCCTGGGTGTCAAGTGAGTTTTGGATGGAGGGGAGCTGGTCCCACCTAACTCTGGCCACCAAAACAGCAGCTATGGGGGTTTGGTTCCCCACGAAATCAGTGGAAGGGTCCGGACTCGTCCGGGGGCACCTTGGAGCTCCTGAAGTTAGCAGCCCCTTTCCGCCACTGTTTGCAGAAGCAGCCAAGAGTTGCACGGTCCACGTGCTGCTCATACACAGACCAGGACCACTGAGCTAACGCAGATTTTGGTACAAAGGGCCGTTAACAGCTCCTGGGCAGAGGGATGCTCTGTGAGCGACTGCCGGAGGCTGCTGCAGCTGGCCTCCCAGCCTGCTGGGGAGGGAAAATCAGGATGCAGGCTGGGTCGTGGGGCCCACGGAGTTCCCAGTCATCAGCTCAGTGGCACAGGAGGCTGCGAGACCCCTTTTCAACACGTAAGCAACGGTCCAGGCCATGGGAAGGAGGCGGCCCAGCTTGCACCTTGGGGATTTCACTTCCTTATCCTCTCCATCCCCGTTCTTCGCACACAAAGCCCAATTAGTCAGGCCCCCACATATGTGATGTGAATGTCACCCCTTCTGCAAAGCTTCAAGGATGTTTATGTAACAGGACACTCCACTTCCAGAAAGTGGCTGACTGGTGCTGGAGTTTCCCAACGGTAGGTCTGGTTTTTGTTTTTTTTTTTTTCCCTTTCCCCTGCAATCACTTGTGGACTCTTTGCATAGACGGTGAATTCTTTTCCAAACTTTGCCCTCACAATCCCTCTGAGGTAAAAGGCAGATAGGATTAACCTCTCTTCACATGCAGGAAAAAGCAAGAGAGAGGAGTTAAGCAACTTGAAATGAAGAATGCAAGGACAGAACTGTATCTGTGTTTGGAACCAGCATTTTCCATCATTTCTCCGAGCGACTCCACAAAGAAAAGAAAAAGAAAATTACATTAGCCAGATTCCCGTCTCTGCCCCTTAAAATAGAGGATCCACCCTTTAGGACGTTGTTTTATCTCCTTGCGCATTCCCATGTGATAGCTCAGGAGCAGCTGATGTTGGACTAACGTCCACTGGGATTTCATCTGACAAAAATCTGTCTGCGGCACCGGCTTGCCAAGTCTGGATTCTTCCTCCCTCTTCTCGACAAATCACGGAGCCGGCACCAAGAGCACATTATCTGGTAGACTAAAGCATAACCCAGAGCAAGTCTCTGGATTTTTTAGCATCTCAACAAAAGCACAGGAAGAGTGGTCAGGTACATCCACAGATTTATCCAATCCCCCAAAGTTCAGCTGAAGCGTAATTATGCATAATTATTGCTGAAAACTCTTTGCAATCGTATTTACTTTGGCTAGCTGGTAATAACAACTCTTCTCCATCTGTTAGCCCATGCTTCTGAAAAACAGTTTAATTTTAAAAAGGCCTGGAAGGAATCCCTGAGCCTTCTACAGACATGAAGAGGTGGGATGGGAAGACATGGGGGAATAACCACCTGAAAAAACATATGCCACTTGCGTACCGGTGCCATAAGTCAGGTTTCTCAAGCTGCACCCTGTAGAAACTGTATTTTTGTCTAAAAACAAGAGCTAGAAAATGGAAAATTGGAGCTTTTAATTTTGTGTTTCAAAATTACTTTTGCTGCAAATTATATTACGTGTTGCATAACAGAAAATCGTTGATCATGGCAAAAATACTTGCTTAATTTGAAGTAATTTATTTTTTATTTAAGATTACTGGCTATTTCTTGTTTGAGATTTCTTTCTAACTTTTAGATAATTTTTTTTCCCCCCCGAACTTCACAAAATTTCCCTGGAAATTTCACATACAGGTCTCTTACGTGTTCAGCAACTGCCTCTCACACGTACCTCTCCACATCTGCATCACTCCCAACCTAGGCTATAACATTTAATAATCCACGTGCTGTTACTCCCACCTTCCCGAGCCCCCTTTTGGAAAACGTTCAGACCAATAAAGCAGAGTTACAGCCAGGCACTCCAACAATGAAAAGGTCACAACATTGTTTCGGATGCCAGATTTTTTTTTTTCTCAAGGTCCCTGTCTCCTAGAGAGCCTTTTGTGGCAGCAATCTCCGTCACCAAAGGACGCAAAAGTTGAGGCTTGAGACATCCCATGGGGCAGGAATTCTTCAGAACACAGCTTAAGAGATAGTCTAATGTGAACCCTTTCCCCAAGTAAAAAATTTGAGGACAGTCAGAAAACTGAACAAAGACAGAATCCATTATGAAGACAACACGATGACTCTCTGCAAGCTGCCATGGAAAATATATGCCTAACCCTTCGTTACAGGCATAATCCATGGCCTGATGCTGCATTTCTCTTTCTTTTTCCCCTTAGTGTGCTGGTAAGACTAAACACACAAGACACAGCTGTTAAACCGCTAGCTCACTTGTAAAATGAATCGAGTAATACCTACAAATTACACGTGCTGTGATGGGTAATGCACTTGCCGATCGCTGCCTGAAGAAGCAATAACCGTTGCGTTCGTAAGCGCAACAGCATTACCAGATGGCTGGGCTGGCATCTGAGCAATTCTCACACGGCTCTAGGTTCGGTGTCATTTTCCATCACTCTTCCTTATTTTTCATACTGCAGAAATAGATGACAGTTTTTATATGATTCACGCAGGAAATTTCTAGAGGAAGGTGGCAATTTTCTCCGTACCCTGTTACCATCTGCATACCAAATTGAAGTAACACTCTGCCTAGTTAGTAACTGTGAAAAGCTTAGCAAAATGCTCAGGTCCACCTTACAATCTTCACTAGTGTGAATACAGGTCTAGAAGAGGCATCCACCGGCCTTCTTTCCAACTTCTCCAAAATTTGCTTTAATTCAAATTTTATTTAAGCTTCACAGCAGATTCCTATATCACCTGATCTGGTTGGAGATGTCCCTGCTCCTTGCAGGGGGGTTGGACTGGATGGGCTTCAAAGGTCCCTTCCCACCCAAACCCTTCTGTGATTCTATGATCATGAAAATAAAGATCTGTACAGCAAATTGGTTTCTGCTCCTGAGAGATGACAAGCAACAGAAAATCTCAATGATATCTGTAATAACACTTTACCCTAAATTTAGCGTTTACCGGAAGGCATGTGTTGTGAGAGTCTTCTAGTTTTGGGATAGTAATTTCTTTCCAACCCCTAAACTGAATTTCAGAAAGCTTATGAGTGACTGGAAACAGGCAACACCGATGGCAGCAATAACCAGAAACTGCATTTAAAAAATAAAGATTGTTCAGTGGCTGATAGAAGAACCTAAGGCCAAAGTAATCACATCCTCAATTCACTTTCTTGTAGCTGAGATATATTACAAAGTTATTTTTATCAATATATATTTCTATACAACAAAATGAAATTTATACTTCATGTTACCTTATCTTTTTCTCTCTGTGTTGCACACAGGATGTAGGTTGGTTTGATTTTAAAATGCTTTTTTATTTTCTTTTTCCTTTTTTTTTTTTTTTTTTTCCAAACGGAATTATCTGTTGGATGCACTACCTTCAGAAACAAAATAAACTAAAAGCTTTCTTTGCACTCGGTGTCAAACGCTAGATCCAGTTGCACTTTATGCAATCAGCTGTGTTTGACATGTGTTTACCTCTACTTGGGATTTAAAACAGTTAGCAATGTAACAAATTTTGGATGCCATTATAAATTTGATTAGCGGTATTTAGAAGAAATTCACTGACAAATCCAAACATGTTTCTGTTTCTTCACTGAACAGACAGCGCTTACTCTTCCAACTGTGGAAAGGTGCCTTACAAAGGACCATTCATCTTCTCTCCGAGCCGATTCCAACTTGGAATTAGCACTTTGATTTGCATTAGACAAGATTTCTAATGAACAAATTGTAGGTGAAGGGATGTAAATGAATATTTAGAGGATTTTGGAAAAATTCCTCTGCACACAGCATGAGGACCTCTCCTCAGTTTTCTTTTCTGTTCATTTAAAGATTCTTCATGATCTGAGAAATTCAGTAGATGCCAGTAATTGAGAAGGATAAGAAATAAAGGGGATAAAAATCCTGAAAACATTCAAGTGCTTGACTTGAACCTGACTACAGATCAGAAATTAAAGATCTTTGGGAAAAACTAAGAGATGCTTGCACAGAAAGTTTATAGAGACATTAATAACCATCTGGCTACGCAGTTAAACGTAACCCAAGTTCAAATGCGAAAGCACGCCTTTGTTCCCTCTCACCAGGAAACGTTTTACTAGGGTGCATTGACTTCAGTTGGGACTCTGCCGCCTTCTTCACAAGGAGCACGTACCGTCGTCACTCATGCGAGTTCATGCCTCCCTCTAGTTCCTCTCTTTCTGCTTCTCGGTCCTGCTGGCTACACGGAAGCCCGGCACAGGTCGGTCGTTTTGCGTTGGGCTTTTTGGAAAAATAATATTTGGAAACCAAGAGCAGGAGAGCACGATGTCGTCTCAGGAAACGAACGGGGCAGGGTTCACACAGCCGGTGACTTCCCCTGCACCGGCACAGAGGTGTAAGTTATCCAAGTCTTCTGCACTTGGAAGAATTTGGGAAGAAAAACATAGAAAAATTTAACCACTGGGGAAAGCGCAAACTCTGAAGTCAAGGAGACAGTTGTTGCTTAGTCTTTTTCACACCCCAAGAAACGGTAAAGACCCCAACATTTAGACAAGCACGTTCTGCCTCAGATACGTGCCCAGAACTCCTGCTGAATCCAGAGGGATTTTGCTGAGTGTGAAGAATCCAGCTGCTTTTACAGAGAAAGGTACCAGTCTGGCTGTGCCGAGTTTTCTGCCTTGAGATTGAAGTACCTGCTAGTGCATAACGGGCACTTCAAATTAATCCCTGCTATCACTCCTCTCTTGAGGACAGAGTTGAATACGGGGTGTTCAAAAGAGATTGAAAAAAGGGAGGGAGACCATCCTGACATGTGCCGCAAAAGCAATCCTACCCCTTTAGAAGCTCGCCGCAGCATACAACGAAGAACACACCACAAGTATCGCGGTGATCTTCCATCTCTCCCGTGGAGAGAAAACACACGAAGAGAGGTAAGTTCACTCTCCTCTCCCCGAAATCGGTGTAGGGCAGAGATGAAAGGGACGGAGAGTGCTTTCTCAGTGGCACGCATCCAGCCCAGCTGAAGTGAAAGCACTTGTGAGGCCTTAGAGGAACAAGCCACATTTCTCTTCATTATTATTTTTTCCAATCCTGGAAAATTTGTTCACAAAGTAAAAAGCAGCCCATGCTGTTTCACAGCCGTGTCAGCGTAGCATCCCAGGTCACCGTGACCTTCAGCGCATAGGGGATTTTTCACTTTCACATGGATACCAGATGTTAGGCCCTTTCTCCTCCTGATGTTCCAGGCCCTTGGGCTTTGGTACAACATCAGGCACTCAGCAGCGTGTGCGTTTGTAACACTCCCTTTGAGTTTTTGTTGTGAAACCTCCACATTTACTGGAGCTGTTGCAGCAAACATCACACTCCATTAATTTCTGCTCTCAACCCTGTTGACCTGAATCTTCGCGGGATCGCAAACGCGGTTTAGATTTCATCACTGCCTTTTTCTCCAGCAGTTCCCTTCCAAGCCACAGCAACTAAAACAGCACTTCAGTCTGATTTACTGCATCTTGGCATCTCGCTTTCAGAGCAGAAAATACTCAGAGAAGTTATTTGTATTCTTATTCCAAAAGTCTGCTTTGGAAAACACAACGCAAGACACAAAACAGCAATCTGGGGTGTAAATAGCATCAACTGGATGACCCTCAGGTGTACGTACGGCAAAGAGGACAGAAGATGTACAGCAGAGAAAGCAACAGCAGACGCCTCCTCTCCGGAGGGAAGGATTCTGCACAGCAAACGGGGGGGAAGCACGAAGCTGTGATTTCTGGAACGCGAGGCCGAACTCCCAGTCTCAAACGATGAGCCCATCCACAGTTTGCCTTTGGTTCCTGTAAAATCTGGATTTCCCCTTTAGTGCCTGGATACAAGAAGTTAAGATGGCTCCATCCCACGGAAAAGTCTCCCAGTGCTGTGCGCTGAAGAAAAAGAGGGGACAGAGCACACTTTGACAGTGCAACAACAAGGCTGATGGAAGGAATCAAAATTAACTTCCCAAATTAATTTTGAAAAAGAGATAGCAAAGAAAAGGAACTTAGAAACACCTAAATCCCTAATTTAAGCAGGGGCAGCTTACTTGCAAATGCTAAAAGAAACTGTAGGGGATGAATTGTTCAAGCGTCGGCATTTACATCTCAGTGGGGAGACACCATCCCTTTTTGAAGATATTTTGTTAAAGCAAAGACAACCATCGGTTTGATGGGATTATGCTTTTAGAACTTAGGGGAAAACAGTCTCGTCTCTTGGCTGCGTGTCACGTGTGACTAATCAGACCAGAGTAAACAACATGTGGTCTTGTGTGGTCTTTTTGCTCCTTGTACGAGGCTGGTATTTCACACGGATCCAGGAAGCGACAGGAAGCGGGGAATTCTGCACATACACAGGAGATCCTGCGCTGTCCTAACAAGCTCTGGAAATGCAACGTGTTTGGGGAAAAAATATTGCTGTTCCAGGTGGGAAATGAAAAAAAAAAATACCTCTAGACACATAGGATGAATTAATACTCCTTTGAGTCACATAACTATGGAATTTTGCTGTAGCCATATTCACTAAATTCCCCGACTCGCTCACAAGCATTTGAATGTTGACAGGCTCGGCTCCATGCCCTGTGCGTCCCACAGGCAAAAGGACACACGCCACTCTCATATAAAGTCCTTCAACTGCGAAGAGAAGATGCAAACTGGAAGCTGTTGCTTTGAAAGCTGGATCTTCTGTAGTCCTTACCTACATGTCAGAGTTAACTTCTCCTGAGGTAAAGCTCCCAGCACCTTCTCCATCCACGACTCTTGTCCCTCTCAGAGACTCACAGAATGGTTAGGGTTGGAAGGGACCTTCAAAGCTCACCCAGTCCAACCCCCCTGCCAGGAGCAGGGACATCTCCAACCAGATCAGGTTGCTCAGAGCCCCGGCCAACCTGGCCTGGAATGGTTCCAGGGATGGGGCACCCACCACCTCTCTGGGCAACCTGGGACACTGTTCTACAACCCTCAGTGTAAAAAAGTTCTTCCTTACACTCAGTGTGAATACCTCGCTCTATTTTGAAACCATCACCCCTCGCCCTGTCACAGCAGGCCCTGCTGAACAGTCTCTCCCCATCTTTCCTGCAGCCCCCTTGAGGCACTGGGAGGCCGCTCTCAGGTCTCCCCGGAGCCTCCTCTTCTCTAGGCTGAACAGCCCCAGCTCTCTCAGCCTCGCCTCACAGGAGAGCTGCTCCAGCCCTCTGATCACCAATAAATCAATCTTGATTTCTCCCAAGTTCTCATTTTCACCATCAACATCCTTCACAAACCAAGCTGCCAAAGCATCTCCTACACATCCTTCTAAAACTCACCTGCTTGGCTATAGAGGTAGATAGGAAGGAGATTTTAAGGAAACTAAATAAAAGAGAATGAAAAATACCCACGTGGGCACCTCACTCAGCACCCCACACCCATGTTGTTTGTCAACCTCCCCTATAGCTTCTCTCTGACACTTCTGTTTATAAACATACTTAGCGCGTGACATCAAACCACGCTGCTGTGTTTTTGCTGGGGCAGGACCGTCTTTAGCGAGATACCGCGCATTTTTCCGAGCCCTGGATAGCAATCACACCCCATACATTTGTGAAGCGCGCTCAGCTGGGACAGCTCTGCAACGCTCCGGGTGGTTTCCCAACATCTCTCTTGCCCTCATCTCCCTGAGGGTGACGCTCAGCCCCTTACCCCTGCATCGCCGGTGGTGCTGGTGCATTCCAGAAATGCTTCCAGCCAGCACACCCTGCGCTTCTCACTCTCCTCCTTTTCAGCCATGGTTTAACCAGATTTTTTTTTTTTCATCCTTCCAAATAGTTGCTCATTCTTGAGCAGAGAGGGCTGCATCTATTCTGGAAGGTTCCCTGCCCAAGTCCTCGTTGCCTGGTATATCTTACTTGGGTTCAAGCCCAGACCTAGAAAATGTTCATCCAAAATAATTTGTGTTTGTAAATAACATATTAAAATGAAAACCTGCACGGAGATTTAATTGCTGTGGGTATAATAATCTCAGCATTAGGATTAGCTACCAGCATAAGCAAAAAAACCCCATACAAAACAACAAACCAAACCCCAAAAAACGATTATCTGGGATTAAGGAGTCTTGACAATAAACTTGATGATTTGCTGCTGAACCAACCAACACATCTAAAATACGTCATTATTTTGTCCTAAACCCAAGAACTAACGAGACAAACAAAACCAAATTCCCATCAATGCTCCGGTCTATTATAAAGTCTTTTTTTAAATATCAGGCTGACTCTCTGAAGACTTCAGCAGAAGATAACTGAAGAGCAGGCAGTAGAAAATTGCCACGGAACTGGGTAATGAGCTGTGCTGGGCTGCAAGTTTGAGGCAGCAAGGGCAGAACCACCTTGTTCTGGTCTCCTGCGTGACGTGGGAGTGAAAAAAAAACAAAATTAGTCTCTTACAAGAAGGAGAAAAAGCAGCTGCAAAATCATTCAGGACAGGGCACAGATTGGAACCCCCTGAGGATGCCACATCACTTGTTTTTTTTTAATCAGTTTCTAGAAATTCCGCAGAGAGTCAGACTTTTGTTGTTGCTGACTATTGAACTTGAAAAGCACGCTACTAAATCGGAAGCTCAGCTGCTAGAGAAGCAGCAGATTCAATGGTTGAGGCAGAGGCCAATTGCCTTTTTGGTTTTTGGGGGTTTTGGTTTTTTCCCCCTTCCCCCTCATGACTGGTTTCAGGCTCTGATCCATCTCAAAAATGAATAAAAGATACAGGCATTGATTCAGGCATCCGGCGCTCAGACACTTCAAATAAATTGCCCAGATCCTGTCTAATTTAGCTCAGGAAAGTAGCCAATTTGTTAAATTAAAGCTTTTCAAAGTCATAAGGCTTCTAAAGTGAGCCTAGGCTTTGCCCTCTAATTTATTAGCGGTTCCATTTCATTTCTCTTCTCTTCTTCAACCCTTCATTTCAGAACCAGTCAGGTTTCAAGCGAGCGGGTTCGTTATCACATGGAAAAACCCACGTGTGAGACGAGCGCTACAGCCTGCGCTAGCGCCCTTAAAAATAACAACTACAGGGACCAGCTCGGACTTCCCCGTCACCCTGCGTTACCATGGCTACGAGCGATGCTCAGAAACCAGCGCTGCCACGGAGATGAGATTGCCATGACACCGAGGCTATGCTGGGCAGGGAACGCTCCAAATCTGGATGTCATCGTTTTAATTAATAAGGGAATGAAGCGTAGCTGCTTACACATAGGTAACGCAGAACTTCAGCAGCGTTTCTGCCAAATTCAACTTAGGAGAGGTTTTAATCTAGGTTTAAAAAACAAAGGGGAAAAATGCAAGAGCTTGATAGCAAAACCAATTACAGACAAAATAAGCTGGATTTCTGTTGTTACAACAATAAAGCACAAACAATTAATACACGCTAAACATAAGTAAAAACCAAACGAGGAACCCTTATGTCTATATTAACTCCATATTACTGCTTTTCTAAAGATGAAGGGCAGAGGCTTCCCAGGAGTCAATTAGAGTGCAAGAGAAACCAAGAAGTAAAACTGGAAACTTGTCCAGGACTGAGGGGTACGCAGGGCTCAGCCTGTGCGATCCACAAGCACCCCTAAGCAGGACCCACGTTACCAGCTCCCCCCGTTTCACCCAGTACCTTGCGGTTTCAAGATGCTCATCTCCTGCTATCCAGTTGTTTGCAAGACACCATTCACGCATCCGCTTCCCCCTTAGCACCAGCTAGTCATCTTCTGCTGGCTGGGTTTCAAAGAGCTCCAGAAGGATTCTAGGCTGCTACAAGAAAAGAACAAGGCAAGAGAGAAAAAGAGAGAAAAGCTGCTTGTTCTGAGGAACGCCACTAGTCACCAGTCTCCACTTGGACATTGAGCCATTGACCACCACTCTCTGAGTGCGGCCATCCAGCCAACTCCTCATCCACCGAGTGGTCCGTCCATCAAACCCATGTCTCTCCAGTTCAGAGAGAAGGATGCCGTGCGGGACAGTGTCACATGTCTTGCACAAGTCCAGGTAGATGACGTCAGTCATCCACACCAGTCATTCAACCTCCCACATGGATTCTCCTGCACTCTCAAGCACCGCTGAGTAACAACTCCCACATCTCTGAATACAAAGATGACTTATTTAAGTACGCATAAGCCCCCTCAATATTGGAACACAGAGCACATTGAGTCCTAAACTGTGTGTGTGTGTCAACATTAATAAATAGGTAATTTGCAGAGCAGGATCACTCACAGGCACTTTCAGCGGCGATGAAGGACAAACGTATGGGCGAACTCCTTGAAAAGGGAAGACTGGGAGTCCGTCCACCGCCGGTGTTCGCCATGACATTGCCAACGCTGCTGGCTCCGGTCGGACACAGAAGGTGAAGGGAATACCATGGGAAACCTGGAGGTACAGCCAGATACAAAGGAAAAAGTAAGAGCATGGAAGAGAAACAACCAAACACTTAAAAATAAGTCTTAATTAAAACAGAAATTGAAAGAAGCAGGGGAGTGCGCTGTAGTCTCAGCCTGAGGTGGGAATGGAAAAAATCAGACGGTGTCAGCCTGTGGTCTCACAGATTTTCTGAGGCTTTGCTGCACTGAATCAGCACAGGAATCCGCAAATCACAGTGGGCTAGAAGCTTCTAGCACAACAAAGCTGTTCTAAATACTACCGGAGCTTTCTTGAGGAGTAAATAAACACAGATAGACAAATGGAAATAGTTATAATTCAAATGCCTGAGATTGTTGGAGCACAGTTTGCAATTATCCCAGGTTGGCCTGGGCCCTAAAAACCCATCCGAACAGCTAAAGCTACAAAAGGAGGGGAAAAAAACAAAAAAAAAAAAAAACAAAAAAAACCACTTCTGGCAAGAGTGAAAGAAAATCACCATGAAACATCTTCCCATATTCAAGGATAAAAAAAAAAAAAAAAAAAAAAAAAAACCAACAAAACCCTTGTGTTGCAGATTCCTCACCCAAACCAGTTACCTCCAGGGTGCCCGTCGCTGTCGTCGCTAATGACACCAGTTCCAGAAGCCACGGAAGACGATGATGCCGCGGCAAGTCGTTTTGTGTGGCATTTCCACAAAGTCACAGCCATTGCCAGGTGGCAAGTAACTCAAGAGTTCTCAGAGAGAACTGGCTAAAGCTTTGAGGAGCACGATGTCCGCCAGCCCCCACAAAGCTCGCCCAGCACTCAGCATCCCCAACCCCGGGGACGTCCCTACGCTTGCCAGTGTATCCCTGGGCCGGGGTGCACTGGCGGTCCCAGAGCACAGGCCCAGCAGGTGGGATCAGACAGATTTCTCTGTTATTCCAAGTATCTCAGCTGCTTCTTCCCCAAGGAAAAAGAGAATTGATGTAAAATACGTTTCTCCTTGCACCTTGGCCAACCCTTCCCTTCAAAGAGCTGCCAGGGTGGGTAATTTCCAAGCTGCTTAAGATTGGATAACTCTATCTTCTGTTAACGCTCCACTTTCTTTAAAAAAAAAAAGTTAAAAAAAAAAAATCTGTAGCTAATCTACTTATAAATATTGAAAGAGTTATTCAGGCACGTTTTCCACAGTGGTAAACACAGGGAAGCTCTGAAAAATTGGAGGGGACAGGGAGGGGTGTCTGGTTTACCACCATATACTGGAAACTTACTACAACTTAATAATTCAACGTGTTTTGCCTACTTGATGTTTTCCGATTTGTCCACACCATTGTCATGCAAGAGCTGTCACACCACAGTAATTTAAGCAAGGCACACGCCATGACAGCAGGCCCAGAGCACAGGAATTTTCCCTATATACTATCCTTGGCTAGAGAAAATAAATAAAAATTTAAAAAATAAAATAAATCTTTATGGAGAGATGGCAGTAGCAGCTCACATCTGGGCCCGGGAGCGGGAAGGCCTCTAGGCCTCTGCCCAGCGCTCCCCGGGCCTGCTCCCTGCCCACCTGCGTATTTCTGATGAATGCCCCGTTTCCACCGACCCAGGGACTAAGTCAGACTGCCCTCTGCTTGCTGCGCCCCTGCTTACACCTTTATTTATTTTTTTAAAATCAGGATTTCCATTTCCCACTGCCGTGCATGCGAGTGACCCAATCAGTGCGTGGCACAATGAAAAGTTACTGGCAGAAAAAAAAAGCTGATGGAAGTAAACAGAAAAATTATTTAAAGGCAAGCATCCCTTCATACCACTGGGAAAAACACTGGAGAGAGTCCCAAATCTCATCTATTTATGAAAACATTAGGAAAATTATTGCAAAACAGTTTATCAATGGGCCATTTGTGAACATAAACAGAAGCAAACATGGAATAAGCAGAGTCCAGTACTGGAGAGCACACGAGGGCACAGAAACTTTTCTGCCTGCTCGGTGGAAACACCAAAATTGTCATTGGAAGGACAACTCACAACTTCAGCAAGTTGAAGTTAGGCTATCCAGAGCCCGCAGCAGCTCTTTGGATTTAGGATCCAAAGGAAACCACCCCAACGGCGACACCATGACACCCATCACCTGCCATTTCTGGAAAACGTCACGTCACATCATCCATCACTAGACACATGGAGGAATAACTACAGGGGAGTATTTCAAAGAAATACTTACCAAATTTATCAAGACTGTAAAACCACCTCTCAGAAACCACCATCTGCCAGAAGCGCCATGCTGGTTGGCATCAAGTAGGGTCAACCCAAAGTCTGGTGGCCTGAAAGACAGGTGGGCTCCAGTGAACGTGGGTGAGATCCAGAGAGCTGATGAGACAAAATTCTTAACAAGTTTTAGCAACTAGTTTCCTTACAGCTTGTTAAACATCCACAACCCACCTTCCAACTACGCTAAATAACGGAAACTCTGCTTTTCAAGTCATGCTTAAATCTTACAAATTACAAACTTAGGCTTTAAAAACTATAGATACATGGAAAAGGTATCAAAAATAGCGAGTTTGCATCAAGTTCCCTGATGCAAATCTTATTTACATGAAACTGAACTGCATCTGATGAGCACCATTCGGGTAAATCTCTAAATAAAAATCTGTATTCATTAGCTAAGCATCCAGGACTTTTTACCAGGTTCGAATACAGTGAATTTTATGAGAATTTGATGCAATAGGCACTCTCTCTTTTGGTATTAGTATTTTCACATTTCAAAATGATGCTACGTTCTCCCCATCTCCTCTAGAAGCCTCAAGTAGCAGAAACTCTACGGAAACGTACGGATCTCTGGCAAGGTTTTGCCATTTCAGAAGGATTAAGGACACTGCCCACCAAGCCTGTGATTGTGTATCGACAGAAAGCCGTATGAACGTTTCCATTAAAACCATTTACATTCATTAAGTTGTCTCTCAATTATCTGGAAACAATTACCAAAAAAAAAAAAACCAACCAACCAACAACCGATTCTGCCATTAACAGTTTTAGAGAAAAAAATAAAGACACACTTGTCATAGAATTGGACTGGGCGTAGCAAAATACATGGATATTCAGGAGCTAGGAATTAAAGGGTGGCATTTTTGCTGCTGTTGCACTTGGCGGTCTGCATAACCCTAAGGTCTGTGATACGTAACCCACCAACCCGAGGGAAACCACATCTGCTTTTCCACCGGCCCTCTCACACCGGGGACTTGTACAGCGGTCATTTTTAAAATTCAAAATTAAAATTTTCAAAAGAGAGTGGCAATTTTCATTTCAAAAGACAGCGGTCATTTTCTACATCGTTTACCAGGACGTGCGGCAGCGGCTCCGGCTCTGCACAGGCCAAGGCCATTTCCACTCCGTTTCCGTAGGCCGTGCCAAAGAACAGGCCCAGCCGTAGAAGCGTAGCATAGGCGTTGCTCTTGGTCTAACTTTTATTGCCAAGACAGAAATCGTATACATACAGAAACATTAAAAGTTTTCAAAAATACTATTCCTAGGTGTTAAAATTATATTTTTTTAACAAATCACTCACTTTTTCAACTCTTTGGGTACTCACTCCCTTTCCCTGCTGTCTCCTCTGGATTTTTCTAGTGTAGACAAGAAAAGCAACTCAGGACTTCCATGTTTTAATTTGTAATTTTATTCTATTATCTTGGATCTTATGCCTCTCTAATGGCTTCCTTAAAATAATATTTTCTGAAAACTATGGCCTCTTACACGGTTACATGTTTATCCTTTCTGAAATTAGTTGCTATAATAAATTACCTACTATAATGGTTCAGAACTTGTTTACTTCTCTTTATTTTATTAAAGAGCCCCCTAAAGGCATTTTAATAACCACGGATGCCTAAGGGGAAAAAAAAACCAAAACAAAACAAGATCAATTAAAGTTTGTCATATTATCCTAAGTGATTTTGAAATAAAGTTTTCAGCCTTAAAAATAAACAGTATTTTTGAAGGAAAGCAAACAAAGGACTACTTTGAATGTAACTGAAAATCGGGAGGAAGCTGGAGCCTTCTCATGGCCGATTAACGGGATAAAAATAAAGCTCAGCTATTCAGTAGGGAAGGCTTGACATTTAGCCAGCACTACAACCCTAAGCATCTGGGGAACTTGTAAATAAAGACCAAAAAAAAAGGCGGGGGGGAAGAGGCATCAGCTGAGATGCCTCCACTTTGGACAGTTATCAGCAAGGGTTTGTGAGCTTGTGATCAAAACCTGAAATTTAAGTGCTGGAGATCTCTCAAGTCCAGCTACAAGCATCGAACGCCTCTTTGGGATCTGACCCTTGAGCCCAGAAACTTAAGGAAAATTTATCACCAAATCTAAGCCTAGTACACCTGGACCGTAAAAAACATTGGAAACTTACAGCTTTACGTAAGGTCTTACCATAGCTCGTGCTGTTAAAGAGGGTGAATGGCAGCTCATACACATCTAAAATAGAGAAAGTGGGATATTAAATTTGTCATCGAAAACCAGACTCGCTGGGTAACTCGTGTCCCTGCATTCATCTTGAAACCATCGACATTTATTCTGAATATTTGACAAGATTTGAAATTATCGTTTCAAAGACACAAGTTGGCCAAATTCTCACGGCATCAGGCATCACTTTTACTGAATTGGCAAGCCTGGCACGTAAGGGTGATCGTTACCCACTCTGGATACATGAACTTACTTCCAACACCAATAACATCAGCAATAGCTGTAGAGCACAAACGGCCCAGCAGTCAACCAGAATATTCACTGCTCGCAAAGCACAAACCCATGGCTATCAACATGGAAAACTGTCAAGATACCAAACACAAGCAAAGCAGGGATGGAGCCTTTCGCAAAGGTTACCAGCAATGTCAGGCAAGGAGCAAGCAAGAGGATGTACTCACCACCCAACGGGTTTCCCTGGTAAGAAAAAAAAAAAACCCAAGAAAACCCAAGACGTTTTGAACTAGCCTAATCCACTACCATTCTTGAACAGCCACACACTCAACTAACGTGATTTAAATTCACTAATTTGAAACCGTAAGTTGTTATCTGGGCTCAGATAGATAAAAGTGAAAAGCCACTTAAAAAACCAGACGTACAGGGCCAGATTTGTGAAATTAATTTTATTTTTGAAACATGATATCCAATTACAAATAAATAATTCATACAATATAACTCAATAAGGATATACAATGTTCAGGCAGTTCATAGTAACAACCAAGATCACATGGAAAATGAGTTTACGTTAAATAACCAATTACAATAATATACAACTGGTCATTCAATTCACGCTTCAGCCTGGTCCGAGATGTACGCACGTTGAAGATTGTTCCTCTTACAAGTAAAGAAACAGATGTACACTGTTTTAGATCGGAGTCCAAAGTAGTTAACACATCGCATGAATAAAAATTAAAACCACTACATCGCGTCACCTAAACGGAGTTTTAGTAGAGAATAAAAGCTTGTGAATTTTAGCAGGATAAAGGTTATTGCAAAGGTGTCTTGTGTCCTATCACAATTTCCACATAAAATTACAAGCTTTACAGGACTTTTTAAATGTGTGGTTTCAATGCCATACCCTTCTCTGCACCCTATCTGACAAACCAGTAGGACGTAGATTTGCGTTATGTTCTTATTTTCAGCTGCACGTTGGTTTTTGCTCTCATTTCTGCAAAACATTTTACTGCCAAGATATGGCTTCCCGTTGAGGTATGGTCCTGCCTGTGTGTAAACTGCAGCAGCAGCAGCATCACTAAACTTGCAAGGTCTTTTTCTGACACGGTTTTTGGATTTCCTAACCTACACCAGAAACGCTATTCCCTGCAAAGAACACTTATGACATCTAGATTGAATTTAGCCTGAAGTCCTGAAATATTTTTAAATATTGTAGGAATTGAAAAGAGATTCACAGCATCCTTGGAATTTCTAGGTCAGTCATTTTTTTTTATAACAAAATACGTAAATTTTCACAAAAGAATAAGTTATTACAGTTTCCAATGATTCAGAATCCTGGGAAGTTGGTATTTACAAAAGCTTTGTTAAAAATCCCCCCGTTTGGGGGCCCCTCAGGTGAGGTATATGCCCCTTGTTCTTAGTTTGAACTCAGAAAGTGTGTTTAAAAGTGACAGCTCTCCCCACTACAAAATTCCTGATGTGATGGAGAACATTACTTCCAACCACGCACTCTTCCTAACTTATACTACAGCTGCAGCCTCTGGGACACATGCTATACATTCCAGCAGGTACTTTTGTTCTTGTTGTCACACTAGGCACGGGAAGACATACATAAAAAAATTAAATTTAAAAAAAAAAAAAAAAAAAAAAAAAAGAAAAAAGAGTCACAGGAACTGTGACTTACCTTCCCATTACAGCCCCAGTTGATTAATGAGAAGCGTGGGCACTCGCAGGACAAGTGGCCTCAACAGGACACGAAGGTACTCAGAATCTACCAGTCTTAAAGTCTTTTGTTATAAATAAAAAAAAATTATAAAAAAAACCAAACCAAAACAAAACAAAAACCCGACATACACATCACAAATATTTTAAGCCCATACAGATATATTAAAAGTCTTTCTATCCTCAATGATGTGGCTAAAATTAATGAACTGCTTTGTTTTCACATTCTGTAGAAGAAATAAACGCCCACAATGAACCTGACGGCTAAAGAAGAGAAGCTATATATATCAACATCCATTTTAAATATTAAAAACCAGAACTGTAAAATCGAATGCACAGTTCAAGTGCGACCCAATCTTATGGCTGAATTAGAAGAAAAATTAAAACTACTATTTCCGAATCATTTCAGAAGTTTCACGTACACCATTTATCCAAAAGTGGATTTAAACCCTTAGCAGGATAAGACACCAATTTCAGATCTCTTCTGAATTATCCAAAAGCAGGTCAATTCCCCTCAGTAGTCTCATCTCTATTTGCCAGGTTTTGATGTATGATCTAGATATCTGAAGGCATTTATCTCATAAATGCGGTTCCGATTTCTTTTTGTTGACTACTTACAACAGATTTCACCACATGGTAAGAGTTTTTTCAGAGACAGCAGCAGGGAAAAAATCCCTGAATTAGTGGGAGAGATGGTAACGTAACATAAAATACAGCACAAGCCTTCTCATCGTCTCATCAAAACTAAAGTACAGGGAACTTACTTGATTACTTCTGACTCCTAGGAAACTGCTTTCTATAATCAATGGAAAGTGTTAATTTAAATAATATTTCAGATTTTTTTTTTTTTTAAAGTGAGAATTTGTGTATCCAACATCTCCCAAAATTCCCACGTCACAAATAACAACAGGAACTCCCTCCCCTGCCATTCTGAATCGCTAACGCTACCACAGTAGGGCACTAAGCGAGCATCAAGACCTTGAGTTTTAGTAGTAACGGAAATGATACGCAACAGAATGACCTCCACACTAAAGCCATTTTAATACTCGCTCCATCACAAAGTTGATTGATGTATGCCTTTTCACATTCTCACATAACCCTGATTAAAAATCTTTCTAGAAATACCTTGAAAATAAAATTAACATCTGAAACAAATCTAAATGCTTTCACTGAAGAAGGAAAGATCTCCCATAGTTCTTCAAACGACATTCACAGATCTAGAGTAAAACAGAAAGTGAGACCCCTTCCCAAAGAAAGAATTGGGTGTGACAAACCAAGCCACATAAATAACTGGCTGACAAATACTTCAAATACCTGGTTTTAAAGAAAAAAAAAAAAAAAAAAAAGAAAAAAAAAAAAGGCTAAACAAAAAACCACAGAATTCAAGGGAGATTTTTAATGGCACAAAGGGCAGCTAGGCACTGTGTGAGCTGAGAACGTAACTGTCATTATGACTTTAAAAATCCCCCCCAGTAAGATTTGGGTTGCAGCTAGGGCAGAGCTTTCACCGACAATGAAAGAGCAAATCCAGCGTAATGTCCAAACCGAATGAGAAAAGATAAAAGTTGTTAGAGTCCCTCTGCTAAAAGGAGGCCATCCAACTTACCAAGTGTTAAGTGAAATTAGTGCCGAGAGTTCTTATTCACTCCACACAATTCAACTACTGGACGAAATGGTCGTGAGCTATGTTAAAAAAAAAAAAAAAAAAAAAAAGGAATTTCTGTATTTGAGAGATTATTCTTCGGTTTAACTTCTGCTGTGTTAACAGCATCTTTTGTATTCAACAGGCTTTAACTACCACCTGTAAGAGTACCTGCCGTTACGCAGAGCTGTGCCACGACAATCTTCATTTTCAGATAAAAATAAAAGTAACCAGTAGGCACATATTGAAGGTGTGTTCCACAAGCTGGAATGTCAAAAACATTTTCTCCCTCACAGAAAAATAGCACAGCAGCAAATAACCTGGTCCTCTGTTCAACAAGGATCTCATTACAAGCATTCTCAATGTACATCATGTCACAACATCAATACCTTCTTATCTTTAAATAATTAGGTAAAAAAAAGGCCCCTGGTATAACCATTTCTTATATAGCCAAGTTCTCTCTATATACATCCAAATTTTCAAGATACAAATAAAACATTATACAGGATTTATAAATGTTTAAAAACTTGAGGTTTCAGAATCATGGTTTCCCCAAAAAGACTCCGGGAAAAATCCACAGACTGACAAGGTAGCAGAGAAAAACTGGAAAAAAGGAGACAGACACAAGTTTGCTGCCGCAACATTTTACTCAACTTGCCAGTCATCACGGTGACGTTATCGGAAAGAACAGTTTAAGCTGCGAATGAGGAACGGTGGTTTTGGGTGTTGATCTGAAGTGTTGAGACAGGCAATTCAAGTATTTCCTATTTGATCCAAGCTCATCGTAGCAAAGTGGTGCGGAAAAAAAAAAAAAAAAGAACTATTTCACACTTTTTCCATACATTCGATCGATGTCCATTTGATAGTACGCCGTGAGCTCTTTGCGTTTTAATTTGAACGCATCTGTCACTAGACCAGTTTCAGGGGTCCAAGGATCGGGGCTCAAACGAATTTTTACTGGTATTTCAAACTTCTCCAGGTTAGCTGTAAAAATAAACGTTTTTAACACAAGATGTAAATGTAACCATTTTTCCACAACCAAGCACAAAAGGAGGAATCATTCTCACACAGAAAAAGCACGCGACATTAATTAATTAATGCTCCTCAAACCCCAATGGTTAGCTTTGAAAACCTATGTGGTCGCAAGTAAGAGTGACAGGATCCACCAGTAACTGTTCTCCAGTTTCCACAGAAATATTGAAACAAGCTGTTTGGGTATCTGTGCTGCTCCCTTACACTATATAATTTGCAAGAGCTTCTGCTACTGTTTCACTCATAAGCGAAGAAAAAACAAGTAACCCTAAGAAAAGCAATCAACAGACGGGCAATACTAAAAAAGTCTTATTCTTTCAGGTTAAAAAAAAACCTCCACAAACGTATAATTATCCTGTGCAACCTGTCATTTTTAGATTTTCCTGCATCTTTTGCTCCCCTTGACATTAAATCACTGGGCTGGGGCAGGTTTTTTTGCAATTTAGCACTAAAAATCACAATATCACTTCAGAAGCAAAGCCCATGATGTCAAAGTAAAAACCAAAACCAAACAAAATAACATCAAAACACATAAAAAACGCCTCAGGATTAAATAAAATACTCTGTTTCATCAATTTTAACACCACATTAAATTCTCTTTAGAATAGCGCTGCAGAAAAAAAATAAAAGGGAAGCAAATTGGTCCATGCTCTCCATCACAGTAGCTTCTTTGAGTGACTTTACCCATATGCTCCAGGCAGCGAAGAAAAATGGGTTAGAGGCATGGGGCAAGGAAAAAACAAACAAACAAAAAAAACCCAACATTTGCTGCAGCACTGAGACAGGACTCATCTTAAGAGTATGTTCCTGTAACTGAAGTCTGCAAGTATATTAATCAGAGTTTAATATAGTCACAAGTAATACAGAGAAGTGATGAAGATTAACACAGGTTGCTGGAAGCATAAAGTTATCCAGGGTAAAAAAAAAAAAAAAAAAAAAAAAAAAAAAAAAAAAGAGGTGCAGAAGGATTTAACGACACTGAGTGACTGCAAAACAGACAGCAGAATGCATTCATTGCAGAAAAGTTTAAAAAGAATGCCTACAAAGACAAATTTAATATCCACAATGACCATTTAAAAAACATTCTGTGGTCATAACTGCCAGCTTTATGAAAAAAGCTCAGTGCTTAGTAATGGCCAAAAGCAAAAACAAGGCAGAAATCATGAAAAAAAAAAACCAAAATTATCACTGTGCCACTGTTCAATTCTGTGCCAGAATAGTTAAATAGACTGTGACCAATTAGTATGAAAAGATACAGCTGAGGGGGAAGTATAATAGGCACTGGAAAAAAAAAATAAATCACAACTGCCATTGTGACTGTTCACTGCCTCTTCCCACACTTATTTCAGCCACGCACACGTATGTAGCACATGAGACTGTGTGATACCCAGCGCACACATCACGGATCTACAGGTGACCCACACTCTTTTGGACCAGAAGCTAAGGTCAAAAAGACACTACAGGACATCTTAGAGTGCCAGGCACACCCGCACATTACCTATATACACATAAGCTTACCTGTTTCACACACATTATGGTTCACAAGGTTGCAATTATCTACCCAGCTACTCACCTGCCATGGCAGCCTCAGCCAGCACCTTCAGCACCTCTTTTTCCATCTCAGAACTGTTGCAGATCTCTTCCCAAGTTCCTTTAAATCCTTTCTTCCGAGCTAGCTCTGCGAGCTCCTTTTGATTTGGCACAACAAATCCAACGACATAAGAATGGAAACTGAGAAGTATAACGTACTTTAGTATGAATTTTGTCAAGTCAGCAAGTCTTCAAAAATAACACCTAAAGTTGCGAGGTTTGCACTTTATACAGAGATATTGCTCTTAACAGTTGGCTTTTGTTCACCTGGTAATCTTTCTGAAAAAGCACACAAATTACCTCAGCCTGCTTAAAAATAAGCAGAAAGAGAAGCTACTTACCTTACAGCAACTGGATTCCTTCAAGGTGTGCTGTCCATATGCATATTCCACCGTGCCTCACGCTCAAAGCTTTGGGGAAGGAGCACCCACAAGATGTCAATGTGCCCTGCCTCTCCTCGTGTTTTGCATCCCAGTAAGGAGACTGGTGCGTGGCTTCCCTACCTCAGTTTCCTCTCTCAACTGCAGAATCCAGTTACTGCAGAGGAGTAGAGGACTGCAGTGAAGAGGGGTTGGAGAGCAGGCGGTGGAATGAGCATATGCACAACACACCTCAAAGAACGCCTGCTTCTGTAAGGGAAGTCACTTCTCTTTCAAGTGATCGTCCATACGCTCAACTCTACTGTTGGCAGTCTTTGTCTGCTCCTCAGATGTCCAGAACACACCTGTGATCTCAAAGTCTTTGGAAAACACTGAAGCACGATGTGTCCTGCAATAGGTATTCAAGATTTTTCAGATGGCATAAAGTTTAGGGAAAACGTGAGCAGAACCTCACACAGCAACTCCGCACAATCTAACAACGCAGATCACAGAATCACAGAGCTGGAAGCCATCTCAAAAGATCATCTACTTCACTTACCTTCCTTGAAGCAAGGTCAGCTACATCTAACAGACATTTGTCTGAACTACTCTTAAGCTTCAGGCAAGCGCTAACGCCAGTGCTTCATTACTCTCAGCACTGGTAAGCTGTTCTGATGGCTACTCCTGACTCTTCCTCTCTGCAGTTTATGTCTGTTTCCTTCCATACAGCAAGTGTTCAGATGTCCCTCTCCTTTCCACAGAAGTCACTTATTCATCCAACAGAGAGTTACTATTTCTTTTTTCCTTCTCACCATTCTAGCCTTCCTTCCTCTCTGCCAGTTTCTTTAGGAATTGCAGCAATGTCTTTTACTCCTAAGTCATGCATCACAGATCTCTGCCCAGATGTTCCCTTTTTTCTCCCGGACTCTTTTCAAGAGTTCACCTTTTCTGAAGCCTTGCACATGGAACTCATGGCAGATCAAAAAGATCATTGCGCATCTTGTAGGCTATACATCCGATTATGCCGTATTATTTACCTTCTTGTAACAGCAAGGCATTTGCTGACACGTCAGCTCCTACAGAACTGCTACCAGCTGGCGGTCCTCATCCTGTATTTTTCCAGGCTTTTTAGGTGAAAGTATAATTTTGTAAATTCCCCTCCTTAAAGTGACCGCTGTTTTCAAGTACATCTCCATCTAGTCAAGCTTGCTCTGAATTCTAATCCTGTCCTCCATTGTACCCTTGGTCTTGTCCCACCTTAACTATCTACAGATTTATTAATTCTTTCCAACGCTCTCGTTCACCAGACAGATCATTAATGCAAAATCCAGAGCCTTAACCCCAGTATGGAAATTACTTCAGCTTAGCCTTTAAGGTCTCCAAGATGATTTTAAAATACTAACTCTAAACACCCTTTTGATTACTGTACATTGCAATTTTCTCCTTTGTTACTGAATTACTGTCCAGAACACGAAGGACTCTGGCACTTTCATCCCTGGTTCCTTAGTCTTCTGACATGCGTAAGGTCATGTCTGGCAATACCACCAGTGTCTCTGGGGATGAAGAGCATACACGAGTCAGCAGTTGGCTGGGTAAGCCATAGGCTTTCCATTCATCTAAAATTCAGCCTCTTGAGTAGAAGTATACTTCCTCTGGACAAACTGTTTCATCCAACTATGCTTTTCCTGGAAAGAGCACCTTGGAGCTCACAGCGCCTGGAACATGCAGCTTTTCATTCTGTACCACTGAGTTAAATCTTCACTTGTTGCAGTTCAAATGTTAAAGCACTGTTTGTCTTGAGAGGTATCCATCATCTCTCTGGAGCAGCTACTTCCCTCTCCACTACCGTTTCTTCTGCAGATCTTTTGAACTTGCTACCTTCTTCAATCTTGGAGGTCATTATCAACAGCGTGAAGGAAGACATGTTCAGAATTTGGTCCTCAAGACCTCCTTAGTCTAAGGTCAGATCACAGATGTAACCATCTGTAAAAGTCTGCCCTCCTTGTCCTTCTGCACGTGGGAGACAGAATGGCTACAAAGGAAGGACTCTCCTTGCACACCAGATCACCCTGGCAAAGTATAAGGAGAGACAGGATGTAAGAGGTCATAGGCACTGCTAACAAAAAGGCTCCGAGCTCACGCTGCTGAGGTGAGTAAATATCCACAATGAAATGTGCGTATGGACAATCATTCAGAGAACCTGTATTACATGGCTACTTGGGCCAAATTACACACGGGAAAGGATTAAGAAATACAGCAGCAGCAGAAAAGCCAGGCTGGAATGTACTCAGACTCTGTTTGTAAACTGCTTTTAAAAATTGCTTGTAGGTTTTCCTATTTTTAATTAATACTCAAGACACAGAGTCAAGTGGCCGACAGGTGCATTTTACGTTACGTTGCCCTGGCAAAATGAGCACAAAATTTGACAGTACAGTTCCACCGGTGAACTTCAATCCTAGGACCGCCGAAATCCCCATCTGTAGGAATGTCTTTCTCCACAGACTACAGAGGTTGCTCAAAACAGGCACGTAACCTCAGGCAGTCAAAGCAAGCAAACATGAGACTCACTCAACGGGTCAAAACCACAAATAAATCTTAATGCAATGGAATGTTTCTCAGCAGTGGCATGCCCAATGTGTGTTAGCCTATTGATCCAAACCTGTCTAAACTGAAACTGGATGACTACCATTAATTAACACACAAAAAATACCACAGAGAACCAGGTGAACAAACCCAAAGTTAATTTTCTGTTTATTACCACTGAGCAATTCTCTGGTATGCTTGTCTTGGCCTCTTTCAAAGTTATCAAGTAGGGCTTTTTTGGCCCATACTGGAAATCAGAATATTTCTGATCATTCAGAAGCTCCAAAATTACCTTCCAAACATCAAAATGACAACAGGAAACAAAGACAACCTGAAGTATATTTATACATTTAAGCCTATACTCTGCACAGGTAGGAAATTGTAGAAATAGAAACTTAGGACATGTTTGAACCCTTATATGCCTAATTCAGCAGGACATGTAGAAAGAACATTTTATCTTAATTTATTAGTTGTGCGTTTGCATAGTATTTACAGAGTGTTTTCTCTCAAGCTTCAAGGCTTCTGCTGGTGTACTGCAGGGGTTAAAGAAAAGTATTTTTAATGCACAAGCCACCTTCTAAGCTGATGGTGGGTTTTTTCCCCCTTGCCTTCCTCTGAAGTACAACAGTACTTCATCTGAAGAACAGATGACAGCTAAATACAGCAAGGAACAAGGTGTCCTGGGGCTTTTATAGGTAATCATCTCCAAAGTGCTCCAGTGATGTCTGTTAGGAATGCAGTTGGAGCTTAGCTGCTTTTCAGACCAGGCAAAAGGGAACAAAAGACTCATTTTCCCACGGATAATGAAAAAAAAGGGGAAAGAAAAACTAAAAGCACACATTTCAGGTGTTTCAGTTTCGTCAGAGGAAGTTATTCCATCATATTCTAAGTAAAATCCTTTTTCAACTGGTTTAATGCATTCCATACATTGAGTGGCAAAAGAAGTTCGCTTACGGCTTCAGTAGGACAGACAAAGAACACAGCAATAAAAAAGCATCAGCTGCCCCTTACCTGCTCGCATACACACAAATATTATCTACCAGTGCAAGGTTCTTCAGAGCTGCTTCTACTTTGCCAAGAGAAACATATTCTCCTGCCTGGAGTTTTACAAGATCTTTTTTACGATCTATCGAGGAAAAAAAAAAGGAATGAAACGTTAATTACAGAACACAAAACTTCAGACGCTGATTTTATACTTTTCTGATTTGTAGGTATAAATGACAAAAGGGAAGCTGTCTCATGTTTGGTGAACGTACTAGAAACATTTAATAACTGGTTGCCAGGCTCTGCATTTTATCAATCTGTCCCTCACACAAAAACAACACACATTTTCCGCCTTTAGAAGAGCATTTCCTATACGACAACGCTGTCGTACGAGTGGATGACAACCAGGATAATGCAAACCCCAGCGTTTGGCTGGAAGCACGCATTTTGTGCTGTCTGGTTCCGACGCTTAAGGGAGGAGATGCACCATTTGGTGACATTTTGTTATTTATTCCCAGGCCAAACCCATATTTCAACAGCAACTGTTCACCTGTTATTTGAAACACAACAATAGGAACTGAAAATTAAGCCCAAATTACTTCAGCTTAATGCACCCGGCCCAAAGAAGGCAAAGGTGACTACCGAGTCTCACCCAGGTAGCCGTGGTACCTATTTACCTTCATGCTGCCTTGGGCAACCAAGCAAGGCAGTTTTGTATCTGTCTGACCAGTGCAAGGCAGCTACGAGAGGACCTAAGCTTTTTCTTATATAATAAACCAAATAAGCTTCGTTTTCAGGATTAAAGGGCACACTGAATCACCCACTGACTTCAACAGAGATGCCTGGTAGTTTATAAGGCACCTATTTCTGTGCCCACAGGTGTCAAAGAGTTAAGAGTATCACAGCCTTGTGTGTAACACCTTTACCTTAACATATTTTATTCCCCTAGTTCCTTTATGATAAAGGGATATTCTCATTATAAAGAATGGCAAGATTAAGGAAAGGCTTATGTAATTCCTGAACACTTATTACCAAAAGAGTCTGTTCACTGAATCAAGTTCCACATTTACAAAATCCAGGGCAGCTTATCTAGATCAACTAGCCTATATTTAACTCTCTAATTACTACCCAGTCTCACTAACAGAGAGGAGTCAATGTTAAGACTGTTTCAAAAGAAAGCAATTGTTTTAAAAACCAGCTTTTAAACGCACAATCAGGTTTACATTAATGTATCAGAATTTCCCTGGCATACGTGGTAAGGCTTTAGACTGCATGCCAAGACATGTATATATTTTTTTTTATTATTAATTATAGTATTTAGCAGCCCTGAAAAATTTATATATAGGTTCACCTGGATTTATTAACTCACCAATAATTTTTAGACATCCATCGTGATGAAACTCTCCAATGTCTCCAGTATGAAGCCACCTCTGCCCATTCTCATCAACGGTGAAGTCTTTTTTGGTTCGTACTTCATTTTTGTAGTAGCCCACAGTCACATTTTGCCCTCCAATAAGAATCTCACCTCTAGGATATGGTTTATCAGTGTTGTAATATCCACCTAAAAGGACGTTTTGTTAACATAACAAGAATTAAAATATATTCCAAAGCAAGAATTCCTATTATTTTTACTATTTAAATACAGAACTAAACACTTCAGCAATTCCTTAGCCAAAGTTGCCACTTGCCCAAGTAGTTCAGTAGGAGAAGAGGTGGTTCCAATTCTTTTTAGCATTTAAACAGGTATTTCACATGTGTGTTTGCAAACAGGGGAATTCACGCACATGCAGAGGGCAAATGCCACCTCTACGCAATCTTTCTGCCAGGATTAACGTGTTCTATCAGTTTCATACAGGCTCAAATAATTAAAAAAAGATAAATATCACCTCATGTTTTAGGAAAGAAGAAATCCAGAAGGTATGCTTGCATATACAAGTACAGTGACTGGAATAAAATAAATAATATGGCCAAAGAGTCATAATACAACCCAGTCAAAATGCCGCTGGTATTGATAGCTTCTGTTTAGATTTTCTAATTTGAGAAGTGTATTTTACCTTTTTTCTCCCTCAAAATCAAACTTTTATAGCCAAAAGCAGCACTTAACATTTAAAAAGCCAATAAAGTCTTCTAATTACTACTACTGAGCAAAGCCCAATAGAAAAATAGCTAAAGTTCTAAACATACTCCAATTTAGTCACATACAGAAGAAATTCTCACCTTCTTCCCAGTTCTGTAACTTGATTTCACAACAGACCAAAGGTGCTCCCACTCTCCCTGTAGTGTAGTCCCAAACTAGAACAAGAAAAAAAAAAAAAAAAAAAAAAAAGGAAAAAAGTATTTCAGAAAAAGAAAATTACCAAAATTGATTAGAAGAACTGTCATGCATCTTATTTAGTGAAAATTAGCTGCTATTTATTTCTGAACTTTGATTTATAGAACAGAACTTCCATGAAAACCAATGGATCTATTAAAGTAATGCAGATAAAATCCTTATCCTGTAACAGACGGCTCTATTTACAGATCAACAAAGCTTTGAGAGTAAGCTGTCCATGTGGGTCATGCTTCAGAAGCAGCACAACAACTCTAAACAGTGTTTGCTGGACTCTGAAATTAGTATTATTATGAATTATTATGAAATTAATATTCCATAACAATTATGGGATTCTATATTGTGATTCACTTTCCTGAAGTCTCAATCCCAAACACTTCTGCATCTGGGCACCTTCCCCAAAGAACATCACTGGAAACCACATAATTTGTATTAGAGTTCCACTATTTGATTATTTTTTTCCAAGCTACTGAAGAAGCGATTTCCAAAGACCTCTTAGAATAAAAACGCAGAGCGCTCAGCGCGGATCGCAGCACTCAGCGGGATGCGCCGACACCAACCTTCCGTGATCGTTCCAGCTCCAGCAGATTCAGTCAGTCCGTAGCCCTGTCCTACAGGGCAACAGAAACAAATGTTCATAAACCGCTGAGTTGCTGCGGAGAGTGGAGCTCCTCCACAAAGCAGGATGCGAATTTTTCCGCCTAGCAGCATTCGTACTTTCCGGAAAATAAGGCTAAAATGCAAACATAAGAGTATATATCTGTTGCTTAAAAATAAAACAAGAGAGTACCTCATTTTGTATCTGAACTGAAAGTTTCCATCGTTTTCAAATAAACTTTTATGGCATTCAAGGAAAACTTTGAAGGAGTGCACCTAAGTTTTCAAAGACACAGATTTCTAAGCTTGTCTCCACGTTCTAATTTGAAGATGGGTTAAATGTTTTGAGAACATAGATTTAGTAAGCCAGTAAAGTTTTTGATTTTTCTCCTCCAAAATAATTTAAATAAGCTGTGTCAATTTTGCAATTATATTATCCTTTAGCCTCACTGAAGTTGGGAGTTGGACTTTAGGATCCTTACGGGTTCTTTCCAACCTGAGATCACTTCTGTGAAAATGCCAAGTCTACAGTTACCTACAGGAACAGACTTCCCATCTTACCCAAGAACTGTACAAATCCATTATTAAAGTCCAGATTAAAATAATGCAATGAATTTAAATCTCCACTGAGTTTTAATTTAGATTACACTCACTTAAATTATATCAGTAAATATTTAAAACCATAACACAAACTACTGCTTTGTTGTTTCAATTTACACTTAATTACAGACGTGTTCATTTCAAAGTGTCAACATTAAAACAAAGAAAAGTACAAAAAAAAAAAATCAGCTACTGCTCACGTGGTAAGACTTCAATAAGCATTTTTTTGGTGCCATTAAAAGTAAAATTAGAATTACCTATCGCAGAGCGGGGTAGTGTAACCTTTGGAAATCTGTTCCATTTTGTAGTTGTAGGCCAAGATAAATAGATTGCGCTGGAAACTCGTCATTTCATTCACTTTGTTCATGACGTTTTTGTAGATTCGATCCATAATTTCCTAGTTACATAAAAAGACTCGCTTTAACTCCAAGAAACACAAATCCTGAATTCAGTAAAACAAAAAGGAAACATGATCTGGAAATTCCAGTACATTTCAGATGGCAACCCACTCCCAGGCTGCTTCCTCTTCCACTGCTAAGGGCCAGCAAGGTGTTCGCAGAAACAAAGAAAGCAAACATCTGAACAGGAGCACAAGCTAACCCCAAGCTGCCTGCTGTCAGCTATCTTTATTCTATTCATTTCCGATGATAAACAAGAGATGACTAATTAAAACGGCAGTCTAATCCCCCTAGCTATTTAAACTTTGAAAAATGTTCACAGTCAGATGATGAATGTTTATCCCCAACATACAAATAAATACGAAAAAATATTATTTTAAGCTAGCTAAACAAAGGCTCTACCTTTTTATTTAAACAATCATTGCATTAACTCTGTTGTTAAAAAATTGAATTATGAATTCTCTTTTTAAAATTATTTACCCTTCAGTTACTTACCGGGACAGCTGCCATTAGGGTTGGCTTAAGTGTAGTAACATCACCTTTGCTTCCTTTCTTTATTTTAGAGGACTAAAACAAAGAACAAGTTTACTAGCAGACACATCCGAGACTTTAAGACGAGAAACAAAATGATACAGCACATTTTTCAAACAATCATTTTCATTTAAATTGTATTTTAACAATTAAAACTAGTCCAGGGTACCAGTCATAACCACCAATACTCCATTCCATGACTCGTAGAAAAGATTTTTGAAGAAATATTTCAAAGATCTGATGTGAGTAACTGTGTATTTTTTTTATTTTTTTATTTTTTTTTAGCTTATATCTGTAACATACCTGGTCAGCTAACGTCTGAGGCGAAGAGTACCCAATGCGGCACCCATGAGACAGACACACCAGTTCAGCACTCAGCTCCAAGACATGGGCAAGAGGCAAATAGCCAATGTAGATGTCTTTTTCTCTGTAAAGAATTTTTAAAAGATAGGTTTCTGTTGTACCATTAGAGTCCTCAGATGAGTACTTAAGCTAAATTTACACAGAACTTACTGCAGAAATAGAGAAAGTGGGAAAATGCCTTTGAGCTTGAGAATGTATTTCAAATAATTGGGTTTTTGTTTCAAGACTTGTGTGAACAAAGTGCAATGTTTACTCATCCCAAGACAATTAACCACACGTTATGGTTGCAAAGGCAACTCTGTGGACAAGATTAAAAACTGCACTGAAGAGAAAGAAACCACAGGATTTAACGCTAACCAAAGGAAGTACTGCTTAGGGAAGCTTTCAACCACTTTACGGCAAGGTGGCCCTCATGGGCTTTTGCGTCCCAGTCTTGCCCATGGACAGAAGATGAGAACAAACGGCATACAAAGCAGTCATGTCATTTAAGGTAAAACCAGAAGAAGCTCAGCCATCAGTGCACAGTATGATGTGCCACAGACAAAGCAATGTAAAACAGACAGTGTTTTACTTTCTGTTAACTAATTGTTGGTACATACCCCAGATTTGGAATCCTCTCAGCCATTCCAGTTATCCCAGCAATTATGTTGCAATGGGAGATCATAACTCCTTTGGGAACTCCTGTGGATCCACTGGTATACATGATCACGGCGATATCCGAGGGCACAGGCCTGGCTGGCTGTTTGTTTCCTGTAATTTGTGTCAAAAAAGAGAACATAAAATGTGTGGAGAGCCTATCAGGCTGGGAGATCAGATATCCTAACGTATTTCTGCAGTCATTCCGATTTAACGTGACGTGACCATTGCCATTACATTTTGCTTTGGATTAAAAAGATTGCGATCAAGCTTAAGTGCCTTCACAAAGAGTAGGAACTTCGTTGTGTTAGCAAAGTGATTCCCTGGTAAATCATGACTTTTTTTTTCTATTATGTTTCCCATATTCCTGCAGAGGAGAGAAAAAACAGGCAGAGTTTTGGCTTCTCCAAAATGCCACTGAGCTCCACACCCAGAGGAAGGCATGTTGCATTGGTTCCACGCTGCCGCGGGGTCAATCCCCATTTGCCAACCTATTTTCTCACGCGCTCCCCGGCTGGGGAACACCACGCCGCCTCATTCAGCACACCTGCAGCAAGGCACCGCTAAGCCAACGCATGGTCAAATTTCTACAAATATTTCCAGGAAGTTCAATAGCTTTAATAGTATTACAGTGCGTTTCAAATACTTGCGCTGAGAGCAAGAAAATACAACAGCAGTTGTGCTTATTCAGAGGAAAAAACTGCATAATGCGCAATACATGTGGCACAACATAGGCTGAAGGAGAAGCGTGAAAGTATATTTCATAATTTCCCACTCATTGATGAACAACACAGAGGAAAAAACAATAAGCAGCAGCTTATTTACTTAATGTAATATTAATTGAGCATGTTTAACCATAAACAATCCACAATTTATGAATGGTTAACTTGACAGAGATAATGTTCCTTTATCATAGCGTATAGCGTGTGATATTTAAAAAATTGAACAAAGAAGGATTAGGCACCTTTTTTACATAGCACATAGATTAACAAATCTCAAGGAACTAACTAATTATAGACTTTTTTTTTTTCTGTTGGTGTTGTCTGAAACAGTTTTAATAGTACATAAAATTGGTACATCAAAAAAGCAAAAGCATCCTATAAAGAGGTCACAATGTTGGGAACAAACCTGCCACTCCCCTGAATATCAACAGCAGATGGATTAACCACCCACCCTACTCCTGAAACAAAATCCACTCCAACATTCATCTGCCCTCAGTGCTTAAAAGATTCTGAAAACACAAAGTGTAAGTCCAGAAGAAAGCAAGTACTGAATACAATGAAATCTTAAGATACTAAGCTTAGCAGCTCTCCAGAGTCAAGAGTAAAAATCTGTTACAATAAACATCTTTTGAAATTCTGAATTCTAATTCTAAAAATGTTACATAGATTGAAAGTAGATTTCAATAAATACTAGATTTATTTTCAGATACTTTCAGAAATGCTATAAAAGTGACCAAGTTTTATCAGATTTAAATGGCTATTTTACATTTTGTTATTTGTAAACTTAACAAAACCTAACGGTAATGAATTATTGACATCTTTTGCTATAAAATGCACAATAGGTTTTTCTGCGTGCTCTGAATAATCTGCTTTTAACATGTCTGATCAGAAGAACACTTTCTAAGTTAGAGGTGGTGGATGCCCCATCCCTGAAAACATTCCAGGCCAGGTTGGCCGGAGCTGTCAGCAACCTGATCTGGTTGGAGATGTCCCTGCTCCTTGCAGGGGGGTTGGAGTGGATGGGCGTTAACAGTCCCTTCCCACCCAAACCATTCTGTGATTTTAAGTTTCTATCCTGGCCTAAATGTTTATCCTTAAAAATTATTCTTCAACATGTGACGCTTGTTGTGGAGAAGACAGGTTTTATTAAAAGTACTCTCCTGAAAAACAAAAAAAAAACTCCACTCCCCCAAATCCTACCACAACCAAACCAAAACACCCCACAGATTTTATTTAACGAAGAAGTAGATGATAAAAGGTTAATCACCATGTAATTTTTAGAGATCTGCAGTCTCCCCAGGTTTACTCCAGGAGGTCAAAGAAGGACAACATGAGATGATCCAAAGAGAAAGAAGAGGTAACCTACCAGTGTCTGCCTTGGCGCCCATAGCTTGCACCGAAGCCATGGTGTGAACGATGACACCCTTGGGAAACTCTGCCCACGTCGTTGGTTTGCCATCCACTGTAATAATGTGTCGTAGCAGGGGAACCTGAGAAACTATTTCCTGTGGAAATGAACATGGGTTCAGAAATCAAACATGAGGTTTGTGCCAACAAGAAGGGAGAAAAAAAACCCCAAACCTGTCTACTGTATATATTACAAAAACAGCATTGATACAAAATATCTGAGGATTTAAAATACCAGAGGATAAACTTGTCTAGCTCGGACAGCTGCAAAGCTTGACACTTGCCACATTTAGCACTAATTGAACTTTCCACTTCCAAGCCCAAAAACTTCTCCAACCATTTACTGATCTTGATCTTATTTTGAGAACAGTCCACAAATAAGCTCGCAAAGGTCTGTAGAGATAATTGACTTTCCACTCTCATAGAGCACTGAGAAGAAAAGGTCCTGGGTATCTGGCAAACTGAGCTCACAATAATTCCTATGCTGCTCCTTGATTACTATGCTGTTGAAAATAAGCAACAGCTAGCAAAAACACAGAAAACTATTAGTTAAGCACTAGTTAAGCATTTCAAATAAAATGAAAAACAGTTCTAGTGGAAGAAGAGGAAATTGAGCAGAGGAATTTCTTTTATTGCAAGCAGAAATAAATGTGCATCATATATATATATATATATATAGTCATTCTAGTAACTTTGGGAAAAAAAAAAAGGATTGGGAAATTCTCATTCGAAGTTCAGCAACAGTACACAGTTTTTAATTAAAAGAATTCCCTTACATGAAAGGTCTACCTCCCCCAAAACGCACCATGATGAAACTCATGCAGATTAGTTGTTCCACCTGTGCATTCGATCTGGGTCAGTAAGTCAAGGAAGTTTTTTTTACTGTTCTCCATGTTTAATAAGCTTTCCCTCGCACTGGAAAACAGCCCTAAAACTCTTTGAGCACCTGTCTTTAGATTTACGAGTCGCTCTCTGCTGGGAAAACATCCAACAACAAATCAGGAGGATGATCCCATTTAGCTATTCAAATCCAGTTTATACATTCTTCTGGTCTTGCCATTTGCTTCAACTGTTAAATTTACAGGCACTAAATCCACCCAGAAACCACAGCAGTTTCTTGTAAAGGTGGTTTTTCAGGCAGCACTGCAGCTCTTCAGTAGTGTAAATTGCTCCTCCTGTTCTCCAAAGTCATTGAGGTGCCTAAAGCCCACTGAAGGCTAACTACATTTTTTTTCCTGTATGTGAAGACAGAGACATAAATCTTATTTTAAATGAAGCGTCTGCCCCGTAGAAGGGCAATAAATCTTCGTTCTGTACAAAGGAACCAGGTCTTTTAACAACAATGAACAGATAGACTGGAAAGAGATAAAGAACAGTTTTCTGACCTTCAATTTTGTCTGCATCAGTTCTTTACTAGTAATGATGGTGGTCACCTCCGTTTCGTTTAGCCCGTGGACTATTGCTGGGCCTCCCAGAGTAGCGTACAGAGTAACCACTGCAACAGAAAACGGGGGGTGGAGAGGGGGGGGAAGTGGTTAATCTGTGTTTTACACTTTCAAGTATAGTTTACAAAAAAGGGCTGAGATTAACCTATTCTAAGCTAGTCAAAATATTAAAAATATTTCTCACCTAATATGAAGGTGGTATAGTTTCATGCTTCAAAAAAAAAAAAACAAACCAACATATTATGTGGATTTAAATACAGCATAATTTTCAGTTACTCCCAGAAGGAATAAAGAATAATGGTCTATGTGACCATTTACTATTTTTCCACCATTTTTCAAGGTCTAGAGATACCAAAACCACATTACCCTACGTAATTCTCTTCTGATCTGCTCTTTTCTCTTCACAAGCTGTTACTAGCCTTTCACAATTGACTGTTAATAAGAAATCATTCTAACATTGTAACTCATGTCAGCAGCAGACTAAGTCTCACACTCAGGAATAAATCTGTGACTATCATTCTCCTATTTATTTCAAACAACATAATAATGGTTTAATCATCACAATCATTAGACATTCAACTGACATCATGAGACTACAGAGCAGCAAGGAAAGAAAATATTTAGGAAACTGACCGTTAGAAACTCTGTGTCCCATATTTAAGGACAGCTCCATTAGCAGTAAGAGTGTTAAACCACAATTATTTCATATTAAGAATTTTAAAATCATATTTAATTTCCTGACATTGTTATGGGAATTGCATGAGAAAAGACAGGAAGAGACTAGAGAAGGAAAAGGTCGCTCAAAAAGGCAGAGGTATTACTCTTAAAAAAAAAAAAAAGTAATTTCCTATTTTCCAAGCAGAATACTGAACAGAGGCATCTCAGAAAAGCTGTACGATCAATCAACACAATAATTAATAATTACTACAGCAAGTGCTGGGAGTTCTGTTCACATCTTGTATCTGAATTTCTTTTGTATTTTAGTCTGGATTTAGCTGAACATTTAAACATACTTATTTTAATAAGACATACGTTCACTGCAGCAAAAATAATTAAAAAAAAAAAATTCTCAAGCTCTGCTGTACTCTAAGATTTGAAATCCAGGGAGGTACTAACCCAGTGCAGCATACTAAGGAAGAACTCAAAAGCCGTTTTCTTACACAGAAAAGTAAATAGTTGACCTCTACTTCTTTTTTCCTTGTTAAAACAGTCCATCATAGTTCAGAACTGTTGCAGGGCAAACGCACATGTACTGTGTTTTCTTTAATTTGGTGGGAGCAAAGTCCAGAAGAGTGCCTCTGCTAGTTCCCACGAGCTCTCTCCACTCACTGCGGTGACCCCTGTTACATAAACATCCAGCAGAAATTCAGTCTCCCCAAGCCAACAAGCATGACCGAGATGACACACCGCCCGGAAAGAAAAGTCTAATCTGTGAAATCACCATTTCTGTAGTTAATTACTCATCCACAAGTACCTCAAGGACAGCTTAGAGCTACACAACAGAGCCAAAGAGAGATATACCATTTATACGATGGGGTACTGGCGTCACGGAGAGAAAAAAATCGGAGCAATGACTCCCATCTGTGAAATTCTCACTTCTCCACATCAACACCTACAACTTTTTCAGGCAAATTTGAAAATTCAGGTAATTTTTTTTCTCTCCTGACACACCGACAAGGGATTCTCTTTTGTGTTCATCTTCACACATGCAATAGTAGAAGTGAGTCTTTGATATCTGGACTTCTGCTAGGAATACTGCTCTGCAAGTCTGACAAAAAGAAAAATCTCAACACTACTAAATTTGCCAGTTAACATACAAGAAGAAAGCCTTGCCTAAAGAAACAAACAGAACTTTTGCCACTTCCATGTAACTAAAATGTGAAACTGAGTATTTCAGCATCCATCATATATAAAAAATAAAAAGCAAAGTATACCTTTAGAGGCTTCTGCCAAATCAGTTCTGACAAAACCCCTTCTCCTCAAGCTTCAGGAAGGCACGATTGAAAAATGAAACATAACCCTTCCTATTTATTTCATTATTTGGTTCTACACTCAGGTGCTTTATCTGCCCACGCTCGTGAAGAGCTCTTGACATAGATGAGGAGGAGATACTTTGGAAAATAATCTGTTTTCATGTTACTACTTTTTTTTTTTTTTTTTGTCATTTTTAAACTAGCAATCCCACTCTACCTCCTGCAAATACAGGACTTGGCTTCAAACAACGTAAAATTTACGATCAAGCAAGTCTTTCTAATCATAAAACCACCTGTTTGAGTAATTTATAACAAAAATTACCTTCCCTGTCTTAATTCTGGAGTACAAAAGGCGTTCTCTCCAACACTAGGCATGAAGCAGAGGAACCTGCTCTCTTGGCATCGGTTCTGGGCATGTACCATCAGATTTAATCCATTTCATATTTGGCAAGAATGTCACAAAACCACCAGGGCAGGTCGCTGTTGTGAAACTTGTAAACTGAACAAGGCTGATATCAGTCATTCAGCAATAATCTTGCCATGCTGCTTCTTCAGCATCATCCAAATGTTTAATTCATTCAGCAAACCCACTACGTGAATACTGCACAATAACATCATCATCTGCCGGCACACGAGTCAGCCGAGTTCACGTAAAATGACAGACAGCCTCGATGCCCAATACCACGTCAGCGTGCCGAAGCACGTCTCGGTAAGGGAATTTAAAACATCAATCCAGCAAAGCCAAAGACACAGGCATACCATTCCACACACGACATCCATCCACTATCTCCCATTTTTTTTCCCCTCAAATTACGAAGTCTTCCTAGGATTTGTAAGTGTACTTCACTTCCAAAGAAAAAAAAATAATTGATACAAGCCTTTGCATTTTATTCCCGGGATAGTCACTAGGAATCCAACAGATCCCAAAAGGGATAAAAGGGAACCGACACTGTATTATGAGACACGTAGTTTAAAAGCAACACAGACATCTCATCGGAGAACAGTCTGCGCAGCTCCGGCAGGCAAGTTAGCGGCAGCCACTCACCAAAGAGAGGACCAAAACTATCGCTGAATTTAGCTTGGAAGGCACCTGGGAAGATCTGCACAAACCAGTTCATTAGAGCACAGGGGTCAGGGCCATGGCTAGTTTTAAGGACCCCCAAGGATGGAGATTTCACAATCATTCTAGGCTCCTGTTCTGGGATTTAGCCACCCTCACGATGAAGATCTGTGTCCTAGTATCTCACTAAATGTTCCTACGTTTCGACCTATGCCTGTTGCCTCCAGTCTTATCAAAACACCTCTGAGCAGAGGCTGGCTTCATCCTCTCTGTACACTCCCGTTAGACAGTTTTAGACGGCAACAAGATCTCAGCTCGCTCATCGGAATGCTGAACGGACCCCGCTCTATCAGCCTCTCCTCCTACGTCACACTCTCCAATCTCTTCAGCATCTTGGCAGCCCTCCACTGGACTCACTCCAGTATCTCAAGGTCTTTTTTTTTTTCTACTGGGAAGCCCAAAACTGAGCTCAGGATTCTAGATGTGGTTTCACCAGCATCCCAATGGAGGAGAAGGACCACTTCGCTGGACCTAGCTGGTACACTGGCATTAGTACCACCCAGCATACTGCTGGCCTTCAACAACATCCGCTGTCTCCTTCTCCGCAGAGACAGCCATCATACGAGGCAAGCAGGCTGATTTTGAAATAGTACGGGCTAGGGCAGTACAGCTTGTAACCAACTCCACCCTGAAAACCAAGGGAGTAAAATACAGCGTAAGGGTACACACAAAATAACCAGAGACCTGCAGTAAGGACTTATTCAAATGAAAACTGCAATACACTTGTGAACATACGGCTTCTCAAACTGCAACAGGCTTGTGCTTAGAGCAGAGAGGGACCATTTAAGATACAATTTTCTAGTCAGGCTTGCTTCCAAAATTTGAAAAAAATCTCTAAGTGATATACATCTATTAGTGTAGCTTGGTAGTAAATCAGAAATTTCTACACATCTGGCTTTTACGGCCCTTACTGAAGGAGGGTAAACGCGGCATGGGGAGAGGAGAGGCCAAAGCCTGTGAGGCCTATAGTGCCCTGTGGAAAAATGACCAATGTCCTCCAAGAACAACACAGAACCCAGGAAGGCCAGGCTTGGCCAGTACTCAGCATTCAGCCCAGTTAGCTGAATGACATATTAAGGAGTGATGATGAAACAGACATTTGAGACACCTCCAGCGCATCTGTTCAACCCTACCATTCCTCAAAGGCACCTCCAACACAGCCTGCGCCTGCCCAGCGTACGCATCCTGCCAAGAAAGCACCTTCTCCTCCCTGAGCAGGCTCAGCTCTGCCCCAGCCAGCTAGCGGTCTCCACAATGAAACAGCAGAAGAGTATTAGGATGTTCTAAACAACACGCAGTGGACTATGACAAAGTCAAGAGGTGGAGAGAAGAAATTAAAATATTTTAAGAATATATCAGG
Source organism: Chlamydotis macqueenii (assembly GCF_036417535.1). Lineage (NCBI taxonomy): Eukaryota > Metazoa > Chordata > Aves > Otidiformes > Otididae > Chlamydotis > Chlamydotis macqueenii. The sequence goes on from NC_141564.1 coordinate 2,575,250, forward strand.
CCCAGCCTAAGGTTTGAGGTAAGGAATGTCTTACAGTTTGGTAAAGGAATTAGTAAGCAACTTTTTAATTGGAAAGAGCTGTCCAAAATAAGTTCAGGACTTTCATTCCTTTTCACTTTTTAGAGATAACAATACAATAAACTAACTAAATCAAAACCGAAGAGTTGACAAAATATCCAGTTAAAACAAAACCTCCAGGCACAGATGAAGCTTTGACGTCAGCTCCTGAAACTGAGTCAGTGAATCCATGCGTGATTTTTGTTTGTTTGTTTATAGAAACTTTGGAATCTGTACTGACTTGAGATTAAAAGAAAAGAAACCTCTCAAAAATTCACTGAGCAAGATACACTTACTGAAACCATACTCCCGCTGCAGACAGACACACATGGCTCCATTCAGTAAGGAAAAACACTACAAAGTGCAATCTCTACCATATGCAGTATTTTTTATTTGTAGTTTTAAACGCTCCATATAAACTTCATATAAAGTTTTCTCGGTGTGTAAAGTGAAGCAAGATCTGTTTTTAGATTGTGTTGTAAGATTAAAAGACACAAATATTTCATGAGAGACGCATACTTACGCTGGTAGTTGCACATGAAACAGGCCTGCGCCGCAATCATCCACTCAGCTCTGGTCTCACAGAAGATAGCAATGTTAGTCTTTGGTTGCTGACCCAAGACTGCTAAGCCCTTTCCAAAATTAACAGCTTTAATGTATACATCTTCATACGAAAGCCAGGTGTACTTGCCAAGGATGACCTAATAAGAAAAATAAATTCAATTTAGAAAACGAAAATCCATAATACGTATCCTACTACATCTTTATCCACATGACGTTTGAAGTGAAAGCTGCTTAAATTCTGAAAGCAGTTCAATCAAGATAACGAACAATACTCTTGCCAAACACTACACGGACTGCGGAAGTTCCAACACAAATACTGCCATATCTCCACGCGTGTTATCACCTCAATTTTGGTTTTCGCTTTAGGAAAGCGCACAATTCCCACCGTATTTCGTAGCTCCAGAATCCGTCTGAAAGGCTGTGGTTATCTGACCCATATGCCTTTTGATTTTTTACAAAGGATTTTTTTTTATTTTAAATAAAAGGCGACAAGCACTAGCCAGTACAATACATACTCTGTATTTGCTTTCTCGGATATCTGGGCCACGATTATTCCCCTACACAAATACGATAGTTAGGTGTTTGTTCTCACAACAAAAATAGAAAACCAGGGAAACTGGAGTCCAGAAAGCAGTATATCAACAGGGTCCTCAGTCAGAAATTGTTAAATTCCCCTCCCTTTGTTCCAAAACAAAGGTCAGAGGGAAGAGCAGTAATGTTTTCACCCTTTTTTACTGCTAGACAAAAGTGGGACAGAAGACTGGACTGGAAATGACTGGCAAATCTCAGTACTGAAAAGTCACATGGAAAAAGTTAAGCAATCTCACTTTTCCTCTACATGGGAAAGCTGCTGCACAGTAAAACTGGATTTGAATTTACAGTTCCCTTTCTGTCATCCATTTCTACGTGTGCACTGGCACCTCACAGGACTATTTTCTCACCGAGTGAGAGGTTATTCCTTTGACGACATCCTAGAAATTTTCATACACAGATACAGAATCATGGAATGGTTAGGGTTGGAAGGGACCTTCAAAGCCCATCCAGTCCAAGCCCCCTGCCAGGAGCAGGGACATCTCCAACCAGATCAGGTTGCTCAGAGCCCCGGCCAACCTGGCCTGGAATGTTTCCAGGGATGGGGCATCCACCACCTCTCTGGGCAACCTGGGACAGTGCTCCACCACCCTCCTTGTAATAAATTTTTTCCTAGTATCTAATCTGAATCTACCTCCCTCTATTTTAAAACCATTACCCCTCGTCCTGTCACAACAGGCCCTGCTGAAGAGTCTCTCCCCACCTTTCCTGCAGCCCCCTTTAGGCACTGGGAGGCCGATCTCAGGTCTCCCCGGAGCCTCCTCTTCTCCAGGCTGAACAGCCCCAACTCTGCACTGAAAAATCAGACTCAAATTATTCTATCTTACCTGTCTAGTTATACGAGCACCTAGACAATTCTGAAAACTAATTTTTATTAGTCTATTATTTCAGACATTTCCTTTGGCTACATGGCATTAGTAATAACTGCAAGCAAATTATTTTAAAAATTTTGAAAAAAATCTATAAAAGTAAATTACTCCATTTTGTTTCCCAGATTTCATTTATCAACTTTAACTAAATTTCAAACTTGTGGGCTGTAAAATCTAGTAAACTTTTGGCATGTAACTCATTTCTAAGGAGTCCATATTTTCACATCCTCTTCCTTAATAAAATGAATTTGAAAATCTCTCTCAAACTCAAATAGAAAAATAAGACCTACTAGATTTCTTTTATCAAAACACTTTTTACAACTGGTGAAGTTACTATTGGGTAACTGAGTTGTACCTACTACAGCCTTGCTACATATTGCTTGTTAACCTACTTGTTTAGCAGGACAAATAAATAGGCTGTTCCAGAGCCAAAATTTTAATGCCAGTTTGAGACATTTCTCCCCAAACACAGTAGTTTTGTCAGACTTGGAAATTCTTGACAAGCTCAGTAGCTGAAAACATTCAAGGATCACAAATGGATCTTTCTGAACAACACTTGTGATTCTGAATTTTTCCCTTTTTTATTCTCTTAAATAATTTATCCTCATTGCTTAAACAAGTTTGATATAAAGGAGTGAAAGAAGGTCTTATTGCTTCTTTCCTTTCTTAAGAGGTTAGGAACCCCACAGAAAGGAAGTATAGCACTGTTTCAGTTATTTTAAATATATAGAAATATACTGTTATATTTCCAAAGAATATTGACGTGTGAAGAAAACAGATGAGAGCACCTTTTTCAATGCAGCTATTTTGAGTTTTACTTTTCCTACTGCCTTCCATACACTCAAATTCCCACGTTCCCTTCCTCCTCATGCCCATCATTTCTCTATTCCCTCCCTACAACACATCAATTCACCGCCTCTATCAGTACGTCCCTTTCTTCTGCATTTCGTTTCTCTCATCCTTCTTTACGTTTGAGTACGTCTTCAAATTCATCTCCCTTCTTGACCCTTCCCTCAGCAGCTTCCACCAATATTTTTACAGTTCCTACCGTAAACAGCTGTTGAGAGCGATGTTAAGTGCCAGAATCCATTAAACATAGACACAAGTCTGAATTTACAGCTTTCAGACTTTATTTCTGCTAGGTAACTACTTACACACGTAAAGAAAGTAACCGTGCAAGAGTTTGCAAGAAAAGGACCCAAGAAGTCAAGGTCATTGAGAACTGATTCAAGAGACACGTAAAACCAAACACTAAATCAAAAGAGAGAGCACCTCAATGTCTACTTCAAAATATGACATTACATAGAAAGACACTGCCCTCTAGTGCACCAGCTTCTAAACCGCAAGTTATTAAAAATATTTAACATACATTTAAATGCCTTGGAAAATACTATTAAATATCAGTATTGTATTAATATTTCAAAATCCAGCGAAGTATAGAGATTAAATACTTGCTGCACAGCAAACATTTCTTTAATCGGGATTTTAGGGCAACCATATTCAAATTTTTAGTGTGAAGGTGTCATAAAATGTTCTCAAAAAAAGCTCCAAGCTTTTGTGATTAAACTACCTGACCTCAGTTACCTTTCAAGGTCTTCTTAAAAGTAGCTTATAGGGCTTGAAGAACCTTGACTACAATTTGGAAACCCATCATCACAAATTAAATACATTTCCTTGTGGAAAATATATTAAAAATAATATTATTTGAAACGTCCATTTTTGGCCTTTCTCATATGAAAATACAGATTGCAGGTGAGCATTTCTGAAAAAGTCCCCCCTAAAATATTATTTATATTGCACCCTGTTCTTCAACATCATAAGCTACTCTTTCACTGCTCGATGACTTGGCATGGCAAGAACCTTCCTGCAACTTCACAGTTTCAGTATCAGCTATAACGAGTAAAGGTCTGAATTTCCAAGGAACTACATAGGAATAAACAAAATCTTTGAAAAGTATCATAAAAACTAAAGGAATTGCAGATTTTCTGGGATCTTATTGCTCTCAGACTAATGTAGTATCTGATTTAAAGATGTTGAATACTGAGCTTTGAATAATTTTAGCTAGAAGTGGGAGCACACTTAGTTCTCCAGGCAATAAAGACAAAAATCAAAGGAAAAAACCCTGGTATTTAGAATCAACAAGGTATTTTGTGAAATTTTCCACTTTTCTGCACTTGCTAGAACATGTTATGAGGCACTGAGAAACACTGTATTCCTTAATGGGGAGGAAAAAAAAAAGAAAGAGAAAAAAAAAGTAGACTTAGGCGATAACGCCACAGCTTGGAACAAAATACCACGAGGGCAAGTATGGCAATCGACCATAATGAACTGTTGTGTCCAGCTTAGATAAAATTACCTAACTTAGGTAATTTCTAAGTCTAAATACTTAGAAACAAGTAGGTCAACACTAACATTATACAGCTTTCCAATATTCAGAACACTTTGCTTGCATAACGGAAAAGGATAAAACGCCTCAGCTCTTAAGCCTTATAATACTAATTTTGTCTAAAAAACAGAGTGTTGATCCCAGGCAGGCAAAACTCTGATTTGTGCTCAGAAGCCAGCTTTGTGCAACATGAACTTTCTGTTTCTTTACAGGGCAATGAGGCAGCAAAACAGACATCCAGAAAGATTACACGTACCCATTTCTCCCAGCATTTCCCTTATACCGAAAAATTAACTCCATTACCGGCAGGAAGTCTCAATAACAATTAAGTTCTACTTTAAACATCATATTCCTATATCAGAATTAAAACTAGCAGTATTAAGGAATCTTTTATTATAATAAAAGATAATTTTTTATTCTGCAGGAAAACTAATAGTAAGTAAAAACTGTCTTTATAGCATGTGGTTAACAACTTCTAATACAGAACCGCAAACCTTTAACTGATCCACACGTAGATGCGTATGCTGTTAATGGTATCGTAACTTGTTTCTTCAGGCAAAACTGCGTTTTTAAATGAACAAATACAAAGCAGCAACTGACAATACAGCCCTGAACTTAAAAGACTATAAAAAGTCAGGCCCTTGAAACAAGAGTTTTCTATCGAAATTACATCTCCCACATACACCATGATTACAGATTAGCAGATAAATAGTTCACCTTAAAGGAGACTGAAAGAAAGGAAAAAAACAAACCTACCAACTAAAAAAAAGTATCTTCCAATTAAAGTCTGTACAATTCTTTTCCAAACAAAAAAATTTAAATTTAAGCCCTGAGTTCATAGGGCCAAACAGTAAATCCTTACGTAACAATGAAGTGTACTGAAAAGGCACATCTGAGTACAGGCACCTAGTAATTTTTCTGTATTTATCTGACCATAGTTCAGAATAACACAAAGGGAGTTGTTTTGGTTGGTTTTGGGGTTTTTTTTTTTTTTTAATTCATCTAAAAGGAAAACTTTAAAGCCAGTTACATCATCAGCTAAATATTAAAAAAATACCTAAAACATATTTGCTTTTTTTTCTTTTACTGAAACCATAAAAAAGCGTATCTACTCAAGAATGCAAAAAGGTGGTTTAGATTTGTTTTAAAAGCTGAGTAATGAAAACTTCCAAATTAAGATAATTTAGCTATTTTCACAACTACTTAATCTAAGTAGAGAAGCTTATTTTTTCCCCTCCATTTGCTTTCCTGGACTAGAAGTGTTGCAAAAGAAAGTAAATACACTTCGAAAAAATTCTTGAAGGCAGACTGCAAAAAGACTTACCTTTTTAAAAACTTTTCCCGATGGCTGGATTTCATCTTCCTCTTTTAGGATTTCACGTGTTCCCAAGAGTTTTTTGTCCTTAAATTTAGTTTTAGCATATTTAAAAACCTTGTCGAGTGTATCGCATCCAGGATATAAAACTGAAGCTAAGCAATGTAGGCTGTTAACGGATCTGTACGCGACCCCAGGCCTATTATTCACAGGTTTGGCTTTAACCTGCTTGGCTTTTGCGATAGCCTGCCTTGACCCTGAAAATATGTACCACGGAATGTACGTTACGAAGGAGTACACCAAGATTACAAAGTTTATTAACTGCAGAAGAACAGGGTTGATGTTATGCTTCAACTTCATTTTGGCTGCTTGCGAAGGTTACAAGGAAGAGTTCGGAAACATGAATCAATTAGACAGGGATCCAAAAAGATCTGAAAAGAGAAAAGAAAATGTTAGTGGCAAACTCTACAGCTGCTGGCAATAGAGGGTTATTTTCAAACTTATTATTGCAATCCATATCAAAGTAGGTCTTTTTATGCAGAAATTAGGCTAAAAGTCTCAATCCTCAACAGAAACAAAAAAAAAAAAAAAATGACCCATGAGGAAAACTAATATTAAGTAATATTTGGTAAATGGCTGAGAAATATCCCCAAAAATCACAGCAACAGCACTATGAAGAGATGTGCAACTTCTTCCAGGGTCCCTAATGATGCCACTTTGACATTTTTTAAAGCATCGTTTATCATATTTAAAGAACACAACGATGCAACTTTCTAATGTAGTCTATCATGAAGGCGAGAAATTATGCCGTCTACCTAAAAGGTTAAAAAAAAAAAATCAACAAAGTAATTAAACTGTTATAGAAAACGGGGACACTTGTCATAATGGCTAAAGATTAATTCCTGCAATGTTGAATGAGCTACTAGTTATAAAATCAATGTTTTGCATATAAAAGCATAATGAACTATAAATAGACTTCACGCAGTTAACTTTTCAAATGTACTGATGTAACTGAATTAAAAGCAGGACCATAAATCAAGCAACTAAGAACGATGTGTACATAAGATGCACAACATTTATAATTGTTTTTAAATTAAATAAATTTTCATTCATAAGACACAGTGCCAATACTGTATTATTCTTTGGTGATGTCCTGCATTCACTGACTCTTTGAAAACCCTAATGGAAATACATTTTAGTTGAAAAAGTAATGTTCAAATCGTGTAACACCCTTCAGTGTAAAAAGAAACTTCATGAATCTTAAGATTTGTAGGTCCTTTTGAGAGCAGATCAATCCAACATACTTCGTTTGTAGGATGAGATTCATTCCATCTTTCTCTAAGCCATGCAATGTCTTAAAACTCCAAAGCAAAACTATTTCACCATCAACTTCTTCCCTAACAAGCTGCTGTAACCTCATCATCGTTAACAGCGCATCATTACAGGCAGTTTGATGGAACCAAGCAACACCAAGGTCTTGGAGATACAAATTCAAAGAAAACACAGAAGCTCTTCACAGTATGGATTTACTGAATCAAGCAGCAGAGGGGGAAAGGGATTTAAAAGCTTAAAAAAAAAAAACCAAAGAAAACCAAAACACCACACCAAAAAAACCAAAAACACACCAAACCCTGAAGTGTATATATCTTAATTTTCAGATCAAAGGCAAAAAGCAATAACAAAAAAAACCCCACAAACTTAAATAGGCTAAAGGGCAAATTGAGTAATCGTTTGAAGAGACTTATGTTCTTAGGCTGTCGCTGAAGGATACTTAACGGAAATAACCACGTGCCAGCCAATAAGCTACTGCAGTCCAGAAAAAATGTGCTTTTGTTGAGAGCAGCATAGAACGCGCTGATTTAAAGCTGAATCCAGAGTTCACACAATAAAAGTCTACCAATTTTTCATAAACTTATACACTGAACTATAATTTTCTCTGGCCCAATTCAGGGTGGATGGGGACACTTTTTTTCCTCCTTATGAAGCTGGAGAACTTCTCTGTGCCTACAAAGTAGAAACAGAATTTAACCAAGCACTGTTACAAGCAAAAATGAAGGCAACTGTTTTAGTACCTTCTGGAAAACTTCTCCAAGGAAATTCCCTGTTTGACAAACAATTGAGCTTGTCCAACCCTGGATGTCATGACTTTCCTTGATTAGAGAGGCACCGAGCCCTTCCAGAACACCAGTTTCTCATTTGATTTTGCAGTCATGCCAACAGCTTTATTCCTACCTCGGAAGGAGAGAGGAACCTTTTCCACCCTTTCTAAAATAACCACGTCACACTCTCTCTTCTGGCTTACCTCAAACCGGGAAATGTTCGCTTTAAATCACAAACCATTAATTGCGCTACAGCCACCGTAGTCTGCATCAGAAAAACGGGTCTAAAGAACACCCCAAGAGGTCAGACAGAGGAAGTATTTTGGAATGTCACCCTGGTTCAGAAAAGTAAGCGTCCAGCTCTAGAACTCTATGTTGCAGAACTGGTACCCTGAGTAAATTGGTAATTATTTCCGTTTATCCTTCAGTAAAGTGAGGCTATTAAAAGTCCTCCATTTCTAACAGTTTATTTTAAAAATTAACACTTACAAAACTATTTCTCACTTAAAATGTCAATTTTTAAGGTTTAAAAAGTATCTTTTGCAAATGCAGTGTCTTGCCTTTAAAGGCCAAACAAGACTCCAGTTTTTTCTTTAAAATCTTTTAATTAGGATATAGCAAACTTCAGCAAGAGAGAGTGCTGCTGTGCCGGTCTCTAACAATTTGGGAATTGGTTTCAGACCGTGATATTTACAGAGCATCTATGCCATTGTAATTGGGAGCGGGAAAAGTGCAATTTCTTTCTGAATAAGGAAGAAAAATACATTCTAGTATTCTCATTAGAACGGTAAGTTCCAAAATCTTTGTAGGGCAATGGGTCTACAGAGAGCTGAGCCACGACACAAAGGAATTTTCCTGGTGGGAATGTAAAGGCTCCACTCTTTCCTTGTATAACTGAAGAAGACAAGAAGCATTTTAATCCAAAATTTCATTTATTTGTTTGCTACGTTGCTGAAGAGAAAAGCTCCGGGTAAGCAAAGGAGATGCCTAGTTTGAGTTTAAAATGCCTTCATCCAACAGATTCATCACTCCCACTGCCAGCAGAACATCAAAGTCAGCTGAACAGAACAGTAAGAACCCAATTAAAAAAAAAAAAAAATTATGACAATGTAGAAGCAAAACGTAACCCTAACTTGAGACTGGGCTCCTAGCAGTAAGACAATTATCTTTTTCTTTACTGCAAGCAAAATCAAGGCAGCTGAACACAACAGTGAATTTTTGGGTTTGTTTTTTTTTTAAATAATTTAATCTCTCCAAGAACCTCAGTTTTAATTACATTGTAAAAAAATTGTTTTAGTTAAGATACAATGTTTGTATGTGCATTTTTCCCTATAACAATTGCTATTTCAAACCTTTAATGTATGGGATTTTAAATTTAAAACGAAAACATAATTAATAATAAATTTTGCAGAACTAATCTGAAAATTAAACTTTATTTTTTAAATTTTCAAGTTTATATAAGACTTTAAAGGCTTGAAAAGGATGCACTGTTTGCTGATTAACATTCTGCCTTTAAAAAGTATGAAACAAAAAACTTCTGAAAGACTTAGTGAAATACTATACCGGGGCTTTAAAATTTCACTGAAACAGAATCTGTGGTCACCCTGTTAATTTTGGGAGTGTATGACTACTTTTGACTGTAAAAAGAGGGTAATGGAACCCAACATTTTGGGGCAGGGAATGGAAAGCAGAGGACAATAGGATCCTAAGCAGGTTTAGTAAATGTTAGACTATGACACTGTGAGAAAGTCCACTGCCTCTAGAATACCGGAATTTTGTTCCTGGGTAACTCCTGCTTAATCACTGACAAATAAAAATACACGACAGGAAAATATCTTTAACTTAGCGCTTCGGTCTGCAGATTAGCTATAAACACTCAGGTTCTGCCAGAACACACATCCATCCTGGTTTCACGTTGGGGTTTTTGAGGAATCATAGAATCATAGAATGGTTAGGGTTGGAAGGGACCTTCAAAGGTCATCTAGTCCAACCCCCCTGCAAGGAGCAGGGACATCCCTGACTAGGTCAGGTTGCTCAGAGCCTCATTCAGCCTTCAAACCCTGACCAGAGATGCAGGGAAGGCTGGCAGATGAAAACCTGCAGGAAAGAGCTGCTAATCTATGCAAGGATACAACTCGCAGAAAAACTGTGCAAGGAAATGTTTCTGCACATGCATAATAGCTGTTCAGTTTATGCATTATTCTGTTCCTTGAAGTAGCCACCAAAGAGGAAAGGGTAAGACCACAAGTAAAAATTACAGACTTTTTTCAACAGCAAAGAGAAGCAGCCACCAGCAACCCCATTCATGAGCCTGGAGAAGTAAACCAGCAGTTTTCAGGACTGATCCTGCTTAACACATAATCAGTGATTTGGCCTGATACACTGCTTATACTAATACTGTTACATCCTTTAGTTTTAGAAGAAAACTTTTGTTAAATGAGGAAATAAAAAAATCCTGAAAGGAATGTGTTTACTCATTGACCTGCTTATAATAATTACACTACAATAAAGGCACGAATTAACAAGAAAAATAAACCTTATGCAACTTCTCATCATGGCAGGTACAGGTACAACAGCCGATACAAGATGTTCCCGTCTCGGTTTACTCAACAGGAGCCGTCACAGGCAACTGCACGAAATCTAAAAATGGAAAATCTCCATTAAATATGGCTATAAAACATTATTTCACTTGTCTTTTATAATAACTAAAACCTTGTGCCCATCTAACGCTGCACTGTATCGCCTTGGAGAGGCTAGGCCCACTACATCTAAGCTAAAATAAAACCAACTCTAACACACAACGTAGTTGGCCATGGTTTCTACTCAAGCCCAGTAGTTAAGGTGGCTGGAAGAGCATTACATTCAGTAGCCCATGCTACTTGCCTCCCTGATAGACTCAGATTCTGTTTCCCCAGTGTAGCACTGGTTCTACCACCTGTGGCAGATAAAACATTCCTATCTTGGAATATTTACCTATGCAGAGAATACAGTTCAGCCCCAGTAATAAATACTCCTGGACACTTTATTAAATGGACTACATTAAATAGTAATCGTTACACGTATTGACTTTGCTTTACTATACGTCAACGTTTTATTTATTGCTCTTTGCAGAAGTTAAGTCTTACTTAAAAACCTGTGCCAGCCATTCAGATTCAAAATAAGCAGCAAACGTACACATTTCATACCTATTAACCTGTCTGCAAGCGCTGTTATTTACACATTTATTCAGTTCTTAGGCAGATAATCTTTGCCAGAAAACACTTTCAGTGGATTGGCTATTTGCTACTTGTGGTAAGCACCCAGCGTGCTCACTGCCCCATTTCTTGGCTTCCATGATTTCACACATAAAATTAAACAAAATCAACTCAAATCTGGAGATTACAAGATATCCTTGCAAAATAAAAACATTCCCATCATCAACTTAAAGTTGCAGGAACATACATTAGATTTCTCTTATCAGCAAATCTTGAAAAAAAAAAAAAAAAACAAACCACCCAACTCTGATCTGTTAACATTCATAGAAAGGATGAAAAGGTTATTTACAGGGTTAGGCTTTAATGGACAAAATAACCGACTATCTTCACGTATTGCCCGATATCTTCACCAACAATAAAAACCAACAATCTGAGGACTCAAGACAATATAACAGAGCCCATAATACAGAATTTTAGCTGTATCAGAAATTAGCCCCTCCTAGTTCACATCCGGACTTAAAAAGCAACATGAACAACCCTAAGGAAGCAGGTTTTTTACTACATCTGGAATTTGCTATTAAAGCTGCCAGACGAGATCTAAAAACCCCAAATTACTACTATTCATTTATAAATCCTCGCGTATTCATCCATATAAAAGTAGAAAAGAAAACCAAGCGTAGGCAGAAGCAACAGCTGATGCTTCACAAGGAATCTCCCTGGACTATGAGCTGAGGTAATGAACGGTGCTCAGGAAAAAATCCTCAATGTACAACCACCGAAGCAGAAGATCTGTTCTGCAATACAGATTTATGATACAGTTACATTTGAAAGTAGATGTTCCTCACAGTTGTAGCAGATGTGTTTTCACACATTTCTTGAAAAGGAGAGGACTAAAATCCCAACAAGCCCTAGAGAATGGTGGAAATGATGCTCTGGTCCCCGAGAAGGGCTCAACACGTTTTCCTGAATTTAAAGCTGCTTTCCAGAGTCCACCACCTCCCACATCCCCAGACAGCCCCTGCCCCGGGACTGTTTGCCAGATCTGTGTCGCTCCTCAGGGCCCAGCTTGCCCCAAGCCATCTTGGTGGTCCCCTCTGTCTCCAGCCCAGTGGTTTCCACGCAACTGCAGATGCCATCCTCATCCCCTGCTTGCTTATTTTCCAGCCCCTCCACATCACTCTTCCCTAGGCTGGTGCCTAGGTCTCAGCATCACTTCTAGAGCAAGGGAGACCTTCCACACACCTCCCATCATCCACAAAACCCTTCACCAGCTAGACCTGAAACCCTCTTCCAAAATTAACTGCCTCTATTGACTCAAGCTGGGAACAGATCCCAACTTTTTCAAGCAGGCAAACCCAGAATGAACTTAATTCACCTCCAGTCCCTGATTTCTCACTTCCAAGTCCTGAACAAAGAGACATTCGTCTCTCCCTGGACTCTGTCCTCTTCATCACTACATACGTTGTGAAACCCTACTAGCTTCACACAAAGAGGTACAGTGGGAGACCAAAATTTCTACTGATTATAACTCTTCTCTCAAAACCACCCAGATTTTTTGGACGTGGGGAGAATAACTGCTCCCTGCATACACATCCAGGGTAATTTTGAACTACCTTGCTCGGATCACCCCAGAGCCTTCAGCTCTCAAACAACCTCGGGTGAATACTCAGGCTCTTCAAATGCTTCCAATAGACAAACACACATTGGTGGATTCCCAGAGCCACGTAAAGCATTCCTGTTCCTGCTCACACAACATATCCGCCTGGGAGGCTTCAGCATAAGCAAATCCACAGCTGAACCCCAGTCTTGATGGCCAACTCAGACACCTCCAGTGCGTTTCTGAGAAGTACAGGAGGGCACACGTAGACCATTAGGAAAGACACATCATGACCTGGAACAAGCCATTTTCCAAGGATAGTGCTTAACGCATGGCCTGAGGGTATGGTTTCAGTTTGGCTCAAGCAGATTTAACGCTGGGCTGCTAATAAAAACAGATTGTTCATCTCCAAAACGTAATCCAGTCTTTCCCTCCATCGTACCAACACAGGAGTGCCTGTGTGGCTAGGAATGAGTGCGATTAGCTTGCTGATCCCGTTTAAGCCCTCTCCTCAGGGCAGAAGGGTGGATTTCCCTTTGTATCCACTTTGGTACTCACTTGAGCCTCGTGTGAGTCACTGCAGGCATCTAAATCAACAGAAAATTAGCACCACAAAAGGAGTTATTCTTCTGCTATCTCAAACTGGCTAATCATGAATAGACAAGCACTAATGCCACCCCAAAGAGGGAGGACACAGCTGGAGGAGGAGAGAGAAGGAGCCCTGCAGTCACGCTGCAAATCAAACCTCCAAATCAAACCTCCGCTGGGCTGTAGGAGAACCAGGATCAGCACAGACCCAGACGCTAAACACCTTGTGACTCGGTCGTAACCAGTGCACTGTGGGATCAGAGAAGAGCTGCGGTCTGGAGGATTAACCTTCTGCTCTCACTACTAATGATCTCAGTACTTACTTTTTTTGGAGCTCACCCCTGGCAGTTTCAAGTGCCGCAGTCTAAATAGCTTGTATCCCAAGTTTAAAGGTATTAAACATTCCTATAAATACAAAGGGGTTTAATTTACATCCTTCGCATCTCAATGCTACCTTTGTAAAATCATACCCCTATTTCCTTAGGAGGCACCCAGAAGGCACGTTATTAGGATAAATATGTCATTATGCACTTGTCAGACAGCAGGATACCATGATGGTAGGACTTACATGAACAGAAGAAGTCCTTTACCCTAAGGAGAGACTTTCTACTACATTAACTAAATCCTGAGAGGACGAAAATAGTTGTATTATCTAGAAGAGTTTACAATACATTAACATTTTCTTCTCCTCTTAGTAGACCCAGAAGCTGAGATGACAATCATAAAGCAGACAAACAGCTTTATTTCCCCCCCCCCCCCCCCAAAAAAAAAAACACCAAAAAACTATGGGGCTTTCAATGCACAGTCTGACTGCATGGGCTACAAACTTAAATTTAAACCCTCGTTACAGGTGAGAATTAAAACTAAATAAAATGGGTTCAGCACTAATTCAGGAGCAACACTCGAGCAAGTCCTCCTAAAGCTACCATTACCTCTGACAGAAATATCCTTTCAAGATAGTAAAATCAGTTGAAAACACGAACTTTATTGCAATTCTGCATCTTTGAAATTTTCCTATTCAAAACATTTTAAAACTTATTTACCTTAAATAAGTTAATTTTTTTAAATTACACAAGACAGATGCAATATTTAACGGCTTGATGAATACATCTTCTATCAGTGAGAGTAACGAAACGAAGCTCTAAAGGGAACAAGTGTCAGCCAACCTGGAAGCAGTTCCCAAGAAGTTAACATCACTGTTACCACTAATACAGAGAAAAAAGCAGCGTCATGAAAACATTTATTCTAAATCATTCAGCAAAGTAACGGCTATGCCAGGAGCACAATCCAGTGCTGCTGCATCTTCGTCTCCTTTTCTTCCCACTACGTAACACTGCTTCATGGCAAACAAGCACCTTGCTCCTTTCAGCCACTGATTGATCAGGTATTGTCAATACATTGCTTCCTTCCTTCGCGTAACCTTGGCTACCGGACAAGTGGAGTACAGCCCAGTTTATCACTGTCCAAATTCCTACAATCACTTTCCAGCTGTTCAAGACAACCTTCCTAAGCACTTCCACTGGGAGGCAGACTCTGTTTTCCATTTGAACAGATGGGAACGACCAGAATGGTTTGAGATACCATTTTCTACAACAAAGTACAGCCTTAAACCGATTCTCTGATTTCTGGGAAACCTGAAATGCTAAGAAGTGAACAGGTCTGCTTTGTTTCTCAGAAATCAAAACAGAAATAGATGTTCTGTTGCCATATATTCAATCTGGTTGCGTGCTGTATGCTAGTCATGTATTTGTCAGAGAAGAACAAAAATGTAACGTAATGGTACCAGAGATTTTTAGCGGTAAAGGTGCTTGTGGATTTTTCTCTAGCAGAAGCTTTACATGCATAAAAATGTTCTCATTTACTTTTAGATGAACATGAGTCCACTAAACATAATTACCTATTACCCCATGTTCATTTTTTTAAAAATACCAGGTGGCCAGCTCCAAAATTTATGAAGTTCCTGTATTTACATCACCTTTGCCTTGTTTCTCTACCATTTCTTCTTTATTTGATGGGCTTTTGTTATGGCTAACCTTATGCCAGAACCTCTTTAAAGAAAAAGCAGCAGACAAATACACGCAAACAACAAAGCAAATCTGACACAACAAAATTATGATACAGGCTTCAGAAGAAAAAGTAAAGGATTTATTCCAAGTCTTTCAAGTTCTTCACAGACAGACATCAGCCAGAGGAACAACGCTTTATAACACATTCCAAAGGAATAGGGACATCCACAGCATGATCAAAGCGATCAAATGGGATGTTTCACCATTTGATCTGAAAGGCAGAGGTGCTGACATTTTCAACATACTTTCTCTTTTGAAGGATAAATACATTTTCAGGTTCAAATGGCTTGAGTTTTGGTGCGTTTGTTTTTGGTTTTTTTTAACATCATCATTGTGTCCAGTCATCTACAAGGATTTACTACCAAATCCAATGAAGAAGTTTCCACAGGAACATCTGCTTTTCTCCCCTGCCACTTTCCGCTGTGATGACTGCATCTGCAGAACAGGAGCAAGCCTTCTTCTCTGGCCAGCGATGGAAGTCACACCTTCCTCAGAGGGGACCACCACCTTTTAAGGAAAAGATGACTACGCCCAAGCCCACGTACATGCTTCAGACTGCGCTTTGTAACATTCACCCTGAACATAATGAAGAGATCCTCCCCCAAGCCACACAGCAGACAAGCAACGGGAACACCATTTCTAAAAATCACAGACCCAGGAAGCGTTGCCACAAGCCAACACTTGCACAAGCCTCACTGGGTGTTCTGTATGTCATGAAGTGAGCCTCTCCGTGAGGCATATCAAAAGCAACTATAGAGGTGCAGAAAATAACTCGTGGAGCTTTTCCTCAGCACAAATAGAAAGGGAGAAGTGAAACGCACTCAAACTTCTGTGGATATTTAAGTCCAGATTTCAAACAGGCTCAAACTAAACCAAACTGAGATTTGGTCAATCAGCAGAAACAGGACTCAAGCAAACGCTTCCTATGGATATAAGCACAACACTATAAACGTGAAGTTCCCAAAAGGAATGTCACTTGGAAGCCACTTACTTCAGAACTTTTTGTCCCTTGTCACAGATGCACAGCCCTGTTCTCCACAACGTCAAAGCTGGACAAAACCATCTCCCTTTACGAAGCCCAGGGAAGGCTACTACAGAAGCAGGTTTCAACTTCATTCCCCCATGTATTTACGGGCAGACAGCACTCTCTCTCTGCCCTCAGAAAGTGGGGAGTGACCCACAGAGAGCCACACAAGAGCTGCAGCTGCAAAAAGACCGGCAGGCTGCTTTACTGCAAATCACTTTTGTAAGGTTTTTATTTCTCTTGGCTGCTCTGAAATTCTAGGGACAGTGGGGAATATAATATTACAAAATAAAGAAATACCAAAGGAAAAAGAAAATATTTCAAATTAAGTCTAGGTTTTGTATTGATACAGCTTGGGGAAATTACCTCCTTGTTCAAAACCCAGCACTGGAGTTTATTTAAGTATGGCATAAGGATGCCCACCCTGCTCATTTGAGTTATCATCTTATTTTCTAATCTTAGAAGTAACAGAGTATCAGGACAATCTCTCTCCTCCATCACACTGGAACAAATATCCTTTTATCTTTTTTATTTTTCTCTCTCTTTTTTTTTGTAAGCAAAGCAAGGCAGGATCCGTTACGAACATGCTGAACAACTCCATATCATGAAACAAACGCAAAACAAGGACTCATTAAAGCAGAGGCCGCTTTATTCTATGTAAAGAGGCATGGTCCTCAGCTCCAAGTCCTTATGTGTCATCCTTAAAAACAAAATTTGCAAACTCAGGTGTTGAAAATCAGAGGACAACATCCAGTGCCCACAGATATGGACCGGAGGGGATGAAGGTGAGGAGGTGAGGAAGTCCTCACAGGAGAGAATTCAAGCCAGTAGCTCTGAGTCAGTATACAAATACCATGTAGGTAGATGGGAGTTTTTGGCAGAAAGGAATTCTGTTTTTCTGTTCAGGGAAAATAAACACACCCTTAGACTTATATAAACAAGACCAAACTATTGAAGTACCTGGCTGGGTAGAGCCTTCGTTGCTAAGCTTTTCAAAGAAGAACATTGACCTTTTTTAAAAAGAAAGGTGTCACAGTACCAACTGTATTTGCAGGAATTTTGAAAATATTTTCAGGCAAAATTATTTTCCCCTGTGTTATGCAGATGGTCAGATCAGATTAATACACGTTGACAAGTTGGAAGTCCAGAATAAACTATTAAATATTTCTAGAAGAAGAATATAAATAAAATATTTCATCTGTTTCACGAGCCCCTAACATTTCAAAATCCAAAAGAATTACATCTTGCATTTTAAAAAAATCGCCGAAAGAGTCATGAAAGATTAAGCTAATGACATAATTAAAATATATACACTTTCAACCACTGTAAAAAAAGTCAGGCTAGCAGATCTCTCTATTCTTTCACCCCCTGGACCTGGCCACAACTGCATATGTGAATGCATAACACAGGACGTGAGAGAGTATTTTTTTTTCTTTTATTAAAACGTTTTATTGCTAAGTGATAGATTTTTGAAAACAAAAGTTGTGACACGTTTCTTTACGAATGTCTAGTTTAGTCAGCATTCCTGATCCTTGGCTTTGTGGCTAGGACACACACTAGCTCATAGCCCTGTATGCTTGAAGTGGATTTGTGCCTTGTTCTTGAGCGTATTGGATGCTATCAGGTTATCTGTGCAGACTGTAAGAGAACGATATAAAAATCTCCATAAGCACCTTCCTCCCCACGAGGGGGTGGTAAAAAATAAAATCTACACAGTTATCAGCACTGCAGAACTGGAAAACCTTTTCTAGGCATCTCAAAGCTGTCCGTTAGGAAAATTATTTCTCTGTTCACAGCTTCCCTAAACAACACAGTGCAGCAATACCATGGGAACAATTAAACCGCAGCTCTCAATGACTGACAAGCCCTGGTGACAGAACTTTCCAAGTAGTTTGTGGACTTACTGGTGCAGAACAGACGGAACCCAACCTGCCCTGGCCACGGACACCTTCCACCAGACCAGGTCCCTCACAGCCTCGTCCAACCTGGCTTTGTACCCTTCCAGGAATGGGGCATCCACAGCTTCTCTGGGCGACCTGTGTCAGCGCCTCACCACCCTCACAGTGAAGAATTTCTTCCTTGTGTCTAATCTAAATCTGTCCTCTTCCAGTTTAGAGCTATTAACCCTTGTTCTATCGCTACCTGTCCTTGTCAAAAGTCCTTCCCCATCTTTACTGTAGGCCCCCTTTAGGCACTGGAAGGCCACTCCAAGGTCTCCCTGGAGCCTCCTCTTCTCCAGGCTGAACAGCCCCACCTGTCTTAAAATTTTGTTTGATAGAAATCATACTGTATGTCTGATCCAACAAACCTTATGTCCTCATGCACACTGATGTATGATACCACACTAATTGCTCTGGAGTCTTCTAGCCAAGCAGCAAAGAACACATGCAAAACCTTCCTGCGGATGGTCGAGGTCTCTCACGTGTTTCAGTAGCCAACCTGAACAAAGCGAGGCACGTTTCACACCCTGTCCTGGACAGCAGGAAGGGAAAGGCAGAAAAGTCTTTCCTGTAAAGATGCAGAAAAACTGTTTTCAGCTCACAGTATCCTTAGAGTTTATCACAGGAGGAGAGACTGTTCTACACAGACAGTAACATAACACAGCAAATAGACGGGGAACCGGCAGCGCAGTACTACTGCTATTCTGCTGCTTAACCGACAGCACGTCACTTCTAATCTTTATCATTTATTTTCCCCTTCCCAGTCTCATACTGGTTTCATCTAGTAGATACAAGCATTCAGGCTGAGGATGATATTCACACAGTACCTACAAAAACAATTTGAAGTGAAACGGGAAAAGACTTGCAGCTTCTTACTGTTGTTTTCCACAACCAATGGTGAAAATCCGTAAGTCAGTAACTTGCAATAATCCTATCTTCCCTGCTTTTCAGGAAACTCATAAAACCGAGAAGCCAGCTTGTCCCATTTCAGATACTGTAATTAACTGGGACATCTTGGTAATTAACAAGACTCAATACCACTGAGGGAAACACGACTTCCCAACACACACACGCTGACAAATTGCTGCCACCTCCTCCTCCCCTCACAGGGCTACAGACACTAAGCCCAGCACCCTGACTGCCCGTGAGCTGCAGGCTCACTCACGGAATGAGAGGACACATGTGCGAGTGATTCCTTCCCAAGGATCAGTAAAGACTGTCACGTATTTTTAAAAGCACTGTGATTAGGCTCTGGCCTTGTCCAGGTGATTTCCTTCAACATCCTCAAAATCGTTAAGATCCCAAACTGCACCTTGAAGCCAAGTACTGAAATCCTTGAGAACCCTTCAGGCCTCGCTACATGGCGAACCCTGCTGTAGATCAGGATCTTAGGATGAAAAGCAGTTCTTCCAACTCTAACTGCATTATTAAAGAAATAAAAGTCCTGCTACTTAAGACTGGCTTGAGTGCTTGCTATATTCCTTCAAGTATGATGAGTAAAGCTGCACTGCCAGACCACACGTGGTCCAAAATAGGCTGGCTCAGAAAATTCCACTGCAATGGCTCTGTGGGCAGAAACTAAACACGGCCACGGGATAATTCAGGTGGGAAAGGACCTCAGGGGCCTCTGGTTCAACCTCCAGCTCAAAGCAGGGTCACCTGTGAGACCACAAGTTTTCTCAGGGCTTTATCCAGGTGGATTTTGAAAACCTCCATGGAAGGAGGCTGCACAGCCTCAACGAGCAGCAAGTCCCACTGCGTGACCGACGTCACGGTGAAAAATGCCTTATAGACCTCTCTGACTTCAATTCACGCCTGCTCGCCCTCCCACCACGAGCACTTTGAAGAACCTGGCTTCACTCTCTTGAAAACCTCCTCATAGGTGCCAGAAAGGTCGCCAGGTCTTCTCCACTCCACAACAGAGACAACTGTCCCTAACAGTGACAATTCTCTGCCTCTCCTCACAAAACAAAAGCTCACACCTCAAGACAATCTTGGTATAGCTCCCCACTCAACATTGCCCCTGTCCTGGGAAGGACCAGGACCTTCTCAGCAGAGCTGCTCCCCAGCCATGCTGGCCCCACACCCACCAGAAAACAAAGCCAGGAAGCCCCCCACCCTTAAATAGCTGTTTAAATGGTAAATTTGCTTAGTAATCAGCAGCAGATGAAATGGATCGAAATCGAAGCCAAGTCTTCTTAGTGTTAATACACCTTACTTAGTAGTACTAAGTCGCATCTTAGGGCCATATTCAGATGGCCTAAATTCCACATAAATCCTTCGGCCTCCTATTTCTTATTAGCTGGCTTTCAGGCAGCTCCCCATTCAGCGTCTTATGTAAATTCTCTGAATTGCTCTCCAAAACTACTTAAGATTTCCTCAACAACTGAGAAAAGGGGTTTGAGAGGAATTCAGGCCACCTGAACTCAGTCTTTAAGAATAACGCAGCGTCAGACTGCATTATTCCTTTGGTTTTGTCACCATGGCAGTAAGTAGCAGCTTGTTTGCCAGGGGACAGGTTTTAGTTTAGTTACTCTTCCCTCAGAAGATGTATTTTTAAAGAAAATGTAGTTGTTTTTTTTTTTTTTTAACAATTCAGGATTCAGGTCCTCCCGCTACCTTCTGAAAATTTACTCCATAGCTGGATCTCCTTGAACAAGAATGATTCTGTAAGTTTGCTTTATCCCCAGTTCTCTCTCATTTGGTCCTGAGCCACGTGGTGCCACTTTGTTCCAGATGCCCTGACGATTCACTGATAAAAATTTGGTCTTTAGCTTGATTGTGGCTCAAACCACACAGTGGCCAACAGAAAGGAAGAAGAAAAGCCCTACCTCAGCACTAAATGTGTGCTGGGGGAATCAATGGCTTAAGTGCTCACCAGTTCAGCAAGAACACACCATGCTTTAGGTCAAGCATGAAGACGGTTCCTCTAGTTCTTCAAAGACTATCAGTTTTCCGGTAAATACCATCTAGATTTTCTTAGGCTTCAGGCAGAACCAGACCTCTTGATGTGAGAAATTATTTCCTGTAGGCATTATGGTTTTCTACCAGTGTCATGAATCAAAAAGCTACACGTACCAGCATACTCAGCCCAATGTGCTCTACTCAGTGGTCTGAGGTAATCAGGATCCTCCAATCAAGAGGAATAGAGGGGGGAAAAAGGAAATACCCATCAACACTTCTGAAAAGAGGAACCAGACTCAACACACCACAGTCCTGACACCTCACTTCAGGACATCAGTGTGTCTTGACCACAGAGATCAGCAGATCCGTCAGATCCACTCGTCAGCCAGCCATCAAAACTGAACTTAGAAAGCATGAAATCTGGACCTCGCTCCTGTTTCTGGGGACTAACGACAACAAACACGCTGAACCACCACAAAGAAAACGGCCTTTCATTCACAACGTTTCACTTCAACCATTCCTGAAGCATAAAGCCACAGGACAAGGAGGAATTACCAGGCTTAACAATTACTTTTCTTAATTTTTCAAGGCACACAGAACAGGCAGATACTACAAGATGTGCTTGCTCAGTGCTGCAGATGGATGCGAGCAGAAAGTCTGATGAGCGCACCCAGATGACTATTTTTCTCTTACGACATAATTAAGACCTGATAACGCTTTTACTTTTTACCCCTAGGGATTAAAAAAGTCATATGCCACAGAGAATCTTGCACAATGAGATGCTAAGTCCACTCTGCAGAAAGACTACTCCTACAGCAGGACGCAACCAGACAGAAATCCCATGAAGTCTTCTGGTTTCATTTTGAGCTTTTTCTTTACATGTTGCTTAGAACAACGTAATAAAAAAGCTTCATGTCAACTAAAATATTCCTTAAGACTTCTATAATGTAGAAGTGCATCCTAGAGTTGTGTTGTGTGATCTTTCACATTCCATTCAATACAGACTTCTACAATATTCTAAAATATTTTGACCCTTAAGAGACTTTTTAGAAGTATTCAAAATCATTTATCATTGGTTTTGCTCTTTATTCACAAATTCTGTGTTGATAAACGCACCTTTACAGTTAGAGAGTGAGACTATTTAAATAAAAGAATTTCACGTTTTGTGTTATCAAATCCATTTCAGAGGCCAAATAAAGAGCCATGGTTTAGAATCTGGTACTCCTAAACAAAACGCAGTATTTCTTCTTTTAAAAAAGCTATATACCATTTGTCATACGTAATTATTACGTGTCTTGTGGGTGTTATTTCTTCAGCAAGTTTAAAAGAAGAAAGCTAGCAGCGCCCATAAATTACCTCACAACTATTTTTAATCACGCCACTGTTTCAATTTTTTTTTTTCTGAGGGTTACTGTTTGCTTATTTCCCACAGGTTCTGTCTGGCTCCCACAAACCAGACCTCAGGCTTTCTGTGGAACTATCTGAAATGAGCGCACGCTTCGAGGGAAGAACGTCCCTGTGTCCCCCCCCGAGCCAGCCCACCAAGGGCAGGCACCCCAGCGCTACAGACCCCTGGAAATCAGACCGAAAACGGCAAAACACGACTGGAAATCCGGATCCGCTCCTCCCTCACCTGCCCTGGGTACCCGCACCCCGCGCGTCCGGCCCGAGGACCCGGCGCAACCGCGGGGTACCGGACCCCCAGGCCCGGGCACGCTGCGGCCCAGCGGGCGGGGCGCGGCCTGTCCCCCTCCCCGCAGCGGCGCGGGGTGCGGGTGGGGGGAGGAATGTTACCTGCGCCGGGCGGCGAGGCCGCGGCGGGCAGCCCGCTCCCTCCCGCAAACCCCGGCCGGTTCCGTGGCTCACGGCGGCCTTCCTCCACCTCCTCCGCCGGAAAAACCCCAAACGCGAACGGGGGAAAAAAAAGCCGCCACCTCGCCGGGCCCTTCAGCACCACCGCGGCCCGCGTGGCCCCCGCGCAGGCGGCGGGAGGCCGCCCCGCCCCGGGTTTGCGGCCGCGCCGGCCTCCCCCGCGCCCCTCTCAGCCCCGCACTCACCGGGCCGCCTCCAGCCGCCCCGGCGCGGCCGACGCCGAGTGCGCGCCTCCGGCCGCGCGGGCTCAGCGGCCGCTCGGGAGCCCGCCGCCGCCGCCGGGTGCCCTCATTCCGTATGCCGCACGGCGCCTGCCGATTGGCTGGAGCCGGGTGGCGCGCGGGGCCGGGCTCCCCGGGATAGGGGGAGGCGGGACGGGGTTACTACAGGTCAGACGCGGCGGTGGGCGGGGCGAGAAGGGAACCGCCCCCTCTTCCCCGCGCCCGGGCCGCGTCAGCCCTGCCGCGCTTCGGTCTCACTGCGCCTGCGCCTTGCTTTCCCGCCGCGCCGAGGCGGGAGGCGGCGGGCCTGCCTTACCGGAGATGTGTTTCTCCTCCATTAAAACATCTGTTCGTTACCTCTAGTCCGACATTAATTTAATTACTTTGACGGGCGCTCCCACGGTGATGGGCAGCTGCAGAAATGTCTGGAATATGTAAAAATTTTGCCTTGGGTGCTGCAATACCATTGTTACCTGATGTTGGCTGGAGCCCTGAGGCACGTCAAGATACATTTTTGAGCTCAAAAGATGCATTTTTGAGCAGCCTGTTCATTAACTTAGTTTTCTGTAAAGCGTTGACGTCCTGGAGCTCCTTCTGGAAAACGGGCGGGAGCTGCAGCGGCAGGGCCCGGGCCCCCCGAGGCTGTACCCCAGGTTGCCCCATCTGCCGCGGGGGCACAGGCCGAGCTGCTGGCGTCCTCTTTTTGAAACGCTGCAGGCACAGCAGAGTTTGAGGCTGCCGTTAAGGTTTTACCAAGTCTGAGGTGTTTAATGAAGGTGTCACGAGCGGCAGTTGCTGCAGAGGTTGGTGACGGAACTGAGCAAAGACTGCTCATTTCGCATCGATTGCCATCGCAGCTGGCGTCACTTGGAGCAGGTTTTAGTTAATCTTGCTTGAGGCTAGGCTCCCGTTTAGTTACCAAGGACCTCTTTTATCAGTATCGACTCATGCAGATGCTGCAAATGTTCCTTCAGAATTAAAGGCTTTAATTTAACCGGTGTAACACAATACTGAAAGACAAAATAAATGAGCACCTGCCAAAGACAAGCAAAATAAAAACAACATATGGGAAGAAGGTTTAAGAGCCCAGAAGAAAGATCTAATTACAGGCAGCAGTAGCAGCCACCATTGCCGGAAGGGTGACATTTGCTTTCCTTTGTATGTGCAGGTCAAGCGCTCCTCTCGCACAGCCCTGGGGGCCGAACGGCCTGGCGATCTGTAGGAAGGGGAGCGTAGGACTGAAATGCTAAGGGCAGCACTCTGAACACAACCTTACCTACAGGTCGCCAGGCAGGGAGTTATTTTGCACCATTTATAAACTACGCAGCCGACCGCTGTGCATGGCATACACCCCGCAAAGAGTCCTTCCTCCTCTGTCCCCACAGATAACGGCATTTCAGAAGAAGCAACACTGGCTGCGTCTGTGGTCATCTGCAGAATCCTCAAGTGGCAGGGAATATACTGACTCTTACTAAAAGCAAACTAACAGGGTACGTACTTCTAGCCCAAAGAACAACCAAGTCAATCACCTCAGTTACTGCAAAAAAAAAAAATGCTTCCAGGTGTTTAGAACTGGAACAGCAGAGACAGGTGCTGACAGTTCTGAAAAGCAGGATAAGATTAGCCACAGGAGTTACCTGAGCTACCCAAGCAAAAGTGATGCTAACTGAAATACGGGTAGGAGTATGGAGAGCTTATATTTAAAACAGTTTCGCCCTCACTGGAAAAAGTGGAAAAGAATAAGCAGACTTGGAAGGAGAAGAAACTCGTTTTTCAAAGATGGAAAATGCGGGCATTTCTGCAACAGGAGGGAATTCAGGTGGCTCCGTGCCAAAGGATTCACTTACCTCGGTAGAGGGATTAAACTTAATAAATACAATGTGAATATTAGCACAAGGAAAGGAGTCCTAGAGTTGCGTCGTGCAATCTTTCACATTCCGTGCAAGGCAAGGAAGGCCCGGGATAAAATTACAAAAGCAATTTTACATTAAGGAAGATGGGAGATAAAGCTCTACACAGTGCAGAGCTCATCTGCTCAGCATCGGATCTCATGTTGAACTCCCCGTTCTCTTCCTCGTTCCCAGGTAATCACCAGCGACTGAGCCGTAAAATACCTTGGCAAAAGCCTCGCTTGGGGAAAGGGATGGAATCCACGACTCAAAATTAAACGTCGCCCTTATTAAACTGCTAGATCTGAATACTAGCAAGTTTTATGAGCAGGAGATTCCAAAGAAACTGTAACTCCAAATATGGATTTGTTGTAAACTCCGTGTTACAGCCTCACCAATATTACCGGGTGCATCCATGTGCATGTTTTAAGCTTGCCTGAACTTTTCAGTTATTTGAAATCCAAAACCTAACTGTGTAACCAGCTGTATTTATTCCAAATAGACACAGATATTGGCTGTGTCCATAATAGATTTCAGGGTGAATGAAGAGTTCACGATCACGTACCACCCCAGCAAGGGGTTTTTTGAAAAACTATAAGGCCTTCGGTGCTGATGTCCCCCAGTTCTTCCTGACTTTGTCTGGAGCGAGGTAACAGCTACGTTATCCAAACGAGTACTCCATGCCTGTAACTGAGGAGCTTGCAGAGTTGTTACAGATACCAAAGCAGCTGCAGTACTTTCATTGCCCTGCAAATACCAACCGTCCAAGCCCGCCAAGATCTTCCTGTGTGCAGGATCACACGTCAGACATTCGTCACACAGCATGCATTATGTTGAGTGCATTCCATATCTGAAGGTAATTTAGATAGGAGTAAGCCATTCAAATAACAACAAAAATACTTGGAACCAACAGGTTTTGAAGCTTTCATTCATTAGTGTTCAAACCAATTTCTAAGGAGTTGTGATTAAAAAAGACCAAGCTGTGTCCAGTCTGTTAGTCTACAATGACATCTCTTAAACCTTCCCCTGCAGCGCTTGGTGCTGGCGGCTGCTGGAGGCAGTACTGCACGCTGGATAGCCTGCTCCTGCCAATCCCTGCCACTCCTAATTCAGCTCCGCCTCACAGGTGAAACAGCGTAATAGTTACTTATAAAATTATTGATAACTTATGTTGATAACTGGAAATTTAAACGGCACAAGACACAGACATTAGTGACTGTGGGAGACAGTGACCTTTCCTATACAAGCTACACTCAGTGATAGAAAATGGCAAGTTAAAATTGAAGATGATTTGTATTTTAAATAAAAAGGCACGATAGCACAATTAAAGGCAGGAAAAAAGTTCTTGTATCACCCTAGCGCACTCGGGCAGGGAAGGAGTATCTGTGAAAACATTCACAGCTCCTACTAATGACATTCATGTATTCACAAATGCTTGTTTATTTTTTTTTTTTAATTTCCAGAAGGAAAAGCTCATTAACTATTCTCACTTTCCCTTTTAAAAAGTTTCAGGCATCCAGTCAAGGGGGAAAACAACCCACTGCCATATGTTTTGATCAGCAGCAGAGAATGAATAGCAAGTAGTAAATAGCAGGGAAGATTGCAAGGTGATCTTACGAAAATACTGATTTAGAAGTACAGGCAACTGACTCATCAGGAAAGAGAACAGAAAGCCAATGTTATATTTGGCCAAGTCTAACTAATACTCAGTGGGAATTAATAAAAACAAAACTAGGAGCCACGCCGAAAGAGGAGAGTCTGTGAATGGGTAAATGCGCGTGGAAGGTTGGCATGAATCTTTGATGAGGAGGCTGCTGCCTGCTGATATTTGGGAAGAAGCTAGAGGGGAAAAAAAAAAAAAAAAAAAAAAAAACACACAAACCAACAGTGTCACAGATTTAGCAGATGTGAGAGCTTTTCGGTAAAAATCCCCGGAGGGACACAAACAAAATTAAGTGCTTCAAGAAGTACATATGGTTAAACAAAAACCAAATAATAGAGACAATGACAGAAGGGCTTGGGTAGGACAAAGCTCGTGGTCTGGATAGAATATATTTCATTGTAGCCTTTGAACTTGGGAAAAATAAATGACTCATTAGCAAACTTTCTTCATGACTCATTAAATAATTGAACACTACAAATTGATACAGTATTACTCTAAATGAACTAAATTTTAAGTAAAAAGAA
This sequence comes from Chlamydotis macqueenii, assembly GCF_036417535.1. Taxonomy (NCBI): domain Eukaryota; kingdom Metazoa; phylum Chordata; class Aves; order Otidiformes; family Otididae; genus Chlamydotis; species Chlamydotis macqueenii. Next base: position 2,602,613 of record NC_141564.1, read on the forward strand.
GATCATGGTTTTAAACTGTTTGCTTCCAACTTCCTTTGCTTTAGCTCCAAACAGTAGCCCGTTTAACAAAGGGGCTCGTACCCCTTGACATTTTTAATTAAGCCATCAAACTGGCACTGTAATGTTCTGTTTCTAAAGATATCCTGGTAGCGTGGCATTTCCAATGTCCTCCTAAAGCGTGGAGAGGGCCGAGCTAATACCGAAGGGGCAGGGAGAGCCAGCTGGGATGCGGGTTCTGGCAGCAGAAGCAGCTTGTGTTCCCCCAGTGATCATTCCCAGAACTGTTAATTTTGGGGGTGTTGTTTTAAAAGCTGGAAAAACATCTCTAGAGCAAGCAGCATGAGGCTTCAATGCTAAAGAGTCTCCACGTACATATCAGTACATTTGACTCATTTTTATCCATGAAGCTGTTTGTTGCCAAAGAAAGAAACAAATGAGTACATGGCTAAGATTAAATTGGGAAGCAGCAAACTCTGGCAACACGCCCCGAATGATTAATTATTTAGTAGAACATTTGGTAATACGGTCATGCCCAGAACCACTTTTCACAGAGAGAGATTGATGGCATTAATAATAAGGTGATTGAGGGTACAGCGTAAAATTTATCACCACTTGACACAGCTCAGCATTGTTAATGCTTGAGTACTTCTTGAAATTCCTTTCTTGTATTTTCTCTTGCCACAGATATATCGCCCACCTACTGCGATAAATCAGAGTGCCATTCAGGCATTAATGGTATGACAACCCCTAAAACTGAAATTTCCAACAAGGAGAAAGCATGGAAGTGGGTTAGGATCTGTAAAGCAAGCTGCAAGGCGCACTCCGCAACACTGCCGCACCCTGGAATCGCCACGCTATGAGAAATTGCGTCGCCCACGGAAAATCAGAGGCAGGATTAAAACCAGAATTTATTCCTGCTCTTGAACTTTCTCGCTTAAAAGCCGCCCGTCGTTTTCTAGGCCAACGAAACATTACAGTGGAGCTGACAGCGTCAAAGGCAGCCAAAAGGAATGAAAAGCATCAAACAATGAACAGCGACTCCAGCCTGCAGAAAAAAAAGGTGATGTCTATGAGCTCCAAAGACAGCGACGTCCTGAGCAACCGCTGTCTCACAATACAATTTAATGATCAAATAGATCAAACCCAAGCCCGAGTCCACTTCTGAGCCCCCAACGCTGCTCGTACACCAGCAGCCGCACAGGCTGGGCTCCTGGCACCTCGCCGTGCGCGCAGGCTTTGCTCCATGGGCACAGACGCTTTGGGCACGCTGCAGCCCAGTCCACCGAGCCCTCTTCCAGTCTTGGCTCTCCTGAGCACAGCAAAGATTTAAGATTGCTTCTTCAGCACCGGCCGCAGAGCCCTTGTGCTTTTTAGACCACCAGATTTGTCTGGAAATGAGAAAAAAAAAAAAGGAAAAAAGCCACTTCCCAGGACAGACTTGCTTTCTTCTGCAATTCTGAATAAGTAAGCACGGTAAAGAAGTACTGTCACGGGTAGAGCCGGTAGTTATAAACCTTGTAAAGCGACAGTGAGTGGCTAAAACAATCCAAGAGCGCTTTCCTGCTGCAAAGGCTTCTGAGATTTTGCTTTTATTTAATGGGATTTGTTTCCTCAACCACTGTGCAATGTTTTCATTAAACAAAACCATTTTACAGTCTAAGACTTCAACCAGGGAACAAACGTGGCCAAGGGTTTCCAAAACAGAAGCTTAAATTCAGGCTTTGGTGCAAGTGAGATGTTTGGGGTTATTTGAGAAAATTGAGGTAAACTACTGAGTATTTGGCAGTTTGGGAAACACCACGACTTAATTAGGTGCCTGAACGTACCCGAGAGGTGTTCGAGGAAAAGGTCCCCCATTTACCTGTCTCCTGTGCAAACTGCATTCATGGTGGAACTTCTCCCTCACTTTTTTTTTGTCTAAGGCTCTAAGGCTGTTCAACAATTTAAAGAAATAAGTCACGACCACCCCATCATATTTGTAGAATATTACTTCCGACATTTAAATCCGAGAATCCTAACCAGCAGGAAAAGTTCCAAGCTGAGAAGCAGAAAGAAGGTGAATGAACGCATTTTCTTCCTCTGGGATTCTGTACACAAACAGGAATTTGCACTGTCTTATCCTGTGATGTGTAAGAACCAAAAATATAGTACACATTTTGAAAGTTATTGCAGCAAGTCCCAGGCCTGGTGTCCAGTGTCCAATTATTATTAATCCAGTCTGATTTTCAAACTGCATTATACATTCAGATATTAAATTGATTTTGAGTCTTTGGAGATGCTGCAGCTACGCAGCAGGGGAGTAGCAGACCTGAGACATGCTGGTAGCGCACAGGAGGGGGAAAAAAAAAGTTGACTATTTCCTTAAAGTCTCATTTATGACATTTGTACACGTGTGAAAACAGGGATTATTCAGGGGTTTATATGTCTGAAGTGATCCAGCACTCTGAGTTCAGATATAGGGTGGTCTGGGTTTAGGGAAAATGGGCCAGTGATACCTGGGAGTACAGGGAGCATTCATCCTCACCTGACACAGGAAAGGTCTAAGGATTAGAAGGATTAAGATTAAGGAAGACAGTTCATGCGTGAGGCAGGCTGCTTAACAGCGCACGAAGACGACGTCTGCATGCCATGATCTACATCAGTGCAAAAGTGTGCTTCAGCACATTTTGGATCATACGCATGTTCTTCAAAACACCGCATTCTCTACCTTTTCACTCTGGTATTTCAGAGACATGAGCCTTTCTAAGATATGAAAGCAGAATATATGCAAATATGTATAAAAATCAGAACCAACAAATAGTTTGTATGTGCAGCGAATATTTTTAAGGGGTTGTTCCCCTAAATCTTTTCCCTTAGCAGACCAAAACTCCATGACATTCGCAGGAGAACACCATAATTCAAAGGAGTCTTAAGTCCTGCAAGGGTGATCCAGCGTAAACACGAGCAGTATTTCCTCCTGAACACTGTATGCTGGACCTTTCTGGAGACAAACCACACCGAGAAAGTTCTAACCCCAGTCCAAAGACCTTTGGCAAGAAGGCAACGAACATGAATTTACCTTCCAAAACTACAAACCACTCACAATATACATTTGGGGCAGGTCTTGGCTAGCCAGTGAAGTTACTGAGCGATACGCTCAGATGTTAAAAGACAGGCAACCGCATTATTTTTGCTGGTAGCAAGGTGTTGCTGTTTACCATGGGAGCGTTTGGCAATAATCGCTTCTTATGTAAACAGCTAGAAACGAACAATGTTTTCTGGAGGCCTAAAGAGAAGTCTTGTTGATTTTCCGAAAATATGCATAGATGCGCAGTCTTGCACCTGATAAATACTCAATCATTATACACTTAAAGTTCTATTTCATCTCTTAGGTTAAAGCAATAAGAGCAATAAGTTTTGTAGCACGCGGATGCGTTCGAAATACCTGCAAACTGTAGGGCTGGTTTAGCACACAGTACTCTTAGAGTAAATTAGAGCGCTATTTTTTTTTAAGATTTTAACTCTGTAACAGACAACTAGACTACCCTGGTGATACTGTAATTAGCAGTGATGTAAATGTAATAGTGAATAATGAATGTTGTTACTGTAAGTATATTGTGGAATATCTAATCAACATGGAAATCAACATGATGCCTTTAGGATACAATCAGCTGGAAGAACTGTCATTAGGTGTCATCTACTTTGTTCCTGCCGCGGCAAAGAAAGCATGATACGAACTATCAAGAACTCTTATTTACTGAGAAACTTATTTTTAAAAGCTTTAAACTCTCCTTATGACCTCCTTATTTTTCTGATGCAAGGGACAGCAGATTTTATAGCAATATTAACTTTCCTCTGACTACCTCAAAGAGCAAAACTCCTGGAAAAAAAAATATGCTTAACTGAACCATGGTTAGTTCTATCTTTAACAGTTTGCAACACCAGTTCACGAAGCCCTTTATACCCTTTCATTACTCCACCCATCCCCTCCTCAGCACACGGCACTGAAGGTAACGATCAACATCAGTCATTACACCATGAGAAGAGCAGTTGTTTTTTAAAGAAGAAAAAAAAAAAAATCCAGCTTGCAGATTGATTTTAGAAGTTGATTACTACTGTTCTGCACATATACAAAGAACCATGCAGTGTGGAAGAAATTATGCCCTCGTTTAATAGTTTGATATCATATTTAGTAATATCTTTTGCCTGGAGGAATACCAAATAGCCACGCTCTTCATTCTAAGGCACCAAATGATCTCCCAACCTGCTGAAAAGCACTGCTCCCAAAGCGCTTCTAGCCCTCACAGTCAGCCTTGGGGCAACCTGTGATTTTCCTACGTTCATTTACCAGACTCAAATACAAAAGAAAACCTAGTCTCCATCTAAAAAAACCCCAGCAAATAAGACATCAGTGCTTGTATAACCAAAGCCCGAAATCTTGACAGACTCCAAATCCAGAATGTACTCTTAGATTTGCTATTAACATTTTTTAAATTTTCTGTGGTGCAAGTAAACTTTTTTTTTTTTTTTAAATATAGGCTTACAATGTGGCTTTTGAGAGACTCGTTGGACTTTGAGAGACCATGGCACTTACTGCCTACAGAAACCAGTCCCTGACTTAGGAAATATATACGTATACATAGAGGCTGTGATGTCACAGGAACTGGCTAACACAAGTCCCAAAGAAGTCACGTTTGGCGTGCCAGCTGTGCCCAGCTGGACATGCAGAACTGCCACTGCCATTTCAAGAAGGTGTTAGATTGCCACTTCAAAGAGCACAACAAAACTTCTGCCAAGGAACAACAGGCAGACACACAGGTAATCCTCCTGTTGAAATAAACTCTTGGGTCCCCTGAAAATTCAGATTTTTCCCTTCCTGCAGTCCTAATGAACAACTTTATCTGGAGCAGGCTGTTCCCAGGACATAAATACTCCAAATCAGTTGCTGTAGCCCCCTGCTCTCCATCACCTTTGCCCTTTTTCTTTCTCATCGCTTGTTGTGGTACGTGGAGCATAGCCCTTGATCTTACAGCACTTCCACTAGACCAGGATCAAAGTTTAGAGGCTGGCAAACAAGCGTCGGAGACTCCAGCCACAAGGAAAAGGCCTTTTTGTACTCGAAAAACAACACGCATACTTCTGCTGCCGCGTAACTAAAACCACAGTCATGGTTAGGCACGTGATGATGAGTAACGAGGATACTCGTTGCAGATTACTAGCTCTTGAGTGCATGGAGATGCGTTCACGCCATCCCAAATGCTGACAGCGCCAGGATTCATCACTTGCTTTTAGTGACATCTCCCCCTACGTGCTTTTATTTTTCCATCGTGAGCGAAAATTTCAAAATGTGGCAGTAAGAGCTGGTTATGGATGTCCTGAACTGACAAACAAGTGGTTATCCACAGAAAACCAAGTATATTTTTTTAAAAGTGTGAAGCTCATGACTCCATATCCCACCTTGTCATCACTAATTGAGGTAATAGCCCCTCTTCATGACAGGTTTAATGATGACGTCTCTACGGCTGCATTCCCTGCCCCTTAGCTCGGCTAACTGGTGTGCTGAAATGAGATGGGGAGGGAAGTTACAAACCCAGTCTGGTTCTTCAGCTCTCGGTGGCTCAGTGCAGCTCTCGCAGTTGGTTTTCATTCAGTCCTTCAACGGGTGACGGAAAAGACGGGACGGTGAGCTGCTGATATCATTCTCAGGGGTAATTCTGGGACCCGCAGCCAGCGTTGGCAGGAGGACGCTTCTCACTGGGATCAGTGGAGGCACTGCCGCTCCTCCCCAGAGCCAGTTATTTTTAAGTCACATCTGAACAAGGAATTATCAGCTTAAGATCAGCCTTTCTCCTCTGCAGCGGGTTCAGTTGGATGCAGTACTTGGTAACTGGAAAAGCAAATTGCATCCCTTTTTCTTGAGCCAGACTCCTGTTGGCTTCGGTGGGTGCTGCCTCCTGCTGAGTGGAAGAACTCACAGCCTGGCGGTAGGTACACGGGTAAATACCTGGGAGGGTGACATGCCACGGAGGCACAGCAGCCCCATTTCAAATGCTACTCCGCGTGCTAATGACCGACATCCTTGCCTACAGGAGGTGGATGACTCCACACCACTTCTCGTACCACCTGCCCAGTACCACCTTGCTTTCTGGTGGTGGTGATTTGCGTTCTCTTTAGCCCATCACCTAAGGAAAAATAACCAAGCACCCCAAGAAAAGCTATCACCAGACTCTCCACACCTCACAGCCTGCCCCATGTGCACTCCTCTCCCTCCTTGCTGTCCAGGCCCTGCATTTTCAGTGGGCGTTTGCCGCTCCAGCCATCGCGTATTTAGCGGCAGCACATCCACGCATCGGGTACACGGCTATAATCCAAGGAGAGGCTAAAAGCCCATTGCAGACAATGTCTCAGAAACACGAAGAGGCTTGCGATACAGCAAACAAAACAAAACCAAAATGGTCTTAACACACTGGTGGTTTTTTTCACTGAAGTTATTTTATGGGGTTTTTTAACCCATCACCAGATCACCTACACAGTATTATTTATCATTAAATAAAAAGCTTCACATACCAAAACAAAAAGACATTGCATTTGCTAACAACCAAATCCCAACATCTTTATTTTTGCCAGGCTTAGCTCGGGAAGCCCCTTACTGGGATGAACGGCTAAGCACCGGACCAGGGCCCCCAACAGACATTTATATTGTCGATTCCACCACACGGCAACGGGCAGCTCCAAAGCCAGGCTCTCCTTTTCTCACCACTGAATGAAAACAGCTTGGGTAAATCCCCTTTCCCCCACAAGTCAGAGCATTTCTGTTCACACCAGCTGGGTGAAGACTGCACTCTATATCCAAATACCTCGGGAGTTCGGGTGGGTGTGGATCCAGGGCTGACACTCACGTCTTACTGACCTCCATGGTGTTGCTCCTCAGCTTCCTTGCAGCTTTGGTGGCCCACATCTAAGGCTGCGGGTCCATGGAGCATCTCCAAGCGGCGCTCACCCGCAGCCCCGGTTAACCCCCTCGGCTCCTCCTGCTCACCCTGGGTACGTCCGTCTTCTTGGCCAGATTTCGGAAATGATTCAGTTGAGGAAACAAACAAAATGGAGCTTCCTCCCTGAGGGAGAGGCATGACCAACAGGTGAGCCGCGAGAATACCAGCAACCTGCCGTCACAGTCTAAGGCTGTCATTACCTTACGTTGTGTAAAATCAAGGCTACGATTTAGCCTTGCGGAATTAATTTGTTCAGTCCTCATTCTCTTACTTTTATTGGAGGGGAACGATCTGGAAGCAGCTGAAATCACGGCATTGGGGCACTGCATTTGACTACAGGTGGGCTTCGGCCATGAAAAAGGTTCCAGATTTGTACTCCTCAGACTCAAAACCAGAAGACTCCTATCCAGACTCCTCCCTAGTCCTTTGTGCCTGCTTCTCTAGCTGCCAAGATTTGTTTGAAATTGATGACCAATCAGGAAATTTCTGAAGAATCTGACCAGCACAGGTATCTGGGTGAATTTTGTGTTTATATACATTTTGAAAGATTTCACTTAATTTTATCAAAATACTTTTGCAAATCTAGGTACACACTTCATATAAAAAGGTGGAACAAGCCTAGGACTGATGACGAAAGTGCTGACGGAACTAATTCGCATTTAAAACCTAAAACCGTTCCCTTCGGTATTACTCTTTCTAACAATACCACTTATTTCAACAGCTGATAAGTTAAAATGTATTGCCAGTGACCACACAACCCAAAGCTATTTTTCTCTTGAAAATTTAATGGAAAGTTATCCCAAGTAATCATGAAAACCCACAGCAGCGCTGGCGTTACGTCCAATGTCAGTCCTGGCGCATTAAAAATGTCCCTCTGTACCGCTTGCGATCAGAGAAAAGATTAAACGATACAGAGGGTTGGCTGGTGGGTTTTTAGTAAGTTCTGGCAACAGGGGTTGCAGCTCTGGATGGTGGCCAGGAGAGCAGTTTTCGCGTGCAGTCGAGGCTACGGCTTAAAACAGAGAAGGAATCAAACCTCCCTCTCTCTGCAACCCATTGAGACCAATGCCCGTTGATGTCAGCACCCGGTTCGGCCCCGTTCGCGCTCCACCCGTTGACCGTGAGATGTGGGCCACCACCATGGCAAGCGCAATCTAGATGCCTTCGTAGATAGAGCAAGCCAGGGAGGCTCTGCCTGACTGCTTCTCAACAACCCTAGGGCAGAGCAGCCCTCTCGTTGCGTAGATGGGGTAAGGAGCGGCATCAAGCCGGACAGGAATTGCAAATGAAGCTAAGAACACCGTACCCAACGGCCTCGCCTTTCAGGAGCATCTTAAATCTCAGCGCTCAGCTGAAATGACGCCTTTTTACAAATAAGCAAAGGAGTCCCATTTCTATCGGAAGGTGCCACAAGGGCCCTGCAACATCAACCTTCACTGGAAGCAGAAGCAGAGTTTTTTGACGCCACTGTGCAAAAAGTGCAATGGCACATGATTAGAAGTTGTTCATGGAAAAGATAAATTTCACGCTTTTCTCTGTTTTTTCAAGCTCATCCTATCCTACACAGCAAACATAGCAATGCAATCAAGCAGTATTAGAATATCTTTCCAATACTGAAGAGGATACGTCACATATAATCTTAGCAAAATTGATAGCAATGCCATATAAATATTAAGCATGTCAGCATTAATCAGCTACCACCATACAGACAAATAATGTAATAAACATTTTTTAAACCGGGGGTTTCCATGCAGGTACCCACATCAGCAACCTTTTTCCCAAAGGTTTAGAGTGCCAGGCTGTTGGCATAAACAGATTCTGGCAGAAACAAGACGTGGGGCTTAGGATTCCTGCTAGTAAAACAATTAGTTGAACTTCAAAGTCATTTTATGTTGTTATATTCACACTTTTGGGTTTGTTCTTTCAAATGTGGTTGATTTCCTTACATGCTTTGCTTTTTACTAATGGTTTCACTATAAATATCATCTCTGTTCCATTTTCCCGTCTCTTATGGAAAAGATCAATCATGGAGTTTATGTCAGCTTTTAGAACAAAAATGATTGTCTAAAGGAGGAATCTAGGAACTCTCTCTTATATGAAGGCAAACTTCAGTGTTTAAAAAAGAAGACCCAATTGGTGATAATATCACTTACTGGCTTTACCTCCACGGCCAGCGTGTCCAGACTGGGATAAGGATCCAAGCTTTTCACACCCACGAGTGGTTTTCCTCAGAGGGAGATGAGCCTTTCGAGATAGCCTTGGTAGGGTTACTCACCTTGCAGTTGGGGTCAAGGTTTTCCACAGTGGATTTTGAGAGACAAGGAAATTTAGTGTACTCTGGTATCCAGTTGGCAGCAGCAGACACCTGGGAAGCAGTAACGACGCCATGGCCAGAGAGGTAAACCGAGGCGCAGAGGACAAGGGCCCGCTCTGAATCCCAAGGCAATCCGTTAACGAACTCTGCTTTGTTTGGTACTAAATGGTCAGCCCTTTGTGAATCCGTCCCGTTTGCCAGCCTGCTGTCCTGACTTCTGGGCCACGTTCAGACTCGGATCAGCCCCACTTTTACCTGGTTAAAAGGACTGAGAAGCCAACAGAAGATCTGTTTTTCCATTTGAGTTTGGTTTTAAAGACACAAAGTTGTCACACTGGCACCGATTATCCATGAGTAACTTCTCCCAAGGTTTTAAGGCTGAATTAGGACTCTCTGAAGTGCTTCATTCCCGTAAGGTTTGTGGCCTAGCACTGAGGTCTGTCTTACCTGAGGTTTCTGTTTACTTCAGCAGTACGCGTTTCCTTAGCAGCTTCTAAAACAGTGGAGCGGTATGGGACTATCTGGGTGAAGAGAAAACTTCAAGTGCTTTGCTCTGAAATGTCCAGTCTCCAAAGACAACACTTCCCGAAAAGCATAAAGGTCTCTTGAGACCACGTTCCTGCGAGAGGAGCCCAAGTCTGAAAGCCAAACAAATGAGAAACCCGGATGGTCTACGAGGCAGAAGCCATCAGCCCTTTTTCCTCGAGCCCTACAAATTTCAGATGACTTGCTGGTGCCTCCTTGCTTTTGCCTCACGTAAAACTGCAAGAAGCTTCACACATAAAAGCCAGGCTAACACGCTATCTACTGGGGGAGGGAAATCTTCTCAAGTTTTCCTGCCAACTTCAAGACCTTTCACCTTGCGCCGTATGTTTTCCAAGAACAAGAAAATGCTACAGGCAAATGCATTTCAGCCTTCCCGCTGTTCATCTGATTCAGAGCCGATCTGAATTAGCCGCAGAAGATATATTTAAGAGCTGCCATACACCAGTGAAAAGACACCTTGCTTGGGACTTATTTCTGCAGTGCTTCTTGGAATGGATGCTGGAAAGGCTACAGATGCTTGGTCACTGAGCAAAATCCAGAATAGCAGCAGGGGGAAATTATTGACACATCGACATTAGCATTTTAGTTCAGCATTGAACTGAATCTCCCAAGCATAACGGTAAGAATTAATTGAGGGTATGATCTGTGACAATGGCTGTCTCGGCTTGCCTATCTGCGCTTTCTCTCTCCCTCTCACTGTTTACGGCTGAAATATCAGCTTCGTTTTTCTTCTCCCCGACATCCCACCGCGCCATCCCCACCTTACCGAGCCTCTGCGCCGCGACACACAGGACACGCCGCAATTCAAAGGCCAAAAGTTGCTAAAGCGCTTATGCAAGTTAATTACTGTGCCCGTTTAATCCCACATAATGCAGATTAGCGCTGTCAGCTACTGTTCGGGGAGCAGTTGATGTGACAGGCTGGCCCGTCAGCAGGGAAACCGCTCTCTTCAAGAGCGGCAGAGTCGCTTCAAGCAAGGAAACGCTGAGGAGCGCCGGGAACAAAAACCTCTCACGCTGTTCCCCGCTCGCTGTCGGGATGTAGGAGGCGGACGCAAAAGCTAGATATGACAAACAGGCAGGTTTAAGGAAGGTATTGCACCTCTTTTTTCAAGCGAAAATTGTCAGCTTTGTCCCCTTGCCCCACTTCTGCACATTCAGATGAAAAACTTGGAGGTTTCAGAGTACAGTCCCACAAAAAACATCCTTACGTCCAGCCACGACCCACTATTTCTATATCAAACCAAAAATCCCAATGCACGTTTTTATCAAAATGAATACCGACAGGCCAAAGCAAGCCGTTCGGTTTGAGCAGCCGGTCATTCCCGTGGGCAGGAGAAGATGGGAAGCTGGAGGGCTTCGTGGGAACTTCAGCTTCTCACAACTCGAGTCCAATCTAATTGAATTAATTTGCAGTCATTACTCGGGTAAAAAGCCGTTTGGCATCAATGTGTGTTTGTATAGGGCCTGCTTATTCGCCGAAAGAGTGGAAATACAATGCGTTCAGAGGGGTAATTCCAGAAATTAATGGTATGTAATATTTCAGGATTTCCAGCAATGCTTTTCCTGTTCAGGATGGGTAAATAATACTGGTTATCTTGATTTGTAAGCAGTAGCCAGGACTACAGCATTTCACACGACACCACTGGTAACCGAGCTATGGTAATAACGCCCATTTCCTCCACCCATGCATTATATGACAGTTAAGCAAATATTTTCCACCTCAGCAGACCGTATGGTCAAATTATAGACTTTTCTCTCTCTGGTTCACAGCTGACAAAACTTTTTTTAATGGCAGTAATAACGACAGAATATGTGATAAGGCTGTCAACCACTGGCTGAGAGTTACGGCACAGGATACTAAACTTCCATGTTTTTAAAAACCTTTTTTATTCTATGTAACTTGTAGATGGAGTAAGATTGAATCATTATTTTTTTTAAAAAGGGATAATTAAATATAAATTGCATCAATATGTTTTTTACATTAGAAATCTATCTTTTGTATTCTAAAAAATGAGATTTTGCAAGCAAAAGAGACGTGAGATTAAAAGATGAAGAAGCGCCGGGAAATTTTTAACCTCGCACAGCATGTTAGCCCCGGTGCTCGAGGGTGGACAAAAGTTTCTCTTAAATCTGCAGCCAGCTACCTCAAGCTGAAGCCGGTTCCCTTAAAACCTGCCGGCTCCCACGCGTGGCTTCACAGGGATGCTCTCCTGGGACGATGCTCACAGGTGACTGCGCATGAAGTCTCGGCAGCAGCCAGACACGTTCCTGCTCATCCCTGCCTCTTCCTCGCGCCTCTGCCAGGTGAGATGCCAGGCTGAGACATGGACATGCATCTTGTCCTCCCAGCTCCGCTAAGGGAGCGCTGGGGTCTCTCAGGGAGATGGGGCAGCAGCAAAGGGGCGACGTATCGGCCACCACGGCAGGGCCTGCAGCAGCTTGGGCAGCAGACACCGCAGGCAAACCTATCAGTCAATCATTTGCCAAGTCAGTCACATCACACAGCACCAGCATGGAAAGTTGCAAACGAAAAAGGCAGAAGCATCCCGCAGAGGCAAGGTGGCAAGAACAGGGCAGCAGAGCAGCAGCTGGGGGAGAGGCTCAAAAGGATGAAGACACAGAAAAATAAAACCTGCTATAACGTAAACAAGCTTCTGATTTGAGAATATTATGTTTTCCTTTTGCTGAAGATCAAAAAGTGATGATATATTTCAAATAGCTTCCAGAGCAGCAGCAGTTGTTACCTTTTCTTTGCCTGCCTTCCTCCTCCCAGCCTCAAGAATAAAAATGCCAAGCTAAAGTCATATACAGCGAGAATTTTTTCAGGCAAAACACTGAACCAGAGAGAAAAAAAGATATAAGAGAAGATAGTAGCAGGGAATGAAGGCAGCACCCCAGATTTGTGACTCCAGTGACCAGGTTAAAATGAAAATTCAGCACCGTTTTGAAAATTTCTTCACTGATGTTGGAAAAACTGCAACTCTTAAAGAAAGCTTGACTTCCAGGTCTTAATTTTCAGAGATGCTGAGGAGTCACACTTTATGTTGGAGCTTTTTAAGTGAGCGCTTCTGAAAACCTGCCTCATACCTCTAAAAACAGAGGTGGGCGGCAACAGGCCTCTCTCTGTACAGGGTCTCACCGCAGTCCTCCTGTCGTGGCCTCCACGTTGCATTTCTGCCAAAGCCCCCACACTGAGTGCCCGAGAAGGGGTACGCAGCCACAGTTAATTGCCTGAAAGCTTTGTATGCCCACAAAACCCAGGGTTTTGGTGCACGCCACACGCTGTTGGAGGCAGAGGAGCTTAACTGGAGGCAGTTAAGCTTTCCCGCGGAGCCCTGGCAAAGGAAGCCGTGAGGTGGGCTGACAGACTCCTCGCTGTCACCTGCCGCCTGGGGAAGGGCTGGCCCTGCCCACACACCTCCGTGCAGCCCTCCCCGCCCCGCCCAGAGCGGTTAAACCGCCGCCTCCGCCCCTCGGGTCCCGGCGGGGCAGGTGCGAGCGGTCAGCGTACCCCGCCCCCCCGTAAACCGGCCACGACAGGCTGCGGCGCGGCGGCGCCACCTGGCGGCGCGGCAGGGCGACGCCGCAGAGCCCCGTCAGTGGCGGGCTCGGGTGTCCGGCCCACGGGCACGGCGGGCCGGCACAGGCCGCTCCTCCCCGGCTGGCGAGGGTTTTCTGCCTTTCTCGGCCGTGCTAAAAGACAGTGCTAGGTGATGTACCAAAAAAAAAAAAAAAGCTGCTCCTCACCGGTAGAGCCTCAGGTCTTCATTCAAGGAAATGCGTCTGTCCAAGGGTTTCAGTCAAAGCCCGCCACGCGCGTTCACGCGGTGAGGTGGCTGGGCAAGGTTCGCCACCCACCAGCCACAAAGCTGCAGCCAAAACCAGTTCGGCACCCTGCTCTGCTCCGGCCACTGGCACCGAGGCCACCGGCCTCCCCTCAGGGCCGGCCCCCGGGGTAGGGAGTAGCGTCCTCACCTGAAACGTGTTTGTCCAGACCTGAACTGAGGTCATGCCTAAGTAACCACCGGTGGGAAGCGATGCTCTGCGCGAGCAAACACGCGCGGTTCGGCCCCGCCTGTCTCATCTCCTGCAAGAGCTATGGCGGGACAGAGTACACGGGCTGCCCCGTTTTAACTGGACTCATTGTTTAGATAGGCCTCTGCTGGGCAGGAGTAATTTGGGAAAAATCCTGGAAAAAAAAAAAATGCTTGCTTTAAATAGAAAAATTAGGTTTTACTTTGTAATAGGCAGCAAACAATTTTAGAGAAACAGCACAACTTCAGCAGCAAATTAAATACCTAGGCTCTGTTTTAATGTGGACTTCAATGCATTTAAAATCACATATATGTCCATACTATAATGTCTAAGAACTAGTCCTAACCAATTTCCCCAGGAAAACACTGTAATGCATGTCCCTCCAAAGACAGGCTCTGCTCTACAAACACAGAATGCCAGTTTTGCAGTCAATAAACCGATTCTCTGCATTTAAATACCGCTTACCGGTTGCAGAAGGAAAAGATCACATCGCTTTTGATTCCTCCTTTTTCTCTTCCCTTCCTTTTCTACAGCTCTATTTTGCTAAACTGAGAGAAGAGCTGCTGGGGTCTGCGATACGTGACATGAAATCAGCTGACACGAAACACATACCAAGCTGAAGAAACAGCCGAAAAACCATCTACGTCCTTCAGAGTCAACTACTGGGGTATGGAGGAAACATCACTCACCTATCGCAAGCAGTCATGATCAGGATTGGTGTAGCTGCAGCACCTCCAGGAGCATGAAGGTTCAGTTGCTCTCCACTCCTGATTTTTCTACCTGTCTTGCTTTACCAGTATAACTTGCTTCTTTTTAGTATTTCAGCAAAACCAGGATGTGATGTTGATCCATTGATAAACCACGACACACCCCCCACTTACACACTCGTGGCTATGATGAGACTACTTCAAAGCAACCCAAGGCCGCTTCACTTCTTCTCCATTTTTTTTCCCCTTCATAGTATACCGAGATGCAACGTGGGATCATTCCATAAAGAATTAAACCACTAAAACACAAATAGCCTTTCCCAGGCTTGGGAATTCATACCTCTTGCTGCGGCTGTTAGTAGGAACATTGCCATACTTTTAGAAAACCCTAAAATAAATCACTGTTCGAAGGTGGTTGGTTTTCCTCCTCCCACCAGACAAATGCAACACTTTTTTACTCCGAGCAGCTACTTAGTTCCGCAGCTCCTAGAGTGAAGCAGAGGTTCTGCAGGGTTTGTTCTTCTTTCTAGGCTACAGCTGCAAGTTTCACTTAAAATTCAAACTTAAACTTAGGTTGAACCCACCCCCAAAAGCTGTTATTTCACCAGTTCCTCAGGTGTTGCCCACCCTCCTGCGCTCCAGCTTCCCCTTGGCACCGCGTTCCGGGCTGCACGGTGCTGCAGCCCAGCCCTTCCCTGCCATGGATTGCTTCTTCCTCAGATCCTCTGGGACTGCCAGCAGGAACCTGGCCTCAGGTGATCCCTCAGGAGACTGTAGCGAGCAATCCATCGTCTTCCCTGATTTCCCAGCACGTTAGGAGCATGGCCTTACAGCCTCTAACAGGACCTCTTGAAGCCCTTCCCCAGCAGTGGCGAGGCGTATTTGAAGCCCAGTCACCACAAGCATACGTTGATCCAAACCTTTTTATTGTCTCACACCTCCTGGCCACAGCTATCATTGAAACAACTGTCATTCGGATTTTACAGGTACCATAAAAAGTTACGAAGCGTAAAATATGCTCACAATGTAAAAATTCTTGAGGATTGACGTGTAAAGACTTTCTGTAAACAGAATTTGGCAGAGAGATGTTCACCCACAGGCGAGGCGCAGCTTGAGCAGGCTGGAGAGGCGATGTTTGGATGGAACAGAGGCAGAGAATCTGTCTTGTCGAGAGATTACGAGCTTTCCTGGGATTCCCCGGGTCATCACACAGGGAGAAACACACCACAAAGCAGATCCCAGTAAGCGTGGACATCCCATCAAAAATCTGGGTGCTACTTGATTCTTCTAATCACAGCTGGGGGCTTTTTTTTTTTTTTCCCCTCCATCTTCCTGAGTTACAGAGCAATGAAAATTTCAGTAGTCAGAGTCCCTGCTTGTTCTAACTGTGCCGATTATGGATGGTATTTAGAGCTCCCAAGCAATTTTCTCATGGAATTCAGAGGTAAGCCTGCTTGTCTCTGGACCAGATATTGCCCCCAAATCAGTATCCTTACATTTCCTAGTTTTAGCTAATTTGATCAACAACAATCCATCGTTGCTTCCCATCCTCAGTCCAACCCTGATGCTTTTAAATTTACATCCTGAGCTTCTGTATCATTAAGGTAATAGGTAAGGAGCAGACTGAGAATGAGAGGAAATATCTCATCAGAGCAGATGATCTAGGAGAGAACAGTCTGACACAGACTCCAAATTCTTCTTTCGTGAATACACCAGCACTACTTAGCAGGGCAGGCAGCAAAAAAAAAGACAAATTCAAGGGAAATTTCACACAGCTGGCTAAGCAAAAATGGGGCTCATCACTTACTACAATCCTTGGGACCCTAGAGATCTCTCACCTTTTCCCAAAGTCTCAACTGTGTTTCTTTTAAGGAGACTCCAGCACAGCAACCACACAACGTGCCCAGTGACTTTTAGGAGCCAGTGCTGCCACTCCTGCAGCACCCCAGTGCTGAACTGACCCAGCCGCAGATGCCCCAGGCTGCCTGACAAGCCCGCGCGTGTCCTGTCAGAGCACCTAACTGATGTAATATTCCAGCACCAAAACTGCTTAAAGCAAACCAAACACCTCAACAAAACCAGATCTGCAAAGAAAGCACTTACAAATACAAGGATTTATCTCATAAAAATTTCAATAATATACTATGATTCTCTTCACACACCATTAACCCCAAGACATAGGCATTTTAAATGAAAAAGAGTTTGGCTAAGTTTTTGTTGGTTTTTTTTTTTTGTTTGGGTTTTTTTTTTGTTTTTTTTTTTTTTCTTTTCTTACATGGAGATCCATATTTGGGATAAACCTCCTCTCAAATTTAGGCACCTGGTTTGTGTACAAAGCATCCTCTTAACCCGCTGCACCCTAGAGCTGTGCTGACACTGCCTCGGCAATGACAGCTGTGCCACACTGCGGCGCAGCTTTCCACACACCTCCCCACATCTCTCAGCAGGCAAGAAAAAGGCAGGCACATATCAAGTACACTTTACTGGGTGAAGTTTCAGAACCAGACTGAACAAACCGGGCTGCTGTTCCTTCTGTGGACGTACTTGGCACGTGGTCATTTTTAATTCGCACAAGATGTTGACATGATTCCTCCACTAGCTTCCTCGGTACGCTTCTCCTGTCCTGTGCCTGCCATCTCCTCTGAGGCCAGAGCTTCCAAACAAAGCTGCTTCACTTTCCAAACTGACGATTCAAAGCACAGCTTGTCCAAAAAATAGTCACATCATTCGGTGCTTTCCACCATGCAGCATAAACATGCACACAGAAAACTCAACACGCCGCTCTCCAGAGGGTTTGCTCTGCTCCGTAACTTGGACAAACAATTTTTGCCGATCTCCTATTCAAGGCAGAAAGAATTTTATTCTTGAATTCACATGTAAATAAATGGCTTATAATAGCCATCGGCTGAAAACAAACACCTTCATTTCTACGGAAGAGCAGCAGGGTTTTCTGATATTCAGAGAACAACCTGATGTCATGTTTGATACGTGCTGGTTGGTCTCTCAACTTCTAATCAAAGACTTCTCGTGTTCATACTTTTCCTGCTCGGGATCTCCTGCTGGGGCAATTTCCTCTGCTCAAGCTGTGCTTCGGTACCACGGTGGGAAGAACATCTGTGCGGAGTCTCTCACTAGCATTTCTGGTAAGGATGCACCGAAAAGGACAACTCAAACCAGCACTGGCTTCGAGGCTCACACCCTAAGGATTCCCCCCCACCTTCCCCAAGAGTAAGATAAAAATCAATAAATCATCTAATAATCCCTTCTTAAAATTATTCCTTACACAAGGATAATTACAGATTGCAAAATACAGATTGCAAGAAAGACATCTTTCAGCATACACTGTTTTTTTTTCCATGAGATTTGGAACGACAAATCGTAATTTGCTACTCGAAGATGAGAGATTTATGCTCAGGGATCCCATAATTTCTTTTGTGTTCTTCAAATAATGTTCTTAGTTTCTGTAGGTACAATGCGTGTAGCTGTTCAATCTCTTCAGTGGTGGGGTTCAAGTTGCGTTTTACAGGGATGGGGCTTCCCACTGTAAACCAAACACAGCAGCAGCGTTAGCTTCAGTGACATCTCTAAGTAGAACGGCTCTCCCTCCTGTAACAGCTCCACCTCAGCTCCCAGCAAGGTGGCAGAATCACAGCACAACTCTCTTGCCCTGGGGCCTGATCCTGCCTTTCACAAACCTGAGCCTTGGGTCTGGTTCCTTCCTTTTGCTTAAGTTGAGACAAAATTAATTTAAACACGCCAACATTTCAGTTTGTTGGCTACCTCAGCCTAGGGAGCGATAGCACATCAAACCCCCAGACCCTAGGTGTCTCTGAACCATCCGTTGCCCGTAAGTATCGTTCCAACGGAAGCGCTCTCCAGGCATGAGGCGCTGCTACCTGTTCTGTGGAGAGGGAGCACGGGAGGTAATTCCACAGGAGTCCAAAGGGCAGCCTCCTCCTCTGCAAAAAGTTACGGCTAAAAAGCCTGAGAGATGCTAAGAGAAGCTTCCCATAATCTCAGTCTTCCTTGTGTTGTTCAACCACTACAGATTTTGACAGCTGTTCCTGCAGCACTGAGAGCTTACTAGACCTGACCGCGATTACAGAGGAAGTCTGTAGAAAAAGCAGAGTTAAAAGCACCCCCCAGGAGCTTTCACAAAGGCGCCTGAAAATCCCTTTCAGCAGGTGTTGCCTCTTCAGATTGGACGGCGTTGACTGAAGGGAAGGGAGGTCTCGCCAGAAGCACAAAGGGGCTGATTCTGCATGTTCCCGCTGCCAGCGGCTCTCGGGCCCTATGTGGTGCTGAAATGCAGCCTTTACGTGGCTAGGTGTGGGAAGGACCCAGCCCTGGATTGAGCAACACCTCCAGGGAGTGAAATCAATAGACATCCAATACACCATTTCCAGAGGCATGACTGGAAACGCCAAACAACGCCCCCAAGCCCTTCTGCAGCAGTCTCTTTCTTCTCCTAAGAGCGTAGAGTTCTTGTGGGGTTGGAAACTACACTCACCTCCCTAGTTTTCTGTGCAGCTTTAAGCAACCTGCTTGATTTGGTATTTTAGAGTTGATTCTATTTCCGAAAAGCAGTAATAATCTTCACGAAAAACAAGAAGTTCTTCGCTCTGCAAGCCCAAAACACTCAGATATCAGGGACCTTGGCTTTGCTGAATTGTATCTCCTTGCTTAGGAACCACAGCTTCCGAACGAGGAGGAAACTCGCTGATACCCGGCCATGTTCTCAACATGGCTAACCGGCTCGGGTGGAGCTCAACATGACTCTGCGCCTTTCAGGAGCTGAGCTAACTCCTTCAAAGCCGTGTTGAGCCATACCCCGCCCCCTCCTCTCCATGAATGCAGGGACATGGTGAGTTTTCAAACATGAGGAAACACAGTCACCGAAAGGTAAGGGATTTCTTGAGATAATACAAAAAATTCTGGTCTTGCTGATTTGAAGCACTCCCATGCTTTAGCCATGCACCACCTCTGTCCTTGCAGTAAATATTACAATTATGAAGATTTGCCTCAAAGTGAAAGACATTTTAGGCTTCAGAACGGTCTCAATGTCATCAGCCCAAGAAAAAACGGCAGAAAAGATGTTGCTCTCATATCAATGCTTTGAAAACTTCTTAGCTTTAAAATAAGTGACATTTTTAGCCTGCCTTTGCACAATGTGGCTTTAAAAATTAAATATTTTCTAAAACATTGAACTATATGCACTGATAAAGATACAGAGCTGCATGAAATTTAACATAAGAGCTACATTTTTGCTTAAACATTTTTATTTGATCCAGACTAAAATCAAGTCATCCCTCCATTAAAGGGAGGGCCTTCTTAAATGTCCCTGATGAAATACCAGAAAAGCTCAATTTACCTTTCTGTATAAAGGGGCTTCATCAGTTCACTCAGCTCAGAACCTCTCTAAAATTGACTTATCCAAAATATGACCTTTGCATAATGCCCAGCACAACTTTTTTTAAGTTTGGTTGTCAATAACACTAGTTAAAGCCATTAAAAATCAGGATATTCAGCCCTACACTCCAGTGAGAGTAGATGACCAGGGATTAAAGTTTTCTGGGGAAAAAAAAACTCTTCCAAACTGCCTGTTGACATGGCACGCATGCTCTCAAGTAAACACGAATGGATCTTTCCATGGGAAAAAAAAACAAAAGGGAAGGAGACATCCTACGGAGCTGCAGAGCCATCTAAGCAGCAAGCTGCTGAAGGGCTGCGGCAGAGCTGCCAGAAGGTGCCCCCTCTCTTGTCCTCCATCTCTGCCCCTGTCCTGATGAGCACCAGGTTAGGACTGCACCGGCTCCTTCCAGCAGCCTTGACCCAGAGCACTGCTGCAGTGGCCGTGTATCTGCCGAAACGCCCAACTGGTGCTTCTCTGCGGGGCTAAAAAATGAAGGTGCTGGGCATCTTACAAACCGCAGCATCCAGAATGGCTGTGGCAGCCCTCCAGTACGGACTGGACAACCCCTTGGGTTTCCTTGAGGATTGCTGAGGGTAGGAGTCTGTGAATAACTGAATGAAGAATAAGATTTGGCCTGGGACAGGAAGGGGAAAGGGAGAAAAGAATCCTGCCTTTTAACTGGGGGAGGACAGGAATGAAAAAAAAAACAAAAAGAAAAGATTTCTTTTAAATCTCACATACTTGCTTTAGATGCACAGTAACCAGTTGTTTCTGTTAGAATTATAAATCTACACAGATATTAGTAGCACACTTACGCATTTTTAAACACTTGCAAAAGCATTAGAAAAGGCACAGGGAACTTACCAACAGTATGAATAGGCTGCCTGTACGGTATTAAGCCAAAACTGTATTGAAATACTCCTCTAGCATGAAACAGCGGTAAAGCAAAGCCCATTATCTTTTGCAGCTTCTCCTGTACATTTCTGAGCCATGATCCTTTGGGGTTTGCAACTTGCTTGAATAGCTCGTTTTCACCAAAGGAAAACACCGGGACCAGATGAGCCCTGTAAAACAACGAACACACTGAGAATCCCACGTCAGCCTGCACTTCACATCAGCAGCGTGGAAAGGGTTGCACAATAACCAGCACAAAAAGCTTCAGCACCTCCAGACTTCATCAGCAACAGGCATTTATAAATAAAAGTGATTGGCAGGCGACTAGCAACTACCTGTTGGGCAGTATTTAGCAGGTGGCTACCCGTCACAACTTTTTATGACTGTTTGTAACCATAAAAATGCGTAATTATATAGATCATAATTAGAAGGATGATCTTATCCACCACTATTTCAGCAAGTCCACTCTTGTTCCACTGCAATTTCTCCCTCAGCAAGCGAATAAGCCTCTCTGCTAACCTTAACAACGCTCCCAGCTGGGTGGCATCAAAACCCGATCTGGGCTTTCCTCTGCCTTTTGACCAGAGCAATGCACGCACTTGATTTCAGCACAAAAAACATTACAGAAACCAGACATCCTTACAGACACGAGTGCAATGCCAAATTCCCCTGCTGTTCTATTCCCAGTGAAACCCCGCTTCCTCCAGACCTCTTCAAAAACACTAGCCTTAATCCATTATTACCAGAGGTCAAATCCTACCCACAGAAATTACTCTTGCTCACTTTGGCTTCTTCACAGCCTAATGAATTCTCATTCAGTGCATGAATTGGCTTGGGAGGAAAGGCACTGACAAGCTCCCAGACAAATTACTTAGGCTGATGGGATCAGTGCAGTTGTCTCCAACACGCAAAAATGCTGCTGTATTTAAAACCCTGACTGCAGTATGCTTTAGTTTCACTAAATGGTACTCTACACAGTTTAAAGAAAAAAGAACAGAGTAATCCTAAGCAGTCTCTGAAGGATATAAAGGTGTTTTATTTGCTTTACCAAAGTCTTAGCTCCTGTATCTCAGGTCCATTCAGCCCACACTATCTTTGAGAAAAACCTTACGGTAAAACACCAGCCTTGCTGTAATATTGTCAGGATGAGTTCCTGCAGAGCTCTGAACGCCTGAGGAGGATGCACAGAGGACAGAGCTGGCTGGAAAGTACTGTGGACAATCAAAACCCACGTATATGGAATAAAACCCAACTGCTTCTACAGCTTCTCAAGCCTGAGGACCCCCAAAGACTATAATTCCCACTATTCTGATGGGTGTCTGCTCAAAGGTTCTTTCTCAAGTAGAGCATATATCACCCAGCCATCCCTAAAGGAAATAGCGGAAAGCCTGGTACGTACTGTGGCTGTGTAAATCCTGTTTTCACTACAAGGCTAAGACAAACAGGAACATCTTGTGGTGCAATAGTACCCTGAGACTGTGGGATTTGTTTTAATCTGGTAAAGGCTTTTGCAAGATGCTATGTAGGAGGTTGAGACAGAGAAATAAGTAACTTATGATTGTGAAACTAAACGTAAGTTAGCTGATTCATCATTTGTTCCAAGTCTTTAGGATTTCTTCACTTCATATCAGATATCTGTACTACCTCAGACCAAAATGTCTTTTCCAGAAGCGCAGAGGACTTTTGCTGATATATTCAGACGGCATTTGACAAGTTCCTAGCTGAGGAACTGCAGCTTCTCTGTGCTGGCAGTACAGCAGCCAGGGCCAGAGAGCACAAGTCTCAAATTGCCCCCGGTCTCCGCATTGCCCCTTCCTCACTCGGTATTTGATGCTGCAGATCACAAGCACCAGAAACATACGCAGGCACTGAAGGCAGGTGGTTCTTCTCATCTGCCTCCCACAAGCACCCCTCATCCTTTCATTTCCACAGGAGCTGGAAGCTTGTTTCACATTTTACTAATGTTTAGAAACAAAATGTTAAAACCAGAAGCAATTACTGGATGCACAATCTTTGGGCAAGAGCTCAGGTCTACCAACAGTGCTGCAAAAGCTCTCCTGTGGTTTTTAAGTGTCCTGATCTGATTGTTGTGTGTTGTGGATGCTTTTGAAATAAAGGGCATGAGAGGCACAGGTGTATCTAGTTTCTCAATCCAAATCAGTTTAGATGAGAGATAAAATACCTTTGTGATCTGACAGATCAGATATTTACTGACATGCTCAGAAAAAAGCGCACCTAAATATTCTTCCAATCTTTAAGGTTAAAAAATAAGAGCTACTGATAGTGTTTAGGATCCCACTGCATTAATCAGCAATTGAGCAGAAATTGAGTAAAGGCTCATTTAGGCACTAAAGTCCTAAACTACACAAGTGTTGTTTTGGGATACAAAGTAGACTAAAATGCTACTTTCCATCGCAGAACAGATCCTTTATGAGACTCCTAATGACATGTATAAGAAATCCTTTAGGAATTTTGACACAGAATAGTTTCTAGAAAAAAAAAAAAAACTGACCATAGCATGCTGTATGAAAACAGAGCGCTATTCTCAGAGACCACCTTTTTACCAGTTAATAGCTTAAAAAACTGTTACAGCTTTCTCAAACCAGTATTTTTTTTCTTCATTGCTTCTCATGTCAGTATATAATCCTGGGAGCTGTTCAGAAAGTCATTGGTTTCAATATTTCTAGTATACAAGACACCTAGACCAATCCAGCACAAACATGATACTTATACTGTATAAATCACTCAAAAAATATCAATATGATCTGTTTACTTACGTACTGATGGCTGTTTGATAGTAAAAAATAAGCTAGACTTTCACCAAAATTCCCAGAAACTTGCTTTTGCACATAACAATCTTCAAAAGAAAGTCTTTAGAATAAAGGTGAAAGCACATCTTCCTAGACCACAATTTTCAGTGACTTAATAAAACAGGGCCTTGCTTTCTAAAATTTTTTTTTGTTTGCCGAAAATTGTAAGAAAATCCTATCTTAATGTAACTTCAATTCACAGAACAGAATGTTTGCTCCATTCAGCCACAGGAGCCAAGGCTTACTAATATTGCTTCATAATTCTTACTCTTTGCTGGTGCAAAAGACAACTGAAACGAAACAGCAAGATATGCTAATAACACCTACTGCTTACAAATTATGAAAGTCAAAGGGAGTTTTCAGCACTCCCAGATTGGATCTGGGTGGACAAACTGGCTCCTACGCCAGATATCTGCACGTTCTTACACAAGAAACTCTTTCGAATTCTAATTATATGAGTTTACTATATATAATGTGAACTATATTTAAGAATCAATCTGTATTCAAAGCATGCTTACTGCAACAGCCCAGATGGGAAACCTACCCGTGTTTCAAGGCCATTTTAATAAAGCCTTTCCTCTTGAGGATGTTCAAAGTTAAACTTCCAGGGTGTGCATTCAGAGATTCCTCTGCTCCTCCAATTACAATGATGGACGCGTGGCCACCTCCTTCGTTATTCAGCACGTACGAGACACTCTCCTTGGATGCAGACACCATTCCTTCAGGAGCAAACATTTTAAGAGTGACCACTGGATCTTCATGTACAAGTACAGTGGAATTTAAGAAATAGTTTTAAATCTTTAAATGACGTTTCAAAATTATTACAGCACAGGCCAGGCTTCAAGTTTTGGGTTCAACCCCCTCACTCTGCAACAGATTTGGTCTTGGGTAAGTCCTTTGATTGCACACTGATGAGCGAGATGCTGTTTGCCTATGATAGGAGTTTTA
Source organism: Chlamydotis macqueenii (assembly GCF_036417535.1). Lineage (NCBI taxonomy): Eukaryota > Metazoa > Chordata > Aves > Otidiformes > Otididae > Chlamydotis > Chlamydotis macqueenii. The sequence goes on from NC_141564.1 coordinate 2,627,253, forward strand.
AGACCTTCAGTGAAGAGTGCGTTCTTCTGCCAACTTAACTCCCACTCTCCCTCAGAGAGATTCTCTGCCCGAGAACAGAAGAGCTGAACGGCAGCAGATACTCTCGAGAGCAGCTAAAGCCATACAGCAGGTGCATACAAATACTGGCAGAGAGGGTTTAACAGAATGAACGGAGGACTTGTGAACTGAAACTCGGACCTTCGGTGCCAAGCTGATCCCCTTCGTTCCTTTCAAAGCCACAGAGCAGCAGCTCCAGCTACGGCAACGGCACGACAGCACGAGAAGAAGCAGAAAAGGCTCACTTGTGCCATTCCCAACGACTGCATCAGCTCATTCTCTGTAACCAGGACCTGGCGCTCATCAATCTATTTAGGCTAGAACAGCTGAATACGTGAAGCTTTGCTGGTACTCCTAACACTTCTAATCAAAGGCACGCTGCTGTACAAGCCTTTGGTATCAACTGAGATCTTGCTCTGAACTTGGCGCTCTGGAAAATCTACCAGACAAGCACCTGACTCTCCAGAGTTCTTTTGTGCCCTAAGTTTTACTTCAAAAGCTCATCATGGTACCATTTACCCAGAACCCATATTTAATTACACTGTGTTGAATTAAAATAGCATATTAATATATGACAAACTAGAGATCAAGTCTAGTTTGTGGTGTTGGTTTTGGGGGGGATTTGGTTTGGGTTTTTTGGGTTTTTTTGAGTTGTTTTTTTTTGGTTGATTGGTTTTTGGTTTTTTTTTTTTTGTTTGTTTGTTTTGGTTTTGTTTTTTTTACAGGGCTAGTATCACAGCACGCTCTTTTGGATGCCAAGCACATACTTCATCTCCTGTTACCTACTTTCTTCTTTTCCCCATCAGGGCCATTACAACACGGATTATAAAAGTCTCACAAGAAAGGCAACATGACGGTGATCTAGTTTTCAGAGCTGGCCACCAAGAGAATCAATTTGCTACTGGAGCAAGTTCAGACCTCAGTAACAAGCTAACAAGCTACTTCCATTTGCCATGTATCTCTTCACAGTCACTGTTACTCTGAAAAATGCAGCTGACCTGAGATTCAGAAATAATTTGAGTGAGGCTAGGCAATGTTTAAAACTGTCATCTCCCACCACTGCCAATCCCTCAGCTTTACAAGCCTGAAAGAATCCCCTCAGAGATACTATTTGCATGGAGGAGCATTCTCTGGCATGCTGAAGTATACGTGGATCTGCAATTCTTATTTTAATGTGAACAACATCCTAGGCACGCTTCTACGACTGGAACAGCTGCATAGCTTATCTGAGATCACAGCGTCTGTGCTGCAGCGAGGAGTAAGAGTTAGAGCTCTTTCTCCCAAACCTAGTCTCGTGCACCAGACCGTACTTATCCTCTAGTTTATAGAATCACAGGATCATAGAATGGTTAGAGTTGGAAGGGACCTTCGAAGGTCATCTAGTCCAACCCCCCTGCAAGGAGCAGGGACATCTCTGACCAGATCAGGTTGCTCAGAGCCTCAGAGCCTGGCCTTGAACGCTTCCAGGGATGGGGCATCCACCGCCTCTCTGGGCAACCTGGGACAGTGTCCCACCACTCTCATTGTAAAAATTAACCAATTTAAGTAAAATAACTCCTCTATCAAACCACCGTGGGGGAACACTAGCCCTGATTTCATCATAACATTCTCCTGCTCCCCAAACTTTACTACTTGTTATTTTTATCTTTTATTACTGCAGTACCAGTCATGAATATCACCCTTTTACGACAAGTGCTGCTCAGTACAGAGAAAAAAAAATCCTTCCCATCTTTAGAGGTTACATCTCCATTAAAATTATACAAATTTGCAATATGGGACCTCAGTCAGAAGCAGGTAATTAACTTCCAACTAGAAAGATATTCGTAATGAGTAGGACTTTAAGCCCTTCAGATAAGAGATTATCCTCAATTTGTTTTACATGTGTCTGTGCAATGACTACATACCATATCCATTAATATGCCCTTCTCCTCTTGTGAGTAACTGGTACTCAGTACCGCTGTCTCATAGTTCAAAGGAAAAACAGCAGTTTTTCTCAGAAAGAAAAAAAAGCTCAGTGATATGGTTTAACAAAACTATTAATAAAACATTTCAAATTGTTTTGCAGCAATGGTTCATCACAAAACAGACGTTTAATTTAGCACCAATGCTGATCCCTCTGAAGTGAAATTACTTATTATTTACAGGTATAGGAATAGACTCCACATTTGAAGCAGAAGCTATAACACAGAGCAACAGCTGAGATATTCTGCTTTTACCTACCAGCGCTCATTACGTATTCTCTGAAGAAGGGACAGCCGAACCAGATGGGCATAATATGAAGGTACGGAGTAAGCCCAGGAAATAAATTTTTGAAACTTGGACCAGTGCAAAAGTTTCCAAAGGCTCCAGCTACCAGGACCCCATGAGGGTGAAAGCCAAGTAAGTAGTTGTGATTTGGACTCAGATCTGAAGTTTTTACAAGCTGAAAAACAGAGACAGTGGAGGATGTTATAATACTTACCTCAGGAGGATGCTCAAAAACAAGAAGTATGGAGATTGCACATGGATAGGACACAGAACCAATGACAATTCATTTCCTTCTGAGCATTTGAAACTACTGTCCAGTTTTACATTAAATAGATGTGTCTCAAGATATCATGTCTAACACTTACTGTGCTGAGGCACTGTCTTGTGACAGTCCAAGCAGAAAATCAGCCCCTGCCCCTTTTTGTCACGAAATCTCAGACTTCCCACGTTTAAAAAAGAAGTTAAGTTCACTCTGCAATAAGTATTACAATTTTACCAAAGATGAGCCTTAGACATTTGTCCATGCTTCTGGCTATTCAAGCTGTCTCTGTCCCAATGTTTACAGTTCTGGGAGAAACCTTTTACTCACCTGAATTGGAAAATATTCCCTAAAGTACTTCCAAACAGTCCAGCTTCTGACCCACTGGGACCGTCTGCCCCCTGTGCACGGTGTTTCCCAGTCAAGGTAGAGCCATACTAGGTACAGAACAGCGAGGAACCAGAAGTTACCCAGGATCAGGATCACGAAGAATCCACAGCAAACCTCTGCTACAAGCGACAAAAAAAAAAAAAAAAAAATAAGGAAACCATAGCAAGCATTAATCACGCCTGTCTGCTTTTAAGACCTTGAATTCCAAGCCATGATATTTTTATTACAGATGTGACTCAAAATGCATACAAATTGAAGTTAGGTTATTCCATTCAGTGAATGTTCTTAGGTTGTGGGTGAATCGCCTGCAAGGACGTATCACCTCAGTCTGTATTTCTTACTCTACTGCACAACTGGACAAATAAGCCTGAGACAATGCTGGTTTAAATTAGTAAAACAGAAGCGTAAGCTGAGAACCAACACACTTGTCTTCTCCCCATGGTGAGGGTGAACACTAACATCTGGTAGACAGCATCTAGTTCACCTCAGTCAGAACAAACAGAGACAGTGAGCGAGAAGGGAGGAGAGCTAGGGAAGGAAAGAGGGGAAAGGGAGCCACAGCAAGATCTCTTTTCTAATGGCAGCGGTGTCAGGCAGTAACTTTTCCTTTCTCTTTCTTAATTTCTCTACCTATAAAATAGGGATGGTAGTTCTACTCCCTGTGAAGAGTGCTCTGTGACTGGCCAAGGAGATGCGCTACACAAAACCAAAACATTATAAGGTTCCATTTCAGCCTCTAAACACGTCACTGTATGTGGAAACTCACCACTATCATGCGAACACAACAGCAGTTTCAGTTCCTGATACTTTCACGCCCAGGTTAACAAGAACTGTAACATCCTACCACAATAACACCACATAGGAAGTGTATTATACACAACTGAAAAAGCCAGAAAAAGTTGTCTGATTAAACAGAAGGTGTTACTTTGGGGCTCAACCCTGAAATAATTATTCAGGAAAACTCCCTATGGAAACATCACCTTTGTAGGACTTGCAGAATTTTGCACTCTTGCAGCACCTCGAGGAGCTATGGAGGCAAGGCTTTAGCATCGTGGATTTATACAATGGCAAGCGAAACAGGACCCAGTCCTCACTGGAAGTCTCAACAGGCAGAGTTCTACGAAACAGGCATTTTTCTGGGATATTTTACAAAGCAGTCGTACTTTGTATGTCCCACAATTGACTGGCTTTCACGAGAGCAATATCCTGTTATGTCCTAAAAGGAGTTACACCAGTGAAACATATTAAGCTAAATACAGAACTAAATAGAGCAGAGTAAAAAATACAACAAAAGTACATCAGGCAAGAATTTGGCTAACACAATGCAAATATTACCAGAACTGAAAACCTTGAAGTAAGGAGATGGATCAACAGTAAAAACCACTCATGCTAGTTAAGATCAGTTTCATTCGAGAGAGATTACTTGGGCATTGAAAACTCACAGCAGATTCCCTCCACCAAGCAGGTTTTGAGCTCAGCTTGGCCTACGGGCACTCTTGTGCTTCGTCCAACCTGAATATTTATTCTTTTCTGAACTTCTGCCAACTTGCCCTTGTGCCTAGTTTGACTGTGCCTTCAGAGTAGAAATGGATATACTGTCAGGAGGTAACTGAGAACTACCGTGCAATCCAGAAGCAGACAGGGGAAGTGAAGCTGCTGGTTAGATTGAGTAGGAAAGAAAGGGATGAACATTCCCATTTCTGGCAGGGAATGAGCAGAAAAAGAAGGAATTGCACTTGCTCCGAGGAAAGAAGAGGGGGACAACCATAAACAAAACTAGAAGCGGGATCAAATCAAGTGTTTTGAAGAATATTCCATTCTTCAGTATCATCGGTACAGAAGCTGACTGCTTCCTGCTTAAACAGGCAACCCTGGTTTTGCACAGAGAAGCAGCTCCCTAAGAGCTCTAGAAAAATACCACAGACCTCCAAAGCTGATGTGGAAAACTCCCAAAAGCTGCAACGATGAGTTCTAGGGAACATCGTCAGCACAGGACGAGTAACACAGGTGAAAGATAATTCTCAATTCCACTGCTCCAGGGGGAGAACTCACTGGGAATCCCACACCAGCACCACTTCAAAACAGGGCACAAAAATATTTTGAGGAAAAGTCATTACCTGTTCTCTGAAGAAGAGATCCTGAAACTATAGAAATTTCTATGAAAGCCAATCTGGACAGGACGCTAAGGTTCATGATCTAAGTTTGAGCAAGTATGAGAAGTTTTTTTTTTTAATTGCCATAAACCAACTAATTTCAAGTTGTTATGCAAAAATTGGTAAGTATTTGTATTTCCTACCCATCCTTTTGGAAGGACTTTTGGCTCAATGCAGAATCACATGGCTTTTTACTATCAGTTTCCTGGCCAAACAGCTGAAAAGTGCTTTGGATCAAAGTATCCTTGCTGTGAGAGCTAATTAAATCAGCAGCAGTAAGTGCCAGATAGCACTATTTAATACTACGCAGGCAAACACACAGGAGATGAACAAACTCACTGCTCTGCTTTAGCTAGAACACGTTCCTGCGTGCATGTAAGGTATGTGGAGATAAGTATGCTGTCAGCACTTCCAAAAACAAGCTCAGCATCTTGCAGGACAAAGCCGATTTATTGCTGCAGTCGCAATGAGACAGGCAAAGCAAATTCCTTTTACTATACCTCCTTATTATTTCAATGCATTAACAAGCCTGCAAGGTGAGTTAAACACTGGTGACTCAAAACCAACGAGCCTATAAATGCAAAACCAGCATTTTCTCCTTCAGAAAAGACAGCGAGTAAATAAATGACAACCACTTTACCAAAATTTATAAACAAATTCCAGGCAAAGGGTGAATAACTTGGAATTTGTCACTTTACTATATCACTTGGATGTAGTTCCAGTGTACGCTGTAAGAATAACTTTTTGCTGAAATGTCAATTAAAGCTTTGAAAATATCTCTCCGGTGTATGGCAACAGTGGGGGAAAAGGGAAACCATATGGATTAAAAGATAAATCACTGCCATGGGACTCAACATCCAGTTTGCTAGCCAGCCCTGGTGAGACTTTACATCCCTTTTCCTCCATTTCCCCATTTACAAGATGGGAATACTCATCAGCTGCAGGAAACGGATGAAAAATATTATACATGGCGCTAGCTAGCAGCACGGGCAGTCATCCTGCCCAATGATGTTTGAACACCTGATGCATCACTCACTAAACAGGCTCTAAGTCTGCAGCTGTAGGCACCAAATTCATAAAATACTTAAATACCACAGAGATAGGAAGTAGGAAACCAGCACATTAGGTGGGGAAATACAGGTGATCGCAGCAACTGGAAGTTCCTAATGCAGTTACTAAGGAGTCAAAGGTGTCTCTGGACTGCTCGACAACTCAGGCAGGTCTGAACTACGAGACGATTCCTGCCGTTCACCACGTGCCCTTCGCAAAGCTTTCTCCAAACACGTTGTGCTGCTATGTCTTAAAAAAGCTGGAGACTTTAAGAGTTCAGTGATGTGAACCTTACGCCACAAAAGATTTGATAAACAGGACAATTTTATCCCACTGCCATTCTAGTGAATACACACAGGTAGAGATGCGGTTTTTAATATATTTTCTGGGCTCTATGAGTACATGTGCATACTGATACACAAAGCAAGGTGAAAAAGCTCATTTCTTACATCTACAGCCACAGGGGAAAAAAAAAAGCAAAGATGGCATATTCTTCAACAACCACGCTGATGTACCTGCAACAGAACAGTCCTTTCCTCACCTTTAGTCTTCAGAGCAGCAATGCCTTTTCCCTGCTTAGTGGATTCTTTCATTAGGGGAAAAGAAAAACAAGTAGAAATAAAAAAATCAGCCTTCATTTCTGGAAATACTTTCTAAATTATTCCTAAATCATAAAGAAAGGGATAGAAATTTAAGTGAAATAACACATACACTCCATAAATGGACTCCAACAGTCCCATCAAAGGAAGGCCTGAGAGGAAGCAACCTGCCAAGGCAACAGTAAGCAAGTTCCTGCCTCTGCAGAGTACTGCTCCGCAGCTTTTACACAGAAAGTCTCTCGTTAAAAATGGAGTAGGAATGTCAGTACTATCCTATTTAGAACCTACTAGTCCATGCAATTCTGCCAATATACAGATTTCCACAAGGAGCACAGGAACCTGCCATTAACTTTTTACCCACGGCAGATAGGGACTCCCCAGCAAAGAACGAGCTCAGTCACAACTGGGAGCCCCAGTCACAAGGGTATTTGAACATTCCTACCCAGGGAGCTATATTTCAACATCACTGTGATAACAAATACAAACCCTCGGATGACAAAGTTTGGAGGCTTGTTTACTCTGGAATTTGGTTCCAGTTCCCAAGCAAGCAGACCTTCCATTGGCAAATACTGATAAACTAGAGATAGGGAGCATTAGGCACTATTGACTTGTAGATAGATGGACTGCATACAGTAAATCCCCAAGTTACTAATTACCAAACCCCGAGACAGCATGCCAAATTTCATCTACGTCTTTCCCATTTCTTTTATTCCTCCTTAGGCAGCCACTGTCAGTTATGTTCACATAAGTTGCCAAGCCATGGCCTCTCACCTGACACAGCACAGCCATTTTTCTCACCTTATTCTCGAGAGATACAAACAAATATACACAGCGACATGGTTAAACTCCCTCCCTAAACAGAGGTAGCATTCCTAGAAATAATAGTCAGTCAAGCATCACTAAGTACCCTGTTATTCTCTGGGATCACACATCAGGCCCTACCCACAGGCCAGCAATAAGCTTCACGGAATACAGACCGACAAAAACAAGTAGCGATACCAGCCAGCTTCCTAGGAAGAGCTCATAGAGCTGAGCTGAGTTTTCTTCAGTATCAAAAGAGAGGTTTGGGGTTTGTTTTTTTTTTTTTTTTAAAAAAAAAAGGCTTTGAGGAAGAATGAGACCATTTCAGTTAGCCAGCTACAGCTGATGAATTAAATCAGCACTAGGTAACAAAACATGGCGACATATTTGGGGAAAAGGTTATTTTTTGCTTTAGCACATTACACCGACACTTGCTTTCTCAACACATAAGTCATTTATTATCCCAGCAGCAATATCTCGCTGTGGCAAATGTTTCATCATTTCTATTCTTTGAGGAAGACAGCTCCACAACTCAAAACTGTCTCCAGCCAAGTTGAATTAACAGGGAGTCCTTCATCCGACATGACATGTACATGCACAGAAGTTTAATCACTAGAGAACAGGATGCGCTTTAACACAAACCAAAGTCTTTAGCATAGTATTTTGTGGCTTCATGTTTATTAAAGTATACCTTTTACTATGTACTGATTTGGTATTATTAAGTTATTTTGCAAATAAACACAGGGGTGCGTGCACAACAGTCACTTCCTAGGCCTCCAGTCAGGAAAAGACCAGCGTGCCACTGCTGCACCTAGAAAGTGAGCCACAGAAGATGCACCATTCTCTCCTAAAACAAAATCCTGGTACCCTTGTAATAGGGTGAAACTCTCTCTCATTTCCATCTCTCGCTGTCTGGACCAAGACACCGCCACTCCCACTCCACCCAGATTACCTAGTTCTGCATTTGATTCTGTACACGTTGAAATTCCACTGTCCCTTTTCTCATCGCATGCACAGAAGTTGCCAGAGCAGAAGCTCACCGATTCACCTTCTAGCTTTATTTTCTCCTAAATGCTGCAATTTGATTTGTGTACATTAGGGAGGAAGAAAAGGAAGAGGCTAGAGCATCTGCAAAGGAGCACTTAAACCAAATCTCAGATTTTTCTTTGTTTAAATTGTTTTGCCCTTAAAATGAACCCTCCTGCCGAGGTACTGATCACCTCCTGATACAAACCGAACGCCGCTCAGAGATGGGCAGCACTGAGGCATGCAGCTCACCCTGCACACACTTACAGACCAAGGGTAAGTCGCTGCTCAAGTACTGTGCAAGAAACAGAAAACCTACACCAGTTCCAAACAGGAGGATATCAGACATACTGCAACAAAATTAGTTCACAGTTCTCAAGAAAAATATTTCCAAGCTTAAAACTGAAGATTTCACGCTAAACACCAGGGGCACCTGTCGCATCTATCGATGGTGACAATTTATTTTGTGTATACATACTGTGAAAACTACAGAACAAAATTGGGAGCGATGTAACCTTTTTGCTCTGGTCCCCAGTCGGTCCAGCAGCACTTACGGGCCTGGAGATTTCATTTCTTCAGGTGACTTTCTGACTGGGGTCGGGCTGGACAAGGGCACAGGCAGATTTCAGTGCGCAGCTTCAGAGGCGGACACGACGTGGCTGCTGCACGAGCTTGGGCTGGGGCCAGACCTGCCCAGGGACTGTCAGCCCCCGGCCAAGCCGATGACCCTCTCACAACAGTAATTACAGGCATAAAACCACAGCTGGCAAAACTGTCTGTTTCAGCTTTTTTTCCAAAGCAGGTACTCTGAAATTGCAAAACTTCATGTATTTGCTGTGAAACACTAATGACTTCAAATTATGCTTCACCCTGAAGCTGGTTTGGATTTCTGCTTAACAGGGCAAGAAACAGCAGCATTTTAGCGTTTCCTGTTTTTCAGTTTTCATAGCTTTAGTTTTGTAGACTCCGGGGTGATACCGCTCTTCTTTTAAAAGAGGGAAGCTCATTTTAAACCCTTTTCTTTTTCATGGAACTTTATCTAAACTATTTTAGCCTGCTGCACTTAAATCACGTAAGATAGGAAACTATATGGCAGTTTCAGCTGGCACATGGGGAAACTGTCAGATGGGCATTCTTCTCATCTACTCCAAAGCTCTTAGATACTGATTGCAGTTAATTCAGAATTTATTTTTGCTTCTGCTGTCATGTCCCTGGATAACGAACAGAAGAATCACCGCTACAATGAAGACTTGTCTTTTCTGCTCGAGCGCGAGGCTTTGGCAGCTTGCAGTACAGAGCAGGGAAGCACAGGAACTTACACCCGGAATTTTAAAGAGGTTCCTTTTGTACGTAATGAAATTCTGTGCACATCTGTACAGCTTCTCTGAGGCAGAGGCATGTTTATTCTGCCTACGCTCTACGGCAGACGCAATGGATCTGTGGTGCAGACTTCGCTGTGCGAAGAAGCAGAACGTTCTTGTCTGTACCGTGCGAGTGCAAGCTATTTGTTGAATATTTGTCGACTGATTCCCTCTGCCTACAAGCGGTGATGAGATTCAGAGTCTTCAACAATTACTGTGTATATTTTTTTCAGGCCACCTTGTGTCACACAAGCAAGAAGGCATTTTCAATCATCAGTTCCACGGTCTCAGAAAACCACGCAGCATTACGACAAAGTGAGCTTGGAGAGCAAGGGGCAAAGACTAACACAACGCGCTTTTTACATTAAATTCAGCTACTCTGAAGGGGCTCAGCCAGGAAGAGAAAACCAATGCTCGATTCTCAGAGTCTGCTATCCACATCACACTATGGATTCTAAGTTGTAACAGGCTCATGTTCCCCTTACAGCGTACTCTGTGTGCCAAAACACACTTTCACGTGTCACTTCCCAGATTTAAAGGCTGTCATTACCCAATTCAGCGTTTGTCTTTCAGGGCACTGATTTTCAGAATTACCTTATTTATCTGCTGGTCCTATTGGTCCATTGTATTAAGCTATGGCACCTCACCACATACCTAGATGGACAACTTCAGGAACGAAGCCAGTACTCTGTTTATTCAAAACAGAATCCCTACATCTCTCATATGAATCACTAGTTATCATGTGGCATTATCTGTTCATGTTTTCACAGGCAGATATTTTTACATAAGAAAGACCGGACCTACAGAAGACCTTGCTTGGTGTAAACTAGTTCCAGCCATACACCAACCCCCAAACACCACCTACCCCTCCAACCTATCCTGTGATGAATTCACACAGGATTTCACTTGTCCCAGGGCATCCCCCGCATGACTTGAAAGCGCCACTTTTGAATTCAAGACCTTACAAACGTCTCCATACTTTGTGTGCTCAGCGAACAAAAAAAAGTCGGAAATATCCAGACGTAATGGCAACCCAGAACATCAGAAACCAACCCATTTTTCACTTCTTTAAGTCATTTAAGATTCAGCCATCTGAACTGTCCTGCAGCTAAGTGAAACTTTTTGGCTGGATCACTCCAACTGTCCTGTGACTGAGAGGGTACGCCTACAAAATGACAAGGTCACCTTGGACAGCTCTAAAGATAAACATCCCCATCAAAGCACGACCAGTTGATTACTACTGGAATCGATGTGTCCACCAAAATTCAACCATTCTTGCAAACAGATTTCTTTCATGATCATGTGCACTCACTATATTAAACATAACCAGCTGTAAGTCCACTTCTTTGTGGATTTTCCTTGGCAGTTACCTATTTCTCCCACTGAACTGCAGCAGGAGTGGATTTTCTCCAGCCCGATCACTCCTCATAAGCATAGAAGGATTTGATTTTCTGCAGCAGTGTTGTTACCAACCAGGCTAGGACAAAAAAAAAAATTGTTTCCTTCCACTGCCACTGAACTTCCACCCCATTATCATTAGACTGGAATAATGGCATATGCCAAGACCTAATTCAATAACAAAAAATTAAGAGCACAGGCTATTTACAATGTAGCCACAAACATGGACTGTTTATAGTCCAACCACATATAATTTAGAGGTAACAAAACAGCCAAGCGCCAAGGATACATCTGTGAAGGTGCTTCGTACCCTCCATGCTTCCCCCACACACCAGTGGGCTAACAACTTTTTTAAAAAAAAAAAAAAAATCATCTGAAAGACATCAGACCACTATCTGAATGATATCGTATTTGCAAGATATACAAGGAAGATACGCACACATTCCTTTTCTCCTTGGAAGTCCTAAAGCACAGACAATCCTAACACGTCCCACCATTTCCAGTAACGCGCAGGCAGTCAGTCGCTCTGCGCCTCAGAACAGTTTTGTTCCACAGACCACAGTCAATAACCACTTGCCAATTTACACAATCCACGGATCTGGCCCTAGCGTTAAGGCTTAGCTGACCTTATCAAGCGACTCATTTTATCAAGTTTGAGATAACTATGCATGAGAATTGAGATTTGCTGCTGTGAATAGATGTTTAGAGACAGGAGTCTATTCAGATATCAGGAAAATTCACTATAGAGGAATCGTCACTGGAAAAAGTTTACCGACCAAAATTGCGAGGAGCACTTTCTTAAAGCAAGTGAGATAATTTAAAGAACTGGCTGCATTTAAGCCAGTTCACTGCCAATTCTTATTATTTTTTTGTCACCTAGTTAAATGAGAATTTTATTGAACAACAGTCTACCAAGTTCCTTTACAAAATCAGTAATGAAAACAGCATTAGCCACATATCAGCCTTTACGCTCACGTTCAATAAAAAGTTGTTAGTTGCCCCAGAAACCTAGCAGGCGTCTCGGCGAGGAGACGCAATCACTAGCTTGTGAAGGTTATATTTGAAAAAGAACCCATAGAAAGAAACAGACCCAGGAAAAGAGGAAAAAAAAAAAAATAAGAGAAAGCCATCCAGAGCTCTCAGGGACCAGACGGCCTGAACCCAGAAGCGTGATGCTCTTGCCCGCCCGGGGACGAGCTGCCCGGCCGCCTCGCCTCCTGGTGACAGAGACCGATGCCCACGGGTGCCGCTGCTTAAGGAAAAACTTGATTCTTTCCCTTTTCTCACTGGGGCGAGGGTAGGAAGGCTGTTACCCAGCAGCAGGAAGGAGAAGATCCACTGCAGGACGGCGACCGTCTGGATCCTCCTCTTTAGGGGGACGTTGATGGGGGCAAACTCGACCTTCATGCTGACGGCGGCAGAGCAGCGCGGGGGAGGCACGGACCCGCCGGCTCCAGCGCCGTCCCGCCGCACCTGCCCGCCGCCCCGGCCTTTGGCGGAGGGAACAGGGCCCCTCCCGCCGCGGGGGCCCGGGCGCGGCCCCAACAGGCGGGGACGGGGAGGCGGCGGCCCCGGCTCAGCCCGCCCCGGGCCGCGGGCACCTTCCTCCCCCGCACCTCCCGGGCTCCGGGCCGCCCCCGGCTGAAATAAAACGGCAGCAGCGGCGGAGGCACCGCGGGTTTTGTGACGCGGGGGCACCCCGAGCGTTTTGGCGGGTTTCCCCTCAGAGCGGCCGACGCCATTTTTGCCCTAACCCCCCCCCCTCTCCGCCCCCCGCCGCCCCCCGGCGTATTCTCGCCCCTAACGCTCCTACAGAGACCACGGGAGTCGACCAAGAACCCAAAATTTCTCTGGAATTCGGTCTTCACTCACAATTCCCGCGGAATGCGGGTTTAACGCTGCCGCTTCCAATTAAAGCCGCACACGCGCAGCCCCCTCCCGCCCCACGCATTTCACCCTGGTGTCAGTATCGTAAAAAAAAAAAAAAAAAAAACCAAAAAATTAACAACCCACCCCAAAGCTCGTGAAAGCGCCGCTCCGGTCGCGCGCATCTTCCCGCCGGCTGGTCCCGCACGCCGCTGTCAAAGCGCGGGAGGAGGGAGGGTCCTGGCCAACGGGATTATGTCACCGCCGTAGCTGCCCGCCGTGCTGCCGGTGCTCGGCGCGCTGCCCGCCTCCTCCCTAGGCGCAAGAGACCGGCGGATCACGCTCCACGGGCGCTCGCCAGCGCTGCCTCCGTACTGCCGTACCGGGGTGTGAGGAGGGGCGGCGGGTGCGGGCTTCAGGAAGGGCGGGCGGCCTTCAGGCAGCGCGGCGGGGGCCTGGCGGGCTGGTGCGCAGGCGCGGTGCGGGCGAGCCGGGTGCCGCCATGCCGACTGTCAGCGTGAAGCGGGACGTGCTGTTCCAGGCGCTGGGCAGGGCCTACAGTGAGTGCAGCGGGCGGGCCGGGGGCCGTGCGGGGCCGCGGTTCACCTCCCGCCTCCCGGCCGGGGCGATCCGCGCCCCGTGGGATGCCGGCCGGCGGCTGAGGCGGGTGGTGCTGTCGGCCGCGGCGCCTCCGGGCTGAAATGTGCTGGGGATCCCCGGCCACGTTTAGAAATGTGGCTTAAAAACTGTTTGTTTGGGTGAAAGAAGGGGTTATGGAGCAGTTTAGCGAGCCCACACGGGAGTGGGTGGGCTCTCAGGACACTTGAGTGCAAGTCTCCGTTTTCAGAGCAGGGCCGTGTTACTCACATGCAGGCAGCTGATGCAACCGCTGTGTGACAAGCTGGCCGATTAGAAAAGTGGCTCTTGGTACGGGCTGTGCAGTTACTCCCTTCTGTTCTCATTATCTGTGCAGCCAGAGTTCCCCTGACAAACTTGGCTGAGGAGCTGGCAGTGAAGCTGGGCTCCGAGGCTTGAAAGCCCTTGCTGTGACTGTATGAATAACATGTCAAAAAAAAAAAAGCAATAGATACTAAAGAAACTGCTACGCAGATACAAAATATAAGCAAAATTCTTTAAATTACTTTGACCTTTTCTTTTTTTCAAAATAGCATTTGTCATCTTGAAAACATTCAAGACAAACACAAAAAAAAAAAAACTACATTGGAAGTCTGAGGTCTGCTTGCTAACCAAAATTCATCTTCTTTCTTCACAGCTGATGAAGAATTTAATGACCTTTGCTTTGAGTTTGGTTTGGAGCTTGATGAAGTTGTAAGTGCTCTTTTTATTTGTTACTTTTTCAGTAGAGGTAGCTTACTGACAGCAGCTGTATTTGGTAAGAGTTGGCACTGCATTACTTCCAGCATATTCCTGGTTGACCGATCCCCTCTAGCACGTACCAAAAAAAAATCTAGGCAAGGTTTGGAGGATACCATGCCCCAGGTATCCTCAAAAAGCCACGTGGATGAGACTTGGAAGTCCCCTTGACCTATAGAATCTTTCAGCAGTACTGCAGCAGGCTTTTCATCCTGAAACATCCTCATACGTTTCTGTATCACAGGGCAGAATATGTAACACGTACTTTTAGGTTCCTGTTATAAAATATTGTTGTAATATGCTGAATTAACACAGATGTTTGGGGTCTGAAAAGAAAAGCAGATGTACAAAAATTAGTCTTAGAAGCAAGAGAGCCCAAGATGGCACACTGCTGTACTTCTTGGGGGTCGCAGTCCGTGCCACTTGGTCTTCAGTCTCTGGCCCTATTTTATTTAGCAGCATAAATACGGCCACGGACCGTGTACTGAACGTATTTTACAAGACCTGTTTGACTCTGGTTTGTACGCATTCTTCTGTGCAATATCCACAAGTTGTAACTAATTTATATGTAGCATTTTTATTTAGATTCTGTACTTGTGAAAATTTGCTGGCTCTCTTAACTGTATCCATGTAAATCTTGTTCAAGCAGACCTGCTTCGTTTTGCTTTTAATTTGAATTAACGTATCTTTTAATTATGTTTATCAAAAGACACCTGAACATCGTATGTTACACTTTATTTCAGATTAGACTCTTGGAGACTCTTGCCCCTATAATCTCTTTTTTAAAAATTCAAATTCTAATAGTGGATTTTTCTTTTGGGGTACTGCATTACAGTCTCCAAATCTGAGAAAGATTTAGATTTTGTGTCATTTCTGGTATTCGGTGTGCCCGTTTGCTGTATAAATCCAAGTTACACTTTCAAACTTTTAAAAATAAATACAGTTTTTCCTATTATTTTGTCTCACTATCACACTCTTGTCAATGTTAAGCTATTTCAGGTTCAAAACACATTTTTACTTAATTTCAGACATCTGAGAAAGACATCATAAGTAAAGAAAAAGGTGAAGAGAAGGCAAAGGGTGCATCTGATACCGTTCTCTATAAAATTGAGGTTCCTGCCAACCGTTATGATCTTCTCTGCCTTGAAGGGTTGGTCCGAGGACTGCAGGTCTTTAAAGAAAGGTAATGCAGAGTTGTGAGATTTTTGTGTGGCTTGTTATTTCTTCAAATACGAGTCCATTTCGGGGCAAGAAACAAATGTGCCACTTGCTTGGATTTTGAGTACGATCTCAGGTGTTGATCAGATTCATCAGGTGTTCCTGTGGAGAGGACCTATTACGTATTTTTAAAAGACCAGACTAGAATCTTAGTGGGGTTTGGATCTAATCTAAAAATGTTTCAACTGCTGTTCCGTTTGAGACTCATCCTCTGTAAAGAACTCCTGCAAAGGAACTTCCTCCTCTGTAACAAATACCAATAGAAATTATTTCACATTTCTGCTGTGACTTTATCTCCTTTAGTCCTTCCTTTCTAGTTCAGTGATCTGTTTACCACCCCGTAGGAAACAGGATTTAAACAGTTAGCTAATTTATGTGCCAAGAAATGTTATTAAGAAAGTTTTCTGCATATTTACTTTCTGCATTTACTTTTCTGCATATTTACTTTCTACATTTGTAAAGTTTCCTGCATTTTGGAAACCCTCTGTCTTTCAGTTACAGACTTGCTTCTCGTTTTATTCTAGGATAAATCTCCCTAGGTATGAAAAGATAATACCAGCTCAGGGTGAAGGTCAGAGGCTGATTATCACTGAACAGGTAAAATTGTTTACTGCACCTTTGTCAATTTATTGGGAGTTTCTGAACAAGCAAGATTGGTATGAACTATCAGTAGCAATTTTGTAAGAGCAGTGAGGCTGGAAATCTTATTTGCAGAACAACGGCTAAATAAATTTGAAAAAACAGACAGGTTATTTTGGGTGAACGTCATAGCAGATCAAATCAAAGTTTCGGATGCTTACGTTGCATTGACCTACAGTTTGTGTGGGAAACCTCCGCTCTACCAGACCTGGAGTGGCTTTGTTTGGGTTTTTTTTTTCCCTTTGAGATTCCGATGTCTTTCTATGAATTCCAAAAGAGGATTTTATGAAGAAAAGCACACATTTAATCAGTTTTAGTTTTGTCTATTCTACGTACGTGACATTTATAATGTGTTGCTGTTGCAAATTGCAGACTGTCCACGTCCGTCCTCATGCTGTAGCTGCCGTCCTTCGTAATATCACTTTTACCAAGGAACGTTACAATAGTTTCATTGACCTCCAAGAAAAACTACACCAAAATATTTGCAGGTTAGTGCTGAAATGTGTAGTATATAGGGTCTATACGTGTGATTTACTTACATGCTAAGGCTGCACATCCCTATTGCAGAGAGGCATTACATTTATATTCATATTCATGCTAAGGAAAATCTTTTCTAGCAGCTCTCTTGATCCTTCTCATTTCCTTACCTGTTTCTGCCTGCTCTCAATATTTTTCAACATCAATTAGCTGTTACAGCTCCTACAACAGCTGGGAAAGAAGCGTTTTGCAACAGTCTCGTTGGATTTACTGGTGACTGTTACGTGTGTTGTCAACATTCATTAAAATGTTATTGGTGTAAATAATTTCTAGGCTTCTCAAAATTACCCTTCTCCTTTTTCAGTACATTCGATAAATGCATAGGAATGTAGAGCATTGTGAGATTATCTCAAAGGAAT
This sequence comes from Chlamydotis macqueenii, assembly GCF_036417535.1. Classification (NCBI taxonomy): domain Eukaryota; kingdom Metazoa; phylum Chordata; class Aves; order Otidiformes; family Otididae; genus Chlamydotis; species Chlamydotis macqueenii. The sequence goes on from NC_141564.1 coordinate 2,644,587, forward strand.
CCCAAGTATTACAAGGAAAATCATTATTTTGCCTTCTTTCTTTCTAGGAAAAGAGCATTAGTAGCAATAGGTACCCATGACTTGGACACCATCTCTGGTCCATTCACTTACACAGCTAAAGCACCTTCTGAAATTAAATTCAAGCCCTTGAATCAATCCCAGGAGTACACAGCTTCACAGATTATGGATCTGTATAGGGTAAGTGGGATTTTTCAGACTTCAGATAAATTTCCAAGGCTTAACGTCTCATATCCTTGTTATCACAAGTTGTTCTTACAAATAAAGCACAGCTACCTTCTGGAGCTTCGTTCAGTGAGCATTCCACGTTTTGCTTATTCGTGAGAAATGCATGACAATACTTTATTTTTATTATCCGTGGAAGACGTATCATGGTGATAAGCGTAACTGTAAGAATAGAGTGGCTAAGCGTAACTCTTAAAGCAGTGAGTTTGATATTTACCCTCTGATTTACGCACACAAAGACTGCTTTTCATGATGCTCTGAATAATACTGTAGAAGAGTTGTATATTTATCTGTCTACACGGGTGAGATACTCGGCGTACAAAGCTGAGAAAAGCTTGAGACGAATAATACCAGATTTTTTAATGTTATTTTAATTTGGCCAGTTTGTTTGGGGAAGATGTTGAATAAATTACCCAACTACATATCAGGCAAGCGTAGCTGTGTAAAATGCTCAGGTTAAGTCTGGCACTGCTCTTGGCCCAGCATCCTGATGAAACCAGGTAAACTCTAGGGAAAGATTCTGTCAGGTGTAATTTTGTGACCTCTACGTGGGCCACTTTAAATGTCACCATTTGACGATGGTACCGGTATCACCACTATTACAATATACAGCTCTGCTCAAGCACACATTCTGGTGACAGAGAGAAATAAATTCTCAAAGATCTCTGACTAAAGATGAGTAAGAGCTAAGAAACAAGGGATATCAGAGAGACTAAAAATAAATTATGGTTTTGGTACAGGATATACTGATGTCATTGGAACTGATGTAAATTTTGAATGAAATTTGAGCACAAATTTGTCAATATTCAGCAATTGATAATTAAAAGTAATGTAGTGCTGATTTTTATCAGTCCTAAGGAAAAATAATGTAAACTAAGGTTTTGTGGCCTTAGGTTTGGCCGGTCTGCTGTGGTGAACAAGGGCATTGTTTAGACAGCATGGCCTATGCATCTTTGAGAGAATCCTTAAATGATTTTTAACATTTCTGAAGAAAACCAAAAATCCAGTTCTCTCATGTCAAAGTTTTCTTACTTCTGAGATCAAACAGCTTTTGCTAGTGAAGTGCCTAGCTCTAAACCCAATCCTTCCCTCTTTCAAAATTCCCATTGACCTCTCAGCAAGGGATTGTGGCGGTGTGGAAGTTCACAAGCGAGCTAACGTGCAGTTGAGGTTGTGCTTTGTTTCTCCAGACGGACAGCCACCTTCGGCACTATTTACACCTGATTGAAAACAAGCCGCTCTATCCTGTTATCTATGACAGCAATGGTGTTGTTCTGTCCATGCCACCCATCATCAACGGTAAGATGACTTATGCCAATTATTTATACTGTTGCTATTTTGTGGGTGAGTTAGGGTGTCTAACAGAAACATTGATGTGTAATATTTATTATTGTTTTCTTAAAATTTGTTTATTTATAATTTTATATAGTCTTCTTTCCTTCTTTCAGTTTAAACACAGCCAAATTTTTTGCTCACCCCCAGGTTGCTAGTGTTCTTCTTTTCTCATCAAGAAGGTGTGAAAGTCTCTGTTTAGCCTTTTATACCCTTCTAGATTTGTGTGGTATTATTAATTTTATCAATTAAAAAGGTTGAGCTAAATTTAGCACCTGTCTGTGTTTTAAAAAACAGTATTTGAGACAAGCTTCCAGGTTAAAGGTACTTTTAAAACAGATAATGAAAGTAAGCATCTGTATTGGGTTTTTTAATTACCTACAAGCACTCAGGTGAAAATTACATTTGCTTTGAAGTGAGCCCAGAAGCGCTGAGTGCATTGCGTCTGCAAAGAGGTACAGCGCAGCATCCTAGGGAAGGGGATACAAGGTCCCTCAGGCTTAAGATCTTTCTGATCTTCAGTCTAGCTGTGACCTAGTTTCTCAGGTAGGAAACTGAAATGCAGAAGCTGAATGACTTGCTCAGGGTCAAACAAAGGAAGCGAGAATGCCCCTATGTGTATTTTCTGCCTCCTTCCTACCTGCTTCTTCCTGAAGAGAAAGTTTTGAGCGCTTCAGTGCACACCTCGTGAATTCAAGTACAGACACCAAGCAAATTAAAGCCTAAAAGGAACCCACGCTAGGACCTGAGTCGCTGATGTGGACAAACCCATCGTGTATCAGCAAACGCTGTCAAGAAATCTTGGTTATTCACAGAAGCAGCTATGGATATTCAATAATCCAATAAATAATAATTCAATAAATAACTTTTTATTCCTGTCCAAGGCTGCTTTCTTACACGTGTCACACATTGAATGCAACTAAAGCCAGGACAGAGGAGATGCTCTGGGGGTGCAGAACCAGTTTTGAACCACCAGATGGCCATACTCTTCTGAGTATGGAAATACCTGTAGATTTGTTTGTCTTTCGATGGAAAGCATAACCCAGTCAGCAAGTCTGGTCTGTCTTTTCCCTCTTTTGATTTATAAATTTAAAAATAAGAAGAGCTGCTCTGCACGTAAGAATTGTGAATGTTGCTGCAGTAGACATAGTGAGTTTTTAAGCCGTGGAAGATGACAATGATCTTTCTGAATCACAGAAGGAGTCAGTATCAGTGTGATTGCAAGGAAAGTAATAACATCTTTTTGTCTTTACCTGTTTTAGGAGATCATACAAAAATAAGCGTAAACACCAGAAATGTGTTTATTGAATGTACAGGCACAGATATTACAAAGGTAAATTCATCTTTCCTGCTTTTGATGTGCTGTAATATCATTCTTTTCCCTTTGAACTGTAGGGCTCCAACTCAAAGAGCTACAATAGCCAGGGATTTACTTCACGGAGAAGACCTCCCATTTCAAAAGAGCAAGATAGTGTTGTTGCTCAACACTTTTTCTAAATCTGAAAGGCTTCCAGAAGAGTGAAACCACTAGGCTGCCTATTTTGCTAGAATACTCTTCATAAAGAATCATTTTGTCTCCTACTTAAAATTTGGGCTGAGGGAAGGAAGATGACACTTTTTGTTCCGAGTTATCTTTTTCAAGCAGGGATGCTGTGCAAATAATTGTCAGAATGAAGTCTTTCCATGTGCAAATGCTGCAACTCAAAGCTGAAACATGAAAGCCTAGCAGTTATAATGGCCTGCTCTTGAATATAGGTTGCACATTCATTGATAGTTTCCCCAAAGTGTATATTTTGATGCTTAAGAGCAAAACCACTTTTCACTTACCCTACTACACAATGATATGTTAACGACACAAATAAATTTGCACTTTGGGGAGTGGCTTCTAAGCAAACTAAAAACTAACTGCTTCTTGCTACTGCTTGCCTTGATAGGAAAAATAAAAATAGTGCTGTTCTGTTTATGTGAAGGAAATTATACTGTGAGGCATCAAAAAAAACCCTTGTAGATTGAGAAGCTGATCTGAATCTTACGATTGCGTTCTGTTATACTAATCTTTAAAATATTAACTGTAAACCAAAAGATTTTGAAGTTGATATTATTTGATAATATATTTCTAAACAATGCAGAGTCCTTCAGTCCCTACATTCTCACTTGGAACTTCAGTGAAATGACCGATCAGACTAAAGGTTGGGAAGACCCAGTTCCAGCTGGTAATAAAGACCCTGTATATCTTCAGAACAGAGTTTCAGAACCTTGAAAACCAAAGATTACAGATTTTTGCATAAATGTCTTTGTAGCAGAAAAAAAAAAATTAAATTCAATCTAGTATTCTAGACTGATAGGATTTTGGTTATTACATTATTAAATAGAATAGAATGAAGAGAGTGTAAGATAAGATTTTTTCCCCTCATTTTTTGTTAGGATATTTTGTCTGCTTCAACACAAGTAGATGACAGATTTCAATGCGATTATCTTCTTTTACTTTGCAGGCAAAAATTGTTCTCGATATTATAGTCACGATGTTTAGTGAATATTGTGAGAAGCCATTCAGGTGAGTATAAATCTCCGGTCAGAAAGATACTACACATTTGGGCCATATGTGAAAAACATTTTTTACTTCTGTTTTTCTGTCTCTCTCAGCGTTGAAGCAGCAGAAGTAGTTTATCCTAATGGGAAGACCCACATCTATCCGGTAAGCATAGTGATACGATATCTCAGTGTCCTCGGGGAAAGGATTTTATTTACACAAAGTCTGGTAAGAGTGACATTGTCTTCTTTTTCTGCAGAGGCAGTATATAGTTTTGAGGTATATTGTAAAGCTCAGCTTAGCACTGTTATTGAGTCAGGACCTTCTCTAGCTTGACAAAAAATAACTCCAGCACTAGCTTCCTCTTACCTAGGAAAGTCACTCTGAAGCTCTACTAATTTACGCTAAGGCCAAAAATACAATCTCACTGACACAGCCTGATACTCCAAAAAGAAGGATAGGGTTTAACGTTACGAGCAGTAACTGCTATTGTGGTTTAGAGTTCCCGTGATGCGGACTTTTTTAGGAACAAGTAAAGATTGCAATCAAAAGTCATAATCTGTGTCTAAAGCCTTTAAAACCTACGTGTTCCAAATCAGGAAAAATGAATGCGGGAAGAGGTCCTTCAGGCTTAAGCTAGTGGACAACTGAAATCAGCCTCAGCGTAACTTACTTATCAGATCTGGAAGCTTTAATGCCCTTCAGTTAAAATGACCTTGTACACTGGAATTTTCAGTCACTCTGTAGACTCCAACTATATAAAGGGCTACAAGGCAGGATGTTGACTTCAAGCGCAAATTTGCCTGCATTCAGAGTCCCCGGCAGACCCGTTTGCAGTGATGGAGTCTTACTTTTTTGTTCTCTTAAAAAGTATAAAGCAAGCAATTCTTCCTGTTTCCTGAAAGTTACTGAAGACAAACAGAGATCTGGTTGAGTTCATACAATCCGATGTATCAAGCAAGTGCACACTGTTTAGAGGGAAAGAAACTTATTTTTACAGAGAGGTTTTCTAGTGGTATGTATTTTCTTTCAGCAGTGTCAGCTTTAATCAACAGAAGAAAGACCTAGAATCCTGAAGAGGTATCTAACAAGACAGACATCTCTGGAGTAGCCAAATAGCTTCCCTAGATAAAATGGAGCAGAAGATCCCCAAAGTTTTAGATGCTAAGGATTTGTAGATCTAGAAGTTTAGAAACGCCTAAGTAAATACAAACAAAAATTACTTTCTTAAATACATTGTAAAGTTTCTGAGTAAAATACCGTTAGATTCTTCTGTGCCAATACGGAAATAGGAAGTTTTCTTTCCTTTTCCTCCTAGAAGTCATTTGATCTCTACTAGACCATGAGATCTCATGCATGACCATTCACTGCTTTAGGGCTTTGACTTAGGACGTACTGGTGACTAGAACCTTTCAGAAACTCTGTTGCTTGCACATATCAGAAATTATCAGAAGTTTCAATAACAAGGATTTCACGCTGCATTCAACCTTCCAGCTTAACCGAGAACAGCTTTTGAATCACGTACTACGATATATTTTCAAGAATCCTGTCATTTTTAAATATGAAGTTTAGCCTAATATTCCACATTTGTCTTCTGTGGATGTCATTTTAGTGTCGTAATTAGAAGCTAGATTACTCAGATGTCAAAATGGAATCCTCTTAGGTAAACATGGCAGGCATTGTGTATGCTGAGAAGCTTTGTCTTTCTTTTTAGGAACTGGCTTACCGAAAAGAGAAGGTGAAACCTGAACTCATTAACAAGAAAATAGGAATCAGGTGTGTTATTGCAAATGAAAACATAGTTCTTACTCAAAAAATGAATCATGAAAAAGGTTGATTATTGCATTATTTTAAGGAAGTTTACGTGATTTTCTTTTTTTTTAAATTTATCAAAAATACAGGGGTAATCTTGGGTAATTAGATCAACTCTGTAAGACTTCTTCCCCTGTTTTCAAGGAAAGTGAATGATTCTTTATGGCCTCACACAACTGTTAATGAAGGAAAGAAGAATTACTGTCTCAAGACTCAGAACCTGAGCTGGTTCTGATGGAATGCTAAGTCTGTATAGAGTCCATAAAGCAGTTGGAGATTCTTCAGGACATAAGGCAATGCAGCAGAAACACTGATTACTTTACAAAGCCAGCCTATGTAGTGCAAGATCCATAAATTACTGCTCTCTCCTTTTGTTTCAGTGAAACTCCATCAAGCCTTGCAAAGCTGCTGACCAGGATGTGTTTGAAGTCGCACGTCGTAGGGAACGGGAACAGTCTAGAGATCGAAATCCCTCCTACCAGAGCGGACATTATCCATGCGTGTGATATCATCGAAGACGCAGCAATAGCTTATGGTTATAACAACATTCAGATGACTCTTCCGAAAACGTACACCATAGCTAATCAAGTAAGATTGCCCCTTCAAATGAACGCTCTGTTGTCAGTAAATGACTAGTGCATGCCAGAAGGGCTTTGGGGAAAACAGAACCTAGAAATTAAATATTTTGACATGCTTTGCCTTGAGAAGTATTTACCATGGATGGGATACAAAACAGATGCCCCACTGATTTGAATAAGTCCAAGACCAGTGGTTGCTGGTACTTGAAAAAAAGGTTTAAGTAGGGAGCCCGTATTAAATCTCTAATTGGGAGATTCATTTCCTCGGGCAAGCCTAAAGGCAGCTGGCTGACGCTTTCAAAAATTTTAAGCGCAAGCATAGTACCTCCCTAGTGAATTCAGCAAAATGTAACATGCAGAATCACCCAGGGAAAGAACAGAAAAACGCTTTTAGATGGAAGTTGAAAACTTTCTTGTTTCATTTCAGCTCCCCCTCAATAAGCTCACAGAACTTCTGAGACTGGACTTGGCAGCTGCTGGATTCACTGAAGCACTCAGTTTTGCCCTGGTATATTATATTGATTTTATATTTTTCTTAGTTGTTTTAGAACAGTGATGCAGCCGAAAATGCAGTGTTGTTGTATAAATGTACCAGTGTTATCTGTTACTGTTTTGGCAGGTGATTGCTGGTGCTTTGGAATTATATTATATTATTTTGTGAGTCTGCAGGTCAGAGAAATTGAATGAGTCACTGTTAATGTGGCATGTAGTTCTAAGTATAGAGGCAAAACCAGCTGCTGAAGTACTGATTTTAATTTAACGCGATAGGATGAAATTGTAAGACTGCAAGTCTCTCTCTCGACTTTGATCACCAGATGTTAAATTCATCATAGTTTGATAATCAGGAAAACAAACAAAAATTTAGTACTTTCTGGTGGATATCACTACAGTTTAGAGATTACTCTGTTTCTGTTTGTCTCTTTTTAGTATTGTCACTTGCCCATGATTCCTTGCATTAGATACCAAGCTGATATGTAGTTAGTTATTCAGTCAGCAAAGAGTTTATTTTAAGAATCCCTGTAAAAAAAGTTATAATGCACACTGAGGAGACACAAATTCCTCTGGAAATTTCACCACAGGTGGGGTTTTCTCATATAAAAAACCCAATAATATATTGTAACCACTGGTTGCAAGTATTAGTCATATTATTTGTTACAGCCATGCCAGTAGGCTTTTACCAAGAATTAGGACCCTGCAGCAGCACGTGCCGCTCGCATACTAACAGCTGGCATAAATTCTAATATTGAAATTTTGCAGCAGGATTGGTTTGTTGAAGTAAAACGCTCAGTAGGAAACACCCCTCTTTGCCAGAGTTGTGAACTGGACCAGAGAACCTGATCTACTATTTAAAAAAAAAGTTAAGTACACCTCCGAATGTCTATGGTAACTGTCCATACCTGGAGATTGGCATAGTCGTCAGCTATTGAAAACACACTGTGCGTTTTAGAAAATCCTTTCTGTTGCAAGATCTGCTCACAGCCTTTGTCTTAAAGTGCAGTTTGTGGACATTTTAGCATATGGGGAGCTACCGTCACACAGTCCATTAAAAACTCTGTGGGATTTCTCATCCTTTCCCCCGATGTAAAACTTACTAGGTGGCCAGAAGTATACATCCCTGAAAGTACATAACCTTTTAAGAGATAGTTAACTGATCACAGATGATTTTTTGATAACTTGCTCAAACATTTTAGGATACAGTGATGCAGGCTCCTAAAACACTTCCATGCGTTCAAAAAGTTCAGGTATTGCAACCGAAGTTGGTAATTCAAATGGATCGAGTACAATTTTACACCTTCAGATTTCGTGGAGCTTCAAAAGCAAAATTTAGACTAATTCTGAAGTCTGAAAAATATATTCCAGTTTTAATATTTTAACTCATTTAAGTAACCAGGACAATAATTAGTATTACTTCCTGCAGTGCTAGTATTTGACAAAGGTATTTAGAGTATCTGTGGTAGTACCGTGTTGGGGAAATAATACGTATAGCATGGTCACGCTTTTATAGATTTTCCTTATTCATTAATAAATATAATTCCATTTTTTCCAGCACTGAATAGGTAATATGTTTAAAAACATTGAATATATTACGTCCCTACAGCTGAGGGCTGAACTGCAACAGCAGAGTTTTGTAAGATCACACAGTCTGTCACGTTACCACACAGATATTTGTATTTCTGCTGTGGCACGATGAGACCCAGTCTGCTGCGTCACCCACACTTTATTAAAACAGCAACGTGAGGCCTGTAACTATGACAAATATCATTTCTGCTACAACATTCTGTAGACCAGTGTTATGTGACAAACACTGCTTAGATATTTGTGCCTACAATCTGTTTCTTGGCTTGAGCCCCAAGTTATACGCATCCACAATAACTTCGCTTTCTGTGAGGAGCTCTGATTCAGCCAAAATACGTTTAGTTAAATCACAGTAACATCCCATAGTTTCGATACACATCTGAAAACTGTTTAACAGTTTTCTCCTCCTAAGGTCATCATTCATTTCAGATTTTATTTTTTTTATATTCAATAATCCACTTTTTCAGATTTTCCTCACGTTCAGTCTATTAAACACACTTTTCAGAGTGCTGCCAGCGCAAAAGGAACACTTCTGGGAGACTGCAGCGTACTAATAAATCCTCAATTACATGCCTAGTCTTCTGTGGGTTTCTTTAATACATTAATAAAGCTAGAAATCCTGGAAATCTGTAGCGTGGATTGTGGGGATGTGCACAGACATCCTCTGAGCCTGATAAAGTACATTGCTCTACTGACCAGCTTTAAAAATACACCTTGAGAATAAGGGCTTTAAAAATACTCCAGCTCAAAAAAAAAAATAAAAACAACAACAGTGAACTATGAGAATCCTGTGCAGCTATGAAAATTGGAGGTTTGGCTATGACCTGTTTTTCATAGACAGCACTTCACTTTCTGTAAGTAGCCTCCAAGGGATTTTTTGTGAGAAAGCTCGGCTACCGTTCCCTTTATAAATGCTATTTTTGGAATAAAATATTTTACGCACCGCAAGTCAGGGGGCAGAATCTGAGCCTCCATTTTTAAAACAGACAACAGCAATCCATGACAGAAGCCTAAATAAACCCTTGCCCTTTTTTTTTTTTTTTTTTTCAAACTAGCTTTATTTCGGTTAGTAATTAACATTTGTAGCTAAACCAGTTTGCCCACTTAGTCTTAAGACTGGGGCTTCATTTTTATTATGAGTGGGTGTTGCACAGCGAGCGTATATTACGGGGCCTCAGAGCGAGTGCTACAATTGCATTGTTCATTCTTGATACCAAATTTCATCACTGTCTGTTTTAACTACTTGACCGTGGTGGTTTTTTGTCTCTTCCTCTCAGTGTTCTCAAGAAGATGTTGCAGATAAACTGGGCATGGATATCTCCGCAACAAAAGCGGTGCGCATAGCAAACCCCAAAACTGCAGAATTTCAGGTGAGGTAATTCAGGTAAAATTGAGAGCAACATTGTCACAGATTCTGTACTTAAAGAGAAAATAAAGGAACCAACAGGAAATAAAATTTGGAAACTATAGAGCTACTTTTCCTGCATTAAAGAGGATGCACATATTGATGTGCTAAACTTGCTAGCAGTCATTTTCTGTTACTCCTTCACTAAGAAATACCTTATGTGGTGTGAAATAACGATTAGCTTTTCAGTAAGGTAAAATACCATGCTCTGTGTGACAGCATGTGGCAAAATTGAGCTGTCTCATTACAGAGAATCCCAGATGACTGATCGGCTCTCGCATGCAGAAAAGCCACTGAATGTAAATGGAACTACTAGACCTGGCAATACTCTAAACTTCCTGAGCTCTGCATAGGAAATGTTTTTTTTAAAAATTATTAACCATTATCACTCCTCCTTTTAAAAAAAAAAAATTCTATACTGCTCTTCAAGTTTTATAATACCCATTTCTAGATCATTTATTCTTTGCTAGAGCAGACAGTGAGAGCTCAAGTATAGTACCCTCAACAATTCTGAAAATACCTAAAAGTGTACTTATAGTTTTTGTATTTCTTGTAGAGAGTGTTTTTTTAAAAACATTTACAGGGAAGGTAAATTTAAAAGCTTTTTTGGTTTCTAACCTAAGAAACACAAAGGTAAACACTCTTTAGAAAGGTTTAGAAAAGTTTCAGCGGTCTGTGGGCATTAATTTTTTGTGATTTCTGGGGTTTTTTTTCCTCAAGATCTTCTTCAGTAAGCCTGACTTCTCTGAATATCTAAAATACCTTTCTAGATCTCATTTCTTATACTAAAAACAGTCTTCTGCTGCTCTGAGATTCGGGATCGGAATTTTTAGGACCCTGCTCTTTGTAATGCACGATAAACCTGCAGCTTTAGATGCTGTCATGGGATTCTCAGGATGGCTTTTTCCCCACCCCCTGTCCTCTGCCAGCAAGACAAGGGCAGGATGCTGCCAGCGACCCTCTTCCAGCTGACTGTGCAGCTGGAACTCTTCATTCCTTAGGAAAAGCAGGATAAATAGACAGAAGTGCTGCGTCACCAATGATAAGAAGTAGCTGTGGCTGAGCATATGGTAACTTTTTACCTGCAGTCAAGCAGCCGATGCAAAGATGCTTAAACACAAGAGATAAGTTCAGCATTTGCACCTGGGTACTTTTGTTACAGATCAGTAAAACAAAACATGAAGAAAACGAAGTTTAGCTGTTTTGGGAAGCATTTCACTTGCAGCATCCCTGTTCGTCCTGCAGGTGGCACGTACAACCCTCCTTCCTGGGCTACTGAAAACCATTGCTGCCAACCGAAAACTGCCCTTGCCTCTCAAACTCTTTGAGATTTCTGACATTGTAGTAAAAGATCCTAATACAGGTAAGAGAAGGTTCCTCAGAACCCTTGATAATGGAAATATATGTTTACGTACTAAATGGTAATAGTAAGTAAATTTGTATTTCTTTAAAAATATAATAATCACTACATACTACATTCTGGTTTTTTATTTACGTGCAAGAGTTAAACAATTGGCATAACAGGCTAGATTTTAGAGTGGCTAGAGATACAATTCTCAGAAGTGCAAGTGGGTATCTTGTAAATAGTTTTAGAAATCTAAATATCCCTTAAAATCTGTCAAGAATATTGATAAGTAAGATAAATGCAAGACAATTTTGCACCAAAAAAAAGAACCTGCTCTAAATTGCTGATGTTGGTGGACCCATTTTTACTTGCTCTTAATCTAGTGCTCCTTTGTAATCTTATCAGGGCTGTAACTCATAAGAGAAATGTTTTTAAGTGGCACAAACCTTGGAAAGTAGTAAATATCGAAGGCAGGCTGCTATTGCAGTGCTAGAAGCCATTTAACTGCTGCGGTCTCAAAGATGTGCAGTGCTGTGCCCGCTGAAAAGCAGTTACGTCTCCAGCCTGGCAACAGCAGGCTGTACTTGCAGACTGATTTTATTCTGGAGAGCTGTAATTCAGAGGAAAATTTTGGAGTCAGCATGTCTCAACATTATTCCTTTTTCCATTTTTCCAGCATCTTTAATTTGTTCTCCAAAATTATCTTCTGGAAAACTGACAACCAATATGAAGAATTAGATTTGTAGCACAGATACAGGGTAAAGAACAGAGCAAGTCTGTGTATAAAAATTTATACATAAATAAAAAGCTGAACAGTATAAAATTTCCTCTCTCATCTATAAAAATATTTTCCTTATCTTTCCACTTCATCCAACTGTGCTAAGAAAGCGTGGCTGCCTTTGAATTGTTCTGTAACCTTAATTGTTTTACGTGAAACAGCCCAAGCAGCTCGTTCACTTTTCAAAAGCTTCAAGTGAAATCCCTCCTGTTATCTGGAAAAATGTATCAAAGTAAAATGAACTGTAAAAATGGGGTTTTAAATGTTAAAAATGTCTCTCAAATTTACCAATTCTTTTATTTCTCCATGGTATATTAAGGGAAAAGGAGTGCACAAGCTTCAGCTTCAGTGAGGAAGTGCACGTACACCGAGTTACAGCCCTGAAGTTTTCCCTCTCAGTGAAAGAGGCTGACATTACTTGAAATTCAGCAGCAGAAACTGTTGTTTCGTTATCTGGTTTCAGACTGTAGTGGCTGTGTTTAAGATATCTGGGATCTGCAAAACAAAGGTTTATATAAGGCATAAACAAAATGGCAACTAAATTGCTTTGGTGATGAATTTAATTTGTAGATCACATTTTTCTTAAAAGAAAAGAAAGCCTTGCCAAGCAAAATAAGCCGTTTTAGCAAACCATGTAGACTTTTTTTTATTAAATGCAGACAGTTTGGTGGTGCAGCTCATTCCTTGTTGGGCATGCAGTTCGCTAGGACTCAAAAACTTAGTGCAGATGGCAGAATAACATCAGCATTCCTCAGAACCAAGAGTGGGGGCTATTTACCTCCGTCTAAGGAGGGCGTTATGAAATTTGCAAGTTAAATTGTTACTTTTATTTCCTGTGTGTTAATTGTAGCTCTTGAAAGCTTTCATTTATGTGGATGGCTGCGTAGCAGTTTTATAAAGACAGATTTTTGTAGTGTACTTCATTTTGATGAGAATCGTTGCAACAGATGGAAGAGAAAGACTTCTGAGGCAGCAGCTTTGTACCCTGTGCTCTTGGGCAGCCCTCTCATGTTTTATCCTAAACACAGCATTAAAAACAACTACTGTCTTTCCCAAATCTACTTCCAAAATTAATCTTGCCTAATAAACAGTCGGAAAGGGGAGGGGAGAAAGAAATAACTGGAAACACTAAAATATGTGGGGTTGTCCTCTCACATATGGAATGAGATTTCCTTTCCAAGGCTTATGTCATCAGACTGAGTAATTTAATTTTATTATTTCATGATTTTGGCATGCAGGATTTCCAATTAAGAATTTAAAAAGCATGGGTCAAAAGAGTACTGACATTAACTGCATTTGAAATGGCATCTTGTAGTCATTCCTGTGTGAATGAACCTAGCTCTTTCAAACACACTGGTTTTTAATAAAATACCTTCTTTACACAGAAATCCTGCTCACCAAGGTGAACCCAACGTATTTCTCTGCGGACATATCTGGCAGAAGGGTTTGACGTACTAAATTAGCAAAACGTGTGCCCCATTTAATAGAGCTAAATGGAACCAAATCTGCGCAGAAATGTTTCTTCTCAAGGCAGGAGGAAACGTGCTGGTTCTGAATATGTTATGCGGCATTTGTGCTGTTAGCTTGCAACACTAGATAGTCACTCCTGGCAGGATAGTTACGCCAGTTCAGGATATAAATCATCACTTTACACCACCAGTCCCCACAGAGAATGCCCTTTCTTGTCCTTACCACAGCGAAATAAATTAATCCGTTAGAAAATCACCTCTAACTAGTGATCTTGGAGAATCTGGCCAGCTCTAACGCAATTTGCATCATTTGTGAGTACAGCTGCTGCCATATTTTGAAGCATTTTCCCAAACAGTCTGGAAACATTAGATACACACAGAAAACAGTTAGGGATTTTTGTGAGGCTGAGTTTAAACGAGCAGGTGCCACCTTTCAGATCACCCAAGTCATTTTTCTGAAGCATCTCTAATTTGGAAGGGGGCAGCGTACAACACCGCTTTCTCTTCCCCCGCACTCTTTTGGCTCCCGTATTCCTAACCAGCTGCCCATCCCTCGGATTGTTTTTCAGCAGCACCCCCGGGAAGTGCTTTGAAGTCTCAGAAATATAGATATATATAATTTAGGTTGACATACTTGGCAGGCTCATTGAAAAAACTAGAAATGTTTCATGGCATGACACAAGAGATCTCTTAAGTGAGTTAGAAAGAACTGAAGCATTTCTAACATCCGCCAGCTTTTGCCTACAGTTCCTAATACGTTCTTTTTTTCTTCCTGTTGCCTGTAGTGAATGAACTTCTTGTGTTGTAGTACAGCTCTGTGAAGGAGTAAGTTTTATAACACGGCTTTTTTTTTGTGTGCTTGAAAATGCATCCTTTCCTTTCCCAAGGATTTCTACTGCTGAAAACACGAGGTATAAACATTCTTGTATATTTTTATTTCTGATGTCTTCTGATCTGAAGACACTATTGACTATTTGAATAATAACGAAATTAAAATTCAGATAGTTGTCACAAATTCTGCTAGCAGAACGGCTCACGGAAAAAAAGAAAAAAAAAAGCAATCATTCTACTGAATGCCTGGCCCAAAGAACATGCTGTCTTAGGGAAGGGAAAAACATTTTTTTCTTTTCTGTGGCTCAGTACAGCATGAAAATAAATTATGCACCATTTAAGGCTGTATCACTGATGGGTATCTTAGTAGAGCTGGGAAACAGACTACATGTGATGGGACTGAACACAGCGTGCTCAGCCCAGAAACCAGATGTTGCACTTACTGATATTTTCTCTATAGCCCTTACTTTTCTGCGTTGCCACTTTCAACTCTGGGATTGGATTCTCCAGCATTATTTAACACTGCAAATTAGTATAACGTCAGGAAAAAGATCCTGAGTGACTAAACGCAGACTTACTGCCACAGTAAGTTCAGCTTTCAGCGACTGTTGAGAGAACTAACAGCTGTACAGCAAAGCTGCTGCCCTAGAAGTTTTGAGTCACTTTTGGCTCAAAAAGGCTGTGTTTTCATCTTTTCTGTATGCTCTTGCTCCTGTGTTTGCACTTCCCAGCCACTTGGGAAGTGTTTTCCTGGTTAGTTTTTGATGGATTTTTTTTTTTTCTTACTAAATGGTTTGTTGGAGCAAATAAACAAGAGGTAAATTGAATTTTAAGAAAATGGAGATTTTTTTTAATGTGGTGGGTATTCAGAGTTCAAGGAACACTCACTGAGTACTGGAGTTTGTTTGCTTTAAACTCACTGTACATCATGCACAAAGATTGGCTGTGGTGGGTCAGGCCAAAGGCTCGTTTAGCCCAGTAACCTGTCTTTAGCTAAAGACCCACTCCTATTCTTGCTTTGAGCTTGGCTCCTCTTGATGTTGATTTTCTTGTATTGAATGCAGCAGCAAACATGTAGAAGAGAAGAGTCTCTCGAGGGCTAAGGTGCTCGGTTCTGATCCTTACATCCAGAACGGCATGGAAATACAACTCAGACCGCAGATGCAGCTGCAACTCTCGTGAAGTCACTAACTACAGGGATCTGTAACTGCGCTCTTTTCTGTGAGCTGTGTGTAGTACGGTGCCTTTTTTTCTGGGAAAACTTAAGTTCAGTCAAGATGTTTCATGCGAGAGGTCCTGGCATGCTCAGAGTGAAGACAAGTTGACTGTGTGAAGAACATAAAGGCACATGAAATCTGGTAGATGCCAGGGTGAATTCTTTTGGGTAATTTCTGCAAAGAAATATGAAAGCCCCACACATGCAATTTTATGTCACGGGGTGCTGCCCTATCTTAACCAGATAAACTTGCTCTTTTTACTCATTCATTCTTCATTCCTTCACTGCTGAAGAAGTTCTTATTCCCTCCTTCCCCTCAAACTTTACAAGTATTTATAGATCAGAAGGATTTTTATTTTTTAAAAGGAATGGAATTGCTCTCAGTAAATAAATTTCCTCCCTCTATCTAATCACCCCTAAGTGGATGAGAAAGATGAGAATGCCCATGTAGACTTGAGCAACTAGGAGACTACAGATGCCAGCAGACTCTCCAGAAAGGGAAGAAATCTGTCCATGAAAAATCTGTCCGTAACTTATTGCACTATATGTCAGTATTACGAATGAGTAAAGCTTTGAAGCAGGCCACAGTAGTCCTAGAGCGTATATTGCACTAACAACATACTACTACATGCTCATTTTGAAAGTTAAAAAAAAAGGAAAAAGTATTTTGATAAAATGAATAAAGTAGGAAAACTTACAGCAGGGAGAAGGCAGGGTTTTGACTTAAGGAACTGTCCAAAGCGGGAGACACTGATATCACAGTCTGGAGTTAGTGAAACGTAGCACGTTTTTCATAGTCACTTGGTTTCGGGGATGTCCGAGATGATCATGAAAAGCATCAGTTGTGATTTGGAAACAAGAAATCCCATTATTTCCTCAAATCGTATGACGGGTGTGTCAGAGAAGCCATTTTAAAGACTTATTTCTCCTTGCAGCCACAAGCACCTCACAGTACAGCAGAAGAAAAGCCCAAGTTAAAAGTGTGGTAAAACTTCCCAGATAACCTAATTGTTTCCTCCTTTTTCAGATGTAGGTGCAAGGAACTACAGGCATTTCTGCGCCATTTATTACAACAAGAGCCCAGGGTTTGAGATTATCCACGGTTTGCTGGACAGGGTCATGCAGCTTCTGGAAGTACCACCAGACGAAGAGAAGGGGTACACCATCAAGGCAACTGAAGGTAAGGAAGACAAAGCCGCAGCCCAGAGGCTGTTCTGGAGCTCAGGTGGTCCCCTGCAGTCTGAGGTGAATGTTTGGTTCTCAGCAGCAGGCCCTAACAATGATTGTTATATACACCGTCGTACTGTGGTACGAATGAAAAGGCATTAACTGCATTCACTGGTTGTAAAATGGGATTGCTGGCTTTCCGTGAGCTGGTCTGAGTAGTTTTATATAAATTGCGAGCTGACAGCTTTTTAAGGAGATTTATTTATAGTAAAGCACGTGCCATGAACTTCCTGGACTGTTTACAAAGAGTTAATCCACTCATTTCAAGGACAGTAGAAATTAATTGAATTGATGAACATGCCAGGTACCCACTGCATTCCCTTTAGCTAACAGTGCCTGGAAAACACAACTCACACCTGATATTTTAATTTATAGCTTTATCTATAGCTTCTATTCGTATGTACCTTTTATTTATACACCTTATAAACCTTATATGTCTTTTATTCAAAGACTTGCTGTCTTTAAGACTAAGCCTGCTGCTTAGACAAGTAGTTGTATAACAGCCCTCTTCCTTCTCCATACCAGGCACGCTGCACATGAATTAAAAATAACATCCTAAAGTGCAGAGTCTCCTCTGTGCGTGTGCGTGTCAGAGAGAAAGCAAGCGGGCTGACCCCATTACTTCATTGAGAGAGCGTAGGTAGATGCACAAGAGCAAGCATCAGCAGCTAATCTATTCTGCTACCTAAAATAACCGCGTAGTAAATACAGTGTAGAAAAACAAGACTGCAGGGATAGCAGCTATGCCCTGTCCCTGGAAGCATCCAAGGCCGGGTCGGCCGGGGCTCTGAGCAACCTGATCTGGTTGGAGACGTCCCTGCTCCTTGCAGGGGGGTTGGACTGCGTGGGCTTTGAAGGTCCCTTCCCACCCAAACCGTTCTGTGATTCTGTACTTGAACATCACACATTGACGTTCAGAGGTACAAGACGCTGACTCAAATTGACTCAGCGTGAAGAAGTGCCTCCGTTCTGCGCGTCCTGCGAGTCCCTGACAGCCTGACCAAGCTGGCCTATTCATAGAACTTCAATGAAACATTTTTAGATGTCTCCCCGTTTTGCAGCACGCTGCCAAGATACCGGACTCAACACTTCAACTAAGTGGTCTTCTAGCTCTGTAATGCACATTTGTGTCATATTCCTTTGTCAAAAGCATGACTGTTTTCCTCAGTATTGTTCAGGCAGACTTACAAAGGGTTTATCAGAATATTGTTAACAGGATTCTCAGGTCGACCAGAGGAATATTGAAACAATTGTACTACTACTTCTAATTTTACCAAGCACAGAACAGGTAATAGCAAAGCTTCTTATTGGAAGGGGGGAGGTTAGAAGAATCTCTAGGAGTTGGGTACTCAGTTGTCATTGTAGTCAAACCAAACTGTTAGATTTCTTTTCAGTACTCTTCTGCAGCTTGCTTTTGAATAGACATATCAAGAGTTTGCTTTAGTACTGAAAATATTTCAGGTGGTTTATATTCCGTACCGTAGCATTTCAGTGATGTATGGCTGCCTTCCAGAAACTGGAAAAAAACTTCTCAAAAAGTAATCCCAACACAGTGAAGAGATTATTTCTAGATCTTAGTGCTGTTCAGTATTCCTGATGCCCATTCCAAATCCTTGCATTCCCACGAGATGACTCCCCGGTGCGTTCAGTGTAAAGGATGGATTGTGCCTCTTCGTATGCAATATTCCAAGCAGTTTGTGGCTTTTGCTATAGACAAAAAAAAAAAAAGCGTACAACTTTGTTTTGCCAGCGATTCCAAAACTCTCCAGGGATGGCGCGTAGATGCCTTGCAGTTCTCCTGACATTGGAATTTAACCTTGGTGACGGTGCAGGTGGCTGATACTCTAGCGCCACAGCAAATGCAGCGTCACTGCAGCAACTTACTCAAAAAGACCTTGACTGCAAAGATGGGTGGAAGTCAAAGCAGTTTGGGGGATTGTGTTTGGGTTAGTTTTGTTTTTTTTCTTTTCTCTAGACTTGCTTCACCATCTGTCAATTAAATGCGTGAGAGAAAAATCTCAGCAGATGATGGAGTAAGGTCAGTTGCAGAGTGAAAAAAAAAAAAATCCTGTAACATCTTCAGATAATTACATAATTCAGGAGAACGCTGCCAGTTCCTTCAGAAGTTTTAAGTCAGGGCGTTACACATGGCACAGATTTTTCAATGCATCTTTATGCTTTTTTTTTATTGCCTGTGCCAAATTCAGATTTGTACAGTGAAAAATGGGTTTACCCTCTGACTCTGGTGTAGAAAGATTCCAGATACTTTTTCTCTAGGGGACCTTAAGCAGAATTTGAGCTTAGTAAGCAAGACAGTTTAAAGGTAGGATTTTAGTCCAGGGTTTGGTTTTGGGTTTTTTGTTTTTTTTTTTTCATTATTCCTTGTGTAACTCATTAAAATAGTTCCAGTGATTACTGGAAAACAATACAGCGGAAAATAAAAAAATAGTGTTTTAAATGAGCAACAAAGATTAGAGAGATGTACTGGGCACATATTTGCCCCTTTTCCAAATTCACTTTGAAAAATGAAATGCCTGCGCTCCAGTCCTCTGTCCATATGTGCAAATCGCGGTTATTGAAGTTCCTTCTGTTCCACCAACACCTCGGTGCCCTGGGATTTGACCCTAAGGTCAGAGCCTTTTTGCCTTTATAGCAACACCTGTGGAAAAAAGTACAGATGCTAGAAAATGTGGGTGAAATTGTGATGTTCCCCTGGCCTTTACACTGCATTTTGGTGTAATCTGAGCCAGGTAATAAAGGGAGAAGAGCTGTTTGGAGCAGCCTTAAGGAAGAGAGGGCCGGGAGCAACTGGATTCAAGGATTTCGACATACATCTGGCACTCAGGTTCTTAAAGTTACTAATGGAACCTATTTTTTTCCTTATTACCACTAAATACACAAAATTATAAGGTTTTAAAGATAAAACTCTGAAATGCTACCCATTATTTCAAAAAACACAGAATGGATTTTTTGTTACATCAGTAAATCCTACAAGTACTGGGCTAGAAAAGCATTTTTCTTTTTTTTTGTTTTATAGCATAGGCATCCCTAATCAAATGTAGATTGAAAACAGTACAATTATTGCCTCAGTCCTCACATTTGTATATGCTCCATATGAAATTTTTTTTGCATAAAACTCTTGATTTTAGCCAGTTTCATACCATTAAGAAAATTTAAAGATATATATGGATGTATATGATTAGGAGGTAAAAAAAAAAAAAAAAAAAAAGGGTGGAAACAGCCCACTAATTTGGTCATATATTGCCAGGTAATTTTATTTTATAAAGTTATTTTTCAGTTCACTGGCATTGGTTTCAGTTCCCTAGAATTGAAAGCTGGAGGCGTTCTGACAATTATATTGGAAGGTATTCTTAATTTCAGGTTCTAATCTCGGGAGGAATGGGTATGTCTTCTGCAACATTTTGGTCATCTCATGCTTCTAGATGACCATTTTCTTCCAGAACTCAGGACCACAATGACAGGAGGTGACGTTAATCATGGGATTTGCATCTGTAGTAAAGTCTTATTAGGTTAAAAAGACTAAAAAAGGGCTTAGTGAGCACTGACAGGGGGTTCTGTATCCTTCAAAGGAGCGGTGTGAAGTGTAAGGTGTAATTATCCTCGCTCACGTTACAGCTTTTAGAGTGACTGTCCCTTATTTAAGGGCAGAAACCCTAATTTTGCAGTGTATTTTGAGTCTGTGCTTCACAAACGGACATTAACTGGGCACAAACTGCTTGAAAAGGGAAAACAATATTCATTTTTTATGGAAATGAAGCAATTCGCCAGGCAATCCCCAAGCAGTGCGAACTCATGACAGGAGCTACTTCTTTGTACATTATCGATTCTTGTGAGTTTTAGCTAACTCCTGGATTCTTGTTGGGGTTTTTAACTAAACCTTCATGCCGTTCATTCTTTTAGGGTAATCAACAGCTTAGTGAAGCTGAAAAGTCAGCCTGTTCGCGTTCAGCATAAATGCGTGCTTAATAAATGCATGCTAACTCTTGCTTCATTCAGTAACTGACAGTTGTCTTTCAAAAAAAAAAAAAAAAAAAGAAACAGATCTTGCACTCCCTTCTTTTTATTGCCCTTATTTTAATTAAATGAAAGGTGTGGCAAAGTGTAGAAAATTTTAATTCCACAGTAAATCACAGTAATAGCTTCTCATTTAGTAAGGCTTAGCTGTGAAATTAGAGGTGTAATAGTTATCTCCATAACTAAGAGCATCAATAAACATTTGCTTTTCTAATAATAATTAGACAACAAACCGCAGTCTAAATCTTCTCTTAAAGTTAACCTCAGTTCACCAGGCAAGAGGAGGGAAGTCTGGGACTAATTCTGAGTCACACGTACAGACCTGAACCCCAGCATCTATCTCTGGTGATGGGTTTAATATTAATATTAATATCTCTTTTATTTTAAGGAACTGTAGCTTTTAATGGCAATCTTGGCCTCTCAGCTGCCTGTCTTGGCAGCCGTTCCTTGCTCATGAATGTCAATAATTGGCTGTTTACTCACAGATCACTAAAGGAAACGTGCCAATTTTTTTATGAAGCCTCCAAATATAATTTATGACATTCTAGAAGATACAGGTCAATTCTTAATCCATTTAATTGGCGCTCAAAAATAGATATTTTATAGGTGCTATTGCATCCTTGTAATTGGATTTATCTACCCAACTTGTGATTTGAAAGGCTATAATCAGATTTATTTGACAAGTGTTTCCAATAAAAACACATCAACTGGCCATTGACTGTATTGAATTCCTCTGAATTTCACGTTTTCCAACTCCCAGATAATTTTTTTTTCTCACCCAGGATCAATCTGGATCACCCACCTTGGAATACTGACACCACACAAACACTTTTTCTGTTACTACAGAATTCCCAGTATCAGTACTGGAAGTTAACAGCAGCAGGCAGGATATTTTCTGAGACCTGCACCATAATTCTGGTGCCCGAGACTCCTGGCACCTCAGAAACCTCCTAGTCCCCATAGATGTAACCAAACATATTCCTCTTTTTTCAGGGGATTGAAAGAGACCTGGTTATATTCAAGAATTTTTTCCCCAGAAGAAAAAAAAAAAAATTGTTAAAAACTAACACATTTCTGTCTCACATAAAAAGTTCAGCCAGTCCTTTTAGCAGATCAAAGTATCCTCTACCTAAAATTTGTTTCTAATATTCTTAAAAATCTTTCTAATGGTGTCTTTATTGCTGCCAGTCATAAATCTTTCCCAATTTATTCAGTTTCCTTCATCAATTTTCAGCCAGGGTTACTAATCACATTTTATGAAGTGCAATTTCTGTGATTTTTATCTATAAGTAGCTTTTCTGATTCTTGGCCACTTTCACTCCAGCACTAAATATGAATAGGATTTTAGCCAAAAATCTTCCCTGTACTACTCACTTACCACATAAATTGTTCTTGGAAGATCTTCTGCTCCTATTTTTCTGTTTCGTTTCCCCTGCTCCCCACAGTCAGCTCCATGAATTAACACCGCTGAGAGGCACGGACAGTTTTGTTTGGTTTTTTTTTTTTTTCGGTCTGACTGATTTCAGTACTTTTAAATGTATTACCCTAATTCTGCAAGGGGTGCAGGAGTTCCAGCACTGGTCATCACAATGGCTTAATTATAAGTAATTTTGCAAAATTTGATGTTTATCTCTACTTCTTGGGCACTACTTTGAGATCTAATGAATTCCTAATTAATGTCTCATCCTTTTCTCTTGAACAATTTTCCCTGCAGCATCGAGGGAGCTTAGTTATATGGAGAACTACAGTTCTAATAACTCAAAATGAAATTAAGTTCTCTAATAAAAAGGGTGTGGCTGCTCACTTAACATCCCTTTAATTGTCTTATCTCTGTTCTTTATTTCTTTCCTGTGAATACAGGGCTTCAGATTTATAGGAGCTAAATCCCTACAAACTTAGGCCAAGTTTGTTTGTGTCTGAGCAAGTATCTCCCTACAGCAGCGCCAATGCCTCAAATTTGGTCGTAACCATTGTAAGACCCAAGGAAGTACCTGGCAAGGGGACCAGGCAAGTTGCTTACACTCATTTGGTTAATAAAATTATATATCAGGTAGAGGAAGAATACATTATTTTGGCCCTGCACAGGATAATAAGAGGTTTGACAGACTTAGACTTCTGCATCTTTTAAACTTTCAGCACCAAGTTATGTTTGACTTGGTTTTTCCCTACGTATGAAATGTTTAAGTTCAATAAGAAAACACAGAAAATACTTGTTTCTCAAATTCAGAGTATTATTTCAGAAGAGAAACTCCTTTGAACTGACTAATTTTAAAGTACGTTTCCTGCAGTATGGTACTAGGAGGAAAAACCTGTGGTAACTGCAAAAATATTCTGGGGAGGAGAGCCAAGTCGACTTGTAAAGAGACACAAGCTGTCTTCTCTTGTCTTCCTCTTTTTGCAAGTACTAACAAATAAAGATTACTCTTTTCTCCCCACCTCATTTTATTCTGGCAGACTAGGGATGCTCCAAGACGTAGCGCCATTTCTCCTGACAGACTTTTCTACCAGGTTTTGTCTCCCAGAGCCACCTAAAACATCGGCATCTGTGTTTCTGACCTCACGGTATTTGTTTCTTCTCCCTGATGTTAAGTCTTTGCTCTCCTGCTGTTCTTTGACTGGGAAGACCTCTTCAGAGTTTAATTCTTTTTTTTCTCTCCTCCAACCGCCTTTTTTAATCATACATCATCAGAACTCTCACAGGTAAAAATCTTCCTTGCATCAAGTGTTTCAAACATCTAATTTTGTATTATACAGTGTAAGTTGTCCCAGGTCATTTCATTTTTTTCTGTCTTCTTACATTTTGAAATAGAAAGTTATTTTTCTTAATCATTAACTATATTTTCACTGTTGCAAAGCCTTCTCTAGAAGAGAGACGGTCCATCCAAGCCAGTAGCAGAAATAGCAGCAAATTCCCATCTCCTTTCTCTGTGAGCGGGGGCAGCGATCCCAGCGGTGAGGGTCAGGGCGCAGGTCCAGTTGCAAAACAGGAGGTGGTAGGTAGCAAAGAAACACTGAGCTAGCGCAGTCTCAACCCAGTACGTGCGCTGAGCACAGACCCTCCTTGTTCAGGTCCAGAAGCAAAACATTTGGTGTAGAGATGGTATCACTTCTGGCCCTGAGCTGGCTCATACTGGGCCAGTTCAAGCATTTCTGTTCCTGGGGGCTGAGGCGCTTGGGTTTGCATCAGAAATCTCAGCTGCTGAAGCTAAGTGATTAATAGCTCCAGCGCCTGCGAGATTCATCGTTTAATTACGTATTTTTCCATGCCAGTTTGTCAAGTCCTTTTCTAAAAGGTGCGAAATGCGGTAGCGTCACGTCAGGTGGCTGTTATTTATCTCAGCAAGTGACAGACAGGGGAGGACACGAAGCGAATAAACAACACACAAACTAAATACGACAGGCTGAAGTAGACTTAGTGCTGGCTCTTGTTATTCTCCAACGCTTTGATGGAAGCAAAGCCTAAAAGCCAAAATCTGCTGCCTCACTGTGCTTGCATAGAGTACCTTATGTCCCCTACTATAGAAAATACAGCGTGTATTTCCTGGTTCCTGACAGATTCTGGTGTTTGCAAGGATGAATTATTCCTTTAGATATTTAAAGAGGGATAAAAACATTGATGGAACAGAAAGAAATTAAGTTTTTTTAATATTCAAAGCTTTGTGTTCTCTAACTTAAGTGAAATAGCAAGACAACTTAAAAAAAGAACACTTCAACTGGGATTAGGAATTCCTTAGCTTTATAAATAGCTGTGGCACAATATCAGCTTAAGTTTGACTTTCAGACAGGACAAAATACAACGTTTCAGATAAATCTGGATAAATCAGATAAAACTGGCCTAAAAGTAAAGATTAGCTATGTCATGGTAAATCTCTACAGTGCAGCTAAACTCAGCCTAGAGTTGCTGTTTCTCACCACTGCAATTTATTGAGCTTTAGACGCAGATACTGATTCCTAGAAAAAAGACACAGAATTTGGTGGATTTATTTCTAGGTTTCCTACTGAAGTTTTTCTGTAGGCGTTATTTAAGCAGCCACCCTGGTACTCCAGCACTGAAATCCTGTTACCCAGACGGGTGACCCAAAATGTCTGCTTGCCTCAGCATCCCCCCAGATCTCACCTTCCATTAGGAAAAGCCGTGATTTTACCCCAAAATCCTAAGTGCCTGACACTGCTGTAACCCTCACAGTAACACAGCAGAATGAAGAGGAGCTCCAAACCCATTACATTCTCAACCCACATCCTGACATCCAGTGACACCGAACGTTTTCTGTGAAAGCTCCTGGGGCGCTCTGCAGCAAGAATGAAAAATAAACCGAGCCTAAAAGGCTGCGTTGCTTGGTCTCAGCAACCTCTTCCCTTCATTTGCCTCGAGAGCAAGCTACACCAGTCCCCAGTTCGTGGCCGCAGCACGCTCTTGCTCCAGACCCAAGCAGCCTCACGATTATTTCCACATTGTTTACAGTAAGTTTCC
Organism: Chlamydotis macqueenii; assembly: GCF_036417535.1. NCBI lineage: Eukaryota > Metazoa > Chordata > Aves > Otidiformes > Otididae > Chlamydotis > Chlamydotis macqueenii. The sequence continues at coordinate 2,669,935 of NC_141564.1, forward strand.
ATTTGTAAAACAATATCCTTGATCCCCAAATAGTCTTAAATACAGCCAAATACAGAAGAGAACATACTCTGTTGTAGAGTTGTATGTGAGGGTTCTTGCGAGACAGACAAATACAAGTTAATAAAAATGCACCCATTGACTTAGTTGTAACACAAGGAGATGATTAATTGACTCAAGGAGATGATTAATTGACTGGCCACTGCAAATTTCTGGGCGATTCTCCATACTCCCTAGCCTCACCGTCTGCACAAGGACTCTAATACCCAACCCTATTTTTAGCCAGTCAGTGTAGCAGCGCAGGTAAATAATTGATTGTCCCTCTGCCCTCTTTTGCTTTGCCTGTACGTGGCAGCTTTTGAAAAAACGTAGGAAGAAATCAGAATGAAAGATGTGAATATGAAATATTTGGTTCTTTAGACAGATAATGTATTCATTCATATCATACAGATATTTCTTCTGCCAACTTTTCAAGTGTTAATCCCTTTCTTTGGAGGGGGAGCAGGAAATTTGTCTAACACACCTTAAATTTGATCGTACGGATTTGAATTTCCCGAGGTGTCATTACAGTCCGGTGCGATCTGGGGAGCGGAGGTGGTTCTGGCCCAGCTTTGGTCATGAGTTACAAACCAGGAAACTCAAGTTAAACATCCCACTGATCCCAAAATACGGGGTTTTTTTTTCTGGACATGAAAGTATACGGGGGAAGAATTGCTGACAGTGTGCAACTGAAGAGAGCAACTGGTCTCTTGATATGTTCCAAAAATCATGCAAGACAATGTGTATGATTTCTAAATTAGCTGAAGGCCTATCATCCCATGACAAGATGGGATTTCGAGGTTGCTACTGCATTGCTCTAAGGTTCTGGGAGCCTGACTGCACGGGGAAGAAAATACTGACAGGTCCTGTAACTTCGCATTTGAGAGCATCCACCAAAAGAAGGAATTAGTCAGAAATGTGAAGAACCTGATCCTAAGGAGAAAAACAACCCCTCGCCTCACAAAACTAAATTCCATCCAGTGCAGCCCAGGTGAGTCAGGAGGAGGTAGCGAGAGGGCAGCTGGAGCGACTGAGGGGATGGGGAACGGAGATGAAAGACTTCAGAGGCCAGATGAGCTCTGCTCCATTACCTTCTTAAGCTTCAGCTTCCGATCTTCCTTCCAATTACAGGGACGGTGGGTTTGAAGGCTTAGGGCATCTGTTTCTCTTTGAAAAGGAGGGAGAGCAAGGCAGAGAAAAGCAACTGTGCAAGGTGTTTGACAACAAAGAGCGCGGGGAGCTCCGAGCTCTTTGAGGGGCAATTAGCCAGAAAATGTGCTCAAGACGACACGCTCGATTGGATTATCGGCCAAAGAATTACCCCAGAGCAACCAAAGTGGTCCTAGAGCCTGACTGCAGAGAGGCAATTACACATCTTGAAGACGTGCTACAGAAGCTTTAATTAAAGGTGTTATTTCTACATCACTGAACATTGGAAATTAAATTCTTCCTTGCAGCCACAAGAAGTAGCTTTTGTCTTTTCCCGGCGTGTAGCCTGTCAGCGTAAGACGTGGCGAGCTTCGGCACATCTTCTTTAGGAACACGTATTGTGTTTCACCCCACCCCTTCTCCTAACTACCAGTTATAGCGTAGACGTATTAAGAGGTGGATTTCCACTGCTAGACCTTCTGGCTTCCTCAGGCATTGTGTAGGTCTCGCTCGGCGAGGACAATTCGATCGCTGGCTAGATGTCAAGGTGAGGTTAACGAAGTACTGTTTGCGCGCGGAGCAAACAGTATCGAGAGGGATAAATTATCATCCTCGAAGTGGATGGTACAGCAAATTGACATTTTTAAATTAAATTTGGCTACAGTCTCGGTGACACAGCCAACCAGACTACAAGAGCAGTCCCCTCCTAACTGATAACAGTGCCTCCGGGTGCATTGGGGTGACTACTGACCAGCAAAAGCCTTCTCCAGCAAGACCACGCTCTTCGCAACCACACATCTTTCCTACAACATCGACTCTCACTCTGAAGTTTTATATTTTCCAAGTTGACGTGATGCCCCAGTCTGTAACACAAGCTTTGCTACAAGTCTGAAACACCATTGCTATTTACTCCATAACACAAGAAACATGCAAATTAGGTTAAAAAATATCGTTTACCTTTGTTTCCTGGTTCTTTTGGCATGTCCTCAGGTTTGCTGGCCAGTTCTGTGGATCAGCCACACAACCCACCGCTCGTCCTCAGCACAGTGAGGCTCCTCCAGCCCATGGCTCCTTTTCTAGTGGGGGCTGGTCCCCTGGCCAAAGCACTCCCCCCAGCTGCAAAATGCTGGGTTTTCTTTTCCCCCCTCCTTTCCGCTCAGATTTTTGCATCTTTCTTCCGAGTTTTCCCTTTTTTTAATGTGCTCCCCTTTCAATAGCTGCATTTTTTTAATCTAAAATTTACATTTACTCCAAATTCTGGTGCCCTGGAAGAGATACGTGGCCCAACAACGCCCGGTCTCAGGCCTGAGCCAGCTTCCATCCCGTACCACGCGTGGGTGGTCGAAGGGAGAGTCACCAAGGTGAGGAAGCCCTCAGATGCCCCATCTGTGGGATGGGGTCTGGAGGCCCTTTTGGCAGGCAGGAATACACTTGGAAGCATTCAGTAGCGCAGCCGGTTAGCACGATAGAATCATAGACTTACGGAATGGTTAGGGTGGGAAGGGACCTTCAAAGCCCATCCAGTCCAACCCCCCTGCAAGGAGCAGGGACATCGCCAACCAGATCAGGTTGCTCACAGCCCCGGCCAACCTGGCCTGGAACATTTCCAGGGATGGGGCATCCACCACCTCTCTGGGAAACCTGGGCCAGTGTCCCACCACCCTCAGTGTAAAAATTTATTCCTAATATCTAATCTGAATCTCTCTTCCTCTATTTTAAAACCATCACCCCTTGTCCTGTCACAACAGGGCCTGCTGAAAAGTTTCTCCCCGTCTTTCCACACCAGGGCAGAGCAGAGGGGCAGAATCCCCTCCCTCGACCTGCTGGCCACACTTCTCTTGATGCAACCCAGGATGCGGTTGGCCTTCTGGGCTGCAAGGGCGCATTGCCGGCTCATGTTGAGCTTCTCGTCCACCAGCACTGCCAAGTCCTCCTCAGGGCTGCTCTGTGCCTGGGATTGCCATGACCCAGGTGCAGGACCTTGCACTTGGCCTGGCTGAACTTCATGAGGTTGGCACGGGCCCACCTCTCCAGCCTGTCCAGGTCAAATGCATGGTTCCACGGCAAAGGCTTCAGCCAGATCATCAGCTTGTCCCGCTCCGCTCCCCTCTCCAGGTGGAGAAGCCACCACCCTCCCTCCCTTGCAGCAGTGGGGATTCACCGATTCCGTTCCTTTGCAATGGGAAGCTGTGCTGTAAGCTCGTGGTGGGAAGGGATGAATTTTATTGGTGTTAAGATTCCAGCTAACGTAACACTTCGCTTCACGCCATAATCATTAAGCCGTTTCCAATATAATGTAATGAGTTGCCATCAGTTTTCAAAATTTGTCACAAATGCACATCATTTGGTTAAACACAAAGGAACTTTACTGACGTTGACCTTCTAGAGAAGATGAGTGGTGGTGGATGTGAGGGTCAGGAAAGGCTTCAGGACGCCCACCACTTTTCCACCTTCATTGCAGGGGGGTTGGACTGGATGGCCTTTGAAGGTCCCTTCCAACCCAAACCATTCTGTGATTCTATGATTCTGCCCGACTTCTGGCTGGGGGAGCGGCAACAGCTGATGCCCAGAGAACAGAGCATTGCGTGCGCCTGGAGACATGAAATTGTTCCACACACCAGGAAGCAGCGCAGATCTTGGAAGCTGCCCTCATAGGCTGACAGGGCGCGGTGTTATTTTAGACCCCATCCAGCTGTCCAAACCAAGTTTCAAACCAGTTCTGTCTCATGATATCACTGGGTCTTGATGTGCAAGGAGATAAAGGAACTTTCCCAAGGCTGCACACAAGGCGGCTTAGAAAAACAGACAAGCCAGGCTCAGAGCTTTTAACTCGCTGTATTGTCAACGCTCTTCTTCCCCAAATTTTATAGCCAACATGATCAACTTCTGCTGGGTTCTTGCTTTTGTGCCAGTTCAAGCTTACGGTCAAGTTTCTAAATGGACGTTACTGTGCTGCTCGCACCCGTGACACAATGCCGGCTTTCTCCACAGCGAGGAGGGCCCTCGCCGCTTTATTTTTAGGTTGTGTTTTCCCTCCCAGTCTGCAGAGTGATCCGGATGCGTGGCACTTGTTTCTTTTCTAAATTTCTCCCATCGAGTTTTGTTTTAACGCTCGTTTTGACCAGCGGCGCTTGGCAGGGGCAAGCGTCTGTTTGGCTCCAGCCACGTGTCAGCGCCCGGACAATTCCACTTCGCTACGTCCAGCCTAAGTCACCGGTTTGCGCTTGTAGCTGAGACTGGAACCGGATGGTTTATAAGATACTGGTTCTGAATGGTTTTTTCAAACAGTAATGGTGCCGTGATCATTGCCTGCTGCCGTCAGATTTCACAAGGCAGCCAAAATTGAGGCCCGGATTTAAATTAATTTGCACTTGCGGACAAGAAGAAGCCCAAATTGCTGTTCTTGTTCTTGTAGCCGCAAGTTATGACTGCAGATCTCACGGGAGGCACCTCTGAAACCAACTGTTTCCATTGGGGAGCGAGCACGGAACGCATCTCTGGGCTTGGCCACTGGTGATCAGTGTCATGACAGCGTTCCTGCGGGCTGAGGTTAATCTGGCCCTTTATTAAACGGCTACTTGCAAACGCCTGATCCTGAATTTTAAGGTGCAGTTGGAGCAAGCAGAGAGCTTTTGTCTTTTGAAGGGCTATCGGGTCAAAATGCCGCTGGCCTCAGGACAGAGACCCCAAAAATGCAAGCGTAGCTGCTGCAGGCAAGTTCCAACATCTTGCTGACGTAGCCGCCGCGCACAGATAACTCCCTTTGGGTCCTTCATTGTTCCACAGCCTCACAGCCGATATGAAACTGCTTGAAATCTCTTCTCCAGACGAGGAAAGTAGGTTATTTCTAATTAGGGGACATGTAATCAAGCGTGACGTGCCCACTTACCCCTTCGATGACAGAAGCTTGATGTCCTTACATGGGTAAGGTGGGAAAGGGGCAGGTAGGAAACAGCCTAAAGCCTGTAAAGGTTCTTCGTGTCGGCGTCCCTCTGACTTCGCTTCTCCATGCTGATTTCTGTCACAGGAGGAACTCGGTCAAAACAACTGGAGGGTGAGAAACGCCTACGCTTTGGGCTTCACATTTTACTTTTAACTCTGTTTCCTCATCCCCTATCAGTCATTACTGTCAATGGAAGAAAGCGAGAGCCCCTTCTTAGCATCTCAGCACAGAGGAGAATTTCATACTGAGAGCTTTGTTCTCCGTGTTAAATGCCTGTTGACTTCTTTGGCCCAGAGAAACATTGATTTTTCTCTCGCTTTCTTGACAGGCTCTGCTTTCTTTCCTGGCCGCTGTGCCGAGATCTTCGCCAGAGGTCAAAGCATTGGGAAACTCGGCGTCCTACACCCCGACGTGATCACCAAGTTTGAGCTCACCATGCCATGCTCTGCCCTAGAGATCAACATCGAGCCCTTCGTGTGACGACGGGACGTTTCTCCTCCTCCAGCCATCCGCTGGCACGTGCCGTGCCCTCCGCTTACGCTTTTCTATTCCAGTAAACTAGAAAAACACAGAGCCTGGCTCCCTGGGTAAATATGTTCCTTACGGTGCAATTTGGCCAGCTTCTGCAGGGTAAGAACGTGGCATTTTGGGCTTGCCCGTGCCCTCGGTGTTTTTCAAGGGCGGGGGAAGAAGCGAGTTGGGTCGAAGCCCAGCGTTCTCCGAGAGAAATGCAAGGGCAGAGCACATGATTAGTTCTCAAAAATCAGAGCTGTTCCACAGACACAGCTTCGTACTGTAACTGATTATGGCTGCGTAACAGGAATCTCATTCTTTTCTGATTGCATGAAATAAGATAATTGATTAGAGCAAATGTTGAGTGAATGTGAGCAGAACGAAGGAGCTGAGCTTTTATTTTGTATGGTTGTCATGTGCTCGTCAATGGCTGGAGGAGGAAAATAAACTTGTTTCATGAAAACCAGAGCTGTTTTGTGAGGGAGATGTGTGTAATATCTGCTTCCCGACCCCAGACGTAACTGTTGGTCCTTTATCATTCGAAATTCAGACAGGGGAGGGGGTGGAATTAATTTTTTCACGGTTGATGTAAGCCGAGTGGTTTTTGAAGCTCCAAACCAAATTGGGGAAATGCATTTAAGAGCATTGGCCAGTGTCTTTTGCACGAGGAGCTGAAAAATATCAAAGCCCTTCTCCGAGCGAGGCTGGCACATCTGTCTGCAGAGGTTAGCGTGGTCCCCGCACTCGTGTCGCTCCGCCAGTGCTTTCTGGAATTTCACCGCAGGGACCACGTGGCTTTTGGGCAGTTTTTACTTTTCTTGCCGTCTCGCCGTGACGATACATGAAAACCTCTCGCAGGTCAGGGTTTTCCTCTCGGCTTCCTGTCGTCGTGCCTCTGCCGTCGGGGAAACTGAGAACCTGCATCCAGCACGGCAACGCGCGATTCGGCCCTCGTCACAGCGAGTATTTTGCATTAGGCCAGCACGCCGCCGCTTGTTTCCGTTGCGAGAGCCAGCTAGGCCTATCCTCTGGTCCCAGGAGGGGACCGTCCCAGGGTGATGGTGGAGAAGGGTGCTACAGCGAGCAGCGCATCGGAAGAGCGATGTCTGCCCAGTCCCCCGTCGCTGGGCCCGCGCCAGTACCCTGTCGGTACTCTGAACAGGTGGGAGGGCAACAGGTGAGGCTTTCTGGTGCAAGTGTTAATCCAGTTCGGAAAATGCACTACAGTTGCCCATCTGGAAACCCTTCAGTTCCCCTCCGATGGAAGTGTAGACGGTAATTATCTCTGCGTGACCGACGCAGAAGGAGAACGCAGCTCTTGCCATACGTTGCACGACTGACTCCGGCGCCTGCGGAGAGCGAGAAAACTGCAGCTCACGTTTTAGAGGCTGCCAGGGGCTCGGCCGGCCTGGCGTTTGCGGGATGTCTCTCTCCGCTGTGCCTACACGACCGTAAGCGAGCAAGCCTGCGGGGTAGGGAGCGCTCTGTGCCGCAGGTGGGAAGCGTTAAACCCCCCGTTCAGCGGTGCGTCACGCACGGGGATTGGGACGCCAACACGGCAGATCCGCCTTTCAGCAGAGCGCAGGCGTTTTTGCGTGCGCTGAATACATTTCTCCACGCAAGATTTTCTGATTCTTTGGGTGTCTCAATTCTGCTGTGAATTTACTATCCTTTGAGCCTAAAAACTGGATTAGGCTGAGCCTAAGGGCTTGACTGCAGTGGTATGCGTTGCGAGGCTTTTAGGGATCGCTGCTCCTTTTCCGTACCGTTTGCCCGCGTGTCGTTAGCAAACGTCTCTGCAAGCGGGACATCAGCTCCTGGGGAAGCTAAAAGCAGAGAAAGGGAATGGAGAGGAAAGTTTAAAAAGCCTCTTCAGAGCCACCGACCCCTCTCATGGCGAGACGCGGTGCCGGCAGCCTTCCAGAGGCTGCTGTCGCTCCGAAATTCAAGCTTTGCTGTAGCGCTGTGCTCGGGATTCGCTGTGAATCCTGACGAGCGGGGCACTTCCTCCAGGTCCAGCATCTTTATTGCAGGCCGTCGTCTTTCCCAGCCCTGAGCACGAGCACGAAGGGCTGGAGCTGTGCTGACAGCGAGCTTAGAGCCCGTTCTTATGCGTTGCCTGGGTTCATTTCAGCCGGACACGAGGGCCGACTCCTGGGTTTGTCCTTGTTCCAAAGAGCAGAACCCCGAGACAGCCTGGCCGCAGCTCCCAGCCACGGGTCTTCGCGCTCGCAGGTCGCTGTCGCCCGTGAGCATTTACATAAAGGCAACGCTTGGGATCGTTTCCATCCGGCTGCGAGTGCGCTTGCTTGCAATTTAGATCATTCTCCATTTGGCAGGTGATTACGGAACAGGCCGAGCTGAAACATGGGGCGCTGCCAGGAGGACCACGGCTGCGGGCACACGCGACACCGCTGACCGCCCAGCGACCTTGAAACCGAGCCCAGGGCGAGCGAGCCGGCAGCAGGGACGGCAGGCAGGGCATGAGCCGAGCGGTGGTGTGGTCCCATGCGTGCCGCGGGGCAGGCGATGCGTTCTGGCAGCAGACAAGGGCCACGCTTCAGCCCATTTTGTCAAATTTGCAAGGTCCCACCTGCTGCTGAGCCACACTTCCATCTTCTACCTTCCTAACTTCTACTTGCAGCAGGCAGCAGAAGGGTTAAAACTGAACCTGAGACCATTTTCTTCTCTTCCATCCCCTAAATTAAATCACTTGTATCCCGAAAAGCAACCCGCACACTAACTTGTGGTTTTACAGAGAAACTGGGATGGATTGGGAGACTGGGGTCACGACAAAGTTACTGCTGGAAATTAAACCAGGGCAATCCAGCGCTCGCTGGGTTGGTTTTTACTTCCTGCACAGGGGGACAGTGAGGTTTGGACGCCGCCAGAGCAGCTGGTGCTGTGCTGGGGGACTGGCACGGGGCAGTGCGGAGCATTTCCAAAGCACAGGTGGGTTTGCAGCGAGGCCCTGGTGCTTCGGGTCAACGAAATACAGAACCGTGGGAGGACTCCCCTCTTCAAACCCGGCCTGCGGGAACGGCTGTGGTCCCCTGAGCATCCCACGAAGCCCAGCTGAAAGCCCTGACTGGTCCCAGCAATGCTGCAGCACTGGGGGCCAGCCTGGGACGAGAGGTGGGCGGCTGCACTTGGGCAGCTTTTTAAACGGCGACTCGTTCACCTTACATCAGTCACTTCGAGGTGGCAATGGAGGACGCAAAATGAACAGAGAAAGACCAAATTTTGCAAAATACATATATTTTAAAATTTGAACCCGGTACAGTTCGCACTTATTGCGTGAATGACATGCAGGTGAACACTATAAAAGATAAAAATACTTGTGCACATATTTTATAAATCCAAGCATTTATAGATGATTTATAAAATTTTCATAGCACAAAATAGCTGCGATGCAGAACAGGAATGTTACACAGAAACCTGCATGAACGTCCCTGACAAACCGGGCCTTTCCTGGGGCCAACTGATCTCACCCCATGGCTCATACTCAGCTTGCTGTCAAGTTTTTCCCCAATTCTGGTCCCCTCCCCCGGGATGTGGCGCCTCCGCGGGGTCTCAGCTCTGCCGCGCAGCTGTACAGCCCAGAGCAGCCTCCAAATGAGGGGGTTCAGGGCCCGTGGGGTGCGGGGGAAGGGAGACTGGGGACAGGAGCCCTTGGTTTCGATGGCCGGAGCCCTGCACTCCCCCGAGCGCACGTGTCCCGCTGAAAAACGTGTTGAAGCTGCTCGCATGCATGCGTAAAGAGAGATGCGTCCACCCAGCCTGATTTAAAATCATTCATCCAAATCTAAAAATTATAACAATTTCCGCCTGCATTTTTTTTTGGAGGGTACTGACCTGGTTTTAAAATCTCATGGCTCTTTCATGCACACGCCTCCCCCTCAGACAAAACTCCCAGCTGCCTTTTTGGAACTTGATTCTATTTCTCCAAGCGCTCAGCTGATGGCAAAGCACCTCCTCTCTTTTCTTCAGGTTAATTTTCCAGGCATCGCCGGTGAAAAAGCTGGCTTTTACGTGCACTCTGCCGGGAAAGGCACCGGGGCCACACTCCAAGCTCCACGGCCACAGCCCGTTACATTTTTCCAGCCAAGCTGACCACAGTCACCGCTGTATTTCTCAACAGCTCATGGGTCCAGCAGCAGATAGATATATATATATAATTTTTTTTTAAATAAGCAGCCTGAGTTACAGCGACGGCCCTGCTATGAACACTCCTCCACTGCTGTTCTACAAGGTATCGCAAGATGCACGGAAGACCGACTGTAACGAAAGTGATGGCATCTTCGCGTCACCGCACGTTGCAGTCACTGGAGTCGCCGTCAGCTCCTTCCACAACACGGTTTGAGGACACCGCTTGTCGCCCCTGCGCACAGGAAGGGCTTTGTCCCGTCTCCCAGACAGGGGAGCTAAATCAGAGTGAAACGGTTTGAGCACAAGCCTCAGCATCGCGGTGACAACTCTGCTTTCAGCATCTTTCCGGGGACACTTTCTTATGACTATTCAAGGTTAATTGTTATCAATCACTTTAAATGTTCTGTGTTGCATTTTTCCTTTTTCTGTTTTACTTTTTTGTTTGGATTTTTTGCAGCGGGTAAAACCATACACACAGAACCAGCCAGGTGCGGCAGTGCTGTCAGAAGACGCTACGACAAGCGACAAGCACGAGGATCACCACGTTTCCTTAGGGAAATGACAGCCATATCCAAGCGCGGCCGGCTGGCTCCAATCTCTGCCGATGCCGGCTGCTGCAGAAACCTGCTGTCGCGGCCGGTGGGACGCTCCCACCGAAGCCTGACAGCGGGAAGGTGCCAGCGCTTGACGAGCCTCCACCCCCACCCATCGCCACATCACCTTCCGTCCTCTGCCGGTCCTCCTCCGCCCCGGGGACAGCAGAGTGCAGAGCTTTTGGCTGGTTGCCTCTTCCCCTGCCCCACCAGCCGCTCGCTTGCCCCCGTGCCCCAAACACGAGCCCTTCCTTGCCTCGCTCTCCTTCGGCAGGAGGAACCCCGCAGCCAGGCAGGCAACTTCGGAGCCCACGGAGCCCCCGGGGCGGGCATCCCACAGGCACAGCCACACTTCCCTGCACCCCGCTGCCACCGCTCCGGCAGGGATTTTGGCTTTGTACTCTGTGCTTGTCACCTGTAGTTGTCTGGGGCGGGGGTCTCCAATTACGGGACACAGCGGGGTCCGTGATTTCTATCCCCAGGTTATTTGTGTAGGGTGATTCCCAGGACTCTTCCGAATCGGGTATTTTAGGCCAGTGCAGAAAGGCACAAAACACTTTTTGGTCAAGTTAGCAGCCTCAACGGGCTCATCGCATCTCCGAAGCGGTGGTGCCGTACGTTGCTCTGTAAGGAAGGCGCTGCGCTCACATCAACCCCAACAGCTCGTGCAGCAGCGGCACGAGCACGGTAGCGCTGAAGCCGACTGAGGAGTACGTTATAAATTTATATGGCACTTCCACTTCCAGTCGTCGTCGGGCTTTCAGGTCGTCAACGGGAAACTTGTAGCGGTAACCCAGCAGGCCCAGGACCACGTTCTTCATGAGTTGGCGCGTCAGCAGAACAACAAGGATCCCTACGAAGAACCTGGCTAGCATGAGCACTGCTATTTTACCGGTGAGCAGAGGAAATCCCAGCTGAAAATCAGCGCTGGTGTCGGCCGGCACGGCGTACTGGTTATTTAACCAAAACCCCACCGTTGCTCCAGCTCCTGCTCCTAAGATAGTAGTGGTGTCTCCCCTGGTAGGGCTGTAGTATTCTAGTTTGGGGTAGTTGTAACATAAGACGAGAGGCACAACGATGGAAACCAGCGGACAGAAGGGACTGGTTAACAGGAAGTCATCTATGGCGTCCCAGGCGGGATACAAGAGCACGAGCAGCACAGCCGAAATCAGCGCCCCACCGATGACGTCCTGCAAAGAGATCACGTTTAACAGCTTGGTGAGACCTGGAAGGCTATGAGAAGACAGTGGTATTTGCATTTGTGAGGGCACAGCGGTGGAGGAACACCCTGAATTCACACATGGTGACAACCTGACGCCTGCGCTGAGCAAAACGTGACCACCTGTGACCCCAACCTAAGCCTTGGCCACGTGCACGCATCTACTGGCCCGTATTTTTCCCCTGAGTACGTGAGGTTCTTCCCCTCACCCGCTTTCACGTTTTAAGGCCACTCTCCATCTGCTACCTCCACAGACGCGGTGCGCGTGCCGTGCTCCCCGCCGACCGCAGCGAGAGGTAGGCGCCGCCGGGCAGGAATACGTCGAGAAGAAATTTCTTGCCCAAGCCCCCGAAATCCAGCTTGTAGTTAAACGCCCAAGGCAAGTGCGTAGTTACAACCTAATTTATTAACAGAAGCAAATGAGGTGTTTTGAGAACTTGATCGCTGTTGTCCACAAGGCTGGGAAGGGAGACGAGCTCACTCCTCACAAAAGCGATCTGCATTAGATCAGCCAGATAAAAAGCAATGTAACGAGTTTCCCCGTGCTGCTCTCCCGATGGCACTATGGAGGCGGCAGAATTCGTACTCCAACCACAAAGTTCCCTGCAAAAGCTGGAGTTAATCACATACAGAAATGGCCTCTTCTCAAGATTGTATCTTTTTCACCACGTCATGACCGTTGACTGCTACAGTGCTTGGTCACAGCCTAAAATGAATTATTTATAGAATCATAGAATCACGGAATAGTTTGGGTGGGAAGGGACCTTCAAAGCCCACCCAGTCCAACCCCCTGCAAGGAGCAGGGACATCTCCAACCAGATCAGGTTGCTCACAGCCCCGGCCAACCTGGCCTGGAATGTTTCCAGGGATGGGGCACCCACCACCTCTCTGGGCAACCTGGGCCAGTGCTCCACCACCCTCAGCGTAAAAAATTTCTTCCTAATATCTAATCTAAATCTACCTCCCTCTGTTTTGAAACCATTACACCTCATCCTGTCACACCAGGCCCTGCTGAAGAGTCTCTCCCCACCTTTCCTGCAGCCCCCTTTAGGCACTGGGAGGCCGCTCTAAGGTCTCCCCAGAGCCTCCTCTTCTCCAGGCTGAACAGCCCCAGCTCTCTCAGCCTGGCCTCACAGCAGAGCTGCTCCAGCCCTCTCATCATCTGCGTGGCCTCCTCTGGACCCTCTCCAACAGCTCCATGTCCTTCTGATGTTGGGGGCTCCAGAGCTGGACACAGCACTGCAGGTGGGGTCTCATGAGAGCGGAGTAGAGGGGCAGAATCCCCTCCCTCGACCTGCTGGCCACGCTGCTGGGGATGCAGCCCAGGATGTGGTTGGCCTTCTGGGGTACAAGGGCGCATTGCCAGCTCATGTTGAGCTTCTCGTCCACCAGCACTCCCAACATCTCAACACCCGCTCCACGTGTGACTAAGGGGTGAAATTCAAAAGCTGTTCATGTGCTTTTCTGTGCCAATTGAAGACGTTTAACCAAACGTTAACATTCCCCTAACAAAAGCTTTGCTCAGATCTACCCAGCCGACTCCAGTGGTTCCTGGTCGGGGCGCAGACACCCTCTGCTTACAAACCTGACGAAAGTTTTCTGAATTTTATTATCCTCCCGCTCTCCCCACCACAGTAACACGGCCCCTGTAGTTTCCAACCAGCTCTGCTCCCAACCAGTGGCTCAGACCAAAGTGGGAGCATGAGGTGACCCATCAGGCTGGGGGAAGAAAATACTTTCTACACCACTAATAAGTAAAATTAAAAATATAGATCTTTTAAAAGTAGTGTTTATTTCATACTTATCTCATCCTTTTTTGATTTTTATGTTTCTGTATATTTTATAGTGTATTTATCAGTATAGTAATATATGTATGGTGTGCAGAATTCATTATTTCCCCCCCTCACCTGTTAAACTAAGGAGGAGCTGAGCAGAGAAGGGATGGCGCTGATTTCTGGGAGAAAAACTGCTTTTCTGGACTCTACTGTGCACCCCAGAGCAGGACCCGAGCTTTTCCTGGTGGCGGAGCCGCTGTTAACGCTCCCGGGAAGCGCGTTCTCGCCTGTCTGCCTGTGTAAACAGATTGCCCTCTCGCCAAACCCGCAATTAGAAAGGAATTTTTAAATGAGGACAGGCACTAATTTTGCTCAAGGTGCAGCACTACTGGCAAAGCATAAAACCTCCCATTTTCCTGCTGGGGTGCTCCAGCTCCCTCAGCATAGAGAAGTCCTCCATGGGCTCCGTCCCTCCCAAAAAGCCCCACCGCCACCACGCAGCTCCTGTGGATTTTAACTACAGAGCTCTCATTTTGCTTCACAGGTTTCTAACCCTGCAAGTCCTTCACGTTGTTTTCCTGTGCTACGGGTACATAAAGAAAAACAACTGGGGTAAACACCCAGAATGGCTGGGATGCAGGACTGGGACGTTTCAAAATCCTTTGTGCCCGTCCCTGAGGCCACGGACAGCGGCACGGCGGCTGCCACTCTCACACCAGGCTGGTTTTTTTGTTTCACGAGGTTCTTAGAGCACGATTTGTTTTCGGATTGCAAAAGCTTTTTGAGGGTAAGACCCTTCTATGCTCTTCCCACTGAAATGATGGTTGGAGAGACAAACACTCCCAGGATATCGAACCAGCGCCCCAAACACAGTGGCACTCGAGAATCTTCCCTGCTACTGCCACAATCAAAGCACAAATAACATTTTTCTATTTTTCTATATTTTTCTATTCTGTCTTGCATTTGGTCACTTATTACCTGAATTCCCCTCGCGCTTTCATTGACCGTGTGAGGCTCTACTCGCTCTCCCAAACAGAAATCCCTAATTTGCTTTCCACTCCTATCAGTTACTGCTCCACCCCACGAGGACTGTACAGCCACGGTGCGTAAACTGATGCCGATACGCTGTTTGTTTATCAGCTTTAAAATATTTAAGATGATTTCAGGATTCACAGGGTCAAAAAAAGGGAGATACACCAGAGCTTCGGCTACGGCTGTCGCAAAGCACGGCGCAACCGCCTTGCCACTCCTTCTCCCGTTCCTCAAACGGGAACAATTCAGTTACGCTCAGTCGATGGGCGTATTTTACCCATTCACTTGCTTTCCTAAAATATTACGATGGCTTAATCCACAATTATACTTTGGTATTCATTTTCTATTAGGACTTCAGCACTTCCATTAGGGAGGCTGTTTCGGCTGAGCGGCCCTGCAGCATCTCGGGCAGCTCAGGGCAGTCCCTCGAAGCGTGCCAAACGGGCTCAGAACCACCCTTCTTCTCCGAAAGGACCCGTGGGTTCGCCGCAGGTGGGCCGGACGGCGCTGCACAGAGCGGGGCCAGATTTGGGCAAGTGCGATCATCCCCAGCGGCGTCCCCACTGCGGGATGAAGACGCCACCAAAGTACGTTTGCCCTTCTGAAAGGGCAAACTCTGCTCAGAGTTCAACTAAGGAGCTTTTTTTATTTTAAAGCCCTTTTTTATCGTGTCAAAGGCACAAAGGACTTTTTCTTCTTTACCCCAAAATCCAGCTAAATTTAGAGGAGCCTTTCATTATGATGGACCAGCAAGGGAAGTATGCGAGGAATTTTTACTGACTGACTTAAGGTCACCAGCGCAGAAAGGGTGTCTCCAGCTGCGATTTAAGATATTGTTCTGACCCACTAGGTCTGGAAGGGAAGGTCAAGCTATATTTTATCGATAACCCTGATCTCATAAGGGTTACATTCATCAAGCCTCCTTATTATAACAAACGTAAATACTACTTAGTGAAAAAAACGCAAATATTTATGCATACGCAAGTCACAAACAATCCAAAGTTGCAGATATTCTATGATTATTTTCAGACAAAAGATTTGTGCATCTAAACCCTTTGCGAATGAGTTTCCTACCAGCCAAAAACCTGAAGCTTGTCATAATATTTTTTGGAAGTGCCGCGTCCCTGCGCGGTGACAGGAGACAGGCTGTCCCCCCCAGTCCCCCCAGGGCAGCTCACTCGTGTTTTACCGTCTCTGTCGCTCTCCGCCGTGACTCACCCGGCTCTACTCCTTCCCCGGCACTCCCAGGCTAAACCAGCCCCGCGTATTTCTCGCTGACAACAGTGATACTATTGCACAAAAAGGCTTTGCTAAGGAGCAGCGGCGGTTGCCCAAGCGCGTTCCTGGCAATTAAAATTTCCAAACAGAGAACGACAGATTCGGCTGCCACACCGACCTCACCCGGCTCCTCAACCCACGCACGCCGCGGCTTCCCTGACGGTATAAATAATTCCCCTGCGGATTCAAGTAGCGATAGCCTGGGGGTTTCCTCATAGCTGCCTTTGAACCTACAGCCTCAAATTTAGTGGCGTGACTCCTGTATTCCTGCAGCGGCACGGCCAAGGCAGGACGCGCATCGCTTGGAGAGTGGGAGATGGGAATTGCTGCAGGTAAGCAGAGCCGGAGGCACGACCGGCACGGGGCGTCCTTACCAGGACCGTGTGCATCCCGGTGTAGAGCCTGCTGAGACACACCAGCATGGAAAACACAAACGCTGCTACCAGGCCTAGTTCGAAGGGATACTGCGGAAAGGGGGGAAAAAAATATATAAATAAATAAATACACACACATTACATCATTATCCACTTTAACATCAGCCTATATCCGAAATAAAACACCCAAGCAGCTGGATCTCACGCTGGGAAGCGGCTCCTGAGCTGGACTTTCCCAGAAGGATTAACGTGACCCGAGAGGAGACCTCACATCAGCCAAAGTGCAATCTTGCTGGAATTTTGTTACCTGCAGTGCCTGCTTTTGCAAAGCCCTAGTCTTAGCGTGGGGAAACCTGGAAAACAGATGGCATTTGCAGAGTTTTTCCCCATGACACCCACCTGCAAAATCCATGTCAGTGCTAAAGGCCTTAGGGAAAAAAAGGCTGAGCTGCAGGCTCAGATCACCCGAGGGGAAGGCGATAGCCGCAGAGCAGGACCAGAAGCGTGATCAATAGTCCTCGAGCAGCAGGCTTAAGGTGGTTTTGCTTAATTCCATCTCTGACATGGAAAGAAGTGTTGAAATAAATCAACATTTAAAAAGGAAAAAAAACCCCACATATCTGGTAAAGAATAAGCTTAACATATTAGCCCTTAATCCACTCATTCAAATCCTGAAACCGAGTGGGCTGGTGGGCTCCTTTCAGTATATAAAAGACATTTTTCTGGGGGGAAAAAAAAAAACCAAAAAACAAAACAAAAACCAAACCCAACCCAAAATATAAATAAATGAAATTAATACACCCAATTAGACACAAAGCCAAGAGGCTGACGACTGACCAGGGTTGTCATAGATCAGTGCAAAAACCCTTCTGCGGAAATTTTAAGCATAACTACTTCTGATCCTCTCCCCTGGCCCCTGAAACAGAGAGCTCCCACCCGGCTGCAGATGTCACTCCCAGTTCAGAAATCGCTATTTTTTGCCTCCGTCCTCTAAGCCTCCGGAGGATTGACGCCCACTTTATCCCCGCCTCAGCAGGCAGCCTGGGAGCTGGTCCAGATTGGTAATTGATGACTAGGGCAGCTTTAGAAGATAGCAGCATAATGTACTGGTAGATTTTTCCTTCTTAATAGAGGCAATTAAATCATTTAATTATTTTACAGCAGCTTTATTGTTTCATAGCAGTTTCCAAGAAGCATGAGACAGCCCATGAGGAGCTGCATGTCCCAGTGGTAGCTTATCAATGCAGGAGGAGGAGAAAGTGCTGCTGACCAGGTCTTTTTGGCAGATCTGGCCTTCCAGGGCTGACAGATATCCCATCTTATGGCTTCTCCTCCCCGTTCCCACCCCGCTGCCAAGCTGCTCCGACCAGTTACCATACAATTACCAGGCACCACCGACCTGCTCACTCATCCCTGCGCCTTGGGCAGGAGCAAAGCCGGCTGCTTCAGGGGTCTCAGCGTTATTCAGAGGTCTGCGTTTCTACGAGTCACAGCCTCAGGACACGGCACCTTTGATCAAGCGGGTGGCCACCTTCTACCCCTGCACACTTGCGGGCACCCCGGCTGCGCTGCGAGCCCTCTTGGTTACATGGGTTTATCTTTGAAATACGCTTGAAGAGGTTGAGAAACACACTTAAATACAGCTAGGAAGCTATTGCTGGAGTGCAGGAAATCCATGTTTCGATTCATAAAATGAAATTTAAATAATCATTGTGGAGAAAGGAGTTTCTGGGAAATAAGTTTGCGTTTCCCAACATGCAGCGTTGGCTTGGCGGGCACAAGGTGAACACAAAATGCTGATGCCGGGGATCTTCCTTCCCTCCACGGTCACCTCATTTGAAAACACAGCCACCCTGCCAAACCACAACAGGGCAGCACAGCCTGCCTGCAGCTCTGAGCGGTGTTTGTGCTAAAGGAAGGAGATTTCCACTAAATTTCTTGTTCTGTCTATTATCAGCCAGCTTCAGGGAAAAATACACATCTGTGGAAATAAATACAGGGCTCCTCTGGAAGCGGCAACAGCTTTGGGTTTGCCTGCTTTCTGTAGCTTGCTGGAAGCAGACACATGCTTTGCTATTTTTTTAATTTTCTTTTTCTACCCCCTACCTTGTACTGGTTCACGGTTGCAATGAAAAAAGAGAAGGAGATTGCGGTAGCGGCCATGGCGTGGGTGGAAGGCATCCCGTACTCCGCGTCCGTCCTCATTTCCAGCTTGACGACAGGTGGCGAGAGGGGCCGAGGCCACTTCAGGATGTCCTTGGAGACCTGGCCTATGTACATCACTATCTGCGGAGAGGAAAGGCTGTCAGTCAGCACGGGCAATCCCCACGCAGCCCACCCAAGAGCCACCTCTACTTCTGTGCTTTTTCCACTACCGCAAGCGCAGAGTTTATCCCCTGAATTATTAAAGGATTTTTCATTATCCCGGTCAGCGAAGGAAGCGCTGTTTTCACTGCACTGTGTTGTAACCTGATCAGATGCAGGACCAAAAGGAGGGTTCTCAACACAGGACACCTCGAGACAGACAGCTGGCTCCCACCCCACGCTGGAGGAGTTCACGTTTCCTCCCTACCCCTCACCATCCCTCTCCTGCAAAGCAAAACAGCTGGAAGAGAAATTTTTCCACCACCACCTTCCCATCACCGCCTTGCCCAGCTGCCTCCCTCCCAGCTCTCCGAGGGCAGCGCCAGCAGCTCCCACTCCACCCAGCGCACAAGGCGCTGCGGGAAGCCCGCTGCGACGCCCCGCCGGGGTGGTTATTAAACAAGAAGCTTGGCATCCTTGGGGAGGCAGCGGAAGGAAAACTGGACAAGCGACATGAAGTACCAGTTCTCCTGCCTGACTCCCCAACAACAAAGGGCTTCTGTGCCCTGCTTGGGACACCGGAGACGTAATCAAGGGCTCCATTAATTAGCTACCAAGCACGGCAACGCTGTGATTTTGGAGGCAAATCTCAGGTCGCTGCGAGGAGTAGCGATGGGAAGCAGAGGCAAAGCTGGCCAGCAGCCCCGAGTGGTGCAGCCCATCCTCAGCACCCCCTTCCCAAGATGGATGCAAAGAAAAATCACCCCAAAATCCCCTGTATTTGCTTTTTATTGTCGTTCTCCTCCCTCTGGATAGCACAGCCAGACATATGCAAAGCAAGCTCTGCAAAACAAAGCAAACTTATTTTCTCCTTTTTTTTTTAAATACAAAAATCAGGTTAACTGACATCTGCTGCGAAAACTCGGTTGCTGCGCGAGACGGCTCGCTGTTCTGCTTCTCACGCTTCCACCAGCAAAGGAAGGGTCTTAAAATAACATCCTTCCCGTGACGGTGTTAGCCACATGCCAGAATGGCAACGCCATCGTCCCCTGCCGCAGTTGTCACTAGCCACGCCGTATCCCGCTCTCTCCCACCAGCCATTTTCAAGTTTTCAACAAAAATTTCAAATTAAAAGAAAAAAAAAAAAAAAAAAAAGAGGCTTCACGTTAAAAGACAGGCGTCAAGAATCACAAATCAGGAGCAGGAAAGAGCAAAAACACCACATTCCTTCATCCAAAGGCTGGAAGAGTGACCGCTGGTGCCCTTGCATCCTTTATCCCCCACCACAGGAATCCCATCGCCGCCCTGTTATCGGCGCCGCCCGCGGCACGCCTGGCTGCTCCCACTTCACCCTGATCCGTGGGGCATAGGGCAGTCGGCAAACACCGTGCAGAACACAAAGGCTCGAGGGACACGTGCCTTCAAGAAACCACCGCCTGGGTTTATTCGGTCAACGCCACCAGTTTCCAAACGGATGCAGGAGCATCTTTGGAAGTTAATTAAATTCCAGGGTTGAAAGCAAAATTACTCTCTCCGCCAAAACAGAAAAACACTGAGGCTACCACTTGTGATACCATCTGAGAAGCAAGGTAGGACGAGCCAGTTTATCAGCAGTCCTCCATAATAACGACTTCCACTTGCAGAAGTATTATTAGCACCAGTGCATAAGAGCGTTGCAAGAAAGGGAAGTGAGTCATCTTTGAAATGAAGGCTACGCTAGGACTCCTCCGACAGTGAAAAACAGACTGAATGTTGGAGGTGGTATGGGTAAGGAAAAACATCAGGTATTCTCACAGCACCTTCCTGGCATTCCAGACTAAATTCTGACCCTGCTATTTTTTAAAAAACATATTGCACAGACACATACAGTAATGAGAGGCGAGACAACCTCCACACAACATGAAGAGGAGTCCAGAATACGTTCACACTGATCCCTACCAGACCTTTGCCTTTAGCTTATCTGGGCACTGCGCACGTGGTTTCACAACGTCCCGGGTTGTTCGGCAGAAGGAGCGGTGGGTGCGGTGAAACATCCTCCATCAGCTGAACTGGCAGGCTTCCCCGAGACAGCGAGAAGCGCACCGTCGCTGAAAGCCACCCAGCAAAGGTGTTGCCCTGGCTCCCCTGCCTCCGCACGTGCTGCGGAGTTGCACTGCAGCTCTCATCTTCTCAGGATGGTGGCATCCGCCTTGGCCAAGCGGCATGTTCTCTCTTAAGCCACATTTCATTATTTCCTGACCTTGTTTCTCTGCCATTCTGCATTTATTCTCCAACAGTTCCAGGAAAGAAAGCAAGCAGCCTGAAAGTTTGGGCCTGTTATCAGCTTTTTTCAGCCTACAAATGAGAAAAATCCCTGTAATAAACATTTCCAGACCTTCAGCGCTTACGGTTCGCAGGGAGACGGAGAGATGAGCATGGAGGACAGGCTAAAGATCAACACCGAGCTAAGCCTCACCTCCGCTTGTTTTGAATTACCTAGTTACATGACACCGAACACCTTTGATGGCCCTGGAAATAAATTTAGCACAGGCAGAAATTACCCCAAGTCTCGACCATAAGGGCTGGGAAGATTTAGGGAGGAAGGAGGGGCTAGGCTCAAACCATACTCATCTGACATTGAAATAAAACCCATTGCAAAAGTCTTCACGTCCGCCCGATGGGCCTCCAGGCCCAAAGCTGAACGTCGGAGAGACGAGGGAACAGCAGACCCCGGAACACTGTGGGAGCAGACACTGTTTGCAGTTGCATAGACATGGCAAAGACAAACCTTGAAGCACATCATTTCTTCACGCTTCGTTGTTCTGTTTGCTTCTTCCCTACGTCACCGACACTTTTTGCCTACCTAGAGTGCAATATCACGGCTCTCGATGCTATCCCTCCGTGTTTATTTCTAGCACAGGCTTTCTTCCACTCTGAGTGATACAGATCAACCAAATTTTCTGCAGTTCCAGTGGAAAATGCTTTGCAGACATCTTCAGCATAAATAATTTTAATTTGCACATTAATAAGTACCTCTGTCTCTGCCCGGGGAATTTGCCTGAACCTGGAGTCTTCCGCTACTAAAGCGACAAAGTCAAAGGCGTGACGGATTGCGGACTCAATGAGCTGGAGAGGATAACGACACAGAAACGCATTTTTCCAACCCCCAGCCCACGACACCAGTATCCAGCTTGGGATTATCTGAATTTCCAGTGCTGTGCAGATGACCGTGAGCCTTCAGAATTAAATACTTACAACAAATGCAAGAAGCATTTAAAAATTACTTGAGTAAAGACTTCTTATTTGTCGTACACACTTTTTCCCCTCTCAAAGGGTTTTTCTGTACTGCTGTAAGCAACTTAAAAACAAGACTTTCCTCAGACTCTGGTGCCTACCAGTACTGCTGGAGCGGCCAGAGGAGTAGCAGTCCTGTACAGCCAAGGCATCACCTCAGGGAAAGGCAAAGCTTTATTGCCACCCTGGGTCAACAGCATTGCAATTCTACTCCATGAACGCAATTAGCGGTTGCTATAGCAGCACAATAGCCTTTTGCTGAGGGTTTCCTCTGACTTTGCCCTGAGTCACGTATGTGGTCCATCTCCAAAAGTACATCCTCACCTGGGGCTTTGCGCTGAGGTAAACAGGACGAATCTACCCCTGCGTTTTAACAGATCTCGCTTTGGTGAACAACGATGAATCAAACCCAAGGCATTGGCGTCCACGCAGGTGCAGGTGCCAATGCGTTTGTCCCAACATCTGCAGCGGTTCCCTCCCCACAGGCATCAGAGTCCCATAAAGTGACCCGGTCCTTGACACCTGCATTGTTTCAATAATTTAAAAAGTGGTTTTGCTCACCTGCAGCTGCTGCCCAACATTTTCAAAGGTTTTTTCCCTCCCTACTCTTGCAATTGCTGTGGGCAGCACTTCTGTGGCACGAAGCAAGAGCTGCACAGAGGTCTGCCACCACAGTGCAGACGCGTGAAGGCACACAGACAAACACAGCCGAGCCACCTCCGCAGGCACGGGACCGGCGCCTCAAGGTGCCGTTTCCCCTGGCAGCTGCCTGGACCCGGAATCTGGCACGTTTTAGGATAAATCTGCTGTTTCGTCTCCAAAACAAACTCTATAACCTGGCTTTAGAAGCCCTGCCCTGCAATAGCATTTGTCTTCTTCCCAGAAAGGAAATTTAAAGTTGGAAAATGATGTTGCTTTTGTTTTCACCACAACCACTCTGTGCTGATAGGAGTGACAGAGCACACTGGGAACGCTGGAAAGAGAGGGGGGGAAAAAATAAGAATGCTCTATTAATAAACTGGCATTTTCAGGAGATTAGTCAAGCAGCAAAGACTGTATCCTGAAAGCGCCAGCTATTTTTTGTGGTTGTCAAGGTGGGCGTGACTTTGATTCACCACACAGAAATTAAACCAAGCACCCAGTCTGCACTGCTTATAATTTTATTCTCAGCAGCTCCAGCTAAGGCTTAAGTGAATAGATGACAACTGTGACTGTGCCCCTCGAGCGTCACTTCGTTCACAGGGAAAGAGGAAGAGTATGTTCTTCTGGAGATGCTCCTCCTACCCCCAAGTCAATGCCAAGAACTAAGATTTTGGTTTCACTGGACCGTGAAAGTCACTGAGTAGCACTGATGGCAGCCCAGGTGGAGGAAGCTCCGCACAGCCCCAGGCACCCCGAGCCTGGGGGGCCCTAGGCCACCCTCTGATCACGTTCTGCTCTCCATCCCCTCCCCGAGTCACCTGGATATTGCCCACATGGGAGCACCTCCTTGAGGCACACGCACCTTACGGGAGAGAGTGGTTGGCTAGGGGAACTCAAGGAGCTGCCGTCTCCAGCATCGTTCTTGTTTTCCAGAAACATCAATCTCATGCTAGCTGCATTAGACACAATGTTTGTTGAGGACTTGGCCAGGTGCAAGGGGACGTTCAAGGTTGCACTGAGGTGGTGAGGTGCTCAAACACTTATTTGAGTTGTCCTGGCCACGATGTGAGCAGCACACTCACAAGGCAGGTCTCTCTCTCCAGCCCAACACAAGCAGTGCCACGCAGCATGCATGTCACGAACAAGGGGCAGCTATCTTGTGGCGAGTTTCAAGAAAAGAAATTTGGTGCCACAGCCTCCTGGTAGCAGGAAAAACTGCTGCCACATTGATCTGGTTTATCACATCACACCTACAACTGGGAAGCTTGTAGTTCTAGTGAAACACAAAAGGCTTTCAATTTAAACTTAAATTATTCTGAGTGAAATTTAGCAGTCTTGAACCGCCATCAGATACACAGCGTTTACCTTCATTCAGTGTCTCAGTTACGAAAGCTTCACCAGCACTTTTTCTTCAAGGCCACATGCAAAATCCTCTTTCAATAAGCACTTTAGCAGCTTGCCCATGGCATTTGCTTTTATGGGCCATTTATTTTTGTATTCTGACATTCTGTAGTTAGTTACATGCCTGAATGCAGTCTTGCATGTTCTTACACACTGTAATATCCAGCACTTTGAAGCATTTGGCTTTCCAGTGACTATGTTTATCAGCCGTTCCCAGTTTGTTTTGGCCAAGTGTTGTAAAAGTACAAAAATGTTTTGGTGAAATGCTGCAAAAAGCACAAAACCTAACAAACACATAAGAACCAATAAACTCAGGGTGTGCTGCAAAGGGCATTTTCACAGCAGCATCCAGGGATTCAATCACCGTCAGTGGCATCATGACTGTAATTTACCAGCAGGTAAATTCCTGCTGGTTATTAAACTCCTGGTTACCCAGAGGCAGAGCTCAGACCTCATGATTCCCAAGTAACCAAGTGCCGACAGCCTTTGGAAAACTGTTCCTCTGAAAAGCAAGATGGGAAACTTAACTGCTGTGGATTCAGACGCTGCTCGCAGGCAGTTATTTCCCTCATTTATCCATAAAGGGACAGGTAAAGCCTACACCTATACTGCGAATCCTTGGAGGAAAGGCACCGTGGCAGCACAGCATGCTGCTTTAAGCTCCCAAAGTGCCTGGATGTCATCACAGCCACCCTTTCCAAGAACCATCCAGCTCAACAGAAAACCACGGGCAGCCAGTTTTGGGAACCCAGGACTGGAGAAGACATCCCAGAGCACCATGTGATAAACCAGATCTGCTGCTGCTGAAACCGCCTCTCTTCATAATTTTTCTCACTGTTCTTCTAGAGCTATTTCACAACCTTCGGCTTCAACCTAGCTTATTTATGATTCTCTTATGCACGTTTCTTCTTGTGACTGACTGTACTTTTATTTTAAGAAGCTCCTTCCTTCCCCTAGTGTTTACAGCCAGCCCCATTCTCTATCTGTCTTCCATTTTGTTCGGGACTTATCTAAGCTTTCAGTCTCTGCTCAGAAAATAGCCTGTTCCCTAATCATCCCTGGCCCCGCTCCAGTTCGAATTTATCTTTCTCCAGTGTGGGTGACTGGCTCTGCAGCAATTATTACAGATAAGATGGCAGGAAGGCCTTGTAAACAGCATTAATACTGCTTTAATTTTTAAGGGAAGAAGCTGCCCTGATTCATCCTCGGACCCTGACTCTGTCGTTTCCAATTTGCAGCAGAAACTCACAGTCCCCGGTAGCACAAGACATGAAGTACCACACTCAGTACCATTTCTGTTTCTCCATCGCCCAAGGGTAAGCCCACTTCTCCCACACAGCGGTCTAACGCCCTTCGTCACGACCGTCCCCGTCAACTGCGTTTTACCTGCTCCCGTACGCCCTGCACCAGGCTCATGAAAATGTCGCTGCTGGCTCGCGGTCTTTCTCCCTGCTGAAGAGCCTCGCGAATTATCTCTCCTCATCCCAAACAGCGTTACAAGGGAACTATTACTGCCTTCTCCCTAGGGCTCTCTGTTCCATACCAACTCCTTTCCCAGCTGGGTATTTAAAACAGCTTCACCTTTACCCCTTGTCAGTATAAAATGCAACTCCACAACTCCACCAGTAACTGGAAAAATATTAATAATCACAGCGTCACATGCTTGAACACTCTAATTAAACCAGTCTGGATCTGGACAGTGCTCGGATGGACTTCTTGCAAGGCAGAGGCACGGCGAGTCTGCAGAAAGGCATATGAGGAGCTCTCAAGAGTCATTTTTTGAGCAATATGCAAACCCAGAAGGCAGCGACTACCAATCAGCATCTGCTGTGGCACATTTCCAGGAGCAGTAGGTGTACTCCTGGCCAAAACCCAGCTCTAATTATACAGTGTCCACCTACTTCTAAATTTCATCTGCAAGTTATTTTTTCATGTTCTCTTTATAAAATGTATTGACTAGGGTGACTGGCACAGAACAACCGATGCTTTCTGTCCAAGACCAGGTGCATTTGAAATGTATGACCCAATTAAAATTGTTTTTATTACTTCTCATGTTATTATTTGGACAAAAGATAGAATATTATTAATCAGAACTAAGTCAAGGAGAAGCTTCACTGTAAAGAAATAAATCTAGATACCACATCCAAGTTTTTAACAAGCTTCAATTTCTTAAATCAGTGTAGATTGACAGCTAAACCTCCAGGGTCTGTCATCTGCCAGAGATGCTTCCTGCCTCCTTCCTTTGTTCTAAAATGGTCTTATTTGGGCAGCAAAGACCTGATCAATACTGAGATGAGCAACGGCAGCAACAAAACAGCCATTCCTAGATTGAAGCGCCTGGTTATCTACTGGTTTTCAGTGCCAGAATGGAAATACATTCTTCTGGACACCCCAATCACATTTGTGAAGGCTGAAGCAATGCTGAAGCCTGTTGATTTCAGACTGCCCTTATAGTAACAAAAAAAAAAAAAAAAAAATCAATGCTTTTAAGTCTGAGCCTTCAACACAGAATCCGATACTTCCCCCCCACCCCCTCAAGTGACTGCAGAAGCATCCTGTTTATTCCTCTGCGGCCTGTGCATCCCCTTCCTATTAGATTTATACTAATTTCAACCAAGCCAGCACTGTATGAAGGAGTTATGCAAATTGGGGTAAGAGAAAGATTTTCTAAAGTGATGAAAAACAATCCTTAAAATACCACGACATATTGGGAAGGAAGCTTTTTCCCCAACTGTTCTCTGGAAACCCTATCAAAAGCAGCTCAATCAGTTATTGGGCTGAAAAAAACAAGTCAGTCCAAGACGTAACAGAGATGAACAGACACCCTACGTCAGCTAACGCCCCTTGCCTCCTCTCTGAGTTGCAACGCCTCTGCTTCCTGAATGCACGAGTTACACGTATAAATAACGTTGCTTTTGTTTGTTGGAAGGGTTATCTTTATATATTCATTTGCTACAGAATTAGCAACAACATGTTTGTAGAAATACTTACAGACCAAACGATTATCATCCTTCTAGACACAGAGTGATCTATGTTCCAGTAGGTAAACGGAAGGAAAGTGATATAAAAAATCTCTTCACCCAAAGCAGCTGAAAACTTGAACAAGTAGTAGTACAAGTAGTTCTTCACAATGTACTTCTGTGTGCAACCCTGCAAATGAAAGGATTTCAGAAAATTTTAGTGAATTAGCAAATGATATTAAACATTTAAGATATTTTAACTGTTACAACAGAGATGAGGCAAACTGCATGAAGACAACAAAAGCAAGATGGAAAGAAGTTGCATCCACTCACCTATCATAGAAAAAAACCCACAGACTCCGCTCTGGTGCGACCCTACCTGCAG
Organism: Chlamydotis macqueenii; assembly: GCF_036417535.1. NCBI lineage: Eukaryota > Metazoa > Chordata > Aves > Otidiformes > Otididae > Chlamydotis > Chlamydotis macqueenii. Next base: position 2,696,961 of record NC_141564.1, read on the forward strand.
CACTGCGTCCAGCTCTGGAGCCCCCAACATCAGAAGGACATGGACCAGCTGGAGAGGGTCCAGAGGAGGCCACGAAGATAATCAGAGGGCTGGAGCACCTCTCCTGTGAGGCCAGGCTGAGAGAGCTGGGCTGTTCAGCCTGGAGAAGAGGAGGCTCCGGGGAGACCTGAGAGCGGCCTTCCAGTGCCTAAAGGGGGCTGCAGGAAAGATGGGGAGAGACTCTTCAGCAGGGCCTGGTGTGACAGGATGAGGGGTAATGGTTTCAAAAATAGAGGGAGGTAGATTCAGATTAGACTTCAGGAATAAATTTTTTACACTGAGGGTGGTGGAGCACTGGCCCAGGTTGCCCAGAGAGGCGGTGGATGCCCCATCCCTGGAAACATTCCAGGCCAGGTTGGCCGGGGCTGTGAGCAACCTGATCTGGTTGGAGATGTCCCTGCTCCTGGCAGGGGGGTTGGACTGGGTGGGCTTTAAGGGTCCCTTCCAACCCAAACTATGATTAGTAATAGAGGTCACAGATGAGCTACTGGCATCCCTTTAAGATAACCCAGCAGCATGCCAAATGACACAGCAAGCAGCCTAAGTGTCTCAAGCCTCATATGCTAATTAGAAAACACGCCCAGAGCAATTAGCAACTCTGATGCATCCATCTGAGATTCTGAAACTGTATTTGGCCATACTTACATTGCCCCAGAGAAAGCCCTCCTCTGGCATCGCTAATGCCTCAATTAGCACCAATCTCCAATATATTAGGAATGATGTGCTCACGTATTTTAGATCAAAGATGATCAGACATATCCCTAAGGTAATTCTTTTATACTTGGAACCTTGTGGGATGAGGGATATTTTCTAATTCCAGTAATCTGGTGGGGGGGGGGGGGATGATCAATTTCTAAAAGAAATCTGGAGTTAAAAAGTATTTCCAGGCAGAAGGCAAGGCAAGGCCAACTCCTTCCACATAATTCTTAAAATCTTTTATTTTCTTTCTTCTTTTCCTTTTCTCTGAGAAAGCACCTCCCAACTTGTTTGAGTTGTCTATTTGGTTGGTTTTTTTAACACTTTTTTTTTTTTTAAGCACTACACCAGCAGCTGTGGACAGGCCAAGATGTGAGGCAGGGGACAAACAGATCACGCCTGTGACACGCGATGGTGACAGCCACACATCTGATGCAGAAGCAAGGCAATCACTGCAGGAGAAGCAACAACAGGCGCCCAGCACGCTGCAGTTAAAACACCTCAGTTCATCTCCGAATACTTCATATTTTAATCTTCAGATTGTTTTCCCTTCCACTCTGATTAGTACTCAGGAGGAAAACCGAATTACAGGTTATCTTTCTGTACACTGCTCTTGAAGTAACATAATTATCCCTCCTTCCTTCTGTTGAAGAACACACCTGCACCACTTCATTTGTTTCGCAGGCTGTTTTCAGAATATCATGCCACCACTGCCCCATGCTCAACCTGTGAACTCCTCTAATAATTTCTCCCCCACGAAAGCGCTACCAAGCCTACTGTTTCCCATCATGTAGGTGAGTATTTATTACACCTGCTTGTTCAGTAGGTAACTGCACCTATTGGATAAAGTCAGTTTTCAACCATACCTTCAACTTGACAGGACTATTTGGGTTCTGCTCCCATCCTCCAGCCCACTCGCAGCTGCTCCTGAATTCATCTCACAGGTAGCATGCCTCCCACACCTATGTCTCCAGCTAGTTACTTCCACTTACGTAATAAATAAAACGTGTTCTGAAGAGCCTCTGTACTCATCGCTTTCCATCAAAAGGCGTTCTTCGTGGCGTTCAAACTTGCAGGCCATTCAACTTCATAGATTCCGGTCTTCACAGATGTCTGGAGAGTTGACACCCATGATTCCTACCAGCTCACATGCTTTGGAGCTTGTGCTAGTTGCTAATAAAAAGGCAAGATCATCTGATCTTCTCCACATCTTCTCCATATGTTTCAGCCCTTTTCTTCCAATATCATTCAGAGAAACCCAAAGAGGTCTACCTTTCACCATGGTCTTCAGACTTGTGAGCAAACACCCATACAGACATCCCTGATACTGAGGGTAACCTTCTCTTTACAGAAGGTTGTCCCTCTCATGGCCATTCCAAGTTCATAGAATCATAGAATGGTTTGGGTGGGAAGGGACTTTCAAAGCCCACCCAGTCCAACCCCCTGCAAGGAGCAGGGACATCTCCAACCAGATCAGGTTGCTCAGAGCCCTGGCCAACCTGGCCTGGAATGTTTCCAGGGATGGGGAACCTCTCCATCCACCACCTCTCTGGGCAACCTGGGCCAGTGTTCTATCATAACTCCTCAGGCATCCAGCTCTTACACTTTTGTTTTCACTGATGAGCATCAACAGCCGTGTCCTGCCAAGAAAGCTGAACATCAGCAGCTTAAGTAGGGCTGCGTGCATCTATTTCTCAATGAGCACCACAAAGGCAGCTCATCTCCTGGCATCCAGAGGTTTGGCAGGTTGGATGCTATTGTTCCAGGTGCCCTCGACAAAAGTAGTGGGTGAGCTTCCCATGAGCTTCAGCGTCCTCCTACGTTCCAGGAAGGACTGGCTGATTTGTGCAATAAGGAAGTAAGAGGGCAAGAGAGGGAAGGGCAGAAGGAAAAGGCTTCAGTGGGAGAACAGGTTTGTTTAATTGCATTTTAATTTGTGAGAATTAGATTGCAATTTTGTGAGGTGCACCATGGAGCCTACGCCTGAAAGTGTCTGAGGAAGTCATTTGAAAGGTTTGGTTGCTGCAATGTCTGTGGATAGAAGGGGGAAAAACTCAAGTTAAGACACAAAGAAAGTAAATTACAGACGGCTCAGAAGGACACAGAGATAGAAAAAAAAACCACTCTGAAATTCAATCATATTTCACATCTTCAAAGGCTGAGTGTTACTAAAAGTGTTTTTGGATAGAAGAAGGATGCGTCACACAACAGCTTTCAAGCTGCACAGCATTAGATGGCCACTCCGCCCACACACCAGCTCCCTGCGAGCACCACCACCTCTTACTTCTGACTTCCTGCCAAAACAGATGAGTCAGAGCGTTACTAGGACCTGCAGAGCTGCTGGATACCCAGGCTGCTCCCCAGAGATCCAGAGCAGTGGGAAGCCCTTCAGCTCACTTTTTTCCCCCCCAGCACACCAGGTTTGAGGAGCTCCCAGCTGATGGGAGAAATTATAGTTTCCCCAGCAGACAGTTCCCAGGATTCAAGTCAAAGAGCAGGGTTTTTTTTTTTAAGGTAGTGCTGAGTAAGGCTTCAGGTTAACTATCGTTGCAAATATGCCGGTGCCAGGTAGACATCCTCCTGGAAGGCAGTGACCACTGTAAATGGGAAGAGACATGTTGTTCAAGTTGAGAGGCATGCTGGAGGACACCTCAGCAGCCAGCCAGTCCCTGGGAACGAGAGTCAGAGATAAGATGTTCTCAATTCACTTGCTGCCTCATTATTGGTTGCAATTAGTGGACGCCATGCCCATGTCAGCTCTGTTTCCAATGGGGAAACGCATAAGGAGACCAACGGGTGACCCAATGTCACCAACAAGCGCAGTTCAAGCAGACTGTCAGGCTCTCTCACACCCCTGAACAAGTCACTCTGCAGCTGGAGCCCCCTCGGTATCCCGGCAGCCTCTGCGTGCCAGCACGGCTCGGCACACGCTTGCACGGCTTAACAGCTCAGTCTGCGCCAGTTCACCACTCACCCCGGCACCTCACAGGTAGGGGCGGACACTGGCATCGCAGCCACCCTGCTACACACACCCCCTTCTCCTCCCTAGACCCCTCTTACACTGTTTTACTTATTCTGTCCTCTGCTTCATGCCATAGATCCTCATCCACACGCAGAGCACATACACAAGGTCAAGTAAAAGACATTCCTATCCAAAGGAATTTTCTGGGGAGAACAGATTTTCCCTGGCTCTTCGCCCTTTACACCTACCCCTGTTCTCCAGAGACTCAAAGGACAGCTGATGAGCTTTTATACTTCTGGTTGGTATCGGAACTACCGGCCTAAGACACCCATCAGAATTATAAAACAGGAAGCGGGTCACCTCCGAGTACTGGGATTAGTCCTAGGATCCCGACAGCTCCTCACTACGAGGTCCAGCAGCCTACAAAAAGATTATTCCAGCTGTGAGCCAGGAAGCGCTGAGTCACAAAGCACCTAATCCTCAGCATAACTACTCCGGCTTGCGGCGCAGCCCCTCGCATTCACCCTGCACCGCCAGCTCCCTCGGCTGCCACACTGGGTAGGGGAGAGCTGAACACGAAGTACCAGAGCTACAGGAGTGACACTGAGGAACGTGAGCCTCGTGCTCAGCCTATCAAAATAAGAAACTGGATCTCATGTTTCCTCCAGCTGCAGCACCAGACTGAGGAACTTCCAAAAGCACAGCTATGTTCCTTGGGAGGACAAAGTGCTAGCACTCGAGGCAGAAATGCCTTGCTGCCAGCTCTCCTAATGGTGCTCGTGGGCTTTTCTCACAAGGGTTTGTCTCACCTGCCCAACCTACTTCAGCTACTCTCAACTCACTGCTGCACGGAAAGGGAAACAACGTGAAACTGAGTAAGTCAGCAATATGATTTTAAAAGGAAAAGCAAGGCTCAGAAGCTGACGCAAAAATCTATTGCAAGGGAACGCCACAGAAGAGAGACTCAAGCTCTAAAGCAAGTCTACCTCAACTTACCAGACATCCCATCGCAGCAAAAGCAGTGCTGTCATCTGTGTCTTACCATAATTAACTACATTTTTGGAGACTGCAATACATCCAGAACACATGTGTAGTTTTTACCTACCCTCTCCGCTCCTGTTACCATCACCCTGCTGTCATCCTGCTTCTTAGCCTCCTCACCTAAGGCAGAGCAAGAACTAAACGTGATCTGGCAGTTTGTAAACACTACACCAGTCCGGAGCAGTTCTGACAGTTAAGGTGTAACTACAGAGTAAATACGAACTGTATTCTTTCAAAGCCAGAAAGACAGATCTCAAGAGATGATAAAGCATCTGGAAAAAAGACGACTGGAGAAAAGCAAACAAATCTCCACAGAGAACTTTGAGTAAAAGATTTGTTTTTTTCCTTTGTTCCCTTTAATTCAGGTTACCAATTTCAGGAGAAAAAAAAAAAATCCACTGGGAGGTTACAGATTAGCAGAGCTCTACTTTTTAAATATACCTAACATTGGCCACTCACTAAAACACTGGACAAGTCTTCAGAAAGTTAGCCAGTTTTTTTAAGTGTGCAACTCAAGGACTTCATACAGAACATCAAGAAAAAGACACCTTCCAAGCAGTTTCAGAAAGAAATTCCCCATGAAACAAACTAATATTAGAAAGGAGTGCAGAAAACAAAGAGACAGGATAATTACAAAAAGTTACAGTCTTGTCTTCCATAGTAATAAAGCCCAAGTTCCTTCACTAAAAGCCCATGGATCCAAGCCAGGGCATAAATCCAGCCAGCGTGCTGGACTAGCACCTCTGACATCCAACTTCTCACTTGAGGTGTTAAAAAGCGTTTCTAACTGATCTGGTAACCACAGGGACATCAAGGACACGGGCTAGGAAACGTGATTCAATATTTAAGAAACATACACAGCCCTCATATACATCTAAGCATTTCATTCCTTGTCCTCTTTTCAAAGGTAGAACTTACCAATTGTCCAAGAACTTACGTAGAACCTGAAAAACTTCAGGACTATTGCGCCGTGGCAGTGAAGACAAAGTAATACAAAAGTTACTACCTCATAGAAACCTTTTGCCCTCCTAACACAAACTTTGAAACTCCCAAGCTTCAGGAAGGGATGCTCAAGCTGAGCACAGAGCCATTCAAGGTCACCAGGAGTGAGATGCAGGGACAGCGCTAAAGCACCTTTCTGCAAACGCCGGCAGCTAAGAGCAAGAAAATACTGTTGTCTATAGGGAGTTTATGGCCAAGGACTTCGACACACGTATTAGACTCCACAACCCGCTAGGCTCCTAAATCTGCTTCTTTATGGATACATCAGTGCAACCCCAGTTCACCTAGCAACGGAGCAGTGAGGATGGTTTTTGGCATAAGGAAGAGCCAAATTAACTTTCTGCACCTCCTGGCAGGTTGCAGAGGACCCTTTTTTTTATATATAAATGGATTTTCACAGAGGCAGAGTGTCTGTCTTTATAATTCTAGCACTTCATTGAAACATCACCCAAGCCATTCCTCCGATCTCCATTTTCTTTGGGTTTGAACCCAGCTCCCACACGTTTCAGAAGTGAGTGTTCTAATTACGCGGCAACAAACCCTTCTGCTTTTATCTGCAGGTCTTTGCAGTCTCACCCGCGCCATATTCACCTTTCACCTAAAGGCAGCCCTGTCTTACTTTGCGCAACTCGAAACAATTGCTCCGGGTGAAGCGAATGGGATTTTAGTATCAACGCCGTCACGTAAGCAAGCAGCGAAAACAAATCTTTCTGCGAGTTAGCTGCAGAATTTCCTTAAAATAGAGTTGACTGATGTTTGTTGAAAAGAGTGAAGGACCACCCTGCTTTATCTTCTAACTGAGAAAGAGTCAAGCAGCAGCTGACGAAGAATTTTAGACACTCGAAGTGGAAATCCAAGAGGTGGATGTAGAACTGGGGAGGGTGAAGCAGTACGAGAGCCGTGCCTGCATTTATTTTGTGGGTAGTGTTTGGAAGGCCGTTACCACATCTCCATCCTGAAAGGCACCAGAGTGACCTGGTAATGAATTTGGGGTAAGAGAATGAGCGAGTCACCCAGCCCGTAGGCCTCGGCCGCACCGGGCCCTGCCCCGCTCCCCTCAGCCGCCCAGGTGGGGCTCGGCCGCGGCCTGCTGAGCCCGGGGGTGGGGGAGCGCGGCTCCCTCCCTCCCTCCCTCCCAACGGCCGCGGGCCCGGCCTCAGCCCACGCGGGACCGGTCGGAAAGGCGTGGGTCAGGGAGACGGGGCAGGGAGAGCCAGGCCGAAGGGCCGGCCGGCGGGAAAGCGCGCAGACAGGGCGAGGCAGCGCCGCCGCAGAGTCCCCCCCCCGCCCCCACGCCGGCAGGCCCCTGCGGCGCCGCCAGCCACGGCGAAGGTATGCGGAGACTCCCCCGCACCGCACCCCACCCCGCGAAACGCCTCCACGGCGGAGCCGGGCAGGCGGCGGAATGCGGGGAGAAGCCGCGGGAGGGGAGCGGGGGCGGCTCTGCCGAGTCACGGCCGGGCTCCGCCGCACTCACCTGCGGGCCGCGGCCGCTCCGCACCCCGTTGGGGAAGCCGCGGCCGGGGGCTGCCGAGCGGTACTGCGCGCCGTTACAGGCGCCGCGGTCCCGGGCCCCCTCCGCGGGGTCTCCTCCGCCGCCGCCACCGCTCTCCTCGCCGGCGGGGATGAGCCCGCAGCAGCGCTGGAAGCGCGCAACGGGCTGGGAGCTGCGCAGGGTGCCCAGAACACGGGCCATGCTGCTGCCGTTACCGCACCCCTCCGCGCCGCGCAGCCACGACCCGGCGGCCGCGGGGGCCGCGGGCAGGTGCGTCCGGCCCCGCCCTGCCCCGCCCCGCACAGGTGCGTCCGGCCCCGCCCCCTCCGCCCCGCACAGGTGCGGGGGCTCCGTGCTGGGGCGCCCCCTGGCGGCCGGGCGGGGCGGTCGCCACTCCCCGCACCTTTTTTTTTTTTCCAGGATTGCGTCCAGGTTCTTTTTTTCCTAGAAAACCCTTGAAAAGCAAATCCATGCTCTTTTGCTTTTTCAAAGGGTCGGTTTGTCCCCGTGCCACCGCTCACGTTGGCTGTGGGAGATGCTCGCCCAGCTGCTCTCCAGCTGGCAGGGTCACCTCCTCATCCGGCCCCAGCGCAAGCCAGGCCGCCTCCATGGCCGTGGGCAGCATGGCCTCTTTTATCTTTACTGGGAGAACAAGAAACCACCCACGGTAGGAGATGATTGGGTTCAAGACCATCTGGGGAACCTGAAGGTGGCTAACCAATTTGGTGGCCTTCTACAACAGGGTTGTAGCGTTGGTAGACAGGGGACAACCAACTGACATCACCTACCTGGACTTGTGCAAGGCATGTGACACTGTCCCGCACGACATCCTTCTCTCTGAACTGAAGAGACATGGGTTTGATGGATGGACCACTCCGTGGATAAGGAGTTGGCTGGATGGCCGCACTCAGAGAGTGGTGGTCAACGGCTCAGTGTCCATGTGGAGACCGGTCATGAGTGGCGTCCCTCAGGGGTCCGTGCTGGGCCCGGCCCTGTTCAACATCTTTGTCGGCGACATGGACAGTGGGATAGAGTGCACCCTCAGCAAGTTCACCGATGACACCAAGTTGTGTGGTGCCGTCGACACGCTGGAAGGGAGGGATCCATCCAGAGGGACCTTGACAGGCTGGAGAGGTGGGCCCGTGCCAACCTCGTGAAGTTCAGCCAGGCCAAGTGCAAGGTCCTGCACCTGGGTCATGGCAATCCCAGGCACAAATCCAGGCTGGGCGGGGAATGGATGGAGAGCAGCCCTGAGGAGAAGGACTTGGGAGTGCTGGTGGATGAGAAGCTCAACATGAGCCGGCACTGTGCCCTTGCAGCCCAGAAGGCCAACTGCATCCTGGACTGCATCAAGAGAAGCGTGGCCAGCAGGTCAAGGGAGGTGATTCTGCCCCTCTACTCCGCTCTGGTGTGGAAAAACTCTTCAGCAGGGCCTGTTGTAAAAAATGAGGGGTAATGGTTTTAAAATAGAGGAGATAGATAGATTCAGACTGGACATCAGGAATAAATTTTTTATGCTGAGGGTGGTGGAGCACTGGCCCAGGTTGCCCAGAGAGGTGTTGGATGCCCCATCCCTGGAAACATTCAAGGCCAGGTTGGCCAGGGCTGTGAGCAACCTGATCTGGTTGGAGATGTCCCTGCTCCTGGCAGGGGGTTGGACTGGGTGGGCTTTGAAGGTCCCTTCCCACCCAAACCATTCTATGGTTCTATGTTCTCAAAATGTGATCTTCTAGCATGCGATGTTTGCCCAGCCACAGTTCCACGGGCACACATGATGTCAAGCGCTTTCCTCACAGCTCGTGCACGCACGCACTCGTCCGTGGCCATGATGACAGGGTTGCAGCTCGCTTGTTGACAGAACCAGTTCACGCAGGTGGAGGGAGGCCGCCCGTTCCAGCTTGGTTGTATCGTTATTTTGTTTACTTGCAGGAATTATTCATTGTTTGCTCCTGGCTGAGGACCACAGTGCATCAGCGGGAGGTGCTCGGGCCACAGAGAGGATGTCCCACACTTTGTGTGGCCCGTACAGATTTTCTGACGTTTAGAAAAGCAGTTTTCTGTAAAACCAGCGGCAACAACATCATCGCAAAGGACCAGGTGAGTAGCATTCTGAGAGTGTTTAAAAGAAGCTATTTATAAACCGTCCAGCTGCAAAGAACATTTTGTAAAGCTTTAACTGATGAAACTACCTCATCTTGGGCCAAAATATCTCACTGATAGCTGGTCAGCACTCCGCCACATTGTCACAAGGGATGAAAATCACCTCTGGGCTGAGGATAAGCGTGAAAGATGGGAGTCCGAAGGATAACTTGTGAGAAAGCTGAAAATAGTGCCATGTGCTGAAAGCATTTCCTTAACAACAACGGGTGTCACTGTCATGACAGTGGATAATTTTGCCTCCAGCGTCAACAAAACAGAGAGCGAAGCACAAATTCCACGGCTGGGGGTGGAAAACTGCTCGGTTTTCGGATGCCAGCCTGAGTTTGCAATCCCGGCAGACGGGCAAGTCTTGTTTTGACTCGTCAGCCGCGGGAAGGGGTCTGGAGGAGCAAATACAAGCGTAACTTCTACAGTGGCTCTACAGACAACAACCGCGTTTCGCTGCGGAGGATCGTACTTGGCCTTGCTTCAGCCCTTTCAGGGGGCGGCAGGTTATTACTCAAACACACAAATGTCAGAACTGCAAGTTTTCCAAACAAAAACCCACCGAGATGACGTGAACATGGACAAGCCAAAGTCTCCGCTGAAACTGCCGTAGAGTGGGCACGGAGCCACTGCACGACGAGATCTCTGGTGCCAGGGGAAAGGACTAACGCGTATCTTTAGTACCTGAAGGGGTGATGGAGATTTAAGAAGGCAGAGCTCTAAACACCAGCACACCATGACCTGGGACCTGCCGAGCGTGAGACGGTGGGACTCAACTTAGCAGTTTGCCACGATCCCTCTTCTTCACCATTTGAAGACACTTAGGGCGAGATGCAGAAATCCTTTGGCCATGCAGTGAAGACAGAAATCCCACCAACTCATCAGTATCGCGGCACATTGTATCTAAACAGGCTTTGGACAAATTTTCTTTCCCAGCTTCATCCCATGCAGGGTTTTCCTATCCTCAGTCATTTTCTCAATGTAGAGCCCAACTCTTACCTTCATTTTCCTTCTCCATTTTTTGGAAATTTGCATTATTCACTGTTTATATTGCAAAAGAAACTATTCAAATGTGTTTAATACCAAAAGTCCGAGTACTCTTTTGATAAGACTCTTGCATTTGCAATTCATTGAGTTGACACGTTACTGAACACATTATTTTGGGTGTGAGAGTTTTGTACTGAATGTCAGACCCAACCGCCCGCTAACCTCGCAGGGAACAACAAGGAGCTTTCTCAGCTTGGCTGGAGGAACTGCAGATTTTGAAGGTGAAGAGATGGCAAAGTTCTGTAGAAGGTGCCCTTAGAAACCAATGCATGAGAGACTATGGTTTTCACAGCACCTGAATCTTTTGCTTTTGATTTAATGCATATCAAAGTTCAAATAAAATTCATTCTGAAGACGTTTTCTTAGGAAAAAAAAATCTTTTGCAACACAGGTGAATAAAGAATCACAAAGTTTCACCAGGCTTCGCTCTGCAGCATCAGGAATGGTCTTGTGTCTGCAACGTAAAGCCATGGAGAGGAACAATCCTCACCGAGTCTCCCCCAGATTTGATCTCCATTTGGGACGTAACAACACAAACCAGCTTGATTTTGCAGGAGTCCACAGAGCCGTGACGGGTCTCAAGCCGGCATGTTTCGTTATGCCTTTTCCCACAATGAGAAAATGTTTTCTGTGCAAATATCTTCTCTACTTTAACTGAGCAGTCCAGCAAGATTGCACAATGTGTCTGCAATAACTCAGCAGCCTTCGACACGCTGAACACACAGCCGATTGTCTTTGCACAGATGGTTTTTAAAAATGTAAAGCTTCAGCACACAGCACGTGCTAAATATATCGGTCCTTTAAGGTCCTAACTGCTCATTCGCTCCTGTCACTTTAGGCATGGAAAAAATGGAAGTGTAGACGTGTGTTTTTATAATTCTCACATAACTTCATTATAAAATCCTTATTTTATAGATATGGTCATATTTCCAGTTTTAGAGAATGTAAGTAACAAAAGCAACGTGAATTTTAGAACTTGGAAAGATGAAAGCATCTCCAAAAACTACGAGAAAGAGAATGTGCTGAAGCTGCGGCTGCTGTCTTGGGTAGGAATAATTAACTTTTCTGTTTGCAGTGTAAGTAACCAGATAATGCTACGTAATTGCTTATGATTTGCATTGCTTGAAATGGTATTGCTAATTTCCAGCAGCGATTAGCATGTCATTTAAATAATTATTCTGCAGCGTATCATTTGGACACTTCAATTGCATGCACATCTACTGTGAAATTCCTAGAGGTGTTCTCAACATTCAGAGTTATTTGTAGGCTATACCATACCTTGGCTGTGCAAAAAAGGGTGAAAAATTGTCTTTCTTTGGGTCGAGTTTTGCCTTCGCGCACTTGAAATGACAGAAAGTTTTTCTAAGCATTTTTTACAGCAGCGCTCACGCTGCTGCCTGGCACGTCTCTGCTGATAGCAGTGAGTGCCGGGGCTGACGGGATGACACAAAGACAAGGGAATTCGGCAGTCGGTCTGAGGGTACATCTTTACTACGGAGACGCGGTCGCTGCTGGAAGGGCTCAGCTGAACAAACATCCTTTCTTCTTTGCTTGTTTGACTCTTAGAAATCTCCTGGCATGCCATCTTGAATAAACCCTCGTTCAGCACGTGAAAAAACAGTGACAGCATGACAGTTTGGGGGCAATTATTATCGAATGCAACGCAATACCCTGCTTTGTACAACTTCCTTGCCTTTCAAGCGAGCTATTATTCTAGAAAATTTGGTTTTGCTCTGAGTCCGTACGCTCAGAAGGAAGCCCGAACACAATGTGTTGTCTTTAAGCAGCCAGCTGCTAACGCATGTCCTCACACCCTGCACGAACAAAACCGAGCAAAGACCGTAGGAAAGAAGCTGCTGATTCTAACCACAGACCTTTCCTGGAGGAAGTCATTGATGCTCACTAGTGGTGGGGAGCAGTGGTTCATCTTCCAGCATGAGCCACTGCCTCTGTCAAACACTTGTCAGGAATGCAACGGACTGAAGGTATTTTTCTTTCCTCTGAACTCTGTTCGTTTGCGGTACGGAGAAAATGCTTCAGTCCCTGCAGAGACTCGGCCAACAAAAGCCATCCTGAGAAGGGCAACGTCGACTTTTGTTGGGAGCTGCCAACTTGTTAAATGTTGGGGTTTCTTTCCAGGTGACGGATGAGTTTCACCAAAAAGTCTGTTTGGGAGTTGCCAGGTCAGAGAAGGAAGAAAGGTGGGAGTGGAAAATGAGCAATGAAATGGGTTGAGGCTCATGTAGCCATTTGAATGATTCATTTTATCTTTAGTTCATAGATTTATTTAGTTTGTATGCATCAACTTTGGGTAACTAATGCTTTTTAAACCACTAAAAAATATAAGCTCACTCAATTCATTCAACTATGAAGAGCTTCAAAATTCTCTACAATTCATTCTACAGCCACCCACATTACAGATGTCATCCTAAACCCATAAATAGCTCTTGGGCTTTTTGCTTTATTTCTACTATTGACATGACAAACCTTAATGTCATCGATCCTATTTTAAAGATGGCAAAAAATCCCACACCCATATGTCAATGTTTTAACATTGACTGGCTGGCAGCAAACCCAGGACACCTGTGTACATTTTTAATGGTATAGTAGCTAGAAACAGTCATTAGGAGGTCCGATAGCATTCGCCTTGGTTCATTAGAAATAAGGAATTTGCCCTGATTCTAGCAATCAATGCTCAGCTACCGATGAAGCAAGGGTACTGCCGTTCTTACCTATGGGTCAGGAGAGCTGAGATTACCATTCGTTCCAGGTGTGACCAGCATATCTCCAGATCCTCAGGCTGTCCTGCCCTTGGTTTCTGAAACACTTTTAAAAATGTGACCATTTTCAGACCAGGGGAAGGAAGGAAGGAAGTAAAAGGGATCCATAAAGAAGACAGAAATATAGGGCTACCCTGCACTTACAGACCAATTTGTGGAGGTATCACCGAATTCAGACGCAGGCAGACTGAGGAGATGGCTTGCCTGGGCAGCTCCCTCATCCCTCTTCAGAATGAAGTCATCATTCATTCTTCACCTCTAATAGCAGCAGTGATCTTCTACTACGCCTCCCTCTGAGAGCAAACATTTTGCTGTGGAAAGGCAGGTAAATATCACCAAATGGCAGGCATTTTCAGTATTTTTTGCAAGAGAGAATCGTGGCCATACTCTGTCATCTCCCTTTAATGCAAACTCCATCAACTGTCTGTACCGTTGTTTTCATAATCCTTCTTTGTAACTATTTTAGCAAAAATATTTCCTCTGCATCAAATTGTTGAATATCAGACGTCATCTGAGAGGCAACCCAGCACGCCCAACAGGAGCTGCTGCACCCTCTGGCTGGGAGGGTGGACGTTACGGCAGCATTTACAGTGCCGCAGCCTGACCTGTGGCCCTTGCATGGACACTGGGCAAGTCAACAAGACTTGAGACATCCATGTCCACTCCGTTCTCTCTATTTATTTGAGGAATTCTTTGGAAGGGCAATGGCAGCACCTACAGAGCTTTTAACTAGGTTTGTTCACCGTCCACCATGGATCCTCCAGCTGGTTGGCAGCTTTCCTGGCAATGGCTGAAGATAAATTCATGTTTTAATGCCCCTCCTTAGCAGTTATGAGGTCTCTAACAACGCAAGAGTTGAGAAAAGATGCGTTCCTTGGGTGCTTTCTTGCATTAGCGTCTACAAATCCAAACCACAACTATAACTCCATGTCCATGCTTCTAGCAGAGTTAATACAGAAACTTCAGATGAGCTTCTGAAATCTTATTTGCAGCCTCAGACAGTCAAAGAGACAAGACTATCAAAATAAATTAAAAAAAAAAAATTGATCTGAATACCTTAGGTAAAAATATTTCTCTGAGGTCATGGGATGAGGTTTCTGAGGGCAGAAATGCTTCCAGAGACCCAAAGTAGCCCAAATAAATTTTCTCCCAAATACGGTATTTTTCTCCCTACGTGAAAAACAGTCAGTATAGATCACATCTCCCCAGATTTCTAGCACGAAGAATGAATTGCCTCTTCTGCTGTTGATAAAATCATCCAGAGGTCTCTTTTAAAGTAACTGCCAAACCAAGCTTGTTTTTCACTGATTTTATAATCTGCATATGAAAGACTTGATCTGGAATGGGACCACAGCCTGGCTCCCGATTACATTCCCCCAGGTCTAAAAGTGGAAAAATTATGCACGTGGGGCCTGATTCTGTACTGGCTAAGGGAGGTACAAGTAGGGCAACTGCAATTAATCCAGTGGAATTCTTCCAAGTTGGCAGTGGGAGTACAAATTTAGCCCACATTTTTCTGGGGAAAACAATTGTGAACAAAAAAAAAATTGAAATTTAATCCATTTTCAATTATTCTTACTCATAAAACTCAGGAACCATACACTCTTCAATTAAAGTAATTTAGATTTCAAATTAGGATGAAGGACTCTCTGTCTTGACTCAGTGAGAACCACATTTGTAGCTAATTGGAGAGTTTTCCCTCCAGATGTAACATCCTGAGCTCTCACCCCCATCAGAAAGATGTCCCAGCTGTGAGTTAGTTTTGTTCCAAAATATTTAATATCTAATCAACCCATTAGAAACGAGCTTCTCATCTTCCTTTCCAATGTTATGAAAACGAGCGGGCCAGCAGAACAGAGTATCCAGCAGGAGCATGCCAAGTAACAAATCAGATATCCCTTTCCTTCTAGAGTTCCCGTCACCCTTGGCGGGGTGAGTTTAGAAGCTGGCAGCATCCCTTTTGGCAGGCTCCGTCCCCTCGTAATGCTGGAGATCCGTTCGCCGTGTCAGAGTCGCTTGGCTTGGTTGGCAGAGTCAATTAAACCGCTATTGTATCCCCTCTAAGCCACCTCTTCCGGAGGTTGTGGAGCCCTGGTCCGTTGAGTTTCCTCCGTAAGGAAGCTCTTCCCAGTCCCTGATCCTTCTTGCTCTTCCCTGAACACCCTCCTTCCCAGTTTGCCGTCCTGGAGAAGAGGCACCAGAAGCACGCAGTGCTCAGTAGCTGACTGATAGAGTGGCCAAATGGTGTTTTCTGCTTTGTTTTATAGTTGTTCCTAATTCACCGCTAACGCTTGGTTTGCTTTTCCACTTGATACCTCCTTTAAAAGCAGAGGCTGGGCTCCTCCGTAGTTCCAGAGGCAGGGAACGCAGAGGCTTCCAAAAGGTGGGGAGAGCAGGGGGCAGCGAGCGTGGCTCAGGAGAACCTTCTGACGTTTCTTCTCCGCTATGCAGGCGCCTCTCAAGCACAAAGCTGAAATACATCTACAACAGAAAATGACACTATTTGAAATTGACGGAAACGGCCCCTTAGGTTTCAGCTAGCTATAGATCAGGTTTTAGGTTCATGTCAAGTGATTTTTAAACTTGTTATTTCTTGTGAGAAGATGTTAAAGTTTGTCTTAAAAAAAATAAAGAACTCCATGTGCTCACTGCAGCTCAAAACAAAAAAAAAATTACAATTTTAATATCTGAATATACGCAAGAGTATGAATGCAAAAATCCCCAAATCCTTCATCTGGTTCTCATTCTGAATAAAATCTATTTAAGCACATATACATAATGTTGTGGTCTGAGCAATAGGACTTGTTTCCAAGCTGTCTTTAAAAAATATGTTCCCATCATTATCAAGGATAAAATCTTGTCCCCTTTGAAGCTGATGAAAAAAATTCTCACCGGCTTCACTGAATCGGGATTTTACTTCAGAGAGAACCATCCCGATTTTAATTCAACGTTACCAACAATACGCTGTCGCAAAAGCTGAAATGGGTACTGTGTACTTCAAACAGAGCTCCCAGGGCGCTAAACCATCTTTTAAAGTGGTTTTATATAGGAACAGCTTTCCTGCAAGGATAATTTGGGCAGCAGAAAGCAACCACCCAAGAGAAAATAGCCATGCTGGCATTCACTAATTACACTAATCACCATTATTAGTAGTTATTAATTTTGGCTTTAATCCGGCCAGCACGGCGGTAACACTCGGCGTATTTCAAGCCCCAAGGTGCCACAGGAGGCACAGCGGTTCTGCACCCGAAACGCCCTGCTCCGCAGAGATCCGTCTCCTTGCCTAGGCGGCTGCGGCGACACACTGCACCGAGCAAGCCCAAACAGGCTCCACCAGCCCCGCACCGTCACCACAACCCATATCCAGCCTCCAGTTTCATTTTCACTATAACTGTGACGTGCAGAAAACACTGTGCTGGCCAAAGCAAACGACTTCTCTGAATTTTTTTTTCTTTTTAGCTTGGTTCTTTTTGAAAAAAAACCAACAAATCAGTGCAATTCCTGGATTCTTTTCTCAATTATATTTTCAACAAAGGGTTTGAAGAAGTTTCCTCAGTAGAAGGTAAATTTTATAAAAGTACATTTGTTGCTAAAGCTGCAGCCAACCTGGAAGTCTGCACCAATTTAAATATTGTTTTCTATCAGATTAATTAAATCCTTGCAAAGCCCCAGGGCAGATCAGCCCTAACACAGAAACACAGTTCTGGCTTCAGGGAGCGAGAACTCTCTTCAGCGAGAGAGCTGTGGGCTCCTTTGGCCGCGCATCGCCGTACCGCACAGCCCGAGGGACCCAAGGGGCACAGGGCTCGGGAGCCCGAGCTATTGATCTCGACGCTCTCGTTACCTAGAATAAATGTAAGTCTGCACAGGTGATACCGGACTCACTTCCGCCTGAACTGCAGCGTTAGCCTACATCTTCCATCGGCTTAAATAACATTTCTGAGATGGCTTTGCTTTGGATGGCAAGTGATGCTCCTTGATGCTGGTAAACCTTGGCTGTTTGAGAAGGATCTTGCACTCACGATTTTAAATGGTTCCTCATCTTTTCTTAACCAAAGCTCGTAACGCAGTTCCCTGTTTGGGACATGCTGAAAACACAGGATTATGGAAAATAAGTAGATGGGAATAATCAGAAATTATTCCCGTCAGAAATGATGTAGTCATCCCCACATGCCTCACCCTTTAATTGCCGATAAACTCCTGGCAAAATTTGGCATCAGACTGGTGCCAACGAGGGTGTGCCTGTGCTTGAGGCTTCAGGTCAGCCTAGGTGAGGAAGAGAAGCTTAAAGCTTAACCTAAAAGAAAAGAGAAAGCAGAGACCTCACCAGCAGAGGTACTCACCTCCAGTCAGTATTTAGAAGCTATGACACAAGAAAGTGTATTTTTGGGGGGCATCCCTTTCTGTACTAACACAATAGACTTTTACAGTAGTTCCAGGACAGAAAAGGTAAAAAATGCACTTTAAATTATTCAGAAATACATTCTATGAAATAAAATGTTAACATGAAGAAAGGAGAAGCTGACGCTGCAGCATCCTACAATGCAATGATAGGGCACAAAAATAATGCACGGCTTTTGCCACCCCTCAAAAATGACTGGAAATGGGGTCAGAGGAGGAAATTCGTGTAAATGAATTTGAGTGGAAGGATGAAAAGCAAGAGAGTTCTCTTTTTCTAAATATTTACCAAATGAGCACTAAGCTTAGTTACTTAATGCACTCTAGAAAGTCATGCAATGAGCAGACTTTCATAAAAGTAAAAAACTCCTGGTATTGAAATACAATTGAAAAGCTTCTGATATCAACCATAATAGCATATTAAATGACAAGGACCTATCCGAAGAGCTGTCTGACTTCATCAGTCCTAAACAAGCTACTCAATTGTTGAAATGTATAGAAAATGTAAGCATAAAAAAGATTTTTAACTTTTCTGCTGTGGATAGGCTGGCATCCGATCCATTCCCGTCCTGCGCATCCATCAGAGAGAACTTTCTTCCTACCTGTAAATAAAAAGCAAGCTGTCAAATTTCAATACAGATACCAACTGCAGAGCAACACAGAAATTCTGCAGAATTAAACCAGCTAAACAAGACATCATTGCTGCAGGGATGTATGCCAGCACGTCCCTTGTGAAAAACGGGAGGATTCTCCCCGAGGTTTTGGGCTTGGCTTGTAGGCGAGTTCGTCTTAACGCTGTTACAGCCCTTCTTAGATCAAGTCTTACACCAGCACTAAACCGGCATGCTGCGCCGGGTAAATCAGGCCCAATATTTAAAATGCTAAAAATCAATTCTTACCAGCCGCAGGATGATCATTTTAAGTGGAAAAATGTGTATTTCGTAAGGGTTGTTTGCCACTTTTGCTCAGAATTCAAAACACAACTTCTGAATTGCATCCAAAGTCTCCAATGGTGGTTCAGCCAAAAGTCAGCCCTCAGAATCGGCTTAGTTGCATTTCAGGCTTCTTTTTACAATAACTAATAACTCCCACTGCAAAACAGCCCCTACAAGCTGACAATCCAAAGAACAAATGCTCATTGTAATTAAAGTGAGTAAAGGGCAGAATATGTCTGCGTCTTCAGAAATACAGTACCTCTGCCAAAAATCTGAAGAAATTTCTCTTCTCTTCCCTCCCAGCCTAGGAAATCTTTAAATTCAACACAAAGATGTTTTCCAGTACTCACGGTCCCACTCCTCCGCTTGTGCGGAGTCATGGATTCAGGTACCAGAGAGATCGCAGACAAGCAGCCACTTTCCAAGCGACCGGTCCAAGCGACCGAGGAGCCAGGGCGGCACCTTGCCTGGTGACTGCGCACCCGTGGACAGCTACAGCCCAGCACTGTCCTGCACGGAGAAAGGTGTCAGGGGACACCAGAAGGCAGCTTCCTCTTCAGGTTGTCACCACGGGCTTTCAAGCCTTGCTCTGGACTGCAATATCGCCTTATATACAGGATGCGATGCTGGACTAAGACAAAAGGGCTAAAACCATTCATGGCTTTGCTCCGTAGTAGGGTAAGAGAACATAAATCACCCTCACTGTGGTCCCAGCCTCATTTCCTCTCCCGACCACAGCTACCGGTGTTTTTCCTCGCGGTGGCTGCAGAGCTCATGCACCCAGGCAGCAACCTGCTCCGCTGAGTTATTCCAGCAGAAAAAGGAATTTAAAAAAGCAAAGAGCGTTCAGCCGATTATCTCCACGAACTGACTCGCTGTGTTGTCACAGGAGTTCCCATGCTAGTGAAAGGGTGAGAGCCCGGAAGCAGGCTAGAGAAAGAGGGAAATAGGAGTTGCACCCTTTTACAGAAAAAAAAAATCAGCATCTCACCAGGCGTGGGGATGGGGGCATCCGCTGCTGCTGCAATTCTCCACGCGGCTTTCACGTTCTACCAAATCGCGTTCTCCAGGGACCTCACGGCGCAAGATAACCTCGCTTGTGCAGGATCCAGTTATACAGCGAAGACGTTTCAGTGACTACATGCTGCTTCTTTTTATTCCTAGTTTAAAAAACAAAACAAAACAAGGTTTTATCCCAATTTTGCATTTAGCATTCTTATTTTTTAATTTTTTTTCTAAGTTATGCTCAACTTTGCCATCTATTCTGTGTAGTTTTCACGCCAGAATTACAGGAAGCTTTCCGAGTGCTGACTTTCAAATCCTTATGTCGTAGTTCAGCCCCGATCGGGACCAGACTACGCAGTCTCTCTCTCACTCCCCCCACCCTCCGAGAGAATAGGGGGAGATGATATAAGAAAAACGGCTCAAGGTTTGAGATAAGGACAGGGAGAAATCCTTAAAGTTACCGTCACGGGCAAAACAGACTCGACTTGGGGAAAACTATTCATTTATTTCTAAAACTAGCAGGAGAATGAGACAGGGAACAAGATAACCTCCCCCCACCCCTCCCTCTTCCCAAGCTTAACATTATCTCTACTACCTTCCCCTCCCGAGCGGCACGGGGGGGGAAAAGGGAATGGGGGTCGCGGTCAGTTCATCACGCGTTGTTTTACGCCGCTGTATCATCGTCGGGGGAAGAACTCCTCGCATTCCTCCTCTGCTCCAGCATGGGGTCCCTCCCACGGGCCACAGTCCCTCGTGAAACTGCTCCGGCGTGGGTCATCTCTTCCACGGGGTGCAGTCCCTCTAGAACAGCTGCCCCAGCGGGCCCTCCACGGGCCACAGCCTCCTTCAGGCCTCCACCTGCTCCGGCGTGGGGTCCTCCACGGGCTGCAGGTGGATCTCTGCCCCTCCGTGGACCTCCATGGGCTGCAGGGGGACAACCCGCTCCATCATGGTCTTCACCACGAGTTGCAGAGGAATCTTGGCCAGAAGCCGTATTACTCCTCCCCCTCCTTCTTCACTGACCTTGGCGTCTGCAGCCGTTCCTCACAACAGGCTGGCAGACGCCTCTCAGGATCCTTTTTACATCTTATTCACTTCTCATCTCCTCTCCACTTCTTGCAGCCAGGCCGGGCCGAGTTGGGCCCAGTCGGCTGCCTGGTGGGAGGCCAGAGGGTGAGGCCTGCAAGGCCCATGAGGCTCGCGCCTCCCCCTCTCTGCCCCCCGCTCAGCTGCTTCACATCTTCTCCTCCTCTTTTTCCTGTTTTCCCCTTCTTAAATACGTTATCGCAGAGGCGTTATCACGGGACATTCTGCTACCAATTGGCTTGGCCTTGGCCAGCAGCGGGTCCGCCCTAGGCCCGGCCGAGTCCACTGAACAAAGGGGAGCGACTTCTAGCAGTTTCCTACAGAAGCTACCACCTTAGGCCCCCCCTCACTAACAAAACCAGAACACCTTATTAGGTGGAGTTTCAGTTGACCTCAAGGCAGATACGCATCCGATAAGAAAACTCAGAACACCAAAGACAGAGGCAAAGCGGTTTGAACCAGAAACACCACTGAGGTATCTGGACCTCATTAAAGCATTGGATACAGCGCCTCCAAAAATTGTACTTGAGAAATTAATTCAGATTGGCTTGGATCTAAGGGCTTTCACGTGTTTTGAAAACTAAAAGGAAGTCACAGGGTTATGAAAGTGGCAATAAGATTAAGTGGAAGGGCGATGCCTGGCATAATTTGACATACATCTTTTAACAATGAACTAATTAAACAGAAAGGTGACACTAAACAGCCAAAAAAAAAAAAAAAAAGAAAAAAAAAAAGGCAAACCAAACCACCAGAAACATACGTTTAAGAATACCTGAGTAGATGAGATTTAGTGCAAAAAAAATGGAAGTTACGAGAGTGAGATGAAAACAGTTCAAATTCATCAGGGATGACACACAGCACTGGGAAACCAGCAGCACTGAAAAAGTCCCCCAGGTGACAGGGGCAGATTAGCTCTGAGGTTACAAACCAGCGTGGGCTTTGAAAAAAAGGGCGATTTTTGACTCCGGATGCTGAAGTGGGTCTGCACTATGGACAACGACAGCAAAAAGTCATCTTCTTTCTTTAACAGATTTTTAACAGCCTTTAAATAATCTCCTAGGATAAATCACAAAAAGGATCTGGCTCCCTGCTCAGAGAATGTTCCTACTTTTCTCTGCTGGACTTTATCCCATTATTTCGGTTTATGCTAAGCTGAAAACCTTTAAGGAAGTTCCCTCTTTTCCTAGTTTTATTGTCCAAGGACTCATGGACAACCTTCAGACCTGCCACCACAATTTAGTAAGACGTGCTTTTTCATCATTCCGAAAAGCCATTCCTTCTAAACGATGAAGTTTCCCATTTTGTCTGGCTCTTCAGGAATGCTCAGGGCTGAAGGACAAGTTATGTCCTGGCACAGAGAGATAAAAGAAGGGCCCGTGAGCAAGGAAGAGAGGGAGCTTTGCAGTGAAGCACTGCCTTTCCCAAAATGCAGCTTTAGCGACGTGCCTGAAACACCGGCCCTGCCTAGAGCCAGCCCCATCCGTAAGCGCATTTCCAGAACTACAAAGAGAAATTGTGATTTTACAGCCTGTGCTAGACCTGAAGAATATGGAGTTACTCCAGGTCTCCCTAATGCGACAGCGCAGAATTTGAGGTAGTGAAACCTGTTGGATTGCTCAACATCAGAAGCTACAAATGCTTTATCGTTTAGATTGGTTTTAATTAAACTGCCCAAAAGCTCTCCATCTTATAAGGCAACATCAGGATGCAAATAAAAACATCTGTATCTCCTTTTGCGTCTGGTTTCCCGAATAAAGCAGCTTTTCTTTCCATTCTGCACAATGCAAGGAAATCACCATGCACAAGAGGTTCTTCCCAAAGGGCAGCAAAATGTATGGTGGTCTGCGAGCTGCGATGTGCTGAGCAGGTGTTTTAACCTGAGCAGATGTGTTAACCTGAGCAGATGTGTTAACCTGAGCAGATGTTAATTGGAGAAGATGTTTTAACCTGAGCAGATGTGTTAACCTGAGCAGATGTGTTAACCTGAGTAGATGTTTCGAGCAGATGTTAACCTGAGCAGATGTTAACCTGAGCAGGTGTTTTAATCTGAGGTGTTAACCTAGGCAGATGTTTTAAGCAGATGTGTTAACCTGAGCAGATGTGAACCTGGGCAGATGTTTCGAGCAGATGTTAACCTGAGCAGATGTTTTAACCTGAGATGTTAACCTGAGCAGATGTTTTAACCTGAAATGTTAATCGAGGCAGATGTTTTAACCTGACAGTTTAACCTGAGCACGTGGTAACATGAACAGATGTGAACCTGAGCAGATGTGTTAACCTGAGCAGGTGTTTTAACCTGAGATGTTAACCGAGGCAGATGTTTTGAGCAGATGTGTTAACCTGAGCAGATGTGTTAACCTGCCACCGTCCGGGCCCTGCCGCATTAACCCCTGACGAGCGCTGCTCACCGCCTGACGAAGGCTTTGTAACCGTCACGGCCGCTCCTGACGCACAGCCACGCCGGGGAACCCTCACCAGCTGTTAAAATCACTACAAAGCTTTACAAGACGCAAGCCGGGACTGAAAAAAAAAGCCGCCAGTATTTCCCACCTCGAGCGTTCCCCGGGGCTACCGGACAGGAGAACACCCGGCCACCACCCCAGCCCCGGGCGGCCGCGCCGGCCAGACACCGGGCCCTGTGGTGCCGCCCACCCCGCACCGCGCCACGCACCGATCCCGCCCCCCGCCCCCGGCAGCGCGGCGGGCGGGCGGCAGCCGCCGTCCCCTCCCCTCCCTCCCTGCGGGCCGGGCCGCGCCGCAGCCCGCGGGCGCGGTCAGGAGGCGGCGGGGCCGCGGTTCCCCGGCCGCCTCCCAGGCGCGGCGCGGCCCCGGGGTTTCTCCGCCATTCCGCGGCTTCTCCGTGGCCCCCCTCCGGCGAGATGTTATGGCCGAGCCGGCGCAGAAGGGCGGCGTAGGGCAGGGCGGGCGGCGGGAGGATGAGGATGAGGAGGCGGCGGCGGCGGCCGCCCCCCTCCCCAGCTACGAGGACTACGAGTGCAAGATCTGCTACAACTACTTCGACCTGGAGCGGCGGGCTCCCAAGCTGCTGGAGTGCCTGCACACCTTCTGCCAGGAGTGCCTGAGCCAGCTGCACCTGCGGGCCGCCCTGCAGCCCCCCCCCGCCGCCGCCGCCGCCGCCGCCGCCCAGCCCGCCCCGGCTCGCTCGGGCGGCGGCTCCTTGGCCTGCCCGCTCTGCCGCCACCGCACGGCGCTACCCGACCACCGCGTTCACGGCCTCCCCGTTAACACCAAGCTGGCCGCCGCCTGCCCGCCGCAGCTGCGGGCCCGCGATCCCTTTCCTCAGGACAGCCTGCCGCCGCTGCCCCCTCGCCGCCCGCCCCGCGCCCGGGAGGCGGCGGCCGCCCTCGCTCCGCCGCTTCCCGCCGCCGGTCGGACCGGGCCTCGCTCATCGGGCGGCGGCTACGAGAGCTGCCAGAGCTGCAAGCGGGCGGCGCTGAGCGCCGGCTGCGTGTGCGTCGTCGTCTCCTTCCTCTCCATGGTGGTGCTGCTCTTCACCGGGCTCATCTTCGTCAACCAGTACGGCGGCGACGCCGGGCCCGGCGCTTCGGCCGCCCCGTCGCCGGTGGGGCCCATCTGCCTGTCGGTAGCCAGCATCCTCGCCCTTTTCTCCGTCGTCGTTACATGGCTCATCTGCTGGCTCAAGTACCGGCCCGAAGCGGCGGCGGCCAGCGGCGGGGCCACAGCGAACGGCACCCCGCGGGGCCGGGGGGCGGCCGCCCGAAGGAGCGACACGTAGGGGCCGGGGCGGGGAGAAGGGCTGAGGGGAGCCGGGGGCCGCCCGCCGGCGGGTAACCCCCCTCGTTTGGGCGGTGTGAGCCCCGACCCAGCCGGGGGGAGGACGCGGAGCGTGGGGGGGCGGCCGGCTCTGGGCCCGGGGCCTAGGCGGAGGTGGGAGGGTGGCGGCAGGCCCCAAGCCCAGCCCCGCCGCGGTGACGGGCGGGGAGACCCCCGCAGCCCCGCCAGCCCCCGCAAGCCGGGCACAGGCCGAGGTGGCGGGGACGGGCGAGGGGTCGCGGGGGACCCGAAGGGTCTGGGGGGAGGGCAAAGGCCTCCCCACCCCGGGGGCGCGCCCTGGTTTTGGGCAGCCTGATGCAGAAGGAGAGAAGCTCGAAGGAAGGAAACTGGCTTACTGTTGCCCCCACCTGGAAGAGAAAATTTGGGGAGAGATGGCGGTGTTACAGGCGCTTTTGTGTTTCCCCTGTTACGAAGTTAACACGCAGAAGAAGCTGTAACGGAAATGTGTCACCTCAAAAGAGACTGAGCCAAAGTGTCCCTACACTGTATGGAGTTCGTTTGGTTATAATTTTATTAGAAGGCCCTCGGGCCCTCTGTTGGTTGCTTAAAATAAGCTTTATTATTTAATTCTTTGAAGTTCTCATTTAATGTGGGAGACTGAAACACTATGTTGCACACTTAAAACAATTTGTGGAAGCTGATTTAAGTAACGGCGCTCTGAAATAGAGCTAAGAGACTCCTGTGGGAGAGAGTAGTATTTCACTGGCCATCGATTTCAATTTTTACACAGTGAGAGAAGCCCGCCTTAAAATAGGGGCTTTCAGCAGCACCGTAAAAGTGGAACGCGGTAGCATAATTTGTGTGTTGAACACTTACCCTCGGTGGAGGTAGCTGTCACAGGACGGTGGTTTTTCCTCTTGGTAGGTTTCTCTTCTGTGTTTCTGTAAAGGCCAGCAGAAAAAGTTATTGTTCTGCACGGGTGGAACATCGAAATCGTATTTGAAACACAACAAGATGCTCGTAACGTGGAAGAACATTGCCATCCAGCTGGTTTTGTAGTATATTAAGGAGAGCGCTCTATATAGATGCTGTTCTGTGTTGCAGGATAATTCATTTGGTGCCTGGATTTTTTCAACTTAATTAGTTGTTACAATCTATCCTATTGGGAATAAGGTAATGCTGCTTATTCCGCGTTTCTACACAGTACTGTAACGGAATGAGGTAATTATTTTCGTGCTTAACAATTCAAGAATTTTAAAAGTGATCTTTCAGTATGTGTATTTTGCAAGCTGTCTGCATGATATTCTGACAAGTATTCTCTTGATAGACCTTTACTTGACCACTTCTATTTATCACAAGTGCAAAGGAATTCACTAAGTAGAAATGTTGTAAACTAAGACAGCAGGTGTGTGATGTGTTTTATGACTGCACAAGTGATGTGCGCTGCGCGTTGTCCTGATTATCACGAATCTGTGAAACACAACCCCCCTCCCTGATGCCCCCCCAAAAAAAAACCCCCACGAACCCAAGCGATATTTACACAGACTCTTGTTATGATGGGCACGGTTTGTGGAGAGGGTGTATGATTTTTGTGTCACTCGAGTCAATTTTCAAAGATCCGCACCAGCCTTTTAAAGTCGCATATCGTAATATAAAGGCCCTGAGGAGATAAATTACTGGGATCAGCCGTGGCTCTGCCCGTGGTTCCTGTATTTAGAGCAGTGTTTTCAAACTTGGAGTTGCTCCTCAGCCGTATAAACGGTGCGTGCCTCCTAAAGCCAGGCCTGGCCGTTAGCCCCTGTTGACTTCAGCAGTAGTTGTGGATGTTCTGCACCAAAGAAAATCGCGAGACTTGTATTTAAGCATCTAAATGAGAATTTAGATGGCTGACTTCAGGTACAAACATTTGAAAATTTTGGCCTTAACCTCTCTGTTCTTCAGTTAATGCATCTGTAAAGTTTGATAATAGCGTTGACCTACCTCACAGGCAAGATGTGAGGCTTTATTTATTGAAGTTTTTAAGCAATTGGAGATCCTTGAAGAGGAGGTGCTATAGAAGTGCAAGTATTATTATAAATGATACTGTAGTGAGAATAAATATATGTAAATTAATGGACATAAACAGCAGCAATGTTTTCTAAGAAAAATAAATCTATGAAATATGTACGTGTGTACATCATATGCACCGATATACGATTCACCTGTTTGTGTTTCTGCTGCAAATGCGGCGTTTTGGTTCAACCGGGCGAGCTGCGCTGCCTTGCCGCTCAGACGAGCCCGGCCAGCGGTCACTGCTGTAACTCCGTCTCCTGTAGCCGTGCTGAAGCCAGCGCCCAGTGCTTGCGAGGCGCGGCTGGAGCTCGCTGCCTGGCCCTTGCTGCGCTTTCCTCCCGCCGGCTGTCTGGCTGCGGGGAGCTGCTGGGAGGTCGCAGGTGCGCTGTGCAAGCTCGCAGCAGCTTGGGTGTGTTTATGGGGGCTGCAGTCGCAACAGAAGCCATTACGTAGCAAGGCCCTGAAATACTGATTACCGTAAGAAGTGTATACTCCCATCTTCTTTTCTTTCCGCGTCGTAGTTGTATTTTTGCCTTTTCTCCATAAACAGTATTTGCCATTTTGACTAAACCAATGGTTTCAACTGGGATCCATGGACTACGTCTAAAGGATCTGCGAAAGGTAAGTAAGAAGAGCAAATTGAACACCGGGAGCTTTAATTTGTTACATGAGGGTCAACTTTAAAATGTTTAGAGGTTGGCACATTACAAGAAGTCGGAGATCACGGGCCTAAACAGGATTTTCCAGGCTTATTCACGATTGAATGATCATATTGCGTATCAAGTTCCTACCCATATATTTGAAAATATTTCAGAGTCAAATTAAAGTGGACGGTCTGACCGTACGCCAAACCCTTCTCTCTGCTTATGCAAATTTTGGGAAACTCCACCGGTTTCAGGAGCGTTAGTCTGGATCCACGTCACAGTATCAGTCAGAAAAAATCATGCATTGTATACATCTCTGGCTACTGTAGAATCCCAGTGCTGTATTTGTATTTTGGGTTCCTTTGACTGTACAGATTGGTTGTCCAAAGCCAAGTTTCAGTAAAAAAAAAAAAGTTAAGTAAAAAAAAAAGAGAAAATCGGTGTGGCTGGTGGTCTTTTATTATTGTAACTATTTCGCTCAGAACACTTGTGTTTTCTAGTTGTTTAAAAACACACAGAGATACACAGCTGAAGGGGCATGCATCAGTTACGCTATCCTCACGTACTACAGAAAAAAAAACGGTGCTTTGGGGCACTCTGTGGGAAAGCAGAGAAGGCGGGGTATACCACAGCACCATGGGGAAAATCATGGGAAATACAAGCTGCTGGCTTTTTTTTCCTGCTTTTTTTTTTTTTTTTTTTTTGTGCAATGTTTCTCTGTGTTAACACAGTTTAGGGCGCAAGCAGCTACAACCGAGAAATGG
Organism: Chlamydotis macqueenii; assembly: GCF_036417535.1. NCBI lineage: Eukaryota > Metazoa > Chordata > Aves > Otidiformes > Otididae > Chlamydotis > Chlamydotis macqueenii. The sequence goes on from NC_141564.1 coordinate 2,724,808, forward strand.
AAGCACCAGGAAAGTAAACAAAGGCCTGACGCTTTCTCAGAAATGTTTTGACCTCTGGGAGATCACAAGCTGCATGAACTCTGAAAGATCTGTCGTTTCCAGTCGTGCCAAAAGATCTTCAGCGGTAATGCCCTGTTCCTCTACCTGAGTCGGAGCATACTGAACTCCAGACTGGAGTTAAGTTCCATTGAATGTTAAGTTCATGATTTGCAGCGGGCTCATAGATATCAGTGGGACATCGGTCCAAAAGAGGGAGAAAAAGGCAAATAAGAGAGCAAAACCCAGCTTACCAACACAGAACCGGGGGGGGCAGTCGCATACCGGGAACTCTTCTTTTCTGTCTCACCTGGGACAGGCGATGGCCGTCTCTGCTTGAGGCAGGTTCTGTCTGGAGCTAGCTGCAGCCGCAGGATAGAGCTCGGAGTCTGCTATTTTGCGGGGAGCTTCTGCCATTTGTGGTGTACAGAGGTGCGTTAGGACAGTCCCTATTGTGTTGCAGCTTTACTTCTTTCCTGTTGCCATTCTTAACAACTTGCCCTCAAGAATTCAAGTTTTTTTTTAAAGCACTGTTACATTTTTAACACACACCATGCACCTTCAGTGCCACAGCATAGGAATTTTTATTCCTGCTGTCGCCTTTAAAAGTTTCCCTGGTAAATATTGTGGCTGCAGGGAAGAAATTATGTTCCTTTCTGCATCGCTAGCCCACAAGTAGTAAATAGTCACGCAACGTTAACTTACCTAACGGCAGGTATGCATCTTTAGAAAGGCAGGGTTGACAGAAAAAGACTAGAATATTTCATAAACGCATGGAAGGAGTGAAAACCTTGATTATCTAGTTGGATTGGTTAAAAAGCCTGCAGACGGAGGTAATTTCATGTTCCTTTATCGTGCAAAAAGCCACATAGCAGTTCCTCTCGTATTTAGGATCATTACAAATGTACCGCAAAGCCAAATAATAAAAAAGTCGCTAACAGCAGGAGGTACGGGGTCTTACATCCCTGCAAGTTAGATTAAAGACCTAAATTTCCAGAAGTGACTGGTAGTTTGAGTCCGATCTATTTTTGTCTGGGTTGAGACGGCGTTTTGGAAGCACATTTTGAAAATGAAGCTCAGTAATAGCATCGTGGGCTGAGAACCCAAAAGACCATCTGACTCTGAGAAGCGAGTTTCTGCCTGCATTTGTTCTTTAGAGCCTGGAAGAGAATAAACTTCTGTTATTTTTTCCCTTGCACTGTAAAAATACATGATGAAAACAGGGTGGGCTACAGGTCCATCTGGAAATACCGTTGCTTCTTACCTTACCGCTCTTCTCTTGTAGCTCGAATTACCCTTCACGGGAATCCAGGATGGCTCTCAAGGCTTACGTCCCAAAGTAGCTTCTTGTGTGAAACACTTTGCTTGAAATGTCTTTTGCAAATGAGGGAGGAGTGGGTCGCCTTCACGCGGGGAGTTACACAGACTGAAGAATACAGGTGTAGTTCCAGGGTTAATGTGGATTTTCAGCTGAAACCCTACCTCAGCCAGCAATTTCACTGGCGTGGCCGAACTGTTTCAACTGTGCTGGTTGTCCAAACAGACAATTTTTTTTTCTTTTTTTAGCATATTATATTGCCAGAGAAACAGTCAATCTCTGTTTGCGTTGACCTCTGCTCATTTAAAGCCCATCAGAGGCGGCTCTGTGTTTCTGAGGGGTGTTTTAAATGTGGTGGCTGGCTTTTGTTGAAGCCCTGCGACTTCTCCTGCTTCTACATTTTTTATCGGGGTGCAGGCAGAGATGGCGATGTCGGGAAGAAACGCCCTCCGCTTGGCGTGTATCTCCTCTTGCTGAAACCACCGGCGTCTGGAACCGGCCTCACTGCTCTGGTCGTGAGCTGCTCTCAGGTGAATTTTTTCACGTCATGCAGCTGGGGAGATTTTGGATCGAGGTGATTGTTGTCTCTGGCAGATAGCTTCAGCTGAGAAATATCTCAGCTGTTTTAAGGAGATTTTTTCCCCATAAACAAATATCGTTGATTTGTCTCATTTGATTATGAAATTTGCAAGGAATAGCTTGAAAGATATTTTAAAAAAATTTTTTATCCCCCAAACATACTCCTGATTTCTCAAGGAAGCTAAACCTTCACACTTCAGCTCCAGATGTAAACAATGTTTCTCCATTGTAGGTTGTTTAACCATTTAGCAAAATCTAACAAATCCATTTTAGTTATTATTTTATAATCTTTTGATTAATAACAAATTGCAATAATCGCATTTGTTTTGGGGTGTTTTTCTAAATGACTCATATTTGAGAGAGGATTCAAAATTTGCTTTGCTTTAAAAATGGGAAGAATGAGACTTTTCATGACTTAGAACATGTGGTGATGTGCAATAATTCCGGTTTGACTTCCACACTGTAAATAAGGACTCATTAGTTGGACGGTTAACATTAGGGGACGGAAAAATACTCTTCTGTGAAAAAAAAAACCGAACCTGTAATGATTGCAAGATTTAAAGTAACGGAACAGTAAAAATAAAATAGAAACCACACTTCAGAGAGACAGCCAGCCGGTGGGTGCCCGGCACCGGCAGAAGAGACGGGTGGGGAGCAAGGGCACCCACTTTCGCCCCTGGTCTGGCCTTTGTCTCTACATTTTTGCACTTTCTTTCCCTCTGTTGCTTTCTTCGTTGGTTCCTTTCACTGTCTTGCTGTCCTTTCTCCCTTCCTTCTTGCTCTTTCATTCCTTCATCTCTCTTTCCTTATTACACTTTCTTTCTTCCTTCCTCTCTTTCTTTTTTCTTTCTTCCTCTTTATTTTTCTTTTTTCTTTCCTTCTTCCTTTCTTTTTCTTTCATTCTTTCTTCCTTTCTTTCTTGCTCTCTTTCTTCCTTCATCCCTTTTTTTCTTTTCTTTCCTCTTCTCTTTCTTTTGCTTGCTTTCTCTCTCTTGCTCTTTCTTTCTCTCTCTCATGATTTATTTCTTTCTTTTTCTGTCTTTCTTTTCTCTCATTCTTTCTCTCTTTTTCATTTTTTCTCTTCCCACATTTTAATCCAGTTCATCTTTAAAAGCAGAAGCGGAGATTGCAGTCCAGTTCATCTCTGAGAGAAGAAGTTGTAAAATCGTACAGCTGCGGGCGAAACGCCGCTTCATGAGTTCAGTGTCCGTGCTGGTCAGGCCGCTTTCCCCGGTACCGGTAACTCCTGGCCCTGTCCCGTGGAGGGGGGGATGTCCCGGGCGAAGCATGGGGACCGAGGGCCGGGTTTTGCCGTGCCCCGGCCCCTGTGGGCAGACCCAGCGTTGGTTAGGCAGGCCCACGCGCGTTCCTCGCCCCCCGGGCTGCTGTGACAACCCCTTGTTCCGTCCAGTCTGTCCTAGCGTGGGGTCTGTTGGCGGCAGTAAAACCCACGGCGGGCATCTACCGTGGGACTGCTGGGACTCACCGTCACTCGTGTTTTAATGGGGAATTAATGAGGATTAGGCGCTTCGGTTTGAAATGTGGCTGTGGACTACGGGGGCGGTCGAGGAGGGAGATGCGGATCCTCCCACCCCTGTGGGTGAGGGGTGCGGGTGGGCGCGGGGGAGCCCTGCCCTCCAAAATGCCACTTTGCCGTCGCAACCGAGTTACACGCGGGTTTTTGCTCCCGTCTCTTTGCGAGTCTGCACCCTGTCCCGTGGGGCGGCGGCTGCGGCATCCCTTACGGGGGGGGGGGGTCTGGCGGAAGACACCCCCCACCCACGAGGGGCAACGGCCGAGCCCCTTCCTTTCCCCTCCACCGGGCAGCGGGGCTCCGGCGTGGTCCTCGTCTCAGGGGTGCGTGGGGAGGGATCGGGGGTGTCCTGTCGCCTGTCCCTGTCCTTACACAGAGCGTGCTCCGCGGCTGCCCCGCCGGGTCCGCGCCCCGCACCGAGCCCTTCTCGGGCTGCCGACTCCGGCGGGACTGCGAATTCCTGAATACGCCTCAAACGGGAAAAAAAGGGAAGAAAAAGGGAAAAAAAAAAAAAAGAAAAAAGAAAAGAGGGAAAGAAAAGAAGAAAAAAGAAAAAGGGGAAGGGAAATAAAGGAAGAAAGGGAAATAAAGGAAAAAAGGAAAAGAAGGAAAAAAGAGAAAAGGAAAAGGAAAGAAGTAATAAGAAAAAAAAAGGAAAAATGTAAATTATAAAAGAAGAAAAAGAAAAAAAAGAAAAAGAAAAAAGGAAAAAGAATAGGAAAAACAAAGAAAAAGACAGTGCTGAGATGTGCGCACGGGACATAAAAGCGACGGCAAAAAGGTTCAAAGCTTTCGGTGATGACTTTTCAACCTTTATTTATGTGCCTATTAATGCAATATCCATCATGGAGATATGCATCTTTATCCTTTCAAGTGATATGCTGGGAATCAATTGGATATGCAGATTACATTTCGTAAGTTCCCAAATGTTAATCTCCCCGGCCCTTTGCTGGTAATTTCTTTTTTCGCCAAATAGTATTACGTTTCTGCCACCAAAAAAAAAACCCCAAAAACCAAAAAGCTGGAGCTGGAGGGGCAGGGGTGTCCCAGCGGGTGTTGCTCCCCACAAACACAGAGGTGGGGTGCGGCCCGACTTCTGGAGGGAGGGCGGTGGGCGAGCCCCGCGGGTCCCGCTGGGCAGGTGATGTCCCCTCTGGGACCCCCAGCGTAGGGGGGGGGGGGGGACACACGGGCAAACCCACGGCCGGGGGGCTGCCGCTATGACCGATAAACTACGCCTGCCCCCGCCCCGCACAGCCCCGCCCGCGCTGACGGACAGGGAGAAGGAGGGGGAGCGGGAGGAAGGGAACTGGCCAGCCCCGCGCCCGGACCCCACACCCAGCGCGGGGGCCAGGGGTGTTTGTGGCGAGGGCAGCGCGGAGCACGAACCAGAAACCACAGGCGCCCCTGCGCACTGCCTGTGCCGGCCGGCCTCCCGCCTTCCTCTTTCTCTCTTTCACTCTCTCTTTCTTTTGCCATTTCCCCCTTCCCCCCTTCCCTTTCCTTTCCTTCCTCTTTCTTTTTCTCTCTCTCTTTCTTTCTCCCTTTTCCCCATTTCTCCTGTCCTTGCCTTTCCTCTCCTTCTCCTTTTTGTCTTTCTCCCCTTTTCCCTTTCTTCCTTTCCTTTCTTTTCTTTTCCTTTCCTTCCTCTTTCCCTCTTCTTTCTTTCTCCCATTTCCCTTTCTTCCCTTCCTTTCCTTCTTTCCTCTTTCTCTCTCTTCTTCTTCCTCCCTTTCCCCTTTCCTTTCTTTTCTTCCTTCCTCTTTCTCTCTCTTCTTCTTCCTCCCTTTTCCCTTTCCTTTCTTTTCTTCCTTCCACTTTCTCTCTCTTTCTTTCTCCCTTTTCCCCTCTCCTCTCCTCCCTTTCCTTTTCTCTTTCCTTTTCCTTTCCCCTTCCCTTTTCCCAGCACACATTCCCATTTCCGAACCCGTGCTCCCCGCCCGTGGAAACAGGCGGGGGCTTCCCTCCGAGGTCCTGATGACAAATTAACGTACGCGGAGCCAGGGCAATCGATTCATCTCGAGCGGAGGCCAAACCGGTAACGTTACCGGTCAGAAACGATCGCCCCCGCCCTCAGCCGCCCCCATGTTCGCTGCCCGCCCGACGTGCGGGTCGGTGCGGGGTGCTCACTGATCCAATTAACCGTGCACCTGGCCTGGAAGCGCTCTGTAATTAGCGGGAGCGTTTTTAGCTGTTTCCACGGGAAAACCGTGAAATCGTCTCTGCTGCCCTAAAGGACGGCGATACGGGGGGCGGGGGGGGTCGTGCCTAATCTTTCTCCCGTGCATTCCCAGCAGTTCCCGTGCGGGAGGACGCGGCTCCCGCCCCCGGTCGCGCAGGACGAGCCCAGGTGGGTTTCACGCCGCTGTCCCCCCACTCTCCCACCCGCCCCGGGTGGGGGACACAGACCTGGGGCTTCGGTGTGGGCGCTGGGGCGGCGGGGTTCCGTGTCCCCCCCGTCCATGAATACCCCCGGGAGGAGCCGCGGCAGCGGAACCGCCGGCCCCGTCGGGACGGGCGGGGGGGGGCGCGAATACATCTGACAGCGCTTCGCCCTGTTAAAAAAAAAAAAGTTTTATTTTTATTTTAAATTTTAATTTTTTTTTGTTTCAAAATTTTATTTTATAATTTTATTTCTATTTTAAAAATTTTGATATTTTTATTTTTTAAATTGGTTTTTATTTTTTAATTTTTAATTGTAAAATTTATATTTTGTATTTTTTCAATTTTTATTTTTTAAATTGTTTGGGGTTTACTATTTAAATTTTAAAATTTTTCTTGTTGTTTGTTGTTGGTTTTTTTTTTTTTTTTTTTTGCCGTGGCCCTCCTGCCGCCTGCCTTCCCCGAGCAAAGCCGCCGCCGTCGGGGCGCGGGGGAGCTTTTGCAAAAACTCTTAAACCGCGGTGAGCAAAACCCTCCGCGTTCTCCCAGCCGCCGCCTTTATTATTGCAGATCTTTACCCAAATAACGCCAACCCGGGACCGGACGGGGAGCCCAGAAAACGCCGTTTCCCTCCTCCCAAAGGGGCGAACCCGAGCGATCGCCATCCCTCGGGCCGATGTGGGTCCCGGGCAGCCCCGCGCAGAGCAGGGCCGCTGAGGGGCTGCCACTGGCGCGTCCCGCGGAAAAGGCCGCGCACAATGGCACCTTTTCGGAGGACAGACAGCCTTTACAACACTCCTGGCGTCATACCCTGCTGCGGTCGCTTCAGCTCCCAGGCAGCCTTCACCTCTTTTCTTCTTTTTCTTCTTTTTTTTTTTTCCTTCCCCCGCAGTTCAGTTTGAATGCTACAATAAATTCCTGGGAACAAACGCCCGTCGGTGGAGCCTTTGGCCCGCACCCGCGGATACACGCGTGTCCCGCGGCGACACTCTCGTCCCGGGGGATTTTTTAAAGCTTTTTTTTTCATTTACTTTTTTTTCTTTTAGCACCGCTCGGTCCCGAGGTGTTGCTTCTGGACGGCGAGAGTCATTTCGGTGGAAAATGAACAGATAGGGAGGACGAAGGTTTTTTTTTTTTTTTTAAAAAAAAGGAAAGAAAGAGGGGTGTTCGGGGGAGACAAAGCACTTTTGGGCAGCGGGGCAGGGGAGGCCAGGGGCCGCGGAGCCCCACCGGGACCCCCACGCCGGGTCCGGCCGGTACTCCCCCCTCCGCGGTGCCGGGGCGGCCGTTGGGATGGCGGGAACTTTCCCGCCGAACCGAACCCAGCCGAACCGAGCCGATTTGAGCCGAACCCGGCCGAACCCAACCGAACCCAACCGAATCGAGCCGAGCCGATGCGGCGTTGCGCCCCCAGGCTCGCCCAATCAGCGGGGGCGGCGCTGCCGGGCCGGACGGCGGCGGCCAATCGCGGCGGCGCGGGCTCGGCTCGGCGCCGGGGAGGGAGCCGATAAATGCGGCCGGCCCAGGGGCTGCCGCTCCCCGCCGCACCGGGGACAGCGCCCCCCCCCCCCCTTCCCCCCCCTCCTTTCTCCTCCCTCACCCAACAGCGGGGCCCCGGCCCCTGCCCTCCCGGTGCGGGGCGGCCGCGGGTCACCCACAAAGTTGCCGCCTTCTCCCACCGTGACCGCTCCTCGTTCGGCGGCGCGGTTTCTCCTTCAGATCGGCCCGCATCCGGATATAAACCCCGCCGGGCCGCCGCGATGACAACTCTGGCCGGAGCTGTCCCCAGGATGATGCGACCCGGCGCCGGGCAGAACTACCCCCGCGGCGGGTTCCCGCTGGAAGGTGAGGCCGCTCCCGCAGCGGGACGAAGCGGCTGTCGGCACCCCGGGCTATCGTGAGCCGGGGGCAGGGTTTGGAAAGCGGGGGGGGGAACGGCGGCTGTGGCCCCGCACACCGGGAACGGGGGGAAAGGAGGCGGGGGTGGGGGGCGCGGGGTGAAGGGGGGAAAAAAAATAGAGGGAGGAAAAAAAAGAAAAATAGAGGGGGGGAAAAAAAGTTAAGAGGGGGAAAAAAGTGAGACTAAAATAAACGAAATGGAAAGGGACTTTAGAAAGGAGGGCTCGTCCCGGGCGGAGCGGTACCCAGGGCTCCGGGCCGCGGGGCTGCCCCGCACCGGTTTCCCCGGGGTGCGGTGCGGGTGGAACAGGTGGAGCCGCCTCGCCGAGGGTGGTGGTGGTGGTCGGGGTGGGGGGGGGCGCGTTGCGGGGCTTTGGGGGCAGTTGCCTTCCAGAAAAAGCAACAAGATGATTGATTAAAAAAAAAAAAACATAAAAACAAGCCCACTACCGCAAAAAAAAAAAAAAGAGAAAAAGACGCAGCGAGATCCGGAGGAGACGTTAACGCCGTTCCCCCCCCCCCCCCTTTTCTAGTCTCTACCCCTCTCGGCCAGGGCAGAGTCAATCAGCTCGGAGGAGTGTTTATCAATGGCAGGCCTTTACCCAACCATATCCGCCACAAGATAGTGGAGATGGCCCACCATGGCATAAGGCCCTGTGTCATCTCTCGCCAGCTGCGAGTGTCCCACGGCTGCGTCTCCAAAATTCTCTGCAGGTACCAGGAGACGGGCTCCATCCGGCCGGGGGCCATCGGCGGCAGCAAGCCCAAGGTGAGCCCCTGCGCGGGTTTTTGTTTTGTTTGTTTTTTTGTTTGTTTGGTTTTTTTTTGGCGGGGTGGGCGCAGACCCCTGCCTGCCGCTCCAAAAATTCCCCAAAGCGTTAAAAAAAAAAAAAATTGTTGGAGTTTTGCGCAGTTTGGTGTGGGTTTTTTTCCTTTTTTATTTTTTTTTCTTTTTCCATTTGAAAAACCGCTGTTTTTCAAAATAACGCCTCGAACGGAACCAAGGAGAAAGGGGCCGTTTTGTAAACGCGTGGCTGAGCCCCCCCACCCCGGACTTAGTCCCCCGCGAGTGGGCTCGGCGCGGCCGGGGCTTGCGCTGCCCGGCGGGATCGGGCCCTCGCCTCACCGAGGGCAAAAAAAAAAAACAACCAGAAAACCAAACTCCTGCCTGCGCTTCTGCCTGTCTGCAGCTCCTTCTCCTGCTCCCTTTTTATATTTTTTTTTTTCCACCCTCTCCAAAGCTGCCTGTATTTGCAGCTACACCACGAAAAAGTTTGTGCTCACAGCGACGCAGTTAAATCCAGATCCTTCTCCCAAGATGAGCTGCCGCATCCTGCTGTAGTGGTTTTTTTTTTTTTTTCCCCCCACAAAAACGAAGTAAAGGCTCGGGTTTCTGTTGGAAGTTGCCTGGTAGATTTTTTTAATTTATTTTTCTCCCTTTGTTGCTCCTAAAGTAGCAATGCCTGAACTTTCTCTTTCGCTGTTAGGACTAAAAATATTTTCTTTTTCACAAGGGTCTAACCTGAACGAAAGGCTGTTCCCAGCCGGGAGACCTTTGTTTCATTTGAGTTCAGCTTTATTTTAAAATCGCGGGGCAATCGAAGAGACTTCTTGGTGCTGGCACTTTTTCGGCGTTTTTATTACATGGGTTTTTAATTTTTTAAACTATTTTTTATTCGGCACTGTAAACTTTGTTCGTCTGAAACTTGGCGGACCATGAGCTCCGCTCACACAGACCTCCCCCCTCCAACTGCGACTCGAAATTTCTCCGGGATTTTTTTTCTAAGCCTTAGAGCAACCGGTGCCGCGTAATTCGGGGTTTCCTAACCGGGGGCTCGATCCCCGCCTCCTTCCCCTCTAATCTCGGAGGATTTCCCGAAAAATTTTGTTGAACTCTGGCGGGTGCTTGCCCTTGGTGGGCCCGTTGTTACCAGTTACATCCCCTCCGGTTTTAACCTCGGGTTTCGGGGTGGGGAGGGGGTCCCGGCCATGTCTCCCGCAGCCCCTGCCCGCTCGCCTTGTCTTTACTGAAGCAGGTGACGACGCCGGACGTCGAGAAGAAAATCGAGGAATACAAACGGGAAAATGCAGGGATGTTCAGCTGGGAGATCCGGGACAAGCTGCTGAAGGACGGGGTGTGCGACCGCAACACGGTGCCGTCAGGTACGGGCAGCGGGGGCCAGGGGGGTGTCGGGGGCCATCCCGCATCCTCGCTCTGTCCCGGGAAGGGTGGATGCCTGTGCTCAGCGGGGGTGTTTTTAATTAAATGGCAACTGCAGCCCCCTCCTCGCTGGGTTGCGGCAGCGGGAGGGCTGGGGGCTTGCTGGAGAGCCCGGAGGTGGGAGGGGGAGCGGCTCCCTGTGCTGGTGGGCTGTTTGGAGGGGCACGGGGAGAAGGCATGGTATTTGTGTGGGTGTGCGTGGCTTTTTCTCATTACCCGCTGCCTGGGCTCTAGGGAAAAAAAAGAAAAGAAAACAACCCAGCCAAAACTTGCGGGGCTGCTGTGCCGGCGCTGGAGCGCAGTGTGGGATGGTGTCTCGTGAATGTCCCAGACTGGTCGCAGCTGCATTGGCGCGGGGGGGACATGGGGCAATGGCACAGATGCGGGGCATGGCTCCACGGCCCGTGGGGGGCTGCTGGGGACAAGGCTGCTCACAGCTCTGCGCTTCCCCCCCGCAAAGTGAGCTCTATCAGCCGCATCCTGCGGAGCAAGTTTGGGAAAGGCGAGGAAGAGGAGGCTGAGCTGGAAAGGAAGGAGGTGGAGGAAGGTGACAAGAAGGCCAAGCACAGCATTGACGGCATCCTCAGCGAAAGAGGTAAAGTCCCTTTTTTTTTTTTTTTACATCTTTTTCTCCGTTCTCTCTGGAGCCCTGGGACTGGCCCGTGCCAGCTCGGGGTGCTGGTGGGTATCGCTGCCCTTTGTCATCCTGGGGCTGGTGCAATGGGAGGTGTAGGGCGAGGAGCCAGCCCCGATGGGGCAGCTGCCACATCCCATTCTGTCCCCACACCGGTGCGACCCTGCGGTGTGCGGGAACGGTGCGGAGATGGGGGCAAAGATGGGGTCGCTGCTCATTTGGCTTTTAGCAGCAGGGCCAGGGAGCAGGGAGGGCTGGAGCCGGACGCAAAGCCCTTGGCATGGCTGTGGCAGGGGCTTTTCTGCCAGCCCAAGCTGAGTGAAAGGCTGCAGCCACGGAGAAGGGGTGGTTGTAGCCAAAGGCTGTGGAGCCTCGTGGAATCGTAGAATCGTTGGGGTTGGAAAGGACCTTTAAAGGTCACCTAGTTCACCCCCACTGCAAGGAGCAGGGACCTCGAGTATCTGCAGCTGTGAGCAGGGAGCCGCACGTTTTGTTTCGTTCTCTGAAAACTGCTGAGAAAAGCTTGTGTTGGTGGTTTGGTCAGGGGCTGCGAGGAGGCTGCAGCGCGGAGGCGGCCGAGGGCTGCTGGGGGCCCAGCCGCCGCCCTGGGTGCCGCCGTGCCCAGCTCCCAGCTGGGCCGGGGCGAAGGGGCAGGCGAGGGCCCGGCTGGGCCGCTGTGCCTGGAAGTGGCTGCCCAGCGCAGGCACTGGAGAAGGCGAGACAAAAGTACCAAATGAGCTGGTCAAACATTTGTACAACTTTTCCAGCTTTTACAAAGAAGGCCTTCTATACACAAGCTACACTTGGAGATGAACTTGGAAAACAAAGAGGGGGGAGTCCATTGAAACTCACACTTTGGCTTTGCGCAGACAAAGCTTCAGCTAGCAGCAGCTTGATGTGAACAAAGGAAGGCAACCTTTTTATAATTCAAGGAGAAAAGAAGAGAAAACAGCCCCACAAAAGGCTGAGAAAAGACATTATGGGCTTGCAATGAGGGATGAATTATTCAATGAGCCCCTAATAGCTGATGCTCCACGCAGTTTTATGGACTCTCCACCCTGGAAAAAAGTAGCTGTTTTTTTACCTAGGAAATGTTTCTAGCATTTCTAGACGTCTAGCAGTGCGGAGTGCTGGCCAAGAAGGACAACTGAAACCCGTTCTTTAAAAGTAGGGTGTCTACTCGTGTAGGAACAAACTTTAAACCACTCCCAAAACTTAGTTTTCAGTTTGGTTTTTAAAGTTCTCAAGGAATCCTCATCTTCTGCATGCCTGTGTTTGTGTGGATGTGTGTAATAGAAACACGCAGAAGATGCTGACGAAGTAAGAGATTTGGAGTTGAGAAGGCACAGTTTGATGGCTCAGTCTAGCTGCCCCTGTACGATGGGTCCAGCGTTTCTCCGTGTGCCTCCTGCAACAGAGAATTGTTCTGAAAGGAGCGTGCACCAAGGGAAAACCGGCTGAACTCGGTGCCCTAGTTGGTAAAATATCTAGCTCTTCTGCCTTCCAGAATTTCTCAACAGAAATGAAAAACAGAAGATAGGGAAGCTTTGATAATATCCCTGCTTTACGGAACACGGAGTAATTCATAGAGACAGCAAGAGAAAAAATATTATCAATATAGCCCACCCCTCTGCTTCTCTTTGAAACAGTTTTCCTGTTCTTTGACTCTGCCCTTTCAAGCAGGGCTCCTGACCTGCTCTGAATCAGTGTCTGGGTCTGTGGCTGCCGCCCTCCATCCTGGGGGAGCCCTGCAGCTCTCTCAGGAAAAGCGCTGGGGTGGTGGGTGCCTCGCTGCGAGTGGGGATCACTCGTGCCCCCGCCTCAGCACGGTCGTACGAGGACGCTGCGTTCTGCCCTCCGACGCGCCCTCTCCTTTGCTGTCTGCAGGCGTGAGTGTGTTCTACTTTGCTTCTTCAGAGTTCAGTCTGCGGTAAAATTGAGGTGGCACAGCCCTATCCTGTCCTTGTGCACGCAGTTTTTTGTGTGGGTTTTTTTTTTCTGGATGAATCTGGCTGGGCTGTTCTGTGCTTGATAATCCCGTCGGTTGCGTGGCGGTGCCTGGGAAGGTTTGGCAGTTGGAGGGAGAGCGCGCTCTTCCCCGCAGCAACGCCTGCTCCCCTCCCTGACCAGCAAGCTGTTGCTTAATCTTATTACCGGAGTGGCCGGGATGCTGCGGCGCGGGAGAGCTGCTGCTCGAGAAAAGGCATGTGTACGGTAACAAACCCTACCTATGGTGGGATGCCGTAGGGACAGCACACTGGAGGGCTCGTTACAAGAGAAAAACAACCATAAAATAAGTCTGCCGCTACTTTCCGTGCCCAGCCAACACAAATGATTCTGCTTCAACTCCCAATGCCAGTGGAGGAGCTTTGATTTCACTCTGTCTATAAAAGTCACCAGGTCAGACCCTGCTCCCTCACTGAAATAACTGGCAGCGCTCCTGAGGATTTGGATGCTGTGGGATCGTGTTTGCCAGTGCCCACCAGTTTGGCTTACAGGGCTTGGCATGGCAGAGGGTGCCCTCTCCGACGCTTGGGTTGCTCGTGGTACGTCCAAGGGTTATTCCGGCGGCACGCAGCAAACCCTTGTGTGGTAGCAGGTGCTCTGTGTTAGAGTGAAAAAAGTGCGGTATTTTGGAAGGTTTTTTTAAAGTTTGAGTAAATTTTATAGCTCTGATCTCAGGGGAGGCTCGAGGTATCCCAGTAGCTGGAGCGTGGACGCAAAGGAAGGCTGTGGGATAGGTCAGAAAGCAAGTCCTGGGGCTGAGCATGGAGTGGGGAATTGCTCTCCTGCTCCGGAGTGCACATCTGCTGCTGGACATCTGCTGACGTTGCCTGAAATCCCCTCCTCACCCTGGGCTTTTGGGTGGCTCAGGGAGAGACATTTTTTTTTTTCCACAGGAAAGAATAACAATTGTTGTCATTTTAAGGGTAGCTTATTCAAAATTTGAGGAGCACTTACAGCAGAGGGGGATTAGGGAGAAGAGAAACATGGTATTTTTGAAGAAAGTGTGATAGAAATGGTAAATCCTGTGGCTTGGGATTTCTCCCATCACCTGTATAAGCACAAGTAAACTTTCCCGTGCCCTGCTGTTGTTCTGTTTCAGCCTCCGTTTGCGGACACTTAAAATCCTGTTCTCTCCCTGGCGTTTACAGATGCCTCACGTGCAGCCCGCTTTGCTGTATTTCGGCATTTCCATTTCCTCTACCTTGATTTTTGGATATGCATTTGAAGAAAATCCTCGTTGTCCCAGTGCGTATCGGGAAGCTTATAACTTTGAGAGCGTATCTGTATTTCTGCATGCGTGATATATTTTTCTTAAAGGCACAAGCCATAAATAAAGAGCGTGAAAGAGAAACTTTTGTGCCTTTAAGGGGCACATCAGGGCGTATTTTTAGCGTAACTGCTACTGAAGAGAGAGTCGCTTGTACCTTTCGTGGGCATGGTTTGCTGACTAACTGATAACTCCCCCGCTTCATAAGATAGCTGTTGTTTTCTGGCAGAAACCGGCGGCTTTCAGCGCTCCAAACACCGGGGCGTAGAGCTGGTCCTTGGGCTCGCTGGGGCTGGGGCTGGGACCCCCCGCCCGCTCTCAAAGGGGGCCTCTGTTCCCGGCCGGCGGAATTGGCCCCCGGGCCCTGTCCTGGCGGATCCTCCCCCAGTCATGCGCACCAGTCCAAAAAGAGCCCTACTCATCCCAAACCTCTACCCTTGGCTGTACTGAGAGCAATTCAGGCTACAGCAGACTAAATTGCCTCCTTTATTTCCTTCTTACTTTCATCTTGGACCAAACCCTTCCCCCCTCTCCCTCCCCTTCCTCTTTTCTTTTTTTTTTTTTCTATGTGCCTGAGGCTCACATTAATACAATTTCAGCACCACCCCTATTTTTGTGTGTGTATGTGGGGAGTTTGAAGAGGAGGGAGGGAAGAAAAAAAAAAAAAGACCTTGGCACAAAAGCCCTGCTGAGCAGCTAGAAAGTTCAAGCTGCTGTTGCTCCTCTAGCTCTGCGATGCTTTTCCTGTTTGCGTGTTTTTGGGAAACATTTTTGCTTTGTACTGTAATGGAATTAAGAGGACAGATGCTGACTGTAAATGGGACACGCGACTACCAGCCCCTAGCTTAAATATTTAGATGCAATGTTACAATTACTGACTTGATGCGCAGGCTTTGAAGTGGCGGCGCGGGATCTAAAGGGTAGCCCAGGCTAGATGGGCTTGCAGATGTTTTGATTAGGGTTGGTCAGTATCGTGCAGCCAGTTATTTTTAGGTCGTTGAACTAATAAAGGCAGTTTATTAAGGGATGGGATTAACATGCAGGCACCAGACAGGGGTTTGAGTCATCCCGTTGATTTCCGCTTTCGGTCAGTGGCCAGAGCATGGGGCAAGGTAGATTTTTGGTTGTGATTTTCTTCTGATGAAGGGCTTACCATGATTTTGCCCCAGTGTCCTGTCCTAGGACGTTGTTCCTCGCTGTGTGAAATACCGCCGTGTCTTACGGCTGAGCGGCACAGCGTGTTCCCTCCTCAGTGTTCCCTGGACAGATTCACTTATTGAATGAAATGTGATGGCTGTGGCTGCAGGCAATTATCTTGAGTCTGGAATTTCGTACAGTACTTCACGTATTTGGTCACTAGCAGGTCTTGAAAACTGTCCCGTGTAACTTGAACAGAATTTTGTTTTTGAGGGTCTCGGAGGTGAGAAGAAAATTGTGCTTAATTAAGAAAAACTCCAGTGACTCCAGGATTTGGCTGAAGGCAGTGCCGACAGTATTTTCTGCCTGTCTTTTTTTTTTTTTTTCCCCCTTTCTTTCCTCATAGTTCAGTAGTGTGTGAGTCCCATGTTGCGCAGAAAAGCCAGGTGCTGCACAAGTGCCAATCAATGTAGGTGATGCCACGCAGACCCACTGCAGCTTTATTTCCTCTGCCTGACCCACCGTCACCGTGGGGCTCTGGGTCAGGCTCCCGCTTCCAAATAATTATTCTGAGCTGCTAATAATAACTGATGACCTTAATGATGAGTAACGACCTCACCGTCAAGCGAGAGCGCAATGTCCCAGCACGCTGAGCGTTTTCAGAAAGGCGCAAAATGTTCGTGTTTTGAGTGACTTCGGAGTGGGGTTTGCTGCTCCAGAGATGCTGGGAGCAGCCCGTGTCCCCCCCAAGTCCTGAGGGCGAGCCGGGGGAATTTGAGGAGAGCGCTAACCGCACGCCGTTGCCTTACATCAGCACTGGTAACGCTTCCAGCTGTGGGAAGAAAGGGGTGTTAGTCTAGCAGCGGCTCTATAGCTATGTCATATCTCTTTCCTGAAATCGTGATTTCATTAGTAGGTTTGCATGTTTTTTGCTGTGTTGGAGGGACAGTTTAAGATAGAAAGAGTTGGTGCCACTCAAACAGAACTGCTGTGGGCATCCTTCCCAGTTTTTATGATTGCTTGTGTTTAGAACAAAGGCAAATTATTTTAGCAAATAGCAGGGTTGCTTCTCACAGAGCAGCTGATTTATTTGAATTTGTACCCAAAGTTGCACCTTATTTGATTGCTCTGAAAATCTTGATAATCTGTTAAACTCACACAGTGTTATTCTGGAAAGGCTGAGGCAAGAAACATGGTTGACTTTGGTGTGGGTAGGGCTTGCTCTGAAAACGTGATTTTATTTTATTTTTTTAAATCTTTGGCTTTCTGAATTCTCCTACAATTGCAAAATCCTTGACGTCAGTAGGAATTTACCATGGTAGAGATCAGGCTTTTCTTGAAACCAGCTCTGTAACGTGCTGAGCAACTGCGGCTCTGGGGGAAATCCTCAGGTTTAGGGTGCGGGATGGGTTTACTGGATCAGGTGCAAAGGCTATCGTATGCGAGGGGGTCCCGCTCAAAGGGGCTATTCATGTGTGTAAAGTTACTCACGTGGGTTGGGGCAGGCAGGAACGGGGCCCAAATTTGTTCTGTTCTGTTAATAGCAACTACCCGCTGAACAGGAGTGTGACTCTGATCCTGAGTGAAAGTCTCCGGCAGAACTCTCACCGAGGGCAAGGATCTCTCTATCTGTGTTTACACAGAAGTAGGGACGGTAGCAGCAGATGGAGATTGTAATTAGATTAAAAAATTAAAAATCAGAAATGAATGCTGAAAGTAAAAGTTGATGCTGATGAACTTCATAAACCAGATTATTTTCTGATCTGGTTTTGAATGGTAATTCTCTGTCTTATCAGTCAAAGACAAGGCTTTTGTCTAACACTCAGGGAAGGTTTAGTTTGGTGTTAGGTTTACTTATTGATAAGGGTTTAGAAGAGGGAAGCCAATAAAGTTGATAGTGATAAATTATCACGAGTCCCCAGGGCTGTGTCGTAAAACTGCAGTGGGAAATGGAGCAGAACTACAAAGTGCTCTCTGGTTAATTTAAGAAGAAATTGAGTGAAACGCAAAGCAATAAATCAGAGCAAGCCAGTCAGTGTGGATTTCTCCATGTAAATGTCACTTTAAATCCTACCTAACACACACATGTGGCTAGAGGAGGAATAAAATATATAAATAAAAATGCGGGATATCTCCAAGTGCTCCCCAAAGGCTGAGCTAATAAAAATGAGGCGTAGTCACGTAATTCACCGCAAGACCTCGTTTAAGTGTGGCGCGAGCGTGGCATTTTACTTCCCTTGCCCTGGAGTCCTCCTGCCCCATGCTGTTAAACTAATTCAGTTTAAATCGCTCTGCCTAGGAAAAAAAAAAGTGAAGCGTAATGAAATTAAAATTCACTGAGGACACATTAGAGTTAAAGTGTGTCATGTGCCCAGATTATTTAGCTTGATGTGATTGTCGACAGGTCATTTATTCATCCTAGTAAATAAAGATTCCCCGACTATTAAGAATGTGCATATATAACTAGTGAGACAGTAAAAGGCAATTAAGCAGTCAGTTTAATGTCTTATCTTGCTGGTTGCCCTGCAGTTGTTTTACAACTAGGAATTAAAATTTGAAAAGGAAGTTTTCAGTGTCCCTGGCCAAATATTGATTAAGTAGTTGTTTGCTGATGCCATTGTGGCACAGAAAAA
This sequence comes from Chlamydotis macqueenii, assembly GCF_036417535.1. Classification (NCBI taxonomy): domain Eukaryota; kingdom Metazoa; phylum Chordata; class Aves; order Otidiformes; family Otididae; genus Chlamydotis; species Chlamydotis macqueenii. Next base: position 2,742,455 of record NC_141564.1, read on the forward strand.
GGCCAGTAGTTCTGCCCCTTGTTGTTCATCTTCCATTGTCGCCGCTTCTTAACCTCGGAGATCAAAGGAGGATCATTTCAGTTTATCTGTCTCGGAAAATCCTGCTTTGCTCCTAAACCCGTCTGGATTAATGGCCAAATTGTCTTTAATGAGATGTGAAATTTGAATGGAATCCTTATTTTGCATGGTCTGTTGGGTGTGCGCACTGTACGCTCTTACAGTTTGGGGGGGGAATTTTTGTTTAGCATTATTGCATTTGGTTTTGTTTCAGTTGTTTTGTTTTTCATATACAATGCACTGGAATCTTACTATTACAACAAGTAAAATACGTGGTATTTTGCTGAATTTTAATCAAACTAATTTTATGGCGTGTAATCTTTTTGAGCATAGCCTAAAGAAAAAAAAAAGTTGTTTTTTTAGTACAAAATCATATAGGAGATGAATGGTCCAGGGCTGCCTCTGAGAGAAAGGGAGTTTGCCAGCCATTTCTCCAAACTGGGCTCTCAGTGTAAAGGGGACACAAATGAGCTGGCAGCATTTCTTTGTGTATTTTCTTTGGTTTTGGTTTTATAGACCTCGCTCGCAGCAGTGAGGATAGTTGTACTCTCCCCCCCCCCTCACAAAAAGGGGGAAATCTGGATCAGCCAGGCGCTGCTGGAAAACAATCAAGAGTCCTTGAGAATAACTGGTTTCTTGTTGCGTTACAGAAAGCTGTATTTATTTCGGAGATCGTGGACTATTCCACCACATCCTCAGCAGAAGGGGCTGTGCAATCTGGATGCGTTATCTTGGCTTGTAATTATGAGATGCAGTTTCAGCTGAATTGTAGGGTGTGTGAGCGTTAGATCCAGGTCCTGCTGCTTCCACTGGCATATCTGGGCACAGGAATTCGGTTTCACAAACTGCAGTAAGAAGCCTGGTAAAGCCAGAGAGCCTCTCTGGGTGTCACATTGATTTTTATTTTTTTTATTTTTTTTTTCACATGGGTGAGCCTCCTCTGCTGTGGTAACAAACAGCAGAGTAAAGGGCTAAACCAGAATTTTTTACATCAGTGTTTTCTCATTCCCTTTCTTAAGTACATGCTATTTTCGTTTTGTCTGGCTATCTCGGAATAAAATATCAGTGTGTGCATACTTTACAAGTACTCAGCTACTTCAGGAGACGCTTTGCCCCAGAGTACCAGCTAAAATTCTTTGAAAGCATTCTAGGTACAAATTTCCTTTGAGTCCATGAACTCAGCCTGTTGGTTTCCATGGAGGGCTGTGATCAGGACAGCGATGTACGTTCTACCTTTAAATTTTTTTGTATGGATTGTTGCCTGGATGTGGACTTTCAGCCAAACATGACCCATGTTTGTATCACACACGAGTCCATATAAGGACCTGTCTTCAGCATTTTGGTATTTTTGATCTGCCTTATGTTGGATGTCTGATCCAAAAATGGCTGTGTAGTAATTTCTTTATCAGATCTAATGTCACATAGATCACTGGGGTGCAAATCATACTGAGGAATAAACTGTTCACAGCTGACATTTCTGCACGCGGACAGCTTATTCAGCCCCTGTCAAACCTTATTCACCTTATTTAAATGAGTGGGACTGTTCATGCCAATATAATTGGGATCTGCTCTGTATATCAGCCCAGAAAAGCAGTAACTAGAGTTCTTTTGGCTAAATTACCCTCCTTTTTGTTGTAAAAAATGTAACTGGTATGTAATCCACATACCCCCAGCGAAGCAGTAGCACCAATGTACTCAGGGTAACCAAACTGCACTTAAAACTGCTTTCCATCTCTCCCTCTCTAACTGGCTCTGGGGAAGGTGGAGAGGAATGGAGGCAGGTTTTACAGAAACCGGGATAATGGGGAATCCTTCCACAGAAAATCCCTTTTTTCCACAGTAGACGCTGCAGGACTTCCTTCTCGCTTTGAGCGAGGGCTGGTTGGTTGATCTGGTGTGAAGTGCTGAAGGGTTTGGTGCAGGAGCTGGGGAGGGGGGAACAGTGCCCGAATGAGGGCTCTGATGCCTGCCAGCCCCGGAGTGATGAGGAAAAAAAAAAACCTGCACAGAACCAGCTGGAAGTCAGGTTTGCACTGGTTTGTGAACACAAAAATAAATTCTTTTCAGAAAGGAGGTGTTTTAATGGAAAAAAATAAAAGGGAAGTGGCAAATGTTTAGCTAAAGAAATGTGAAATGAAAGGTGAAATACCCTATTTTCCTGTTTTCACAATGAAATCCTGCAAAGTATGGATTTTAAAAATAAAAAATCAAACAAAAAACAACCAAGCACAACTGGAGAATTCAGTTTACCAAGGTATAAATCAAGGTAACTCCACTGAGGCTGGTGTGTGAGCCAATGCTGAATTAGTCGTCAATATTCACATGCAAGAAGGGATGGTTTCAAATAATGACTTTGCAAATTGAACTCACTCCTAACAGTTTCACCAAAGCCAGAAAAGTTACCTGATTACAGACTCTTTGCACAAGGAGTGATGTTTCAAGTGTATAGTCATCACCTTTTTGGTGTGCGGTATCTTGGAGGGAAGCCTGCAAATTTTTCTGTATATTTTTCTTTACATTTGTAACACAGTGCGGAGAAAGGCGTCGTAAGCTCTAAGCTGTCTTTGCTGCCTGTGGTAGCTATAACGTGTGTGGGACGTAGCTTAACCACCTTCTTCGCTGCCGTCTGTGGAACTGGAAAATAATAGAGGAGAACATTTAGGAATCTGTTCAGAAGATCGCTCAATAGATGTTGCAGTTAGGAAAAAGCCCTCTGGGTTCATCCCTGGTTTAGCGGAGTTGGTTGGACCTGCTCCCTTTTAAATCGACAGGATCAAGCAAAAACACTCCCGGATTTGGCAGCTGTACAGAAAACCACAACACGCCTGTTGCTTTAGCGCCCACAATTTGTTTTCTGACAAATACGGTGTTACCTTTTGAAAAGCCTTTAAAACCGTGCGTCCAACCTTTTCTGGACAGGGGTGAGACTGGCGTAAACCGCGTGTGTTGCGGCCAGCCGGCGCTGAGCTGGCTTCTGGCGCTAGAAAAGTAGCACAGGCTCTGGGGATACTCGCTTCTCCCGGGGAAAATGCAAAATGGCTGCATAGAGCAGACATTTTGTTTATCTTTTTATTATTTCCTTCCTTCTCTATGGTTCTTGAGACCAAATTGTGCTGTCATTTATGTCTGAAGAGTCCCCTGCTCTCAGCAGGGCTGTGCAGGTTATTGGGGTTGAATTTGGCCCCGAGATGAAAGCTTGGTTACATTTCAGATTTGAGAGAACTCGTTCACTTTCTCAGACTTAGCAAGACTTCATAGCACTAAACATCTATTTCCATTGATAAATGAGAGATCTGACATGGCAAGCATGCGTAGTTACAGTAAAATGTTACAAGCAGAGCAAATTTAAAAGAGATGTTTTAGAGAGCTGTGCTTAAAAATTGTCTAACACGTGATTTCGCAAAAATAAAAAAGGCTTCTGCTGTGAGAAGCTCTGTAAATCTGCTCCATCGCTCCCTCCCGGCAGGACCGGAGGCAGAGGGCTGCTTGCTGCCTTTGATTTCTGGCTCCTCCCTGGTGAAGGGTATCACACGGGGAGGCACGCTCTGTCCTCCTGAACCGCGTTCCTCCCCTCCACCTTTCATCCCGATCAACGCGGCAAACGAAGTTTTGGGAGAGAAATCAGGAGCTCTGATTCAGATGGTTGTCAAACCCTACCCTGTGACAGGCATAAAGAGGATTTTTCTCCAAATTCAGGAGGATCCAAGCCAGGATTCAAAGTTACTGTACTTCTCTTGAGTTGGCAGCAGAAAAGATGGATTAATGATTGATGACATAAATATTTCTCTTAATCTGACATGGGGAACAGCCTTGTCAGCCCTGGAGGAGTAAATAAGAGACAAAAATGTAGAGTGGGTGTTAAAATAATCCTAAATATATCCAGTATCAGAATGCAGCCAATGGTAGTTGTAAGTAAAAAAGAAAACACCCCAGAAAAGATTTACAGAGCGGGAAAAAGATCCTCCAGGTGATGACAGAGAGGAGCAGGGACTCATCTGTTTCCAGTATTTGATGTTATCCCACAGAAAAGTAGCTCTGTTAAAGTGCCCCACTTTTGGGCAGCACTGGGAGGGCACGCGGGGTGACGGCTTTCCCAGGACACCGGGGGGAACTCCTGCGGATGCGCTTTGCTTCCTTGCTCTGTTTCTCTTCCCGTTTTAGCCACTGGGGTTTTGAGGAGCGGGGTGCCCTGGACCAGTTTTGCAGGGCCAGATCCCCTGGTTAAAAGCCCCGCTGTGCTTCTCCGAGCGAGTTCACCGCGGCAAGGAGAGCCCTGCGGAGACTGAGGGCTGGGTGCCGCACCTCTGGGTTCGGGTGGGAACTGGTGCTGCCCTGTTTCCATCGCGGAGAGCTCCTCGCTCTGCCCTTCTCTTCTAGGAGACTTGTAAGTGCTTTTCATTTTTTTTAACGTGAACGTCAAAGCTTCCACAGGACGGTTGTGCTCTCTAGGTGGAGACGTTGCGGTCGCAGCCGTTTTTGCACTTGGTGATGTTCTGCTCTTTGAGTAGATACTTTAGGTCCCAGTGATTTGGGCTCAGTGGCTTCTCCTGGCGCTGGTTTGCTGCTGAAGTTCCTGCCGCCGTGGGAGAGGGGTGGCCAAAAGCATCTTTCTGTAGGCTTTAAGTCTTCTCAGTGGGGTTCTGTGTCTTTGGGAGGGGATGAGGGAGCTCTCTAATGCCCTTTTTGAGTAGGAAAGAGTGATGTTAGTGACTAATGTGTTTATAAGTGAGTGATACCCTTAAATACACACAAGAAAAGGTCGTAGCAAAATCAGTGCTGGAAGAGTAGGGTTTGGCTTGGAATGGAACGGGTTTAAGTTGGTGTAACTTGGTTTTGTTTCTCAGAGTGACTCCTGGGTTGCCCGTGCCTGGAGCTGGCTGCGATGGGACTGTTCGCTCCTCCTCCCTGATTACTGGTTTCTGCTTGGTCATGATCCCCCCTGAGCAGGAAGAAGCTGTTGTTTTTTGCTTTCTACGCTCTCCTTAATTTTTTTTTTTTTTTCTTTCCTTGTGCTGCTGTGCATCCTGGCAGTGTGTGCAGTGGAGAAGGGGCTGGCTCTGCCCATGTCAGCTGCTGCTGTTTGGCTAAATTTTCTCTTTGTATCTTTGTGTGGAGTTGTTTTGGGGTTTTTTTTGGGTTAGAAATGGGACCGATGATATTTTCCTTCCTCAATGGTTCTTCTGAAGATGCAGAAATCAAGTGTTATCTAGGTTCACCTGCCGTAGCTTATCTGCTGAAACGGCAAATCCAGATGAAACGATGGTTTAGAACAAATGCTTTGTGGCTAGAAAGAACCATAACCTGTCTTCGGAAGAGCAGTTGGACTTCCCAGCCTTTGGGGTTGGCGGCCTGGGGCACGCTGGGTTGTCTGTAGAGGGGCCAGTGAGTGCCTTCAGGTCCAGTAGCCCACAGCGTGGAGCACTCCTTAACCAAACGGCGTAGAGCCGCAGCCCCTGGCTCCGGGCAGCAGGTGAGCGTGTTTTTATGAAGTATTTTTATTTCTAAAACTCTTATTACTGTTGTTTACAGCAAAAGGAGTTCAATAACCAGTATGGTCTGGGATTAAGTTCGTGAATTCAGAGATATTGCCTCAATTTATGTTGAGGCTCTGAGCCACAATGCATTTATTGGAGTACAACAATTAATTTTTTGCTGTTTTGCTGAGTTTCCCATGAATAGCCTGCCATTTTCTCAAAGATGTGGTGTGGAAAATCTATTCAGTAATATATGCAAATGATCTTTGGTTCTAAGCAAATATTTGATGCTTGAAATTTATGTGGTTGTGACTGCGCACGCAGGTCTGGCTGTTTTCTCTTCTGGAACTGGGCGTTGCTGTTGCATTCACTAGGAACGTATCCTAACTTCTGGATGGCTGTTTAAAACCTTTTCTTTCTTTTTACATTGGATTTTTTTTTTACTAACGTACTTATTAAAATAGAAATTTGAGCTGAGCAGAAAAAGGAGACAAAAATCATGCTATAAACATTATTTTGTTGTATATTGCTAGTATTTAGAGTTTAAAACCGTAGCTTTCAAAATCTTTATACGACAGAATGCATTTCTCAGTGGTGGGATTTTGTGTTACACAGACTGATTAGAGAGAAACGGTTTTGTTTTTTTTTTTTTAAAAAAAAAACTTTTTAAAAAAAATATTAAATCCGTACTTTCTTTTATAAACATTTTTCCTGACAGAGAGAAATAGTCTAGTGACTTGGACGTAAAGCTGCAAGCCAAAAAAATGAGGAGCCAGTTCCAGTTGATAGACTGGCTTAAACTTGTCAACAGGGCTTAAAAAAGGAAAAAAAAAAAAAATTTTTTTTAAATGTGGAAGTGCGGTACAACTTGCAGTAAGGCAAGGTTTGATTTCCAGAGTTGCTGATACAAATTTCTAGAGTTTGAAGGAAAATGGCACTGTTACAGTCAGTTTTCTAAATGGTAAAATTGTGGGGTTTGTTTTGTGTGTGGCTTTTTTTTTTTTTTTTTAACACCACTGATTCCTCTAATTAATAGTGTCAAGCATGTGAGATTTCTCATAAACCTCAAAAAAAGCCCCTTGAACGTAACGGCAAGGCTGGCATTGTCTATTGTGAAATTTGGTCGGTCCCTAAACTAAGAGGGGTTTTTTCTCTTTATCTCCTGCCCCCTCCCTTTTTTTCCTTGAGGGGGAAAAAGTTTGATTTTTTTTTTTTTTTTTTTTTTTGAGGAAACTGGGGAATTCTAGCATTCCTGGGCATGAGAGGAGAATACTGATGAGAATCAGGCGCAGAGCAAGCAGGTGCTGAGCATGTTCCTTGCTTAACCCCCTGCCCTGCTCCCGCATCCCCGCCCTGACCCAGCGCACAGACCCCGCGCGCAGAGCGCGTTGCCAGATGTTGGAGATGTTTTCAAGGCAGAGCGATTGTTTGGCGGGTCTGGTCTCAAACCGGGGAGCTGCTACAATGGGTGTATTTCATGTTTAAAGCTGGGCTGGATAAGCCTCGGGAGACTACGCTGGGGGAAAAATATTGTATTTCTGAGGGCTGTTCTGTGCTAACTGTGTGTGATATCTGTTTGCAAAAAGTAATACAAAAACCTAACAAGCACAGTAGATTGCCTGAGGGGGGAAAAGCTGTCTAATATATATTTTTTTTTTTAATGAACAAAAAAGATTTTATGGCTTAGAAACAGTACACCCTAAAGAGAGGTGTGTTTCAAAGTTAAACTCGAAAGCTTTTGTCTGGAGAATAAAACGCTTGGTGTGAAGAGCGGCACAATGGAAGTCTTTTCTTCTAGTTATGTATGGGCGAGCATCAGTCAGCCAAGGAAGAACTTCAAAGGCCAGAGTACAAACTTGCTGGGCTCTTTCTTTCCCGGCAGGTTTTTCTGGAGGTAAGACGGGGAAAGCCGTCAGTGCTGGGAACTGGCTCTCTCCTCCTGTAGCCGAGGAGGCACCAGATCCCGTGCAAACTGGGGTTGGTACTCCTGAACTACCTCTGTCTCCAGTTGTGTCTTTTTGGAAGCTGCTAAACTCTCCCATCTTACGAGTCTTTTATTGCTTATTCGTAAAGATGTGTCAGAAATTCCACTCCTGCCTTGCCGGGAAGGCACCATGCCAGATGGAAGGGGAAGCTGTTTCCTAAAAGTGTTCCTAGGGAAGATGATCTGTTTTTCTGCCTCCAGAAAATACTCATTATTCGTACACTTCAAATTACCTTTAAGGTGGGAAAATAGCCCCAATGTGTTTTAATATAACTACTCCAAGGGTATAACTGCTGTGCGTTAAATCAGCCACTGAACTTTGGGTCTGTCGTGTAAATAACATCCAGAAAAAGGTCTTCAACGTGACCTTACATCATCAGTTCGTTTTGTGCATTTTGAAAGCTTTTTTTAACCTGGGAGTTTGCTCACACGATGTTAAATGCAGCAGTTGTTTACCGAGGTTAAAAATGGATTGAAGCCGCAATTTAGCGTTACCTGCAAAGCTGTGTTCTGGAGGCATGCAAAAAAAAATGTACAGCTACTTTAGCAGGCTGTGCGTGTCACATCCATCTTTGTTAGAGGCACAACAGTGAAACCAGACGATGTCTAGCAGAGAAAGCAATTTCCTAAGACCGCAAAGCAGAGCGGTCCGTACCACAAGCCTAAAATAGAGTAGAAGTACGTTGACTCTCCTGCTGCCGCGTGCAAGGCTATTCACTTTATAAATACTGCGGCATCTCGGCTCTAACGCTTAAGAAATGCGTGCGTAGAGAAGAGAGCAACCCTCCTGCCAGCCCGCGTTCACGGGGTGGTTCGTGACATCAGTGAGTGTGGCGCGTGCCGCCACGGAGCCGGTCATCGAGGAGAGCGCTGGGCCACCCTTCTCTTGAAGCACGTAGCAATTTATCTGAGCATCAGAGAAGGCTCAGGTAGGCTGTTCTCAGAAAGCGTGCCTGGTGCTAGCCTGTATTCGGGCTTTAGCGCTGGAAGAGGAGACTGGGGTGGATTGGGTCTCCTCTCCGGGGAGGACTGGGTGTGCTTGCTCTGTGATCCCTGATCACCCGTCTGTGCCAGATCAGCAACCGGAGTCCCTTTCCATGGCAGCCATCCCTTGGTTGGCTGTGCCTTCAGTCGGGAAGAGGAACAAGGAATTAGGTTATTATGAACAGGCTGGCAATAACACGTTTCAATAACTCCATTTCGTGTTGTGTTTGAGTTGCTGGCTTCAAGAATGGCAAGCAGGACTTTGGGATGACGTGGAAGATCTCTGTTTGCGCGCTCTGGCTTTTGGCTTGAGCCCATCACAGGTTCCCAGGCATCCTTGGCTTCAGTCGGCCTGTTTGAAGGAAATGGAGTTGCTGTGAGGTTTAAGTTGAAAATAAATTATTTGCCCGCAACAGCAGCAGTTGTGGTGCTTTTGCAGTACCAACAACCTGTTCATGGGGTTTTTTTTGGCATAACGCAGTGCCATCTAACTTTCTGAAAATCAAGGGTGTGAGCAATCAGTTACGTTAAAATTACCTTCCACTTGGGGAAAAGGGTTAACGAATAAATAGGAATTGGAGATAAAAATGGGCCAGCAGGCTTGGATTTGGTAGAGCGTTGTCAGTGGGATTTTAGTTTTTCAAAAGTAAAGGGAAGGGGAGCATTTTGGATATTCTGGTTCTGTCGGGGGCTGACAGCCGTAGACTGTTAGTGGGAACTGGATAATGGTCCTTGTTTTGCTATTGCTGTGCAGAGCTTAAAACATATTTGGGAAATGAGAGAATTTGGTTCTCACTTTGCGTGGAACATTTTTACTCTTGCAGTTTGAATATAACATTTCTGACCATGACCATGCCTGTGTATTCTCATTTCCAAAGCACTTATTTATTTTTATAAAATAACAAATAAAATGTCCTTTGACTTCCCTAGTGGAAAAGCACTAGATAAACGCAGGGTATTATTCTTACCCTATTCCTTCTTCTAACTTAAAACCACTGTCAGTTTGCCGGAGGGTGAGACAGGGAAAGTTGAGGACCCGGAGGGATTCTTACTTTGCTGCCACTTTTCATCAGACGTTCATCGCTCGCGGGGTAAGAGCCACAGGCACTTGCAGAATGAGTCTTTACAGGTATCAGAATAGAATAAAAACCTGAAAAATTGACAAATTGGTTACACAAATATTCAGGATGTGTTTGGGCATTTAGCTGTCTCAGTTCATCAGGTGCAGTACGCTTCGATTCAGTCACCATCACCTCCTTTCTCCTGTTTGTTTCTGCAGTTACTGTGTATCACTGACTCAAATTTTAGTAAGAGAACAATTTGTAATCTCCTTTTAAATGTATTGATAGGTTTCTAAGAGGAAAACTGCATAATTTGAGATACTGACTTAATCTAATTACTCTTGTGAAACACAAAATAATGGAGCGAGGCATTGCAAATTCCTACTTCCGCGCAGAAATTCCGGCAGGAATTCCTGCCGTAATACAGAATATGTTTTAAGACCGGGTTCTGGTCCTGGCATCGAATCAGAGCGACTCCCTTTGATTTCCAGCAGTGTAACAGAGATCTGAACCTGGCTACCTGGCTTTCTGGATAGTTCTGTACAGTTTGAACAACCAAGGACTTTTTCCTGAGCAAGGGGTGTGTAGGATGTACTGCCAGGTCCGGGATTATTTGTGTTGTGAGGTGTAGTTATTTTTCTAATATATGTAAAGTGGTAACTCTGTGTGATGGATGATTTCATAAACTAGGCTATATCCTCCAACACACTTTTCTGGCACCAGTCCTTGCGAGCGCTTTTGCTGTCCCGTGGAAATACTTTGTGCTGTTGTCTCTCTAAATACGAGTTGCAGATTGTGCTGGTCGGGAGATCTCGGAACTGTTTTCTGCTGGGAACACACGAGTCTGTTGAGCATGAAACTCCATCAAATCATGGCAATTACGGCAACGTTTGGTTCTGAAGAAATCAAAAGGAAGGAAGAATTCTCACTGCATAAAATGACTCATTTCAACATTTACAGAACTAAATATTTTTATTTGTCAATTTTTAAATCTTGTTGCTAATTTTTAAACTCTTACCCTTAGAGAATGAAGATTAAAGGACTGATAATTTTTTTTCTTGTTGTTGCTTTTGAGACAAAGTATTAAAAAAGATTTTTCCCCCACGGTTTTCTGCTATTGAGGCATGTTCAGATTTCTGTTCTTACCCATAAAGGAAAACAAATGCTGAGATACCCAACTTCTCTAGGGACCAGAATTTCTCGCTCCAAAAAGTGTCCTTTAGAGGACTGGCTGCGAAGAGAATGTCAGAAGCAATATTTTCATTTTTTCTTTTTTTCAGATTTTGGTTTCCACAGACCAGTTAGCCCACGGGATGTGGAGAAGCTGGCACTCATTTGCGGGACGGAGTAAAGCAGCAATTTTTGCGGTGGTGGCTTCTGTGCGCGACAGCGTACGGCGGTAGGGAGGACTCGCAGTATCAGCTCTGACCTCACTGGCTGGGGCAGTCTGTAAAAGTAAAAAAGTTGCTACAGCAAACAGTAAAAATACTCATTTTTACTAGAGCAGCATATTTTCCCCGTTAATCTAAAATCATAGGAGCTGTTCAGGGAAACGGCAGACAGCGTAGCAGCAAAGCAGTTAATTACAACTGAGCAGTGCCTTGAAATAAAGACATGAATATTAATTCTTTTGGAGCTGCCTGACGTATAAGCTGAGTTTGATCAGGGGCTGCTGCTTTCTCTCTCTCCTTTTAGCATTCCTTCATTTTTTCATTCTTTTGTCCACTTGACACGCAGCTTCTCTGAAGTGGCTTTGCAGAAACCCTTGGCACAGTCCCTGCGCAGTCGTTCCGTGGACTAAACGGCTCCCCAATGTACAACTCGACTTTTATTTAAAAAAAATTTGTCTACGCTGTTTGAAATGATGAAGAAATGGCTGTTGACGTGAAGGTACGGGTGGAAAGCTGGTCTTTGGTGCTGACAGCGCTGAGCACCTCTCTTGCTTGCAGGGGATGGAGAGGTTTGTGGGAAGAATTTTTTGGGCATAGTTTTTGCTTTAGGAAGATTTCTGAGACTGCGAAAAAATTTCAGCGAGGTTATACTCCGTGTCATTGAAATTTAAATACGGGTGGAGAAAACGGGTTTGTTTATTAACTCAAGTTGTGGGTGCTGTCAGTCTTCTGCAAGGGTGGAAAAAAAAAAAAAGGAAAGAAAGGTGTAACTTTAAGCACACACTGATTTGTTCTTATTACATAACAAAAGTCTATTTCTTTATCATGTTATCATTCAGTTAATAAAAATTAGCTACAATAACAGCATCAACTTAGAAACCCCTCCAAGTCCAGGGGATTTTCTTTCACAATGAACATGAATACTGTTCAGAAATACAAACAGTCAAAGGATAACTTTAGGTCTGAAAGAGAAACCTGGCAAGGGTAATTGAATAAGCCTGGATCTCCTGAATATGTCATGGTGAGTGCAGTCAACATGTCATAATTAGGTTTATTGAGGGCCATTCCAACAATCTGCTTCTATTCTTCCTGCCTTATTGTCCACAGCTAGGCAAATAGCCAGGGGACAAAAGGAATCAAGTGCTGACAAAACATGAAAGAGGAAAAAGATTTAGCTGCTTTTATCAAAGAAACTGAGAAGGACTTTGTGTAAATAAAGTAAGTAACTGGCCATCCTGCATTTAGGCAATGCCGTTTTCATTAGAATTAATTCTTGACATATTGGAAGGGTTCCAAGGGAAGGATTTCTACTTCTGACAAGTTTAATTTGTAAATTAAAAACAGTTGGTTAAACATGAGCCGCCATCAACAAAACTTAACTAAAGCCATACATGGTCAAGTCCTAAGCAGGTGAAGAAGAGAATTACTTTGAAAACAAAGTATTCCCCAAAATTATGCAAATTCTTATTACTTCATAACAAATGTTTTCCATTGAGACCTTCATCGGGATAGCTGTTTGGAGATTTTCTTTGGATCCTGTTTGTTTTCCTCTCTAAATCCTGTTAGCTTGAACAGCAATCGCTGCGTGTTCTTTACGGTGGATCAGGAAAAGCAGCCTCAAGATTTTGGCATCTACTGGGGACGAAGACGAGGGGGAAGCGGGGCTCACGTAAAATGCCTGTGTTTTGGGGAGCTGTGCGCTAGTAAGTGCAGAACAGCAATTTGGGTGAGTCCCTCCTGCCTCTCCTCTAACTCTTGGAATGATGGTGATGTTCTGTTTGACGGTGACCAATGAAATATTTTCTGCCATTCAGAATGGGTGGTTTGATCAAAACCAAATAAACTCTTGCCGTCCTCAGCTCCTGATCCTGGAGCAGCCTGCTTCTATTGACGTCAACACCAGTTTCTTGCTGGCTTAATGGGAGTAGAATTGGGCCCTCTGGGCTCGGAGGGTAGGGTAGATTACATCATGGCATGTGCTTTGGGGTCGCAGCAATGGTCTTTTAAGATTAAAGAATTAACATATGGTCACATTTTCATTCTCTCCTATGGCTTCTAATTTTCCTTGAGGACGGTTGTATTGTATGTGTGAAAACTAGAAGCCCCTATTCTCTGAAGTGTTTGGTTTTTGATAAGTTTGTCACTGAACGTTTCCAGACCAAAAATCCTCAAACCCTTTTGTTAATTTGGGTTTAAGGTTAAGCAGATGTACCATGAAACTTGTAGGGAAAAAAAGAGGAAATTTTTTTTTTTCCCCACACACACAAATAAATCCTCTTCTTGACAACTGTGGAATGGCTGGAAATTAAATAGGAAGGCTGAAATTTATGAAATAAAATTCAATATGGGAGACTTTGGAAAATGTGTCTGAAGTCTTTTGGCATTTCAGGGACCCTGTTGTGTTAGAGCCAGAGGGTTGGGAGAGCGGCTCTCCTGCTGCAGAGGAGCTTCAGTGCTGACAGCATGGTTAAGTTGAGGTCTTTTCCCTTAGATTTCAGCTTTGTTAGAAGCTCAACCTTGACTTTGAGATTTTTTTTTTGTGTTTTCAAAGATCTGATTTGCTTTTCAGCTTCACTATTCTTTAAAAATTTTTTTTAGAAACTCAGATGCTGATTTGTCTGTTTAACTTAACTCCAGTTTCATTGAACTTCTGTCCCAGAAGCTTCCTAGGCGTGAAGACCTCAAGATTTTGATAAAATCTCCCAGCAGCAGGTAGAGGTTGGGTTGGAGATGAATGAGGACGTTCCCACCTGCATTAGGCTCTGCGTAAACCTCATGAACGGCGCTCTCGTGAATGTGATGTCCCTGCAAACTTTAAGGTGGTGACGAACGATACCGTTTGTATTGGGAACTCTTCGTTAAATCGAGCATGGTTCAGGGAATGTGTGATAGAGGTTTAACATCTAGGTTTCAATTAGTCATGGAAATGGCCAGGAGATCGCTCTCGGAAGCAGAGAGCAGGTTGTGTCGGGTTTGGGACTGTTCTTCCAAGTTTTAGTTGGGTGCTTTCACTCAGTTTCCAGAATATGAGATTAGATGGTGACTCTTACGGACTAAAGTATTTTGATACTTTTTTTTCATTATATGGATTCTATTTCTCCTTGTTTTGTTTAGTAACAACGACAATTACATAACCCCACTGTCAGCATTGACTGACTTTGTGTAATATTTACTACTGAAGTTGCAGATAAAAGAAAAAGCTGGATAATCAGAGCTTGAAGCCTGATGGTTAAGCTATTTAGGTGACAACCAAAACCAGAAATAACATTGAAAAGATGTCCAAAAGTAGAAAATAGTTGAATCCAGTTATCATGAAAGGGTCTTGTGTTATTTGTCTCAAAACTTCCAGGGAAATATTGTCCAGGAGCACACGTGCCCAGGCAGCGCTGGATGGACAGCTAACTAATTACAGGGGAGCAGCGATGGTTGTGTTCAGGTGTGAAGTGCTCGTATCTGAGAGTGGTGCTGGTTTGCTTGATATCAATAAATAATTCATGTAATATAAAACATTGAGACATCCATTTGCTTATGTTTTAAATGTTACGGTGGTTCTCGGTAATTCAGTAATGATAATCACAATAATAAAGAGATCCTATGGTTGGTAAAATACAGCCATTTCACCATTTTTATGGTAGGGAATGTGTAAGCTGGCTTGACTGGTATTTTTCTGGTTTGCCCATAGATTAGGCTAGTCTAGAGCAGTTATTCCTGTAACGTGAAATGTGTTTTATTTACTGAGAGGAGCTGGAGTGACAGATCAGACAAAATGAGGAGCCAATATAATAGGGAAATCCACTTTTTTCTGGTTTAGTGTTGTGGGGTTTTTTTAAATGTATAAGAGTAAAGCAATGTTACTTAAATAGAGAAGATGGAAAGCATCCAAGCTATTTGTTTTATTTATTAGGTTGATTCTTAGCACGTTCCAGATAGGAAGCCTAGCCATCCTTGTTGGGTCCCTGTGCTGTAACTCCAGATCGAGCTTTGCGCGTGCGATGTGTACGGTATAGTCAGGGATTATAATTGTGACACTTTGCTGTGTTTCTAGACTGTGCGCTAATGAGTAAGAGCGATTTGCGTCAAAGATGATCTGTACAAACCGTGAACGCCGTTGTGCTGCTAGTCAAGAGAGGATGGTCCACGCGTTGGGTGATTATTCAGTAATGTAATAACTCTGGCAATGAGCGTGTGGGTAGATGTGTTTGACTTGCGTTAGTTTTGATCTGACATGGGTCAAAACAAAGAGTCTTGGCTCTTGTAGTGGTGGTGTGGTGGCTGTGGATGGCCGTGAGAACCTTCGTGGTGGTGATGCTGGGGCTGCGCCAGCTTGGGGGCTCTGGTGTCTGTACCTGAGCCTCACCTCTTGCTTGTGAAGCTAACAAACCGAGCGGCTTGACCTGCCCCTCAATTTTTCCTTCATGCCCTGAGCTGTGGTTGGTTTCTGGAGGAATTCTACTGGGGCAGGATGTCTTTCATTACCAGTTAATAGTATCACCTAGCCTAATATACAGAACTGTCTGCAAATATTTGAAGGAGAGTGAAATTAATAATCTGAGACATGGAAAATATAAGGAAAATTAGCTAATATTTTGGAAAAATGTGTGAGAAAATGTAACGCTTGTGAAACAGAAGAGCACCAGGTGTTAGAAGAATGGTATAGCCTTGGTGGGGTTCGATGTTTCCCGAAATAAATCTCAGTGTTGATCCAGAGTTTCTAGGGTCTTGCCTAGCGTTAAAGGAGGTTCACAAATCAGGCTAGCTCAAAAAACCGCCAAGTTTCAGTAGTACCATTAACGTAAGGCAGTGTAATTGAGCAGTTTCCTAGCAAGCTGCTTGACATATGGCTTTATATTTTGAAAAAGATGCAATTTGGCTACGCTGGTGTTGGCACCGAAACTTCCAAGCCGCTTCTGTCTCTCCTCCCGCCTTTCGGTTCTTCTCTCGCACGATTTTCATTGCTGTGCTTCTTCCCTCCGCTTCACAAACGCGAGATGCTTTTCCAGTGTTTGTCAGGACCGCGTTTCCAGCTGGATGTTTAAGGTCAAAGTTCTTCACGTTCCGGTGAGTAATAACGATTCAGAGCCAGGGAAGGGGTGATGAGCGCTCTTGCTGAGCGGGGTAGCGGCAGAGGGGTTAAAAAAAAGGGGAAAAAAATCACAGGAAGCGTCAGGAAGGGAAAGTCTTTTGACAGGTTGCACACAGGGTTAGGTTTAAGTGTATGCAATATTAATGAGAAATTCTTTTGGAGGAAGCGGGGCTAAAAATGCGGTCTGGGTTTCTCCGGGCTGTTTGTACCCCTGCCACCTTCCCAGTTGTGCGAGATAGCGGCACAGTTCCTGATGGGAATGCACTCATAAGGCACTTCTACGCTGCTAGGAGTATAGCTAATCCTCTTTCACGGGGGGAGAACTCTACTGCAATAAACCAACCTCATATTTGTTAAGTAAGTTATTATTTCTGTGCAAAGAGAAGCCTGAGTCGATAAATAATAAGTCAGAATTTGTAAAGAGGACACCTGTGAACTTGTTTCTGTATATTTGCCTTGTGGCTGTAATTGCATTACAATATACATTAAAGCTCCTCGCTTTAATTTTTATATTCTTGGTATTTTAAAGAGAAGACAGAGGACTCCTCAGGTAGGATTAAGAAGCTGAGCAAGTTTTCTTAGTGCAGCTTCACAGGTTTCAAATAAGCAAAACCAGCCAGTCAACCAAACAAAATCCCCCGGTACTGAAATTGAAAATTTAAACCAAAATACCGGAGACCTGTAGGCAATTAAGAAAGCTGAACACTAGCACGTTTTTAACACTGTATGGAATGCATGAGCAAAATGTGAATCAAGGAATAATTGAAGCAGAGATGTTGTTATTCACAGACGTTAAAATGTGAAGCACTGAATGTGCTCTGTCTGTCTCGGGAAAAAAATAGGCAAAGTTAAGTGGCTGATTTCTTGATTTTTTTTTTTTTTTTTTTTTTTTTTTTCCTTTATTCCTTATTGCAAGGTCAGATAGGGCATGTGGTGTGGTGGGTTGTTTTTTTCTGGTTTTTTGGTTTGTTTTTGGGGGGGTTGTTTTTTTTTTATACTTCTGGAAACATTTTGCATCTTTGGTGCCAGACGAAGGGGGAAAAGCTCCCAAAAGGTTTTTTTTTTTGTGGAAGGTACGGGGGACAAGGGGCCTGAGGCAGAGCTGAACCCCAGCGCTTTGCGAAGGGTTAAGGGCCTTACTCACACAACGGGGTGTTGGTTGGTTTTGGACTCATGCAGCCATCTTAACTTAAATTTTCTGCTGCCGGGATGTTAGTGTTGTTTTTTATTTGTTTACTCTTGTTTGTTTGAACTCATCGGGGCTGAAGTAGAAGTCCCTTGGCCCACCCCCCCCTCCCTCCCCGCCTCCCCTCGGCGAAGCGTTTAAGCCAGGGTGCCCAGTCAGGCATAAAAACGCGCTTATCTGCAAATGAATGGCAGCTCTTTGCTTCATTAAAGCCTCTTTCTCTTTTGGCACTCGCATTGTGACCCTTTGATATTAATTCAAAGGGCAATTAAAGAATGCGGCCCATCTTTGAAGTAAAGCATTCAGGGCAAGGAATGGGATGAACCTGGGACTCTGATGGACTGCGCGCATTCAGCAGGCCTTTTCAAGGCAGTTTGAAGTGACTCAAAGAAAATGGGCAGGAGAAGGTCAAAGAGAAAAAAGGGGCTAAAGAAACAGTCTGTATTTGTTCGGAGTATTAGCCGAGCAAACTGCAAATAGCAACAAAATGAAACAGTTAATAGAGCAGCCAGACAGAGGCATGTCAATCACTTAACTTGGACAGCATTGGGCTAACCAAGGCTTCAGTCCACTGTGTTATCTAATTATCTTGGGAAAGCCAGTAGCTGGAAGTAATGGTATTGTATTTCTTTCTGCTTACTGCTCAGAAAAGGTGATAAATACTCGCAGCTTCATCGTTATTCAACGTGTATGCATAAAGAGTGGTGGGTCGGGGGATTGTAGGCAAGCTGCTAGTGGAAAACCAACACAAAAAAAAAAAAACAAAACCCTTGGCGATTAACCTGAGGTGGAGAATGTGAGCCTTGGCGTGTTGAGAAATCCCGTCCGGGTTTGCATACGGAGCGAGCGAAGGCACGCATGGTTTCCTCTGGAACAAACGCGTTTGCCGAGCTAGGAGAGTAGCTTTCGCTCTCTTGCCTCCAAATACAGTTTTAAACCACACATAATGTTAAGGGTCAGGCCTGAAACCACAATAAACAGTGAGATTAAGAGCTGAGGCTGCAACTCTCCTTGCTTTAACATGTGCTGTTGTATCTAAGAGTTGTAGCACACATGGGAGGAGATTCCTGCCTTATTTTGCCCTGACAGGGTAAATTAAGGACAAAATTTCAGATTTGCCTCGCCATTTTCTTTGTATTGTTGGCTAAATTACCCCCACGGGGCTTAATTTTCCACTGGCCTGAATTTACACATGCAAAATAAAGACACTATTTTATTTGCACAAATGGAGGCGCCCGTAAACAGACATATTTTAAGGTCCTGACATAAGAAAAGATTCCCGAATTTTTCTACGTAGTTGTGCTAAATTGTCTCCATTATTGGAACAAGGAGATAATAATGATAATAATGGATTTGCAGTCTTGATCAGTCGATGCCGAGAATTGTGTAATAACAGACACAGGGACGGAAGTTGTGGTGAGAACCATCTTGGAATAAACGCATTTTTACAACATTAATTAATTACTTATCTCTCTTTTTTTTTTTTTTAACACGTAATGGGTTTTAGATGGAAAGAGTGTCTTACTTTATATGGACAAAATGTACCGAAAGGCTTTGCGTTGGTGTTTGAGCACGACGCTGCGATCACCTTTGCGTAGAAGTAACTTTAGTCTCCAGTACGATGCTGTTCGCTGGATCCCGCTTGCGTTAATAAGCCCTAAGCTGTATTGCAAGATTTATTGGTATAAATATTGGTAAAGAATTTGGAGTAAAAGATGCTCTACACGTGAAATGGACAACATACAATGTGACTTAAGGCATGTTAAAAAAATACACCATCAACAGCTGGTAACGGTTTACTACTGGGGAGAAAGAAGAAATCATTTTTTCTTGCTGTTGTTGAGAAAACAAAAGCATTGGCACAGTCAAAAATCACTTTTGTTGAGATTTTGCATGCTAAATTTTAACCAGAGGGACTTTTTTTTTTTTTTTTTTTCCCTGGCTGCATTGCACCCTCTTTTGAACTTCAGTCTAACAAATAACCTAAAAGAGTATTCAGTGTGGTTGTGCTTGTAGGAAGGGTTCTGCCATCATACAAGAAGAAATACCAACTTTTCTTTCATAGTGGCCACTATTTTTTTTTTTTTTTTTTTAAAGGAGCAGAAGAAGAATTCCTGTGTATGTCAGGCATAGCATAGTTTCAAAGCTACATATTAATAGAAAAAACGGCACTATGTGAACACTTCACTGTCTAAGAATTCCAGCTGGAATAACTGTACAGAACCAATGGCCTCTTTCTTATTTGGTATGGATCCTTCCTGGTGTCCATAGGACTTTATCTATAGTCCCTTGGCGTTAAATCCATTACTTGGTTCATTTTCTTTGGTTTTAAGAGTTTGGACCAGACTTCTTACAGGAGAAACTTTATTAATATTAAAAATCGGTGAGGATAAGGCTTGCGAGCTGCCTTGCCCATGTGGCCAGCTGGACGTGGACCAGGATGCCTGGCAGTGGAAACCCTCTTTGGCGTAGTTCGCTAGCTGGTCTGGTTTCGTTGACTCTTCTCCTTTGATTTTCAGCTTTTTCTAAATGTGATTTAAACTTTTTTTTTTCTGCTGCAAGTGCAAAGTGCTCCGTTCTAACTGTCTAGGAGTGGCTGAATTTGCCAGAGTGAGGAAGGTTAGCGTGTTGTTCACCGTGGTGTGGGGTGGTGTACCAGTTCAATAGGCTCTGCTGATGTAAAATTTGGAGCGTAGGACTGAAAAAGGAAGCAATAATCTTCATGCTGTGCATGGAGCAAAGGAAGGATGGCTGGATGGATCAGCTGAGCCCGGAAAAGGTAACAGAAAACATTCCTGTAAAGTCCTGTTTTTATCTGTTATTTGAACATAGAAAAAGCAACTTGGTGTTGAACACCCTGTTCTGGGGAAACCTGGAGAGTTGAGGTACCTGCCACAGAATCCCAATCTCAGTCCCGTGAGCTTCAGGGAGCTTGGCTTCTTCCGTAAGCTTTGGTCCCGGGCAGAGCGAGCCCTGGCTGCAGCGCACGTCAGCGGGACGGGTGCAGCCCGCACGTGCCTTGCTCGGAGCGAGTCTGCTCTCTTTGCTGCAGTTGTGTCTACTCATGGTTTAGTCCTACAGAAATCTGTAGGGCAGCGGTGGGATGCTCGGGAACACAAAATTCTTCTCCTGGCTTTTTCCACTGCCTCGAATGGGAGTCGTGTTCCCATTTGTGTGGGAACATGGGTCATCTTCTGCGTTGTCTTCTCCTGGTTGGTGCAACTGCTGGATGTGTCTCTGCCCTTAGATTTCTTCAGTGAGTGTTGGTTGGTGGTGTGTGGATTTGACTTTTTTTTAAATGCAAAACTTAATTTTTAACTGCCTTTTCTCAGAGCTTTTGGGAGATATTTTTGCTTAGCCAGAAAACGGAGCAACTCTAAGAATATAACATCATAATTGCTGAGACGGTACGGCATTTTCTGAACAAAAATAAAGGCCAGTTGCTTCGTTTTGCTAAAACCCCTCATTTGCTGTGTCCCAGTACCCCTTCTTGAGACTGGAGGCCTTTTATTTGGTGGTGTTCCTTCCCAGACGCTGATTGCTGTAATGCTCTGTGTGCGACGTACACTTGATACATCATCTGAGCGCTGGAAAGCCTTCGTTCTCTCTGTGCGATCGCTCAGGCCTGATGTAAAACAGGCAGAAGTGCAGCGATTCCTGCCATAATGTAATTTGATTCTAGGAATTAGAAGTTTCCATCCCGGAATGTACCGGGAAGCTGCAGCGTGCCTTGGCCAGTGGGGATGGGCTGGCTGCAAGCTCCTCGCTCTCATGTGTGTCCGCTAAAACAGAGGGCGCAAACTCTAGGAATATATGTGTATATATATTTAAAATATAAATATATCTACTTTTTTTTTTTTTTACATAGACACAGCAATTTCTTCTTTGGAGAAGCCTAAAAATGTCAAGCGTTGGCTAGAAACTGGCGCCAAGGGGCCGGATCCTGCGGATGCAGGAATCGAGGGAAGTTTTGCCGTTGGCTTTTACAGCTGCGGGATCGCATCCGAAGCGTTGCTGTAAAGTTATCTAAAAAAAGCTGCAGAAATACACAGCTAGGGCTGGAAAGCAGTGGGCAAAAGGAGGCTTTTTAGAATATACTATCGTTAATAGGGTGCTTTTTTTTGAAATGTTGGGGCGCTTGAGTGTTACTGGGAGTTTTACAAAGCTTGAAAACAAAGGATTAAACTCTAAAGGAGCATTTTTAGGGGTTTTTTTTGTGTAATCTGGAAAACTGCTAAATGAGATAAGCATCCATTATATCCAAATTCAACCAAGAACAAGTTAGAAGAGGAGAATTGCTTAATAAAACATGACCAAAATTAATTATTGCTAGAAAATAAGGTTTTTCCACTTGCAAACAATTGACAGGGTTTAGGAATCAAGTCTGGGGTCAAAGGGTCTTGATGGCCAAGTCAAAGGGCACCCAGAGATGTATATTAATGCGTGTCAGCTTCTGGATCCTGGAGTCGGGCGGTAGTTCATAAAAGAAACAAGGCATCTTAAGAAGAAGTGTTATTAGCTGACGTCGGGTCAGAGTTTATCTTTGGGTCAGCGTGTACCGGAGGGTCACCCATTCACGCTCCTCTCGCAGGCGTTATCCTTCAGGCTGCCGCTGTGCAAGGTGTTAAGGGAAAATGGAAATAGGAAGATTTGGCTGGGGAAACTTGATAATTTATCAGAACACTTTGTAAGACTGAGACTTAAATTGAGGCATCCGTCCTTAATGGGGACAAGGAAAGTGAGGGACAAGAAAATTTAAATTATTTTATTTGGGTTTTTTCTTTCTTTCATTAAATCAAAAGCTAAACCAAACTTTTGTATGGACACACAGGATTCTCAGCAATGCCTTTGCGCTCTTCCCTGAGTCAGCGGAGCTGATGCTATAGGGGACAGACACGGCTTTCTTTTGAAAGAACCAGCATAGCCAATGTCAGAGCCTTTGATGTGGAGGTATTGTAAATCTTTCCACGTGATTCCTCCTGGAAGCCGCGCATTTCCTAAGAAGCGTGTTGACCAGTTCATCCCATTTACAACGCTACTTCTACAGCTCTGCTTTCTCCTCTTCCCACCGCCTTGGGTGTGGGAACCCCGGCGCCCAGGGCAGCCGCGGCTGGGGGCACTCCGTGGCTCGGACCTGGAGGAACTCTCCTGCTGTGCCGGAGCACACAAAGGCTGCTTGCGTGCTTTGACGAGTCCGTGCTGCAGCAAATCCTTGCGAGCTTTTGTGCTTCGCGGTGTTGACTTGTTTGAGTTCCACGCTAAGACGCTCCCCATTGAAACAAGGAAAAGAAAAAAAAAAGGGAATAGGGTTCTTTTAAATAATGTTATTCTGGTGCCTTTAGGAGGCACTTTGCCTGGTTTTTTAGAGAGATTGGTTTGAAGGGTGCAGCTTTTTGGGGGAAGAGAAGAGCATAGTTGTAGGAATAATAAATATTCACTAAAGCCGATTACGATTGCATTGAATGGCGATTAAAATATAATGTGCAATGATAATTGGGTATTTCTGAGAACCAATGTGACAAGAAGTGACAAAGATGATATGCTAGATTTTTTTTTACTTGTGTGATCTGAATATTGTAGCCCTGAATTGTGCATTTAATACATAACGTTGTGCTCTGGAAAGTCCTAAATTCCAGAGACGCCAGTTAGCGTAATGGAAAACCGTGGTGTGCTCATGAAACCAGTAGTGTGTTTGCTGCTCTTCAGTGCATTTATACCAGAATTGTTCCAACCTCTTAATTAAATCTTTTGGTAAATCTTTCTGAATTTAGTGTTAGTAAAGTATATGGGGAAAGTCATAAGAAGAAAAATCTTGAGCTGTAACAGGCAAGTTCCAATTTCTTTTTTTTAAACAAAACATACTTACTGACGGGTCCTGGCAGTTGGACGAAACAGACTTTTCTTGGGCCCACGTCACATTTGCTAGGAGAAATTTCCTGAGTCCAGCTGGAATTCCAGGTTGTAGGTAGGGGGAGAAGGTTCCTGTCCCCTCTGCTGTGAGCAGGGCAGCTTCCTGCCTGAAGGAGAGGACGTGAGGGGTCAGCTGTGACCGGGCATCTCTGGGTCCCCTCTGAGTTCCTCCGCGTCATGACCATCTGTTGGGCGTGAGGGCGCTTGCGTGGAGTGTGGGAGAGCCTCGTTCAGATGCTTGGGGCTTTCTTGGGGGGCGACAGTGGAGGACTGATGGGTTTTTGTTTGGTTGGTTTTTGATCTATTTATTTTCAAGCACTCATTGGACCTGTCGAAGAGTGGAAGTAGAGAAGGAGCTACTGGTCTCAGAGGCTGTCCAGTGCAGTCGGTCTCTCCTCCAAAGCATCCCGAATGAGTGCCTCGCCCTCTAGAGACAGACCATTGCCTCTCTCTTTCCATTTTTCCTTTTTTTCGTGAAAGACTTAAACAATATTTTGTTTTTCTGCTATGGTAGAATGGGGGGAGGTGGTTGGAGAAAGCTTGTAGGGAGAAACGTGAAACGAGGAGAAGGGCAAATATTCCCTTCCTCACCAAGCTGCAACCGTGGTCTGAAAGCATGAAATGACGTGAATTGGAAACATACCCAACCGACGGAGCGGCCCAGCCTTTGCCGGTATAATCTGTCATGGCCCCGCTGCAGCTAATTTGGAAGTCCGTCTGTGCCTAAATAGGTGCAAAGGCCTTCCCGTGAGTTGTGCGTTACCGTAGGAAATCACATTAAAGGGAACGGCGTTGCAGGAGTCTGTGAGCCATCACTTTAATGGCAGCTGCATTGAGTTTGATGTAAACACTCAAAAAAGCTTGCAAGATGGATTTTAACTTTGTTTGGGAGAATGTCTGTGCTGTAAAATACTTTGCACTAGAATCTGGTCCTGACGGAGCTCTGCTAATCAACGAGCCGAGTGCTCACCCCGTGTCATGGGAACAGACTCCCGAAGCCGTGCTGTGCACGAGGGTGCAAGATTCGGAAAGTCAGACGTGTGTTCAGTGTGGTGGTGGACTTGAAGGCTGAGGAAGAGGGTGGGAATCCTCATTCCTTCAGTGGCTCAGCAGGATCGAATTTACTTCTAATTCTTTCTCCCTAATTCTTGTTGGAAAAATGAACCAAGTAAGCCCTTGGATTTATCAGAACAGAACGAGGAGCTTATCTTGCTCCTAATGAAGCCAATGGCAACATGAGTTTACTGCAAGATGGTGCCCACTAAAATACTAAACAATTACTTTAAAAAAGGAAAAAAAAAAGAAGGAATGCCAATTAAGACAAGCATCAGAAGGACAGAGTTCCATTTTTCCACTGTGCAGAGAACGATTTATGGCCAAAGGATTACTTTGGAAATTGTTTTGAATTCTGCCCTTTAATTTATTAAATGAATCCTTCTTAGAAACTTGATTGCTAATTCGCTTTAATTTAAAAAAGCCCCACTGTCTTCTTTGCATGTAGGCAGAGCCCTCAGGGGTCTATAAAACTGTCAATATGACTGTTAATTTGGATTTGCTTTTCTCCTTATGGCTTAAAGCTTAATTGTGAGCGCTGGGAAGATGCCGTGGCTTTCGCTTGCTGCGACTCAGTGTCTTACGGGTTTCGGATCCCATCAGAAATCATAGGAATGCTCCTGCTTCCACTGCCTTGTCAAGCTGGAAAAGCTGCAAAAATCCAGGGAGTTTTGCTGGAAGTGAGTCCCACCTGGTTTTCGTGCTGGGATGGGAGATGGACAAGGACCAAGCGCCTCGGTCTAAACGTCCCTCAGCTTTGGGCGGGTCTAGATCCAGATCAGGATCTGAACTTTTTGTGCCTCGGGCTTGTCTCTAATTGAAGCCATGCAAAACCACACATTTCGCATGACTTTGATGCAAAACCATAAATAGGCCCATTTTTTATTTAAAACAAAGTCCAGGCTTGCTTAGAAAGATCACAAACCTTCTGCTGAACCTTGACGATCCCAGGTTGTAATGAGGATTTGAATCTCCGCTGCAATAATGTTCCTGGCGGGGAAGGGTGCTTGTTTTTGTCATTCTAGTTAAATGGGTGAGCGGTCTGAGGCGACAATGTCCCACTGGCTGTGAGCTGGGCAGAAGATGGTCTAGACTCTTCCTCACACAGATCTTACTTTTAATTTTTTTTCTTGGTTTAGATCCTGATCAAAAAATCTCAACGGTACTTGTACTGATTATTTGTTTTCTATAGAGCAATACAGGAAGGATTCAGAGTGATGCAGGATTGGGAAAGCAAGACAAAGGTGACCATGGAATCTTGAATGAGATTGTTTTGATTGAAACACTTTTGCAACCTTTTTTTTTCCCTGAGCAAATTGAAAAAAAAAAAAAAAAAAAGTTGGGATGTTTTGAATTTTACAAAACAATTCTGGTGTTTGAAGGAGACTTTCAAAACAGCGCGAGGATTTTTAGCAATACAAATTCTGCTACCTTAGCAGAACAGCCTGCCTGTTACAGATTTTAATGACAGATGAACGCTCTTCTTTGAAGATTGCAGGCTGAGCATTCACTGTGAAATTATCCACTGCAGTTATTGTTTAATCCTTTTATATATATATATATATATATGCTAGAATTAAGGGAATGTTGACCAGAGCACAGCCTGGGTCAAAGTTTGTTTGTGTGGTATTATTTGGTAACTGCCCTCAGAGCATGATCTGGAAAGTCTAGAGTGTCTGAATAAGGTGATTGTCACTGAAAGCATCGGAAACGTTTCCAGACCACGTGTTGCTCAGTCGCTTGTTATTTGCATGGCTGTGGTGAACAGGAGCCCTGCTCATGGACTGCCACTGTGCTGGGAGCCGTACCGGCACGGAGCTTGAGGTGTCCCTGTGAAAGGACCCAACGGTGTAAGCGTATGGCAGCGCACCGGACTCGTTTAGACTTTAAAGCGGAGTTTGAGACTCTTGAGCTGTACGATGAGCAGTGGTCTCAGCCCACCGACACCCGAACTGCAGCAGGAATGTTGGTAAGCTGTCGCAGCAGTGAAGCCTCTCTGTTTATTCCTTTTTAATTTGATGTCCATCATGACAACGAAGGTTCTAGGCTTCTGCTGTGAGCCCAAAGGCACAACATGACGTGCTACCAGGGAAACGCTGATTCCTTGGCCAACAGTAGATGAAGGTAAAAAGTCCACAAACATGATCCTCGCAGGGTGGCTCTCTTGCACTTGTTTCTGTGGTTTGCTGAGCCCTTGGGCAGCGTTAAACCTGGCACTCTGGATCTCCTTACCCTGCTTCTCTAACAATAAAAAGGAAGCCGCTTAGAAAAGCCGCAAAGAGCTCATTTCTCAGTTGATCTCTGTTTTCCTTTGCAGACACAGGAGGCTGGCTGGGAGCATGCAGCTTTTCTTCTTTTCTGTCTCCCTGCTATTGTGCAGAGTTCATTCTGGCAGCGTCCCCCGTACGCATCTGGGGCATCTGTCAGGCCCTATCGTCGGGATGGGCTCTGTCCGGCTGGGTTGCGGGCCACGTTTTGACTTCCTAATCTTTATTGAACACTTTGACGTGGCTCTCAGCAGGATTTGACCCAAAGCAGACAATCGCCTCTCACAATCCACAGGTTGTGAGTTGAGGCAAAAACTAACATTTTTAAAATTTGCTGTCAAATAAAAAATAAGTGGGTAATTTTTGCTGAAATGCAGTGGATGTTGAATACTTTTCTCAACTTCCTCGAAAAGCCCACCAAAATTCGTACTGCTTGCTTGCGCAGGGCTGTGTCTTAGCGGTCACACTTCTTCCAGTCCTCATCACAGGAGTATTTCTATTTCAGACTGGACTTCCGAGACGAGATAGGGCTCTCACGCAGCCAAACCCAAGCTCTTATTTTAGGATCTGTTACGGTTTCATACGGTGGTAGGCAAATGCTAAGAGCCCTGGAGCTGTGAAGAGTCTGCTTTCACGAAACCCTGTTGCTTCTGAATGTGGTGCAGTATTAGGAGGACTGCAGGAGAAATTAGAAACAAAACCTACTTTTATTTCCACTTATGGAACAGTTCCACCATGGAGCTGTTAGGACTCTTGCTTGCAGCATTCCTGGGCACCCAGCATCACACGTGCGAGCCCTCGCAGGCTGTGGTGCTGTCCGTCATGCACGTGTGGAACGAACAGGGACTCGGGTCAGTGGTGCCATAACGTGGGAAGGCAAGATGAAGCAGGACCCAGAATTCTTATAGCTGACATAAAGCTTTCCCCAGGATCCCCCCCATAATATTGAGGACAACAAAGAGACCCTTAAATAGACACTCTCAATTAACCCTACAACCTAACAATTTAAGATAGCTGGTTTATAGAGATCAAAGATTCGAGCTAAGAAAGTAGGCATTTTAACAGTTTTTCTTAATTCATATGTTTGCATTTTGGGTTGGTTTTGGTTTTTTTCCCCTAGTTTTAAACATTATGAATCTGTTTGGGACCACTTTGACTGTTATCTTAGAGAATTTGGGCTGTTTCTGGAGGGTAAAACCGTCAGCTTTAATGAAACCATTGATCTTAAGTCTGTGTGAGATCATCTAACGATGAACGCCTCTTCATGCTCCAAAAAATACTTTCATTGAGTTCCCATCTGGGAAAAAAGAATGAAATGAGAGGCTATCAACCTTGTGTCTTCTGTGTGTGGAAATTCCTGATAGCTGTGAGTGATTGAGGGCTACATCCTGGTCTAGAGGCTTGATCCAGAGAGCACTGGAATGATGAGATTTGCATTTAATATTTGGGGTGAAGAACTGGATTCTTCAGTGTCTCTTCCATTGGGAATGGCAAGGAATGAGTGATTGTGTGTGGTTTTGTACCTTCTATGTGACTTGGATATTCTCTTTAGATGATCATGTCATTTGCTTGACATGTAAGAGAGGTCAAGCAAGTGTTGGATTTGTTTTTTTTTTTAAAACAAAACCAATATTTTTGTTTATTTAAAGACTTACCTAAAAAATTAGCGGAAAATCTGTGGATGCCCCATCCCTGGAAACGTTCAAGGCCAGGCTGGATGAGGCTCTGAGCAACCTGATCTGGTTGGAGATGTCCCTGCTCCTGGCAGGGGGGTTGGACTGGATGGGCTTTGAAGGTCCCTTCCAACCCAAACCATTCTGTGGTTCTATGGTCTTACATTCCAGTACTTTGCACTGTGGCAGAGAAAGCTGGGAAATGGACAGCATACTTAGTAGCAAATAAAACTCTGTAGTTGTAATTACTGACAATTTAAAAAAAACCCAACTGCTGAACAACGCTGCCTGCCACATTCCCTCCTCACACGCACAAAAAAAGAAGGGAGAAACCCCCTCAAACTCTTGAAAACCCTCATTTCTCCTTGTTTTAAATCGAATATCAGAGTTATATAAAGTAGCTTGACATCAGACTTTATTTCGGTCTGGTTCCTGAGCAAATACTGTTTCAAAATAAATAATATTGTGGCAGGGGGAGAAAAATAAACCAGAATCTAAATACATTTTGTAATGTTCATGTCCAAGCAAAGCCTACAGGATATACCAGCAGGCATCCTGCGCTTCTGTCTACGTGTATGGAGGAGTAGTTAAGAAAAGCCAGTGTGTTTATCTCACAAAATTTGGCACAGAGTTACTTTTTCAGTTTTGGGGGCTGCTGATAACTCAGAGAGCAGTTATAAATTTATTGTTAATGTCTGTAGAGGTTTCAAAGCGGAAGACGTAAGCGTGTGTATGTTTAGTCAAATAATTTTGGATGCCTCGACCATTAAGCGTTCTACCGTGGTTCTGGTAGATTTTCAAGAGCATTTGTCAGCAATCTGTCGACAAGTAGTAACTGAGAGCAAACGTGTAGGAACTGCTTATGTCTGCGACGTAGAGAATGGATCGAGGGTGACTCCCAGCTGGACACCTTTTCCGTGCCGTAAAGGTGCTGCGGCGTGTCGGTCCCTTCTCTTGGCTGCTCTGAGGTCGGCTGATGTTGGGCTTTGTTCTGCTTTCCTTACTGGTCTGAAAAATGGTGGGTTTTCTTTGGAAATTAAGCTCCCCGTGTTTATTTTGAATAGAGGGCAAGCTGGATACCTTGCTGCATTATTGGCAAGTCACAGTGGGAATCTCTTTATAGCACTGTGTGTGTGTGGAGCTCCTTTTCTAATCGCCCAGATTTCAGTTGGTTTGATGTCTGCCTGAAAAAAATAGAAAATGCCTTGCAGGAGCTGGAAATGAAAAACCTGGGAAGTAACACGAAGAGGTGTGACTTCCCATCGTAACGGTGCAAAGGGTCCTTTCATCCCAAATACTGGAACAACCGTACGGGCAGAGGCTGTCTTTGGCCAGCGGGGCTGGAGGGCTCGGTACCCGGTATGACCAGGTCTCATGACAGATGATGATGGATTTTGAGGTCAGCACCCCAATTCTTCTGTATTTGTGATGGGAGTGACCTTGAGTTACTGACAGATTTGGCTGGAAAAGAGGCACTGGGCAGGAGTAGATAGTGCATTGGAAAAATCAATCACAAGAAAAATACCTAGTCAAGAATTTAACCATTTTCATTGACTAAAGTTGGGGGGGGGGGGGAAGTCAGTGCTTTTTGTTTTCTTTCACCCAGCAATCTTCTGTAAAGTAAAGTGATTTCTTGAGGGAACAGATTACTCTGTGACAAAATCCAATATTCTGTTAAAAAAAAACCCCTAAAAGTCTGGAAGTATTTTAGCAATCCCAAGTCCTGAGAGTGATAAAGAGAGATGATGATATAACTCGGTTCAGCTCTGCAGTGGGTAAAAGTGGCTTGAGGGGTGGTCCTGCAGCAGCTGTGGGTTTAAGGAGATGATAGCCTTGATTTCTCGTAGAGACTTTGGGGGCTGTAACTTTGACACGGAGATGAAACTTTCTCTTAACAGCTTGCTCTGTCGGTGTTTGTCTGTTTTGAATCAAGGATGTATTAATTCAGGTGCTAGAACTAGTTAAATGAGCTAGAAAATGTCTCAAAACTTTTTTACCTTAAGCATCTGTACTACAACTTTTTTTTTTTTTCCTTCTGCAATGTTTTAGCCATGCTACGAGTTGGTCAGAACACAGTGAAGCAATGCAGAGCTGTTTTAGAAAAATGCTTTAAGCTTTTTCCGTCGTAGCGTGCCCAGTAAGTTTGATCGGCTTAGAGATAACTTCAGGAGTTTGGTTTGCATGCTGTTGCAAAGGATTGAGCCAAATATAACTTATTTATATTTTTTTATTTCCTTCTGAGGAATCCACACTGCCTACACAGCGAGAGAATGCTGACAGCTCAATTATTTGTCGTTATTAACCCGCTAATACAGTTTCATTATTTACTCAGAGGCTCCTTCGTTTGCTTTATTTAATTTCTCAGCTGACAAATTCCGTCTCCCAGGATACTGAGTGTTTTCAGTCTTAATTGGTTACTGATCGGCCCTTCCGTCTGCTTGAAGACACGATGCCAGTCCTTTCCGAGTATGTTCTGGGGTTTGCGCAAGAGGGATTTTGCTTTCCTCTGAAGTCTCCCTGTCTTTTATATTAAAATCTATTTATTATTTTGTCTTAAAACACCAGCTTCCTAAGGGTTGTTGAGAGCAAACCTCATTGGGATTTGAGTATTTAGTTTTCTTCTAAATTTAGGAGACAAAGTTGTTAGCTTTTTGATTCCTCTGGAAGTTTTTCCGTGAATTTTCCTAGTGTTCTTTTAAGACAAGATGTTGCAAAGCTTAAATACAGCACTTGTGTTCGCAGCCTTACCCTTCTGTGGGCACCGGCCCCTGGAACCACAGAGAACGGTCCTGCAGGCTACACGAGCTTCACCAAATAGCATTTTTTGTTGTTGTTCTTGTTCCAGGCAGCGCAGTTACTCAGGTAAATCTGCCTTGCCCTGGTCTGCGTGACCGAGTCGGGAGGAGAGGGGTCTGTTTGCCTGCCCCAGTTTGGGCAGGTTTCCTGGGCTCTAACCCCCATGTGTACCTACCTGTGCAATAGGATCTGAGGGCTGACTGCAGTCCCTCTGTATTTACTTTACCACGTAAAATAATAACGATAATAATTCCCAGTGCAAAGTTACGGCAGTAACTGAGAGCAGGATCAGGCTGGCATGCAGAGCTGTTAAGTACTTCAACGTTACTTGTATCAACAAAACAAATCTCTTTTTGGAAGAGGAGGTGGGGGAATAAGAGATTTTTGTTGTCGTATTTGCAGTTTCCTCTTTCCTTCCTTTCACTCCAGAAATTCTTTATCCATTCACGCACAATTGAGAATTAGCCGTTGATTCTTGGTGCTGGCGATGCAGTCTTTGATATTTAAAATGGAATGTGTTCCTTTTTGATGCTCTGTGGTTTTGAATGAAGTACATGCTAGCAGATTAATGGTGCAGAACAGGCACTGGCCATTTTTTTTTTCCCCCCCTTTCCATATTATTTCATCATTCACAAAAAAAAATTAAACGTATTTTGAAAAAGAAGAGCCTGTGAATCGTCTATTGTTTGTGCGGTGAAATTGTTTTCACAGTGTTGTCATTCTCTCCTAAGCTGAAATCGTTGAATAGCTATGAGCTGTCACATTTTTTGTAAGTTATAACCGCGTCAAGCTGTGCTGACAAAACGTCCCCGCGTAACTGTTAATATGCATTGTCATTTTAAGCATGAAACAGTTTAGCTCATGATTTATCTCTCATAATGCAGCACTCGGGGCAGCTGTATGATTTGTCTCTTTAGCAAGTCAAGTCATTTCTTTAACAAAATGTTAAGCACAGATGGGCCGTGGGCTGTCAGTTAACCATTATTGTGCATGCATCTGCTTGCCTTCAATGCACTGGTTTATGTATTCAGCCACTTACTTAGGCACCGCTCCCTGAAAAGCGGAACCTACTCCGATTGGCAAATAAAATGTTCATTTGTCTCTTCTTCCTATTGTTTTGTTTTGGTAACACATGTCAGCAGCTCAATTACCCAGTTCATTAACAGCTCCCAATGGACGCGATGGCCAGCCCATGATAAGGAGGGCGATTGTGGCACATATGGTCAATAATAGCCTGTCTCTTGGTAATTGTAAATAAAAGTCGCTGTTGGCCGTTGTCTTTTACTGCAGCTACTGTTTTCCTTTGCACTTCGCTGTGCAAAGCGCATTTTTCTGTGTGAATCAGCCCAAACGTAATGAAAATACCATCCACTGCTCCCGAGAAGATCACTGTTGGGATGGTTGTTTCCTTTCTGCGCTGACTTTCCAGCCTAGAACTCACAGGAGATGGGGCTGCTCTTTTCCGCTTCCAGTAACCAATTAATTACTCTTATTAATCAATTTACTTAAACAGCACCAGATTTTCTTCCCGTTTCTCTCGCTTCAGACTTTTGTAAAGCGCCTGTGCAGTTTAAAAAAAAGCCATTTACGATATTTTTGTAAGTATGCCCTTTGCGAATAGCCGCGGTTTTCAGAGGAGTGATTGAAGTGTGACTTAATCCTCGCTAGATGAGCGATACTCGTGTCTGGAACAGAGGCTTTGCTTTTTGGTTTCATTTCTTGAGTTTTGATACATCATTGTCAAAAAGCCAGGAAAAAGGGTTAAAAGCGATTTTTACCACTTGTGAGTATTTAACATCGTACCCAGGTGTTCTGTTGCTTTCTGGCGAGACTGAGAATTTTCTTGTATATTTGCTGATCCTAAATTTTCACTTTTAGCAGGGAAATAGGAGCATGTAGCAGCATTAGTGTGTTTTATCTTAACCCCACTGAGAAATATTTCATAGCTGTTTTTGTTCTTTATGTTTCTAGAGATTTACTTTTCCTTTTTCTCTCAGAGGAGTCCAGCTGCTAACAAATTTTAGGCTATGACCTAACAATTGGATAAAATTACAGCTCTGACTCCTGATAAACTTGCCAAAAGTGCTTTGGAGGGAGCACCGCAACCCAAAATTTAGGGGTGTTCTTCTAGTCGTGGGAGCGTGCTTTATTGTAGATAAACATGACGTTCGGTCGTGGCATCTTAAAACAGCTCACAGGTGGCTGCGGGGTGACTCCAGGCCCCCCGAGCTCGACCCCGCTGCCTGCCATATTCATAACTAATCCGTCATTTCCACCCGGGGCTGCGGGCACTCGGGGAGTTGTTGAGTGTCAGAGTTTATTTGTCCTGTTTTGATTAGCGCAGACCTGGCAGGGCGTGTTTGCTTTTTAACAGCTCCGTGCTGTGACGGTGAGGTTTTCGGAGAGGGGGAGCCTGGCGTCACGTTTCCGCAGGCAAAGACAGCAAAATGAAGAGGCCAACGCGCTGCCAAGGAGGTAGTGGGATGGCTCCCGAGTCTTCGTTATATTTTACATGCAAATATGAGCCTGGCCCTAAACGGGGACCACTCAGAGGGGAGGAGAAAGGGGGGCTGTTAGTAGGAAATAAAGACGCCGGTTTATTTTCCTGCAGACTTTACTTTGAGGAAAGAAAAGGACGCCTGACGTGTTTTTAGTCCGTCGACTGTTGGAAACGCCAGCTGCTGAAAGCCTGCCCCAATGCAAACAGGGATCCGGGCGGGAACGCGCTGCCGGCCACCTCCCCTGCTCCCGGCCCTCGCAGTTTTCCCGTCTCTCTCTCCCTTTCCTCCTCATTTCATCCACAATTGGATGGCGGGATGGCGTTTGAGCCCCCTTACCTCTGGCAGTCATGGAGGGGACCCTCCAGGTGCTGGGGTTTGGGGAAGGGGGTACGGCCTGGATTAACCCCTGCCGTGCATCCCCTCGCCCTGACTGCCCTCCCCGGCCCCCGTCCCGGCCCACCGCCCCCCTTCGCCTCCTTTGTGCCTCCCACATCCTGCCAGGCAGGTGTCAGGGCCCTGAATGCGGGCTGAAGGCCCTGCTGATGGATACCACAGATGGAGCGTGGAAATCGGCCGAATGGGCCTCAGCCACAGGCCGTTTCTTAGGACCCAACAAAAGCCTCCCAAATAAGTCAACAAAAATCCCGAAGATCACAAAGAGGGTGTCATTTGTCATTTAGTGGGGGTTTGTGTGGGGGGAGCCGGCCCCGCTGCACGCCTCCTCGCCTGCACCCGAGCGAACACGAGGGAGGTCACTGCGTGCGCGAAGGCCTGCGGGTTTCGGGCAGCCATCAGCAGCCCCCGGTACCCACCGCCTCCCGGGGATGTCCTGTCTCAGCTTTAAAAAGTAGAGGTGGAGCAGGAAGGGGAGAACCTGTGAAATTAATCTCGTATAAATGAAGAAATGAGAAGATCCAGGGAGGGCGGCTCACAAATAAACCGCCACCAGAACCCTCCCTGGCCTTGGGTATATTGGGTTGGTTTTTTTGGTCTTAATTTAGCGAGATCCATGGCTAGACAGAATTTATCTAGGGAAGACCCCAGGCTGTTACGCCTAGAGGAAGATGCCGTGTAATATTTTATTTAAAATATTTTATTTAAAGATTGCCAGAGAAGTCATGCCTTCGCAGGTCGCAGAAAGATAACCTCACTGCCTGCCTGTCAGGTGTGCTCTGCTGCAGCTGGAATGTGTGGGTTTTACATGGTTGTCCCGGTTTTGTTATTTAATTATTCAAATGAACTTTCCTGCTGAGAGGAAGAACAGCCCATAGAATGACCTCTTGTGTGTGGTGGTGTTTGATTTTTAGCCTCACGTGTCTGTTTCTGGTTTGGAAAAGGGAGGGTTGCAGAGCTCCAGGTGACCGAATGCCTACGATGATGGGCGGGGATTTTTTGCGTGTTGTGGTGATAACTGGGGTTAAGTGACAAATAATTACTCTGTAATTCTTTCTGTAATTAAACCTCATGGCTCAGCTACTGGTAGTGCTTTTTGCCTGCCTCTCCCATTTTGAGCTCTGCAGTAACGGGGGGAAGCTGTGATGCCGGGGATCTCCCAGGACAGTGGTGAGTCGTCTCCTTTCTCCTAATTATAACTTGAGGAGTTGGAGTAATAAGATCATCAGGTTAACTTTAAGGTTAGCAATATGCATCTTGTGTGTCTGTAGACGTGATGGAGATAGAAATAACCCAGCAAAAATCTGACCACGTTTACCTGTGCTGGATAGAATCTTTTATGTCGTGGAAGCTGGTGGATCTGTTAGTGAGATACCGCTTGGCAAAAAGGGCAATACGCCATGGCTGTTGAGCATATATAAAATAAATGCAGCTTTTTTAAAGGCTGAGGTGTGCAATTTATGTGCTTAGCCAATACTCTCATTGGCTTCTCACCTGTATAAAAGTCTAATAATGGTATTTTAATGGGAAAAAATAAGAATAAAAACTTCCTTGAAGCTAATAATATTTAAGACTTTGTAAGAAATAAAAGTAGTACAGTCAGTTTGTAGTACAGACGCGTAGCTGTCGTTTGAGATTACATTTGTCCGATTTTAACATTGCAGATCAGACAAGACAAAGAAACTCGGTGTTTTTAATAAAGCTGCACATAGCAGCCAGGCCTGGTGAAGGGTGAGACCGATTAAATCAGTTATGAAAACCATTTCATTTGATGTACATTTTCTCCTTATTTTAATCTTATTGCTTTCTCTCTAAATGCTTACACTTGATTAGACATATTGTCCTGGACTCTTAGATACTTCATCTGTTTTTTCTGACTGGTTTACCTTTGTGCTTTCATGTACTGCTTAATGAATTGTAAAGCTAAAATGAAATTCAGTCAGCGTTTCAGTTCTGCGTTCTCATTGCTTCATGAATGCAAGGTGCGGGGAAAGCAGCTTTTGCTAAGTCTTTATAAAACATTTTTAGAAAGATCATTTTAGGTCTCCTGATGCTTCCCACCCAGTTGGTGAGGGAATTCACTTTGGAATGTCAGCATGGGCTGGTGTGCTCTCCTCCACCAGTCCAGCTTGTCAGCTATGTCTGTCTTCAGGTGGGTGATTTGTATGGAAGGCTAACATAGGAAAACTCTGTTTTAAACATCCCATGTTTCTTTTTATTCTTGAACAGCAGCATGGAGCCATCCTGGAGGGCAGTTGCTGAGGAACGCAGGTGTCGCTTAGGACCCCAACTGAGAAGATTTGGGATTTGTCACTAGTTCAGACAATGTGTTTTGCTCCTTTTGGGACACCCTGGATGCCTGTTTAATAAGGAAAGAACTTGAACTGTTTGGGATAGGATGTTTGTGCTGATTCCCCTTTGTTCTCGAGGAGAATATTCTCAGGAACCAGAACAGCGTAATCCAGTCTTACTTGGGGCAAAACTTCCATGCAAGTAAGAGACTCTGGGACTTGGATGTTTTCACAGCACATTGGTGCTGAGCTCTGTCAGGGAGTTTCTCCTGATGTCCTGTGTATGTTGGGTCCAAGATACTGATGGTGTCTGGACAATGAAGATAGCTTTCACGTAAGAGACTCTGGTCTAGCAGTAATTGTTCTTTTTGTTTTTGTATGCAGAAATTCATAAACTCTTCAGCTGAATTGTCTGAAGAGGCACTTTGTCTTTCTTATGCTGTAAGACTAAGTAGACAGATTAGGTGTATTTATTAGTTCAAACAGCTTGAGTGAAATTGGAAATGTAAGATAGCTAGACATGAACGTGGTGGGGGGGTTTAGCTTGAGCTTGAGAAACAGTGATTTCTTTTTGGCTTTGTGTTCTCCATTACTTCCAAATAAATCACGTTAAGAAGATTATTTTAAATCAATGTCTATGTAAAATATTTATTTGGCGTTATTGAAGTCATAGAAGCAACGCTTGTATTTCAAGGGAACACGCGCTTCCAGCATCGCTGGGGAGTGTCTGCCCTCTTTAGGTGGTTTCTCCTGAAGACTCAGGCAAGAGGGAATGCTGGTCGCCGGGACAGCAGCTGATGCAAGGGAATACTGGCTTTGGAAGTCTTCTCTCTGGGTTTATGACCGTTGGAGAAAGAGGATGTGGTCAGGTACTGGAAGAGGCCTTCACAGCTATAGCTGTGGGTTCAGCTGAGGCTGGAGCTCACTGCAACTCGCTTGCTAGGGAGCACGGGGGAAACAAGTAGCCGTGCCAGAAGCTGCCTGACCGTGAGCGTGTGATCTCACTCTCTCCATGTCCATGAAACCCAGTAAGAGTTTACAAGAGCTGGTAGCCCCTTCCTGGGTCACGGAGATGCTGTACATAGTCTGTTTCTTGGAGACTTTCCTTAAGCGCCGACTCGGGGCATGGTGAGAGGGATGTTTGGTCCTGGCTCTTTTGCGGTCACGTCCTGGACTGTTCCCTGAAGGCTGAGCACCAGCACGTCTGCGTGTAGCTGTGCTCCATGCTGGAAAAGCTCACAAGGTTAGGAGGAATAATGATGAAACTTGGGCAGAGGAAGCGTGCGGTCCCTGTATGGCAGCTCTGGTCATCATGTATGCTGGAACCTCCTTGCTTTAGCCGCTGGAAGAGTCAAGTCAAACTATTGCTCTGAGCTGTTCTTACAGGACTTCTGTGTGCAAGGTGCATCTCAGTTTTTTTTTTTTTCCTTTTAATATTAACCCTTGTCTGGCCTACCCCAAGGTTATGTTAGGTGATCCTAAGACAGGCAGGTAAGTTGCAGGTGAGCAGGATATTTAAGTGTGCTGAGATACCCTAACACAAATGTATAAAATTCTGTTCAGAGCCTAGGACAAATAATACACGTGGCATGAAGTAAAGATTTGATTGTGTATGAGAATTAATTTCTCCAGTAGCTCTCTCTCTTTGTAATCGCTTCCATAACCATTCCAGCAAAAAGGTTTTCATTATTTGTTTCTCACTTTTTTTGCTTTATTTGAGGTTTGCCAACTCAGTTCTGAGTCATGGGG
Organism: Chlamydotis macqueenii; assembly: GCF_036417535.1. NCBI lineage: Eukaryota > Metazoa > Chordata > Aves > Otidiformes > Otididae > Chlamydotis > Chlamydotis macqueenii. The sequence continues at coordinate 2,780,308 of NC_141564.1, forward strand.
AAAATGCAGCTTTTCCATATAAGAGGATATAATTGATTGATCCAATATTTTGCCTTTTTTTTCCTGAATTAAAGCTAATTTTTGTCTTTCATTTTTTTTTCTTTTTTGAGCATCAGCACCCCAGTCTGATGAAGGCTCCGACATTGATTCGGAACCAGATCTACCTTTAAAAAGAAAGCAGCGTCGCAGCAGGACAACCTTCACGGCAGAGCAACTGGAAGAGCTGGAAAGAGCTTTTGAGAGGACACATTACCCTGATATTTATACCCGGGAAGAACTTGCGCAAAGGGCCAAGCTCACGGAGGCTCGTGTCCAGGTATGTATTTAAAAGCTGCCTAAGAAAAGGAATTTCCTTTTCTGGTAGCAGATCGGGTCCTTTTACATTCTCATGTGATCCTACCCTGAGGTAGAAGGAAAATGTGAAGCTACATTGTTTAAAGCCCTAAGGGTTTTTGTGTCTGTGCATGGACGTTGGTTTTCCAGCTGTTTAAGGCAACAAGTGCTTTGAACAAAGTTTTGTGTTTTCCCCAGTCATTGTTCCATACCTACCATGAATTACAATACTGAGCCTCTGGAGAAGGTCTGTTATCCCAGTTTGTTTTACGCATTTGACAGCACTCTGCATATAATCAGGTCAGCTGCTGTGCCAGTTTATAGTTATTTAACTGATTTCATCTGGTGTTGTTTGGGTCTTTCAGGCATTAACAGAGGAGAGAAAAACATTTTAGAAAGGACAACGTGTCTATAGAGCCTTGCAAGTGAGCAGGGTAACTGGTGCAGTACCTACAGTTTACTTTTAGGTTAGCTTTTGCAGTTGACTTGATTTAAACCTTGTAATATCTCTCTTTTCCCCACTGTCAGTTTAACTCAAAAGAAAATAAACCCTTGAATAACTGTTAGATCTTCACAACTTCATGTAGATCTGGATTGTCTAAACGCAGCTAATGTGCTGGAGGAGTAAATCATGGAGTTGATTTAAATTAAACAAAAAAAAAACAACCAACAACCAAACCCAGAACATGAACTCGGATTTTCAGATGTCCAAAAATGGGCAAATAGCAGCCAAATAATTCTGGAGTAAACTGTACACCAGAGTTCAGGTTCAGACTAGGACTTACTCCGTTTCGCAGCATAGAAGCGAGTCCTGGGAAATGTTTAGTACCGCGGCAGAATCCTCTGCTGCTCTGTCGCTACGTGACATCTAAGAGTCACTGGGAAAAGCACGCTCGCTTTAAATCGGTCTGAGTTGCAAGTGTGGGTAAGCAGATGCGCAGTTGGGTGGCAAGCAGAATGTTGTATCTTGTGATCTTACCAAGGAAGATAAATGAGTAGTAACTTGTGATCTAAGCCAAAGGATACAGGTGGATTTGGTTGCTTTGGGGAAACTCTGTTTTTATTGGAAGCTCAGCCCCAGGCATTCAGACTCTGCAAACTGAAACAAGCAAGACAAAAGATCCCTCTGACTTTTTAAAGCAAGCATGCCTGTTGCAGCCTGGCTGTATTATTGAGTATCTGCCTTGAAAGGTCCAGACTTTTCCAGTTTTACCTGCTAAATGTTTTTTGCTGAAGACTTCACACCAGGTTTCTTGTGTTTGTTTGTTATGACTGTGAGAGAAAATCAGATGTATGGATGAATTTGTCTGGAAGGCAAACTCAGTGGTGCATGACTCTTTTCTTAACATGTTTAACGAGTTAAGTGCTTGCAGAACAGCTTCATCTACAGACTTGGGCCAGGTAAGAGCAGATCAAGCCCTGGGACTCATCCACACAGAAACATGACAAAGATAACTTCCTAACAAGTTCCGTTAGCAAGACGAATGAGATCTATGATATGACGTTTTGGGCTACGTTAGCTTCAGTGGAAAAATACGATAAAATGAAAAAGACGTTGTTCGTGTTTTTCTAAATCAATGACCCACAGCTAGAAGAAAAGCAGAACTCTCATTAACATAACAGCTGTCTTAATGTGGCTTTAACCCTGTGACTTTTTACATTCCTTATGGCTTCCTTGGTTCCCTTGAGACGCATCCTGTCTCACACCACTCACACCGCTCCGATGATCTACAGCCTCACGAATTCCCCAGTACCTCTGACATATTTTACCTAACCCAGCATGGAAGAAAGTTCCCAGTCAATCAATGATTAAAATACCAGAACAAAACCTTTCTGGATTAAAGATGAGCTGGGGTTGAAGTAGCCAGCCTGTGGGCAGTTTCCTAGTGCACTCCATCTGTCTGGTACCCTTGAAGCCTGGCAGAATGATTTAGCAGTGGATTAAGGGATGCAGGATTTGCCTTATCAGCATTCAGCACCTCTCTGTAGCCCCTTAAAATAGCCACCTATGATGGGCGTGAAATAAAAGACGACCTGTGAAAAGAAAATAACCCTGAGAGACTTGAGGCTGAGGGCTGGATAGCCATACTGATGTAGCATTCAAGCTTTCTTAGTCACACTTCTTTTTTGGTAACAGTATGACAGGGATCAGAGATACCAAATTTTATATGGGTAGATACACAAAGATCTCTTTGACTGCTTCCCCGATCAGACATCATCTAAAAGAGCTGGCTCTTTGCAGCTCGAGTCTGACTGAGCCCAGAAAGTTATATTTTTTTTTTTCTTCCTCTGGAGCTGTAAGGTCCAATTCCATAGAGTTGTTTTACGCTGTCTAGGAAGTTATTTAATTGATTACAACTGGACTAACTTTGCTATTCCCTCGGTCCCTCCGTGTAGCGCTTGCATCTCATGTTTTGTTTTTTCTACCCCGCTGCCCCCGTGCTTCCCCTTGCCTTCTATTCCCCAAGGCAGTCTCTGAACACCCGTGAAAGGAAGAGTCTTAAACCACCAAGCCATCTATTTTCTCACTTTCCCACTGTTGAAGGGTAACCAAATGCATGTTTCTAAGCTGGTTGGTTGGAAGGAGGGAAAAAAAAAAAGTTGCCTCTGGGCTGAGATCAAAATTAGAACACTTTAGCCCCTAAGGGGAATTTTTGAAAGCTACAAGCAACTAAAAACAGACTTTACACTGTGGATGTTATTTGTGTGCTTAATCGTGGGGACAGGAAAGGCTTTTGGGGAAAAAAGTGTTGCAACAAACTCCGTGTGGGAAGAGTCACGGGATGTGTCACTGGAATCTTTGCAACTGCTTCAGCACAGGGTGTAATAAGGAGTTAAAATGCTCCCTGGCATTCCTCCTGCAGTGCCTTTCCACTCAAGGACTGTCCAAGTCTTTCTGCCCCACATTTGAGCCTGGATGTCGTCTGGAGCCAGCACGGCCTCTTCTGCTGCCTCTTCCAAAGGCACCTGGCTCTGCTCTGCAGGTTGGATGCAGCAGGAAGGGGAAGGTTCTTTGGTCTCATGCGTTCATCAGATACCATTCGGAAACATAAGCAGAGTCCCAGAGGTCTAGGATGACCCTTTATTAAAGGAAAACGTTCCAGGCCAGGTTGGCCGGGGCTCTGAGCAACCTGATCTGGTTGGAGATGTCCCTGCTCCTTGCAGGGGGGTTGGACCCTTCCAACCCAAACCATTCTATGATTCTATGAAAAGAACCAAAAAGTAGTAATACCCTGGGAATGTGAAGTTAAACCTTCATGTATTGTGAGTAAAAATTGCAGACGCACAGTGCTTACTGGTCCAGTTTAAAAACCCCTTAAAAACGTCCTTGAGTTGTGGTGTAGGCCCCTAAGGTCTGTGGCCTATCAGACTGGATCTGAAGGCGAATTCTAAAAGTGACATTTTCCCCAGTGTAGATAAACATCAAAGGCTCTTTCTGAGCTCCAGACTCGTGCAGTTGTGGTTTCTGTAACAAAGAGCGCCCAAGGAATAAAGCAGGTAGCATCTTTTCTGGCCACCTTTTGATTCCCACGTCAGGCTTATTTTTAGACCAGGATGAACTAGGCAAACTCCGACGGCATCTTGGAGCCTGTTTCAGATCGAGGGTGAGAAGCAGCTGGCACATGGCCTTCCTACTTCACCCCAGAATTCAACGGGAGAAATTTGTTTGGACTCTTTAGTCCATGAATGGTCAAAAAGCAAAGGAAGTCAGGAAGAATTCTGAAACATGAGTACGTCCATCCTGAAAAGGCTCTTCTCGGCCAGATCCCAGGTTTAAAATGATTTTATTGAAAACTTCCCAAAAGAAAAATATTGTTTAACAAAAGAGCATGTCTGAAAATTCGGACAGATCTCTCCGTGCTGCTAGGATGGGCTTGAATGTTCCCATGGCAAACTCGTAATCAGCTTCTAAGCTTTTGTAAAAAACTTATTCCTGCCTCAGCAAATAGAAGTCCCAAGAGCTCAGAAGTCCTGAGTAGCCAGAAGAAAAATGATTTTAAAATACTTTTTTTTTTTTTTTGAAGTGCTGTACTTGCATATGATTTTCTTTGTTTCACTGTGGTACGGGGAGGGGAGAGGAGAAATGAGGACTGTTAAGCTAGTAGTAAGGTTTGAAAGCTCTAAAGTCAAATCTCTCAGCTTTAATCATCTCTTCCCAGTAGCAAACAGTGAAAAGCATTCACTGGGAAGTCATGGGGGAGGGAGGACCCATGCCAAAAAAAGTTTTTATTTGCCCTCAGCTCCTTGGAATGGTTGGAGCTTGTACGCTGAGCTGCTCAGTCCTGTGGGGAGTTGGGGTAGGGGAATGTGGGACAGAGTCAGGCACATTTCAGATCTTTCTGCACATCTTTACAGTTATTCCTGATGTGGCTTATTGAGGATTTCTAGTGCCCTTTCTTGAGAATGTCCCTCTTCCATCGTAGGTAGGATAAAGAAAGAAAATGTGTGCATTTGTGCATTGTTGTAGTAGATAACCCTGTAATTGCAGTTTTTTGGGTTTTGGGTTTTGTTGCCTTTTTTTTCCCTGGGGTACAGGAGAAATCCTTCTGGGTAAATGAGCCAACTACAAACATACGCAGGTCCAAGCAGACAATTTTAAATATAAAAGCAAAGGAGGGATGTTATTTTGATTCATTTTTTCCTGGTCCCGCTGCCTAAGGGCCCAAATTAGTGGCGCTTTAATTTACAAATACACTGTTCAATTTGCTTACTACTCAATATTTTGCTGAACTGTTCAGCTGCAGTGTTTCAGAAGTATTTGTGTAGGACTGAGTCGAAATCTTTTCAAAGAAACGGTTGAGAGTTGAGTATGATGAATCGCACGGGGAAGTGGTTGTAAGTCCTTGTTCCCTTTGGCATAGCCTAGTGGGTTTTTGGTCTCGTTTTTATATTTTTTTTTCTTTATTTTTTTTTTTTTTTTAATTTTGTGTGTGGTTTCTTGTTGGTTTGCTTTAAAAGAACTGTTTTCCATCATGCTGATGACTCCGGGTATCCCAACCAGCATGACTTCCCATCCCCATAACCAGCCGCTCCCGGCAGATCCCGGGCGGAGAACCTGCAGCCCCGCAGCTGCTGAAGTAAACGTAGGTCAGGCATCCCTAGGGACCGCTGGACTGGACACTGCGGGCATCTTTAGGAGTCACGCTCTTGTCTTTCGCAAAGGTAACAGAGTTGGCTCTGTCCGGGCTGGTGCAGCCCGGCTTCGTTAGCGAAGTTCCTCCCCTCTTCGCAGGGCAGCTTCTGGCACACCCCAAATCCATCCCCTGACGGTGCGCCCACTCAGGACTCCTGCTTCTTGGATGGTCAGATGTGAATTTTGGGGAAGGGAGGAGTGGGGAAGGCAGTTGCCATGAAAAAAAAAAACATAACGCAAAAGGGGGGAAAAAAAAAAAAACCACAAACCCAAAAAGCCCTCCATCTAAAATTAGAAGTGCCGTTAACAATACATCAGTCTTTTGACTCTGTGTGTTTTTGGCACTCGTGCTTGCAATGGTCAGGACTGCGTATAACAAAATATCCCCGGCTTTCCTGCAAAATTCACATCTCGAATGTTTTGCCCGGTTGGATCAGAGATCTTTTTGCCTTAAAAGCACATAGAGCACTCTGTGTTTGTGATCAGCCCCTTGAAATGTCAAGGCTAATTATGCTAGCGGGTTCCCAAGTGAATAAATGCATCTTGTAAAGAATATCCTGTTGAGATCAACGAAATGAGATGTTGGCATGATCACTTGCAAACTACTTAAAGGAAAAATGATAATAAAAAGCAGGATCTAAATATTAGAAAATAGAGATGGGGGAAACCTATTTAGTTCACCTCATCCATTCTACATCGGTGCAAATTTTTTTTTTTAATATTTTGTTGCAAAGTAGTTTCTTTTTTGGTATTCCAGTTCCAGATGCTTGAAAAACTGGAGTATACAATCCTTCCTTCCCTTAAAGTACTTGTTTTTTATTTTTCCTTTTGCTTTAAATCTCATCCTCCTCAGTTCTGTTTTTGAGAGGTAAATTCTGGCCAGATGCTGTGGTTCAATTTTTATTTTTTATTTTCCCAAATCATCTGGGTAATTTACATTCCGTCTTTGCAAATGACACAGAAACTGAGAAGCCAAAGCCTCACTGAACTGAATGTGACTTGGCTTCTGGTGCGGACGTCGCTTTAGGATGCTTCGGTCTCTCAGGCAAACCTTGGTTTTCCTCCGTCCACGCCTGCACATGCGCAGCACCGGGCATGATGCCGCTCCACCAAGACGAGGAGATCACATTCCTCCTTCTGGCAGAGCCCCACTTGAGTACGAATGCTCTGTTCTGAGTCTCTGAAGTGCAGGAGCTTGCTTCTCCCTTGCTTTTGCTTCCGTCGGGAATTTGGTGTGGTAGCGGCGATTTGAAGGACATCTAGGGTTGGTCTGCCTTCCACCGAGATCCGAGCTCTTTCTGGTGAAGGCAACACACGTTGTGTTTAAATCATGTACAGAGAAAAGAAAATATTGCCCCAGGTGCTCACAATATGTTTGTAAGCAGGCACATTGGCTTGTGGTGGTTAGATTTATTTTTAAGTCTTGGCAAAATTTTTCAAGATTTCTTTAATTAGTGGTAATACTGCTCAAGGATTCTTCATGTCATGTGCTGATTTAAAATTTAAAAAAATCCTGAACTCTTGAGAAAAAGTCAAGGCAGCTGAATGTAGTCTAGAAGAAATACTATGATTAAAAAATAATAATAAATAGTTTCAGTTAACATAGAAAGCATATAACTGTTACTGCATGAAGTTTGCGATTTGACTAATTGTAATAAACATTACATAAAATGTAAATGACATATTTAGATTTGAGCTACTTAGTTTTTAGTAATTTTTTCTTGACTTTCCAAAACTGATTTTCAACTTTTTAGCTCTCCCATTTAATTTTATTTGTATTTTCTTCTCCTGTCTTACTGTTACATTATTTCTTCTTTGTGTTCTGTCACACAAGACATCTGAAATCTGCAGTTACCGGGTCTGAAGTGGACATCAAACACAGTTGCAAACCCAGTCTCAAGCCATGTGAAGCTGTGGCAGTAAACAGTAACAGTAGTAAAAACAATGGTGTTAAAATTTCCAGAATTACAGATTCAGAGCTTCAGTGTGTCCATTTGTAAAAATGTGTGATGGCAGGTGTTGGGGCCGCAGTTTTAAAGATAAATTATTTTTGGTATTTTTACCAAGGCTGGCCCAAAGGCCAGCTTTGGTGAGTGAATTTTGGACTAACTCCACAGCTAGTGGGGTGCATCTGCCTTCCCGCGGCCCGGGAAGAGGAAGATGCCAGGGCAGAGGGTGGTGCGGGCTGCGGCCGATGGGGTGGCGGTGGCCGAGCCAACGAGCCTTCAGCTACAGCTGGACCAGCAGCGTGTGACGTGGGTGCCGGTCAAGGTAGCACCCACCTAGCGTGTCCCAGTGGAATGGGACTGGAATGGTAAAACACAGCCTTGCTCCTGCACCGTCCCAGTGAATTTAACGGGGCTCCGGGTGGCAACGGAGCACTGTGCAATTATGTTCATCGCCAGGCTGCTGCAGACTCTTTGATACCACTGAGTGTACCCCTTTCAGGGATGTTTCACACAGACCTGCACTTCTCAAAATGCTCATCTATAAAATGAGCCCAGGTCTATGTAAAACTTGGCATTAATGCAAATCGCTCGCTACTGAATTCAAGTTTGGGATCTGACCCATTTTAATAAAGATCTAGGGCTTGAAGGCAAGTGCTTATCTGTAGAGGAAACAATCACATACCTCATTTACCTCTCCCATGGAGCAGTTCTGTTAGTGTTCCCAAAGCATTTGAAGATCATCAGATAACCCTCTTGACCTGAAGAAGGGAGAGTGTCATGGAGAAAGCAGTGGTTAATGACCTGGGTAGGCTAATTACAACACATGTATCTGTTCTGTGCTCCCTCTCTGACCTCCGTTATCCTTCCTAAATGCTCTTTAGCAAAGCCTTTTCCTCCCTCTTCAGCGTGTCTTGCCCCTTTTTCCTTCTCTTTGGTCGTCTTCAGAAGATATGGCCACAGGAGTCTGAGGGCGGTGGGCTTTGGGGAGGCATAAGCAGGTAGAAGGAGCCTGGGAGGAGTAAATAAGAAATTTAGACTTAGTAAAGGAAGCAAAGGGTAAGGAGAGAGGTAAAAAAGGATATAGAAGTCTAGGAAGAGAAGGTAAAAAATATTGGTGAAGCTAGACCCATCCTCAACTATTGCCCATCGCAGGTCTCGCATCTCCACCCCGGAGCCTCGTCCCTGCCAGCTGCTTTCCGAAACGATTCGTGTGGAGGCAGAGGGCAGGTTAGCACGTACACTAAAAAGACACGAGGGGGATTCTGGGGGCAGGACAGAGGCTCCATCTGTACCTCAGTCCTAAGTCTCACACTGGAGTGGGAGTGTGTAATTGAGGAGTAGACGTTGTGGCCAAGGGAGGAGGCAGCTGTGTGAACCGAGCAGCTCATTCTGAAAAGAGGATGAAGCCAGATCAAACTACATGGTGACAGATGGGCTACGTCAGAAACCAGATGGCCCAGCGCGTCCCACCACCCCTGCTATGAAACAGGGAGCAGAGGAGAGCCCAGGGTGTAGCCCAAAACGTTACGCTCTTCCGTAAGGGCCACGTACGGTTTGTAAATGGTGGTACACCTAGAAACCCAGGCTGTCGTGGCTGATTCATAAGCCAGCGTGGGCTGCTTGCAAGGAAGGGTGACAGATCTGAGACCCAACTGATTTTTAGAAAAAGATCGACACAAGGCTTGTCAACTAGCGTGTCTCAGTCGCTTTCGGGCCAGGCTGGCTCACACGCTGTGCAGGCGTAAGATGCTAATGCTCAGTTAAGGTCTTACCTAATTTTTAGTATCCACAGATGATCACTGCAGCTGCTTCAGGGTGTACTACTGAGGAACTGTCCGCTTGTTTACTTGGCTTGTCTGTCTGTAGCCTCTCGTATCTCCAACAGCCTTTCTTTCCTGCAGTGGTCTACCTCCCAGATTGGCAGCGTGTGTAATCGCTGTAATATCAATATTCACCTCTGTGCTGTGCAACTTATGTCTGCATTTGTGAAGTCTTGCTTCTTCCTTTCTTGGAGGCAATAAGAGACATCCAAGACTTGGAAAACTTAAAACACGAGCTGAGAATGACGTGAAGGAAAGATGATTTGTGGCTAAAATGTCCCACGAATCCAAACCCCATCTGTTTGGTACCCTGGCCTGGAACAGATTTCAACGTGGTTCTGAAACGCTAACCTAGCACTGAAATTCTGACCTACTGTTAATGTCAAGTTATTAAGAGATGTTTTGTATGTATGTGATTACATGAAAACTTGCTGGGGGAGGGATTTGTTTTGTGTACGCCGGGCTTGCATTTTTCAAATTAAAAGCTTACCGTCCTGTTGATCGTTAGGGCAGTGTAGTATCCCAGTGTATAACTACAAGCATCTTCCAACAGCGCGTTAAGCGATGCCACTGACTGCTCAGCAAGTTGAATATAAAGACAGGACACTCCAGACCACGTAGCTTTGGCTGGCTCTTGGATCAAACAGAGTGATGTTTCCCCTTTCCCATTAAATCTGGCTCAATAAGGATAGCAATTGATGGCTATTGATCACCAAAGCTTGGAAGTGTTACTTAGCTTGTTTCTCAGGAGACACTATATTTGAGAGGGAACTAGGATTCAGGATCCTGTATTCTGTCCGTTGAACCATGGATGCGTGTGCCAAGGGCTCCTTTCTTCTCTAGGAGCTCTGAGCCCAGCGTGGATCTTCTGTATCTGTCTTCTCAGAACGTGTTTGAAATGCAGTGCCGTTCTTTCTGATGCACCCATGTTAAACATGCGCAAATCAAATGTCCCTCATTCAAACATTTGTAGGTCTGGTTTAGTAACCGGCGCGCTAGATGGAGGAAACAGGCAGGAGCCAACCAACTGATGGCTTTCAACCACCTGATCCCAGGAGGATTTCCACCCAGCGCCATGCCGACTTTGCCGACGTACCAGCTCTCTGAGCCCTCCTATCAACCCACCTCCATACCGCAAGGTACAGTAGCCAACAGGTACTTGGTGAAAATGGTGTTATTGGGGGGTTTTTGTGTTCATTGTAGAAATACTTTATTCTCCAAGGTAGAAGAAGAGATGTTGGCTGATTTAGGTCCTCACTGACTGAGACCCTTGCATGCCATCTCATAGTAGCAAGTCTCAGGACGGCAAAAATTTGTCTAAAATATTATCAGAAATTCTGTCAGCCTCGATGGATTTGGGAGGGAACACAGCCTCACATCTTGGCTACGCTAGACTTTACTGTCACAGAAAAACCTTACCGGTGAGATTTTGTACAACGAGTTACTGTACTCTTCTTGCTCCCTCCTTGGGATTTGGATCCTAACTGTTGGTGGATGTTCTAATTAAGGGAAGTTTTCAGAGCCCAGGGCTTCTCCTGTCTGTTGCTAGGTTCACTGCAAATCACGGCAGCATTTCTGTGCTGTGACCAGGAGGGCAAAGCCTGCTTACCAGTCTTCTGAGCAAATGGAGCTTGGCCTTTATTTTTTATATATCTGGGTGTGTACACATATCAATTCTGAACAATATGTGCCCACTAAGGATTGTCTGAAAACTGCCTGTGTTAGTTCTTATGATTTTTACAGTCTATTTAAGAATTTTGGTCTAATCTTGCTGGCCAGTTAAATTTCTAGCAATATTAAAGATTTGCCGTTCTATTAAGCAGTACTTATATGCAGGTCCTGATGCAATTCTATCAAGTTGAGCTTCGCATAATGAACTTATTGTGTGAGCAAAAAGGAGGAAAACATATCAACGTGTTTCTTTTGCTTCTAGCCGTGTCTGATCCGAGCAGTACCGTCCACAGACCTCAGCCTCTCCCTCCAAGCACTGTACACCAAAGCAGCCTCCCTTCCAACCCAGAGAGCAGCTCTGCCTACTGCCTACCCAGCACCAGGCATGGATTTTCCAGCTATACAGACAGCTTTGTGCCTCCGTCCGGGCCCTCGAATCCCATGAACCCTGCCATTGGCAATGGCCTTTCACCTCAGGTCAGTCCTGTGTTTTCAGACAGAGGATTTGCTGTGTACCAGAACCAAAGAGTCTATTCCCTCAGGCCACGCTATAATGAATTGCCAAATTTAAACCATAATGTATTCTTTATACAAGCCACATGATTTCAGTTTGCTGGTTTCCTTCTTTTTTTTTAATTTTTTTTCCTCCTACTAGCTGAATCTAGTCGTAGCTTATATTTAATTTCAAGTGATTTATAACGTAATCACGCAGGCTTCATGTTTACATTCAGTTGTCAAGCGTTTGTAACGTACTGCTGTTTTCCTGAAGATCCCTGGCGAGGTACTGAAAGCAGATCGTGTGGTTTTTCTATGAATAAAATATCTCTTTAAGATAACCTCGCCAAGGTTTTACCGAATGGTCCAGGAAAATTACCGGCAAGTTGCACGGTGAGATTCCAAGGACTGAGCAGTGCGCACTGAGATGAGCTATAATCGAGTTATAAATACATAAATTAGGAGCATTACCGCTCTTTGGCAATATATACATGCATGAATACCATAATTGTTTTTCTAATTTGCATGAGCTCTTTTTGGGAAATCATGTTAATAAATTGCCTTGATAATTGAGTGTCAAAAGGTTGGTTAAATTTTCCTACGCGCGGCATCTGTCTGAAGCTGACGTTATTAGTTAAAGCCTGAATAGATGGTAGTTTATTTTATTAGCAAGAGCTTTGCCCAGGTGCTTGGAAAGAGATGTCCACGAAATTCTGAGGAGTCACAAAGAGGATGCAATCTATAATTGCAATCAGGAATCTCTTCAGGGCTGAAAGTGAGAGTTTTAACAGCTTTATCGTCTTTCTACCCTTTTTTCCTCTCAGTGGTTAGAAAAACAGAGAGAAGCTCGGAATGACACAAATGAAAAGTGAAAAGACAATTATACTCAATTACACACTAATCAATGACTATCACCGCTGCCTAAGCAGGGAGAGGGCACTCTAATAGGCAGAAAATGAGATTTTAATGGCACAAAGGGTGGCCAAAATAACGACTCGTATATCTGTGCCTCCTTCGTTTTCTTCCACTTGTGGTTTGCATCTCGGGAGTACAGTTCCTGGATCCTGTGCAACGGTGATAACTCTGTGCAGCTGAAAAGTTCAAAGGCACTGGAGTTGAAAAGAATGAATAACAAAGGCAATGAAATAAACATTTTTGCCCAAAGGCACAAGTTCATAAACCCTTTTTTGTAACAGTAAATGTAATTAAGTTTCACAGATTCCTATAGCATAGAGTGGGGTACAAAACTTTATGGCTGGAAACCTCAGGAAAAAAATACCAACAGGAAAACAAACGGCTGTACTTCCAACAAGACTTGAATGGACTTTGTTCTAAAGGATTCTGATTTCTAAATGCAATCTCCAGCAGACGCCGTGCTATTATATTAGTTGCTTCACTTTTTTTTTTTTTTTTTTAATGGCCAGTTTTGTAGTGTGCAAGGCTTCCACAATTTTGACATCAATATCTCTGGGGTTCAGCGTTAATCCATCAAAAGTAGTTGTTCGTGTCAGTTTAAGTGTATGTTGGTTCTGGCTATGGTTCTGGCTTTCTTTCACAAAGCTTTTATTGTCTGTGACACAGAATGGGGAGCACAACAGTAAAGAAATCTTGTGATGTCTGGGCAAAGTGGGACAAAAACTGAGGCCAGGTTTCCTCCCCCCACAGTCTTGCTGATTTGAGGTTTGATATAATCAGAAGGAGATCCTGGAGCTGATTAGACAACTTTAATCAGTTACTGTGCATCTTTACACCCAGCCCTGTCTTTATTTTGTTGCTTTTCCTTACATTTGTGAAACCTTTTCCTGCCCCAGTACTTAGAACTCCTGGCCCTATCCTGCACCTCTACCAGCAGGTTTAGGAGAAGGCCGATCACGTGAAAGCTGACGTCGTGTTCATTGCTGAATGCAGGAGATTGCTTAGATCCATTTAGATTTTGAACTTGGCAACTGAATTATTACCTTCACTGGCTGAGAAAGATTTTCCCATTAAATAAAAAAAAAACAAATAAACAAACAAAAAACCCAGCCCTAAATTCAAGCCTTAGTCATGAGGCACGTCACCGTGCATCCCCTTGTCATGCTTCCTCACAGTTCTTCCCGCCCGGCCCGGGTGCTGGCCGTAGCGGCGGCCGGGAAGTCGAAAGCCAGTCCTGCGTTGGGGATTTTGTGAAGGAAGAGAAACAGTTGTTTTCCTGCTGAGTGGGCATGTTGCGGTGCCCTGCCTGTGTGCCTGGAATTTAGATGAGGAGGGAAGAGGATCTTTTTACCAGCCGGTGGATTTTGACCACAATGAATCTGAGCGTGGGAGCGATTACCATAATGTTTCCACCCATCGCTGTCTCTCTCCCGGGCGAGCACGCTGAACGTACTGCGAGTAAAGGTGAATTTACGGTGACTTTAGCAGGAGGGGGGGCTTTGTCTGAAGCCTGGATAATCTTTTGTGATTTAAAAAAAAAAAAAAAAACAAAAACCCACCTCAGAACATGCAGAACAAAATCTAATATTAAGATTCACGGTATCATATTCTTACCAGACTGAAACCTCCTTCTCCCCTTTGACTTCAATTTATTCCAAATGAGTGTCTGACATGCAGACCCCTGGGGAAGCTTTATTTTCCACACAGGATGTTTCCTTTCTAACTTTGTTCTTGAGTATGATGGACAAATATGTTGTTAGAGGTGAAGGCGGAGGGCAAGCGGAGGTGACTAGGGAGCTGTAATTTTCTTTTTATCATGTTAGCCGTGAACTTGGAAGTCAGAGAAGACTGTATGTTTTGGTGAGTTTTAGAAAGCAGAATACTTCGTGAGATGCCTGCCTTTCAGGCTGGGAAGTAAAATGTTGCTGCTCTTGTTTCAATGCATAAGAGAAGACAGAGTCCCACCTTGTTAACATGCAGCACGTTTTAACATCAAGACAAGATCTACATGGCTCATTATTCTCCTCATTCATCTGGTTTACTCGTCACTGCTTGGCCGTGGTGAGAGAACCTCTGTCTTGCAGACCTGCAAGGGTTGGCTTTTGCAGGAGTAAGACAGGGATTAATGTCTCGGGGAGCTGGCAGCCAGGAGTGTCCTTGTTCCTATTTCCTGAAAAAGCAGCCAAACTGCAAGCACGCTATCTCAGCCAGGGCTCTTTAAAAGTAATGTCAGAACGCCGATTATTAGTGTGTAATATATGTAAATTGCATATTTTTATGTTTTCTATGCCTATTATGCAGCTTCTTGGCTTTCACGCATACATTTATGGGAATATTGTATTTCCTTTTCAAATTAGGTTTCAGTTGCTCAGTGCCTTCTCTTGTAACAAACATTTAACTCAGATTTATTAGGGAGTAGCATATCTATGTGTGTAGGAGACCTGAGCATGCCTGTCAATTGACATCTCTTACAACTGCAGTAGAGAGCAGGTTGTTTTTAAGACAGAATATCAATATTTTGAACTGCTTCATTTAAGATAAGGGACAAGGCCTTTCCGGCGTACATGGGCATCCCCTGACCTCATCGTGTGCTTTTAATTAGTGTCAAAGCCGCAGAGCTTGCCCTACACCGGGTGGTTCGCTGGTTTTGAAGCGTGCCGTTTCAGACTGCTGGTGGATTCGGATGGAGCGGCAGTGCTCTGCTCGCGTTGCTACGACGAGGCCACTTGCTTCGTGTACTGAACCTGCAGGATGCCCAGACTTAAATAGTTCTGCAGTGTTAAGTTTTGTTGGAAAAAGAACAAATGTGTGTAACCTGTCTCCTGCTGGATGTAATCTTTTCCCCTCTCCTTGCCCTCTGGAAAATGTCTCAGGTGTTGTTTTTTCTCCTTCCTTGCCATCTTCCTCTATAATTGAGTCAAACCTGTAGCTTTAAAAGGAAGAATGGGAAGTGGGTTGCATGTTGAATGGTGGCGTAGAAGATCATAACAGTCTTTTACGAACTTAGCGGTTCTCAGGCCGTTACTTGGAGCTCAGGAATAATCTTGATAAGAAAATTCCAACATTTTCCATGAACAGTAGTAAAGATGCAAGCTGTTTCAAGGTTTCTTTCTTCTACTGTCAAAACATCTCACTGCCTGAGTTTGAGTTATCCCGGAACTCTTTTTGGTGAGATAGATCTTGGGCAACTGGCTTCTCTTAAGGCTTTGAGAGCGCTTGGTTTTCGTTACGCTGAAGCGTGGATGTGATGGCCGTTGTCGAATCGGTTAGATATGTTCATATTGTCCTCTTAACTCTGTCTGAAAGGGAAACACAGGAATCACTGGCTAAAAACTGGTATTCCCTCATTAAGGGGGGAGGAAAAACCCCAACTATTAATTTATTATGCTTTTTCCTATACCTTCTCTCAAATTGCTGTTCAGCTGGTTGCCCACAAAAACATTTTGTTTGGATCCAAGTCCACCAATGCCAAGCTCATGATCTTTGCCACAATGAACTTGGCTTTGAGAGCTCTTTGCTTAATGACTCAAGAACATGAGGACGAGGTCGGGGATTTCTCTGGGAGGAAGAAAGTTAATTCACATGATAGCATTTCCATAAACATGAGTTTTTGTTTGGGTTTTTTAATTACTTTTTTTTTTTTAAAGTTCAGCCAATGGGATTGATTATTTTTCTTTCTGGTGTGGGTACAAATAGATGAGACCAAATAGTTTTGAAATTGTGCAAGTATAACATTAATTGGCTTGTAAATATTGTAGTAGTTTAAACATAAATATACATTTATAGATAATATAACCTAATGAAATATATTAATGTAACAACAACAATAAACAAGTGACCTTACATTTTGAATGTCCACCTTAACTTCTCTCTCTGGACCTATTTCCACCTCCATCCCCACCATGCCAGGATGACTGGGGGCACTGGTGGGGGGTTTCAGCCTTCAAAAACCAGTTCTCCTCTTACAGCTCCGAAATCTTATGTGGAGATACAAAAAAAGCTCTGGACTTTTCTGGAAACTTAAGCCGATTATATTGTAACTTCATGAGAATAAGTGTTTAGAAATACAGTTCAATATACAGATTTCTTAAATACAGAAATGTAAGAGTAAAATGGCATAATATGTATAAAAAATATCAGTTTCTTCATTTTCTTAACCCTTTTAAAATGGTATTTCTCCCAAAACTGACCTATCTCCCTCCGTAATAATTTGTCCCATTTAGAATACATGCATATTCAGCATCACTGCAGCTCTTAAAATAAATTTTGCTTTTGCTACACGTAGAATTTCAGTTTAAACCACTTGATAAGTGAAAGTATGAGTCAGCCTTTTGCAGAGTATAAGTCTGGCATGCATTGGTGAACTTCTAATTCCTTAATGAATTTACAAAATAGAAATATCAACAGGAATCTGGATACTTGCATATTTATTCAATTAAGGACTGGTACATGAATGAGGGCTTTGTCATGAGTAATCACAGATGGCTCACTGGAGTCCTTAATTACACTCGATATTTTGGATTTCAAAAAGAAAAAAAAAAGGTACTAAAAATACCATGACATGATTCAGTGAAAAGCATGTATTGCAGTGGGATTAGAAAGAGCAGAATTTCATCCTTCGCAATCCTTAGAAAGCGATATATCCATCTTTAAACGAACCAGGCTCCATTTCCTTCAACATTTCCTACCTCTCTAGAGAGAACTGGTTTACTTTTACCGTCATTTTTGCCAGGATACTAGTAATAGTCATAGTTTTCTTAGGAAAGAAAAGCTTGAGTGCTGAGTCAGAATATGAAGAGGCTTCCCCCAGTCAAAACAGCAAAATACGCTTTTATTTGTCCCAGTGCCGATTAGCCTGACGTTCATGGTGGCCCTGGCGTATATATAAAGGGGGCCTCGTGAATAAACCCTTCCTTACTGGTTGGATTCCTCCAGTTATGCTTGTCCATCACCTTTTTTTTCCCACCACATTATGGATAACTTATTGCTTTTACCCAAATGGCCAGGATTTTGTAGCAGCTTACTGTTGGAAAATCCAACCACGTAGGTGTAGATTGTGCAAGAGCTGTTGTCGTAGAGCCAAACATTGAGTTGGGCAAGAGTCTTCCTGTGAAAGCTTTGCAGATCCCATCCCCTAGCCATCTGCCAGGGAAAAAAAAAAAAAAAAAAAAAAGCTAGTGTTTGAATTTAAAAAGAAAAAAAAGGTACTTTTTGTTTGTTTTGCTTTCGGAGAGGACAAATCCGTGTATCCCAGTTGTGGAGGGAAGGTGTGTGACATCTGGGCTGGTTTTCGTGATGGCCAGAACCCTTCATGTTTTGGGTTGAGTAGAAGGTGGGAGGAGGTCAGAGGCAGAGAGCAACCTCATCTCAAATTCAGGCTGGTTATGAACTGTTGTAAGTAATATTGCCATATTCAAGCATTTCAATTCATGGCCCTACCACCTCTGAGACTGCCTGAACACATTTTGAGATGTTTAAGTATATATATAAACCTATGTATTCACATATTTTCATATATATTATTAATATAAATTGTCAGTACATGTTCATCTTTGGGCTTTGTTTTACCTTTTCATTTGTCTTGACATTTTTGAAGCTTTTCCATCCAACCAGGAGCTAGAGAATTAGCTTCTCTTGGAATTACTTTGGTCACGTTACCTACTCCCGTGACTCCACGATCTAGCACCTGAAAAAGGACACGAGTTCCGTGACGGACTGTGATAATGTTGTGAACATCAGTGATCTCCTAGAGATAACAATGTCATTCATCAAGGATCAAGTTATCCCCTTAATTATCCTAAATGGACGCGGGTGCACCGTCTCTGATTTCAGTGGCCCATGCTCCCGGGGATGTCTAGTGGTGTGAAATCGGTACGAGGTCTCATCTGATTGGAGTATGCAGAAGGTCAGGCTGTCAGATGTTCAAAGTCAGTGTATTTGCTCCGATTTTCATTAACCAGGTTGATTAACCTGGCGCTTGCCATTTGGCACGAAAACGCTTTCTGTCGCGTTTCTTCGTGTATTCGCGTATATAAAATGAATTGGCAACATGGTTCTAGGATCCTGTAGGTATAGATCTAATTCATTTTAATTAATCTTCTAAAAATCTCTCATTCTAATGTGTTAGAACCATCTTTCCTGTGCAGCGTTTTGGTTTTGAGAGATTTTTCTCCAGCAAGAAGAGTTACCAGCAGGTAATGCCATTCTGCTGGGAAGGAGTTGGAGATTTTCGGCGTGAGTGATGAATGGGGGTATCTGACCCACATCTGTTTTACATTAGAATGGAACATTGCCCTGACATCGTTAGGAGCATTTGTCAAGATTCCCTGGACAGAGCTTCTGTAAATTACATGCTGCAAATGTGTCAGGGTCAGATAAGAGGATATCATTAACTCCTCTAAAGTTTACTCACGATTCTGCCCGTTCAACTTAATACGTTAACTGCCAACGATTTTCCTTGAGCTGTTTCATTAAATCTTGCATTCGCAGGAGTGGGGGGGGAATGTATCATTGTACCCCCAAAAAATATTGCACATGTTCTGTTCTCATCAATCATATTAATTGCAGACATGGTCACCAAGCATATTAAACGCAGGCATGCGTAAATGAATTAAAACATGTGAGAGTTTTATTGTGCCTATGGTAGGTCCTGCGTCCTAAAATACCAAGCGCATTAACCGGCATAACGTTGCATTTAACTGGAATAAGCTTTTTCTCAGTTTAATGCTTTTATTTTGCTGATAAGAGAAGTATTTTCTAATAGCTGATGTCGCGTACGTGGTCTTCAAGGCTTCCATCGTTGAATTTCTCCTCTTCTTTCTGGGTCGTATCCTCAGCTAGGGATGCCGTGCTGACCGCACCAGCAAGGGATTTGTCGTAAGGAATATTTTGGATTGCTTGGGATGTGCTCTCAGAAGACTTCTGCGTAGAATTTGGTTGTTGCAGTTCCCTGTGTTCTCTCTGCTTGTTCCTATCTGCACCTTTGTTTTCTAATAGAATAGAACTATTTTATGAGTTATATGTAATATCTTTTGTTAGATAAGCTCAAAGGCTATGCCTCAACATTTCTCTGTGTGCTTTTAAAAAATGACAACAAAATATATGTAGCCCAAAATCTTACAGCCTGATTCACAGGAGTGCCTTTCTAAATTAAATGGAATCGTTACAGCAGCGTTTGGTTCTAGGTGTTAGATCAGCCCTTGAGTTTTCTTTCACCTTCTTTGGAATCCAGACCAGTGAGGCTGACAATTACTGCTTTGGCTTTCCCAAAGGAATTCAGAGGGAAGTATGTATTTTCCAGTAATTTGGATGATATATGGATTGAATCAATCTGTTTTCTTCCTTAATTATTGTAAAACGATCAGATCTGTTTGCTTATTTAGAACTACACTGTTCCATACCAGCAGAAGATCTGAGTTGCAAAATCCAGGTCCTCGTGCGTCTCCTGCATGCCGCTAAGCCGAGGGTGCCGAGCGTCTTGCGGACGTGGCCTATTAACGGTTTTCTAATTGATTAGGTGAAAGCCAGCCGTGCCCTTCCTGTAACTCCACGTGTGGGTGAGAAGGTCACGGCACATACCCTATGAGAGACTTCCGCCCTCGGGCGACTTCCCTGAGAGCTTTCAAAACAGACACGACCAAAAATCTAATTATTGAGATACTAATCAACTGCAGGATGATTCGGAAGGCCTCTGAAGAAGACGTTTCTGAGGAGATGGTTACTGTTCAGAGCTTTCTCTGCCTCAGAGATAGAGAGCTGTGCCAATTCTGCTCCAAAGCGGCTGTTAGGTGCATATGTGCGTAATAAAAAGATGCCTAAAGACTTGCATTATCTGATTAATTTACAATTTTTAAAGTAAATCTCATCAAATGCTAATTTTAGTTTGTCAGAGAAGATCAATCTCTACCCAAATACAGATGCTACCAAAATTGGAGTGGCTTTTGCGATCATGTCTGGGTCCAGGTTTAAATTTTAAGGCTCATGTCTAATATAACTTCCAATCCCAAAGTTTTGGAGCAACGTAAATATTTTCCAAAGTAGTAATTTTCAATGTAAATGTTGAAGTTAGCTGTGTTTTTTGTGAATCTTTCTCTTCTTTTGACTCCATTAGTGTTAATTCTAAAGGACAAGGATTAATGTAATGAACACGGGTACCGATATTGTATCCTGCTGATGCAATGTCGGATCGTGAAGCGTGCTAGAGTTTCAGGACCGTATCATTTTCCAAAGGTACAAGAGAAATACTTGTAATTCCTAAAATAGAAAAACTTACTAAGGCAATCTTTAGAAATTTTAATAGTTTTCAGGAACTTATTTTTGGAAGAAAAAGTTGAGGGCCCAGTTATTTCAGCTCTTTGGAGGTTTGGGGACAAAACGCTGTGCAGGTGGCTGGGCAAATAACATGAGTTTTTAAATCTGTGGTGATTCCAGAGATTTTTAAAATTGTTTTTTTATTAAATTTGAATTCTTTTAATAGGTTGTGTGCATTGAAAAGATTATTTGTTATTAAATAGAAAATATCTTGTAGCCTCAATCCACATTCTTCTTTTGCGTTTTTTAACTTAAAAGTTCCAAGATTTCAGTATCTAACTGAAGTTTTCTGATATATTTTGAAACTTCTTTTTGCAGGAATACTTCAGTTTGTGAAACATTCAGAAAATACCGTCAGTCAAACTCATGGTTTTCTGCTTAGTGAAACAAGTGACCATTCCAGTGCTTTAAGTAGTAACTGAACTTCTTTCTCAGCATTTGTTTTTTCCCCATGAGATGTCCCGGGTGTTTTGTGTTCTTGATGCAGGTACCGGGGTGTCTCTTTTTTAACTGCTCTTGCTTTTTTCCTTATCAGCCATGTAAGACCTGGACAGGTCTCCCTTCCTCCTTAAATCATGATCCCTGGGACTTGTTTCTTTTATTTACTAAAAACCAAACAAAACCCAGAGCTGGCACCACGGGCTCCCTACAATAAAAATCCATTTTCATTTGTGATGGAAAAGAAATACAATTCAAGAAGGAGCATCAGAGCTTTAGGAACCAGACATGTTCATATGAGCATAGATCTATTCTTTACAAAACAGACTCCAATTTTAATACTTTCTTTTTAGTTTATGGTAAGAAGTGCAGTAAAGCAAAATGATTATCAAATAGCCTAAGTTGGGTATTTGTAATGCCTTTTTGGAGGAAGAACAACCTGTAAATTATCAGAATATGCGGCTTTGGCAAAAGCTGTACATCATCCATCCGTTAGAAGCTGCAGACTGTTCCTCAGGCTTTGAAGTGCAACTCATTCCAGCAGAAGTAAGCAGTTCTCTCAGTGGTACTTATTTTCAAACTGTGCTGTAGAGATGTGCCGGGAAAGGAAATCACACCAACCTATCGTGTCGGTTATTTTTGTGCAACAATAACTTATCGCTGTAGCGTCCTTCACTCCTGCTTGAAAGCACAGGTGGTTTTGAAATATTTTTTTTTGCTTTTCTACTGGAAATCATGGTCTAGAGGGCTGGGCTATTCTAGGGACGAGCGCATATTTTCCAGTAATCTCTTTTCAATTAATCTTGACTGCCAATTTCAAAACAGTTCATGTACAAGCAGCTTACTAAGGGAGTCACAGTCTACTTGAAGCCGGTCTGGAATGCCTGACCGTTTCTGTTGTGTGCTCAAAGTCAGTGGATGACGTTGAGAACTGACGTTATGAGCAGCACTTTACTTTTTCGTATCCATTTCTTCACACGCAGGATGTGCAGCAGCAGGAGTTACGGCTGCTCTGCCCCTTCCACGCGTACTCATGTTGTGCTGGGATTCTTTGTTACTGCCATCGGTAGTGCTGCTGCGATCCGCTCCAAATTAATTTCACTTTAATGACAGTTGATCTTGGGGAGAAAAACCTGTCTGAGCTTTTTCACAGCTTTTCTGTGTTTGTAGATCATGCAGGACAGCGTGGCTAAAGAGCCACTGCTTGCTTCTTACTCTCTTCTAACTGACTTCTCAAGGAATAGACATCTGCAGAGATCCCAGCTGGGGCACAGGGGGATCAGGCACTCTAAAATCATAATTATTTGCCCTTGGTATCACTTTTATTGGTTGTTAGCCATCAGTTTTGTATTTTGGTGGATGATGCAACCCAATTCTGTTTCCTCTTTGGATTGGATACTCAAAGCATAGTTTGAATAGCTATTTTAGGAAATCAGATGAGAGACTTGCGAAGTCCTGTGGCTCCGTAAGCAAGACAGTTGCTCTTTCCTCACAGTTAACTCTTTCTATTATTTGACCTTTTATTTTAGGTAATGGGACTCCTGACTAACCACGGCGGTGTGCCGCACCAGCCCCAAACCGATTACGCCCTGTCCCCTTTAACTGGGGGCCTGGAGCCCAGCACCGCCGTCTCGGCCAGCTGCAGCCAACGGTTAGATCACATGAAGAGCTTAGACAGCCTGCCGACGTCCCAGTCCTACTGCCCACCGACCTACAGCACCACGGGTTACAGCATGGACCCGGTCACGGGTTACCAGTACGGACAGTACGGACAAAGTGAGTACTGGCTGACTGCCGCTTCTCTCTGAAGCCGAGCGGAGCGTACCGGTGAGAGAGCCGATCGTTCGAGCGAGATTTCTGCTGCATAATTATTTTCTTAAGTGATGTCAACGACATCTTGATGTTATTAATTGTTGAGACATGAAACCTGATTGCCATTAGGTAAAACATAAGGGTTGTCCAAAATGAAATAACCACTGGCATTCCGCTATTAGAAACACATGTTCTTAATGAGGTCAGCTCAAGAATCATTACAGTATATAATCCCAGATACATAGAGTTTTGTCAAACTTGTCCTAGGAATAAAAATATTAGTCCCATTCCTTTGATATATCAGGATTAAATATGACAATGTCACCCTGTAGTTGGCATGGCCCCATGCTGTGAGGTTGTCACAGCATGACTTAAAAAGCTTCTTTTGCTTTTTTTTGCAGGTGCCTTTCATTATCTGAAGCCAGATATCGCATAAATGAACTGTCCACTTCAAGTTAAAGCTTGGTCTTGTTTTCCGTTCTCACTCCAAGGCTTGGATACAAGGGATCTTCTCAACACACCGCAGTCTAAACCGGGGCAGTCCCACCGAGAGAAGCAGGCTTGTTATGTCCTCTCCAGTCATAGCTTTTAGTAGACTTTGGAGGGCTGGTCAAAGCTCTACAGAAGACAAAGGCCAAAAGCAATAATTAATAAATAAATGCGCCATGGTTCATTACCAGTGGGTATAGCAAACAGAGCAGTGTTTAATACGCTGCCTGGCAAAACATTCCAGGTTTTGTTGTTGAAATTAATGTGCATTGATTGGGACAAATGGAACATTCTGAAACTTTGAGCGGTTGAGCTCTGCGTGCTCTGACTCATCTGACACCCAGTGCTGACTTCAGTCTAACTTGAAAACTGCTCAGTTTCTGGAGCAAGGGCGGGAGAACCTCTTTCATTTTACACACTGGAAATTGTCATCGAGAGGAAATGTCACAGTCCATGGGAAGCTAGGATAAGTGCAAGACTTCCCGAGCGACTTGTTGGTTACCTTGCCATGCTTTTGTCATCGTGTTGTCAATAAATGTCACTTACACGTTCTGCTTTACCAAGAGACGAGCTCTTGTGGAACAGGGAAAACAGATTTTACCTTTTTGTATGTGGAGTTTTCCTGCTCCGTTGTACCTTTTCGAACAAACATGGGAGAAAAAACAATCCACACCCCCACAACTGATTTTTCACAACTGCCTAGCAATGTGCAATACTGTGTACCTCACACAGACTTTGGGATCATCCAAAGTCCTATAGATAGAACCAGAACTATATTTTTGCAGGTACTTTTATTTTTGCAGTGCAGAATTGCTGACGATAAAAATACAGAAATGTCACAGCGTGCTGGACAACTACGATCCAGCTTGCTAATCATGTTTTAAAGGTGATTTTTCAGGAAACAGTAGGAAGAAATGATGACGTTTACATTTTTTTAGCGATGTACAGGACATGGACAGAGACAGACCTGTATTTGACACATCTGTTTAAATTATACAGCGATATCCAAGATAGAAATTATAATTATAGGAACCGAGGTTTACAAGAAGTTTGCGTTTGTGACATTTTAGAATGTCAATAAATTTGTGTTTTGTGATGTTGAGAGGAAGAGGAAGATGGAAGGCGGTGTTATTTATTTCTCTCTATTCTTGGAACAAAGGGGGAGGCAGAACACAAATACATTCCTTTTAGCGTTGAGGACGATAAAGTAGTGAGTTAGACTAGGTTCAGTACGGAGGTTAGGTCACACGTTGGTCTTAAGGGTGATGGAAAAATGAAATATTCTCTTGTGTTGCAGCCTCTACAACAACACACGTGTTGTAAAAAAAAAAAAAAACAAAAAAAAACCAAAATAAACCAACAAAAAAAAGAAAACAAACGTCTTTCATGTAAAAAGTTCAGTAAATATTTACTATTTATAATGAATAAACATTATGAAGACTTGTGAAGCACTGTTGATTTTGTCCTAAAATGTAGTATTGTGCTAAATCCATGGATACATTTTAATCTGAATATCCTGAAGAAATAAACCATGTTATCTTCAACGCAAACTGTATTCATTACGTAAGCGGATCCTGCACACGTTAGGGCTGCGGGACTCTCGGGCAGCATCTGTGCCCCGGTACTGCTGATGTGCCGCTCCCGGCTCTGCTTGTTAACAAACTATGCGTTTTTTCAGGTGCTGTTGGTACCAGTAGTGCCAACAAGAGAAAAGCATTGTGCCTTTGCTGTGCATTTAAAAGAAAATAAAATAGGCTTAAACCCAGCGCAGGTAGGGCACCAGGGTTCATGCAATCAGTTACAGGTGGTATCTGTCCTGATTTTTGCTTTTTCCCTCAGAAGCCTCAATAATTTTTAATAGGCTTACACACCAGCTGATTGAAACACGGGGAGGACCCTTCGAAGTGAATGGAGTGTGTTTCAGTAGCATATCAGTGTGTGAGGAAATCTTACTTCACACTGGACGTTTAATTTCCTCACCATCTCGTGGGGGATGTAACTTACCTTGAATTTCTTCCAGCTTCTACTTCTGTGTGCATTCAATCTTGTTTTATTTCTATTTTGTTCTTTTAACTCTAGCCCTCTTCTGTTGGAAAAGGAAGAAACCTACTGTTTGAAAAGAGGATGTTAAAAAATGCTGAAAAGTCAGGAAAGGGGATTTCTTTTTTCCCTTCCAGTTATATTTCTCTGATAGGCTTTTAATGTCTGTGACAATTAAAATTTAAGAGTCTATTATTAATACCTATTCCCTGCTCTAAGTGCTAATTTTTCTGATGTTTTTTTTCAATGTTCCTGTGAGGACTTGGCCCTTGGCATTTGTCTTGTGCCCTAGGCTTGCTGCAAAGGCCAGATCAGCCTCTTTTTCCCCGCTTGCAATCCCTTTGCTGTGAATAAAAGCAGGATAAAAGCCTGCTTGCTCCCAGCAGTGCTACTGATGAGCTCCTGACCTGCAGTTAGACAGCATCCATCCTCTTTCAAAGCGTCTCCCGAGCCCTCCTTGGGAGTGCTGCTGATCCCTTCTTGTCATCACCGGCAGAGCTGAAGAGGTTCTCGGGAGCCACGTGTGTTTCTGGAATACAAATCCTGAACGCGCAGAAAGTCCAAGAGGCGCAAGCCTGCCACGGATATTGCGTTTGACCGAAATGCCGTGGGATAGCTTGGAGGAATGTGCTCCTAGCAATGCAGTCCAAACCCTGCTCACTGAAAGGATGGATCTCAGGGTCCTTCCCTTTTTTTTTTTGGGTCGCATATTTTACAAGATGGAAATAAATAACAGCAGCTGCTTAACCAACTGTCATCTCATAGGATAGAAAAACTGGAAACTCTTGAGAGATAGGCTTTGATGACCAATTATTTATTCCTTACGGCACAACTGTGACTCTTAATTTAATCTTTGCTTTTAAATCTTCTTTTGTGTACAAATAGCCTCTATTCCCATCAAAATATCCAATATATGCATTTGGGCATATATTTACATGGGTATATGTTACTGTTCCTTTATCTGAGCATGCATAATATTCAATGAATGAGCTGGGAAAATGATTTTTCATGGCTCCTATTTTCCTTCTATTTCCCCTGGATAATTCCATATATCCCATTTAAAGAAAACCTATAAATAAACATTTTTTTCCATGTTCTGGTTTTGTTTAGTGAGGAGGGGCCTAAGGTGGCAGCTTCTGTAGGAAACTGCTAGAAGTCGCTCCCCTTTGTCCAGTGGACTCGGCCGGGCCTAGGGCGGACCCGCCCTGGCCAAGGCCGAGCCAATTGGTAGCAGAATGTCCCGTGATAACACCTTTGTGATAACGTATTTAAGAAGGGGAAAAACAGAAAAAAAAAAAAAAGGGAAGAGAAGATGTGAAGCAGCTGAGAGGGGGCAGAGAGGGGGAGGCGCAGGCCTCATGGGCCTTGCAGGCCTCACCCTCTGGCCTCTTGCCAGGCAGCCGACTGGGCCCAACTCGGCCCGGCCCGGCTGCAAGAAGTGGAGAGGAGATGAGAAGTGAATGAGATGTAAAAAGGATCCTGAGAGGCGTCTGCCAGCCTGTTGTGAGGAACGGCTGCAGACGCCAAGGTCAGTGAAGAAGGAGGGGGAGGAGTAATGCGGCTCCTGGCCAAGATTCCCCTGCAGCTCGTGGTGACGACCATGGTGGAGCAGGTTGTCCCCCTGCAGCCCATGGAGGCCCACGGAGGAGCAGAGATCCCCCTGCAGCCCGTGGAGGACCCCACACTGGGGGAGGTGGATGCCTGAAGGCGGCTGTGGCCCATGGAGGCCCTGCTGGGGCAGCCGTTCTGGAAGGACTGCACCCCGTGGAAGAGATGACCCACGCCGGAGCAGTTTCAGGAAGGACTGTGGCCCGTGGGAGGGACCCCACGCTGGAGCAGGAGGGGAATGTGAGGAGTTCTTCCCCCAACGATGACGCAGCGGCATGAAACAACGCGTGATGAACTGACCGCAACCCCCATTCCCTCTTCCCCCCTCGGGGCGGGTAAGGTAGTAGACATAACGTTAAGCCTGGGTAGAGGGAGGGGTGGGGGAAGGTTATCTCGTTCTCTGTCTCATTCTCCTGCTGTTTGTAGTAATAAATGAATAGTTTTCCCCAAATTGGGTCTGTTTTGCCCGTGATGGTAACTTTAAGGATTTCTCCCTGTCCTTATCTCAAACCTCGAGCTGTTTTTCCTATATCATCTCCCCTGTTCTCTCGGAAGGTGGGGGGAGTGAGAGAGAGACTGCGCAGTCTGGTCCCAATCGGGGCTGAACTACGACACTCCAGTAATCACAGCAGGTTTTCTGCTCCGTATTGCTGAAAAGTCTCACGTCTGTCCTTGGGACAAATGCCGTAGAACTGTATCTTTCTATGGATATTTTGAAAGGCCCTACAAATCTTCACTGAAAAATAGCTTGTTGTTAAACAGGATCTACGTCCTCAGAAACCTATTTCTGCACATACATTAGAGCTAGATTTTTAATCCCTAGGTTAAGGTGTGGGCAAACTCAAACTTAAAAAAATCTGGCTACAGGTCTGTAACCTAGATCTCCGCGCTTAATGAAAAAATACAAAGTTACTTGATTTTGGAAATCCAAAACCCACCCCAAATTATCAAAGGCTACTAATAATTTATGTAGCAAGGATGTATTTGCATTTTCGCAGCAGTACGACAGACTATAGCATGTAAATTGTTCTCTATGAAAGTTCTCCACGTTTACTATCCATAAAGTCTTCCAGCCTTAAAGTCTATAAAGTGGATTACTGAAAGGTATCTCTGTATAAAATAGCAATAAATTGATTTAAGGCAATATCAACGAGACCATCAGAAATCTGGAACAGCTTGAACTCATAAACCTCTTCGTATTGTTCACTTCGATGTTCTGTTGCTTAATAATTGCGAGAAAGCCTCCATCCTGATTAGAAGATCCCATTTTTAATTTCTTTTGGCTTTTCCAATGACGTCTAGGCATTGCCTAGAGCCAGACAAAAACAGTCTGGAACAATATGAACAACTACACGAAATTAAATTGCTAGTTAACATGAGATAGATATTTTGTTTAGATTATATATATGACATAGCAATGCTTATTCGCCGCTGCCTGCAAAAGTCTTGTGTGTCTTCTGCTTTAGCTCATGTTATCGTATTATTTATGCAGAGTTGCAGGGTTATCTTAAAGAATCACATGAGTTGCTCTGAATCTGTTCAAGGTATTTATCTATTGTAAAAGAAACAAAATTACAGCCTGCTGCTTTGGTCAGTGTAGGTAGTAGGCCCCATGTTCTGTCAGATTTTCGCTCCCTATTCTCTCGCAGCGCTTCCAGAGAGTTGATCACAGGCTGGGAAATTCTCCACAGTCACAGGGAGCTAAGTGCTTTAGCTAGATGATCGATCAGGTTGAAAACCAAATATTTATCATACAAGCAGGCTTCAAAATCAGTACGTATACATAGTGCTGGCACTCGGTTGTGTTTTGCTGTCGTGGTTCCACAAGCGACGCTTTGCAGTGCTCACATGTAGTTTAAATCTCTGCTTAGTGCATTTATATCACATCAGATGTGATGACTTCATGGGCTCATGACCCAGAGCGCCTGCGGATAGCTTGGGCGCTGCAGCGGTTTGCCATGCACTGTTTATTATTCAGCTACTCAGGCAATGTCATGAAAAATCATAATAAAACGAGGAAGACACATCACATTTGACCTTTGCTGAATAATTTAATAAAGCCAGCTCGATACACAAATATGAGAGAGCAGTTGCTGATAAGAGCAGAACTATTGCTTCCTTGTCTGAGAATTGGAAGCAGTTCAGAAGCTTTATTAACTATTCGGTGTCTTCATCTTCAGCAAAGTTTGTCCCTTAGGCCATAACGAAATGTTAAGCTACTTGTTTCTTCCTGCACTCTCCTCCTTTCGGTGCGCACACGGGTATCTTCGCTTGTGCTTTACGCGATTATGTTCTCAGTTTTTCTTAGGCCTCTGTGCAATTATCCACGTGTTTTTCCCACAGATTCGGTGTCATTTACACAGATATTTCCCCCCCTCTATATATGCATTTATTCATAATGATCTCAAGTGGGTATACTTTTAAGAGTTACGCTGTGACCACTGGGCCCCAAGGCTGTGGAAAGCAGGGCCAGGCCGCACTGCCATGGCTTCCCACTGCCAGGCCTCGGGGCACCTGTGCAAACTGCAGTGCTTCCAAAATGGCGCCTGGCCGCTTTGCCTGGCAGTGAAACCTCAGGGAAATTTTTAAACGGGGCTGCCTGGTTTGAAAAGGAGACAGTGAATGTGTGTTAAAAAGGAAGATGGAGTTCAGCTTTTCTTTTAGAGGTCAGAAGGATTTGTAAGCACGGTGGTGGGCCTGGGGCAGGGATGGCGGGGGAGCACTGGAGAACATGGAGCACCCATCCCATGGGGAGCAGCGGGGACGTGGCACCCACCAGCCGTGGAGGCAGGCAGCCCTGAGCAGAGCGAACAGCCGCTGCTGGGGCTAGAGAAGATCAGAGGTGTGAGTGGGGAGGGGGACAGTGCTCGGTGGTGGGACTGCGCCCTGCAGTGCGTGAGGGCCGAGGGGGCGGCCATCTTGTCTCTCCAGTGCCACACGGGATGGCGGCAGCACGGCTTTCACTGCCAGCGGGTGGGGGAGGCAGCAGGAATCCTCTGAGCAACCTGAGGGGTGGCTTCTCCTGAAGGTGAAGCCCAAATACAGTTTTCCACATGGGTGCTGGGGTCCCGGGGAAGGTGCAGGGTGGGTGGGGAGGGAAGATGATGCTGTGGCCCCTCGAGCGTGTGGGGTCAGAAAGGGGGAGTTGAGGGGAGCAGCCAGGGCAGAGCCGATCCCACCCAGGGCAGAGGTGGGTGCCTTTGGGCAGAGCTCGGCCTGTCCTTTGGGAACGGCTGGGAACAGCACGTGCCATTGCTGGACCGTGTAAAATTAAATCCCGCTCCCTTTGCAGGTGCTGCTGCGCGAGGTGGCAGAGCTGCGGCCATCCCGGGTGATCCATGTGTGAGCAGCAACATGGCGTGGATGGGATCGGCGTCGCTGATGAGTGGCTTCCAGGGATTTGCTCGATAACTGCACCTGGGATACAAACCAGGCCACTCCCGTCCGCCTTTGCTTTAGGCTGGCTTTAGTTTCAGAGCATTTTGTCAGATCTGGTCTCGATTCAGAAAAACTGCCTAAAATGAATACACGCATATGGAGCTCAATCTTATGTCCACCCAGGCACTTTCCTTTGATTTTTAGTGGAAATTTTAGGTGCAGGGGACCCGGAGATAGCAAAGATGAGTGAACAAGGCAATTTTGATCCGCGAAACTACAACTCTGTTGCTTCTATTCTGATTCTGCTCAAGTTCATCAGGAAAGATTAACTTTGGCAGCTTATTCAGTGACTAAATCTTGATATTTTTGTGGCTTAATTCATAACATAACTGTAAGCTATTGCCCTGTGTTTATATTTCCCATCCATTTCTCACATTTCCAAAGCATACTGATATGTGATCCTGGCAATTTAGCTACCATAATTGGCATTTTTCTAGGGCCAAAAGGAAACTAATTCCTTATCCTCCATACTTCTTTAATTTCTGAAAAACAACAAGTAACATGGTTAATCCTCTTTTTGATCTTTTTCCCTCCCTTTGAGTTTTTCTTATGGTCTTTTCCTTTTAATCTTTTACTTTCTTTTTAATCTTCATTCATTGTCCCCCTGCATTTGAAGAATTTCATGTACTTACATCTCTCAAAAGGACTGGACCACTTTATGGAAATAGCTCTTTAGGATCTTGTTCAAAGCACCATTATATACTTATAGCTGTTTGGGGGAGGGGGGGGGGGGGGGAAAGGAGGGTAAAAGCAACTTTAAAGCAGTGTTTGTTTGTGTAGCCTAACAGAACATTGATCTGTTCAACAAGATGCAGAAACAGCACACAGAAATACCATAAATTTTAATAAAACCAGGTTACATTAGAGGAGCAGAAGGGTGAAGGAACATCTCCCTTTAATTGGGTTATATCACCTAACTCCTGATGCAGGTGTGGTTAGCAAGAGTATTTCAGGAAGGGCAAAGCAGGCCAGGCGATCTCAATGGGCCATCAGTGAGCAGCT
Source organism: Chlamydotis macqueenii (assembly GCF_036417535.1). Classification (NCBI taxonomy): domain Eukaryota; kingdom Metazoa; phylum Chordata; class Aves; order Otidiformes; family Otididae; genus Chlamydotis; species Chlamydotis macqueenii. The sequence continues at coordinate 2,811,762 of NC_141564.1, forward strand.
CCTTTTTCCCCAGCCCCGCTGAAGCAGGAGGGAGTAAGCTGGGTGGCTGGAGGATATGATGCTTCCCAAGGCTGATGTGAGTGTGGCTGAGGTCCCAGTACTGGATGCCAAGTTGAACTGTTTGATTTTGGAGGCAGAAGAGTTTGGTATGTGTGTTCCTTGGTTTGTGGTTTTCTTGTATGTGTGTATGCAAAGCCTCTAAATCTTTCCTGCAGTGTGAAGTCTTCCTCTGTGCACTGTCATTTCTTAGGTGGTGTGGAGATGATTCCATGAGTAGTGAAGATGAAAGCGGTGACATGTGATATCAACAATGTTGAGGGTTGTTTACTCTGGCATAGAGGAGCCCCTATTGTGGGGAGACTTGGATACCTTTTGGTGTGTCTGGAAAGGAAGGTGTAGAGCCCAGTTCATCATGCCTGGATGCTGAGTTTGCCAGCTACCTGTGGGATGAAGCCCAGGCATTGACAAGCGTAGCCCAGTATTAATACTGTAGTTTAGCTTCCAGGCTTAGGCTGATGTGGATCTGGCTGTCTGAAAGGTGAGGAAAGTACAAGTCTTTGTGTGCCCTTTCATTAAAAACTATATATTAAAAAAAAAAAAAGTGTAGACCGGTGAGGCTGTCAGCTCACTGCATGGCATAATGTGAGTTAAAACATTTCAAGAAATAATTCACTGGTGTGATTTTTGTCACTTGCGTCTCTACTCAGTTATGGTGTCCTAATCCGCCCCCTTCACCTCTCTTCAAAATTTGGTTTGCCAATACCAAGAAGCCCCAAAAACCTGGCCAATGGAGGTCATGTGTTTCTCAAGCAGGCAAGAAATTTTCAGAGATTAGCACGTGTCCAATTTAATTTATGCAGAATTGCATGCTCTTTTTACTCTAGCAAATTCTTTAAAAAACAAACAAATAGTAAGAGCTCACAGGGTTCTGGAGGAGTTGCAACGTCTCAGTGAAAATCCTTTTCCAGTTACACAAATATAAATTGGGCATAGTTTCCCTGAGGACTTTATACCGGTTTAATTATTTTATTTTACTTGTAGTTAGACTGATGGTAAAGCTTTTCTTCTCTCTCCTCAAAACAAGATTAGGTGCCCTGTTCCCCCCCTGTTCTTTACCCCCAAGAATAGGTAAGATCTCTCCCATAACTTGGCCCTAACCAAGAACAGGATTTGGCATTGCTCTTTATGGGAATTTTTCATCTTTTTTTTTTTTTTTTTAAAGCTAATTTAAAAACAAATAGTTAAAATGTGGAGCTGAACATTTCTTCTAGAAGCTGCGTGTTCTAAATGTACTTGTACCATAGTCTGCTCATATAAAATTACAGACTTCACTTTCATCTTTCTCTTTACAAGAACCCCTTAATGACAAAGGCAGGCTGTTTGGTGATACCGATATACTGCAATCTTAGCATGTGAATTAGTCATCGTACAATCAGTTCAGGGGGTCAGGCCTAAAGAAACAGCGCCGAGCTGGCAAACTGTGACTCCAGTGATGTGCTCTCCACTTCAAAGTCGTGGCGCGTACTCCTCCGAATTCAGATCACAGGAAGGAACAGCTGGCATTGTCGTTTGTGGCAATAAGGGCTTTTTTTTTTTGTGAGATAAGGTTTCACTGCTTCGTAAAACAACAATTTACTTTGGAGTGACCTGGCCTGTAAAGCGCAATAGGAAGCAGGGATCCAGGGAGCACTGCTCTGCTGTTATCACGTGAGCAGACGTGACCTGTGACAAACCACTCTGGAGAAGCCTTAACCCCCTTGCTCCTTGTCTGAAAATACTCAGTGTAGGCCACTTGTCAAGGGTTTCATTTTCCAGAACGGTGTTATAGGCGGATCTTTTCAGTTTGGATATTACTCTCGCATCTTTCCGGTGCGGTACGTATTCGTGGCAGCACACAGCTACAGACTGCCAGTCCTAATCCTTACACAGACAAGGTTGCATCATTCAGCTTCCCGCTTAAGCTCTGAGCCTGTCCGATCTGAGTCGAAACTGAAGTTTTCACGTTTAACTTGTAGGTGGCAACGGACTGAAATGCCGTATCGGTATTCAGCAAGCCTTTCTTACCCCCAGTGCTGGTCCCCACACATCTATCACATCCCACCAGTGCTTTTACGATCCTTTCACTAGTGCCCTGAGCGGATTTGCTCCCCAAATATAGAGGGGGAGAGAGGAGGGGAACCCACTCCCATTTCAAACTGCCTGGCAGATGTATGTCTTGGGATTTGTTAGTGTGCCGTTATTATTATTAATAGCCTTCAGTTCACTGGCAAGGCAGGCTTATCAGCCAAATGCCTCATTATCAAATCCCTGAGACCCAATAAGTGCTTAACAGCATTCCTTACCAAAAGAGGAAATAATCCAGGCCAGATCCAGCTCCCATTAAAGCCGGCAGATAGATTCCCAATTCAATGAAGCATCGCTTGGGGCCCCTGGTCGCTCGCTCCCCTCCGTGTTTTCTACCACGCTTTTTAATTGCCTGACATGAACCAAACAGCTTTAGCTTCCCTCATCTCGCAATGCGTTCTGCGACTTCTGGAGAGGAACCTGGACGCAAGGAAAAACGCTACGGAGCAGAAAGAGCCACAATACAAACCATATGACAACGCCTATTTCTTCATCCTCTTTGTCATGTTGTTTTACTCTTTCCTGGCACTAACTGTCTTTTTTGGTTATGTACGCTCCAAGAAAGCTATTTCAAAGAAAGATCCTTACGAGGAGTTCATCGAGGATAGGAACCGAAATAAGAAGTGGAACATGACCCGGCCGGTGGTGGTGAAATTTGACTTTGAAGAAGAAAGTATTCTTTGAACTCCTTAAACCAAAATACTCTGCAAAAATGCACCGGACTGTCTCTGCTGCCTACATCTGAAGGGAAGATCTACACGTTTATCTTGTTTGGCTGTGCCCCTCACAGTAAATCAAAGCATTGCTTAAAATAGGTAATGGAGAAGAAGTTTCGGTTTCTTTGGTTTAGTGGGGGTTTATTTTTGTTGGTTTTTTTTTTTTTTTTGGTTCTTTCTCTTGTAATCCATTTGTTGCTGGAATGTGGCTTTTCTAAATATTGGAGAAATCTTGTAAGCTCTAAAATGGCAGTGAAAAGTGGCCATTTTTAGCTTTTGCTTCCAGTTTGGTGGAACAAGAATGGGGATCTACGTCGAGACTCTGGATGCACACAAAGGGAAACGCTGTCGCTGCTACGTTCAAACCTGGAAACTGGTGTGTAGCGTCCCTGCAAAGTGCCTCCCTCCAACAGCAGAACGCGTTTCACCATGCCTAGAACAGCAAATGCTCTTTAACATGTAAATATAGACAAGTTCCTCTTGCATTCCCTCCCCTCAAAAATTAATTTCACATGCTATGGCGAAAGATTCAAAAAACCATCTGCAAAATGTAATTAAAATGCACCCAGTGGAAGACCAGGTTGAATATTCAGTGAATTAGAAAAGGAAAGGACGACAATCTCTTTTATATGTATTTATCTTTTCCAGTTTCTCGTGGAAATGTATGTTTTGGCCCTAATGAATGGGAACCACAGCTGATCACAAAACTAACAGAGGGGTGACTCCTCTCTACCTGCAATAAATATTTGCTGAAATGTTGTGCAAGCTTCATTGGGAGTTGTACTGAATATGTGAGGTTGCCATTCGATTTATTAAGCGGGAGAAAAATTAATAGAATAAGTATTGAGGAAAATAAGAGTTCTGACCCAGAACATGTTGCTGTGCTTAATGTAAAAGCACAGTGCTTATCGCTTTGTGCTATCATGTGTGTGGTATGACCCTGCTTTGTGCTAGCACATGTGTGTATTTTTCTGAGAATTTAATATTTTTGCTGCCTTATCCAGGGTCTTTGAGACTCATTTGAGAATCAATTGAGATTCGTGGTCTTTACAGTGTATAGGACTGCTCAGATACACTGCACGTTATGTGTTACAGATCCCGTGGCTGCGCGGAGGGCTCTCTGAGCACAGTAATTGTTTTCAGGTGGTAGGTAGGCTCTGATTTCCTCCTGAACAGGCATACAAAACCAAAATAGAGCAAATACATTTTCACAAATGTGCTAACTTTTTCAGCTGGTGAAAATATAAGGTGAATAATTTTTTTTTTTTCTTAAGTGTGTAGTGTTCAAAATTACATGTTGACTATTTTAGGGATGTTTAGTTTTTTAATTCTTTCAATATTTAGAAAAAGTCTTTATATGTGTTCAGCCCAAGCTGGGCCATCAGATGTTGTTGTTCCTGTCTCCTGATGGGATGTGTTAAGTGTCCGTGTGTGTGCAAGCCGGGAGGCTGATGGTATGCATAATCCTCTTCATAAAACTAAAATTTTCCTCCTGCTTACCAGCATAGATATTTGTAGAAATAGCCTTGCCGGCTCTGATTGTAGCACGCTCTCTCTGATAGCTGTGCTAAAGGAAGGTGGTAAGAACAAGGTGATACTTTTTTTGAGGTTCTTGCCCAGCCTCGAAGGATTTGTTGGTTGGGGACCATCTGAGCCGGAGGCCACTCCTTTTGTCTGAATGTGGGGGTGGGATGTGTGCAGAATGCTGATGGGGAAGTGTATGAACGTAAGCGTTGTGACAGGCCAGCAAATGCTCACAGATGTATTTTTGCTGGGTTCATCCAACTCCAATTTAAATGGTTTTGACTATAGAAACAAGACCGGAGTTGCAGTTCTTGCACAAATCAGTGTTTCGTCTATGTTATACGTGTCCTGGCTGCCTCATCTAGAAAGTCTGGGGTGGAAAAAGGAAAGTTCAGGTCATCGGTGTTCACATAATGCTCCTGCCTTCGGAGTGTATGAAATGAAAATTGCTCTCAGTTGGGTGTCTTGTAATGGCTCGGAGCAAGGGGGGAGGCTGACTTTTCTGAACGCGGAGTTGCGGATGTCTGTCCTCTGTCAGGGTCTGTAAATGTGCATTTACTCTCCTGACAGAGGACCCTTTCTGTTTTTATCTTGCAGTCAGTGTTTTTTTGATTCTTTGCAGTGTATGCTATGCCATCTTAAAAATTAAAGATTGATTTTTTTTTTTTTTTTTTTTTTTTTTGTGAACTTCACTGAAACTCATGTCCTTTCTTTCTGTAAGCTGTTTCTGCTTTTGTCTTACCAGGCAATTATCAGATCAGCATAAATCCCTTAAACATTCTTCAGCCATGTGCTGCCATTGTCTAGCGCTCAGGCTTTTTTGGAAACATTCACAACTCATTTAACAACAAGACCACAAGCTCTTCAAACAATTTTGCAGAGTGCGCGGCTGTGTGTGTGTGTGTGGGGGTGTATGCCAACAAGGAGAGACTTCTTTTTTTTTTTTTCCTCTCCTATCTCCATCCAGCAGTAAAAATGTCTCTTTGTCAACATTACCCACAGGGCATGCTGGTGACATTAGCTTTTCTTCTCCTGTGTGTCAAAGCCCGTATGTGCTTGCTGAGGAGATCGACCGAGAGGGGACGCGGGGATGCTGCAGCACTGTAGGCACATCCTCAGCTGTGACGGTGTTTCTGTAACTCCACGTTAGGTCCATCGGCTCCTCCATCGGTGAACCAGCTAGAGTTAGAAGTTGTAGGTTTGGAGGCGTGGTACGAGCCCGATGCGCAGCCTTGGGAGTTGAATGCCTACTCTGGGCAATGAGCAAGGCCTCTGACACATCAGTGTGGAGAGAGGGGCAAAAAAATGAACCTTTTTCTCTTGGCAAGAGGAGACATGAATTAATACTATTCATCTGGTGATCTTACTAAGAAGCTTCTTGTTTCTTCTTCCATGCTAAACCCAAGTAGATCGCAGCTCCTGCTTTAGTTCCCCTACCTTTTGCTATTTACTGTGGCCCTCCGTAATGCACTGCAGCTGATGTGTGAGGGTTGGTTTTTTTTTTTTTTGAGAATTTTGAGATACTCTACTAAAGGCTTCACTGAAATACAGGCATGCTGCGGTTTCCGCTTTGCGTTTGCAAACTCAGACTGTAGCTTTCTCGAACTGGTCTGTGAGAAGGTCTACTTCTGATTAACCCCCTGCTGATAAATATTAGGCTGTTCTCCGCTTTATACGCGTATGTGTATATATGCGTGTGTGTGTGTGTGTTTTAGCATATTAGGGTCTGTCGTTCCCTGGTATCTTGGGCTGCCCTCATCCTAGTGTAAATTTGCAGTAAGCTGATTTGGCTACGTTCTGATGTTGCTAACTTGAGTTACGTCTAGAACTGAATCTTATGTTATAGATCCATTTTGATTACTTAAAGCTCTGACCTCTACAAATTAAATGTTCTGCTTCCATGGAGAGTCTAAAATACATATTGTACATGACCAAGTTCTTCTGGAGCCTGTAGGCAGCTGTGGGCCTTAAGAGCACTATTCTGCTGTAGTTATTCATGCATGGCAAACGTCACGGCGGTGACCGCTGTTGCATTCCAGAAAAATGACTTGTGCTTGAATTAAAGCCGGCCTGGTGCTATACATGTCTCTACCTTCTTGGCTCTCTAATTTGTATGTCAAATGCTGCAAGCTTTCGTCACTTCATCTGTGGCAGACTTGCATGCGTAGGCAGATAGAGCCCGATATTTTGACAGAAAACCTTTTTCTCATCAGAGGAACGTCTAAAATGACTTTATTGAACCATTCAAGTGTCCTCTGGCCTGCATTCAGAGGAGCACACCAAGACCCAAGTCTTTTTGTTGGTCGTGTGTACGAGTGCAGGGGGACTTGGCAAGCACATGCTTGAAGTTAAACATATGCTGCCGTGTTTTCTTGAGCAGGCGTGCTTCCCGAACTTGGAACCTTGGTAAGTGCCCCAACATGTAGTACAAACTTAAGCAGCTGAAACGGGCTGACTTTTTATTTATTTTCTGTGTGGCATGTGTATTAACAAATCCTTTGCTGTGTACGTAAGCTTACTGAATTAGCGGAGCTCATACTACTGGGAATAAGTGAATCCTGTGGGCTTGTTTCATTTTCTAATGGAATTAACGTGAGGCCTCCAAAGCTAGTTCCCCCATAACAGAACGGCGCGCTTAGAGGAAACCTTCTAACTTTTCTAGTTATTCTGAAAAAATTAGAAGGCACAGTAAGGACTTGGTGACAACTGCTTGTAGTGTGACTGTACACTACCTTCAACATTTTTTTTTTTTTTTTTTTTTTTTTTTTTCTCTTAAGTCCCAGCAACAGAGCCTTCTTTTCAGCCTGGGAATGCTATGTGACCCAGCAAGTGAAAGTGCATTAAATATAGATGACCTTTGGCAGCGACCCCTCACTGCCATAGATTTGCTTTCATCCTGTGAGCAGAAAAAGAACCAAAGGGGTCATAAAATTAACACAAAGATAAAAGATTCTGACAACTGAGGTCACATAGCTAGGTATCCTCATGTATACAAGAAGATACTCAATGTACGTTCAGTAATCCAAAAGAAAATCGTAATTTTTCTGGCTCATTTAGAAGCCGATGGTCAGGCCCGATATGCTGTGCTGGGGTAGCTGTCCTTGTTTTCTGTCCTAGCAAAGCATTCCTTGGCTAGTAGGAGCAGCTGATGACACTATTGCTACCTCCTGTGTCCTGAAGAGGATGAATATTGGTGCATTTTTATTGGCACAGCCATCAAAAGCTTATCCTTTGCCTTGAGTCACTGAGGTGTCCCAATGTGGTAACACACTTAAATCTGTATTTAATACATGGTGTGACCACCCAGGGTTGTCATGAGAGGATCAGGTACAGAGGATCTGCAATTTGGAAAGGGCATGATGGTAGGGGTAACAGACTGCTGAAACAGAACCCAGGCTCCTAATGTGCTGAACGTGGTCCCCGCTTCAGCAAAACCTGTCAGTGTTGTGATCCACAGTCACCTTGGCAAACCAAGCAATTCCACACTGTCATTTTTTAGGGGGAAGGAAGGAAAAAAAAAAATCAGTTTGAAATAATGTGAAGACTCGAGAGTTTTTTTTCTCCTAATAAACTGTCTCTAGGTAAAGATGTATTAGTTTTATTTCCAGCGGAGCATTTTTATTAAAGAAGTCTATGAAACTTTTTGATGCACAGAATCACTGGATAATCACATAAACAACTCAGTCACGCAGCGTCATGTGGCTTTATTTAGAGCAGATAGTCAGAAGTTCTGGTGAAACACTGTCTCCTCTTTCCTCCATCTCCCTGGTATTTGCTGATTCACCCGCACCGCTGTGTTTTGAGGGAATGAGTTAATTGCGGTGGAGCGGCACTGTCAGACCCTCTCATGAGTTCTCTCATCTTTGCTTATCGGCGCTAATCCTGATGGGCCCGGGGGAGAGGAGCGTCATCTGCCCGCAGCGGTGAGCCCCATTAGCCTGGCAGGGTTCCGGCCTTTCACAGGAGCTCGCTAGAAAATGACAATTCTTTTTGTGGTCGTTTAGAGAAAACTGCCCTGCTGAATTGTGAAGCTTGATTCCAGTCTTGGAATTCTGAGCAAAATGGAATCTAACTGCTCTCTCAAGTCCCTTTAGTGTTTTTTTTTTTTTAAATATTTCTTTTTAAAAAAGAAAAAAGTGTTTTTTCTAAACAACAAAAAAATGTTTTTCTACCTTTCATCTGTATGCTTTGATCCTGCATCCTTGTGTGTACACAGGCCTTTGGTTTCATTGCTACAAGATCAGGATGCAGAGGACACAAGCCAACTTTTTTCTCTAGGTTTATATTAACATCAGCTTGGATGCGCAGCTCATTTGTGAGAATCCAAGTTTAAACTTGGCACAGGGAGGCTCCTCCTCATGGCAAGCAGCTTCGGGCACTGAGCAGAGTGGTTTGGTGAGAGGCAAGGCTTTCTGTATACAGAGAAAATATTTTTCATTAAACCTTTATATCAATGCTTTGAATGTTTTGGTGATATGCATTTAAAATGATGCTTTGAAAACGAGCTGTATCCTGCCTGATGTGACGTGCTTTCAGCTGCTTTGTTACACATAGGTATTCTATCGGTATAGAGAGAGATACTAATAAACGGGTTTAATAAAAAAGGCAAACAAGCAACTCTCCATCAGAAAAATCTCAGGGAATACAACTTCTCATTCTTGAAACTGTTTGACTGCAGTCAACTGCGCAAAACACAATGTTCCTCGTTTTGGAAGGCTGTACCTTGGAGTGTGTTCGGTGTTTTAAGCTTATGAGTGAAGATTATTGTGAGCCTGTTGTGCCAGCTCTGAATTACACCACTGTGTCACGTAGAAAACAGATTTCTTTTTGCTCAAGAGAATTAGGAGTAGGGTGAATGGCATTGGTATTAATCATGATTTGTGTCTGATGGCACAATCGTGCCGGGAGAAAGTGCAGGAATCCAACGCTTCTGATCATATTCCCAGCCACTTTTAAAAGCTGTTTAACCAATGGATTTTTCTTACACTTGTGTATGTTTGTCCTGGTATGACTTATGATTGAAATTGTGTAAATATACACACTGCAAGGAAGAGATGCTGTGACTGGATGGGACCTTTGCCTCTTTTGTGTGTGACAGACCATGGATTTCACAGCTCTCTGCGCCTGCAGTTCTGCTGTTACTGATCTCTTCTCACATTGGAGCTGCTTCAGGTTTTGTCCTGTGTTTGGAACATGGAGACCTCAGAAACCATCAGCTTTGTCAGAGCTGATTGCAGTGCTGGTATGGCTTCCCTGTGCACTTGTTGGGATTCTCTGCGAGTCCACAGTCAAGGTCTCATCCTGGCTTGGGCTTCCCCTACCTGCTTCTCCTCCATCAATAACGCACAAGCTAGAAGGAGGGCTTAATCCACAAATTGTGTCCCCGCTTTCTATTTCTTTTTTTCTTTTTTTTTTTTATCTTTATCCATTGGAGCTGGGCTGGCGATGGCGTGTCTCAGGAAGTGAAGCTTGTGAGACTGCTCTTACTGTGTGACTCACTCGGGAACCTAGCACTTTGCTTGGTGTATGAATGTCCTTTGTGTGCAATGGCAGCATCTATTTAAGCTGTACAGCATCCCATAAACGTGAACACCAAATACACATTTAAACATCTCCGTACTACTCTTGCCTTGAGCAGCTCACAGGCAGGAGAGCACTTCTGTAGCTGTACTACAGCAATCTTTACTCTCATTGCCACCTCTTCACCATTTTAAGTTTGGATCTTGGACTAGTTATCCTGATCAACCAGTTAACCAACTGGTCTTGGTTATCCTGATTTCTTAATATCACCTGATTACTTTCCAAACCTTGCTGCAGCCAATGGAGCCATGTGAGAATTGAGAGCTGACTGTGCCTGTAACATTTGTTTTGTTTTGTCTGATAAAGTCCTTTCAGTTTTCTAATTTTTTTCCCACTTTTTATTTAATTGTAATGGACAGTGTGACCTCAGGAGAGGTTATCTCTGCCTAATTCTCTTATGTTGCAATTAACAGAAATTTTGTGGGTTTTAACTTTTTTTTCTTTTTTTCCAAAATACTTGTTACTTTTCAGAGGGACGAGAGGTGGGGTTAAGTGTGCCAGACAGCACGAGGCTTTCAAATTCAGAACACTGGTCACTCCAGCTAATGGACTGACTGAGGGAGGAATTTGATCCATGAGGCTTGTGCCTACCAGTTCTGTTACTGATCATTAGATTTGCATCAGCATAGACCAAAAATGCCATCCTTCATAAATACTTACTATAGGAATTTAGTCTAAAATAAATTTCTTGGAGATATATGTCCGTTATTATTTTAGTTGGGATCTCTCTTACTCAGACCCACGTCTACTGCAAATCACTCTTCTTTCCCTGAAGCCCCCATTGCTTCACTGTTTTACACCAGCAAAGGATCTGTCCAGTGTCCCTTAGATGCACTTGTAAGAAATTTCCTTCACTTCCATTGAATTGAATTATTTTGTATGTGGCTGAGGACTTTGAGGAAAGAAAATGAAAACATGTTTTCGTGATTTACTTCTATTTTTCCACAAATTCCTGCAAAGGCAATTCTTTATTCTCAATCTGAATAATTTTTCACCATTGCTAGAAGATAATTGTTGCTGGTTTATATAAAAAAAAAAAAAAACAAAAAACAACCCAAAACCTCCATCCCTTACTTCCTTTTTTTTTTTTTTTTTTTTTTTAAACTTACATCTGTAAATCCTTTTTGAGTCAGCAAACAGGACACCTGTCAGCCAACTGTGAGCTGAATTTCTGTAATTTACAGAAAGACTGGTCATAAAGTGCTTAAAGCTCTGGGGACTTGGGTACCACCCAGTGCAGAACAGATTAATTTCACTGTGTTTTTCTGCATTTGCACAAATTAAAAATATGAAAGTCTGTGCTTTGTTTGTTTGAACTTCTTGAATTCCATTTCTTCAATTAGTTTTGTGCTCAGGTTTGGACACTCAGCATTTTCTGAAAGTTTCCAAATTCCTCTGAGTTTAATGCCATTCGGATACGCGGACCTCTTTCTCTGCCTGTATCACGTTAGTTTCTGATGCGGAAGGATTTGTTTCTGTAACCTCTGTTCATCATCAGTTTTCTCCACTTGGACATCACCCTTGTTTGCAGATTTGAGATCTACAGTTCTTACATTACACGTTATTTATTGCTGGATAAAATGCTCATCTTGAGGACTTGAAATCTGTGTTCACTCCTACTTCAAACAGTTCTGGTGCTTCAGGAATCTCTCATGGTTTAGGGGAAACTGTGCTTTGATTAACAATTCTCAGTGATTCATGTAATTCAACTGTGTTTACATTTAGCCAAACTTGTCCAGATCTTTTGGAAATTCTTCTGTCTTCTTTTTCCATCCTTCTAGTGAGAGCTGGTAAAAGTGTTCGCCCCTGACCCCTGCGGAAAGTTGCCATGAAAACAATACCTCTCAAACCTGCTGAAAAATGGAAAAGCCACAAGTGGAAAATTTTGGGCCAGAACGAATAGCTGTAACAATAGTTTGGTGACTCAGAACTTCTTGAATCACATCTCGCTCTAGGGTTTACATGTCCCTGGATGGGGTTAGGCTGCAAATTGGTGACTGTGCCTGTAGCAAGTTTTTTTGCCATTTATAAAATGTCTCCTTCCAGTTCCCATGATGACTTTCACATGTGATTGAGCAGAAACTCTTCCAAGTTAAAGCATCGCTGCATGGCTGGGACTACACAGGAAATAACCTGGTCATCTTGATGACTGAGCTGCAGCTTCTGGGCTTTCCAAGAAATTTTGCCACTAAGTCAGTGTGTGTTTTCTGTTTGTGTGGTTTTTTAAAAATTTATTTAAAAATTTGTTTTTCTCTGCAGTCAATTAGGATGCCGCTTCATCTGCTCTGCACCTAGCAGTCTAATCAAAACTACTCAGGTCAGGCACCCTCTGGGGTTAATGAAGTGAAATGGGAGTGTTCCTGGGAACATTTAAACTCACTTGGTTAAGCATTTATTTTAAGATTGGCATATCAGCTTCTGGGGTCTCTCTTTCCTCTAATTAGTTAAGTTAACATTTCTACTTGATTGTATCACCTTGATAAAAAGGAATTTGATACATGAAAAAGTAAACAGTACTATGTAACACTTAAAATAACAGATTATTTTTGTCTAAGATTGCTTCAGAGTCATAAACTATTCCTTTATATACTGAGCTGGATCAACAGCAATTATTTGCAGAATTAGTTTTCTAAGCATTTGCATGTGCTTAGTTCTTGAGGGCTGACAGTGCATCTTTAATACAGGAGGATAGTTTGCTAAATAACTCATAGCTGTTGCCTAGTTATACACATCTTCATTCCATAATTTGGCAGAGTATCTTGAACTTATTACTAGTTTTCTTCAAGTAAGACTCAGTCCATGGTATGATCAAGGCCAAAGCAGAAGACAGTCTGAAATGGCTGTTGTTACCTGCTGACATAACTCACTTTGAACACATCAGCCCTGTGGTGCTCAGGCCAAGTGAAGACAAGTTGGAATGACCTACATCTCATGAACATCACAAAGGCTGTTCCAAAATTGGGAAGTAATTCCTTAGTTCTTGCTGCCTGCCCTTTTAAAAATAATTGCCATTGCATTGCTTTCCTTCTATTAGAGTGCAACGGTAAAGGTGCAGTGGTACCTGGATGGATTTTGTAGACTCTAAAACCAGACTATCTGCCTTTCCTGCATTTATCCCATAAAAGAGGATTGACCTCCAGCAATGCTTTTTTCCAGAGACCGTGCCTAACTCACATATACAACTTTTCCATTCTAGAACTAATTAGTTTTGGTTGACTAGCTCATCAACATTAAGTAACAATAAGAATCATATTTCCAGGAACGCTTTCCTTGTTATAGAAAATTGGAATCAACTGTGGAAGTGTGGTTACTCAATCTAGTGACTTTTAACCAAGCAATTATTTTTAAGACTTAAAGAGCTTCCTGTTACCATGCAAAGTGTTTTAAATACAGCTGATTGGATGACTGGATTATAGTTGTAAAATTTTAGGCTGCTGTGAACGTAAAGTTTTATTGCACTTTGATTTTAATAGAAAGATTTGCATTTTCTGGAAAACCTGCCAATATGAGGGATAACTCAGCTAACAGAGGAAGGCTTAGAAAACCTTCTCCCTGGAGTCTCTGAAAAACAGGTTAGATATACACTGGCTCTGGGTAGACCAGCGTTGGGGACGGACCTCTGAAAATCCCTTCGGTTTCACACTTGCTGCGAGCCGTGTAATCTGTTTAGTTCATTTGTGTTACACGGGCGTGCAGTTGGCTTCGGTTACAAACGACTTGTTTACACTGACTGGCCTTCGATCTGCAATTTAGGGGCAAATTCTGCCACTGAACACCTATAGACAGTGCTTCTCTCCCTAAAAATCAGCCCGGAGTCTAGTTTTTCATCATCCGAGCATCTGGATACCTTCTACACTTGCTACTCCCCCTGTACAACGGAGAAATGTCTGCCCTTTTCCTTGCCTACTTATTTTCCTTTCCGTGCCAGAGGATGCGTACCTTCTGCTAGTTTTCACCGACCTAAAGGCTTCTTGCCTTAGTCTCCTCCTTTGCACAGTTATTGCTGAGCTGCTTCCCAGGAGGGTGCCAGGATCTACATCTTTCTCAAGGTCTGAATTTTGGGGTGTTTGTTCACTCTTGGACAAATGATTTCTGCATATTCTGCCTTTCTGCTCCCTCTTGAGAATCATCTGCTGCAGTTCTGCTTTGATTTCACACTCTGTCCGTTTACAGTCAGGCAAGACTGCAGTAAAATAAATTGATTCCCCTGATGCTCTGTGGGACATGTTTCCTTTGAACGGTGTCATGTTCTTTGTGACTTGTATTGCTCAGAAAAAGAAGGGAGAAAGGTGAAGACCGTAGGCTTTAACATTTCTCAGTTGTCTCCTTACTTTTCATTTTAACTTCTACTTGTCTTTCACCCTTATACCACCCAAATGTTCTTGGATCCAAATGAAAGGCTTTGGCCTTCAGTGTTCTACATCCAGGCTCTGCTGCAGAATCCACAGCTCATCACATCAACCTCATGGCAAGGGAAAGCAGCTACTGAGGAACCAGTGATCCTCATCACACCTCTTTGGGTTTTTTGCTTTGTTGTTTTGACTGTCTAATGCTTAGTTTACATCCTGGGAGAAGGCATAAAAGATGAGAAGGCTTATTGACCCATTGAGGCCTGCCCTTACTAACCCTGAAAAAAATCTAATCAACCAATCTGTCACCGCTGCGAACTAACAAGTTCAATTGGTGGCTGCGGCTTCTGTTTCTTCCACAAACATGGATCCAAGTCTCCTTTGAACTGACAGTCATTATTTACTTTCATTGCTGGCCGTGTTCATTTGCTGCTCGTATCAGCTACCTGATGGGTGGATAAATTTGTCTCATCTGTGCACAACAGCCTCATCTTTAAACTTTTCTTTGTGCCTTCTCCTTTATAGCACCATCTTAATTAAAAGAGTTTAGTGTCAGCTTCCTGTAGTGCATGTATGCCATGGTGTTCACACAGTCAGAGAAGCTGTGTTGGTTTCTTGAGATGGTTTTGGTATATGTGGATATAAATCTTCACTGCAGAGTTAACCCAGGCTGGCCACACTCATGTGAATCCCCTCTCAGCCCGGCAAATGAGAGCAGCTACAGTGATGGGCAGCATGCAAGCTGAACACAATGACTTTGTTAGCAGCTACTGTCTCGGGCTCTCGGTGCTGATCCAGTAAAATCAGGTTTGAACGTTCCCGTTTCTGGTAGAGGCTGTCATCTGTGGTGTGCTCAGCCCATCTCCATTGCTCCGGAGAAGCTGCAGTTGAAGAAAAACTAATAATTTCTCCCAGTTTCCTCCCATTCATTCCACAATGCCTGACACCCTCCTTACTGGGGGAGTTTTTCACTCGCACGATAAACTAGTGAGTGTCAAATCCTAATGAAAGGCAGAAAGAAGAGTTGCGTAGCCTTAACTTTCTTGCAACGCTGCAAGACTTTACTGCTCTCCTGAACAACTGTCTCAATGTCATTTGCCTGAAATCAGGGATAATTTGCTGGTGTACAGTAAGTCCTGTTGTTCTGACTGGCTGTATGGCTGCGCTGTGGATCACAGTCTGTGTTTCAGCTGGAGTTGAGGGAATTTTGTTGGGAAGAGAGAGAATAAAGCATAATTAAAGGAAAAAAAGGCAAGAAAGAAACTGCCGATGTAGACCAGCAGTTTTACTGGGCATTGCAGGTTTCCAGAACTGCCTAAGAATAGCCCCAGCTTATCTGTACTTGCATCTGGGCCAAACCTTTAGTTCACGTAAAAAGGACATCGCTGCATGATGCCAAAGTAGCTAGGCTGAGAAGATCCAAGTAAGGATGTGACCGCCCCGTTTTACTTTTGTTGGTTACTGTGCATTGCAGTTCATGTATTTCAGGCAATGTGTTTCCTATTTGCATAACTGTTTATATTTTAAACAATCCTATCTCAGCACAACAATGCGTACTTGCTTTTTAAAATATTTGTCTTGATATGTTTCCCAATTTCTGGTCCTGGCACATCAAACTCAATAGAAGATATTCTGGTTTTGGGAAGATGAAATCAGCTGGTGATGTAATCTGTGTAACTGGTGTCTCTCTTTCTTTTCTTTATGGCTCCACTGGACCTGCTGCCTTTTGTTTTATCTCTCATAAACACAACAATAAAGGACAGACAATAAAAGTAAGTTTGGGATTTTAGGCCCTCACTGTGTTTCACATTTCTGAGAAAATAATATAAGTGACTTAGCTAGGATAGAAGTCAAGAAGAAACAGAGATAAGGGGAGCAACCACTGGACTCAATGTCTGTCAGTCAGCAGAAATATCTTTAATGTGGAAAGGAATCATTACTTTATGGAGTTACTTTGAGAACATCCTATTTTAAATTCATTGCAAATATTAGCCACGCACCATTAGCAGGAATATAACTTATCCTGGCGTAGAAAATTGCCTGGTGTCAAACATATAAAATTCAGCAAGCTGTTCTCGCCATTGAATGACATTTTTTTGAATTTGATGTGTCACGCACACCTTACTGTACAGTGGCCCTTACGTTTCAGTGCTGGCAGGCCAAGTCCTGAGGGTGGATATTTGGTACCATTGCCATGGCCTCTACAGCCCATACTTGCAAACTCTTTGGCAAGCCCTGCCAGAAAAGCTAAGGGACTACAGAAAATCCTGTCCAAACCAATACCTTCAAGACACACCAAGCCTGTACCATTGTTGTTGGTGCTAAAACTCTCCTGAGTTTTGAACCTATCTCTTGGAGCACAAGAGCGAGAAGTTGGCAAATTTGGAATGACCAGCCCTCTTTGTGGTAAACACAGCAGATTTGGGAAATAGCAGATTGACAGTGATGAAAAAAATGTACCAATGCATCCATAAACCAATATATTTCTTTGTTGATGGAGCAAAAAAAAATTTGCAGATTTTGTAATGCTTTAAGTGGTATTTTAGCCTCAGATTTTATGGGAAATGATGGAAAATAGTTAAGAAAAACAACGGCAAACAAATAACACTCAATAATAGAGCTTTTCTAATTAGCTGGAAGTCAAAAGAACAGATGCCAAAGAGAATTACGTTCTTTGTCTTTGTTCTTTTCCTTAAAAAACCCCCAAATAATTCTGATGTAGTCTCTTCAAAAAACTAAAAGAAACAAAAGTAGTCAGGCGGACCTCTTTGTTTAAATGTTCTAAGTTGGTGGAAAATATAAGATGCTGTGAAAGGAAACCTGAATCATCAGAAGCTATATTAAGAATAGAAGAGCAGGAATTGAGCACCATGACAGTGGAGGGATGGGTTAGTGATGCCTGACCAGATGCTGCTCAAGTAGATGTAGTTGTTACACGCTTGCTTTATGCTATTTTGTTGTTAGAAGCTGATCTATGACAAACGCAAGCCGGTTATGGTGTTTTGACCCCCATAATGATGAAGACAAACACTTTCAGAGCCACAGGTGAATGGCCACATGTGGCTTCTCTTGACTTCAGTGGAACCTCTGCATGAGCTTCTGCATGCAGTATTTGGTTTCTCTTGTTCGTGGGAGTACGAGCCTTGCCTGTTCTGCCTCATATTGGTCTGCGGACCGCAAAAAAAATACACTGTCAAGTAGTGGCTTGAGAAAAAAACCCACAGAAATGTATTCCAAAGCTGCAACAATATTCAAGGTCAAGTACGGAGATGATATGACAGATGGAAATGAATGCAGGAAAAGGAATGTGGTCTAGAGACCAAATACACTGTATAAATTTAGCCCACAATGGAAATGTTAAGTTCAAACAATCACATCAATCCCATCATCTATAAAGCTCTGTTA
The DNA here is from genome assembly GCF_036417535.1 of Chlamydotis macqueenii. Classification (NCBI taxonomy): domain Eukaryota; kingdom Metazoa; phylum Chordata; class Aves; order Otidiformes; family Otididae; genus Chlamydotis; species Chlamydotis macqueenii. The sequence continues at coordinate 2,829,460 of NC_141564.1, forward strand.
TAACTTTTGATATAATTCCAGTGGAATTCGTAACAAAAAGTTGAATTTAGTCCTAGTAGTGTTCTTCCATAATGCAACAGGAACGCTATATAGCAAATAGGAATCAGATTTAAAGGGATGTTTAGACATTGACAAAAAACCAAGGCAGATTCACTGATCCTTGCCATGGAAATCTGTAGAGTCTGTGCGTTCTTGTTAGATGGGACCTACACCGGCTCACGATCTCTGTCCCCCTTTTATTGTTGCCATTGTTGCAGGGTTTGAAAACAAATGACTGCTACAAGGTCAAAAATCTTTGGAGTAGACTGTATACCATAGGTGTAACTCAAGAATGACTTTCGTAGGCTTCCTAATGCCTCTCTATCTGCTCCTGGCACCTGACTTATTACGGCACACAGGAAAACTTGTCTCAGGTGCTTGACTGGTCATAAACTCCTTGTACAAGGAGGAGAGGAAAGTATTAGCACTCAATAAATTATAAAACAAAAGAACACTAAGAGTAGCAATATCACTGATTTGAGTCTGGCTTTGAAACTCCGTGTCAGGCAGAAGAATTGCAAGTGTTCTGGCTAGAGAAATCTGAGGTCACCTTGAATCCTGAGGTTTCCTGGACCTTGGTTAACCTCCTTTGAACATGGGATCCACGCTCCGCTGGCCGTTTTCAGAAAGGAGCAGAGGAAAGAGCGGAGTAACTGGGAATTACGTTTCCCCTTTTGACAAGACCAGCTGCTGTTGTGGTGTATTTAGATACTGAGGCTGGCTTTTTATTTTCACAAATGGCTTTCAGGCTCCTTGTGACCCAAGCTGTCAATGCTTCTTTTGGAGTTTAAGATGGGATTTACTACAGAACCCTACGTAGGCCCAGCTCTGAAGGTTGGTGATGATACTTTTACTGATTTTTATGGGAAGCACTTCTGCGGAGCTAGAAAAATCTTAGTGTCTCTGTGGTTTGAGAAAGACAAAACAGAGGTGTAAAGTGCTGGCACTGAATCTCATCTTTCCTTGTGCTCTGGTGAGCTGTTTGTTTTCAGCTTATTTCCTCACTGGAGGAGTGACTGGGGATTTTTTCTCAAGCTGTCATGACACAAGCTGAATAAATAGAGCTGCAGAGAGCTTTATCCCGAGCCTGTCTTTTCACAGCGCAGAAGAAAACTACAGACTCACGATCAGATCCAAAGCGAAGGGAAGTCAATGGGAGCGTTTGTTATTTTCACTAAAATTTGGGTTGCGATGGTTCTTGTAAAAAGCTTCCTGTACAAAAATTCCACCAAAATAATGTTTAGTTTTGCTTAGTATCACATTTTCCTGTAGCATGGTAAAACCAGAAAGTTATAGTGATTTTGAATGATAGAAGGGGGTCAAATCCAGCAGTTAATTAATTTTTTCACTGCGTCCTCATTCCTGATAAAATCTGGAAGACTTGCACTGCTCTTTAATGAGAAGTTTGAAGAGCAAAGGGTGGATAACGGAACAGAGATGGTGGTGTTTACCAATGCTCTGAGACGTGAGTGGATGCTGTTAATTCTGCTTGTTGGGCTGGGTGGCTGCATTGTGCTCAAAGAGCTGGCTGTACTCTTAAAAACAAACAAACAAAACCAACCCAAACCCCAGGTTCTAGTATATGACTGGATAAAGGATTTGATGCTGTTTTTATACTCTTTCCCCTAAAGACATTTAGTAGGATTTTCAGACAGGGGCTCTGTATGATGATAATTTCAGTTTACGGAGATGGGAAGCATTGCTCTTCAAGGCTGAAAAACGAGCTTGGAAATACCATACTGTGGTTCTGCGAGCACCGAGGCTCTGCCTTGGGAGGCGGAAGAGTAACTGCTCCTCCTGGCATCCCGTTGGCTTTACCACAGCTTGGAATCGCTGGTTCCAAACCCTGGCTATACTTGTGCAGCTCTGTTCAGCGATTTCTCTTGGGTCAATTTTGATGACGAAACAGGAAACAAAGTGGATTTTGTCTCATTGGCTCAGAGATGTGGTGGGTCTGAATTGTTAACAGCAGGGGGAAAAAAAAATCATAAACCTCAGTATTTTTAATAAGCAATTCAGAGCCTTCCTGCTTTTAGAGATTAAATCCTTTTCTAAACCAGCAGTAGGATTTTCTTACTTGTCTGTCACGGTCTATCAGTAGAGAATTGTCTTCTCCAAAGAAACTGTTTGTGCTGAGTGGTACAACTGTGTCTTCTGAAGAGGGGATCTCAAAGTCAGGAGCCCATCTGCACCAGGAGGTTGCAGTGGTGTAACACAGCACGTGGTTTTAACTGATGTGATGAAGTTGTGGTAAAGGCCATTTTGCTGGTAAGCCTGGGTGCTTTTGGTTTTTCTTGCTGTCTTAGACACGGAACCAAACCTGATGGAGTTGTAGTCAGTAAGCAAACTACCACCATCAAAAAACCCAACTCTTGTAACTGATATGTTCTCTGTTTCCTTAATTATAAGAAGAGACAGAAGAGGTTAATTTTGTTTTGTCACTGGAACTTAGGCATTGGCTTCACTGGCAAGAAACATCTTGCAGAGGCACCAGAATTGAGTGGCGTTTAGGTTAGAGTGGGTGCTCTCCTCTAACTGAGTTAAAACCCTCTTAAGCTGCTATGATACAGCTCCAAGTGCTTGTATAAGTTTAGGTAGGTTTAAACACAGATTTAATTTAAATCAATATACCAGATCCTGCTGGTAATGTGTTTTGGAATTCTGTTAAGATTTTCAAAGGGAGTGTCCCCATAGTCAGTTTGCTTCTTGCTGGTCTCAGTTGGACCTCAGAAAGGTGAGGTAGGTACTGCAAGATCACGGGGAAGGGCAGGCGAAACATATGAACCGATTGGGTTTTTCAGTTCAGATGACGGAAAAATATATTTAACGGAAAAATATCCACGTGGACGATGTGACTTAGTATTTGCTGAACCCAGATCTCTGGTAGATTTTTAAGTGTTCAAAAATATGTATCACATAAAAAAAAAAAAAAATCAGAATGTTTTGATTAGCTCTCTCTCCTGTGTCACGGACACTTACACAGAAAACTTCTGTGTGTATTTCCATGGCCCGTGGGGAGTTACCTCCACTGAGGATAGAGCAAAAAACTTTCAGGGGTGCGGAGAGCTGCTGAATGTTTTCTATTTGAGTAGCTCAGTAAAAACTATGCTAAGGCGTCTTAACTTTATTCGATGGGATTGCACCATATGATTATGAGCTTAGGTAAGCTGGTGTGGACATGGGTCTGGGAAAAGTGGAGAAAAGACTTAAGGGGAAAAGAAAAAAAGCTGTGTTCTGACTAATCGGTTCATCAGCGGTTCCACTTTTGTGGCACGCTATACAGCCATGTTCTTCCCAGGCATAGGGGTTCTCACATGACATGAGAAATGCCCAGGGTAATAAATCCTAGCAGTCACATTATACCAAAACGAGAGATAAATGGAGATTTTATGTATCTCGCTGTAGTTCATAGTTTATAATTGTTCTGTGTCTTCTACTGCAGAGCTTCTCGCTGCAACCAGCCTCAACTCTCGGTTGGCTGACTGGTACAGATTTAAAGTACTAATATGACTATTGTCTTAGATGATTGGTGGTACCTACTCAGGCTGCCAGAGAAACTGCACTTCTACACCCATGGAATAAGTGGAATAGCATATAGATTCCCTTGGCTAAAGAGAAATATTTGCTATCTCCTTGTCCCGTTCCCAATCATCTCATTTGAACGTGCAAGTTTGGTGATTTTCCCTTCTCTTAAGGAAAGCGGTAGAGCGGTCAGCGTCAGGCCATGAACAATATCTGTGGAAGCTGTAGCTCTTTGCTCACTCAGGGAGACTTGTTGGGTTTTGGGTGGAAGTCTGCAGATACTATGCAACTGTGTAATCACAAATGCTTCCCTGAAAAACTTGTGTGCAGCCTCCCAGTAAACCCTTGTTGGAGCTGACAAGGACATGAGGTCTCCGTTGTTTTGCCTGTTGGAGGAATTACAGGATGCGTTTAATCTCAGGCCGGGGTGCAGTAGGTAACTTTCCTTGGCTGTGAAGCAGTATCACACGAGGTGCTTTTTCTGCAACAGCCCTGAGGAGTCTCATTGGCTTTTTCAATGGCTGTCCTGACTCCTTGTGGCCACTCAAGACACTTGTACATCAACTCATTTTTCAGAGGACGCTGCTTTTTTTTCTATTCAGTGATGGTGTATGAGTCAATGCTTACCGTATTCAATGAAAATAAGTCATTGCTTATTCTTCAGTCTTGTAGAGGGCTCCATTTACCTAACGAGAGATCTCTGGGAGTTAGGAGATGACTCGTGGATCTTTATTAATGCTGAACTTCAGCTTGCCCTGAATGCTTTTATGTTCAGGTAACTCTCGGAGCACGTAACTCTACTACAAGAGTTCTTTGCTATTAGTCTTACCTGTCCTGCATGGTCTTTACACCTCACATAGCTACAGGGGTGCAGGTATGGCAGAACCAAGATGGTTCCAACAGTATATGGAAACTGTTAATGTAGCTATGGAGAAAGGATCTTCAAGTACTTCCCACATCTGAAAGTTGCCTGTACTTTGGACATGCTGGTGAGATCCTTTGGGAGGAGCTGGGAACAAAAGAAAGCAAAGGAGATCTTGGCCAGGTTCATTAAATTAAATCTCAGATTTATCAACGCAGGGAGGTCAGCCCAGTTTTGTTTCTGCAATAATGTGGGTGGTTTTTCCCTGTTGCTAAATAGTGTAACTAGTCCTGGATAAAAACTTAATGTTCAAAAGCTGCTGATGGTGGCAAGTGGCTTGCGTATACGTAACAGTATTTGCTGTTACCTTAACTTTCCCAGGTGTATTTACATAAAATGACAGTCTTTAAATACATATTCACATGTGACTTTCTCCTCCTTCCTCAGGGAGGCTGAATGTAGTAATTCATTAGAAGTCAGATTAAATGTGACATTCTCCACTTTCCCTGCTGTTTATGGGCAGGATTTGTAAACTCTGAGTCATTATTTTTTACATGCTTTCTGAATGTGTAACTTTAATTGCCACAGGTGAATACTTCCTAACCCATTTTGACTGGATTCTGATGTGGTCCCACTTCACAGGTATAAAAATGTGAACAATTAAAATGAACATGGTGCAGTAGAAAGTATCCCATTATCAATGAATACTTTAAAATTGCAGCTTAAAATTCAGCTGTCACTAGGATCAGATGAACGTCTCGTGATCCTCTCTGTAACAAGGTAAAAGAATTGCAGACTGCCCCTTCCACACAGATTTGTGATAGATTTTCTGTAACCTGTCCTGCAGAGAGGACAGAGCCAGTGGAGCATTAGATCTCCCCCCTCTGCACCCAGGGCTGCTCATGCTCTGCCCCAGGTTCTCAAGGAATAATGCACAAATGAGATGTGGCAAAAGAAAACCATGTGCAGCACTCCATACAAACACGCCAAAGTATATTCTGACTGAAGGGAAAGGAGCAAAGCTATTTTCTTGTACCACTAGCTGCTTGAGAGGAGCTTAATAAACCACCAATGCCTAAATGGGATTGCTGGGAATAATATAGTTAGGGGATCCATTAGAAATACTGGTGTACTCTATGGAAGCAGAAATTCTTTTTATTCTCTTCTCTGTAGTGCTCTGGTAGGAAAAGTTCTGGAAGTTACAAATTCCTTACTGACTACGCAGTTCACAGTTAACCCTGCTGAAGGACTCGGTTTGTAAAGAAAGTGTAGTGTAGAATTGCTTGATATCCTCAATGTGCCTTGGATACTTCAGATATCTTCCTAGGAGCAGATTAATCTTCAATCCTACGTGGCGGAGTTGCACATCCAGCTCTCAGAGTTTGTACTTCTCAGGAGATGCGGGAGTCGTGTTTGTGCCCGGTAGTGCGTAGGCAGAGTAGCGTGACGCGCTAAAACTTTTAAGAAATCTGCCTGGCTTATTAAAGGGTGTGTGAAGATGGCAAAGAACAAAGTAAATGTGTTAAAGCCTGCTCTGGAGAGTGGGCAGCGGAGTGGCAGATGGGATAAGCAACTGGCAGAGGTGTCTGAGAAAGGGTTTGTAAAACAAGGAAGTTTGGGAGAAGAAAAAGGAAGGGTGCATCCTTTGGGAAGGAGAAGGGGTTGATCCTGCTGGAGCAGGCTTTGATGAGAGGAGAGGATGCTGGCCTCTGTGTGGTATGCGAGGGGAACGTGTGTGCCAGGGAAGGGGGTCCTGAGTGCCGGCCAGGACTCCAACCGAATCCCAGTAAACGCTGTTGAGGCTGCCAGTGTAACACTGGATTTTCTTCTTAACAAAAACCTTTAAAAGCATTGTGCTTTCCTAACAGCTAGAAACTTTTGGTCAGAGTATGTGTCTGTCTGCTCCAGCTTTTTGTAGAAAGGGGGGGAAAAAAAAAAAGGCAGGCAAGGATGAAACCCTAGGAAATGATTGGCTTAATTGCTACTTTGTGTGAATAATTGTGGCTGTGGTGCTGGTTAACTGGTGTCCATGCGGTATGCTCGAGGGCTGGAATTTTGCACGGCAGTGGGTACACAAGGAATTTGCATGGACAGACAAGGAGAAGGATTGCAAAACATGAATATGCCCAGGCTGATGATGAGGACAGGATGCTTGTGCTGGAGAAGCAGCCAACATTTCTTCAGTTATCTGCATAGACGTTGGTTTGAAGTGGCTGCAGTCCAGGTAGCTGTAGAGAAAAAAAAAAAAAAAAAAGCCTTGATTTCAGCTGCCTGCAATGCTAAATCTCTTGGCTTGCTGAGGAGAGACTGGTACACACGGAGGTGGTGTCCATCCTTGCGGATTCTTCCCATTGGGAAGGAGAGCTGTTTCCCTACCCTTCTTCACAGCTGCTGCTGTGAGTTTGAAATATCCACTCTTATAAATAAGACATGAAATTTCCATTTCTAGTGGAAAAACATAGTTTTAAGAGAGCCTAGAGCTATGAAATACTCAAGAGCATGTGCGGTTTTCCGGCTGATGGTGCGGGAGGCTCAGGGCTCGTTCTGCTGAGATTCTGCGGGGCTGGCAGGGATGAGGCTGAGGGGTTAGAGCTGCGCCTAATGGGCAGCCACTCTGGTCCCTCAGGCATCAAGTCACAAGGATGCCCTTCTCCAGTTTTCTTCCAGCACTCCTCTCCTCACACTGCAGCTCCTCCTGACCTTCCTGCTGTTTCTGTTCATGGAATTAAATCTCTTCTAAGACTGCACTATAAAAAAAATTTCTCTGAAACCAGCCTAAGTTCTTATTATATGTTTCATGTGAATGCAGGATTTAAAATACCTTGATTCACATCACTTCTTTCCTTGGACTGACACTAATGCTACCAAATGCCTTCACTCCTGGAAAGTTCTGAATAGCGACAGAGAGAGGGAAAACAGTGGTGAGGAGGCTGACAAATGTCCATTTTCTTGGATAGGAAAATAAAACATGAAATGTTTGTTTGTGGAAAAAATACATATTTTGAAAACAAAACCTGGCTGCATTTTGGAACAAGTTGCACGCAAGACTTGATTCCTGTTTGCTTGTTGCCTTGTACAATATTGTTGATTTGTTTGTTTGACCGTCTCCATACAAACTTGCTGCTGGGGATATTTGCTTTCTGCGTTGACACGCAAAGAAATTTTGCATCTAAAACTTCAGCTGCTTTTGACAATTTGAGCTGCACAAGTAGCATGGGACATGAAGAGGATGTTCAAGCCATACCGTTGGGCCTGTAAACTTTTGTGTGTGGCTGCTTTCAAGCAAGTGGATAGTCCTATGGAAGTGCTGGAATGTCTTTGGATATAATAATGAGTATGTGGGTCTCAAACTCGTGGTATTTTAATGTACATTTTATAGAAATACAAGGGTTCTCAGTTTTAAAAGATATATTTCAGCTGTACCGTCTGTTTCTTTATTTGTTAGCTACGACTTACCCTTCAGGAAGAGAGAGTTTGAAGTGTTCAAGAGACTGAAGTGTTGCTTTAGTTGTGTCGGATGCTGTAGGCGGCCTGGAGGAAGGTGTAGAGTCGACGGGGGCATGAACACATCCATCACGCCAACATCACTGGTGAATCGTTGAGGGTCAGGAAAGCAGTTATAAATAGAAGTGGCAGGAGAAAATTATTTTAAATTATTTCTGTGAAGGACTTCCAAGTGAGGACAAGAAGTGTGAGTGTGCTGTTGAGCAAGGGAGAGTGACAGGAACAGAGGGCAGTGTCCAGCAGGTAGACATTGGAGCTGTGTTTGTAACAACAGGAAGGAAAAATGTGACACACAATCGGGGTAACAAAGTGTTAGCTTGTTGAAACCAACATCATTAAAATCTGGCATCTCTTACACAGTTAAGTCTGTTCTGTTTTTCTTGGTTGAACAAACAGTTCACTTGTCAGATTTAAATTTATAACTAATTTTATGTTCTGTAGGGCTCATGTACTAAGACTTCTGCAAATTGATATCAGTTTTCAAAATCTTGACATGTTAATTATTTGTACTGGGCTTTTCTATGACTCCCCCTCACCCCTCCTAAATTATTTTGGAGGGCGACTGCCTTCTGCGCGGCTGGTTCCAAGTTGACGGTAAGTGCCAGCGTGCTAGCTGTGTAGGACAGTGAAGAGGCTGACGTGTGTGTGTCCGTAGAGCTGCTAGAAAGCGTACGTGAAGAGCAGGAAGGGCTTTCAGAGCAGCCGGTTCTCGTCTTGCACAGTCGCCACACATCCGCACTTTTAGTGCCTCAGAACCCCGGACAGCTTGCAAAACACGGCTGTAACTGTCCCAGCGCAAACTGTTCAGGAAAGCACAGAAATGCGATGTTCGCGTGCTTTTAGCGCTGCTCGCAAGAAGCCTCCGGAGCAGGCACTTCTCGTGCGGCAACAACCGTGCCTTCTATGATCTTTCCTAGCCTCTTTTCCTCCGGGCAGCCGGCTTGAGCTGATGTGAAGTGTTGGTGGGCAAATCATCCAGAGAAGAGTCGCAATGCTTCTGGGCTGTTAGCAAGAGCGAGTGAAGAGCAGCAAGAGCTTTCCTTGCTGACCCTTTTCACGTGAGAGATTAGCTAGACATTTGCCGGTTTAGTGCCTTGTTTCTTCTGCGCAGCTTGCACAAAGCTCATTGCGGCTTTCGCGGTTCGAGTTGTGCATCGCCGGAGCTCTGCGCGAAAGAGCGAGAGAAGAGCCGCGAAAGCTCCGAGTGCGGCCAGCTCGCGTGTAGCCGCGATGATGCGCTGTTCGCCGGTTGGAGGGCGACTGCCTTCTGCGCGGCTGCTTCCAAGCTGACGGTAACTGCCAGCGTGCTAGCTGTGTAGGACAGTGAAGAGGCTGACACGTGTGTGTCCGTAGAGCTGCTAGAAAGCGTACGTGAAGAGCAATAAGGGCTTTCAGAGCAGCCGGTTCTCGTCTTGGACAGTCGCCACACATCCGCACTTTTAGTGCCTCAGAACCCCGGACAGCTTGCAAAACACGGCTGTAGCTGTCCCAGCGCAAGCTGTTCAGGAAAGCACAGAGACGCGATGTTCGTGTGCCTTTAGCGCTGCTCGCAAGAAGCCTCCGGAGCAGGCACTTCTCGTGCGGCAACAACCGTGCCTGCTCCGATCTTTCCTAGCCTCTTTTCCTCCGGGCAGCCGGCTTGAGCTGATGTGAAGTGTTGGTGGGCAAATCATCCAGAGAAGTGTCGCAATGCTTCTGGGCTTTTACCAAGAGCGAGTGAAGAGCAGCAAGAGCTTTCCTTGCTGAGCCTTTTCACGTGGGAGATTAGCTGGACATTTGCCGGTTTAGTGCCTTGTTTCTTCTGCGCAGCTTGCACAAAGCTCATTGCGGCTTTCGCGGTTCGAGTTGTGCATCGCCGGAGCTCTGCGGGAAAGAGCGAGAGAAGAGCCGCGAAAGCTCCGAGTGCGGCCAGCTCGCGTGTGGCCGCGTTGATCCGCTGTTCGCCGGTTGGAGGGCGACTGCCTTCTGCGCGGCTGCTTCCAAGCTGACGGTAACTGCCAGCGTGCTAGCTGTGTAGGACAGTGAAGAGGCTGACACGTGTGTGTCCGTAGAGCTGCTAGAAAGCGTACGTGAAGAGCAGGAAGGGCTTTCAGAGCAGCCGGTTCTCGTCTTGGACAGTCGCCACACATCCGCACTTTTAGTGCCTCAGCGCCCCGGACAGCTTGGAAAACACGGCTGTAGCTGTCCCAGCGCAAGCTGTTCAGGAAAGCACAGAGACGCGATGTTCGTGTGCCTTTAGCGCTGCTCGCAAGAAGCCTCCGGAGCAGGCACTTCTCGTGCTCCACAATTTTGCGGAATCAGCTAGCAAAGGACTTGGAATCATGGGAATCACCATCAGAAGAAGGGAAGGTGTTACAATATGGAGACGACCTTCTTATTGCAACCAGAACCAAAGAATCCTGTGTCATTTGGACCGTGAGTCTGTTAAATTTCCTGGGACTACAGGGATATCGGGTTTCTAAGAAAAAGTCACAGGTGTTGTTACAACCCCAGGTCACGTACCGGAGATCAGTGCCGGACAACGGATCCTAGGACAAGCCCGGAAAGAGGCCATATGCCAAAGCCCCCGACCACAAACTATAAAGGAACTACGGACATTCTTAGGAATGACAGGGTGGTGCCAACTTTGGATATGTGATTATGGTCTGCTTGTTAAGCCACTCTATTCCCTGATAGCAGCTAACCAAAAGTGTCTCCAGTGGGATGCTGAGTCAGATCGAGCCTTCCATCAGCTGAAGAAATCCCTGATGTCAGCATCAGCATTGGGACTTCCTGATGTGAGTAAGCCATTTTTTCTATTTTCCCACGAAAAACAAGGAATGGCACTAGGAATATTGGCACAAGATTTGGGACCATACAGACGGGCAGTAGCATACTTCTCCAAACAGCTGGATGCCGCTGCGAAAGGGTGGCTGTTCTGGTTTTGTTAGTGGGGGGGGGGCCTAAGGTGGTAGCTTCTGTAGGAAACTGCTAGAAGTTGCTCCCCTTCGTTCAGTGGACTTGGCCGGGCCTAGAGCGGACCCGCTGCTGGCCAAGGCCGAGCCAATTGGTAGCAGAATGTTCTGTGATAATGCCTCTGCGATAACATATTTAAGAAGGGGGAAACAGAAAAAAAAAGGGAGAGATGTGAAGCAGCTGAGCGGGGGGAAGCGTGAGCCTTGTGGGCCTTGCAGGCCTCACCCTCTGGCCTCCCGCCGGGCAGCCGACTGGGCCCAACTCGGCCCGGCCTGGCTGCAAGAAGTGGAGAGGAGTTGAGCAGTTGAAGTGAATAAGATGTAAAAAGGATCCTGAGAGGCGTCTGCCAGCCTGTTGCGAGGAACGGCTGCAGACGCCAAGGTCAGTGAAGGAGGAGGGGGAGGAGTAATGCGGCTCCTGGCCAAGATTCCTCTGCAACTCGTGGTGACGACCATGGTGGAGCAGGTTGTCCCCCTGCAGCCCATGGAGGTCCACGGAGGGGCAGAGATCCACCTGCAGCCTGTGGAGGACCCCACGCCGGAGCAGGTGGAGGCCTGAAGGAGGCTGTGGCCCATGGAGGGCCCGCTGGGACAGCTGTTCTAGAGGGACTGCACCCCGTGGAAGAGATGACCCACGCCGGAGCAGTTTCACGGAGGACTGTGGCCCGTGGGAGGGACCCCACGCTGGAGCAGAGGAGGAATGCAAGGAGTTCTTCCCCCGACGATGACACAGAGGCGTAAAACAACACGTGATGAACTGACTGCGACCCCCATTCCCCCCCCCCGGCCCCGACCCCCCCCTCCATGCCGCTCGGGAGGGGAAGGTAGTAGAGATAATGTTAAGCCCGGGAAGAGGGAGGGGTGGGAGGAGGTTATCTTGTTCCCTGTCTCATTCTCCTGCTAGTTTTAGAAATAAATGAGTGTTTTTCCCCAAGTCGAGTCTGTTTTGCCTGTAACGGTAACTTTAAAAATTTCTCCCCGTCCTTATCTCAAACCTCGAGCCGTTTTTCTTATATCATCTCCTCCTATTCTCTCGGAGGGTGGGGGGAGCGAGAGAGAGACTGTGTAGTCTGGTCCCGATCGGGGCTGAACTACGACAGTGGCCCAGCTGTCTGAGAGCAGTAGCAGCTGTCATTCTAAACATTCAAGAAGCCTGAAAGTTCACTCTAGGCCAGAAAATGACTGTCCTAGTTTCCCAGACTGTATCTGCGGTCCTTGAAGCAAAAGGAGGGCATTGGCTTTCCCCACAAAGGTTCCTGAAATATCAAGCTATAATGGTTGAACAGGATGATGTTGAAATCGTGACCACAAACATCATCAATCCGGCCTCATTCCTTGATGGGAACATCGGGGAGCCGGTGAGTCATGACTGCTTGGAAACAATTGAAACCATGTATTCTAGTCGAACGGATCTTAAAGATGTCCCTGTCGATGGAGCCGAACATTGGTTCACCGATGGAAGCAGCTATATGTTAAATGGAAGGCGACATTCCGGATATGCTGTTACCACTTTTGAAAAGGTGACAGAGTCCAGGCCACTATCAGCCGACGTCTCAGCCCAAAAGGCCGAGATCATAGCCCTTACCTGAGCCCTGGAGAGAGCCCAGGGAAGGACTGTAAACATTTGGACTGACCCTAAATATGCCTTTGGGGTGGTACATGCCCATGGAGCAATATGGAAGGAAAGAGGACTGTTAAATTCTCATGGAAAAACCATCAAACACGCAGAAGGGATTTTGAAAATCCTGAATGCAGTCCAACTTCCCAAAAAGGTGGCAATTATGCATATTAAAGCACACCAGAAAGTGAGCACAGAATTGGAAAGAGGAAATGAGCTGGCAGATAGGGAAGCAAAACAAGCAGCTAGAGAAACAATCAAGGTAGAGGGTGCGCTAATACCTGATGGACAGGTATTTCTAGAAGGTAAACCAGAATACACAAAGGAAGTCGGCAAACTTATTAATGATCTAAAGGGGTCATATAATGAGGAAGGGTGGGCCAATTACTACCCCTCACACGGGAGGGTAGTAATTCCCTCCTACATGATATGGTCAGTAGTCCGAGAAGAACATAGAAAAAGACACTGGGGGGAGGGGGGGGCAGAAGCCCTATATAAAGATCTCATCAGGAACATAATAGCGCGAAACTTAGACACTACCGCTAGACAAGTAACTCAACAATGTGATCTTTGTCTCCAGACTAATCCTAAAGTTGTAAAAGGGCCGAAACTTGAAAAAATCGGAAAGGGGAATGGTCCGGGACAACGTTGGCAGACTGATTTCTCAGAACTCCCTAGAAAAGGGGGGTATCAATACTTATTAGTACTTACGGATACCTTTTCAGGCTGGCCAGAAGCTTTCCCGTGCGTAACTGCTAAAGCCTGGGAAGTAACCAAAATACTGCTCCAGGAAATAGTACCTAGGTTTGGAGTCCCAGCAGTAATGTCCTCGGATAGAGGACCACATTTTGTGTCCAGAATAGTACAAGCAATTAGCCACCATCTAGGGATAGATTGGCAATTACATACCTCTTACCGACCACAATCAAGTGGCCAGGTGGAGAAAATGAATCACCTAATCAAACAACAGATTGTCAAGTTGGGTCAGGAAACTAATCTAACTTTACCATTAGCTCTTATACGAATACGAACCAGACCAAGAGCAAGAGAAGGGCTTAGTCCATTCGAAATTCTATATGGACGACCCTATGGGGTACAAAAGGGAACGTCTTCACAAATTGGTGAAGAAATAATGACCTCCTATATGGTGGCACTAAACAAACAATTAAAAAGAATTGAAAAACATGCAATGGGAACGCGTAGTAGGGGTCTGGATGGGCCTGTTCACGATATAGAATCATAGAATCATAGAATAGTTAGGGTTGGAAGGGACCTTCAACGGTCATCTAGTCCAACCCCCCTGCAAGAAGCAGGGACATCCCTGACTAGATCAGGTTGCTCAGAGCCTCATCCAGCCTGGCCTTGAACGATTCCAGGGATGGGGCATCCACCACCTCTCTGGGCAACCTGTTCCAGTGCTCTACAACTCTCATTGTAAAAACTTTTTTTCTCATATCTAATCTAAACCTACCTCCTTCTAATTTAAACCCATTACCCCTTGTTCTATCACAACAGGCCCTACTGAACAGCTTCTCCCCAACTTTCCTGTAGGCCCCCTTGAGGTATTGGAAGACCACTATCAGGTCTCCGCGGAGCCTCCTCTTCTCCAGGCTGAACAGCCCCAACTCTCTCAGCCTGTCCTCATAGGAGAGGTGCTCCAGCCCTCTGATCATCTTTGCGGCCCTCCTCTGGACCCTTTCCAACTGGTCCATGTCCTTCTTGTGCTGGGGACTCCAGGTGGGGTCTCACCAGGGCAGAGTAGAGGGGCAGAATCACCTCCCTCGACCTGCTGGCCACGCTCCTCTTGATGCAGCCCAGGATGCGGTTGGCCTTCTGGGCCGCAAGGGCGCATTGCCCACTCATGTTGAACCTCTCGTCTACCAACACTCCCAGGTCTTTCTCCTCAGGGCTGCTCTTGATCCAATCCCCGCCCAGCCTGTATTTGTGCTTGGGATTGCCACGACCCAGATGCAGGACCTTGCACTTGGCCTGGTTGAACTTCATGAGGTTGGCACGGGCCCACCTCTCCAGCCTGTCCAGGTCCCTCTGGATGGCATCCCTCCCTTCCAGTGAGTCAACGGCACCACACAGCTTGGTGTCATCGGCGAACTTGCTGAGGGTGCACTCTATCCCACTGTCCATGTCGCCGACAAAGATGTTGAACAGGGCTGGGCCCAACACGGACCCCTGAGGGACGCCACTGGTGACCAGTCTCCACTTGGACATTGAGCTGTTGACCACCACTCTCTGAGTGCGGCCATCCAGCCAACTCCTTATCCACCGAGTGGTCCATCCATCGAACCCATGCCTCTCTAGTTTAGAGAGAAGGATGTCGTGCGGGACAGTGTCAAATGCCTTGCACAAGTCCAGGTAGATGATATCCGTTGCCCTTCCCTTGTCCACCGATGCTGTTACCCCGTCATAAGAGGCCACCAAATTGGACAGGCACGATCTGCCCTTGGTGAAGCCATGTTGGCTGTCACCAACCACCTCCTTGCTCACCATGTGCCTTAGCATGGTTTCCAGGAGAATCTGCTCCATGACCTTGCCAGGCACGGAGGTGAGGCTGACCGGCCTGTAGTTGCCCGTGTCTTCCTTACTCCCCTTTTAAAAATGGGCGTTATGTTTCCTCTCTTCCAGTCATCGGGGACCTCACCAGACAGCCACGATTTCTCAGTATACAACCAGGGGACTATGTATATGTTAAGTCTTTTACAGAAAAAACTCTGGAACCACAGTGGGCCGGACCTTTTCAAGTCCTCCTCACCACCTACACGGCAATTAAGGTAAAGGGACAGAACTCCTGGATACACCATACTCGGATCAAGAGAGCCTCTGCAACCTTGTGGAAAGTAACTCCAGACAACAACGAAGACTTGAGACTTAAACTCGTTCGAACGGATAAGGGCAGGAACAATGTGGGTAACAAGTAAGTGAGCCAAAAGCAGTAGTGAACCGGAGGGACACCACAGCAAACGATACTGGTCAAAGAAACTGGGACCGGCCAGTAACTAATCTCGCCCAAATCTGTCATCGGTACAGTTTATATCTTATTTGTCATTTTATTATAGGAAATATAAAACCCATTTTAGCAGGTCACCAAAGGCAGTACATTATCTACAGAAGTAGCTGTACTAATCCACTAGACCAACTAAATCCTAAAATGACCAATTGTTTAATTGGAATTGTGATTGGGCTTACAATATTTTCCTGCATCTTACCACTAACTTGTAATCAAAAGGACACCAAATGGCCGTGGTCTCACGCCTCCCTTGGGTTTACAGGAAGCATGGGACCACCTTTTAAACGGTCGGGCTTAAACTTGGCCACTGTGGTTATGCACAAAATGGAAATGTACTCAGGGCATGAGTGGGGCTGGGACAGAGGCAACAGGGATCCTTAATACTATGGTGCACCCCGTTGTGATCTTATTGATTAGCTTAGGAATTTTAATAATATTAACTATTGTGCTGTACCTATGGGTTTGGAGAATGTTTAAGAAAGTAACACTGTCGTAGTTCAGCCCCGATCAGGACCAGACTACGCAGTCTCTCTCTCACTCCTCCCACCCTCCGAGAGAATAGGGGGAGATAATGTAAGGAAAAACGGCTCGAGGTTTGAGATAAGGACAGGGAGAAATCCTTAAAGTTACCATCACGGGCAAAACAGACTCCTCTTGGGGAAAACTATTCATTTATTACTACAAACAGCAAGATAATGAGACAGAGAACAAGATAACCTCCCTCCACCCCTCCCTCTTCCCAAGCTTAACATTATCTCTACTACCTTCCCCACCCCGAGTGGCACAGGAGGGGGAAGAGGGAATGGGGATTGCGGTCAGTTCAGCGTTGTTTTACGCTGCTGCTTCATGGTTGGGGGAAGAACTCCGCACATTCCTCCCCTGCTCTGTTGTGGGGTCCCACCCGTACGCCACAGTCCTTCCTGAAACTGCTCCGGCATGGGTCATCTCTTCCACGGGGTGCAGTCTCTCCAGAACAGCTGTCCCAGCTGGCCCTCCACGGGCCACAGCCTCCTTCAGGAATCCACCTCCCCCAGTACGGGATCCTTCATGGGCTCCAAGTGGATCTCTGCTCCTCCGTGGACCTCCATGGGCTGCAGGGGGACAACCTGCTCCACCATGGTCGTCACCACAGGCTGCAGGGGAATCTTGACCAGGAGCCGCATTAGCCAAAACCCTGGTCCGTAGCACTAACCCTGGCCCCTAGCCCTAAAACCTGGCCCCTAGCCCAACCCTGGCCCCTGGCGCAAAACCCTGGCCCCTAGCCCTAGGCCTGGCCCCTGGCCCAAAACCCTAGCCCTAACCCTGGCCCCTGGCCCAAAACCCTGGCCCCTAGCCCTAACCCTGGCCCCTAGCCCTAAGCCTGGCCCCTAGCCCAAAACCCTGGACCCTAGCCCTAACCCTGGCCCCTACTCCTAAACCTGGCCCCTAGCCCAAAAGCCTGGCCCCTAGCCCTAATCCTGGCCCCTAGTCCTAACCCTGGCCCAAAACCCTGGCCCCTAGCCCTAACCCTGGCCCCTAGCCCTAACCCTGGCCCCTGGCACAAAACCCTGGCCCCTAGCCCTAACCCTGGCCCAAAACCCTGGCCCAAAGCCCTAACCCTGGTCCCTAGCCCTAACCCTGGCCCAAAACCCTGGCACCTAGCCCTAACCCTGGCCCAAATCCCTGCCCCTAGACCTAAACCTGGCCCCTAGCCCTAACCCTGGCCTTTAGACCTAACCCTGGCCCCTAGCCCTAACCCTGGCCCCTAGCCCTAACCCTGGCCCAAAACCCTGGCCCCTAGCCATAACCCCGGCCCGAAACCCTGGCCCCTAGCCCTAACCCTAGCACCTAGCCCTAACCCTGGCCCAAAACCCTGGACACTAGCCCTAACCATGGCCCCTGGCCTTAACGCTGGCCCCTGTCCGAAAACCCTGGCCCCTAGCCCTAACCCTGGCCCAAAACCCTGGCCCCTAGCCCTAACCCTGGCCTCTAGCCCAACCCTGTCCCCTGGCCCAAAACCCTGGCCCCTAGCCCTAACCCTGGCCTAGAACCCTGGCCCCTAGCCCAAAACCCTGGCCCCTAGCCCTAACCCTGGCCCCTAGTCCTAAACCTGGCCCCTAGCCCAAAAGCCTGGCCCCTAGCCCTAACCCTGGCCCCTAGCCGTAACCCTGGCCCAAAACCCTGGCCCCTAGTCCTAACCCTGGCCCCTAGCCCTAACCCTAGCCCAAAACCCTGGCCCCTAGCCCTAACCCTGGCCCAAAACCCTGGCCCCTAGCACCAACCCTGACACCTAGCCCTAACCCTGGCCCCTAGCCCTAACCCTGGCCCAAAACCCTGGCCACTAGCCCTAACCCTGGCCCAAAACCCTGGCCCCTAGCCCTAACCCTGGCCCCTAGCCCTAACCCTGGCCCAAAACCCTGGCCCCTAGCCCTAACCCTGGCCCCTAGCCCTAACCCTGGCCCCCAGCCCTAACCCTGGCCCCTGGCCAAAAACCCTGGCCCCTAGCCCTAACCCTGACCCCTAGCCCTAACCCTAGCTTCTAGCCCTAACCCTGGCCCCTAGCCCAACACCCTGGCCCTAGGCCAAAAACCCCGGCCCCTAGCACTAACCCTGGCCCAAAACCCTGGCCCCTAGCCCTAACCCTGGCCCCCAGCCCTAACCCTAGCCCCTGGTACAAAACCCTGGCCCCTAGCCCTAAACCTGGCCCAAAACGCTGCCCCTAGCCCTAACCCTGGCACAAAACCCTGGCCCCTAGCCCTAACCCTGGCCCAAAACCCTGGACCCAAGCCCTAACCCTGGTCCCTAGCCCTAACCCTGGCCCAAAACCCTGGCCCCTAGCCCTAACCCTGGACCAAATCCCTACCCCTAGACCTAAACCTGGCCCCTAGCCCTAACCCTGGCCTTTAGACCTAACCCTGGCCCTCAACCCTGGCCCCTAGTCCTAACCCTGGCCCCTAGCCCTAACCCCGGCCCGAAACCCTGGCCCCTAGCCCTAACCCTAGCACCTAGCCCTAACCCTGGCCCAAAACCCTGGACACTAGCCCTAACCATGGCCCCTGGCCTTAACGCTGGCCCGTGTCCGAAAACCCTGACCCCTAGCCCTAACCCTGGCCCAAAACCCTGGCCCCTAGCCCTAACCCTGGCCTCTAGCCCAACCCTGTCCCCTGGCCCAAAACCCTGGCCCCTAGCCCTAACCATGGCCTAGAACCCTGGCCCCTAGCCCAAAACCCTGGCCCCTAGTCTTAAACCTGGCCCCTAGCCCAAAAGCCTGGCCCCTAGCCCTAACCCTGGCCCCTAGCCCTAACCCTGGCCCAAAACCCTGGCCCCTAGCCCTAATCCTGGCCCGTAGCCCTAACCCTGGCCCAAAACTCTGGCCCCTAGCCCTAACCCTGGCACAAATCCCTGCCCCTAGACCTAACCCTGGCACCTTGCCCTAACCCTGGCCTTTAGACCTAACCCTGGCCCTAAACCCTGGCCCCTAGTCCTAACCCTGGCCCCTAGCCCTAACCCTGGCCCAAAACCCTGGCCCCTAGCCCTAACCCTGGCCCAAAACCCTGGCCCCTAGCACCAACCCTGACACCTAGCCCTAACCCTGGCCCCTAGCCCTAACCCCGGCCCAAAACCCTGGCCCCTAGCCCTAACCCTGGCCCCGGGCCCGAAACGCTGGCCCCTAACCCTGGCCCCTGGGCCCACACCCTGGCCCCTAACCCTGGCCCCTAGCCCTAACCCTGGCCCAAAACCCTGGCCCCTAGCCCTAACCCTGGCCCAAAACACTGGCCCCTTGCCCTAACCATGGCCCCTAGCCCTAACCCTGGCCCCTGGCTCAAAACCCTGGCCCCTAACCCTGGCCCCTGGCCCAAAACCCTGGCCCCTAGCCCTAACCCTGGCCCTAGCCCTAACCCTAGCTTCTAGCCCTAATCCTGGCCCCTAGCCCTAACCCTGTCCCAAAATACTGACCCCTAGCCCTAACCCCGGCCCGAAACCCTGGCCTCTAGCCCTAACCCTAGCACCTAGCCCTAACCCTGGCCCAAAACCCTGGACCCTAGCCCTAACCATGGCCCCTGGCCTTAACGCTGGCCCCTGGCCCAAAACCCTGGCCCCTAGCCCTAACCCTGGCCTAGAACCCTGGCCCCTGGCCCAAAACCCTGGCCCGTGGCCCTAACCCTGGCCCCTAGCCCTAAGCCTGCCCCTAGCCCTAAGCCTGGCCCCTAGCCCAAAAGCCTGGCCCCTAGCCCTAACCCTGGCCCCTAGCCCTAACCCTGGCCCAAAACCCTGGCCCCTAGCCCTAATCCTGGCCCCTAGCCCTAACCCTGGCCCAAAACCCTGGCCCCTAGCCCTAACCCTGGTCCCTAGCCCTAACCCTGGCCTTTAGACCTAACCCTGGCCCTAAACCCTGGCCCCTAGTCCTAACCCTGGCCCCTAGCCGTAACCCTGGCCCAAAACCCTGGCCCCTAGCCCTAACCCTGGCCCAAAACCCTGGCCCCTAGCCCTAACCCTGGCCCAAAACCCTGGCCCCTAGCCCTAAACCTGGCCCCTAGCCCTAACCCTGGCCCAAAACCCTGGCCCCTAGCCCTAACCCTGGCCCCTAGCACTAACCCTGGCCCCCAGCCCTAACCCTGGCCCCTGGCCAAAAACCCTGGCCCCTAGCCCTTACCCTGACCCCTAGCCCTAACCCTAGCTTCTAGCCCTAACCCTGGACCCTAGCCCAACACCCTGGCCCTAGGCCAAAAACCCCGGCCCCTAGCACTAACCCTGGCCCAAAACCCTGGCCCCTAGCCCTAACCCTGGCCCCCAGCCCTAACCCTAGCCCCTGGTACAAAACCCTGGCCCCTAGCCCTAAACCTGGCCCACAACCCTGCCCCTAGCCCTAACCCTGGCCCAAAACCCTGGCCCCTAGCCCTAACCCTGGCCCAAAACCCTGGCCCCAAGCCCTAACGCTGGCCCAAATCCCTGCCCCTAGACCTAAACCTGGCCCCTAGCCCTAAGCCTGGCCTTTAGACCTAACCCTGGCCCTAAACCCTGGCCCCTAGCCCTAACCCTGGCCCCTAGCCCTAACCCTGGCCCAAAACCCTGGCCCCTAGCGCTAACCCTGGCCCCTAGCCCTAACCCCGGCCCGAAACCCTGGCCCCTAGCCCTAACCCTAGCACCTAGACCTAACCCTGGCCCAAAACCCTGGCCCCTAGCCCTAACCCTGGCCTGGAACCCTGGCCCCTGGCCCAAAACCCTGGCCCCTGGACCTAACCCTGGCCCCTAGCCCTAGGCCTGGCCCCTAGCCCTAAGCCTGGCCCCTACCCCAAAACCCTGGCCCCTAGCCCTAACCCTGGCCCCTAGTCCTAAACCTGGCCCCTAGCCCAAAAGCCTGGCCCCTAGCCCTAACCCTGGCCCCTAGCCCTAACCCTGGCCCAAAACCCTGGTCCCTCGCCCTAATCCTGGCCCCTAGCCCTAACCCTGGCCCAAAACCCTGGCCCCTAGCCCTAACCCTGGCCCAAATCCCTGCCCCTAGCCCTAACCCTGGCCCCTAGCCCTAACCCTGGCCTTTAGACCTAACCCTGGCCCTAAACCCTGGCCCTTAGTCCTAACCCTGGCCCCTAGCCCTAACCCTGGCCCAAAACCCTGGCCCCTAGCCCTAACCCTGGCCCAAAACCCTGGCCCCTAGCACCAACCCTGACACCTAGCCCTAACCCTGGCCCCTAGCCCTAACCCTGGCCCAGAACCCTGGCCCCTAGCCCTAACCCTAGCCCCGGGCCCAAAACGCTGGCCCCTAACCCTGGCCCCTGGCCCCACACCCTGGCCCCTAACCCTGGCCCCTAGCCCTAACCCTGGCCCAAAACCCTGGCCCCTAGCCCTAACCCTGGCCCAAAACACTGGCCCCTTGCCCTAACCCTGGCCCCTAGCCCTAACGCTGGCTTCTAGCTCAAAACCCTGGCCCCTAACCCTGGCCCCTGGCCCAAAACCCTGGCCCCTGGCCCAAAACCCTGGCCCCTAGCCCTAACCCTGGCCCCTAGCCCTAACCCTAGCTTCTAGCCCTAACCCTGGCCCCTAGCCCTAACCCTGGCCCAAAATACTGGCCCCTAGCCCTTACCCTGGCACAAAACCCTGGCCCCTAGCCCAAAACCCTAACCCCTAGCCCAACACCCTGGCCCTAGGCAAAAAACCCCGGCCCCTTGCCCTAAACCTGGCCCAAAACCCTGGCCCCTAGCCCTAACCCTGGCCACTAGCCCTAACCCTGGCCCCTGGCACAAAACCCTGGCCCCTAGCCCTAACCCTGGCCCAAAACCCTGGCCCCAAGCCCTAACCCTGGTCCCTAGCCCTAACCCTGGCCCAAAACCCTGGCCCCTAGCCCTAACCCTGGCACAAATCCCTGCCCCTAGACCTAACCCTGGCCCCTAGCCCTAACCCTGGCACCTAGCCCTAACCCTGGCCCAAAACCCTGTCCCCAAGCCCTAACCCTGGTCCCTAGCCCTAACCCTGGCCCAAAACCCTGGCCCCTAGCCCTAACCCTGGCACAAATCCCTACCTATAGACCTAACCCTGGCCCCTAGGCCTAACCCTGGCCCCTAGCCCTAACCCTGGCCCAAAACCCTGGCCCCTAGCCCTAACCCTGGCCCCTAGCCCTAACCCTGGCCCCCAGCCCTAACCCTGGCCCCTGGCCAAAAACCCTGGCCCCTAGCCCTAACCCTGACCCCTAGCCCTAACCCTAGCTTCTAGCCCTAACCCTGGCCCCTAGCCCAACACCCTGGCCCTAGGCCAAAAACCCCGGACCCTAGCACTAACCCTGGCCCAAAACACTGGCCCCTAGCCCTAACCCTGGCCCCCAGCCCTAACCCTGGCCCCTGTTACAAAACCCTGGCCCCTAGCCCTAACCCCTTGCCCCGGGCCCAAAACGCTGGCCCCTAACCCTGGCCCCTGGCCCCACACCCTGGCCCCTAACCCTGGTCCCTAGCCCTAACCCTGGCCCAAAACCCTGGCCCCTAGCCCTAACCCTGGCCCAAATCCCTGCCCCTAGACCTAAACCTGGCCCCTAGCCCTAACCCTGGCCTTTAGACGTAACCCTGGCCCTAAACCCTGGCCCCTAGCCCTAACCCTGACCCCTAGCCCTAACCCTGGCCCAAAACCCTGGCCCCTAGCACTAACCCTGGCCCCTAGCCCTAACCCCCGCCCGAAACCCTGGCCCCTAGCCCTAACCCTAGCACCTAGCCCTAACCCTGGCCCAAAACCCTGGAACCTAGCCCTAACCATGGCCACTGGCCTTAACACTGGCCCCTGTCCGAAAACCCTGGCCCCTAGCCCTAACCCTGGCCCAAAACCCTGGCCCCTAGCCCTAACCCTGGCCTCTAGCCCAACCCTGTCCCCTGGCCCAAAACCCTGCCCCCTAGCCCTAACCCTGGCCTAGAACCCTGGCCCCTGGCCCAAAACCCTGGCCCCTGGCCCTAACCCTGGCCCCTAGCCCTAAGCCTGGCCCCTAGCCCTAAGCCTGGCCCCTAGCCCAAAACCCTGGCCCCTAGCCCGAACCCTGGCCCCTAGTCCTAAACCTGGCCCCTAGCCAAAAGCCTGGCCCCTAGCCCTAACCCTGTACCAAAACCCTGGCCCCTAGCCCTAATCCTGGCCCCTAGCCCTAACCCTGGCCCAAAACCCTGGCCCCTAGCCCTAACCCTGGCCCAAATCCCTGCCCCTAGACCTAACCCTGGCCCCTGGCAAAAAAATCTGGCCCCTAGCCCTAACCCAACCTAAAACCCTGGCCCCTAGTCCTAACCCTGGCCCCTAGCCCTAACCCTAGCTTCTAGCCCTAACCCTGGCCCCTAGCCCTAACCCTGGCCCAAAATACTGGCCCCTAGCCCTAACCCTGGCACAAAACCCTGTCTCCTAGCCCAAAACCCTAACCCCTAGCCCAACACCCTGGCCCTAGGCCAAAAACCCCGGCCCCTTGCCCTAAACCTGGCCCAAAACCCTGGCCCCTAGCCCTAACCCTGGCCACTAGCCCTAACCCTGGCCCCTGGCACAAAACCCTGGCCCCTAGCCCTAACCCTGGCCCAAAACCCTGGCCCCAAGCCCTAACCCTGGTCCCTAGCCCTAACCCTGGCCCAAAACCCTGGCCCCTAGCCCTAACCCTGGCACAAATCCCTGCCCCTAGACCTAACCCTGGCCCCTAGCCCTAACCCTGGCACCTAGCCCTAACCCTGGCCCAAAACCCTGTCCCCAAGCCCTAACCCTGGTCCCTAGCCCTAACCCTGGCCCAAAACCCTGGCCCCTAGCCCTAACTCTGGCACAAATCCCTGCCCCTAGACCTAACCCTGGCCCCTAGCCCTAACCCTGGCCCCTAGCCCTAACCCTGGCCCAAAATCCTGGCCCCTAGCCCTAACCCTGGCCCCTAGCCCTAACCCTGGCCCCCAGCCCTAACCCTGGCCCCTGGCCAAAAACCCTGGCCCCTAGCCCTAACCCTGACCCCTAGCCCTAACCCTAGCTTCTAGCCCTAACCCTGGCCCCTAGCCCAACACCCTGGCCCTAGGCCAAAAACCCTGGACCCTAGCA
Organism: Chlamydotis macqueenii; assembly: GCF_036417535.1. NCBI lineage: Eukaryota > Metazoa > Chordata > Aves > Otidiformes > Otididae > Chlamydotis > Chlamydotis macqueenii. The sequence continues at coordinate 2,853,489 of NC_141564.1, forward strand.
CTAACCCTGGCCCTAAACCCTGGCCCCTAGCCCGAACCCTGGCCCCCAGCCCTAACCCTGGCCCAAAACCCTGGCCCCTAGCACTAACCCTGGCCCCTAGCCCTAACCCCGGCCCGAAACCCTGGCCCCTAGCCCTAACCCTAGCACCTAGCCCTAACCCTGGCCCAAAACCCTGGACCCTAGCCCTAACCATGGCCCCTGGCCTTAACGCTGGCCCCTGACCCAAAACCCTGGCCCCTAGCCCTAACCCTGGCCTAGAACCCTGTCCCCTGGCCCAAAACCCTGGCCCCTGGCCCTAACCCTGGCCCCTAGCCCTAAGCCTGGCCCCTAGCCCTAAGCCTGGCCCCTAGCCCAAAACCCTGGCCCCTAGCCCTAACCCTGGCCCCTAGTCCTAAACCTTGCCCCTAGCCCAAAAGCCTGGCCCCTAGCCCTAACCCTGGCCCCTAGCCCTAACCCTGGCCCAAAACCCTGGCCCCTAGCCCCAATCCTGGCCCCTAGCCCTAACCCTGGCCCAAAACCCTGGCCCCTAGCCCTAATCCTGGCCCGTAGCCCTAACCCTGGCCCAAAACCCTGGCCCCTAGCCCTAACCCTGGCCCAAATCCCTGCCCCTAGCCCTAACCCTGGCCCCTAGCCCTAACCCTGGCCTTTAGACCTAACCCTGGCCCTAAACCCTGGCCCCTAGTCCTAACCCTGGCCCCTAGCCCTAACCCTGGCCCAAAACCCTGGCCCCTAGCCCTAACCCTGGCCCAAAACCCTGGCCCCTAGCACCAACCCTGACACCTAGCCCTAACCCTGGCCCCTAGCCCTAACCCTGGCCCAAAACCCTGGCCCCTAGCCCTAACCCTAGCCCCGGGCCCAAAACGCTGGCCCCTAACCCTGGCCCCTGGCCCCACACCCTGGCCCCTAACCCTGGCCCCTAGCCCTAACCCTGGCCCAAAACCCTGGCCCCTAGCCCTAACCCTGGCCCAAAACACTGGCCCCTTGCCCTAACCCTGGCCCCTAGCCCTAACGCTGGCCCCTGGCTCAAAACCCTGGCCCCTAACCCTGGCCCCTGGCCCAAACCCTGGCCCCTGGCCCAAAACCCTGGCCCCTAGCCCTAACCCTGGCCCCTAGCCCTAACCCTAGCTTCTAGCCCTAACCCTGGCCCCTAGCCCTAACCCTGGCCCAAAATACTGGCCCCTAGCCCTAACCCTGGCACAAAACCCTGGCCCCTAGCCCAAAACCCTAACCCCTAGCCCAACACCCTGGCCCTAGGCAAAAAACCCCGGCCCCTTGCCCTAAACCTGGCCCAAAACCCTGGCCCCTAGCCCTAACCCTGGCCCCTAGCCCTAACCCTGGCCAAAAACCCTGGCCCCAAGCCCTAACCCTGGTCCCTAGCCCTAACCCTGGCCCAAAACCCTGGCCCCTAACCCTAAACCTGGCACAAATCCCTGCCCCTAGACCTAACCCTGGTCCGTAGCCCTAACCCTGGCACCTAGCCCTAACCCTGGCCCAAAACCCTGTCCCCAAGCCCTAACCCTGGTCCCTAGCCCTAACCCTGGCCCAAAACCCTGGCCCCTAGCCCTAACCCTGGCACAAATCCCTGCCCCTAGACCTAACCCTGGCCCCTAGCCCTAACCCTGGCCCCTAGCCCTAACCCTGGCCCAAAACCCTGGCCCCTAGCCCTAACCCTGGCCCCTAGCCCTAATCCAGGCCCCCAGCCCAAACCCTGGCCCCTGGCCAAAAACCCTGGCCCCTAGCCCTAACCCTGACCCCTAGCCCTAACCCTGGCCCCTAGCCCTATCCCTGGCCCCTAGCCCTAACCCTGGCCAAAAACCCTGGCCCCAAGCCCTAACCCTGGTCCCTAGCCCTAACCCTGGCCCAAAACCCTGGCCCCTAACCCTAAACCTGGCACAAATCCCTGCCCCTAGACCTAACCCTGGTCCGTAGCCCTAACCCTGGCACCTAGCCCTAACCCTGGCCCAAAACCCTGTCCCCAAGCCCTAACCCTGGTCCCTAGCCCTAACCCTGGCCCAAAACCCTGGCCCCTAGCCCTAACCCTGGCACAAATCCCTGCCCCTAGACCTAACCCTGGCCCCTAGCCCTAACCCTGGCCCCTAGCCCTAACCCTGGCCCAAAACCCTGGCCCCTAGCCCTAACCCTGGCCCCTAGCCCTAACCCTGGCCCCCAGCCCAAACCCTGGCCCCTGGCCAAAAACCCTGGCCCCTAGCCCTAACCCTGACCCCTAGCCCTAACCCTAGCTTCTAGCCCTAACCCTGGCCCCTAGCCCAACACCCTGGCCCTAGGCCAAAAACCCCGGACCCTAGCACTAACCCTGGCCCAAAACCCTGGCCCCTAGCCCTAACCCTCGCCCCCAGCCCTAACCCTGGCCCCTGTTACAAAACCCTGGCCCCTAGCCCGAACCCTTGCCCCGGGCCCAAAACGCTGGCCCATAACCCTGGACCCTGGCCCCACACCCTGGCCCCTAACCCTGGCCCCTAGCCCTAACCCTGGCCCAAAACCCTGGCCCCAAGCCCTAACCCTGGTCCCTAGCCCTAACCCTGGCCCAAAACCCTGGCCCCTAGCCCTAACCCTGGCCCAAATCCCTGCCCCTAGACCTAAACCTGGCCCCTAGCCCTAACCCTGGCCTTTAGACCTAACCCTGGCCCTAAACCCTGGCCCCTAGCCCTAATCCTGGCCCCTAGTCCTAAACCTGGCCCCTAGCCCAAAAGCCTGGCCCCTAACCCTAACCCTGGCCCCTAGCCCTAACCCTGGCCCAAAACCCTGGTCCCTAGCCCTAATCCTGGCGCCTAGCCCTAACCCTGGCCCAAAACCCTGGCCCCTAGCCCTAACCCTGGCCCAAATCCCTGCCCCTAGCCCTAACCCTGGCCCCTAGCCCTAACCCTGGCCTTTAGACCTAACCCTGGCCCTAAACCCTGGCCCTTAGTCCTAACCCTGGCCCCTAGCCCTAACCCTGGCCCAAAACCCTGGCCCCTAGCACCAACCCTGACACCTAGCCCTAACCCTGGCCCCTAGCCCTAACCCTGGCCCAGAACCCTGGCCCCTAGCCCTAACCCTAGCCCCGGGCCCAAAACGCTGGCCCCTAACCCTGGCCCCTGGCCCCACACCCTGGCCCCTAACCCTGGCCCCTAGCCCTAACCCTGGCCCAAAACCCTGGCCCCTAGCCCTAACCCTGGCCCAAAACACTGGCCCCTTGCCCTAACCCTGGCCCCTAGCCCTAACGCTGGCTTCTAGCTCAAAACCCTGGCCCCTAACCCTGGCCCCTGGCCCAAAACCCTGGCCCCTGGCCCAAAACCCTGGCCCCTAGCCCTAACCCTGGCCCCTAGCCCTAACCCTAGCTTCTAGCCCTAACCCTGGCCCCTAGCCCTAACCCTGGCCCAAAATACTGGCCCCTAGCCCTTACCCTGGCACAAAACCCTGGCCGCTAGCCCAAAACCCTAACCCCTAGCCCAACACCCTGGCCCTAGGCAAAAAACCCCGGCCCCTTGCCCTAAACCTGGCCCAAAACCCTGGCCCCTAGCCCTAACCCTGGCCCCTAGCCCTAACCCTGGCCCCTGGCACAAAACCCTGGCCCCTAGCCCTAACCCTGGCCCAAAACCCTGGCCCCAAGCCCTAACCCTGGTCCCTAGCCCTAAGCCTGGCCCAAAACCCTGGCCCCTAGCCCTAACCCTGGCACAAATCCCTGCCCCTAGACCTAACCCTGGCCCCTAGCCCTAACCCTGGCACCTAGCCCTAACCCTGGCCCAAAACCCTGTCCCCAAGCCCTAACCCTGGTCCCTAGCCCTAACCCTGGCCCAAAACCCTGGCCCCTAGCCCTAACCCTGGCACAAATCCCTACCCCCAGACCTAACCCTGGCCCCTAGCCCTAACCCTGGCCCCTAGCCCTAACCCTGGCCCAAAACCCTGGCCCCTAGCCCTAACCCTGGCCCCTAGCCCTATCCCTGGCCCCCAGCCCTAACCCTGGCCCCTGGCCAAAAACCCTGGCCCCTAGCCCTAACCCTGACCCCTAGCCCTAACCCTAGCTTCTAGCCCTAACCCTGGCCCCTAGCCCAACACCCTGGCCCTAGGCCAAAAACCCCGGACCCTAGCACTAACCCTGGCCCAAAACACTGGCCCCTAGCCCTAACCCTGGCCCCCAGCCCTAACCATGGCCCCTGTTACAAAACCCTGGCCCCTAGCCCTAACCCCTTGCCCCGGGCCCAAAACGCTGGCCCCTAACCCTGGCCCCTGGCCCCACACCCTGGCCCCTAACCCTGGCCCCTAGCCCTAACCCTGGCCCCTAGCCCTAACCCTAGCTTCTAGCCCTAACCCTGGCCCCTAGCCCTAACCCTGGCCCAAAATACTGGCCCCTAGCCCTAACCCTGGCACAAAACCCTGGCCCCTAGCCCAAAACCCTAACCCCTAGCCCAACACCCTGGCCCTAGGCCAAAAACCCCGGCCCCTTGCCCTAAACCTTGCCCAAAACCCTGGCCCCTAGCCCTAACCCTGGCCACTAGCCCTAACCCTGGCCCCTGGCACAAAACCCTGGCCCCTAGCCCTAACCCTGGCCCAAAACCCTGGTCCCTAGCCCTAATCCTGGCCCCTAGCCCTAACCCTGGCCCAAAACCCTGGCCCCTAGCCCTAACCCTGGCCCAAATCCCTGCCCCTAGCCCTAACCCTGGCCCCTAGCCCTAACCCTGGCCTTTAGACCTAACCCTGGCCCTAAACCCTGGCCCTTAGTCCTAACCCTGGCCCCTAGCCCTAACCCTGGCCCAAAACCCTGGCCCCTAGCCCTAACCCTGGCCCAAAACCCTGGCCCCTAGCACCAACCCTGACACCTAGCCCTAACCCTGGCCCCTAGCCCTAACCCTGGCCCAGAACCCTGGCCCCTAGCCCTAACCCTAGCCCCGGGCTCAAAACGCTGGCCCCTAACCCTGGCCCCTGGCCCCACACCCTGGCCCCTAACCCTGGCCCCTAGCCCTAACCCTGGCCCAAAACCCTGGCCCCTAGCCCTAACCCTGGCCCAAAACACTGGCCCCTTGCCCTAACCCTGGCCCCTAGCCCTAACGCTGGCTTCTAGCTCAAAACCCTGGCCCCTAACCCTGGCCCCTGGCCCAAAACCCTGGCCCCTGGCCCAAAACCCTGGCCCCTAGCCCTAACCCTGGCCCCTAGCCCTAACCCTAGCTTCTAGCCCTAACCCTGGCCCCTAGCCCTAACCCTGGCCCAAAATACTGGCCCCTAGCCCTTACCCTGGCACAAAACCCTGGCCACTAGCCCAAAACCCTAACCCATAGCCCAACACCCTGGCCCTAGGCAAAAAACCCCGGCCCCTTGCCCTAAACCTGGCCAAAAACCCTGGCCCCTAGCCCTAACCCTGGCCACTAGCACTAACCCTGGCCCCTGGCACAAAACCCTGGCCCCTAGCCCTAACCCTGGCCCAAAACCCTGGCCCCAAGCCCTAACCCTGGTCCCTAGCCCTAAGCCTGGCCCAAAACCCTGGCCCCTAGCCCTAACCCTGGCACAAATCCCTGCCCCTAGACCTAACCCTGGCCCCTAGCCCTAACCCTGGCACCTAGCCCTAACCCTGGCCCAAAACCCTGTCCCCAAGCCCTAACCCTGGTCCCTAGCCCTAACCCTGACCCCTAGCCCTAACCCTAGCTTCTAGCCCTAACCCTGGCCCCTAGCCCAACACCCTGGCCCTAGGCCAAAAACCCCGGACCCTAGCACTCACCCTTGGCCCTAAACGCTGGCCCCTAGTCCTAACCCTGGCCCCCAGCCCTAACCCTGGCCCAAAACCCTGGCCCCTAGCACTAACCCTGGCCCCTAGCCCTAACCCTGGCCCAAAACCCTGGCCCCTAGCCCTAACCCTAGCACCTAGCCCTAACCCTGGCCCAAAACCCTGGACCCTAGCCCTAACCATGGCCCCTGGCCTTAACGCTGGCCCCTGGCCCAAAACCCTGGCCCCTAGCCCTAACCCTGGCCTAGAACCCTGTCCCCTGGCCCAAAACCCTGGCCCCTAGCCCTAACCCTAGCCCCGGGCCCAAAACGCTGGCCCCTAACCCTGGCCCCTGGCCCCACACCCTGGCCCCTAACCCTGGCCCCTAGCCCTAACCCTGGCCCAAAACCCTGGCCCCTAGCCCTAACCCTGGCCCAAAACACTGGCCCCTTGCCCTAACCCTGGCCCCTAGCCCTAACCCTGGCCCCTGGCTCAAAACCCTGGCCCCTAACCCTGGCCCCTGGCCCAAAACCCTGGCCCCTGGCCCAAAACCCTGGCCCCTAGCCCTAACCCTGGCCCCTAGCCCTAACCCTAGCTTCTAGCCCTAACCCTGGCCCCTAGCCCTAACCCTGGCCCAAAATACTGGCCCCTAGCCCTAACCCTGGCACAAAACCCTGGCCCCTAGCCCAAAACCCTAACCCCTAGCCCAACACCCTGGCCCTAGGCAAAAAACCCCGGCCCCTTGCCCTAAACCTGGCCCAAAACCCTGGCCCCTAGCCCTAACCCTGGCCACTAGCCCTAACCCTGGCCCCTGGCACAAAACCCTGGCCCCTAGCCCTAACCCTGGCCCAAAACCCTGGCCCCAAGCCCTAACCCTGGTCCCTAGCCTAACCCTGGCCCAAAACCCTGGCCCCTAACCCTAAACCTGGCACAAATCCCTGCCCCTAGACCTAACCCTGGCCCCTAGCCCTAACCCTGGCACCTAGCCCTAACCCTGGCCCAAAACCCTGTCCCCAAGCCCTAACCCTGGTCCCTAGCCCTAACCCTGGCCCAAAACCCTGGCCCCTAGCCCTAACCCTGGCACAAATCCCTGCCCCTAGACCAAACCCTGGCCCCTAGCCCTAACCCTGGCCCCTAGCCCTAACCCTGGCCCAAAACCCTGGCCCCTAGCCCTAACCCTGGCCCCTAGCCCTAACCCTGGCCCCCAGCCCAAACCCTGGCCCCTGGTACAAAACCCTGGCCCCTAGCCCTAACCCTGACCCCTAGCCCTAACCCTAGCTTCTAGCCCTAACCCTGGCCCCTAGCCCAACACCCTGGCCCTAGGCCAAAAACCCCGGACCCTAGCACTAACCCTGGCCCCTAGCCCTAACCCTCGCCCCCAGCCCTAACCCTGGCCACTGTTACAAAACCCTGGCCCCTAGCCCGAACCCTTGCCCCGGGCCCAAAACGCTGGCCCATAACCCTGGCCCCACACCCTGGCCCCTAACCCTGGCCCCTAGCCCTAACCCTGGCCCAAAACCCTGGCCCCTAGCCCTAACCCTGGCCCAAAACCCTAGCCCGAAGCCCTAACCCTGGTCCCTAGCCCTAACCCTGGCCCAAAACCCTGGCCCCTAGCCCTAACCCTGGCCCAAATCCCTGCCCCTAGACCTAAACCTGGCCCCTAGCCCTAAACCCTGGCCTTTAGACCTAACCCTGGCCCTAAACCCTGGCCCCTAGCCCTAACCCTGGCCCCTAGCCCTAACCCTGGCCCAAAACCCTGGCCCCTAGCACTAACCCTGGCCCCTAGCCCTAACCGCCGCCCGAAACCCTGGCCCCTAGCCCTAACCCTAGCACCTAGCCCTAACCCTGGCCCAAAACCCTGGACACTAGCCCTAACCATGGCCCCTGGCCTTAACGCTGGCCCCTGTCAGAAAACCCTGGCCCCTAGCCCTAACCCTGGCCCAAAACCCTGGCCCCTAGCCCTAACCCTGGCCTCTAGCCCAACCCTGTCCCCTGGCCCAAAACCCTGGCCCCTAGCCCTAACCCTGGCCTAGAACCCTGGCCCCTGGCCCAAAACCCTGGCCCCTGGCCCTAACCCTGGCCCCTAGCCCTAAGCCTGGCCCCTAGACCAAAACCCTGGCCCCTAGCCCTAACCCTGGCCCCTAGTCCTAAACCTGGCCCCTAGCCCAAAAGCCTGGCCCCTAGCCCTAACCCTGGCCCAAAACCCTGGCCCCTAGCCCTAATTCTGGCCCCTAGCCCTAACCCTGGCCCAAAACCCTGGCCCCTAGCCCTAACCCTGGCCCAAATCCCTGCCCCTAGACCTAACCCTGGCCCCTAGCCCTAACCCTGGCCTTTAGACCTAACCCTGGCCCTAAACCCTGGCCCCTAGTCCTAACCCTGGCCCCTAGCCCTAACCCTGGCCCAAAACCCTGGCCCCTAGCCCTAACCCTGGCCCAAAACCCTGGCCCTAGCACCAACCCTGACACCTAGCCCTAACCCTGGCCCCTAGCCCTAACCCTGGCCCAAAACCCTGGTCACTAGCCCTAATCCTGGCCCAACACCCTGGCCCCTAGCCCTAACCCTGGCCCAAATCCCTGCCCCTAGCCCTAACCCTGGCCCAAAACCCTGGCCCCTAGCCCTAACCCTGGCCCAAAACCCTGGCCCCTAGCACCAACCCTGACACCTAGCCCTAACCCTGGCCCCTAGCCCTAACCCTGGCCCAAAACCCTGGCTCCTAGCCCTAACCCTAGCCCCGGGCCCAAAACGCTGGCCCCTAACCCTGGCCCCTGGCCCCACACCCTGGCCCCTAACCCTGGCCCCTAGCCCTAACCCTGGCCCAAAACCCTGGCCCCTAGCCCTAACCCTGGCCCAAAACACTGGCCCCTTGCCCTAACCCTGGCCCCTAGCCCTAACGCTGGCCCCTGGCTCAAAACCCTGGCCCCTAACCCTGTCCCCTGGCCCAAAACCCTGGCCCCTGGCCCAAAACCCTGGCCCCTAGCCCTAACCCTGGCCCCTAGCCCTAACCCTAGCTTCTAGCCCTAACCCTGGCCCCTAGCCCTAACCCTGGCCCAAAATACTGGCCCCTAGCCCTTACCCTGGCACAAAACCCTGGCCCCTAGCCCAAAACCCTAACCCCTAGCCCAACACCCTGGTCCTAGGCAAAAAACCCCGGCCCCTTGCCCTAAACCTGGCCCAAAACCCTGGCCCCTAGCCCTAACCCTGGCCACAAACCCTAACCCTGGCCCCTGGCACAAAACCCTGGCCCCTAGCCCTAACCCTGGCCCAAAACCCTGGCCCCAAGCCCTAACCCTGGTCCCTAGCCCTAACCCTGGCCCAAAACCCTGGCCCCTAGCCCTAACCCTGGCACAAATCCCTGCCCCTAGACCTAACCCTGGCCCCTAGCCCTAACCCTGGCCCCTAGCCCTAACCCTGGCCCAAAACCCTGGCCCCAAGCCCTAACCCTGGTCCCTAGCCCTAACCCTGGCCCAAAACCCTGGCCCCTAGCCCTAACCCTGGCCCAAATCCCTGCCCCTAGACCTAACCCTGGCCCCTAGCCCTAACCCTGGCCCCTAGCCCTAACCCTGGCCCAAAACCCTGGCCCCTGGCCAAAAACCCTGGCCCCTAGCCCTAACCCTGACCACTAGCCCTAACCCTAGCTTCTAGCCCTAACCCTGGCCCCTAGCCCAACACCCTGGCCCTAGGCCAAAAACCCCGGCCCTTAGCACTAACCCTGGCCCAAAACCCTGGCCCCTAGCCCTAACCCTGGCCCCCAGCCCTAACCCTGGCCCCTGTTACAAAACCCTGGCCCCTAGCCCTAACCCTTGCCCCGGGCCCAAAACGCTGGCCCCTAACCCTGGCCCCTGGCCCCACACCCTGGCCCCTAACCCTGGCCCCTAGCCCTAACCCTGGCCCCTAGCCCCAACCCTGGCCCAAAACCCTGGCCCCTAGCCCTAACCCTGGCCCCTAGCCCTAACCCTGGCCCCCAGCCCTAATCCTGGCCCCTGGCCAAAAACCCTGGCCCCTAGCCCTAACCCTGACCCCTAGCCCTAACCCTAGCTTCTAGCCCTAACCCTGGCCCCTAGACCAACACCCTGGCCCTAGGCCAAAAACCCCGGACCCTAGCACTCACCCTGGCCCTAAACCCTGGCCCCGAGCCCTAACCCTGGCCCCCAGCCCTAACCCTGGCCCAAAACCCTGGCCCCTAGCACTAACCCTGGCCCCGAGCCCTAACCCTGGCCCAAAACACAGGCCCCTTGCCCTAACCCTGGCCCCTAGCCCTAACGCTGGCCCCTGGCTCAAAACCCTGGCCCCTAACCCTGGCCCCTGGCCCAAAACCCTGGCCCCTGGCCCAAAACCCTGGCCCCTAGCCCTAACCCTGGCCCCTAGCCCTAACCCTAGCTTCTAGCCCTAACCCTGGCCCCTAGCCCTAACCCTGGCCCAAAATACTGGCCCCTAGCCCTAACCCTGGCACAAAACCCTGGCCCCTAGCCCAAAACCCTAACCCCTAGCCCAACACCCTGGCCCTAGGCAAAAAACCCCGGCCCCTTGCCCTAAACCTGGCCCAAAACCCTGGCCCCTAGCCCTAACCCTGGCCACAAACCCTAACCCTGGCCCCTGGCACAAAACCCTGGCCCCTAGCCCTAACCCTGGCCCAAAACCCTGGCCCCAAGCCCTAACCCTGGTCCCTAGCCCTAACCCTGGCCCAAAACCCTGGCCCCTAGCCCTAACCCTGGCACAAATCCCTGCCCCTAGACCTAACCCTGGCCCCTAGCCCTAACCCTGGCCCCTAGCCCTAACCCTGGCCCAAAACCCTGTCCCCAAGCCCTAACCCTGGTCCCTAGCCCTAACCCTGGCCCAAAACCCTGGCCCCTAGCCCTAACCCTGGCCCAAATCCCTGCCCCTAGACCTAACCCTGGCCCCTAGCCCTAACCCTGGCCCCTAGCCCTAACCCTGGCCCAAAACCCTGGCCCCTAGCCCTAACCCTGGCCCCTAGCCCTAACCCTGGCCCCCAGCCCTAACCCTGGCCCCTGGCCAAAAAACCCTGGCCCCTAGCCCTAACCCTGACCACTAGCCCTAACCCTAGCTTCTAGCCCTAACCCTGGCCCCTAGCCCAACACCCTGGCCCTAGGCCAAAAACCCCGGCCCTTAGCACTAACCCTGGCCCAAAACCCTGGCCCCTAGCCCTAACCCTGGCCCCCAGCCCTAACCCTGGCCCCTGTTACAAAACCCTGGCCCCTAGCCCTAACCCTTGCCCCGGGCCCAAAACGCTGGCCCCTAACCCTGGCCCCTGGCCCCACACCCTGGCCCCTAACCCTGGCCCCTAGCCCTAACCCTGGCCCCTAGCCGCAACCCTGGCCCAAAACCCTGGCCCCTAGCCCTAACCCTGGCCCCTAGCCCTAACCCTGGCCCCCAGCCCTAACCCTGGCCCCTGGCCAAAAACCCTGGCCCCTAGCCCTAACCCTGACCCCTAGCCCTAACCCTAGCTTCTAGCCCTAACCCTGGCCCCTAGCCCAACACCCTGGCCCTAGGCCAAAAACCCCGGACCCTAGCACACACCCTGGCCCTAAACCCTGGCCCCGAGCCCTAACCCTGGCCCCCAGCCCTAACCCTGGCCCAAAACCCTGGCCCCTAGCACTAACCCTGGCCCCTAGCCCTAACCCCGGCACAAAACCCTGGCCCCTAGCCCTAACCCTATCACCTAGCCCTAACCCTGGCCCAAAACCCTGGAACCTAGCCCTAACCATGGCCCCTGGCCTTAACGCTGGCCCCTGTCCGAAAACCCTGGCCCCTAGCCCTAACCCTGGCCCAAATCCCTGGCCCCTAGCCCTAACCCTGGCCTCTAGCCCAACCCTGTCCCCTGGCCCAAAACCCTGGCCCCTAGCCCTAACCCTGGCCTAGAACCCTGGCCCCTGGCCCAAAACCCTGGCCCCTGGCCCTAACCCTGGCCCCTAGCCCTAAGCCTGGCCCCTAGCCCAAAACCCTGGCCCCTAGCCCTAACCCTGGCCCCTAGTCCTAAACCTGGCCCCTAGCCCAAAAGCCTGGCCCCTAGCCCTAACCCTGGCCCAAAACCCTGGCCCCTAGCCCTAATCCTGGCCCCTAGCCCTAACCCTGGCCCAAAACCCTGGCCCCTAGCCCTAACCCTGGCCCAAATCCCTGCCCCTAGCCCTAACCCTGGCCTTTAGACCTAACCCTGGCCCTAAACCCTGGCCCCTAGTCCTAACCCTGGCCCCTAGCCCTAACCCTGGCCCAAAACCCTGGCCCCTAGCCCTAACCCTGGCCCAAAACCCTGGCCCCTAGCACCAACCCTGACACCTAGCCCTAACCCTGGCCCCTAGCCCTAACCCTGGCCCAAAACCCTGGCCCCTAGCCCTAACCCTGGCCCCGGGCCCAAAACGCTGGCCCCTAACTCTGGCCCCTGGCCCCACACCCTGGCCCCTAACCCTGGCCCCTAGCCCTAACCCTGGCCCAAAACCCTGACCCCTAGCCCTAACCCTGGCCCAAAACACTGGCCCCTTGCCCTAACCCTGGCCCCTAGCCCTAACCCTGGCCCCTGGCTCAAAACCCTGGCCCCTAACCCTGGCCGCTGGCCCAGAACCCTGGCGCCTAGCCCTAACCCTGGCCCCTAGCCCTAACCCTAGCTTCTAGCCCTAACCCTGGCCCCTAGCCCTAACCCTGGCCCAAAACCCTGGCCCCTAGCCCTAACCCTGGCCCAAAACCCTGGCCCCAAGCCCTAACCCTGGTCCCTAGCCCTAACCCTGGCCCAAAACCCTGGCCCCTAGCCCTAACCCTGGCACAAATCCCTGCCCCTAGACCTAACCCTGGCCCCTAGCCCTAACCCTGGCACCTAGCCCTAACCCTGGCCCAAAACCCTGTCCCCAAGCCCTAACCCTGGTCCCTAGCCCTAACCCTGGCCCAAAACCCTGGCCCCTGGCCCTAACCCTGGCACAAATCCCTGCCCCTAGACCTAACCCTGGCCCCTAGCCCTAACCCTGGCCCCTAGCTCCAACCCTGGCCCAAAACCCTGGCCCCTAGCCCTAACCCTGGCCCCTAGCCCTAACCCTGGCCCCCAGCCCTAACCCTGGCCCCTGGCCAAAAACCCTGGCCCCTAGCCCTAACCCTGACTCCTAGCCCTAACCCTAGCTTCTAGCCCTAACCCTGGCCCCTAGCCCAACACCCTGGCCCTAGGCCAAAAACCCCGGACCCTAGCACTCACCCTGGCCCTAAACCCTGGCCCCTAGCACTAACCCTGGCCCCCAGCCCTAACCCTGGCCCAAAACCCTGGCTCCTAGCCCTAACCCCGGCCCAAAACCCTGGCCCCTAGCCCTAACCCTAGCACCTAGCCCTAACCCTGGCCCAAAACCCTGGACCCTAGCCCTAACCATGGCCCCTGGCCTTAACGCTGGCCCCTGGCCCAAACCCTGGCCCCTAGCCCTAACCCTGGCCTAGAACCCTGGCCCCTGGCCCAAAACCCTGGACCCTGGCCCTAACTCTGGCCCCTAGCCCAAAACCCTGGCCCCTAGCCCTAACCCTGGCCCCTAGTCCTAAACCTGGCCCCTAGCCCAAAAGCCTGGCCCCTAGCCCTAACCCTGGCGCCTAGCCCTAACCCTGGCCCAAAACCCTGGTCCCTAGCCCTAATCCTGGCCCAAAACCCTGGCCCCTAGCCCTAACCCTGGCCCAAATCCCTGCCCCTAGCCCTAACCCTGGCCCAAAACCCTGGTCCCTAGCCCTAATCCTGGCCCAAAACCCTGGCCCCTAGCCCTAACCCTGGCCCAAATCCCTGCCCCTAGCCCTAACCCTGGCCCAAAACCCTGGCCCCTAGCCCTAACCCTGGCCCAAAACCCTGGCCCCTAGCCCTAACCCTAGCCCCGGGCCCAAAACGCTGGCCCCTAACCCTGGCCCCTGGCCCCACACCCTGGCCCCTAACCCTGGCCCCTAGCCCTAACCCTGGCCCAAAACCCTGGCCCCTAGCCCTAACCCTGGCCCAAAACACTGGCCCCTTGCCCTAACCCTGGCCCCTAGCCCTAACGCTGGCCCCTGGCTTAAAACCCTGGCCCCTAACCCTGGCCCCTGGCCCAAAACCCTGGCCCCTGGCCCAAAACCCTGGTCCCTAGCCCTAACCCTGGCCCCTAGCCCTAACCCTAACTTCTAGCCCTAACCCTGGCCCCTAGCCCTAACCCTGGCCCAAAATACTGGCCCCTAGCCCTAACCCTGGCACAAAACCCTGGCCCCTAGCCCAAAACCCTAACCCCTAGCCCAACACCCTGGCCCTAGGCAAAAAACCCCGGCCCCTTGCCCTAAACCTGGCCCAAAACCCTGGCCCCTAGCCCTAACCCTGGCCACAAACCCTAACCCTGGCCCCTGGCACAAAACCCTGGCCCCTAGCCCTAACCCTGGCCCAAAACCCTGGCCCCAAGCCCTAACCCTGGTCCCTAGCCCTAACCCTGGCCCAAAACCCTGGCCCCTAGCCCTAACCCTGGCACAAATCCCTGCCCCTAGACCTAACCCTGGCCCCTAGCCCTAACCCTGGCACCTAGCCCTAACCCTGGCCCAAAACCCTGTCCCCAAGCCCTAACCCTGGTCCCTAGCCCTAACCCTGGCCCAAAACCCTGGCCCCTAGCCCTAACCCTGGCCCAAATCCCTGCCCCTAGACCTAACCCTGGCCCCTAGCCCTAACCCTGGCCCAAAACCCTGGCCCCTAGCCCTAACCCTGGCCCCTAGCCCTAACCCTGGCCCCCAGCCCTAACCCTGACCACTAGCCCTAACCCTAGCTTCTAGCCCTAACCCTGGCCCCTAGCCCAACACCCTGGCCCTAGGCCAAAAACCCCGGCCCTTAGCACTAACCCTGGCCCAAAACCCTGGCCCCTAGCCCTAACCCTGGCCCCCAGCCCTAACCCTGGCCCCTGTTACAAAACCCTGGCCCCTAGCCCTAACCCTTGCCCCGGGCCCAAAACGCTGGCCCCTAACCCTGGCCCCTGGCCCCACACCCTGGCCCCTAACCCTGGCCCCTAGCCCTAACCCTGGCCCCTAGCCGCAACCCTGGCCCAAAACCCTGGCCCCTAGCCCTAACCCTGGCCCCTAGCCCTAACCCTGGCCCCCAGCCCTAACCCTGGCCCCTGGCCAAAAACCCTGGCCCCTAGCCCTAACCCTGACCCCTAGCCCTAACCCTAGCTTCTAGCCCTAACCCTGGCCCCTAGCCCAACACCCTGGCCCTAGGCCAAAAACCCCGGACCCTAGCACACACCCTGGCCCTAAACCCTGGCCCCGAGCCCTAACCCTGGCCCCCAGCCCTAACCCTGGCCCAAAACCCTGGCCCCTAGCACTAACCCTGGCCCCTAGCCCTAACCCCGGCACAAAACCCTGGCCCCTAGCCCTAACCCTATCACCTAGCCCTAACCCTGGCCCAAAACCCTGGAACCTAGCCCTAACCATGGCCCCTGGCCTTAACGCTGGCCCCTGTCCGAAAACCCTGGCCCCTAGCCCTAACCCTGGCCCAAATCCCTGGCCCCTAGCCCTAACCCTGGCCTCTAGCCCAACCCTGTCCCCTGGCCCAAAACCCTGGCCCCTAGCCCTAACCCTGGCCTAGAACCCTGGCCCCTGGCCCAAAACCCTGGCCCCTGGCCCTAACCCTGGCCCCTAGCCCTAAGCCTGGCCCCTAGCCCAAAACCCTGGCCCCTAGCCCTAACCCTGGCCCCTAGTCCTAAACCTGGCCCCTAGCCCAAAAGCCTGGCCCCTAGCCCTAACCCTGGCCCAAAACCCTGGCCCCTAGCCCTAATCCTGGCCCCTAGCCCTAACCCTGGCCCAAAACCCTGGCCCCTAGCCCTAACCCTGGCCCAAATCCCTGCCCCTAGCCCTAACCCTGGCCTTTAGACCTAACCCTGGCCCTAAACCCTGGCCCCTAGTCCTAACCCTGGCCCCTAGCCCTAACCCTGGCCCAAAACCCTGGCCCCTAGCCCTAACCCTGGCCCAAAACCCTGGCCCCTAGCACCAACCCTGACACCTAGCCCTAACCCTGGCCCCTAGCCCTAACCCTGGCCCAAAACCCTGGCCCCTAGCCCTAACCCTGGCCCCGGGCCCAAAACGCTGGCCCCTAACTCTGGCCCCTGGCCCCACACCCTGGCCCCTAACCCTGGCCCCTAGCCCTAACCCTGGCCCAAAACCCTGGCCCCTAGCCCTAACCCTGGCCCAAAACACTGGCCCCTTGCCCTAACCCTGGCCCCTAGCCCTAACCCTGGCCCCTGGCTCAAAACCCTGGCCCCTAACCCTGGCCGCTGGCCCAGAACCCTGGCGCCTAGCCCTAACCCTGGCCCCTAGCCCTAACCCTAGCTTCTAGCCCTAACCCTGGCCCCTAGCCCTAACCCTGGCCCAAAACCCTGGCCCCTAGCCCTAACCCTGGCCCAAAACCCTGGCCCCAAGCCCTAACCCTGGTCCCTAGCCCTAACCCTGGCCCAAAACCCTGGCCCCTAGCCCTAACCCTGGCACAAATCCCTGCCCCTAGACCTAACCCTGGCCCCTAGCCCTAACCCTGGCACCTAGCCCTAACCCTGGCCCAAAACCCTGTCCCCAAGCCCTAACCCTGGTCCCTAGCCCTAACCCTGGCCCAAAACCCTGGCCCCTGGCCCTAACCCTGGCACAAATCCCTGCCCCTAGACCTAACCCTGGCCCCTAGCCCTAACCCTGGCCCCTAGCTCCAACCCTGGCCCAAAACCCTGGCCCCTAGCCCTAACCCTGGCCCCTAGCCCAAAACCCTGGCCCCTAGCCCTAACCCTGGCCCCTAGTCCTAAACCTGGCCCCTAGCCCAAAAGCCTGGCCCCTAGCCCTAACCCTGGCCCAAAACCCTGGCCCCTAGCCCTAATCCTGGCCCCTAGCCCTAACCCTGGCCCAAAACCCTGGCCCCTAGCCCTAACCCTGGCCCAAATCCCTGCCCCTAGCCCTAACCCTGGCCTTTAGACCTAACCCTGGCCCTAAACCCTGGCCCCTAGTCCTAACCCTGGCCCCTAGCCCTAACCCTGGCCCAAAACCCTGGCCCCTAGCCCTAACCCTGGCCCAAAACCCTGGCCCCTAGCACCAACCCTGACACCTAGCCCTAACCCTGGCCCCTAGCCCTAACCCTGGCCCAAAACCCTGGCCCCTAGCCCTAACCCTGGCCCCGGGCCCAAAACGCTGGCCCCTAACTCTGGCCCCTGGCCCCACACCCTGGCCCCTAACCCTGGCCCCTAGCCCTAACCCTGGCCCAAAACCCTGGCCCCTAGCCCTAACCCTGGCCCAAAACACTGGCCCCTTGCCCTAACCCTGGCCCCTAGCCCTAACCCTGGCCCCTGGCTCAAAACCCTGGCCCCTAACCCTGGCCGCTGGCCCAGAACCCTGGCGCCTAGCCCTAACCCTGGCCCCTAGCCCTAACCCTAGCTTCTAGCCCTAACCCTGGCCCCTAGCCCTAACCCTGGCCCAAAACCCTGGCCCCTAGCCCTAACCCTGGCCCAAAACCCTGGCCCCAAGCCCTAACCCTGGTCCCTAGCCCTAACCCTGGCCCAAAACCCTGGCCCCTAGCCCTAACCCTGGCACAAATCCCTGCCCCTAGACCTAACCCTGGCCCCTAGCCCTAACCCTGGCACCTAGCCCTAACCCTGGCCCAAAACCCTGTCCCCAAGCCCTAACCCTGGTCCCTAGCCCTAACCCTGGCCCAAAACCCTGGCCCCTGGCCCTAACCCTGGCACAAATCCCTGCCCCTAGACCTAACCCTGGCCCCTAGCCCTAACCCTGGCCCCTAGCTCCAACCCTGGCCCAAAACCCTGGCCCCTAGCCCTAACCCTGGCCCCTAGCCCTAACCCTGGCCCCCAGCCCTAACCCTGGCCCCTGGCCAAAAACCCTGGCCCCTAGCCCTAACCCTGACTCCTAGCCCTAACCCTAGCTTCTAGCCCTAACCCTGGCCCCTAGCCCAACACCCTGGCCCTAGGCCAAAAACCCCGGACCCTAGCACTCACCCTGGCCCTAAACCCTGGCCCCTAGCACTAACCCTGGCCCCCAGCCCTAACCCTGGCCCAAAACCCTGGCCCCTAGCACTTACCCTGGCCCCTAGCCCTAACCCCGGCCCAAAACCCTGGCCCCTAGCCCTAACCCTAGCACCTAGCCCTAACCCTGGCCCAAAACCCTGGACCCTAGCCCTAACCATGGCCCCTGGCCTTAACGCTGGCCCCTGGCCCAAACCCTGGCCCCTAGCCCTAACCCTGGCCTAGAACCCTGGCCCCTGGCCCAAAACCCTGGACCCTGGCCCTAACTCTGGCCCCTAGCCCAAACCCCTGGCCCCTAGCCCTAACCCTGGCCCCTAGTCCTAAACCTGGCCCCTAGCCCAAAAGCCTGGCCCCTAGCCCTAACCCTGGCGCCTAGCCCTAACCCTGGCCCAAAACCCTGGTCCCTAGCCCTAATCCTGGCCCAAAACCCTGGCCCCTAGCCCTAACCCTGGCCCAAATCCCTGCCCCTAGCCCTAACCCTGGCCCAAAACCCTGGTCCCTAGCCCTAATCCTGGCCCAAAACCCTGGCCCCTAGCCCTAACCCTGGCCCAAATCCCTGCCCCTAGCCCTAACCCTGGCCCAAAACCCTGGCCCCTAGCCCTAACCCTGGCCCAAAACCCTGGCCCCTAGCCCTAACCCTAGCCCCGGGCCCAAAACGCTGGCCCCTAACCCTGGCCCCTGGCCCCACACCCTGGCCCCTAACCCTGGCCCCTAGCCCTAACCCTGGCCCAAAACCCTGGCCCCTAGCCCTAACCCTGGCCCAAAACACTGGCCCCTTGCCCTAACCCTGGCCCCTAGCCCTAACGCTGGCCCCTGGCTTAAAACCCTGGCCCCTAACCCTGGCCCCTGGCCCAAAACCCTGGCCCCTGGCCCAAAACCCTGGTCCCTAGCCCTAACCCTGGCCCCTAGCCCTAACCCTAACTTCTAGCCCTAACCCTGGCCCCTAGCCCTAACCCTGGCCCAAAATACTGGCCCCTAGCCCTAACCCTGGCACAAAACCCTGGCCCCTAGCCCAAAACCCTAACCCCTAGCCCAACACCCTGGCCCTAGGCAAAAAACCCCGGCCCCTTGCCCTAAACCTGGCCCAAAACCCTGGCCCCTAGCCCTAACCCTGGCCACAAACCCTAACCCTGGCCCCTGGCACAAAACCCTGGCCCCTAGCCCTAACCCTGGCCCAAAACCCTGGCCCCAAGCCCTAACCCTGGTCCCTAGCCCTAACCCTGGCCCAAAACCCTGGCCCCTAGCCCTAACCCTGGCACAAATCCCTGCCCCTAGACCTAACCCTGGCCCCTAGCCCTAACCCTGGCACCTAGCCCTAACCCTGGCCCAAAACCCTGTCCCCAAGCCCTAACCCTGGTCCCTAGCCCTAACCCTGGCCCAAAACCCTGGCCCCTAGCCCTAACCCTGGCCCAAATCCCTGCCCCTAGACCTAACCCTGGCCCCTAGCCCTAACCCTGGCCCAAAACCCTGGCCCCTAGCCCTAACCCTGGCCCCTAGCCCTAACCCTGGCCCCCAGCCCTAACCCTGGCCCCTGGCCAAAAACCCTGGCCCCTAGCCCTAACCCTGACCACTAGCCCTAACCCTAGCTTCTAGCCCTAACCCTGGCCCCTAGCCCAACACCCTGGCCCTAGGCCAAAAACCCCGGACCCTAGCACTAACCCTGGCCCAAAACCCTGGCCCCTAGCCCTAACCCTGGCCCCCAGCCCTAACCCTGGCCCCTGGTACAAAACCCTGGCCCCTAGCCCTAACCCTTGCCCCGGGCCCAAAACGCTGGCCCCTAACCCTGGCCCCTGGCCCCACACCCTGGCCCCTAACCCTGGCCCCTAGCCCTAACCCTGGCCCAAAACCCTGGCCCCTAGCCCTAACCCTGGCCCAAAACCCTGGCCCCAAGCCCTAACCCTGGTCCCTAGCCCTAACCCTGGCCCAAAACCCTGGCCCCTAGCCCTAACCCTGGCCCAAATCCCTGCCCCTAGACCTAAACCTGGCCCCTAGCCCTAACCCTGGCCTTTAGACCTAACCATGGCCCTAAACCCTGGCCCCTAGCCCTAACCCTTGCCCCGGGCCCAAAACGCTGGCCCCTAACCCTGGCCCCTGGCCCCACACCCTGGCCCCTAACCCTGGCCCCTAGCCCTAACCCTGGCCCAAAACCCTGGCCCCAAGCCCTAACCCTGGTCCCTAGCCCTAACCCTGGCCCAAAACCCTGGCCCCTAGCCCTAACCCTGGCCCAAATCCCTGCCCCTAGACCTAACCCTGGCCCCTAGCCCTAACCCTGGCCTTTAGACCTAACCCTGGCCCTAAACCCTGGCCCCTAGTCCTAACCCTGGCCCCTAGCCCTAACCCTGGCCCAAAACCCTGGCCCCTAGCCCTAACCCTGGCCCAAAACCCTGGCCCCTAGCACCAACCCTGACACCTAGCCCTATCCCTGGCCCCTAGCCCTAACCCTGGCCCAAAACCCTGGCCCCTAGCCCTAACCCTGGCCCCGGGCCCAAAACGCTGGCCCCTAACTCTGGCCCCTGGCCCCACACCCTGGCCCCTAACCCTGGCCCCTAGCCCTAACCCTGGCCCAAAACCCTGGCCCCTAGCCCTAACCCTGGCCCAAAACACTGGCCCCTTGCCCTAACCCTGGCCCCTAGCCCTAACGCTGGCCCCTGGCTCAAAACCCTGGCCCCTAACCCTGGCCCCTGGCCCAAAACCCTGGCCCCTGGCCCAAAACCCTGGCCCCTAGCCCTAACCCTGGCCCCTAGCCCTAACCCTAGCTTCTAGCTCTAACCCTGGCCCCTAGCCCTAACCCTGGCCCAAAATACTGGCCCCTAGCCCTAACCCTGGCACAAAACCCTGGCCCCTAGCCCAAAACGCTAACCCCTAGCCCAACACCCTGGCCCTAGGCCAAAAACCCCGGCCCCTTGCCCTAAACCTGGCCCAAAACCCTGGCCCCTAGCCCTAACCCTGGCCACAAACCCAAACCCTGGCCCCTGGCACAAAACCCTGGCGCCTAGCCCTAACCCTGGCCCAAAACCCTGGCCCCAAGCCGTAACCCTGGTCCCTAGCCCTAACCCTGGCCCAAAACCCTGGCCCCTAGCCCTAACCCTGGCACAAATCCCTACCCCTAGACCTAACCCTGGCCCCTAGCCCTAACCCTGGCACCTAGCCCTAACCCTGGCCCAAAACCCTGGCCCCTAGCCCTAACCCTGGCCTTTAGACCTAACCCTGGCCCTAAACCCTGGCCCCTAGCCCTAGCCCTGGCCCCTAGCCCTAACCCTGGCCCAAAACCCTGGCCCCTAGCACTAACCCTGGCCCCTAGCCCTAACCCCGGCCCGAAACCCTGGCCCCTAGCCCTAACCCTAGCACCTAGCCCTAACCCTGGCCCAAAACCCTGGAACCTAGCCCTAACCATGGCCCCTGGCCTTAACGCTGGCCCCTGTCCGAAAACCCTGGCCCCTAGCCCTAACCCTGGCCCAAAACCCTGGCCCCTAGCCCTAACCCTGGCCACTAGCCCAACCCTGTCCCCTGGCCCAAAACCCTGGCCCCTAGCCCTAACCCTGGCCTAGAACCCTGGCCCCTGGCCCAAAACCCTGGCCCCTGGCCCTAAGCCTGGCCCCTAGCCCTAAGCCTGGCCCCTAGCCCTAACCCTGGCCCCTAGCCCAAAACCCTGGCCCCTAGCCCTAACCCTGGCCCCTAGTCCTAAACCTGGCCCCTAGCCCAAAAGCCTGGCCCCTAGCCCTAACCCTGGCCCAAAACCCTGGCCCCTAGCCCTAATCCTGGCCCCTAGCCCTAACCCTGGCCCAAAACCCTGGCCCCTAGCCCTAACCCTGGCCCAAATCCCTGCCCCTAGACCTAACCCTGGCCCCTAGCCCTAACCCTGACCCAAAACCCTGGCCCCTAGCCCTAACCCTGGCCACAAACCCTAACCCTGGCCCCTGGCACAAAACCCTGGCCCCTAGCCCTAACCCTGGCCCAAAACCCTGGCCCCAAGCCCTAACCCTGGTCCCTAGCCCTAACTCTGGCCCAAAACCCTGGCCCCTAGCCCTAACCCTGGCACAAATCCCTGCCCCTAGACCTAACCCTGGCCCCTAGCCCTAACCCTGGCACCTAGCCCTAACCCTGGCCCAAAACCCTGTCCCCAAGCTCTAACCTTGGCCCCTAGCCCTAACCGTGGCCCAAAACCCTGGCCCCTAGCCCTAACCCTGGCCCCTAGCCCTAACCCTGGCCCCCAGCCCTAACCCTGGCCCCTGGCCAAAAACCCTGGCCCCTAGCCCTAACCCTGACCACTAGCCCTAACCCTAGCTTCTAGCCCTAACCCTGGCCCCTAGCCCAACACCCTGGCCCTAGGCCAAAAACCCCGGACCCTAGCACTAACCCTGGCCCAAAACCCTGGCCCCTAGCCCTAACCCTGGCCCCCAGCCCTAACCCTGGCCCCTGTTACAAAACCCTGGCCCCTAGCCCTAACCCTTGCCCTGGGCCCAAAACGCTGGCCTCTAACCCTGGCCCCTGGCCCCACACCCTGGCCCCTAACCCTGGCCCCTAGCCCTAACCCTGGCCCAAAACCCTGGCCCCTAGCCCTAACCCTGGCCCAAATCCCTGCCCCTAGACCTAAACCTGGCCCCTAGCCCTAACCCTGGCCTTTAGACCTAACCCTGGCCCTAAACCCTGGCCCCTAGTCCTAACCCTGGCCCCTAGCCCTAACCCTGGCCCTAAACCCTGGCCCCTAGCCCTAACCCTGGCCCAAAACCCTGGCCCCTAGCACCAACCCTGACACCTAGCCCTAACCCTGGCCCCTAGCCCTAACCCTGGCCCAAAACCCTGGCCCCTAGCCCTAACCCTGGCCCCGGGCCCAAAACGCTGGCCCCTAACTCTGGCCCCTGGCCCCACACCCTGGCCCCTAACCCTGGCCCCTTGCCCTAACCCTGCCCCAAAACCCTGGCCCCTAGCCCTAACCCTGGCCCAAAACACTGGCCCCTTGCCCTAACCCTGGCCCCTAGCCCTAACCCTGGCCCCTGGCTCAAAACCCTGGCCCCTAACCCTGGCCCGTGGCCCAAAACCCTGGCCCCTGGCCCAAAACCCTGGGCCCTAGCCCTAACCCTGGCCCCTAGTCCTAACCCTAGCTTCTAGCCCTAACCCTGGCCCCTAGCCCTAACCCTGGCCCAAAATACTGGCCCCTAGCACTAACCCTGCCCCAAAACCCTGGCCCCTAGCACCAACCCTGACACCTAGCCCTAACCCTGGCCCCTAGCCCTAACCCTGACCACTAGCCCTAACCCTAGCTTCTAGCCCTAACCCTGGCCCCTAGCCCAACACCCTGGCCCTAGGCCAAAAACCCCGGCCCCTAGCCCTAACCCTGGCCCAAAACCCTGGCCCCTAGCCCTAACCCTGGCCCCCAGCCCTAACCCTGGCCCCTGGTACAAAACCCTGGCCCCTAGCCCTAAACCTGGCCCAAAACCCTGCCCCTAGCCCTAACCCTGGCACAAAACCCTGGCCCCTAGCCCTAACCCTGGCACAAATCCCTGCCCCTAGACCTAACCCTGGCCCAAAACCCTGGCCCCTAGCCCTAACCCTGGCACAAATCCCTGCCCCTAGACCTAACCCTGGCCCCTAGCCCTAAGCCTGGCACCTAGCCCTAACCCTGGCCCAAAACCCTGTCCCCAAGCCCTAACCCTGGTCCCTAGCCCTAACACTGGCCCAAATCCCTGCCCCTAGACCTAACCCTGGCCCAAATCCCTGCCCCTAGACCTAACCCTGGCCCCTAGCTCTAACCCTGGCCCCTAGCCCTAACCCTGGCCCAAAACCCTGGCCCCTAGCCCTAACCCTGGCCCCTAGCCCTAACCCTGGCCCCCAGCCCTAACCCGGGCCCCTGGCCAAAAACCCTGGCCCCTATCCCTAACCCTGACCACTAGCCCTAACCCTAGCTTCTAGCCCTAACCCTGGCCCCTAGCCCAACACCCTGGCCCTAGGCCAAAAACCCCGGACCCTAGCACTAACCCTGGCCCAAAACCCTGGCCCCTAGCCCTAACCCTTGCCCCGGGCCCAAAACGCTGGCCCCTAACCCTGGCCCCTGGCCCCACAACCTGGCCCCTAACCCTGGCCCCTAGCCCTAACCCTGGCCCAAAACCCTGGCCCCTAGCCCTAACCCTGGCCCCTAGCCCTAACCCTGGCCCCCAGCCCAAACCCTGGCCCCTGGCCCAAAACCCTGGCCCCTATCCCTAACCCTGGCCCAAAACCCTGGCCCCAAGCCCTAACCCTGGTCCCTAGCCCTAACCCTGGCCCAAAACCCTGGCCCCTAGCCCTAACCCTGGCCCAAATCCCTGCCCCTAGACCTAAACCTGGCCCCTAGCCCTAACCCTGGCCTTTAGACATAACCCTGGCCCTAAACCCTGGCCCCTAGCCCTAACCCTGGCCCCTAGCCCTAACCCTGGCCCAAAACCCTGGCCCCTAGCACTAACCCTGGCCCCTAGCCCTAACCCCCGCCCGAAACCCTGGCCCCTAGCCCTAACCCTAGCACCTAGCCCTAACCCTGGCCCAAAACCCGGAAACCTAGCCCTAACCATGGCCCCTGGCCTTAACGCTGGCCCCTGTCCGAAAACCCTGGCCCCTAGCCCTAACCCTGGCCCAAAACCCTGGCCCCTAGCCCTAACCCTGGCCACTAGCCCAACCCTGTCCCCTGGCCCAAAACCCTGGCCCCTAGCCCTAACCCTGGCCTAGAACCCTGGCCCCTGGCCCAAAACCCTGGCCCCTGGCCCTAACCCTGGCCCCTAGCCCTAAGCCTGGCCCCTAGCCCTAAGCCTGGCCCCTAGCCCAAAACCCTGGCCCCTAGCCCTAACCCTGGCCCCTAGTCCTAAACCTGGCCCCTAGCCCAAAAGCCTGGCCCCTAGCCCTAACCCTGGCCCAAAACCCTGGCCCCTAGCCCTAATCCTGGCCCCTAGCCCTAAGCCTGGCCCAAAACCCTGGCCCCTAGCCCTAACCCTGGCCCAAATCCCTGCCCCTAGACCTAACCCTGGACCCTAGCCCTAACCCTGACCCAAAACCCTGGCCCCTAGCCCTAACCCTGGCCACAAACCCTAACCCTGACCCCTGGCACAAAACCCTGGCCCCTAGCCCTAACCCTGGCCCAAAACCCTGGCCCCAAGCCTAACCCTGGTCCCTAGCCCTAACCCTGGCCCAAAACCCTGGCCCCTAGCCCTAACCCTGGCACAAATCCCTGCCCCTAGACCTAACCCTGGCCCCTAGCCCTAACCCTGGCACCTAGCCCTAACCCTGGCCCAAAACCCTGTCCCCAAGCCCTAACCCTGGTCCCTAGCCCTAACCCTGGCCCAAAACCCTGGCCCCTAGCCCTAACCCTGGCACAAACCCCTGCCCCTAGACCTAACCCTGGCCCCTAGCCCTAACCCTGGCCCCTAGCCCTAACCCTGGCCCAAAACCCTGGCCCCTAGCCCTAACCCTGGCCCCTAGCCCTAACCCTGGCCCCCAGCCCTAACCCTGGCCCCTGGCCAAAAACCCTGGCCCCTAGCCCTAACCCTGACCACTAGCCCTAACCCTAGCTTCTAGCCCTAACCCTGGCCCCTAGCCCAACACCCTGGCCCTAGGCCAAAAACCCCGGACCCTAGCACTAACCCTGGCCCAAAACCCTGGCCCCTAGCCCTAACCCTGGCCCCCAGCCCTAACCCTGGCCCCTGTTACAAAACCCTGGCCCCTAGCCCTAACCCTTGCCCCGGGCCCAAAACGCTGGCCCCTAACCCTGGCCCCTGGCCCCACACCCTGGCCCCTAACCCTGGCCCCTAGCCCTAACCCTGGCCCAAAACCCTGGCCCCTAGCCCTAACCCTGGCCCAAAACCCTGGCCCCAAGCCCTAACCCTGGTCCCTAGCCCTAACCCTGGCCCAAAACCCTGGCCCCTAGCCCTAACCCTGGCCCAAATCCCTGCCCCTAGACCTAACCCTGGCCCCTAGCCCTAACCCTGGCCGAAAACCCTGGCCCCTAGCCCTAACCCTGGCCCAAATCCCTGCCCCTAGACCTAAACCTGGCCCCTAGCCCTAACCCTGGCCTTTAGACCTAACCCTGGCCCTAAACCCTGGCCCCTAGTCCTAACCCTGGCCCCTAGCCCTAACCCTGGCCCTAAACCCTGGCCCCTAGCCCTAACCCTGGCCCAAAACCCTGGCCCCTAGCACCAACCCTGACACCTAGCCCTAACCCTGGCCCCTAGCCCTAACCCTGGCCCAAAACCCTGGCCCCTAGCCCTAACCCTGGCCCCGGGCCCAAAACGCTGGCCCCTAACTCTGGCCCCTGGCCCCACACCCTGGCCCCTAACCCTGGCCCCTAGCCCTAACCCTGGGCCAAAACCCTGGCCCCTAGCCCTAACCCTGGCCCAAAACACTGGCCCCTTGCCCTAACCCTGGCCCCTAGCCCTAACCCTGGCCCCTGGCTCAAAACCCTGGCCCCTAACCCTGGCCCCTGGCCCAAAACCCTGGCCCCTGGCCTAAAACCCTGGGCCCTAGCCCTAACCCTGGCCCCTAGCCCTAACCCTAGCTTCTAGCCCTAACCCTGGCCCCTAGCCCTAACCCTGGCCCAAAATACTGGCCCCTAGCCCTAACCCTGGCACAAAACCCTGGCCCCTAGCCCAAAACCATAACACCTAGCCCAACACCCTGGCCCTAGGCCAAAAACCCCGGCACCTTGCCCTAAACCTGGCCCAAAACCCTGGCCCCTAGCCCTAACCCTGGCCACTAGCCCTAACCATGGCCCCTGACACAAAACCCTGACCCCTAGCCCTAACCCTGGCCAAAAACCCTGGCCCCTAGCCCTAACCCTGGTCCCTAGCCCTAACCCTGGCCCAAAACCCTGGCCCCTAGCCCTAACCCTGGCCCCTAGCCCTAACCCTGGCCCCCAGCCCTAACCCTGGCCCCTGGCCCAAAACCCTGGCCCCTAGCCCTAACCCTGACCCCTAGCCCTAACCCTAGCTTCTAGCCCTAACCCTGGCCCCTAGCCCAAGACCCTGGCCCTAGGCCAAAAACCCCGGCCCCTAGCCCTAACCCTGGCCCAAAACCCTGGCCCCTAGCCCTAACCCTGGCCCCCAGCCCTAACCCTGGCCCCTGGTACAAAACCCTGGCCCCTAGCCCTAAACCTGGCCCAAAACCCTGCCCCTAGCCCTAACCCTGGCACAAAACCCTGGCCCCTACCCCTAACCCTGGCACAAATCCCTGCCCCTAGACCTAACCCTGGCCCAAAACCCTGGCCCCTAGCCCTAACCCTGGCACAAATCCCTGCCCCTAGACCTAACCCTGGCCCCTAGCCCTAACCCTGGCACCTAGCCCTAACCCTGGCCCAAAACCCTGTCCCCAAGCCCTAACCCTGGTCCCTAGCCCTAACCCTGGCCCAAAACCCTGGCCCCTAGCCCTAACCCTGGCACAAATCCCTGCCCCTAGACCTAACCCTGGCCCCTAGCCCTAACCCTGGCCCCTAGCCCTAACCCTGGCCCAAAACCCTGGCCCCTAGCCCTAACCCTGGCCCCTAGCCCTAACCCTGGCCCCTGGCCAAAAACCCTGGCCCCTAGCCCTAACCCTGACCACTAGCCCTAACCCTAGCTTCTAGCCCTAACCCTGGCCCCTAGCCCAACACCCTGGCCCTAGGCCAAAAACCCCGGACCCTAGCACTAACCCTGACCCAAAACACTGGCCCCTAGCCCTAACCCTGGCCCACAGCCCTAACCCTGGCCCCTGGTACAAAACCCTGGCCCGTAGCCCTAACCCTTGCCCCGGGCCCAAAACGCTGGCCCCTAACCCTGGCCCCTGGCCCCACAACCTGGCCCCTAACCCTGGCCCCTAGCCCTAACCCTGGCCCAAAACCCTGGCCCCTAGCCCTAACCCTGGCCCAAAACCCTGGCCCCAAGCCCTAACCCTGGTCCCTAGCCCTAACCCTGGCCCAAAACCCTGGCCCCTAGCCCTAACCCTGGCCCAAATCCCTGCCCTTAGACCTAAACCTGGCCCCTAGCCCTAACCCTGGCCTTTAGACCTAACCCTGGCCCTAAACCCTGGCCCCTAGACCTAATCTGGTCCCTAGCCCTAACCCTGGCCCAAAACCCTGGCCCCTAGCACTAACCCTGGCCCCTAGCCCTAACCCCCGCCCGAAACCCTGGCCCCTAGCCCTAACCCTAGCACCTAGCCCTAACCCTGGCCCAAAACCCTGGAACCTAGCCCTAACCCTGGCTCCTGGCCTTAACGCTGGCCCCTGTCCGAAAACCCTGGCCCCTAGCCCTAACCCTGGCCGAAAACCCTGGCCCCTAGCCCTAACCCTGGCCTCTAGCCCAACCCTGTCCCCTGGCCAAAAACCCTGGCCCCTAGCCCTAACCCTGGCCTAGAACCCTGGCCCCTGGCCCAAAACCCTGGCCCCTGGCCCTAAGCCTGGCCCCTAGCCCTAAGCCTGGCCCCTAGCCCTAAGCCTGGCCCCTAGCCCAAAACCCTGGCCCCTAGCCCTAACCCTGGCCCCTAGTCCGAAACCTGGCCCCTAGCCCAAAAGCCTGGCCCCTAGCCCTAACCCTGGCCCAAAACCCTGGCCCCTAGCCCTAACCCTGGCCCAAAACCCTGGCCCCAAGCCCTAACCCTTGCCCCGGGCCCAAAACGCTGGCCCCTAACCCTGGCCCCTGGCCCCACACCCTGGCCCCTAACCCTGGCCCCTAGCCCTAACCCTGGCCCAAAACCCTGGCCCCTAGCCCTAACCCTGGCCCAAAACCCTGGCCCCAAGCCCTAACCCTGGTCCCTAGCCCTAACCCTGGCCCAAAACCCTGGCCCCTGGCCCTAACCCTGGCCCAAATCCCTGCCCCTAGACCTAAACCTGGCCCCTAGCCCTAACCCTGGCCTTTAGACCTAACCCTGGCCCTAAACCCTGGCCCCTAGCCCTAACCCTGGCCCCTAGCCCTAACCCTGGCCCAAAACCCTGGCCCCTAGCACTAACCCTGGCCCCTAGCGCTAACCCCCGCCCGAAACCCTGGCCCCTAGCCCTAACCCTAGCACCTAGCCCTAACCCTGGCCCAAAACCATGGAACCTAGCCCTAACCATGGCCCCTGGCCTTAACGCTGGCCCCTGTCCGAAAACCCTGGCCCCTAGCCCTAACCCTGGCCCAAAACCCTGGCCCCTAGCCCTAACCCTGGCCTCTAGCCCAACCCTGTCCCCTGGCCCAAAACCCTGGCCCCTAGCCCTAACCCTGGCCTAGAACCCTGGCCCCTGGCCCAAAACCCTGGCCCCTGGCCCTAACCCTGGCCCCTAGCCCTAAGCCTGGCCCCTAGCCCTAAGCCTGGCCCCTAGCCCAAAACCCTGGCCCCTAGCCCTAACCCTGGCCCCTAGTCCTAAACCTGGCCCCTAGCCCAAAAGCCTGGCCCCTAGCCCTAACCCTGGCCCAAAACCCTGGCCCCTAGCCCTAATCCTGGCCCCTAGCCCTAAGCCTGGCCCAAAACCCTGGCCCCTAGCCCTAACCCTGGCCCAAATCCCTGCCCCTAGACCTAACCCTGGCCCCTAGCCCTAACCCTGGCCTTTAGACCTAACCCTGGCCCTAAACCCTGGCCCCTAGTCCTAACCCTGGCCCCTAGCCCTATCCCTGGCCCTAAACCCTGGCCCCTAGCCCTAACCCTGGCCCAAAACCCTGGCCCCTAGCACCAACCCTGACACCTAGCCCTAACCCTGGCCCCTAACCCTGGCCCAAAACCCTGGCCCCTAGCCCTAACCCTGGCCCCGGGCCCAAAACGCTGGCCCCTAACTCTGGCCCCTGGCCCCACACCCTGGCCCCTAACCCTGGCCCCTAGCCCTAACCCTGGCCCAAAACCCTGGCCCCTAGCCCTAACCCTGGCCCAAAACACTGGCCCCTTGCCCTAACCCTGGCCCCTAGCCCTAACCCTGGCCCCTGGCTCAAAACCCTGGCCCCTAACCCTGGCCCCTGGCCCAAAACCCTGGCCCCTGGCCCAAAACCCTGGCCCCTAGCCCTAACCCTGGCCCCTAGCCCTAACCCTAGCTTCTAGCCCTAACCCTGGCCCCTAGCCCTAACCCTGGCCCAAAATACTGGCCCCTAGCCCTAACCCTGGCACAAAACCCTGGCCCCTAGCCCAAAACCCTAACCCCTAGCCCAACACCCTGGCCCTAGGCCAAAAACCCCGGCCCCTTGCCCTAAACCTGGCCCAAAACCCTGGCCCCTAGCCCTAACCCTGGCCACTAGCCCTAACCATGGCCCCTGGCACAAAACCCTGGCCCCTAGCCCTAACCCTGGCCCAAAACCCTGGCCCCTAGCCCTAACCCTGGTCCCTAGCCCTAACCCTGGCCCAAAACCCTGGCCCCTAGCCCTAACCCTGGCCCCTAGCCCTAACCCTGGCCCCCAGCCCTAACCCTGGCCCCTGGCCCAAAACCCTGGCCCCTAGCCCTAACCCTGACCCCTAGCCCTAACCCTAGCTTCTAGCCCTAACCCTGGCCCCTAGCCCAACACCCTGGCCCTAGGCCAAAAACCCCGGACCCTAGCACTAACCCTGGCCCAAAACCCTGGCCCCTAGCCCTAACCCTGGCCCCCAGCCCTAACCCTGGCCCCTGGTACAAAACCCTGGCCCGTAGCCCTAACCCTTGCCCCGGGCCCAAAACGCTGGCCCCTAACCCTGGCCCCTGGCCCCACAACCTGGCCCCTAACCCTGGCCCCTAGCCCTAACCCTGGCCCAAAACCCTGGCCCCTAGCCCTAACCCTGGCCCAAAACCCTGGCCCCAAGCCCTAACCCTGGTCCCTAGCCCTAACCCTGGCCCAAAACCCTGGCCCCTAGCCCTAACCCTGGCCCAAATCCCTGCCCCTAGACCTAAACCTGGCCCCTAGCCCTAACCCTGGCCTTTAGACCTAACCCTGGCCCTAAACCCTGGCCCCTAGCCCTAACCCTGGTCCCTAGCCCTAACCCTGGCCCAAAACCCTGGCCCCTAGCACTAACCCTGGCCCCTAGCCCTAACCCCCGCCCGAAACCCTGGCCTCTAGCCCTAACCCTAGCACCTAGCCCTAACCCTGGCCCAAAACCCTGGAACCTAGCCCTAACCCTGGCCCCTGGCCTTAACGCTGGCCCCTGTCCGAAAACCCTGGCCCCTAGCCCTAACCCTGGCCCAAAACCCTGACCCCTAGCCCTAACCCTGGCCTCTAGCCCAACCCTGTCCCCTGGCCCAAAACCCTGGCCCCTAGCCCTAACCCTGGCCTAGAACCCTGGCCCCCAGGCTTAACCCTGGCCCCTGGCCAAAAACCCTGGCCCCTAGCCCTAACCCTGACCACTAGCCCTAACCCTAGCTTCTAGCCCTAACCCTGGCCCCTAGCCCAACACCCTGGCCCTAGGCCAAAAACCCCGGACCCTAGCACTAACCCTGACCCAAAACACTGGCCCCTAGCCCTAACCCTGGCCCACAGCCCTAACCCTGGCCCCTGGTACAAAACCCTGGCCCGTAGCCCTAACCCTTGCCCCGGGCCCAAAACGCTGGCCCCTAACCCTGGCCCCTGGCCCCACAACCTGGCCCCTAACCCTGGCCCCTAGCCCTAACCCTGGCCCAAAACCCTGGCCCCTAGCCCTAACCCTGGCCCAAAACCCTGGCCCCAAGCCCTAACCCTGGTCCCTAGCCCTAACCCTGGCCCAAAACCCTGGCCCCTAGCCCTAACCCTGGCCCAAATCCCTGCCCCTAGACCTAAACCTGGCCCCTAGCCCTAACCCTGGCCTTTAGACCTAACCCTGGCCCTAAACCCTGGCCCCTAGACCCAATCTGGTCCCTAGCCCTAACCCTGGCCCAAAACCCTGGCCCCTAGCACTAACCCTGGCCCCTAGCCCTAACCCCCGCCCGAAACCCTGGCCCCTAGCCCTAACCCTAGCACCTAGCCCTAACCCTGGCCCAAAACCCTGGAACCTAGCCCTAACCCTGGCTCCTGGCCTTAACGCTGGCCCCTGTCCGAAAACCCTGGCCCCTAGCCCTAACCCTGGCCCAAAACCCTGGCCCCTAGCCCTAACCCTGGCCTCTAGCCCAACCCTGTCCCCTGGCCCAAAACCCTGGCCCCTAGCCCTAACCCTGGCCTAGAACCCTGGCCCCTGGCCCAAAACCCTGGCCCCTGGCCCTAAGCCTGGCCCCTAGCCCTAAGCCTGGCCCCTAGCCCTAAGCCTGGCCCCTAGCCCAAAACCCTGGCCCCTAGCCCTAACCCTGGCCCCTAGTCCTAAACCTGGCCCCTAGCCCAAAAGCCTGGCCCCTAGCCCTAACCCTGGCCCAAAACCCTGGCCCCTAGCCCTAACCCTGGCCCAAAACCCTGGCCCCAAGCCCTAACCCTTGCCCCGGGCCCAAAACGCTGGCCCCTAACCCTGGCCCCTGGCCCCACACCCTGGCCCCTAACCCTGGCCCCTAGCCCTAACCCTGGCCCAAAACCCTGGCCCCTAGCCCTAACCCTGGCCCAAAACCCTGGCCCCAAGCCCTAACCCTGGTCCCTAGCCCTAACCCTGGCCCAAAACCCTGGCCCCTAGCCCTAACCCTGGCCCAAATCCCTGCCCCTAGACCTAACCCTGGACCCTAGCCCTAACCCTGGCCTTTAGACCTAACCCTGGCCCTAAACCCTGGCCCCTAGTCCTAACCCTGGCCCCTAGCCCTATCCCTGGCCCTAAACCCTGGCCCCTAGCCCTAACCCTGGCCCAAAACCCTGGCCCCTAGCACCAACCCTGACACCTAGCCCTAACCCTGGCCCCTAACCCTGGCCCAAAACCCTGGCCCCTAGCCCTAACCCTGGCCCCGGGCCCAAAACGCTGGCCCCTAACTCTGGCCCCTGGCCCCACACCCTGGCCCCTAACCCTGGCCCCTAGCCCTAACCCTGGCCCAAAACCCTGGCCCCTAGCCCTAACCCTGGCCCAAAACACTGGCCCCTTGCCCTAACCCTGGCCCCTAGCCCTAACCCTGGCCCCTGGCTCAAAACCCTGGCCCCTAACCCTGGCCCCTGGCCCAAAACCCTGGCCCCTAGCCCTAACCCTGGCCCCTAGCCCTAACCCTAGCTTCTAGCCCTAACCCTGGCCCCTAGCCCTAACCCTGGCCCAAAATACTGGCCCCTAGCCCTAACCCTGGCACAAAACCCTGGCCCCTAGCCCAAAACCCTAACCCCTAGCCCTAACCCCCGCCCTAGGCCAAAAACCCCGGCCCCTTGCCCTAAACCTGGCCCAAAACCCTGGCCCCTAGCCCTAACCCTGGCCACTAGCCCTAACCATGGCCCCTGGCACAAAACCCTGGCCCCTAGCCCTAACCCTGGCCCAAAACCCTGGCCCCTAGCCCTAACCCTGGTCCCTAGCCCTAACCCTGGCCCAAAACCCTGGCCCCTAGCCCTAACCCTGGCCCCTAGCCCTAACCCTGGCCCCCAGCCCTAACCCTGGCCCCTGGCCCAAAACCCTGGCCCCTAGCCCTAACCCTGACCCCTAGCCCTAACCCTAGCTTCTAGCCCTAACCCTGGCCCCTAGCCCAACACCCTGGCCCTAGGCCAAAAACCCCGGACCCTAGCACTAACCCTGGCCCAAAACCCTGGCCCCTAGCCCTAACCCTGGCCCCCAGCCCTAACCCTGGCCCCTGGTACAAAACCCTGGCCCGTAGCCCTAACCCTTGCCCCGGGCCCAAAACGCTGGCCCCTAACCCTGGCCCCTGGCCCCACAACCTGGCCCCTAACCCTGGCCCCTAGCCCTAACCCTGGCCCAAAACCCTGGCCCCTAGCCCTAACCCTGGCCCAAAACCCTGGCCCCAAGCCCTAACCCTGGTCCCTAGCCCTAACCCTGGCCCAAAACCCTGGCCCCTAGCCCTAACCCTGGCCCAAATCCCTGCCCCTAGACCTAAACCTGGCCCCTAGCCCTAACCCTGGCCTTTAGACCTAACCCTGGCCCTAAACCCTGGCCCCTAGCCCTAACCCTGGTCCCTAGCCCTAACCCTGGCCCAAAACCCTGGCCCCTAGCACTAACCCTGGCCCCTAGCCCTAACCCCCGCCCGAAACCCTGGCCTCTAGCCCTAACCCTAGCACCTAGCCCTAACCCTGGCCCAAAACCCTGGAACCTAGCCCTAACCCTGGCCCCTGGCCTTAACGCTGACCCCTGTCCGAAAACCCTGGCCCCTAGCCCTAACCCTGGCCCAAAACCCTGACCCCTAGCCCTAACCCTGGCCTCTAGCCCAACCCTGTCCCCTGGCCCAAAACCCTGGCCCCTAGCCCTAACCCTGGCCTAGAACCCTGGCCCCCAGGCTTAACCCTGGCCCCTGGCCAAAAACCCTGGCCCCTAGCCCTAACCCTGACCACTAGCCCTAACCCTAGCTTCTAGCCCTAACCCTGGCCCCTAGCCCAACACCTGGCCCTAGGCCAAAAACCCCGGACCCTAGCACTAACCCTGACCCAAAACACTGGCCCCTAGCCCTAACCCTGGCCCACAGCCCTAACCCTGGCCCCTGGTACAAAACCCTGGCCCGTAGCCCTAACCCTTGCCCCGGGCCCAAAACGCTGGCCCCTAACCCTGGCCCCTGGCCCCACAACCTGGCCCCTAACCCTGGCCCCTAGCCCTAACCCTGGCCCAAAACCCTGGCCCCTAGCCCTAACCCTGGCCCAAAACCCTGGCCCCAAGCCCTAACCCTGGTCCCTAGCCCTAACCCTGGCCCAAAACCCTGGCCCCTAGCCCTAACCCTGGCCCAAATCCCTGCCCCTAGACCTAAACA